>NW_026047150.1:6275775-8891609 GCF_023864275.1 Schistocerca cancellata
ATATTAACACTTTACACAATTTCTCGTGTTACCTGGCTGCCAGTCCTCGGTTCATGCAAAATCTTAAGGTCCTCGGTCTGGTCCAAGGCACCAAACCGCCCAATAATTCATTAATCGATAACTAAAACTTGAAATGTAGCTCTTCTTACTGGGCGATTGCATAAACTTAGATGCTTCTTCAGTGTTCTACTATGCCGCTTGTAGTGACTCTGCATACCGCATCACGCGACAAGGGCTTGCAGACGATAAATGTAACAGTTTCAGAGAGAAAAGCGACCACTGTGACGATCTGGCGTTATGTCGATTCGATAGTAAATGACGGAAACGGGAGATTTTCTTAGGTTTTTACTACATATTAACACTTTACACAATTTCTCGTGTTACCTGGCTGCCAGTCCTCGGTTCATGCAAAATCTTAAGGTCCTCGGTCTGGTCCAAGGCACCAAACCGCCCAATAATTCATTAATCGATAACTAAAACTTGAAATGTAGCTCTTCTTACTGGGCGATTGCATAAACTTAGATGCTTCTTCAGTGATCTACTATGCCGCTTGTAGTGACTCTGCATACCGCATCACGCGACAAGGGCTTGCAGACGATAAATGTAACCGTTTCAGAGAGAAAAGCGACCACTGTGACGATCTGGCGTTATGTCGATTCGATAGTAAATGACGGAAACGGGAGATTTTCTTAGGTTTTTACTACATATTAACACTTTACACAATTTCTCGTGTTACCTGGCTGCCAGTCCTCGGTTCATGCAAAATCTTAAGGTCCTCGGTCTGGTCCAAGGCACCAAACCGCCCAATAATTCATTAATCGATAACTAAAACTTGAACTGCAGCTCTTCTTACTGGGCGATTGCATAAACTTAGATGCTTCTTCAGTGTTCCACTATGCCGCTTGTAGTGACTCCGCATTCCGCATCACGCGACAAGGGCTTGCAGACGATAAATGTAACCGTTTCAGAGAGAAAAGCGACCACTGTGACGATCTGGCGTTATGTCGATTCGATAGTAAATGACGGAAACGGGAGATTTTCTTAGGTTTTTACTACATATCAACACTTTACACAATTTCTCGTGTTACCTGGCTGCCAGTCCTCGGTTCATGCAAAATCTTAAGTTCCTCGGTCTGGTCCAAGGCACCAAACCGCCCAATAATTCATTAATCGATAACTAAAACTTGAAATGTAGCTCTTCTTACTGGCCGATTGCATCAACGTAGATTCTTATTCTGTGTTCTAGTGTGCTGCTTGTACTGTGTCTGCATACCGCATCAAGCGACAAGGGCTTGCAGGCGATAAATGTAACCGTTTCAGAGAGAAAAGCGACCACTGTGACGATCTGGCGTTATGTCGATTCGATAGTAAATGACGGAAACGGGAGATTTTCTTAGGTTTTTACTACATATTAACACTTTACACAATTTCTCGTGTTACCTGGCTGCCAGTCCTCGGTTCATGCAAAATCTTAAGGTCCTCGATCTGGTCCAAGGCACCAAACCGCCCAATAATTCATTAATCGATAACTAAAACTTGAAATGTAGCTCTTCTTACTGGGCGATTGCATAAACTTAGATGCTTCTTCAGTGTTCTACTATGCCGCTTGTAGTGACTCTGCATACCGCATCACGCGACAAGGGCTTGCAGACGATAAATGTAACCGTTTCAGAGAGAAAAGCGACCACTATGACGATCTGGCGTTTGTCGATTCTATAGTAAATGACGGAAACGGGAGATTTTCTTAGGTTTTTACTACATATTAACACTTTACACAATTTCTCGTGTTACCTGGCTGCCAGTCCTCGGTTCATGCAAACTCTTAAGGTCCTCGGTCTGGTCCAAGGCACCAAACCGCCCAATAATTCATTAATCGATAACTAAAACTTGAAATGTAGCTCTTCTTACTGGCCGATTGCATCAACGTAGATTCTTATTCTGTGTTCTAGTGTGCTGCTTGCACTGTGTCTGCATACCGCATCACGCGACAAGGGCTTGCAGACGATAAAAGTAACCGTTTCAGAGAGAAAAGCGACCACTGTGACGATCTGGCGTTATGTCGATTCGATAGTAAATGACGGAAACGGGAGATTTTCTTAGGTTTTTTCTACATATTAACACTTTACACAATTTCTCGTGTTACCTGGCTGCCAGTCCTCGGTTCATGCAAAATCTTAAGGTCCTCGGTCAGGTCCAAGGCACCAAACCGCCCAATAATTCATTAATCGATAACTAAAACTTGAAATGTAGCTCTTCTTACTGGGCGATTGCATAAACTTAGATGCTTCTTCAGTGTTCTACTATGCCGCTTGTAGTGACTCTGCATACCGCATCATGCGACAAGGGCTTGCAGACGATAAATGTAACCGTTTCAGAGAGAAAAGCGACCAATGTGACGATCTGGCGTTATGTCGATTCGATAGTAAATGACGGAAACGGGAGATTTTCTTAGGTTTCTACTACATATTAACACTTTACACAATTTCTCGTGTTACCTGGCTGCCAGTCCTCGGTTCATGCAAAATCTTAAGGTCCTCGGTCTGGTCCAAGGCACCAAACCGCCCAATAATTCATTAATCGATAACTAAAACTTGAAATGTAGCTCTTCTTACTGGCCGATTGCATCAACGTAGATTCTTATTCTGTGTTCTAGTGTGCTGCTTGTACTGTGTCTGCATACCGCATCACGCGACAAGGGCTTGCAGACGATAAATGTAACCGTTTCAGATAGAAAAGCGACCACTGTGACGATCTGGCGTTATGTCGATTCGATAGTAAATGACGGAAACGGGAGATTTTCTTAGGTTTTTACTACATATTAACACTTTACACAATTTCTCGTGTTACCTGGCTGCCAGTCCTCGGTTCATGCAAAATCTTAAGGTCCTCGGTCTGGTCCAAGGCACCAAACCGCCCAATAATTCATTAATCGATAACTAAAACTTGAAATGTAGCTCTTCTTACTGGCCGATTGCATCAACGTAGATTCTTATTCTGTGTTCTAGTGTGCTGCTTGTACTGTGTCTGCATACCGCATCACGCGACAAGGGCTTGCAGACGATAAATGTAACCGTTTCAGAGAGAAAAGCGACCAATGTGACGATCTGGCGTTATGTCGATTCGATAGTAAATGACGGATCCGGGAGATTTTCTTAGGTTTTTACTACATATTAACACTTTACACAATTTCTCGTGTTACCTGGCTGCCAGTCCTCGGTTCATGCAAAATCTTAAGGTCCTCGGTCTGGTCCAAGGCACCAAACCGCCCAATAATTCATTAATCGATAACTAAAACTTGAAATGTAGCTCTTCTTACTGGCCGATTGCATCAACGTAGATTCTTATTCTGTGTTCTAGTGTGCTGCTTGTACTGTGTCTGCATACCGCATCATGCGACAAGGGCTTGCAGACGATAAATGTAACCGTTTCAGATAGAAAAGCGACCACTGTGACGATCTGGCGTTATGTCGATTCGATAGTAAATGACGGAAACGGGAGATTTTCTTAGGTTTTTAGTACATATTAACACTTTACACAATTTCTCGTGTTACCTGGCTGCCAGTCCTCGGTTCATGCAAAATCTTAAGGTCCTCGGTCTGGTCCAAGGCACCAAACCGCCCAATAATTCATTAATCGATAACTAAAACTTGAAATGTAGCTCTTCTTACTGGCCGATTGCATCAACGTAGATTCTAATTCTGTGTTCTAGTGTGCTGCTTGTACTGTGTCTGCATACCGCATCACGCGACAAGGGCTTGCAGACGATAAATGTAACCGTTTCAGAGAGAAAAGCGACCACTGTGACGATCTGGCGTTATGTCGATTCGATAGTAAATGACGGAAACGGGAGATTTTCTTTGGTTTTTACTACATATTAACACTTTACACAATTTCTCGTGTTACCTGGCTGCCAGTCCTCGGTTCATGCAAAATCTTAAGGCCCTCGGTCTGGTCCAAGGCACCAAACCGCCCAATAATTCATTAATCGATAACTAAAACTTGAAATGTAGCTCTTCTTACTGGCCGATTGCATCAACGTAGATTCTTATTCTGTGTTCTAGTGTGCTGCTTGTACTGTGTCTGCATACCGCATCACGCGACAAGGGCTTGCAGACGATAAATGTAACCGTTTCAGAGAGAAAAGCGACCAATGTGACGATCTGGCGTTATGTCGATTCGATAGTAAATGACGGAAACGGGAGATTTTCTTAGGTTTTTACTACATATTAACACTTTACACAATTTCTCGTGTTACCTGGCTGCCAGTCCTCGGTTCATGCAAAATCTTAAGGTCCTCGGTCTGGTCCAAGGCACCAAACCGCCCAATAATTCATTAATCGATAACTAAAACTTGAAATGTAGCTCTTCTTACTGGCCGATTGCATCAACGTAGATTCTTATTCTGTGCTCTAGTGTGCTGCTTGTACTGTGTCTGCATACCGCATCACGCGACAAGGGCTTGCAGACGATAAATGTAACCGTTTCAGAGAGAAAAGCGACCACTGTGACGATCTGGCGTTATGTCGATTCGATAGTAAATGACGGAAACGGGAGATTTTCTTAGGTTTTTACTACATATTAACACTTTACACAATTTCTCGTGTTACCTGGCTGCCAGTCCTCGGTTCATGCAAAATCTTAAGGTCCTCGGTCTGGTCCAAGGCACCAAACCGCCCAATAATTCATTAATCGATAACTAAAACTTGAAATGTAGCTCTTCTTACTGGGCGATTGCATAAACTTAGATGCTTCTTCAGTGTTCTACTATGCCGCTTGTAGTGACTCTGCATACCGCATCACGCGACAAGGGCTTGCAGACGATAAATGTAACAGTTTCAGAGAGAAAAGCGACCACTGTGACGATCTGGCGTTATGTCGATTCGATAGTAAATGACGGAAACGGGAGATTTTCTTAGGTTTTTACTACATATTAACACTTTACACAATTTCTCGTGTTACCTGGCTGCCAGTCCTCGGTTCATGCAAAATCTTAAGGTCCTCGGTCTGGTCCAAGGCACCAAACCGCCCAATAATTCATTAATCGATAACTAAAACTTGAAATGTAGCTCTTCTTACTGGGCGATTGCATAAACTTAGATGCTTCTTCAGTGATCTACTATGCCGCTTGTAGTGACTCTGCATACCGCATCACGCGACAAGGGCTTGCAGACGATAAATGTAACAGTTTCAGAGAGAAAAGCGACCACTGTGACGATCTGGCGTTATGTCGATTCGATAGTAAATGACGGAAACGGGAGATTTTCTTAGGTTTTTACTACATATTAACACTTTACACAATTTCTCGTGTTACCTGGCTGCCAGTCCTCGGTTCATGCAAAATCTTAAGGTCCTCGGTCTGGTCCAAGGCACCAAACCGCCCAATAATTCATTAATCGATAACTAAAACTTGAAATGTAGCTCTTCTTACTGGGCGATTGCATAAACTTAGATGCTTCTTCAGTGATCTACTATGCCGCTTGTAGTGACTCTGCATACCGCATCACGCGACAAGGGCTTGCAGACGATAAATGTAACCGTTTCAGAGAGAAAAGCGACCACTGTGACGATCTGGCGTTATGTCGATTCGATAGTAAATGACGGAAACGGGAGATTTTCTTAGGTTTTTACTACATATTAACACTTTACACAATTTCTCGTGTTACCTGGCTGCCAGTCCTCGGTTCATGCAAAATCTTAAGGTCCTCGGTCTGGTCCAAGGCACCAAACCGCCCAATAATTCATTAATCGATAACTAAAACTTGAACTGCAGCTCTTCTTACTGGGCGATTGCATAAACTTAGATGCTTCTTCAGTGTTCCACTATGCCGCTTGTAGTGACTCCGCATTCCGCATCACGCGACAAGGGCTTGCAGACGATAAATGTAACCGTTTCAGAGAGAAAAGCGACCACTGTGACGATCTGGCGCTATGTCGATTCGATAGTAAATGACGGAAACGGGAGATTTTCTTAGGTTTTTACTACATATCAACACTTTACACAATTTCTCGTGTTACCTGGCTGCCAGTCCTCGGTTCATGCAAAATCTTAAGTTCCTCGGTCTGGTCCAAGGCACCAAACCGCCCAATAATTCATTAATCGATAACTAAAACTTGAAATGTAACTCTTCTTACTGGCCGATTGCATCAACGTAGATTCTTATTCTGTGTTCTAGTGTGCTGCTTGTACTGTGTCTGCATACCGCATCAAGCGACAAGGGCTTGCAGGCGATAAATGTAACCGTTTCAGAGAGAAAAGCGACCACTGTGACGATCTGGCGTTATGTCGATTCGATAGTAAATGACGGAAACGGGAGATTTTCTTAGGTTTTTACTACATATTAACACTTTACACAATTTCTCGTGTTACCTGGCTGCCAGTCCTCGGTTCATGCAAAATCTTAAGGTCCTCGGTCTGGTCCAAGGCACCAAACCGCCCAATAATTCATTAATCGATAACTAAAACTTGAAATGTAGCTCTTCTTACTGGGCGATTGCATAAACTTAGATGCTTCTTCAGTGTTCTACTATGCCGCTTGTAGTGACTCTGCATTCCGCATCACGCGACAAGAGCTTGCAGACGATAAATGTAACCGTTTCAGAGAGAAAAGCGACCACTATGACGATCTGGCGTTTGTCGATTCTATAGTAAATGACGGAAACGGGAGATTTTCTTAGGTTTTTACTACATATTAACACTTTACACAATTTCTCGTGTTACCTGGCTGCCAGTCCTCGGTTCATGCAAACTCTTAAGGTCCTCGGTCTGGTCCAAGGCACCAAACCGCCCAATAATTCATTAATCGATAACTAAAACTTGAAATGTAGCTCTTCTTACTGGCCGATTGCATCAACGTAGATTCTTATTCTGTGTTCTAGTGTGCTGCTTGCACTGTGTCTGCATACCGCATCACGCGACAAGGGCTTGCAGACGATAAAAGTAACCGTTTCAGAGAGAAAAGCGACCACTGTGACGATCTGGCGTTATGTCGATTCGATAGTAAATGACGGAAACGGGAGATTTTCTTAGGTTTTTTCTACATATTAACACTTTACACAATTTCTCGTGTTACCTGGCTGCCAGTCCTCGGTTCATGCAAAATCTTAAGGTCCTCGGTCAGGTCCAAGGCACCAAACCGCCCAATAATTCATTAATCGATAACTAAAACTTGAAATGTAGCTCTTCTTACTGGGCGATTGCATAAACTTAGATGCTTCTTCAGTGTTCTACTATGCCGCTTGTAGTGACTCTGCATACGGCATCATGCGACAAGGGCTTGCAGACGATAAATGTAACCGTTTCAGAGAGAAAAGCGACCAATGTGACGATCTGGCGTTATGTCGATTCGATAGTAAATGACGGATCCGGGAGATTTTCTTAGGTTTTTACTACATATTAACACTTTACACAATTTCTCGTGTTACCTGGCTGCCAGTCCTCGGTTCATGCAAAATCTTAAGGTCATCGGTCTGGTCCAAGGCACCAAACCGCCCAATAATTCATTAATCGATAACTAAAACTTGAAATGTAGCTCTTCTTACTGGCCGATTGCATCAACGTAGATTCTTATTCTGTGTTCTAGTGTGCTGCTTGTACTGTGTCTGCATACCGCATCATGCGACAAGGGCTTGCAGACGATAAATGTAACCGTTTCAGAGAGAAAAGCGACCACTGTGACGATCTGGCGTTATGTCGATTCGATAGTAAATGACGGAAACGGGAGATTTTCTTAGGTTTTTAGTACATATTAACACTTTACACAATTTCTCGTGTTACCTGGCTGCCAGTCCTCGGTTCATGCAAAATCTTAAGGTCCTCGGTCTGGTCCAAGGCACCAAACCGCCCAATAATTCATTAATCGATAACTAAAACTTGAAATGTAGCTCTTCTTACTGGCCGATTGCATCAACGTAGATTCTTATTCTGTGTTCTAGTGTGCTGCTTGTACTGTGTCTGCATACCGCATCACGCGACAAGGGCTTGCAGACGATAAATGTAACCGTTTCAGAGAGAAAAGCGACCACTGTGACGATCTGGCGTTATGTCGATTCGATAGTAAATGACGGAAACGGGAGATTTTCTTAGGTTTTTACTACATATTAACACTTTACACAATTTCTCGTGTTACCTGGCTGCCAGTCCTCGGTTCATGCAAAATCTTAAGGCCCTCGGTCTGGTCCAAGGCACCAAACCGCCCAATAATTCATTAATCGATAATTAAAACTTGAAATGTAGCTCTACTTACTGGCCGATTGCATCAACGTAGATTCTTATTCTGTGTTCTAGTGTGCTGCTTGTACTGTGTCTGCATACCGCATCACGCGACAAGGGCTTGCAGACGATAAATGTAACCGTTTCAGAGAGAAAAGCGACCAATGTGACGATCTGGCGTTATGTCGATTCGATAGTAAATGACGGAAACGGGAGATTTTCTTAGGTTTTTACTACATATTAACACTTTACACAATTTCTCGTGTTACCTGGCTGCCAGTCCTCGGTTCATGCAAAATCTTAAGGTCCTCGGTCTGGTCCAAGGCACCAAACCGCCCAATAATTCATTAATCGATAACTAAAACTTGAAATGTAGCTCTTCTTACTGGCCGATTGCATCAACGTAGATTCTTATTCTGTGCTCTAGTGTGCTGCTTGTACTGTGTCTGCATACCGCATCACGCGACAAGGGCTTGCAGACGATAAATGTAACCGTTTCAGAGAGAAAAGCGACCACTGTGACGATCTGGCGTTATGTCGATTCGATAGTAAATGACGGAAACGGGAGATTTTCTTAGGTTTTTACTACATATTAACACTTTACACAATTTCTCGTGTTACCTGGCTGCCAGTCCTCGGTTCATGCAAAATCTTAAGGTCCTCGGTCTGGTCCAAGGCACCAAACCGCCCAATAATTCATTAATCGATAACTAAAACTTGAAATGTAGCTCTTCTTACTGGGCGATTGCATAAACTTAGATGCTTCTTCAGTGTTCTACTATGCCGCTTGTAGTGACTCTGCATACCGCATCACGCGACAAGGGCTTGCAGACGATAAATGTAACCGTTTCAGAGAGAAAAGCGACCACTGTGACGATCTGGCGTTATGTCGATTCGATAGTAAATGACGGAAACGGGAGATTTTCTTAGGTTTTTACTACATATTAACACTTTACACAATTTCTCGTGTTACCTGGCTGCCAGTCCTCGGTTCATGCAAAATCTTAAGGTCCTCGGTCTGGTCCAAGGCACCAAACCGCCCAATAATTCATTAATCGATAACTAAAACTTGAAATGTAGCTCTTCTTACTGGGCGATTGCATAAACTTAGATGCTTCTTCAGTGATCTACTATGCCGCTTGTAGTGACTCTGCATACCGCATCACGCGACAAGGGCTTGCAGACGATAAATGTAACCGTTTCAGAGAGAAAAGCGACCACTGTGACGATCTGGCGTTATGTCGATTCGATAGTAAATGACGGAAACGGGAGATTTTCTTAGGTTTTTACTACATATTAACACTTTACACAATTTCTCGTGTTACCTGGCTGCCAGTCCTCGGTTCATGCAAAATCTTAAGGTCCTCGGTCTGGTCCAAGGCACCAAACCGCCCAATAATTCATTAATCGATAACTAAAACTTGAACTGCAGCTCTTCTTACTGGGCGATTGCATAAACTTAGATGCTTCTTCAGTGTTCCACTATGCCGCTTGTAGTGACTCCGCATTCCGCATCACGCGACAAGGGCTTGCAGACGATAAATGTAACCGTTTCAGAGAGAAAAGCGACCACTGTGACGATCTGGCGTTATGTCGATTCGATAGTAAATGACGGAAACGGGAGATTTTCTTAGGTTTTTACTACATATCAACACTTTACACAATTTCTCGTGTTACCTGGCTGCCAGTCCTCGGTTCATGCAAAATCTTAAGGTCCTCGGTCTGGTCCAAGGCACCAAACCGCCCAATAATTCATTAATCGATAACTAAAACTTGAAATGTAGCTCTTCTTACTGGCCGATTGCATCAACGTAGATTCTTATTCTGTGTTCTAGTGTGCTGCTTGTACTGTGTCTGCATACCGCATCAAGCGACAAGGGCTTGCAGGCGATAAATGTAACCGTTTCAGAGAGAAAAGCGACCACTGTGACGATCTGGCGTTATGTCGATTCGATAGTAAATGACGGAAACGGGAGATTTTCTTAGGTTTTTACTACATATTAACACTTTACACAATTTCTCGTGTTACCTGGCTGCCAGTCCTCGGTTCATGCAAAATCTTAAGGCCATAGGTCTGGTCCAAGGCACCAAACCGCCCAATAATTCATTAATCGATAACTAAAACTTGAAATGTAGCTCTTCTTACTGGGCGATTGCATAAACTTAGATGCTTCTTCAGTGTTCTACTATGCCGCTTGTAGTGACTCTGCATACCGCATCACGCAACAAGGGCTTGCAGACGATAAATGTAACCGTTTCAGAGAGAAAAGCGACCAATGTGACGATCTGGCGTTATGTCGATTCGATAGTAAATGACGGAAACGGGAGATTTTCTTAGGTTTTTACTACATATTAACACTTTACACAATTTCTCGTGTTACCTGGCTGCCAGTCCTCGGTTCATGCAAAATCTTAAGGTCCTCGGTCTGGTCCAAGGCACCAAACCGCCCAATAATTCATTAATCGATAACTAAAACTTGAAATGTAGCTCTTCTTACTGGCCGATTGCATCAACGTAGATTCTTATTCTGTGCTCTAGTGTGCTGCTTGTACTGTGTCTGCATACCGCATCACGCGACAAGGGCTTGCAGACGATAAATGTAACCGTTTCAGAGAGAAAAGCGACCACTGTGACGATCTGGCGTTATGTCGATTCGATAGTAAATGACGGAAACGGGAGATTTTCTTAGGTTTTTACTACATATTAACACTTTACACAATTTCTCGTGTTACCTGGCTGCCAGTCCTCGGTTCATGCAAAATCTTAAGGTCCTCGGTCTGGTCCAAGGCACCAAACCGCCCAATAATTCATTAATCGATAACTAAAACTTGAAATGTAGCTCTTCTTACTGGGCGATTGCATAAACTTAGATGCTTCTTCAGTGTTCTACTATGCCGCTTGTAGTGACTCTGCATACCGCATCACGCGACAAGGGCTTGCAGACGATAAATGTAACCGTTTCAGAGAGAAAAGCGACCACTGTGACGATCTGGCGTTATGTCGATTCGATAGTAAATGACGGAAACGGGAGATTTTCTTAGGTTTTTACTACATATTAACACTTTACACAATTTCTCGTGTTACCTGGCTGCCAGTCCTCGGTTCATGCTAAATCTTAAGGTCCTCGGTCTGGTCCAAGGCACCAAACCGCCCAATAATTCATTAATCGATAACTAAAACTTGAACTGCAGCTCTTCTTACTGGGCGATTGCATAAACTTAGATGCTTCTTCAGTGTTCCACTATGCCGCTTGTAGTGACTCCGCATTCCGCATCACGCGACAAGGGCTTGCAGACGATAAATGTAACCGTTTCAGAGAGAAAAGCGACCACTGTGACGATCTGGCGTTATGTCGATTCGATAGTAAATGACGGAAACGGGAGATTTTCTTAGGTTTTTACTACATATCAACACTTTACACAATTTCTCGTGTTACCTGGCTGCCAGTCCTCGGTTCATGCAAAATCTTAAGGTCCTCGGTCTGGTCCAAGGCACCAAACCGCCCAATAATTCATTAATCGATAACTAAAACTTGAAATGTAGCTCTTCTTACTGGCCGATTGCATCAACGTAGATTCTTATTCTGTGTTCTAGTGTGCTGCTTGTACTGTGTCTGCATACCGCATCAAGTGACAAGGGCTTGCAGGCGATAAATGTAACCGTTTCAGAGAGAAAAGCGACCACTGTGACGATCTGGCGTTATGTCGATTCGATAGTAAATGACGGAAACGGGAGATTTTCTTAGGTTTTTACTACATATTAACACTTTACACAATTTCTCGTGTTACCTGGCTGCCAGTCCTCGGTTCATGCAAAATCTTAAGGTCCTCGGTCTGGTCCAAGGCACCAAACCGCCCAATAATTCATTAATCGATAACTAAAACTTGAAATGTAGCTCTTCTTACTGGGCGATTGCATAAACTTAGATGCTTCTTCAGTGATCTACTATGCCGCTTGTAGTGACTCTGCATACCGCATCACGCGACAAGGGCTTGCAGACGATAAATGTAACCGTTTCAGAGAGAAAAGCGACCACTCTGACGATCTGGCGTTATGTCGATTCGATAGTAAATGACGGAAACGGGAGATTTTCTTAGGTTTTTACTACATATTAACACTTTACACAATTTCTCGTGTTACCTGGCTGCCAGTCCTCGGTTCATGCAAAATCTTAAGGTCCTCGGTCTGGTCCAAGGCACCAAACCGCCCAATAATTCATTAATCGATAACTAAAACTTGAACTGCAGCTCTTCTTACTGGGCGATTGCATAAACTTAGATGCTTCTTCAGTGTTCCACTATGCCGCTTGTAGTGACTCCGCATTCCGCATCACGCGACAAGGGCTTGCAGACGATAAATGTAACCGTTTCAGAGAGAAAAGCGACCACTGTGACGATCTGGCGTTATGTCGATTCGATAGTAAATGACGGAAACGGGAGATTTTCTTAGGTTTTTACTACATATCAACACTTTACACAATTTCTCGTGTTACCTGGCTGCCAGTCCTCGGTTCATGCAAAATCTTAAGGTCCTCGGTCTGGTCCAAGGCACCAAACCGCCCAATAATTCATTAATCGATAACTAAAACTTGAAATGTAGCTCTTCTTACTGGCCGATTGCATCAACGTAGATTCTTATTCTGTGTTCTAGTGTGCTGCTTGTACTGTGTCTGCATACCGCATCAAGCGACAAGGGCTTGCAGGCGATAAATGTAACCGTTTCAGAGAGAAAAGCGACCACTGTGACGATCTGGCGTTATGTCGATTCGATAGTAAATGACGGAAACGGGAGATTTTCTTAGGTTTTTACTACATATTAACACTTTACACAATTTCTCGTGTTACCTGGCTGCCAGTCCTCGGTTCATGCAAAATCTTAAGGCCATAGGTCTGGTCCAAGGCACCAAACCGCCCAATAATTCATTAATCGATAACTAAAACTTGAAATGTAGCTCTTCTTACTGGGCGATTGCATAAACTTAGATGCTTCTTCAGTGTTCCACTATGCCGCTTGTAGTGACTCTGCATACCGCATCACGCGACAAGGGCTTGCAGACGATAAATGTAACCGTTTCAGAGAGAAAAGCGACCAATGTGACGATCTGGCGTTATGTCGATTCGATAGTAAATGACGGAAACGGGAGATTTTCTTAGGTTTTTACTACATATTAACACTTTACACAATTTCTCGTGTTACCTGGCTGCCAGTCCTCGGTTCATGCAAAATCTTAAGGTCCTCGGTCTGGTCCAAGGCACCAAACCGCCCAATAATTCATTAATCGATAACTAAAACTTGAAATGTAGCTCTTCTTACTGGCCGATTGCATCAACGTAGATTCTTATTCTGTGCTCTAGTGTGCTGCTTGTACTGTGTCTGCATACCGCATCACGCGACAAGGGCTTGCAGACGATAAATGTAACCGTTTCAGAGAGAAAAGCGACCACTGTGACGATCTGGCGTTATGTCGATTCGATAGTAAATGACGGAAACGGGAGATTTTCTTAGGTTTTTACTACATATTAACACTTTACACAATTTCTCGTGTTACCTGGCTGCCAGTCCTCGGTTCATGCAAAATCTTAAGGTCCTCGGTCTGGTCCAAGGCACCAAACCGCCCAATAATTCATTAATCGATAACTAAAACTTGAAATGTAGCTCTTCTTACTGGGCGATTGCATAAACTTAGATGCTTCATCAGTGTTCTACTATGCCGCTTGTAGTGACTCTGCATACCGCATCACGCGACAAGGGCTTGCAGACGATAAATGTAACCGTTTCAGAGAGAAAAGCGACCACTGTGACGATCTGGCGTTATGTCGATTCGATAGTAAATGACGGAAACGGGAGATTTTGTTAGGTTTTTACTACATATTAACACTTTACACAATTTCTCGTGTTACCTGGCTGCCAGTCCTCGGTTCATGCAAAATCTTAAGGTCCTCGGTCTGGTCCAAGGCACCAAACCGCCCAATAATTCATTAATCGATAACTAAAACTTGAAATGTAGCTCTTCTTACTGGCCGATTGCATCAACGTAGATTCTTATTCTGTGTTCTAGTGTGCTGCTTTACTGTGTCTGCATACCGCATCACGCGACAAGGGCTTGCAGACGATAAATGTAACCGTTTCAGAGAGAATAGCGACCACTGTGACGATCTGGCGTTATGTCGATTCGATAGTAAATGACGGAAACGGGAGATTTTCTTAGGTTTTTACTACATATTAACACTTTACACAATTTCTCGTGTTACCTGGCTGCCAGTCCTCGGTTCATGCAAAATCTTAAGGTCCTCGGTCTGGTCCAAGGCACCAAACCGCCCAATAATTCATTAATCGATAACTAAAACTTGAAATGTAGCTCTTCTTACTGGCCGATTGCATCAACGTAGATTCTTATTCTGTGCTCTAGTGTGCTGCTTGTACTGTGTCTGCATACCGCATCACGCGACAAGGGCTTGCAGACGATAAATGTAACCGTTTCAGAGAGAAAAGCGACCACTGTGACGATCTGGCGTTATGTCGATTCGATAGTAAATGACGGAAACGGGAGATTTTCTTAGGTTTTTACTACATATTAACACTTTACACAATTTCTCGTGTTACCTGGCTGCCAGTCCTCGGTTCATGCAAAATCTTAAGGTCCTCGGTCTGGTCCAAGGCACCAAACCGCCCAATAATTCATTAATCGATAACTAAAACTTGAAATGTAGCTCTTCTTACTGGGCGATTGCATAAACTTAGATGCTTCTTCAGTGTTCTACTATGCCGCTTGTAGTGACTCTGCATACCGCATCACGCGACAAGGGCTTGCAGACGATAAATGTAACCGTTTCAGAGAGAAAAGCGACCACTGTGACGATCTGGCGTTATGTCGATTCGATAGTAAATGACGGAAACGGGAGATTTTCTTAGGTTTTTACTACATATTAACACTTTACACAATTTCTCGTTTTACCTGGCTGCCAGTCCTCGGTTCATGCAAAATCTTAAGGTCCTCGGTCTGGTCCAAGGCACCAAACCGCCCAATAATTCATTAATCGATAACTAAAACTTGAAATGTAGCTCTTCTTACTGGGCGATTGCATAAACTTAGATGCTTCTTCAGTGTTCTACTATGCCGCTTGTAGTGACTCTGCATACCGCATCACGCGACAAGGGCTTGCAGACGATAAATGTAACCGTTTCAGAGAGAAAAGCGACCAATGTGACGATCTGGCGTTATGTCGATTCGATAGTAAATGACGGAAACGGGAGATTTTCTTAGGTTTTTACTACATATTAACACTTTACACAATTTCTCGTGTTACCTGGCTGCCAGTCCTCGGTTCATGCAAAATCTTAAGGTCCTCGGTCTGGTCCAAGGCACCAAACCGCCCAATAATTCATTAATCGATAACTAAAACTTGAAATGTAGCTCTTCTTACTGGCCGATTGCATCAACGTAGATTCTTATTCTGTGTTCTAGTGTGCTGCTTGTACTGTGTCTGCATACCGCATCACGCGACAAGGGCTTGCAGACGATAAATGTAACCGTTTCAGAGAGAAAAGCGACCACTGTGACGATCTGGCGTTATGTCGATTCGATAGTAAATGACGGAAACGGGAGATTTTCTTAGGTTTTTACTACATATTAACACTTTACACAATTTCTCGTGTTACCTGGCTGCCAGTCCTCGGTTCATGCAAAATCTTAAGGTCCTCGGTCTGGTCCAAGGCACCAAACCGCCCAATAATACATTAATCGATAACTAAAACTTGAAATGTATCTCTTCTTACTGGCCGATTGCATCAACGTAGATTCTTATTCTGTGTTCTAGTGTGCTGCTTGTACTGTGTCTGCATACCGCATCACGCGACAAGGGCTTGCAGACGATAAATGTAACCGTTTCAGAGAGAAAAGCGACCACTGTGACGATCTGGCGTTATGTCGATTCGAAAGTAAATGACGGAAACGGGAGATTTTCTTAGGTTTTTACTACATATTAACACTTTACACAATTTCTCGTGTTACCTGGCTGCCAGTCCTCGGTTCATGCAAAATCTCAAGGTCCTCGGTCTGGTCCAAGGCACCAAACCGCCCAATAATTCATTAATCGATAACTAAAACTTGAAATGTAGCTCTTCTTACTGGGCGATTGCATAAACTTAGATGCTTCTTCGGTGTTCTACTATGCCGCTTGTAGTGACTCTGCATACCGCATCACGCGACAAGGGCTTGCAGACGATAAATGTAACCGTTTCAGAGAGAAAAGCGACCACTGTGACGATCTGGCGTTATGTCGATTCGATAGTAAATGACGGAAACGGGAGATTTTCTTAGGTTTTTACTACATATTAACACTTTACACAATTTCTCGTGTTACGTGGCTGCCAGTCCTCGGTTCATGCAAAATCTTAAGGTCCTCTGTCTGGTCCAAGGCACCAAACCGCCCAATAATTGATTAATCGATAACTGAAACTTGAAATGTAGCTCTTCTTACTGGCCGATTGCATCAACGTAGATTCTTATTCTGTGTTCTAGTGTGCTGCTTGTACTGTGTCTCCATACCGCATCACGCGACAAGGGCTTGCAGACGATAAATGTAACCGTTTCAGAGAGAAAAGCGACCACTGTGAGGATCTGGCGTTATGTCGATTCGATAGTAAATGACGGAAACGGGAGATTTTCTTAGGTTTTTACTACATATTAACACTTTACACAATTTCTCGTGTTATCTGGCTGCCAGTCCTCGGTTCATGCAAAATCTGTAGGTCCTCGGTCTGGTCCAAGGCACCAAACCGCCCAATAATTCATTAATCGATAACTAAAACTTGAAATGTAGCTCTTCTTACTGGCCGATTGCATAAACGTAGATTCTTATTCTGTGTTCTACTGTGCTGCTTGTACTGTGTCTGCATACCGCATCACGCGACAAGGGCTTGCAGACGATAAATGTAACCGTTGCAGAGAGAAAAGCGACCAATGTGACGATCTGGCGTTATGTCGATTCGATAGTAAATGACGGAAACGGGAGATTTTCTTAGGTTTTTACTACATATTAACACTTTACACAATTTCTCGTGTTACCTGGCTGCCAGTCCTCGGTTCATGCAAAATCTTAAGGTCCTCGGTCTGGTCCAAGGCACCAAACCGCCCAATAATTCATTAATCGATAACTAAAACTTGAAATGTAGCTCTTCTTACTGGGCGATTGCATAAACTTAGATGCTTCTTCAGTGTTCTACTATGCCGCTTGTAGTGACTCTGCGTACCGCATCACGCGACAAGGGCTTGCAGACGATAAATGTAACCGTTTCAGAGAGAAAAGCGACCACTGTGACGATCTGGCGTTATGTCGATTCGATAGTAAATGACGGAAACGGGAGATTTTCTTAGGTTTTTACTACATATTATCACCTTACACAATTTCTCGTGTTACCTGGCTGCCAGTCCTCGGTTCATGCAAAATCTTAAGGTCCTCGGTCTGGTCCAAGGCACCAACCGCCCAATAATTCATTAATCGATAACTAAAACTTGAAATGTAGCTCTTCTTACTGGCCGATTGCATCAACGTAGATTCTTATTCTGTGTTCTAGTGTGCTGCTTGTACTGTGTCTGCATACCGCATCACGCGACAAGGGCTTGCAGACGACAAATGTAACCGTTTCAGAGAGAAAAGCGACCACTGTGACGATCTGGCGTTATGTCGATTCGATAGTAAATGACGGAAAAGGGAGATTTTCTTAGGTTTTTACTACATATTAACACTTTACACAATTTCTCGTGTTACCTGGCTGCCAGTCCTCGGTTCATGCAAAATCTTAAGGTCCTCGGTCTGGTCCAAGGCACCAAACCGCCCAATAATTCATTAATCGATAACTAAAACTTGAAATGTAGCTCTTCTTACTGGTCGATTGCATCAACGTAGAATCTTATTCTGTGTTCTAGTGTGCTGCTTGTACTGTGTCGGCTTACCGCATCACGCGACAAGGGCTTGCAGACGATAAATGTAACCGTTTCAGAGAGAAAAGCGACCACTGCGACGATCTGGCGTTATGTCGATTCGATAGTAAATGACGGAAACGGGAGATTTTCTTAGGTTTTTACTACATATTAACACTTTACACAATTTCTCGTGTTACCTGGCTGCCAGTCCTCGGTTCATGCAAAATCTTAAGGTCCTCGGTCTGGTCCAAGGCACCAAACCGCCCAATAATTCATTAATCGATAACTAAAACTTGAAATGTAGCTCTTCTTACTGGCCGATTGCATAAACTTAGATGCTTCATCAGTGTTCTACTATGCCGCTTGTAGTGACTCTGCATACCGCATCACGCGACAAGGGCTTGCAGACGATAAATGTAACCGTTTCAGAGAGAAAAGCGACCACTGTGACGATCTGGCGTTATGTCGATTCGATAATAAATGACGGAAACGGGAGATTTTCTTAGGTTTTTACTACATATTAACACTTTACACAATTTCTCGTGTTACCTGGCTGCCAGTCCTCGGTTCATGCAAAATCTTAAGGTCCTCGGTCTGGTCCAAGGCACCAAACCGCCCAATAATTCATTAATCGATAACTAAAACTTGAAATGTAGCTCTTCTTACTGGCCGATTGCATCAACGTAGATTCTTATTCTGTGTTCTAGTGTGCTGCTTGTACTGTGTCTGCATACCGCATCACGCGACAAGGGCTTGCAGACGATAAATGTAACCGTTTCAGAGAGAAAAGCGACCAATGTGACGATCTGGCGTTATGTCGATTCGATAGTAAATGACGGAAACGGGAGATTTTCTTAGGTTTTTACTACATATTAACACTTTACACAATTTCTCGTGTTACCTGGCTGCCAGTCCTCGGTTCATGCAAAATCTTAAGGTCCTCGGTCTGGTCCAAGGCACCAAACCGCCCAATAATTCATTAATCGATAAGTAAAACTTGAAATGTAGCTCTTCTTACTGGGCGATTGCATAAACTTAGATGCTTCTTCAGTGTTCTACTATGCCGCTTGTAGTGACTCTGCATACCGCATTACGCGACAAGGGCTTGCAGACGATAAATGTAACCGTTTCAGAGAGAAAAACGACCACTGTGACGATCTGGCGTTATGTCGATTCGATAGTAAATGACGGAAACGGGAGATTTTCTTGGGTTTTTACTACATATTAACACTTTACACAATTTCTCATGTTACCTGGCTGCCAGTCCTCGGTTCATGCAAAATCTTAAGGTCCTCTGTCTGGTCCAAGGCACCAAACCGCCCAATAATTCATTAATCGATAACTAAAACTTGCAATGTAGCTCTTCTTCCTGGCCGATTGCATAAACGTAGATTCTTATTCTGTGTTCTATTGTGCTGCTTGTACTGTGTCTGCATACCGCATCACGCGACAAGGGCTTGCAGACGATAAATGTAACCGTTTCAGAGAGAAAAGCGACCACTGTGACGATCTGACGTTATGTCGATTCGATAGTAAATGACGGAAACGGGAGATTTTCTTAGGTTTTTACTACATATTAACACTTTACACAATTTCTCGTGTTACCTGGCTGCCAGTCCTCGGTTCATGCAAAATCTTAAGGTCCTCGGTCTGGTCCAATGCACCAAACCGCCCAATAATTCATTAATCGATAACTAAAACTTGAAATGTAGCTCTCCTTACTGGGCGATTGCATTAACTTAGATGCTTCTTCAGTGTTCTACTATGCTGCTTGTAGTGGCTCTGCATACCGCATCACGCGACAAGGGCTTGCAGACGATAAATGTAACCGTTTCAGAGAGAAAAGCGACCACTGTGACGATCTGGCGTTATGTCGATTCGATAGTAAATGACGGAAACGGGAGATTTTCTTAGGTTTTTACTACATATTAACACTTTACACAATTTCTCGTGTTACCTGGCTGCCAGTCCTCGGTTCATGCAAAATCTTAAGGTCCTCGGTCTGGTCCAAGGCACCAAACCGCCAAATAATTCATTAATCGATAACTAAAACTTGAAATGTAGCTCTTCTTACTGGGCGATTGCATAAACTTAGATGCTTCTTCAGTGTTCTACTATGCCGCTTGTAGTGACTCTGCATACCGCATCTCGCGACAAGGGATTGCAGACGATAAATGTAACCGTTTCAGAGAGAAAAGCAACCACTGTGACGATCTGGCGTTATGTCGATTCGATAGTAAATGACGGAAACGGGAGATTTTCTTAGGTTTTTACTACATATTAACACTTTACACAATTTCTCGTGTTACGTGGCTGCCAGTCCTCGGTTCATGCAAAATCTTAAGGTCCTCAGTCTGGTCCAAGGCACCAAACCGCCCAATATTTCATTAATCGATAACTAAAACTTGAAATGTAGCTCTTCTTACTGGCCGATTGCATCAACGTAGATTCTTATTCTGTGTTCTAGTGTGCTGCTTGTACTGTGTCTGCATACCGCATCACGCGACAAGGGCTTGCAGACGATAAATGTAACCGTTTCAGAGAGAAAAGCGACCACTGTGACGATCTGGCGTTATGTCGATTCGATAGTAAATGACGGAAACGGGAGATTTTCTTAGGTTTTTACTACATATTAACACTTTTCACAATTTCTCGTGTTACCTGGCTGCCAGTCCTCGGTTCATGCAAAATCTTAAGGTCCTCGGTCTGGTCCAAGGCACCAAACCGCCCAATAATTCATTAATCGATAACTAAAACTTGAAATGTAGCTCTTCTTACTGGCCGATTGCATCAACGTAGATTCTTATTCTGTGTTCTAGTGTGCTGCTTGTACTGTGTTTGCATACTGCATCACGCGACAAGGGCTTGCAGACGATAAATGTAACCGTTTCAGAGAGAAAAGCGACCACTGTGACGATCTGGCGTTATGTCGATTCGATAGTAAATGACGGAAACGGGAGATTTTCTTAGGTTTTTACTACATATTAACACTTTACACAATTTCTCGTGTTACGTGGCTGCCAGTCCTCGGTTCATGCAAAATCTTAAGGTCCTCGGTCTGGTCCAAGGCACCAAACCGCCCAATAATTCATTAATCGATAACTAAAACTTGAAATGTAGCTCTTCTTACTGGCCGATTGCATAAACTTAGATGCTTCTTCAGTGTTCTACTATGCCGCTTGTAGTGACTCTGCATACCGCATCACGCGACAAGGGCTTGCAGACGATAAATGTAACCGTTTCAGAGAGAAAAGCGACCACTGTGACGATCTGGCGTTATGTCGATTCGATAGTAAATGACGGAAACGGGAGATTTTCTTAGGTTTTTACCTCATATTAACACTTTACACAATTTCTCGTGTTACCTGGCTGCGAGTCCTCGGTTAATGCAAAATCTTAAGGTCCTCGGTCTGGTCCAAGGCACCAAACCGCCCAATAATTCATTAATCGATAACTAAAACTTGAAATGTAGCTCTTCTTACTGGCCGATTGCATCAACGTAGATTCTTATTCTGTGTTCTAGTGTGCTGCTTGTACTGTGTCTGCATACCGCATCACGCGACAAGGGCTTGCAGACGATAAATGTAACCGTTTCAGAGAGAAAAGCGACCACTGTGACGATCTGGCGTTATGTCGATTCGATAGTAAATGACGGAAACGGGAGATTTTCTTAGGTTTTTACTACATATTAACACTTTTCACAATTTCTCGTGTTACTGGCTGCCAGTCCTCGGTTCATGCAAAATCTTAAGGTCCTCGGTCTGGTCCAAGGCACCAAACCGCCCAATAATTCATTAATCGATAACTAAAACTTGAAATGTAGCTCTTCTTACTGGCCGATTGCATCAACGTAGATTCTTATTCTGTGTTCTAGTGTGCTGCTTGTACTGTGTTTGCATACTGCATCACGCGACAAGGGCTTGCAGACGATAAATGTAACCGTTTCAGAGAGAAAAGCGACCACTGTAACGATCTGGCGTTATGTCGATTCGATAGTAAATGACGGAAACGGGAGATTTTCTTAGGATTTTACTACATATTAACACTTTACACAATTTCTCGTGTTACCTGGCTGCCAGTCCTCGGTTCATGCAAAATCTTAAGGTCCTCGGTCTGGTCCAAGGCACCAAACCGCCCAATAATTCATTAATCGATAACTAAAACTTGAAATGTAGCTCTTCTTACTGGGCGATTGCATAAACTTAGATGCTTCTTCAGTGTTCTATTATGCCGCTTGTAGTGACTCTGCATACCGCATCACGCGACAAGGGCTTGCAGACGATAAATGTAACCGTTTCAGAGAGAAAAGCGACCACTGTGACGATCTAGCGTTATGTCGATTCGATAGTAAATGACGGAAACGGGAGATTTTCTTAGGTTTTTACTACATATTAACACTTTACACAATTTCTCGTGTTACCTGGCTGCCAGTCCTCGGTTCATGCTAAATCTTAAGGTCCTCGGTCTGGTCCAAGGCACCAAACCGCCCAATAATTCATTAATCGATAACTAAAACTTGAAATGTAGCTCTTCTTACTGGCCGATTGCATCAACGTAGATTCTTATTCTGTGTTCTAGTGTGCTGCTTGTACTGTGTCTGCATACCGCATCACGCGACAAGGGCTTGCAGACGATAAATGTAACCGTTTCAGAGAGAAAAGCGACCACTGTGACGATCTGGCGTTATGTCGATTCGATAGTAAATGACGGAAACGGGAGATTTTCTTAGGTTTTTACTACATATTAACACTTTACACAATTTCTCGTGTTACCTGGCTGCCAGTCCTCGGTTCATGCAAAATCTTAAGGTCCTCGGTCTGGTCCAAGGCACCAAACCGCCCAATAATTCATTAATCGATATCTAAAACTTGAAATGTAGCTCTTCTTACTGGGCGATTGCATAAACTTAGATGCTTCTTCAGTGTTCTACTATGCCGCTTGTAGTGACTCTGCATACCGCATCACGCGACAAGGGCTTGCAGACGATAAATGTAACCGTTTCAGAGAGAAAAGCGACCACTGTGACGATCTGGCGTTATGTCGATTCGATAGTAAATGACGGAAACGGGAGATTTTCTTAGGTTTTTACTACATATTAACACTTTACACAATTTCTCGTTTTACCTGGCTGCCAGTCCTCGGTTCATGCAAAATCTTAAGGTCCTCGGTCTGGTCCAAGGCACCAAACCGCCCAATAATTCATTAATCGATAACTAAAACTTGAAATGTAGCTCTTCTTTCTGGGCGATTGCATAAACTTAGATGCTTCTTCAGTGTTCTACTATGCCGCTTGTAGTGACTCTGCATACCGCATCACGCGACAAGGGCTTGCAGACGATAAATGTAACCGTTTCAGAGAGAAAAGCGGCCAATGTGACGATCTGGCGTTATGTCGATTCGATAGTAAATGACGGAAACGGGAGATTTTCTTAGGTTTTCACTACATATTAACACTTTACACAATTTCTCGTGTTACCTGGCTGCCAGTCCTCGGTTCATGCAAAATCTTAAGGTCCTCGGTCTGGTCCAAGGCACCAAACCGCCCAATAATTCATTAATCGATAACTAAAACTTGAAATGTAGCTCTTCTTACTGGCCGATTGCATCAACGTAGATTCTTATTCTGTGTTCTAGTGTGCTGCTTGTACTGTGTCTGCATACCGCATCACGCGACAAGGGCTTGCAGACGATAAATGTAACCGTTTCAGAGAGAAAAGCGACCAATGTGACGATCTGGCGTTATGTCGATCGATAGTAAATGACGGAAACGGGAGATTTTCTTAGGTTTTTACTACATATTAACACTTTACACAATTTCTCGTGTTACCTGGCTGCCAGTCCTCGGTTCATGCAAAATCTTAAGGTCCTCGGTCTGGTCCAAGGCACCAAACCGCCCAATAATTCATTAATCGATAACTAAAACTTGAAATGTAGCTCTTCTTACTGGGCGATTGCATAAACTTAGATGCTTTTTCAGTGTTCTACTATGCTGCTTGTAGTGACTCTGCATACCGCATCACGCGACAAGGGCTTGCAGACGATAAATGTAACCGTTTCAGAGAGAAAAGCGACCACTGTGACGATCTGGCGTTATGTCGATTCGATAGTAAATGACGGAAACGGGAGATTTTCTTAGGTTTTTACTACATATTAACACTTTACACAATTTCTCGTGTTACCTGGCTGCCAGTCCTCGGTTCATGCAAAATCTTAAGGTCCTCGGTCTGGTCCAAGGCACCAAACCGCCAAATAATTCATTAATCGATAACTAAAACTTGAAATGTAGCTCTTCTTACTGGGCGATTGCATAAACTTAGATGCTTCTTCAGTGTTCTACTTTGCCGCTTGTAGTGACTCTGCATACCGCATCACGCGACAAGGGCTTGCAGACGATAAATGTAACCGTTTCAGAGAGAAAAGCGACCACTGTGACGATCTGGCGTTATGTCGATTCGATAGTAAATGACGGAAACGGGAGATTTTCTTAGGTTTTTACTACATATTAACACTTTACACAATTTCTCGTGTTACCTGGCTGCCAGTCCTCGGTTCATGCAAAATCTTAAGGTCCTCGGTCTGGTCCAAGGCACCAAACCGCCCAATAATTCATTAATCGATAACTGAAACTTGAAATGTAGCTCTTCTTCCTGGCCGATTGCACCAACGTAGATTCTTATTCTGTGTTCTAGTGTGCTGCTTGTACTGTGTCTGCATACCGCATCTCGCGACAAGGGCTTGCAGACGATAAATGTAACCGTTTCACAGAGAAAAGCGACCACTGTGACGATCTGGCGTTATGTCTATTCGATAGTAAATGACGGAAACGGGAGATTTTCTTAGGTTTTTACTACATATTAACACTTTACACAATTTCTCGTGTTACCTGGCTGCCAGTCCTCGGTTCATGCAAAATCTTAAGGTCCTCGGTCTGGTCCAAGGCACCAAACCGCCCAATAATTCATTAATCGATAACTAAAACTTGAAATGTAGCTCTTCTTACTGGGCGATTGCAAATACTTAGATGCTTCTTCAGTGTTCTACTATGCCGCTTGTAGTGACCTTGCATACCGCATCACGCGACAAGGGCTTGCAGACGATAAATGTAACCGTTTCAGAGAGAAAAGCGACCAATGTGACGATCTGGCGTTATGTCGATTCGATAGTAAATGACGGAAACGGGAGATTTTCTTAAGTTTTTACTACATATTAACACTTTACACAATTTCTCGTGTTACCTGGCTGCCAGTCCTCGGTTCATGCAAAATCTTAAGGTCCTCGGTGTGGTCCAAGGCACCAAACCGCCCAATAATTCATTAATCGATAACTAAAACTTGAAATGTAGCTCTTCTTACTGGGCGATTGCATAAACTTAGATGCTTCTTCAGTGTTCTACTATGCCGCTTGTAGTGACTCTGCATACCGCATCACGCGACAAGGGCTTGCAGACGATAAATGTAACCGTTTCAGAGAGAAAAGCGACCACTGTAATGATCTGGCGTTATGTCGATTCGATAGTAAATGACGGAAACGGGAGATTTTCTTAGGATTTTACTACATATTAACACTTTACACAATTTCTCGTGTTACCTGGCTGCCAGTCCTCGGTTCATGCAAAATCTTAAGGTCCTCGGTCTGGTCCAAGGCACCAAACCGCCCAATAATTCATTAATCGATAACTAAAACTTGAAATGTAGCTCTTCTTACTGGCGATTGCATAAACTTAGATGCTTCTTCAGTGTTCTACTATGCCGCTTGTAGTGACTCTGCATACCGCATCACGCGACAAGGGCTTGCAGACGATAAATGTAACCGTTTCAGAGAGAAAAGCGACCACTGTGACGATCTGGCGTTATGTCGATTCGAAAGTAAATGACGGAAACGGGAGATTTTCTTAGGTTTTTACTACATATTAACACTTTACACAATTTCTCGTGTTACCTGGCTGCCAGTCCTCGGTTCATGCAAAATCTTAAGGTCCTCGGTCTGGTCCAAGGCACCAAACCGCCCAATAATTCATTAATCGATATCTAAAACTTGAAATGTAGCTCTTCTTACTGGGCGATTGCATAAACTTAGATGCTTCTTCAGTGTTCTACTATGCCGCTTGTAGTGACTCTGCATACCGCATCACGCGACAAGGGCTTGCAGACGATAAATGTAACCGTTTCAGAGAGAAAAGCGACCACTGTGACGATCTGGCGTTATGTCGATTCGATAGTAAATGACGGAAACGGGAGATTTTCTTAGGTTTTTACTACATATTAACACTTTACACAATTTCTCGTGTTACCTGGCTGCCAGTCCTCGGTTCATGCAAAATCTTAAGGTCCTCGGTCTGGTCCAAGGCACCAAACCGCCAAATAATTCATTAATCGATAACAAAAACTTGAAATGTAGCTCTTCTTACTGGGCGATTGCATAAACTTAGATGCTTCTTCAGTGTTCTACTTTGCCGCTTGTAGTGACTCTGCATACCGCATCACGCGACAAGGGCTTGCAGACGATAAATGTAACCGTTTCAGAGAGAAAAGCGACCACTGTGACGATCTGGCGTTATGTCGATTCGATAGTAAATGACGGAAACGGGAGATTTTCTTAGGTTTTTACTACATATTAACACTTTACACAATTTCTCGTGTTACGTGGCTGCCAGTCCTCGGTTCATGCAAAATCTTAAGGTCCTCGGTCTGGTCCAAGGCACCAAAACGCCCAATAATTCATTAATCGATAACTGAAACTTGAAATGTAGCTCTTCTTCCTGGCCGATTGCATCAACGTAGATTCTTATTCTGTGTTCTAATGTGCTGCTTGTACTGTGTCTGCATACCGCATCTCGCGACAAGGGCTTGCAGACGATAAATGTAACCGTTTCACAGAGAAAAGCGACCACTGTGACGATCTGGCGTTATGTCTATTCGATAGTAAATGACGGAAACGGGAGATTTTCTTAGGTTTTTACTACATATTAACACTTTACACAATTTCTCGTGTTACCTGGCTGCCAGTCCTCGGTTCATGCAAAATCTTAAGGTCCTCGGTCTGGTCCAAGGCACCAAACCGCCCAATAATTCATTAATCGATAACTAAAACTTGAAATGTAGCTCTTCTTACTGGGCGATTGCAAATACTTAGATGCTTCTTCAGTGTTCTACTATGCCGCTTGTAGTGACTTTGCATACCGCATCACGCGACAAGGGCTTGCAGACGATAAATGTAACCGTTTCAGAGAGAAAAGCGACCACTGTGACGATCTGGCGTTATGTCGATTCGATAGTAAATGACGGAAACGGGAGATTTTCTTAGGTTTTTACTACATATTAACACTTTACACAATTTCTCGTGTTACCTGGCATGCCAGTCCTCGGTTCATGCAAAATCTTAAGGTCCTCGGTCTGGTCCAAGGCACCAAACCGCCCAATAATTCATTAATCGATAACTAAAACTTGAAATGTAGCTCTTCTTACTGGCCGATTGCATCAACGTAGATTCTTATTCTGTGTTCTAGTGTGCTGCTTGTACTGTGTCTGCATACCGCATCACGCGAAAAGGGCTTGCAGACGATAAATGTAACCGTTTCAGAGAGAAAAGCGACCACTGTGACGATCTGGCGTTATGTCGATTCGATAGTAAATGACGGAAACGGGAGATTTTCTTAGGTTTTTACTACATATTAACACTTTACACAATTTCTCGTGTTACCTGGCTGCCAGTCCTCAGTTTATGCAAAATGTTAAGGTCCTCGGTCTGGTCCAAGGCACCAAACCGCCCAATAATTCATTAATCGATAACTAAAACTTGAAATGTAGCTCGTGTTACTGGCCGATTGCATAAACTTAGATGCTTCTTCAGTGTTCTACTATGCCGCTTGTAGTGACTCTGCATACCGCATCACGCGACAAGGGCTTGCAGACGATAAATGTAACCGTTTCAGAGAGAAAAGCGACCAATGTGACGATCTGGCGTTATGTCGATTCGATAGTAAATGACGGAAACGGGAGATTTTCTTAGGTTTTTACTACATATTAACACTTTACACAATTTATCGTGTTACCTGGCTGCCAGTCCTCGGTTCATGCAAAATCTTAAGGTCCTCGGTCTGGTCCAAGGCACCAAACCGCCCAATAATTCATTAATCGATAACTAAAACTTGAAATGTAGCTCTTCTTACTGGCCGATTGCATCAACGTAGATTCTTATTCTGTGTTCTAGTGTGCTGCTTGTACTGTGTCTGCATACCGCATCACGCGACAGGGGCTTGCAGACGATAAATGTAACCGTTTCAGAGAGAAAAGCGACCACTGTGACGATCTGGCGTTATGTCGATTCGATAGTAAATGACGGAAACGGGAGATTTTCTTAGGTTTTTACTACATATTAACACTTTACACAATTTCTCGTGTTACCTGGCTGCCAGTCCTCGGCTCATGCAAAATCTTAAGGTCCTCGGTCTGGTCCAAGGCACCAAACCGCCCAATAATTCATTAATCGATAACTAAAACTTGAAATGTAGCTCTTCTTACTGGGCGATTGCATAAACTTAGATGCTTCTTCAGTGTTCTACTATGCTGCTTGTAGTGACTCTGCATACCGCATCACGCGACAAGGGCTTGCAGACGATAAATGTAACCGTTTCAGAGAGAAAAGCGACCACTGTGACGATCTGGCGTTATGTCGATTCGAAAGTAAATGACGGAAACGGGAGATTTTCTTAGGTTTTTACTACATATTAACACTTTACACAATTTTTCGTGTTACCTGGCTGCCAGTCCTCGGTTCATGCAAAATCTTAAGGTCCTCGGTCTGGTCCAAGGCACCAAACCGCCCAATAATTCATTAATCGATATCTAAAACTTGAAATGTAGCTCTTCTTACTGGGCGATTGCATAAACTTAGATGCTTCTTCAGTGTTCTACTATGCCGCTTGTAGTGACTCTGCATACCGCATCACGCGACAAGGGCTTGCAGACGATAAATGTAACCGTTTCAGAGAGAAAAGCGACCACTGTGACGATCTGGCGTTATGTCGATTCGATAGTAAATGACGGAAACGGGAGATTTTCTTAGGTTTTTACTACATATTAACACTTTACACAATTTCTCGTGTTACCTGGCTGCCAGTCCTCGGTTCATGCAAAATCTTAAGGTCCTCGGTCTGGTCCAAGGCACCAAACCGCCAAATAATTCATTAATCGATAACAAAAACTTGAAATGTAGCTCTTCTTACTGGGCGATTGCATAAACTTAGATGCTTCTTCAGTGTTCTACTTTGCCGCTTGTAGTGACTCTGCATACCGCATCACGCGACAAGGGCTTGCAGACGATAAATGTAACCGTTTCAGAGAGAAAAGCGACCACTGTGACGATCTGGCGTTATGTCGATTCGATAGTAAATGACGGAAACGGGAGATTTTCTTAGGTTTTTACTACATATTAACACTTTACACAATTTCTCGTGTTACGTGGCTGCCAGTCCTCGGTTCATGCAAAATCTTAAGGTCCTCGGTCTGGTCCAAGGCACCAAAACGCCCAATAATTCATTAATCGATAACTGAAACTTGAAATGTAGCTCTTCTTCCTGGCCGATTGCATCAACGTAGATTCTTATTCTGTGTTCTAATGTGCTGCTTGTACTGTGTCTGCATACCGCATCTCGCGACAAGGGCTTGCAGACGATAAATGTAACCGTTTCACAGAGAAAAGCGACCACTGTGACGATCTGGCGTTATGTCTATTCGATAGTAAATGACGGAAACGGGAGATTTTCTTAGGTTTTTACTACATATTAACACTTTACACAATTTCTCGTGTTACCTGGCTGCCAGTCCTCGGTTCATGCAAAATCTTAAGGTCCTCGGTCTGGTCCAAGGCACCAAACCGCCCAATAATTCATTAATCGATAACTAAAACTTGAAATGTAGCTCTTCTTACTGGGCGATTGCAAATACTTAGATGCTTCTTCAGTGTTCTACTATGCCGCTTGTAGTGACTTTGCATACCGCATCACGCGACAAGGGCTTGCAGACGATAAATGTAACCGTTTCAGAGAGAAAAGCGACCACTGTGACGATCTGGCGTTATGTCGATTCGATAGTAAATGACGGAAACGGGAGATTTTCTTAGGTTTTTACTACATATTAACACTTTACACAATTTCTCGTGTTACCTGGCATGCCAGTCCTCGGTTCATGCAAAATCTTAAGGTCCTCGGTCTGGTCCAAGGCACCAAACCGCCCAATAATTCATTAATCGATAACTAAAACTTGAAATGTAGCTCTTCTTACTGGCCGATTGCATCAACGTAGATTCTTATTCTGTGTTCTAGTGTGCTGCTTGTACTGTGTCTGCATACCGCATCACGCGAAAAGGGCTTGCAGACGATAAATGTAACCGTTTCAGAGAGAAAAGCGACCACTGTGACGATCTGGCGTTATGTCGATTCGATAGTAAATGACGGAAACGGGAGATTTTCTTAGGTTTTTACTACATATTAACACTTTACACAATTTCTCGTGTTACCTGGCTGCCAGTCCTCAGTTTATGCAAAATGTTAAGGTCCTCGGTCTGGTCCAAGGCACCAAACCGCCCAATAATTCATTAATCGATAACTAAAACTTGAAATGTAGCTCTTGTTACTGGCCGATTGCATAAACTTAGATGCTTCTTCAGTGTTCTACTATGCCGCTTGTAGTGACTCTGCATACCGCATCACGCGACAAGGGCTTGCAGACGATAAATGTAACCGTTTCAGAGAGAAAAGCGACCAATGTGACGATCTGGCGTTATGTCGATTCGATAGTAAATGACGGAAACGGGAGATTTTCTTAGGTTTTTACTACATATTAACACTTTACACAATTTATCGTGTTACCTGGCTGCCAGTCCTCGGTTCATGCAAAATCTTAAGGTCCTCGGTCTGGTCCAAGGCACCAAACCGCCCAATAATTCATTAATCGATAACTAAAACTTGAAATGTAGCTCTTCTTACTGGCCGATTGCATCAACGTAGATTCTTATTCTGTGTTCTAGTGTGCTGCTTGTACTGTGTCTGCATACCGCATCACGCGACAAGGGCTTGCAGACGATAAATGTAACCGTTTCAGAGAGAAAAGCGACCAATGTGACGATCTGGCGTTATGTCGATTCGATAGTAAATGACGGAAACGGGAGATTTTCTTAGGTTTTTACTACATATTAACACTTTACACAATTTATCGTGTTACCTGGCTGCCAGTCCTCGGTTCATGCAAAATCTTAAGGTCCTCGGTCTGGTCCAAGGCACCAAACCGCCCAATAATTCATTAATCGATAACTAAAACTTGAATTGTAGCTCTTCTTACTGGCCGATTGCATCAACGTAGATTCTTATTCTGTGTTCTAGTGTGCTGCTTGTACTGTGTCTGCATACCGCATCACGCGACAGGGGCTTGCAGACGATAAATGTAACCGTTTCAGAGAGAAAAGCGACCACTGTGACGATCTGGCGTTATGTCGATTCGATAGTAAATGACGGAAACGGGAGATTTTCTTAGGTTTTTACTACATATTAACACTTTACACAATTTCTCGTGTTACCTGGCTGCCAGTCCTCGGTTCATGCAAAATCTTAAGGTCCTCGGTCTGGTCCAAGGCACCAAACCGCCCAATAATTCATTAATCGATAACTAAAACTTGAAATGTAGCTCTTCTTACTGGCCGATTGCATCAACGTAGATTCTTATTCTGTGTTCTAGTGTGCTGCTTGTACTGTGTCTGCATACCGCATCACGCGACAGGGGCTTGCAGACGATAAATGTAACCGTTTCAGAGAGAAAAGCGACCACTGTGACGATCTGGCGTTATGTCGATTCGATAGTAAATGACGGAAACGGGAGATTTTCTTAGGTTTTTACTACATATTAACACTTTACACAATTTCTCGTGTTACCTGGCTGCCAGTCCTCGGCTCATGCAAAATCTTAAGGTCCTCGGTCTGGTCCAAGGCACCAAACCGCCCAATAATTCATTAATCGATAACTAAAACTTGAAATGTAGCTCTTCTTACTGGGCGATTGCATAAACTTAGATGCTTCTTCAGTGTTCTACTATGCTGCTTGTAGTGACTCTGCATACCGCATCACGCGACAAGGGCTTGCAGACGATAAATGTAACCGTTTCAGAGAGAAAAGCGACCACTGTGACGATCTGGCGTTATGTCGATTCGAAAGTAAATGACGGAAACGGGAGATTTTCTTAGGTTTTTACTACATATTAACACTTTACACAATTTCTCGTGTTACCTGGCTGCCAGTCCTCGGTTCATGCAAAATCTTAAGGTCCTCGGTCTGGTCCAAGGCACCAAACCGCCCAATAATTCATTAATCGATATCTAAAACTTGAAATGTAGCTCTTCTTACTGGGCGATTGCATAAACTTAGATGCTTCTTCAGTGTTCTACTATGCCGCTTGTAGTGACTCTGCATACCGCATCACGCGACAAGGGCTTGCAGACGATAAATGTAACCGTTTCAGAGAGAAAAGCGACCACTGTGACGATCTGGCGTTATGTCGATTCGATAGTAAATGACGGAAACGGGAGATTTTCTTAGGTTTTTACTACATATTAACACTTTACACAATTTCTCGTGTTACCTGGCTGCCAGTCCTCGGTTCATGCAAAATCTTAAGGTCCTCGGTCTGGTCCAAGGCACCAAACCGCCAAATAATTCATTAATCGATAACAAAAACTTGAAATGTAGCTCTTCTTACTGGGCGATTGCATAAACTTAGATGCTTCTTCAGTGTTCTACTTTGCCGCTTGTAGTGACTCTGCATACCGCATCACGCGACAAGGGCTTGCAGACGATAAATGTAACCGTTTCAGAGAGAAAAGCGACCACTGTGACGATCTGGCGTTATGTCGATTCGATAGTAAATGACGGAAACGGGAGATTTTCTTAGGTTTTTACTACATATTAACACTTTACACAATTTCTCGTGTTACGTGGCTGCCAGTCCTCGGTTCATGCAAAATCTTAAGGTCCTCGGTCTGGTCCAAGGCACCAAAACGCCCAATAATTCATTAATCGATAACTGAAACTTGAAATGTAGCTCTTCTTCCTGGCCGATTGCATCAACGTAGATTCTTATTCTGTGTTCTAATGTGCTGCTTGTACTGTGTCTGCATACCGCATCTCGCGACAAGGGCTTGCAGACGATAAATGTAACCGTTTCACAGAGAAAAGCGACCACTGTGACGATCTGGCGTTATGTCTATTCGATAGTAAATGACGGAAACGGGAGATTTTCTTAGGTTTTTACTACATATTAACACTTTACACAATTTCTCGTGTTACCTGGCTGCCAGTCCTCGGTTCATGCAAAATCTTAAGGTCCTCGGTCTGGTCCAAGGCACCAAACCGCCCAATAATTCATTAATCGATAACTAAAACTTGAAATGTAGCTCTTCTTACTGGGCGATTGCAAATACTTAGATGCTTCTTCAGTGTTCTACTATGCCGCTTGTAGTGACTTTGCATACCGCATCACGCGACAAGGGCTTGCAGACGATAAATGTAACCGTTTCAGAGAGAAAAGCGACCACTGTGACGATCTGGCGTTATGTCGATTCGATAGTAAATGACGGAAACGGGAGATTTTCTTAGGTTTTTACTACATATTAACACTTTACACAATTTCTCGTGTTACCTGGCATGCCAGTCCTCGGTTCATGCAAAATCTTAAGGTCCTCGGTCTGGTCCAAGGCACCAAACCGCCCAATAATTCATTAATCGATAACTAAAACTTGAAATGTAGCTCTTCTTACTGGCCGATTGCATCAACGTAGATTCTTATTCTGTGTTCTAGTGTGCTGCTTGTACTGTGTCTGCATACCGCATCACGCGAAAAGGGCTTGCAGACGATAAATGTAACCGTTTCAGAGAGAAAAGCGACCACTGTGACGATCTGGCGTTATGTCGATTCGATAGTAAATGACGGAAACGGGAGATTTTCTTAGGTTTTTACTACATATTAACACTTTACACAATTTCTCGTGTTACCTGGCTGCCAGTCCTCAGTTTATGCAAAATGTTAAGGTCCTCGGTCTGGTCCAAGGCACCAAACCGCCCAATAATTCATTAATCGATAACTAAAACTTGAAATGTAGCTCTTGTTACTGGCCGATTGCATAAACTTAGATGCTTCTTCAGTGTTCTACTATGCCGCTTGTAGTGACTCTGCATACCGCATCACGCGACAAGGGCTTGCAGACGATAAATGTAACCGTTTCAGAGAGAAAAGCGACCAATGTGACGATCTGGCGTTATGTCGATTCGATAGTAAATGACGGAAACGGGAGATTTTCTTAGGTTTTTACTACATATTAACACTTTACACAATTTATCGTGTTACCTGGCTGCCAGTCCTCGGTTCATGCAAAATCTTAAGGTCCTCGGTCTGGTCCAAGGCACCAAACCGCCCAATAATTCATTAATCGATAACTAAAACTTGAAATGTAGCTCTTCTTACTGGCCGATTGCATCAACGTAGATTCTTATTCTGTGTTCTAGTGTGCTGCTTGTACTGTGTCTGCATACCGCATCACGCGACAAGGGCTTGCAGACGATAAATGTAACCGTTTCAGAGAGAAAAGCGACCAATGTGACGATCTGGCGTTATGTCGATTCGATAGTAAATGACGGAAACGGGAGATTTTCTTAGGTTTTTACTACATATTAACACTTTACACAATTTATCGTGTTACCTGGCTGCCAGTCCTCGGTTCATGCAAAATCTTAAGGTCCTCGGTCTGGTCCAAGGCACCAAACCGCCCAATAATTCATTAATCGATAACTAAAACTTGAAATGTAGCTCTTCTTACTGGCCGATTGCATCAACGTAGATTCTTATTCTGTGTTCTAGTGTGCTGCTTGTACTGTGTCTGCATACCGCATCACGCGACAGGGGCTTGCAGACGATAAATGTAACCGTTTCAGAGAGAAAAGCGACCACTGTGACGATCTGGCGTTATGTCGATTCGATAGTAAATGACGGAAACGGGAGATTTTCTTAGGTTTTTACTACATATTAACACTTTACACAATTTCTCGTGTTACCTGGCTGCCAGTCCTCGGTTCATGCTAAATCTTAAGGTCCTCGGTCTGGTCCAAGGCACCAAACCGCCCAATAATTCATTAATCGATAACTAAAACTTGAAATGTAGCTCTTCTTACTGGCCGATTGCATCAACGTAGATTCTTATTCTGTGTTCTAGTGTGCTGCTTGTACTGTGTCTGCATACCGCATCACGCGACAAGGGCTTGCAGACGATAAATGTAACCGTTTCAGAGAGAAAAGCGACCACTGTGACGATCTGGCGTTATGTCGATTCGATAGTAAATGACGGAAACGGGAGATTTTCTTAGGTTTTTACTACATATTAACACTTTACACAATTTCTCGTGTTACCTGGCTGCCAGTCCTCGGTTCATGCAAAATCTTAAGGTCCTCGGTCTGGTCCAAGGCACCAAACCGCCCAATAATTCATTAATCGATATCTAAAACTTGAAATGTAGCTCTTCTTACTGGGCGATTGCATAAACTTAGATGCTTCTTCAGTGTTCTACTATGCCGCTTGTAGTGACTCTGCATACCGCATCACGCGACAAGGGCTTGCAGACGATAAATGTAACCGTTTCAGAGAGAAAAGCGACCACTGTGACGATCTGGCGTTATGTCGATTCGATAGTAAATGACGGAAACGGGAGATTTTCTTAGGTTTTTACTACATATTAACACTTTACACAATTTCTCGTTTTACCTGGCTGCCAGTCCTCGGTTCATGCAAAATCTTAAGGTCCTCGGTCTGGTCCAAGGCACCAAACCGCCCAATAATTCATTAATCGATAACTAAAACTTGAAATGTAGCTCTTCTTTCTGGGCGATTGCATAAACTTAGATGCTTCTTCAGTGTTCTACTATGCCGCTTGTAGTGACTCTGCATACCGCATCACGCGACAAGGGCTTGCAGACGATAAATGTAACCGTTTCAGAGAGAAAAGCGGCCAATGTGACGATCTGGCGTTATGTCGATTCGATAGTAAATGACGGAAACGGGAGATTTTCTTAGGTTTTCACTACATATTAACACTTTACACAATTTCTCGTGTTACCTGGCTGCCAGTCCTCGGTTCATGCAAAATCTTAAGGTCCTCGGTCTGGTCCAAGGCACCAAACCGCCCAATAATTCATTAATCGATAACTAAAACTTGAAATGTAGCTCTTCTTACTGGCCGATTGCATCAACGTAGATTCTTATTCTGTGTTCTAGTGTGCTGCTTGTACTGTGTCTGCATACCGCATCACGCGACAAGGGCTTGCAGACGATAAATGTAACCGTTTCAGAGAGAAAAGCGACCAATGTGACGATCTGGCGTTATGTCGATCGATAGTAAATGACGGAAACGGGAGATTTTCTTAGGTTTTTACTACATATTAACACTTTACACAATTTCTCGTGTTACCTGGCTGCCAGTCCTCGGTTCATGCAAAATCTTAAGGTCCTCGGTCTGGTCCAAGGCACCAAACCGCCCAATAATTCATTAATCGATAACTAAAACTTGAAATGTAGCTCTTCTTACTGGGCGATTGCATAAACTTAGATGCTTTTTCAGTGTTCTACTATGCTGCTTGTAGTGACTCTGCATACCGCATCACGCGACAAGGGCTTGCAGACGATAAATGTAACCGTTTCAGAGAGAAAAGCGACCAATGTGACGATCTGGCGTTATGTCGATTCGATAGTAAATGACGGAAACGGGAGATTTTCTTAAGTTTTTACTACATATTAACACTTTACACAATTTCTCGTGTTACCTGGCTGCCAGTCCTCGGTTCATGCAAAATCTTAAGGTCCTCGGTGTGGTCCAAGGCACCAAACCGCCCAATAATTCATTAATCGATAACTAAAACTTGAAATGTAGCTCTTCTTACTGGGCGATTGCATAAACTTAGATGCTTCTTCAGTGTTCTACTATGCCGCTTGTAGTGACTCTGCATACCGCATCACGCGACAAGGGCTTGCAGACGATAAATGTAACCGTTTCAGAGAGAAAAGCGACCACTGTAATGATCTGGCGTTATGTCGATTCGATAGTAAATGACGGAAACGGGAGATTTTCTTAGGATTTTACTACATATTAACACTTTACACAATTTCTCGTGTTACCTGGCTGCCAGTCCTCGGTTCATGCAAAATCTTAAGGTCCTCGGTCTGGTCCAAGGCACCAAACCGCCCAATAATTCATTAATCGATAACTAAAACTTGAAATGTAGCTCTTCTTACTGGCGATTGCATAAACTTAGATGCTTCTTCAGTGTTCTACTATGCCGCTTGTAGTGACTCTGCATACCGCATCACGCGACAAGGGCTTGCAGACGATAAATGTAACCGTTTCAGAGAGAAAAGCGACCACTGTGACGATCTGGCGTTATGTCGATTCGAAAGTAAATGACGGAAACGGGAGATTTTCTTAGGTTTTTACTACATATTAACACTTTACACAATTTCTCGTGTTACCTGGCTGCCAGTCCTCGGTTCATGCAAAATCTTAAGGTCCTCGGTCTGGTCCAAGGCACCAAACCGCCCAATAATTCATTAATCGATATCTAAAACTTGAAATGTAGCTCTTCTTACTGGGCGATTGCATAAACTTAGATGCTTCTTCAGTGTTCTACTATGCCGCTTGTAGTGACTCTGCATACCGCATCACGCGACAAGGGCTTGCAGACGATAAATGTAACCGTTTCAGAGAGAAAAGCGACCACTGTGACGATCTGGCGTTATGTCGATTCGATAGTAAATGACGGAAACGGGAGATTTTCTTAGGTTTTTACTACATATTAACACTTTACACAATTTCTCGTGTTACCTGGCTGCCAGTCCTCGGTTCATGCAAAATCTTAAGGTCCTCGGTCTGGTCCAAGGCACCAAACCGCCAAATAATTCATTAATCGATAACAAAAACTTGAAATGTAGCTCTTCTTACTGGGCGATTGCATAAACTTAGATGCTTCTTCAGTGTTCTACTTTGCCGCTTGTAGTGACTCTGCATACCGCATCACGCGACAAGGGCTTGCAGACGATAAATGTAACCGTTTCAGAGAGAAAAGCGACCACTGTGACGATCTGGCGTTATGTCGATTCGATAGTAAATGACGGAAACGGGAGATTTTCTTAGGTTTTTACTACATATTAACACTTTACACAATTTCTCGTGTTACGTGGCTGCCAGTCCTCGGTTCATGCAAAATCTTAAGGTCCTCGGTCTGGTCCAAGGCACCAAAACGCCCAATAATTCATTAATCGATAACTGAAACTTGAAATGTAGCTCTTCTTCCTGGCCGATTGCATCAACGTAGATTCTTATTCTGTGTTCTAATGTGCTGCTTGTACTGTGTCTGCATACCGCATCTCGCGACAAGGGCTTGCAGACGATAAATGTAACCGTTTCACAGAGAAAAGCGACCACTGTGACGATCTGGCGTTATGTCTATTCGATAGTAAATGACGGAAACGGGAGATTTTCTTAGGTTTTTACTACATATTAACACTTTACACAATTTCTCGTGTTACCTGGCTGCCAGTCCTCGGTTCATGCAAAATCTTAAGGTCCTCGGTCTGGTCCAAGGCACCAAACCGCCCAATAATTCATTAATCGATAACTAAAACTTGAAATGTAGCTCTTCTTACTGGGCGATTGCAAATACTTAGATGCTTCTTCAGTGTTCTACTATGCCGCTTGTAGTGACTTTGCATACCGCATCACGCGACAAGGGCTTGCAGACGATAAATGTAACCGTTTCAGAGAGAAAAGCGACCACTGTGACGATCTGGCGTTATGTCGATTCGATAGTAAATGACGGAAACGGGAGATTTTCTTAGGTTTTTACTACATATTAACACTTTACACAATTTCTCGTGTTACCTGGCATGCCAGTCCTCGGTTCATGCAAAATCTTAAGGTCCTCGGTCTGGTCCAAGGCACCAAACCGCCCAATAATTCATTAATCGATAACTAAAACTTGAAATGTAGCTCTTCTTACTGGCCGATTGCATCAACGTAGATTCTTATTCTGTGTTCTAGTGTGCTGCTTGTACTGTGTCTGCATACCGCATCACGCGAAAAGGGCTTGCAGACGATAAATGTAACCGTTTCAGAGAGAAAAGCGACCACTGTGACGATCTGGCGTTATGTCGATTCGATAGTAAATGACGGAAACGGGAGATTTTCTTAGGTTTTTACTACATATTAACACTTTACACAATTTCTCGTGTTACCTGGCTGCCAGTCCTCAGTTTATGCAAAATGTTAAGGTCCTCGGTCTGGTCCAAGGCACCAAACCGCCCAATAATTCATTAATCGATAACTAAAACTTGAAATGTAGCTCTTGTTACTGGCCGATTGCATAAACTTAGATGTTTCTTCAGTGTTCTACTATGCCGCTTGTAGTGACTCTGCATACCGCATCACGCGACAAGGGCTTGCAGACGATAAATGTAACCGTTTCAGAGAGAAAAGCGACCAATGTGACGATCTGGCGTTATGTCGATTCGATAGTAAATGACGGAAACGGGAGATTTTCTTAGGTTTTTACTACATATTAACACTTTACACAATTTATCGTGTTACCTGGCTGCCAGTCCTCGGTTCATGCAAAATCTTAAGGTCCTCGGTCTGGTCCAAGGCACCAAACCGCCCAATAATTCATTAATCGATAACTAAAACTTGAAATGTAGCTCTTCTTACTGGCCGATTGCATCAACGTAGATTCTTATTCTGTGTTCTAGTGTGCTGCTTGTACTGTGTCTGCATACCGCATCACGCGACAGGGGCTTGCAGACGATAAATGTAACCGTTTCAGAGAGAAAAGCGACCACTGTGACGATCTGGCGTTATGTCGATTCGATAGTAAATGACGGAAACGGGAGATTTTCTTAGGTTTTTACTACATATTAACACTTTACACAATTTCTCGTGTTACCTGGCTGCCAGTCCTCGGCTCATGCAAAATCTTAAGGTCCTCGGTCTGGTCCAAGGCACCAAACCGCCCAATAATTCATTAATCGATAACTAAAACTTGAAATGTAGCTCTTCTTACTGGGCGATTGCATAAACTTAGATGCTTCTTCAGTGTTCTACTATGCTGCTTGTAGTGACTCTGCATACCGCATCACGCGACAAGGGCTTGCAGACGATAAATGTAACCGTTTCAGAGAGAAAAGCGACCACTGTGACGATCTGGCGTTATGTCGATTCGAAAGTAAATGACGGAAACGGGAGATTTTCTTAGGTTTTTACTACATATTAACACTTTACACAATTTCTCGTGTTACCTGGCTGCCAGTCCTCGGTTCATGCAAAATCTTAAGGTCCTCGGTCTGGTCCAAGGCACCAAACCGCCCAATAATTCATTAATCGATATCTAAAACTTGAAATGTAGCTCTTCTTACTGGGCGATTGCATAAACTTAGATGCTTCTTCAGTGTTCTACTATGCCGCTTGTAGTGACTCTGCATACCGCATCACGCGACAAGGGCTTGCAGACGATAAATGTAACCGTTTCAGAGAGAAAAGCGACCACTGTGACGATCTGGCGTTATGTCGATTCGATAGTAAATGACGGAAACGGGAGATTTTCTTAGGTTTTTACTACATATTAACACTTTACACAATTTCTCGTGTTACCTGGCTGCCAGTCCTCGGTTCATGCAAAATCTTAAGGTCCTCGGTCTGGTCCAAGGCACCAAACCGCCAAATAATTCATTAATCGATAACAAAAACTTGAAATGTAGCTCTTCTTACTGGGCGATTGCATAAACTTAGATGCTTCTTCAGTGTTCTACTTTGCCGCTTGTAGTGACTCTGCATACCGCATCACGCGACAAGGGCTTGCAGACGATAAATGTAACCGTTTCAGAGAGAAAAGCGACCACTGTGACGATCTGGCGTTATGTCGATTCGATAGTAAATGACGGAAACGGGAGATTTTCTTAGGTTTTTACTACATATTAACACTTTACACAATTTCTCGTGTTACGTGGCTGCCAGTCCTCGGTTCATGCAAAATCTTAAGGTCCTCGGTCTGGTCCAAGGCACCAAAACGCCCAATAATTCATTAATCGATAACTGAAACTTGAAATGTAGCTCTTCTTCCTGGCCGATTGCATCAACGTAGATTCTTATTCTGTGTTCTAATGTGCTGCTTGTACTGTGTCTGCATACCGCATCTCGCGACAAGGGCTTGCAGACGATAAATGTAACCGTTTCACAGAGAAAAGCGACCACTGTGACGATCTGGCGTTATGTCTATTCGATAGTAAATGACGGAAACGGGAGATTTTCTTAGGTTTTTACTACATATTAACACTTTACACAATTTCTCGTGTTACCTGGCTGCCAGTCCTCGGTTCATGCAAAATCTTAAGGTCCTCGGTCTGGTCCAAGGCACCAAACCGCCCAATAATTCATTAATCGATAACTAAAACTTGAAATGTAGCTCTTCTTACTGGGCGATTGCAAATACTTAGATGCTTCTTCAGTGTTCTACTATGCCGCTTGTAGTGACTTTGCATACCGCATCACGCGACAAGGGCTTGCAGACGATAAATGTAACCGTTTCAGAGAGAAAAGCGACCACTGTGACGATCTGGCGTTATGTCGATTCGATAGTAAATGACGGAAACGGGAGATTTTCTTAGGTTTTTACTACATATTAACACTTTACACAATTTCTCGTGTTACCTGGCATGCCAGTCCTCGGTTCATGCAAAATCTTAAGGTCCTCGGTCTGGTCCAAGGCACCAAACCGCCCAATAATTCATTAATCGATAACTAAAACTTGAAATGTAGCTCTTCTTACTGGCCGATTGCATCAACGTAGATTCTTATTCTGTGTTCTAGTGTGCTGCTTGTACTGTGTCTGCATACCGCATCACGCGAAAAGGGCTTGCAGACGATAAATGTAACCGTTTCAGAGAGAAAAGCGACCACTGTGACGATCTGGCGTTATGTCGATTCGATAGTAAATGACGGAAACGGGAGATTTTCTTAGGTTTTTACTACATATTAACACTTTACACAATTTCTCGTGTTACCTGGCTGCCAGTCCTCAGTTTATGCAAAATGTTAAGGTCCTCGGTCTGGTCCAAGGCACCAAACCGCCCAATAATTCATTAATCGATAACTAAAACTTGAAATGTAGCTCTTGTTACTGGCCGATTGCATAAACTTAGATGCTTCTTCAGTGTTCTACTATGCCGCTTGTAGTGACTCTGCATACCGCATCACGCGACAAGGGCTTGCAGACGATAAATGTAACCGTTTCAGAGAGAAAAGCGACCAATGTGACGATCTGGCGTTATGTCGATTCGATAGTAAATGACGGAAACGGGAGATTTTCTTAGGTTTTTACTACATATTAACACTTTACACAATTTATCGTGTTACCTGGCTGCCAGTCCTCGGTTCATGCAAAATCTTAAGGTCCTCGGTCTGGTCCAAGGCACCAAACCGCCCAATAATTCATTAATCGATAACTAAAACTTGAAATGTAGCTCTTCTTACTGGCCGATTGCATCAACGTAGATTCTTATTCTGTGTTCTAGTGTGCTGCTTGTACTGTGTCTGCATACCGCATCACGCGACAGGGGCTTGCAGACGATAAATGTAACCGTTTCAGAGAGAAAAGCGACCACTGTGACGATCTGGCGTTATGTCGATTCGATAGTAAATGACGGAAACGGGAGATTTTCTTAGGTTTTTACTACATATTAACACTTTACACAATTTCTCGTGTTACCTGGCTGCCAGTCCTCGGTTCATGCAAAATCTTAAGGTCCTCGGTCTGGTCCAAGGCACCAAACCGCCCAATAATTCATTAATCGATAACTAAAAGTTGAAATGTAGCTCTTCTTACTGGTCGATTGCATCAACGTAGATTCTAATTCTGTGTTCTAGTGTGCTGCTTGTACTGTGTCTGCATACCGCATCACGCGACAAGGGCTTGCAGACGATAAATGTAACCGTTTCAGAGAGAAAAGCGACCAATGTGACGATCTGGCGTTATGTCGATTCGATAGTAAATGACGGAAACGGGAGATTTTCTTAGGTTTTTACTACATATTAACACTTTACACAATTTCTCGTGTTACCTGGCTGCCAGTCCTCGGTTCATGCAAAATCTTAAGGTCCTCGGTCTGGTCCAAGGCACCAAACCGGCCAATAATTCATTAATCGATAACTAAAACTTGAAATGTAGCTCTTCTTACTGGGCGATTGCATAAACTTAGATGCTTCTTCAGTGTTCTACTATGCCGCTTGTAGTGACTCTGCATACCGCATCACGCGACAAGGGCTTGCAGACGATAAATGTAACCGTTTCAGAGAGAAAAGCGACCACTGTGACGATCTGGCGTTATGTCGATTCGATAGTAAATGAAGGAAACGGGAGAATTTCTTAGGTTTTTACTACATATTATCACTTTACACAATTTCTCGTGTTACCTGGCTGCCAGTCCTCGGTTCATGCAAAATCTTAAGGTCCTCGGTCTGGTCCAAGGCACCAAACCGCCCAATAATTCATTAATCGATAACTAAAACTTGAAATGTAGCTCTTCTTACTGGCCGATTGCATCAACGTAGATTCTTATTCTGTGTTCTAGTGTGCTGCTTGTACTGTGTCTCCATACCGCATCACGCAACAAGGGCTTGCAGATGATAAATGTAACCGTTTTAGAGAGAAAAGCGACCACTGTGAGGATCTGGCGTTATGTCGATTCGATAGTAAATGACGGAAACGGGAGATTTTCTTAGGTTTTTACTACATATTAACACTTTACACATTTTCTCGTGTTACCTGGCTGCCAGTCCTCGGTTCATGCAAAATCTTAAGGTCCTCGGTCTGGTCCAAGGCACCAAACCGCCCAATAATTCATTAATCGATAACTAAAACTTGAAATGTAGCTCTTCTTACTGGCCGATTGCATCAACGTAGATTCTTATTCTGTATTCTAGTGTGCTGCTTGTACTGTGTCTGCATACCGCATCACGCGACAAGGGCTTGCAGACGATAAATGTAACCGTTTCAGAGAGAAAAGCGACAACTGTGACGATCTGGCGTTATGTCGATTCGATAGTAAATGACGGAAACGTGAGATTTTCTTAGGTTTTACTACATATTAACACTTTACACAATTTCTCGTGTTACCTGGCTGCCATTCCTCGGTTCATGCAAAATCTTAAGGACCTCTGTCTGGTCCAAGTCACCAAACCGCCCAATAATTCATTAATCGATAACTAAAACTTGAAATGCAGCTCTTCTTACTGGGCGATTGCATAAACTTAGATGCCTCTTCAGTGTTCTACTATGCCGCTTGTAGTGACTCTGCATACCGCATCACGCGACAAGGGCTTGCAGACGATAAATGTAACCGTTTCAGAGAGAAAAGCGACCACTGTGACGATCTGGCGTTATGTCGATTCGATAGTAAATGACGGAAACGGGAGATTTTCTTAAGTTTTTACTACATATTAACACTTTACACAATTTCTCGTGTTACCTGGCTGCCAGTCCTCGGTTCATGCAAAATCTTAAGGTCCTCGGTCTGGTCCAAGGCACCAAACCGCCCAATAATTCATTAATCGATAACTAAAACTTGAAATGTAGCTCTTCTTACTGGGCAATTGCATAAACTTAGATGCTTCTTCAGTGTTCTACTATGCCGCTTGTAGTGACTCTGCATGCCGCATCACGCGACAAGGGCTTGCAGACGATAAATGTAACCGTTTCAGAGAGAAAAGCGACCACTGTGACGATCTGGCGTTATGTCGATTCGATAGTAAATGACGGAAACGGGAGATTTTCTTAGGTTTTTACTACATATTAACACTTTACACAATTTCTCGTGTTACCTGGCTGCCAGTCCTCGGTTCATGCAAAATCTTAAGGTCCTCGGTCTGGTCCAAGGCACCAAACCGCCCAATAATTCATTAATCGATAACTAAAACTTGAAATGTAACTCTTCTTCCTGGCCGATTGCATCAACGTAGATTCTTATTCTGTGTTCTAGTGTGCTGCTTGTACTGTGTCTGCATACCGCATCACGCGACAAGGGCTTGCAGACGATAAATGTAACCGTTTCAGAGAGAAAAGCGACCAATGTGACGATCTGGCGTTATGTCGATTCGATAGTAAATGACGGAAACGGAAGATTTTCTTAGGTTTTTACTACATATTAACACTTTACACAATTTCTCGTGTTACCTGGCTGCCAGTCCTCGGTTCATGCAAAATCTTAAGGTCCTCGGTCTGGTCCAACGCACCAAACCGCCCAATAATTCATTAATCTATAACTAAAACTTGAAATGTAACTCTTCTTCCTGGCCGATTGCATCAACGTAGATTCTTATTCTGTGTTCTAGTGTGCTGCTTGTACTGTGTCTGCATACCGCATCACGCGACAAGGGCTTGCAGACGATAAATGTAACCGTTTCAGAGAGAAAAGCGACAACTGTGACGATCTGGCGTTATGTCGATTGGATAGTAAATGACGGAAACGGGAGATTTTCTTAGGTTTTTACTACATATTAACACTTTACACAATTTCTCGTGTTACCTGGCTGCCAGTCCTCGGTTCATGCAAAGTCTTAAGGTCCTCGGTCTGGTCCAAGGCACCAAACCGCCCAATAAATCATTAATCGATAATTAAAACTTGAAATGTAACTCTTCTTCCTGGCCGATTGCATCAACGTAGATTCTTATTCTGTGTTCTAGTGTGCTGCTTGTACTGTGTCTGCATACCGCATCACGCGACAAGGGCTTGCAGACGATAAATGTAACCGTTTCAGAGAGAAAAGCGAGCACTGTGACGATCTGGCGTTATGTCGATTCGATAGTAAATGACGGAAACGGGAGATTTTCTTAGGTTCTTACTACATATTAACACTTTACACAATTTCTCGTGTTACCTGGCTGCCAGTCCTCGGTTCATGCAAAATCTTAAGGTCCTCGGTCTGGTCCAAGGCACCAAACCGACCAATAATTCATTAATCGATAACAAAAACTTGAAATGTAGCTCTTCTTACTGGCAGATTGCATCAACGTAGATTCTTATTCTGTGTTCTAGTGTGCTGCTTGTACTGTGTCTGCATACCGCATCACGGGACATGGGCTTGCAGACGATAAATGTAACCGTTTCAGAGGGAAAAGCGACCACTGTGACGATCTGGCGTTATGTCGATTCGATAGTAAATGACGGAAACGGGAGATTTTCTTAGGTTTTTACTACATATTAACACTTTACACAATTTCTCGTGTTACCTGGCTGCCAGTCCTCGGTTCATGCAAAATCTTAAGGTCCTCGGTCTGGTCCAATGCACCAAACCGCCCAATAATTCATTAATCGATAACTAAAACTTGAAATGTAACTCTTCTTCCTGGCCGATTGCATCAACGTAGATTCTTATTCTGTGGTCTAGTGTGCTGCTTGTACTGTGTCTGCATACCGCATCACGCGACAAGGGCTTGCAGACGATAAATGTAACCGTTTCAGAGAGAAAAGCGAGCACTGTGACGATCTGGCGTTATGTCGATTCGATAGTAAATGACGGAAACGGGAGATTTTCTTAGGTTTTTACTACATATTAACACTTTACACAATTTCTCGTGTTACCTGGCTGCCAGTCCTCGGTTCATGCAAAATCTTAAGGTCCTCGGTCTGGTCCAAGGCACCAAACCGCCCAATAATTCATTAATCGATAACTAAAACTTGAAATGTAGCTCTTCTTACTGGGCGATTGCATAAACTTAGATGCTTCTTCAGTGTTCTACTATGCCGCTTGTAGTGACTCTGCATGCCGCATCACGCGACAAGGGCTTGCAGACGATAAATGTAACCGTTTCAGAGAGAAAAGCGACCACTGTGACGATCTGGCGTTATGTCGATTCGATAGTAAATGACGGAAACGGGAGATTTTCTTAGGTTTTTACTACATATTAACACTTTACACAATTTCTCGTGTTACCTGGCTGCCAGTCCTCGGTTCATGCAAAATCTTAAGGTCCTCGGTCTGGTCCAAGGCACCAAACCGCCCAATAATTCATTAATCGATAACTAAAACTTGAAATGTAACTCTTCTTCCTGGCCGATTGCATCAACGTAGATTCTTATTCTGTGTTCTAGTGTGCTGCTTGTACTGTGTCTGCATACCGCATCACGCGACAAGGGCTTGCAGACGATAAATGTAACCGTTTCAGAGAGAAAAGCGACCAATGTGACGATCTGGCGTTATGTCGATTCGATAGTAAATGACGGAAACGGAAGATTTTCTTAGGTTTTTACTACATATTAACACTTTACACAATTTCTCGTGTTACCTGGCTGCCAGTCCTCGGTTCATGCAAAATCTTAAGGTCCTCGGTCTGGTCCAACGCACCAAACCGCCCAATAATTCATTAATCGATAACTAAAACTTGAAATGTAACTCTTCTTCCTGGCCGATTGCATCAACGTAGATTCTTATTCTGTGTTCTAGTGTGCTGCTTGTACTGTGTCTGCATACCGCATCACGCGACAAGGGCTTGCAGACGATAAATGTAACCGTTTCAGAGAGAAAAGCGAGCACTGTGACGATCTGGCGTTATGTCGATTGGATAGTAAATGACGGAAACGGGAGATTTTCTTAGGTTTTTACTACATATTAACACTTTACACAATTTCTCGTGTCACCTGGCTGCCAGTCCTCGGTTCATGCAAAGTCTTAAGGTCCTCGGTCTGGTCCAATGCACCAAACCGCCCAATAATTCATTAATCGATAACTAAAACTTGAAATGTAGCTCTTCTTACTGGCCGATTGCATCAACGTAGATTCTTATTCTGTGTTCTAGTGTGCTGCTTGTACTGTGTCTGCATACCGCATCACGCGACAAGGGCTTGCAGACGATAAATGTAACCGTTTCAGAGAGAAAAGCGACCACTGTGACGATCTGGCGTTATGTCGATTCGATAGTAAAAGACGGAAACGGGAGATTTTCTTAGGTTTTTACTACATATTAACACTTTACACAATTTCTCGTGTTACCTGGCTGCCAGTCCTCGGTTCATGCAAAATCTTAAGGTCCTCGGTCTGGTCCAATGCACCAAACCGCCCAATAATTCATTAATCGATAAATAAAACTTGAAATGTAACTCTTCTTCCTGGCCGATTGCATCAACGTAGATTCTTATTCTGTGGTCTAGTGTGCTGCTTGTACTGTGTCTGCATACCGCATCACGCGACAAGGGCTTGCAGACGATAAATGTAACCGTTTCAGAGAGAAAAGCGACCACTGTGACGATCTGGCGTTATGTCGATTCGATAGTAAATGACGGAAACGGGAGATTTTCTTGGGTTGTTACTACATATTAACACTTTACACAATTTCTCGTGTTACCTGGCTGCCAGTCCTCGGTTCATGCAAAATCTTAAGGTCCTCGGTCTGGTCCAAGGCACCAAACCGCCCAATAATTCATTAATCGATAACTAAAACTTGAAATGTAGCTCTTCTTACTGGCCGATTGCATCAACGTAGATTCTTATTCTGTGTTCTAGTGTGCTGCTTGTACTGTGTCTGCATACCGCATCACGCGACAAGGGCTTGCAGACGATAAATGTAACCGTTTCAGAGGGAAAAGCGACCACTGTGACGATCTGGCGTTATGTCGATTCGATAGTAAATGACGGAAACGGGAGATTTTCTTAGTTTTTTACTACATATTAACACTTTACACAATTTCTCGTGTTACCTGGCTGCCAGTCCTCGGTTCATGCAAAATCTTAAGGTCCTCGGTCTGGTCCAAGGCACCAAACCGCCCAATAAACCATTAATCGATAACTAAAACTTGAAATGTAACTCTCCTTCCTGGCCGATTGCATCAACGTAGATTCTTATTCTGTGTTCTAGTGTGCTGCTTGTACTGTGTCTGCATACCGCATCACGCGACAAGGGCCCTTAGATGATAAATGTAACCGTTTCAGAGAGAAAAGCGAGCACTGTGACGATCTGGCGTCATGTCGATTCGATAGTAACTGACGGAAACGGGAGATTTTCTTAGGTTTCTACTACATATTAACACTTTACACAATTTCTCGTGTTACCTGGCTGCCAGTCCTCGGATCATGCAAAATCTTAAGGTCCGCGGTCTGGTCCAAGGCACCAAACCGCCCAATAATTCATTAATCGATAACTAAAACTTGAAATGTAGCTCTTCTTACTGGCCGATTGCATCAACGTAGATTCTTATTCTGTGTTCTAGTGTGCTGCTTGTACTGTGTCTGCATACCGCATCACGCGACAAGGGCTTGCAGACGATAAATGTAACCGTTTCAGAGAGAAAAGCGACCACTGTGACGATCTGGCGTTATGTCGATTCGATAGTAAATGACGGAAACGGGAGATTTTCTTAGGTTTTTACTACATATTAAGACTTTACACAATTTCTCGTGTTACCTGGCTGCCAGTCCTCGGTTCATGCAAAATCTTAAGGTCCTCGGTCTGGTCCAATGCACCAAACCACCCAATAATTCATTAATCGATAACTAAAACTTGAAATGTAACTCTTCTTCCTGGCCGATTGCATCAACGTAGATTCTTATTCTGTGTTCTAGTGTGCTGCTTGTACTGTGTCTGCATACCGCATCACGCGACAAGGGCTTGCAGACGATAAATGTAACCGTTTCAGAGAGAAAAGCGAGCACTGTGACGATCTGGCGTTATGTCGATTCGATAGTAAATGACGGAAACGGGAGATTTTCTTAGGTTTTTACTACATATTAACACTTTACACAATTTCTCGTGTTACCTGGCTGCCAGTCCTCGGTTCATGCAAAATCTTAAGGTCCTCGGTCTGGTCCAAGGCACCAAACCGCCCAATAAATCATTAATCGATAACTAAAACTTGAATTGTAACTCTTCTTCCTGGCCGATTGCATCAACGTAGATTCTTATTCTGTGTTCTAGTGTGCTGCTTGTACTGTGTCTGCATACCGTATCACGCGACAAGGGCTTGCAGACGATAAATGTAACCGTTTCGGAGAGAAAAGCTACCACTGTGACGATCTGGCGTTATGTCGATTCGATAGTAAATGACGGAAACGGGAGATTTTCTTAGGTTTTTACTACATATTAACACTTTACACAATTTCTCGTGTTACCTGGCTGCCAGTCCTCGGTTCATGCAAAATCTTAAGGTCCTCGGTCTGGTCCAATGCACCAAACCGCCCAATAATTCATTAATCGATAACTAAAGCTTGAAATGTAACTCTTCTTCCTGGCCGATTGCATCAACGTAGATTCTTATTCTGCGGTCTAGTGTGCTGCTTGTACTGTGTCTGCATACCGCATCACGCGACAAGGGCTTGCAGACGATAAATGTAACCGTTTCAGAGAGAAAAGCGAGCACTGTGACGATCTGGCGTTATGTCGATTCGATAGTAAATGACGGAAACGGGAGATTTTCTTAGGTTTTTACTACATATTAACACTTTACACAATTTCTCGTGTTACCTGGCTGCCAGTCCTCGGTTCATGCAAAATCTTAAGGTCCTCGGTCTGGTCCAAGGCACCAAACCGCCCAATAATTCATTAATCGATAACTAAAACTTGAAATGTAGCTCTTCTTACTGGCCGATTGCATCAACGTAGATTCTTATTCTGTGTTCTAGTGTGCTGCTTGTACTGTGTCTGCATACCGCATCACGCGACAAGGGCTTGCAGACGATAAATGTAACCGTTTCAGAGAGAAAAGCGACCACTGTGACGATCTGGCGTTATGTCGATTCGATAGTAAATGACGGAAACGGGAGATTTTCTTAGGTTTTTACTACATATTAACACTTTACACAATTTCTCGTGTTACCTGGCTGCCAGTCCTCGGTTCATGCAAAATCTTAAGGTCCTTGGTCTGGTCCAATGCACCAAACCGCCCAATAATTCATTAATCGATAACTAAAACTTGAAATGTAGCTCTTCTTCCTGGCCGATTGCATCAACGTAGATTCTTATTCTGTGGTCTAGTGTGCTGCTTGTACTGTGTCTGCATACCGCATCACGCGACAAGGGCTTGCAGACGATAAATGTAACCGTTTCAGAGAGAAAAGCGACCACTGTGACGATCTGGCGTTATGTCGATTCGATAGTAAATGACGGAAACGGGAGATTTTCTTGGGTTGTTACTACATATTAACACTTTACACAATTTCTCGTGTTACCTGGCTGCCAGTCCTCGGTTCATGCAAAATCTTAAGGTCCTCGGTCTGGTCCAAGGCACCAAACCGCCCAATAATTCATTAATCGATAACTAAAACTTGAAATGTAGCTCTTCTTACTGGCCCATTGCATCAACGTAGATTCTTATTCTGTGTTCTAGTGTGCTGCTTGTACTGTGTCTGCATACCGCATCACGCGACAAGGGCTTGCAGACGATAAATGTAACCGTTTCAGAGGGAAAAGCGACCACTGTGACGATCTGGCGTTATGTCGATTCGATAGTAAATGACGGAAACGGGAGATTTTCTTAGTTTTTTACTACATATTAACACTTTACACAATTTCTCGTGTTACCTGGCTGCCAGTCCTCGGTTCATGCAAAATCTTAAGGTCCTCGGTCTGGTCCAAGGCACCAAACCGCCCAATAAACCATTAATCGATAACTAAAACTTGAAATGTAACTCTCCTTCCTGGCCGATTGCATCAACGTAGATTCTTATTCTGTGTTCTAGTGTGCTGCTTGTACTGTGTCTGCATACCGCATCACGCGACAAGGGCTTGCAGACGATAAATGTAACCGTTTCAGAGAGAAAAGCGAGCACAGTGACGATCTGGCGTCATGTCGATTCGATAGTAAATGACGGAAACGGGAGATTTTCTTAGGTTTCTACTACATATTAACACTTTACACAATTTCTCGTGTTACCTGGCTGCCAGTCCTCGGTTCATGCAAAATCTTAAGGTCCTCGGTCTGGTCCAAGGCACCAAACCGCCCAATAATTCATTAATCGATAACTAAAACTTGAAATGTAGCTCTTCTTACTGGCAGATTGCATCAACGTATATTCTTATTCTGTGTTCTAGTGTGCTGCTTGTACTGTGTCTGCATACCGCATCACGCGACAAGGGCTTGCAGACGATAAATGTAACCGTTTCAGAGAGAAAAGCGACCACTGTGACGATCTGGCGTTATGTCGATTCGATAGTAAATGACGGAAACGGGAGATTTTCTTAGGTTTTTACTACATATTAACACTTTACACAATTTCTCGTGTTACCTGGCTGCCAGTCCTCGGTTCATGCAAAATCGTAAGGTCCTCGGTCTGGTCCAAGGCACCAAACCGCCCAATAATTCATTAATCGATAACTAAAACTTGAAATGTAGCTCTTCTTACTGGGCGATTGCATAAACTTAGATGCTTCTTCAGTGTTCTACTATGCCGCTTGTAGTGACTCTGCATACCGCATCACGCGACAAGGGCTTGCAGACGATAAATGTAACCGTTTCAGAGAGAAAAGCGACCACTGTGACGATCTGGCGTTATGTCGATTCGATAGTAAATGACGGAAACGGGAGATTTTCTTAGGTTTTTACTACATATTAACACTTTACACAATTTCTCGTGTTACCTGGCTGCCAGTCCTCGGTTCATGCAAAATCTTAAGGTCCTCGGTCTGGTCCAAGGCACCAAACCGCCCAATAATTCATTAATCGATAACTAAAACTTGAAATGTAGCTCTTCTTACTGGCCGATTGCATAAACTTAGATGCTTCTTCAGTGTTCTACTATGCCGCTTGTTGTGACTCTGCATACCGCATCACGCGACAAGGGCTTGCAGACGATAAATGTAACCGTTTCAGAGAGAAAAGCGACCACTGTGACGATCTGGCGTTATGTCGATTCGATAGTAAATGACGGAAACGGGAGATTTTCTTAGGTTTTTACTACATATTAACACTTTACACAATTTCTCGTGTTACCTGGCTGCCAGTCCTCGGTTCATGCAATATCTTAAGGTCCTCGGTCTGGTCCAAGGCACCAAACCGCCCAATAATTCATTAATCGATAACTGAAACTTGAACTGCAGCTCTTCTTACTGGGCGATTGCATAAACTTAGATGCTTCTTCAGTGTTCTACTATGCCGCTTGTAGTGCCTCTGCATACCGCATCACGCGACAAGGGCTTGCAGACGATAAATGTAACCGTTTCAGAGAGAAAATCGACCACTGTGACGATCTGGCGTTATGTCGATTCGATAGTAAATGACGGAAACGGGAGATTTTCTGGGGTTTTTACTACATATTAACACTTTACACAATTTCTCGTGTTACCTGGCTGCCAGTCCTCGGTTCATGCAAAATCTTAAGGTCCCCGGTCTGGTCCAAGGCACCAAACCGCCCAATAATTCATTAATCGATAACTAAAACTTGAAATGTAGCTCTTCTTACTGGCCGATTGCATCAACGTAGATTCTTATTCTGTGTTCTAGTGTGCTGCTTGTACTGTGTCTGCATACCGCATCACGCGACAAGGGCTTGCAGACGATAAATGTAACCGTTTCAGAGAGAAAAGCGACCACTGTGACGATCTGGCGTTATGTCGATTCGATAGTAAATGACGGAAACGGGTGATTTTCTTAGGTTTTTAGCACATATTAACACTTTACACAATTTCTCGTGTTACCTGGCTGCCAGTCCTCGGTTCATGCAAAATCTTAAGTTCCTCGGTCTGGTCCAAGGCACCAAATCGCCCAATAATTCATTAATCGATAACTAAAACTTGAAATGTAGCTCTTCTTCCTGGCCGATTGCATCAACGTAGATTCTTATTCTGTGTTCTAGTGTGCTGCTTGTACTGTGTCTGCATACCGCATCACGCGACAAAGGCTTGCAGACGATAAATGTAACCGTTTCAGAGAGAAAAGCGACCACTGTGACGATCTGGCGTTATGTCGATTCGATAGTAAATGACGGAAACGGGAGATTTTCTTAGGTTTTTACTACATATTAACACTTTACACAATTTCTCGTGTTACCTGGCTGCCAGTCCTCGGTTCATGCAAAATCTTAAGGTCCTCGGTCTGGTCCAAGGCACCAAACCGCCCAATAATTCATTAATCGATAACTGAAACTTGAACTGCAGCTCTTCTTACTGGGCGATTGCATAAACTTAGATGCTTCTTCAGTGTTCTACTATGCCGCTTGTAGTGACTCTGCATACCGCATCACGCGACAAGGGCTTGCAGACGATAAATGTAACCGTTTCAGAGGGAAAAGCGACCACTGTGACGATCTGGCGTTATGTCGATTCGATAGTAAGTGACGGAAGCGGGAGATTTTCTTGGGTTTTTACTACATATTAACACTTTCCACAATTTCTCGTGTTACCTGGCTGCCAGTCCTCGGTTCATGCAAAATCTTAAGGTCCTCGGTCTGGTCCAAGGCACCAAACCGCCCAATAATTCATTAATCGATAACTAAAACTTGAAATGTAGCTCTTCTTACTGGCCGATTGCATCAACGTAGATTCTTATTCTGTGTTCTAGTGTGCTGCTTGTACTGTGTCTGCATACCGCATCACGCGACAAAGTCTTGCAGACGATAAATGTAACCGTTTCAGAGAGAAAAGCGACCACTGTGACGATCTGGCGTTATGTCGATTCGATAGTAAATGACGGAAACGGGAGATTTTCTTAGGTTTTTACTACATATTAATACTTTACACAATTTCTCGTGTTACCTGGCTGCCAGTCCTCGGTTCATGCAAAATCTTAAGGTCCTCGGTCTGGTCCAAGGCACCAAACCGCCCAATAACTCATTAATCGATAAGTAAAACTTGAAATGTAGCTCTTCTTACTGGCCGATTGCATCAACGTAGATTCTTATTCTGTGTTCTACTATGCCGCTTGTAGTGACTCTGCATACCGCATCACGCGACAAGGGCTTGCAGACGATAAATGTAACCGTTTCAGAGAGAAAAGCGACCACTGTGACGATCTGGCGTTATGTCGATTCGATAGTAAATGACGGAAACGGGAGATTTACTTAGGTTTTTACTACATATTAACACTTTACACAATTTCTCGTGTTACCTGGCTGCCAGTCCTCGGTTCATGCAAAATCTTAAGGTCCTCGGTCTGGTCCAAGGCACCAAACCGCCCAATAATTCATTAATCGATAACTAAAACTTGAAATGTAGCTGTTCTTACTGGCCGATTGCATCAACGTAGATTTTTATTCTGTGTTCTAGTGTGCTGCTTGTACTCTGTCTGCATACCGCATCACGCGACAAGGGCTGCAGACGATAAATGTAACCGTTTCAGAGAGAAAAACGACCACTGTGACGATCTGGCGTTATGTCGATTCGATAGTAAATGAGGGAAACGGGAGATTTTCTTAGGTTTTTACTACATATTAAAACTTTACACAATTTATCGTGTTACCAGGCTGCCAGTCCTCGGTCCATGCAAAATCTTAAGGTCCTCGCTCTGGTCCAAGGCACCAAACCGCCCAATAATTCATTAATCGATAACTAAAACTTGAAATGTAGCTCTTCTTACTGGCCGATTGCATCAACGTAGATTCTTATTCTGTGTTCTAGTGTGCTGCTTGTACTGTGTCTGCATACAGCATCACGCGACAAGGGCTTGCAGACGATAAATGTAACCGTTTCAGAGAGAAAAGCGACCAATGTGACGATCTGGCGTTATGTCGATTCGATAGTAAATGAGGGAAACGGGAGATTTTCTTAGGTTTTTACTACATATTAACACTTTACACAATTTCTCGTGTTACCTGGCTGCCAGTCCTCGGTTCATGCAAAATCTTAAGGTCCTCGGTCTGGTCCAAGGCACCAAACCGCCCAATAATTCATTAATCGATAACTAAAACTTGAAATGTAGATCTTCTTACTGGCCGATTGCATCAAAGTAGATTCTTATACTGTGTTCTAGTGCTCTGCTTGTGTTGTGTCTGCATACAACATCACGCGACAAGGGCTTGCAGACGATAAATGTAACCGTTTCAGAGAGAAAAGCGACCAATGTGACGATCTGGCGTTATGTCGATTCGATAGTAAATGACGGAAACGGGAGATTTTCTTAGGTTTTTACTACATATTAACACTTTACACAATTTCTCGTGTTACCTGACTGCCAGTCCTCGGTTCATGCAAAATCCTAAGGTCCTCGGTCTGGTCCAAGGCACCAAACCGCCCAATAATTCATTAATCGATAACTAAAACTTGAAATGTAGCTCTTCTTACTGGCCGATTGCATCAACGTAGATTCTTATTCTGTGTTCTAGTGTGCTGCTTGTACTGTGTCTGCATACCGCATCACGCGACAAGGGCTTGCAGACGATAAATGTAACCGTTTCAGAGAGAAAAGCGACCACTGTGACGATCTGGCGTTATGTCGATTCGATAGTAAATGACGGAAACGGGAGATTTTCTTAGGTTTTTACTACATATTAACACTTTACACAATTTCTCGTGTTACCTGGCTGCCAGTCCTCGGTTCATGCAAAATCTTAAGGTCCTCGGTCTGGTCCAAGGCACCAAACCGCCCAATAATTCATTAATCGATAACTAAAACTTGAAATGTAGCTCTTCTTACTGGCCGATTGCATCAACGTAGATTCTTATTCTGTGTTCTAGTGTGCTGCTTGTACTGTGTCTGCATACAGCATCACGCGACAAGGGCTTGCAGACGATAAATGTAACCGTTTCAGAGAGAAAAGCGACCACTGTGACGATCTGGCGTTATGTCGATTCGATAGTAAATGACGGAAACGGGAGATTTTCTTAGGTTTTTACTACATATTACCACTTTCCACATTTTCTCGTGTTACGTGGCTGCCAGTCCTCGGTCCATGCAAAATCTTAAGGTTCTCGGTCTGGTCCAAGGCACCAAACCGCCCAATAATTCATTAATCGATAACTAAAACTTGAAATGTAGCTCTTCTTACTGGCCGATTGCATCAACGTAGATTCTTATTCTGTGTTCTAGTGTGCTGCTTGTACTGTGTCTGCATACCGCATCACGCGACAAGGGCTTGCAGACGATAAATGTAACCGTTTCAGGGAGAAAAGCGACCAATGTGACGATCTGGCGTTATGTCGATTCGATAGTAAATGACGGAAACGGGAGATTTTCTTAGGTTTTTACTACATATTAACACTTTACACAATTTCTCGTGTTACCTGGCTGCCAGTCCTCGGTTCATGCAAAATCTTAAGGTCCTCCGTCTGGTCCAAGGCACCAAACCGCCCAATAATTCATTAATCGATAACTAAAACTTGAAATGTAGCTCTTCTTACTGGGCGATTGCATAAACTTAGATGCTTCTTCAGTGTTCTACTATGCCGCTTGTAGTGACTAAGCATACCTTGGTGCCTACTTTTTGCGTGATGCGGTATGCAGGCACAGTACAACCAGCACACTAGAACACAGAATAAGAATCTACGTTGATGCAATCGGCCAGGAAGAAGAGCTACATTTCAAGTTTTAGTTATCGATTAATGAATTATTGCTCGGTTTGGTGCCTTGGAACAGACCGAGGACCTTAAGATTTTGCATGAACCGAGGACTGGCAGCCAGGTAACACGAGAAATTGTGTAAAGTGTTAATATGTAGTAAAAACCTAAGAAAATCTCCCGTTTCCGTCATTTACTATCGAATCGACATAACGCCAGATTGTCACATTGGTCGTTTTTCTCTCTGAAACGGTTACATTTATCGTCTGCAAGCCCTTGTCGTGTGATGCGGTATGCAGACACAGTACAAGCAGCACACTAGAACACAGAATAAGAATCTACGTTGATGCAATCGGCCAGTAAGAAGAGCTACATTTCAAGTTTTAGTTATCGATTAATGAATTATTGGGCGGTTTGGTGCCTTGGACCAGACCGAGGACCTTAAGATTTTGCATGAGCCGAGGACTGGCAGCCAGGTAACACGAGAAATTGTGTAAAGTGTTAATATGTAGTAAAAACCTAAGAAAATCTCCCGTTTCCGTCATTTACTATCGAATCGACATAACGCCAGATCGTCACATTGGTCGCTTTTCTCTCTGAAGCGCTTACATTTATCGTCTGCAAGCCCTTGTCGCGTGGTGCGGTATGCAGACACAATACAAACAGCACACTAGAACACAGAATAAGAATCTACGTTGATGCAATCGGCCAGTAAGAAGAGCTACATTTCAAGTTTTAGTTATCGATTAATGAATTATTGGGCGGTTTGCATACCGCATCACGCGACAAGGGCTTGCAGACGATAAATGTAACCATTTCAGAGAGAAAAGCCAGGTAACACGAGAAATTGTGTAAAGTGTTAATATGTAGTAAAAACCTAAGAAAATCTCCCGTTATGTCGATTCGATAGTAAATGACGGAAACGGGAGATTTTCTTAGGTTTTTACTACATATTAACACTTTACACAATTTCTCGTGTTACCTGGCTGCCAGTCCTCGGTTCATGCAAAATTTTAAGGTCCTCGGTCTGGTCCAAGGCACCAAACCGCCCAATAATTCATTAATCGATAACTAAAACTTGAAATGTAGCTCTTCTTACTGGCCGATTGCAACAACGTAGATTCTTATTCTGTGTTCTAGTGTGCTGCTTGTACTGTGTCTGCATACCACACCACGCGACAAGGGCTTGCAGACGATAAATGTAACCGTTTCAGAGAGAAAAGCGACCAATGTGACGATCTGGCGTTATGTCGATTCGATAGTAAATGACGGAAACGGGAGATTTTCTTAGGTTTTTACTACATATTAACACTTTACACAATTTCTCGTGTTACCTGGCTGCCAGTCCTCGGTTCAGTCAAAATCTTAAGGTCCTCGGTCTGGTCCAAGGCACCAAACCGCCCAATAATTCATTAATCGATAACTAAAACTTGAAATGTAGCTTTTCTTACTGGCCGATTGCATCAACGTAGATTCTTATTCTGTGTTCTAGTGTGCTGCTTGTACTGTGTCTGCATACCGCATCACGCGACAAGGGCTTGCAGACGATAAATGTAACCGTTTCAGAGAGAAAAACGACCAAAGTGACAATCTGGCGTTATGTCGATTCGATAGTAAATGACGGAAACGGGAGATTTTCTTAGGTTTTTAGTACATATTAACACTTTACACAATTTCTCGTGTTACCTGGCTGACAGTCCTCGGTTCAAGCAAAATCTTAAGGTCCTCGGTCTGTTCCAAGGCACGAAACCGCCCAATAATTCATTAATCGATAACTAAAACTTGTAATGTAGCTCTTCTTCCTGGCCGATTGCATCATCGTAGATTCTTATTCTGTGTTCTAGTGTCCTGCTTGTACTGTGTCTGCATACCGCATCACGCGACAAGTAGGCACCAAGGTATGCTTAGTCACTACAAGCGGCTAGTAGAACACTGAAGAAGCATCTAAGTTTATGCAATCGCCCAGTAAGAAGAGCTACATTTCAAGTTTTAGTTATCGATTAATGAATTATTGGGCGGTTTGGTGCCTTGGACCAGACCGAGGACCTTAAGATTTTGCATGAACCGAGGACTGGCAGCCAGGTAATACGAGAAATTGTGTAAAGTGTTAATATGTAGTAAAAACCTAAGAAAATCTCCCGTTTCCGTCATTTACTATCGAATCGACATAACGCCAGATCGTCACAGTGGTCGCTTTTCTCTCTGAAACGGTTACATTTATCGTCTGCAAGCCCTTGTCGCGTGATGCGGTATGCAGAGTCACTACAAGCGGCATAGTAGAACACTGAAGAAGCATCTAAGTTTATGCAATCGCCCAGTAAGAAGAGCCACATTTCAAGTTTTAGTTATCGATTAATGAATTATTGGTCGGTTTGGTGCCTTGGACCAGACGGAGGACCTTAAGATTTTGCATGAACCGAGGACTGGCAGCCAGGTAAAACGAGAAATTGTGTAAAGTGTTAATATGTAGTAAAAACCTAAGAAAATCTCCCGTTTCCGTCATTTACTATCGAATCGACATAACGCCTGATCGTCACATTGGTCGCTTTTCTCTCTGAAACGGTTACATTTATCGTCAGCAAGCCCTTGTCGCGTGATGCGGTATGCAGACACAGTACAAGCAGCACACTAGAACACAGAATAAGAATCTACGTTGATGCAATCGGCCAGTAAGAAGAGCTACATTTCAAGTTTTAGTTATCAATTAATGAATTATTGGGCGGTTTGGTGCCTTGGACCAGACCGAGGACCTTAAGATTTTGCATGAACCGAGGACTGGCAGCCAGGTAACACGAGAAATTGTGTAAAGTGTTAATATGTAGTAAAAACCTAAGAAAATCTCCCGTTTCCGTCATTTACTATCGAATCGACATAACGCCAGATCGTCACAGTGGTCGCTTTTCTCTCTGAAACGGTTACATTTATCGTCTGCAAGCCCTTGTCGCGTGATGCGGCATGCAGAGTCACTACAAGCGGCATAGTAGAACACTGAAGAAGCATCTAAGTTTATGCAATCGCCCAGTAAGAAGAGCTACATTTCAAGTTTTAGTTATCGATTAATGAATTATTGGGCGGTTTGGTGCCTTGGACCAGACCGAGGACCTTAAGATTTTGCATGAACCGAGGACTGGCAGCCAGGTAACACGAGAAATTGTGTAAAGTGTTAATATGTAGTAAAAACTTAAGAAAATCTCCCGTTTCCGTCATTTACTATCGAATCGACATAACGCCAGATCGTCACAGTGGTCGCTTTTCTCTCTGAAACGGTTACATTTATCGTCTGCAAGCCCTTGTCGCGTGATGCGGTATGCAGAGTCACTACAAGCGGCATAGTAGAACACTGAAGAGGCATCTAAGTTTATGCAATCGCCCAGTAAGAAGAGCTGCATTTCAAGTTTTAGTTATCGATTAATGAATTATTGGGCGGTTTGGTGCCTTGGACCAGACCGAGGACCTTAAGATTTTGCATGAACCGAGGACTGGCAGCCAGGTAACACGAGAAATTGTGTAAAGTGTTAATATGTAGTAAAAACCTAAGAAAATCTCACGTTTCCGTCATTTACTATCGAATCGACATAACGCCAGATCGTCACATTGGTCGCTTTTCTCTCTGAAACGGTTACATTCATCGTCTGCAAGCCCTTGTCGCGTGATGCGGTATGCAGACACAGTACAAGCAGCACACTAGAACACAGAATAAGAATCTACGTTGATGCAATCGGCCAGTATGAAGAGCTACATTACAAGTTTTAGTTATCGATTAATGAATTATTGGGCGGTTTGGTGCCTTGGACCAGACCGAGGACCTTAAGATTTTGCATGAACCGAGGACTGGCAGCCAGGTAACACGAGAATTTGTGTAAAGTGTTAATATGTAGTAAAAACCTAAGAAAATCTCCCGTTTCCGTCATTTACTATCGAATCGACATAACGCCAGATCGTCACAGTGGTCGCTTTTCTCTCTGAAACGGTTACATTTATCGTCTGCAAGCCCTTGTCGCGTGATGCGGTATGCAGACACAGTACAAGCAGCACACTAGAACACAGAATAAGAATCTACGTTGATGCAATCGGCCAGTAAGAAGAGCTACATTTCAAGTTTTAGTTATCGATTAATGAATTATTGGGCGGTTTGCATACCGCATCACGCGACAAGGGCTTGCAGACGATAAATGTAACCGTTTCAGAGAGAATAGCCAGGTAACACAAGAAATTGTGTAAAGTGTTAATATGTAGTAAAAACCTAAGAAAATCTCCCGTTATGTCGATTCGATAGTAAATGACGGAAACGGGAGATTTTCTTAGATTTTTACTACATATTAACACTTTACACAATTTCTCGTGTTACCTGGCTGCCAGTCCTCGGTTCATGCAAAATCTTAATGTCCTCGGTCTGGTCCAAGGCACCAAACCGCCCAATAATTCATTAATCGATAACTAAAACTTGAAATGTAGCTCTTCTTACTTTGCGATTGCATAAACTTAGATGCTTCTTCAGTGTTCTACTATGCCGCTTGTAGTGACTCTGCATACCGCATCACGCGACAAGGGCTTGCAGACGATAAATGTAACCGTTTCAGAGAGAAAAGCGACCACTGTGACGATCTGGCGTTATGTCGATTCGATAGTAAATGACGGAAACGGGAGATTTTCTTAGGTTTTTACTACATATTAACACTTTACACAATTTCTCGTGTTACCTGGCTGCCAGTCCTCGGTTCATGCAAAATCTTAAGGTCCTCGGTCTGGTCCATGGCACCAAACCGCCCAATTAATTCATTAATCGATAACTAAAACTTGAAATGTAGCCCTTCTTACTGGCCGATTGCATCAACGTAGATTCTTATTCTGTGTTCTAGTGTGCTGCTTGTACTGTGTCTGCATACCACATCACGTGACAAGGGCTTGCAGACGATAAATGTAACCGTTTCAGAGAGAAAAGCGACCAATGTGACGATCTGGCGTTATGTCGATTCGATAGTAAATGATGGAAACGGGAGATTTTCTTAGGTTTTTACTACATATTAACACTTTACACAATTTCTCGTGTTACCTGGCTGCCAGTCCTCGGTTCATGCAAAATCTTAAGGTCCTCGGTCTGGTCCAAGGCACCAAACCGCCCAATAATTCATTAATCGATAACTAAAACTTGAAATGTAGCTCTTCTTAGTGGCCGATTGCATCAACGTAGATTCTTATTCTGTGTTCTAGTGTGCTGCTTGTACTGTGTCTGCATACCGCATCACGCGACAAGGGCTTGCAGACGATAAATGTAACCGTTTCAGAGAGAAAAGCGACCACTGTGACGATCTGGCGTTATGTCGATTCGATAGTAAATGGCGGAAACGGGAGATTTTCTTAGGTTTTTACTACATATTAACACTTTACACAATTTCTCGTGTTACCTGGCTTTTCTCTCTGAAAGGGTTACATTTATCGTCTGCAAGCCCTTGTCGCGTGATGCGGTATGCAGAGTCACTACAAGCGGCATAGTAGAACACTGAAGAAGCATCTAAGTTGATGCTTGTACTGTGTCTGCATACCGCATCACGCGACAAGGTCTTGCAGACGATAAATGTAACCGTTTCAGAGAGAAAAGCGACCAATGTGACGATCTGGCGTTATGTCGATTCGATAGTAAATGACGGAAACGGGAGATTTTCTTGGGTTGTTACTACATATTAACACTTTACACAATTTCTCGTGTTACCTGGCTGCCAGTCCTCGGTTCATGCAAAATCTTAAGGTCCTCGGTCTGGTCCAAGGCACCAAACCGCCCAATAATTCATTAATCGATAACTAAAACTTGAAATGTAGCTCTTCTTACTGGCCGATTGCATCAACGTAGATTCTTATTCTGTGTTCTAGTGTGCTGCTTGTACTGTGTCTGCATACCGCATCACGCGACAAGGGCTTGCAGACGATAAATGTAACCGTTTCAGTGAGAAAAGCGACCACTGTGACGATCTGGCGTTATGTCGATTCGATAGTAAATGACGGAAACGGGAGATTTTCTTAGGTTTTTACTACATATTAACACTTTACACAATTTCTCGTGTTACCTGGCTGCCAGTCCTCGGTTCATGCAAAATCTTAAGGTCCTCGGTGTGGTCCAAGGCACCAAACCGCCCAATAATTCATTAATCGATAACTAAAACTTGAAATGTAGCTCTTCTTACTGAGTGATTGCATAAACTTAGATGCTTCTTCAGTGTTCTACTATGCCGCTTGTAGTGACTCTGCATACCGCATCACGCGACAAGGGCTTGCAGACGATAAATGTAACCGTTTCAGAGAGAAAAGCGACCACTGTGACGATCTGGCGTTATGTCGATTCGATAGTAAATGACGGAAACGGGAAATTTTCTTAGGTTTTTACTACATATTAACACTTTACACAGTTTCTCGTGTTACCTGGCTGCCAGTCCTCGGTTCATGCAAAATCTTAAGGTCCTCGGTCTGGTCCAAGGCACCAAACCGCCCAATAATTCATTAATCGATAACTAAAACTTGAGATGTAGCTCTTCTTACTGGCCGATTGCATCATCGTAGATTCTTATTCTGTGTTCTAGTGTGCTGCTTGTACTGTGTCTGCATACCGCATCACGCGACAAGGGCTTGCAGACGATAAATGTAACCGTTTCAGAGAGAAAAGCGACCACTGTGACGATCTGGCGTTATGTCGACTCGATAGTAAATGACGGAAACGGGAGATTTTCTTAGGTTTTTACTACATATTAACACTTTACACAATTTCTCGTGTTACCTGGCTTTTCTCTCTGAAACGGTTACATTTATCGTCTGCAAGCCCTTGTCGCGTGATGCGGTATGCAGACACAGTACAAGCAGCACACTAGAACACAGAATAAGAATCTACGTTAATGCAATCGGCCAGTAAGAAGAGCTACATTTCAAGTTTTAGTTATCGATTAATGAATTATTGGGCGGTTTGGTGCCTTGGACCAGACCGAGGACCTTAAGATTTTGCTTGAACCGAGGACTGGCAGCCAGGTAACACGAGAAATTGTGTAAAGTGCTAATGTGTAGTAAAAACCTAAGAAAATCTCCCGTTTCCGTCATTTACTATCGAATCGACATAACGCCAGATCGTCACAGTGGTCGCTTTTCTCTCTGAAACGGTTACATTTATCGTCTGCAAGCCCTTGTCGCGTGATGCGGTATGCAGAGTCACTACAAGCGGCATAGTAGAACACTGAAGAAGCATCTAAGTTGATGCTTGTACTGTGTCTGCATACCGCATCACGCGACAAGGGCTTGCAGACGATAAATGTAACCGTTTCAGAGAAAAGCGACCAATGTGACGATCTGGCGTTATGTCGATTCGATAGTAAATGACGGAAACGGGAGATTTTCTTGGGTTGTTACTACATATTAACACTTTACACAATTTCTCGTGTTACCTGGCTGCCAGTCCTCGGTTCATGCAAAATCTTAAGGTCCTCGGTCTGGTCCAAGGCACCAAACCGCCCAATAATTCATTAATCGATAACTAAAACTTGAAATATAGCTCTTCTTACTGGCCGATTGCATCAACGTAGATTCTTATTCTGTGTTCTAGTGTGCTGCTTGTACTGTGTCTGCATACCGCATCACGCGACAAGGGCTTGCAGACGATAAATGTAACCGTTTCAGAGAGAAAAGCGACCACTGTGACGATCTGGCGTTATGTCGATTCGATAGTAAATGACGGAAACGGGAGATTTTCTTGGGTTGTTACTACATATTAACACTTTACACAATTTCTCGTGTTACCTGGCTGCCAGTCCTAGGTTCATGCAAAATCTTAAGGTCCTCGGTCTGGTCCAAGGCACCAAACCGCCCAATAATTCATTAATCGATAACTAAAACTTGAAATGTAGCTCTTCTTACTGGCCGATTGCATCAACGTAGATTCTTATTCTGTGTTCTAGTGTGCTGCTTGTACTGTGTCTGCATACCGCATCACGCGACAAGGGCTTGCAGACGATAAATGTAACCGTTTCAGAGAGAAAAGCGACCACTGTGACGATCTGGCGTTATGTCGATTCGATAGTAAATGACGAAAACGGGAGATTTTCTTAGGTTTTTACTACATATTAACACTTTACACAATTTCTCGTGTTACCTGGCTGCCAGTCCTCGGTTCATGCAAAATCTTAAGGTCCTCGGTCTGGTCCAAGGCACCAAACCGCCCAATAATTCATTAATCGATAACTAAAACTTGAAATGTAGCTCTTCTTACTGGCCGATTGCATCAACGTAGATTCTTATTCTGTGTTCTAGTGTGCTGCTTGTACTGTGTCTGCATACCGCATCACGCGACAAGGGCTTGCAGACGATAAATGTAACCGTTTCAGTGAGAAAAGCGACCACTGTGACGATCTGGCGTTATGTCGATTCGATAGTAAATGACGGAAACGGGAGATTTTCTTAGGTTTTTACTACATATTAACACTTTACACAATTTCTCGTGTTACCTGGCTTTTCTCTCTGAAACGGTTACATTTATCGTCTGCAAGCACTTGTCGCGTGATGCGGTATGCAGACACAGTACAAGCAGCACACTAGAACACAGAATAAGAATCTACGTTTATGCAATCGGCCAGTAAGAAGAGCTACATTTCAAGTTTTAGTTATCGATTAATGAATTATTGGGCGGTTTGGTGCCTTGGACCAGACCGAGGACCTTAAGATTTTGCATGAACCGAGGACTGGCAGCCAGGTAACACGAGAAATTGTGTAAAGTGTTAATGTGTAGTAAAAACCTAAGAAAATCTCCCGTTTCCGTCATTTACTATCGAATCGACATAACGCCAGATCGTCACAGTGGTCGCTTTTCTCTCTGAAACGGTTACATTTATCGTCTGCAAGCCCTTGTCGCGTGATGCGGTATGCAGACACAGTACAAGCATCAACTTAGATGCTCCATCAGTGTTCTACTATGCCGCTTGTAGTGACTCTGCATACCGCATCACGCGACAAGGGCTTGCAGACGATAAATGTAACCGTTTCAGAGAGAAAAGCGACCACTGTGACGATCTGGCGTTATGTCGATTCGATAGTAAATGACGGAAACGGGAGATTTTCTTAGGTTTTTACTACATATTAACACTTTACACAATTTCTCGTGTTACCTGGATGCCAGTCCTCGGTTCATGCAAAATCTTAAGGTCCTCGGTCTGGTCCATGGCGCCAAACCGCCCAATAATTCATTAATCGATAACTAAAACTTGAAATGTAGCTCTTCTTACTGGCCGAATGCATCAACGTAAATTCTTATTCTGTGTTCTAGTGTGCTGCTTGTACTGTGTCTGCATACCGCATCACGTGACAAGGGCTTGCAGACGATAAATGTAACCGTTTCAGAGAGAAAAGGACCAATGTGACGATCTGGCGTTATGTCGATTCGATAGTAAATGACGGAAACGGGAGATTTTCTTAGGTTTTTACTACATATTAACACTTTACACAATTTCTCGTGTTACCTGGCTGCCAGTCCTCGGTTCATGCAAAATCTTAAGGTCCTCGGTCTGGTCCAAGGCACCAAACCGCCCAATAATTCATTAATCGATAACTAAAACTTGAGATGTAGCTCTTCTTACTGGCCGATTGCATCATCGTAGATTCTTATTCTGTGTTCTAGTGTGCTGCTTGTACTGTGTCTGCATACCGCATCACGCGACAAGGGCTTGCAGACGATAAATGTAACCGTTTCAGAGAGAAAAGCGACCACTGTGACGATCTGGCGTTATGTCGATTCGATAGTAAATGACGGAAACGGGAGATTTTCTTAGGTTTTTACTACATATTAACACTTTACACAATTTCTCGTATTACCTGGATGCCAGTCCTCGGTTCATGCAAAATCTTAAGGTCCTCGGTCTGGTCCATGGCGCCAAACCGCCCAATAATTCATTAATCGATAACTAAAACTTGAAATGTAGCTCTTCTTACTGGCCGATTGCATCAACGTAGGTTCTTATTCTGTGTTCTAGTGTGCTGCTTGTACTGTGTCTGCATACCGCATCACGCGACAAGGGCTTGCAGAGGATAAATGTAACCGTTTCAGAGAGAAAAGCGACCACTGTGACGATCTGGCGTTATGTCGATTCGATAGTAAATGACGGAAACGGGAGATTTTCTTGGGTTGTTACTACATATTAACACTTTACACAATTTCTCGTGTTACCTGGCTGCCAGTCCTCGGTTCATGCAAAATCTTAAGGTCCTCGGTCTGGTCCAAGGCACCAAACCGCCCAATAATTCATTAATCGATAACTAAAACTTGAAATGTAGCTCTTCTTACTGGCCGATTGCATCAACGTAGATTCTTATTCTGTGTTCTAGTGTACTGCTTGTACTGTGTCTGCATACCGCATCACGCGACAAGGGCTTGCAGACGATAAATGTAACCGTTTCAGAGAGAAAAGCGACCACTGTGACGATCTGGCGTTATGTCGATTCGATAGTAAATGACGGAAACGGGAGATTTTCTTGGGTTGTTACTACATATTAACACTTTACACAATTTCTCGTGTTACCTGGCTGCCAGTCCTCGGTTCATGCAAAATCTTAAGGTCCTCGGTCTGGTCCAAGGCACCAAACCGCCCAATAATTCATTAATCGATAACTAAAACTTGAAATGTAGCTCTTCTTACTGGCCGATTGCATCAACGTAGATTCTTATTCTGTGTTCTAGTGTGCTGCTTGTACTGTGTCTGCATACCGCATCACGCGACAAGGGCTTGCAGACGATAAATGTAACCGTTTCAGAGAGAAAAGCGACCAATGTGACGATCTGGCGTTATGTCGATTCGATAGTAAATGACGGAAACGGGAGATTTTCTTGGGTTGTTACTACATATTAACACTTTACACAATTTCTCGTGTTACCTGGCTGCCAGTCCTCGGTTCATGCAAAATCTTAAGATCCTCGGTCTGGTCCAAGGCACCAAACCGCATAATAATTCATTAATCGATAACTAAAACTTGAAATGTAGCTCTTCTTACTGGCCGATTGCATCAACGTAGATTCTTATTCTGTGTTCTAGTGTGCTGCTTGTACTGTGTCTGCATACCGCATCACGCGACAAGGGCTTGCAGACGATAAATGTAACCGTTTCAGAGAGAAAAGCGACCACTGTGACGATCTGGCGTTATGTCGATTCGATAGTAAATGACGGAAACGGGAGATTTTCTTGGGTTGTTACTACATATTAACACTTTACACAATATCTCGTGTTACCTGGCTGCCAGTCCTCGGTTCATGCAAAATCTTAAGGTCCTCGGTCTGGTCCAAGGCACCAAACCGCCCAATAATTCATTAATCGATAACTAAAACTTGAAATGTAGCTCTTCTTACTGGCCGATTGCATCAACGTAGATTCTTATTCTGTGTTCTAGTGTGCTGCTTGTACTGTGTCTGCATACCGCATCACGCGACAAGGGCTTGCAGACGATAAATGTAACCGTTTCAGAGAGAAAAGCGACCACTGTGACGATCTGGCGTTATGTCGATTCGATAGTAAATGACGGAAACGGGAGATTTTCTTAGGTTTTTACTACATATTAACACTTTACACAATTTCTCGTGTTACCTGGCTTTTCTCTCTGAAACGGTTACATTTATCGTCTGCAAGCCCTTGTCGCGTGATGCAGTATGCAGACACAGTACAAGCAACACACTAAAACACAGAATAAGAATCTACGTTGATGCAATCGGTTAGTACGAAGAGCTACATTTCAAGTCACTACAAGCGGCATAGTAGAACACTGAAGAAGCATCTAAGTTGATGCTTGTACTGTGTCTGCATACCGACCACGCGACAAGGGCTTGCAGACGATAAATGTAACCGTTTCAGAGAGAAAAGCGACCAATGTGACGATCTGGCGTTATGTCGATTCGATAGTAAATGACGGAAACGGGAGATTTTCTTGGGTTGTTACTACATATTAACACTTTACACAATTTCTCGTGTTACCTGGCTGCCAGTCCTCGGTTCATGCAAAATCTTAAGGTCCTCGGTCTGGTCCAAGGCACCAAACCGCCCAATAATTCATTAATCGATAACTAAAACTTGAAATGTAGCTCTTCTTACTGGCCGATTGCATCAACGTAGATTCTTATTCTGTGTTCTAGTGTGCTGTTTGTACTGTGTCTGCATACCGCATCACGCGACAAGGCCTTGCAGACGATAAATGTAACCGTATCAGTGAGAAAAGCGACCACTGTGACGATCTGGCGTTATGTCGATTCGATAGTAAATGACGGAAACGGGAGATTTTCTTAGGTTTTTACTACATATTAACACTTTACACAATTTCTCGTGTTACCTGGCTGCCAGTCCTCGGTTCATGCAAAATCTTAAGGTCCTCGGTCTGGTCCAAGGCACCAAACCGCCCAATAATTCATTAATCGATAACTAAAACTTGAAATGTAGCTCTTCTTACTGGCCGATTGCATCAACGTAGATTCTTATTCTGTGTTCTAGTGTGCTGCTTGTACTGTGTCTGCATACCGCATCACGCGACAAGTGCTTGCAGACGATAAATGTAACCGTTTCAGTGAGAAAAGCGACCACTGTGACGATCTGGCGTTATGTCGATTCGATAGTAAATGACGGAAACGGAAGATTTTCTTAGGTTTTTAATACATATTAACACTTTACACAATTTCTCGTGTTACCTGGCTGCCAGTCCTCGGTTCATGCAAAATCTTAAGGTCCTCGGTCTGGTCCAAGGCACCAAACCGCCCAATAATTCATTAATCGATAACTAAAACTTGAAATGTAGCTTTTCTTACTGGGCGATTGCATATTCTTAGATGCTTCTTCAGTGTTCTACTATGCCGCTTGTAGTGACTCTACATACCGCATCACGCGACAAGGGCTTGCAGACGATAAATGTAACCGTTTCAGAGAGAAAAGCGACCACTGTGACGATCTGGCGTTATGTCGATTCGATAGTAAATGACGGAAACGGGAGATTTTCTTAGGTTTTTACTACATATTAACACTTTACACAATTTCTCGTGTTACCTGGCTTTTCTCTCTGAAACGGTTACATTTATCGTCTGCAAGCCCTTGTCGCATGATGCGGTATGCAGACACAGTACAAGCAGCACACTAGAACACAGAATAAGAATCTACGTTGATGCAATCGGCCAGTAAGAAGAGCTACATTTCAAGTTTTAGTTATCGATTAATGAATTATTGGGCGGTTTGGTGCCTTGGACCAGACCGAGGACCTTAAGATTTTGCATGAACCGAGGACTGGCAGCCAGGTAAAACGAAAAATTGTGTAAAGTGTTAATGTCTAGTAAAAACCTAAGAGAATCTCCCGTTTCCGTCATTTACTATCGAATCGACATAACGCCAGATCGTCACAGTGGTCGCTTTTCTCTCTGAAACGGTTACATTTATCGTCTGCAAGCCCTTGTCGCGTGATGCGGTATGGAGAGTCACTACAAGCGGCATAGTAGAACACTGAAGAAGCATCTAAGTTGATGCTTGTACTGTGTCTGCATACCGCATCTCGCGACAAGTGCTTGCAGACGATAAATGTAACCGTTTCAAAGAGAAAAGCGACCAATGTGACGATCTGGCGTTAGGTCGATTCGATAGTAAATGACGGAAACGGGAGATTTTCTTGGGTTGTTACTACATATTAACACTTTACACAATTTCTCGTGTTACCTGGCAGCCAGTCCTCGGTTCATGCAAAATCTTAAGGTCCTCTGTCTGGTCCAAGGCACCAAACCGCCCAATAATTCATTAATCGATAACTAAAACTTGAAATGTAGCTCTTCTTACTGGCCGATTGCATCAACGTAGATTCTTATTCTGTGTTCTAGTGTGCTGCTTGTACTGTGTCTGCATACCGCATCACGCGACAAGGGCTTGCAGACGATAAATGTAACCGTTTCAGAGAGAAAAGCGACCACTGTGACAATGTGGCGTTATGTCGATTCGATAGTAAATGACGGAAACGGGAGATTTTCTTGGGTTGTTACTACATATTAACACTTTACACAATTTCTCGTGTTACCTGGCTGCCAGTCCTCGGTTCATGCAAAATCTTAAGGTCCTCGGTCTGGTCCAAGGCACCAAACCGCCCAATAATTCATTAATCGATAACTAAAACTTGAAATGTGGCTTTCTTACTGGCCGATTGCATCAACGTAGATTCTTATTCTGTGCTCTAGTGTGCTGCTTGTACTGTGTCTGCATACCGCATCACGCGACAAGGGCTTGCAGACGATAAATGTAACCGTTTCAGAGAGAAAAGCGACCACTGTGACGATCTGGCGTTATGTCGATTCGATAGTAAATGACGGAAACGGGAGATTTTCTTAGGTTGTTACTACATATTAACACTTTACACAATTTCTCGTGTTACCTGGCTGCCAGTCCTCGGTTCATGCAAAATCTTAAGGTCCTCGGTCTGGTCCAAGGCACCAAACCGCCCAATAATTCATTAATCGATAACTAAAACTTGAAATGTAGCTCTTCTTACCGGCCGATTGCATCAACGTAGATTCTTATTCTGTGTTCTAGTGTGCTGCTTGTACTGTGTCTGCATACCGCATCACGCGACAAGGGCTAGCAGACGATAAATGTATCTTTTTCAGAGAGAAAACGGACCAATGTGACGATCTGGCGTTATGTCGATTCGATAGTAAATGACGGAAACGGGAGATTTTCTTGGGTTTTTACTACATATTAACACTTTACACAATTTCTCGTGTTACCTGGCTGTCAGTCCTCGGTTCATGCAAAATCTTAAGGTCCTCGGTCTGGTCCAAGGCACCAAACCGCCCAATAATTGATTAATCGATAACTGAAACTTGAAATGTACCTCTTCATACTGGCCGATTGCATCAACGTAGATTCTTATTCTGTGTTCTAGTGTGCTGCTTGTACTGTGTCTGCATACCGTATCACGCGACAAGGGCTTGCAGACGATAAATGTAACCGTTTCAGAGAGAAAAGCGACCACTGTGACGATCTGGCGTTATGTCGATTCGATAGTAAATGACGGAAACGGGAGTTTTTCTTGGGTTGTTACTACATATTAACACCTTACACAATTTCTCGTGTTACCTGGCTGCCAGTCGTCGGTTCATGCAAAATCTTAAGGTCCTCGGTCTGGTCCAAGGCACCAAACCGCCCAATAATTCATTAATCGATAACTAAAACTTGAAATGTAGCTCTTCTTACTGGCCGATTGCATCAACGTAGATTCTTATTCTGTGTTCTAGTGTGCTGTTTATACTGTGCCTGCATACCGCATCACGCGACAAGGGCTTGCAGACGATAAATGTAACCGTATCAGTGAGAAAAGCCACCACTGTGACGATCTGGCGTTATGTCGATTCCATAGTAAATGACGGAATCGGGAGATTTTCTTAGGTTTTTACTACATATTAACACTTTACACAATTTCTCGTGTTACCTGGCTTTTCTCTCTGAAACGGTTACATTTATCGTCTGCAAGCCCTTGTCGCATGATGCGGTATGCAGACACAGTACAAGCAGCACACTAGAACACAGAATAAGAATCTACGTGGATGCAATCGGCCCGTAAGAAGAGCTACATTTCAAGTTTTAGTTATCGATTAATGAATTATTGGGCGGTTTGGTGCCTTGGACCAGACCGAGGACCTTAAGATTTTGCATGAACCGAGGACTGGCAGCCAGGTAAAACGAAAAATTGTGTAAAGTGTTAATGTCTAGTAAAAACCTAAGAAAATCTCCCGTTTCCGTCATTTACTATCGAATCGACATAACGCCAGATCGTCACAGTGGTCGCTTTTCTCTCTGAAACGGTTACATTTATCGTCTGCAAGCCCTTGTCGCGTGATGCGGTATGGAGTGTCACTACAAGCGGCATAGTAGAACACTGAAGAAGCATCTAAGTTGATGCTTGTACTGTGTCTGCATACCGCATCTCGCGACAAGTGCTTGCAGACGATAAATGTAACCGTTTCAGAGAGAAAAGCGACCAATGTGACGATCTGGCGTTAGGTCGATTCGATAGTAAATGACGGAAACGGGAGATTTTCTTGGGTTGTTACTACATATTAACACTTTACACAATTTCTCGTGTTACCTGGCTGCCAGTCCTCGGTTCATGCAAAATCTTAAGGTCCTCTGTCTGGTCCAAGGCACCAAACCGCCCAATAATTCATTAATCGATAACTAAAACTTGAAATGTAGCTCTTCTTACTGGCCGATTGCATCAACGTAGATTCTTATTCTGTGTTCTAGTGTGCTGTTTGTACTGTGTCTGCATACCGCATCACGCGACAAGGGCTTGCAGACGATAAATGAAACCGTTTCAGAGAGAAAAGCGACCACTGTGACAATGTGGCGTTATGTCGATTCGATAGTAAATGACGGAAACGGGAGATTTTCTTGGGTTGTTACTACAATTTAACACTTTACACAATTTCTCGTGTTACCTGGCTGCCAGTCCTCGGTTCATGCAAAATCTTAAGGTCCTCGGTCTGGTCCAAGGCACCAAACCGCCCAATAATTTATTAATCGATAACTAAAACTTGAAATGTGGCTTTCTTACTGGCCGATTGCATCAACGTAGATTCTTATTCTGTGCTCTAGTGTGCTGCTTGTACTGTGTCTGCATACCGCATCACGCGACAAGGGCTTGCAGACGATAAATGTAACCGTTTCAGAGAGAAAAGCGACCACTGTGACGATCTGGCGTTATGTCGATTCGATAGTAAATGACGGAAACGGGAGATTTTCTTAGGTTGTTACTACATATTAACACTTTACACAATTTCTCGTGTTACGTGGCTGCCAGTCCTCGGTTCATGCAAAATCTTAAGGTCCTCGGTCTGGTCCAAGGCACCAAACCGCCCAATAATTCATTAATCGATAACTAAAACTTGAAATGTAGCTCTTCTTACCGGCCGATTGCATCAACGTAGATTCTTATTCTGTGTTCTAGTGTGCTGCTTGTACTGTGTCTGCATACCGCATCACGCGACAAGGGCTTGCAGACGATAAATGTATCTTTTTCAGAGAGAAAACGGACCAATGTCACGATCTGGCGTTATGTCGATGCGATAGTAAATGACGGAAACGGGAGATTTCCTTGGGTTTTTACTACATATTAACACTTTACACAATTTCTCGTGTTACCTGGCTGTCAGTCCTCGGTTCATGCAAAATCTTAAGGTCCTCGGTCTGGTCCATGGCACCAAACCGCCCAATAATTGATTAATCGATAACTGAAACTTGAAATGTAGCTCTTCTTACTGGCCGATTGCATCAACGTAGATTCTTATTCTGTGTTCTAGTGTGCTGTTTGTACTGTGTCTGCATACCTCATCACGCGACAAGGGCTTGCAGACGATAAATGTAACCGTTTCAGAGAGAAAAGCGACCACTGTGACGATCTGGCGTTATGTCGATTCGATAGTAAATGACGAAAACGGGAGATTTTCTTAGGTTTTTACTACATATTAACACTTTACACAATTTCTCGTGTTACCTGGCTGCCAGTCCTCGGTTCATGCAAAATCTTAAGGTCCTCGGTCTGGTCCAAGGCACCAAACCGCCCAATAATTCATTAATCGATAACTAAAACTTGAAATGTAGCTCTTCTTACTGGCCGATTGCATCAACGTAGATTCTTATTCTGTGTTCTAGTGTGCTGCTTGTACTGTGTCTGCATACCGCATCACGCGACAAGTGCTTGCAGACGATAAATGTAACCGTTTCAGTGAGAAAAGCGACCACTGTGACGATCTGGCGTTATGTCGATTCGATAGTAAATGACGGAAACGGGAGATTTTCTTAGGTTGTTACTACATATTAACACTTTACACAATTTCTCGTGTTACGTGGCTGCCAGTCCTCGGTTCATGCAAAATCTTAAGGCCCTCGGTCTGGTCCAAGGCACCAAACCGCCCAATAATTCATTAATCGATAACTAAAACTTGAAATGTAGCTCTTCTTACCGGCCGATTGCATCAACGTAGATTCTTATTCTGTGTTCTAGTGTGCTGCTTGTACTGTGTCTGCATACCGCATCACGCGACAAGGGCTTGCAGACGATAAATGTATCTTTTTCAGAGAGAAAACGGACCAATGTGACGATCTGGCGTTATGTCGATTCGATAGTAAATGACGGAAACGGGAGATTTTCTTGGGTTTTTACTACATATTAACACTTTACACAATTTCTCGTGTTACCTGGCTGTCAGTCCTCGGTTCATGCAAAATCTTAAGGTCCTCGGTCTGGTCCAAGGCACCAAACCGCCCAATAATTGATTAATCGATAACTGAAACTTGAAATGTAGCTCTTCTTACTGGCCGATTGCATCAACGTAGATTCTTATTCTGTGTTCTAGTGTGCTGCTTGTACTGTGTCTGCATACCGTATCACGCGACAAGGGCTTGCAGACGATAAATGTAACCGTTTCAGAGAGAAAAGCGACCACTGTGACGATCTGGCGTTATGTCGATTCGATAGTAAATGACGGAAACGGGAGATTTTCTTGGGTTGTTACTACATATTAACACTTTACACAATTTCTCGTGTTACCTGGCTGCCAGTCGTTGGTTCATGCAAAATCTTAAGGTCCTCGGTCTGGTCCAAGGCACCAAACCGCCCAATAATTCATTAATCGATAACTAAAACTTGAAATGTAGCTCTTCTTACTGGCCGATTGCATCAACGTAGATTCTTATTCTGTGTTCTAGTGTGCTGTTTATACTGTGTCTGCATACCGCATCACGCGACAAGGGCTTGCAGACGATAAATGTAACCGTATCAGTGAGAAAAGCCACCACTGTGACGATCTGGCGTTATGTTGATTCCATAGTAAATGACGGAATCGGGAGATTTTCTTAGGTTTTTACTACATATTAACACTTTACACAATTTCTCGTGTTACCTGGCTTTTCTCTCTGAAGCGGTTACATTTATCGTCTGCAAGCCCTTGTCGCATGATGCGGTATGCAGACACAGTACAAGCAGCACACTAGAACACAGAATAAGAATCTACGTTGATGCAATCGGCCCGTAAGAAGAGCTACATTTCAAGTTTTAGTTATCGATTAATGAATTATTGGGCGGTTTGGTGCCTTGGACCAGACCGAGGACCTTAAGATTTTGCATGAACCGAGGACTGGCAGCCAGGTAAAACGAAAAATTGTGTAAAGTGTTAATGTCTAGTAAAACCCTAAGAAAATCTCCCGTTTCCGTCATTTACTATCGAATCGACATAACGCCAGATCGTCACAGTGGTCCCTTTTCTCTCTGAAACGGTTACATTTATCGTCTGCAAGCCCTTGTCGCGTGATGCGGTATGGAGAGTCACTACAAGCGGCATAGTAGAACACTGAAGAAGCATCTAAGTTGATGCTTGTACTGTGTCTGCATACCGCATCTCGCGACAAGTGCTAGCAGACGATAAATGTAACCGTTTCAGAGAGAAAAGCGACCAATGTGACGATCTGGCGTTAGGTCGATTCGATAGTAAATGACGGAAACGGGAGATTTTCTTGGGTTGTTACTACATATTAACACTTTACACAATTTCTCGTGTTACCTGGCAGCCAGTCCTCGGTTCATGCAAAATCTTAAGGTCCTCTGTCTGGTCCAAGGCACCAAACCGCCCAATAATTCATTAATCGATAACTAAAACTTGAAATGTAGCTCTTCTTACTGGCCGATTGCATCAACGTAGATTCTTATTCTGTGTTCTAGTGTGCTGTTTGTACTGTGTCTGCATACCGCATCACGCGACAAGGGCTTGCAGACGATAAATGTAACCGTTTCAGAGAGAAAAGCGACCACTGTGACAATGTGGCGTTATGTCGATTCGATAGTAAATGACGGAAACGGGAGATTTTCTTGGGTTGTTACTACATATTAACACTTTACACAATTTCTCGTGTTACCTGGCTGCCAGTCCTCGGTTCATACAAAATCTTAAGGTCCTCGGTCTGGTCCAAGGCACCAAACCGCCCAATAATTCATTAATCGATAACTAAAACTTGAAATGTGGCTTTCTTACTGGCCGATTGCATCAACGTAGATTCTTATTCTGTGCTCTAGTGTGCTGCTTGTACTGTGTCTGCATACCGCATCACGCGACAAGGGCTTGCAGACGATAAATGTAACCGTTTCAGAGAGAAAAGCGACCACTGTGACTATCTGGCGTTATGTCGATTCGATAGTAAATGACGGAAACGGGAGATTTTCTTAGGTTGTTACTACATATTAACACTTTACACAATTTCTCGTGTTACGTGGCTGCCAGTCCTCGGTTCATGCAAAATCTTAAGGTCCTCGGTCTGGTCCAAGGCACATAACCGCCCAATAATTCATTAATCGATAACTAAAACTTGAAATGTAGCTCTTCTTACCGGCCGATTGCATCGACGTAGATTCTTATTCTGTGTTCTAGTGTGCTGCTTGTACTGTGTCTGCATACCGCATCACGCGACAAGGGCTTGCAGACGATAAATGTATCTTTTTCAGAGAGAAAACGGACCAATGTCATGATCTGGCGTTATGTCGATTCGATAGTAAATGACGGAAACGGGAGATTTTCTTGGGTTTTTACTACATATTAACACTTTACACAATTTCTCGTGTTACCTGGCTGTCAGTCCTCGGTTCATGCAAAATCTTAAGGTCCTCGGTCTGGTCCAAGGCACCAAACCGCCCAATAATTGAGTAATCGATAACTGAAACTTGAAATGTAGCTCTTCTTACTGGCCGATTGCATCAACGTAGATTCTTATTCTGTGTTCTAGTGTGCTGCTTGTACTGTGTCTGCATACCGTATCACGCGACAAGGGCTTGCAGACGATAAATGTAACCGTTTCAGAGAGAAAAGCGACCACTGTGACGATCTGGCGTTATGTCGATTCGATAGTAAATGACGGAAACGGGAGATTTTCTTGGGTTGTTACTACATATTAACACTTTACACAATTTCTCGTGTTACCTGGCTGCCAGTCGACAGTTCATGCAAAATCTTAAGGTCCTCGGTCTGGTCCAAGGCACCAAACCGCCCAATAATTCATTAATCGATAACTAAAACTTGAAATGTAGCTCTTCTTACTGGCCGATGGCATCAACGTAGATTCTTATTCTGTGTTCTAGTGTGCTGTTTGTACTGTGTCTGCATAACGCATCACGCGACAAGGGCTTGCAGACGATAAATGTAACCGTATCAGTGAGAAAAGCCACCACTGTGACGATCTGGCGTTATGTCGATTCGATAGTAAATGACGGAATCGGGAGATTTTCTTAGGTTTTTACTACATATTAACACTTTACACAATTTCTCGTGTTACCTGGCTGCCAGTCCTCGGTTCATGCAAAATCTTAAGGTCCTCGGTCTGGTCCAAGGCACCAAACCGCCCAATAATTCATTAATCGATAACTAAAACTTGAAATGTAGCTCTTCTTACTGGCCGATTGCATCAACGTAGATTCTTATTCTGTGTTCTAGTGTGCTGCTTGTACTGTGTCTGCATACCGCATCACGCGACAAGTGCTTGCAGACGATAAATGTAACCGTTTCAGTGAGAAAAGCGACCACTGTGACGATCTGGCGTTATGTCGATTCGATAGTAAATGACGGAAACGGGAGATTTTCTTAGGTTTTTACTACATATTAACACTTTACACAATTTCTCGTGTTACCTGGCTTTTCTCTCTGAAACGGTTACATTTATCGTCTGCAGGCCCTTGTCGCATGATGCGGTATGCAGACACAGTACAAGCAGCACACTAGAACACAGAATAAGAATCTACGTTGATGCAATCGGCCGGTAAGAAGAGCTACATTTCAAGTTTTAGTTATCGATTAATGAATTATTGGGCGGTTTGGTGCCTTGGACCAGACCGAGGACCTTAAGATTTTGCATGAACCGAGGACTGGCAGCCAGGTAACACGAGAAATTGTGTAAAGTGTTAATATGTAGTAACAACCTAAGAAAATCTCCCGTTTCCGTCATTTACTATCGAATCGACATAACGCCAGATCGTCACAGTGGTCGCTTTTCTCTCTCAAACGGTTACATTTATCGTCTGCAAGCCCTTGTCGCGTGATGCGGTATGGAGAGTCACTACAAGCGGCATAGTAGAACACTGAAGAAGCATCTAAGTTGATGCTTGTACTGTGTCTGCATACCGCATCTTGCGACAAGTGCTTGCAGACGATAAATGTAACCGTTTCAGAGAAAAAAGCGACCAATGTGACGATCTGGCGTTAGGTCGATTCGATAGTAAATGACGGAAACGGGAGATTTTCTTGGGTTGTTACTACATATTAACACTTTACACAATTTCTCGTGTTACCTGGCAGCCAGTCCTCGGTTCATGCAAAATCTTAAGGTCCTCTGTCTGGTCCAAGGCACCAAACCGCCCAATAATTCATTAATCGATAACTAAAACTTGAAATGTAGCTCTTCTTACTGGCCGATTGCATCAACGTAGATTCTTATTCTGTGTTCTAGTGTGCTGCTTGTACTGTGTCTGCATACCGCATCACGCGCCAAGGGCTTGCAGACGATAAATGTAACCGTTTCAGAGAGAAAAGCGACCACTGTGACAATGTGGCGTTATGTCGATTCGATAGTAAATGACGGAAACGGGAGAGTTTCTTGGGTTGTTACTACATATTAACACTTTACACAATTTCTCGTGTTACCTGGCTGCCAGTCCTCGGTTCATGCAAAATCTTAAGGTCCTCGGTCTGGTCCAAGGCACCAAACCGCCCAATAATTCATTAATCGATAACTAAAACTTGAAATGTGGCTTTCTTACTTGCCGATTGCATCAACGTACATTCTTATTCTGTGCTCTAGTGTGCTGCTTGTACTGTGTCTGCATACCGCATCACGCGACAAGGGCTTGCAGACGATAAATGTAACCGTTTCAGAGAGAAAAGCGACCACTGTGACGATCTGGCGTTATGTCGATTCGATAGTAAATGACGGAAACGGGAGATTTTCTTGGGTTGTTACTACATATTAACACTTTACACAATTTCTCGTGTTACCTGGCTGCCAGTCCTCGGTTCATGCAAAATCTTAAGGTCCTCGGTCTGGTCCAAGGCACCAAACCGCCCAATAATTCATTAATCGATAACTAAAACTTGAAATGTAGCTCTTCTTACCGGCCGATTGCATCAACGTAGATTCTTATTCTGTGTTCTAGTGTGCTGCTTGTACTGTGTCTGCATACCGCATCACGCGACAAGGGCTTGCAGGCGATAAATGTATCTTTTTCAGAGAGAAAACGGACCAATGTGACGTTCTGGCGTTATGTCGATTCGATAGTAAATGACGGAAACGGGAGATTTTCTTGGGTTTTTACTACATATTAACACTTTACACAATTTCTCGTGTTACCTGGCTGTCAGTCCTCGGTTCATGCAAAATCTTAAGGTCCTCGGTCTGGTCCAAGGCACCAAACCGCCCAATAATTGATTAATCGATAACTGAAACTTGAAATGTAGCTCTTCTTACTGGCCGATTGCATCAACGTAGATTCTTATTCTGTGTTCTAGTGTGCTGCTTGTACTGTGTCAGCATACCGTATCACGCGACAAGGGCTTGCAGACGATAAATGTAACCGTTTCAGAGAGAAAAGCGACCACTGTGACGATCTGGCGTTATGTCGATTCGATAGTAAATGACGGAAACGGGTGATTTTCTTGGGTTGTTACTACATATTAACACTTTACACAATTTCTCGTGTTACCTGGCTGCCAGTCGTCGGTTCATGCAAAATCTTAAGGTCCTCGGTCTGGTCCAAGGCACCAAACCGCCCAATAATTCATTAATCGATAACTAACACTTGAAATGTAGCTCTTCTTACTGGCCGATTGCATCAACGTAGATTCTTATTCTGTGTTCTAGTGTGCTGCTTGTACTGTGTCTGCATACCGCATCACGCGACAAGGGCTTGCAGACGATAAATGTAACCGTTTCAGAGAGAAAAGCGACCAATGTGACGATCTGGCGTTATGTCGATTCGATAGTAAATGACGGAAACGGGAGATTTTCTTAGGTTTTTACTACATATTATCACTTTACACAATTTCTCGTGTTACCTGGCTGCCAGTCCTCGGTTCATGCAAAATCTTAAGGTCCTCGGTCTGGTCCAAGGCACCAAACCGCCCAATTACTCATTAATCGATAACTAAAACTTGAAATGTAGCTCTTCTTACTGGCCGATTGCATCAACGTAGATTCTTATTCTGTGTTCTAGTGTGCTGCTTGTACTGTGTCTGCATACCGCATCACGCGACAAGGGCTTTCAGACGATAAATGTAACCGTTTCAGAGAGAAAAGCGACCAATGTGACGATCTGGCGTTATGTCGATTCGATAGTAAATGACGGAAACGGGAGATTTTCTTAGGTTTTTACTACATATTAACACTTTACACAATTTCTCGTGTTACCTGGCTGCCAGTCCTCGGTTCATGCAAAATCTTAAGGTCCTCGGTCTGGTCCAAGGCACTAAACCGCCCAATAATTCATTAATCGATAACTAAAACTTGAAATGTAGCTCTTCTTACTGGCCGATTGCATTAACGTAGATTCTTATTCTGTGTTCTAGTGTGCTGCTTGTACTGTGTCTGCATACCGCATCACGCGACAAGGGCTTGCAGACGATAAATGTAACCGTTTCAGAGAGAAAAGCGACCACTGTGACGATGTGGCGTTATGTCGATTCTATAGTAAATGACGGAAACGGGAGATTTTCTTAGGTTTTTACTACATATTTACACTTTACACAATTTCTCGTGTTACCTGGCTGCCAGTCCTCGGTTCATGCAAAATCTTAAGGTCCTCGGTCTGGTCCAAGGCACCAAACCGCCCAATAATTCATTAATCGATAACTAAAACTTGAAATGTAGCTCTTCTTACTGGCCGATTGCATCAACGTAGATTCTTATTCTGTGTTCTAGTGTGCTGCTTGTACTGTGTCTGCATACCGCATCACGCGACAAGGGCTTGCAGACGATAAATGTAACCGTTTCAGAGAGAAAAGCGACCACTGTGACGATCTGGCGTTATGTCGATTCGATAGTAAATGACGGAAACGGGAGATTTTCTTAGGTTTTTACTACATATTAACACATTACATAATTTCTCGTGTTACCTGGCTGCCAGTCCTCGGTTCATGCAAAATCTTATGGTCCGCGGTCTGGTCCAAGGCACCAAACCGCCCAATAATTCATTAATCGATAACTAAAACTTGAAATGTAGCTCTTCTTACTGGCCGATTGCATCAACGTAGATTCTTATTCTGTGTTCTAGTGTGCTGCTTGTACTGTGTCTGCATACCGCATCACGCGACAAGGGCTTGCAGACGATAAATGTAACCGTTTCAGAGAGAAAAGCGACCACTGTGACGATCTGGCGTTATGTCGATTCGATAGTAAATGACGGAAACGGAAGTTTTTCTGAGGTTTTTACTACATTTTAACACTTTACACAATTTCTCGTGTTACCTGGCTGCCAGTCCTCGGTACATGCAAAATCTTAAGGTCCTCGGTCTGGTCCAAGGCACCAAACCGCCCAATTACTCATTAATCGATAACTAAAACTTGAAATGTAGCTCTTCTTACTGGCCGATTGCATCAACGTAGATTCTTATTCTGTGTTCTAGTGTGCTGCTTGTACTGTGTCTGCATACCGCATCACGCGACAAGGGCTTTCAGACGATAAATGTAACCGTTTCAGAGAGAAAAGCGACCAATGTGACGATCTGGCGTTATGTCGATTCGATAGTAAATGACGGAAACGGGAGATTTTCTTAGGTTTTTACTACATATTAACACTTTACACAATTTCTCGTGTTACCTGGCTGCCAGTCCTCGGTTCATGCAAAATCTTAAGGTCCTCGGTCTGGTCCAAGGCACTAAACCGCCCAATAATTCATTAATCGATAACTAAAACTTGAAATGTAGCTCTTCTTACTGGCCGATTGCATTAACGTAGATTCTTATTCTGTGTTCTAGTGTGCTGCTTGTACTGTGTCTGCATACCGCATCACGCGACAAGGGCTTGCAGACGATAAATGTAACCGTTTCAGAGAGAAAAGCGACCACTGTGACGATGTGGCGTTATGTCGATTCTATAGTAAATGACGGAAACGGGAGATTTTCTTAGGTTTTTACTACATATTAACACTTTACACAATTTCTCGTGTTACCTGGCTGCCAGTCCTCGGTTCATGCAAAATCTTAAGGTCCTCGGTCTGGTCCAAGGCACCAAACCGCCCAATAATTCATTAATCGATAACTAAAACTTGAAATGTAGCTCTTCTTCCTGGCCGATTGCATCAACGTAGATTCTTATTCTGTGTTCTAGTGTGCTGCTTCTACTGTGTCTGCATACCGCATCACGCGACAAGGGCTTGCAGACGATAAATGTAACCGTTTCAGAGAGAAAAGCAACCATTTTGACCATCTGGAGTTATGTCGATTCGATAGTAAATAATGGAAACAGGAGATTATCTTATATTTTTACTACATATTAACACTTTCCACATTTTATCGTGTTACGTGGCTGCCAGTCCTCGGTTCATGCAAAATCTTAAGGTCCTCGGTCATGTCAAAGGCAATAAACCGGCCAATAATTCAATTTTCGATAACTAAAATTTGAAGTGTAGCTCTTCTTTTTGGCCGATTGCATCAACGTAGATTCTTATTCTGTGTTCTAGTGTGCTGCTTGTACTGTGTCTGCATACCGCATCACGCGACAAGGGCTTGCAGACGATAAATGTAACCGTTTCAGAGAGAAAAGCGACCACTGTGACGATCTGGCGTTATGTCGATTCGATAGTAAATGACGGAAACGGGAGATTTTCTTAGGTTTTTACTACATATTAACACTTTACACAATTTCTCGTGTTACCTGGCTGCCAGTCCTCGGTTCATGCAAAATCTTAAGGTCCTCGGTCTGGTCCAAGGCACCAAACCGCCCAATAATTCATTAATCGATAACTAAAACTTGAAATGTAGCTCTTCTTACTGGCCGATTGCGTCAACGTAGATTCTTATTCTGTGTTCTAGTGTGCTGCTTGTACTGTGTCTGCATACCGCATCATGCGACAAGGGCTTGCAGACGATAAATGTAACCGTTTCAGAGAGAAAAGCGACCACTGTGACGATCTGGCGTTATGTCGATTCGATAGTAAATGACGGAAACGGGAGATTTTCTTAGGTTTTTACTACATATTAACACTTTACACAATTTCTCGTGTTACCTGGCTGCCAGTCCTCGGTTCATGCAAAATCTTAAGGTCCTCGGTCTGGTCCAAGGCACCAAACCGCCCAATAATTCATTAATCGATAACTAAAACTTGAAATGTAGCTCTTCTTACTGGCCGATTGCATCAACGTAGATTCTTATTCTGTGTTCTAGTGTGCTGCTTGTACTGTGTCTGCATACCGCATCACGCGACAAGGGCTTGCAGACGATAAATGTAACCGTTTCAGAGAGAAAAGCGACCACTGTGACGATCTGGCGTTATGTCGATTCGATAGTAAATGACGGAAACGGGAGATTTCCTTAGGTTTTTACTACATATTAACACTTTACACAATTTCTCGTGTTACCTGGCTGCCAGTCCTCGGTTCATGCAAAATCTTAAGGTCCTCGGTCTGGTCCAAGGCACCAAACCACCCAATAATTCATTAATCGATAACTAAAACTTGAAATGTAGCTCTTCTTACTGGCCGATTGCATCAACGTAGATTCTTATTCTGTGTTCTACTGTGCTGCTTGTACTGTGTCTGCATACCGCATCACGCGACAAGGGCTTGCAGACGATAAATGTTACCGTTTCGGAGAGAAAAGCGACCACTGTGACGATCTGGCGTTATGTCGATTCGATAGTAAATGACGGAAACGGGAGATTTTCTTAGGTTTTTACTACATATTAACACTTTACACAAATTCTCGTGTTACCTGGCTGCCAGTCCTCGGTTCATGCAAAATCTTAAGGTCCTCGGTCTGGTCCAAGGCACCAAACCGCCCAATAATTCATTAATCGATAACTAAAACTTGAAATGTAGCTCTTCTTACTGGCCGATTGCATCAACGTAGATTCTTATTCTGTGTTCTAGTGTGCTGCTTGTACTGTGTCTGCATACCGCATCACGCGACAAGGGTTGCAGACGATAAATGTAACCGTTTCAGAGAGAAAAGCGACCACTGTGACGATGTGGCGTTATGTCGATTCGATAGTAAATGACGGAAACGGGAGATTTTCTTAGGTTTTTACTACATATTAACACTTTACACAATTTCTCGTGTTACCTGGCTGCCAGTCCTCGGTTCATGCAAAATCTTAAGGTCCTCGGTCTGGTCCAAGGCACCAAACCGCCCAATAATTCATTAATCGATAACTAACACTTGAAATGTAGCTCTTATTACTGGCCGATTGCATCAAAGTAGATTCTTATTCTGTGTTTTAGTGTGCTGCTTGTACTGTGTCTGCATACCGCATCACGCGACAAGGGCTTGCAGACGATAAATGTAACCGTTTCAGAGAGAAAAGCGACCACTGTGACGATCTGGCGTTATGTCGATTCGATAGTAAATGACGGAAACGGGAGATTTTCTTAGGTTTTTACTACATATTAACACTTTACACAATTTCTCGTGTTACCTGGCTGCCAGTCCTCGGTTCATGCAAAATCTTAAGGTCCTCGGTCTGGTCCAAGGCACCAAACCGCCCAATAATTCATTAATCGATAACTAAAACTTGAAATGTAGCTCTTCTTACTGGCCGATTGCATCAACGTAGATTCTTATTCTGTGTTCTACTATGCCGCTTGTAGTGACTCTGCATACCGCAACACGCGACAAGGGCTTGCAGACGATAAATGTAACCGTGTCAGAGAGAAAAGCGACCACTGTGACGATCTGGCGTTATGTCGATTCGATAGTAAATGACGGAAACGGGAGATTTTCTTTGGTTTTTACTACATATTAACACTTTACACAATTTCTCGTGTTACCTGGCTGCCAGTCCTCGGTTCATGCTAAATCTTAAGGTCCTCGGTCTGGTCCAAGGCACCAAACCGCCCAATAATTCATTAATCGATAACTAAAACTTGAAATGTAGCTCTACTTACTAGCCGATTGCATCAACGTAGATTCTTATTCTGTGTTCTACTATGCCGCTTGTAGTGACTCTGCATACCGCATCACGCGACAAGGGCTTGCAGACGATAAATGTAACCGTTTCAGAGAGAAAAGCGACCACTGTGACGATCTGGCGTTATGTCGATTCGATAGTAAATGACGGAAACGGGAGATTTTCTTGGGTTTTTACTACATATTAACACTTTACACAATTTCTCGTGTTACCTGGCTGCCAGTCCTCGGTTCATGCAAAATCTTAAGGTCCTCGGTCTGGTCCAAGGCACCAAACCGCCCAATAATTCATTAATCGATAACTAAAACTTGAAATGTAGCTCTCCTTACTGGCCGATTGCATCAACGTAGATTCTTATTCTGTTTTCTAGTGTGCTGCTTGTACTGTGTCTGCATACCGCATCACGCGACAAGGGCTTGCAGACGATAAATGTAACCGTTTCAGAGAGAAAAGCGACCAATGTGACGATCTGGCGTTATGTCGATTCGATAGTGAATGACGGAAACGGGAGATTTTCTTAGGTTTTTACTACATATTAACACTTTACACAATTTCTCGTGTTACCTGGCTGCCAGTCCTCGGTTCATGCAAAATCTTAAGGTCCTCGGTCTGGTCCAAGGCACCAAACCGCCCAATAATTCATTAATCGATAACTAAAACTTGAAATGTAGCTCTTCTTACTGGCCGATTGCATCAACGTAGATTCTTATTCTGTGTTCTACCGTGCTGCTTGTACTGTGTCTGCATACCGCATCACGCGACAAGGGCTTGCAGACGATAAATGTAACCGTTTCAGAGAGAAAAGCGACCACTGTGACGATCTGGCGTTATGTCGATTAGATAGTAAATGACGGAAACGGGAGATTTTCTTAGGTTTTTACTACATATTAACACTTTACACAATTTCTCGTGTTACCTGGCTGCCAGTCCTCGGTTCATGCAAAATCTTTAGGTCCTCGGTCTGGTCCAAGGCACCAAACCGCCCAATAATTCATTAATCGATAACTAAAACTTGAAATGTAGCTCTTCTTACTGGCCGATTGCATCAACGTAGATTTTTATTCTGTGTTCTAGTGTGCTGCTTGTACTGTGTCTGCATACCGCATCACGCGACAAGGGCTTGCAGACGATAAATGTAACCGTTTCAGAGAGAAAAGCAACCATTTTGACCATCTGGAGTTATGTCGATTCGATAGTAAATAATGGAAACAGGAGATTATCTTATATTTTTACTACATATTAACACTTTCCACATTTTATCGTGTTACGTGACTGCCAGTCCTCGGTTCATGCAAAATCTTAAGGTCCTCGGTCATGTCAAAGGCATTAAACCGGCCAATAATTCAATTTTCGATAACTAAAATTTGAAGTGTAGCTCTCCTTTTTGGCCGATTGCATGAACGTAGATTGTTATTCTGTGTTCTAGTGTGCTGCTTGTACTGTGTCTGCATACCGCATCACGCGACAAGGGCTTGCAGACGATAAATGTAACCGTTTCAGAGAGAAAAGCGACCAATGTGACGATCTGGCTTTATGTCGATTCGATAGTAAATGACGGAAACGGGAGATTTTCTTAGGATTTTACTACATATTAACACTTTACACAAATTCTCGTGTTACCTGGCTGCCAGTCCTCGGTTCGTGCAAAATCTTAAGGTCCTCGGTCTGGTCCAAGGCACCAAACCGCCCAATAATTCATTAATCGATAACTAAAACTTGAAATGTAGCTCTTCTTACTGGCCGATTGCGTCAACGTAGCTTCTTATTCTGTGTTCTAGTGTGCTGCTTGTACTGTGTCTGCATACCGCATCATGCGACAAGGGCTTGCAGACGATAAATGTAACCGTTTCAGAGAGAAAAACGACCACTGTGACGATCTGGCGTTATGTCGATTCGATAGTAAATGACGGAAACGGGAGATTTTCTTAGGTTTTTACTACATATTAACACTTTACACAATTTCTCGTGTTACCTGGCTGCCAGTCCTCGGTTCATGCAAAATCTTAAGGTCCTCGGTCTGGTCCAAGGCACCAAACCGCCCAATAATTCATTAATCGATAACTAAAACTTGAAATGTAGCTCTTCTTACTGGCCGATTGCATCAACGTAGATTCTTATTCTGTGTTCTAGTGTGCTGCTTGTACTGTGTCTGCATACCGCATCACGCGACAAGGGCTTGCAGACGATAAATGTAACCGTTTCAGAGAGAAAAGCGACCACTGTGACGATCTGGCGTTATGTCGATTCGATAGTAAATGACGGAAACGGGAGATTTTCTTAGGTTTTTAGTACATATTAACACTTTACACAATTTCTTGTGTTACCTGGCTGCCAGTCCTCGGTTCATGCAAAATCTTAAGGTCCTCGGTCTGGTCCAAGACACCAAACCGCCCAATAATTCATTAATCGATAACTAAAACTTGAAATGTAGCTCTTCTTACTGGCCGATTGCATCAACGTAGATTCTTATTCTGTGTTCTACTGTGCTGCTTGTACTGTGTCTGCATACCGCATAACGCGACAAGGGCTTGCAGACGATAAATGTAACCGTTTCAGAGAGAAAAGCGACCACTGTGACGATCTGGCGTTATGTCGATTCGATAGTAAATGACGGAAACGGGAGATTTTCTTAGGTTTTTACTACATATTAACACTTTACACAAATTCTCGTGTTACCTGGCTGCCAGTCCTCGGTTCATGCAAAATCTTAAGGTCCTCGGTCTGGTCCAAGGCACCAAACCGCCCAATAATTCATTAATCGATAACTAAAACTTGAAATGTAGCTCTTCTTACTGGCCGATTGCATCAACGTAGATTCTTATTCTGTGTTCTAGTGTGCTGCTTGTACTGTGTCTGCATACCGCATCACGCGACAAGGGCTTGCAGACGATAAATGTAACCGTTTCAGAGAGAAAAGCGACCACTGTGACGATCTGGCGTTATGTCGATTCGATAGTAAATGACGGAAACGGGAGATTTTCTTGGGTTTTTACTACATATTAACACTTTACACAATTTCTCGTGTTACCTGGCTGCCAGTCCTCGGTTCATGCAAAATCTTAAGGTCCTCGGTCTGGTCCAAGGCACCAAACCGCCCAATAATTCATTAATCGATAACTAACACTTGAAATGTAGCTCTTCCTACTGGCCGATTGCATCAACGTAGATTCTTATTCTGTGTTTTAGTGTGCTGCTTGTACTGTGTCTGCATACCGCATCACGCGACAAGGGCTTGCAGACGATAAATGTAACCGTTTCAGAGAGAAAAGCGACCACTGTGACGTTCTGGCGTTATGTCGATTCGATAGTAAATGACGGAAACGGGAGATTTTCTTAGGTTTTTACTACATATTAACACTTTACACAATTTCTCGTGTTACCTGGCTGCCAGTCCTCGGTTCATGCAAAATCTTAAGGTCCTCGGTCTGGTCCAAGGCACCAAACCGCCCAATAATTCATTAATCGATAACTAAAACTTGAAATGTAGCTCTTCTTACTGGCCGATTGCATCAACGTAGATTCTTATTCTGTGTTCTAGTGTGCTGCTTGTACTGCGTCTGCATACCGCATCACGTGACAAGGGCTTGCAGACGATAAATGTAACCGTTTCAGAGTGAAAAGCGACCACTGTGACGATCTGGCGTTATGTCGATTCGATAGTAAATGACGGAAACGGGAGATTTTCTTAGGTTTTTACTACATATTAACACTTTACACAATTTCTCGTGTTACCTGGCTGCCAGTCCTCGGTTCATGCAAAATCTTAAGGTCCTCGGTCTGGTCCAAGGCACCAAACCGCCCAATAATTCATTAATCGATAACTAAAACTTGAAATGTAGCTCTTCTTACTGGCCGATTGCATCAACGTAGATTCTTATTCTGTGTTCTACTATGCCGCTTGTAGTGACTCTGCATACCGCAACACGCGACAAAGGCTTGCAGACGATAAATGTAACCGTTTCAGAGAGAAAAGCGACCACTGTGACGATCTGGCGTTATGTCGATTCGATAGTAAATGACGGAAACGGGAGATTTTCTTAGGTTTTTACTACATATTAACACTTTACACAATTTCTCGTGTTACCTGGCTGCCAGTCCTCGGTTCATGCAAAATCTTAAGGTCCTCGGTCTGGTCCAAGGCACCAAACCGCCCAATAATTCATTAATCGATAACTAAAACTTGAAATGTAGCTCTTCTTACTGGCCGATTGCATCAACGTAGATTCTTATTCTGTGTTCTAGTGTGCTGCTTGTACTGTGTCTGCATACCGCATCACGCGACAAGGGCTTGCAGACGATAAATGTAACCGTTTCAGAGAGAAAAGCAACCATTTTGACCATCTGGAGTTATGTCGATTCGATAGTAAATAATGGAAACAGGAGATTATCTTATATTTTTACTACATATTAACACTTTCCACATTTTATCGTGTTACGTGACTGCCAGTCCTCGGTTAATGCAAAATCTTAAGGTCCTCGGTCATGTAAAAGGCATTAAACCGGCCAATAATTCAATTTTCGATAACTAAAATTTGAAGTGTAGCTCTTCTTTTTGGCCGATTGCATCAACGTAGATTCTTATTCTGTGTTCTAGTGTGCTGCTTGTACTGTGTCTCCATACCGCATCACGCGACAAGGGCTTGCAGACGATAAATGTAACCGTTTCAGAGAGAAAAGCGACCAATGTGACGATCTGGCGTTATGTCGATTCGATAGTAAATGACGGAAACGGGAGATTTTCTTAGGTTTTTACTACATATTAACACTTTACACAAATTCTCGTGTTACCTGGCTGCCAGTCCTCGGTTCGTGCAAAATCTTAAGGTCCTCGGTCTGGTCCAAGGCACCAAACCGCCCAATAATTCATTAATCGATAACTAAAACTTGAAATGTAGCTCTTCTTACTGGCCGATTGCGTCAACGTAGATTCTTATTCTGTGTTCTAGTGTGCTGCTTGTACTGTGTCTGCATACCGCATCATGCGACAAGGGCTTGCAGACGATAAATGTAACCGTTTCAGAGAGAAAAACGACCACTGTGACGATCTGGCGTTATGTCGAATCGATAGTAAATGACGGAAACGGGAGATTTTCTTAGGTTTTTACTACATATTAACACTTTACACAATTTCTCGTGTTACCTGGCTGCCAGTCCTCGGTTCATGCAAAATCTTAAGGTCCTCGGTCTGGTCCAAGGCACCAAACCGCACAATAATTCATTAATCGATAACTAAAACTTGAAATGTAGCTCTTCTTACTGGCCGATTGCATCAACGTAGATTCTTATTCTGTGTTCTAGTGTGCTGCTTGTACTGTGTCTGCATACCGCATCACGCGACAAGGGCTTGCAGACGATAAATGTAACCGTTTCAGAGAGAAAAGCGACCACTGTGACGATCTGGCGTTATGTCGATTCGATAGTAAATGACGGAAACGGGAGATTTTCTTAGGTTTTTACTACATATTAACACTTTACACAATTTCTCGTGTTACCTGGCTGCCAGTCCTCGGTTCATGCAAAATCTTAAGGTCCTCGGTCTGGTCCAAGGCACCAAACCGCCCAATAATTCATTAATCGATAACTAAAACTTGAAATGTAGCTCTTCTTACTGGCCGATTGCATCAACGTAGATTCTTATTCTGTGTTCTAGTGTGCTGCTTGTACTGTGTCTGCATACCGCATCACGCGACAAGGGCTTGCAGACGATAAATGTAACCGTTTCAGAGAGAAAAGCGACCACTGTGACGATCTGGCGTTATGTCGATTCGATAGTAAATGACGGAAACGGGAGATTTTCTTAGGTTTTTACAATTTACACAATTTCTCGTGTTACCTGGCTGCCAGTCCTCGGTTCATGCAAAATCTTAAGGTCCTCGGTCTGGTCCAAGGCACCAAACCGCCCAATAATTCATTAATCGATAACTAAAACTTGAAATGTACCTCTTCTTACTGGCCGATTGCATCAACGTAGATTCTTATTCTGTGTTCTAGTGTGCTGCTTGTACTGTGTCTGCATACCGCATCACGCGACAAGGGCTTGCAGACGATAAATGTAACCGTTTCAGAGAGAAAAGCGACCACTGTGACGATCTGGCGTTATGTCGATTCGATAGTAAATGACGGAAACGGGAGATTTTCTTAGGTTTTTACTACATATTAACACTTTACACAATTTCTCGTGTTACCTGGCTGCCAGTCCTCGGTTCATGCAAAATCTTAAGGTCCTCGGTCTGGTCCAAGGCACCAAACCGCCCAATAATTCATTAATCGATAACTAAAACTTGAAATGTAGCTCTTCTTACTGGCCGATTGCATCAACGTAGATTCTTATTCTGTGTTCTAGTGTGCTGCTTGTACTGTGTCTGCATACCGCATCACGCGACAAGGGCTTGCAGACGATAAATGTAACCGTTTCAGAGAGAAAAGCGACCACTGTGACGATCTGGCGTTATGTCGATTCGATAGCAAATGACGGAAACGGGAGATTTTCTTAGGTTTTTACTACATATTAACACTTTACACAATTTCTTGTGTTACCTGGCTGCCAGTCCTAGGTTCATGCAAAATCTTAAGGTCCTCGGTCTGGTCCAAGGCACCAAACCGCCCAATAATTCATTAATCGATAACTAAAACTTGAAATGTAGCTCTTCTTACTGGCCGATTGCATCAACGTAGATTCTTATTCTGTGTTCTACCGTGCTGCTTGTACTGTGTCTGCATACCGCATCACGCGACAAGGGCTTGCAGACGATAAATGTAACCGTTTCAGAGAGAAAAGCGACCACTGTGACGATCTGGCGTTATGTCGATTCGATAGTAAATGACGGAAACGGGAGATTTTCTTAGGTTTTTACTACATATTAACACTTTACACAAATTCTCGTGTTACCTGGCTGCCAGTCCTCGGTTCATGCAAAATCTTAAGGTCCTCGGTCTGGTCCAAGGCACCAAACCGCCCAATAATTCATTAATCGATAACTAAAACTTGAAATGTAGCTCTTCTTACTGGCCGATTGCATCAACGTAGATTCATATTCTGTGTTCTAGTGTGCTGCTTGTACTGTGTCTGCATACCGCATCACGCGACAAGGGCTTGCAGACGATAAATGTAACCGTTTCAGAGAGAAAAGCGACCACTGTGACGATCTGGCGTTATGTCGATTCGATAGTAAATGACGGAAACGGGAGATTTTCTTAGGTTTTTACTACATATTAACACTTTACACAATTTCTCGTGTTACCTGGCTGCCAGTCCTCGGTTCATGCAAAATCTTAAGGTCCTCGGTCTGGTCCAAGGCACCAAACCGCCCAATAATTCATTAATCGATAACTAAAACTTGAAATGTAGCTCTTCTTACTGGCCGATTGCATCAACGTAGATTTTTATTCTGTGTTCTAGTGTGCTGCTTGTACTATGTCTGCATACCGCATCACGCGACAAGGGCTTGCAGACGATAAATGTAACCGTTTCAGAGAGAAAAGCAACCATTTTGACCATCTGGAGTTATGTCGATTCGATAGTAAATAATGGAAACAGGAGATTATCTTATATTTTTACTACATATTAACACTTTCCACATTTTATCGTGTTACGTGACTGCCAGTCCTCGGTTCATGCAAAATCTTAAGGTCCTCGGTCATGTCAAAGGCATTAAACCGGCCAATAATTCAATTTTCGATAACTAAAATTTGAAGTGTAGCTCATCTTTTTGGCCGATTGCATCAACGTAGATTGTTATTCTGTGTTCTAGTGTGCTGCTTGTACTGTGTCTGCATACCGCATCACGCGACAAGGGCTTGCAGACGATAAATGTAACCGTTTCAGAGAGAAAAGCGACCAATGTGACGATCTGGCTTTATGTCGATTCGATAGTAAATGACGGAAACGGGAGATTATCTTAGGTTTTTACTACATATTAACACTTTACACAAATTCTCGTGTTACCTGGCTGCCAGTCCTCGGTTCGTGCAAAATCTTAAGGTCCTCGGTCTGGTCCAAGGCACCAAACCGCCCAATAATTCATTAATCGATAACTAAAACTTGAAATGTAGCTCTTCTTACTGGCCGATTGCGTCAACGTAGCTTCTTATTCTGTGTTCTAGTGTGCTGCTTGTACTGTGTCTGCATACCGCATCATGCGACAAGGGCTTGCAGACGATAAATGTAACTGTTTCAGAGAGAAAAACGACCACTGTGACGATCTGGCGTTATGTCGATTCGATAGTAAATGACGGAAACGGGAGATTTTCTTAGGTTTTTACTACATATTAACACTTTACACAATTTCTCGTGTTACCTGGCTGCCAGTCCTCGGTTCATGCAAAATCTTAAGGTCCTCGGTCTTGTCCAAGGCACCAAACCGCCCAATAATTCATTAATCGATAACTAAAACTTGAAATGTAGCTCTTCTTACTGGCCGATTGCAACAACGTAGATTCTTATTCTGTGTTCTAGTGTGCTGCTTGTACTGTGTCTGCATACCGCATCACGCGACAAGGGCTTGCAGACGATAAATGTAACCGTTTCAGAGAGAAAAGCGACCACTGTGACGATCTGGCGTTATGTCGATTCGATAGTAAATGACGGAAACGGGAGATTTTCTTAGGTTTTTAGTACATATTAACACTTTACACAATTTCTTGTGTTACCTGGCTGCCAGTCCTCGGTTCATGCAAAATCTTAAGGTCCTCGGTCTGGTCCAAGGCACCAAACCGCCCAATAATTCATTAATCGATAACTAAAACTTGCAATGTAGCTCTTCTTACTGGCCGATTGCATCAACGTAGATTCTTATTCTGTGTTCTACTGTGCTGCTTGTACTGTGTCTGCATACTGCATCACGCGACAAGGGCTTGCAGACGATAAATGTAACCGTTTCAGAGAGAAAAGCGACCACTGTGACGATCTGGCGTTATGTCGATTCGATAGTAAATGACGGAAACGGGAGATTTTCTTAGGTTTTTACTACATATTAACACTTTACACAAATTCTCGTGTTACCTGGCTGCCAGTCCTCGGTTCATGCAAAATCTTAAGGTCCTCGGTCTGGTCCAAGGCACCAAACCGCCCAATAATTCATTAATCGATAACTAAAACTTGAAATGTAGCTCTTCTTACTGGCCGATTGCATCAACGTAGATTCTTATTCTGTGTTCTAGTGTGCTGCTTGTACTGTGTCTGCATACCGCATCACGCGACAAGGGCTTGCAGACGATAAATGTAACCGTTTCAGAGAGAAAAGCGACCACTGTGACGATCTGGCGTTATGTCGATTCGATAGTAAATGACGGAAACGGGAGATTTTCTTAGGTTTTTACTACATATTAACACTTTACACAATTTCTCGTGTTACCTGGCTGCCAGTCCTCGGTTCATGCAAAATCTTAAGGTCCTCGGTCTGGTCCAAGGCACCAAACCGCCCAATAATTCATTAATCGATAACTAACACTTGAAATGTAGCTCTTCCTACTGGCCGATTGCATCAACGTAGATTCTTATTCTGTGTTTTAGTGTGCTGCTTGTACTGTGTCTGCATACCGCATCACGCGACAAGGGCTTGCAGACGATAAATGTAACCGTTTCAGAGAGAAAAGCGACCACTGTGACGATCTGGCGTTATGTCGATTCGATAGTAAATGACGGAAACGGGAGATTTTCTTAGGTTTTTACTACATATTAACACTTTACACAATTTCTCGTGTTACCTGGCTGCCAGTCCTCGGTTCATGCAAAATCTTAAGGTCCTCGGTCTGGTCCAAGGCACCAAACCGCCCAATAATTCATTAATCGATAACTAAAACTTGAAATGTAGCTCTTCTTACTGGCCGATTGCATCAACGTAGATTCTTATTCTGTGTTCTAGTGTGCTGCTTGTACTGCGTCTGCATACCGCATCACGTGACAAGGGCTTGCAGACGATAAATGTAACCGTTTCAGAGTGAAAAGCGACCACTGTGACGATCTGGCGTTATGTCGATTCGATAGTAAATGACGGAAACGGGAGATTTTCTTAGGTTTTTACTACATATTAACACTTTACACAATTTCTCGTGTTACCTGGCTGCCAGTCCTCGGTTCATGCAAAATCTTAAGGTCCTCGGTCTGGTCCAAGGCACCAAACCGCCCAATAATTCATTAATCGATAACTAAAACTTGAAATGTAGCTCTTCTTACTGGCCGATTGCATCAACGTAGATTCTTATTCTGTGTTCTACTATGCCGCTTGTAGTGACTCTGCATACCGCAACACGCGACAAAGGCTTGCAGACGATAAATGTAACCGTTTCAGAGAGAAAAGCGACCACTGTGACGATCTGGCGTTATGTCGATTCGATAGTAAATGACGGAAACGGGAGATTTTCTTTGGTTTTTACTACATATTAACACTTTACACAATTTCTCGTGTTACCTGGCTGCCAGTCCTCGGTTCATGCAAAATCTTAAGGTCCTCGGTCTGGTCCAAGGCACCAAACCGCCCAATAATTCATTAATCGATAACTAAAACTTGAAATGTAGCTCTTCTTACTAGCCGATTGCATCAACGTAGATTCTTATTCTGTGTTCTACTATGCCGCTTGTAGTGACTCTGCATACCGCATCACGCGACAAGGGCTTGCAGACGATAAATGTAACCGTTTCAGAGAGAAAAGCGACCACTGTGACGATCTGGCGTTATGTCGATTCGATAGTAAATGACGGAAACGGGAGATTTTCTTGGGTTTTTACTACATATTAACACTTTACACAATTTCTCGTGTTACCTGGCTGCCAGTCCTCGGTTCATGCAAAATCTTAAAGTCCTCGGTCTGGTCCAAGGCACCAAACCGCCCAATAATTCATTAATCGATAACTAAAACTTGAAATGTAGCTCTCCTTACTGGCCGATTGCATCAACGTAGATTCTTATTCTGTTTTCTAGTGTGCTGCTTGTACTGTGTCTGCATACCGCATCACGCGACAAGGGCTTGCAGACGATAAATGTAACCGTTTCAGAGAGAAAAGCGACCAATGTGACGATCTGGCGTTATGTCGATTCGATAGTAAATGACGGAAACGGGAGATTTTCTTAGGTTTTTACTACATATTAACACTTTACACAATTTCTCGTGTTACCTGGCTGCCAGTCCTCGGTTCATGCAAAATCTTAAGGTCCTCGGTCTGGTCCAAGGCACCAAACCGCCCAATAATTCATTAATCGATAACTAAAACTTGAAATGTAGCTCTTCTTACTGGCCGATTGCGTCAACGTAGATTCTTATTCTGTGTTCTAGTGTGCTGCTTGTACTGTGTCTGCATACCGCATCACGCGACAAGGGCTTGCAGACGATAAATGTAGCCGTTTCAGAGAGAAAGGCGACCACTGTGACGATCTGGCGTTATGTCGATTCGATAGTAAATGACGGAAACGGGAGTTTTTCTGAGGTTTTTACTACATATTAACACTTTACACAATTTCTCGTGTTACCTGGCTGCCAGTCCTCGGTTCATGCAAAATCTTAAGGTCCTCGGTCTGGTCCAAGGCACCAAACCGCCCAATAACTCATTAATCGATAACTAAAACTTGAAATGTAGCTCTTCTTCCTGGCCGATTGCATCAACGTAGATTCTTATTCTGTGTTCTAGTGTGCTGCTTGTACTGTGTCTGCATACCGCATCACGCGACAAGGGCTTGCAGACGATAAATGTAACCGTTTCAGAGAGAAAAGCGACCAATGTGACGATCTGGCGTTATGTCGATTCGATAGTAAATGACGGAAACGGGAGATTTTCTTAGGTTTTTACTACATATTAACACTTTACACAATTTCTCGTGTTACCTGGCTGCCAGTCCTCGGTTCATGCAAAATCTTAAGGTCCTCGGTCAGGTCCAAGGCACAAAACCGCCCAATAATTCATTAATCGATAACTAAAACTTGAAATGTAGCTCTTCTTCCTGGCCGATTGCATCAACGTAGATTCTTATTCTGTGTCCTAGTGTGCTGCTTGTACTGTGTCTGCATACCGCATCACGTGACAAGGGCTTGCAGACGATAAATGTAACCGTTTCAGCGTGAAAAGCGACCACTGTGACGATCTGGCGTTATGTCGATTCGATAGTAAATGACGGAAACGGGAGATTTTCTTAGGTTTTTACTACATATTAACACTTTACACAATTTCTCGTGTTACGTGGCTGCCAGTCCTCGGTTCATGCAAAATCTTAAGGTCCTCGGTCTGGTCCAAGGCACCAAACCGCCCAATAATTCATTAATCGATAACTAAAACTTGAAATGTAGCTCTTCTTACTGGCCGATTGCATCAACGTAGATTCTTATTCTGTGTTCTACTATGCCGCTTGTAGTGACTCTGCATACCGCAACACGCGACAAGGGCTTGCAGTCGATAAATGTAACCGTTTCAGAGAGAAAAGCGACCACTGTGACGATCTGGCGTTATGTCGATTCGATAGTAAATGACGGAAACGGGAGATTTTCTTTGGTTTTTACTACATATTAACACTTTACACAATTTCTCGTGTTACCTGGCTGCCAGTCCTCGGTTCATGCAAAATCTTAAGGTCCTCAGTCTGGTCCAAGGCACCAAACCGCCCAATAATTCATTAATCGATAACTAAAACTTGAAATGTAGCTCTTCTTACTGGGCAATTGCATAAACTTAGATGCTTCTTCAGTGTTCTACTATGCCGCTTGTAGTGACTCTGCATACCGCAGCACGCGACAAGGGCTTGCAGACGATAAATGTAACCGTTTCAGAGAGAAAAGCGACCACTGTGACGATCTGGCGTTATGTCGATTCGATAGTAAATGACGGAAACGGGAGATTTTCTTGGGTTTTTACTACATATTAACACTTTACACAATTTCTCGTGTTACCTGGCTGCCAGTCCTCGGTTCATGCAAAATCTTAAGGTCCTCGGTCTGGTCCAAGGCACCAAACCGCTTAATAATTCATTAATCGATAACTAAAACTTGAAATGTAGCTCTTCTTACTGGCCGATTGCATCAACGTAGATTCTTATTCTGTGTTCTAGTGTGCTGCTTGTACTGTGTCTGCATACCGCATCTCGCGACAAGGGCTTGCAGACGATAAATGTAACCGTTTCAGAGAGAAAAGCGACCACTGTGACGATGTGGCGTTATGTCGATTCGATAGTAAATGACGGAAACGGGAGATTTTCTTAGGTTTTTACTACATATTAACACTTTACACAATTTCTCGTGTTACCTGGCTGCCAGTCCTCGGTTCATGCAAAATCTTAAGGTCCTCGGTCTGGTCCAAGGCACCAAACCGCCCAATAATTCATTAATCGATAACTAAACCTTGAAATGTAGCTCTTCTTACTGGCCGATTGCATCAACGTAGATTCTTATTCTGTGTTCTAGTGTGCTGCTTGTACTGCGTCTGCATACCGCATCACGCGACAAGGGCTTGCAGACGATAAATGTAACCGTTTCAGAGAGGAAAGCGACCAATGTGACGATGTGGCGTTATGTCGATTCGATAGTAAATGACGGAAACGGGAGATTTTCTTGGGTTTTTACTACATATTAACACTTTACACAATTTCTCGTGTTACCTGGCTGCCAGTCCTCGGTTCATGCAAAATCTTAAGGTCCTCGGTCTGGTCCAAGGCACCAAACCGCCCAATAATTCATTAATCGATAACTAAAACTTGAAATGTAGCTCTTCTTACTGGCCGATTGCATCAACGTAGATTCTTATTCTGTGTTCTACTGTGCTGCTTGTACTGTGTCTGCATACCGCATCACGTGACAAGGGCTTGCAGACGATAAATGTAACCGTTTCAGAGAGAAAAGCAACCACTGTGACGATCTGGCGTTATGTCGATTCGATAGTAAATGACGGAAACGGGAGATTTTCTTAGGTTTTTACTACATATTAACACTTTACACAAATTCTCGTGTTACCTGGCTGCCAGTCCTCGGTTCATGCAAAATCTTAAGGTCCTCGGTCTGGTCCAAGGCACCAAACCGCCCAATAACTCATTAATCGATAACTAAAACTTGAAATGTAGCTCATCTTACTGGCCGATTGCATCAACGTAGATTCTTATTCTGTGTTCTAGTGTGCTGCTTGTACTGTGTCTGCATACCGCATCACGCGACAAGGGCTTGCAGACGATAAATGTAACCGTTTCAGAGAGAAAAGCGACCACTGTGACGATCTGGCGTTATGTCGATTCGATAGTAAATGACGGAAACGGGAGATTTTCTTAGGTTTTTACTACATATTAACACTTTACACAATTTCTCGTGTTACCTGGCTGAGAGTCCTCGGTTCATGCAAAATCTTAAGGTCCTCGGTCTGGTCCAAGGCACCAAACCGCCCAATAATTCATTAATCGATAACTAACACTTGAAATGTAGCTCTTCTTACTGGCCGATTGCATCAACGTAGATTCTTATTCTGTGTTTTAGTGTGCTGCTTGTACTGTGTCTGCATACCGCATCACGCGACAAGGGCTTGCAGACGATAAATGTAACCGTTTCAGAGAGAAAAGCGACCACTGTGACGATCTGGCGTTATGTCGATTCGATAGTAAATGACGGAAACGGGAGATTTTCTTGGGTTTTTACTACATATTAACACTTTACACAATTTCTCGTGTTACCTGGCTGCCAGTCCTCGGTTCATGCAAAATCTTAAAGTCCTCGGTCTGGTCCAAGGCACCAAACCGCCCAATAATTCATTAATCGATAACTAAAACTTGAAATGTAGCTCTCCTTACTGGCCGATTGCATCAACGTAGATTCTTATTCTGTTTTCTAGTGTGCTGCTTGTACTGTGTCTGCATACCGCATCACGCGACAAGGGCTTGCAGACGATAAATGTAACCGTTTCAGAGAGAAAAGCGCCCAATGTGACGATCTGGCGTTATGTCGATTCGATAGTAAATGACGGAAACGGGAGATTTTCTTAGGTTTTTGCTACATATTAACACTTTACACAATTTCTCGTGTTACCTGGCTGCCAGTCCTCGGTTCATGCAAAATCTTAAGGTCCTCGGTCTGGTCCAAGGCACCAAACCGCCCAATAATTCATTAATCGATAACTAAAACTTGAAATGTAACACTTCTTACTGGCCGATTGCATCAACGTAGATTCTTATTCTGTGTTCTAGTGTGCTGCTTGTACTGTGTCTGCATACCGCATCACGCGACAAGGGCTTGCAGACGATAAATGTAGCCGTTTCAGAGAGAAAAGCGACCACTGTGACGATCTGGCGTTATGTCGATTCGATAGTAAATGACGGAAACGGGAGTTTTTCTGAGGTTTTTACTACATATTAACACTTTACACAATTTCTCGTGTTACCTGGCTGCCAGTCCTCGGTTCATGCAAAATCTTAAGGTCCTCGGTCTGGTCCAAGGCACCAAACCGCCCAATAACTCATTAATCGATAACTAAAACTTGAAATGTAGCTCTTCTTCCTGGCCGATTGCATCAACGTAGATTCTTATTCTGTGTTCTAGTGTGCTGCTTGTACTGTGTCTGCATACCGCATCACGCGACAAGGGCTTGCAGACGATAAATGTAACCGTTTCAGAGAGAAAAGCGACCAATGTGACGATCTGGCGTTATGTCGATTCGATAGTAAATGACGGAAACGGGAGATTTTCTTAGGTTTTTACTACATATTAACTCTTTACACAATTTCTCGTGTTACCTGGCTGCCAGTCCTCGGTTCATGCAAAATCTTAAGGTCCTCGGTCTGGTCCAAGGCACCAAACCGCCCAATAATTCATTAATCGATAACTAAAACTTGAAATGTAGCTCTTCTTACTGGCCGATTGCATCAACGTAGATTCTTATTCTGTGTTCTACTATGCCGCTTGTAGTGACTCTGCATACCGCAACACGCGACAAAGGCTTGCAGACGATAAATGTAACCGTTTCAGAGAGAAAAGCGACCACTGTGACGATCTGGCGTTATGTCGATTCGATAGTAAATGACGGAAACGGGAGATTTTCTTTGGTTTTTACTACATATTAACACTTTACACAATTTCTCGTGTTACCTGGCTGCCAGTCCTCGGTTCATGCAAAATCTTAAGGTCCTCGGTCTGGTCCAAGGCACCAAACCGCCCAATAATTCATTAATCGATAACTAAAACTTGAAATGTAGCTCTTCTTACTAGCCGATTGCATCAACGTAGATTCTTATTCTGTGTTCTACTATGCCGCTTGTAGTGACTCTGCATACCGCATCACGCGACAAGGGCTTGCAGACGATAAATGTAACCGTTTCAGAGAGAAAAGCGACCACTGTGACGATCTGGCGTTATGTCGATTCGATAGTAAATGACGGAAACGGGAGATTTTCTTGGGTTTTTACTACATATTAACACTTTACACAATTTCTCGTGTTACCTGGCTGCCAGTCCTCGGTTCATGCAAAATCTTAAAGTCCTCGGACTGGTCCAAGGCACCAAACCGCCCAATAATTCATTAATCGATAACTAAAACTTGAAATGTAGCTCTCCTTACTGGCCGATTGCATCAACGTAGATTCTTATTCTGTTTTCTAGTGTGCTGCTTGTACTGTGTCTGCATACCGCATCACGCGACAAGGGCTTGCAGACGATAAATGTAACCGTTTCAGAGAGAAAAGCGACCAATGTGACGATCTGGCGTTATGTCGATTCGATAGTAAATGACGGAAACGGGAGATTTTCTTAGGTTTTTACTACATATTAACACTTTACACAATTTCTCGTGTTACCTGGCTGCCAGTCCTCGGTTCATGCAAAATCTTAAGGTCCTCGGTCTGGTCCAAGGCACCAAACCGCCCAATAATTCATTAATCGATAACTAAAACTTGAAATGTAGCTCTTCTTACTGGCCGATTGCATCAACGTAGATTCTTATTCTGTGTTCTAGTGTGCTGCTTGTACTGTGTCTGCATACCGCATCACGCGACAAGGGCTTGCAGACGATAAATGTAGCCGTTTCAGAGAGAAAGGCGACCACTGTGACGATCTGGCGTTATGTCGATTCGATAGTAAATGACGGAAACGGGAGTTTTTCTGAGGTTTTTACTACATATTAACACTTTACACAATTTCTCGTGTTACCTGGCTGCCAGTCCTCGGTTCATGCAAAATCTTAAGGTCCTCGGTCTGGTCCAAGGCACCAAACCGCCCAATAACTCATTAATCGATAACTAAAACTTGAAATGTAGCTCTTCTTCCTGGCCGATTGCATCAACGTAGATTCTTATTCTGTGTTCTAGTGTGCTGCTTGTACTGTGTCTGCATACCGCATCACGCGACAAGGGCTTGCAGACGATAAATGTAACCGTTTCAGAGAGAAAAGCGACCAATGTGACGATCTGGCGTTATGTCGATTCGATAGTAAATGACGGAAACGGGAGATTTTCTTAGGTTTTTACTACATATTAACACTTTACACAATTTCTCGTGTTACCTGGCTGCCAGTCCTCGGTTCATGCAAAATCTTAAGGTCCTCGGTCAGGTCCAAGGCACAAAACCGCCCAATAATTCATTAATCGATAACTAAAACTTGAAATGTAGCTCTTCTTCCTGGCCGATTGCATCAACGTAGATTCTTATTCTGTGTCCTAGTGTGCTGCTTGTACTGTGTCTGCATACCGCATCACGTGACAAGGGCTTGCAGACGATAAATGTAACCGTTTCAGCGTGAAAAGCGACCACTGTGACGATCTGGCGTTATGTCGATTCGATAGTAAATGACGGAAACGGGAGATTTTCTTAGGTTTTTACTACATATTAACACTTTACACAATTTCTCGTGTTACGTGGCTGCCAGTCCTCGGTTCATGCAAAATCTTAAGGTCCTCGGTCTGGTCCAAGGCACCAAACCGCCCAATAATTCATTAATCGATAACTAAAACTTGAAATGTAGCTCTTCTTACTGGCCGATTGCATCAACGTAGATTCTTATTCTGTGTTCTACTATGCCGCTTGTAGTGACTCTGCATACCGCAACACGCGACAAGGGCTTGCAGTCGATAAATGTAACCGTTTCAGAGAGAAAAGCGACCACTGTGACGATCTGGCGTTATGTCGATTCGATAGTAAATGACGGAAACGGGAGATTTTCTTTGGTTTTTACTACATATTAACACTTTACACAATTTCTCGTGTTACCTGGCTGCCAGTCCTCGGTTCATGCAAAATCTTAAGGTCCTCAGTCTGGTCCAAGGCACCAAACCGCCCAATAATTCATTAATCGATAACTAAAACTTGAAATGTAGCTCTTCTTACTGGGCAATTGCATAAACTTAGATGCTTCTTCAGTGTTCTACTATGCCGCTTGTAGTGACTCTGCATACCGCAGCACGCGACAAGGGCTTGCAGACGATAAATGTAACCGTTTCAGAGAGAAAAGCGACCACTGTGACGATCTGGCGTTATGTCGATTCGATAGTAAATGACGGAAACGGGAGATTTTCTTGGGTTTTTACTACATATTAACACTTTACACAATTTCTCGTGTTACCTGGCTGCCAGTCCTCGGTTCATGCAAAATCTTAAGGTCCTCGGTCTGGTCCAAGGCACCAAACCGCTTAATAATTCATTAATCGATAACTAAAACTTGAAATGTAGCTCTTCTTACTGGCCGATTGCATCAACGTAGATTCTTATTCTGTGTTCTAGTGTGCTGCTTGTACTGTGTCTGCATACCGCATCTCGCGACAAGGGCTTGCAGACGATAAATGTAACCGTTTCAGAGAGAAAAGCGACCACTGTGACGATGTGGCGTTATGTCGATTCGATAGTAAATGACGGAAACGGGAGATTTTCTTAGGTTTTTACTACATATTAACACTTTACACAATTTCTCGTGTTACCTGGCTGCCAGTCCTCGGTTCATGCAAAATCTTAAGGTCCTCGGTCTGGTCCAAGGCACCAAACCGCCCAATAATTCATTAATCGATAACTAAACCTTGAAATGTAGCTCTTCTTACTGGCCGATTGCATCAACGTAGATTCTTATTCTGTGTTCTAGTGTGCTGCTTGTACTGCGTCTGCATACCGCATCACGCGACAAGGGCTTGCAGACGATAAATGTAACCGTTTCAGAGAGGAAAGCGACCAATGTGACGATGTGGCGTTATGTCGATTCGATAGTAAATGACGGAAACGGGAGATTTTCTTGGGTTTTTACTACATATTAACACTTTACACAATTTCTCGTGTTACCTGGCTGCCAGTCCTCGGTTCATGCAAAATCTTAAGGTCCTCGGTCTGGTCCAAGGCACCAAACCGCCCAATAATTCATTAATCGATAACTAAAACTTGAAATGTAGCTCTTCTTACTGGCCGATTGCATCAACGTAGATTCTTATTCTGTGTTCTACTGTGCTGCTTGTACTGTGTCTGCATACCGCATCACGTGACAAGGGCTTGCAGACGATAAATGTAACCGTTTCAGAGAGAAAAGCAACCACTGTGACGATCTGGCGTTATGTCGATTCGATAGTAAATGACGGAAACGGGAGATTTTCTTAGGTTTTTACTACATATTAACACTTTACACAAATTCTCGTGTTACCTGGCTGCCAGTCCTCGGTTCATGCAAAATCTTAAGGTCCTCGGTCTGGTCCAAGGCACCAAACCGCCCAATAACTCATTAATCGATAACTAAAACTTGAAATGTAGCTCATCTTACTGGCCGATTGCATCAACGTAGATTCTTATTCTGTGTTCTAGTGTGCTGCTTGTACTGTGTCTGCATACCGCATCACGCGACAAGGGCTTGCAGACGATAAATGTAACCGTTTCAGAGAGAAAAGCGACCACTGTGACGATCTGGCGTTATGTCGATTCGATAGTAAATGACGGAAACGGGAGATTTTCTTAGGTTTTTACTACATATTAACACTTTACACAATTTCTCGTGTTACCTGGCTGAGAGTCCTCGGTTCATGCAAAATCTTAAGGTCCTCGGTCTGGTCCAAGGCACCAAACCGCCCAATAATTCATTAATCGATAACTAACACTTGAAATGTAGCTCTTCTTACTGGCCGATTGCATCAACGTAGATTCTTATTCTGTGTTTTAGTGTGCTGCTTGTACTGTGTCTGCATACCGCATCACGCGACAAGGGCTTGCAGACGATAAATGTAACCGTTTCAGAGAGAAAAGCGACCACTGTGACGATCTGGCGTTATGTCGATTCGATAGTAAATGACGGAAACGGGAGATTTTCTTGGGTTTTTACTACATATTAACACTTTACACAATTTCTCGTGTTACCTGGCTGCCAGTCCTCGGTTCATGCAAAATCTTAAAGTCCTCGGTCTGGTCCAAGGCACCAAACCGCCCAATAATTCATTAATCGATAACTAAAACTTGAAATGTAGCTCTCCTTACTGGCCGATTGCATCAACGTAGATTCTTATTCTGTTTTCTAGTGTGCTGCTTGTACTGTGTCTGCATACCGCATCACGCGACAAGGGCTTGCAGACGATAAATGTAACCGTTTCAGAGAGAAAAGCGCCCAATGTGACGATCTGGCGTTATGTCGATTCGATAGTAAATGACGGAAACGGGAGATTTTATTAGGTTTTTGCTACATATTAACACTTTACACAATTTCTCGTGTTACCTGGCTGCCAGTCCTCGGTTCATGCAAAATCTTAAGGTCCTCGGTCTGGTCCAAGGCACCAAACCGCCCAATAATTCATTAATCGATAACTAAAACTTGAAATGTAACACTTCTTACTGGCCGATTGCATCAACGTAGATTCTTATTCTGTGTTCTAGTGTGCTGCTTGTACTGTGTCTGCATACCGCATCACGCGACAAGGGCTTGCAGACGATAAATGTAGCCGTTTCAGAGAGAAAAGCGACCACTGTGACGATCTGGCGTTATGTCGATTCGATAGTAAATGACGGAAACGGGAGTTTTTCTGAGGTTTTTACTACATATTAACACTTTACACAATTTCTCGTGTTACCTGGCTGCCAGTCCTCGGTTCATGCAAAATCTTAAGGTCCTCGGTCTGGTCCAAGGCACCAAACCGCCCAATAACTCATTAATCGATAACTAAAACTTGAAATGTAGCTCTTCTTCCTGGCCGATTGCATCAACGTAGATTCTTATTCTGTGTTCTAGTGTGCTGCTTGTACTGTGTCTGCATACCGCATCACGCGACAAGGGCTTGCAGACGATAAATGTAACCGTTTCAGAGAGAAAAGCGACCAAATTGACGATCTGGCGTTATGTCGATTCGATAGTAAATGACGGAAACGGGAGATTTTCTTAGGTTTTTACTACATATTAACACTTTACACAATTTCTCGTGTTACCTGGCTGCCAGTCCTCGGTTCATGCAAAATCTTAAGGTCCTCGGTTTGGTCCAAGGCACCAAACCGCCCAATAATTCATTAATCGATAACTAAAACTTGAAATGTAGCTCTTCTTACTGGCCGATTGCATCAACGTAGATTCTTATTCTGTGTTCTAGTGTGCTGCTTGTACTGTGTCTGCATACCGCATCACGCGACAAGGGCTTGCAGACGATAAATGTAACCGTTTCAGAGAGAAAAGCGACCACTGTGACGATGTGGCGTTATGTCGATTCGATAGTAAATGTCGGAAACGGGAGATTTTCTTAGGTTTTTACTACATATTAACACTTTACACAATTTCTCGTGTTACCTGGCTGCCAGTCCTCGGTTCATGCAAAATCTTAAGGTCCTCGGTCTGGTCCAAGGCACCAAACCGCCCAATAATTCATTAATCGATAACTAAAACTTGAAATGTAGCTCTTCTTCCTGGCCGATTGCATCAACGTAGATTCTTATTCTGTGTTCTAGTGTGCTGCTTGTACTGTGTCTGCATACCACATCACGCGACAAGGGCTTGCAGACGATAAATGTAACTGTTTCAGAGAGAAAAGCGACCACTGTGACGATCTGGCGTTATGTCGATTCGATAGTAAATGACGGAAACGGGAGATTTTCTTAGGTTTTTACTACATATTAACACTTTACACAATTTCTCGTGTTACCTGGCTGCCAGTCCTCGGTTCATGCAAAATCTTAAGGTCCTCGGTCTGGTCCAAGGCACAAAACCGCCCAATAATTCATTAATCGATAACTAAAACTTGAAATGTAGCTCTTCTTCCTGGCCGATTGCATCAACGTAGATTCTTATTCTGTGTTCTAGTGTGCTGCTTGTACTGTGTCTGCATACCGCATCACGTGACAAGGGCTTGCAGACGATAAATGTAACCGTTTCAGAGTGAAAAGCGACCACTGTGACGATCTGGCGTTATGTCGATTCGATAGTAAATGACGGAAACGGGAGATTTTCTTAGGTTTTTACTACATATTAACACTTTACACAATTTCTCGTGTTACCTGGCTGCCAGTCCTCGGTTCATGCAAAATCTTAAGGTCCTCGGTCTGGTCCAAGGCACCAAACCGCCCAATAATTCATTAATCGATAACTAAAACTTGAAATGTAGCTCTTCTTACTGACCGATTGCATCAACGTAGATTCTTATTCTGTGTTCTACTATGCCGCTTGTAGTGACTCTGCATACCGCAACACGCGACAAGGGCTTGCAGTCGATAAATGTAACCGTTTCAGAGAGAAAAGCGACCACTGTGACAATCTGGCGTTATGTCGATTCGATAGTAAATGACGGAAACGGGAGATTTTCTTTGGTTTTTACTACATATTAACACTTTACACAATTTCTCGTGTTACCTGGCTGCCAGTCCTCGGTTCATGCAAAATCTTAAGGTCCTCGGTCTGGTCCAAGGCACCAAACCGCCCAATAATTCATTAATCGATAACTAAAACTTGAAATGTAGCTCTTCTTACTGGGCAATTGCATAAACTTAGATGCTTCTTCAGTGTTCTACTATGCCGCTTGTAGTGACTCTGCATACCGCATCACGCGACAAGGGCTTGCAGACGATAAATGTAACCGTTTCAGAGAGAAAAGCGACCACTGTGACGATCTGGCGTTATGTCGATTCGATAGTAAATGACGGAAACGGGAGATTTTCTTGGGTTTTTACTACATATTAACACTTTACACAATTTCTCGTGTTACCTGGCTGCCAGTCCTCGGTTCATGCAAAATCTTAAGGTCCTCGGTCTGGTCCAAGGCACCAAACCGCTTAATAATTCATTAATCGATAACTAAAACTTGAAATGTAGCTCTTCTTACTGGCCGATTGCATCAACGTAGATTCTTATTCTGTGTTCTACTGTGCTGCTTGTACTGTGTCTGCATACCGCATCACGCGACAAGGGCTTGCAGACGATAAATGTAACCGTTTCAGAGAGAAAAGCGACCACTGTGACGATGTGGCGTTATGTCGATTCGATAGTAAATGACGGAAACGGGAGATTTTCTTAGGTTTTTACTACATATTAACACTTTACACAATTTCTCGTGTTACCTGGCTGCCAGTCCTCGGTTCATGCAAAATCTTAAGGTCCTCGGTCTGGTCCAAGGCACCAAACCGCCCAATAATTCATTAATCGATAACTAACACTTGAAATGTAGCTCTTCTTACTGGCCGATTGCATCAACGTAGATTCTTATTCTGTGTTTTAGTGTGCTGCTTGTACTGTGTCTGCATACCGCATCACGCGACAAGGGCTTGCAGACGATAAATGTAATCGTTTCAGAGAGAAAAGCGACCAATGTGACGATGTGGCGTTATGTCGATTCGATAGTAAATGACGGAAACGGGAGATTTTCTTGGGTTTTTACTACATATTAACACTTTACAGAATTTCTCGTGTTACCTGGCTGCCAGTCCTCGGTTCATGCAAAATCTTAAGGTCCTCGGTCTGGTCCAAGGCACCAAACCGCCCAATAATTCATTAATCGATAACTAAAACTTGAAATGTAGCTCTTCTTACTGGCCGATTGCATCAACGTAGATTCTTATTCTGTGTTCTACTGTGCTGCTTGTACTGTGTCTGCATACCGCATCACGTGACAAGGGCTTGCAGACGATAAATGTAACCGTTTCAGAGAGAAAAGCAACCACTGTGACGATCTGGCGTTATGTCGATTCGATAGTAAATGACGGAAACGGGAGATTTTCTTAGGTTTTTACTACATATTAACACTTTACACAAATTCTCGTGTTACCTGGCTGCCAGTCCTCGGTTCATGCAAAATCTTAAGGTCCTCGGTCTGGTCCAAGGCACCAAACCGCCCAATAACTCATTAATCGATAACTAAAACTTGAAATGTAGCTCTTCTTCCTGGCCGATTGCATCAACGTAGATTCTTATTCTGTGTTCTAATGTGCTGCTTGTACTGTGTCTGCATACCGCATCACGCGACAAGGGCTTGCAGACGATAAATGTAAAAATTTCAGAGAGAAAAGCGACCACTGTGACGATCTGGCGTTATGTCGATTCGATAGTAAATGACGGAAACGGGAGATTTTCTTGGGTTTTTACTACATATTAACACTTTACACAATTTCTCGTGTTACCTGGCTGCCAGTCCTCGGTTCATGCAAAATCTTAAGGTCCTCGGTCTGGTCCAATGCACCAAACCACCCAATAATTCATTAATCGATAACTAAAACTTGAAATGTAGCTCTTCTTACTGGCCGATTGCATCAACGTAGATTCTAATTGTGTTCTAGTGTGCTGCTTGGACTGTGTCTGCATACCGCATCACGCGACAAGGGCTGGCAGACGATAAATGTAACCGTTTCAGAGAGAAAAGCGACCACTGTGACGATCTGGCGTTATGTCGATTCGATAGTAAATGACGGAAACGGGAGATTTTCTTAGGTTTTTACTACATATTAACACTTTACACAATTTCTCGTGTTACGTGGCTGCCAGTCCTCGGTTCATGCAAAATCTTAAGGTCCTCGGTCATGTCAAAGGCATTAAACCGGCCAATAATTCATTAATCGATAACTAAAACTTGAAATGTAGCTCTTCTTACTGGCCGATTGCATCAACGTAGATTCTTATTCTGTGTTCTACTATGCCGCTTGTAGTGACTCTGCATACCGCAACACGCGACAAGGGCTTGCAGTCGATAAATGTAACCGTTTCAGAGAGAAAAGCGACCACTGTGACGATCTGGCGTTATGTCGATTCGATAGTAAATGACGGAAACGGGAGATTTTCTTTGGTTTTTACTACATATTAACACTTTACACAATTTCTCGTGTTACCTGGCTGCCAGTCCTCGGTTCATGCAAAATCTTAAGGTCCTCAGTCTGGTCCAAGGCACCAAACCGCCCAATAATTCATTAATCGATAACTAAAACTTGAAATGTAGCTCTTCTTACTGGCCGATTGCATCAACGTAGATTCTTATTCTGTGTTCTAGTGTGCTGCTTGTACTGTGTCTGCATACCGCATCACGCGACAAGGGCTTGCAGACGATAAATGTAGCCGTTTCAGAGAGAAAGGCGACCACTGTGACGATCTGGCGTTATGTCGATTCGATAGTAAATGACGGAAACGGGAGTTTTTCTGAGGTTTTTACTACATATTAACACTTTACACAATTTCTCGTGTTACCTGGCTGCCAGTCCTCGGTTCATGCAAAATCTTAAGGTCCTCGGTCTGGTCCAAGGCACCAAACCGCCCAATAATTCATTAATCGATAACTAAAACTTGAAATGTAGCTCTTCTTACTGGCCGATTGCATCAACGTAGATTCTTATTCTGTGTTCTAGTGTGCTGCTTGTACTGTGTCTGCATACCGCATCACGCGACAAGGGCTTGCAGACGATAAATGTAGCCGTTTCAGAGAGAAAGGCGACCACTGTGACGATCTGGCGTTATGTCGATTCGATAGTAAATGACGGAAACGGGAGTTTTTCTGAGGTTTTTACTACATATTAACACTTTACACAATTTCTCGTGTTACCTGGCTGCCAGTCCTCGGTTCATGCAAAATCTTAAGGTCCTCGGTCTGGTCCAAGGCACCAAACCGCCCAATAACTCATTAATCGATAACTAAAACTTGAAATGTAGCTCTTCTTCCTGGCCGATTGCATCAACGTAGATTCTTATTCTGTGTTCTAGTGTGCTGCTTGTACTGTGTCTGCATACCGCATCACGCGACAAGGGCTTGCAGACGATAAATGTAACCGTTTCAGAGAGAAAAGCGACCAATGTGACGATCTGGCGTTATGTCGATTCGATAGTAAATGACGGAAACGGGAGATTTTCTTAGGTTTTTACTACATATTAACACTTTACACAATTTCTCGTGTTACCTGGCTGCCAGTCCTCGGTTCATGCAAAATCTTAAGGTCCTCGGTCAGGTCCAAGGCACAAAACCGCCCAATAATTCATTAATCGATAACTAAAACTTGAAATGTAGCTCTTCTTCCTGGCCGATTGCTTCAACGTAGATTCTTATTCTGTGTCCTAGTGTGCTGCTTGTACTGTGTCTGCATACCGCATCACGTGACAAGGGCTTGCAGACGATAAATGTAACCGTTTCAGCGTGAAAAGCGACCACTGTGACGATCTGGCGTTATGTCGATTCGATAGTAAATGACGGAAACGGGAGATTTTCTTAGGTTTTTACTACATATTAACACTTTACACAATTTCTCGTGTTACGTGGCTGCCAGTCCTCGGTTCATGCAAAATCTTAAGGTCCTCGGTCTGGTCCAAGGCACCAAACCGCCCAATAATTCATTAATCGATAACTAAAACTTGAAATGTAGCTCTTCCTACTGGCCGATTGCATCAACGTAGATTCTTATTCTGTGTTCTACTATGCCGCTTGTAGTGACTCTGCATACCGCAACACGCGACAAGGGCTTGCAGTCGTTAAATGTAACCGTTTCAGAGAGAAAAGCGACCACTGTGACGATCTGGCGTTATGTCGATTCGATAGTAAATGACGGAAACGGGAGATTTTCTTTGGTTTTTACTACATATTAACACTTTACACAATTTCTCGTGTTACCTGGCTGCCAGTCCTCGGTTCATGCAAAATCTTAAGGTCCTCAGTCTGGTCCAAGGCACCAAACCGCCCAATAATTCATTAATCGATAACTAAAACTTGAAATGTAGCTCTTCTTACTGGGCAATTGCATAAACTTAGATGCTTCTTCAGTGTTCTACTATGCCGCTTGTAGTGACTCTGCATACCGCAGCACGCGACAAGGGCTTGCAGACGATAAATGTAACCGTTTCAGAGAGAAAAGCGACCACTGTGACGATCTGGCGTTATGTCGATTCGATAGTAAATGACGGAAACGGGAGATTTTCTTGGGTTTTTACTACATATTAACACTTTACACAATTTCTCGTGTTACCTGGCTGCCAGTCCTCGGTTCATGCAAAATCTTAAGGTCCTCGGTCTGGTCCAAGGCACCAAACCGCTTAATAATTCATTAATCGATAACTAAAACTTGAAATGTAGCTCTTCTTACTGGCCGATTGCATCAACGTAGATTCTTATTCTGTGTTCTAGTGTGCTGCTTGTACTGTGTCTGCATACCGCATCTTGCGACAAGGGCTTGCAGACGATAAATGTAACCGTTTCAGAGAGAAAAGCGACCACTGTGACGATGTGGCGTTATGTCGATTCGATAGTAAATGACGTAAACGGGAGATTTTCTTAGGTTTTTACTACATATTAACACTTTACACAATTTCTCGTGTTACCTGGCTGCCAGTCCTCGGTTCATGCAAAATCTTAAGGTCCTCGGTCTGGTCCAAGGCACCAAACCGCCCAATAATTCATTAATCGATAACTAAACCTTGAAATGTAGCTCTTCTTACTGGCCGATTGCATCAACGTAGATTCTTATTCTGTGTTCTAGTGTGCTGCTTGTACTGCGTCTGCATACCGCATCACGCGACAAGGGCTTGCAGACGATAAATGTAACCGTTTCAGAGAGGAAAGCGACCAATGTGACGATGTGGCGTTATGTCGATTCGATAGTAAATGACGGAAACGGGAGATTTTCTTGGGTTTTTACTACATATTAACACTTTACACAATTTCTCGTGTTACCTGGCTGCCAGTCCTCGGTTCATGCAAAATCTTAAGGTCCTCGGTCTGGTCCAAGGCACCAAACCGCCCAATAATTCATTAATCGATAACTAAAACTTGAAATGTAGCTCTTCTTACTGGCCGATTGCATCAACGTAGATTCTTATTCTGTGTTCTACTGTGCTGCTTGTACTGTGTCTGCATACCGCATCACGTGACAAGGGCTTGCAGACGATAAATGTAACCGTTTCAGAGAGAAAAGCAACCACTGTGACGATCTGGCGTTATGTCGATTCGATAGTAAATGACGGAAACGGGAGATTTTCTTAGGTTTTTACTACATATTAACACTTTACACAAATTCTCGTGTTACCTGGCTGCCAGTCCTCGGTTCATGCAAAATCTTAAGGTCCTCGGTCTGGTCCAAGGCACCAAACCGCCCAATAACTCATTAATCGATAACTAAAACTTGAAATGTAGCTCATCTTACTGGCCGATTGCATCAACGTAGATTCTTATTCTGTGTTCTAGTGTGCTGCTTGTACTGTGTCTGCATACCGCATCACGCGACAAGGGCTTGCAGACGATAAATGTAACCGTTTCAGAGAGAAAAGCGACCACTGTGACGATCTGGCGTTATGTCGATTCGATAGTAAATGACGGAAACGGGAGATTTTCTTAGGTTTTTACTACATATTAACACTTTACACAATTTCTCGTGTTACCTGGCTGAGAGTCCTCGGTTCATGCAAAATCTTAAGGTCCTCGGTCTGGTCCAAGGCACCAAACCGCCCAATAATTCATTAATCGATAACTAACACTTGAAATGTAGCTCTTCTTACTGGCCGATTGCATCAACGTAGATTCTTATTCTGTGTTTTAGTGTGCTGCTTGTACTGTGTCTGCATACCGCATCACGCGACAAGGGCTTGCAGACGATAAATGTAACCGTTTCAGAGAGAAAAGCGACCACTGTGACGATCTGGCGTTATGTCGATTCGATAGTAAATGACGGAAACGGGAGATTTTCTTGGGTTTTTACTACATATTAACACTTTACACAATTTCTCGTGTTACCTGGCTGCCAGTCCTCGGTTCATGCAAAATCTTAAAGTCCTCGGTCTGGTCCAAGGCACCAAACCGCCCAATAATTCATTAATCGATAACTAAAACTTGAAATGTAGCTCTCCTTACTGGCCGATTGCATCAACGTAGATTCTTATTCTGTTTTCTAGTGTGCTGCTTGTACTGTGTCTGCATACCGCATCACGCGACAAGGGCTTGCAGACGATAAATGTAACCGTTTCAGAGAGAAAAGCGCCCAATGTGACGATCTGGCGTTATGTCGATTCGATAGTAAATGACGGAAACGGGAGATTTTCTTAGGTTTTTGCTACATATTAACACTTTACACAATTTCTCGTGTTACCTGGCTGCCAGTCCTCGGTTCATGCAAAATCTTAAGGTCCTCGGTCTGGTCCAAGGCACCAAACCGCCCAATAATTCATTAATCGATAACTAAAACTTGAAATGTAACACTTCTTACTGGCCGATTGCATCAACGTAGATTCTTATTCTGTGTTCTAGTGTGCTGCTTGTACTGTGTCTGCATACCGCATCACGCGACAAGGGCTTGCAGACGATAAATGTAGCCGTTTCAGAGAGAAAAGCGACCACTGTGACGATCTGGCGTTATGTCGATTCGATAGTAAATGACGGAAACGGGAGTTTTTCTGAGGTTTTTACTACATATTAACACTTTACACAATTTCTCGTGTTACCTGGCTGCCAGTCCTCGGTTCATGCAAAATCTTAAGGTCCTCGGTCTGGTCCAAGGCACCAAACCGCCCAATAACTCATTAATCGATAACTAAAACTTGAAATGTAGCTCTTCTTCCTGGCCGATTGCATCAACGTAGATTCTTATTCTGTGTTCTAGTGTGCTGCTTGTACTGTGTCTGCATACCGCATCACGCGACAAGGGCTTGCAGACGATAAATGTAACCGTTTCAGAGAGAAAAGCGACCAATGTGACGATCTGGCGTTATGTCGATTCGATAGTAAATGACGGAAACGGGAGATTTTCTTAGGTTTTTACTACATATTAACACTTTACACAATTTCTCGTGTTACCTGGCTGCCAGTCCTCGGTTCATGCAAAATCTTAAGGTCCTCGGTTTGGTCCAAGGCACCAAACCGCCCAATAATTCATTAATCGATAACTAAAACTTGAAATGTAGCTCTTCTTACTGGCCGATTGCATCAACGTAGATTCTTATTCTGTGTTCTAGTGTGCTGCTTGTACTGTGTCTGCATACCGCATCACGCGACAAGGGCTTGCAGACGATAAATGTAACCGTTTCAAAGAGAAAAGCGACCACTGTGACGATGTGGCGTTATGTCGATTCGATAGTAAATGTCGGAAACGGGAGATTTTCTTAGGTTTTTACTACATATTAACACTTTACACAATTTCTCGTGTTACCTGGCTGCCAGTCCTCGGTTCATGCAAAATCTTAAGGTCCTCGGTCTGGTCCAAGGCACCAAACCGCCCAATAATTCATTAATCGATAACTAAAACTTGAAATGTAGCTCTTCTTCCTGGCCGATTGCATCAACGTTGATTCTTATTCTGTGTTCTAGTGTGCTGCTTGTACTGTGTCTGCATACCACATCACGCGACAAGGGCTTGCAGACGATAAATGTAACTGTTTCAGAGAGAAAAGCGACCACTGTGACGATCTGGCGTTATGTCGATTCGATAGTAAATGACGGAAACGGGAGATTTTCTTAGGTTTTTACTACATATTAACACTTTACACAATTTCTCGTGTTACCTGGCTGCCAGTCCTCGGTTCATGCAAAATCTTAAGGTCCTCGGTCTGGTCCAAGGCACAAAACCGCCCAATAATTCATTAATCGATAACTAAAACTTGAAATGTAGCTCTTCTTCCTGGCCGATTGCATCAACGTAGATTCTTATTCTGTGTTCTAGTGTGCTGCTTGTACTGTGTCTGCATACCGCATCACGTGACAAGGGCTTGCAGACGATAAATGTAACCGTTTCAGAGTGAAAAGCGACCACTGTGACGATCTGGCGTTATGTCGATTCGATAGTAAATGACGGAAACGGGAGATTTTCTTAGGTTTTTACTACATATTAACACTTTACACAATTTCTCGTGTTACCTGGCTGCCAGTCCTCGGTTCATGCAAAATCTTAAGGTCCTCGGTCTGGTCCAAGGCACCAAACCGCCCAATAATTCATTAATCGATAACTAAAACTTGAAATGTAGCTCTTCTTACTGACCGATTGCATCAACGTAGATTCTTATTCTGTGTTCTACTATGCCGCTTGTAGTGACTCTGCATACCGCAACACGCGACAAGGGCTTGCAGTCGATAAATGTAACCGTTTCAGAGAGAAAAGCGACCACTGTGACGATCTGGCGTTATGTCGATTCGATAGTAAATGACGGAAACGGGAGATTTTCTTTGGTTTTTACTACATATTAACACTTTACACAATTTCTCGTGTTACCTGGCTGCCAGTCCTCGGTTCATGCAAAATCTTAAGGTCCTCGGTCTGGTCCAAGGCACCAAACCGCCCAATAATTCATTAATCGATAACTAAAACTTGAAATGTAGCTCTTCTTACTGGGCAATTGCATAAACTTAGATGCTTCTTCAGTGTTCTACTATGCCGCTTGTAGTGACTCTGCATACCGCATCACGCGACAAGGGCTTGCAGACGATAAATGTAACCGTTTCAGAGAGAAAAGCGACCACTGTGACGATCTGGCGTTATGTCGATTCGATAGTAAATGACGGAAACGGGAGATTTTCTTGGGTTTTTACTACATATTAACACTTTACACAATTTCTCGTGTTACCTGGCTGCCAGTCCTCGGTTCATGCAAAATCTTAAGGTCCTCGGTCTGGTCCAAGGCACCAAACCGCTTAATAATTCATTAATCGATAACTAAAACTTGAAATGTAGCTCTTCTTACTGGCCGATTGCATCAACGTAGATTCTTATTCTGTGTTCTAGTGTGCTGCTTGTACTGTGTCTGCATACCGCATCACGCGACAAGGGCTTGCAGACGATAAATGTAACCGTTTCAGAGAGAAAAGCGACCACTGTGACGATGTGGCGTTATGTCGATTCGATAGTAAATGACGGAAACGGGAGATTTTCTTAGGTTTTTACTACATATTAACACTTTACACAATTTCTCGTGTTACCTGGCTGCCAGTCCTCGGTTCATGCAAAATCTTAAGGTCCTCGGTCTGGTCCAAGGCACCAAACCGCCCAATAATTCATTAATCGATAACTAACACTTGAAATGTAGCTCTTCTTACTGGCCGATTGCATCAACGTAGATTCTTATTCTGTGTTTTAGTGTGCTGCTTGTACTGTGTCTGCATACCGCATCACGCGACAAGGGCTTGCAGACGATAAATGTAATCGTTTCAGAGAGAAAAGCGACCAATGTGACGATGTGGCGTTATGTCGATTCGATAGTAAATGACGGAAACGGGAGATTTTCTTGGGTTTTTACTACATATTAACACTTTACACAATTTCTCGTGTTACCTGGCTGCCAGTCCTCGGTTCATGCAAAATCTTAAGGTCCTCGGTCTGGTCCAAGGCACCAAACCGCCCAATAATTCATTAATCGATAACTAAAACTTGAAATGTAGCTCTTCTTACTGGCCGATTGCATCAACGTAGATTCTTATTCTGTGTTCTACTGTGCTGCTTGTACTGTGTCTGCATACCGCATCACGTGACAAGGGCTTGCAGACGATAAATGTAACCGTTTCAGAGAGAAAAGCAACCACTGTGACGATCTGGCGTTATGTCGATTCGATAGTAAATGACGGAAACGGGAGATTTTCTTAGGTTTTTACTACATATTAACACTTTACACAAATTCTCGTGTTACCTGGCTGCCAGTCCTCGGTTCATGCAAAATCTTAAGGTCCTCGGTCTGGTCCAAGGCACCAAACCGCCCAATAACTCATTAATCGATAACTAAAACTTGAAATGTAGCTCTTCTTCCTGGCCGATTGCATCAACGTAGATTCTTATTCTGTGTTCTAATGTGCTGCTTGTACTGTGTCTGCATACCGCATCACGCGACAAGGGCTTGCAGACGATAAATGTAAAAATTTCAGAGAGAAAAGCGACCACTGTGACGATCTGGCGTTATGTCGATTCGATAGTAAATGACGGAAACGGGAGATTTTCTTGGGTTTTTACTACATATTAACACTTTACACAATTTCTCGTGTTACCTGGCTGCCAGTCCTCGGTTCATGCAAAATCTTAAGGTCCTCGGTCTGGTCCAATGCACCAAACCACCCAATAATTCATTAATCGATAACTAAAACTTGAAATGTAGCTCTTCTTACTGGCCGATTGCATCAACGTAGATTCTAATTGTGTTCTAGTGTGCTGCTTGGACTGTGTCTGCATACCGCATCACGCGACAAGGGCTGGCAGACGATAAATGTAACCGTTTCAGAGAGAAAAGCGACCACTGTGACGATCTGGCGTTATGTCGATTCGATAGTAAATGACGGAAACGGGAGATTTTCTTAGGTTTTTACTACATATTAACACTTTACACAATTTCTCGTGTTACGTGGCTGCCAGTCCTCGGTTCATGCAAAATCTTAAGGTCCTCGGTCATGTCAAAGGCATTAAACCGGCCAATAATTCATTAATCGATAACTAAAACTTGAAATGTAGCTCTTCTTTTTGGCCGATTGCATAAACTTAGATGCTTCTTCAGTGTTCTACTATGCCGCTTGTAGTGACTCTGCATACCGCATCTCGCGACAAGGGCTTGCAGACGATAAATGTAACCGTTTCAGAGAGAAAAGCGACCACTGCGGCGATCTGGCGTTATGTCGATTCGATAGTAAATGACGGAAACGGGCGATTTTCTTAGGTTTTTACTACATATTAACACTTTACACAATTTCTCGTGTTACGTGGCTGCCAGTCCTCGGTTCGTGCAAAATCTTAAGGTCCTCGGTCATGTCAAAGGCATTAAACCGGCCAATAATTCAATTTTCGATAACTAAAATTTGAAGTGTAGCTCTTCTTTTTGGCCGATTGCATCAACGTAGATTCTTATTCTGTGTTCTAGTGTGCTGCTTGTACTGTGTCTGCATACCGCAGCACGCGACAAGGGCTTGCAGACGATAAATGTAACCGTTTCAGAGAGAAAAGCGACCAATGTGACGATCTGGCGTTAGGTCGATTCGATAGTAAATGACGGAAACGGGAGATTTTCTTAGGTTTTTACTACATATTAACACTTTACACATTTTCTCGTGTTACCTGGCTGCCAGTCCTCGGTTCATGCAAAATCTTAAGGTCCTCGGTCTGGTCCAAGGCACCAAACCGCCCAATAATTCATTAATCGATAACTAAATCTTGAACTGCAGCTCTTCTTACTGGGCGATTGCATAAACTTAGATGCTTCTTCAGTGTTCTACTATGCCGCTTGAAGTGACTCTGCATACCGCATCACGCGACAAGGGCTTGCAGACGATAAATGTAACCGTTTCAGAGAGAAAAGCGACCACTGTGACGATCTGGCGTTATGTCGATTCGATAGTAAATGACGGAAACGGGAGATTTTCTTGGGTTTTTACTACATATTAACACTTTACACAATTTCTCGTGTTACCTGGCTGCCAGTCCTCGGTTCATGCAAAATCTTAAGGTCCTCGGTCTGTCCAAGGCACCAAACCGCCCAATAATTCATTAATCGATAACTAAAAGTTGAAATGTAGCTCTTCTTACTGGCCGATTGCATCAACGTAGATTCTTATTCTGTGTTCTACTATGCCGCTTGTAGTGACTCTGCATACCGCATCACGCGACAAGGGCTTGCAGACGATAAATGTAACCGTTTCAGAGAGAAAAACGACCACTGTGACGATCTGGCGTTATGTCGATTCGATAGTAATTGACGGAAACGGGAGATTTTCTTAGGTTTTTACTACATATTAACACTTTACACAATTTCTCGTGTTACGTGGCTGCCAGTCCTCGGTTCATGCAAAATCTTAAGGTCCTCGGTCTGGTCCAAGGCACCAAACCGCCCAATAATTCATTAATCGATAACTAAAACTTGAAATGTAGCTCTTCTTACTGGCCGATTGCATCAACGTAGATTCTTATTCTGTGTTCTAGTGTGCTGCTTGTACTGTGTCTGCATACCGCATCACGCGACAAGGGCTTGCAGACGATAAATGTAACCGTTTCAGAGAGAAAAGCGACCAATGCTACGATCTGGCGTTATGTCGATTCGATAGTACATGATGGAAACGGGAGATTTTCTTAGGTTTTTACTACATATAAACACTTTACACAATTTATCGTGTTACGTGGCTGCCAGTCCTCGGTTCGTGCAAAATCTTAAGGTCCTCGGTCTGGTCCAAGCACCAAACCGCCCAATAATTCATTAATCGATAACTAAAACTTGAAATGTAGCTCTTCTTACTGGGCGATTGCATAAACTTAGATGCTTCTTCAGTTTTCTACTATGCCGCTTGTAGTGACTCTGCATACCGCATCACGCGACAAGGGCTTGCAGACGATAAATGTAACCGTTTCAGAGAGAAAAGCGACCACTGTGACGATCTGGCGTTATGTCGATTCGATAGTAAATGACGGAAACGGGTGATTTTCTTGGGTTTTTACTACATATTAACACTTTACACAATTTCTCGTGTTACCTGGCTGCCAGTCCTCGGTTCATGCAAAATCTTAAGGTCCTCGGTCTGGTCCAAGGCACCAAACCGCCCAATAATTCATTAATCGATAACTAAAACTTGAAATGTAGCTCTTCTTACTGGCCGATTGCATCAACGTAGATTCTTATTCTGTGTTCTAGTGTGCTGCTTGTACTGTGTCTGCATACCGCATCACGCGACAAGGGCTTGCAGACGATAAATGTAACCGTTTCAGAGAGAAAAGCGACCAATGTGACGATCTGGCTTTATGTCGATTCGATAGTAAATGACGGAAACGGGAGATTTTCTTAGGTTTTTACTACATATTAACACTTTACACAATTTCTCGTGTTACCTGGCTGCCAGTCCTCGGTTCATGCAAAATCTTAAGGTCCTCGGTCTGGTCCAAGGCACCAAACCGCCCAATAATTCATTAATCGATAACTAAAACTTGAAATGTAGCTCTTCTTACTGGCCGATTGCATAAACTTAGATGCTTCGTCAGTGTTCTACTATGCCGCTTGTAGTGACTCTGCATACCGCATCACGCGACGAGGGCTTGCAGACGATAAATGTAACCGTTTCAGAGAGAAAAGCGACCACTGTGACGATCTGGCGTTATGTCGATTCGATAGTAAATGACGGAAACGGGAGATTTTCTTAGGTTTTTACTACATATTAACACTTTACACAATTTCTCGTGTTACGTGGCTGCCAGTCCTCGGTTCATGCAAAATCTTAAGGTCCTCGGCCTGGTCCAAGGCACCAAACCGCCCAATAATTCATTAATCGATAACTAAAACTTGAAATGTAGCTCTTCTTACTGGCCGATTGCATCAACGTAGATTCTTATTCTGTGTTCTAGTGTGCTGCTTGTACAGTGCCTGCATACCGCATCACGCGACAAGGGCTTGCAGACGATAAATGTAACCGTTTCAGAGAGAAAAGCGACCAATGTGACGATCTGGCTTTATGTCGATTCGATAGTAAATGACGGAAACGGGAGATATGCTTAGGTTTTTACTACATATTAACACTTTACACAATTTCTCGTGTTACCTGGCTGCCAGTCCTCGGTTCATGCAAAATCTTAAGGTCCTCGGTCTGGTCCAAGGCACCAAACCGCCCAATAATTCATTAATCGATAACTAAAACTTGAAATGTAGCTCTTCTTACTGGCCGATTGCATAAACTTAGATGCTTCTTCAGTGTTCTACTATGCCGCTTGTAGTGACTCTGCATACCGCATCACGCGACGAGGGCTTGCAGACGATAAATGTAACCGTTTCAGAGAGAAAAGCGACCACTGTGACGATCTGGCGTTATGTCGATTCGATAGTAAATGACGGAAACGGGAGATTTTCTTAGGTTTTTACTACATATTAACACTTTACACAATTTCTCGTGTTACGTGGCTGCCAGTCCTCGGTTCATGCAAAATCTTAAGGTCCTCGGTCTGGTCCAAGGCACCAAACCGCCCAATAATTCATTAATCGATAACTAAAACTTGAAATGTAGCTCTTCTTACTGGACGATTGCATCAACGTAGATTCTTATTCTGTGTTCTAGTGTGCTGCTTGTACAGTGCCTGCATACCGCATCACGCGACAAGGGCTTGCAGACGATAAATGTAACCGTTTCAGAGAGAAAAGCGACCAATGTGACGATCTGGCGTTATGTCGATTCGATAGTAAATGACTGAAACGGGAGATTTTCTTAGGTTTATACTACATATTAACACTTTACACAATTTCTCGTGTTACCTGGCTGCCAGTCCTCGGTTCATGCAAAATCTTAAGGTCCTCGGTCGGGTCCAAGGCACCAAACCGCCCAATAATTCATTAATCGATAACTAAAACTTGAAGAGGAATGGGAGAGCAGAACAGTAGTAAACTGCCACAGTATGCCATGCATCTTTAGTAAACCAAAAGGATTTGATTGCCCTCGCAAAGTTTGGTCAACTCTTAATCGCATCAGAACCAACTGTGGGAGATGTGCCGACTCCTTACACAGATGGGGTAAACTTCCTTCGGCCGCTTGCGACTGTGGCGCTGAGAGACAGACGGTCAAACACATCGTGCAGGAATGCCCACTAAGGGCATACGAGGGTGACCCACAAGATTTCCTAATGGCGACCCAAGAGGCAATCGACTATTTACTATCTAAGCTGGACGTCTGCTTGTGACTGGTCTTCTGTGAGTGTAACTTTACAATTGGCGGTGTCCTTATATACAAACTGTTATTTATTGCTCTGTTTATACATATGTGATTTTTTTAAATCGTGTTGTTTCTGTAATTTTTACTGTGATGTTATGAGCCATACGCTAAATAAATAAATAAATAAAACTTGAAATGTAGCTCTACTTACTGGGCGATTGCATAAACTTAGATGCTTCGTCAGTGTTCTACTATGCCGCTTGTAGTGACTCTGCATACCGCATCACGCGACAAGGGCTTGCAGACGATAAATGTAACCGTTTCAGAGAGAAAAGCGACCACTGTGACGATCTGGCGTTATGTCGATTCGATAGTAAATGACGGAAACGGGAGATTTTCTTAGGTTTTTACTACATATTAACACTTTACACAATTTCTCGTGTTACCTGGCTGCCAGTCCTCGGTTCATGCAAAATCTTAAGGTCCTCGGTCTGGTCCAAGGCAACAAACCGCCCAATAATTCATTAATCGATAACTAAAACTTGAAATGTAGCTCTTCTTACTGGCCGATTGCATCAACGTAGATTCTTATTCTGTGTTCTAGTGTGCTGCTTGTACTGTGTCTGCATACCGTATCACGCGACAAGGGCTTGCAGACGATAAATGTAACCGTTTCAGAGAGAAAAGTGACCACTGTGACGATCTGGCGTTATGTCGATTCGATAGTAAATGACGGAAACGGGAGATTTTCTTAGGTTTTTACTACATATTAACACTTTACACAATTTCTCGTGTTACCTGGCTGCCAGTCCTCGGTTCATGCAAAATCTTAAGGTCCTCGGTCTGGTCCAAGGCACCAAACCGCCCAATAATTCATTAATCGATAACTAATACTTGAAATGTAGCTCTTCTTACTGGCCGATTGCATCAACGTAGATTCTTATTCTGTGTTCTAGTGTGCTGCTTGTACTGTGTCTGCATACCGCATCACGCGACAAGGGCTTGCAGACGATAAATGTAACCGTTTCAGAGAGAAAAGCGACCACTGTGACGATCTGGCGTTATGTCGATTCGATAGTAAATGACGGAAACGGGAGATTTTCTTAGGTTTTTACTACATATTAACACTTTACACAATTTCTCGTGTTACCTGGCTGCCAGTCCTCGGTTCATGCAAAATCTTAAGGTCCTCGGTCTGGGCCAAGGCACCAAACCGCCCAATAATTCATTAATCGATAACTAAAACTTGAAATGTAGCTCTCCTTACTGGGCGATTGCATAAACTTAGATGCTTCTTCAGTGTTCTACTATGCCGCTTGTAGTGACTCTGCATACCGCATCACGCGACAAGGGCTTGCAGACGATAAATGTAACCGTTTCAGAGAGAAAAGCGACCACTGTGACGATTTGGCGTTATGGCGATTCGATAGTAAATGACGGAAACGGGAGATTTTCTTAGGTTTTTACTACAAATTAACACTTTACACAATTTCTCGTGTTACCAGGCTGCCAGTCCTCGGTTCATGCAAAATCTTAAGGTCCTCGGTCTGGTCCAAGGCACCAAACCGCCCAATAATTCATTAATCGATAACTAAAACTTGAAATGTAGCTTTTCTTACTGGCCGATTGCATCAACGTAGATTCTTATTCTGTGTTCTAGTGTGCTGCTTGTACTGTGCCTGCATACCGCATAACGCGACAAGGGCTTGCAGACGATAAATGTAACCGTTTCAGAGAGAAAAGCGACCACTGTGACGATCTGGCGTTATGTCGATTCGATAGTAAATGACGGAAGCGGGAGATTTTCTTAGGTTTTTACTACATATTAACACTTTACACAATTTCTCGTGTTACCTGGCTGCCAGTCCTCGGTTCATGCAAAATCTTAAGGTCCTCGGTCTGGTCCAAGGCACCAAACCGACCAATAATTCATTAATCGATAACTAAAACTTGAAATGTAGCTCTTCTTACTGGGCGATTGCATAAACTTAGATGCTTCTTCAGTGTTCTACTATGCCGCTTGTAGTGACTCTGCATACCGCATCACGCGACAAGGGCTTGCAGACGATAAATGTAACCGTTTCAGAGAGAAAAGCGACCACTGTGACGATCTGGCGTTATGTCGATTCGATAGTAAATGACGGAAACGGGAGATTTTCTTAGGTTTTTACTACATATTAACACTTTACACAATTTCTCGTGTTACGTGGCTGCCAGTCCTCGGTTCATGCAAAATCTTAAGGTCCTCGGTCTGGTCCAAGGCACCAAACCGCCCAATAATTCATTAATCGATAACTAAAACTTGAAATGTAGCTCTTCTTCCTGGCCGATTGCATCAACGTAGATTCTTATTCTGTGTTCTAGTGTGCTGCTTGTACTGTGTCTGCATACCGCATCACGCGACAAGGGCTTGCAGACGATAAATATAACCGTTTCAGAGAGAAAAGCGACCACTGTGACGATCTGGCGTTATGTCGATTCGATAGTAAATGACGGAAACGGGAGATTTTCTTGGGTTTTTACTACATATTAACACTTTACACAATGTCTCGTGTTACCTGGCTGCCAGTCCTCGGTTCATGCAAAATCTTAAGGTCCTCGGTCTGGTCCAAGGCACCAAACCGCCCAATAATTCATTAATCGATAACTAAAACTTGAAATGTACCTCTTCTTACTGGCCGATTGCATCAACGTAGATTCTTATTCTGTGTTCTAGTGTGCTGCTTGTACTGTGTCTGCATACCGCATCACGCGACAAGGGCTTGCAGACGATAAATGTAACCGTTTCAGAGAGAAAAGCGACCACTATGACAATCTGGCGTTATGTCGATTCGATAGTAAGTGACGGAAACGGGAGATTTTCTTGGGTTTTTACTACATATTAACACTTTACACAATTTCTCGTGTTACCTGGCTGCCAGTCCTCGGTTCATGCAAAATCTTAAGGTCCTCGGTCTGGTTCAAGGCACCAAACCGCCCAATAATTCATTAATCGATAACTAAAACTTGAAATGTAGCTCTTCTTACTAGCCGATTAAATCAACGTAGATTCTTATTCTGTGTTCTAGTGTGCTGCTTGTACTGTGTCTGCATACCGCATCACGCGACAAGGGCTTGCAGACGATAAATGTAACCGTTTCAGAGAGAAAAGCGACCACTGTGACGATCTGGCGCTATGTCGATTCGATAGTAAATGACGGAAACGGGAGATTTTCTTAGGTTTTTACTACATATTAACACTTTACACAATATCTCGTGTTACCTGGCTGCCAGTCCTCGGTTCATGCAAAATCTTAAGGTTCTCGGTCTGGTCCAAGGCACCAAACCGCCCAATAATTCATTAATCGATAACTAAAACTTGAAATGTAGCTCTTCTTACTGGCCGATTGCATCAACGTAGATTCTTATTCTGTGTTCTAGTGTGCTGCTTGTACTGTGTCTGCATACCGCATCACGCGACAAGGGCATGCAGACGATAAATGTAACCGTTTCAGAGAGAAAAGCGGCCACTGTGACGATCTGGCGTTATGTCGATTCGATAGTAAATGACGGAAACGGGAGATTTTCTTAGGTTTTTACTACATATTAACACTTTACACAATTTCTCGTGTTACCTGGCTGCCAGTCCTCGGTTCATGCAAAATCTTAAGGTCCTCGGTCTGGTCCAAGGCACCAAACCGCCAAATAATTCATTAATCGATAACTAAAACTTAAAATGTAGCTCTTCTTCCTGGCCGATTGCATCAACGTAGATTCTTATTCTGTGTTCTAGTGTGCTGCTTGTACTGTGTCTACATACGGCATCACGCGACAAGGGCTTGCAGACGATAAATGTAACCGTTTCAGAGAGAAAAGCGACCACTGTGACGATCTGGCGTTATGTCGATTCGATAGTAAATGACGGAAACGTGAGATTTTCTTAGGTTTTCACTACATATTAACACTTTACACAATTTCTCGTGTTACCTGGCAGCCAGCCCTCGGTTCATGCAAAATCTTAAGGTCCTCGGTCTGGGCCAAGGCACCAAACCGCCCAATAATTCATTAATCGATAACTAAAACTTGAAATGTAGCTCTTCTTACTGGCCGATTGCATAAACTTAGATGCTTCTTCAGTGTTCTACTACGCCGCTTGTAGTGTCTCTGCATACCGCATCACGCGACAAGGGCTTGCAGACGATAAATGTAACCGTTTCAGAGAGAAAAGCGACCACTGTGACGATCTGGCGTTATGTCGATTCGATAGTAAATGACGGAAACGGCTTGCAGACGATAAATGTAACCGTTTCAGAGAGAAAAGCGACCACTGTGACGATCTGGCGTTATGTCGATTCGATAGTAAATGACGGAAACGGGAGATTTTCTTAGGTTTTTACTACATATTAACACTTTACACAATTTCTCGTGTTACCTGGCTGCCAGTCCTCGGTTCATGCAAAATCTTAAGGTCCTCGGTCTGGTCCAAGGCACCAAACAGCCAATTAATTCATTAATCGATAACTAAAACTTGAAATGTAGCTCTTCTTACTGGCCGATTGCAGCAACGTAGTTTCTTATTCTGTGTTCTAGTGTGCTGCTAGTACTGTGTCTGCATACCGCATCACGCGACAAGGGCTTGCAGACGATAAATGTAACCGTTTCAGAGAGAAAAGCGACCACTGTGACGATCTGGCGTTATGTCGATTCGATAGTAAATGACGGAAACGGGAGAGTTTCTTAGGTTTTTACTACATATTAACACTTTACACAATTTCTCGTGTTACCTGGCTGCCAGTCCTCGGTTCATGCAAAATCTTAAGGTCCTCGGTCTGGTCCAAGGCACCAAGCCGCCCAATAATTCATTAATCGATAACTAAAACTTGAAATGTAGCTCTTCTTACTGGCCGATTGCATCAACGCAGATTCTTATTCTGTGTTCTAGTGTGCTGCTTGTACTGTGTCTGCATACCGCATCACGCGACAAGGGCTTGCAGACGGTAAATGTAACCGTTTCAGAGAGAAAAACGACCACTGTGCCGATCTGGCGTTATGTCGATTCGATAGTAAATGACGGAAACGGGAGATTTTCTTATGTTTTTACTACATATTAACTCTTTACACAATTTCTCGTGTTACCTGGCTGCCAGTCCTCGGTTCATGCAAAATCTTAAGGTTCTCGGGCTGGTCCAAGGCACGAAGCCGCCCAATAATTCATTAATCGATAACTAAAACTTGAAATGTAGCTCTTCTTACTGGCCGATTGCATCAACGTAGATTCTTATTCTGTGTTCTAGTGTGCTGCTTGTACTGTGTCTGCATACCGCATCACGCGACAAGGGCTTGCAGACGATAAATGTAACCGTTTCAGAGAGAAAAGCGACCACTGTGACGATCTGGCGTTATGTCGATTCGATAGTAAGTGACGGAAACGGGAGATTTTCTTGGGTTTTTACTACATATTAACACTTTACACAATTTCTCGTGTTACCTGGCAGCCAGCCCTCGGTTCATGCAAAATCTTAAGGTCCTCGGTCTGGGCCAAGGCACCAAACCGCCCAATAATTCATTAATCGATAACTAAAACTTGAAATGTAGCTCTTCTTACTGGCCGATTGCATAAACTTAGATGCTTCTTCAGTGTTCTACTACGCCGCTTGTAGTGTCTCTGCATACCGCATCACGCGACAAGTGCTTGCAGACGATAAATGTAACCGTTTCAGAGAGAAAAGCGACCACTGTGACGATCTGGCGTTATGTCGATTCGATAGTAAATGACGGAAACGGCTTGCAGACGATAAATGTAACCGTTTCAGAGAGAAAAGCGACCACTGTGACGATCTGGCGTTATGTCGATTCGATAGTAAATGACGGAAACGGGAGATTTTCTTAGGTTTTTACTACATATTAACACTTTACACAATTTCTCGTGTTACCTGGCTGCCAGTCCTCGGTTCATGCAAAATCTTAAGGTCCTCGGTCTGGTCCAAGGCACCAAACAGCCAATTAATTCATTAATCGATAACTAAAACTTGAAATGTAGCTCTTCTTACTGGCCGATTGCAGCAACGTAGTTTCTTATTCTGTGTTCTAGTGTGCTGCTAGTACTGTGTCTGCATACCGCATCACGCGACAAGGGCTTGCAGACGATAAATGTAACCGTTTCAGAGAGAAAAGCGACCACTGTGACGATCTGGCGTTATGTCGATTCGATAGTAAATGACGGAAACGGGAGAGTTTCTTAGGTTTTTGCTACATATTAACACTTTACACAATTTCTCGTGTTACCTGGCTGCCAGTCCTCGGTTCATGCAAAATCTTAAGGTCCTCGGTCTGGTCCAAGGCACCAAGCCGCCCAATAATTCATTAATCGATAACTAAAACTTGAAATGTAGCTCTTCTTACTGGCCGATTGCATCAACGCAGATTCTTATTCTGTGTTCTAGTGTGCTGCTTGTACTGTGTCTGCATACCGCATCACGCGACAAGGGCTTGCAGACGATAAATGTAACCGTTTCAGAGAGAAAAACGACCACTGTGCCGATCTGGCGTTATGTCGATTCGATAGTAAATGACGGAAACGGGAGATTTTCTTATGTTTTTACTACATATTAACTCTTTACACAATTTCTCGTGTTACCTGGCTGCCAGTCCTCGGTTCATGCAAAATCTTAAGGTTCACGGGCTGGTCCAAGGCACCAAACCGCCCAATAATTCATTAATCGATAACTAAAACTTGAAATGTAGCTCTTCTTACTGGCCGATTGCATCAACGTAGATTCTTATTCTGTGTTCTAGTGTGCTGCTTGTACTGTGTCTGCATACCGCATCACGCGACAAGGGCTTGCAGACGATAAATGTAACCGTTTCAGAGAGAAAAGCGACCACTGTGACGATCTGGCGTTATGTCGATTCGATAGTAAGTGACGGAAACGGGAGATTTTCTTGGGTTTTTACTACATATTAACACTTTACACAATTTCTCGTGTTACCTGGCTGCCAGTCCTCGGTTCATGCAAAATCTTAAGGTCCTCGGTCTGGTTCAAGGCACCAAACCGCCCAATAATTCATCAATCGATAACTAAAACTTGAAATGTAGCTCTTCTTACTGGCCGATTGCATCAACGTAGATTCTTATTCTGTGTTCTAGTGTGCTGCTTGTACTGTGTCTGCATACCGCATCACGCGACAAGGGCTTGCAGACGATAAATGTAACCGTGTCAGAGAGAAAAGCGACCAATGTGACGATCTGGCGTTATGTCGATTCGACAGTAAATGACGGAAACGGGAGATTTTCTTAGTTTTTTACTACATATTAACACTTTACACAATTTCTCGTGTTACCTGGCTGCCAGTCCTAGGTTCGTGCAAAATCTTAAGGTCCTCGGTCTGGTCCAAGGCACCAAACCGCCCAATAATTCATTAATCGATAACTAAAACTTGAAATGTAGCACTTCTTACTAGCCGATTGCATCAACGTAGATTCTTATTCTGTGTTCTAGTGTGCTGCTTGTACTGTGTCTGCATACCGCATCACGCGACAAGGGCTTGCAGACGATAAATGTAACCGTTTCAGAGAGAAAAGCGACCACTGTGACGATCTGGCGTTATGTCGATTCGATAGTAAATGACGGAAACGGGAGAGTTTCTTAGGTTTTTACTACATATTAACACTTTACACAATTTCTCGTGTTACCTGGCTGCCAGTCCTCGGTTCATGCAAAATCTTAAGGTCCTCGGTCTGGTCCAAGGCACCAAACCGACTAATAATTCATTAATCGATAACTAAAACTTGAAATGTAGCTCTTCTTACTGGCCGATTGCATCAACGTAGATTCTTATTCTGTGTTCTAGTGTGCTGCTTGTACTGTGTCTGCATACCGCATCACGCGACAAGGGCTTGCAGACGATAAATGTAACCGTTTCAGAGAGAAAAGCGACCAATGTGACGATCTGGCGTTATGTCGATTCGATAGTAAATGACGGAAACGGGAGAGTTTCCTAGGTTTTTACTACATATTAACACTTTACACAATTTCTCGTGTTACCTGGCTGCCAGTCCTCGGTTCATGCAAAATCTTAAGGTCCTCGGTCTGGTCCAAGGCACCAAACCGCCCAATAATTCATTAATCGATAACTAAAACTTGAAATGTAGCTCTTCTTACTGGCCGATTGCATCAACGTAGATTCTTATTCTGTGTTCTAGTGTGCTGCTTGTACTGTGTCTGCATACCGCATCACGCGACAAGGGCTTGCAGACGATAAATGTAACCGTTTCAGAGAGAAAAGCGACCACGGTGACGATCTGGCGTTATGTCGATTCGATAGTAAGTGACGGAAACGGGAGATTTTCTTGGGTTTTTACTACATATTAACACTTTACACAATTTCTCGTGTTACCTGGCTGCCAGTCCTCGGTTCATGCAAAATCTTAAGGTCCTCGGTCTGGTTCAAGGCACCAAACCGCCCAATAATTCATTAATCGATAACTAAAACTTGAAATGTAGCTCTTCTTACTGGCCGATTGCATCAACGTAGATTCTTATTCTGTGTTCTAGTGTGCTGCTTGTACTGTGTCTGCATACCGCATCACGCGACAAGGGCTTGCAGACGATAAATGTAACCGTTTCAGAGAGAAAAGCGACCACGGTGACGATCTGGCGTTATGTCGATTCGATAGTAAGTGACGGAAACGGGAGATTTTCTTGGGTTTTTACTACATATTAACACTTTACACAATTTCTCGTGTTACCTGGCTGCCAGTCCTCGGTTCATGCAAAATCTTAAGGTCCTCGGTCTGGTTCAAGGCACCAAACCGCCCAATAATTCATTAATCGATAACTAAAACTTGAAATGTAGCTCTTCTTACTAGCCGATTAAATCAACGTAGATTCTTATTCTGTGTTCTAGTGTGCTGCTTGTACTGTGTCTGCATACCGCATCACGCGACAAGGGCTTGCAGACGATAAATGTAACCGTTTCAGAGAGAAAAGCGACCAATGTGACGATCTGGCGTTATGTCGATTCGATAGAGAATGACGGAAACGGGAGATTTTCTTAGGTTTTTACTACATATTAACACTTTACACAATTTCTCGTGTTACCTGGCTGCCAGTCCTAGGTTCGTGCAAAATCTTAAGGTCCTCGGTCTGGTCCAAGGCAGCAAACCGCCCAATAATTCATTAATCGATAACTAAAACTTGAAATGTTGCTCTTCTTACTAGCCGATTGCATCAACGTAGATTCTTATACTGTGTTCTAGTGTGCTGCTTGTACTGTGTCTGCATACCGCATCACGCGACAAGGGCTTGCAGACGATAAATGTAACCGTTTCAGAGAGAAAAGCGACCACTGTGACGATCTGGCGTTATGTCGATTCGATAGTAAATGACGGAAACGGGAGATTTTCTTGGGTTTTTACTACATATTAACACTTTACACAATTTCTCGTGTTACCTGGCTGCCAGTCCTCGGTTCGTGCAAAATCTTAAGGTTCTCGGTCTGCTCCAAGGCACCAAACCGCCCAATAATTCATTAATCGATAACTAAAACTTGAAATGTAGCTCTTCTTCCTGGCCGATTGCATCAACGTAGATTCTTATTCTGTGTTCTAGTGTGCTGCTTGTACTGTGTCTGCATACCGCATCACGCGACAAGGGCTTGCAGACGATAAATGTAACCGTTTCAGAGAGAAAAGCGGCCACTGTGACGATCTGGCGTTATGTCGATTCGATAGTAAATGACGGAAACGGGAGATTTTCTTAGGTTTTTACTACATATTAACACTTTACACAATTTCTCGTGTTACCTGGCTGCCAGTCCTCGGTTCATGCAAAATCTTAAGGTCCTCGGTCTGGTCCAAGGCACCAAACCGCCAAATAATTCATTAATCGATAACTAAAACTTAAAATGTAGCTCTTCTTCCTGGCCGATTGCATCAACGTAGATTCTTATTCTGTGTTCTAGTGTGCTGCTTGTACTGTGTCTGCATACCGCATCACGCGACAAGGGCTTGCAGACGATAAATGTAACCGTTTCAGAGAGAAAAGCGACCACTGTGACGATCTGGCGTTATGTCGATTCGATAGTAAATGACGGAAACGTGAGATTTTCTTAGGTTTTTACTACATATTAACACTTTACACAATTTCTCGTGTTACCTGGCTGCCAGTCCTCGGTTCATGCAAAATCTTAAGGTCCTCGGTCTGGGCCAAGGCACCAAACCGCCCAATAATTCATTAATCGATAACTAAAACTTGAAATGTAGCTCTTCTTACTGGCCGATTGCATAAACTTAGATGCTTCTTCAGTGTTCTACTACGCCGCTTGTAGTGTCTCTGCATACCGCATCACGCGACAAGGGCTTGCAGACGATAAATGTAACCGTTTCAGAGAGAAAAGCGACCACTGTGACGATCTGGCGTTATGTCGATTCGATAGTAAATGACGGAAACGGGAGATTTTCTTAGGTTTTTACTACATATTAACACTTTACACAATATCTCGTGTTACCTGGCTGCCAGTCCTCGGTTCATGCAAAATCTTAAGGTTCTCGGTCTGGTCCAAGGCACCAAACCGCCCAATAATTCATTAATCGATAACTAAAACTTGAAATGTAGCTCTTCTTACTGGCCGATTGCATCAACGTAGATTCTTAATCTGTGTTCTAGTGTGCTGCTTGTACTGTGTCTGCATACCGCATCACGCGACAAGGGCTTGCACACGATAAATGTAACCGTTTCAGAGAGAAAAGCGACCACTGTGACGATCTAGCGTTATGTCGATTCGTTAGTAAATGATGGAAACGGGAGATTTTCTTGGGTTTTTACTACATATTAACACTTTACACAATTTCTCGTGTTACCTGGCTGCCAGTCCTCGGTTCATGCAAAATCTTAAGGTCCTCGGTCTGGTCCAAGGCACCAAACCGCCCAATAATTCATTAATCGATAACTAAAACTTAAGATGTAGCTCTTCTTACTGGCCGATTGCATAAACTTAGATGCTTCTTCAGTGTTCTACTATGCCGCTTGTAGTGACTCTGCATACCGCATCACGCGACAAGGTCTTGCAGACGATAAATGTAACCGTTTCAGAGAGAAAAGCGACCACTGTGACGATCTGGCGTTATGTCGATTCGATAGTAAATGACGGAAACGGGAGAGTTTCTTAGATTTTTACTACATATTAACACTTTACACAATTTCTCGTGTTACCTGGCTGCCAGTCCTCGGTTCATGCAAAATCTTAAGGTCCTCGGTCTGGTCCAAGGCACCAAACCGCCCAATAATTCATTAATCGATAACTAAAACTTGAAATGTAGCTCTTCTTACTGGCCGATTGCATCAACGTAGATTCTTATTCTGTGTTCTAGTGTGCTGCTTGTACTGTGTCTGCATACCGCATCACGCGACAAGGGCTTGCAGACGATAAATGTAACCGTTTCAGAGAGAAAAGCGACCAATGTGACGATCTGGCGTTATGTCGATTCGATAGTAAATGACGGAAACGGGAGAGTTTCCTAGGTTTTTACTACATATTAACACTTTACACAATTTCTCGTGTTACCTGGCTGCCAGTCCTCGGTTCATGCAAAATCTTAAGGTCCTCGGTCTGGTCCAAGGCACCAAACCGACCAATAATTCATTAATCGATAACTAAAACTTGAAATGTAGCTCTTCTTACTGGCCGATTGCATCAACGTAGATTCTTATTCTGTGTTCTAGTGTGCTGCTTGTACTGTGTCTGCATACCGCATCACGCGACAAGGGCTTGCAGACGATAAATGTAACCGTTTCAGAGAGAAAAGCGACCACTGTGACGATCTGGCGTTATGTCGATTCGATAGTAAGTGACGGAAACGGGAGATTTTCTTAGGTTTTTACTACATATTAACACTTTACACAATTTCTCGTGTTACCTGACTGCCAGTCCTCGGTTCATGCAAAATCTTAAGGTCCTCGGTCTGGTTCAAGGCACCAAACCGCCCAATAATTCATTCATCGATAACTAAAACTTGAAATGTAGTTCTTCTTACTGGCCGATTGCATCAACGTAGATTCTTATTCTGTGTTCTAGTGTGCTGCTTGTACTGTGCCTGCATACCGCATCACGCGACAAGGGCTTGCAGACGATAAATGTAACCGTTTCAGAGAGAAAAACGACCACTGTGACGATCTGGCGTTATGTCGATTCGATAGTAAATGACGGAAACGGGAGATTTTCTTAGGTTTTTACTACATATTAACACTTTACACAATATCTCGTGTTACCTGGCTGCCAGTCTTCGGTTCATGCAAAATCTTAAGGTTCTCGGTCTGGTCCAAGGCACCAAACCGCCCAATAATTCATTAATCGATAACTAAAACTTGAAATGTAGCTCTTCTTACTGGCCGATTGCATCAACGTAGATTCTTAATCTGTGTTCTAGTGTGCTGCTTGTACTGTGTCTGCATACCGCATCACGCGACAAGGGCTTGCACACGATAAATGTAACCGTTTCAGAGAGAAAAGCGACCACTGTGACGATCTAGCGTTATGTCGATTCGTTAGTAAATGATGGAAACGGGAGATTTTCTTGGGTTTTTACTACATATTAACACTTTACACAATTTCTCGTGTTACCTGGCTGCCAGTCCTCGGTTCATGCAAAATCTTAAGGTCCTCGGTCTGGTCCAAGGCACCAAACCGCCCAATAATTCATTAATCGATAACTAAAACTTAATATGTAGCTCTTCTTACTGGCCGATTGCATAAACTTAGATGCTTCTTCAGTGTTCTACTATGCCGCTTGTAGTGACTCTGCATACCGCATCACGCGACAAGGTCTTGCAGACGATAAATGTAACCGTTTCAGAGAGAAAAGCGACCACTGTGACGATCTGGCGTTATGTCGATTCGATAGTAAATGACGGAAACGGGAGAGTTTCTTAGATTTTTACTACATATTAACACTTTACACAATTTCTCGTGTTACCTGGCTGCCAGTCCTCGGTTCATGCAAAATCTTAAGGTCCTCGGTCTGGTCCAAGGCACCAAACCGCCCAATAATTCATTAATCGATAACTAAAACTTGAAATGTAGCTCTTCTTACTGGCCGATTGCATCAACGTAGATTCTTATTCTGTGTTCTAGTGTGCTGCTTGTACTGTGTCTGCATACCGCATCACGCGACAAGGGCTTGCAGACGATAAATGTAACCGTTTCAGAGAGAAAAGCGACCAATGTGACGATCTGGCGTTATGTCGATTCGATAGTAAATGACGGAAACGGGAGAGTTTCCTAGGTTTTTACTACATATTAACACTTTACACAATTTCTCGTGTTACCTGGCTGCCAGTCCTCGGTTCATGCAAAATCTTAAGGTCCTCGGTCTGGTCCAAGGCACCAAACCGACCAATAATTCATTAATCGATAACTAAAACTTGAAATGTAGCTCTTCTTACTGGCCGATTGCATCAACGTAGATTCTTATTCTGTGTTCTAGTGTGCTGCTTGTACTGTGTCTGCATACCGCATCACGCGACAAGGGCTTGCAGACGATAAATGTAACCGTTTCAGAGAGAAAAGCGACCACTGTGACGATCTGGCGTTATGTCGATTCGATAGTAAGTGACGGAAACGGGAGATTTTCTTGGGTTTTTACTACATATTAACACTTTACACAATTTCTCGTGTTACCTGGCTGCCAGTCCTCGGTTCATGCAAAATCTTAAGGTCCTCGGTCTGGTTCAAGGCACCAAACCGCCCAATAATTCAGTAATCGATAACTAAAACTTGAAATGTAGCTCTTCTTACTAGCCGATTAAATCAACGTAGATTCTTATTCTGTGTTCTAGTGTGCTGCTTGTACTGTGTCTGCATACCGCATCACGCGACAAGGGCTTGCAGACGATAAATGTAACCGTTTCAGAGAGAAAAGCGACCAATGTGACGATCTGGCGTTATGTCGATTCGATAGTGAATGACGGAAACGGGAGATTTTCTTAGGTTTTTACTACATATTAACACTTTACACAATTTCTCGTGTTACCTGGCTGCCAGTCCTAGGTTCGTGCAAAATCTTAAGGTCCTCGGTCTGGTCCAAGGCACCAAACCGCCCAATAATTCATTAATCGATAACTAAAACTTGAAATGCTGCTCTTCTTACTAGCCGATTGCATCAACGTAGATTCTTATTCTGTGTTCTAGTGTGCTGCTTGTACTGTGTCTGCATACCGCATCACGCGACAAGGGCTTGCAGACGATAAATGTAACCGTTTCAGAGAGAAAAGCGACCACTGTTACGATCTGGCGTTATGTCGATTCGATAGTAAATGACGGAAACGGGAGATTTTCTTAGGTTTTTACTACATATTAACACTTTACACAATTTCTCGTGTTACCTGGCTGCCAGTCCTCGGTTCATGCAAAATATTAAGGTTCTCGGTCTGGTCCAAGGCACCAAACCGCCCAATAATTCATTAATCGATTACTAAAACTTGAAATGTAGCTCTTCTTCCTGGCCGATTGCATCAACGTAGATTCTTATTCTGTGTTCTAGTGTGCTGCTTGTACTGTGTCTGCATACCGCATCACGCGACAAGGGCTTGCAGACGATAAATGTAACCGTTTCAGAGAGAAAAGCGGCCACTGTGACGATCTGGCGTTATGTCGATTCGATACTAAATGACGGAAACGGGAGATTTTCGTAGGTTTTTACTACATATTAACACTTTACACAATTTCTCGTGTTACCTGGCTGCCAGTCCTCGGTTCATGCAAAATCTTAAGGTCCTCGGTCTGGTCCAAGGCACCAAACCGCCAAATAATTCATTAATCGATAACTAAAACTTAAAATGTAGCTCTTCTTCCTGGCCGATTGCATCAACGTAGATTCTTATTCTGTGTTCTAGTGTGCTGCTTGTACTGTGTCTGCATACCGCATCACGCGACAAGGGCTTGCAGACGATAAATGTAACCGTTTCAGAGAGAAAAGCGACCACTGTGACGATCTGGCTTTATGTCGATTCGATAGTAAATGACGGAAACGGGAGATTTACTTAGTTTTTTACTACATATTAACACTTTACACAATTTCTCGTGTTACCTGGCTGCCAGTCCTAGGTTCGTGCAAAATCTTAAGGTCCTCGGTCTGGTCCAAGGCACCAAACCGGCCAATAATTCATTAATCGATAACTAAAACTTGAAATGTAGCTCTTCTTACTAGCCGATTGCATCAACGTAGATTCTTATTCTGTGTTCTAGTGTGCTGCTTGTACTGTGTCTGCATACCGCATCACGCGACAAGGGCTTGCAGACGATAAATGTAACCGTTTCAGAGAGAAAAGCGACCACTGTGACGATCTGGCGTTATGTCGATTCGATAGTAAATGACGGAAACGGGAGATTTTCTTAGGTTTTTACTACATATTAACTCTTTACACAATTTCTCGTGTTACCTGGCTGCCAGTCCTCGGTTCATGCAAAATCTTAAGGTCCTCTGTCTGGTCCAAGGCACCAAACAGCCCAATAATTCATTAATCGATAACTAAAACTTGAAATGTAGCTCTTCTTACTGGCCGATTGCATCAACGTAGATTCTTATTCTGTGTTCTAGTGTGCTGCTTGTACTGTGTCTGCATACCGCATCACGCGACAAGGGCTTGCAGACGATAAATGTAACCGTTTCAGAGAGAAAAACGACCACTGTGACGATCTGGCGTTATGACGATTCGATAGTAAATGACGGAAACGGGAGATTTTCTTAGGTTTTTACTACATATTAACACTTTACACAATTTCTCGTGTTACCTGGCTGCCAGTCCTCGGTTCATGCAAAATCTTAAGGTTCTCGGTCTGGTCCAAGGCACCAAACCGCCCAATAATTCATTAATCGATAACTAAAACTTGAAATGCAGCTCTTCTTCCTGGCCGATTGCATCAACGTAGATTCTTATTCTGTGTTCTAGTGTGCTGCTTGTACTGTGTCTGCATACCGCATCACGCGACAAGGGCTTGCAGACGATAAATGTAACCGTTTCAGAGAGAAAAGCGGCCACTGTGACGATCTGGCGTTATGTCGATTCGATAGTAAATGACGGAAACGGGAGATTTTCTTAGGTTTTTACTACTTATTAACACTTTACACAATTTCTCGTGTTACCTGGCTACCAGTCCTCGGTTCATGCAAAATCTTAAGGTCCTCGGTCTAGTCCAAGGCACCAAACCGCACAATAATTCATTAATCGATAACTAAAACTTAAAATGTAGCTCTTCTTACTGGCCGATTGCATAAACTTAGATGCTTCTTCAGTGTTCTACTATGCCGCTTGTAGTGACTCTGCATACCGCATCACGCGACAAGGGCTTGCAGACGATAAATGTAACCGTTTCAGAGAGAAAAGCGACCACTGTGACGATCTGGCGTTATGTCGATTCGATAGTAAATGACGGAAACGGGAGAGTTTCTTAGGTTTTTACTACATATTAACACTTTACACAATTTCTCGTGTTACCTGGCTGCCAGTCCTCGGTTGATGCAAAATCTTAAGGTCCTCGGTCTGGTCCAAGGCACCAAACCGACCAATAATTCATAAATCGATAACTAAAACTTGAAATGTAGCTCGTCTTACTGGCCGATTGCATCAACGTAGATTCTTAATCTGTGTTCTAGTGTGCTGCTTGTACTGTGTCTGCATACCGCATCACGCGACAAGGGCTTGCAGACGATAAATGTAACCGTTTCAGAGAGAAAAGCGACCACTGTGACGATCTGGCGTTATGTCGATTCGATAGTAAGTGACGGAAACGGGAGATTTTCTTGGGTTTTTACTACATATTAACACTTTACACAATTTCTCGTGTTACCTGGCTGCCAGTCCTCGGTTCATGCAAAATCTTAAGGTCCTCGGTCTGGTCCAAGGCACCAAACCGCCCAATAATTCATTAATCGATAACTAAAACTTGAAATGTAGCTCTTCTTACTGGCCGATTGCATCAACGTAGATTCTTATTCTGTGTTCTAGTGTGCTGCTTGTACTGTGTCTGCATACCGCATCACGCAACAAGGGCTTGCAGACGATAAATGTAACCGTTTCAGAGAGAAAAGCGACCACTGTGACGATCTAGCGTTATGTCGATTCGATAGTAAATGACGGAAACGGGAGATTTTCTTGGGTTTTTACTACATATTAACACTTTACACAATTTCTCGTGTTACCTGGCTGCCAGTCCTCGGTTCATGCAAAATCTTAAGGTCCTCGGTCTGGTCCAAGGCACCAAACCGACCAATAATTCATTAATCGATAACTAAAACTTGAAATGTAGCTCTTCTTACTGGCCGATTGCATCAACGTAGATTCTTATTCTGTGTTCTAGTGTGCTGCTTGTTCTGTGTCTGCATACCGCATCACGCAACAAGGGCTTGCAGACGATAAATGTAACCGTTTCAGAGAGAAAAGCGACCACTGTGACGATCTAGCGTTATGTCGATTCGATAGTAAATGACGGAAACGGGAGATTTTCTTGGGTTTTTACTACATATTAACACTTTACACAATTTCTCGTGTTACCTGGCTGCCAGTCCTCGGTTCATGCAAAATCTTAAGGTCCTAGGTCTTGTCCAAGGCACCAAACCGCCCAATAATTCATTAATCGATAACTAAAAACTTGAAATGTAGCACTTCTTACTGGCCGATTGCATCAACGTAGATTCTTATTCTGTGTTCTAGTGTGCTGCTTGTACTGTGTCTGCATACGGCATCACGCGACAAGGGCTTGCAGACGATAAATGTAACCGTTTCAGAGAGAAAAGCGACCACTGTGACGATCTGTCGTTATGTCGATTCGATAGTAAATGACGGAAACGGGAGATTTTCTTAGGTTTTTACTACATATTAACACTTTACACAATTTCTCGTGTTACCTGGCTGCCAGTCCTCGGTTCATGCAAAATCTTAAGGTCCTCTGTCTGGTCCAAGGCACCAAACCGCCCAATAATTCATTAATCGATAACTAAAACTTGAAATGTAGCTCTTCTTACTGGCCGATTGCATCAACGTAGATTCTTATTCTGTGTTCTAGTGTGCTGCTTGTACTGTGTCTGCATACCGCATCACGCGACAAGGGCTTGCAGACGATAAATGTAACCGTTTCAGAGAGAAAAGCGACCACTGTGACGATCTGGCGTTATGTCGATTCGATAGTAAATGACGGAAACGGGAGATTTTCTTAGGTATTTACTACATATTAACACTTTACACAATTTCTCGTGTTACCTGGCTGCCAGTCCTCGGTTCATGCAAAATCTTAAGGTCCTCGGTCTGGTCCAAGGCACCAAACCGCCCAATAATTCATTAATCGATAACTAAAACTTGAAATGTAGCTCTTCTTACTGGGCGATTGCATAAACTTAGATGCTTCTTCAGTGTTCTACTATGCCGCTTGTAGTGACTCTGCATACCGCATCACGCGACAAGGGCTTGCAGACGATAAATGTAACCGTTTCAGAGAGAAAAGCGACCACTGTGACGATCTGGCGTTATGTCGATTCGATAGTAAATGACGGAAACGGGAGATTTTCTTAGGTTTTTACTACATTTTAACACTTTACACAATTTCTCGTGTTACCTGGCTGCCAGTCCTCGGTTCATGCAAAATCTTAAGGTCCTCGGTCTGGTCCAAGGCACCAAACCGCCCAATAATTCATTAATCGATAACTAAAACTTAAAATGTAGCTCTTCTTACTGGCCGATTGCATAAACTTAGATGCTTCTTCAGTGTTCTACTATTCCGCTTGTAGTGACTCTGCATACCGCATCACGCGACAAGGGCTTGCAGACGATAAATGTAACCGTTTCAGAGAGAAAAGCGACCACTGTGACGATCTGGCGTTATGTCGATACGATAGTAAATGACGGAAACGGGAGATTTTCTTGGGTTTTTACTACATATTAACACTTTACACAATTTCCCGTGTTACCTGGCTGCCAGTCCTCGGTTCATGCAAAATCTTAAGGTCCACGGTCTGGTCCAAGGCACCAAACCGCCCAATAATTCATTAATCGATAACTAAAACTTGAAATGTAGCTCTTCATACTGGCCGATTGCATCAACGTAGATTCTTATTCTGTGTTCTAGTGTGCTGCTTGTACTGTGTCTGCATACCGCATCACGCGACAAGGGCTTGCAGACGATAAATGTAACCGTTTCAGAGAGAAAAGCGACCACTGTGACGATCTGGCGTTATGTCGATTCGATAGTAAATGACGGAAACGGGAGATTTTCTTAGGTTTTTACTACATATTAACACTTTACACAATTTCTCGTGTTACCTGGCTGCCAGTCCTCGGTTCATGCAAAATCTTAAGGTCCTCGGTCTGGTCCAAGGCACCAAACCGCCCAATAATTCATTAATCGATAACTAAAACTTGAAATGTAGCTCTTCTTACTGGCCGATTGCATCAACGTAGATTCTTATTCTGTGTTCTAGTGTGCTGCTTGTACTGGGTCTGCATACCGCATCACGCGACAAGGGCTTGCAGACGATAAATGTAACCGTTTCAGAGAGAAAAGCGACCACTGTGACGATTTGGCGTTATGTCGATTCGATAGTAAATGACGGAAACGGGAGATTTTCTTGGGTTTTTACTACATATTAACACTTTACACAATTTCTCGTGTTACCTGGCTGCCAGTCCTCGGTTCATGCAAAATCTTAAGGTCCTCGGTCTGGTCCAAGGCACCAAACCGCCCAATAATTCATTAATCGATAACTAAAACTTGAAATGTAGCTCTTCTTACTGGCCGATTGCATAAACTTAGATGCTTCTTCAGTGTTCTACTATGCCGCTTTTAGTGACTCTGCATACCGCATCACGCGACAAGGGCTTGCAGACGATAAATGTAACCGTTTCAGAGAGAAAAGCGACCACTGTGACGATCTGGCGTTATGTCGATTCGATAGTAAATAACGGAAACGGGAGATTTTCTTAGGTTTTTACTACATATTAACACTTTACACAATTTCTCGTGTTACCTGGCTGCCAGTCCTCGGTTCATGCAAAATCTTAAGGTCCTCGGTCTGGTCCAAGGCACCAAACCGACCAATAATTCATTAATCGATAACTAAAACTTGAAATGTAGCTCTTCTTACTGGCCGGTTGCATCAACGTAGATTCTTATTCTGTGTTCTAGTGTGCTGCTTGTACTGTGTCTGCATACCGCATCACGCGACAAGGGCTTGCAGACGATAAATGTAACCGTTTCAGAGAGAAAAGCGACCACTGTGACGATCTGGCGTTATGTCGATTCGATAGTAAATGAGGGAAACGGGAGATTTTCTTGGGTTTTTACTACTTATTAACACTTTACACAATTTCTCGTGTTACCTGGCTGCCAGTCCTCGGTTCATGCAAAATCTTAAGGTCCTCAGTCTGGTCCAAGGCACCAAACCGCCCAATAATTCATTAATCGATAACTAAAACTTAAAATGTGGCTCTTCTTACTGGCCGATTGCATAAACTTAGATGCTTCTTCAGTGTTCTACTATGCCGCTTGTAGTGACTCTGCATACCGCATCACGCGACAAGGGCTTGCAGACGATAAATGTAACCGTTTCAGAGAGAAAAGCGACCACTGTGACGATCTGGCGTTATGTCGATCCGATAGTAAATGACGGAAACGGGAGATTTTCTTAGGTTTTTAATAAATATTAACACTTTACACAATTTCTCGTGTTACCTGGCTGCCAGTCCTCGGTTCATGCAAAATCTTAAGGTCCTCAGTCTGGTCCAAGGCACCAAACCGCCCAATAATTCATTAATCGATAACTAAAACTTGAAATGTAGCTCTTCTTACTGGCCGATTGCATCAAAGTAGAATCCTATTCTGTGTTCTAGTGTGCTGCTTGTACTGTGTCTGCATACCGCATCACGCGACAAGGGCTTGCAGACGATAAATGTAACCGTTTCAGAGAGAAAAGCGACCACTGTGACGATCTGGCGTTATGTCGATTCGATAGTAAATGACGGAAACGGGAGATTTTCTTAGGTTTTTACTACATATTAACACTTTACACAATTTCTCGTGTTACCTGGCTGCCAGTCCTCGGTTCATGCAAAATCTTAAGGTCCTCGGTCTGGTCCAAGGCACCAAACCGCCCAATAATTCATTAATCGATAACTAAAACTTGAAATGTAGCTCTTCTTACTGGCCGATTGCATCAACGTAGATTCTTATTCTGTGTTCTAGTGTGCTGCTTGTACTGTGTCTGCATACCGCATCACGCGACAAGGGCTTGCAGACGATAAATGTAACCGTTTCAGAGAGAAAAGCGACCACTGTGACGATCTAGCGTTATGTCGATTCGATAGTAAATGACGGAAACGGGAGATTTTCTTGGGTTTTTACTACATATTAACACTTTACACAATTTCTCGTGTTACCTGGCTGCCAGTCCTCGGTTCATGCAAAATCTTAAGGTCCTCGGTCTGGTCCAAGGCACCAAACCGCCCAATAATTCATTAATCGATAACTAAAACTTGAAATGTAGCTCTTCTTACTGGCCGATTGCATCAACGTAGATTCTTATTCTGTGTTCTAGTGTGCTGCTTGTACTGTGTCTGCATACCGCATCATGCGACAAGGGCTTGCAGACGATAAATGTAACCGTTTCAGAGAGAAAAGCGACCACTGTGACGATCTGGCGTTATGTCGATTCGATAGTAAATGACGGAAACGGGAGATTTTCTTAGGTTTTTACTACATATTAACACTTTACACAATTTCTCGTGTTACCTGGCTGCCAGTCCTCGGTTCATGCAAAATCTTAAGGTTCTCGGTCTGGTCCAAGGCACCAAACCACCCAATAATTCATTAATCGATAACTAAAACTTGAAATGTAGCTCTTCTTCCTGGCCGATTGCATCAACGTAGATTCTTATTCTGTGTTCTAGTGTGCTGCTTGTACTGTGTCTGCATACCGCATCATGCGACAAGGGCTTGCAGACGATAAATGTAACCGTTTCAGAGAGAAAAGCGACCAATGTGACGATCTGGCGTTATGTCGATTCGATAGTAAATGACGGAAACGGGAGATTTTCTTAGGTTTTTACTACATATTAACACTTTACACAATTTCTCGTGTTACCTGGCTGCCAGTCCTCGGTTCATGCAAAATCTTAAGGTTCTCGGTCTGGTCCAAGGCACCAAACCGCCCAATTATTCATTAATCGATAACTAAAACTTGAAATGTAGCTCTTCTTCCTGGCCGATTGCATCAACGTAGATTCTTTTTCTGTGTTCTAGTGTGCTGCTTGTACTGTGTCTGCATACCGCATCACGCGACAAGGGCTTGCAGACGATAAATGTAACCGTTTCAGAGAGAAAAGCGGCCACTGTGACGATCTGGCGTTATGTCGATTCGATAGTAAATGACGGAAACGGGAGATTTTCTTAGGTTTTTACTACATATTAACACTTTACACAATTTCTCGTGTTACCTGGCTGCCAGTCCTCGGTTCATGCAAAATCTTAAGGTCCTCGGTCTGGTCCAAGGCACCAAACCGCCCAATAATTCATTAATCGATAACTAAAACTTAAATGTAGCTCTTCTTACTGGCCGATTGCATAAACTTAGATGCTTCTTCAGTGTTCTACTATGCCGCTTGTAATGACTCTGCATACCGCATCACGCGACAAGGGCTTGCAGACGATAAATGTAACCGTTTCAGAGAGAAAAGCGACCACTGTGACGATCTGGCGTTATGTCGATTCGATAGTAAATGACGGAAACGGGAGAGTTTCTTAGGTTTTTACTACATATTAACACATTACACAATTTCTCGTGTTACCTGGCTGCCAGTCCTCGGTTCATGCAAAATCTTAAGGTCCTCGGTCTGGTCCAAGGCACCAAACCGACCAATAATTCATTAATCGATAACTAAAACTTGAAATGTAGCTCTCCTTACTGGCCGATTGCATCAACGTAGATTCTTATTCTGTGTTCTAGTGTGCTGCTTGTACTGTGTCTGCATACCGCATCACGCGACAAGGGCTTGCAGACGATAAATGTAACCGTTTCAGAGAGAAAAGCGACCACTGTGACGATCTGGCGTTATGTCGATTCGATAGTAAGTGACGGAAACGGGAGATTTTCTTGGGTTTTTACTACATATTAACACTTTACACAATTTCTCGTGTTACCTGGCTGCCAGTCCTAGGTTCGTGCAAAATCTTAAGGTCCTCGGTCTGGTCCAAGGCACCTAACCGCCCAATAATTCATTAATCGATAACTAAAACTTGAAATGTAGCTCTTCTTACTAGCCGATTGCATCAATGTAGATTCTTATTCTGTGTTCTAGTGTGCTGCTTGTACTGTGTCTGCATACCGCATCACGCGACAAGGGCTTGCAGACGATAAATGTAACCGTTTCAGAGAGAAAAGCGACCACTTTGACGATCTGGCGTTATGTCGATTCGATAGTAAATGACGGAAACGGGAGATTTTCTTAGGTTTTTACCACATATTAACACTTTACACAATTTCTCGTGTTACCTGGCTGCCAGTCCTCGGTTCATGCAAAATCTTAAGGTCCTCGGTCTGGTCCAAGGCACGAAACCGCCCAATAATTCATTAATCGATAACTAAAACTTGAAATGTAGCTCTTCTTACTGGCCGATTGCATCAACGTAGATTCTTATTCTGTGTTCTAGTGTGCTGCTTGTACTGTGTCTGCATACCGCATCACGCGACAAGGGCTTGCAGACGATAAATGTAACCGTTTCAGAGAGAAAAGCGACCACTGTGACGATCTAGCGTTATGTCGATTCGATAGTAAATGACGGAAACGGGAGATTTTCTTGGGTTTTTACTACATATTAGCACTTTACACAATTTCTCGTGTTACCTGGCTGCCAGTCCTCGGTTCATGCAAAATCTTAAGGTCCTCTGTCTGGTCCAAGGCACCAAACCGCCCAATAATTCATTAATCGATAACTAAAACTTGAAATGTAGCTCTTCTTACTGGCCGATTGCATCAACGTAGATTCTTATTCTGTGTTCTAGTGTGCTGCTTGTACTGTGTCTGCATACCGCATCACGCGACAAGGGCTTGCAGACGATAAATGTAACCGTTTCAGAGAGAAAAGCGACCACTGTGACGATCTGGCGTTATGTCGATTCGATAGTAAATGACGGAAACGGGAGATTTTCTTAGGTTTTTACTACATATTAACACTTTACACAATTTCTCGTGTTACCTGGCTGCCAGTCCTCGGTTCATGCAAAATCTTAAGGTCCTCGGTCTGGTCCAAGGCACCAAACCGCCCAATAATTCATTAATCGATAACTAAAACTTGAAATGTAGCTCTTCTTACTGGCCGATTGCATCAACGTAGATTCTTATTCTGTGTTCTAGTGTGCTGCTTGTACTGTGTCTGCATACCGCATCACGCGACAAGGGCTTGCAGACGATAAATGTAACCGTTTCAGAGAGAAAAGCGACCACTGTGACGAACTAGCGTTATGTCGATTCGATAGTAAATGACGGAAACGGGAGATTTTCTTGGGTTTTTACTACATATTAACACTATACACAATTTCTCGTGTTACCTGGCTGCCAGTCCTCGGTTCATGCAAAATCTTAAGGTCCTAGGTCTTGTCCAAGGCACCAAACCGCCCAATAAATCATTAATCGATAACTAAAAACTTGAAATGTAGCACTTCTTACTGGCCGATTGCATCAACGTAGATTCTTATTCTGTGTTCTAGTGTGCTGCTTGTACTGTGTCTGCATACGGCATCACGCGACAAGGGCTTGCAGACGATAAATGTAACCGTTTCAGAGAGAAAAGCGACCACTGTGACGATCTGTCGTTATGTCGATTCGATAGTAAATGACGGAAACGGGAGATTTTCTTAGGTTTTTACTACATATTAACACATTACACAATTTCTCGTGTTACCTGGCTGCCAGTCCTCGGTTCATGCAAAATCTTAAGGTCCTCGGTCATGTCCAAGGCACCAAACCGCCCAATAATTCATTAATCGATAACTGAAAACTTGAAATGTAGCTCTTCTTACTGGCCGATTGCATCAACGTAGATTCTTATTCTGTGTTCTAGTGTGCTGCTTGTACTGTGTCTGCATACCGCATCACGCGACAAGGGCTTGCAGACGATAAATGTAACCGTTTCAGAGAGAAAAGCGACCACTGTGACGATCTGGCGATATGTCGATTCGACAGTAAATGACGGAAACGGGAGATTTTCTTAGGTTTTTACTACATATTAACACTTTACACAATTTCTCGTGTTACCTGGCTGCCAGTCCTCGGTTCATGCAAAATCTTAAGGTCCTCGGTCTGGTCCAAGTCACCAAACTGCCCAATAATTCATTAATCGATAACTAAAACTTGAAATGTAGCTCTTCTTACTGGCCGATTGCATAAACTTAGATGCTTCTTCAGTGTTCTACTATGCCGCTTGTAGTGACTCTGCATACCGCATCACGCGACAAGGGCTTGCAGACGATAAATGTAACCGTTTCAGAGAGAAAAGCGACCACTGTGACGATCTGGCGTTATGTCGATTCGATAGTAAATGACGGAAACGGGAGATTTTCTTAGGTTTTTACTACATATTAACACTTTACACAATTTCTCGTGTTACCTGGCTGCCAGTCCTCGGTTCATGCAAAATCTTAAGGTCCTCGGTCTGGTCCAAGGCACCAAACCGCCCAATAATTCATTAATCGATAACTAAAACTTGAAATGTAGCTCTTCTTACTGGCCGATTGCATCAACGTAGATTCTTATTCTGTGTTCTAGTGTGCTGCTTGTACTGGGTCTGCATACCGCATCACGCGACAAGGGCTTGCAGACGATAAATGTAACCGTTTCAGAGAGAAAAGCGACCACTGTGACGATTTGGCGTTATGTCGATTCGATAGTAAATGACGGAAACGGGAGATTTTCTTGGGTTTTTACTACATATTAACACTTTACACAATTTCTCGTGTTACCTGGCTGCCAGTCCTCGGTTCATGCAAAATCTTAAGGTCCTCGGTCTGGTCCAAGGCACCAAACCGCCCAATAATTCATTAATCGATAACTAAAACTTGAAATGTAGCTCTTCTTACTGGCCGATTGCATTAACTTAGATGCTTCTTCAGTGTTCTACTATGCCGCTATTAGTGACTCTGCATACCGCATCACGCGACAAGGGCTTGCAGACGATAAATGTAACCGTTTCAGAGAGAAAAGCGACCACTGTGACGATCTGGCGTTATGTCGATTCGATAGTAAATAACGGAAACGGGAGATTTTCTTAGGTTTTTACTACATATTAACACTTTACACAATTTCTCGTGTTACCTGGCTGCCAGTCCTCGGTTCATGCAAAATCTTAAGGTCCTCGGTCTGGTCCAAGGCACCAAACCGCCCAATAATTCATTAATCGATAACTAAAACTTGAAATGTAGCTCTTCTTACTGGCCGATTGCATCAACGTAGATTCTTATTCTGTGTTGTAGTGTGCTGCTTGTACTGTGTCTGCATACCGCATCACGCGACAAGGGCTTGCAGACGATAAATGTAACCGTTTCAGAGAGAAAAGCGACCACTGTGACGATCTGGCGTTATGTCGATTCGATAGTAAATGACGGAAACGGGAGATTTTCTTGGGTTTTTACTACATATTAACACTTTACACAATTTCTCGTGTTACCTGGCTGCCAGTCCTCGGTTCATGCAAAATCTTAAGGTCCTCGGTCTGGTCCAAGGCACCAAACCGCCCAATAATTCATTAATCGATAACTAAAACTTGAAATGTAGCTGTTCTTACTGGCCGACTGCATCAACGTAGATTCTTATTCTGTATTCTAGTGTGCTTCTTGTACTGTGTCTGCATACCGCATCATGCGACAAGGTCTAGCAGGCGATAAATGTAACCGTTTCAGAGAGAAAAGCGACCACTGTGACGATCTGGCGTTATGTCGATTCGATAGTAAATGACGGAAACGGGAGATTTTCTTAGGTTTTTACTACATATTAACACTTTACACAATTTCTCGTGTTACCTGGCTGCCAGTCCTCGGTTCATGCAAAATCTTAATGTCCTCGGTCTGGTCCAAGGCACCAAACCGCCCAATAATTCATTAATCGATAACTAAAACTTAAAATGTAGCTCTTCTTACTGGCCGATTGCATTAACTTAGATGCTTCTTCAGTGTTCTACTATGCCGCTTGTAGTGACTCTGCATACCGCATCACGCGACAAGGGCTTGCAGACGATAAATGTAACCGTTTCAGAGAGAAAAGCGACCACTGTGACGATCTGGCGTTATGTCGATCCGATAGTAAATGACGGAAACTGGAGATTTTCTTAGGTTTTTAATAAATATTAACACTTTAAACAATTTCTCGCGTTACCTGGCTGCCAGTCCTCGGTTCATGCAAAATCTTAAGGTCCTCAGTCTGGTCCAAGGCACCAAACCGCCCAATAATTCATTAATCGATAACTAAAACTTGAAATGTAGCTCTTCTTACTGGCCGATTGCATCAACGTAAAATCCTATTCTGTGTTCTAGTGTGCTGCTTGTACTGTGTCTGCATACCGCATCACGCGACAAGGGCTTGCAGACGATAAATGTAACCGTTTCAGAGAGAAAAGCGACCACTGTGACGATCTGGCGTTATGTCGATTCGATAGTAAATGACGGAAACGGGAGATTTTCTTAGGTTTTTACTACATATTAACACTTTACACAATTTCTCGTGTTACCTGGCTGCCAGTCCTCGGTTCATGCAAAATCTTAAGGTCCTCGGTCTGGTCCAAGGCACCAAACCGCCCAATAATTCATTAATCGATAACTAAAACTTGAAATGTAGCTCTTCTTACTGGCCGATTGCATCAACGTAGATTCTTATTCTGTGTTCTAGTGTGCTGCTTGTACTGGGTCTGCATACCGCATCACGCGACAAGGGCTTGCAGACGATAAATGTAACCGTTTCAGAGAGAAAAGCGACCACTGTGACGATTTGGCGTTATGTCGATTCGATAGTAAATGACGGAAACGGGAGATTTTCTTGGGTTTTTACTACATATTAACACTTTACACAATTTCTCGTGTTACCTGGCTGCCAGTCCTCGGTTCATGCAAAATCTTAAGGTCCTCGGTCTGGTCCAAGGCACCAAACCGCCCAATAATTCATTAATCGATAACTAAAACTTGAAATGTAGCTCTTCTTACTGGCCGATTGCATTAACTTAGATGCTTCTTCAGTGTTCTACTATGCCGCTATTAGTGACTCTGCATACCGCATCACGCGACAAGGGCTTGCAGACGATAAATGTAACCGTTTCAGAGAGAAAAGCGACCACTGTGACGATCTGGCGTTATGTCGATTCGATAGTAAATAACGGAAACGGGAGATTTTCTTAGGTTTTTACTACATATTAACACTTTACACAATTTCTCGTGTTACCTGGCTGCCAGTCCTCGGTTCATGCAAAATCTTAAGGTCCTCGGTCTGGTCCAAGGCACCAAACCGCCCAATAATTCATTAATCGATAACTAAAACTTGAAATGTAGCTCTTCTTACTGGCCGATTGCATCAACGTAGATTCTTATTCTGTGTTCTAGTGTGCTGCTTGTACTGTGTCTGCATACCGCATCACGCGACAAGGGCTTGCAGACGATAAATGTAACCGTTTCAGAGAGAAAAGCGACCACTGTGACGATCTGGCGTTATGTCGATTCGATAGTAAATGACGGAAACGGGAGATTTTCTTGGGTTTTTACTACATATTAACACTTTACACAATTTCTCGTGTTACCTGGCTGCCAGTCCTCGGTTCATGCAAAATCTTAAGGTCCTCGGTCTGGTCCAAGGCACCAAACCGCCCAATAATTCATTAATCGATAACTAAAACTTGAAATGTAGCTGTTCTTACTGGCCGACTGCATCAACGTAGATTCTTATTCTGTATTCTAGTGTGCTGCTTGTACTGTGTCTGCATACCGCATCATGCGACAAGGTCTAGCAGGCGATAAATGTAACCGTTTCAGAGAGAAAAGCGACCACTGTGACGATCTGGCGTTATGTCGATTCGATAGTAAATGACGGAAACGGGAGATTTTCTTAGGTTTTTACTACATATTAACACTTTACACAATTTCTCGTGTTACCTGGCTGCCAGTCCTCGGTTCATGCAAAATCTTAATGTCCTCGGTCTGGTCCAAGGCACCAAACCGCCCAATAATTCATTAATCGATAACTAAAACTTAAAATGTAGCTCTTCTTACTGGCCGATTGCATTAACTTAGATGCTTCTTCAGTGTTCTACTATGCCGCTTGTAGTGACTCTGCATACCGCATCACGCGACAAGGGCTTGCAGACGATAAATGTAACCGTTTCAGAGAGAAAAGCGACCACTGTGACGATCTGGCGTTATGTCGATCCGATAGTAAATGACGGAAACTGGAGATTTTCTTAGGTTTTTAATAAATATTAACACTTTAAACAATTTCTCGCGTTACCTGGCTGCCAGTCCTCGGTTCATGCAAAATCTTAAGGTCCTCAGTCTGGTCCAAGGCACCAAACCGCCCAATAATTCATTAATCGATAACTAAAACTTGAAATGTAGCTCTTCTTACTGGCCGATTGCATCAACGTAGAATCCTATTCTGTGTTCTAGTGTGCTGCTTGTACTGTGTCTGCATACCGCATCACGCGACAAGGGCTTGCAGACGATAAATGTAACCGTTTCAGAGAGAAAAGCGACCACTGTGACGATCTGGCGTTATGTCGATTCGATAGTAAATGACGGAAACGGGAGATTTTCTTAGGTTTTTACTACATATTAACACTTTACACAATTTCTCGTGTTACCTGGCTGCCAGTCCTCGGTTCATGCAAAATCTTAAGGTCCTCGGTCTTGTCCAAGGCACCAAACCGCCCAATAATTCATTAATCGATAACTAAAACTTGAAATGTAGCTCTTCTTACTGGCCGATTGCATCAACGTAGATTCTTATTCTGTGTTCTAGTGTGCTGCTTGTACTGTGTCTGCATACCGCATCACGCGACAAGGGCTTGCAGACGATAAATGTAACCGTTTCAGAGAGAAAAGCGACCACTGTGACGATCTGGCGTTATGTCGATTCGATAGTAAATGACGGAAACGGGAGATTTTCTTAGGTTTTTACTACATATTAACACTTTACACATTTTCTCGTGTTACCTGGCTGCCAGTCCTCGGTTCATGCAAAAACTTAAGGTCCTCGTTCTGGTCCAAGGCACCAAACCGCCCAATAATTCATTAATCGATAACTAAAACTTGAAATGTAGCTCTTCTTACTGGCCGATTGCATCAACGTAGATTCTTATTCTGTGTTCTAGTGTGCTGCTTGTACTGTGTCTGCATACCGCATCACGCGACAAGGGCTTGCAGACGATAAATGTAACCGTTTCAGAGAGAAAAGCGACCACTGTGACGATCTGGCATTTTGTCGATTCGATAGTAAATGACGGAAACGGGAGATTTTCTTAGGTTTTTACTACATATTAACACTTTACACAATTTCTCGTGTTACCTGGCTGCCAGTCCTCGGTTCATGCAAAATCTTAAGGTCCTCGGACTGGTCCAAGGCACCAAATCGCCCAATAATTCATTAATCGATAACTAAAACTTAAAATGTAGCTCTCCTTACTGGCCGATTGCATAAACTTAGATGCTTCTTCAGTGTTCTACTATGCCGCTTGTAGTGACTCTGCATACCGCATCACGCGACTAGGTCTTGCAGACGATAAATGTAACCGTTTCAGAGAGAAAAACGACCACTGTGACGATCTGGCGTTATGTCGATTCGATAGTAAATGACGGAAACGGGAGATTTTCTTGGGTTTTTACTACATATTAACACTTTACACAATTTCCCGTGTTACCTGGCTGCCAGTCCTCGGTTCATGCAAAATCTTAAGGTCCTCGGTCTGGTCCAAGGCACCAAACCGCCCAATAATTCATTAATCGATAACTAAAACTTAAAATGTAGCTCTTCTTACTGGCCGATTGCATAAACTTAGATGCTTCTTCAGTGTTCTACTATGCCGCTTGTAGTGACTCTGCATACCGCATCACGCGACAAGGTCTTGCAGACGATAAATGTAACCGTTTCAGAGAGAAAAACGACCACTGTGACGATCTGGCGTTATGTCGATTCGATAGTAAATGACGGAAACGGGAGATTTTCTTGGGTTTTTACTACATATTAACACTTTACACAATTTCCCGTGTTACCTGGCTGCCAGTCCTCGGTTCATGCAAAATCTTAAGGTCCTCGGTCTGGTCCAAGGCACCAAACCGCTCAATAATTCATTAATCGATAACTAAAACTTGAAATGTAGCTCTTCTTACTGGCCGATTGCATCAACGTAGATTCTTATTCTGTGTTCTAGTGTGCTGCTTGTACTGTGTCTGCATACCGCATCACGCGACAAGGGCTTGCAGACGATAAATGTAACCGTTTCAGAGAGAAAAGCGACCACTGTGACGATCTGGCGTTATGTCGATTCGATAGTAAATGACGGAAACGGGAGATTTTCTTAGGTTTTTACTACATATTAACACTTTACACAATTTCTCGTGTTACCTGGCTGCCAGTCCTCGGTTCATGCAAAATCTTAAGGTCCTCGGTCTTGTCCAAGGCACCAAACCGCCCAATAATTCATTAATCGATAACTGAAAACTTGAAATGTAGCTCTTCTTACTGGCCGATTGCATCAACGTAGATTCTTATTCTGTGTTCTAGTGTGCTGCTTGTACTGTGTCTGAATACGGCATCACGCGACAAGGGCTTGCAGACGATAAATGTAACCGTTTCAGAGAGAAAAGCCACCACTGTGACGATCTGGCGTTATGTCGATTCGACAGTATATGACGGAAACGGGAGATTTTCTTGGGTTTTTACTACATATTAACACTTTACACAATTTCTCGTGTTACCTGGCTGCCAGTCCTCGGTTCATGCAAAATCTTAAGGTCCTCGGTCTGGTCCAAGGCACCAAACCGCCCAATAATTCATTAATCGTTAACTAAAACTTGATATGTAGCTCTTCTTACTGGCCGATTGCATAAACTTAGATGCTTCGTCAGTGTTCTACTATGCCGCTTGTAGTGACTCTGCATACCGCATCACGCGACAAGGGCTTGCAGACGATAAATGTAACCGTTTCAGAGAGAAAAGCGACCACTGTGACGATCTGGCGTTATGTCGATTCGATAGTAAATGAAGGAAACAGGAGATTTTCTTAGGTTTTTACTACATATTAACACTTTACACAATTTCTCGTGTTACCAGGCTGCCAGCCCTCGGTTCATGCAAAATCTTAAGGTCCTCGGTCTGGTCCAAGGCACCAAACCGCCCAATAATTCATTAATCGATAACTAAAACTTGAAATGTAGCTCTTCTTAGTGGGCGATTGCATAAACTTAGATGCTTCTTCAGTGTTCTACTATGCCGCTTGTAGTGACTCTGCATACCGCATCACGCGACAAGGGCTTGCAGACGATAAATGTAACCGTTTCAGAGAGAAAAGCGACCACTGTGACGATCTGGCGTTATGTCGATTCGATAGTAAATGACGGAAACGGGAGATTTTCTTAGGTTTTTACTACATATTAACACTTTACACAATTTCTCGTGTTACCTGGCTGCCAGTCCTCGGTTCATGCAAAAACTTAAGGTCCTCGGTCTGGTCCAAGGCACCAAACGGCCCAATAATTCATTAATCGATAACTAAAACTTGAAATGAAGCTCTTCTTACTGGCCGATTGCATCAACGTAGATTCTTATTCTGTGTTCTAGTGTGTTGCTTGTACTGTGTCTGCATACCGCATCACGCGACAAGGGCTTGCAGACGATAAATGTAACCGTTTCAGAGAGAGAAGCGACCACTGTGACGATCTGGCGTTATGTCGATTCGATAGTAAATGACGGAAACGGGAGATTTTCTTGGGTTTTTACTACATATTAACACTTTACACAATTTCCCGTGTTACCTGGCTGCCAGTCCTCGGTTCATGCAAAATCTTAAGGTCCTCGGTCTGGTCCAAGGCACCAAACCGCCCAATAATTCTTTAATCGATAACTAAAACTTGAAATGTAGCTCTTCTTACTGGCCGATTGCATCAACGTAGATTCTTATTCTGTGTTCTAGTGTGCTGCTTGTACTGTGTCTGCATACCGCATCACGCGACAAGGGCTTGCAGACGATAAATGTAACCGTTTCAGAGAGAAAAGCGACCACTGTGACGATCTGGCGTTATGTCGATTCGATAGTAAATGACGGAAACGGGAGATTTTCTTAGGTTTTTACTACATATTAACACTTTACACAATTTCTCGTGTTACCTGGCTGCCAGTCCTCGGTTCATGCAAAATCTTAAGGTCCTCGGTCTTGTCCAAGGCACCAAACCGCCCAATAATTCATTAATCGATAACTAAAAACTTGAAATGTAGCTCTTCTTACTGGCCGATTGCATCAACGTAGATTCTTATTCTGTGTTCTAGTGTGCTGCTTGTACTGTGTCTGCATACGGCATCACGCGACAAGGGCTTGCAGACGATAAATGTAACCGTTTCAGAGAGAAAAGCGACCACTGTGAAGATCTGGCGTTATGTCGATTCGATAGTAAATGACGGAAACGGGAGATTTTCTTAGGTTTTTACTACATATTAACACTTTACACAATTTCTCGTGTTACCTGGCTGCCAGTCCTCGGTTCATGCAAAAACTTAAGGTCCTCGTTCTGGTCCAAGGCACCAAACCGCCCAATAATTCATTAATCGATAACTAAAACTTGAAATGTAGCTCTTCTTACTGGCCGATTGCATCAACGTAGATTCTTATTCTGTGTTCTAGTGTGCTGCTTGTACTGTGTCTGCATACCGCATCACGCGACAAGGGCTTGCAGACGATAAATGTAACCGTTTCAGAGAGAAAAGCTACCACTGTGACGATCTGGCGTTATGTCGATTCGATAGTAAATGACGGAAACGGGAGATTTTCTTGGGTTTTTACTACATATTAACACTTTACACAATTTCTCGTGTTACCTGGCTGCCAGTCCTCGGTTCATGCAAAATCTTAAGGTCCTCGGTCTGGTCCAAGGCACCAAACCGCCCAATAATTCATTAATCGATAACTAAAACTTGAAATGTAGCTCTTCTTACTGGCCGATTGCATAAACTTAGATGCTTCTTCAGTGTTCTACTTCGCCGCTTGTAGTGACTCTGCATACCGCATCACGCGACAAGGGCTTGCAGACGATAAATGTAACCGTTTCAGAGAGAAAAGCGACCACTGTGACGATCTGGCATTTTGTCGATTCGATAGTAAATGACGGAAACGGGAGATTTTCTTAGGTTTTTACTACATATTAACACTTTACACAATTTCTCGTGTTACCTGGCTGCCAGTCCTCGGTTCATGCAAAATCTTAAGGTCCTCGGACTGGTCCAAGGCACCAAATCGCCCAATAATTCATTAATCGATAACTAAAACTTAAAATGTAGCTCTCCTTACTGGCCGATTGCATAAACTTAGATGCTTCTTCAGTGTTCTACTATGCCGCTTGTAGTGACTCTGCATACCGCATCACGCGACTAGGTCTTGCAGACGATAAATGTAACCGTTTCAGAGAGAAAAACGACCACTGTGACGATCTGGCGTTATGTCGATTCGATAGTAAATGACGGAAACGGGAGATTTTCTTGGGTTTTTACTACATATTAACACTTTACACAATTTCCCGTGTTACCTGGCTGCCAGTCCTCGGTTCATGCAAAATCTTAAGGTCCTCGGTCTGGTCCAAGGCACCAAACCGCCCAATAATTCATTAATCGATAACTAAAACTTAAAATGTAGCTCTTCTTACTGGCCGATTGCATAAACTTAGATGCTTCTTCAGTGTTCTACTATGCCGCTTGTAGTGACTCTGCATACCGCATCACGCGACAAGGTCTTGCAGACGATAAATGTAACCGTTTCAGAGAGAAAAACGACCACTGTGACGATCTGGCGTTATGTCGATTCGATAGTAAATGACGGAAACGGGAGATTTTCTTGGGTTTTTACTACATATTAACACTTTACACAATTTCCCGTGTTACCTGGCTGCCAGTCCTCGGTTCATGCAAAATCTTAAGGTCCTCGGTCTGGTCCAAGGCACCAAACCGCTCAATAATTCATTAATCGATAACTAAAACTTGAAATGTAGCTCTTCTTACTGGCCGATTGCATCAACGTAGATTCTTATTCTGTGTTCTAGTGTGCTGCTTGTACTGTGTCTGCATACCGCATCACGCGACAAGGGCTTGCAGACGATAAATGTAACCGTTTCAGAGAGAAAAGCGACCACTGTGACGATCTGGCGTTATGTCGATTCGATAGTAAATGACGGAAACGGGAGATTTTCTTAGGTTTTTACTACATATTAACACTTTACACAATTTCTCGTGTTACCTGGCTGCCAGTCCTCGGTTCATGCAAAATCTTAAGGTCCTCGGTCTTGTCCAAGGCACCAAACCGCCCAATAATTCATTAATCGATAACTGAAAACTTGAAATGTAGCTCTTCTTACTGGCCGATTGCATCAACGTAGATTCTTATTCTGTGTTCTAGTGTGCTGCTTGTACTGTGTCTGAATACGGCATCACGCGACAAGGGCTTGCAGACGATAAATGTAACCGTTTCAGAGAGAAAAGCCACCACTGTGACGATCTGGCGTTATGTCGATTCGACAGTAAATGACGGAAACGGGAGATTTTCTTGGGTTTTTACTACATATTAACACTTTACACAATTTCTCGTGTTACCTGGCTGCCAGTCCTCGGTTCATGCAAAATCTTAAGGTCCTCGGTCTGGTCCAAGGCACCAAACCGCCCAATAATTCATTAATCGTTAACTAAAACTTGATATGTAGCTCTTCTTACTGGCCGATTGCATAAACTTAGATGCTTCGTCAGTGTTCTACTATGCCGCTTGTAGTGACTCTGCATACCGCATCACGCGACAAGGGCTTGCAGACGATAAATGTAACCGTTTCAGAGAGAAAAGCGACCACTGTGACGATCTGGCGTTATGTCGATTCGATAGTAAATGAAGGAAACAGGAGATTTTCTTAGGTTTTTACTACATATTAACACTTTACACAATTTCTCGTGTTACCAGGCTGCCAGCCCTCGGTTCATGCAAAATCTTAAGGTCCTCGGTCTGGTCCAAGGCACCAAACCGCCCAATAATTCATTAATCGATAACTAAAACTTGAAATGTAGCTCTTCTTAGTGGGCGATTGCATAAACTTAGATGCTTCTTCAGTGTTCTACTATGCCGCTTGTAGTGACTCTGCATACCGCATCACGCGACAAGGGCTTGCAGACGATAAATGTAACCGTTTCAGAGAGAAAAGCGACCACTGTGACGATCTGGCGTTATGTCGATTCGATAGTAAATGACGGAAACGGGAGATTTTCTTGGGTTTTTACTACATATTAACACTTTACACAATTTCTCGTGTTACCTGGCTACCAGTCCTCGGTTCATGCAAAATCTTAAGGTCCTCGGTCTGGTCCAAGGCACCAAACCGCCCAATAATACATTAATCGATAACTAAAACTTGAAATGTAGCTCTTCTTACTGGCCGATTGCATAAACTTAGATACTTCTTCAGTGTTCTACTATGCCGCTTGTAGTGACTCTGCATACCGCATCACGCGACAAGGGCTTGCAGACGATAAATGTAACCGTTTCAGAGAGAAAAGCGACCACTGTGACGATCTGGCATTATGTCGATTCGATAGTAAATGACGGAAACGGGAGATTTTCTTAGGTTTTTACTACATATTAACACTTTACACAATTTCTCGTGTTACCTGGCTGCCAGTCCTCGGTTCATGCAAAATCTTAAGGTCCTCGGTCTGGTCCAAGGCACCAAACCGCCCAATAATTCATTAATCGATAACTAAAACTTAAAATGTAGCTCTTCTTACTGGCCGATTGCATAAACTTAGATGCTTCTTCAGTGTTCTACTATGCCGCTTGTAGTGACTCTGCATACCGCATCACGCGACAAGGGCTTGCAGACGATAAATGTAACCGTTTCAGAGAGAAAAGCGACCACTGTGACGATCTGGCGTTATGTCGATTCGATAGTAAATGACGGAAACGGGAGATTTTCTTGGGTTTTTACTACATATTAACACTTTACACAATTTCCCGTGTTACCTGGCTGCCAGTCCTCGGTTCATGCAAAATCTTAAGGTCCTCGGTCTGGTCCAAGGCACCAAACCGCCCAATAATTCATTAATCGATAACTAAAACTTGAAATGTAGCTCTATCTTACTGGCCGATTGCATCAACGTAGATTCTTATTCTGTGTTCTAGTGTGCTGCTTGTACTGTGTCTGCATACCGCATCACGCGACAAGGGCTAGCAGACGATAAATGTAACCGTTTCAGAGAGAAAAGCGACCACTGTGACGATCTGGCGTTATGTCGATTCGATAGTAAATGACGGAAACGGGAGATTTTCTTAGGTTTTTACTACATATTAACACTTTACACAATTTCTCGTGTTACCTGGCTGCCAGTCCTCGGTTCATGCAAAATCTTAAGGTCCTCGGTTTTGTCCAAGGCACCAAACCGCCCAATAATTCATTAATCGATAACTAAAAACTTGAAATGTAGCTCTTCTTACTGGCCGATTGCATCAACGTAGATTCTTATTCTGTGTTCTAGTGTGCTGCTTGTACTGTGTCTGCATACGGCATCACGCGACAAGGGCTTGCAGACGATAAATGTAACCGTTTCAGAGAGAAAAGCGACCACTGTGACGATCTGGCGTTATGTCGATTCGATAGTAAATGACGGAAACGGGAGATTTTCTTAGGTTTTTACTACATATTAACACTTTACACAATTTCTCGTGTTACCTGGCTGCCAGTCCTCGGTTCATGCAAAAACTTAAGGTCCTCGGTCTGGTCCAAGGCACCAAACCGCCCAATAATTCATTAATCGATAACTAAAACTTGAAATGTAGCTCTTCTTACTGGCCGATTGCATCAACGTAGATTCTTATTCTGTGTTCTAGTGTGTTGCTTGTACTGTGTCTGCATACCGCATCACGCGACAAGGGCTTGCAGACGATAAATGTAACCGTTTCAGAGAGAGAAGCGACCACTGTGACGATCTGGCGTTATGTCGATTCGATAGTAAATGACGGAAACGGGAGATTTTCTTGGGTTTTTACTACATATTAACACTTTACACAATTTCCCGTGTTACCTGGCTGCCAGTCCTCGGTTCATGCAAAATCTTAAGGTCCTCGGTCTGGTCCAAGGCACCAAACCGCCCAATAATTCTTTAATCGATAACTAAAACTTGAAATGTAGCTCTTCTTACTGGCCGATTGCATCAACGTAGATTCTTATTCTGTGTTCTAGTGTGCTGCTTGTACTGTGTCTGCATACCGCATCACGCGACAAGGGCTTGCAGACGATAAATGTAACCGTTTCAGAGAGAAAAGCGACCACTGTGACGATCTGGCGTTATGTCGATTCGATAGTAAATGACGGAAACGGGAGATTTTCTTAGGTTTTTACTACATATTAACACTTTACACAATTTCTCGTGTTACCTGGCTGCCAGTCCTCGGTTCATGCAAAATCTTAAGGTCCTCGGTCTTGTCCAAGGCACCAAACCGCCCAATAATTCATTAATCGATAACTAAAAACTTGAAATGTAGCTCTTCTTACTGGCCGATTGCATCAACGTAGATTCTTATTCTGTGTTCTAGTGTGCTGCTTGTACTGTGTCTGCATACGGCATCACGCGACAAGGGCTTGCAGACGATAAATGTAACCGTTTCAGAGAGAAAAGCAACCACTGTGAAGATCTGGCGTTATGTCGATTCGATAGTAAATGACGGAAACGGGAGATTTTCTTAGGTTTTTACTACATATTAACACTTTACACAATTTCTCGTGTTACCTGGCTGCCAGTCCTCGGTTCATGCAAAAACTTAAGGTCCTCGGTCTGGTCCAAGGCACCAAACCGCCCAATAATTCATTATTCGATAACTAAAACTTGAAATGTAGCCCTTCTTACTGGCCGATTGTATCAACGTAGATTCTTATTCTGTGTTCTAGTGTGTTGCTTGTACTGTGTCTGCATACCGCATCACGCGACAAGGGCTTGCAGACGATAAATGTAACCGTTTCAGAGAGAAAAGCGACCACTGTGACGATCTGGCGTTATGTCGATTCGATAGTAAATGACGGAAACGGGAGATTTTCTTAGGTTTTTACTACATATTAACACTTTACACAATTTCTCGTGTTACCTGGCTGCCAGTCCTCGGTTCATGCAAAATCTTAAGGTCCTCGGTCTGGTCCAAGGCACCAAACCGCCCAATAATTCATTAATCGATAACTAAAACTTGAAATGTAGCTCTTCTTACTGGGCGATTGCATAAACTTAGATGCTTCTTCAGTGTTCTACTATGCCGCTTGTAGTGACTCTGCATACCGCATCACGCGACAAGGGCTTGCAGACGATAAATGTAACCGTTTCAGAGAGAAAAGCGACCACTGTGACGATCTGGCGCTATGTCGATTCGATAGTAAATGACGGAAACGGGAGATTTTCTTGGGTTTTTACTACATATTAACACTTTACACAATTTCTCGTGTTACCTGGCTACCAGTCCTCGGTTCATGCAAAATTTTAGGTCCTCGGTCTGGTCCAAGGCACCAAACCGCCCAATAATTCATTAATCGATAACTAAAACTTGAAATGTAGCTCTTCTTACTGGCCGATTGCATCAACGTAGATTCTTATTCTGTGTTCTAGTGTGCTGCTTGTACTGTGTCTGCATACGGCATCACGCGACAAGGGCTTGCAGACGATAAATGTAACCGTTTCAGAGAGAAAAGCGACCACTGTGACGATCTGGCGTTATGTCGATTCGATAGTAAATGACGGAAACGGGAGATTTTCTTGGGTTTTTACTACATATTAACACTTTACACAATTTCTCGTGTTACCTGGCTGCCAGTCCTCGGTTCATGCAAAATCTTGAGGTCCTCGGTCTGGTCCAAGGCACCAAACCGCCCAATAATTCATTAATCGATAACTAAAACTTGAAATGTAGCTCTTCTTACTGGCCGATTGCATAAACTTAGATGCTTCTTCAGTGTTCTACTATGCCGCTTGTAGTGACTCTGCATACCGCATCACGCGACATGGCTTGCAGACGATAAATGTAACCGTTTCAGAGAGAAAAGCGACCACTGTGACGATCTGGCATTATGTCGATTCGATAGTAAATGACGGAAACGGGAGATTTTCTTAGGTTTTTACTACATATTAACACTTTACACAATTTCTCGTGTTACCTGGCTGCCAGTCCTCGGTTCATGCAAAATCTTAAGGTCCTCGGTCTGGTCCAAGGCACCAAACCGCCCAATAATTCATTAATCGATAACTAAAACTTAAAATGTAGCTCTTCTTACTGGCCGATTGCATAAACTTAGATGCTTCTTCAGTGTTCTACTATGCCGCTTGTAGTGACTCTGCATACCGCATCACGCGACAAGGGCTTGCAGACGATAAATGTAACCGTTTCAGAGAGAAAAGCGACCACTGTGACGATCTGGCGTTATGTCGATTCGATAGTTAATGACGGAAACGGGAGATTTTCTTGGGTTTTTACTACATATTAACACTTTACACAAATTCCCGTGTTACCTGGCTGCCAGTCCTCGGTTCATGCAAAATCTTAAGGTCCACGGTCTGGTCCAAGGCACCAAACCGCCCAATAATTCATTAATCGATAACTAAAACTTGAAATGTAGCTCTTCATACTGGCCGATTGCATCAACGTAGATTCTTATTCTGTGTTCTAGTGTGCTGCTTGTACTGTGTCTGCATACCGCATCACGCGACAAGGGCTTGCAGACGATAAATGTAACCGTTTCAGAGAGAAAAGCGACCACTGTGACGATCTGGCGTTATGTCGATTCGATAGTAAATGACGGAAACGGGAGATTTTCTTAGGTTTTTACTACATATTAACACTTTACACAATTTCTTGTGTTACCTGGCTGCCAGTCCTCGGTTCATGCAAAATCTTAAGGTCCTCGGTCTTGTCCAAGGCACCAAACCGCCCAATAATTCATTAATCGATAACTAAAAACTTGAAATGTAGCTCTTCTTACTGGCCGATTGCATCAACGTAGATTCTTATTCTGTGTTCTAGTGTGCTGCTTGTACTGTGTCTGCATACGGCATCACGCGACAAGGGCTTGCAGACGATAAATGTAACCGTTTCAGGGAGAAAAGCGACCACTGTGACGATCTGGCGTTATGTCGATTCGATAGTAAATGACGGAAACGGGAGATTTTCTTAGGTTTTTACTACATATTAACACTTTACACAATTTCTCGTGTTACCTGGCTGCCAGTCCTCGGTTCATGCAAAATCTTAAGGTCCTCGGTCTGGTCCAAGGCACGAAACCGCCCAATAATTCATTAATCGATAACTAAAACTTGAAATGTAGCTCTTCTTACTGGCCGATTGCATCAACGTAGATTCTTATTCTGTGTTCTAGTGTGCTGCTTGTACTGTGTCTGCATACCGCATCACGCGACAAGGGCTTGCAGACGATAAATGTAACCGTTTCAGAGAGAAAAGCGACCACCCTGACGATCTGGCGTTATGTCGATTCGATAGTAAATGACGGAAACGGGAGATTTTCTTGGGTTTTTACTACATATTAACACTTTACACAATTTCTCGTGTTACCTGTCTGCCAGTCCTCGGTTCATGCAAAATCTTAAGGTCCTCGGTCTGGTTCAAGGCACCAAACCGCCCAATAATTCATTAATCGATGACTAAAACTTGAAATGTAGCTCTTCTTACTGGCCGATTGCATCAACGTAGATTCTTATTCTGTGTTCTAGTGTGCTGCTTGTACTGTGTCTGCATACCGCATCACGCGACAAGGGCTTGCAGACGATAAATGTAACCGTTTCAGAGAGAAAAGCGACCACCCTGACGATCTGGCGTTATGTCGATTCGATAGTAAATGACGGAAACGGGAGATTTTCTTGGGTTTTTACTACATATTAACACTTTACACAATTTCTCGTGTTACCTGTCTGCCAGTCCTCGGTTCATGCAAAATCTTAAGGTCCTCGGTCTGGTTCAAGGCACCAAACCGCCCAATAATTCATTAATCGATAACTAAAACTTGAAATGTAGCTCTTCTTACTGGCCGATTGCATCAACGTAGATTCTTATTCTGTGTTCTAGTGTGCTGCTTGTACTGTGTCTGCATACCGCATCACGCGACAAGGGCTTGCAGACGATAAATGTTACCGTTTCAGAGAGAAAAGCGACCACTCTGACGATCTGGCGTTATGTCGATTCTATAGTAAATGACGGAAACGGGAGATTTTCTTAGGTTTTTACTACATATTAACACTTTACACAATTTCTCGTGTTACCTGTCTGCCATTCCTCGGTTCATGCAAAATCTTGAGGTCCTCGGTCTGGTCCAAGGCACCAAACCGCCCAATAATTCATTAATCGATAACTAAAACTTGAAATGTAGCTCTTCTTACTGGCCGATTGCATAAACTTAGATGCTTCTTCAGTGTTCTACTATGCCGCTTGTAGTGACTCTGCATACCGCATCACGCGACAAGGGCTTGCAGACGATAAATGTAACCGTTTCAGAGAGAAAAGCGACCACTGTGACGATCTGGCATTATGTCGATTCGATAGTAAATGACGGAAACGGGAGATTTTCTTGGGTTTTTACTACATATTAACACTTTACACAATTTCTCGTGTTACCTGGCTGCCAGTCCTCGGTTCATGCAAAATCTTAAGGTCCTCGGTCTGGTCCAAGGCACCAAACCGCCCAATAATTCATTAATCGATAACTAAAACTTAAAATGTAGCTCTTCTTACTGGCCGATTGCATAAACTTAGATGCTTCTTCAGTGTTCTACTATGCCGCTTGTAGTGACTCTGCATACCGCATCACGCGACAAGGGCTTGCAGACGATAAATGTAACCGTTTCAGAGAGAAAAGCGACCACTGTGACGATCTGGCGTTATGTCGATTCGATAGTAAATGACGGAAACGGGAGATTTTCTTGTGTTTTTACTACATATTAACACTTTACACAATTTCCCGTGTTACCTGGCTGCCAGTCCTCGGTTCATGCAAAATCTTAAGGTCCACGGTCTGGTCCAAGGCACCAAACCGCCCAATAATTCATTAATCGATAACTAAAACTTGAAATGTAGCTCTTCTTACTGGCCGATTGCATCAACGTAGATTCTTATTCTGTGTTCTAGTGTGCTGCTTGTACTGTGTCTGCATACCGCATCACGCGACAAGGGCTTGCAGACGATAAATGTAACCGTTTCAGAGAGAAAAGCGACCACTGTGACGATCTGGCGTTATGTCGATTCGATAGTAAATGACGGAAACGGGAGATTTTCTTAGGTTTTTACTACATATTAACACTTTACACAATTTCTCGTGTTACCTGGCTGCCAGTCCTCGGTTCATGCAAAATCTTAAGGTCCTCGGTCTTGTCCAAGGCACCAAACCGCCCAATAATTCATTAATCGATAACTAAAAACTTGAAATGTAGCTCTTCTTACTGGCCGATTGCATCAACGTAGATTCTTATTCTGTGTTCTAGTGTGCTGCTTGTACTGTGTCTGCATACGGCATCACGCGACAAGGGCTTGCAGACGATAAATGTAACCGTTTCAGGGAGAAAAGCGACCACTGTGACGATCTGGCGTTATGTCGATTCGATAGTAAATGACGGAAACGGGAGATTTTCTTAGGTTTTTACTACATATTAACACTTTACACAATTTCTCGTGTTACCTGGCTGCCAGTCCTCGGTTCATGCAAAATCTTAAGGTCCTCGGTCTGGTCCAAGGCACGAAACCGCCCAATAATTCATTAATCGATAACTAAAACTTGAAATGTAGCTCTTCTTACTGGCCGATTGCATCAACGTAGATTCTTATTCTGTGTTCTAGTGTGCTGCTTGTACTGTGTCTGCATACCGCATCACGCGACAAGGGCTTGCAGACGATAAATGTAACCGTTTCAGAGAGAAAAGCGACCACTGTGACGATCTGGCGTTATGTCGATTCGATAGTAAATGACGGAAACGGGAGATTTTCTTGGGTTTTTACTACATATTAACACTTTACACAATTTCTCGTGTTACCTGTCTGCCAGTCCTCGGTTCATGCAAAATCTTAAGGTCCTCGGTCTGGTTCAAGGCACCAAACCGCCCAATAATTCATTAATCGATGACTAAAACTTGAAATGTAGCTCTTCTTACTGGCCGATTGCATCAACGTAGATTCTTATTCTGTGTTCTAGTGTGCTGCTTGTACTGTGTCTGCATACCGCATCACGCGACAAGGGCTTGCAGACGATAAATGTAACCGTTTCAGAGAGAAAAGCGACCACTCTGACGATCTGGCGTTATGTCGATTCTATAGTAAATGACGGAAACGGGAGATTTTCTTAGGTTTTTACTACATATTAACACTTTACACAATTTCTCGTGTTACCTGGCTGCCAGTCCTCGGTTCATGCAAAATCTTAAGGTCCTCGGTCTGGTCCAAGGCACCAAACCGCCCAATAATTCATTAATCGATAACTAAAACTTGAAATGTAGCTCTTCTTACTGGCCGATTGCATAAACTTAGATGCTTCTTCAGTGTTATACTAAGCGGCTTGTAGTGACTCTAAATACCGCATCACGCGACAAGGGCTTGCAGACGATAAATGTAACCGTTTCAGAGAGAAAAGCGACCACTGTGACGATCTGGCGTTATGTCGATTCGATAGTAAATGACGGAAACGGGAGATTTTCTTGGGTTTTTACTACATATTAACACTTTACACAATTTCTCGTGTTACCTGGCTGCCAGTCCTCGGTTCATGCAAAATCTTAAGGTCCTCGGTCTGGTCCAAGGCACCAAACCTCCCAATAATTCATTAATCGATAACTAAAACTTGAAATGTAGCTCTTCTTACTGACCGATTGCATCAACGTAGATTCTTATTCTGTGTTCTAGTGTGCTGCTTGTACTGTGTCTGCATACCGCATCACGCGACAAGGGCTTGCAGACGATAAATGTAACCGTTTCAGAGAGAAAAGCGACCACTGTGACGATCTGGCGTTATGTCGATTCGATAGTAAATGACGGAAACGAGAGATTTTCTTGGGTTTTTACTACATATTAACACTTTACACAATTTCTCGTGTTACCTGGCTGCCAGTCCTCGGTTCATGCAAAATCTTAAGGTCCTCGGTCTGGTCCAAGGCACCAAACCGCCCAATAATTCATTAATCGATAACTAAAACTTGAAATGTAGCTCTTCTTACTGGCCGATTGCATCAACGTAGATTCTTATTCTGTGTTCTAGTGTGCTGCTTGTACTGTGTCTGCATACCGCATCACGCGACAAGGGCTTGCAGACGATAAATGTAACCGTTTCAGAGAGAAAAGCGACCAATGTGACGATCTGGCGTTATGTCGATTCGATAGTAAATGACGGAAACGGGAGATTTTCTTAGGTTTTTACTACATATTAACACTTTACACAATTTCTCGTGTTACCTGGCTGCCAGTCCTCGGTTCATGCAAACTCTTAAGGTCCTCGGTCTGGTCCAAGGCACCAAACCGCCCAATAATTCATTAATCGATAACTAAAACTTGAAATGTAGCTCTTCTTACTGGCCGATTGCATCAACGTAGATTCTTATTCTGTGTTCTAGTGTGCTGCTTGTACTGTGTCTGCATACCGCATCACGCGACAAGGGCTTGCAGACGATAAATGTAACCGTTTCAGAGAGAAAAGCGACCACTGTGACGATCTGGCGTTATGTCGATTCGATAGTAAATGACGGAAACGGGAGATTTTCTTAGGTTTTTACTACATATTAACACTTTACACAATTTCTCGTGTTACCTGTCTGCCAGTCCTCGGTTCATGCAAAATCTTAAGGTCCTCGGTATGGTCCAAGGCACCAAACCGCCCAATAAATCATTAATCGATAACTAAAACTTGAAATGTTGCTCTTCTTACTGGCCGATTGCATCAACGTAGATTCTTATTCTGTGTTCTAGTGTGCTGCTTGTACTGTGTCTGCATACCGCATCACGCGACAAGGGCTTGCAGACGATAAATGTAACCGTTTCAGAGAGAAAAGCGACCACAGTGACGATCTGGCGTTATGTCGATTCGACAGTAAATGACGGAAACGGGAGATTTTCTTGGGTTTTTACTACATATTAACACTTTACACAATTTCTCGTGTTACCTGGCTGCCAGTCCTCGGTTCATGCAAAATCTTAAGGTCCTCGGTAAGGTCCAAGGCACCAAACCGCCCAATAATTCATTAATCGATAACTAAAACTTGAAATGTAGCTCTTCTTCCTGGCCGATTGCATCAACGTAGATTCTTATTCTGTGTTCTAGTGTGCTGCTTGTACTGTGTCTGCAAACCGCATCACGCGACAAGGGCTTGCAGACGATAAATGTAATCGTTTCAGAGAGAAAAGCGACCACTGTGACGATCTGGCGTTATGTCGATTCGATAGTAAATGACGGAAACGGGAGATTTTCTTAGGTTTTTACTACATATTAACACTTTACACAATTTCTCGTGTTACCTGGCTGCCAGTCCTCGGTTCATGCAAAATCTTAAGGTCCTCGGTCTGGTCCAAGGCACCAAACCGCCCAATAATTCATTAATCGATAACTAAAACTTGAAATGTAGCTCTTCTTACTGGCAGATTGCATCAACGTAGATTCTTATTCTGTGTTCTAGTGTGCTGCTTGTACTGTGTCTGCATACCGCATCACGCGACAAGGGCTTGCAGACGATAAATGTAACCGTTTCAGAGAGAAAAGCGACCACTGTGACGATCTGGCGTTATGTCGATTCGATAGTAAATGACGGAAACGGGAGATTTTCTTGGGTTTTTACTACATATTAACACTTTACACAATTTCTCGTGTTACCTGTCTGCCAGTCCTCGGTTCATGCAAAATCTTAAGGTCCTCGGTCTGGTTCAAGGCACCAAACCGCCCAATAATTCATTAATCGATGACTAAAACTTGAAATGTAGCTCTTCTTACTGGCCGATTGCATCAACGTAGATTCTTATTCTGTGTTCTAGTGTGCTGCTTGTACTGTGTCTGCATACCGCATCACGCGACAAGGGCTTGCAGACGATAAATGTAACCGTTTCAGAGAGAAAAGCGACCACTCTGACGATCTGGCGTTATGTCGATTCTATAGTAAATGACGGAAACGGGAGATTTTCTTAGGTTTTTACTACATATTAACACTTTACACAATTTCTCGTGTTACCTGGCTGCCAGTCCTCGGTTCATGCAAAATCTTAAGGTCCTCGGTCTGGTCCAAGGCACCAAACCGCCCAATAATTCATTAATCGATAACTAAAACTTGAAATGTAGCTCTTCTTACTGGCCGATTGCATAAACTTAGATGCTTCTTCAGTGTTATACTAAGCGGCTTGTAGTGACTCTAAATACCGCATCACGCGACAAGGGCTTGCAGACGATAAATGTAACCGTTTCAGAGAGAAAAGCGACCACTGTGACGATCTGGCGTTATGTCGATTCGATAGTAAATGACGGAAACGGGAGATTTTCTTGGGTTTTTACTACATATTAACACTTTACACAATTTCTCGTGTTACCTGGCTGCCAGTCCTCGGTTCATGCAAAATCTTAAGGTCCTCGGTCTGGTCCAAGGCACCAAACCTCCCAATAATTCATTAATCGATAACTAAAACTTGAAATGTAGCTCTTCTTACTGACCGATTGCATCAACGTAGATTCTTATTCTGTGTTCTAGTGTGCTGCTTGTACTGTGTCTGCATACCGCATCACGCGACAAGGGCTTGCAGACGATAAATGTAACCGTTTCAGAGAGAAAAGCGACCACTCTGACGATCTGGCGTTATGTCGATTCGATAGTAAATGACGGAAACGAGAGATTTTCTTGGGTTTTTACTACATATTAACACTTTACACAATTTCTCGTGTTACCTGGCTGCCAGTCCTCGGTTCATGCAAAATCTTAAGGTCCTCGGTCTGGTCCAAGGCACCAAACCGCCCAATAATTCATTAATCGATAACTAAAACTTGAAATGTAGCTCTTCTTACTGGCCGATTGCATCAACGTAGATTCTTATTCTGTGTTCTAGTGTGCTGCTTGTACTGTGTCTGCATACCGCATCACGCGACAAGGGCTTGCAGACGATAAATGTAACCGTTTCAGAGAGAAAAGCGACCAATGTGACGATCTGGCGTTATGTCGATTCGATAGTAAATGACGGAAACGGGAGATTTTCTTAGGTTTTTACTACATATTAACACTTTACACAATTTCTCGTGTTACCTGGCTGCCAGTCCTCGGTTCATGCAAACTCTTAAGGTCCTCGGTCTGGTCCAAGGCACCAAACCGCCCAATAATTCATTAATCGATAACTAAAACTTGAAATGTAGCTCTTCTTACTGGCCGATTGCATCAACGTAGATTCTTATTCTGTGTTCTAGTGTGCTGCTTGTACTGTGTCTGCATACCGCATCACGCGACAAGGGCTTGCAGACGATAAATGTAACCGTTTCAGAGAGAAAAGCGACCACTGTGACGATCTGGCGTTATGTCGATTCGATAGTAAATGACGGAAACGGGAGATTTTCTTAGGTTTTTACTACATATTAACACTTTACACAATTTCTCGTGTTACCTGTCTGCCAGTCCTCGGTTCATGCAAAATCTTAAGGTCCTCGGTATGGTCCAAGGCACCAAACCGCCCAATAAATCATTAATCGATAACTAAAACTTGAAATGTTGCTCTTCTTACTGGCCGATTGCATCAACGTAGATTCTTATTCTGTGTTCTAGTGTGCTGCTTGTACTGTGTCTGCATACCGCATCACGCGACAAGGGCTTGCAGACGATAAATGTAACCGTTTCAGAGAGAAAAGCGACCACAGTGACGATCTGGCGTTATGTCGATTCGATAGTAAATGACGGAAACGGGAGATTTTCTTGGGTTTTTACTACATATTAACACTTTACACAATTTCTCGTGTTACCTGGCTGCCAGTCCTCGGTTCATGCAAAATCTTAAGGTCCTCGGTAAGGTCCAAGGCACCAAACCGCCCAATAATTCATTAATCGATAACTAAAACTTGAAATGTAGCTCTTCTTACTGGGCGATTGCATAAACTTAGATGCTTCTTCAGTGTTCTACTATGCCGCTTGTAGTGACTCTGCATACCGCATCACGCGACAAGGGCTTGCAGACCATAAATGTAACCGTTTCAGAGAGAAAAGCGACCACTGTGACGATCTGGCGTTATGTCGATTCGATAGTAAATGACGGAAACGGGAGATTTTCTTAGGTTTTTACTACATATTAACACTTTACACAATTTCTCGTGTTACCTGGCTGCCAGTCCTCGGTTCATGCAAAATCTTAAGGTCCTCGGTCTGGTCCAAGGCACCAAACCGCCCAATAATTCATTAATCGATAACTAAAACTTGAAATGTAGCTCTTCTTACTGGCAGATTGCATCAACGTAGATTCTTATTCTGTGTTCTAGTGTGCTGCTTGTACTGTGTCTGCATACCGCATCACGCGACAAGGGCTTGCAGACGATAAATGTAACCGTTTCAGAGAGAAAAACGACCACTGTGACGATCTGGCGTTATGTCGATTCGATAGTAAATGACGGAAACGGGAGATTTTCTTAGGTTTTTACTACATATTAACACTTTACACAATTTCTCGTGTTACCTGGCTGCCAGTCCTCGGTTCATGCAAAATCTTAAGGTCCTCGGTCTGGTCCAAGGCACCAAACCGCCCAATAATTCATTAATCGATAACTAAAACTTGAAATGAAGCTCTTCTTGCTGGGCGATTGCATAAACTTAGATGCTTCTTCAGTGTTCTACTATGCCGCTTGTAGTGACTCTGCATACCGCATCACGCGACAAGGGCTTGCAGACGATAAATGTAACCGTTTCAGAGAGAAAAGCGACCACTGTGACGATCTGGCGTTATGTCGATTCGATAGTAAAATACGGAAACGGGAGATTTTCTTGGGTTTTTACTACATATTAACACTTTACACAATTTCTCGTGTTACCTGGCTGCCAGTCCTCGGTTCATGCAAAATCTTAAGGTCCTCGGTCTGGTCCAAGACACCAAACCGCCCAATAATTCATTAATCGATAACTAAAACTTGAAATGTAGCTCTTCTTACTGGCCGATTGCATCAACGTAGATTCTTATTCTGTGTTCTAGTGTGCTGCTTGTACTGTGTCTGCATACCGCATCACGCGACAAGGGCTTGCAGACGATAAATGTAACCGTTTCAGAGAGAAAAACGACCAATGTGACGATCTGGCGTTATGTCGATTCGATAGTAAATGACGGAAACGGGAGATTTTCTTAGGTTTTTACTACATATTAACACTTTACACAATTTCTCGTGTTACCTGGCTGCCAGTCCTCGGTTCATGCAAAATCTTAAGGTCCTCGGTCTGGTCCAAGGCACCAAACCGCCCAATAATTCATTAATCGATAACTAAAACTTGAAATGTAGCTCTTCTTACTGGGCGATTGCATAAACTTAGATGCTTCTTCAGTGTTCTACTATGCCGCTTGTAGTGACTCTGCATACCGCATCACGCGACAAGGGCTTGCAGACGATAAATGTAACCGTTTCAGAGAGAAAAGCGACCACTGTGACGATCTGGCGTTATGTCGATTCGATAGTAAATGACGGAAACGGGAGATTTTCTTGGGTTTTTACTACATATTAACACTTTACACAATTTCTCGTGTTACCTGGCTGCCAGTCCTCGGTTCATGCAAAATCTTAAGGTCCTCGGTCTGGTCCAAGGCACCAAACCGCCCAATAATTCATTAATCGATAACTAAAACTTGAAATGTAGCTCTTCTTACTGGCCGATTGCATAAACTTAGATGCTTCTTCAGTGTTCTGCTATGCCGCTTGTAGTGACTCTGCATACCGCATCACGCGATAAGGGCTTGCAGACGATAAATGTAACCGTTTCAGAGAGAAAAGCGACCAATGTGACGATCTGGCGTTATGTCGATTCGATAGTAAATGACGGAAACGGGAGATTTTCTTAGGTTTTTATTACATATTAACACTTTACACAATTTCTCGTGTTACCTGGCTGCCAGTCCTCGGTTCATGAAAAAATCTTAAGGTCCTCGGTCTGGTCCAAGGCACCAAACCGCCCAATAATTCATTAATCGATAACTAAAACTTGAAATGTAGCTCTTCTTACTGGGCGATTGCATAAACCTATAAGCTTCTTCAGTGTTCTACTATGCCGCTTGTAGTGACTCTGCATACCGCATCACGCGACAAGGGCTTGCAGACGATAAATGTAACCGTTTCAGAGAGAAAAGCGACCACTGTGACGATCTGGCGTTATGTCGATTCGATAGTAAATGACGGTAACGGGAGATTTTCTTAGGTTTTTACTACATATTAACACTTTACACAATTTCTCGTGTTACCTGGCTGCCAGTCCTCGGTTCATGCAAAATCTTAAGGTCCTCGGTCTGGTCCAAGGCACCAAACCGCCCAATAATTCATTAATCGATAACTAAAACTTGAAATGTAGCTCTCCTTACTGGCCGATTGCATCAACGTAGATTCTTATTCTGTGTTCTAGTGTGCTGCTTGTACTGTGTCTGCATACCGCATCACGCGACAAGGGCTTGCAGACGATAAATGTAACCGTTTGAGAGAGAAAAGCGACCACTGTGACGATCTGGCGTTATGTCGATTGGATAGTAAATGACGGAAACGGGAGATTTTCTTGGGTTTTTACTACATATTAACACTTTACACAATTTCTCGTGTTACCTGGCTGCCAGTCCTCGGTTCATGCAAAATCTTAAAGTCCTCGGTCTGGTCCAAGGCACCAAACCGCCCAATAATTCATTAATCGATAACTAAACCTTGAAATGTAGCTCTTCTTCCTGGCCGATTGCATCAACGTAGATTCTTATTCTGTGTTCTAGTGTGCTGCTTGTACTGTGTCTGCATACCGCATCACGCGACAAGGGCTTGCAGACGATAAATGTAACCGTTTCAGAGAGAAAAGCGACCACAGTGACGATCTGGCGTTATGTCGATTCGATAGTAAATGACGGAAACGGGAGATTTTCTTGGGTTTTTACTACATATTAACACTTTACACAATTTCTCGTGTTACCTGGCTGCCAGTCCTCGGTTCATGCAAAATCTTAAGGTCCTCGGTAAGGTCCAAGGCACCAAACCGCCCAATAATTCATTAATCGATAACTAAAACTTGAAATGTAGCTCTTCTTACTGGCCGATTGCATAAACTTAGATGCTTCTTCAGTGTTCTACTATGCCGCTTGTAGTGACTCTGCATACCGCATCACGCGACAAGGGCTTGCAGACCATAAATGTAACCGTTTCAGAGAGAAAAGCGACCACTGTGACGATCTGGCGTTATGTCGATTCGATAGTAAATGACGGAAACGGGAGATTTTCTTAGGTTTTTACTACATATTAACACTTTACACAATTTCTCGTGTTACCTGGCTGCCAGTCCTCGGTTCATGCAAAATCTTAAGGTCCTCGGTCTGGTCCAAGGCACCAAACCGCCCAATAATTCATTAATCGATAACTAAAACTTGAAATGTAGCTCTTCTTACTGGCAGATTGCATCAACGTAGATTCTTATTCTGTGTTCTAGTGTGCTGCTTGTACTGTGTCTGCATACCGCATCACGCGACAAGGGCTTGCAGACGATAAATGTAACCGTTTCAGAGAGAAAAACGACCACTGTGACGATCTGGCGTTATGTCGATTCGATAGTAAATGACGGAAACGGGAGATTTTCTTAGGTTTTTACTACATATTAACACTTTACACAATTTCTCGTGTTACCTGGCTGCCAGTCCTCGGTTCATGCAAAATCTTAAGGTCCTCGGTCTGGTCCAAGGCACCAAACCGCCCAATAATTCATTAATCGATAACTAAAACTTGAAATGAAGCTCTTCTTACTGGGCGATTGCATAAACTTAGATGCTTCTTCAGTGTTCTACTATGCCGCTTGTAGTGACTCTGCATACCGCATCACGCGACAAGGGCTTGCAGACGATAAATGTAACCGTTTCAGAGAGAAAAGCGACCACTGTGACGATCTGGCGTTATGTCGATTCGATAGTAAAATACGGAAACGGGAGATTTTCTTGGGTTTTTACTACATATTAACACTTTACACAATTTCTCGTGTTACCTGGCTGCCAGTCCTCGGTTCATGCAAAATCTTAAGGTCCTCGGTCTGGTCCAAGACACCAAACCGCCCAATAATTCATTAATCGATAACTAAAACTTGAAATGTAGCTCTTCTTACTGGCCGATTGCATCAACGTAGATTCTTATTCTGTGTTCTAGTGTGCTGCTTGTACTGTGTCTGCATACCGCATCACGCGACAAGGGCTTGCAGACGATAAATGTAACCGTTTCAGAGAGAAAAACGACCACTGTGACGATCTGGCGTTATGTCGATTCGATAGTAAATGACGGAAACGGGAGATTTTCTTAGGTTTTTACTACATATTAACACTTTACACAATTTCTCGTGTTACCTGGCTGCCAGTCCTCGTTTCATGCAAAATCTTAAGGTCCTCGGTCTGGTCCAAGGCACCAAACCGCCCAATAATTCATTAATCGATAACTAAAACTTGAAATGTAGCTCTTCTTACTGGGCGATTGCATAAACTTAGATGCTTCTTCAGTGTTCTACCATGCCGCTTGTAGTGACTCTGCATACCGCATCACGCGACAAGGGCTTGCAGACGATAAATGTAACCGTTTGAGAGAGAAAAGCGACCACTCTGACGATCTGGCGTTATGTCGATTCGATAGTAAATGACGGAAACGGGAGATTTTCTTGGGTTTTTACTACATATTAACACTTTACACAATTTCTCGTGTTACCTGGCTGCCAGTCCTCGGTTCATGCAAAATCTTAAAGTCCTCGGTCTGGTCCAAGGCACCAAACCGCCCAATAATTCATTAATCGATAACTAAACCTTGAAATGTAGCTCTTCTTCCTGGCCGATTGCATCAACGTAGATTCTTATTCTGTGTTCTAGTGTGCTGCTTGTACTGTGTCTGCATACCGCATCACGCGACAAGGGCTTGCAGACGATAAATGTAACCGTTTCAGAGAGAAAAGCGACCAATATGACGATCTGGCGTTATGTCGATTCGATAGTAAATGACGGAAACGGGAGATTTTCTTAGGTTTTTACTACATATTAACACTTTACACAATTTCTCGTGTTACCTGGCTGCCAGTCCTCGGTTCATGCAAAATCTTAAGGTCCTCGGTCTGGTCCAAGTCACCAAACCGCCCAATAATTCATTAATCGATAACTAAAACTTGAAATGTAGCTCTTCTTACTGGCCGATTGCATCAACGTAGATTCTTATTCTGTGTTCTAGTGTGCTGCTTGTACTGTGTCTGCATACCGCATGACGCGACAAGGGCTTGCAGACGATAAATGTAAACGTTTCGGAGAGAAAAGCGACCAATGTGACGGTCTGGCGTTATGTCGATTCGATAGTAAATGACGGAAACGGGAGATTTTCTTAGGTTTTTACTACATATTAACACTTTACACAATTTCTCGTGTTACCTGGCTGCCAGTCCTCGGTTCATGCAAAATCTTAAGGTCCTCGGTCTGGTCCAAGGCACCAAAGCGCCCAATAATTCATTAATCGATAACTAAAACTTGAAATGTAGCTCTTCTTACTGGGCGATTGCATAAACTGAGATGCTTCTTCAGTGTTCTACTATGCCGCTTGTAGTGACTCTGCATACCGCATCACGCGACAAGGGCTTGCAGACGATAAATGTAACCGTTTCAGAGAGAAAAGCGACCACTGTGACGATCTGGCGTTATGTCGATTCGATAGTAAATGACGGAAACGGGAGATTTTCTTAGGTTTTTACTACATATTAACACTTTACATAATTTCTCGTGTTACCTGGCTGCCAGTCCTCGGTTCATGCAAAATCTTAAGGTCCTCGGTCTGGTCCAAGGCACCAAACCGCCCAATAATTCATTAATCGATAACTAAAACTTGAAATGTAGCTCTTCTTCCTGGCCGATTGCATCAACGTAGATTCTTATTCTGTGTTCTAGTGTGCTGCTTGTACTGTGTCTGCATACCGCATCACGCGACAAGGGCTTGCAGACGATAAATGTAACCGTTTCAGAGAGAAAAGCGACCACTGTGACGATCTGGCGTTATGTCGATTCGATAGTAAATGACGGAAACGGGAGATTTTCTTAGGTTTTTACTACATATTAACACTTTACACAATTTCTCGTGTTACCTGGCTGCCAGTCCTCGGTTCATGCAAAATCTTAAGGTCCTCGGTCTGGTCCAAGGCACCAAAGCGCCCAATAATTCATTAATCGATAACTAAAACTTGAAATGTAGCTCTTCTTCCTGGCCGATTGCATCAACGTAGATTCTTATTCTGTGTTCTAGTGTGCTGCTTGTACTGTGTCTGCATACCGCATCACGCGACAAGGGCTTGCAGACGATAAATGTAACCGTTTCAGAGAGAAAAGCGACCACTGTGACGATCTGGCGTTATGTCGATTCGATAGTAAATGACGGAAACGGAAGATTTTCTTAGGTTTTTACTACATATTAACACTTTACACAATTTCTCGTGATACCTGGCTGCCAGTCCTCGGTTCATGCAAAATCTTAAGGTCCTCGGTCTGGTCCAAGGCACCAAACCGCCCAATAATTCATTAATCGATAACTAAAACTTGAAATGTAGCTCTTCTTACTGGCCGATTGCATCAACGTAGATTCTTATTCTGTGTTCTAGTGTGCTGCTTGTACTGTGTCTGCATACCGCATCACGCGACAAGGGCTTGCAGACGATAAATGTAAACGTTTCAGGGAGAAAAGCGACCAATGTGACGGTCTGGCGTTATGTCGATTCGATAGTAAATGACGGAAACGGGAGATTTTCACGGGTTTTTACTACATATTAACACTTTACACAATTTCTCGTGTTACCTGGCTGCCAGTCCTCGGTTCATGCAAAATCTTAAGGTCCTCGGTCTGGTCCAAGGCACCAAACCGCCCAATAATTCATTAATCGATAACTAAAACTTGAAATGTAGCTCTTCTTACTGGGCGATTGCATAAACTTAGATGCTTCTTCAGTGTTCTACTATGCCGCTTGTAGTGACTCTGCATACCGCATCACGCGACAAGGGCTTGCAGACGATAAATGTAACCGTTTCAGAGAGAAGCGACCACTGTGACGATCTGGCGTTATGTCGATTCGATAGTAAATGACGGAAACGGGAGATTTTCTTGGGTTTTTACTACATATTAACACTTTACACAATTTCTCGTGTTACCTGGCTGCCAGTCCTCAGTTCATGCAAAATCTTAAGGTCCTCGGTCTGGTCCAAGGCACCAAACCGCCCAATAATTCATTAATCGATAACTAAAACTTGAAATGTAGCTCTTCTTACTGGCCGATTGCATCAACGTAGATTCTTATTCTGTGTTCTAGTGTGCTGCTTGTACTGTGTCTGCATACCGCATCACGCGACAAGGGCTTGCAGACGATAAATGTAACCGTTTCAGAGAGAAAAGCGAACAATATGACGATCTGGCGTTATGTCGATTCGATAGTAAATGACGGAAACGGGAGATTTTCTTGGGTTTTTACTACATATTAACACTTTACACAATTTCTCGTGTTACCTGGCTGCCAGTCCTCGGTTCATGCAAAATCGTAAGGTCCTCGGTCTGGTCCAAGGCACTAAACCGCCCAATAATTCATTAATCGATAACTAAAAGTTGAAATGTAGCTCTTCTTACTGGCCGATTGCATCAACGTAGATTCTTATTCTGTGTTCTAGTGTGCTGCTTGTACTGTGTCTGCATACCGCATCACGCGACAAGGGCTTGCAGACGATAAATGTAACCGTTTCAGAGAGAAAAGCGACCACTGTGACGATCTGGCGTTATGTCGATTCGATAGTAAATGAAGGAAACGGGAGATTTTCTTAGGTTTTTACTACATATTAACACTTTACACAATTTCTCGTGTTACCTGGCTGCCAGTCCTCGGTTCATGCAAAATCGTAAGGTCCTCGGTCTGGTCCAAGGCACCAAACCGCCCAATAATTCATTAATCGATAACTAAAACTTGAAATGTAGCTCTTCTTACTGGCCGATAGCATCAACGTAGATTCTTATTCTGTGTTCTACTATGCCGCTTGTAGTGACTCTGCATACCGCATCACGCGACAAGGGCTTGCAGACGATAAATGTAACCGTTTCAGAGAGAAAAGCGACCACTGTGACGATCTGGCGTTATGTCGATTCGATAGTAAATGACGGAAACGGGAGATTTTCTTAGGTTTTTACTACATATTAACACTTTACACAATTTCTCGTGTTACCTGGCTGCCAGTCCTCGGTTCATGCAAAATCTTAAGGTCCTCGGTCTGGTCCAAGGCACCGAACCGCCCAATAATTCATTAATCGATAACTAAAACTTGAAATGTAGCTCTTCTTACTGGCCGATTGCTTCAACGTAGATTCTTATTCTGTGTTCTACTATGCCGCTTGTAGTGACTCTGCATACCGCATCACGCGACAAGGGCTTGCAGACGATAAATGTAACCGTTTCAGAGAGAAAAGCGACCACTGTGACGATCTGGCGTTATGTCGATTCGATAGTAAATGACGGAAACGGGAGATTTTCTTAGGTTTTTACTACATATTAACACTTTACACAATTTCTCGTGTTACCTGGCTGCCAGTCCTCGGTGCATGCAAAATCTTAAGGTCCTCGGTCTGGTCCAAGGCACCAAACCGCCCAATAATTCATTAATCGATAACTAAAACTTGAAATGTAGCTCTTCTTACTGGCCGATTGCATCAACGTAGATTCTTATTCTGTGTTCTAGTGTGCTGCTTGTACTGTGTCTGCATACCTCATCACGCGACAAGGGCTTGCAGGCAATAAATGTAACCGTTTCAGAGAGAAAAGCGACCAATGTGACGATCTGGCGTTATGTCGATTCGATAGTAAATGACGGAAACGGGAGATTTTCTTAGGTTTTTACTACATATTAACACTTTACACAATTTCTCGTGTTACCTGGCTGCCAGTCCTCGGTTCATGCAAAATCTTAAGGTCCTCGGTCTGGTCCAAGGCACCAAACCGCCCAATAATTCATTAATCGATAACTAAAACTTGAAATGTAGCTCTCCTTACTGGCCGATTGCATCAACGTAGATTCTTATTCTGTGTTCTAGTGTGCTGCTTGTACTGTGTCTGCATACCGCATCACGCGACAAGGGCTTGCAGACGATAAATGTAACCGTTTCAGAGAGAAAAGCGACCACTGTGACGGTCTGGCGTTATGACGATTCGATAGTAAATGACGGAAACGGGAGATTTTCTTAGGTTTTTACTACATATTAACACTTTACACAATTTCTCGTGTTACCTGGCTGCCAGTCCTCGGTTCATGCAAAATCTTAACGTCCTCGGTCTGGTCCAAGGCACCAAACCGCCCAATAATTCATTAATCGATAACTAAAAGTTGAAATGTAGCTCTTCTTACTGGCCGATTGCATCAACGTAGGTTCTTATTCTGTGTTCTAGTGTGCTGCTTGTACTGTGTCTGCATACCGCATCACGCGACAAGGGCTTGCAGACGATAAATGTAACCGTTTCAGAGAGAAAAGCGACCACTGTGACGATCTGGCGTTATGTCGATTCGATAGTAAATGACGGAAACGGGAGATTTTCTTAGGTTTTTACTACATATTAACTCTTTACACAATTTCTTGTGTTACCTGGCTGCCAGTCCTTGGTTCATGCAAAATCTTAAGGTCCTCGGTCTGGTCCAAGGCACCAAACCGCCCAATAATTCATTAATCGATAACTAAAACTTGAAATGTAGCTCTTCTTGTGGTGTCACCGCCAGACACCACACTTGCTAGGTGGTAGCTTAAATCGGCCGCGGTCCATTAGTACATGTCGGACCCGCGTGTCGCCGCCATCAGTACTTGCAGACCTAGCGCCACCACATGGCAGGTCTAGAAAGACGGACTAGCACTCGCCCCAGTTGTACGGACGACATTGCTAGCGACTAGACGTACGAAGCCTTCCTCTCATTTGCCGAGAGACAGTTAGAATAGCCTTCAGCTAAGTCCATAGCTACGACCTAGCAAGGCGCAGTTGACCATATCTGGAGAGAGTCTTACTTGTATTCACCATAGAGATGTACCACACAAGAGAATAAAGTTAAGTATACGAGAAGCTCCGTTCTTTTCTTTATAGCATTTATGAAGTATCCCGTTTCAGACTTCACGCCCGTCTGCATTAGTTAGCGTGCCTTTCGGCTACCTCCGAGTGGTGTGGCTGTCTTGCTACGCCACAACACTTCTTACTGGCCGATTGCGTAAACTTAGATGCTTCTTCAGTGTTCTACTATGCCGCTTGTAGTGACTCTGCACACCGCATCACGCGACAAGGGCTTGCAGACGATAAATGTAACCGTTTCAGAGAGAAAAGCGACCACTGTGACGATCTGGCGTTATGTCGATTCGATAGTAAATGAGGGAAACGAGAGATTATCTTGGGTTTTTACTACATATTAACACTTTACACAATTTCTCGTGTTACCTGGCTGCCAGTCCTCGGTTCATGCAAAATCTTAAGGTCCTCGGTCTGGTCCAAGGCACCAGACCGCCCAATAATTCATTAATCGATAACTAAAACTTGAAATGTAGCTCTTCTTACTGGCCGATTGCATCAACGTAGATTCTTATTCTGTGTTCTAGTGTGCTGCTTGTACTGTGTCTGCATACCGCATCACACGACAAGGGCTTGCAGACGATAAATGTAACCGTTTCAGAGAGAAAAGCGACCACTGTGACGATCTGGCGTTATGTCGATTCGATAGTAAATGACGGAAACGGGAGATTTTCTTAGGTTATTACTACATATTAACACTTTACACAATTACTCGTGTTACCTGGCTGCCAGTTCTCGGTTCATGCAAAATCTTAAGGTCCTCGGTCTGGTCCAAGGCACCAAACCGCCCAATAATTCATTAATCGATAACTAAAACTTGAAATGTAGCTCTTCTTACTGGCCGATTGCATCAACGTAGATTCTTATTCTGTGTTCTAGTGTGCTGCTTGTACTGTGTCTGCATACCGCATCACGCGACAAGGGCTTGCAGACGATAAATGTAACCGTTTCAGAGAGAAAAGCGAGCACTGTGACGATCTGGCGTTATGTCGATTCGATAGTAAATGACGGAAACGGGAGATTTTCTTAGGTTTTTACTACATATTAACACTTTACACAATTTCTCGTGTTACCTGGCTGCCAGTCCTCGGTTCATGCAAAATCTTAAGGTCCTCGGTCTGGTCCAAGGCACCAAAGCGCCCAATAATTCATTAATCGATAACTAAAACTTGAAATGTAGCTCTTCTTACTGGGCGATTGCATAAACTTAGATGCTTCTTCAGTGTTCTACTATGCCGCTTGTAGTGACTCTGCATACCGCATCACGCGACAAGGGCTTGCAGACGATAAATGTAACCGTTTCAGAGAGAAAAGCGACCACTGTGACGATCTGGCGTTATGTCGATTCGATAGTAAATGACGGAAACGGGAGATTTTCTTAGGTTTTTACTACATATTAACACTTTACACAATTTCTCGTGTTACCTGGCTGCCAGTCCTCGGTTCATGCAAAATCTTAAGGTCCTCGGTCTGGTCCAAGGCACCAAACCGCCCAATAATTCATTAATCGATAACTAAAACTTGAAATGTAGCTCTTCTTCCTGGCCGATTGCATCAACGTAGATTCTTATTCTGTGTTCTAGTGTGCTGCTTGTACTGTGTCTGCATACCGCATCACGCGACAAGGGCTTGCAGACGATAAATGTAACCGTTTCAGAGAGAAAAGCGACCACTGTGACGATCTGGCGTTATGTCGATTCGATAGTAAATGACGGAAACGGAAGATTTTCTTGGGTTTTTACTACATATTAACACTTTACACAATTTCTCGTGATACCTGGCTGCCAGTCCTCGGTTCATGCAAAATCTTAAGGTCCTCGGTCTGGTCCAAGGCACCAAACCGCCCAATAATTCATTAATCGATAACTAAAACTTGAAATGTAGCTCTTCTTACTGGCCGATTGCATCAACGTAGATTCTTATTCTGTGTTCTAGTGTGCTGCTTGTACTGTGTCTGCATACCGCATCACGCGACAAGGGCTTGCAGACGATAAATGTAAACGTTTCAGAGAGAAAAGCGACCAATGTGACGGTCTGGCGTTATGTCGATTCGATAGTAAATGACGGAAACGGGAGATTTTCACGGGTTTTTACTACATATTAACACTTTACACAATTTCTCGTGTTACCTGGCTGCCAGTCCTCGGTTCATGCAAAATCTTAAGGTCCTCGGTCTGGTCCAAGGCACCAAACCGCCCAATAATTCATTAATCGATAACTAAAACTTGAAATGTAGCTCTTCTTACTGGGCGATTGCATAAACTTAGATGCTTCTTCAGTGTTCTACTATGCCGCTTGTAGTGACTCTGCATACCGCATCACGCGACAAGGGCTTGCAGACGATAAATGTAACCGTTTCAGAGAGAAGCGACCACTGTGACGATCTGGCGTTATGTCGATTCGATAGTAAATGACGGAAACGGGAGATTTTCTTGGGTTTTTACTACATATTAACACTTTACACAATTTCTCGTGTTACCTGGCTGCCAGTCCTCAGTTCATGCAAAATCTTAAGGTCCTCGGTCTGGTCCAAGGCACCAAACCGCCCAATAATTCATTAATCGATAACTAAAACTTGAAATGTAGCTCTTCTTACTGGCCGATTGCATCAACGTAGATTCTTATTCTGTGTTCTAGTGTGCTGCTTGTACTGTGTCTGCATACCGCATCACGCGACAAGGGCTTGCAGACGATAAATGTAACCGTTTCAGAGAGAAAAGCGAACAATGTGACGATCTGGCGTTATGTCGATTCGATAGTAAATGACGGAAACGGGAGATTTTCTTGGGTTTTTACTACATATTAACACTTTACACAATTTCTCGTGTTACCTGGCTGCCAGTCCTCGGTTCATGCAAAATCTTAAGGTCCTCGGTCTGGTCCAAGGCACTAAACCGCCCAATAATTCATTAATCGATAACTAAAAGTTGAAATGTAGCTCTTCTTACTGGCCGATTGCATCAACGTAGATTCTTATTCTGTGTTCTAGTGTGCTGCTTGTACTGTGTCTGCATACCGCATCACGCGACAAGGGCTTGCAGACGATAAATGTAACCGTTTCAGAGAGAAAAGCGACCACTGTGACGATCTGGCGTTATGTCGATTCGATAGTAAATGACGGAAACGGGAGATTTTCTTAGGTTTTTACTACATATTAACACTTTACACAATTTCTCGTGTTACCTGGCTGCCAGTCCTCGGTTCATGCAAAATCTTAAGGTCCTCGGTCTGGTCCAAGGCACCAAACCGCCCAATAATTCATTAATCGATAACTAAAACTTGAAATGTAGCTCTTCTTACTGGCCGATAGCATCAACGTAGATTCTTATTCTGTGTTCTACTATGCCGCTTGTAGTGACTCTGCATACCGCATCACGCGACAAGGGCTTGCAGACGATAAATGTAACCGTTTCAGAGAGAAAAGCGACCACTGTGACGATCTGGCGTTATGTCGATTCGATAGTAAATGACGGAAACGGGAGATTTTCTTAGGTTTTTACTACATATTAACACTTTACACAATTTCTCGTGTTACCTGGCTGCCAGTCCTCGGTTCATGCAAAATCTTAAGGTCCTCGGTCTGGTCCAAGGCACCGAACCGCCCAATAATTCATTAATCGATAACTAAAACTTGAAATGTAGCTCTTCTTACTGGCCGATTGCTTCAACGTAGATTCTTATTCTGTGTTCTACTATGCCGCTTGTAGTGACTCTGCATACCGCATCACGCGACAAGGGCTTGCAGACGATAAATGTAACCGTTTCAGAGAGAAAAGCGACCACTGTGACGATCTGGCGTTATGTCGATTCGATAGTAAATGACGGAAACGGGAGATTTTCTTAGGTTTTTACTACATATTAACACTTTACACAATTTCTCGTGTTACCTGGCTGCCAGTCCTCGGTTCATGCAAAATCTTAAGGTCCTCGGTCTGGTCCAAGGCACCAAACCGCCCAATAATTCATTAATCGATAACTAAAACTTGAAATGTAGCTCTTCTTACTGGCCGATTGCATCAACGTAGATTCTTATTCTGTGTTCTAGTGTGCTGCTTGTACTGTGTCTGCATACCGCATCACGCGACAAGGGCTTGCAGGCGATAAATGTAACCGTTTCAGAGAGAAAAGCGACCAATGTGACGATCTGGCGTTATGTCGATTCGATAGTAAATGACGGAAACGGGAGATTTTCTTAGGTTTTTACTACATATTAACACTTTACACAATTTCTCGTGTTACCTGGCTGCCAGTCCTCGGTTCATGCAAAATCTTAAGGTCCTCGGTCTGGTCCAAGGCACCAAACCGCCCAATAATTCATTAATCGATAACTAAAACTTGAAATGTAGCTCTCCTTACTGGCCGATTGCATCAACGTAGATTCTTATTCTGTGTTCTAGTGTGCTGCTTGTACTGTGTCTGCATACCGCATCACGCGACAAGGGCTTGCAGACGATAAATGTAACCGTTTCAGAGAGAAAAGCGACCACTGTGACGGTCTGGCGTTATGTCGATTCGATAGTAAATGACGGAAACGGGAGATTTTCTTAGGTTTTTACTACATATTAACACTTTACACAATTTCTCGTGTTACCTGGCTGCCAGTCCTCGGTTCATGCAAAATCTTAACGTCCTCGGTCTGGTCCAAGGCACCAAACCGCCCAATAATTCATTAATCGATAACTAAAACTTGAAATGTAGCTCTTCTTACTGGCCGATTGCATCAACGTAGGTTCTTATTCTGTGTTCTACTATGCCGCTTGTAGTGACTCTGCATACCGCATCACGCGACAAGGGCTTGCAGACGATAAATGTAACCGTTTCAGAGAGAAAAGCGACCACTGTGACGATCTGGCGTTATGTCGATTCGATAGTAAATGACGGAAACGGGAGATTTTCTTAGGTTTTTACTACATATTAACTCTTTACACAATTTCTTGTGTTACCTGGCTGCCAGTCCTTGGTTCATGCAAAATCTTAAGGTCCTCGGTCTGGTCCAAGGCACCAAACCGCCCAATAATTCATTAATCGATAACTAAAACTTGAAATGTAGCTCTTCTTGTGGTGTCACCGCCAGACACCACACTTGCTAGGTGGTAGCTTAAATCGGCCGCGGTCCATTAGTACATGTCGGACCCGCGTGTCGCCGCCATCAGTACTTGCAGACCTAGCGCCACCACATGGCAGGTCTAGAAAGACGGACTAGCACTCGCCCCAGTTGTACGGACGACATTGCTAGCGACTAGACGTACGAAGCCTTCCTCTCATTTGCCGAGAGACAGTTAGAATAGCCTTCAGCTAAGTCCATAGCTACGACCTAGCAAGGCGCAGTTGACCATATCTGGAGAGAGTCTTACTTGTATTCACCATAGAGATGTACCACACAAGAGAATAAAGTTAAGTATACGAGAAGCTCCGTTCTTTTCTTTATAGCATTTATGAAGTATCCCGTTTCAGACTTCACGCCCGTCTGCATTAGTTAGCGTGCCTTTCGGCTACCTCCGAGTGGTGTGGCTGTCTTGCTACGCCACAACACTTCTTACTGGCCGATTGCATAAACTTAGATGCTTCTTCAGTGTTCTACTATGCCGCTTGTAGTGACTCTGCATACCGCATCACGCGACAAGGGCTTGCAGACGATAAATGTAACCGTTTCAGAGAGAAAAGCGACCACTGTGACGATCTGGCGTTATGTCGATTCGATAGTAAATGAGGGAAACGAGAGATTATCTTGGGTTTTTACTACATATTAACACTTTACACAATTTCTCGTGTTACCTGGCTGCCAGTCCTCGGTTCATGCAAAATCTTAAGGTCCTCGGTCTGGTCCAAGGCACCAAACCGCCCAATAATTCATTAATCGATAACTAAAACTTGAAATGTAGCTCTTCTTACTGGGCGATTGCATAAACTTAGATGCTTCTTCAGTGTTCTACTATGCCGCTTGTAGTGACTCTGCATACCGCATCACGCGACAAGGGCTTGCAGACGATAAATGTAACCGTTTCAGAGAGAAAAGCGACCACTGTGACGATCTGGCGTTATGTCGATTCGATAGTAAATGACGGAAACGGGAGATTTTCTTAGGTTATTACTACATATTAACACTTTACACAATTACTCGTGTTATCTGGCTGCCAGTTCTCGGTTCATGCAAAATCTTAAGGTCCTCGGTCTGGTCCAAGGCACCAAACCGCCCAATAATTCATTAATCGATAACTAAAACTTGAAATGTAGCTCTTCTTACTGGCCGATTGCATCAACGTAGATTCTTATTCTGTGTTCTAGTGTGCTGCTTGTACTGTGTCTGCATACCGCATCACGCGACAAGGGCTTGCAGACGATAAATGTAACCGTTTCAGAGAGAAAAGCGAGCACTGTGACGATCTGGCGTTATGTCGATTCGATAGTAAATGACGGAAACGGGAGATTTTCTTAGGTTTTTACTACATATTAACACTTTACACAATTTCTCGTGTTACCTGGCTGCCAGTCCTCGGTTCACGCAAAATCTTAAGGTCCTCGGTCTGGTCCAAGGCACCAAACCGCCCAATAATTCATTAATCGATAACTAAAACTTGAAATGTAGCTCTTCTTACTGGCCGATTGCATCAACGTAGATTCTTATTCTGTGTTCTAGTGTGCTGCTTGTACTGTGTCTGCATACCGCATCACGCGACAAGGGCTTGCAGACGATAAATGTAACCGTTTCAGAGAGAAAAGCGACCAATGTGACGATCTGGCGTTATGTCGATTCGATAGTAAATGACGGAAACGGGAGATTTTCTTGGGTTTTTACTACATATTAACACTTTACACAATTTCTCGTGTTACCTGGCTGCCCGTCCTCGGTTCATGCAAAATCTTAAGGTCCTCGGTCTGGTCCAAGGCACCAAACCGCCCAATAATTCATTAATCGATAACTAAAACTTGAAATGTAGCTCTTCTTACTGGCCGATTGCATCAACGTAGATTCTTATTCTGTGTTCTAGTGTGCTGCTTGTACTGTGTCTGCATACCGCAACCCGCGACAAGGGCTTGCAGACGATAAATGTAACCGTTTCAGAGAGAAAAGCGACCACTGTGACGATCTGGCGTTATGTCGATTCGATAGTAAATGACGGAAACGAGAGATTTTCTTAGGTTTTTACTACATATTAACACTTTACACAATTTCTCGTGTTACCTGGCTGCCAGTCCTCGGTTCATGCAAAATCTTAAGGTCCTCGGTCTGGTCCAAGGCACCAAACCGCCCAATAATTCATTAATCGATAACTAAAACTTGAAATGTAGCTCTTCTTACTGGCCGATTGCATCAACGTAGATTCTTATTCTGTGTTCTACTATGACGCTTGTAGTGACTCTGCATACCGCATCACGCGACAAGGGCTTGCAGACGATAAATGTAACCGTTTCAGAGAGAAAAGCGACCACTGTGACGATCTGGCGTTATGTCGATTCGATAGTATATGACGGAAACGGGAGATTTTCTTAGGTTTTTACTACATATTAACACTTTACACAATTTCTCGTGTTACCTGGCTGCCAGTCCTCGGTTCATGCAAAATCTTAAGGTCCTCGGTCTGGTCCAAGGCACCAAACCGCCCAATAATTCATTAATCGATAACTAAAACTTGAAATGTAGCTCTTCTTACTGGCCGATTGCATCAACGTAGATTCTTATTCTGTGTTCTAGTGTGCTGCTTGTACTGTGTCTGCATACCGCATCACGCGACAAGGGCTTGCAGGCGATAAATGTAACCGTTTCAGAGAGAAAAGCGACCAATGTGACGATCTGGCGTTATGTCGATTCGATAGTAAATGACGGAAACGGGAGATTTTCTTAGGTTTTTACTACATATTAACACTTTACACAATTTCTCGTGTTACCTGGCTGCCAGTCCTCGGTTCATGCAAAATCTTAAGGTCCTCGGCCTGGTCCAAGGCACCAAACCGCCCAATAATTCATTAATCGATAACTAAAACTTGAAATGTAGCTCTTCTTACTGGCCGATTGCATCAACGTAGATTCTTATTCTGTGTTCTAGTGTGCTGCTTGTACTGTGTCTGCATACCGCATCACGCGACAAGGGCTTGCAGGCGATAAATGTAACCGTTTCAGAGAGAAAAGCGACCAATGTGACGATCTGGCGTTATGTCGATTCGATAGTAAATGACGGAAACGGGAGATTTTCTTAGGTTTTTACTACATATTAACACTTTACACAATTTCTCGTGTTACCTGGCTGCCAGTCCTCGGTACATGCAAAATCTTAAGGTCCTCGGTCTGGTCCAAGGCACCAAACCGCCCAATAATTCATTAATCGATAACTAAAACTTGAAATGTAGCTCTCCTTACTGGCCGATTGCATCAACGTAGATTCTTATTCTGTGTTCTAGTGTGCTGCTTGTACTGTGTCTGCATACCGCATCACGCGACAAGGGCTTGCAGACGATAAATGTAACCGTTTCAGAGAGAAAAGCGACCACTGTGACGGTCTGGCGTTATGTCGATTCGATAGTAAATGACGGAAACGGGAGATTTTCTTAGGTTTTTACTACATATTAACACTTTACACAATTTCTCGTGTTACCTGGCTGCCAGTCCTCGGTTCATGCAAAATCTTAACGTCCTCGGTCTGGTCCAAGGCACCAAACCGCCCAATAATTCATTAATCGATAACTAAAACTTGAAATGTAGCTCTTCTTACTGGCCGATTGCATCAACGTAGGTTCTTATTCTTTGTTCTACTATGCCGCTTGTAGTGACTCTGCATACCGCATCTCGCGACAAGGGCTTGCAGACGATAAATGTAACCGTTTCAGAGAGAAAAGCGACCACTGTGACGATCTGGCGTTATGTCGATTCGATAGTAAATGACGGAAACGGGAGATTTTCTTAGGTTTTTACTACATATTAACTCTTTACACAATTTCTTGTGTTACCTGGCTGCCAGTCCTTGGTTCATGCAAAATCTTAAGGTCCTCGGTCTGGTCCAAGGCACCAAACCGCCCAATAATTCATTAATCGATAACTAAAACTTGAAATGTAGCTCTTCTTGTGGTGTCACCGCCAGACACCACACTTGCTAGGTGGTAGCTTAAATCGGCCGCGGTCCATTAGTACATGTCGGACCCGCGTGTCGCCGCCATCAGTACTTGCAGACCTAGCGCCACCACATGGCAGGTCTAGAAAGACGGACTAGCACTCGCCCCAGTTGTACGGACGACATTGCTAGCGACTAGACGTACGAAGCCTTCCTCTCATTTGCCGAGAGACAGTTAGAATAGCCTTCAGCTAAGTCCATAGCTACGACCTAGCAAGGCGCAGTTGACCATATCTGGAGAGAGTCTTACTTGTATTCACCATAGAGATGTACCACACAAGAGAATAAAGTTAAGTATACGAGAAGCTCCGTTCTTTTCTTTATAGCATTTATGAAGTATCCCGTTTCAGACTTCACGCCCGTCTGCATTAGTTAGCGTGCCTTTCGGCTACCTCCGAGTGGTGTGGCTGTCTTGCTACGCCACAACACTTCTTACTGGCCGATTGCATAAACTTAGATGCTTCTTCAGTGTTCTACTATGCCGCTTGTAGTGACTCTGCATACCGCATCACGCGACAAGGGCTTGCAGACGATAAATGTAACCGTTTCAGAGAGAAAAGCGACCACTGTGACGATCTGGCGTTATGTCGATTCGATAGTAAATGAGGGAAACGAGAGATTATCTTGGGTTTTTACTACATATTAACACTTTACACAATTTCTCGTGTTACCTGGCTGCCAGTCCTCGGTTCATGCAAAATCTTAAGGTCCTCGGTCTGGTCCAAGGCACCAGACCGCCCAATAATTCATTAATCGATAACTAAAACTTGAAATGTAGCTCTTCTTACTGGCCGATTGCATCAACGTAGATTCTTATTCTGTGTTCTAGTGTGCTGCTTGTACTGTGTCTGCATACCGCATCACACGACAAGGGCTTGCAGACGATAAATGTAACCGTTTCAGAGAGAAAAGCGACCACTGTGACGATCTGGCGTTATGTCGATTCGATAGTAAATGACGGAAACGGGAGATTTTCTTAGGTTATTACTACATATTAACACTTTACACAATTACTCGTGTTACCTGGCTGCCAGTTCTCGGTTCATGCAAAATCTTAAGGTCCTCGGTCTGGTCCAAGGCACCAAACCGCCCAATAATTCATTAATCGATAACTAAAACTTGAAATGTAGCTCTTCTTACTGGCCGATTGCATCAACGTAGATTCTTATTCTGTGTTCTAGTGTGCTGCTTGTACTGTGTCTGCATACCGCATCACGCGACAAGGGCTTGCAGACGATAAATGTAACCGTTTCAGAGAGAAAAGCGAGCACTGTGACGATCTGGCGTTATGTCGATTCGATAGTAAATGACGGAAACGGGAGATTTTCTTAGGTTTTTACTACATATTAACACTTTACACAATTTCTCGTGTTACCTGGCTGCCAGTCCTCGATTCATGCTAAATCTTAAGGTCCTCGGTCTGGTCCAAGGCACCAAACCGCCCAATAATTCATTAATCGATAACTAAAACTTGAAATGTAGCTCTTCTTACTGGCCGATTGCATCAACGTAGATTCTTATTCTGTGTTCTAGTGTGCTGCTTGTACTGTGTCTGCATACCGCATCACGCGACAAGGGCTTGCAGACGATAAATGTAACCGTTTCAGAGAGAAAAGCGACCAATGTGACGATCTGGCGTTATGTCGATTCGATAGTAAATGACGGAAACGGGAGATTTTCTTGGGTTTTTACTACATATTAACACTTTACACAATTTCTCGTGTTACCTGGCTGCCCGTCCTCGGTTCATGCAAAATCTTAAGGTCCTCGGTCTGGTCCAAGGCACCAAACCGCCCAATAATTCATTAATCAATAACTAAAACTTGAAATGTAGCTCTTCTTACTGGCCGATTGCATCAACGTAGATTCTTATTCTGTGTTCTAGTGTGCTGCTTGTACTGTGTCTGCATACCGTAACCCGCGACAAGGGCTTGCAGACGATAAATGTAACCGTTTCAGAGAGAAAAGCGACCACTGTGACGATCTGGCGTTATGTCGATTCGATAGTAAATGACGGAAACGGGAGATTTTCTTAGGTTTTTACTACATATTAACACTTTACACAATTTCTCGTGTTACCTGGCTGCCAGTCCTCGGTTCATGCAAAATCTTAAGGTCCTCGGTCTGGTCCAAGGCACCAAACCGCCCAATAATTCATTAATCGATAACTAAAACTTGAAATGTAGCTCTTCTTACTGGCCGATTGCATCAACGTAGATTCTTACTCTGTGTTCTACTATGACGCTTGTAGTGACTCTGCATACCGCATCACGCGACAAGGGCTTGCAGACGATAAATGTAACCGTTTCAGAGAGAAAAGCGACCACTGTGACGATCTGGCGTTATGTCGATTCGATAGTAAATGACGGAAACGGGAGATTTTCTTAGGTTTTTACTACATATTAACACTTTACACAATTTCTCGTGATACCTGGCTGCCAGTCCTCGGTTCATGCAAAATCTTAAGGTCCTCGGTCTGGTCCAAGGCACCAAACCGCCCAATAATTCATTAATCGATAACTAAAACTTGAAATGTAGCTCTTCTTCCTGGCCGATTGCATCGACGTAGATTCTTATTCTGTGTTCTAGTGTGCTGCTTGTACTGTGTCTGCATACCGCATCACGCGACAAGGGCTTGCAGACGATAAATGTAACCGTTTCAGAGAGAAAAGCGACCACTGTGACGATCTGGCGTTATGTCGATTCGATAGTAAATGACGGAAACGGGAGATTTTCTTAGGTTTTTACTACATATTAACACTTTACACAATTTCTCGTGTTACCTGGCTGCCAGTCCTCGGTTCATGAAAAAATCTTAAGGTCCTCGGTCTGGTCCAAGGCACCAAACCGCAGAATAATTCATTAATCGATAACTAAAACTTGAAATGTAGCTCTTCTTCCTGGCCAATTGCATCAACGTAGATTCTTATTCTGTGTTCTAGTGTGCTGCTTGTACTGTGTCTGCGTACCGCATCACGCTACAAGGGCTTGCAGACGATAAATGTAACCGTTTCAGAGAGAAAAGCGACCACTGTGACGATCTGGCGTTATGTCGATTCGATAGTAAATGACGGAAACGGGAGATTTTCTTAGGTTTTTACTACAAATTAACACTTTACACAATTTCTCGTGTTACCTGGCTGCCAGTCCTCGGTTCATGCAAAATCTTAAGGTCCTCGGTCTGGTCCAAGGCACCAAACCGACCAATAATTCATTAATCGATAACTAAAACTTGAAATGTAGCTCTTCTTACTGGGCGATTGCATAAACTTAGATGCTACTTCAGAGTTCTACTATGCCGCTTGTAGTGACTCTGCATACCTTATCACGCGACAAGGGCTTGCAGACGATAAATGTAACCGTTTCAGAGAGAAAAGCGACCACTGTGACGATCTGGCGTTATGTCGATTCGATAGTAAATGACGGAAACGGGAGATTTTCTTAGGTTTTTACTACATATTAACACTTTACACAATTTCTCGTGTTACCTGGCTGCCAGTCCTCGGTTCATGCAAAATCTTAAGGTCCTCGGTCTGGTCCAAGGCACCAAACCGCCCAATAATTCATTAATCGATAACCAAAACTTGAAATGTAGCTCTTCTTACTGGCCGATTGCATCAACGTAGATTCTTATTCTGTGTTCTAGTGTGCTGCTTGTACTGTGTCTGCATACCGCATCACACGACAAGGGCTTGCAGACGATAAATGTAACCATTTCAGAGAGAAAAGCGAGCACTGTGACGATCTGGCGTTATGTCGATTCGATAGTAAATGACGGAAACGGGAGATTTTCTTAGGTTTTTACTACATATTAACACTTTACACAATTTCTCGTGTTACCTGGCTGCCAGTCCTCGGTTCATGCAAAATCTTAAGGTCCTCGGTCTGGTCCAAGGCACCAAACCGCCCAATAATTCATTAATCGATAACTAAAACTTGAAATGTAGCTCTTCTTACTGGCCGATTGCATCAACGTAGATTCTTATTCTCTGTTCTAGTGTGCTGCTTGTACTGTGTCTGCATACCGCATCACGCGACAAGGGCTTGCAGACGATAAATGTAACCGTTTCAGAGAGAAAAGCGACCACTGTGACGATCTGGCGTTATGTCGATTCGATAGTAAATGACGGAAACGGGAGATTTTCTTAGGTTTTTACTACATATTAACACTTTACACAATTTCTCGTGTTACCTGGCTGCCAGTCCTCGGTTCATGAAAAAACCTCAAGGTCCTCGGTCTGGTCCAAGGCACCAAACCGCCCAATAATTCATTAATCGATAACTAAAACTTGAAATGTAGCTCTTCTTCCTGGCCGATTGCATCAACGTAGATTCTTATTCTGTGTTCTAGTGTGCTGCTTGTACTGTGTCTGCATACCGCATCACGCGACAGGGGCTTGCAGACGATAAATGTAACCGTTTCAGAGAGAAAAGCGATCACTGTGACGATCAGGCGTTATGTTGATTCGATAGTAAATGACGGAAACGGGAGATTTTCTTAGGTTTTTAATACATATTAACACTTTACACAATTCCTCGTGTTACCTGGCTGCCAGTCCTCGGTTCATGCAAAATCTTAAGGTCCTCGGTCTGGTCCAAGGCACCAAACCGCCCAATAATTCATTAATCGATAACTAAAACTTGAAATGTAGCTCTTCTTACTGGGCGATTGCATAAACTTAGATGCTTCTTCAGAGTTCTACTATGACGCTTGTAGTGACTCTGCATACCTTATCACGCGACAAGGGCTTGCAGACGATAAATGTAACCGTTTCAGAGAGAAAAGCGACCACTGTGACGATCTGGCGTTATGTCGATTCGATAGTAAATGACGGAAACGGGAGATTTTCTTAGGTTTTTACTACATATTAACACTTTACACAATTTCTCGTGTTACCTGGCTGCCAGTCCTCGGTTCATGAAAAAATCTTAAGGTCCTCGGTCTGGGCCAAGGCACCAAACCGCCCAATAATTCATTAATCGATAACTAAAACTTGAAATGTAGCTCTTCTTCCTGGCCGATTGCATCAACGTAGATTCTTATTCTGTGTTCTAGTGTGCTGCTTGTACTGTGTCTGCATACCGCATCACGCGACAAGGGCTTGCAGACGATAAATGTAACCGTTTCAGAGAGAAAAGTGACCACTGTGACGATCTGGCGTTATGTCGATTCGATAGTAAATGACGGAAACGGGAGATTTTCTTAGGTTTTTACTACATATTAACACATTACACAATTTCTCGTGTTACCTGACTGCCAGTCCTCGGTTCATGCAAAATCTTAAGGTCCTCGGTCTGGTCCAAGGCACCAAACCGCCCAATAATTCATTAATCGATAACTAAAACTTGAAATGTAGCTCTTCTTACTGGGCGATTGCATAATCTTAGATGCTTCTTCAGAGTTCTACTATGCCGCTTGTAGTGACTCTGCATACCTTATCACGCGACAAGGGCTTGCAGACGATAAATGTAACCGTTTCAGAGAGAAAAGCGACCACTGTGACGATCTGGCGTTATGTCGATTCGATAGTAAATGACGGAAACGGGAGATTTTCTTAGGTTTTTACTACATATTAACACTTTACACAATTTCTCGTGTTACCTGGCTGCCAGTCCTCGGTTCATGCAAAATCTTAAGGTCCTCGGTCTGGTCCAAGGCACCAAACCGCCCAATAATTCATTAATCGATAACCAAAACTTGAAATGTAGCTCTTCTTACTGGCCGATTGCATCAACGTAGATTCTTATTCTGTGTTCTAGTGTGCTGCTTGTACTGTGTCTGCATACCGCATCACACGACAAGGGCTTGCACACGATAAATGTAACCGTTTCAGAGAGAAAAGCGACCACTGTGACGATCTGGCGTTATGTCGACTCGATAGTAAATGAGGGAAACGGGAGATTTTCTTAGGTTTTTACTACATATTAACACTTTACACAACATCTCGTGTTACCTGGCTGCCAGTCCTCGGTTCATGCAAAATCTTAAGGTCCTCGGTCTGGTCCAAGGCACCAAACCGCCCAATAATTCATTAATCGATAACTAAAACTTGAAATGTAGCTCTTCTTACTGGCCGATTGCATCAACGTAGATACTTATTCTGTATTCTAGTGTGCTGCTTGTACTGTGTCTGCATACCGCATCACGCGACAAGGGCTTGCAGACGATAAATGTAACCGTTTCAGAGAGAAAAGCGACCACTGTGACGATCTGGCGTTATGTCGATTCGATAGTAAATGACGGAAACAGGAGATTTTCTTAGGTTTTTACTACATATTAACACTTTACACAATTTCTCGTGTTACCTGGCTGCCAGTCCTCGGTTCATGCAAAATCTTAAGGTCCTCGGTCTGGTCCAAGGCACCAAACCGCCCAATAATTCATTAATCGATAACTAAAACTTGAAATGTAGCTCTTCTTACTGGCCGATTGCATCAACGTAGATTCTTATTCTGTGTTCTAGTGTGCTGCTTGTACTGTGTCTGCATACCGCATCATGCGACAAGGGCTTGCAGACGAAAAATGTAACCGTCTCAGAGAGAAAAGCGACCACTGCGACGATCTGGCGTTATGTCGATTCGATAGTAAATGACGGAAACGGGAGATTTTCTTAGGTTTTTACTACATATTAACACTTTACACAATTTCTCGTGTTACCTGGCTGCCAGTCCTCGGTTCATGCAAAATCTTAAGGTCCTTCGTCTGGTGCAAGGCACCAAACCGCCCAATAATACATTAATCGATAACTAAAACTTGAAATGTAGCTCTTCTTACTGGCCGATTGCATCAACGTAGATTCTTATTCTGTGTTCTAGTGTTCTGCTTGTACTGTGTCTGCATACCGCATCACGCGACAAGGGCTTGCAGACGATAAATGTAACCGTTTCAGAGAGAAAAGCGACCACTGTGACGATCTGGCGTTATGTCGATTCGATAGTAAATGACGGAAACGGGAGATTTTCTTAGGTTTTTACTACATATTAACACTTTACACAATTTCTCGTGTTACCTGGCTGCCAGTCCTCGGTTCATGCAAAATCTTAAGGTCCTCGGTCTGGTCCAAGGCACCAAACCGCCCAATAATTCATTAATCGATAACTAAAATTTGAAATGTAGCTCTTCTTACTGGGCGATTGCATAAACTTAGATGCTTCTTCAGTGTTCTACTATGCCGCTTGTAGTGACTCTGCATACCGCATCACGCGACAAGGGCTTGCAGACGATAAATGTAACCGTTTCAGAGAGAAAAGCGACCACTGTGACGATCTGGCGTTATGTCGATTCGATAGTAAATGAAGGAAACGGGAGATTTTCTTAGGTTTTTACTACATATTAACACTTTACACAATTTCTCGTGTTACCTGGCTGCCAGTCCTCGGTTCATGCAAAATCTTAAGGTCCTCGGTTTGGTCCAAGGCACCAAACCGCCCAATAATTCATTAATCGATAACTAAAACTTGAAATGTAGCTCTTCTTACTGGGCGATTGCATAAACTTAGATGCTTCTTCAGTGTTCTACTATGCCGCTTGTAGTGACTCTGCATACCGCATCACGCGACAAGGGCTTGCAGACGATAAATGTAACCGTTTCAGAGAGAAAAGCGACCACTGTGACGATCTGGCGTTATGTCGATTCGATAGTAAATGACGGAAACGGGAGATTTTCTTAGGTTTTTACTACATATTAACACTTTACACAATTTCTCGTGTTACCTGGCTGCCAGTCTTCGGTTCATGCAAAATCTTAAGGTCCTCGGTCTGGTCCAAGGCACCAAACCGCCCAATAATTCATTAATCGATAACTAAAACTTGATATGTAGCTCTTCTTACTGGCCGATTGCATCAACGTAGATTCTTATTCTGTGTTCTAGTGTGCTGCTTGTACTGTGTCTGCATACCGCATCACGCGACAAGGGCTTGCAGACGATAAATGTAACCGTTTCAGAGAGAAAAGCGACCACTGTGACGATCTGGCGTTATGTCGATTCGATAGTAAATGACGGAAACGGGAGATTTTCTTAGGTTTTTACTACATATTAACACTTTACACAATTTCTCGTGTTACCTGGCTGCCAGTCCTCGGTTCATGCAAAATCTTAAGGTCCTCGGTCTGGTGCAAGGCACCAAACCGCCCAATAATTCATTAATCGATAACTAAAACTTGGAATGTAGCTCTTCTTACTGGCCGATTGCATCAACGTAGATTCTTATTCTGTGTTCTAGTGTGCTACTTGTACTGTGTCTGCATACCGCATCACGCGACAAGGGCTTGCAGACGATAAATGTAGCCGTTTCAGAGAGAAAAGCGACCACTGTGACGATCTGGCGTTATGTTGATTCGATAGTAAATGACGGAAACGGGAGATTTTCTTAGGTTTTTACTACATATTAATACTTTACACAATTTCTCGTGTTACCTGGCTGCCAGTCCTCGGATCATGCAAAATCTTAAGGTCCACGGTCTGGTCCAAGGCACCAAACCGCCCAATAATTCATTAATCGATAACTAAAACTTGAAATGTAGCTCTTCTTACTGGGCGATTGCATAAACTTAGATGCTTCTTCAGTGTTCTACTATGCCGCTTGTAGTGACTCTGCATACCGCATCACGCGACAAGGGCTTGCAGACGATAAATGTAACCGTTTCAGAGAGAAAAGCGACCACTGTGACGATCTGGCGTTATGTCGATTCGATAGTAAATGACGGAAACGGGAGATTTTCTTAGGTTTTTACTACATATTAACACTTTACACAATTTCTCGTGTTACCTGGCTGCCAGTCCTCGGTTCATGCAAAATCTTAAGGTCCTCGGTCTGGTCCAAGGCACCAAACCGCCCAATAATTCATTAATCGATAACTAAAACTTGAAATGTAGCTCTTCTTACTGGGCGATTGCATAAACTTAGATGCTTCTTCAGTGTTCTACTATGCCGCTTGTAGTGACTCTGCATACCGCATCACGCGACAAGGGCTTGCAGACGATAAATGTAACCGTTTCAGAGAGAAAAGCGACCACTGTGACGATCTGGCGTTATGTCGATTCGATAGTAAATGACGGAAACGGGAGATTTTCTTAGGTTTTTACTACATATTAACACTTTACACAATTTCTCGTGTTACCTGGCTGCCAGTCTTCGGTTCATGCAAAATCTTAAGGTCCTCGGTCTGGTCCAAGGCACCAAACCGCCCAATAATTCATTAATCGATAACTAAAACTTGATATGTAGCTCTTCTTACTGGCCGATTGCATCAACGTAGATTCTTATTCTGTGTTCTAGTGTGCTGCTTGTACTGTGTCTGCATACCGCATCACGCGACAAGGGCTTGCAGACGATAAATGTAACCGTTTCAGAGAGAAAAGCGACCAATGTGACGATCTGGCGTTATGTCGATTCGATAGTAAATGACGGAAACGGGAGATTTTCTTAGGTTTTTACTACATATTAACACTTTACACAATTTCTCGTGTTACCTGGCTGCCAGTCCTCGGTTCATGCAAAATTTTAAGGTCCTCCGTCTGGTCCAAGGCACCAAACCGCCCAAAAAATTCATTAATCGATAACTAAAAAACTTGAAATGTAGCTCTTCTTACTGGCCGATTGCATCAACGTAGATTCTTATTCTGTGTTCTAGTGTGCTGCTTGTACTGTGTCTGCATACCGCATCACGCGACAAGGGCTTGCAGACGATAAATGTAACCGTTTCAGAGAGAAAAGCGACCACTGTGACGATCTGGCGTTATGTCGATTCGATAGTAAATGACGGAAACGGGAGATTTTCTTAGGTTTTTACTACATATTAACACTTTACACAATTTCTCGTGTTACCTGGCTGCCAGTACTCGGTTCATGCAAAATCTTAAGGTCCTCGGTCTGGTCCAAGGCACCAAACCGCCCAATAATTCATTAATCGATAACTAAAACTTGAAATGTAGCTCTTCTTCCTGGCCGATTGCATCGACGTAGATTCTTATTCTGTGTTCTAGTGTGCTGCTTGTACTGTGTCTGCATTCCGCATCACGCGACAAGGGCTTGCAGACGATAAATGTAACCGTTTCAGAGAGAAAAGCGACCACTGTGACGATCTGGCGTTATGTCGATTCGATAGTAAATGACGGAAACGGGAGATTTTCTTAGGTTTTTACTACATATTAACACTTTACACAATTTCTCGTGTTACCTGGTTGCCAGTCCTCGGTTCATGAAAAAATCTTAAGGTCCTCGGTCAGGTCCAAGGCACCAAACCGCCCAATAATTCATTAATCGATAACTAAAACTTGAAATGTAGCTCTTCTTCCTGGCCGATTGCATCAACGTAGATTCTTATTCTGTGTTCTAGTGTGCTGCTTGTACTGTGTCTGCATACCGCATCACGCGACAAGGGCTTGCAGACGATAAATGTAACCGTTTCAGAGAGAAAAGCGACCACTGTGACGATCTGGCGTTATGTCGATTCGATAGTAAATGACGGAAACGGGAGATTTTCTTAGGTTTTTACTACATATTAACACTTTACACAATTTCTCGTGTTACCTGGCTGCCAGTCCTCGGTTCATGCAAAATCTTAAGGTCCTCGGTCTGGTCCAAGGCACCAAACCGCCCAATAATTCATTAATCGATAACTAAAACTTGAAATGTAGCTCTTCTTACTGGGCGATTGCATAAACTTAGATGCTTCTTCAGAGTTCTACTATGCCGCTTGTAGTGACTCTGCATACCTTATCACGCGACAAGGGCTTGCAGACGATAAATGTAACCGTTTCAGAGAGAAAAGCGACCACTGTGACGATCTGACGTTATGTCGATTCGATAGTAAATGACGGAAACGGGAGATTTTCTTAGGTTTTTACTACATATTAACACTTTACACAATTTCTCGTGTTACCTGGCTGCCAGTCCTCGGTTCATGCAAAATCTTAAGGTCCTCGGTCTGATCCAAGGCACCAAACCGCCCAACAATTCATCAATCGATAACTAAAACTTGAAATGCAGCTCTTCTTACTGGCCGATTGCATCAACGTAGATTCTTATTCTGTGTTCTAGTGTGCTGCTTGTACTGTGTCTGCATACCGCATCACGCGACAAGGGCTTGCAGACGATAAATGTAACCGTTTCAGAGAGAAAAGCGACCACTGTGACGATCTGGCGTTATGTCGATTCGATAGTAAATGACGGAAACGGGAGATTTTCTTAGGTTTTTACTACATATTAACACTTTACACAATTTCTCGTGTTACCTGGCTGCCAGTCTTCGGTTCATGCAAAATCTTAAGGTCCTCGGTCTGGTCCAAGGCACCAAACCGCCCAATAATTCATTAATCAATAACTAAAACTTGATATGTAGCTCTTCTTACTGGCCGATTGCATCAACGTAGATTCTTATTCTGTGTTCTAGTGTGCTGCTTGTACTGTGTCTGCATACCGCATCACGCGACAAGGGCTTGCAGACGATAAATGTAACCGTTTCAGAGAGAAAAGCGACCAATGTGACGATCTGGCGTTATGTCGATTCGATAGTAAATGACGGAAACGGGAGATTTTCTTAGGTTTTTACTACATATTAACACTTTACACAATTTCTCGTGTTACCTGGCTGCCAGTCCTCGGTTCATGCAAAATTTTAAGGTCCTCGGTCTGGTCCAAGGCACCAAACCGCCCAAAAAATTCATTAATCGATAACTAAAAAACTTGAAATGTAGCTCTTCTTACTGGCCGATTGCATCAACGTAGATTCTTATTCTGTGTTCTAGTGTGCTGCTTGTACTGTGTCTGCATACCGCATCACGCGACAAGGGCTTGCAGACGATAAATGTAACCGTTTCAGAGAGAAAAGCGACCACTGTGACGATCTGGCGTTATGTCGATTCGATAGTAAATGACGGAAACGGGAGATTTTCTTAGGTTTTTACTACATATTAACACTTTACACAATTTCTCGTGTTACCTGGCTGCCAGTACTCGGTTCATGCAAAATCTTAAGGTCCTCGGTCTGGTCCAAGGCACCAAACCGCCCAATAATTCATTAATCGATAACTAAAACTTGAAATGTAGCTCTTCTTCCTGGCCGATTGCATCGACGTAGATTCTTATTCTGTGTTCTAGTGTGCTGCTTGTACTGTGTCTGCATTCCGCATCACGCGACAAGGGCTTGCAGACGATAAATGTAACCGTTTCAGAGAGAAAAGCGACCACTGTGACGATCTGGCGTTATGTCGATTCGATAGTAAATGACGGAAACGGGAGATTTTCTTAGGTTTTTACTACATATTAACACTTTACACAATTTCTCGTGTTACCTGGTTGCAAGTCCTCGGTTCATGAAAAAATCTTAAGGTCCTCGGTCAGGTCCAAGGCACCAAACCGCCCAATAATTCATTAATCGATAACTAAAACTTGAAATGTAGCTCTTCTTCCTGGCCGATTGCATCAACGTAGATTCTTATTCTGTGTTCTAGTGTGCTGCTTGTACTGTGTCTGCATACCGCATCACGCGACAAGGGCTTGCAGACGATAAATGTAACCGTTTCAGAGAGAAAAGCGACCACTGTGACGATCTGGCGTTATGTCGATTCGATAGTAAATGACGGAAACGGGAGATTTTCTTAGGTTTTTACTACATATTAACACTTTACACAATTTCTCGTGTTACCTGGCTGCCAGTCCTCGGTTCATGCAAAATCTTAAGGTCCTCGGTCTGGTCCAAGGCACCAAACCGCCCAATAATTCATTAATCGATAACTAAAACTTGAAATGTAGCTCTTCTTACTGGGCGATTGCATAAACTTAGATGCTTCTTCAGAGTTCTACTATGCCGCTTGTAGTGACTCTGCATACCTTATCACGCGACAAGGGCTTGCAGACGATAAATGTAACCGTTTCAGAGAGAAAAGCGACCACTGTGACGATCTGACGTTATGTCGATTCGATAGTAAATGACGGAAACGGGAGATTTTCTTAGGTTTTTACTACATATTAACACTTTACACAATTTCTCGTGTTACCTGGCTGCCAGTCCTCGGTTCATGCAAAATCTTAAGGTCCTCGGTCTGATCCAAGGCACCAAACCGCCCAACAATTCATCAATCGATAACTAAAACTTGAAATGCAGCTCTTCTTACTGGCCGATTGCATCAACGTAGATTCTTATTCTGTGTTCTAGTGTGCTGCTTGTACTGTGTCTGCATACCGCATCACGCGACAAGGGCTTGCAGACGATAAATGTAACCGTTTCAGAGAGAAAAGCGACCACTGTGACGATCTGGCGTTATGTCGATTCGATAGTAAATGACGGAAACGGGAGATTTTCTTAGGTTTTTACTACATATTAACACTTTACACAATTTCTCGTGTTACCTGGCTGCCAGTCTTCGGTTCATGCAAAATCTTAAGGTCCTCGGTCTGGTCCAAGGCACCAAACCGCCCAATAATTCATTAATCAATAACTAAAACTTGATATGTAGCTCTTCTTACTGGCCGATTGCATCAACGTAGATTCTTATTCTGTGTTCTAGTGTGCTGCTTGTACTGTGTCTGCATACCGCATCACGCGACAAGGGCTTGCAGACGATAAATGTAACCGTTTCAGAGAGAAAAGCGACCAATGTGACGATCTGGCGTTATGTCGATTCGATAGTAAATGACGGAAACGGGAGATTTTCTTAGGTTTTTACTACATATTAACACTTTACACAATTTCTCGTGTTACCTGGCTGCCAGTCCTCGGTTCATGCAAAATTTTAAGGTCCTCGGTCTGGTCCAAGGCACCAAACCGCCCAAAAAATTCATTAATCGATAACTAAAAAACTTGAAATGTAGCTCTTCTTACTGGCCGATTGCATCAACGTAGATTCTTATTCTGTGTTCTAGTGTGCTGCTTGTACTGTGTCTGCATACCGCATCACGCGACAAGGGCTTGCAGACGATAAATGTAACCGTTTCAGAGAGAAAAGCGACCACTGTGACGATCTGGCGTTATGTCGATTCGATAGTAAATGACGGAAACGGGAGATTTTCTTAGGTTTTTACTACATATTAACACTTTACACGATTTCTCGTGTTACCTGGCTGCCAGTACTCGGTTCATGCAAAATCTTAAGGTCCTCGGTCTGGTCCAAGGCACCAAACCGCCCAATAATTCATTAATCGATAACTAAAACTTGAAATGTAGCTCTTCTTCCTGGCCGATTGCATCGACGTAGATTCTTATTCTGTGTTCTAGTGTGCTGCTTGTACTGTGTCTGCATTCCGCATCACGCGACAAGGGCTTGCAGACGATAAATGTAACCGTTTCAGAGAGAAAAGCGACCACTGTGACGATCTGGCGTTATGTCGATTCGATAGTAAATGACGGAAACGGGAGATTTTCTTAGGTTTTTACTTCATATTAACACTTTACACAATTTCTCGTGTTACCTGGCTGCCAGTCCTCGGTTCATGAAAAAATCTTAAGGTCCTCGGTCTGGTCCAAGGCACCAAACCGCCCAATAATTCATTAATCGATAACTAAAACTTGAAATGTAGCTCTTCTTCCTGGCCGATTGCATCGACGTCTATTCTTATTCTGTGTTCTAGTGTGCTGCTTGTACTGTGTCTGCATTCCGCATCACGCGACAAGGGCTTGCAGACGATAAATGTAACCGTTTCTGAGAGAAAAGCGACCACTGTGACGATCTGGCGTTATGTCGATTCGATAGTAAATGACGGAAACGGGAGATTTTCTTAGGTTTTTACTACATATTAACACTTTACACAATTTCTCGTGTTACCTGGCTGCCAGTCCTCGGTTCATGCAAAATCTTAAGGTCCTCGGTCTGGTCCAAGGCACCAAACCGCCCAATAATTCATTAATCGATAACTAAAACTTGAAATGTAGCTCTTCTTACTGGGCGATTGCATAAACTTAGATGCTTCTTCAGTGTTCTACTATGCCGCTTGTAGTGACTCTGCATACCGCATCACGCGACAAGGGCTTGCAGACGATAAATGTAACCGTTTCAGAGAGAAAAGCGACCACTGTGACGATCTGGCGTTATGTCGATTCGATAGTAAATGAAGGAAACGGGAGATTTTCTTAGGTTTTTACTACATATTAACACTTTACACAATTTCTCGTGTTACCTGGCTGCCAGTCCTCGGTTCATGCAAAATCTTAAGGTCCTCGGTTTGGTCCAAGGCACCAAACCGCCCAATAATTCATTAACTCTTTGGAGCACGGTGGTATACATAGTATACCACCTTTTGAAAATTTTCTTGGCTCTTTGCACAGTGGTTTAACTGCACGACCACCACTCTAATATGCTCACCTAGTTCTCTACTTATCAGACAGATGGCACTCACTGCCTATAAGGAATCAGTTCCCGCCAAGAATTGCATAGATTACAACTGTGAAAGCTGCGTGCTGAGTTGTGCATGGTTTTTGCGTGTGAATAGTGGTTTATAACGAATTTCTTGTTGCGCCTGTGTTTTTTCCATATCTTGGACGTCACAGCTACGGTATGAACCCATGTATACATTCATATGCACAATCTTCCGTTATTTATATACAATTTATTTTGGTGGTATATTATTTGTACCACCGTGCATGTAGCAGTATTCTATTGCATTTCGTTTCCTAGTATAAAATTCGAAATCCTCCGCTACAAAGTTTAGTTTTTAATTGTGTTGTGACTTATTTTAGCTCTTTCTCCATTTTGTTTTGCTTACGTATTCTTTACTTGGATTCAGGCTGTTGTTTGAAAATGAAAATGTCAAGAAGAGGCTTACGAGATGAAGAAATCGAACGATTATTGTGTGAAATTCCATCAGACGAGGATTCCACTGTTGACACCACAGATGACGAATCTGATTATGAAGCAAGCATTGTTGCGGAGGCTATTGTGTCGTCTGAAGGCGAAGTTTCAGAGAGCGAGGAAGAAAGTGAGTCCACTCCGCCAAAACGCGCTGCTGACACAGCGCCAACTTGGGGACAACAATTCAATGCTACCTCAGGAATGCAGTTCGACAGTGAATCAGGACCAAGTGCTTTTATTAGGGACATTGATGATCCAGAACCTATCGATATATTCGAAAAAATATTTCCAAAAGAGCTAGTTGAGCTAATCGTTTTCCAAACAAATTTATATGCGACGCAATCTGGCAAGTCTTTCACTCCAACAACTGACAATGAAATACGAACTTTCCTGGGAATCAACATTTTGATGGGTATAAAGCGTATGCCAGCATACAGAGACTACTGGTCTAGTGCCCCAGAACTTCATGATCGTTATATTGCATCTCTGATGGCAGTAAATCGGTTTGGATGGTTACTGAGGAACATTCATCTGAATGATAACACATTGCATCCAGAAAAAGGACACCCAGGTTATGACAAACTGTACAAGCTGCGACCAGTGATCAAGATACTATCTGAATCTTTTTCCAAGTGTTACCAACCCAGCAAACACCTAGCAATTGATGAGTCAATGATCAAATTCAAAGGCCGCAACAGTATGAAACAATACATGAGAGATAAACCCATAAAGCGTGGTTACAAAGTGTGGATGCTGTGTGACAAGACCTCTTACAACTTGAAATTTGATATTTACACCGGAAAAGTAGGTGACACAGTGCAAACAGGCCTTGGGGAGCATGTAGTGCTGAGTTTGTCCTCTGAACTCGTAAATAAAGGCCATTATCTTTATTTCGACAACTATTTCAATAGCTATAACTTGTTGGCTGGTTTACAGCAGAGAAACATATATGCCTGTGGGACAGTTCAACCAACAAGGAAACATTTACCCAAATTAAAAACAGACAAAGAATTAAGCAGAGGTGAATTTGACTGGAGGGTCAGCAACTGTGGCATCCTCTACTTGAAGTGGAAAGATAAGAGAGCTGTTCATCTCCTTTCAAATTTTCACAGTCCTGAAGTTACTACAGTGACTCGCCGTGAAAGAGATGGTTCACGCATAGAGCTACCTTGTCCTCAAGCAGTGATGGATTACAATGCACACATGAACAATGTCGACAAGTTCGACCAACTGAAAAAATCATATGAAATAAGCCGGAGAAGTAAAAAGTGGTGGCACCGAATATTCTTTCACCTGCTTGATGTCAGTATCGTCAACAGCTATATAATTTGGAAGGAACTAGGCGATAGAGAAAAAATGACTGCCAAAGTCTTCAGGATGAGTATCCTGCAAAGCTTAGTAACCCAGAAAACACCATTGAGGCCATCTAGACTTCATGAGAGTCAAGTCCACGTAAAGAAAAACAAGCCATATGTTTCCTCACGCCAGCGTCTCGACAATTCATCCCACCAGCCAGAGCGTACTACCGCCAGACGTTGTGCGAAATGCAGTACAAAAAAGAAGCAAGTGCGCACTTTCTGGATGTGCGCTGAATGCAAAGTGCCTTTGTGCCTTAGCAAAACAAAAAGGTGCTTTCAAGATTTTCACAAAAAGGAATAAGAAACATATTTTATTTGTAAGGTTTGTAATTTGATTTTGTATTGTAAATGACCAATTGCCAGAAATAAAATTATTTTACATTAATTATACTAATTATTACTGCTTAGAGTAGAATTTAAAGGTGAGTTACAAGCACAAACCAAGATATCTCAAAAACTTTAGGTACGGCCCTAAGTGGCATGGTGGTATATTATATATACCACCATCTAAAACCAAAATCAATACAATAAAAAATTTTAATTCATGTTTTCCTTTATTAGCAACCCCACCAGACATAGAAAATGCATGTTTTATTACAAAATTAATTAAACATAAAATCTGTGCATCAAAGAGTTAATCGATAACTAAAACTTGAAATGTAGCTCTTCTTACTGGGCGATTGCATAAACTTAGATGCTTCTTCAGTGTTCTACTATGCCGCTTGTAGTGACTCTGCATACCGCATCACGCGACAAGGGCTTGCAGACGATAAATGTAACCGTTTCAGAGAGAAAAGCGACCACTGTGACGATCTGGCGTTATGTCGATTCGATAGTAAATGACGGAAACGGGAGATTTTCTTAGGTTTTTACTACATATTAACACTTTACACAATTTCTCGTGTTACCTGGCTGCCAGTCTTGGGTTCATGCAAAATCTTAAGGTCCTCGGTCTGGTCCAAGGCACCAAACCGCCCAATAATTCATTAATCGATAACTAAAACTTGATATGTAGCTCTTCTTACTGGCCGATTGCATCAACGTAGATTCTTATTCTGTGTTCTAGTGTGCTGCTTGTACTGTGTCTGCATACCGCATCACGCGACAAGGGCTTGCAGACGATAAATGTAACCGTTTCAGAGAGAAAAGCGACCACTGTGACGATCTGGCGTTATGTCGATTCGATAGTAAATGACGGAAACGGGAGATTTTCTTAGGTTTTTACTACATATTAACACTTTACACAATTTCTCGTGTTACCTGGCTGCCAGTCCTCGGTTCATGCAAAATCTTAAGGTCCTCGGTCTGGTGCAAGGCACCAAACCGCCCAATAATTCATTAATCGATAACTAAAACTTGAAATGTAGCTCTTCTTACTGGCCGATTGCATCAACGTAGATTCTTATTCTGTGTTCTAGTGTGCTGCTTGTACTGTGTCTGCATACCGCATCACGCGACAAGGGCTTGCAGACGATAAATGTAGCCGTTTCAGAGAGAAAAGCGACCACTGTGACGATCTGGCATTATGTCGATTCGATAGTAAATGACGGAAACGGGAGATTTTCTTAGGTTTTTACTACATATTAATACTTTACACAATTTCTCGTGTTACCTGGCTGCCAGTCCTCGGTTCATGCAAAATCTTAAGGTCCTCGGTCTGGTCCAAGGCACCAAACCGCCCAATAATTCATTAATCAATAACTAAAACTTGAAATGTAGCTCATCTTACTGGGCGATTGCATAAACTTAGATGCTTCTTCAGTGTTCTACTATGCCGCTTGTAGTGACTCTGCATACCGCATCACGCGACAAGGGCTTGCAGACGATAAATGTAACCGTTTCAGAGAGAAAAGCGACCACTGTGACGATCTGGCGTTATGTCGATTCGATAGTAAATGACGGAAACGGGAGATTTTCTTAGGTTTTTACTACATATTAACACTTTACACAATTTCTCGTGTTACCTGGCGGCCAGTCCTCGGTTCATGCAAAATCTTAAGGTCCTCGGTCTTGTCCAAGGCACCAAACCGCCCAATAATTCATTAATCGATAACTAAAACTTGAAATGTAGCTCTTCTTACTGGGCGATTGCATAAACTTAGATGCTTCTTCAGTGTTCTACTATGCCGCTTGTAGTGACTCTGCATACCGCATCACGTGACAAGGGCTTGCAGACGATAAATGTAACCGTTTCAGAGAGAAAAGCGACCAATGTGACGATCTGGCGTTATGTCGATTCGATAGTAAATGACGGAAACGGGAGATTTTCTTAGGTTTTTACTACATATTAACACTTTACACAATTTCTCGTGTTACCTGGCTGCCAGTCCTCGGTTCATGCAAAATTTTAAGGTCCTCGGTCTGGTCCAAGGCACCAAACCGCCCAAAAAATTCATTAATCGATAACTAAAAAACTTGAAATGTAGCTCTTCTTACTGGCCGATTGCATCAACGTAGATTCTTATTCTGTGTTCTAGTGTGCTGCTTGTACTGTGTCTGCATACCGCATCACGCGACAAGGGCTTGCAGACGATAAATGTAACCGTTTCAGAGAGAAAAGCGACCACTGTGACGATCTGGCGTTATGTCGATTCGATAGTAAATGACGGAAACGGGAGATTTTCTTAGGTTTTTACTACATATTAACACTTTACACAATTTCTCGTGTTACCTGGCTGCCAGTACTCGGTTCATGCAAAATCTTAAGGTCCTCGGTCTGGTCCAAGGCACCAAACCGCCCAATAATTCATTAATCGATAACTAAAACTTGAAATGTAGCTCTTCTGACTGGCCGATTGCATCGACGTAGATTCTTATTCTGTGTTCTAGTGTGCTGCTTGTACTGTGTCTGCATTCCGCATCACGCGACAAGGGCTTGCAGACGATAAATGTAACCGTTTCAGAGAGAAAAGCGACCACTGTGACGATCTGGCGTTATGTCGATTCGATAGTAAATGACGGAAACGGGAGATTTTCTTAGGTTTTTACTACATATTAACACTTTACACAATTTCTCGTGTTACCTGGCTGCCAGTCCTCGGTTCATGCAAAATCTTAAGGTCCTCGGTCTGGTCCAAGGCACCAAACCGCCCAATAATTCATTAATCGATAACTAAAACTTGAAATGTAGCTCTTCATACTGGGCGATTGCATAAACTAAGATGCTTCTTCAGAGTTCTACTATGCCGCTTGTAGTGACTCTGCATAACTTATCACGCGACAAGGGCTTGCAGACGATAAATGTAACCGTTTCAGAGAGAAAAGCGACCACTGTGACGATCTGGCGTTATGTCGATTCGATAGTAAATGACGGAAACGGGAGATTTTCTTAGGTTTTTACTACATATTAACACTTTACACAATTTCTCGTGTTACCTGGCTGCCAGTCCTCGGTTCATGCAAAATCTTAATGTCCTCGGTCTGATCCAAGGCACCAAACCGCCCAACAATTCATCAATCGATAACTAAAACTTGAAATGCAGCTCTTCTTACTGGCCGATTGCATCAACGTAGATTCTTATTCTGTGTTCTAGTGTGCTGCTTGTACTGTGTCTGCATACCGCATCACGCGACAAGGGCTTGCAGACGATAAATGTAACCGTTTCAGAGAGAAAAGCGACCACTGTGACGATCTGGCGTTATGTCGATTCGATAGTAAATGACGGAAACGGGAGATTTTCTTAGGTTTTTACTACATATTAACACTTTACACAATTTCTCGTGTTACCTGGCTGCCAGTCTTCGGTTCATGCAAAATCTTAAGGTCCTCGGTCTGGTCCAAGGCACCAAACCGCCCAATAATTCATTAATCAATAACTAAAACTTGATATGTAGCTCTTCTTACTGGCCGATTGCATCAACGTAGATTCTTATTCTGTGTTCTAGTGTGCTGCTTGTACTGTGTCTGCATACCGCATCACGCGACAAGGGCTTGCAGACGATAAATGTAACCGTTTCAGAGAGAAAAGCGACCAATGTGACGATCTGGCGTTATGTCGATTCGATAGTAAATGACGGAAACGGGAGATTTTCTTAGGTTTTTACTACATATTAACACTTTACACAATTTCTCGTGTTACCTGGCTGCCAGTCCTCGGTTCATGCAAAATTTTAAGGTCCTCGGTCTGGTCCAAGGCACCAAACCGCCCAATAATTCATTAATCGATAACTAAAACTTGAAATGTAGCTCTTCTTACTGGCCGATTGCATCAACGTAGATTCTTATTCTGTGTTCTAGTGTGCTGCTTGTACTGTGTCTGCATACCGCATCACGCGACAAGGGCTTGCAGACGATAAATGTAACCGTTTCAGAGAGAAAAGCGACCACTGTGACGATCTGGCGTTATGTCGATTCGATAGTAAATGACGGAAACGGGAGATTTTCTTAGGTTTTTACTACATATTAACACTTTACACAATTTCTCGTGTTACCTGGCTGCCAGTACTCGGTTCATGCAAAATCTTAAAGTCCTCGGTCTGGTACAAGGCACCAAACCGCCCAATAATTCATTAATCGATAACTAAAACTTGAAATGTAGCTCTTCTTCCTGGCCGATTGCATCGACGTAGATTCTTATTCTGTGTTCTAGTGTGCTGCTTGTACTGTGTCTGCATTCCGCATCACGCGACAAGGGCTTGCAGACGATAAATGTAACCGTTTCAGAGAGAAAAGCGACCACTGTGACGATCTGGCGTTATGTCGATTCGATAGTAAATGACGGAAACGGGAGATTTTCTTAGGTTTTTACTACATATTAACACTTTACACAATTTCTCGTGTTACCTGGCTGCCAGTCCTCGGTTCATGCAAAATCTTAAGGTCCTCGGTCTGATCCAAGGCACCAAACCGCCCAATAATTCATCAATCGATAACTAAAACTTGAAATGCAGCTCTTCTTACTGGCCGATTGCATCAACGTAGATTCTTATTCTGTGTTCTAGTGTGCTGCTTGTACTGTGTCTGCATACCGCATCACGCGACAAGGGCTTGCAGACGATAAATGTAACCGTTTCAGAGAGAAAAGCGACCACTGTGACGATATGGCGTTATGTCGATTCGATAGTAAATGACGGAAACGGGAGATTTTCTTAGGTTTTTACTACATATTAACACTTTACACAATTTCTCGTGTTACCTGGCTGCCAGTCCTCGGTTCATGCAAAATCTTAAGGTCCTCGGTTTGGTCCAAGGCACCAAACCGCCCAATTATTCATTAATCGATAACTAAAACTTGAAATGTAGCTCTTCTTACTGGGCGATTGCATAAACTTAGATGCTTCTTCAGTGTTCTACTATGCCGCTTGTAGTGACTCTGCATACCGCATCACGCGACAAGGGCTTGCAGACGATAAATGTAACCGTTTCAGAGAGAAAAGCGACCACTGTGACGATCTGGCGTTATGTCGATTCGATAGTAAATGACGGAAACGGGAGATTTTCTTAGGTTTTTACTACATATTAACACTTTACACAATTTCTCGTGTTACCTGGCTGCCAGTCTTCGGTTCATGCAAAATCTTAAGGTCCTCGGTCTGGTCCAAGGCACCAAACCGCCCAATAATTCATTAATCGATAACTAAAACTTGATATGTAGCTCTTCTTACTGGCCGATTGCATCAACGTAGATTCTTATTCTGTGTTCCAGTGTGCTGCTTGTACTGTGTCTGCATACCGCATCACGCGACAAGGGCTTGCAGACGATAAATGTAACCGTTTCAGAGAGAAAAGCGACCACTGTGACGATCTGGCGTTATGTCGATTCGATAGTAAATGACGGAAACGGGAGATTTTCTTAGGTTTTTACTACATATTAACACTTTACACAATTTCTCGTGTTACCTGGCTGCCAGTCCTCGGTTCATGCAAAATCTTAAGGGCCTCGGTCTGGTCCAAGGCACCAAACCGCCCAATAATTCATTAATCGATAACGAAAACTTGAAATGTAGCTCTTCTTACTGGGCGATTGCATAAACTTAGATGCTTCTTCAGTGTTCTACTATGCCGCTTGTAGTGACTCTGCATACCGCATCACGCGACAAGGGCTTGCAGACGATAAATGTAACCGTTTCAGAGAGAAAAGCGACCACTGTGACGATCTGGCGTTATGTCGATTCGATAGTAAATGACGGAAACGGGAGATTTTCTTAGGTTTTTACTACATATTAACACTTTACACAATTTCTCGTGTTACCTGGCTGCCAGTCCTCGGTTCATGCAAAATCTTAAGGTCCTTGGTCTGGTCCAAGGCACCAAACCGCCCAATAATTCATTAATCGATAACTAAAACTTGAAATGTAGCTCTTCTTACTGGCCGATTGCATCAACGTAGATTCTTATTCTGTGTTCTAGAGTGCTGCTTGTACTGTGTCTGCATACCGCATCACGCGACAAGGGCTTGCAGACGATAAATGTAACCGTTTCAGAGAGAAAAGCGACCACTGTGACGATCTGGCGTTATGTCGATTCGATAGTAAATGACGGAAACGGGAGATTTTCTTAGGTTTTTACTACATATTAACACTTTACACAATTTCTCGTGTTACCTGGCTGCCAGTCCTCGGTTCATGCAAAATCTTAAGGTCCTCGGTCTGGTCCAAGGCACCAAATCGCCCAATAATTCATTAATCGATAACTAAAACTTGAAATGTAGCTCTTCTTACTGGGCGATTGCATAAACTTAGATGCTTCTTCAGAGTTCTACTATGCCGCTTGTAGTGACTCTGCATAACTTATCACGCGACAAGGGCTTGCAGACGATAAATGTAACCGTTTCAGAGAGAAAAGCGACCACTGTGACGATCTGGCGTTATGTCGATTCGATAGTAAATGACGGAAACGGGAGATTTTCTTAGGGTTTTACTACATATTAACACTTTACACAATTTCTCGTGTTACCTGGCTGCCAGTCCTCGGTTCATGAAAAAATCTTAAGGTCCTCGGTCAGGTCCAAGGCACCAAACCGCCCAATAATTCATTAATCGATAACTAAAACTTGAAATGTAGCTCTTCTTCCTGGCCGATTGCATCAACGTAGATTCTTATTCTGTGTTCTAGTGTGCTGCTTGTACTGTGTCTGCATACCGCATCACGCGACAAGGGCTTGCAGACGATAAATGTAACCGTTTCAGAGAGAAAAGCGACTACTGTGACGATCTGGCGTTATGTCGATTCGATAGTAAATGACGGAAACGGGAGATTTTCTTAGGTTTTTACTACATATTAACACTTTACACAATTTCTCGTGTTACCTGGCTGCCAGTCCTCGGTTCATGCAAAATCTTAAGGTCCTCGGTCTGGTCCAAGGCACCAAACCGCCCAATAATTCATTAATCGATAACTAAAACTTGAAATGTAGCTCTTCTTACTGGGCGATTGCATAAACTTAGATGCTTCTTCAGTGTTCTACTATGCCGCTTGTAGTGACTCTGCATACCGCATCACGCGACAAGGGCTTGCAGACGATAAATGTAACCGTTTCAGAGAGAAAAGCGACCACTGTGACGATCTGGCGTTATGTCGATTCGATAGTAAATGACGGAAACGGGAGATTTTCTTAGGTTTTTACTACATATTAACACTTTACACAATTTCTCGTGTTACCTGGCTGCCAGTCCTCGGTTCATGCAAAATCTTAAGGTCCTCGGTCTGGTCCAAGGCACCAAACCGCCCAATAATTCATTAATCGATAACTAAAACTTGAAATGTAGCTCTTCTTACTGGGCGATTGCATAAACTTAGATGCTTCTTCAGTGTTCTACTATTCCGCTTGTAGTGACTCTGCATACCGCATCACGCGACAAGGGCTTGCAGACGATAAATGTAACCGTTTCAGAGAGAAAAGCGACCACTGTGACGATCTGGCGTTATGTCGATTCGATAGTAAATGACGGAAACGGGAGATTTTCTTAGGTTTTTACTACATATTAACACTTTACACAATTTCTCGTGTTACCTGGCTGCCAGTCTTCGGTTCATGCAAAATCTTAAGGTCCTCGGTCTGGTCCAAGGCACCAAACCGCCCAATAATTCATTAATCGATAACTAAAACTTGATATGTAGCTCTTCTTACTGGCCGATTGCATCAACGTAGATTCTTATTCTGTGTTCTAGTGTGCTGCTTGTACTGTGTCTGCATACCGCATCACGCGACAAGGGCTTGCAGACGATAAATGTAACCGTTTCAGAGAGAAAAGCGACCAATGTGACGATCTGGCGTTATGTCGATTCGATAGTAAATGACGGAAACGGGAGATTTTCTTAGGTTTTTACTACATATTAACACTTTACACAATTTCTCGTGTTACCTGGCTGCCAGTCCTCGGTTCATGCAAAATTTTAAGGTCCTCGGTCTGGTCCAAGGCACCAAACCGCCCAAAAAATTCATTAATCGATAACTAAAAAACTTGAAATGTAGCTCTTCTTACTGGCCGATTGCATCAACGTAGATTCTTATTCTGTGTTCTAGTGTGCTGCTTGTACTGTGTCTGCATACCGCATCACGCGACAAGGGCTTGCAGACGATAAATGTAACCGTTTCAGAGAGAAAAGCGACCACTGTGACGATCTGGCGTTATGTCGATTCGATAGTAAATGACGGAAACGGGAGATTTTCTTAGGTTTTTACTACATATTAACACTTTACACAATTTCTCGTGTTACCTGGCTGCCAGTACACGGTTCATGCAAAATCTTAAGGTCCTCGGTCTGGTCCAAGGCACCAAACCGCCCAATAATTCATTAATCGATAACTAAAACTTGAAATGTAGCTCTTCTTCCTGGCCGATTGCATCGACGTAGATTCTTATTCTGTGTTCTAGTGTGCTTCTTGTACTGTGTCTGCATACCGCATCACGCGACAAGGGCTTGCAGACGATAAATGTAACCGTTTCAGAGAGAAAAGCGACCACTGTGACGATCTGGCGTTATGCCGATTCGATAGTAAATGACGGAAACGGGAGATTTTCTTAGGTTTTTACTACATATTAACACTTTACACAATTTCTCGTGTTACCTGGCTGCCAGTCCTCGGTTCTTGAAAAAATCTTAAGGTCCTCGGTCAGGTCCAAGGCACCAAACCGCCCAATAATTCATTAATCGATAACTAAAACTTGAAATGTAGCTCTTCTTCCTGGCCGATTGCATCAACGTAGATTCTTATTCTGTGTTCTAGTGTGCTGCTTGTACTGTGTCTCCATACCGCATCACGCGACAAGGGCTTGCAGACGATAAATGTAACCGTTTCAGACAGAAAAGCGACCACTGTTACGATCTGGCGTTATGTCGATTCGATAGTAAATGACGGAAACGGGAGATTTTCTTAGGTTTTTACTACATATTAACACTTTACACAATTTCTCGTGTTACCTGGCTGCCAGTCCTCGGTTCATGCAAAATCTTAAGGTCCTCGGTCTGGTCCAAGGCACCAAACCGCCCAATAATTCATTAATCGATAACTAAAACTTGAAATGTAGCTCTTCTTACTGGGCGATTGCATAAACTTAGATGCTTCTTCAGAGTTCTACTATGCCGCTTGTAGTGACTCTGCATACCTTATCACGCGACAAGGGCTTGCAGACGATAAATGTAACCGTTTCAGAGAGAAAAGCGACCAATGTGACGATCTGGCGTTATGACGATTCGATAGTAAATGACGGAAACGGGAGATTTTCTTAGGTTTTTACTACATATTAACACTTTACACAATTTCTCGTGTTACCTGGCTGCCAGTCCTCGGTTCATGCAAAATCTTAATGTCCTCGGTCTTATCCAAGGCACCAAACCGCCCAATAATTCATCAATCGATAACTAAAACTTGAAATGTAGCTCTTCTTACTGGCCGATTGCATCAACGTAGATTCTTATTCTGTGTTCTAGTGTGCTGCTTGTACTGTGTCTGCATACCGCATCACGCGACAAGGGCTTGCAGACGATAAATGTAACCGTTTCAGAGAGAAAAGCGACCACTGTGACGATCTGGCGTTATGTCGATTCGATAGTAAATGACGGAAACGGGAGATTTTCTTAGGTTTTTACTACATATTAACACTTTACACAATTTCTCGTGTTACCTGGCTGCCAGTCCTCGGTTCATGCAAAATCTTAAGGTCCTCGGTCTGGTCCAAGGCACCAAACCGCCCAATAATTCATTAATCGATAACTAAAACTTGAAATGTAGCTCTTCTTACTGTCCGATTGCATCAACGTAGGTTCTTACTCTGTGTTCTAGTGTGCTGCTTGTACTGTGTCTGCATACCGCATCACGCGACAAGGGCTTGCAGACGATAAATGTAACCGTTTCAGAGAGAAAAGCGACCACTGTGACGATCTGGCGTTATGTCGATTCGATAGTAAATGACGGAAACGGGAGATTTTCTTAGGTTTTTAGTACATATTAACACTTTACACAATTTCTCGTGTTACCTGGCTGCCAGTCCTCGGTTCATGCAAAATCTTAAGGTCCTCGGTCTGGTCCAAGGCACCAAACCGCCCAATAATTCATTAATCGATAACTAAAACTTGAAATGTAGCTCTTCTTACTGGGCGATTGCATAAACTTAGATGCTTCTTCAGTGTTCTACTATGCCGCTTGTAGTGACTCTGCATACCGCATCACGCGACAAGGACTTGCAGACGATAAATGTAACCGTTTCAGAGAGAAAAGCGACCACTGTGACGATCTGGCGTTATGTCGATTCGATAGTAAATGACGGAAACGGGAGATTTTCTTAGGTTTTTACTACATATTAACACTTTACACAATTTCTCGTGTTACCTGGCTGCCAGTCTTCGGTTCATGCAAAATCTTAAGGTCCTCGGTCTGGTCCAAGGCACCAAACCGCCCAATAATTCATTAATCGATAACTAAAACTTGATATGTAGCTCTTCTTACTGGCCGATTGCATCAACGTAGATTCTTATTCTGTGTTCTAGTGTGCTGCTTGTACTGTGTCTGCATACCGCATCACGCGACAAGGGCTTGCAGACGATAAATGTAACCGTTTCAGAGAGAAAAGCGACCACTGTGACGATCTGGCGTTATGTCGATTCGATAGTAAATGACGGAAACGGGAGATTTTCTTAGGTTTTTACTACATATTAACACTTTACACAATTTCTCGTGTTACCTGGCTGCCAGTCCTCGGTTCATGCAAAATCTTAAGGTCCTCGGTCTGGTGCAAGGCACCAAACCGCCCAATAATTCATTAATCGATAACTAAAACTTGAAATGTAGCTCTTCTTACTGGCCGATTGCATCAACGTAGATTCTTATTCTGTGTTCTAGTGTGCTGCTTGTACTGTGTCTGCATACCGCATCACGCGACAAGGGCTTGCAGACGATAAATGTAACCGTTTCAGAGAGAAAAGCGACCACTGTGACGATCTGGCGTTATGTCGATTCGATAGTAAATGACGGAAACGGGAGATTTTCTTAGGTTTTTACTACATATTAACACTTTACACAATTTCTCGTGTTACCTGGCTGCCAGTCCTCGGTTCATGCAAAATCTTAAGGTCCTCGGTCTGGTCCAAGGCACCAAACCGCCCAATAATTCATTAATCGATAACTAAAACTTGAAATGTAGCTCTTCTTACTGGGCGATTGCATAAACTTAGATGCTTCTTCAGTGTTCTACTATGCCGCTTGTAGTGACTCTGCATACCGCATCACGCGACAAGGGCTTGCAGACGATAAATGTAACCGTTTCAGAGAGAAAAGCGACCACTGTGACGATCTGGCGTTATGTCGATTCGATAGTAAATGACGGAAACGGGAGATTTTCTTAGGTTTTTACTACATATTAACACTTTACACAATTTCTCGTGTTACCTGGCTGCCAGTCCTCGGTTCATGCAAAATCTTAAGGTCCTCGGTCTGGTCCAAGGCACCAAACCGCCCAATAATTCATTAATCGATAACTAAAACTTGAAATGTAGCTCTTCTTACTGGCCGATTGCATCAACGTAGATTCTTACTCTGTGTTCTAGTGTGCTGCTTGTACTGTGTCTGCATACCGCATCACGCGACGAGGGCTTGCAGACGATAAATGTAACCGTTTCAGAGAGAAAAGCGACCACTGTGACGATCTGGCGTTATGTCGATTCGATAGTAAATGACGGAAACGGGAGATTTTCTTAGGTTTTTACTACATATTAACACTTTACACAATTTCTCGTGTTACCTGGCTGCCAGTCTTCGGTTCATGCAAAATCTTAAGGTCCTCGGTCTGGTCCAAGGCACCAAACCGCCCAATAATTCATTAATCGATAACTAAAACTTGATATGTAGCTCTCCTTACTGGCCGATTGCATCAACGTAGATTCTTATTCTGTGTTCTAGTGTGCTGCTTGTACTGTGTCTGCATACCGCATCACGCGACAAGGGCTTGCAGACGATAAATGTAACCGTTTCAGCGAGAAAAGCGACCAATGTGACGATCTGGCGTTATGTCGATTCGATAGTAAATGACGGAAACGGGAGATTTTCTTAGGTTTTTACTACATATTAACACTTTACACAATTTCTCGTGTTACCTGGCTGCCAGTCCTCGGTTCATGCAAAATTTTAAGGTCCTCGGTCTGGTCCAAGGCACCAAACCGCCCAAAAAATTCATTAATCGATAACTAAAAAACTTGAAATGTAGCTCTTCTTACTGGCCGATTGCATCAACGTAGATTCTTATTCTGTGTTCTAGTGTGCTGCTTGTACTGTGTCTGCATACCGCATCACGCGACAAGGGCTTGCAGACGATAAATGTAACCGTTTCAGAGAGAAAAGCGACCACTGTGACGATCTGGCGTTATGTCGATTCGATAGTAAATGACGGAAACGGGAGATTTAATTAGGTTTTTACTACATATTAACACTTTACACAATTTCTCGTGTTAACTGGCTGCCAGTACTCGGTTCATGCAAAATCTTAAGGTCCTCGGTCTGGTCCAAGGCACCAAACCGCCCAATAATTCATTAATCGATAACTAAAACTTGAAATGTAGCTCTTCTTCCTGGCCGATTGCATCGACGTAGATTCTTATTCTGTGTTCTAGTGTGCTGCTTGTACTGTGTCTGCATACCGCATCACGCGACAAGGGCTTGCAGACGATAAATGTAACCGTTTCAGAGAGAAAAGCGACCACTGTGACGATCTGGCGTTATGTCGATTCGATAGTAAATGACGGAAACGGGAGATTTTCTTAGGTTTTTACTACATATTAACACTTTACACAATTTCTCGTGTTACCTGGCTGCCAGTCCTCGGTTCATGAAAAAATCTTAAGGTCCTCGGTCAGGTCCAAGGCACCAAACCGCCCAATAATTCATTAATCGATAACTAAAACTTGAAATGTAGCTCTTCTTCCTGGCCGATTGCATCAACGTAGATTCTTATTCTGTGTTCTAGTGTGCTGCTTGTACTGTGTCTGCATACCGCATCACGCGACAAGGGCTTGCAGACGATAAATGTAACCGTTTCAGAGAGAAAAGCGACCACTGTGACGATCTGGCGTTATGTCGATTCGATAGTAAATGACGGAAACGGGAGATATTCTTAGGTTTTTACTACATATTAACACTTTACACAATTTCTCGTGTTACCTGGCTGCCAGTCCTCGGTTCATGCAAAATCTTAAGGTCCTCGGTCTGGTCCAAGGCACCAAACCGCCCAATAATTCATTAATCGATAACTAAAACTTGAAATGTAGCTCTTCTTACTGGCCGATTGCATAAACTTAGATGCTTCTTCAGAGTTCTACTATGCCGCTTGTAGTGACTCTGCATACCTTATCACGCGACAAGGGCTTGCAGACGATAAATGTAACCGTTTCAGAGAGAAAAGCGACCACTGTGACGATCTGGCGTTATGTCGATTCGATAGTAAATGACGGAAACGGGAGATTTTCTTAGGTTTTTACTACATATTAACACTTTACACAATTTCTCGTGTTACCTGGCTGCCAGTCCTCGGTTCATGCAAAACCTTAAGGTCCTCGGTCTGATCCAAGGCACCAAACCGCCCAATAAATCATCAATCGATAACTAAAACTTGAAATGTAGCTCTTCTTACTGGCCGATTGCATCAACGTAGATTTTTATTCTGTGTTTTAGTGTGCTGCTTGTACTGTGTCTGCATACCGCATCACGCGACAAGGGCTTGCAGACGATAAATGTAACCGTTTCAGAGAGAAAAGCGACCACTGTGACGATCTGGCGTTATGTCGATTCGATAGTAAATGACGGAAACGGGAGGTTTTCTTAGGTTTTTACTACATATTAACACTTTACACAATTTCTCGTGTTACCTGGCTGCCAGTCCTCGGTTCATGCAAAATCTTAAGGTCCTCGGTCTGGTCCAAGGCACCAAACCGCCCAATAATTCATTAATCGATAACTAAAACTTGAAATGTAGCTCTTCTTACTGGCCGATTGCATCAACGTAGATTCTTACTCTGTGTTCTAGTGTGCTGCTTGTACTGTGTCTGCATACCGCATCACGCGACGAGGGCTTGCAGACGATAAATGTAGCCGTTTCAGAGAGAAAAGCGACCACTGTGACGATCTGGCGTTATGTCGATTCGATAGTAAATGACGGAAACGGGAGATTTTCTTAGGTTTTTACTACATATTAACACTTTACACAATTTCTCGTCTTACCTGGCTGCCAGTCCTCGGTTCATGCAAAATCTTAAGGTCCTCGGTCTGGTCCAAGGCACCAAACCGCCCAATAATTCATTAATCGATAACTAAAACTTGAACTGCAGCTCTTCTTACTGGCCGATTGCATCAACGTAGATTCTTATTCTGTGTTCTAGTGTGCTGCTTGTACTGTGTCTGCATACCGCATCACGCGACAAGGGCTTGCAGACGATAAATGTAACCGTTTCAGAGAGAAAAGCGACCACTGTGACGATCTGGCGTTATGTCGATTCGATAGTAAATGACGGAAACGGGAGATTTTCTTAGGTTTTTACTACATATTAACACTTTACACAATTTCTCGTGTTACCTGGCTGCCAGTCCTCGGTTCATGCAAAATCTTAAGGTCCTCGGTCTGGTCCAAGGCACCAAAACTCCCAATAATTCATTAATCGATAACTAAAACTTGAAATGTAGCTCTTCTTACTGGCCGATTGCATCAACGTAGATTCTTATTCTGTGTTCTAGTGTGCTGCTTGTACTGTGTCTGCATACCGCATCACGCGACAAGGGCTTGCAGACGATAAATGTAACCGTTTCAGAGAGAAAAGCGACCACTGTGACGATCTGGCGTTATGTCGATTCGATAGTAAATGACGGAAACGGGAGATTTTCTTAGGTTTTTACTACATATTAACACTTTACACAATTTCTCGTGTTACCTGGCTGCCAGTCCTCGGTTCATGAAAAAATCTTAAGGTCCTCGGTCAGGTCCAAGGCACCAAACCGCCCAATAAATCATTAATCGATAACTAAAACTTGAAATGTAGCTCTTCTTCCTGGCCGATTGCATCAACGTAGATTCTTATTCTGTGTTCTAGTGTGCTGCTTGTACTGTGTCTGCATACCGCATCACGCGACAAGGGCTTGCAGACGATAAATGTAACCGTTTCAGAGAGAAAAGCGACCACTGTGACGATCTGGCGTTATGTCGATTCGATAGTAAATGACGGAAACGGGAGATTTTCTTAGGTTTTTACTACATATTAACACTTTACACAATTTCTCGTGTTACCTGGCTGCCAGTCCTCGGTTCATGCAAAATCTTAAGGTCCTCGGTCTGGTCCAAGGCACCAAACCGCCCAATAATTCATTAATCGATAACTAAAACTTGAAATGTAGCTCTTCTTACTGGGCGATTGCATAAACTTAGATGCTTCTTCAGAGTTCTACTATGCCGCTTGTAGTGACTCTGCATACCTTATCACGCGACAAGGGCTTGCAGACGATAAATGTAACCGTTTCAGAGAGAAAAGCGACCACTGTGACGATCTGGCGTTATGTCGATTCGATAGTAAATGACGGAAACGGGAGGTTTTCTTAGGTTTTTACTACATATTAACACTTTACACAATTTCTCGTGTTACCTGGCTGCCAGTCCTCGGTTCATGCAAAATCTTAAGGTCCTCGGTCTGGTCCAAGGCACCAAACCGCCCAATAATTCATTAATCGATAACTAAAACTTGAAATGTAGCTCTTCTTACTGGCCGATTGCATCAACGTAGATTCTTACTCTGTGTTCTAGTGTGCTGCTTGTACTGTGTCTGCATACCGCATCACGCGACGAGTGCTTGCAGACGATAAATGTAACCGTTTCAGAGAGAAAAGCGACCACTGTGACGATCTGGCGTTATGTCGATTCGATAGTAAATGACGGAAACGGGAGATTTTCTTAGGTTTTTACTACATATTAACACTTTACACAATTTCTCGTGTTACCTGGCTGCCAGTCCTCGGTTCATGCAAAATGTTAAGGTCCTCGGTCTGGTCCAAGGCACCAAACCGCGAAATAATACATTAATCGATAACTAAAACTTGAAATGTAGCTCTTCTTACTGGCCGATTGCATCAACGTAGATTCTTACTCTGTGTTCTAGTGTGCTGCTTGTACTGTGTCTGCATACCGCATCACGCGACGAGGGCTTGCAGACGATAAATGTAACCGTTTCAGAGAGAAAAGCGACCACTGTGACGATCTGGCGTTATGTCGATTCGATAGTAAATGACGGAAACGGGAGATTTTCTTAGGTTTTTACTACATATTAACACTTTACACAATTTCTCGTGTTACCTGGCTGCCAGTCCTCGGTTCATGAAAAAATCTTAAGGTCCTCGGTCAGGTCCAAGGCACCAAACCGCCCAATAAATCATTAATCGATAACTAAAACTTGAAATGTAGCTCTTCTTCCTGGCCGATTGCATCAACGTAGATTCTTATTCTGTGTTCTAGTGTGCTGCTTGTACTGTGTCTGCATACCGTATCACGCGACAAGGGCTTGCAGACGATAAATGTAACCGTTTCAGAGAGAAAAGCGACCACTGTGACGATCTGGCGTTATGTCGATTCGATAGTAAATGACGGAAACGGGAGATTTTCTTAGGTTTTTACTACATATTAACACTTTACACAATTTCTCGTGTTACCTGGCTGCCAGTCCTCGGTTCATGCAAAATCTTAAGGTCCTCGGTCTGGTCCAAGGCACCAAACCGCCCAATAATTCATTAATCGATAACTAAAACTTGAAATGTAGCTCTTCTTACTGGGCGATTGCATAAACTTAGATGCTTCTTCAGAGTTCTACTATGCCGCTTGTAGTGACTCTGCATACCTTATCACGCGACAAGGGCTTGCAGACGATAAATGTAACCGTTTCAGAGAGAAAAGCGACCACTGTGACGATCTGGCGTTATGTCGATTCGATAGTAAATGACGGAAACGGGAGAATTTCTTAGGTTTTTACTACATATTAACACTTGACACAATTTATCGTGTTACCTGGCTGCCAGTCCTCGGTTCATGCAAAATCTTAAGGTCCTCGGTCTGGTCCAAGGCACCAAACCGCCTAATAATTCATTAATCGATAACTAAAGCTTGAAATGTAGCTCGTCTTACTGGCCGATTGCATCAACGTAGATTCTTACTCTGTGTTCTAGTGTGCTGCTTGTACTGTGTCTGCATACCGCATCACGCGACAAGGGCTTGCAGACGATTAATGTAACCGTTTCAGAGAGAAAAGCGACCACTGTGACGATCTGGCGTTATGTCGATTCGATAGTAAATGACGGAAACGGGAGATTTTCTTAGGTTTTTACTACATATTAACACTTTACACAATTTCTCGTGTTACCTGGCTGCCAGTCCTCGGTTCATGCAAAATCTTAAGGTCCTCGGTCTGGTCCAAGGCACCAAACCGCCCAATAATTCATTAATCGATAACTAAAACTTGAAATGTAGCTCTTCTTACTGGCCGATTGCATCAACGTAGATTCTTATTCTGTGTTCTAGTGTGCTGCTTGTACTGTGTCTGCATACCGCATCACGCGACAAGGGCTTGCAGGCGATAAATGTAACCGTTTCAGAGAGAAAAGCGACCAATGTGACGATCTGGCGTTATGTCGATTCGATAGTAAATGACGGAAACGGGAGATTTTCTTAGGTTTTTACTACATATTAACACTTTACACAATTTCTCGTGTTACCTGGCTGCCAGTCCTCGGTTCATGCAAAATCTTAAGGTCCTCGGCCTGGTCCAAGGCACCAAACCGCCCAATAATTCATTAATCGATAACTAAAACTTGAAATGTAGCTCTTCTTACTGGCCGATTGCATCAACGTAGATTCTTATTCTGTGTTCTAGTGTGCTGCTTGTACTGTGTCTGCATACCGCATCACGCGACAAGGGCTTGCAGGCGATAAATGTAACCGTTTCAGAGAGAAAAGCGACCAATGTGACGATCTGGCGTTATGTCGATTCGATAGTAAATGACGGAAACGGGAGATTTTCTTAGGTTTTTACTACATATTAACACTTTACACAATTTCTCGTGTTACCTGGCTGCCAGTCCTCGGTTCATGCAAAATCTTAAGGTCCTCGGTCTGGTCCACGGCACCAAACCGCCCAATAATTCATTAATCGATAACTAAAACTTGAAATGTAGCTCTTCTTCCTGGCCGATTGCATCAACGTAGATTCTTATTCTGTGTTCTAGTGTGCTGCTTGTACTGTGTCTGCATACCGCATCACGCGACAAGGGCTTGCAGACGATAAATGTAACCGTTTCAGAGAGAAAAGCGACCACTGTGACGATCTGGCGTTATGTCGATTCGATAGTAAATGACGGAAACGGGAGATTTTCTTAGGTTTTTACTACATATTAACACTTTACACAATTTCTCGTGTTACCTGGCTGCCAGTCCTCGGTTCATGCAAAATGTTAAGGTCCTCGGTCTGGTCCAAGGCACCAAACCGCGAAATAATACATTAATCGATAACTAAAACTTGAAATGTAGCTCTTCTTACTGGCCGATTGCATCAACGTAGATTCTTATTCTGTGTTCTAGTGTGCTGCTTGTACTGTGTCTGCATACCGCATCACGCGACAAGGGCTTGCAGACGATAAATGTAACCGTTTCAGAGAGAAAAGCGACCACTGTGACGATCTGGCGTTATGTCGATTCCATAGTAAATGACGGAAACGGGAGATTTTCTTAGGTTTTTACTACATATTAACACTTTACACAATTTCTCGTGTTACCTGGCTGCCAGTCCTCGGTTCATGCAAAATCTTAAGGTCCTCGGTCTGGTCCAAGGCACCAAACCTCCCAATAATTCATTAATCGATAACTAAAACTTGAAATGTAGCTCTTCTTACTGGCCGATTGCATCAACGTAGATTCTTATTCTGTGTTCTAGTGTGCTGCTTGTACTGTGTCTGCATACCGCATCACGCGACAAGGGCTTGCAGACGATAAATGTAACCGTTTCAGAGAGAAAAGCGACCACTGTGACGATCTGGCGTTATGTCGATTCGATAGTAAATGACGGAAACGGGAGATTTTCTTAGGATTTTACTACATATTAACACTTTACACAACATCTCGTGTTACCTGGCTGCCAGTCCTCGGTTCATGGAAAATCTTAAGGTCCTCGGTCTGGTCCAAGGAACCAAACAGCCCAATAATTCATTAGTCGATAACTAAAACTTGAAATGTAGCTCTTCTTACTAGCCGACTGCATCAACGTAGATTCTTATTCTGTGTTCTAGTGTGCTGCTTGTACTGTGTCTGCATACCGCATCACGCGACAAGGGCTTGCAGACGATAAATGTAACCGTTTCAGAGAGAAAAGCGACCACTGTGACGATCTGGCGTTATGTCGATTCGATAGTAAATGACGGAAACGGGAGATTTTCTTAGGTTTTTACTACATATTAACACTTTACACAATTTCTCGTGTTACCTGGCTGCCAGTCCTCGGTTCATGCAAAATCTTAAGGTCCTCGGTCTGGTCCAAGGCACCAAACCGCCCAATAATTCATTAATCGATAACTAAAACTTGAAATGTAGCTCTTCTTACTGGCCGATTGCATCAACGTAGATTCTTATTCTGTGTTCTAGTGTGCTGCTTGTACTGTGTCTGCATACCGCATCACGCGACAAGGGCTTGTAGACGATAAATGTAACCGTTTCAGAGAGAAAAGCGACCACTGTGACGATCTGGCGTTATGTCGATTCGATAGTAAATGACGGAAACGGGAGATTTTCTTAGGTTTTTACTACATATTAACACTTTACACAATTTCTCGTGTTACCTGGCTGCCAGTCCTCGGTTCATGGAAAATCTTAAGGTCCTCGGTCAGGTCCAAGGAACCAAACCGCCCAATAATTCATTAATCGATAACTAAAACTTTAAATGTAGCTCTTCTTACTAGCCGATTGCATCAACGTAGATTCTTATTCTGTGTTCTAGTGTGCTGCTTGTACTGTGTCTGCATACCGCATCACGCGACAAGGGCTTGCAGACGATAAATGTAACCGTTTCAGAGAGAAAAGCGACCACTGTGACGATCTGGCGTTATGTCGATTCGGTAGTAAATGACGGAAACGGGAGATTTTCTTAGGTTTTTACTACATATTAACACTTTACACAATTTCTCGTGTTACCTGGCTGCCAGTCCTCGGTTCATGCAAAATCTTAAGGTCCTCGGTCTGGTCCAAGGCACCAAACCGCCCAATAATTCATTAATCGATAACTAAAACTTGAAATGTAGCTCTTCTTACTGGCCGATTGCATCAACGTAGATTCTTATTCTGTGTTCTAGTGTGCTGCTTGTACTGTGTCTGCATACCGCATCACGCGACAAGGGCTTGCAGACGATAAATGTAACCGTTTCAGAGAGAAAAGCGACCACTGTGACGATCTGGCGTTATGTCGATTCGATAGTAAATGACGGAAACGGGAGATTTTCTTAGGTTTTTACTACATATTAACACTTTACACAATTTCTCGTGTTACCTGGCTGCCAGTCCTCGGTTCATGCAAAATCTTAAGGTCCTCGGTCTGGTCCAAGGCACCAAACCGCCCAATAATTCATTAATCGATAACTAAAACTTGAAATGTAGCTCTTCTTACTGGCCGATTGCATCAACGTAGATTCTTATTCTGTGTTCTAGTGTGCTGCTTGTACTGTGTCTGCATACCGCATCACGCGACAAGGGCTTGCAGACGATAAATGTAACCGTTTCAGAGAGAAAAGCGTCCACTGTGACGATCTGGCGTTATGTCGATTCGATAGTAAATGACGGAAACGGGAGATGTTCTTAGGTTTTTACTACATATTAACACTTTACACAATTTCTCGTGTTACCTGGCTGCCAGTCCTCGGTTCATGGAAAATCTGAAGGTCCTCGGTCTGGTCCAAGGAACCAAACCGCCCAATAATTCATTAATCGATAACTAAAACTTGAAATGTAGTTCTTCTTACTAGCCGATTGCATCAACGTAGATTCTTATTCTGTGTTCTAGTGTGCTGCTTGTACTGTGTCTGCATACCGCATCACGCGACAAGGGCTTGCAGACGATAAATGTAACCGTTTCAGAGAGAAAAGCGACCACTGTGACGATCTGGCGTTATGTCGATTCGATAGTAAATGACGGAAACGGGAGATTTTCTTAGGTTTTTACTACATATTAACACTTTACACAATTTCTCGTGTTACCTGGCTGCCAGTCCTCGGTTCATGCAAAATCTTAAGGTCCTCGGTCTGGTCCAAGGCACCAAACCGCCCAATAATTCATTAATCGATAACTAAAACTTGAAATGTAGCTCTTCTTACTGGCCGATTGCATCAACGTAGATTCTTATTCTGTGTTCTAGTGTGCTGCTTGTACTGTGTCTGCATACCGCATCACGCGACAAGGGCTTGCAGACGATAAATGTAACCGTTTCAGAGAGAAAAGCGACCACTGTGACGATCTGGCGTTATGTCGATTCGATAGTAAATGACGGAAACGGGAGATTTTCTTAGGTTTTTACTACATATTAACACTTTACACAATTTCTCGTGTTACCTGGCTGCCAGTCCTCGGTTCATGGAAAATCTTAAGGTCCTCGGTCTGGTCCAAGGAACCAAACCGCCCAATAATTCATTAATCGATAACTAAAACTTGAAATGTAGATCTTCTTACTAGCCGATTGCATCAACGTAGATTCTTATTCTGTGTTCTAGTGTGCTGCTTGTACTGTGTCTGCATACCGCATCACGCGACAAGGGCTTGCAGACGATAAATGTAACCGTTTCAGAGAGAAAAGCGACCACTGTGACGATCTGGCGTTATGTCGATTCGATAGTAAATGACGGAAACGGGAGATTTTCTTAGGTTTTTACTACATATTAACACTTTACACAATTTCTCGTGTTACCTGGCTGCCAGTCCTCGGTTCATGCAAAATCTTAAGGTCCTCGGTCTGGTCCACGGCACCAAACCGCCCAATAATTCATTAATCGATAACTAAAACTTGAAATGTAGCTCTCCTTCCTGGCCGATTGCATCAACGTAGATTCTTATTCTGTGTTCTAGTGTGCTGCTTGTACTGTGTCTGCATACCGCATCACGCGACAAGGGCTTGCAGACGATAAATGTAACCGTTTCAGAGAGAAAAGCGACCACTGTGACGATCTGGCGTTATGTCGATTCGATAGTAAATGACGGAAACGGGAGATTTTCTTAGGTTTTTACTACATATTAACACTTTACACAATTTCTCGTGTTACCTGGCTGCCAGTCCTCGGTTCATGGAAAATCTTAAGGTCCTCGGTCTGGTACAAGGAACCAAACCGCCCAATAATTCATTAATCGATAACTAAAACTTGAAATGTAGCTCTTCTTACTGGCCGATTGCATCAACGTAGATTCTTATTCTGTGTTCTAGTGTGCTGCTTGTACTGTGTCTGCATACCGCATCACGCGACAAGGGCTTGCAGACGATAAATGTAACCGTTTCAGAGAGAAAAGCGACCACTGTGACGATCTGGCGTTATGTCGATTCGATAGTAAATGACGGAAACGGGAGATTTTCTTAGGTTTTTACTACATATTAACACTTTACACAATTTCTCGTGTTACCTGGCTGCCAGTCCTCGGTTCATGGAAAATCTTAAGGTCCTCGGTCTGGTCCAAGGAACCAAACCGCCCAATAATTCATTAATCGATAACTAAAACTTGAAATGTAGATCTTCTTACTAGCCGATTGCATCAACGTAGATTCTTATTCTGTGTTCTAGTGTGCTGCTTGTACTGTGTCTGCATACCGCATCACGCGACAAGGGCTTGCAGACGATAAATGTAACCGTTTCAGAAAGAAAAGCGACCACTGTGACGATCTGGCGTTATGTCGATTCGATAGTAAATGACGGAAACGGGAGATTTTCTTAGGTTTTTACTACATATTAACACTTTACACAATTTCTCGTGTTACCTGGCTGCCAGTCCTCGGTTCATGCAAAATCTTAAGGTCCTCGGTCTGGTCCACGGCACCAAACCGCCCAATAATTCATTAATCGATAACTAAAACTTGAAATGTAGCTCTTCTTCCTGGCCGATTGCATCAACGTAGATTCTTATTCTGTGTTCTAGTGTGCTGCTTGTACTGTGTCTGCATACCGCATCACGCGACAAGGGCTTGCAGACGATAAATGTAACCGTTTCAGAGAGAAAAGCGACCACTGTGACGATCTGGCGTTATGTCGATTCGATAGTAAATGACGGAAACGGGAGATTTTCTTAGGTTTTTACTACATATTAACACTTTACACAATTTCTCGTGTTACCTGGCTGCCAGTCCTCGGTTCATGCAAAATCTTAAGGTCCTCGGTCTGGTCCAAGGCACCAAACCGCCCAATAATTCATTAATCGATAACTAAAACTTGAAATGTAGCTCTTCTTCCTGGCCGATTGCATCAACGTAGGTTCTTATTCTGTGTTCTAGTGTGCTGCTTGTACTGTGTCTGCATACCGCATCACGCGACAAGGGCTTGCAGACGATAAATGTAACCGTTTCAGAGAGAAAAGCGACCACTGTGACGATCTGGCGTTATGTCGATTCGATAGTAAATGACGGAAACGGGAGATTTTCTTAGGTTTTTACTACATATTAACACTTTACACAATTTCTCGTGTTACCTGGCTGCCAGTCCTCGGTTCATGCAAAATCTTAAGGTTCTCGGTCTGGTCCAAGGCACCAAACCGCCCAATAATTCATTAATCGATAACTAAAACTTGAAATGTAGCTCTTTTTCCTGGCCGATTGCATCAACGTAGATTCTTATTCTGTGTTCTAGTGTGCTGCTTGTACTGTGTCTGCATACCGCATCACGCGACAAGGGCTTGCAGACGATAAATGTAACCGTTTCAGAGAGAAAAGCGACCAATGTGACGATCTGGCGTTATGTCGATTCGATAGTAAATGACGGAAACGGGAGATTTTCTTAGGTTTTTACTACATATTAACACTTTACACAATTTCTCGTGTTACCTGGCTGCCAGTCCTCGGTTCATGCAAAATCTTAAGGTCCTCGGTCTGGTCCAAGGCACCAAACCGCCCAATAATTCATTAATCGATAACTAAAACTTGAAATGTAGCTCTTCTTACTGGCCGATTGCATAAACTTAGATGCTTCTTCAGTGTTCTACTATGCCGCTTGTAGTGACTCTGCATACCGCATCATGCGACAAGGGCTTGCAGACGATAAATGTAACCGTTTCAGACAGAAAAGCGACCACTGTGACGATCTGGCGCTGATTCGATAGTAAATGACGGAAACGGGAGATTTTCTTGTGTTTTTACTACATTTTAACACTTTACACAATTTCTCGTGTTACCTGGCCGCCAGTCCTCGGTTCATTCAAAATCTTAAGGTCCTCGGTCTGGTCCAAGGCACCAAACCGCCCAATAATTCATTAATCGATAACTAAAACTTGAAATGTAGCTCTTCTTACTGGCCGATTGCATCAACGTTGATTCTTATTCTGTGTTCTAGTGTGCTGCTTGTACTGTGTCTGCATACCGCATCACGCGACAATGGCTTGCAGACGATAAATGTAACCGTTTCAGAGAGAAAAGCGACCAATGTGACGATCTGGCGTTATGTCGATTCGATAGTAAATGACGGAAACGGGAGATTATCTTAGGTTTTTAGTACATATTAACACTTTACACAAATTCTCGTGTTACCCGGCTGCCAGTCCTCGGTTCATGCAAAATCTTAAGGTCCTCGGTCTGGTCCAAGGCACCAAACCGCCCAATAATTCATTAATCGATAACTAAAATTTGAACTGCAGCTCTTCTTACTGGGCGATTGCATAAACTTAGATGCTTCTTCAGTGTTCTACTATGCCGCTTGTAGTGACTCTGCATACCGCATCACGCGACAAGGGGTTGCAGACGATAAATGTAACCGTTTCAGAGAGAAAAGCGACCACTGTGACGATCTGGCGTTATGTCGATTCGATAGTAAATGACGGAAACAGGAGATTTTCTTGGGTTTTTACTACATATTATCACTTTACACAATTTCTCGTGTTACCTGGCTGCCAGTCCTCTTTTCATGCAAAATCTTAAGGTCCTCGGTCTGGTCCAAGGCACCAAACCGCCCAATAATTCATTAATCGATAACTAAAACTTGAAATGTAGCTCTTTTTACTGGCCGATTGCATCAACGTAGATTCTTATTCTATGTTCTAGTGTGCTGCTTGTACTGTGTCTGCATACCGCATCACGCGACAAGGGCTTGCAGACGATAAATGTAACCGTTTCAGAGAGAAAAGCGACCACTGTGACGATCTGGCGTTATGTCGATTCGATAGTAAATGACGGAAACGGGAGATTTTCTTAGGTTTTAACTACATATAAACACTTTACACAATTTCTCGTGTTACCTGGCTGCCAGTCCTCGGTTCATGCAAAATCTTAAGGTCCTCGGTCTGGTCCAAGGCACCAAACCGCCCAATAATTCATTAATCGATAACTAAAACTTGAAATGTACCTCTTCTTACTGGCCGATTGCATCAACGTAGATTCTTATTCTGTGTTCTAGTGTGCTGCTTGTACTGTGTCTGCATACCGCATTACGCGACAAGGGCTTGCAGACGATAAATGTAACCGTTTCAGAGAGAAAAGCGACCACTGTGACGATCTGGCGTTATGTCGATTCGATAGTAAATGACGGAAACGGGAGATTTTCTTAGGTTTTTGCTACATATTAACAGTTTACACAATTTCTCGTGTTACCTGGCTGCCAGTCCTCGGTTCATGCAAAATCTTAAGGTCCTCGGTCTGGTCCAAGGCACCAAACCGCCCAATAATTCATTAATCGATAACTAAAACTTGAAATGTAGCTCTTTTTCCTGGCCGATTGCATCAACGTAGATTCTTATTCTGTGTTCTAGTGTGCTGCTTGTACTGTGTCTGCATACCGCATCACGCGACAAGGGCTTGCAGACGATAAATGTAACCGTTTCAGAGAGAAAAGCGACCAATGTGACGATCTGGCGTTATGTCGATTCGATAGTAAATGACGGAAACGGGAGATTTTCTTAGGTTTTTACTACATATTAACACTTTACACAATTTCTCGTGTTACCTGGCTGCCAGTCCTCGGTTCTTGCAAAATCTTAAGGTCCTCGGTCTGGTCCAAGGCACCAAACCGCCCAATAATTCATTAATCGATAACTAAAACGTGAAATGTAGTTCTTCTTACTGGCCGATTGCATCAACTTAGATTCTTATTCTGTGTTCTAGTGTGCTGCTTGTACTGTGTCTGCATACCGCATCACGCGACAAGGGCTTGCAGACGATAAATGTAACCGTTTCAGAGAGGAAAGCGACCACTGTGACGATCTGGCGTTATGTCGATTCGATAGTAAATGACGGATACGGGAGATTTTCTTAGGTTTTTACTACATATTAACACTTTAAACAATTTCTCGTGTTACCTGGCTGCCAGTCCTCGGTTCATGCAAAATCTTAAGGTCCTCGGTCTGGTCCAAGGCACCAAACCACCCAATAATTCATTAATCGATAACTAAAACTTGAAATGTAGCTCTTCTTACTGGCCGATTGCATCAACGTAGATTCTCATTCTGTGTTCTAGTGTGCTGCTTGTACTGTGTCTGCATACCGCATCACGCGACAAGGGCTTGCAGACGATAAATGTAACCGTTTCAGAGAGAAAAGCGACCAATGTGACGATCTGGCGTTATGTCGATTCGATAGTAAATGACGGAAACGGGAGATTTTCTTAGGTTTTTACTACATATTAACACTTTACACAATTTCTCGTGTTACCTGGCTGCCAGTCCTCGGTTCATGCAAAATCTTAAGGTCCTCGGTCTGGTCCAAGGCACCAAACCGCCCAATAATTCATTAATCGATAACTAAAACTTGAAATGTAGCTCTTCTTACTGGCCGATTGCATAAACTTAGATTCTTATTCTGTGTTCTAGTGTGCTGCTTGTACTGTGTCTGCATACCGCATCACGCGACAAGGGCTTGCAGACGATAAATGTAACCGTTTCAGAGAGAAAAGCGACCAATGTGACGATCTGGCGTTATGTCGATTCGATAGTAAATGACGGAAACGGGAGATTTTCTTAGGTTTTTGCTACATATTAACAGTTTACACAATTTCTCGTGTTACCTGGCTGCCAGTCCTCGGTTCATGCAAAATCTTAAGGTCCTCGGTCTGGTCCAAGGCACCAAACCGCCCAATAATTCATTAATCGATAACTAAAACTTGAAATGTAGCTCTTTTTCCTGGCCGATTGCATCAACGTAGATTCTTATTCTGTGTTCTAGTGTGCTGCTTGTACTGTGTCTGCATACCGCATCACGCGACAAGGGCTTGCAGACGATAAATGTAACCGTTTCAGAGAGAAAAGCGACCAATGTGACGATCTGGCGTTATGTCGATTCGATAGTAAATGACGGAAACGGGAGATTTTCTTAGGTTTTTACTACATATTAACACTTTACACAATTTCTCGTGTTACCTGGCTGCCAGTCCTCGGTTCTTGCAAAATCTTAAGGTCCTCGGTGTGGTCCAAGGCACCAAACCGCCCAATAATTCATTAATCGATAACTAAAACGTGAAATGTAGTTCTTCTTACTGGCCGATTGCATCAACTTAGATTCTTATTCTGTGTTCTAGTGTGCTGCTTGTACTGTGTCTGCATACCGCATCACGCGACAAGGGCTTGCAGACGATAAATGTAACCGTTTCAGAGAGGAAAGCGACCACTGTGACGATCTGGCGTTATGTCGATTCGATAGTAAATGACGGATACGGGAGATTTTCTTAGGTTTTTACTACATATTAACACTTTAAACAATTTCTCGTGTTACCTGGCTGCCAGTCCTCGGTTCATGCAAAATCTTAAGGTCCTCGGTCTGGTCCAAGGCACCAAACCACCCAATAATTCATTAATCGATAACTAAAACTTGAAATGTAGCTCTTCTTACTGGCCGATTGCATCAACGTAGATTCTCATTCTGTGTTCTAGTGTGCTGCTTGTACTGTGTCTGCATACCGCATCACGCGACAAGGGCTTGCAGACGATAAATGTAACCGTTTCAGAGAGAAAAGCGACCAATGTGACGATCTGGCGTTATGTCGATTCGATAGTAAATGACGGAAACGGGAGATTTTCTTAGGTTTTTACTACATATTAACACTTTACACAATTTCTCGTGTTACCTGGCTGCCAGTCCTCGGTTCATGCAAAATCTTAAGGTCCTCGGTCTGGTCCAAGGCACCAAACCGCCCAATAATTCATTAATCGATAACTAAAACTTGAAATGTAGCTCTTTTTACTGGCCGATTGCATCAACGTAGATTCTTATTCTATGTTCTAGTGTGCTGCTTGTACTGTGTCTGCATACCGCATCACGCGACAAGGGCTTGCAGACGATAAATGTAACCGTTTCAGAGAGAAAAGCGACCACTGTGACGATCTGGCGTTATGTCGATTCGATAGTAAATGACGGAAACGGGAGATTTTCTTAGGTTTTAACTACATATAAACACTTTACACAATTTCTCGTGTTACCTGGCTGCCAGTCCTCGGTTCATGCAAAATCGTAAGGTCCTCGGTCTGGTCCAAGGCACCAAACCGCCCAATAATTCATTAATCGATAACTAAAACTTGAAATGTACCTCTTCTTACTGGCCGATTGCATCAACGTAGATTCTTATTCTGTGTTCTAGTGTGCTGCTTGTACTGTGTCTGCATACCGCATCACGCGACAAGGGCTTGCAGACGATAAATGTAACCGTTTCAGAGAGAAAAGCGACCACTGTGACGATCTGGCGTTATGTCGATTCGATAGTAAATGACGGAAACGGGAGATTTTCTTAGGTTTTTGCTACATATTAACACTTTACACAATTTCTCGTGTTACCTGGCTGCCAGTCCTCGGTTCATGCAAAATCTTAAGGTCCTCGGTCTGGTCCAAGGCACCAAACCGCCCAATAATTCATTAATCGATAACTAAAACTTGAAATGTAGCTCTTCTTACTGGGCGATTGCATAAACTTAGATGCTTCTTCAGTGTTCTACTATGCCGCTTGTAGTGACTCTGCATACCGCATCACGCGACAAGGGCTTGCAGACGATAAATGTAACCGTTTCAGAGAGAAAAGCGACCACTGTGACGATCTGGCGCTATGTCGATTCGATAGTAAATGACGGAAACGGGAGATTTTCTTGGGTTTTTACTACATATTAACACTTTACACAATTTCTCGTGTTACCTGGCTGCCAGTCCTCGGTTCATGCAAAATCATAAGGTCCTCGGTCTGGTCCAAGGCACCAAACCGCCCAATAATTCATTAATCGATAACAAAAACTTGAAATGTAGCTCTTCTTACTGGCCGATTGCATCAACGTAGATTGTTATTCTGTGTTCTAGTGTGCTGCTTGTACTGTGTCTGCATACCGCATCACGCGACAAGGGCTTGCAGACGATAAATGTAACCGTTTCAGAGAGAAAAGCGACCAATGTGACGATCTGGCGTTATGTCGATTCGATAGTAAATGACGGAAACGGGAGATTTTCTTAGGTTTTTACTACATATTAACACTTTACACAATTTCTCGTGTTACCTGGCTGCCAGTCCTCGGTTCATGCAAAATCTTAAGGTCCTCGGTCTGGTCCAAGGCACCAAACCGCCCAATAATTCATTAATCGATAACTAAAACGTGAAATGTAGTTCTTCTTACTGGCCGATTGCATCAACTTAGATTCTTATTCTGTGTTCTAGTGTGCTGCTTGTACTGTGTCTGCATACCGCATCACGCGACAAGGGCTTGCAGACGATAAATGTAACCGTTTCAGAGAGGAAAGCGACCACTGTGACGATCTGGCGTTATGTCGATTCGATAGTAAATGACGGATACGGGAGATTTTCTTAGGTTTTTACTACATATTAACACTTTACACAATTTCTCGTGTTACCTGGCTGCCAGTCCTCGGTTCATGCAAAATCTTAAGGTCCTCGGTCTGGTCCAAGGCACCAAACCACCCAATAATTCATTAATCGATAACTAAAACTTGAAATGTAGCTCTTCTTACTGGCCGATTGCATCAACGTAGATTCTCATTCTGTGTTCTAGTGTGCTGCTTGTACTGTGTCTGCATACCGCATCACGCGACAAGGGCTTGCAGACGATAAATGTAACCGTTTCAGAGAGAAAAGCGTCCAATGTGACGATCTGGCGTTATGTCGATTCGATAGTAAATGACGGAAACGGGAGATTTTCTTAGGTTTTTACTACATATTAACACTTTACACAATTTCTCGTGTTACCTGGCTGCCAGTCCTCGGTTCATGCAAAATCTTAAGGTCCTCGGTCTGGTCCAAGGCACCAAACCGCCCAATAATTCATTAATCGATAACTAAAAGTTGAACTGCAGCTCTTCTTACTGGGCGATTGCATAGACTTAGATGCTTCTTCAGTGTTCTACTATGCCGCTTGTAGTGACTCTGCACACCGCATCACGCGACAAGTGCTTGCAGACGATAAATGTAACCGTTTCAGAGAGAAAAGCGACCACTGTGACGATCTGGCGTTATGTCGATTCGATAGTAAATGACGGAAACGGGAGATTTTCTTAGGTTTTTACTACATATTAACACTTTACACAATTTCTCGTGTTACCTGGCTGCCAGTCCTCGGTTCATGCAAAATCTTAAGGTCCTCGGTCTGGTCCAAGGCACCAAACCGCCCAATAATTCATTAATCGATAACTAAAACTTGAAAAGTAGCTCTTCTTCCTGGCCGATTGCATCAACGTAGATTCTTATTCTGTGTTCTAGTGTGCTGCTTGTACTGTGTCTGCATACCGCATCACGCGACAAGGGCTTGCAGACGATAAATGTAACCGTTTCAGAGTGAAAAGCGACCAATGTGACGATCTGGCGTTAAGTCGATTCGATAGTAAATGACGGAAACGGGAGATTTTCTTAGGTTTTTACTACATATTAACACTTTACACAATTTCTCGTGTTACCTGGCTGCCAGTCCTCGGTTCATGCAAAATCTTAAGGTCCTCGGTCTGGTCCAAGGCACCAAACCGCCCAATAATTCATTAATCGATAACTAAAACGTGAAATGTAGTTTTTCTTTCTGGCCGATTGCATCAACTTAGATTCTTATTCTGTGTTCTAGTGTGCTGCTTGTACTGTGTCTGCATACCGCATCACGCGACAAGGGCTTGCAGACGATAAATGTAACCGTTTCAGAGAGAAAAGCGACCACTGTGACGATCTGGCGTTATGTCGATTCGATAGTAAATGACGGAAATGGGAGATTTTCTTAGGTTTTTACTACATATTAACACGTTAAACAATTTCTAGTGTTACCTGGCTGCCAGTCCTCGGTTCATGCAAAATCTTAAGGTCCTCGGTCTGGTCCAAGGCACCAAACCACCCAATAATTCATTAATCGATAACTAAAACTTGAAATGTAGCTCTTCTTACTGGCCGATTGCATCAACGTAGATTCTCATTCTGTGTTCTAGTGTGCTGCTTGTACTGTGTCTGCATACCGCATCACGCGACAAGGGTTTGCAGACGATAAATGTAACCGTTTCAGAGAGAAAAGCGACCACTGTGACGATCTGGCGTTATGTCGATTCGATAGTAAATGACGGAAACGGGAGATTTTCTTAGGTTTTTACTACATATTAACACTTTACACAATTTCTCGTGTTACCTGGCTGCCAGTCCTCGGTTCATGCAAAATCTTAAGGTCCTCGGTCTGGTCCAAGGCACCAAACCGCCCAATAATTCATTAATCGATAACTAAAACTTGAAATGTACCTCTTCTTACTGGCCGATTGCATCAACGTAGATTCTTATTCTGTGTTCTAGTGTGCTGCTTGTACTGTGTCTGCATACCGCATCACGCGACAAGGGCTTGCAGACGATAAATGTAACCGTTTCAGAGAGAAAAGCGACCACTGTGACGATCTGGCGCTATGTCGATTCGATAGTAAATGACGGAAACGGGAGATTTTCTTAGGTTTTTGCTACATATTAACACTTTACACAATTTCTCGTGTTACCTGGCTGCCAGTCCTCGGTTCATGCAAAATCTTAAGGTCCTCGGTCTGGTCCAAGGCACCAAACCGCCCAATAATTCATTAATCGATAACTAAAACTTGAAATGTAGCTCTTCTTCCTGGCCGATTGCATCAACGTAGATTCTTATTCTGTGTTCTAGTGTGCTGCTTGTACTGTGTCTGCATACCGCATCACGCGACAAGGGCTTGCAGACGATAAATGTAACCGTTTCAGAGAGAAAAGCGACCAATGTGACGATCTGGCGTTATGTCGATTCGATAGTAAATGACGGAAACGGGAGATTTTCTTAGGTTTTTACTACATATTAACACTTTACACAATTTCTCGTGTTACCTGGCTGCCAGTCCTCGGTTCATGCAAAATCTTAAGGTCCTCGGTCTGGTCCAAGGCACCAAACCGCCCAATAATTCATTAATCGATAACTAAAACTTGAAATGTAGCTCTTCTTACTGGCCGATTGCATAAACTTAGATGCTTCTTCAGTGTTCTACTATGCCGCTTGTAGTGACTCTGCATACCGCATCACGCGACAAGGGCTTGCAGACGATAAATGTAACCGTTTCAGAGAGAAAAGCGACCACTGTGACGATCTGGCGCTATGTCGATTCGATAGTAAATGACGGAAACGGGAGATTTTCTTGGGTTTTTACTACATATTAACACTTTACACAATTTCTCGTGTTACCGGGCTGCCAGTCCTCGGTTCATGCAAAATCTTAAGGTCCTCGGTCTGGTCCAAGGCACCAAACCGCCCAATAATTCATTAATCGATAACTAAAACTTGAAATGTAGCTCTGTTTACTGGCCGATTGCATCAACGTAGATTGTTATTCTGTGTTCTAGTGTGCTGCTTGTACTGTGTCTGCATACCGCATCACGCGACAAGGGCTTGCAGACGATAAATGTAACCGTTTCAGAGAGAAAAGCGACCAATGTGACGATCTGGCGTTATGTCGATTCGATAGTAAATGACGGAAACGGGAGATTTTCTTAGGTTTTTACTACATATTAACACTTTACACAATTTCTCGTGTTACCTGGCTGCCAGTCCTCGCTTCATGCAAAATCGTAAGGTCCTCGGTCTGGTCCAAGGCACCAAACCGCCCAATAATTCATTAATCGATAACTAAAATTTGAACTGCAGCTCTTCTTACTGGGCGATTGCATAAACTTAGATGCTTCTTCAGTGTTCTACTATGCCGCTTGTAGTGACTCTGCATACCGCATCACGCGACAAGGGGTTGCAGACGATAAATGTAACCGTTTCAGAGAGAAAAGCGACCACTGTGACGATCTGGCGTTATGTCGATTCGATAGTAAATGACGGAAACGGGAGATTTTCTTAGGTTTTTACTACATATTAACACTTTACACAATTTCTCGTGTTACCTGGCTGCCAGTCCTCGGTTCATGCAAAATCTTAAGGTCCTCGGTCTGGTCCAAGGCACCAAACCACCCAATAATTCATTAATCGATAACTAAAACTTGAAATGTAGCTCTTCTTACTGGCCGATTGCATCAACGTAGATTCTCATTCTGTGTTCTAGTGTGCTGCTTGTACTGTGTCTTCATACCGCATCACGCGACAAGGGCTTGCAGACGATAAATGTAACCGTTTCAGAGAGAAAAGCGTCCAATGTGACGATCTGGCGTTATGTCGATTCGATAGTAAATGACGGAAACGGGAGATTTTCTTAGGTTTTTACTACATATTAACACTTTACACAATTTCTCGTGTTACCTGGCTGCCAGTCCTCGGTTCATGCAAAATCTTAAGGTCCTCGGTCTGGTCCAAGGCACCAAACCGCCCAATAATTCATTAATCGATAACTAAAAGTTGAACTGCAGCTCTTCTTACTGGGCGATTGCATAGACTTAGATGCTTCTTCAGTGTTCTACTATGCCGCTTGTAGTGACTCTGCACACCGCATCACGCGACAAGTGCTTGCAGACGATAAATGTAACCGTTTCAGAGAGAAAAGCGACCACTGTGACGATCTGGCGTTATGTCGATTCGATAGTAAATGACGGAAACGGGAGATTTTCTTAGGTTTTTACTACATATTAACACTTTACACAATTTCTCGTGTTACCTGGCTGCCAGTCCTCGGTTCATGCAAAATCTTAAGGTCCTCGGTCTGGTCCAAGGCACCAAACCGCCCAATAATTCATTAATCGATAACTAAAACTTGAAAAGTAGCTCTTCTTCCTGGCCGATTGCATCAACGTAGATTCTTATTCTGTGTTCTAGTGTGCTGCTTGTACTGTGTCTGCATACCGCATCACGCGCTAAGGGCTTGCAGACGATAAATGTAACCGTTTCAGAGTGAAAAGCGACCAATGTGACGATCTGGCGTTAAGTCGATTCGATAGTAAATGACGGAAACGGGAGATTTTCTTAGGTTTTTACTACATATTAACACTTTACACAATTTCTCGTGTTACCTGGCTGCCAGTCCTCGGTTCATGCAAAATCTTAAGGTCCTCGGTCTGGTCCAAGGCACCAAACCGCCCAATAATTCATTAATCGATAACTAAAACGTGAAATGTAGTTCTTCTTACTGGCCGATTGCATCAACTTAGATTCTTATTCTGTGTTCTAGTGTGCTGCTTGTACTGTGTCTGCATACCGCATCACGCGACAAGGGCTTGCAGACGATAAATGTAACCGTTTCAGAGAGAAAAGCGACCACTGTGACGATCTGGCGTTATGTCGATTCGATAGTAAATGACGGAAACGGGAGATTTTCTTAGGTTTTTACTACATATTAACACTTTAAACAATTTCTCGTGTTACCTGGCTGCCAGTCCTCGGTTCATGCAAAATCTTAAGGTCCTCGGTCTGGTCCAAGGCACCAAACCACCCAATAATTCATTAATCGATAACTAAAACTTGAAATGTAGCTCTTCTTACTGGCCGACTGCATCAACGTAGATTCTCATTCTGTGTTCTAGTGTGCTGCTTGTACTGTGTCTGCATACCGCATCACGCGACAAGGGCTTGCAGACGATAAATGTAACCGTTTCAGAGAGAAAAGCGACCAATGTGACGATCTGGCGTTATGTCGATTCGATAGTAAATGACGGAAACGGGAGATTTTCTTAGGTTTTTACTACATATTAACACTTTACACAATTTCTCGTGTTTCCTGGCTGCCAGTCCTCGGTTCATGCAAAATCGTAAGGTCCTCGGTCTGGTCCAAGGCACCAAACCGCCCAATAATTCATTAATCGATAACTAAAACTTGAAATGTAGCTCTTCTTTTTGGCCGATTGCATCAACGTAGATTCTTATTCTGTGTTTTAGTGTGCTGCTTGTACTGTGTCTGCATACCGCATCACGCGACAAGGGCTTGCAGACGATAAATGTAACCGTTTCAGAGACAAAAGCGACCAATGTGACGATCTGGCGTTATGTCGATTCGATAGTAAATGACGGAAACGGAGATTTTCTTAGGTTTTTACTACATATTAACACTTTACACAATTTCTCGTGTTACCTGGCTGCCAGTCCTCGGTTCATGCAAAATCTTAAGGTCCTCGGTCTGGTCCAAGGCACCAAACCGCCCAATAATTCATTAATCGATAACTAAAACTTGAAATGTAGCTCTTCTTACTGGCCGATTGCATCAACGTAGATTCTTATTCTGTGTTCTAGTGTGCTGCTTGTACTGTGTCTGCATACCGCATCACGCGACAAGGGCTTGCAGACGATAAATGTAACCGTTTCAGAGAGAAAAACGACCACTGTGACGATCTGGCGTTATGTCGATTCGATAGTATATGACGTAAACGGGAGATTTTCTTAGGTTTTTACTACATATTAACACTTTACACAATTTCTCGTGTTACCTGGCTGCCAGTCCTCGGTTCATGCAAAATCTTAAGGTCCTGGGTCTGGTCCAAGGCACCAAACCGCACAATAATTCATTAATCGATAACTAAAACTTGAAATGTAGCTCTTCTTACTGGGCGATTGCATAAACTTAGATGCTTCTTCAGTGTTCTACTATGCCGCTTGTAGTGACTCTGCATACCGCATCACGCGACAAGGGCTTGCAGACGATAAATGTAACCGTTTCAGAGAGAAAAGCGACCACTGTGACGATCTGGCGTTATGTCGATTCGATAGTAAATGACGGAAACGGGAGATTTTCTTAGGTTTTTACTACATATTAACACTTTACACAATTTCTCGTGTTACCTGGCTGCCAGTCCTCGGTTCATGCAAAATCTTAAGGTCCTCGGTCTGGTCCAAGGCACCAAACCGCCCAATAATTCATTAATCGATAACTAAAACTTGAAATGTAGCTCTTCTTACTGGCCGATTGCATCAACGTAGATTGTTATTCTGTGTTCTAGTGTGCTGCTTGTACTGTGTCTGCATACCGCATCACGCGACAAGGGCTTGCAGACGATAAATGTAACCGTTTCAGAGAGAAAAGCGACCAATGTGACGATCTGGCGTTATGTCGATTCGATAGTAAATGACGGAAACGGGAGATTTTCTTAGGTTTTTACTACATATTAACACTTTACACAATTTCTCGTGTTACCTGGCTGCCAGTCCTCGCTTCATGCAAAATCGTAAGGTCCTCGGTCTGGTCCAAGGCACCAAACCGCCCAATAATTCATTAATCGATAACTAAAATTTGAACTGCAGCTCTTCTTACTGGGCGATTGCATAAACTTAGATGCTTCTTCAGTGTTCTACTATGCCGCTTGTAGTGACTCTGCATACCGCATCACGCGACAAGGGGTTGCAGACGATAAATGTAACCGTTTCAGAGAGAAAAGCGACCACTGTGACGATCTGGCGTTATGTCGATTCAATAGTAAATGACGGAAACGGGAGATTTTCTTGGGTTTTTACTACATATTAACACTTTACACAATTTCTCGTGTTACCTGGCTGCCAGTCCTCGGTTCATGCAAAATCTTAAGGTCCTCGGTCTGGTCCAAGGCACCAAACCGCCCAATAATTCATTAATCGATAACTAAAACTTGAAAAGTAGCTCTTCTTCCTGGCCGATTGCATCAACGTAGATTCTTATTCTGTGTTCTAGTGTGCTGCTTGTACTGTGTCTGCATACCGCATCACGCGACAAGGGCTTGCAGACGATAAATGTAACCGTTTCAGAGTGAAAAGCGACCAATGTGACGATCTGGCGTTATGTCGATTCGATAGTAAATGACGGAAACGGGAGATTTTCTTAGGTTTTTACTACATATTAACACTTTACACAATTTCTCGTGTTACCTGGCTCCCAGTCCTCGGTTCATGCAAAATCTTAAGGTCCTCGGTCTGGTCCAAGGCACCAAACCGCCCAATAATTCATTAATCGATAACTAAAACGTGAAATGTAGTTCTTCTTACTGGCCGATTGCATCAACTTAGATTCTTATTCTGTGTTCTAGTGTGCTGCTTGTACTGTGTCTGCATACCGCATCACGCGACAAGGGCTTGCAGACGATAAATGTAACCGTTTCAGAGAGAAAAGCGACCACTGTGACGATCTGGCGTTATGTCGATTCGATAGTAAATGACGGAAACGGGAGATTTTCTTAGGTTTTTACTACATATTAACACTTTAAACAATTTCTCGTGTTACCTGGCTGCCAGTCCTCGGTTCATGCAAAATCTTAAGGTCCTCGGTCTGGTCCAAGGCACCAAACCGCCCAATAATTCATTAATCGATAACTAAAACTTGAAATGTAGCTCTTCTTACTGGCCGATTGCATCAACGTAGATTCTTATTCTGTGTTCTAGTGTGCCGCTTGTACTGTGTCTGCATACCGCATCACGCGACAAGGGCTTGCAGACGATAAATGTAACCGTTTCAGAGAGAAAAACGACCACTGTGACGATCTGGCGTTATGACGATTCGATAGTAAATGACGAAAACGGGAGATTTTCTTAGGTTTTTACTACATATTAACACTTTACACAATTTCTCGTGTTACCTGGCTGCCAGTCCTCGGTTCATGCAAAATCTTAAGGTCCTCGGTCTGGTCCAAGGCACCAAACCGCCCAATAATTCATTAATCGATAACTAAAACTAGAAATGTAGCTCTTCTTACTGGCCGATTGCATCAACGTAGATTCTTATTCTGTGTTCTAGTGTGCTGCTTGTACTGTGTCTGCATACCGCATCACGCGACAAGGGCTTGCAGACGATAAATGTAACCGTTTCAGAGAGAAAAGCGACCACTGTGACGATCTGGCGTTATGTCGATTCGATAGTAAATGACGGTAACGGGAGATTTTCTTAGGTTTTTACTACATATTAACACTTTACACAATTTCTCGTGTTACCTGGCAGCCAGTCCTCGGTTCATGCAAAATCTTAAGGTCCTCGGTCTGCTCCAAGGCACCAAACCGCCCAATAATTCATTAATCGATAACTAAAACTTGAAATGTAGCTCTTCTTACTGGCCGATTGCATCAACGTAGATTCTTATTCTGTGTTCTAGTGTGCTGCTTGTACTGTGTCTGCATACCGCATCACGCGACAAGGGCTTGCAGACGATAAATGTAACCGTTTCAGAGAGAAAAGCGACCACTGTGACGATCTGGCGTTATGTCGATTCGATAGTAAATGACGGAAACGGGAGATTTTCTTAGGTTTTTACTACATATTAACACTTTACACAATTTCTCGTGTTACCTGGCTGCCAGTCCTCGGTTCATGCAAAATCTTAAGGTCCTCGGTCTGGTCCAATGCACCAAACCGCCCAATAATTCATTAATCGATAACTAAAACTTGAAATGTAGCTCTTCTTACTGGCCGATTGCATCAACGTAGATTCTTATTCTGTGTTCTAGTGTGCTGCTTGTACTGTGTCTGCATACCGCATAGCGCGACAAGGGCTTGCAGACGATAAATGTAACCGTTTCAGAGAGAAAAGCGACCACTGTGACGATCTGGCGTTATGTCGATTCGATAGTAAATGACGGAAACGGGAGATTTTCTTAGGTTTTTACTGCATATTAACACTTTACACAATTTCTCGTGTTACCTGGCTGCCAGTCCTCGGTTCATGCAAAATCTTAAGGTCCTCGGTCTGGTCCAAGGCACCAAACCGCCCAATAATTCATTAATCGATAACTAAAACTTGAAATGTAGCTCTTCTTACTGGCCGATTGCATCAACGTAGATTCTTATTCTGTGTTCTAGTGTGCTGCTTGTACTGTGTCTGCATACCGCATCACGCGACAAGGGCTTGCAGACGATAAATGTAACCGTTTCAGAGAGAAAAGCGACCACTGTGACGATCTGGCGTTATGTCGATTCGATAGTAAATGACGGAAACGGGAGATTTTCTTAGGTTTTTACTACATATTAACACTTTACACAATTTCTCGTGTTACCTGGCTGCCAGTCCTCGGTTCATGCAAAATCTTAAGGTCCTCGGTCTGGACCAAGGCACCAAACCGCCCAATAATTCATTAATCGATAACTAAAACTTGAAATGTAGCTCTTCTTACTGGCCGATTGCATCAACGTAGATTCTTATTCTGTGTTCTAGTGTGCTGCTTGTACTGTGTCTGCATACCGCGTCACGCGACAAGGGCTTGCAGACGATAAATGTAACCGTTTCAGAGAGAAAAGCGACCACTGTGACGATCTGGCGTTATGTCGATTCGATAGTAAATGACGGTAACGGGAGATTTTCTTAGGTTTTTACTGCATATTAACACTTTACACAATTTCTCGTGTTACCTGGCTGCCAGTCCTCGGTTCATGCAAAATCTTAAGGTCCTCGGTCTGGTCCAAGGCACCAAACCGCCCAATAATTCATTAATCGATAACTAAAACTGGAAATGTAGCTCTTCATACTGGGCGATTGCATAAACTTAGATGCTTCTTCAGTGTTCTACTATGCCGCTTGTAGTGACTCTGCATACCGCATCACGCGACAAGGGCTTGCAGACGATAAATGTAACCGTTTCAGAGAGAAAAGCGACCACTGTGACGATCTGGCGTTATGTCGATTCGATAGTAAATGACGGAAACGGGTGATTTTCTTAGGTTTTTACTACATATTAACACTTTACACAATTTCTCGTGTTACCTGGCTGCCAGTCCTCGGTTCATGCAAAATCTTAAGGTCCTCGGTCTGGTCCAAGGCACCAAACCGCCCAATAATTAATTAATCGATAACTAAAACTTGAAATGTAGCTCTTCTTACTGGCCGATTGCATCAACGTAGATTCTTATTCTGTGTTCTAGTGTGCTGCTTGTACTGTGTCTGCATACCGCATCACGCGACAAGGGCTTGCAGACGATAAATGTAACCGTTTCAGAGAGAAAAGCGACCACTGTGACGATCTGGCGTTATGTCGATTCGATAGTAAATGACGGAGACGGGAGATTTTCTTAGGTTTTTACTACATATTAACACTTTACACAATTTCTCGTGTTACCTGGCTGCCAGTCCTTGGTTCTTGCCAAAACTTAAGGTCCTCGGTCTGGTCCAAGGCACCAAACCGCCCAATAATTCATTAATCGATAACTAAAACTTGAAATGTAGCTCTTCTTACTGGGCGATTGCATAAACTTAGATGCTTCTTCAGTGTTCTACTATGCCGCTTGTAGTGACTCTGCATACCGCATCACGCGACAAGGGCTTGCAGACGATAAATGTAACCGTTTCAGAGAGAAAAGCGACCACTGTGACGATCTGGCGTTATGTCGATTCGATAGTAAATGACGGAAACGGGAGATTTTCTTGGGTTTTTACTACATATTAACACTTTACACAATTTCTCGTGTTACCTGGCTGCCAGTCCTCGGTTCATGCAAAATCTTAAGGTTCTCGGTCTGGTCCAATGCACCAAACCGCCCAATAATTCATTAATCGATAACTATAACTTGAAATGTAGCTCTTCTTACTGGCCGATTGCATCAACGTAGATTCTTATTCTGTGTTCTAGTGTGCTGCTTGTACTGTGTCTGCATACCGCATCACGCGACAAGGGCTTGCAGACGATAAATGTAACCGTTTCAGAGAGAAAAACGACCACTGTGACGATCTGGCGTTATGTCGATTCGATAGTAAATGACGGAAACGGGAGATTTTCTTAGGTTTTTACTACATATTAACACTTTACACAATTTCTCGTGTTACCTGGCTGCCAGTCCTCGGTTCATGCAAAATCTTAAGGTCCTCGGTCTGGTCCAAGGCACCAAACCGCCCAATAATTCATTAATCGATAACTAAAACTTGAAATGTAGTTTTTCTTACTGGCCGATTGCATCAACGTAGATTCTTATTCTGTGTTCTAGTGTGCTGCTTGTACTGTGTCTGCATACCGCATCGCGCGACAAGGGCTTGCAGACGATAAATGTAACCGTTTCAGAGAGAAAAGCGACCACAGTGATGATCTGGCGTTATGTCGATTCGATAGTAAATGACGGAAACGGGAGATTTTATTAGGTTTTTACTACATATTAACACTTTACACAATTTCTCGTGTTACCTTGCTGCCAGTCCTCGGTTCATGCAAAATCTTAAGGTCCTCGGTCTGGTCCAAGGCACCAAACCGCCCAATAATTCATTAATCGATAACTAAAAGTTGAACTGCAGCTCTTCTTACTGGGCGATTGCATAGACTTAGATGCTTCTTCAGTGTTCTACTATGCCGCTTGTAGGGACTCTGCATACCGCATCACGCGACAAGTGCTTGCAGACGATAAATGTAACCGTTTCAGAGAGATAAACGACCACAGTGACGATCTGGCGTCATGTCGATTCGATAGTAAATGACGGAAACGGGAGAATTTCTTAATTTTTTACTACATATTAACACTTTACACAATTTCTCGTGTTACCTGGCTGCCAGTCCTCGGTTCATGCAAAATCTTAAGGTCCTCGGTCTGGTCCAAGGCACCAAACCGCCCAATAATTCATTAATCGATAACTAAAACTTGAAATGTAGCTCTTCTTACTGGCCGATTGCATCAACGTAGATTCTTATTCTGTGTTCTAGTGTGCTGCTTGTACTGTGTCTGCATACCGCATCACGCGACAAGGGCTTGCAGACGATAAATGTAACCGTTTCAGAGAGAAAAGCGACCACTGTGACGATCTGGCGTTATGTCGATTCGATAGTAAGTGACGGAAACGGGAGATTTTCTTAGGTTTTTACTACATATTAACACATTACACAATTTCTCGTGTTACCTGGCTGCCAGTCCTCGGTTCATGCAAAATCTTAAGGTCCTCGGTCTGGTCCAAGGCACCAAACCGCCCAATAATTCATTAATCGATAACTAAAACTTGAAATGTAGTTCTTCTTACTGGCCGATTGCATCAACGTAGATTCTTGTTCTGTGTTCTAGTGTGCTGCTTGTACTGTGTCTGCATACAGCATCACGCGACAAGGGCTTGCAGACGATAAATGTAACCGTTTCAGAGAGAAAAGCGACCACTGTGACGATCTGGCGTTATGTCGATTCGATAGTAAATGACGGTAACGGGAGATTATCTTAGGTTTTTACTACATATTAACACTTTACACAATTCTCGTGTTACCTGGCTGCCAGTCCTCGGTTCATGCAAAATCTTAAGGTCCTCGGTCTGGTCCAAGGCACCAAACCGCCCAATAATTCATTAATCGATAACTAAAACTTGAAATGTAGCTCTTCTTACTGGGCGATTGCATAAACTTAGATGCTTCTTCAGTGTTCTACTATGCCGCTTGTAGTGACTCTGCATACCGCATCACGCGACAAGGGCTTGCAGACGATAAATGTAACCGTTTCAGAGAGAAAAGCGACCACTGTGACGATCTGGCGTTATGTCGATTCGATAGTAAATGACGGAAACGGGAGATTTTCTTGGGTTTTTACTACATATTAACACTTTACACAATTTCTCGTGTTACCTGGCTGCCAGTCCTCGGTTCATGCAAAATCTTAAGGTCCTCGGTCTGGTCCAAGGCACCAAACCGCCCAATAATTCATTAATCGATAACTAAAACTTGAAATGTAGCTCTTCTTCCTGGCCGATTGCATCAACGTAGATTCTTATTCTGTGTTCTAGTGTGCTGCTTGTACTGTGTCTGCATACCGCATCACGCGACAAGGGCTTGCAGCCGATAAATGTAACCGTTTCAGAGAGAAAAACGACCACTGTGACGATCTGGCGTTATGTCGATTCGATAGTAAATGACGAAAACGGGAGATTTTCTTAGGTTTTTACTACATATTAATACTTTACACAATTTCTCGTGTTACCTGGCTGCCAGTCCTCGGTTCATGCAAAATCTTAAGGTCCTCGGTCTGGTCCAAGGCACCAAACCGCCCAATAATTCATTAATCGATAACTAAAACTTGAAATGTAGCTCTTCTTACTGGCCGATTGCATCAACGTAGATTCTTATTCTGTGTTCTAGTGTGCTGCTTGTACTGTGTCAGCATACCGCATCACGCGACAAGGGCTTGCAGACGATAAATGTAACCGTTTCAGAGAGAAAAGCGACCGCTGTGACGATCTGGCGTTATGTCGATTCGATAGTAAATGACGGAAACGGGAGATTTTCTTAGGTTTTTACTACATATTAACACTTTACACAATTTCTCGTGTTACCTGGCTGCCAGTCCTCGGTTCATGCAAAATCTTAAGGTCCTCGGTCTGGTCCAGGGCACCAAACCGCCCAATAATTCATTAATCGATAACTAAAACTTGAAATGTAGCTCTTCTTACTGGCCGATTGCATCAACGTAGATTCTTATTCTGTGTTCTAGTGTGCTGCTTGTACTGTGTCTGCATACTGCATCACGCGACAAGGGCGTGCAGACGATAAATGTAACCGTTTCAGAGAGAAAAGCGACCACTGTGACGATCTGGCGTTATGTCGATTCGATAGTAAATGACGGAAACGGGAGATTTTCTTAGGTTTTTATTACATATTAACACTTTACACAATTTCTAGTGTTACCTGGCTGCCAGTCCTCGGGTCATGCAAAATCTTAAGGTCCTCGGTCTGGTCCAAGGCACCAAACCGCCCAATAATTCATTAATCGATAACTAAAACTTGAAATGTAGCTCTTCTTTTTGGCCGATTGCATCAACGTAGATTCTTATTCTGTGTTCTAGTGTGCTGCTTGTACTGTGTCTGCATACCGCATCACGCGACAAGGGCTTGCAGACGATAAATGTAACCGTTTCAGAGAGAAAAGCGACCAATGTGACGATCTGGCGTTATGTCGATTCGATAGTAAATGACGGAAACGGGAGATTTTCTTAGGTTTTTACTACATATTAACACTTTACACAATTTCTCGTGTTACCTGGCTGCCAGTCCTCGGTTCATGCAAAATCTTAAGGTCCTCGGTCTGGTCCAAGGCACCAAACCGCCCAATAATTCATTAATCGATAACTAAAACTTGAAATGTAGCTCTTCTTACTGGCCGATTGCATAAACTTAGATGCTTCTTCAGTGTTCTACTATGCTGCTTGTAGTGACTCTGCATACCGCATCACGCGACAAGGGCTTGCAGACGATAAATGTAACCGTTTCAGAGAGAAAAGCGACCACTGTGACGATCTGGCGTTATGTCGATTCGATAGTAAATGACGGAAACGGGAGATTTTCTTAGGATTTTACTACATATTAACACTTTACACAATTTCTCGTGTTACCTGGCTGCCAGTCCTCGGTTCATGCGAAATCTTAAGGTCCTCGGTCTGGTCCAAGGCACCAAACCGCCCAATAATTCATTAATCGATAACTAAAACTTGAAATGTAGCTCTTCTTACTGGGCGATTGCATAAACTTAGATGCTTCTTCAGTGTTCTACTATGCCGCTTGTAGTGACTCTGCATACCGCATCACGCGACAAGGGCTTGCAGACGATAAATGTAACCGTTTCAGAGAGAAAAGCGACCACTGTGACGATCTGGCGTTATGTCGATTCGATAGTAAATGACGGAAACGGGAGATTTTCTTAGGTTTTTACTACATATTAACACTTTACACAATTTCTCGTGTTACCTGGCTGCCAGTCCTCGGTTCATGCAAAATCTTAAGGTCCTCGGTCTGGTCCAAGGCACCAAACCGCCCAATAATTCATTAATCGATAACTAAAACTTGAAATGTACCTCTTCTTTTTGGCCGATTGCATCAACGTAGATTCTTATTCTGTGTTCTAGTGTGCTGCTTGTACTGTGTCTGCATACCGCATCACGCGACAAGGGCTTGCAGACGATAAATGTAACCGTTTCAGAGACAAAAGCGACCAATGTGACGATCTGGCGTTATGTCCATTCGATAGTAAATGACGGAAACGGGAGATTTTCTTAGGTTTTTACTACATATTAACACTTTACACAATTTCTCGTGTTACCTGGCTGCCAGTCCTCGGTTCATGCAAAATCTTAAGGTCCTCAGTCTGGTCCAAGGCACCAAACCGCCCAATAATTCATTAATCGATAACTAAAACTTGAAATGTAGCTCTTGTTACTGGGCGATTGCATAAACTTAGATGCTTCTTCAGTGTTCTACTATGCCGCTTGTAGTGACTCTGCATACCGCATCACGCGACAAGGGCTTGCAGACGATAAATGTAACCGTTTCAGAGAGAAAAGCGACCACTGTGACGATCTGGCGTTATGTCGATTCGATAGTAAATGACGGAAACGGGAGATTTTCTTAGGTTTTTACTACATATTAACACTTTACACAATTTCTCGTGTTACCTGGCTGCCAGTCCTCGGTTCATGCAAAATCTTAAGGTCCTCGGTCTGGTCCAAGGCACCAAACCGCCCAATAATTCATTAATCGATAACTAAAACTTGAAATGTAGCTCTTCTTACTGGCCGATTGCATCAACGTAGATTTTTATTCTGTGTTCTAGTGTGCTGCTTGTACTGTCTCTGCATACCGCATCACGCGACAAGGGCTTGCAGACGATAAATGTAACCGTTTCAGAGAGAAAAGCGACCACTGTGACGATCTGGCGTTATGTCGATTCGATAGTAAATGACGGAAACGGGAGATTTTCTTAGGTTTTTACTACATATTAACACTTTACAAAATTTCTCGTGTTACCTGGCTGCCAGTCCTCGGTTCATGCAAAATCTTAAGGTCCTCGGTCTGGTCCAAGGCACCAAACCGCCCAATAATTCATTAATCGATAACTAAAACTTGAAATGTAGCTCTTCTTACTGGCCGATTGCATCAACGTAGATTCTTATTCTGTGTTCTAGTGTGCTGCTTGTACTGTGTCTGCATACCGCATCACGCGACAAGGGCTTGCAGACGATAAATGTAACCGTTTCAGAGAGAAAAGCGACCAATGTGACGATCTGGCGTTATGTCGATTCGATAGTAAATGACGGAAACGGGAGATTTTCTTAGGTTTTTACTACATATTAACACTTTACACAATTTCTCGTGTTACCTGGCTGCCAGTCCTCGGTTCATGCAAAATCTTAAGGTCCTCGGTCTGGTCCAAGGCACCAAACCGCCCAATAATTCATTAATCGATAACTAAAACTTGAAATGTAGCTCTTCTTACTGGCCGATTGCATCAACGTAGATTCTTATTCAGTGTTCTAGTGTGCTGCTTGTACTGTGTCTGCATACCGCATCACGCGACAAGGTCTTGCAGACGATAAATGTAACCGTTTCAGAGAGAAAAGCGACCACTGTGACGATCTGGCGTTATGTCGATTCGATAGTAAATGACGGAAACGGGAGATTTTCTTAGGTTTTTACTACATATTAACACTTTACACAATTTCTCGTGTTACCTGGCTGCCAGTCCTCGGTTCATGCAAAATCTTAAGGTCCTCGGTCTGGTCCAAGGCACCAAACCGCCCAATAATTCATTAATCGATAACTAAAACTTGAAATGTAGCTCTCCTTACTGGCCGATTGCATCAACGTAGATTCTTATTCTGTGTTCTAGTGTGCTGCTTGTACTGTGTCTGCATACCGCATCACGCGACAAGGGCTTGCAGACGATAAATGTAACCGTTTCAGAGAGAAAAGCGACCACTGTGACGATCTGGCGTTATGTCGATTCGATAGTAAATGACGGAAACGGGAGATTTTCTTAGGTTTTTACTACATATTAACACTTTACACAATTTCTCGTGTTACCTGGCTGCCAGTCCTCGGTTCATGCAAAATCTTAAGGTCCTCGGTCTGGTCCAAGGCACCAAACCGCCCAATAATTCATTAATCGATAACTAAAACTTGAAATGTAGCTCTTCTTACTGGCCGATTGCATCAACGTAGATTTTTATTCTGTGTTCTAGTGTGCTGCTTGTACTGTCTCTGCATACCGCATCACGCGACAAGGGCTTGCAGACGATAAATGTAACCGTTTCAGAGAGAAAAGCGACCACTGTGACGATCTGGCGTTATGTCGATTCGATAGTAAATGACGGAAACGGGAGATTTTCTTAGGTTTTTACTACATATTAACACTTTACAAAATTTCTCGTGTTACCTGGCTGCCAGTCCTCGGTTCATGCAAAATCTTAAGGTCCTCGGTCTGGTCCAAGGCACCAAACCGCCCAATAATTCATTAATCGATAACTAAAACTTGAAATGTAGCTCTTCTTACTGGCCGATTGCATCAACGTAGATTCTTATTCTGTGTTCTAGTGTGCTGCTTGTACTGTGTCTGCATACCGCATCACGCGACAAGGGCTTGCAGACGATAAATGTAACCGTTTCAGAGAGAAAAGCGACCAATGTGACGATCTGGCGTTATGTCGATTCGATAGTAAATGACGGAAACGGGAGATTTTCTTAGGTTTTTACTACATATTAACACTTTACACAATTTCTCGTGTTACCTGGCTGCCAGTCCTCGGTTCATGCAAAATCTTAAGGTCCTCGGTCTGGTCCAAGGCACCAAACCGCCCAATAATTCATTAATCGATAACTAAAACTTGAAATGTAGCTCTTCTTACTGGCCGATTGCATCAACGTAGATTTTTATTCTGTGTTCTAGTGTGCTGCTTGTACTGTCTCTGCATACCGCATCACGCGACAAGGGCTTGCAGACGATAAATGTAACCGTTTCAGAGAGAAAAGCGACCACTGTGACGATCTGGCGTTATGTCGATTCGATAGTAAATGACGGAAACGGGAGATTTTCTTAGGTTTTTACTACATATTAACACTTTACAAAATTTCTCGTGTTACCTGGCTGCCAGTCCTCGGTTCATGCAAAATCTTAAGGTCCTCGGTCTGGTCCAAGGCACCAAACCGCCCAATAATTCATTAATCGATAACTAAAACTTGAAATGTAGCTCTTCTTACTGGCCGATTGCATCAACGTAGATTCTTATTCTGTGTTCTAGTGTGCTGCTTGTACTGTGTCTGCATACCGCATCACGCGACAAGGGCTTGCAGACGATAAATGTAACCGTTTCAGAGAGAAAAGCGACCAATGTGACGATCTGGCGTTATGTCGATTCGATAGTAAATGACGGAAACGGGAGATTTTCTTAGGTTTTTACTACATATTAACACTTTACACAATTTCTCGTGTTACCTGGCTGCCAGTCCTCGGTTCATGCAAAATCTTAAGGTCCTCGGTCTGGTCCAAGGCACCAAACCGCCCAATAATTCATTAATCGATAACTAAAACTTGAAATGTAGCTCTTCTTACTGGGCGATTGCATAAACTTAGATGCTTCTTCAGTGTTCTACTATGCCGCTTGTAGTGACTCTGCATACCGCATCACGCGACAAGGGCTTGCAGACGATAAATGTAACCGTTTCAGAGAGAAAAACGACCACTGTGACGATCTGGCGTTATGTCGATTCGATAGTAAATGACGGAAACGGGAGATTTTCTTGGGTTTTTACTACATATTAACACTTTACACAATTTCTCGTGTTACCTGGCTGCCAGTCCTCGGTTCATGCAAAATCGTAAGGTTCTCGGTCTGGTCCAAGGCACCAAACCGCCCAATAATTCATTAATCGATAACTAAAACTTGAAATGTAGCTCTTCTTACTGGGCGATTGCATAAACTTAGATGCTTCTTCAGTGTTCTACTATGCCGCTTGTAGGGACTCTGCATACCGCATCACGCGACAAGGGCTTGCAGACGATAAATGTAACCGTTTCAGAGAGAAAAGCGACCACTGTGACGATCTGGCGTTATGCCGATTCGATAGTAAATGAAGGAAACGGGAGATTTTCTTAGGATTTTACTACATATTAACACTTTACACAATTTCTCGTGTTACCTGGCTGCCAGTCCTCGGTTCATGCAAAATCTTAAGGTCCTCAGTCTGGTCCAAGGCACCAAACCGCCCAATAATTCATTAGTCGATAACTAAAACTTGAAATGTAGCTCTTCTTACTGGCCGATTGCATCAACGTAGATTCTTATTCTGTGTTCTAGTGTGCTGCTTGTACTGTCTCTGCATACCGCATCACGCGACAAGGGCTTGCAGACGATAAATGTAACCGTTTCAGAGAGAAAAGCGACCACTGTGACGATCTGGCGTTATGTCGATTCGATAGTAAATGACGGAAACGGGAGATTTTCTTAGGTTTTTACTACATATTAACACTTTACACAATTTCTCGTGTTACCTGGCTGCCAGTCCTCGGTTCATGCAAAATCTTAAGGTCCTCGGTCTGGTCCAAGGCACCAAACCGCCCAATAATTCATTAATCGATAACTAAAACGTGAAATGTAGCTCTTCTTACTGGCCGATTGCATCAACGTAGATTCTTATTCTGTGTTCTAGTGTGCTGCTTGTACTGTGTCTGCATACCGCATCACGCGACAAGGGCTTGCAGACGATAAATGTAACCGTTTCAGAGAGAAAAGCGACCAATGTGACGATCTGGCGTTATGTCGATTCGATAGTAAATGACGGAAACGGGAGATTTTCTTAGGTTTTTACTACATATTAACACTTTACACAATTTCTCGTGTTACCTGGCTGCCAGTCCTCGGTTCATGCAAAATCTTAAGGTCCTCGGTCTGGTCCAAGGCACCAAACCGCCCAATAATTCATTAATCGATAACTAAAACTTGAAATGTAGCTCTTCTTACTGGCCGATTGCATAAACTTAGATGCTTCTTCAGTGTTCTACTATGCCGCTTGTAGTGACTCTGCATACCGCATCACGCGACAAGGGCTTGCAGACGATAAATGTAACCGTTTCAGAGAGAAAAGCGACCACTGTGACGATCTGGCGTTATGTCGATTCGATAGTAAATGACGGAAACGGGAGATTTTCTTGGGTTTTTACTACATATTAACACTTTACACAATTTCTAGTGTTACCTGGCTGCCAGTCCTCGGTTCATGCAAAATCGTAAGGTTCTCGGTCTGGTCCAAGGCACCAAACCGCCCAATAATTCATTAATCGATAACTATAACTTGAAATGTAGCTCTTCTTACTGGCCGATTGCATCAACGTAGATTCTTATTCTGTGTTCTAGTGTGCTGCTTGTACTGTGTCTGCATACCGCATCACGCGACAAGGGCTTGCAGACGATAAATGTAACCGTTTCAGAGAGAAAAACGACCACTGTGACGATCTGGCGTTATGTCGATTCGATAGTAAATGACGGAAACGGGAGATTTTCTTAGGTTTTTACTACATATTAACACTTTACACAATTTCTCGTGTTACCTGGCTGCCAGTCCTCGGTTCATGCAAAATCTTAAGGTCCTCGGTCTGGTCCAAGGCACCAAACCGCCCAATAATTCATTAGTCGATAACTAAAACTTGAAATGTAGCTCTTCTTACTGGCCGATTGCATCAACGTAGATTCTTATTCTGTGTTCTAGTGTGCTGCTTGTACTGTGTCTGCATACCGCATCACGCGACAAGGGCTTGCAGACGATAAATGTAACCGTTTCAGAGAGAAAAGCGACCACTGTGACGATCTGGCGTTATGTCGATTCGATAGTAAATGACGGAAACGGGAGATTTTCTTAGGTTTTTACTACATATTAACACTTTACACAATTTCTCGTGTTACCTGGCTGCCAGTCCTCGGTTCATGCAAAATCTTAAGGTCCTCGGTCTGGTCCAAGGCACCAAACCGCCCAATAATTCATTAATCGATAACTAAAACTTGAAATGTAGCTCTCCTTACTGGCCGATTGCATCAACGTAGATTCTTATTCTGTGTTCTAGTGTGCTGCTTGTACTGTGTCTGCATACCGCATCACGCGACAAGGGCTTGCAGACGATAAATGTAACCGTTTCAGAGAGAAAAGCGACCACTGTGACGATCTGGCGTTATGTCGATTCGATAGTAAATGACGGAAACGGGAGATTTTCTTAGGTTTTTACTACATATTAACACTTTACACAATTTCTCGTGTTACCTGGCTGCCAGTCCTCGGTTCATGCAAAATCTTAAGGTCCTCGGTCTGGTCCAAGGCACCAAACCGCCCAATAATTCATTAATCGATAACTAAAACTTGAAATGTAGCTCTTCTTACTGGGCGATTGCATAAACTTAGATGCTTCTTCAGTGTTCTACTATGCCGCTTGTAGGGACTCTGCATACCGCATCACGCGACAAGGGCTTGCAGACGATAAATGTAACCGTTTCAGAGAGAAAAGCGACCACTGTGACGATCTGGCGTTATGTCGATTCGATAGTAAATGAAGGAAACGGGAGATTTTCTTAGGATTTTACTACATATTAACACTTTACACAATTTCTCGTGTTACCTGGCTGCCAGTCCTCGGTTCATGCAAAATCTTAAGGTCCTCGGTCTGGTCCAAGGCACCAAACCGCCCAATAATTCATTAGTCGATAACTAAAACTTGAAATGTAGCTCTTCTTACTGGCCGATTGCATCAACGTAGATTCTTATTCTGTGTTCTAGTGTGCTGCTTGTACTGTGTCTGCATACCGCATCACGCGACAAGGGCTTGCAGACGATAAATGTAACCGTTTCAGAGAGAAAAGCGACCACTGTGACGATCTGGCGTTATGTCGATTCGATAGTAAATGACGGAAACGGGAGATTTTCTTAGGTTTTTACTACATATTAACACTTTACACAATTTCTCGTGTTACCTGGCTGCCAGTCCTCGGTTCATGCAAAATATTAAGGTCCTCGGTCTGGTCCAAGGCACCAAACCGCCCAATAATTCATTAATCGATAACTAAAACTTGAAATGTAGCTCTTCTTACTGGGCGATTGCATAAACTTAGATGCTTCTTCAGTGTTCTACTATGCCGCTTGTAGTGACTCTGCATACCGCATCACGCGACAAGGGCTTGCAGACGATAAATGTAACCGTTTCAGAGAGAAAAGCCACCACTGTGACGATCTGGCGTTATGTCGATTCGATAGTAAATGACGGAAACGGGAGATTTTCTTGGGTTTTTACTACATATTAACACTTTACACAATTTCTCGTGTTACCTGGCTGCCAGTCCTCGGTTCATGCAAAATATTAAGTTCCTCGGTCTGGTCCAAGGCACCAAACCGCCCAATAATTCATTAATCGATAACTAAAACTTGAAATGTAGCTCTTCTTCCTGGCCGATTGCATCAACGTAGATTCTTATTCTGTGTTCTAGTGTGCTGCTTGTACTGTGTCTGCATACCGCATCACGCGACAAGGGCTTGCAGACGATAAATGTAACCGTTTCAGAGAGAAAAACGACCACTGTGACGATCTGGCGTTATGTCGATTCGATAGTAAATGACGGAAACGGGAGATTTTCTTAGGTTTTTTTCTACATATTAACACTTTACACAATTTCTCGTGTTACCTGGCTGCCAGTCCTCGGTTCATGCAAAATCTTAAGGTCCTCGGTCTGGTCTAAGGCACCAAACCGCCCAATAATTCTTAATCGATAACTAAAACTTGAAATGTAGCTCTTCTTACTGGGCGATTGCATAAACTTAGATGCTTCTTCAGTGTTCTACTATGCCGCTTGTAGTGACTCTGCATACCGCATCACGCGACAAGGGCTTGCAGACGATAAATGTAACCGTTTCAGAGAGAAAAGCGACCACTGTGACGATCTGGCGTTATGTCGATTCGATAGTAAATGACGGAAACGGGAGATTTTCTTGGGTTTTTACTACATATTAACACTTTACACAATTTCTCGTGTTACCTGGCTGCCAGTCCTCGGTTCATGCAAAATCTTAAGGTCCTCGGTCTGGTCCAAGGCACCAAACCGCCCAATAATTCCTTAATCGATAACTAAAACTTGAAATGTAGCTCTTCTTCCTGGCCGATTGCATCAACGTAGACTCTTATTCTGTGTTCTAGTGTGCTGCTTGTACTGTGTCTGCATACCGCATCACGCGACAAGGGCTTGCAGACGATAAATGTAACCGTTTCAGAGAGAAAAGCGACCACTGTGACGATCTGGCGTTATGTCGATTCGATAGTAAATGACGGAAACGGGAGATTTTCTTGGGTTTTTACTACATATTAACACTTTACACAATTTCTCGTGTTACCTGGCTGCCAGTCCTCGGTTCATGCAAAATATTAAGTTCCTCGGTCTGGTCCAAGGCACCAAACCGCCCAATAATTCATTAATCGATAACTAAAACTTGAAATGTAGCTCTTCTTCCTGGCCGATTGCATCAACGTAGATTCTTATTCTGTGTTCTAGTGTGCTGCTTGTACTGTGTCTGCATACCGCATCACGCGACAAGGGCTTGCAGACGATAAATGTAACCGTTTCAGAGAGAAAAACGACCACTGTGACGATCTGGCGTTATGTCGATTCGATAGTAAATGACGGAAACGGGAGATTTTCTTAGGTTTTTACTACATATTAACACTTTACACAATTTCTCGTGTTACCTGGCTGCCAGTCCTCGGTTCATGCAAAATCTTAAGGTCCTCGGTCTGGTCCATGGCACCAAACCGCCCAATAATTCTTAATCGATAACTAAAACTTGAAATGTAGCTCTTCTTACTGGGCGATTGCATAAATGTAGATGCTTCTTCAGTGTTCTACTACGCCGCTTGTAGTGACTCTGCATACCGCATCACGCGACAAGGGCTTGCAGACGATAAATGTAACCGTTTCAGAGAGAAAAGCGACCACTGTGACGATCTGGCGTTATGTCGATTCGATAGTAAATGACGGAAACGGGAGATTTTCTTGGGTTTTTACTACATATTAACACTTTACACAATTTCTCGTGTTACCTGGCTGCCAGTCCTCGGTTCATGCAAAATCTTAAGGTCCTCGGTCTGGTCCAAGGCACCAAACCGCCCAATAATTCATTAATCGATAACTAAAACTTGAAATGTAGCTCTTCTTCCTGGCCGATTGCATCAACGTAGATTCTTATTCTGTGTTCTAGTGTGCTGCTTGTACTGTGTCTGCATACCGCATCACGCGACAAGGGCTTGCAGCCGATAAATGTAACCGTTTCAGAGAGAAAAGCGACCACTGTGACGATCTGGCATTATGTCGATTCGATAGTAAATGACGGAAACGGGAGATTTTCTTAGGTTTTTACTACATATTAACACTTTACACAAATTCTCATGTTACCTGGCTGCCAGTCCTCGGTTCATGCAAAATCTTAAGGTCCTCGGTCTGGTCCAAGGCACCAAACCGCCCTATAATTCATTAATCGATAACTAAAACTTGAAATGTAGCTCTCCTTACTGGCCGATTGCATCAACGTAGATTCTTATTCTGTGTTCTAGTGTGCTGCTTGTACTGTGTCTGCATACCGCATCACGCGACAAGGGCTTGCAGACGATAAATGTAACCGTTTCAGAGAGAAAAGCGACCACTGTGACGATCTGGCGTTATGTCGATTCGATAGTAAATGACGGAAACGGGAGATTTTCTTAGGTTTTTACTACATATTAACACTTTACACAATTTCTCGTGTTACCTGGCTGCCAGTCCTCGGTTCATGCAAAATCTTAAGGTCCTCGGTCTGGTCCAAGGCACCAAACCGACCAATAATTCATTAATCGATAACTAAAACTTGAAATGTAGCTCTTCTTACTGGCCGATTGCATCAACGTAGATTCTTATTCTGTGTTCTAGTGTGCTGCTTGTACTGTGTCTTTATACCGCATCACGCGACAAGGGCTTGCAGACGATAAATGTAACCGTTTCAGAGAGAAAAACGACCACTGTGACGATCTGGCGTTATGTCGATTCGATAGTAAATGACGGAAACGGGAGATTTTCTTAGGTTTTTACTACATATTAACACTTTACACAATTTCTCGTGTTTCCTGGCTGCCAGTCCTCGGTTCATGCAAAATCTTAAGGTCCTCGGTCTGGTCCAAGGCACCAAACCGCCCAATAATTCATTAATCGATAACTAAAACTTGAAATGTAGCTCTTCATACTGGCTGATTGCATCAACGTAGATTCTTATTCTGTGTTCTAGTGTGCTGCTTGTACTGTGTCTGCATACCGCATCACGCGACAAGGGCTTGCAGACGATAAATGTAACCGTTTCAGAGAGAAAAGCGACCACTGTGACGATCTGGCGTTATGTCGATTCGATAGTAAATGACGGAAACGGGAGATTTCCTTAGGTTTTTACTACATATTAACACTTTACACAATTTCTCGTGTTACCTGGCTGCCAGTCCTCGGTTCATGCAAAATCTTAAGGTCCTCGGTCTGGTCCAAGGCACCAAACCGCCCAATAATTCATTAATCGATAACTAAAATTTGAAATGTAGCTCTTCTTACTGGGCGATTGCATAAACTTAGATGCTTCTTCAGTGTTCTACTATGCCGCTTGTAGTGACTCTGCATACCGCATCACGCGACAAGGGCTTGCAGACGATAAATGTAACCGTTTCAGAGAGAAAAGCGACCACTGTGACGATCTGGCGTTATGTCGATTCGATAGTAAATGACGGAAACGGGAGATTTTCTTAGGTTTTTACTACATATTAACACTTTACACAATTTCTCGTGTTACCTGGCTGCCAGTCCTCGGTTCATGCAAAATCTTAAGGTCCTCGGTCGGGTCCAAGGCACCAAACCGCCCAATAATTAATTAATCGATAACTAAAACTTGAAATGTAGCTCTTCTTCCTGGCCGATTGCATCAACGTAGATTCTTATTCTGTGTTCTAGTGTGCTGCTTGTACTGTGTCTGCATACCGCATCACGCGACAAGGGCTTGCAGACGATAAATGTAACCGTTTCAGAGAGAAAAGCGACCACTGTGACGATCTGGCGTTATGTCGATTCGATAGTAAATGACGGAAACGGGAGATTTTCTAGGGTTTTTACTACATATTAACACTTTACACAATTTCTCGTGTTACCTGGCTGCCAGTCCTCGGTTCATGCAAAATATTAAGTTCCTCGGTCTGGTCCAAGGCACCAAACCGCCCAATAATTCATTAATCGATAACTAAAACTTGAAATGTAGCTCTTCTTACTGGGCGATTGCATAATCTTAGATGCTTCTTCAGAGTTCTACTATGCCGCTTGTAGTGACTCTGCATACCTTATCACGCGACAAGGGCTTGCAGACGATAAATGTAACCGTTTCAGAGAGAAAAGCGACCACTGTGACGATCTGGCGTTATGTCGATTCGATAGTAAATGACGGAAACGGGAGATTTTCTTAGGTTTTTACTACATATTAACACTTTACACAATTTCTCGTGTTACCTGGCTGCCAGTCCTCGGTTCATGCAAAATCTTAAGGTCCTCGGTCTGGTCCAAGGCACCAAACCGCCCAATAATTCATTAATCGATAACCAAAACTTGAAATGTAGCTCTTCTTACAGGGCGATTGCATAAATGTAGATGCTTCTTCAGTGTTCTACTATGCCGCTTGTAGTGACTCTGCATACCGCATCACGCGACAAGGGCTTGCAGACGATAAATGTAACCGTTTCAGAGAGAAAAGCGACCACTGTGACGATCTGGCGTTATGTCGATTCGATAGTAAATGACGGAAACGGGAGATTTTCTTGGGTTTTTACTACATATTAACACTTTACACAATTTCTCGTGTTACCTGGCTGCCAGTCCTCGGTTCATGCAAAATCTTAAGGTCCTCGGTCTGGTCCAAGGCACCAAACCGCCCAATAATTCCTTAATCGATAACTAAAACTTGAAATGTAGCTCTTCTTCCTGGCCGATTGCATCAACGTAGATTCTTATTCTGTGTTCTAGTGTGCTGCTTGTACTGTGTCTGCATACCGCATCACGCGACAAGGGCTTGCAGCCGATAAATGTAACCGTTTCAGAGAGAAAAGCGACCACTGTGACGATCTGGCATTATGTCGATTCGATAGTAAATGACGGAAACGGGAGATTTTCTTAGGTTTTTACTACATATTAACACTTTACACAATTTCTCATGTTACCTGGCTGCCAGTCCTCGGTTCATGCAAAATCTTAAGGTCCTCGGTCTGGTCCAAGGCACCAAACCGCCCAATAATTCATTAATCGATAACTAAAACTTGAAATGTAGCTCTCCTTACTGGCCGATTGCATCAACGTAGATTCTTATTCTGTGTTCTAGTGTGCTGCTTGTACTGTGTCTGCATACCGCATCACGCGACAAGGGCTTGCAGACGATAAATGTAACCGTTTCAGAGAGAAAAGCGACCACTGTGACGATCTGGCGTTATGTCGATTCGATAGTAAATGACGGAAACGGGAGATTTTCTTAGGTTTTTACTACATATTAACACTTTACACAATTTCTCGTGTTACCTGGCTGCCAGTCCTCGGTTCATGCAAAATCTTAAGGTCCTCGGTCTGGTCCAAGGCACCAAACCGACCAATAATTCATTAATCGATAACTAAAACTTGAAATGTAGCTCTTCTTACTGGCCGATTGCATCAACGTAGATTCTTATTCAGTGTTCTAGTGTGCTGCTTGTACTGTGCCTTTATACCGCATCACGCGACAAGGGCTTGCAGACGATAAATATAACCGTTTCAGAGAGAAAAACGACCACTGTGACGATCTGGCGTTATGTCGATTCGATAGTAAATGACGGAAACGGGAGATTTTCTTAGGTTTTTACTACATATTAACACTTTACAAAATTTCTCGTGTTTCCTGGCTGCCAGTCCTCGGTTCATGCAAAATCTTAAGGTCCTCGGTCTGGTCCAAGGCACCAAACCGCCCAATAATTCATTAATCGATAACTAAAACTTGAAATGTAGCTCTTCATACTGGCTGATTGCATCAACGTAGATTCTTATTCTGTGTTCTAGTGTGCTGCTTGTACTGTGTCTGCATACCGCATCACGCGACAAGGGCTTGCAGACGATAAATGTAACCGTTTCAGAGAGAAAAGCGACCACTGTGACGATCTAGCGTTATGTCGATTCGATAGTAAATGACGGAAACGGGAGATTTTCTTAGGTTTTTACTACATATTAACACTTTACACAATTTCTCGTGTTACCTGGCTGCCAGTCCTCGGTTCATGCAAAATCTTAAGGTCCTCGGTCTGGTCCAAGGCACCAAACCGCCCAATAATTCATTAATCGATAACTAAAATTTGAAATGTAGCTCTTCTTACTGGGCGATTGCATAAACTTAGATGCTTCTTCAGTGTTCTACTATGCCGCTTGTAGTGACTCTGCATACCGCATCACGCGACAAGGGCTTGCAGACGATAAATGTAACCGTTTCAGAGAGAAAAGCGACCACTGTGACGATCTGGCGTTATGTCGATTCGATAGTAAATGACGGAAACGGGAGATTTTCTTAGGTTTTTACTACATATTAACACTTTACACAATTTCTCGTGTTACCTGGCTGCCAGTCCTCGGTTCATGCAAAATCTTAAGGTCCTCGGTCGGGTCCAAGGCACCAAACCGCCCAATAATTAATTAATCGATAACTAAAACTTGAAATGTAGCTCTTCTTACTGGCCGATTGCATCAACGTAGATTCTTATTCTGTGTTCTAGTGTGCTGCTTGTACTGTGTCTGCATACCGCATCACGCGACAAGGGCTTGCAGACGATAAATGTAACCGTTTCAGAGAGAAAAGCGAGCAATGTGACGATCTGGCGTTATGTCGATTCGATAGTAAATGACGGAAACGGGAGATTTTCTTAGGTTTTTACTACATATTAACACTTTACACAATTTCTCGTGTTACCTGGCTGCCAGTCCTCGGTTCATGCAAAATCTTAAGGTCCTCGGTCTGGTCCAAGGCACCAAACCGCCCAATAATTCATTAATCGATAACTAAAACTTGAAATGTAGCTCTTCTTACTGGGCGATTGCATAAACTTAGATGCTTCTTCAGTGTTCTACTATGCCGCTTGTAGTGACTCTGCATACCGCATCACGCGACAAGGGCTTGCAGACGATAAATGTAACCGTTTCAGAGAGAAAAGCGACCACTGTGACGATCTGGCGTTATGTCGATTCGATAGTAAATGACGGAAACGGGAGATTTTCTAGGGTTTTTACTACATATTAACACTTTACACAATTTCTCGTGTTACCTGGCTGCCAGTCCTCGGTTCATGCAAAATCTTAAGGTCCTCGGTCTGGTCCAAGGCACCAAACCGCCCAATAATTCATTAATCGATAACTATAACTTGAAATGTAGCTCTTCTTACTGGCCGATTGCATCAACGTAGATTCTTATTCTGTGTTCTAGTGCGCTGCTTGTACTGTGTCTGCATACCGCATCACGCGACAAGGGCTTGCAGACGATAAATGTAACCGTTTCAGAGAGAAAAGCGACCAATGTGACGATCTGGCGTTATGTCGATTCGATAGTAAATGACGGAAACAGGAGATTATCTTAGGTTTTTAGTACATATTAACACTTTACTCAATTTCTCGTGTTACCTGGCTGCCAGTCCTCGGTTCATGAAAAATCTTAAGGTCCTCGGTCTGGTCCAAGGCACCAAACCGCCCAATAATTCATTAATCGATAACTAAAACTTGAAATGTAGCTCTTCTTACTGGCCGATTGCATCAACGTAGATTCTTATTCTGTGTTCTAGTGTGCTGCTTGTACTGTGTCTGCATACCGCATCACGCGACAAGGGCTTGCAGACGATAAATGTAACCGTTTCATAGAGAAATGCGACCAATGTGACGATCTGGCGTTATGTTGATTCGATAGTAAATGACGGAAACGGGAGATTTTCTTAGGTTTTTACTACATATTAACACTTTACACAATTTCTCGTGTTACCTGGCTGCCAGTCCTCGGTTCATGCAAAATCTTAAGGTCCTCGGTCTGGTCCAAGGCACCAAACCGCCCAATAATTCATTAATCGATAACTAAAACTTGAAATGTAGCTCTTCTTACTGGCCGATTGCTTCAACGTAGATTCTTATTCTGTGTTCTAGTGTGCTGCTTGTACTGTGTCTGCATACCGCATCACGCGACAAGGGCTTGCAGACGATAAATGTAACCGTTTCAGAGAGAAAAGCGAGCAATGTGACGATCTGGCGTTATGTCGATTCGATAGTAAATGACGGAAACGGGAGATTTTCTTAGGTTTTTACTACATATTAACACTTTACACAATTTCTCGTGTTACCTGGCTGCCAGTCCTCGGTTCATGCAAAATCTTAAGGTCCTCGGTCTGGTCCAAGGCACCAAACCGCCCAATAATTCATTAATCGATAACTAAAACTTGAAATGTAGCTCTTCTTACTGGGCGATTGCATAAACTTAGATGCTTCTTCAGTGTTCTACTATGCCGCTTGTAGTGACTCTGCATACCGCATCACGCGACAAGGGCTTGCAGACGATAAATGTAACCGTTTCAGAGAGAAAAGCGACCACTGTGACGATCTGGCGTTATGTCGATTCGATAGTAAATGACGGAAACGGGAGATTTTCTTGGGTTTTTACTACATATTAACACTTTACACAATTTCTCGTGTTACCTGGCTGCCAGTCCTCGGTTCATGCAAAATCTTAAGGTCCTCGGTCTGGTCCAAGGCACCAAACCGCCCAATAATTCATTAATCGATAACTAAAACTTGAAATGTAGCTCTTCTTACTGGCCGATTGCATCAACGTAGATTCTTATTCTGTGTTCTAGTGTGCTGCTTGTACTGTGTCTGCATACCGCATCACGCGACAAGGGCTTGCAGACGATAAATGTAACCGTTTCAGAGAGAAAGGCGACCAATGTGACGATCTGGCGTTATGTCGATTCGATAGTAAATAACGGAAACGGGAGATTTTCTTAGGTTTTTACTACATATTAACACTTTACACAATTTCTCGTGTTACCTGGCTGCCAGTCCTCGGTTCATGCAAAATCTTAAGGTCCTCGGTCTGGTCCAAGGCACCAAACCGCCCAATAATTCATTAATCGATACCTAAAACTTGAAATGTAGCTCTTCTTACTGGGCGATTGCATAAACTTAGATGCTTCTTCAGTGTTCTACTATGCCGCTTGTAGTGACTCTGCATACCGCATCACGCGACAAGGGCTTGCAGACGATAAATGTAACCGTTTCAGAGAGCAAAGCGACCACTGTGACGATCTGGCGTTATGTCGATTCGATAGTAAATGACGGAAACGGGAGATTTTATTAGGTTTTTACTACATATTAACACTTTACACAATTTCTCGTGTTACCTGGCAGCCAGTCCTCGGTTCATGCAAATTCTTAAGGTTCTCGGTCTGGTCCAAGGCACCAAACCGCCCAATAATTCATTAATCGATAACTAAAACTTGAAATGTAGCTCTTCTTACTGGCCGATTGCATCAACGTAGATTCTTATTCTGTGTTCTAGTGTGCTGCTTGTACTGTGTCTGCATACCGCATCACGCGACAAGGGCTTGCAGACGATAAATGTAACCGTTTCAGAGAGAAAAGCGACCAATGTGACGATCTGGCGTTATGTCGATTCGATAGTAAATGACGGAAACGGGAGATTTTCTTGGGTTTTTACTACATATTAACACTTTACACAATTTCTCGTGTTACCTGGCTGCCAGTCCTCGGTTCATGCAAAATCTTAAGGTCCTCGGTCTGGTCCAAGGCACCAAACCGCCCAATAATTCATTAATCGATAACTAAAACTTGAAAAGTAGCTCTTCTTACTGGCCGATTGCATAAACTTAGATGGTTCTTCAGTGTTCTACTATGCCGCTTGTAGTGACTCTGCATACCGCATCACGCGACAAGGGCTTGCAGACGATAAATGTAACCGTTTCAGAGAGAAAAGCGACCACTGTGACGATCTGGCGTTATGTCGATTCGATAGTAAATGACGGAAACGGGAGATTTTCTTAGGTTTTTACTACATATTAACACTTTACACAATTTCTCGTGTTACCTGGCTGCCAGTCCTCGGTTCATGCTAAATCTTAAGGTCCTCGGTCTGGTACAAGGCACCAAACCACCCAATAATTCATTAATCGATAACTAAAACTTGAAATGTAGCTCTTCTTACTGGCCGATTGCATCAACGTAGATTCTTATTCTGTGTTCTAGTGTGCTGCTTGTACTGTGTCTGCATACCGCATCACGCGACAAGGGCTTGCAGACGATAAATGTAACCGTTTCAGAGAGAAATGCGACCAATGTGACGATCTGGCGTTATGTCGATTCGATAGTAAATGACGGAAACGGGAGATTTTCTTAGGTTTTTACTACATATTAACACTTTACACAATTTCTCGTGTTACCTGGCTGCCAGTCCTCGGTTCATGCAAAATCTTAAGGTCCTCGGTCTGGTCCAAGGCACCAAACCGCCCAATAATTCATTAATCGATAATTAAAACTTGAAATGTAGCTCTTCTTCCTGGCCGATTGCATCAACGTAGATTCTTATTCTGTGTTCTAGTGTGCTGCTTGTACTGTGTCTGCATACCGCATCACGCGACAAGGGCTTGCAGACGATAAATGTAACCGTTTCAGAGAGAAAAGCGACCACTGTGACGATCTGGCGTAATGTCGATTCGATAGTAAATGACGGAAACGGGAGATTTTCTTAGGTTTTAACTACATATTAACACTTTACACAATTTCTCGTGTTACCTGGCTGCCAGTCCTCGGTTCATGCAAAATCTTAAGGTCCTCGGTCTGGTCCAAGGCACCAAACCGCCCAATAATTCATTAATCGATAGCTAAAACTTGAAATGTAGCTCTTCTTCCTGGCCGATTGCATCAACGTAGATTCTTATTCTGTGTTCTAGTGTGCTGCTTGTACTGTGTCTGCATACCGCATCACGCGACAAGGGCTTGCAGACGATAAATGTAACCGTTTCAGAGAGAAAAGCGACCAATGTGACGATCTGGCGTTATGTCGATTCGATAGTAAATGACGGAAACGGGAGATTTTCTTAGGTTTTTACTACATATTAACACTTTACACAATTTCTCGTGTTACCTGGCTGCCAGTCCTCGGTTCATGCGATATCTTAAGGTCCTCGGTCTGGTCCAAGGCACCAAACCGCCCAATAATTCATTAATCGATAACTAAAACTTGAAATGTAGCTCTTCTTACTGGGCGATTGCATAAACTTAGATGCTTCTTCAGTGTTCTACTATGCCGCTTGTAGTGACTCTGCATACCGCATCATGCGACAAGGGCTTGCAGACGATAAATGTAACCGTTTCAGAGAGAAAAGCGACCAATGTGACAATCTGGCGTTATGTCGATTCGATAGTAAATGACGGAAACGGGAGATTTTCTTAGGTTTTTACTACATATTAACACTTTACACAATTTCTCGTGTTACCTGGCTGCCAGTCCTCGGTTCATTTAAAATCTTAAGGTCCTCGGTCTAGTCCAAGGCACCAAACCGCCCAATAATTCATTAATCGATAACTAAAACTTGAAATGTAGCTCTTCTTACTGGCCGATTGCATCAACGTAGATTCTTATTCTGTGTTCTACTATGCCGCTTGTAGTGACTCTGCATACCGCATCACGCGACAAGGGCTTGCAGACGATAAATGTAACCGTTTCAGAGAGAAAAGCGACCACTGTGACGATCTGGCGTTATGTCGATTCGATAGTAAATGACGGAAACGGGAGATTTTCTTAGGTTTTTACTACATATTAACACTTTACACAATTTCTCGTATTACCTGGCTGCCAGTCCTCGGTTCATGCAAAATCTTAAGGTCCTCGGTCTGGTCCAAGGCACCAAACCGCCCAATAATTCATTAATCGATAACTAAAACTTGAAATGTAGCTCTTCTTACTGGCCGATTGCATCAACGTAGATTCTTATTCTGTGTTCTACTATGCCGCTTGTAGTGACACTGCATACCGCATCACGCGACGAGGGCTTGCAGACGATAAATGTAACCGTTTCAGAGAGAAAAGCGACCACTGTGACGATCTGACGTTATGTCGATTCGATAGTAAATGACGGAAACGGGAGATTTTCTTAGGTTTTTACTACATATTAACACTTTACACAATTTCTCGTGTTACCTGGCTGCCAGTCCTCGGTTCATGCAAAATCTTAAGGTCCTCGGTCTGGTCCAAGGCACCAAACCGCCCAATAATTCATTAATCGATAACTAAAACTTGAAATGTAGCTCTTCTTACTGGCCGATTGCATCAACGTAGATTCTTATTCTGTGTTCTAGTGTGCTGCTTGTACTGTGTCTGCATACCGCATCACGCGACAAGGGCTTGCAGACGATAAATGTAACCGTTTCAGAGAGAAAAGCGACCACTGTGACGATCTGGCGTTATGTCGATTCGATAGTACATGACGGAAACGGGAGATTTTCTTGGGTTTTTACTACATATTAACACCTTACACAATTTCTCGTGTTACCTGGCTGCCAGTCCTCGGTTCATGCAAAATCTTAAGGTCCTCGGTCTGGTCCAAGGCACCAAACCGCCCAATAAATCATTAATCGATAACTAAAACTTGAAATGTAGCTCTTCTTCCTGGCCGATTGCTTCAACGTAGATTCTTATTCTGTGTTCTAGTGTGCTGCTTGTACTGTGTCTGCATACCGAATCACGCGACAAGGGCTTGCAGACGATAAATGTAACCGTTTCAGAGAGAAAAGCGACCAATGTGACGATCTGGCGTTATGTCGATCCGATAGTAAATGACGGAAACGGGAGATTTTCTTAGGTTTTTACTACATATTAACACTTTACACAATTTCTCGTGTTACCTGGCTGCCAGTCCTCGGTTCATGCAAAATCTTAAGGTCCTCGGTCTGGTCCAAGGCACCAAACCGCCCAATAATTCATTAATCGATAACTAAAACTTGAAATGTAGCTCTTCTTCCTGGCCGATTGCATCAACGTAGATTCTTATTCTGTGTTCTAGTGTGCTGCTTGTACTGTGTCTGCATACCGCATCACGCGACAAGGGCTTGCAGACGATAAATGTAACCGTTTCAGAGAGAAAAGCGACCAATGTGCCGATCTGGCGTTATGTCGATTCGATAGTAAATGACGGAAACGGGAGATTTTCTTAGGTTTTTACTACATATTAACACTTTACACAATTTCTCGTGTTACCTGGCTGCCAGTCCTCGGTTCATGCAAAATTTTAAGGTCCTCGGTCTGGTCCAAGGCACCAAACCGCCCAATAATTCATTAATCGATAACTAAAACTTGAAATGTAGCTCTTCTTCCTGGCCGATTGCATCAACGTAGATTCTTATTCTGTGTTCTAGTGTGCTGCTTGTACTGTGTCTGCATACCGCATCACGCGACAAGGGCTTGCAGACGATAAATGTAACCGTTTCAGAGAGAAAAGCGACCACTGTGACGATCTGGCGTTATGTCGATTCGATAGTAAATGACGGAAGATTTTCTTAGGTTTTTACTACATATTAACACTTCACACAATTTCTCGTGTTACCTGGCTGCCAGTCCTCGGTTCATGCAAAATCTTAAGGTCCTCGGTCTGGTCCAAGGCACCAAACCGCCCAATAATTCATTAATCGATAACTAAAACTTGAAAAGTAGCTCTTCTTCCTGGCCGATTGCATTAACGTAGAATCTTATTCTGTGTTCTAGTGTGCTGCTTGTACTGTGTCTGCATACCGCATCACGCGACAAGGGCTTGCAGACGATAAATGTAACCGTTTCAGAGAGAAAAGTGACCACTGTGACGATCTGGCGTTATGTCGATTCGATATTAAATGACGGAAACGGGAGATTTTCTTAGGTTTTTACTACATATTAACACTTTACACAATTTCTCGTGTTACCTGGCTGCCAGTCCTCGGTTCATGCAAAATCTTAAGGTCCTCGGTCTGGTCAAAGGCACCAAACCGCCCAATAATTCATTAATCGATAATAAAAACTTGAAATGTAGCTCTTCTTACTGGGAGATTGCTTAAACTTAGATGCTTCTTCAGTGTTCTACTATGCCGCTTGTAGTGACTCTGCATACCGCATCACGCGACAAGGGCTTGCAGACGATAAATGTAACCGTTTCAGAGAGAAAAGCGACCACTGTGACGATCTGGCGTTATGTCGATTCAATAGTAAATGACGGAAACGGGAGATTTTCTTAGGTTTTTACTACATATTAACACTTTACACAATTTCTCGTGTTACCTGGCTGCCAGTCCTCGGTTCATGCAAAATCTTAAGGTCCTCGGTCTGGTCCAAGGCACCAAACCGCCCAATAATTCATTAATCGATAACTAAAACTTGAAATGTAGCTCTTCTTACTGGCCGATTGCATCAACGTAGATTCTTATTCTGTGTTCTACTATGCCGCTTGTAGTGACTCTGCATACCGCATCACGCGACAAGGGCTTGCAGACGATAAATGTAACCGTGTCAGAGAGAAAAGCGACCACTGTGACGATCTGGCGTTATGTCGATTCGATAGTAAATGACGGAAACGGGAGATTTTCTTAGGTTTTTACTACATATTAACACTTTACACAATTTCTCGTGTTACCTGGCTGCCAGTCCTCGGTTCATGCAAAATCTTAAGGTCCTCGGTCTGGTCCAAGGCACCAAACCGCCCAATAATTCATTAATCGATAACTAAAACTTGAAATGTAGCTCTTCTTACTGGCCGATTGCATCAACGTAGATTCTTATTCTGTGTTCTACTATGCCGCTTGTAGTGACTCTGCATACCGCATCACGCGACGAGGGCTTGCAGACGATAAATGTAACCGTTTCAGAGAGAAAAGCGACCAATGTGACGATCTGGCGTTATGTCGATTCGATAGTAAATGACGGAAACGGGAGATTTTCTTAGGTTTTTACTACATATTAACACTTTACACAATTTCTCGTGTTACCTGGCTGCCAGTCCTCGGTTCATTTAAAATCTTAAGGTCCTCGGTCTGGTCCAAGGCACCAAACCGCCCAATAATTCATTAATCGATAACTAAAACTTGAAATGTAGCTCTTCTTACTGGCCGATTGCATCAACGTAGATTCTTATTCTGTGTTCTACTATGCCGCTTGTAGTGACTCTGCATACCGCATCACGCGACAAGGGCTTGCAGACGATAAATGTAACCGTTTCAGAGAGAAAAGCGACCACTGTGACGATCTGGCGTTATGTCGATTCGATAGTAAATGACGGAAACGGGAGATTTTCTTAGGTTTTTACTACATATTAACACTTTACACAATTTCTCGTATTACCTGGCTGCCAGTCCTCGGTTCATGCAAAATCTTAAGGTCCTCGGTCTGGTCCAAGGCACCAAACCGCCCAATAATTCATTAATCGATAACTAAAACTTGAAATGTAGCTCTTCTTACTGGCCGATTGCATCAACGTAGATTCTTATTCTGTGTTCTACTATGCCGCTTGTAGTGACACTGCATACCGCATCACGCGACGAGGGCTTGCAGACGATAAATGTAACCGTTTCAGAGAGAAAAGCGACCACTGTGACGATCTGACGTTATGTCGATTCGATAGTAAATGACGGAAACGGGAGATTTTCTTAGGTTTTTACTACATATTAACACTTTACACAATTTCTCGTGTTACCTGGCTGCCAGTCCTCGGTTCATGCAAAATCTTAAGGTCCTCGGTCTGGTCCAAGGCACCAAACCGCCCAATAATTCATTAATCGATAACTAAAACTTGAAATGTAGCTCTTCTTACTGGCCGATTGCATCAACGTAGATTCTTATTCTGTGTTCTAGTGTGCTGCTTGTACTGTGTCTGCATACCGCATCACGCGACAAGGGCTTGCAGACGATAAATGTAACCGTTTCAGAGAGAAAAGCGACCACTGTGACGATCTGGCGTTATGTCGATTCGATAGTAAATGACTGAAGTCGGGAGATTTTCTTAGGTTTTTACTACATATTAACACTTTACACAATTTCTCGTGTTACCTGGCTGCCAGTCCTCGGTTCATGCAAAATCTTAAGGTCCTCGGTCTGGTCCAAGGCACCAAACCGCCCAATAATTCATTAATCGATAACTAAAACTTGAAAAGTAGCTCTTCTTCCTGGCCGATTGCATTAACGTAGAATCTTATTCTGTGTTCTAGTGTGCTGCTTGTACTGTGTCTGCATACCGCATCACGCGACAAGGGCTTGCAGACGATAAATGTAACCGTTTCAGAGAGAAAAGTGACCACTGTGACGATCTGGCGTTATGTCGATTCGATATTAAATGACGGAAACGGGAGATTTTCTTAGGTTTTTACTACATATTAACACTTTACACAATTTCTCGTGTTACCTGGCTGCCAGTCCTCGGTTCATGCAAAATCTTAAGGTCCTCGGTCTGGTCAAAGGCACCAAACCGCCCAATAATTCATTAATCGATAATAAAAACTTGAAATGTAGCTCTTCTTACTGGGAGATTGCTTAAACTTAGATGCTTCTTCAGTGTTCTACTATGCCGCTTGTAGTGACTCTGCATACCGCATCACGCGACAAGGGCTTGCAGACGATAAATGTAACCGTTTCAGAGAGAAAAGCGACCACTGTGACGATCTGGCGTTATGTCGATTCAATAGTAAATGACGGAAACGGGAGATTTTCTTAGGTTTTTACTACATATTAACACTTTACACAATTTCTCGTGTTACCTGGCTGCCAGTCCTCGGTTCATGCAAAATCTTAAGGTCCTCGGTCTGGTCCAAGGCACCAAACCGCCCAATAATTCATTAATCGATAACTAAAACTTGAAATGTAGCTCTTCTTACTGGCCGATTGCATCAACGTAGATTCTTATTCTGTGTTCTACTATGCCGCTTGTAGTGACTCTGCATACCGCATCACGCGACAAGGGCTTGCAGACGATAAATGTAACCGTGTCAGAGAGAAAAGCGACCACTGTGACGATCTGGCGTTATGTCGATTCGATAGTAAATGACGGAAACGGGAGATTTTCTTAGGTTTTTACTACATATTAACACTTTACACAATTTCTCGTGTTACCTGGCTGCCAGTCCTCGGTTCATGCAAAATCTTAAGGTCCTCGGTCTGGTCCAAGGCACCAAACCGCCCAATAATTCATTAATCGATAACTAAAACTTGAAATGTAGCTCTTCTTACTGGCCGATTGCATCAACGTAGATTCTTATTCTGTGTTCTACTATGCCGCTTGTAGTGACTCTGCATACCGCATCACGCGACGAGGGCTTGCAGACGATAAATGTAACCGTTTCAGAGAGAAAAGCGACCAATGTGACGATCTGGCGTTATGTCGATTCGATAGTAAATGACGGAAACGGGAGATTTTCTTAGGTTTTTACTACATATTAACACTTTACACAATTTCTCGTGTTACCTGGCTGCCAGTCCTCGGTTCATTTAAAATCTTAAGGTCCTCGGTCTGGTCCAAGGCACCAAACCGCCCAATAATTCATTAATCGATAACTAAAACTTGAAATGTAGCTCTTCTTACTGGCCGATTGCATCAACGTAGATTCTTATTCTGTGTTCTACTATGCCGCTTGTAGTGACTCTGCATACCGCATCACGCGACAAGGGCTTGCAGACGATAAATGTAACCGTTTCAGAGAGAAAAGCGACCACTGTGACGATCTGGCGTTATGTCGATTCGATAGTAAATGACGGAAACGGGAGATTTTCTTAGGTTTTTACTACATATTAACACTTTACACAATTTCTCGTATTACCTGGCTGCCAGTCCTCGGTTCATGCAAAATCTTAAGGTCCTCGGTCTGGTCCAAGGCACCAAACCGCCCAATAATTCATTAATCGATAACTAAAACTTGAAATGTAGCTCTTCTTACTGGCCGATTGCATCAACGTAGATTCTTATTCTGTGTTCTACTATGCCGCTTGTAGTGACACTGCATACCGCATCACGCGACGAGGGCTTGCAGACGATAAATGTAACCGTTTCAGAGAGAAAAGCGACCACTGTGACGATCTGACGTTATGTCGATTCGATAGTAAATGACGGAAACGGGAGATTTTCTTAGGTTTTTACTACATATTAACACTTTACACAATTTCTCGTGTTACCTGGCTGCCAGTCCTCGGTTCATGCAAAATCTTAAGGTCCTCGGTCTGGTCCAAGGCACCAAACCGCCCAATAAATCATTAATCGATAACAAAACTTGAAATGTAGCTCTTCTTACTGGCCGATTGCATCAACGTAGATTCTTATTCTGTGTTCTAGTGTGCTGCTTGTACTGTGTCTGCATACCGCATCACGCGACAAGGGCTTGCAGACGATAAATGTAACCGTTTCAGAGAGAAAAGCGACCACTGTGACGATCTGGCGTTATGTCGATTCGATAGTACATGACGGAAACGGGAGATTTTCTTGGGTTTTTACTACATTTTAACACTTTACACAATTTCTCGTGTTACCTGGCTGCCAGTCCTCGGTTCATGCAAAATCTTAAGGTCCTCGGTCTGGTCCAAGGCACCAAACCGCCCAATAAATCATTAATCGATAACTAAAACTTGAAATGTAGCTCTTCTTCCTGGCCGATTGCTTCAACGTAGATTCTTATTCTGTGTTCTAGTGTGCTGCTTGTACTGTGTCTGCATACCGAATCATGCGACAAGGGCTTGCAGACGATAAATGTAACCGTTTCAGAGAGAAAAGCGACCAATGTGACGATCTGGCGTTATGTCGATCCGATAGTAAATGACGGAAACGGGAGATTTTCTTAGGTTTTTACTACATATTAACACTTTACACAATTTCTCGTGTTACCTGGCTGCCAGTCCTCGGTTCATGCAAAATCTTAAGGTCCTCGGTCTGGTCCAAGGCACCAAACCGCCCAATAAATCATTAATCGATAACTAAAACTTGAAATGTAGCTCTTCTTCCTGGCCGATTGCATCAACGTAGATTCTTATTCTGTGTTCTAGTGTGCTGCTTGTACTGTGTCTGCATACCGCATCACGCGACAAGGGCTTGCAGACGATAAATGTAACCGTTTCAGAGAGAAAAGCGACCAATGTGCCGATCTGGCGTTATGTCGATTCGATAGTAAATGACGGAAACGGGAGATTTTCTTAGGTTTTTTCTACATATTAACACTTTACACAATTTCTCGTGTTACCTGGCTGCCAGTCCTCGGTTCATGCAAAATTTTAAGGTCCTCGGTCTGGTCCAAGGCACCAAACCGCCCAATAATTCATTAATCGATAATAAAAACTTGAAATGTAGCTCTTCTTACTGGGAGATTGCTTAAACTTAGATGCTTCTTCAGTGTTCTACTATGCCGCTTGTAGTGACTCTGCATACCGCATCACGCGACAAGGGCTTGCAGACGATAAATGTAACCGTTTCAGAGAGAAAAGCGACCACTGTGACGATCTGGCGTTATGTCGATTCAATAGTAAATGACGGAAACGGGAGATTTTCTTAGGTTTTTACTACATATTAACACTTTACACAATTTCTCGTGTTACCTGGCTGCCAGTCCTCGGTTCATGCAAAATCTTAAGGTCCTCGGTCTGGTCCAAGGCACCAAAACGCCCAATAATTCATTAATCGATAACTAAAACTTGAAATGTAGCTCTTCTTACTGGCCGATTGCATCAACGTAGATTCTTATTCTGTGTTCTACTATGCCGCTTGTAGTGACTCTGCATACCGCATCACGCGACAAGGGCTTGCAGACGATAAATGTAACCGTGTCAGAGAGAAAAGCGACCACTGTGACGATCTGGCGTTATGTCGATTCGATAGTAAATGACGGAAACGGGAGATTTTCTTAGGTTTTTACTACATATTAACACTTTACACAATTTCTCGTGTTACCTGGCTGCCAGTCCTCGGTTCATGCAAAATCTTAAGGTCCTCGGTCTGGTCAAAGGCACCAAACCGCCCAATAATTCATTAATCGATAATAAAAACTTGAAATGTAGCTCTTCTTACTGGGAGATTGCTTAAACTTAGATGCTTCTTCAGTGTTCTACTATGCCGCTTGTAGTGACTCTGCATACCGCATCACGCGACAAGGGCTTGCAGACGATAAATGTAACCGTTTCAGAGAGAAAAGCGACCACTGTGACGATCTGGCGTTATGTCGATTCAATAGTAAATGACGGAAACGGGAGATTTTCTTAGGTTTTTACTACATATTAACACTTTACACAATTTCTCGTGTTACCTGGCTGCCAGTCCTCGGTTCATGCAAAATCTTAAGGTCCTCGGTCTGGTCCAAGGCACCAAACCGCCCAATAATTCATTAATCGATAACTAAAACTTGAAATGTAGCTCTTCTTACTGGCCGATTGCATCAACGTAGATTCTTATTCTGTGTTCTACTATGCCGCTTGTAGTGACTCTGCATACCGCATCACGCGACAAGGGCTTGCAGACGATAAATGTAACCGTGTCAGAGAGAAAAGCGACCACTGTGACGATCTGGCGTTATATCGATTCGATAGTAAATGACGGAAACGGGAGATTTTCTTAGGTTTTTACTACATATTAACACTTTACACAATTTCTCGTGTTACCTGGCTGCCAGTCCTCGGTTCATGCAAAATCTTAAGGTCCTCGGTCTGGTCCAAGGCACCAAACCGCCCAATAATTCATTAATCGATAACTAAAACTTGAAATGTAGCTCTTCTTACTGGCCGATTGCATCAACGTAGATTCTTATTCTGTGTTCTACTATGCCGCTTGTAGTGACTCTGCATACCGCATCACGCGACGAGGGCTTGCAGACGATAAATGTAACCGTTTCAGAGAGAAAAGCGACCAATGTGACGATCTGGCGTTATGTCGATTCGATAGTAAATGACGGAAACGGGAGATTTTCTTAGGTTTTTACTACATATTAACACTTTACACAATTTCTCGTGTTACCTGGCTGCCAGTCCTCGGTTCATGCAAAATCTTAAGGTCCTCGGTCTGGTCCAAGGCACCAAACCGCCCAATAATTCATTAATCGATAACTAAAACTTGAAATGTAGCTCTTCTTACTGGCCGATTGCATCAACGTAGATTCTTATTCTGTGTTCTAGTGTGCTGCTTGTACTGTGTCTGCATACCGCATCACGCGACAAGGGCTTGCAGACGATAAATGTAACCGTTTCAGAGAGAAAAGCGACCACTGTGACGATCTGGCGTTATGTCGATTCGATAGTAAATGACGGAAACGGGAGATTTTCTTGGGTTTTTACTACATATTAACACTTTACACAATTTCTCGTGTTACCTGGCTGCCAGTCCTCGGTTCATGCAAAATCTTAAGGTCCTCGGTCTGGTCCAAGGCACCAAACCGCCCAATAAATCATTAATCGATAACTAAAACTTGAAATGTAGCTCTTCTTCCTGGCCGATTGCTTCAACGTAGATTCTTATTCTGTGTTCTAGTGTGCTGCTTGTACTGTGTCTGCATACCGCATCACGCGACAAGGGCTTGCAGACGATAAATGTAACCGTTTCAGAGAGAAAAGCGACCACTATGACGATCTGGCGTTATGTCGATTCGATAGTAAATGACGGAAACGGGAGATTTTCTTAGGTTTTTACTACATATTAACACTTTACACAATTTCTCGTGTTGCCTCGCTGCCAGTCCTCGGTTCATGCAAAATCTTAAGGTCCTCGGTCTGGTCCAAGGCACCAAACCGCCCAATAATTCATTAATCGATAACTAAAACTTGAAATGTACCTCTTCTTACTGGCCGATTGCATCAACGTAGATTCTTATTCTGTGTTCTAGTGTGCTGCTTGTACTGTGTCTGCATACCGCATCACGCGACAAGGGCTTGCAGACGATAAATGTAACCGTTTCAGAGAGAAAAGCGACCACTGTGACGATCTGGCGTTATGTCGAATCGATAGTAAATGACGGAAACGGGAGATTTTCTTAGGTTTTTACTACATATTAACACTTTACACAATTTCTCGTGTTACCTGGCTGCCAGTCCTCGGTTCATGCAAAATCTTAAGGTCCTCGGTCTGGTCCAAGGCACCAAACCGCCCAATAATTCATTAATCGATAACTAAAACTTGAAATGTAGCTCTTCTTACTGGCCGATTGCATCAACGTAGATTCTTATTCTGTGTTCTAGTGTGCTGCTTGTACTGTGTCTGCATACCGAATCACGCGACAAGGGCTTGCAGACGATAAATGTAACCGTTTCAGAGAGAAAAGCGACCAATGTGACGATCTGGCGTTATGTCGATCCGATAGTAAATGACGGAAACGGGAGATTTTCTTAGGTTTTTACTACATATTAACACTTTACACAATTTCTCGTGTTACCTGGCTGCCAGTCCTCGGTTCATGCAAAATCTTAAGGTCCTCGGTCTGGTCCAAGGCACCAAACCGCCCAATAATTCATTAATCGATAACTAAAACTTGAAATGTAGCTCTTCTTCCTGGCCGATTGCATCAACGTAGATTCTTATTCTGTGTTCTAGTGTGCTGCTTGTACTGTGTCTGCATACCGCATCACGCGACAAGGGCTTGCAGACGATAAATGTAACCGTTTCAGAGAGAAAAGCGACCAATGTGCCGATCTGGCGTTATGTCGATTCGATAGTAAATGACGGAAACGGGAGATTTTCTTAGGTTTTTACTACATATTAACACTTTACACAATTTCTCGTGTTACCTGGCTGCCAGTCCTCGGTTCATGCAAAATTTTAAGGTCCTCGGTCTGGTCCAAGGCACCAAACCGCCCAATAATTCATTAATCGATAACTAAAACTTGAAATGTAGCTCTTTTTCCTGGCCGATTGCTTCAACGTAGATTCTTATTCTGTGTTCTAGTGTGCTGCTTGTACTGTGTCTGCATACCGCATCACGCGACAAGGGCTTGCAGACGATAAATGTAACCGTTTCAGAGAGAAAAGCGACCACTGTGACGATCTGGCGTTATGTCGATTCGATAGTAAATGACGGAAGTCGGGAGATTTTCTTAGGTTTTTACTACATATTAACACTTTACACAATTTCTCGTGTTACCTGGCTGCCAGTCCTCGGTTCATGCAAAATCTTAAGGTCCTCGGTCTGGTCCAAGGCACCAAACCGCCCAATAATTCATTAATCGATAACTAAAACTTGAAAAGTAGCTCTTCTTCCTGGCCGATTGCATTAACGTAGAATCTTATTCTGTGTTCTAGTGTGCTGCTTGTACTGTGTCTGCATACCGCATCACGCGACAAGGGCTTGCAGACGATAAATGTAACCGTTTCAGAGAGAAAAGTGACCACTGTGACGATCTGGCGTTATGTCGATTCGATATTAAATGACGGAAACGGGAGAATTTCTTAGGTTTTTACTACATATTAACACTTTACACAATTTCTCGTGTTACCTGGCTGCCAGTCCTCGGTTCATGCAAAATCTTAAGGTCCTCTGTCTGGTCAAAGGCACCAAACCGCCCAATAATTCATTAATCGATAACTAAAACTTGAAATGTAGCTCTTCTTACTGGGAGATTGCTTAAACTTAGATGCTTCTTCAGTGTTCTACTATGCCGCTTGTAGTGACTCTGCATACCGCATCACGCGACAAGGGCTTGCAGACGATAAATGTAACCGTTTCAGAGAGAAAAGCGACCACTGTGACGATCTGGCGTTATGTCGATTCGATAGTAAATGACGGAAACGGGAGATTTTCTTAGGTTTTTACTACATATTAACACTTTACACAATTTCTCGTGTTACCTGGCTGCCAGTCCTCGGTTCATGCAAAATCTTAAGGTCCTCGGTCTGGTCCAAGGCACCAAACCGCCCAATAATTCATTAATCGATAACTAAAACTTGAAATGTAGCTCTTCTGACTGGCCGATTGCATCAACGTAGATTCTTATTCTGTGTTATAGTGTGCTGCTTGGACTGTGTCTGCATACCGCATCACGCGACAAGGGCTTGCAGACGATAAATGTAACCGTTTCAGAGAGAAAAGCGACCACTGTGACGATCTGGCGTTATGTCGATTCGATAGTAAATGACGGAAACGGGAGATTTTCCTAGATTTTTACTACATATTAACACTTTACACAATTTCTCGTGTTACCTGGCTGCCAGTCCCCGGTTCATGCAAAATCTTAAGGTCCTCGGTCTGGTCCAAGGCACCAAACCGCCCAATAATTCATTAATCGATAACTAACACTTGAAATGTAGCTCTTCTTACTGGCCGATTGCATCAACGTAGATTCTTATTCTGTGTTCTAGTGTGCTGCTTGTACTGTGTCGCCATACCGCATCACGCGACAAGGGCTTGCAGACGATAAATGTAACCGTTTCAGAGAGAAAAGCGACCACTGTGACGATCTGGCGTTATGTCGATTCGATAGTAAATGACGGAAACGGGAGATTTTCTTAGGTTTTTACTACATATTAACACTTTACACAATTTCTCGTGTTACCTGGCTGCCAGTCCTCGGTTCATGCAAAATCTTAAGGTCCTCGGTCTGGTCCAAGGCACCAAACCGCTCAATAATACATTAATCGATACTAAAACTTGAAATGTAGCTCTTCTTACTGGCCGATTGCATCAACGTAGATTCTTATTCTGTGTTCTAGTGTGCTGCTTGTACTGTCTGCATACCGCATTACGCGACAAGGGCTTGCAGACGATAAATGTAACCGTTTCAGAGAGAAAAGCGACCACTGAGACGATCTGGCGTTATGTCGATTCGATAGTAAATGACGGAAATGGGAGATTTTCTTAGGTTTTTACTACATATTAACACTTTACACAATTTCTCGTGTTACCTGGCTGCCAGTCGTCGGTTCATGCAAAATCTTAAGGTCCTCGGTCTGGTCCAAGGCACCAAACCGCCCAATAATTCATTAATCGATAACTGAAACTTGAAATGTAGCTCCTCTTACTGGCCGATTGCATCAACGTAGATTCTTATTCTGTGTTCTAGTGTGCTGCTTGTACTGTGTCTGCATACCGCATCACGCGACAAGGGCTTGCAGACGATAAATGTAACCGTTTCAGAGAGAAAAGCGACCAATGTGAAGATCTGGCGTTATGTCGATTCGATAGTAAATGACGGAAACGGGAGATTTTCTTAGGTTTTTACTACATATTAACACTTTACACAATTTCTCGTGTTACCTGGCTGCCAGTCCTCGGTTCATGCAAAATCTTAAGGTCCTCGGTCTGGTCCAAGGCACCAAACCGCCCAATAATTCATTAATCGATAACTAAAACTTGAAATGTAGCTCTTCTGACTGGCCGATTGCATCAACGTAGATTCTTATTCTGTGTTATAGTGTGCTGCTTGGACTGTGTCTGCATACCGCATCACGCGACAAGGGCTTGCAGACGATAAATGTAACCGTTTCAGAGAGAAAAGCGACCACTGTGACGATCTGGCGTTATGTCGATTCGATAGTAAATGACGGAAACGGGAGATTTTCCTAGATTTTTACTACATATTAACACTTTACACAATTTCTCGTGTTACCTGGCTGCCAGTCCCCGGTTCATGCAAAATCTTAAGGTCCTCGGTCTGGTCCAAGGCACCAAACCGCCCAATAATTCATTAATCGATAACTAACACTTGAAATGTAGCTCTTCTTACTGGCCGATTGCATCAACGTAGATTCTTATTCTGTGTTCTAGTGTGCTGCTTGTACTGTGTCGCCATACCGCATCACGCGACAAGGGCTTGCAGACGATAAATGTAACCGTTTCAGAGAGAAAAGCGACCACTGTGACGATCTGGCGTTATGTCGATTCGATAGTAAATGACGGAAACGGGAGATTTTCTTAGGTTTTTACTACATATTAACACTTTACACAATTTCTCGTGTTACCTGGCTGCCAGTCCTCGGTTCATGCAAAATCTTAAGGTCCTCGGTCTGGTCCAAGGCACCAAACCGCTCAATAATTCATTAATCGATACTAAAACTTGAAATGTAGCTCTTCTTACTGGCCGATTGCATCAACGTAGATTCTTATTCTGTGTTCTAGTGTGCTGCTTGTACTGTCTGCATACCGCATTACGCGACAAGGGCTTGCAGACGATAAATGTAACCGTTTCAGAGAGAAAAGCGACCACTGAGACGATCTGGCGTTATGTCGATTCGATAGTAAATGACGGAAACGGGAGATTTTCTTAGGTTTTTACTACATATTAACACTTTACACAATCTCTCGTGTTACCTGGCTGCCAGTCGTCGGTTCATGCAAAATCTTAAGGTCCTCGGTCTGGTCCAAGGCACCAAACCGCCCAATAATTCATTAATCGATAACTAAAACTTGAAATGTAGCTCTTCTTACTGGCCGATTGCATCAACGTAGATTCTTATTCTGTGTTCTAGTGTGCTGCTTGTACTGTGTCTGCATACCGCATCACGCGACAAGGGCTTGCAGACGATAAATGTAACCGTTTCAGAGAGAAAAGCGACCAATGTGAAGATCTGGCGTTATGTCGATTCGATAGTAAATGACGGAAACGGGAGATTTTCTTAGGTTTTTACTACATATTAACACTTTACACAATTTCTCGTATTACCTGGCTGCCAGTCCTCGGTTCATGCAAAATCTTAAGGTCCTTGGTCTGGTCCAAGGCACCAAACCGCCCAATAATTCATTAATCGATAACTAAAACTTGAAATGTAGCTCTTCTTACTGGGCGATTGCATAAACTTAGATCCTTCTTCAGTGTTCTACTATGCCGCTTGTAGTGACTCTGCATACCGCATCACGCGACAAGGGCTTGCAGACGATAAATGTAACCGTTTCAGAGAGAAAAGCGACCACTGCGACGATCTGGCGTTATGTCGATTCGATAGTAAATGACGGAAACGGGAGATTTTCTTAGGTTTTTACTACATATTAACACTTTACACAATTTCTCGTGCTACCTGGCTGCCAGTCCTCGGTTCATGCAAAATCTTAAGGTCCTCGGTCTGGTCCAAGGCACCAAACCGCCCAATAATTCATTAATCGATAACTAAAACTTGAAATGTAGCTCTTCTGACTGGCCGATTGCATCAACGTAGATTCTTATTCTGTGTTATAGTGTGCTGCTTGGACTGTGTCTGCATACCGCATCACGCGACAAGGGCTTGCAGACGATAAATGTAACCGTTTCAGAGAGAAAAGCGACCACTGTGACGATCTGGCGTTATGTCGATTCGATAGTAAATGACGGAAACGGGAGATTTTCTTAGGTTTTTACTACATATTAACACTTTACACAATTTCTCGTGTTACCTGGCTGCCAGTCCTCGGTTCATGCAAAATCTTAAGGTCCTCGGTCTGGTCCAAGGCACCAAACCGCCCAATAATTCATTAATCGATAACTAAAACTTGAAATGTAGCTCTTCTTCCTGGCCGATTGCATCAACGTAGATTCTTATTCTGTGTTCTAGTGTGCTGCTTGTACTGTGTCTGCATACCGCATCACGCGACAAGAGCTTGCAGACGATAAATGTAACCGTTTCAGAGAGAAAAACGACCACTGTGACGATCTGGCGTTATGTCGATTCGATAGTAAATTACGGAAACGGGAGATTTTCTTAGGTTTTTACTACATATTAACACTTTACACAATTTCTCGTGTTACCTGGCTGCCAGTCCTCGGTTCATGCAAAATCTTAAGGTCCTCGGTCTGGTCCAAGGCACCAAACCGCCCAATAATTCTTAATCGATAACTAAAACTTGAAATGTAGCTCTTCTTACTGGGCGATTGCATAAACTTAGATGCTTCTTCAGTGTTCTACTATGCCGCTTGTAGTGACTCTGCATACCGCATCACGCGACAAGGGCTTGCAGACGATAAATGTAACCGTTTCAGAGAGAAAAGCGACCACTGTGACGATCTGGCGTTATGTCGATTCGATAGTAAATGACGGAAACGGGAGATTTTCTTGGGTTTTTACTACATATTAACACTTTACACAATTTCTCGTGTTACCTGGCTGCCAGTCCTCGGTTCATGCAAAATCTTAAGGTCCTCGGTCTGGTCCAAGGCACCAAACCGCCCAATAATTCCTTAATCGATAACTAAAACTTGAAATGTAGCTCTTCTTCCTGGCCGATTGCATCAACGTAGATTCTTATTCTGTGTTCTAGTGTGCTGCTTGTACTGTGTCTGCATACCGCATCACGCGACAAGGGCTTGCAGACGATAAATGTAACCGTTTCAGAGAGAAAAGCGACCACTGTGACGATCTGGCATTATGTCGATTCGATAGTAAATGACGGAAACGGGAGATTTTCTTAGGTTTTTACTACATATTAACACTTTACACAATTTCTCATGTTACCTGGCTGCCAGTCCTCGGTTCATGCAAAATCTTAAGGTCCTCGGTCTGGTCCAAGGCACCAAACCGCCCAATAATTCATTAATCGATAACTAAAACTTGAAATGTAGCTCTCCTTACTGGCCGATTGCATCAACGTAGATTCTTATTCTGTGTTCTAGTGTGCTGCTTGTACTGTGTCTGCATACCGCATCACGCGACAAGGGCTTGCAGACGATAAATGTAACCGTTTCAGAGAGAAAAGCGACCACTGTAACGATCTGGCGTTATGTCGATTCGATAGTAAATGACGGAAACGGGAGATTTTCTTAGGTTTTTACTACATATTAACACTTTACACAATTTCTCGTATTACCTGGCTGCCAGTCCTCGGTTCATGCAAAATCGTAAGGTCCTCGGTCTGGTCCAAGGCACCAAACCGCCCAATAATTCATTAATCGATAACTAAAACTTGAAATGTAGCTCTTCTTACTGGCCGATTGCATCAACGTAGATTCTTATTCTGTGTTCTAGTGTGCTGCTTGTACTGTGTCTTTATACCGCATCACGCGACAAGGGCTTGCAGACGATAAATGTAACCGTTTCAGAGAGAAAAACGACCACTGTGACGATCTGGCGTTATGTCGATTCGATAGTAAATGACGGAAACGGGAGATTTTCTTAGGTTTTTACTACATATTAACACTTTACACAATTTCTCGTGTTACCTGGCTGCTAGTCCTCGGTACATGCAAAATCTTAAGGTCCTCGGTCTGGTCCAAGGCACCAAACCGCCCAATAATTCATTAATCGATAACTAAAACTTGAAATGTAGCTCTTCTTACTGGCCGATTGCATCAACGTAGATTCTTATTCTGTGTTCTAGTGTGCTGCTTGTACTGTGTCTGCATACCGCATCACGCGACAAGGGCTTGCAGACGATAAATGTAACCGTTTCAGAGAGAAAAGCGACCACTGTGACGATCTGGCGTTATGTCGATTCGATAGTAAATGACGGAAACGGGAGATTTTCTTAGGTTTTTACTACATATTAACACTTTACACAGTTTCTCGTGTTACCTGGCTGCCAGTCCTCGGTTCATGCAAAATCTTAAGGTCCTCGGTCTGGTCAAAGGCACCAAACCGCCCAATAATTCATTAATCGATAACTAAAATTTGAAATGTAGCTCTTCTTACTGGGCGATTGCATAAACTTAGATGCTTCTTCAGTGTTCTACTATGCCGCTTGTAGTGACTCTGCATACCGCATCACGCGACAAGGGCTTGCAGACGATAAATGTAACCGTTTCAGAGAGAAAAGCGACCACTGTGACGATCTGGCGTTATGTCGATTCGATAGTAAATGACGGAAACGGGAGATTTTCTTAGGTTTTTACTACATATTAAAACTTTACACAATTTCTCGTGTTACCTGGCTGCCAGTCCTCGGTTCATGCAAAATCTTAAAGTCCTCGGTCTGGTCCAAGGCACCAAACCGCCCAATAATTCATTAATCGATAACTAAAACTTGAAATGTAGCTCTTCTTACTGGCCGATTGCATCAACGTAGATTCTTATTCTGTGTTCTAGCGTGCTGCTTGTACTGTGTCTGCATACCGCATCACGCGACAAGGGCTTGCAGACGATAAATGTAACCGTTTCAGAGAGAAAAGCGAGCAATGTGACGATCTGGCGTTATGTCGATTCGATAGTAAATGACGGAAACGGGAGATTTTCTTAGGTTTTTACTACATATTAACACTTTACACAATTTCTCGTGTTACCTGGCTGCCAGTCCTCGGTTCATGCAAAATCTTAAAGTCCTCGGTCTGGTCCAAGGCACCAAACCGACCAATAATTCATTAATCGATAACTAAAACTTGAAATGTAGCTCTTCTTACTGGGCGATTGCATAAACTTAGATGCTTCTTCAGTGTTCTACTATGCCGTTTGTAGTGACTCTGCATACCGCATCACGCGACAAGGGCTTGCAGACGATAAATGTAACCGTTTCAGAGAGAAAAGCGACCACTGTGACGATCTGGCGTTATGTCGATTCGATAGTAAATGACGGAAACGGGAGATTTTCTTAGGTTTTTACTACATATTAACACTTTACACAATTTCTCGTGTTACCTGGCTGCCAGTCCTCGGTTCATGCAAAATCTTAAGGTCCTCGGTCTGGTCCAAGGCACCAAACCGCCCAATAATTCATTAATCGATAACTATAACTTGAAATGTAGCTCTTCTTACTGGCCGATTGCATCAACGTAGATTCTTATTCTGTGTTCTAGTATGCTGCTTGTACTGTGTCTGCATACCGCATCACGCGACAAGGGCTTGCAGACGATAAATGTAACCGTTTCAGAGAGAAAGGCGACCAATGTGACGATCTGGCGTTATGTCGATTCGATAGTAAATAACGGAAACGGGAGATTTTCTTAGGTTTTTACTACATATTAACACTTTACACAATTTCTCGTGTTACCTGGCTGCCAGTCCTCGGTTCATGCAAACTCTTAAGGTCCTCGGTCTGGTCCAAGGCACCAAACCGCTCAATAATTCATTAATCGATAACTAAAACTTGAAATGTACCTCTTCTTACTGGCCGATTGCATCAACGTAGATTCTTATTCTGTGTTCTAGTGTGCTGCTTGTACTGTGTCTGCATACCGCATCACGCGACAAGGGCTTGCAGACGATAAATGTAACCGTTTCAGAGAGAAAAGCGACCAATGTGACGATCTGGCGTTATGTCGATTCGATAGTAAATGACGGAAACGGGAGATTATCTTAGGTTTTTAGTACATATTAACACTTTACTCAATTTCTCGTGTTACCTGGCTGCCAGTCCTCGGTTCATGCAAAATCTTAAGGTCCTCGGTCTGGTCCAAGGCACCAAACCGCCCAATAATTCATTAATCGATAACTAAATTTTGAAATGTAGCTCTTCTTACTGGCCGATTGCATCAACGTAGATTCTTATTCTGTGTTCTAGTGTGCTGCTTGTACTGTGTCTGCATACCGCATCACGCGACAAGGGCTTGCAGACGATAAATGTAACCGTTTCAGAGAGAAATGCGACCAATGTGACGATCTGGCGTTATGTTGATTCGATAGTAAATGACGGAAACGGGAGATTTTCTTAGGTTTTTACTGCATATTAACACTTTACACAATTTCTCGTGTTACCTGGCTGCCAGTCCTCGGTTCATGCAAAATCTTAAGGTCCTCGGTCTGGTCCAAGGCACCAAACCGCCCAATAATTCATTAATCGATAACTAAAACTTGAAATGTAGCTCTTCTTACTGGCCGATTGCTTCAACGTAGATTCTTATTCTGTGTTCTAGTGTGCTGCTTGTACTGTGTCTGCATACCGCATCACGCGACAAGGGCTTGCAGACGACAAATGTAACCGTTTCAGAGAGAAAAGCGACCAATGTGACGATCTGGCGTTATGTCGATTCGATAGTAAATGACGGAAACGGGAGATTTTCTTAGGTTTTTACTACATATTAACACTTTACACAATTTCTCGTGTTACCTGGCTGCCAGTCCTCGGTTCATGCAAAATCTTAAGGTCCTCGGTCTGGTCCAAGGCACCAAACCGCCCAATAATTCATTAATCGATAACTAAAACTTGAAATGTAGCTCTTCTTACTGGGCGATTGCATAAACTTAGATGCTTCTTCAGTGTTCTACTATGCCGCTTGTAGTGACTCTGCATACCGCATCACGCGACAAGGGCTTGCAGACGATAAATGTAACCGTTTCAGAGAGAAAAGCGACCACTGTGACGATCTGGCGTTATGTCGATTCGATAGTAAATGACGGAAACGGGAGATTTTCTTGGGTTTTTACTACATATTAACACTTTACACAATTTCTCGTGTTACCTGGCTGCCAGTCCTCGGTTCATGCAAAATCTTAAGGTCCTCGGTCTGGTCCAAGGCACCAAACCGCCCAATAATTCATTAATCGATAACTATAACTTGAAATGTAGCTCTTCTTACTGGCCGATTGCATCAACGTAGATTCTTATTCTGTGTTCTAGTGTGCTGCTTGTACTGTGTCTGCATACCGCATCACGCGACAAGGGCTTGCAGACGATAAATGTAACCGTTTCAGAGAGAAAGGCGACCAATGTGACGATCTGGCGTTATGTCGATTCGATAGTAAATAACGGAAACGGGAGATTTCCTTAGGTTTTTACTACATATTAACACTTTACACAATTTCTCGTGTTACCTGGCTGCCAGTCCTCGGTTCATGCAAAATCTTAAGGTCCTCGGTCTGGTCCAAGGCACCAAACCGCCCAATAATTCATTAATCGATAACTAAACCTTGAAATGTAGCTCTTCTTACTGGCCGATTGCATCAACGTAGATTCTTATTCTGTGTTCTAGGGTGCTGCTTGTACTGTGTCTGCATACCGCATCACGCGACAAGGGCTTGCAGACGATAAATGTAACCGTTTCAGAGAGAAAAGCGACCAATGTGACGATCTGGCGTTATGTCGATTCGATAGTAAATGACGGAAACGGGAGATTATCTTAGGTTTTTATACATATTAACACTTTACTCAATTTCTCGTGTTACCTGGCTGCCAGTCCTCGGTTCATGCAAAATCTTAAGGTCCTCGGTCTGGTCCAAGGCACCAAACCGCCCAATAATTCATTAATCGATAACTAAAACTTGAAATGTAGCTCTTCTTACTGGCCGATTGCATCAACGTAGATTCTTATCCTGTGTTCTAGTGTGCTGCTTGTACTGTGTCTGCATACCGCATCACGCGACAAGGGCTTGCAGACGATAAATGTAACCGTTTCAGAGAGAAAAGCGACCACTGTGACGATCTGGCGTTATGTCGATTCGATAGTAAATGACGGAAACGGGAGATTTTCTTAGGTTTTTACTACATATTAACACTTTACACAATTTCTCGTGTTACCTGGCTGCCAGTCCTCGGTTCATGCAAAATCTTAAGGTCCTCGGTCTGGTCCAAGGCACCAAACCGCCCAATAATTCATTAATCGATAACTAAAACTTGAAATGTAGCTCTTCTTACTGAGCGATTGCATCAACGTAGATTCTTATTCTGTGTTCTAGTGTGCTGCTTGTACTGTGTCTGCATACCGCATCACGCGACAAGGGCTTGCAGACGATAAATGTAACCGTTTCAGAGAGAAAAGCGACCACTGTGACGATCTGGCGTTATGTCGATTCGATAGTAAATGACGGAAACGGGAGATTTTCTTAGGTTTTTACTACATATTAACACTTTACACAATTTCTCGTGTTACCTGGCTGCCAGTCCTCGGTTCATGCAAAATCTTAAGGTCCTCGGTCTGGTCCAAGGCACCAAACCGCCCAATAATTCATTAATCGAACACTAAAACTTGAAATGTAGCTCTTCTTACTGGGCGATTGCATAAACTTAGATGCTTCTTCAGTGTTTTACTATGCCGCTTGTAGTGACTCTTTATACCGCATCACGCGACAAGGGCTTGCAGACGATAAATGTAACCGTTTCAGAGAGAAAAGCGACCACTGTGACGATCTGGCGTTATGTCGATTCGATAGTAAATGACGGAAACGGGGGATTTTCTTGGGTTTTTACTACATATTAACACTTTACACAATTTCTCGTGTTACCTGGCTGCCAGTCCTCGGTTCATGAAAAATCTTAAGGTCCTCGGTCTGGTCCAAGGCACCAAACCGCCCAATAATTCATTAATCGATAACTAAAACTTGAAATGTAGCTCTTCTTACTGGCCGATTGCATAAACTTAGATGCTTCTTCAGTGTTCTACTATGCCGCTTGTAGTGACTCTGCATACCGCATCACGCGACAAGGGCTTGCAGACATAAATGTAACCGTTTCAGAGAGAAAAGCGACCACTGTGACGATCTGGCGTTATGTCGATTCGATAGTAAATGACGGAAACGGGAGATTTTCTTAGGTTTTTACTACATATTAACACTTTACACAATTTCTCGTGTTACCTGGCTGCCAGTCCTCGGTTCATGCAAAATCTTAAGGTCCTCGGTCTGGTCCAAGGCACCAAACCGCCCAATAATTCATTAATCGATACCTAAAACTTGAAATGTAGCTCTTCTTACTGGGCGATTGCATAAACTTAGATGCTTCTTCAGTGTTCTACTATGCCGCTTGTAGTGACTCTGCATACCGCATCACGCGACAAGGGCTTGCAGACGATAAATGTAACCGTTTCAGAGAGCAAAGCGACCACTGTGACGATCTGGCGTTATGTCGATTCGATAGTAAATGACGGAAACGGGAGATTTTATTAGGTTTTTACTACATATTAACACTTTACACAATTTCTCGTGTTACCTGGCAGCCAGTCCTCGGTTCATGCAAATTCTTAAGGTTCTCGGTCTGGTCCAAGGCACCAAACCGCCCAATAATTCATTAATCGATAACTAAAACTTGAAATGTAGCTCTTCTTACTGGCCGATTGCATCAACGTAGATTCTTATTCTGTGTTCTAGAGTGCTGCTTGTACTGTGTCTGCATACCGCATCACGCGACAAGGGCTTGCAGACGATAAATGTAACCGTTTCAGAGAGAAAAGCGACCAATGTGACTATCTGGCGTTATGTCGATTCGATAGTAAATGACGGAAACGGGAGATTTTCTTGGGTTTTTACTACATATTAACACTTTACACAATTTCTCGTGTTACCTGGCTGCCAGTCCTCGGTTCATGCAAAATCTTAAGGTCCTCGGTCTGGTCCAAGGCACCAAACCACCCAATAATTCATTAATCGATAACTAAAACTTGAAATGTAGCTCTTCTTACTGGGCGATTGCATAAACTTAGATGCTTCTTCAGTGTTCTACTATGCCGCTTGTAGTGACTCTGCATACCGCATCATGCGACAAGGGCTTGCAGACGATAAATGTAACCGTTTCAGAGAGAAAAGCGACCAATGTGACAATCTGGCGTTATGTCGATTCGATAGTAAATGACGGAAACGGGAGATTTTCTTAGGTTTTTACTACATATTAACACTTTACACAATTTCTCGTGTTACCTGGCTGCCAGTCCTCGGTTCATTTAAAATCTTAAGGTCCTCGGTCTGGTCCAAGGCACCAAACCGCCCAATAATTCATTAATCGATAACTAAAACTTGAAATGTAGCTCTTCTTACTGGCCGATTGCATCAACGTAGATTCTTATTCTGTGTTCTACTATGCCGCTTGTAGTGACTCTGCATACCGCATCACGCGACAAGGGCTTGCAGACGATAAATGTAACCGTTTCAGAGAGAAAAGCGACCACTGTGACGATCTGGCGTTATGTCGATTCGATAGTAAATGACGGAAACGGGAGATTTTCTTAGGTTTTTACTACACATTAACACTTTACACAATTTCTCGTGTTACCTGGCTGCCAGTCCTCGGTTCATGCAAAATCTTAAGGTCCTCGGTCTGGTCCAAGGCACCAAACCGCCCAATAATTCATTAATCGATAACTAAAACTTAAATGTAGCTCTTCTTACTGGCCGATTGCATCAACGTAGATTCTTATTCTGTGTTCTAGTGTGCTGCTTGTACTGTGTCTGCATACCGCATCACGCGACAAGGGCTTGCAGACGATAAATGTAACCGTTTCAGAGAGAAAAGCGACCAATGTGACGATCTGGCGTTATGTCGATCCGATAGTAAATGACGGAAACGGGAGATTTTCTTGGGTTTTTTTTCATATTAACACTTAACACAATTTCTTGTGTTACCTGGCTGCCAGTCCTCGGTTCATGCAAAATCTTAAGGTCCTCGGTCTGGTCCAAGGCACCAAATCGCCCAATAAATCATTAATCGATAACTAAAACTTGAAATGTAGCTCTTCTTACTGGCCGATTGCATCAATGTAGATTCTTATTCTGTGTTCTAGTGTGCTGCTTGTACTGTGTCTGCATACCGCATCACGCGACAAGGGCTTGCAGACGATAAATGTAACCGTTTCAGAGAGAAAAGCGACCACTGTGACGATCTGGCGTTATGTCGATTCGATAGTAAATGACGGAAACGGGAGATTTTCTTGGGTTTTTACTACATATTAACACTTTACACAATTTCTCGTGTTACCTGGCTGCTAGTCCTCGGTTCATGCAAAATCTTAAGGTCCTCGGTCTGGTCCAAGGCACCAAACCGCCCAATCATTCATTAATCGATAACTAAAACTTGAAATGTAGCTCTTCTTCCTGGCCGATTGCTTCAACGTAGATTCTTATTCTGTGTTCTAGTGTGCTGCTTGTACTGTGTCTGCATACCGCATCACGCGACAAGGGCTTGCAGACGATAAATGTAACCGTTTCAGAGAGAAAAGCGACCACTATGACGATCTGGCGTTATGTCGATTCGATAGTAAATGACGGAAACGGGAGATTTTCTTAGGTTTTTACTACATATTAACACTTTACACAATTTCTCGTGTTGCCTCGCTGCCAGTCCTCGGTTCATGCAAAATCTTAAGGTCCTCGGTCTGATCCAAGGCACCAAACCGCCCAATAATTCATTAATCGATAACTAAAACTTGAAATGTAGCTCTTCTTACTGGGAGATTGCTTAAACTTAGATGCTTCTTCAGTGTTCTACTATGCCGCTTGTAGTGACTCTGCATACCGCATCACGCGACAAGGGCTTGCAGACGATAAATGTAACCGTTTCAGAGAGAAAAGCGACCACTGTGACGATCTGGCGTTATGTCGATTCGATAGTAAATGACGGAAACGGGAGATTTTCTTAGGTTTTTACTACATATTAACACTTTACACAATTTCTCGTGTTACCTGGCTGCCAGTCCTCGGTTCATGCAAAATCTTAAGGTCCTCGGTCTGGTCCAAGGCACCAAACCGCCCAATAATTCATTAATCGATAACTAAAACTTGAAATGTAGCTCTTCTGACTGGCCGATTGCATCAACGTAGATTCTTATTCTGTGTTCTAGTGTGCTGCTTGTACTGTGTCTGCATACCGCATCACGCGACAAGGGCTTGCAGACGATAAATGTAACCGTTTCAGAGAGAAAAGCGACCACTGTGACGATCTGGCGTTATGTCGATTCGATAGTAAATGACGGAAACGGGAGATTTTCCTAGATTTTTACTACATATTAACACTTTACACAATTTCTCGTGTTACCTGGCTGCCAGTCCCCGGTTCATGCAAAATCTTAAGGTCCTCGGTCTGGTCCAAGGCACCAAACCGCCCAATAATTCATTAATCGATAACTAACACTTGAAATGTAGCTCTTCTTACTGGCCGATTGCATCAACGTAGATTCTTATTCTGTGTTCTAGTGTGCTGCTTGTACTGTGTCTGCATACCGCATCACGCGACAAGGGCTTGCAGACGATAAATGTAACCGTTTCAGAGAGAAAAGCGACCAATGTGAAGATCTGGCGTTATGTCGATTCGATAGTAAATGACGGAAACGGGAGATTTTCTTAGGTTTTTACTACATATTAACACTTTACACAATTTCTCGTGTTACCTGGCTGCCAGTCCTCGGTTCATGCAAAATCTTAAGGTCCTTGGTCTGGTCCAAGGCACCAAACCGCCCAATAATTCATTAATCGATAACTAAAACTTGAAATGTAGCTCTTCTTACTGGGCGATTGCATAAACTTAGATGCTTCTTCAGTGTTCTACTATGCCGCTTGTAGTGACTCTGCATACCGCATCACGCGACAAGGGCTTGCAGACGATAAATGTAACCGTTTCAGAGAGAAAAGCGACCACTGTGACGATATGGCGTTATGTCGATTCGATAGTAAATGACGGAAACGGGAGATTTTCTTGGGTTTTTACTACATATTAACACTTTACACAATTTCTCGTGTTACTTGGCTGCCAGTCCTCGGTTCATGAAAAATCTTAAGGTCCTCGGTCTGGTCCAAGGCACCAAACCGCCCAATAATTCATTAATCGATAACTAAAACTTGAAATGTAGCTCTTCTTACTGGGCGATTGCATAAACTTAGATGCTTCTTCAGTATTCTACTATGCCGCTTGTAGTGACTCTGCATACCGCATCACGCGACAAGGGCTTGCAGACGATAAATGTAACCGTTTCAGAGAGAAAAGCGACCACTGTGACGATCTGGCGTTATGTCGATTCGATAGTAAATGACGGAAACGGGAGATTTTCTTAGGTTTTTACTACTTATTAACACTTTACACAATTTCTCGTGTTACCTGGCTGCCAGTCCTCGGTTCATGCAAAATCTTAAGGTCCTCGGTCTGGTCCAAGGCACCAAACCGCCCAATAATTCATTAATCGATAACTAAAACTTGAAATGTAGCTCTTCTTACTGGCCGATTGCATCAACGTAGATTCTTATTCTGTGTTCTAGTGTGCTTCTTGTACTGTGTCTGCATACCGCATCACGCGACAAGGGCTTGCAGACGATAAATGTAACCGTTTCAGAGAGAAAAGCGACCACTGTGACGATCTGGCGTTATGTCGATTCGATAGTAAATGACGGAAACGGGAGATTTTCTTAGGTTTTTACTACATATTAACACTTTACACAATTTCTCGTGTTACCTGGCTGCCAGTCCTCGGTTCATGCAAAATCTTAAGGTCCTCGGTCTGGTCCAAGGCACCAAACCGCCCAATAATTCATTAATCGATAACTAAAACTTGAAATGTAGCTCTTCTTACTGGCAGATTGCATCAACGTAGATTCTTATTCTGTGTTCTAGTGTGCTGCTTGTACTGTGTCTGCATACCGCATCACGCGACAAGGGCTTGCAGACGATAAATGTAACCGTTTCAGAGAGAAAAGCGACCACTGTGACGATCTGGCGTTATGTCGTTTCGATAGTAAATGACGGAAACGGGAGATTTTCTTAGGTTTTTACTACATATTAACACTTTACACAATTTCTCGTGTTACCTGGCTGCCAGTCCTCGGTTCATGCAAAATCCTAAGGTCCTCGGTCTGGTCAAAGGCAGCAAACCGCCCAATAATTCATTAATCGATAACTAAAACTTGAAATGTAGCTCTTCTTACTGGCCGATTGCATCAACGTAGATTCTTATTCTGTGTTCTAGTGTGCTGCTTGTACTGTGTCTGCATACCGCATCACGCGACAAGGGCTTGCAGACGATAAATGTAACCGTTTCAGAGAGAAAAGCGACCACTGTGACGATCTGGCGTTATGTCGATTCGATAGTAAATGACGGAAACGGGAGATTTTCTTAGGTTTTTACTACATATTAACACTTTACACAATTTCTCGTGTTACCTGGCTGCCAGTCCTCGGTTCATGCAAAATCGTAAGGTCCTCGGTCTGGTCCAAGGCACCAAACCGCCCAATAATTCATTATTCGATAACTAAAACTTGAAATGTAGCTCTTCTTCCTGGCCGATTGCATCAACGTAGATTCTTAGTCTGTGTTCTACTATGCCGCTTGTAGTGACTCTGCATACCGCATCACGCGACAAGGGCTTGCAGACGATAAATGTAACCGTTTCAGAGAGAAAAGCGACCACTGTGACGATCTGGCGTTATGTCGATTCGATAGTAAATGACGGAAACGGAAGATTTTCTTAGGTTTTTACTACATATTAACACTTTACACAATTTCTCGTGTTACGTGGCTGCCAGTCCTCGGTTCATGGTAAATCTTAAGGTCCTCGGTCTGGTCCAAGGCACCAAACCGCCAAATAATTCATTAATCGATAACTAAAACTTGAAATGTAGCTCTTCTTACTGGCCGATTGCATCAACGTAGATTCTTATTCTGTGTTCTAGTGTGCTGCTTGTACTGTGTCTGCATACCGCATCACGCGACAAGGGCTTGCAGACGATAAATGTAACCGTTGCAGAGAGAAAAGCGACCACTGTGACGATCTGGCGTTATGTCGATTCGATAGTAAATGACGGAAACGGGAGATTTTCTTAGGTTTTTACTACATATTAACACTTTACACAATTTCTCGTGTTACCTGGCTGCCAGTCCTCGGTTCATGTAAAATCTTAAGGTCCTAGGTCTGGTCCAATGCACAAAACCGCCTAATAATTCATTAATCGATAACTAAAACTTGAAATGTAGCTCTTCTTACTGGAAGATTGCATAAACTTAGATGCTTCTTCAGTGTTCTACTATGCCGCTTGTAGTGACTCTGCATACCGCATCACGCGACAAGGGCTTGCAGACGATAAATGTAACCGTTTCAGAGAGAAAAGCGACCAATGTGACGATCTGGCGTTATGTCGATTCGATAGTAAATGACGGAAACGGGAGATTTTCTTAGGTTTTTACTACATATTAACACTTTACACAATTTCTCGTGTTACCTGGCTGCCAGTCCTCAGTTCATGCAAAATCTTAAGGTCCTCGGTCTGGTCCAAGGCACCAAACCGCCCAATAATTCATTAATCGATAACTAAAACTTGAAATGTAGCTCTTCTTACTGGCCGATTGCATCAACGTATTTTCTTATTCTGTGTTCTAGTGTGCTGCTTGTACTGTGTCTGCATACCGCATCACGCGACAAGGGCTTGCAGACGATAAATGTAACCGTTTCAGAGAGAAAAGCGACCAATGTGACGATCTGGCGTTATGTCGATTCGATAGTAAATGACGGAAACGGGAGATTTTCTTAGGTTTTTACTACATATTAACACTTTCCATAATTTCTCGTGTTACCTGGCTGCCAGTCCTCGGTTCATGCAAAATCTTAAGGTCCTCGGTCTGGTCCAAGGCACCAAACCGCCCAATAATTCATTAATCGATAACTAAAACTTGAAATGTAGCTCTTCTTACTGGCCGATTGCATAAACTTAGATGCTTCTTCAGTGTTCTACTATGCCGCTTGTAGTGACTCTGCATACCGCATCACGCGACAAGGGCTTGCAGACCATAAATGTAACCGTTTCAGAGAGAAAAGCGACCACTGTGACGATCTGGCGTTATGTCGATTCGATAGTAAATGACGGAAACGGGAGATTTTCTTAGGTTTTTACTACATATTAACAATTTACACAATTTCTCGTGTTACCTGCTGCCAGTCCTCGGTTCATGCAAAATCTTAAGGTCCTCGGTCTGGTCCAAGGCACCAAACCGCCCAATAATTCATTAATCGATAACTAAAACTTGAACTGCAGCTCTTCTTACTGGCCGATTGCATCAACGTAGATTCTTATTCTGTGTTCTAGTGTGCTGCTTGTACTGTGTCTGCATACCGCATCACGCGACAAGGGCTTGCAGACGATAAATGTAACCGTTTCAGAGAGAAAAGCGACCAATGTGACGATCTGGCGTTATGTCGATTCGATAGTAAATGACGGAAACGGGAGATTTTCTTAGGTTTTTACTACATATTAACACTTTACACAATTTCTCGTGTTACCTGGCTGCCAGTCCTCAGTTCATGCAAAATCTTAAGGTCCTCGGTCTGGTCCAAGGCACCAAACCGCCCAATAATTCATTAATCGATAACTAAAACTTGAAATGTAGCTCTTCTTACTGGCCGATTGCATCAACGTATTTTCTTATTCTGTGTTCTAGTGTGCTGCTTGTACTGTGTCTGCATACCGCATCACGCGACAAGGGCTTGCAGACGATAAATGTAACCGTTTCAGAGAGAAAAGCGACCAATGTGACGATCTGGCGTTATGTCGATTCGATAGTAAATGACGGAAACGGGAGATTTTCTTAGGTTTTTACTACATATTAACACTTTCCATAATTTCTCGTGTTACCTGGCTGCCAGTCCTCGGTTCATGCAAAATCTTAAGGTCCTCGGTCTGGTCCAAGGCACCAAACCGCCCAATAATTCATTAATCGATAACTAAAACTTGAAATGTAGCTCTTCTTACTGGCTGATTGCATAAACTTAGATGCTTCTTCAGTGTTCTCCTATGCCGCTTGTAGTGACTCTGCATACCGCATCACGCGACAAGGGCTTGCAGACGATAAATGTAACCGTTTCAGAGAGAAAAGCGACCACTGTGACGATCTGGCGTTATGTCGATTCGATAGTAAATGACGGAAACGGGAGATTTTCTTAGGTTTTTACTACATATTAACACTTTACACAATTTCTCGTGTTACCTGGCTGCCAGTCCTCGGTTCATGCAAAATCTTAAGGTCCTCGGTCTGGTCCAAGGCACCAAACCGCTCAAAAATTCATTAATCGATAACTAAAACTTGAAATGTAGCTCTTCTTACTGGCCGATTGCATCAACGTAGATTCTTATTCTGTGTTCTAGTGTGCTGCTTGAACTGTGTCTGCATACCGCATCACGCGACAAGGGCTTGCAGACGATAAATGTAACCGTTTCAGAGAGAAAAGCGACCACTGTGACGATCTGGCGTTATGTCGATTCGATAGTAAAATACGGAAACGGGAGATTTTCTTAGGTTTTTACTACATATTAACACTTTACACAATTTCTCGTGTTACCTGGCTGCCAGTCCTCGGTTCATGCAAAATCGTAAGGTCCTCGGTCTGGTCCAAGGCACCAAACCGCCCAATAATTCATTAATCGATAACTAAAACTTGAAATGTAGCTCTTCTTACTGGCCGATTGCATCAACGTAGATTCTTATTCTGTGTTCTAGTGTGCTGCTTGTACTGTGTCTGCATACCGCATCACGCAACAAGGGCTTGCAGACGATAAATGTAACCGTTTCAGAGAGAATAGCGACCAATGTGACGATCTGGCGTTATGTCGATTCGATAGTAAATGACGGAAACGGGAGATTTTCTTAGGTTTTTACTACATATTAACACTTTACACAATTTCTCGTGTTACCTGGCTGCCAGTCCTCGGTTCATGCAAAATCTTAAGGTCCTCGGTCTGGTCCAAGGCACCAAACCGCCCAATAATTCATTAATCGATAACTAAAACTTGAAATGTAGCTCTTCTTCCTGGCCGATTGCAACAACGTAGATTCTTATTCTGTGTTCTAGTGTGCTGCTTGTACTGTGTCTGCATACCGCATCACGCGACAAGGGCTTGCAGACGATAAATTTAACCGTTTCAGAGAGAAAAGCGACCACTGTGACGATCTGGCGTTATGTCGATTCGATAGTAAATGACGGAAACGGGAGAGTTTCTTAGGTTTTTACTACATATTAACACTTTACACAATTTCTCGTGTTACCTGGCTGCCAGTCCTCGGTTCATGCAAAATCTTAAGGTCCTCGGTCTGGTCCAAGGCACCAAACCGCCCAATAATTCATTAATCGATAACTAAAACTTGAAATGTAGCTCTTCTTACTGGCCGATTGCATCAACGTAGATTCTTATTCTGTGTTCTAGTGTGCTGCTTGTACTGTGTCTGCATACCGCATCACGCGACAAGGGCTTGCAGACGATAAATGTAACCGTTTCAGAGAGAAAAGCGACCACTGTGACGATCTGGCGTTATGTCGATTCGATAGTAAATGACGGAAACGGGAGATTTTCTTAGGTTTTTACTACATATTAACACTTTACACAATTTCTCGTGTTACCTGGCTGCCAGTCCTCGGTTCATGCAAAATCTTAAGGTCCTCGGTCTGGTCCAAGGCACCAAACCGCCCAATAATTCATTAATCGATAACTAAAACTTGAAATGTAGCTCTTCTTACTGGCCGATTGCATTAACGTAGATTCTTATTCTGTGTTCTAGTGTGCTGCTTGTACTGTGTCTGCATACCGCATCACGCGACAAGGGCTTGCAGACGATAAATGTAACCGTTTCAGAGAGAAAAGCGACCACTGTGACGATCTGGCGTTATGTCGATTCGATAGTAAATGACGGAAACGGGAGATTTTCTTAGGTTTTTACTACATATTAACACTTTACACAATTTCTCGTGTTACCTGGCTGCCAGTCCTCGGTTCATGCAAAATCTTAAGGTCCTCGGTCTGGTCCAAGGCACCAAACCGCCCAATAATTCATTAATCGATAACTAAAACTTGAAATGTAGCTCTTCTTCCTGGCCGATTGCATCAACGTAGATTCTTATTCTGTGTTCTAGTGTGCTGCTTGTACTGTGTCTGCATACCGCATCACGCGACAAGGGCTTGCAGACGATAAATGTAACCGTTTCAGAGAGAAAAACGACCACTGTGACGATCTGGCGTTATGTCGATTCGATAGTAAATGACGGAAACGGGAGATTTTCTTAGGTTTTTACTACATATTAACACTTTACACAATTTATCGTGTTACCTGGCTGCCAGTCCTCGGTTCATGCAAAATCTTAAGGTCCTCGGTCTGGTCCAAGGCACCAAACCGCCCAATAATTCATTAATCGATAACTAAAACTTGAAATGAAGCTCTTCTTACTGGGCGATTGCATAACCTTAGATGCTTCTTCAGTGTTCTACTATGCCGCTTGTAGTGACTCTGCATACCGCATCACGCGACAAGGGCTTGCAGACGATAAATGTAACCGTTTCAGAGAGAAAAGCGACCACTGTGACGATCTGGCGTTATGTCGATTCGATAGTAAATGACGGAAACGGGAGATTTTCTTAGGTTTTTACTACATATTAACACTTTACACAATTTCTCGTGTTACCTGGCTGCCAGTCCTCGGTTCATGCAAAACCTTAAGGTCCTCGGTCTGGTCCAAGGTACCAAACCGCTCAATCAATCATTAATAGATAACTAAAACTTGAAATGTAGCTCTTCTTACTGGCCGATTGCATCAACGTAGATTCTTATTCTGTGTTCTAGTGTGCTGCTTGTACTGTGTCTGCATACCGCATCACGCTACAAGGGCTTGCAGACGATAAATGCAACCGTTTCAGAGAGAAAAGCGATAACTGTGACGATCTGGCGTTATGTCGATTCGATAGTAAATGACGGAAACGGGAGATTTTCTTAGGTTTTTACTACATATTAACACTTTACACAATTTCTCGTGTTACCTGGCTGCCAGTCCTCGCTTCATGCAAAATCTTAAGGTCCTCGGTCTGGTCCAAGGCACCAAACCGCCCAATAATTCATTAATCGATAACTAAAACTTGAAATGTAGTTCTTCTTACTGGCCGATTGCATCAACGTAGATTCTTATTCTGTGTTCTAGTGTGCTGCTTGTACTGTGTCTGCATACCGCATCACGCGACAATGGCTTGCAGACCATAAATGTAACCGTTTCAGAGAGAAAAGCGACCAATGTGACGATCTGCCGTTATGTCGATTCGATAGTAAATGACGGAAACGGGAGATTTTCTTAGGTTTTTACTTCATATTAACACTTTACACAATTTCTCGTGTTACCTGGCTGCCAGTCCTCGGTTCATGCAAAATCTTAAGGTCCTCGGTCTGGTCCAAGGCACCAAACCGCCCAATAATTCATTAATCGATAACTAAAACTTGAAATGTAGCTCTTCTTACTGGGCGATTGCATAAACTTAGATGTTTCTTCAGTGTTCTACTATGCCGCTTGTAGTGTCTCTGCATACCGCATCACGCGACAAAGGCTTGCAGACGATAAATGTAACCGTTTCAGAGAGAAAAGCGACCACTGTGACGATCTGGCGTTATGTCGATTCGATAGTAAATAACGGAAACGGGAGATTTTCTTAGGTTTTTACTACATATTAACACTTTACACAATTTCTCGTGTTACCTGGCTGCCAGTCCTCGGTTCATGCAAAATCTTAAGGTCCTCGGTCTGGCCCAAGGCACCAAACCGCCCAATAATTCATTAATCGATAACTAAAACTTGAAATGTAGCTCTTCTTCCTGGCCGATTGCATCAACGTAGATTCTTATTCTGTGTTCTAGTGTGCTGTTTGTACTGTGTCTGCATACCGCATCACGCGACAAGGGCTTGCAGACGATAAATGTAACCGTTTCAGAGAGAAAAGCGACCACTGTGACGATCTGGCGTTATGTCGATTCGATAGTAAATGACGGAAACGGGAGATTTTCTTGGGTTTTTACTACATATTAACACTTTACACAATTTCTCGTGTTACCTGGCTGCCAGTCCTCGGTTCATGCAAAATCTTAAGGTCCTCGGTCTGGTCCAAGGCACCAAACCGCCCAATAATTCATTAATCGATAACTAAAACTTGAAATGTAGCTCTTCTTACTGGGCGATTGCATAAACTTAGATGCTTCTTCAGTGTTCTACTATGCCGCTTGTAGTGACTCTGCATACCGCATCACGCGACAAGGGCTTGCAGACGATAAATGTAACCGTTACAGAGAGAAAAGCGACCACTGTGTCGATCTGGCGTTATTTCGATTCGATAGTAAATGACGGAAACGGGAGATTTTCTTAGGTTTTTACTACATATTAACACTTTACACAATTTCTCGTGTTACCTGGCTGCCAGTCCTCGGTTCATGCAAAATCTTAAGGTCCTCGGTCTGGTCCAAGGCACCAAACCGCCCAATAATTCATTAATCGATAACTAAAACTTGAACTGCAGCTCTTCTTACTGGGCGTCTGCATAAACTTAGATGCTTCTTCAGTGTTCTACTATGCCGCTTGTAGTGACTCTTTATACCGCATCACGCGACAAGGGCTTGCAGACGATAAATGTAACCGTTTCAGAGAGAAAAGCGACCACTGTGACGATCTGGCGTTATGTCGATTCGATAGTAAATGACGGAAACGGGAGATTTTCTTGGGTTTTTACTACATATTAACACTTTACACAATTTCTCGTGTTACCTGGCTGCCAGTCCTCGGTTCATGCAAAATCTTAAGGTCCTCGGTCTGGTCCAAGGCACCAAACCGCCCAATAATTCATTAATCGATAACTAAAACTTGAAATGTAGCTCTTCTTCCTGGCCGATTGCATCAACGTAGATTCTTATTCTATGTTCTAGTGTGCTGCTTGTACTGTGTCTGCATACCGCATCACGCGACAAGGGCTTGCAGACGATAAATGTAACCGTTTCAGAGAGAAAAGCAACCATTTTGACTATCTGGAGTTATGTCGATTCGATAGTAAATAACGGAAACAGGAGATTATCTTATATTTTTACTACATATTAAAACTTTCCACATTTTCTCGTGTTACGTGGCTGCCAGGCCTCGGTTCATGCAAAATCTTAAGGCCCTCGGTCATGTCAAAGGCATTAAACCGGCCAATAATTGAATTTTCGATAACTAAAATTTGAAGTGTAGCTCTTCTTTTTGGCCGATTGTATCAACGTAGATTCTTATTCTGTGTTCTAGTGTGCTGCTTGTACTGTGTCTGCATACCGCATCACGCGACAAGGGCTTGCAGACGATAATTGTAACCGATTCAGAGAGAAAAGCGACCACTGTGGCGATCTTGCATTATGTCGATTCGATAGTAAATGACGGAAACGGGAGATTTTCTTAGGTTTTTACTACATATTAACACTTTACACAATTTCTCGTGTTACCTGGCTGCCAGTCCTCGGTTCATGCAAAATCATAAGGTCCTCGGTCTGGTCCAAGGCACCAAACCGCCCAATAATTCAATTTTCGATAACTAAAACTTGAAATGTAGCTCTCCTTACTGGCCGATTGCATCAACGTAGATTCTTATTCTGTGTTCTAGTGTGCTGCTTGTACTGTGTCTGCATACCGCATCACGCAACAAGGGCTTGCAGACGATAAATGTAACCGTTTCAGAGAGAAAAGCGACCACTGTGACGATCTGGCGTTATGTCGATTCGATAGTAAATGACGGAAACGGGAGATTTTCTTAGGTTTTTACTACATATTAACACTTTACACAATTTCTCGTGTTACCTGGCTGCCAGTCCTCGGTTCATGCAAAATCTTAAGGTCCTCGGTCTGGTCCAAGGCACCAAACCGCCCAATAATTCAATTCTCGATGACTAAAACTTGAAATGTAGCTCTTCTTACTGTGCGATTGCATCAACGTAGATTCTTATTCTGTGTTCTAGTTTGCTGCTTGTACTGTGTCTGCATACCGCATCACGCGACAAGGGCTTGCAGACTATAAATGTAACCGTTTCTGAGAGAAAAGCGACCAATGTGACGATCTGGCTTTATGTCGATTCGATAGTAAATGACGGAAACGGGAGATTTTCTTGGGTTTTTACTACATATTAACACTTTACACAATTTCTCGTGTTACCTGGCTGCCAGTCCTCGGTTCATGCAAAATCTTAAGGTCCTCGGTCTGGTCCAAGGCACCAAACCGCCCAATAATTCATTAATCGATAACTAAAACTTGAAATGTAGCTCTTCTTACTGGGCGATTGCATAAACTTAGATGCTTCTTCAGTGTTCTACTATGCCGCTTGTAGTGACTCTGCATTCCGCATCAAGCGACAAGGGCTTGCAGACGATAAATGTAACCGTTTCAGAGAGAAAAGCGACCACTGTGACGATCTGGCGTTATGTCGATTCGATAGTAAATGACGGAAACGGGAGATTTTCTTAGGTTTTTACTACATATTAACACTTTACACAATTTCTCGTGTTACCTGGCTGCCATTCCTCGGTTCATGCAAAATCTTAAGGTCCTCGGTCTGGTCCAAGGCACCAAACCGCCCAATAATTCATTAATCGATAACTAAAACTTGAAATGTAGCTCTTCTTACTGGCCGATTGCATCAACGTAGATTCTTTTTCTGTGTTCTAGTGTGCTGCTTGTACTGTGTCTGCATACCGCATCACGCGACAAGGGCTTGCAGACGATAAATGTAACCGTTTCAGAGAGAAAAGCGACCACTGTGACGATCTGGCGTTATGTCGATTCGATAGTAAATGACGGAAACGGGAGATTTTCTTAGGTTTTTACTACATATTAACACTTTTCACAATTTCTCGTGTTACCTGGCTGCCAGTCCTCGGTTCATGCAAAATCTTAAGGTCCTCGGTCTGGTCCAAGGCACCAAACCGCCCAATAATTCATTAATCGATAACTAAAACTTGAACTGCAGCTCTTCTTACTGGCCGATTGCATCAACGTAGATTCTTATTCTGTGTTCTAGTGTGCTGCTTGTACTGTGTCTGCATACCGCATCACGCGACAAGGGCTTGCAGACGATAAATGTAACCGTTTCAGAGAGAAAAGCGACCAATGTGACGATCTGGCGTTATGTCGATTCGATAGTAAATGACGGAAACGGGAGATTTTCTTAGGTTTTTACTACATATTAACACTTTACACAATTTCTCGTGTTACCTGGCTGCCAGTCCTCGGTTCATGCAAAATCTTAAGGTCCTCGGTCTGGTCCAAGGCACCAAACCGCCCAATAATTCATTAATCGATAACTAAAACTTGAAATGTAGCTCTTCTTACTGGGCGATTGCATAAACTTAGATGCTTCTTCAGTGTTCTACTATGCCGCTTGTAGTGACTCTGCTTACCGCATCACGCGACAAGGGCTTGCAGACGATAAAAGTAACCGTTTCAGAGAGAAAAGCGACCACTGTGACGATCTGGCGTTATGTAGATTCGATAGTAAATGACGGAAACGGGAGATTTACTTAGGTTTTTACTACATATTAACACTTTACACAATTTCTCGTGTTACCTGGCTGCCAGTCCTTGGTTCATGCAAAATCTTAAGGTCCTCGGTCTGGTCCAAGGCACCAAACCGCCCAATAATTCATTAATCGATAACTAAAACTTAAAATGTAGCTCTTCTTACTAGGCGATTGCATAAACTTAGATGCTTCTTCAGTGTTCTACTATGCCGCTTGTAGTGACTCTGCATACCGCATCACGCGACAAGGGCTTGCAGACGATAAATGTAACCGTTTCAGAAGGAAAAGCGACCACTGTGACGATCTGGCGTTATGTCGATTCGATAGTAAATGACGGAAACGTGAGATTTTCTTAGGTTTTTACTACATATTAACACTTTACACAATTTCTCGTGTTACCTGGCTGCCAGTCCTCGGTTCATGCAAAATCTTAAGGTCCTCGGTCTGGTCCAAGGCACCAAACCGCCCAATAATTCAATTCTCGATGACTAAAACTTGAAATGTAGCTCTTCTTACTGTGCGATTGCATCAACGTAGATTCTTATTCTGTGTTCTAGTTTGCTGCTTGTACTGTGTCTGCATACCGCATCACGCGACAAGGGCTTGCAGACTATAAATGTAACCGTTTCTGAGAGAAAAGCGACCAATGTGACGATCTGGCTTTATGTCGATTCGATAGTAAATGACGGAAACGGGAGATTTTCTTGGGTTTTTACTACATATTAACACTTTACACAATTTCTCGTGTTACCTGGCTGCCAGTCCTCGGTTCATGCAAAATCTTAAGGTCCTCGGTCTGGTCCAAGGCACCAAACCGCCCAATAATTCATTAATCGATAACTAAAACTTGAAATGTAGCTCTTCTTACTGGGCGATTGCATAAAGTTAGATGCTTCTTCAGTGTTCTACTATGCCGCTTGTAGTGACTCTGCATTCCGCATCACGCGACAAGGGCGTGCAGACGATAAATGTAACCGTTTCAGAGAGAAAAGCGACCACTGTGACGATCTGGCGTTATGTCGATTCGATAGTAAATGACGGAAACGGGAGATTTTCTTAGGTTTTTACTACATATTAACACTTTACACAATTTCTCGTGTTACCTGGCTGCCAGTCCTCGGTTCATGCAAAATCTTAAGGTCCTCGGTCTGGTCCAAGGCACCAAACCGCCCAATAATTCATTAATCGATAACTAAAACTTGAAATGTAGCTCTTCTTACTGGCCGATTGCATCAACGTAGATTCTTTTTCTGTGTTCTAGTGTGCTGCTTGTACTGTGTCTGCATACCGCATCACGCGACAAGGGCTTGCAGACGATAAATGTAACCGTTTCAGAGAGAAAAGCGACCACTGTGACGATCTGGCGTTATGTCGATTCGATAGTAAATGACGGAAACGGGAGATTTTCTTAGGTTTTTACTACATATTAACACTTTTCACAATTTCTCGTGTTACCTGGCTGCCAGTCCTCGGTTCATGCAAAATCTTAAGGTCCTCGGTCTGGTCCAAGGCACCAAACCGCCCAATAATTCATTAATCGATAACTAAAACTTGAACTGCAGCTCTTCTTACTGGCCGATTGCATCAACGTAGATTCTTATTCTGTGTTCTAGTGTGCTGCTTGTACTGTGTCTGCATACCGCATCACGCGACAAGGGCTTGCAGACGATAAATGTAACCGTTTCAGAGAGAAAAGCGACCAATGTGACGATCTGGCGTTATGTCGATTCGATAGTAAATGACGGAAACGGGAGATTTTCTTAGGTTTTTACTACATATTAACACTTTACACAATTTCTCGTGTTACCTGGCTGCCAGTCCTCGGTTCATGCAAAATCTTAAGGTCCTCGGTCTGGTCCAAGGCACCAAACCGCCCAATAACTCATTAATCGATAACTAAAACTTGAAATGTAGCTCTTCTTACTGGGCGATTGCATAAACTTAGATGCTTCTTCAGTGTTCTACTATGCCGCTTGTAGTGACTCTGCTTACCGCATCACGCGACAAGGGCTTGCAGACGATAAAAGTAACCGTTTCAGAGAGAAAAGCGACCACTGTGACGATCTGGCGTTATGTAGATTCGATAGTAAATGACGGAAACGGGAGATTTACTTAGGTTTTTACTACATATTAACACTTTACACAATTTCTCGTGTTACCTGGCTGCCAGTCCTTGGTTCATGCAAAATCTTAAGGTCCTCGGTCTGGTCCAAGGCACCAAACCGCCCAATAATTCATTAATCGATAACTAAAACTTAAAATGTAGCTCTTCTTACTAGGCGATTGCATAAACTTAGATGCTTCTTCAGTGTTCTACTATGCCGCTTGTAGTGACTCTGCATACCGCATCACGCGACAAGGGCTTGCAGACGATAAATGTAACCGTTTCAGAAGGAAAAGCGACCACTGTGACGATCTGGCGTTATGTCGATTCGATAGTAAATGACGGAAACGGGAGATTTTCTTAGGTTTTTACTACATATTAACACTTTACACAATTTCTCGTGTTACCTGGCTGCCAGTCCTCGGTTCATGCAAAATCTTAAGGTCCTCGGTCTGGTCCAAGGCACCAAACCACCCAATAATTCATTAATCGATAACTAAAACTTGAAATGTAGCTCTTCTTACTGGCCGATTGCATCAACGTAGATTCTTATTCTGTGTTCTAGTGTGCTGCTTGTACTGTGTCTGCATACCGCATCACGCGACAAGGGCTTGCAGACGATAAATGTAACCGTTTCAGGGAGAAAAGCGACCAATGTGACGATCTGGCGTTATGTCGATTCGATAGTAAATGACGGAAACGGGAGATTTTCTTAGGTTTTTACTACATATTAACACTTTACACAATTTCTCGTGTTACCTGGCTGCCAGTCCTCGGTTCGTGCAAAATCTTAAGGTCCTCGGTCTGGTCCAAGGCACCAAACCGCCCAATAATTCATTAATCGATAACTAAAACTTGAAATGTAGCTCTTCTTCCTGGCCGATTGCATCAACGTAGATTCTCATTCTGTGTTCTAGTGTGCTGCTTGTACTGTGTCTGCATACCGCATCACGCGACAAGGGCTTGCAGACGATCAATGTAACCGTTTCAGAGAGAAAAGCGACCAATGTGACGATCTGGCGTTATGTCGATTCGATAGTAAATGACGGAAACGGGAGATTTTCTTAGGTTTTTACTACATATTAACACTTTACACAATTTCTCGTGTTACCTGGCTGCCAGTCCTCGGTTCATGCAAAATCTTAAGGTCCTCGGTCTGGTCCAAGGCACCAAACCGCCCAATAATTCATTAATCGATAACTAAAACTTGAACTGCAGCTCTTCTTACTGGCCGATTGCATCAACGTAGATTCTTATTCTGTGTTCTAGTGTGCTGCTTGTACTGTGTCTGCATACCGCATCACGCGACAAGGGCTTGCAGACGATCAATGTAACCGTTTCAGAGAGAAAAGCGACCAATGTGACGATCTGGCGTTATGTCGATTCGATAGTAAATGACGGAAACGGGAGATTTTCTTAGGTTTTTACTACATATTAACACTTTACACAATTTCTCGTGTTACCTGGCTGCCAGTCCTCGGTTCATGCAAAATCTTAAGGTCCTCGGTCTGGTCCAAGGCACCAAACCGCCCAATAATTCATTAATCGATAACTAAAACTTGAAATGTAGCTCTTCTTACTGGCCGATTGCATCAACGTATTTTCTTATTCTGTGTTCTAGTGTGCTGCTTGTACTGTGTCTGCATACCGCATCACGCGACAAGGGCTTGCAGACGATAAATGTAACCGTTTCAGAGAGAAAAGCGACCAATGTGACGATCTGGCGTTATGTCGATTCGATAGTAAATGACGGAAACGGGAGATTTTCTTAGGTTTTTACTACATATTAACACTTTACACAATTTCTCGTGTTACCTGGCTGCCAGTCCTCGCTTCATGCAAAATCTTAAGGTCCTCGGTCTGGTCCTAGGCCCAAACCGCCCAATAATTCATTAATCGATAACTAAAACTTGAAATGTAGCTATTCTTACTGGGCGATTGCATAAACTTAGATGCTTCTTCAGTGTTCTACTATGCCGCTTGTAGTGACTCTGCATACCGCATCACGCGACAAGGGCTTGCAGACGATAAATGTAACCGTTTCAGAGAGAAAAGCGACCACTGTGACGATCTGGCGTTATGTCGATTCGATAGTAAATGACGGAAACGGGAGATTTTCTTAGGTTTTTACTACATATTAACACTTTACACAATTTCTCGTGTTACCTGGCTGCCAGTCCTCGGTTCATGCAAATTCTTAAGGTCCTCGGTCTGGTCCAAGACACCAAACCACCCAATAATTCATTAATCGATAACTAAAACTTGAAATGTAGCTCTTCTTACTGGCCGATTGCATCAACGTAGATTCTTTTCTGTGTTCTAGTGTGCTGCTTGTACTGTGTCTGCATACCGCATCACGCGACAAGGGCTTGCAGACGATAAATGTAACCGTTTCAGAGAGAAAAGCGACCACTGTGACGATCTGGCGTTATGTCGATTCGATAGTAAATGACGGAAACGGGAGATTTTCTTGGGTTTTTACTACATATTAACACTTTACACAATTTCTCGTGTTACCTGGCTGCCAGTCCTCGGTTCATGCAAAATCTTAAGGTCCTCGGTCTGGTCCAAGGCACCAAACCGCCCAATAATTCATTAATCGATAACTAAAACTTGAAATGTAGCTCTTCTTACTGGGCGATTGCATAAACTTAGATGCTTCTTCAGTGTTCTACTATGCCGCTTGTAGTGACTCTGCTTACCGCATCACGCGACAAGGGCTTGCAGACGATAAAAGTAACCGTTTCAGAGAGAAAAGCGACCACTGTGACGATCTGGCGTTATGTAGGTTCGATAGTTAATGACGGAAACGGGAGATTTACTTAGGTTTTTACTACATATTAACACTTTACACAATTTCTCGTGTTACCTGGCTGCCAGTCCTCGGTTCATGCAAAATCTTAAGGTCCTCGGTCTGGTCCAAGGCACCAAACCACCCAATAATTCATTAATCGATAACTAAAACTTGAAATGTAGCTCTTCTTACTGGCCGATTGCATCAACGTAGATTCTTATTCTGTGTTCTAGTGTGCTGCTTGTACTGTGTCTGCATACCGCATCACGCGACAAGGGCTTGCAGACGATAAATGTAACCGTTTCAGGGAGAAAAGCGACCAATGTGACGATCTGGCGTTATGTCGATTCGATAGTAAATGACGGAAACGGGAGATTTTCTTAGGTTTTTACTACATATTAACACTTTACACAATTTCTCGTGTTACCTGGCTGCCAGTCCTCGGTTCATGCAAAATCTTAAGGTCCTCGGTCTGGTCCAAGGCACCAAACCGCCCAATAATTCATTAATCGATAACTAAAACTTGAAATGTAGCTCTTCTTCCTGGCCGATTGCATCAACGTAGATTCTCATTCTGTGTTCTAGTGTGCTGCTTGTACTGTGTCTGCATACCGCATCACGCGACAAGGGCTTGCAGACGATAAATGTAACCGTTTCAGAGAGAAAAGCGACCAATGTGACGATCTGGCGTTATGTCGATTCGATAGTAAATGACGGAAACGGGAGATTTTCTTAGGTTTTTACTACATATTAACACTTTACACAATTTCTCGTGTTACCTGGCTGCCAGTCCTCGGTTCATGCAAAATCTTAAGGTCCTCGGTCTGGTCCAAGGCACCAAACCGCCCAATAATTCATTAATCGATAACTAAAACTTGAACTGCAGCTCTTCTTACTGGCCGATTGCATCAACGTAGATTCTTATTCTGTGTTCTAGTGTGCTGCTTGTACTGTGTCTGCATACCGCATCACGCGACAAGGGCTTGCAGACGATCAATGTAACCGTTTCAGAGAGAAAAGCGACCAATGTGACGATCTGGCGTTATGTCGATTCGATAGTAAATGACGGAAACGGGAGATTTTCTTAGGTTTTTACTACATATTAACACTTTACACAATTTCTCGTGTTACCTGGCTGCCAGTCCTCGGTTCATGCAAAATCTTAAGGTCCTCGGTCTGGTCCAAGGCACCAAACCGCCCAATAATTCATTAATCGATAACTAAAACTTGAAATGTAGCTCTTCTTACTGGCCGATTGCATCAACGTATTTTCTTATTCTGTGTTCTAGTGTGCTGCTTGTACTGTGTCTGCATACCACATCACGCGACAAGGGCTTGCAGACGATAAATGTAACCGTTTCAGAGAGAAAAGCGACCAATGTGACGATCTGGCGTTATGTCGATTCGATAGTAAATGACGGAAACGGGAGATTTTCTTAGGTTTTTACTACATATTAACACTTTACACAATTTCTCGTGTTACCTGGCTGCCAGTCCTCGCTTCATGCAAAATGTTAAGGTCCTCGGTCTGGTCCAAGGCACCAAACCGCCCAATAATTCATTAATCGATAACTAAAACTTGAAATGTAGCTATTCTTACTGGGCGATTGCATAAACTTAGATGCTTCTTCAGTGTTCTACTATGCCGCTTGTAGTGACTCTGCATACCGCATCACGCGACAAGGGCTTGCAGACGATAAATGTAACCGTTTCAGAGAGAAAAGCGACCACTGTGACGATCTGGCGTTATGTCGATTCGATAGTAAATGACGGAAACGGGAGATTTTCTTAGGTTTTTACTACATATTAACACTTTACACAATTTCTCGTGTTACCTGGCTGCCAGTCCTCGGTTCATGCAAAATCTTAAGGTCCTCGGTCTGGTCCAAGACACCAAACCACCCAATAATTCATTAATCGATAACTAAAACTTGAAATGTAGCTCTTCTTACTGGCCGATTGCATCAACGTAGATTCTTTTCTGTGTTCTAGTGTGCTGCTTGTACTGTGTCTGCATGCCGCATCACGCGACATGGGCTTGCAGACGATAAATGTAACCGTTTCAGAGAGAAAAGCGACCACTGTGACGATCTGGCGTTATGTCGATTCGATAGTAAATGACGGAAACGGGAGATTTTCTTGGGTTTTTACTACATATTAACACTTTACACAATTTCTCGTGTTACCTGGCTGCCAGTCCTCGGTTCATGCAAAATCTTAAGGTCCTCGGTCTGGTCCAAGGCACCAAACCGCCCAATAATTCATTAATCGATAACTAAAACTTGAAATGTAGCTCTTCTTACTGGCCGATTGCATCAACGTAGATTCTTATTCTGTGTTCTAGTGTGCTGCTTGTACTGTGTCTGCATACCGCATCACGCGACAAGGGCTTGCAGACGATAAATGTAACCGTTTCAGAGAGAAAAGCGACCACTGTGACGATCTGGCGTTATGTCGATTCGATAGTAAATGACGGAAACGAGAGATTTTCTTAGGTTTTTACTACATATTAACACTTTACACAATTTCTCGTGTTACCTGGCTGCCAGTCCTCGGTTCATGCAAAATCTTAAGGTCCTCGGTCTGGTCCAAGGCACCAAACCGCCCAATAATTCAATTTTCGATAACTAAAATTTGAAGTGTAGCTCTTCTTTTTGGCCGATTGCATCAACGTAGATTCTTATTCTGTGTTCTAGTGTGCTGCTTGTACTGTGTCTGCATACCGCATCACGCGACAAGGGCTTGCAGACGATAAATGTAACCGTTTCAGAGAGAAAAGCGACCAATGTGACGATCTGGCGTTATGTCGATTCGATAGTAAATGACGGAAACGGGAGATTTTCTTAGGTTTTTACTACATATTAACACTTTACACAATTTCTCGTGTTACCTGGCTGCCAGTCCTCGGTTCATGCAAAATCTTAAGGTCCTCGGTCTGGTCCAAGGCACCAAACCGCCCAATAATTCATTAATCGATAACTAAAACTTGAAATGTAGCTCTTCTTACTGGCCGATTGCATCAACGTATTTTCTTATTCTGTGTTCTAGTGTGCTGCTTGTACTGTGTCTGCATACCGCATCACGCGACAAGGGCTTGCAGACGATAAATGTAACCGTTTCAGAGAGAAAAGCGACCAATGTGACGATCTGGCGTTATGTCGATTCGATAGTAAATGACGGAAACGGGAGATTTTCTTAGGTTTTTACTACATATTAACACTTTACACAATTTCTCGTGTTACCTGGCTGCCAGTCCTCGGTTCATGCAAAATCTTAAGGTCCTCGGTCTGGTCCAAGGCACCAAACCGCCCAATAATTCATTAATCGATAACTAAAACTTGAAATGTAGCTCTTCTTACTGGGCGATAGCATAAACTTAGATGCTTCTTCAGTGTTCTACTATGCCGCTTGTAGTGACTCTGCATACCGCATCACGCGACAAGGGCTTGCAGACGATAAATGTAACCGTTTCAGAAGGAAAAGCGACCACTGTGACGATCTGGCGTTATGTCGATTCGATAGTAAATGACGGAAACGGGAGATTTTCTTAGGTTTTTACTACATATTAACACTTTACACAATTTCTCGTGTTACCTGGCTGCCAGTCCTCGGTTCATGCAAAATCTTAAGGTCCTCGGTCTGGTCAAAGGCACCAAACCACCCAATAATTCATTAATCGATAACTAAAACTTGAAATGTAGCTCTTCTTACTGGCCGATTGCATCAACGTAGTTTCTTATTCTGTGTTCTAGTGTGCTGCTTGTACTGTGTCTGCATACCGCATCACGCGACAAGGGCTTGCAGACGATAAATGTAACCGTTTCAGAGAGAAAAGCGACCACTGTGACGATCTGGCGTTATGTCGATTCGATAGTAAATGACGGAAACGGGAGATTTTCTTAGGTTTTTACTACATATTAACACTTTACACAATTTCTCGTGTTACCTGGCTGCCAGTCCTCGGTTCATGCAAAATCTTAAGGTCCTCGGTCTGGTCCAAGGCACCAAACCGCCCAATAATTCATTAATCGATAACTAAAACTTGAAATGAAGCTCTTCTTACTGGGCGATTGCATAAACTTAGATGCTTCTTCAGTGTTCTACTATGCCGCTTGTAGTGACTCTGCATACCCCATCACGCGACAAGGGCTTGCAGACGATAAATGTAACCGTTTCAGAGAGAAAAGCGACCACTGTGACGATCTGGCGCTATGTCGATTCGATAGTAAATGACGGAAACGGGAGATTTTCTTAGGTTTTTACTACATATTAACACTTTACACAATTTCTCGTGTTACCTGGCTGCCAGTCCTCGGTTCATGCAAAATCTTAAGGTCCTCGGTCTGGTCCAAGGCACCAAACCGCCCAATAATTCATTAATCGATAACTAAAACTTGAAATGTAGCTCTTCTTACTGGCCGATTGCATCAACGTATTTTCTTATTCTGTGTTCTAGTGTGCTGCTTGTACTGTGTCTGCATACCGCATCACGCGACAAGGGCTTGCAGACGATAAATGTAACCGTTTCAGAGAGAAAAGCGACCAATGTGACGATCTGGCGTTATGTCGATTCGATAGTAAATGACGGAAACGGGAGATTTTCTTAGGTTTTTACTGCATATTAACACTTTACACAATTTCTCGTGTTACCTGGCTGCCAGTCCTCGGTTCATGCAAAATCTTAAGGTCCTCGGTCTGGTCCAAGGCACCAAACCGCCCAATAATTCATTAATCGATAACTAAAACTTGAAATGTAGCTCTTCTTACTGGGCGATTGCATAAACTTAGATGCTTCTTCAGTGTTCTACTATGCCGCTTGTAGTGACTCTGCATACCGCATCACGCGACAAGGGCTTGCAGACGATAAATGTAACCGTTTCAGAGAGAAAAGCGACCACTGTGACGATCTGGCGTTATGTCGATTCGATAGTAAATGACGGAAACGGGAGATTTTCTTAGGTTTTTACTACATATTAACACTTTACACAATTTCTCGTGTTACCTGGCTGCCAGTCCTCGGTTCATGCAAAATCTTAAGGTCCTCGGTCTGGTCCAAGGCACCAAACCACCCAATAATTCATTAATCGATAACTAAAACTTGAAATGTAGCTCTTCTTACTGGCCGATTGCATCAACGTAGATTCTTATTCTGTGTTCTAGTGTGCTGCTTGTACTGTGTCTGCATACCGCATCACGCGACAAGGGCTTGCAGACGATAAATGTAAACGTTTCAGGGAGAAAAGCGACCAATGTGACGATCTGGCGTTATGTCGATTCGATAGTAAATGACGGAAACGGGAGATTTTCTTAGGTTTTTACTACATATTAACACTTTACACAATTTCTCGTGTTACCTGGCTGCCAGTCCTCGGTTCATGCAAAATCTTAAGGTCCTCGGTCTGGTCCAAGGCACCAAACCGCCCAATAATTCATTAATCGATAACTAAAACTTGAAATGTAGCTCTTCTTACTGGGCGATAGCATAAACTTAGATGCTTCTTCAGTGTTCTACTATGCCGCTTGTAGTGACTCTGCATACCGCATCACGCGACAAGTGCTTGCAGACGATAAATGTAACCGTTTCAGAGAGAAAAGCGACCACTGTGACGATCTGGCGTTATGTCGATTCGATAGTAAATGACGGAAACGGGAGATTTTCTTAGGTTTTTACTACATATTAACACTTTACACAATTTCTCGTGTTACCTGGCTGCCAGTCCTCGGTTTATGCAAAATCTTAAGGTCCTCGGTCTGGTCCAAGGCACCAAACCGCCCAATAATTCATTAATCGATAACTAAAACTTGAAATGTAGCTCTTCTTACTGGCCGATTGCATCAACGTAGATTTTTATTCTGTGTTCTAGTGTGCTGCTTGTACTGTGTCTGCATACCGCGTCATGCGACAAGGGCTTGCAGACGATAAATGTAACCGTTTCAGAGAGAAAAGCGACCACTGTGACGATCTGGCGTTATGTCGATTCGATAGTAAATGACGGAAACGGGAGATTTTCTTAGGTTTTTACTACATATTAACACTTTACACAATTTCTCGTGTTACCTAGCTGCCAGTCCTCGGTTCATGCAAAATCTTAAGGTCCTCGGTCTGGTCCAAGGCACCAAACCGCCCAATAATTCATTAATCGATAACTAAAACTTGAAATGTAGCTCTTCTTACTGGCCGATTGCATCAACGTAGATTCTTATTCTGTGTTCTAGTGTGCTGCTTGTACTGTGTCTGCATACCGCATCACGCGACAAGGGCTTGCAGACGATAAATGTAACCGTTTCAGAGAGAAAAGCGACCACTGTGACGATCTGGCGTTATGTCGATTCGATAGTAAATGACGGAAACGGGAGATTTTCTTAGGTTTTTACTACATATTAACACTTTACACAATTTCTCGTGTTACCTGGCTGCCAGTCCTCGGTTCATGCAAAATCTTAAGGTCCTCGGTCTGGTCCAAGTCACCAAACCGCCCAATAATTCATTAGTCGATAACTAAAACTTGAACTGCAGCTCTTCTTACTGGCCGATTGCATCAACGTAGATTCTTATTCTGTGTTCTAGTGTGCTGCTTGTACTGTGTCTGCATTCCGCATCACGCGACAAGGGCTTGCAGACGATAAATGTAACCGTTTCAGAGAGAAAAGCGACCAATGTGACGATCTGGCGTTATGTCGATTCGATAGTAAATGACGGAAACGGGAGATTTTCTTAGGTTTTTATTACATATTAACACTTTACACAATTTCTCGTGTTACCTGGCTGCCAGTCCTCGGTTCATGCAAAATCTTAAGGTCCTCGGTCTGGTCCAAGGCACCAAACCGCCCAATAATTCATTAATCGATAACTAAAACTTGAAATGTAGCTCTTCTTACTGGCCGATTGCATCAACGTATTTTCTTATTCTGTGTTCTAGTGTGCTGCTTGTACTGTGTCTGCATACCGCATCACGCGACAAGGGCTTGCAGACGATAAATGTAACCGTTTCAGAGAGAAAAGCGACCAATGTGACGATCTGGCGTTATGTCGATTCGATAGTAAATGACGGAAACGGGAGATTTTCTTAGGTTTTTACTACATATTAACACTTTTCACAATTTCTCGTGTTACCTGGCTGCCAGTCCTCGGTTCATGCAAAATCTTAAGGTCCTCGGTCTGGTCCAAGGCACCAAACCGCCCAATAATTCATTAATCGATAACTAAAACTTGAAATGTAGCTCTTCTTACTAGGCGATTGCATAAACTTAGATGCTTCTTCAGTGTTCTACTATGCCGCTTGTAGTGACTCTGCATACCGCATCACGCGACAAGGGCTTGCAGACGATAAATGTAACCGTTTCAGAAGGAAAAGCGACCACTGTGACGATCTGGTGTTATGTCGATTCGATAGTAAATGACGGAAACGGGAGATTTTCTTAGGTTTTTACTACATATTAACACTTTACACAATTTCTCGTGTTACCTGGCTGCCAGTCCTCGGTTCATGCAAAATCTTAAGGTCCTCGGTCTGGTCCAAGGCACCAAACCACCCAATAATTCATTAATCGATAACTAAAGCTTGAAATGTAGCTCTTCTTACTGGCCGATTGCATCAACGTAGATTCTTATTCTGTGTTCTAGTGTGCTGCTTGTGCTGTGTCTGCATACCGCATCACGCGACAAGGGCTTGCAGACGATAAATGTAACCGTTTCAGAGAGAAAAGCGACCACTGTGACGATCTGGCGTTATGTCGATTCGATAGTAAATGACGGAAACGGGAGATTTTCTTAGGTTTTTACTACATATTAACACTTTACACAATTTCTCGTGTTACCTGGCTGCCAGTCCTCCGTTTGTGCAAAATCTTAAGGTCCTCGGTCTGGTCCAAGGCACCAAACCGCCCAATAATTCATTAATCGATAACTAAAACTTGAAATGTAGCTCTTCTTACTGGCCGATTGCATCAACGTAGATTCTTATTCTGTGTTCTAGTGTGCTGCTTGTACTGTGTCTGCATACCGCATCACGCGACAAGGGCTTGCAGACGATAAATGTAACCGTTTCAGGGAGAAAAGCGACCAATGTGACGATCTGGCGTTATGTCGATTCGATAGTAAATGACGGAAACGGGAGATTTTCTTAGGTTTTTACTACATATTAACACTTTACACAATTTCTCGTGTTACCTGGCTGCCAGTCCTCGGTTCATGCAAAATCTTAAGGTCCTCGGTCTGGTCCAAGGCACCAAACCGCCCAATAATTCATTAATCGATAACTAAAACTTGAAATGTAGCTCTTCTTACTGGGCGATAGCATAAACTTAGATGCTTCTTCAGTGTTCTACTATGCCGCTTGTAGTGACTCTGCATACCGCATCACGCGACAAGTGCTTGCAGACGATAAACGTCACCGTTTCAGAGAGAAAAGCGACCACTGTGACGATCTGGCGTTATGTCGATTCGATAGTAAATGACGGAAACGGGAGATTTTCTTAGGTTTTTACTACATATTAACACTTTACACAATTTCTCGTGTTACCTGGCTGCCAGTCCTCGGTTTATGCAAAATCTTAAGGTCCTCGGTCTGGTCCAAGGCACCAAACCGCCCAATAATTCATTAATCGATAACTAAAACTTGAAATGTAGCTCTTCTTACTGGCCGATTGCATCAACGTAGATTCTTATTCTGTGTTCTAGTGTGCTGCTTGTACTGTGTCTGCATACCGCATCACGCGACAAGGGCTTGCAGACGATAAATGTAACCGTTTCAGAGAGAAAAGCGACCACTGTGACGATCTGGCGTTATGTCGATTCGATAGTAAATGACGGAAACGGGAGATTTTCTTAGGTTTTTACTACATATTAACACTTTACACAATTTCTCGTGTTACCTGGCTGCCAGTCCTCGGTTCATGCAAAATCTTAAGGTCCTCGGTCTGGTCCAAGGCACCAAACCGCCCAATAATTCATTAATCGATAACTAAAACTTGAAATGTAGCTCTTCTTACTGGGCGATTGCATAAACTTAGATGCTTCTTCAGTGTTCTACTATGCCGCTTGTAGTGACTCTGCATACCGCATCACGCGACAAGGGCTTGCAGACGATAAATGTAACCGTTTCAGAGAGAAAAGCGACCACTGTGACGATCTGGCGTTATGTCGATTCGATAGTAAATGACGGAAACGGGAGATTTTCTTAGGTTTTTACTACATATTAACACTTTTCACAATTTCTCGTGTTACCTGGCTGCCAGTCCTCGGTTCATGCAAAATCTTAAGGTCCTCGGTCTGGTCCAAGGCACCAAACCGCCCAATAATTCATTAATCGATAACTAAAACTTGAAATGTAGCTCTTCTTACTAGGCGATTGCATAAACTTAGATGCTTCTTCAGTGTTCTACTATGCCGCTTGTAGTGACTCTGCATACCGCATCACGCGACAAGGGCTTGCAGACGATAAATGTAACCGTTTCAGAAGGAAAAGCGACCACTGTGACGATCTGGTGTTATGTCGATTCGATAGTAAATGACGGAAACGGGAGATTTTCTTAGGTTTTTACTACATATTAACACTTTACACAATTTCTCGTGTTACCTGGCTGCCAGTCCTCGGTTCATGCAAAATCTTAAGGTCCTCGGTCTGGTCCAAGGCACCAAACCACCCAATAATTCATTAATCGATAACTAAAGCTTGAAATGTAGCTCTTCTTACTGGCCGATTGCATCAACGTAGATTCTTATTCTGTGTTCTAGTGTGCTGCTTGTGCTGTGTCTGCATACCGCATCACGCGACAAGGGCTTGCAGACGATAAATGTAACCGTTTCAGAGAGAAAAGCGACCACTGTGACGATCTGGCGTTATGTCGATTCGATAGTAAATGACGGAAACGGGAGATTTTCTTAGGTTTTTACTACATATTAACACTTTACACAATTTCTCGTGTTACCTGGCTGCCAGTCCTCCGTTTGTGCAAAATCTTAAGGTCCTCGGTCTGGTCCAAGGCACCAAACCGCCCAATAATTCATTAATCGATAACTAAAACTTGAAATGTAGCTCTTCTTACTGGCCGATTGCATCAACGTAGATTCTTATTCTGTGTTCTAGTGTGCTGCTTGTACTGTGTCTGCATACCGCATCACGCGACAAGGGCTTGCAGACGATAAATGTAACCGTTTCAGGGAGAAAAGCGACCAATGTGACGATCTGGCGTTATGTCGATTCGATAGTAAATGACGGAAACGGGAGATTTTCTTAGGTTTTTACTACATATTAACACTTTACACAATTTCTCGTGTTACCTGGCTGCCAGTCCTCGGTTCATGCAAAATCTTAAGGTCCTCGGTCTGGTCCAAGGCACCAAACCGCCCAATAATTCATTAATCGATAACTAAAACTTGAAATGTAGCTCTTCTTACTGGGCGATAGCATAAACTTAGATGCTTCTTCAGTGTTCTACTATGCCGCTTGTAGTGACTCTGCATACCGCATCACGCGACAAGTGCTTGCAGACGATAAATGTCACCGTTTCAGAGAGAAAAGCGACCACTGTGACGATCTGGCGTTATGTCGATTCGATAGTAAATGACGGAAACGGGAGATTTTCTTAGGTTTTTACTACATATTAACACTTTACACAATTTCTCGTGTTACCTGGCTGCCAGTCCTCGGTTTATGCAAAATCTTAAGGTCCTCGGTCTGGTCCAAGGCACCAAACCGCCCAATAATTCATTAATCGATAACTAAAACTTGAAATGTAGCTCTTCTTACTGGCCGATTGCATCAACGTAGATTCTTATTCTGTGTTCTAGTGTGCTGCTTGTACTGTGTCTGCATACCGCATCACGCGACAAGGGCTTGCAGACGATAAATGTAACCGTTTCAGAGAGAAAAGCGACCACTGTGACGATCTGGCGTTATGTCGATTCGATAGTAAATGACGGAAACGGGAGATTTTCTTAGGTTTTTACTACATATTAACACTTTACACAATTTCTCGTGTTACCTGGCTGCCAGTCCTCGGTTCATGCAAAATCTTAAGGTCCTCGGTCTGGTCCAAGGCACCAAACCGCCCAATAATTCATTAATCGATAACTAAAACTTGAAATGTAGCTCTTCTTACTGGGCGATAGCATAAACTTAGATGCTTCTTCAGTGTTCTACTATGCCGCTTGTAGTGACTCTGCATACCGCATCACGCGACAAGTGCTTGCAGACGATAAATGTCACCGTTTCAGAGAGAAAAGCGACCACTGTGACGATCTGGCGTTATGTCGATTCGATAGTAAATGACGGAAACGGGAGATTTTCTTAGGTTTTTACTACATATTAACACTTTACACAATTTCTCGTGTTACCTGGCTGCCAGTCCTCGGTTTATGCAAAATCTTAAGGTCCTCGGTCTGGTCCAAGGCACCAAACCGCCCAATAATTCATTAATCGATAACTAAAACTTGAAATGTAGCTCTTCTTACTGGCCGATTGCATCAACGTAGATTCTTATTCTGTGTTCTAGTGTGCTGCTTGTACTGTGTCTGCATACCGCATCACGCGACAAGGGCTTGCAGACGATAAATGTAACCGTTTCAGAGAGAAAAGCGACCACTGTGACGATCTGGCGTTATGTCGATTCGATAGTAAATGACGGAAACGGGAGATTTTCTTAGGTTTTTACTACATATTAACACTTTACACAATTTCTCGTGTTACCTAGCTGCCAGTCCTCGGTTCATGCAAAATCTTAAGGTCCTCGGTCTGGTCCAAGGCACCAAACCGCCCAATAATTCATTAATCGATAACTAAAACTTGAAATGTAGCTCTTCTTACTGGCCGATTGCATCAACGTAGATTCTTATTCTGTGTTATAGTGTGCTGCTTGTACTGTGTCTGCGTACCGCATCACGCGACAAGGGCTTGCAGACGATAAATGTAACCGTTTCAGAGAGAAAAGCGACCAATGTGACGATCTGGCGTTATGTCGGTTCGATAGTAAGTGACGGAAACGGGAGATTTTCTTAGGTTTTTACTACATATTAACACTTTACACAATTTCTCGTGTTACCTGGCTGCCAGTCCTCGGTTCATGCAAAATCTTAAGGTCCTCGGTCCGGTCCAAGGCACCAAACCGCCCAATAATTCATTAATCGATAACTAAAACTTGAAATGTAGCTCTTCTTACTGGCCGATTGCATCAACGTAGATTCTTATTCTGTGTTCTAGTGTGCTGCTTGTACTGTGTCTGTATACCGCATCACGCGACAAGGGCTTGCAGACGATAAATGTAACCGTTTCAGAGAGAAAAGCGACCACTGTGACGATCTGGCGTTATGTCGATTCGATAGTAAATGACGGAAACGGGAGATTTTCTTAGGTTTTTACTACATATTAACACTTTACACAATTTCTCGTGTTACCTGGCTGCCAGTCCTCGGTTCATGCAAAATCTTAAGGTCCTCGGTCTGGTCCAAGGCACCAAACCGCCCAATAATTCATTAATAGATAACTAAAACTTGAAATGTAGCTCTTCTTACTGGCCGATTGCATCAACGTAGATTCTTATTCTGTGTTCTAGTGTGCTGCTTGTACTGTGTCTGCATACCGCATCACGCGACAAGGGCTTGCAGACGATAAATGTAACCGTTTCAGAGAGAAAAGCGACCACTGTGACGATCTGGCGTTATGTCGATTCGATAGTAAATGACGGAAACGGGAGATTTTCTTAGGTTTTTACTACATATTAACACTTTACACAATTTCTCGTGTTACCTGGCTGCCAGTCCTCGGTTCATGCAAAATCTTAAGGTCCTCGGTCTGGTCCAAGGCACCAAACCGCCCAATAATTCATTAATCGATAACTAAAACTTGAAATGTAGCTCTTCTTACTGGGCGATAGCATAAACTTAGATGCTTCTTCAGTGTTCTACTATGCCGCTTGTAGTGACTCTGCATACCGCATCACGCGACAAGTGCTTGCAGACGATAAATGTCACCGTTTCAGAGAGAAAAGCGACCACTGTGACGATCTGGCGTTATGTCGATTCGATAGTAAATGACGGAAACGGGAGATTTTCTTAGGTTTTTACTACATATTAACACTTTACACAATTTCTCGTGTTACCTGGCTGCCAGTCCTCGGTTTATGCAAAATCTTAAGGTCCTCGGTCTGGTCCAAGGCACCAAACCGCCCAATAATTCATTAATCGATAACTAAAACTTGAAATGTAGCTCTTCTTACTGGCCGATTGCATCAACGTAGATTCTTATTCTGTGTTCTAGTGTGCTGCTTGTACTGTGTCTGCATACCGCATCACGCGACAAGGGCTTGCAGACGATAAATGTAACCGTTTCAGAGAGAAAAGCGACCACTGTGACGATCTGGCGTTATGTCGATTCGATAGTAAATGACGGAAACGGGAGATTTTCTTAGGTTTTTACTACATATTAACACTTTACACAATTTCTCGTGTTACCTAGCTGCCAGTCCTCGGTTCATGCAAAATCTTAAGGTCCTCGGTCTGGTCCAAGGCACCAAACCGCCCAATAATTCATTAATCGATAACTAAAACTTGAAATGTAGCTCTTCTTACTGGCCGATTGCATCAACGTAGATTCTTATTCTGTGTTATAGTGTGCTGCTTGTACTGTGTCTGCGTACCGCATCACGCGACAAGGGCTTGCAGACGATAAATGTAACCGTTTCAGAGAGAAAAGCGACCAATGTGACGATCTGGCGTTATGTCGGTTCGATAGTAAGTGACGGAAACGGGAGATTTTCTTAGGTTTTTACTACATATTAACACTTTACACAATTTCTCGTGTTACCTGGCTGCCAGTCCTCGGTTCATGCAAAATCTTAAGGTCCTCGGTCCGGTCCAAGGCACCAAACCGCCCAATAATTCATTAATCGATAACTAAAACTTGAAATGTAGCTCTTCTTACTGGCCGATTGCATCAACGTAGATTCTTATTCTGTGTTCTAGTGTGCTGCTTGTACTGTGTCTGTATACCGCATCACGCGACAAGGGCTTGCAGACGATAAATGTAACCGTTTCAGAGAGAAAAGCGACCACTGTGACGATCTGGCGTTATGTCGATTCGATAGTAAATGACGGAAACGGGAGATTTTCTTAGGTTTTTACTACATATTAACACTTTACACAATTTCTCGTGTTACCTGGCTGCCAGTCCTCGGTTCATGCAAAATCTTAAGGTCCTCGGTCTGGTCCAAGGCACCAAACCGCCCAATAATTCATTAATCGATAACTAAAACTTGAAATGTAGCTCTTCTTACTGGGCGATTGCATAAACTTAGATGCTTCTTCAGTGTTCTACTATGCCGCTTGTAGTGACTCTGCATACCGCATCACGCGACAAGTGCTTGCAGACGATAAATGTAACCGTTTCAGAGAGAAAAGCGACCACTGTGACGATCTGGCGTTATGTCGATTCGATAGTAAATGACGGAAACGGGAGATTTTCTTAGGTTTTTACTACATATTAACACTTTACACAATTTTTCGTGTTACCTGCCCGCCAGTCCTCGGTTCATGCAAAATCTTAAGGTCCTCAGTCTGGTCCAAGGCACCAAACCGCCCAATAATTCATTAATCGATAACTAAAACTTGAAATGTAGCTCTTCTTACTGGCCGATTGCATCAACGTAGATTCTTATTCTGTGTTCTAGTGTGCTGCTTGTACTGTGTCTGCATACCGCATCACGCGACAAGGGCTTGCAGACGATAAATGTAACCGTTTCAGAGAGAAATGCGACCAATGTGACGATCTAGCGTTATGTCGATTCGATAGTAATTGACGGAAACGGGAGATTTTCTTAGGTTTTTTCTACATATTAACACTTTACACAATTTCTCGTGTTACCTGGCTGCCAGTCCTCGGTTCATGCAAAATCTTAAGGTCCTCGGTCTGGTCCAAGGCACCAAACCGCCCAATAATTCATTAATCGATAACTAAATCTTGAAATGTAGCTCTTCTTACTGGGCGATTGCATAAACTTAGATGCTTCTTCAGTGTTCTACTATGCCGCTTGTAGTGACTCTGCATACCGCATCACGCGACAAGGGCTTGCAGACGATAAATGTAACCGTTTCAGAGAGAAAAGCGACCACTGTGACGATCAGGCGATATGTCGATTCGATAGTAAATGACGGAAACGGGAGATTTTCTTAGGTTTTTACTACATATTAACACTTTACACAATTTCTCGTGTTACTTGGCTGCCAGTCCTCGGTTCATGCAAAATCTTAAGGTCCTCGGTCTGGTCCAAGGCACCAAACCGCCCAATAATTCATTAATCGATAACTAAAACTTGAAATGTAGCTCTTCTTACTGGCCGATTGCATCGACGTAGATTCTTATTCTGTGTTCAAGTGTGCTGCTTGTACTGTGTCTGCATACCGCATCACGCGACAAGGGCTTGCAGACGATAAATGTAACCGTTTCAGAGAGAAAAGCGACCAATGTGACGATCTGGCGCTATGTCCATTCGATAGTAAATGACGGAAACGGGAGATTTTCTTAGGTTTTTACTACATATTAACACTTTACACAATTTCTCGTGTTACCTGGCTGCCAGTCCTCGGTTCATGCAAAATCTTAAGGTCCTCGGTCTGGTCCAAGGCACCAAACCGCCCAATAATTCATTAATCGATAACTAAAACTTGAAATGTAGCTCTTCTTACTGGCCGATTGCATCAACGTAGATTCTTATTCTGTGTTCTAGTGTGCTGCTTGTACTGTGTCTGCATACTGCATCACGCGACAAGGGCTTGCAGACGATAAATGTAACCGTTTCAGAGAGAAAAGCGACCAATGTGACGATCTGGCGTTATGTCGATTCGATAGTAAATGACGGAAACGGGAGATTTTCTTAGGTTCTTACTACATATTAACACTTTACACAATTTCTCGTGTTACCTGGCTGCCAGTCCTCGGTTCATGCAAAATCTTAAGGTCCTCGGTCTGGTCCAAGGCACCAAACCGCCCAATAATTCATTAATCGATAACTAAAACTTGAAATGTAGCTCTTCTTACTGGCCGATTGCATCAACGTAGAATCTTATTCTGTGTTCTACTATGCCGCTTGTAGTGACTCTGCATACCGCATCACGCGACAAGGGCTTGCAGACGATAAATGTAACCGTTTCAGAGAGAAAAGCGACCACTGTGACGATCTGGCGTTATGTCGATTCGATAGTAAATGACGGAATCGGGAGATTTTCTTAGGTTTTTACTACATATTAACACTTTACACAATTTCTCGTGTTACCTGGCTGCCAGTCCTCGGTTCATGCAAAATCTTAAGGTCCTCGGTCTGGTCCAAGGCACCAAACCGCCCAATAATTCATAAATCGATAACTAAAACTTGAAATGTAGCTCTTCTTACTGGGCGATTGCATAAACTTAGATGCTTCTTCAGTGTTCTACTATGCCGCTTGTAGTGACTCTGCATACCGCATCACGCGACAAGGGCTTGCAGACGATAAATGTAACCGTTTCAGAGAGAAAAGCGACCACTGTGACGATCTGGCGTTATGTCGATTCGATAGTAAATGACGGAAACGGGAGATTTTCTTAGGTTTTTACTACATATTAACACTTTACACAATTTCTCGTGTTACCTGGCTGACAGTCCTCGGTTCATGCAAAATCTTAAGGTCCTCGGTCTGGTCCAAGGCACCAAACCGCCCAATAATTCATTAATCGATAACTAAAACTTGAAATGTAGCTCTTCTTACTGGGCGATTGCATAAACTTAGATGCTTCTTCAGTGTTCTACTATGCCGCTTGTAGTGACTCTGCATACCGCATCACGCGACAAGGGCTTGCAGACGATAAATGTAACCGTTTCAGAGAGAAAAGCGACCACTGTGAAGATTTGGCGTTATGTCGATTCGATAGTAAATGACGGAAACGGGAGATTTTCTTAGGTTTTTACTACATATTAACACTTTACACAATTTCTCGTGTTACCTGGCTGCCAGTCCTCGGTTCATGCAAAATCTTAAGGTCCTCGGTCTGGTCCAAGGCACCAAACCGCCCAATAATTCATTAATAGATAACTAAAACTTGAAATGTAGCTCTTCTTACTGGCCGATTGCATCAACGTAGATTCTTATTCTGTGTTCTAGTGTGCTGCTTGTATTGTGTCTGCATACCGCATCACGCGACAAGGGCTTGCAGACGATAAATGTAACCGTTTCAGAGAGAAAAGCGACCACTGTGACGATCTGGCGTTATGTCGATTCGATAGTAAATGACGGAAACGGGAGATTTTCTTAGGTTTTTACTACATATTAACACTTTACACAATTTCTCGTGTTACCTGATGCCAGTCCTCGGTTCATGCAAAATCTTAAGGTCCTCGGTCTGGTCCAAGGCACCAAACCGCCCAATAATTCATTAATCGATAACTAAAACTTGAAATGTAGCTCTTCTTACTGGCCGATTGCATAAACTTAGATGCTTCTTCAGTGTTCTACTATGCCGCTTGTAGTGACTCTGCATACCGCATCACGCGACAAGGGCTTGCAGACGATAAATGTAACCGTTTCAGAGAGAAAAGCGACCACTGTGACGATCTGGCGTTATGTCGATTCGATAGTAATTGACGGAAACGGGAGATTTTCTTAGGTTTTTACTACATATTAACACTTTACACAATTTCTCGTGTTACCTGGCTGCCAGTCCTCGGTTCATGCAAAATCTTAAGGTCCTCGGTCTGGTCCAAGGCACCAAACCGCCCAATAATTCATTAATCGATAACTAAAACTTGAAATGTAGCTCTTCTTACTGGCCGATTGCATCAACGTAGATTCTTATTCTGTGTTCTAGTGTGCTGCTTGTACTGTGTCTGCATACCGCATCACGCGACAAGGGCTTGCAGACGATAAATGTAACCGTTTCAGAGAGAAAAACGACCGATGTGACGATCTGGCGTTATGCCGATTCGATAGTAAATGACGGAAACGGGAGATTTTCTTAGGTTTTTACTACATATTAACACTTTACACAATTTCTCGTGTTACCTGGCTGACAGTCCTCGGTTCATGCAAAATCTTAAGGCCCTCGGTCATGTCAAAGCCATTAAACCGGCCAATAATTCATTAATCGATAACTAAAACTTGAAATGTAGCTCTTCTTACTGGGCGATAGCATATACTTAGATGCTTCTTCAGTGTTCTACTATGCCGCTTGTAGTGACTCTGCATACCGCATCACGCGACAAGGGCTTGCAGACGATAAATGTAACCGTTTCAGAGAGAAAAGCGACCACTGTGACGATCTGGCGTTATGTCGATTCGATAGTAATTGACGGAAACGGGAGATTTTCTTAGGTTTTTACTACATATTAACACTTTACACAATTTCTCGTGTTACCTGGCTGCCAGTCCTCGGTTCATGCAAAATCTTAAGGTCCTCGGTCTGGTCCAAGGCACCAAACCGCCCAATAATTCATTAATCGATAACTAAAACTTGAAATGTAGCTCTTCTTACTGGCCGATTGCATCAACGTAGATTCTTATTCTGTGTTCTAGTGTGCTGCTTGTACTGTGTCTGCATACCGCATCACGCGACAAGGGCTTGCAGACGATAAATGTAACCGTTTCAGAGAGAAAAGCGACCACTGTGACGATCTGGCGTTATGTCGATTCGATAGTAAATGACGGAAACGGGAGATTTTCTTGGGTTTTTACTACATATTAACACTTTACACAATTTCACGTGTTACCTGGCTGCCAGTCCTCGGTTCATGCAAAATCTTAAGGTCCTCGGTCTGGTCCAAGGCACCAAACCGCCCAATAATTCATTAATCGATAACTAAAACTTGAAATGTAGCTCTTCTTCCTGGCCGATTGCATCAACGTAGATTCTTATTCTGTGTTCTAGTGTGCTGCTTGTACTGTGTCTGCATACCGCATCACGCGACAAGGGCTTGCAGACGATAAATGTAACCGTTTCAGAGAGAAAAGCGACCACTGTGACGATCTGGCGTTATGTCGATTCGATAGTAAATGACGGAAACGGGAGATTTTCTTAGGTTTTTACTACATATTAACACTTTACACAATTTCTCGTGTTACCTGGCTGCCAGTCCTCGGTTCATGCAAAATCTTAAGGTCCTCGGTCTGGTCCAAGGCACCAAACCGCCCAATAATTCATTAATCGATAACTAAAACTTGAAATGTAGCTCTTCTTACTGGCCGATTGCATCAACGTAGATTCTTATTCTGTGTTCTAGTGTGCTGCTTGTACTGTGTCTGCATACCGCATCACGCGACAAGGGCTTGCAGACGATAAATGTAACCGTTTCAGAGAGAAAAGCGACCAATGTAACGATCTGGCGTTATGTCGATTCGATAGTAAATGACGGAAACGGGAGATTTTCTTAGGTTTTTACTACATATTAACACTTTACACAATTTCTCGTGTTACCTGGCTGCCAGTCCTCGGTTCATGCAAAATCTTAAGGTCCTCGGTCTGGTCCAAGGCACCAAACCGCCCAATAATTCATTAATCGATAACTAAAACTTGAAATGTAGCTCTTCTTACTGGCCGATTGCATAAACTTAGATGCTTCTTCAGTGTTCTACTATGCCGCTTGTAGTGACTCTGCATACCGCATCACGCGACAAGGGCTTGCAGACGATAAATGTAACCGTTTCAGAGAGAAAAGCGACCACTGTGACGATCTGGCGCTATGTCGATTCGATAGTAAATGACGGAAACGGGAGATTTTCTTAGGTTTTTACTACATATTAACACTTTACACAATTTCTCGTGCTACCTGGCTGCCAGTCCTCGGTTCATGCAAAATCTTAAGGTCCTCGGTCTGGTCCAAGGCACCAAACCGCCCAATAATTCATAAATCGATAACTAAAACTTGAAATGTAGCTCTTCTTACTGGGCGATTGCATAAACTTAGATGCTTCTTCAGTGTTCTACTATGCCGCTTGTAGTGACTCTGCATACCGCATCACGCGACAAGGGCTTGCAGACGATAAATGTAACCGTTTCAGAGAGAAAAGCGACCACTGTGACGATCTGGCGTTATGTCGATTCGATAGTAAATGACGGAAACGGGAGATTTTCTTAGGTTTTTACTACATATTAACACTTTACACAATTTCTCGTGTTACCTGGCTGCCAGTCCTCGGTTCATGCAAAATCTTAACGTCCTCGGTCTGGTCCAAGGCACCAAACCGCCCAATAATTCATTAATCGATAACTAAAACTTGAAATGAAGCTCTTCTTACTGGGCGATTGCATAAACTTAGATGCTTCTTCAGTGTTCTACTATGCCGCTTGTAGTGACTCTGCATACCCCATCACGCGACAAGGGCTTGCAGACGATAAATGTAACCGTTTCAGAGAGAAAAGCGACCACTGTGACGATCTGGCGCTATGTCGATTCGATAGTAAATGACGGAAACGGGAGATTTTCTTAGGTTTTTACTACATATTAACACTTTACACAATTTCTCGTGTTACCTGGCTGCCAGTCCTCGCTTCATGCAAAATCTTAAGGTCCTCGGTCTGGTCCAAGGCACCAAACCGCCCAATAATTCATTAATAGATAACTAAAACTTGAAATGTAGCTCTTCTTACTGGCCGATTGCATCAACGTAGATTCTTATTCTGTGTTCTAGTGTGCTGTTTGTACTGTGTCTGCATACCGCATCACGCGACAAGGGCTTGCAGACGATAAATGTAACCGTTTCAGAGAGAAAAGCGACCACTGTGACGATCTGGCGTTATGTCGATTCGATAGTAAATGACGGAAACGGGAGATTTTCTTAGGTTTTTACTACATATTAACACTTTACACAATTTCTCGTGTTACCTGGCTGCCAGTCCTCGGTTCATGCAAAATCTTAAGGTCCTCGGTCTGGTCCAAGGCACCAAACCGCCCAATAATTCATGAATCGATAACTAAAACTTGAAATGTAGCTCTTCTTACTGGCCGATTGCATAAACTTAGATGCTTCTTCAGTGTTCTACTATGCCGCTTGTAGTGACTCTGCATACCGCGTCACGCGACAAGGGCTTGCAGACGATAAATGTAACCGTTTCAGAGAGAAAAGCAACCATTTTGACTATCTGGAGTTATGTCGATTCGATAGTAAATTACGGAAACAGGAGATTATCTTATATTTTTACTACATATTAAAACTTTCCACATTTTCTCGTGTTACGTGGCTGCCAGGCCTCGGTTCATGCAAAATCTTAAGGCCCTCGGTCATGTCAAAGGCATTAAACCGGCCAATAATTCATTAATCGATAACTAAAACTTGAAATGTAGCTCTTCTTACTGGGCGATAGCATATACTTAGATGCTTCTTCAGTGTTCTACTATGCCGCTTGTAGTGACTCTGCATACCGCATCACGCGACAAGGGCTTGCAGACGATAAATGTAACCGTTTCAGAGAGAAAAGCAACCATTTTGACTATCTGGAGTTATGTCGATTCGATAGTAAATAACGGAAACAGGAGATTATCTTATATTTTTACTACATATTAAAACTTTCCACATTTTCTCGTGTTACGTGGCTGCCAGGCCTCGGTTCATGCAAAATCTTAAGGCCCTCGGTCATGTCAAAGGTATTAAACCGGCCAATAATTCATTAATCGATAACTAAAACTTGAAATGTAGCTCTTCTTACTGGGCGATAGCATATACTTAGATGCTTCTTCAGTGTTCTACTATGCCGCTTGTAGTGACTCTGCATACCGCATCACGCGACAAGGGCTTGCAGACGATAAATGTAACCGTTTCAGAGAGAAAACCGACCACTGTGACGATCTGGCGTTATGTCGATTCGATAGTAATTGACGGAAACGGGAGATTTTCTTAGGTTTTTACTACATATTAACACTTTACACAATTTCTCGTGTTACCTGGCTGCCAGTCCTCGGTTCATGCAAAATCTTAAGGTCCTCGGTCTGGTCCAAGGCACCAAACCGCCCAATAATTCATTAATAGATAACTAAAACTTGAAATGTAGCTCTTCTTACTGGCCGATTGCATCAACGTAGATTCTTATTCTGTGTTCTAGTGTGCTGCTTGTACTGTGTCTGCATACCGCATCACGCGACAAGGGCTTGCAGACGATAAATGTAACCGTTTCAGAGAGAAAAACGACCGATGTGACGATCTGGCGTTATGCCGATTCGATAGTAAATGACGGAAACGGGAGATTTTCTTAGGTTTTTACTACATATTAACACTTTACACAATTTCTCGTGTTACCTGGCTGACAGTCCTCGGTTCATGCAAAATCTTAAGGTCCTCGGTCTGGTCCAAGGCACCAAACCGCCCAATAATTCATTAATCGATAACTAAAACTTGAAATGTAGCTCTTCTTACTGGCCGATTGCATCAACGTAGATTCTTATTCTGTGTTCTAGTGTGCTGCTTGTACTGTTTCTGCATACCGCATCACGCGACAAGGGCTTGCAGACGATAAATGTAACCGTTTCAGAGAGAAAAGCGACCACTGTGACGATCTGGCGTTATGTCGATTCGATAGTAAATGACGGAAACGGGAGATTTTCTTGGGTTTTTACTACATATTAACACTTTACACAATTTCACGTGTTACCTGGCTGCCAGTCCTCGGTTCATGCAAAATCTTAAGGTCCTCGGTCTGGTCCAAGGCACCAAACCGCCCAATAATTCATTAATCGATAACTAAAACTTGAAATGTAGCTCTTCTTCCTGGCCGATTGCATCAACGTAGATTCTTATTCTGTGTTCTAGTGTGCTGCTTGTACTGTGTCTGCATACCGCATCACGCGACAAGGGCTTGCAGACGATAAATGTAACCGTTTCAGAGAGAAAAGCGACCACTGTGACGATCTGGCGTTATGTCGATTCGATAGTAAATGACGGAAACGGGAGATTTTCTTAGGTTTTTACTACATATTAACACTTTACACAATTTCTCGTGTTACCTGGCTGCCAGTCCTCGGTTCATGCAAAATCTTAAGGTCCTCGGTCTGGTCCAAGGCACCAAACCGCCCAATAATTCATTAATCGATAACTAAACCTTGAAATGTAGCACTTCTTACTGGCCGATTGCATCAACGTAGATTCTTATTCTGTGTTCTACTATGCCGCTTGTAGTGACTCTGCATACCGCATCACGCGACAAGGGCTTGCAGACGATAAATGTAACCGTTTCAGAGAGAAAAGCGACTACTGTGACGATCTGGCGTTATGTCGATTCGATAGTAAATGACGGAAACGGGAGATTTTCTTAGGTTTTTACTACATATTAACCCTTTACACAATTTCTCGTGTTACCTGGCTGCCAGTCCTCGGTTCATGCAAAATCTTAAGGTCCTCGGTCTGGTCCAAGGCACCAAACCGCCCAATAATTCATTAATCGATAACTAAAACTTGAAATGTAGCTCTTCTTACTGGCCGATTGCATCAACGTAGATTCTTATTCTGTGTTCTAGTGTGCTGCTTGTACTGTGTCTGCATACCGCATCACGCGACAAGGGCTTGCAGACGATAAATGTAACCGTTTCAGAGAGAAATGCGACCAATGTAACGATCTGGCGTTATGTCGATTCGATAGTAAATGACGGAAACGGGAGATTTTCTTAGGTTTTTACTACATATTAACACTTTACACAATTTCTCGTGTTACCTGGCTGCCAGTCCTCGGTTCATGCAAAATCTTAAGGTCCTCGGTCTGGTCCAAGGCACCAAACCGCCCAATAATTCATTAATCGATAACTAAAACTTGAAATGTAGCTCTTCTTACTGGCCGATTGCATAAACTTAGATGCTTCTTCAGTGTTCTACTATGCCGCTTGTAGTGACTCTGCATACCGCATCACGCGACAAGGGCTTGCAGACGATAAATGTAACCGTTTCAGAGAGAAAAGCGACCACTGTGACGATCTGGCGCTATGTCGATTCGATAGTAAATGACGGAAACGGGAGATTTTCTTAGGTTTTTACTACATATTAACACTTTACACAATTTCTCGTGCTACCTGGCTGCCAGTCCTCGGTTCATGCAAAATCTTAAGGTCCTCGGTCTGGTCCAAGGCACCAAACCGCCCAATAATTCATAAATCGATAACTAAAACTTGAAATGTAGCTCTTCTTACTGGGCGATTGCATAAACTTAGATGCTTCTTCAGTGTTCTACTATGCCGCTTGTAGTGACTCTGCATACCGCATCACGCGACAAGGGCTTGCAGACGATAAATGTAACCGTTTCAGAGAGAAAAGCGACCACTGTGACGATCTGGCGTTATGTCGATTCGATAGTAAATGACGGAAGCGGGAGATTTTCTTAGGTTTTTACTACATATTAACACTTTACACAATTTCTCGTGTTACCTGGCTGCCAGTCCTCGGTTCATGCAAAATCTTAACGTCCTCGGTCTGGTCCAAGGCACCAAACCGCCCAATAATTCATTAATCGATAACTAAAACTTGAAATGAAGCTCTTCTTACTGGGCGATTGCATAAACTTAGATGCTTCTTCAGTGTTCTACTATGCCGCTTGTAGTGACTCTGCATACCCCATCACGCGACAAGGGCTTGCAGACGATAAATGTAACCGTTTCAGAGAGAAAAGCGACCACTGTGACGATCTGGCGCTATGTCGATTCGATAGTAAATGACGGAAACGGGAGATTTTCTTAGGTTTTTACTACATATTAACACTTTACACAATTTCTTGTGTTACCTGGCTGCCAGTCCTCGGTTCATGCAAAATCTTAAGGTCCTCGGTCTGGTCCAAGGCACCAAACCGCCCAATAATTCATTAATAGAGAACTAAAACTTGAAATGTAGCTCTTCTTACTGGCCGATTGCATCAACGTAGATTCTTATTCTGTGTTCTAGTGTGCTGCTTGTACTGTGTCTGCATACCGCATCACGCGACAAGGGCTTGCAGACGATAAATGTAACCGTTTCAGAGAGAAAAGCGACCACTGTGACGATCTGGCGTTATGTCGATTCGATAGTAAATGACGGAAACGGGAGATTTTCTTAGGTTTTTACTACATATTAACACTTTACACAATTTCTCGTGTTACCTGGCTGCCAGTCCTCGGTTCATGCAAAATCTTAAGGTCCTCGGTCTGGTCCAAGGCACCAAACCGCCCAATAATTCATGAATCGATAACTAAAACTTGAAATGTAGCTCTTCTTACTGGCCGATTGCATAAACTTAGATGCTTCTTCAGTGTTCTACTATGCCGCTTGTAGTGACTCTGCATACCGCATCACGCGACAAGGGCTTGCAGACGATAAATGTAACCGTTTCAGAGAGAAAAGCAACCATTTTGACTATCTGGAGTTATGTCGATTCGATAGTAAATAACGGAAACAGGAGATTATCTTATATTTTTACTACATATTAAAACTTTCCACATTTTCTCGTGTTACGTGGCTCCCAGGCCTCGGTTCATGCAAAATCTTAAGGCCCTCGGTCATGTCAAAGGCATTAAACCGGCCAATAATTCATTAATCGATAACTAAAACTTGAAATGTGGCTCTTCTTACTGGGCGATAGCATATACTTCGATGCTTCTTCAGTGTTCTACTATGCCGCTTGTAGTGACTCTGCATACCGCATCACGCGACAAGGGCTTGCAGACGATAAATGTAACCGTTTCAGAGGGAAAAGCGACCACTGTGACGATCTGGCGTTATGTCGATTCGATAGTAAATGACGGAAACGGGAGATTTTCTTAGGTTTTTACTACATATTAACACTTTACACAATTTCTCGTGTTACCTGGCTGCCAGTCCTCGGTTCATGCAAAATCGTAAGGTCCTCGGTCTGGTCCAAGGCACCAAAACGCCCAATAATTCATTAATCGATAACTAAAACTTGAAATGTAGCTCTTCTTACTGGCCGATTGCATCAACGTAGATTCTTATTCTGTGTTCTAGTGTGCTGCTTGTACTGTGTCTGCATACCGCATCACGCGACAAGGGCTTGCAGACGATAAATGTAACCGTTTCAGAGAGAAAAGCGACCAATGTAACGATCTGGCGTTATGTCGATTCGATAGTAAATGACGGAAACGGGAGATTTTCTTAGGTTTTTACTACATATTAACACTTTACACAATTTCTCGTGTTACCTGGCTGCCAGTCCTCGGTTCATGCAAAATCTTAAGGTCCTCGGTCTGGTCCAAGGCACCAAACCGCCCAATAATTTTTAATCGATAACTAAAACTTGAAATGTAGCTCTTCTTACTGGCCGATTGCATCAACTTAGATTCTTATTCTGTGTTCTAGTGTGCTGCTTGTACTGTGTCTGCATACCGCATCACGCGACAAGGGCTTGCAGACGATAAATGTAACCGTTTCAGAGAGAAAAGCGACCACTGTGACGATCTGGCGTTATGTCGATTCGATAGTAAATGAAGGAAACGGGAGATTTTCTTAGGTTTTTACTACATATTAACACTTTACACAATCTCTCGTGTTACCTGGCTGCCAGTCCTCGGTTCATGCAAAATCTTAAGGTCCTCGGTCTGGTCCAAGGCACCAAACCGCCCAATAATTCATTAATCGATAACTAAAACTTGAAATGTAGCTCTTCTTACTGGGCGATTGCATAAACTTAGATGCTTCTTCAGTGTTCTACTATGCCGCTTGTAGTGACTCTGCATACCGCATCACGCGACAAGTGCTTGCAGACGATAAATGTAACCGTTTCAGAGAGAAAAGCGACCACTGTGACGATCTGGCGTTATGTCGATTCGATAGTAAATGACGGAAACGGGAGATTTTCTTAGGTTTTTACTACATATTAACACTTTACACAATTTCTCGTGTTACCTGGCTGCCAGTCCTCGGTTCATGCAAAATCTTAAGGTCCTCGGTCTGGTCCAAGGCACCAAACCGCCAATAATTCATTAATCGATAACTAAAACTTGAAATGTAGCTCTTCTTACTGGCCGATTGCATCAACGTAGATTCTTATTCTGTGTTCTAGTGTGCTGCTTGTACTGTGTCTGCATACCGCATCACGCGACAAGGGCTTGCAGACGATAAATGTAACCGTTTCAGAGAGAAATGCGACCAATGTGACGATCTGGCGTTATGTCGATTCGATAGTAATTGACGGAAACGGGAGATTTTCTTAGGTTTTTACTACATATTAACACTTTACACAATTTCTCGTGTTACCTGGCTGCCAGTCCTCGGTTCATGCAAAATCTTAAGGTCCTCGGTCTGGTCCAAGGCACCAAACCGCCCAATAATTCATTAATCGATAACTAAATCTTGAAATGTAGCTCTTCTTACTGGGCGATTGCATAAACTTAGATGCTTCTTCAGTGTTCTACTATGCCGCTTGTAGTGACTCTGCATACCGCATCACGCGACAAGGGCTTGCAGACGATAAATGTAACCGTTTCAGAGAGAAAAGCGACCACTGTGACGATCAGGCGATATGTCGATTCGATAGTAAATGACGGAAACGGGAGATTTTCTTAGGTTTTTACTACATATTAACACTTTACACAATTTCTCGTGTTACCTGGCTGCCAGTCCTCGGTTCATGCAAAATCTTAAGGTCCTCGGTCTGGTCCAAGGCACCAAACCGCCCAATAATTCATTAATCGATAACTAAAACTTGAAATGTAGCTCTTCTTACTGGCCGATTGCATCGACGTAGATTCTTATTCTGTGTTCAAGTGTGCTGCTTGTACTGTGTCTTCATACCGCATCACGCGACAAGGGCTTGCAGACGATAAATGTAACCGTTTCAGAGAGAAAAGCGACCAATGTGACGATCTGGCGCTATGTCCATTCGATAGTAAATGACGGAAACGGGAGATTTTCTTAGGTTTTTACTACATATTAACACTTTACACAATTTCTCGTGTTACCTGGCTGCCAGTCCTCGGTTCATGCAAAATCTTAAGGTCCTCGGTCTGGTCCAAGGCACCAAACCGCCCAATAATTCATTAATCGATAACTAAAACTTGAAATGTAGCTCTTCTTACTGGCCGATTGCATCAACGTAGATTCTTATTCTGTGTTCTAGTGTGCTGCTTGTACTGTGTCTGCATACTGCATCACGCGACAAGGGCTTGCAGACGATAAATGTAACCGTTTCAGAGAGAAAAGCGACCAATGTGACGATCTGGCGTTATGTCGATTCGATAGTAAATGACGGAAACGGGAGATTTTCTTAGGTTTTTACTACATATTAACACTTTACACAATTTCTCGTGTTACCTGGCTGCCAGTCCTCGGTTCATGCAAAATCTTAAGGTCCTCGGTCTGGTCCAAGGCACCAAACCGCCCAATAATTCATTAATCGATAACTAAAACTTGAAATGTAGCTCTTCTTACTGGCCGATTGCATCAACGTAGATTCTTATTCTGTGTTCTACTATGCCGCTTGTAGTGACTCTGCATACCGCATCACGCGACAAGGGCTTGCAGACGATAAATGTAACCGTTTCAGAGAGAAAAGCGACCACTGTGACGATCTGGCGTTTTGTCGATTCGATAGTAAATGACGGAAACGGGAGATTTTCTTAGGTTTTTACTACATATTAACCCTTTACACAATTTCTCGTGTTACCTGGCTGCCAGTCCTCGGTTCATGCAAAATCTTAAGGTCCTCGGTCTGGTCCAAGGCACCAAACCGCCCAATAATTCATAAATCGATAACTAAAACTGGAAATGTAGCTCTTCTTACTGGGCGATTGCATAAACTTAGATCCTTCTTCAGTGTTCTACTATGCCGCTTGTAGTGACTCTGCATACCGCATCACGCGACAAGGGCTTGCAGACGATAAATGTAACCGTTTCAGAGAGAAAAGCGACCACTGTGACGATCTGGCGTTATGTCGATTCGATAGTAAATGACGGAAACGGGAGATTTTCTTAGGTTTTTACTACATATTAACACTTTACACAATTTCTCGTGTTACCTGGCTGACAGTCCTCGGTTCATGCAAAATCTTAAGGTCCTCGGTCTGGTCCAAGGCACCAAACCGCCCAATAATTCATTAATCGATAACTAAAACTTGAAATGTAGCTCTTCTTACTGGGCGATTGCATAAACTTAGATGCTTCTTCAGTGTTCTACTATGCCGCTTGTAGTGACTCTGCATACCGCATCACGCGACAAGGGCTTGCAGACGATAAATGTAACCGTTTCAGAGAGAAAAGCGACCACTGTGAAGATCTGGCGTTATGTCGATTCGATAGTAAATGACGGAAACGGGAGATTTTCTTAGGTTTTTACTACATATTAACACTTTACACAATTTCTCGTGTTACCTGGCTGCCAGTCCTCGGTTCATGCAAAATCTTAAGGTCATCGGTCTGGTCCAAGGCACCAAACCGCCCAATAATTCATTAATCGATAACTAAAACTTGAAATGTAGCTCTTCTTACTGGCCGATTGCATCAACGTAGATTCTTATTCTGTGTTCTACTATGCCGCTTGTAGTGACTCTGCATACCGCATCACGCGACAAGGGCTTGCAGACGATAAATGTAACCGTTTCAGAGAGAAAAGCGACCACTGTGACGATCTGGCGTGATGTCGATTCGATAGTAAATGACGGAAACGGGAGATTTTCTTAGGTTTTTACTACATATTAACACTTTACACAATTTCTCGTGTTACCTGATGCCAGTCCTCGGTTCATGCAAAATCTTAAGGTCCTCGGTCTGGTCCAAGGCACCAAACCGCCCAATAATTCATTAATCGATAACTAAAACTTGAAATGTAGCTCTTCTTACTGGCCGATTGCATAAACTTAGATGCTTCTTCAGTGTTCTACTATGCCGCTTGTAGTGACTCTGCATACCGCATCACGCGATAAGGGCTTGCAGACGATAAATGTAACCGTTTCAGAGAGAAAAGCGACCACTGTGACGATCTGGCGCTATGTCGATTCGATAGTAAATGACGGAAACGGGAGATTTTCTTAGGTTTTTACTACATATTAACACTTTACACAATTTCTCGTGTTACCTGGCTGCCAGTCCTCGGTTCATGCAAAATCTTAAGGTCCTCGGTCTGGTCCAAGGCACCAAACCGCCCAATACTTCATAAATCGATAACTAAAACTTGAAATGTAGCTCTTCTTACTGGGCGATTGCATAAACTTAGATGCTTCTTCAGTGTTCTACTATGCCGCTTGTAGTGACTCTGCTTACCGCATCACGCGACAAGGGCTTGCAGACGATAAATGTAACCGTTTCAGAGAGAAAAGCGACCACTGTGACGATCTGGCGCTATGTCGATTCGATAGTAAATGACGGAAACGGGAGATTTTCTTAGGTTTTTACTACATATTAACACTTTACACAATTTCTCGTGTTACCTGGCTGCCAGTCCTCGGTTCATGCAAAATCTTAAGGTCCTCGGTCTGGTCCAAGGCACCAAACCGCCCAATACTTCATAAATCGATAACTAAAACTTGAAATGTAGCTCTTCTTACTGGGCGATTGCATAAACTTAGATGCTTCTTCAGTGTTCTACTATGCCGCTTGTAGTGACTCTGCTTACCGCATCACGCGACAAGGGCTTGCAGACGATAAATGTAACCGTTTCAGAGAGAAAAGCGACCACTGTGACGATCTGGCGTTATGTCGTTTCGATAGTAAATGACGGAAACGGGAGATTTTCTTAGGTTTTTACTACATATTAACACTTTACACAATTTCTCGTGTTACCTGGCTGCCAGTCCTCGGTTCATGCAAAATCTTAAGGTCCTCGGTCTGGTCCAAGGCACCAAACCGCCCAATAATTCATGAATCGATAACTAAAACTTGAAATGTAGCTCTTCTTACTGGCCGATTGCATAAACTTAGATGCTTCTTCAGTGTTCTACTATGCCGCTTGTAGTGACTCTGCATACCGCATCACGCGACAAGGGCTTGCAGACGATAAATGTAACCGTTTCAGAGAGAAAAGCGACCACTGTGACGATCTGGCGTTATGTCGATTCGATAGTAAATGACGGAAACGGGAGATTCTCTAAGGTTTTTACTACATATTAACACTTTACACAATTTCTCGTGTTACCTGGCTGACAGTCCTCGGTTCATGCAAAATCTTAACGTCCTCGGTCTGGTCCAAGGCACCAAACCGCCCAATAATTCACTAATCGATAACTAAAACTTGAAATGTAGCTCTTCTTACTGGGCGATAGCATATACTTAGATGCTTCTTCAGTGTTCTACTATGCCGCTTGTAGTGACTCTGCATACCGCATCACGCGACAAGGGCTTGCAGACGATAAATGTAACCGTTTCAGAGAGAAAAGCGACCACTGTGACGATCTGGCGTTATGTCGATTCGATAGTAATTGACGGAAACGGGAGATTTTCTTAGGTTTTTACTACATATTAACACTCTACACAATTTCTCGTGTTACCTGGCTGCCAGTCCTCGGTTCATGCAAAATCTTAAGGTCCTCGGTCTGGTCCAAGGCACCAAACCGCCCAATAATTCATTAATCGATAACTAAAACTTGAAATGTAGCTCTTCTTACTGGCCGATTGCATCAACGTAGATTCTTATTCTGTGTTCTAGTGTGTTGCTTGTACTGTGTCTGCATACCGCATCACGCGACAAGGGCTTGCAGACGATAAATGTAACCGTTTCAGAGAGAAAAACGACCGATGTGACGATCTGGCGTTATGCCGATTCGATAGTAAATGACGGAAACGGGAGATTTTCTTAGGTTTTTACTACATATTAACACTTTACACAATTTCTCGTGTTACCTGGCTGACAGTCCTCGGTTCATGCAAAATCTTAAGGTCCTCGGTCTGGTCCAAGGCACCAAACCGCCCAATAATTCATTAATCGATAACTAAAACTTGAAATGTAGCTCTTCTTACAGGCCGATTGCATCAACGTAGATTCTTATTCTGTGTTCTAGTGTGCTGCTTGTACTGTGTCTGCATACCGCATCACGCGACAAGGGCTTGCAGACGATAAATGTAACCGTTTCAGAGAGAAAAGCGACCACTGTGACGATCTGGCGTTATGTCGATTCGATAGTAAATGACGGAAACGGGAGATTTTCTTATGTTTTTACTACATATTAACACTTTACACAATTTCACGTGTTACCTGGCTGCCAGTCCTCGGTTCATGCAAAATCTTAAGGTCCTCGGTCTGGTCCAAGGCACCAAACCGCCCAATAATTCATTAATCGATAACTAAAACTTGAAATGTAGCTCTTCTTCCTGGCCGATTGCATCAACGTAGATTCTTATTCTGTGTTCTAGTGTGCTGCTTGTACTGTGTCTGCATACCGCATCCTGCGACAAGGGCTTGCAGACGATAAATGTAACCGTTTCAGAGAGAAAAGCGACCACTGTGACGATCTGGCGTTATGTCGACTCGATAGTAAATGACGGAAACGGGAGATTTTCTTAGGTTTTTACTACATATTAACATTTTACACAATTTCTCGTGTTACCTGGCTGCCAGTCCTCGGTTCATGCAAAATCTTAAGGTCCTCGGTCTGGTCCAAGGCACCAAACCGCCCAATAATTCATTAACCGATTACTAAAACTTGAAATGTAGCACTTCTTACTGGACGATTGCATCAACGTAGATTCTTATTCTGTGTTCTACTATGCCGCTTGTAGTGACTCTGCATACCGCATCACGCGACAAGGGCTTGCAGACGATAAATGTAACCGTTTCAGAGAGAAAAGCGACCACTGTGACGATCTGGCGTTATGTCGATTCGATAGTAAATGACGGAAACGGGAGATTTTCTTAGGTTTTTACTACATATTAACACTTTACACAATTTCTCGTGTTACCTGGCTGCCAGTCCTCGGTTCATGCAAAATCTTAAGGTCCTCGGTCTGGTCCAAGGCACCAAACCGCCCAATAATTCATTAATCGATAACTAAAACTTGAAATGTAGCTCTTCTTACTGGCCGATTGCATCAACGTAGATGCTTCTTCAGTGTTCTAGTGTGCTGCTTGTACTGTGTCTGCATACCGCATCACGCGACAAGGGCTTGCAGACGATAAATGTAACCGTTTCAGAGAGAAAAGCGACCAATGTAACGATCTGGCGTTATGTCGATTCGATAGTAAATGACGGAAACGGGAGATTTTCTTAGGTTTTTACTACATATTAACACTTTACACAATTTCTCGTGTTACCTGGCTGCCAGTCCTCGGTTCATGCAAAATCTTAAGGTCCTCGGTCTGGTCCAAGGCACCAAACCGCCCAATAATTCATTAATCGATAACTAAAACTTGAAATGTAGCTCTTCTTACTGGCCGATTGCATAAACTTAGATGCTTCTTCAGTGTTCTACTATGCCGCTTGTAGTGACTCTGCATACCGCATCACGCGACAAGGGCTTGCAGACGATAAATGTAACCGTTTCAGAGAGAAAAGCGACCACTGTGACGATCTGGCGCTATGTCGATTCGATAGTAAATGACGGAAACGGGAGATTTTCTTAGGTTTTTACTACATATTAACACTTTACACAATTTCTCGTGTTACCTGGCTGCCAGTCCTCGGTTCATGCATAATCTTAAGGTCCTCGGTCTGGTCCAAGGCACCAAACCGCTCAATAATTCATAAATCGATAACTAAAACTTGAAATGTAGCTCTTCTTACTGGGCGATTGCATAAACTTAGATGCTTCTTCAGTGTTCTACTATGCCGCTTGTAGTGACTCTGCATACCGCATCACGCGACAAGGGCTTGCAGACGATAAATGTAACCGTTTCAGAGAGAAATGCGACCAATGTGACGATCTGGCGTTATGTCGATTCGATAGTAAATGACGGAAACGGGAGATTTTCTTAGGTTTTTACTACATATTAACACTTTACACAATTTCTCGTGTTACCTGGCTGCCAGTCCTCGGTTCATGCAAAATCTTAACGTCCTCGGTCTGGTCCAAGGCACCAAACCGCCCAATAATTCATTAATCGATAACTAAAATTTGAAATGTAGCTATTCTTACTGGGCGATTGCATAAACTTAGATGCTTCTTCAGTGTTCTACTATGCCGCTTGTAGTGACTCTGCATACCGCATCACGCGACAAGGGCTTGCAGACGATAAATGTAACCGTTTCAGAGAGAAAAGCGACCACTGTGACGATCTGGCGCTATGTCGATTAGATAGTAAATGACGGAAACGGGAGATTTTCTTAGGTATTTACTACATATTAACACTTTACACAATTTCTCGTGTTACCTGGCTGCCAGTCCTCGGTTCATGCAAAATCTTAAGGTCCTCGGTCTGGTCCAAGGCACCAAACCGCCCAATAATTCATTAATAGATAACTTAAACTTGAAATGTAGCTCTCCTTACTGGCCGATTGCATCAACGTAGATTCTTATTCTGTGTTCTAGTGTGCTGCTTGTACTGTGTCTGCATACCGCATCACGCGACAAGGGCTTGCAGACGATAAATGTAACCGTTTCAGAGAGAAAAGCGACCACTGTGACGATCTGGCGTTATGTCGATTCGATAGTAAATGACGGAAACGGGAGATTTTCTTAGGTTTTTACTACATATTAACACTTTACACAATTTCTCGTGTTACCTGGCTGCCAGTCCTCGGTTCATGGAAAATCTTAAGGTCCTCGGTCTGGTCCAAGGCACCAAACCGCCCAATAATTCATGAATCGATAACTAAAACTTGAAATGTAGCTCTTCTTACTGGCCGATTGCATAAACTTAGATGCTTCTTCAGTGTTCTACTATGCCGCTTGTAGTGACTCTGCATACCGCATCACGCGACAAGGGCTTGCAGACGATAAATGTAACCGTTTCAGAGAGAAAAGCGACCACTGTGACTATCTGGAGTTATGTCGATTCGATAGTAAATAACGGAAACAGGAGATTATCTTATATTTTTACTACATATTAAAACTTTCCACATTTTCTCGTGTTACGTGGCTGCCAGGCCTCGGTTCATGCAAAATCTTAAGGCCCTCGGTCATGTCAAAGGCATTAAACCGGCCAATAATTCATTAATCGATAACTAAAACTTGAAATGTAGCTCTTCTTACTGGGCGATAGCATATACTTAGATGCTTCTTCAGTGTCCTACTATGCCGCTTGTAGTGACTCTGCATACCGCATCACGCGACAAGGGCTCGCAGACGATAAATGTAACCGTTTCAGAGAGAAAAGCGACCACTGTGACGATCTGGCGTTATGTCGATTCGATAGTAATTGACGGAAACGGGAGATTTTCTTAGGTTTTTACTACATATTAACACTTTACACAATTTCTCGTGTTACCTGGCTGCCAGTCCTCAGTTCATGCAAAATCTTAAGGTCCTCGGTCTGGTCCAAGGCACCAAACCGCCCAATAATTCATTAATCGATAACTAAAACTTGAAATGTAGCTCTTCTTATTGGCCGATTGCATCAACGTAGATTCTTATTCTGTGTTCTAGTGTGCTGCTTGTACTGTCTCTGCATACCGCATCACGCGACAAGGGCTTGCAGACGATAAATGTAACCGTTTCAGAGAGAAAAACGACCGATGTGACGATCTGGCGTTATGCCGATTCGATAGTAAATGACGGAAACGGGAGATTTTCTTAGGTTTTTACTACATATTAACACTTTACACAATTTCTCGTGTTACCTGGCTGACAGTCCTCGGTTCATGCAAAATCTTAAGGTCCTCGGTCTGGTCCAAGGCACCAAACCGCCCAATAATTCATTAATCGATAACTAAAACTTGAAATGTAGCACTTCTTACTGGCCGATTGCATCAACGTAGATTCATATTCTGTGTTCTAGTGTGCTGCTTGTACTGTGTCTGCATACCGCATCACGCGACAAGGGCTTGCAGACGATAAATGTAACCGTTTCAGAGAGAAAAGCGACCACTGTGACGATCTGGCGTTATGTCGATTCGATAGTAAATGGCGGAAACGGGAGATTTTCTTAGGTTTTTACTACATATTAACACTTTACACAATTTTTCGTGTTACCTGGCTGCCAGTCCTCGGTTCATGCAAAATCTTAAGGTCCTCGGTCTGGTCCAAGGCACCACACCGCCCAATAATTCATTAATCGATAACTAAAACTTGAAATGTAGCTCTTCTTACTGGCCGATTGCATCAACGTAGATTCTTATTCTGTGTTCTAGTGTGCTGCTTGTACTGTGTCTGCATACCGCATCACGCGACAAGGGCTTGCAGACGATAAATGTAACCGTTTCAGAGAGAAAAGCGACCACTGTGACGATCTGGCGTTATGTCGATTCGATAGTAAATGACGGAAACGGGAGATTTTCTTAGGTTTTTACTACATATTAACACTTTACACAATTTCTCGTGTTACCTGACTGCCAGTCCTCGGTTCATGCAAAATCTTAAGGTCCTCGGTCTGGTCCAAGGCACCAAACCGCCCAATAATTCATTAATCGATAACTAACACTTGAAATGTAGCTCTTCTTACTGGCCGATTGCATCAACGTAGATTCTTATTCTGTGTTCTAGTGTGCTGCTTGTACTGTGTCTGCATACCGCATCACGCGACAAGGGCTTGCAGACGATAAATGTAACCGTTTCAGAGAGAAAAGCGACCACTGTGACGATCTGGCGTTATGTCGATTCGATAGTAAATGACGGAAACGGGAGATTTTCTTAGGTTTTTACTACATATTAACACTTTACACAATTTTTCGTGTTACCTGGCTGCCAGTCCTCGGTTCATGCAAAATCTTAAGGTCTTCGGTCTGGTCCAAGGCACAAAACCGCCCAATAATTCATTAATCGATAACTAAAACTTGAAATGTAGCTCTTCTTACTGGCCGATTGCATCAACGTAGATTCTTATTCTGTGTTCTAGTGTGCTGTTTGTACTGTGTCTGCATACCGCATCACGCGACAAGGGCTTGCAGACGATAAATGTAACCGTTTCAGAGAGAAAAGCGACCACTGTGACGATCTGGCGTTATGTCGATTCGATAGTAATTGACGGAAACGGGAGATTTTCTTAGGTTTTTACTACATATTAACACTTTACACAATTTCTCGTGTTACCTGGCTGCCAGTCCTCGGTTCATGCAAAATCTTAAGGTCCTCGGTCTGGTCCAAGGAACCAAACCGCCCAATAATTCATTAATCGATAACTAAAACTTGAAATGTAGCTCTTCTTACTGGCCGATTGCATCAACGTAGATTCTTATTCTGTGTTCTAGTGTGCTGCTTGTACTGTGTCTGCATACCGCATCACGCGACAAGGGCTTGCAGACGATAAATGTAACCGTTTCAGAGAGAAAAACGACCGATGTGACGATCTGGACTTATGCCGATTCGATAGTAAATGACGGAAACGGGAGATTTTCTTAGGTTTTTACAACATATTAACACTTTACACAATTTCTCGTGTTACCTGGCTGACAGTCCTCGGTTCATGCAAAATCTTAAGGTCCTCGGTCTGGTCCAAGGCACCAAACCGCCCAATAATTCATTAATCGATAACTAAAACTTGAAATGTAGCTCTTCTTACTGGCCGATTGCATCAACGTAGATTCATATTCTGTGTTCTAGTATGCTGCTTGTACTGTGTCTGCATACCGCATCACGCGACAAGGGCTTGCAGACGATAAATGTAACCGTTTCAGAGAGAAAAGCGACCACTGTGACGATCTGGCGTTATGTCGATTCGATAGTAAATGACGGAAACGGGAGATTTTCTTGGGTTTTTACTACATATTAACACTTTACACAATTTCTCGTGTTACCTGGCTGCCAGTCCTCGGTTCATGCAAAATCTTAAGGTCCTCGGTCTGGTCCAAGGCACCAAACCGCCCAATAATTCATTAATCGATAACTAAAACTTGAAATGTAGCTCTTCTTCCTGGCCGATTGCATCAACGTAGATTCTTATTCTGTGTTCTAGTGTGCTGCTTGTACTGTGTCTGCATACCGCATCACGCGACAAGGGCTTGCAGACGATAAATGTAACCGTTTCAGAGAGAAAAGCGACCACTGTGACGATCTGGCGTTATGTCGATTCGATAGTAAATGACGGAAACGGGAGATTTTCTTAGGTTTTTACTACATATTAACACTTTACACAATTTCTCGTGTTACCTGGCTGCCAGTCCTCGGTTCATGCAAAATCTTAAGGTCCTCGGTCTGGTCCAAGGCACCAAACCGCCCAATAATTCATTAATCGATAACTAAAACTAGAAATGTAGCTCTTCTTACTGGGCGATTGCATAAACTTAGATGCTTCTTCAGTGTTCTACTATGCCGCTTGTAGTGACTCTGCATACCGCATCACGCGACAAGGGCTTGCAGATGATAAATGTAACCGTTTCAGAGGGAAAAGCGACCACTGTGACGATCTGGCGTTATGTCGATTCGATAGTAAATGACGGAAACGGGAGATTTTCTTGGGTTTTTACTACATATTAACACTTTACACAATTTCTCGTGTTACCTGGCTGCCAGTCCTCGGTTCATGCAAAATCTTAAGGTCCTCGGTCTGGTCCAAGGCACCAAACCGCCCAATAATTCATTAATCGATAACTAAAACTTGAAATGTAGCTCTTCTTACTGGCCGATTGCATCAACGTAGATTCTTATTCTGTGTTCTAGTGTGCTGCTTGTACTGTGTCTGCATACCGCATCACGCGACAAGGGCTTGCAGACGATAAATGTAACCGTTTCAGAGAGAAAAGCGACCAATGTAACGATCTGGCGTTATGTCGATTCGATAGTAAATGACGGAAACGGGAGATTTTCTTAGGTTTTTACTACATATTAACACTTTACACAATTTCTCGTGTTACCTGGCTGCCAGTCCTCGGTTCATGCAAAATCTTAAGGTCCTCGGTCTGGTCCAAGGCACCAAACCGCCCAATAATTCATTAATCGATAACTAAAACTTGAAATGTAGCTCTTCTTACTGGCCGATTGCATCAACGTAGATACTCATTCTGTGTTCTAGTGTGCTGCTTGTACTGTGTCTGCATACCGCATCACGTGACAAGGGCTTGCAGACGATAAATGTAACCGTTTCAGAGAGAAAAGCGACCACTGTGACGATCTGGCGTTATGTCGATTCGATAGTAAATGACGGAAACGGGAGATTTTCTTAGGTTTTTACTACATATTAACACTTTACACAATTTCTCGTGTTACCTGGCTGCCAGTCCTCGGTTCATGCAAAATCTTAAGGTCATCGGTCTGGTCCAAGGCACCAAACCGCCCAATAATTCATTAATCGATAACTAAAACTTGAAATGTAGCTCTTCTTACTGGCCGATTGCATCAACGTAGATTCTTATTCTGTGTTCTACTATGCCGCTTGTAGTGACTCTGCATACCGCATCACGCGACAAGGGCTTGCAGACGATAAATGTAACCGTTTCAGAGAGAAAAGCGACCACTGTGACGATCTGGCGTTATGTCGATTCGATAGTAAATGGCGGAAACGGGAGATTTTCTTAGGTTTTTACTACATATTAACACTTTACACAATTTCTCGTGTTACCTGGCTGCCAGTCCTCGGTTCATGCAAAATCTTAAGGTCCTCGGTCTGGTCCAAGGCACCACACCGCCCAATAATTCATTAATCGATAACTAAAACTTGAAATGTAGCTCTTCTTACTGGCCGATTGCATCAACGTAGATTCTTATTCTGTGTTCTAGTGTGCTGCTTGTACTGTGTCTGCATACCGCATCACGCGACAAGGGCTTGCAGACGATAAATGTAACCGTTTCAGAAAGAAAAGCGACCACTGTGACGATCTGGCGTTATGTCGATTCGATAGTAAATGACGGAAACGGGAGATTTTCTTAGGTTTTTACTACATATTAACACTTTACACAATTTCTCGTGTTACCTGGCTGCCAGTCCTCGGTTCATGCAAAATCTTAAGGTCCTCGGTCTGGTCCAAGGCACCAAACCGCCCAATAATTCATTAATCGATAACTAACACTTGAAATGTAGCTCTTCTTACTGGCCGATTGCATCAACGTAGATTCTTATTCTGTGTTCTAGTGTGCTGCTTGTACTGTGTCTGCATACCGCATCACGCGACAAGGGCTTGCAGACGATAAATGTAACCGTTTCAGAGAGAAAAGCGACCACTGTGACGATCTGGCGTTATGTCGATTCGATAGTAAATGACGGAAACGGGAGATTTTCTTAGGTTTTTACTACATATTAACACTTTACACAATTTCTCGTGTTACCTGGCTGCCAGTCCTCGGTTCATGCAAAATCTTAAGGTCCTCGGTCTGGTCCAAGGCACAAAACCGCCCAATAATTCATTAATCGATAACTAAAACTTGAAATGTAGCTCTTCTTACTGGCCGATTGCATCAACGTAGATTCTTATTCTGTGTTCTACTATGCCGCTTGTAGTGACTCTGCATACCGCATCACGCGACAAGGGCTTGCAGACGATAAATGTAACCGTTTCAGAGAGAAAAGCGACCAATGTAACGATCTGGCGTTATGTCGATTCGATAGTAAATGACGGAAACGGGAGATTTTCTTAGGTTTTTACTACATATTAACACTTTACACAATTTCTCGTGTTACCTGGCTGCCAGTCCTCGGTTCATGCAAAATCTTAAGGTCCTCGGTCTGGTCCAAGGCACCAAACCGCCCAATAATTCATTAATCGATAACTAAAACTTGAAATGTAGCTCTTCTTACTGGCCGATTGCATCAACGTAGATACTCATTCTGTGTTCTAGTGTGCTGCTTGTACTGTGTCTGCATACCGCATCACGTGACAAGGGCTTGCAGACGATAAATGTAACCGTTTCAGAGAGAAAAGCGACCACTGTGACGATCTGGCGTTATGTCGATTCGATAGTAAATGACGGAAACGGGAGAATTTCTTAGGTTTTTACTACATATTAACACTTTACACAATTTCTCGTGTTACCTGGCTGCCAGTCCTCGGTTCATGCAAAATCTTAAGGTCCTCGGTCTGGTCCAAGGCACCAAACCGCCCAATAATTCATTAATCGATAACTAAAACTTGAAATGTAGCTCTTCTTACTGGCCGATTGCATCAACGTAGATTCTTATTCTGTGTTCTACTATGCTGCTTGTAGTGACTCTGCATACCGCATCACGCGACAAGGGCTTGCAGACGATAAATGTAACCGTTTCAGAGAGAAAAGCGACCACTGTGACGATCTGGCGTTATGTCGATTCGATAGTAAATGGCGGAAACGGGAGATTTTCTTAGGTTTTTACTACATATTAACACTTTACACAATTTCTCGTGTTACCTGGCTGCCAGTCCTCGGTTCATGCAAAATCTTAAGGTCCTCGGTCTGGTCCAAGGCACCACACCGCCCAATAATTCATTAATCGATAACTAAAACTTGAAATGTAGCTCTTCTTACTGGCCGATTGCATCAACGTAGATTCTTATTCTGTGTTCTAGTGTGCTGCTTGTACTGTGTCTGCATACCGCATCACGCGACAAGGGCTTGCAGACGATAAATGTAACCGTTTCAGAGAGAAAAGCGACCACTGTGGCGATCTGGCGTTATGTCGATTCGATAGTAAATGACGGAAACGGGAGATTTCCTTAGGTTTTTACTACATATTAACACTTTACACAATTTCTCGTGTTACCTGGCTGCCAGTCCTCGGTTCATGCAAAATCTTAAGGTCCTCGGTCTGGTCCAAGGCACCAAACCGCCCAATAATTCATTAATCGATAACTAACACTTGAAATGTAGCTCTTCTTACTGGCCGATTGCATCAACGTAGATTCTTATTCTGTGTTCTAGTGTGCTGCTTGTACTGTGTCTGCATACCGCATCACGCGACAAGGGCTTGCAGACGATAAATGTAACCGTTTCAGAGAGAAAAGCGACCACTGTGACGATCTGGCGTTATGTCGATTCGATAGTAAATGACGGAAACGGGAGATTTTCTTAGGTTTTTACTACATATTAACACTTTACACAATTTCTCGTGTTACCTGGCTGCCAGTCCTCGGTTCATGCAAAATCTTAAGGTCCTCGGTCTGGTCCAAGGCACAAAACCGCCCAATAATTCATTAATCGATAACTAAAACTTGAAATGTAGCTCTTCTTACTGGCCGATTGCATCAACGTAGATTCTTATTCTGTGTTCTACTATGCCGCTTGTAGTGACTCTGCATACCGCATCACGCGACAAGGGCTTGCAGACGATAAATGTAACCGTTTCAGAGAGAAAAGCGACCAATGTGACGATCTGGCGTTATGTCGATTCGATAGTAAATGACGGAAACGGGAGATTTTCTTAGGTTTTTACTACATATTAACACTTTACACAATTTCTCGTGTTACCTGGCTGCCAGTCCTCGGTTCATGCAAAATCTTAAGGTCCTCGGTCTGGTCCAAGGCACCAAACCGCCCAATAATTCATTAATCGATAACTAAAACTTGAAATGTAGCTCTTCTTACTGGGCGATTGCATAAACTTATATGCTTCTTCAGTGTTCTACTATGCCGCTTGTAGTGACTCTGCATACCGCATCACGCGACAAGGGCTTGCAGACGATAAATGTAACCGCTTCAGAGAGAAAAGCGACCACTGTGACGATCTGGCGTTATGTCGATTCGATAGTAAATGACGGAAACGGGAGATTTTCTTAGGTTTTTACTACATATTAACGCTTTACACAATTTCTCGTGTTACCTGGCTGCCAGTCCTCGGTTCATGCAAAATCTTAAGGTCCTCGGTCTGGTCCAAGGCACCAAACCGCCCAATAATTCATTAATCGATAATTAAAATTTGAAATGTAGCTCTTCTTACTGGCCGATTGCATCAACGTAGATTCTTATTCTGTGTTCTAGTCATGGTGCCTTGGACCAGACCGAGGACCTTAAGATTTTGCATGAACCGAGGACTGGCAGCCAGGTAACACGAGAAATTGTGTAAAGTGTTAATATGTAGTAAAAACCTAAGAAAATCTCCCGTTTCCGTCATTTACTATCGAATCGACATAACGCCAGATCGTCACATTGGTCGCTTTTCTCTCTGAAACGGTTACATTTATCGTCTGCAAGCCCTTGTCGCGTGATGCGGTATGCAGACACAGTACAAGCAGCACACTAGAACACAGAATAAGAATCTACGTTGATGCAATCGGCCAGTAAGATGAGCTACATTTCAAGTTTTAGTTATCGATTAATGAATTATTGGGCGGTTTGGTGCCTTGGACCAGACCGAGGACCTTAAGATTTTGCATGAACCGAGGACTGGCAGCCAGGTAACACGAGAAATTGTGTAAAGTGTTAATATGTAGTAAAAACCCAAGAAAATCTCCCGTTTCCGTCATTTACTATCGAATCGACATAACGCCAGATCGTCACATTGGTCGCTTTTCTCTCTGAAACGGTTACATTTATCGTCTGCAAGCCCTTGTCGCGTGATGCGGTATGCAGACACAGTACAAGCAGCACACTAGAACACAGAATAAGAATCTACGTTGATGCAATCGGCCAGTAAGAAGAGCTACATTTCAAGTTTTAGTTATCGATTAATGAATTATTGGGCGGTTTGGTGCCTTGGACCAGACCGAGGACCTTAAGATTTTGCATGAACCGAGGACTGGCAGCCAGGTAACACGAGAAATTGTGTAAAGTGTTAATATGTAGTAAAAACCTAAGAAAATCTCCCGTTTCCGTCATTTACTATCGAATCGACATAACGCCAGATCGTCACATTGGTCGCTTTTCTCTCTGAAACGGTTACATTTATCGTCTGCAAGCCCTTGTCGCGTGATGCGGTATGCAGACACAGTACAAGCAGCACACTAGAACACAGAATAAGAATCTACGTTGATGCAATCGGCCAGTAAGAAGAGCTACATTTCAAGTTTTAGTTATCGATTAATGAATTATTGGGCGGTTTGGTGCCTTGGACCAGACCGAGGACCTTAAGATTTTGCATGAACCGAGGACTGGCAGCCAGGTAACACGAGAAATTGTGTAAAGTGTTAATATGTAGTAAAAACCTAAGAAAATCTCCCGTTTCCGTCATTTACTATCGAATCGACATAACGCCAGATCGTCACAGTGGTCGCTTTTCTCTCTGAAACGGTTACATTTATCGTCTGCAAGCCCTTGTCGCGTGATGCGGTATGCAGAGTCACTACAAGCGGCATAGTAGAACACTGAAGAAGCATCTAAGTTGATGCTTGTACTGTGTCTGCATACCGCATCACGCGACAAGTGCTTGCAGACGATAAATGTAACCGTTTCAGAGAGAAAAGCGACCACTGTGACGATCTGGCGTTATGTCGATTCGATAGTAAATGACGGAAACGGGAGATTTTCTTGGGTTTTTACTACATATTAAAAATTTACACAATTTCTCGTGTTATCTGGCTGCCAGTCCTCGGTTCATGCAAAATCTTAAGGTCCTCGGTCTGGTCCAAGGCACCAAACCGCCCAATAATTCATTAATCGATAACTAAAACTTGAAATGTAGCTCTTCTTACTGGCCGATTGCATCAACGTAGATTCTTATTCTGTGTTCTAGTGTGCTGCTTGTACTGTGTCTGCATACCGCATCACGCGACAAGGGCTTGCAGACGATAAATGTAACCGTTTCAGAGAGAAAAGCGACCACTGTGACGATCTGGCGTTATGTCGATTCGATAGTAAATGACGGAAACGGGAGATTTTCTTAGGTTTTTACTACATATTAACACTTTACACAATTTCTCGTGTTACCTGGCTGCCAGTCCTCGGTTCATGCAAAATCTTAAGGTCATCGGTCTGGTCCAAGGCACCAAACCGCCCAATAATTCATTAATCGATAACTAAAACTTGTAATGTAGCTCTTCTTACTGGGCGATTGCATGAACTTAGATTCTTCTTCAGTGTTCTGCTATGCCGCTTGTAGTGACTCTGCATACCGCATCACGCGACAAGGGCTTGCAGACGATAAATGTAACCGTTTCAGAGAGAAAAGCGACCACTGTGACGATCTGGCGTTATGTCGATTCGATAGTAAATGACGGAAACGGGAGATTTTCTTAGGTTTTTACTACATATTAACACTTTACACAATTTCTCGTGTTACCTGGCTGCCAGTCCTCGGTTCATGCAAAATCATAAGGTCCTCGGTCTGGTCCAAGGCACCAAACCGCCCAATAATTCATTAATCGATAACTAAAACTTGAAATGTAGCTCTTCTTCCTGGCCGATTGCATCAACGTAGATTCTTATTCTGTGTTCTAGTGTGCTGCTTGTACTGTGTCTGCATACCGCATCACGCGACAAGGGCTTGCAGACGATAAATGTAACCGTTTCAGAGAGAAAAGCGACCACTGTGACGATCTGGCGTTATGTCGATTCGATAGTAAATGACGGAAACGGGAGATTTTCTTAGGTTTTTACTACATATTAACACTTTACACAATTTCTCGTGTTACCTGGCTGCCAGTCCTCGGTTCATGCAAAATCTTAAGGTCCTCGGTCTGGTCCAAGGCACCAAACCGCCCAATAATTCATTAATCGATAACTAAAACTTGAAATGTAGCTCTTCTTCCTGGCCGATTACATCAACATAGATTCTTATTCTGTGTTCTAGTGTTCTGCTTGTATTGTGTCTGCATACCGCATCACGCGACAAGGGCTTGCAGACGATAAATGTAACCGTTTCAGAGAGAAAAACGACCACTGTGACGATCTGGCGTTATGTCGATTCGATAGTAAATGGCGGAAACGGGAGATTTTCTTAGGTTTTTACTACATATTAACACTTTACACAATTTCTCGTGTTACCTGGCTGCCAGTCCTCGGTTCATGCAAAATCTTAAGGTCCTCGGTCTGGTCCAAGGCACCAAACCGCCCAATAATTCATTATTCGATAACTAAAACTTGAAATGTAGCTCTTCTTACTGGGCGATTGCATAAACTTAGATGCTTCTTCAGTGTTCTACTATGCCGCTTGTAGTGACTCTGCATACCGCATCACGCGACAAGGGCTTGCAGACGATAAATGTAACCGTTTCAGAGAGAAAAGCGACCAATGTGACGATCTGGCGTTACGTCGATTCGATAGTAAATGACGGAAACGGGAGATTTTCTTGGGTTTTTACTACATATTAACACTTTCCACATTTTCTCGTGTTACCTGGCTGCCAGTCCTCGGTTCATACAAAATCTTAAGGTCCTCGGTCTGGTCCAAGGCACCAAACCGCCCAATAATTCATTAATCGATAACTAAAACTTGAAATGTAGCTCTTTTTACTGGGCGATTGCATCAACGTAGATTCTTATTCTGTGTTCTAGTGTGCTGCTTGTACTGTGTCTGCATACCGCATCACGCGACAAGGGCTTGCAGACGATAAATGTAACCGTTTCAGAGAGAAAAGCGACCACTGTGACGATCTGGCGTTATGTCGATTCGATAGTAAATGACGGAAACGGGAGATTTTCTTAGGTTTTTACTACATATTAACACTTTACACAATTTCTCGTGTTACCTGGCTGCCAGTCCTCGGTTCATGCAAAATCTTAAGGTCCTCGGTCTGGTCCAAGGCACCAAACCGCCCAATAATTCATTAATCGATAACTAAAACTTGAAATATAGCTCTTCTTACTGGGCGATTGCATAAACTTAGATGCTTCTTCAGTGTTCTACTATGCCGCTTGTAGTGACTCTGCATACCGCATAACGCGACAAGGGCTTGCAGACGATAATTGTAACCGTTTCAGAGAGAAAAGCGACCACTGTGACGAACTGCCGTTATGTCGATTCGATAGTAAATGACGGAAACGGGAGAGTTTCTTAAGTTTTTACTACATATTAACACTTTACACAATTTCTCGTGTTACCTGGCTGCCAGTCCTCGGTTCATGCAAAATCTTAAGGTCATCGGTCTGGTCCAAGGCACCAAACCGCCCAATAATTCATTAATCGATAACTAAAACTTGAAATATAGCTCTTCTTCCTGGCCGATTGCATCAACGTAGATTCTTCTTCTGTGTTCTAGTGTGCTGCTTGTACTGTGTCTGCATACCGCATCACGCGACAAGGGCTTGCAGACGATAAATGTAACCGTTTCAGAGAGAAAAGCGACCACTGTGACGATCTGGCGTTATGTCGATTCGATAGTAAATGACGGAAACGGGAGATTTTCTTAGGTTTTTACTACATATTAACACTTTACACAATTTCTCGTGTTACCTGGCTGCCAGTCCTCGGTTCATGCAAAATCTTAAGGTCATCGGTCTGGTCCAAGGCACCAAACCGCCCAATAATTCATTAATCGATAACTAAAACTTGAAATGTAGCTCTTCTTACTGGGCGATTGCATCAACGTAGATTCTTATTCTGTGTTCTAGTGTGCTGCTTGTACTGTGTCTGCATACCGCATCACGCGACAAGGGCTTGCAGACGATAAATGTAACCGTTTCAGAGAGAAAAGCGGCCACTGTGACGATCTGGCGTTATGTCGATTCGATAGTAAATGACGGAAACGGGAGATTTTCTTAGGTTTTTACTACATATTAACACTTTACACAATTTCTCGTGTTACCTGGCTGCCAGTCCTTGGTTCATGCAAAATCTTAAGGTCCTCGGTCTGGTCCAAGGCACCAAACCGCCCAATAATTCATTAATCGATAACTAAAACTTGAAATGTAGCTCTTCTTACTGGCCGATTGCATCAACGTAGATTCTTATTCTGTGTTCTAGTGTGCTGCTTGTACTGTGTCTGCATACCGCATCACGCGACAAGGGCTTGCAGACGATAAATGTAACCGTTTCAGAGAGAAAAGCGACCAATGTGACCATCTGGCGTTATGTCGATTCGATAGTAAATGACGGAAACGGGAGATTTTCTTAGGTTTTTACTACATATTAACACTTTACACAATTTCTCGTGTTACCTGGCTGCCAGTCCTCGGTTCATGCAAAATCTTAAGGTCCTCGGTCTGGTCCAAGGCACCAAACCGCCCAATAATTCATTAATCGATAACTAAAACTTGAAATGTAGCTCTTCTTACTGGCCGATTGCATCAACGTAGATTCTTATTCTGTGTTCTAGTGTGCAGCTTGTACTGTGTCTGCATACCGCATCACGCGACAGGGGCTTGCAGACGATAAATGTAACCGTTTCAGAGAGAAAAGCGGCCACTGTGACGATCTGGCGTTATGTCGATTCGATAGTAAATGACGGAAACGGGAGATTTTCTTAGGTTTTTACTACATATTAACACTTTACACAATTTCTCGTGTTACCTGGCTGCCAGTCCTCGGTTCATGCAAAATCTTAAGGTCCTCGGTCTGGTCCAAGGCACCAAACCGCCCAATAATTCATTAATCGATAACTAAAACTTGAAATGTAGCTCTTCTTACTGGCCGATTGCATCAACGTAGATTCTTATTCTGTGTTCTAGTGTGCTGCTTGTACTGTGTCTGCATACCGCATCACGCGAGAAGGGCTTGCAGACGATAAATGTAACCGTTTCAGAGAGAAAAGCGACCACTGTGACGATCTGGCGTTATGTCGATTCGATAGTAAATGACGGAAACGGGAGATTTTCTTAGGTTTTTACTACATATTAACACTTTACACAATTTCTCGTGTTACCTGGCTGCCAGTCCTCGGTTCATGCAAAATCTTAACGTCCTCGGTCTGGTCCAAGGCACCAAACCGCCCAATAATTCATTAATCGATAACTAAAACTTGAAATGTAGCTCTTCTTACTGGCCGATTGCATCAACGTAGATTCTTATTCTGTGTTCTAGTGTGCTGCTTGTACTGTGTCTGCATACCGCATCACGCAACAAGGGCTTGCAGACGATAAATGTAACCGTTTCAGAGAGAAAAGCGACCAATGTGACGATCTGGCGTTATGTCGATTCGATAGTAAATGACGGAAACGGGGGATTTTCTTAGGTTTTTACTACATATTAACACTTTACACAATTTCTCGTGTTACCTGGCTGCCAGTCCTTGGTTCATGCAAAATCTTAAGGTCCTCGGTCTGGTCCAAGGCACCAAACCGCCCAATAATACATTAATCGATAACTAAAACTTGAAATGTAGCTCTTCTTACTGGCCGATTGCATCAACGTAGATTCTTATTCTGTGTTCTAGTGTGCAGCTTGTACTGTGTCTGCATACCGCATCACGCGACAAGGGCTTGCAGACGATAAATGTAACCGTTTCAGAGAGAAAAGCGACCAATGTGACGATCTGGCGTTATGTCGATTCGATAGTAAATGACGGAAACGGGAGATTTTCTTAGGTTTTTACTACATATTAACACTTTACACAATTTCTCGTGTTACCTGGCTGCCAGTCCTCGGTTCATGCAAAATCTTAAGGTCCTCGGTCTGGTCCAAGGCACCAAACCGCCCAATAATTCATTAATCGATAACTAAAACTTGAAATGTAGCTCTTCTTACTGGCCGATTGCATCAACGTAGATTCTTATTCTGTGTTCTAGTGTGCAGCTTGTACTGTGTCTGCATACCGCATCACGCGACAAGGGCTTGCAGACGATAAATGTAACCGTTTCAGAGAGAAAAGCGGCCACTGTGACGATCTGGCGTTATGTCGATTCGATAGTAAATGACGGAAACGGGAGATTTTCTTAGGTTTTTACTACATATTAACACATTACACAATTTCTCGTGTTACCTGGCTGCCAGTCCTCGGTTCATGCAAAATCTTAAGGTCCTCGGTCTGGTCCAAGGCACCAAACCGCCCAATAATTCATTAATCGATAACTAAAACTTGAAATGTAGCTCTTCTTACTGGCCGATTGCATCAACGTAGATTCTTATTCTGTGTTCTAGTGTGCTGCTTGTACTGTGTCTGCATACCGCATCACGCGACAAGGGCTTGCAGACGATAAATGTAACCGTTTCAGAGAGAAAAGCGACCAATGTGACCATCCTGCGTTATGTCGATTCGACAGTAAATGACGGAAACGGGAGATTTTCTTAGGTTTTTACTACATATTAACACTTTACACAATTTCTCGTGTTACCTGGCTGCCAGTCCTCGGTTCATGCAAAATCTTAAGGTCCTCGGTCTGGTCCAAGGCACCAAACCGCCCAATAATTCATTAATCGATAACTAAAACTTGAAGTGTAGCTCTTCTTACTGGCCGATTGCATCAACGTAGATTCTTATTCTGTGTTCTAGTGTGCAGCTTGTACTGTGTCTGCATACCGCATCACGCGACAAGGGCTTGCAGACGATAAATGTAACCGTTTCAGAGAGAAAAGCGGCCACTGTGACGATCTGGCGTTATGTCGATTCGATAGTAAATGACGGAAACGGGAGATTTTCTTAGGTTTTTACTACATATTAACACTTTACACAATTTCTCGTGTTACCTGGCTGCCAGTCCTCGGTTCATGCAAAATCTTAAGGTCCTCGGTCTGGTCCAAGGCACCAAACCGCCCAATAATTCATTAATCGATAACTAAAACTTGAAATGTAGCTCTTCTTACTAGCCGATTGCATCAACGTAGATTCTTATTCTGTGTTCTAGTGTGCTGCTTGTACTGTGTCTGCATACCGCATCACGCGACAAGGGCTTGCAGACGATAAATGTAACCGTTTCAGAGAGAAAAGCGACCAATGTGACGATCTGGCGTTATGTCGATTCGATAGTAAATGACGGAAACGGGAGATTTTCTTAGGTTTTTACTACATATTAACACTTTACACAATTTCTCGTGTTACCTGGCTGCCAGTCCTCGGTTCATGCAAAATCTTAAGGTCCTCGGTCTGGTCCAAGGCACCAAACCGCCCAATAATTCATTAATCGATAACTAAAACTTGAAATGTAGCTCTTCTTACTGGCCGATTGCATCAACGTAGATTCTTATTCTGTGTTCTAGTGTGCAGCTTGTACTGTGTCTGCATACCGCATCACGCGACAAGGGCTTGCAGACGATAAATGTAACCGTTTCAGAGAGAAAAGCGGCCACTGTGACGATCTGGCGTTATGTCGATTCGATAGTAAATGACGGAAACGGGAGATTTTCTTAGGTTTTTACTACATATTAACACTTTACACAATTTCTCGTGTTACCTGGCTGTCAGTCCTCGGTTCATGCAAAATCTTAAGGTCCTCGGTCTGGTCCAAGGCACCAAACCGCCCAATATTTCATTAATCGATAACTAAAACTTGAAATGTAGCTCTTCTTACTGGCCGATTGCATCAACGTAGATTCTTATTCTGTGTTCTAGTGTGCTGCTTGTACTGTGTCTGCATACCGCATCACGCGACAAGGGCTTGCAGACGATAAATGTAACCGTTTCACAGAGAAAAGCGACCAATGTGACGATCTGGCGTTATGTCGATTCGATAGTAAATGACGGAAACGGGAGATTTTCTTAGGTTTTTACTACATGTTAACACTTTACACAATTTCTCGTGTTACCTGGCTGCCAGTCCTCGGTTCATGCAAAATCTTAAGGTCCTCGGTCTGGTCCAAGGCACCAAACCGCCCAATAATTCATTAATCGATAACTAAAACTTGAAATGTAGCTCTTCTTACTGGCCGATTGCATCAACGTAGATTCTTATTCTGTGTTCTAGTGTGCTGCTTGTACTGTGTCTGCATACCGCATCACGCGACAAGGGCTTGCAGACGATAAATGTAACCGTTTCAGAGAGAAAAGCGACCACTGTGACGATCTGGCGTTATGTCGATTCGATAGTAAATGACGGAAACGGGAGATTTTCTTGGGTTTTTACTACATATTAACACTTTCCACATTTTCTCGTGTTACCTGGCTGCCAGTCCTCGGTTCATACAAAATCTTAAGGTCCTCGGTCTGGTCCAAGGCACCAAACCGCCCAATAATTCATTAATCGATAACTAAAACTTGAAATGTAGCTCTTCTTACTGGGCGATTGCTTCAACGTAGACTCTTATTCTGTGTTCTAGTGTGCTGCTTGTACTGTGTCTGCATACCGCATCACGCGACAAGGGCTTGCAGACGATAAATGTAACCGTTTCAGAGAGAAAAGCGACCACTGTGACGATCTGGCGTTATGTCGATTCGATAGTAAATGACGGAAACGGGAGATTTTCTTAGGTTTTTACTACATATTAACACTTTACACAATTTCTCGTGTTACCTGGCTGCCAGTCCTCGGTTCATGCAAAATCTTAAGGTCCTCGGTCTGGTCCAAGGCACCAAACCGCCCAATAATTCATTAATCGATAACTAAAACTTGAAATATAGCTCTTCTTACTGGGCGATTGCATAAACGTAGATGCTTCTTCAGTGTTCTACTATGCCGCTTGTAGTGACTCTGCATACCGCATCACGCGACAAGGGCTTGCAGACGATAAATGTAACCGTTTCAGAGAGAAAAGCGACCACTGTGACGATCTGCCGTTATGTCGATTCGATAGTAAACGACGGAAACGGGAGATTTTCTTAGGTTTTTACTACATATTAACACTTTACACAATTTCTCGTGTTACCTGGCTGCCAGTCCTCGGTTCATGCAAAATCTTAAGGTCATCGGTCTGGTCCAAGGCACCAAACCGCCCAATAATTCATTAATCGATAACTAAAACTTGAAATATAGCTCTTCTTCCTGGCCGATTACATCAACGTAGATTCTTATTCTGTGTTCTAGTGTGCTGCTTGTACTGTGTCTGCATACCGCATCACGCGACAAGGGCTTGCAGACGATAAATGTAACCGTTTCAGAGAGAAAAGCGACCACTGTGACGATCTGGCGTTATGTCGATTCGATAGTAAATGACGGAAACGGGAGATTTTCTTAGGTTTTTACTACATATTAACACTTTACACAATTTCTCGTGTTACCTGGCTGCCAGTCCTCGGTTCATGCAAAATCTTAAGGTCCTCGGTCTGGTCCAAGGCACCAAACCGCCCAATAATTCATTAATCGATAACTAAAACTTGAAATGTAGCTCTTCTTACTGGGCGATTGCATCAACGTAGATTCTTATTCTGTGTTCTAGTGTGCTGCTTGTACTGTGTCTGCATACCGCATCACGCGACAAGGGCTTGCAGACGATAAATGTAACCGTTTCAGAGAGAAAAGCGACCACTGTGACGATCTGGCGTTATGTCGATTCGATAGTAAATGACGGAAACGGGAGATTTTCTCAGGTTTTTACTACATATTAACACTTTACACAATTTCTCGTGTTACCTGGCTGCCAGTCCTCGGTTCATGCAAAATCTTAAGGTCCTCGGTCTGGTCCAAGGCACCAAACCGCCCAATAATTCATTAATCGATAACTAAAACTTGAAATATAGCTCTTCTTACTGGGCGATTGCATAAACTTAGATGCTTCTTCAGTGTTCTACTATGCCGCTTGTAGTGACTCTGCATACCGCATCACGCGACAAGGGCTTGCAGACGATAAATGTAACCGTTTCAGAGAGAATAGCGACCACTGTGACGATCTGCCGTTATGTCGATTCGATAGTAAATGACGGAAACGGGAGATTTTCTTAGGTTTTTACTACATATTAACACTTTACACAATTTCTCGTGTTACCTGGCTGCCAGTCCTTGGTTCATGCAAAATCTTAAGGTCCTCGGTCTGGTCCAAGGCACCAAACCGCCCAATAATTCATTAATCGATAACTAAAACTTGAAATGTAGCTCTTCTTACTGGCCGATTGCATCAACGTAGATTCTTATTCTGTGTTCTAGTGTGCTGCTTGTACTGTGTCTGCATACCGCATCACGCGACAAGGGCTTGCAGACGATAAATGTAACCGTTTCAGAGAGAAAAGCGACCAATGTGACCATCTGGCGTTATGTCGATTCGATAGTAAATGACGGAAACGGGAGATTTTCTTAGGTTTTTACTACATATTAACACTTTACACAATTTCTCGTGTTACCTGGCTGCCAGTCCTCGGTTCATGCAAAATCTTAAGGTCCTCGGTCTGGTCCAAGGCACCAAACCGCCCAATAATTCATTAATCGATAACTAAAACTTGAAATGTAGCTCTTCTTACTGGCCGATTGCATCAACGTAGATTCTTATTCTGTGTTCTAGTGTGCAGCTTGTACTGTGTCTGCATACCGCATCACGCGACAAGGGCTTGCAGACGATAAATGTAACCGTTTCAGAGAGAAAAGCGGCCACTGTGACGATCTGGCGTTATGTCGATTCGATAGTAAATGACGGAAACGGGAGATTTTCTTAGGTTTTTACTACATATTAACACTTTACACAATTTCTCGTGTTACCTGGCTGCCAGTCCTCGGTTCATGCAAAATCTTAAGGTCCTCGGTCTGGTCCAAGGCACCAAACCGCCCAATAATTCATTAATCGATAACTAAAACTTGAAATGTAGCTCTTCTTACTGGCCGATTGCATCAACGTAGATTCTTATTCTGTGTTCTAGTGTGCTGCTTGTACTGTGTCTGCATACCGCATCACGCGACAAGGGCTTGCAGACGATAAATGTAACCGTTTCAGAGAGAAAAGCGACCACTGTGACGATCTGGCGTTATGTCGATTCGATAGTAAATGACGGAAACGGGAGATTTTCTTAGGTTTTTACTACATATTAACACTTTACACAATTTCTCGTGTTACCTGGCTGCCAGTCCTCGGTTCATGCAAAATCTTAACGTCCTCGGTCTGGTCCAAGGCACCAAACCGCCCAATAATTCATTAATCGATAACTAAAACTTGAAATGTAGCTCTTCTTACTGGCCGATTGCATCAACGTAGATTCTTATTCTGTGTTCTAGTGTGCTGCTTGTACTGTGTCTGCATACCGCATCACGCAACAAGGGCTTGCAGACGATAAATGTAACCGTTTCAGAGAGAAAAGCGACCAATGTGACGATCTGGCGTTATGTCGATTCGATAGTAAATGACGGAAACGGGGGATTTTCTTAGGTTTTTACTACATATTAACACTTTACACAATTTCTCGTGTTACCTGGCTGCCAGTCCTCGGTTCATGCAAAATCTTAAGGTCCTCGGTCTGGTCCAAGGCACCAAACCGCCCAATAATTCATTAATCGATAACTAAAACTTGAAATGTAGCTCTTCTTACTGGCCGATTGCATCAACGTAGATTCTTATTCTGTGTTCTAGTGTGCAGCTTGTACTGTGTCTGCATACCGCATCACGCGACAAGGGCTTGCAGACGATAAATGTAACCGTTTCAGAGAGAAAAGCGGCCACTGTGACGATCTGGCGTTATGTCAATTCGATAGTAAATGACGGAAACGGGAGATTTTCTTAGGTTTTTACTACATATTAACACTTTACACAATTTCTCGTGTTACCTGGCTGCCAGTCCTCGGTTCATGCAAAATCTTAAGGTCCTCGGTCTGGTCCAAGGCACCAAACCGCCCAATAATTCATTAATCGATAACTAAAACTTGAAATGTAGCTCTTCTTACTGGCCGATTGCATCAACGTAGATTCTTATTCTGTGTTGTAGTGTGCTGCTTGTACTGTGTCTGCATACCGCATTACGCGACAAGGGCTTGCAGACGATAAATGTAACCGTTTCAGAGAGAAAAGCGACCAATGTGACGATCTGGCGTTATGTCGATTCGATAGTAAATGACGGAAACGGGAGATTTTCTTAGGTTTTTACTACATATTAACACTTTACACAATTTCTCGTGTTACCTGGCTGCCAGTCCTCGGTTCATGCAAAATCTTAAGGTCCTCGGTCTGGTCCAAGGCACCAAACCGCCCAATAATTCATTAATCGATAACTAAAACTTGAAATGTAGCTCTTCTTACTGGCCGATTGCATCAACGTAGATTCTTATTCTGTGTTCTAGTGTGCTGCTTGTACTGTGTCTGCATACCGCATCACGCGACAAGGGCTTGCAGACGATAAATGTAACCGTTTCAGAGAGAAAAGCGACCAATGTGACGATCTGGCGTTATGTCGATTCGATAGTAAATGACGGAAACGGGAGATTTTCTTAGGTTTTTACTACATATTAACACTTTACACAATTTCTCGTGTTACCTGGCTGCCAGTCCTCGGTTCATGCAAAATCTTAAGGTCCTCGGTCTGGTCCAAGGCACCAAACCGCTCAGTATTTCATTAATCGATAACTAAAACTTGAAATGTAGCTCTTCTTACTGGCCGATTGCATCAACGTAGATTCTTATTCTGTGTTCTAGTGTGCTGCTTGTACTGTGTCTGCATACCGCATCACGCGACAAGGGCTTGCAGACGATAAATGTAACCGTTTCAGAGAGAAAAGCGACCAATGTGACGATCTGGCGTTATGTCGATTCGATAGTAAATGACGGAAACGGGAGATTTTCTTAGGTTTTTACTACATATTAACACTTTACACAATTTCTCGTGTTACCTGGCTGCAAAATCTTAACGTCCTCGGTCTGGTCCAAGGCACCAAACCGCCCAATAATTCATTAATCGATAACTAAAACTTGAAATGTAGCTCTTCTTACTGGCCGATTGCATCAACGTAGATTCTTATTCTGTGTTCTAGTGTGCTGCTTGTACTGTGTCTGCATACCGCATCACGCGACAAGGGCTTGCAGACGATAAATGTAAACGTTTCAGGGAGAAAAGCGACCAATGTGACGATCTGGCGTTGTGTCGATTCGATAGTAAATGACGGAAACGGGAGATTTTCTTAGGTTTTTACTACATATTAACACTTTACACAATTTCTCGTGTTGCCTTGCTGCCAGTCCTCGGTTCATGCAAAATCTTAAGGTCCTCGGTCTGGTCCAAGGCACCAAACCGCCCAATAATTCATTAATCGATAACTAAAACTTGAAATGTAGCTCTTCTTACCGGCCGATTGCATCAACGTAGATTCTTATTCTGTGTTCTAGTGTGCTGCTTGTACTGTGTCTGCATACCGCATCACGCGACAAGGGCTTGCAGACGATAAATGTAACCGTTTCAGAGAGAAAAGCGGCCACTGTGACGATCTGGCGTTATGTCGATTCGATAGTAAATGACGGAAACGGGAGATTTTCTTAGGTTTTTACTACATATTAACACTTTACACAATTTCTCGTGTTACCTGGCTGCCAGTCCTCGGTTCATGCAAAATCTTAAGGTCCTCGGTCTGGTCCAAGGCACCAAACCGCCCAATAATTCATTAATCGATAACTAAAACTTGAAATGTAGCTCTTCTTACTGGCCGATTCCATCAACGTAGATTCTTATTCTGTGTTCTAGTGTGCTGCTTGTACTGTGTCTGCATACCGCATCACGCGACAAGGGCTTGCAGACGATAAATGTAACCGTTTCAGAGAAAAAAGCGACCATTGTGACGATCTGGCGTTATGTCGATTCGATAGTAAATGACGGAAACGGGAGATTTTCTTAGGTTTTTACTACATATTAACACTTTACACAATTTCTCGTGTTACCTGGCTGCCAGTTCTCGGTTCATGCAAAATCTTAAGGTCCTCGGTCTGGTCCAAGGCACCAAACCGCCCAATAATTCATTAATCGATAACTAAAACTTGAAATGTAGCTCTTCTTACTGGCCGATTGCATCAACGTAGATTCTTATTCTGGGTTCTAGTGTGCAGCTTGTACTGTGTCTGCATACCGCATCACGCGACAAGGGCTTGCAGACAATAAATGTAACCGTTTCAGAGAGAAAAGCGGCCACTGTGACGATCTGGCGTTATTTCGATTCGATAGTAAATGACGGAAACGGGAGATTTTCTTAGGTTTTTACTACATATTAACACTTTACACAATTTCTCGTGTTACCTGGCTGTCAGTCCTCGGTTCATGCAAAATCTTAAGGTCATCGGTCTGGACCAAGGCACCAAACCGCCCAATAATTCATTAATCGATAACTAAAACTTGAAATGTAGCTCTTCTTACTGGCCGATTGCATCAACGTAGATTCTTTTTCTGTTTTCTAGTGTGCTGCTTGTACTGTGTCTGCATACCGCATCACGCGACAAGGGCTTGCAGACGATAAATGTAACCGTTTCAGAGAGAAAAGCGACCAATGTGAAGATCTGGCGTTATGTCGATTCGATAGTAAATGACGGAAACGGGAGATTTTCTTAGGTTTTTACTACATATTAACACTTTACACAATTTCTCGTGTTACCTGGTTGCCAGTCCTCGGTTCATGCAAAATCTTAACGTCCTCGGTCTGGTCCAAGGCACCAAACCGCCCAATAATTCATTAATCGATAACTAAAACTTGAAATGTAGCTCTTCTTACTGGCCGATTGCATCAACGTAGATTCTTATTCTGTGTTCTAGTGTGCTGCTTGTACTGTGTCTGCATACCGCATCACGCGACAAGGGCTTGCAGACGATAAATGTAACCGTTTCAGAGAGAAAAGCGACCAATGTGACCATCTGGCGTTATGTCGATTCGATAGTAAATGACGGAAACGGGAGATTTTCTTAGGTTTTTACTACATATAAACACTTTACACAATTTCTCGTGTTGCCTCTCTGCCAGTCCTCGGTTCATGCAAAATCTTAAGGTCCTCGGTCTGGTCCAAGGCACCAAACCGCCCAATAATTCATTAATCGATAACTAAAACTTGAAATGTAGCTCTTCTTACTGGCCGATTGCATCAACGTAGATTCTTATTCTTTGTTCTAGTGTGCTGCTTGTACTGTGTCTGCATACCGCATCACGCGACAAGGGCTTGCAGACGATAAATGTAACCGTTTCAGAGAGAAAAGCGACCACTGTGACGATCTGGCGTTATGTCGATTCGATAGTAAATGACGGAAACGGGAGATTTTCTTAGGTTTTTACTACATATTAACACTTTACACAACTTCTCGTGTTACCTGGCTGCCAGTCCTCGGTTCATGCAAAATCTTAAGGTCCTCGGTCTGGTCCAAGGCACCAAACCGCCCAATAATTCATTAATCGATAACTAAAACTTGAAATGTAGCTCTTCTTACTGGCCGATTGCATCAACGTAGATTCTTATTCTGTGTTCTAGTGTGCTGCTTGTACTGTGTCTGCATACCGCATCACGCGACAAGGGCTTGCAGACGATAAATGTAACCGTTTCAGAGAGAAAAGCGACCAATGTGACGACCTGGCGTTATGTCGATTCGATAGTAAATGACGGAAACGGGAGATTTTCTTAGGTTTTTACTACATATTAACACTTTACACAATTTCTCGTGTTACCTGGCTGCCAGTCCTCGGTTCATGCAAAATCTTAAGGTCCTCGGTCTGGTCCAAGGCACCAAACCGCCCAATAATTCATTAATCGATAACTAAAACTTGAAATGTAGCTCTTCTTACTGGGCGATTGCATAAACTTAGATGCTTCTTCAGTGTTCTACTATGCCGCTTGTAGTGACTCTGCATACCGCATCACGCGACAAGGGCTTGCAGACGATAAATGTAACCGTTTCAGAGAGAAAAGCGACCACTGTGACGATCTGGCGTTATGTCGATTCGATAGTAAATGACGGAAACGGGAGATTTTCTTAGGTTTTTACTACATATTAACACTTTACACAATTTCTCGTGTTACCTGGCTGCCAGTCCTCGGTTCATGCAAAATCTTAAGGTCCTCGGTCTGGTCCAAGGCACCAAACCGCCCAATAATTCATTAATCGATAACTAAAACTTGAAATGTAGCTCTTCTTACTGGGCGATTGCATAAACTTAGATGCTTCTTCAGTGTTCTACTATGCCGCTTGTAGTGACTCTGCATACCGCATCACGCGACAAGGGCTTGCAGACGATAAATGTAACCCTTTCAGAGAGAAAAGCGACCACTGTGACGATCTGGCGTTATGTCGATTCGATAGTAAATAACGGAAACGGGAGATTTTCCTAGGTTTTTACTACATATTAACACTTTACAGAATTTCTCGTCTTACCTGGCTGCCAGTCCTCGGTTCATGCAAAATCTTAAGGTCCTCGGTCTGGTCCAAGGCACCAAACCGCCCAATAATTCATTAATCGATAACTAAAACTTGAAATGTAGCTCTTCTTACTGGGCGATTGCATAAACTTAGATGCTTCTTCAGTGTTCTACTATGCCGCTTGTAGTGACTCTGCATACCGCATCACGCGACAAGGGCTTGCAGACGATAAATGTAACCGTTTCAGAGAGAAAAGCGACCACTGTGACGATCTGGCGTTATGTCGATTCGATAGTAAATGACGGAAACGGGAGATTTTCTTAGGTTTTTACTACATATTAACACTTTACACAATTTCTCGTGTTACCTGGCTGCCAGTCCTCAGTTCATGCAAAATCTTAAGGTCCTCGGTCTGGTCCAAGGCACCAAACCGCCCAATAATTCATTAATCGATAACTAAAACTTGAAATGTAGCTCTTCTTACTGGGCGATTGCATAAACTTAGATGCTTCTTCAGTGTTCTACTATGCCGCTTGTAGTGACTCTGCATACCGCATCACGCGACAAGGGCTTGCAGACGATAAATGTAATCGTTTCAGAGAGAAAAGCGACCAATGTGACGATCTGGCGTTATGTCGATTCGATAGTAAATGACGGAAACGGGAGATTTTCTTAGGTTTTTACTACATATTAACACTTTACACAATTTCTTGTGTTACCTGGCTGCCAGTCCTCGGTTCATGCAAAATCTTAAGGTCCTCGGTCTGGTCCAAGGCACCAAACCGCCCAATAATTCATTAATCGATAACTAAAACTTGAAATGTAGCTCTTCTTACTGGCCGATTGCATCAACGTAGATTCTTATTCTGTGTTCTAGTGTGCTGCTTGTACTGTGTCTGCATACCGCATCACGCGACAAGGGCTTGCAGACGATAAATGTAACCGTTTCAGAGAGAAAAGCGACCACTGTGACGATCTGGCGTTATGTCGATTCGATAGTAAATGACGGAAACGGGAGATTTTCTTAGGTTTTTACTACATATTATCACTTTACACAATTTCTTGTGTTACCTGGCTGCCAGTCCTCGGTTCATGCAAAATCTTAAGGTCCTCGGTCTGGTCCAAGGCACCAAACCGCCCAATAATTCATTAATCGATAACTAAAACTTGAAATGTAGCTCTTCTTACTGGGCGATTGCATAAACTTAGATGCTTCTTCAGTGTTCTACTATGCCGCTTGTAGTGACTCTGCATACCGCATCACGCGACAAGGGGTTGCAGACGATAAATGTAACCGTTTCAGAGAGAAAAGCGACCACTGTGACGATCTGGCGTTATGTCGATTCGATAGTAAATGACGGAAACGGGAGATTTTCTTAGGTTTTTACTACATATTAACACTTTACACAATTTCTCGTGTTACCTGGCTGCCAGTCCTCGGTTCATGCAAAATCTTAAGGTCCTCGGTCTGGTCCAAGGCACCAAACCGCCCAATAATTCATTAATCGATAACTAAAACTTGAAATGTAGCTCTTCTTACTGGGCGATTGCATAAACTTAGATGCTTCTTCAGTGTTCTACTATGCCGCTTGTAGTGACTCTGCATACCGCATCACGCGACAAGGGCTTGCAGACGATAAATGTAACCCTTTCAGAGAGAAAAGCGACCACTGTGACGATCTGGCGTTATGTCGATTCGATAGTAAATAACAGAAACGGGAGATTTTCTTATGTTTTTACTACATATTAACACTTTACAGAATTTCTCGTGTTACCTGGCTGCCAGTCCTCGGTTCATGCATAATCTTAAGGTCCTCGGTCTGGTCCAAGGCACCAAACCGCCCAATAATTCATTAATCGATAACTAAAACTTGAAATGTAGCTCTTCTTACTGGGCGATTGCATAAACTTAGATGCTTCTTCAGTGTTCTACTATGCCGCTTGTAGTGACTCTGCATACCGCATCACGCGACAAGGGCTTGCAGACGATAAATGTAACCGTTTCAGAGAGAAAAGCGACCACTGTGACGATCTGGCGTTATGTCGATTCGATAGTAAATGACGGAAACGGGAGATTTTCTTAGGTTTTTACTACATATTAACACTTTACACAATTTCTCGTGTTACCTGGCTGCCAGTCCTCAGTTCATGCAAAATCTTAAGGTCCTCGGTCTGGTCCAAGGCACCAAACCGCCCAATAATTCATTAATCGATAACTAAAACTTGAAATGTAGCTCTTCTTACTGGGCGATTGCATAAACTTAGATGCTTCTTCAGTGTTCTACTATGCCGCTTGTAGTGACTCTGCATACCGCATCACGCGACAAGGGCTTGCAGACGATAAATGTAACCGTTTCAGAGAGAGAAGCGACCAATGTGACGATCTGGCGTTATGTCGATTCGATAGTAAATGACGGAAACGGGAGATTTTCTTAGGTTTTTACTACATATTAACACTTTACACAATTTCTCGTGTTACCTGGCTGCCAGTCCTCGGTTCATGCAAAATCTTAAGGTCCTCGGTCTGGTCCAAGGCACCAAACCGCCCAATAATTCATTAATCGATAACTAAAACTTGAAATGTAGCTCTTCTTACTGGCCGATTGCATCAACGTAGATTCTTATTCTGTGTTCTAGTGTGCTGCTTGTACTGTGTCTGCATACCGCATCACGCGACAAGGGCTTGCAGACGATAAATGTAACCGTTTCAGAGAGAAAAGCGACCACTGTGACGATCTGGCGTTATGTCGATTCGATAGTAAATGACGGAAACGGGAGATTTTCTTAGGTTTTTACTACATATTAACACTTTACACAATTTCTCGTGTTACCTGGCTGCCAGTCATCAGTTCATGCAAAATCTTATGGTCCTCGGTCTGGTCCAAGGCACCAAACCGCCCAATAATTCATTAATCGATAACTAAAACTTGAAATGTAGCTCTTCTTACTGGCCGATTGCATCAACGTAGATTCTTATTCTGTGTTCTAGTGTGCTGCTTGTACTGTGTCTGCATACCGCATCACGCGACAAGGGCTTGCAGACGATAAATGTAACCGTTTCAGTGAGAAAAGCGACCACTGTGACGATCTGGCGTTATGTCGATTCGATAGTAAATGACGGAAACGGGAGATTTTCTTAGGTTTTTGCTACATATTAACACTACACAATTTCTCGTGTTACCTGGATGCCAGTCCTCGGTTCATGCAAAATCTTAAGGTCCTCGGTCTGGTCAAGGCACCAAACCGCCCAATAATTCATTAATCGATAACTAAAACTTGAAATGCAGCTCTTCTTACTGGCCGATTGCATCAACGTAGATTCTTATTCTGTGTTCTAGTGTGCTGCTTGTACTGTGTCTGCATACCGCATCACGCGACAAGGGCTTGCAGACGATAAATGTAACCGTTTCAGAGAGAAAAGCGACCACTGTGACGATCTGGCGTTATGTCGATTCGATAGTAAATGACGGAAACGGGAGATTTTCTTAGGTTTTTACTACATATTAACACTTTACAAGATTTCTCGTGTTACCTTGCTGCCAGTCCTCGGTTCATGCAAAATCTTAAGGTCCTCGGTCTGGTCCAAGGCACCAAACCGCCCAATAATTCATTAATCGATAACTAAAACTTGAAATGTAGCTCTTCTTACTGGGCGATTGCATAAACTTAGATGCTTCTTCAGTGCTCTACTGTGCCGCTTGTAGTGACTCTGCATACCGCATCACGCGACAAGGGCTTGCAGACGATAAATGTAACCGTTTCAGAGAGAAAAGCGACCACTGTGACGATCTGGCGTTATGTCGATTCGATAGTAAATGACGGAAACGGCAGATTTTCTTAGGTTTTTACTACATATTAACACTCTACACAATTTCTCGTGTTACCTGGCTGCCAGTCCTCGGTTCATGCAAAATCTTAAGGTCCTCGGTCTGGTCCAAGGCACCAAACCGCCCAATAATTCATTAATCGATAACTAAAACTTGAAATGTAGCTCTTCTTACTGGCCGATTGCATCAACGTAGATTCTTATTCTGTGTTCTAGTGTGCTGCTTGTACTGTGTCTGCATACCGCATCACGCGACAAGGGCTTGCAGACGATAAATGTAACCGTTTCAGAGAGAAAAGCGACCACTGTGACGATCTGGCGTTATGTCGATTCGATAGTAAATGACGGAAACGGGAGATTTTCTTAGGTTTTTACTACATATTAACAGTTTACACAATTTCTCGTGTTACCTGCCTGCCAGTCCTCGGTTCATGCAAAATCTTAAGGTCCTCGGTCTGGTCCAAGGCACCAAACCGCCCAATAATTCATTAATCGATAACTAAAACTTGAAATGCAGCACTTCTTACTGGGCGATTGCATAAACTTAGATGCTTCTTCAGTGTTCTACTATGCCGCTTGTTGTGACTCTACATACCGCATCACGCGACAAGGGCTTGCAGACGATAAATGTAACCGTTTCAGAGAGAAAAGCGACCACTGTGACGATCTGGCGTTATGTCGATTCGATAGTAAATGACGGAAACGGGAGATTTTCTTAGGTTTTTACTACATATTAACACTTTACACAATTTCTCGTGTTACCTGCCTGCCAGTCCTCGGTTCATGCAAAATCTTAAGGTCCTCGGTCTGGTCCAAGGCACCAAACCGCCCAATAATTCATTAATCGATAACTAAAACTTGAAATGTAGCTCTTCTTACTGGCCGATTGCATCAACGTAGATTCTTATTCTGTGTTCTAGTGTGCTGCTTGTACTGTGTCTGCATACCGCATCACGCGACAAGGGCTTGCAGACGATAAATGTAACCGTTTCAGAGAGAAAAGCGACCACTGTGACGATCTGGCGTTATGTCGATTCGATAGTAAATGACGGAAACGGGAGATTTTCTTAGGTTTTTACTACATATTAACACTTTACACAATTTCTCGTATTACCTGCCTGCCAGTCCTCGGTTCATGCAAAATCTTAAGGTCCTCGGTCTGGTCCAAGGCACCAAACCGCCCAATAATTCATTAATCGATAACTAAAACTTGAAATGTAGCTCTTCTTACTGGGCGATTGCATAAACTTAGATGCTTCTTCAGTGTTCTACTATGCCGCTTGTAGTGACTCTACATACCGCATCACGCGACAAGGGCTTGCAGACGATAAATGTAACCGTTTCAGAGAGAAAAGCGACCACTGTGACGATCTGGCGTTATGTCGATTCGATAGTAAATGACGGAAACGGGAGATTTTCTTGATTTTTTACTACATATTAACACTTTACACTATTTCTCGTGTTACCTGGCTGCCAGTCCTCGGTTCATACAAAATCTTAAGGTCCTCGGTCTGGTCCAAGGCACCAAACCGCCCAATAATTCATTAATCGATAACTAAAACTTGAAATATAGCTCTTCTTACTGGCCGATTGCACCAACGTAGATTCTTATTCTGTGTTCTAGTGTGCTGCTTGTACTGTGTCTGCATACCGCATCACGCGACAAGGGGTTGCAGACGATAAATGTAACCGTTTCAGTGAGAAAAGCGACCACTGTCACAATCTGGCGTTATGTCGATTCGATAGTAAATGACGGAAACGGGAGATTTTCTTAGGTTTTTACTACATATTAACACTTTACACAATTTCTCGTGTTACCTGGCTGCCAGTCCTCGGTTCATGCAAAATCTTAAGGTCCTCGGTCTGGTCCAAGGCACCAAACCGCCCAATAATTCATTAATCGATAACTAAAACTTGAAATGTAGCTCTTCTTACTGGGCGATTGCATAAACTTAGATGCTTCTTCAGTGTTCTACTATGCCGCTTGTAGCGACTCTGCATACCGCATCACGCGACAAGGGCTTGCAGACGATAAATGTAACCGTTTCAGAGAGAAAAGCGACCACTGTGACGATCTGGCGTTATGTCGATTCCATAGTAAATGACGGAAACGGGAGATTTTCTTAGGTTTTTACTACATATTAACACTTTACACAATTTCTCGTGTTACCTGGCTGCCAGTCCTCGGTTCATGCAAAATCTTAAGGTCCTCGGTCTGGTCCAAGGCACCAAACCGCCCAATAATTCATCAATCGATAACTAAAACTTGAAATGTAGCTCTTCTTACTGGCCGATTGCATCAACGTAGATTCTTATTCTGTGTTCTAGTGTGCTGCTTGTACTGTGTCTGCATACCGCATCACGCGACAAGGGCTTGCAGACGATAAATGTAACCGTTTCAGAGAGAAAAGCGACCACTGTGACGATCTGGCGTTATGTCGATTCGATAGTAAATGACCGAAACGGGAGATTTTCTTAGGTTTTTACTACATATTAACACTTTACACAATTTTTCGTGTTACCTTGCTGCCAGTCCTCGGTTCATGCAAAATCTTAAGGTCCTCGGTCGGGTCCAAGGCACCAAACCGCCCAATAATTCATTAATCGATAACTAAAACTTGAAATGTAGCTCTTCTTACTGGGCGATTGCATAAACTTAGATGCTTCTTCAGTGCTCTACTGTGCCGCTTGTAGTGACTCTGCATACCGCATCACGCGACAAGGGCTTGCAGACGATAAATGTAACCGTTTCAGAGAGAAAAGCGACCACTGTGACTATCTGGCGTTATGTCGATTCGATAGTAAATGACGGAAACGGGAGATTTTCTTAGGTTTTTACTACATATTAACACTCTACACAATTTCTCGTGTTACCTGGCTGCCAGTCCTCGGTTCATACAAAATCTTAAGGTCCTCGGTCTGGTCCAAGGCACCAAACCGCCCAATAATTCATTAATCGATAACTAAAACTTGAAATGCTGCACTTCTTACTGGGCGATTGCATAAACTTAGATGCTTCTTCAGTGTTCTACTATGCCGCTTGTAGTGACTCTACATACCGCATCACGCGACAAGGGCTTGCAGACGATAAATGTAACCGTTTCAGAGAGAAAAGCGACCACTGTGACGATCTGGCGTTATGTCGATTCGATAGTAAATGACGGAAACGGGAGATTTTCTTAGGTTTTTACTACATATTAACACTTTACACAATTTCTCGTGTTACCTGGCTGCCAGTCCTCGGTTCATGCAAAATCTTAAGGTCCTCGGTCTGGTCCAAGGCACCAAACCGCCCAATAATTCATTAATCGATAACTAAAACTTGAAATGTAGCTCTTCTTACTGGGCGATTGCATAAACTTAGATGCTTCTTCAGTTTTCTACTATGCCGCTTGTAGTGACTCTGCATACCGCAGCACGCGACAAGGGCTTGCAGACGATAAATGTAACCGTTTCAGAGAGAAAAGCGACCACTGTGACGATCTAGCGTTATGTCGATTCGATAGTAAATGACGGAAACGGGAGATTTTCTTAGGTTTTTACTACATATTAACACTTTCCACATTTTCTCGTGTTACGTGGCTGCCAGTCCTCGGTTCATGCGAAATCTTAAGGCCCTCGGTCATGTCAAAGGCATTAAACCGGCCAATAATTCAATTTTCGATAACTAAAATTTGAAGTGTAGCTCTTCTTTTTGGCCGATTGCATCAATGTAGATTCTTATTCTGTGTTCTAGTGTGCTGCTTGTACTGTTTCTGCATACCGCAGCACGCGACAAGGGCTTGCAGACGATAAATGTAACCGTTTCATAGAGAAAAGCGACCAATGTGACGATCTGGCGTTATGTCGATTCGATAGTAAATGACGGAAACCGGAGATTTTCTTAGGTTTTTACTACATATTAACACTTTACACAATTTCTCGTGTTACCTGGCTGCCAGTCCTCGGTTCATGCAAAATCTTAAGGTCCTCGGTCTGGTCCAAGGCACCAAACCGCCCAATAATTCATTAATCGATAACTAAAACTTGAAATGTAGCTCTTCTTACTGGGCGATTGCATAAACTTAGATGCTTCTTCAGTGTTCTACTATGCCGCTTGTAGTGACTCTGCATACCGCATCACGCGACAAGGGCTTGCAGACGATAAATGTAACCGTTACAGAGAGAAAAGCGACCACTGTGACGATCTGGCGTTATCTCGATTCGATTGTAAATGACGGAAACGGGAGATTTTCTTAGGTTTTTACTACATATTAACACTTTACACAATTTCTCGTGTTACCTGGCTGCCAGTCCTCGGTTCATGCAAAATCTTAAGGTCCTCGGTCTGGTCCAAGGCACCAAACCGCCCAATAATTCATTAATCGATAACTAAAACTTGAAATGTAGCTCTTCTTACTGGCCGATTGCATCAACGTAGATTCTTATTCTGTGTTCTAGTGTGCTGCTTGTACTGTGTCTGCATACCGCATCACGCGACAAGGGCTTGCAGACGATAAATGTAACCGTTTAGAGAGAAAAGCGACCACTGTGACGATCTGGCGTTATGTCGATTCGATAGTAAATGACGGAAACGGGAGATTTTCTTAGGTTTTTACTACATATTAACACTTTACACAATTTCTCGTGTTACCTGCCTGCCAGTCCTCGGTTCATGCAAAATCTTAAGGTCCTCGGTCTGGTCCAAGGCACCAAACCGCCCAATAATTCATTAATCGATAACTAAAACTTGAAATGTAGCTCTTCTTACTGGCCGGTTGCATCAACGTGGATTCTTATTCTGTGTTCTAGTGTGCTGCTTGTACTGTGTTAGCATACCGCATCACGCGACAAGGGCTTGCAGACGATAAATGTAACCGTTTCAGAGAGAAAAGCGACCACTGTGACGATCTGGCGTTATGTCGATTCGATAGTAAATGACGGAAACGGGAGATTTTCTTATGTTTTTACTACATATTAACACTTTACACAATTTCTCGTGTTACCTGGCTGCCAGTCCTCGGTTCATGCAAAATCTTAAGGTCCTCGGGTTGGTCCAAGGCACCAAACCGCCCAATAATTCATTAATCGATAACTAAAACTTGAAATGTAGCTCTTCTTACTGGCCGATTGCATCAACGTAGATTCTTATTCTGTGTTCTAGTGTGCTGCTTGTACTGTGTCTGCATACCGCATCACGCGACAAGGGCTTGCAGACGATAAATGTAACCGTTTCAGAGAGAAAAGCGACCAATGTGACGATCTGGCGTTATGTCGATTCGATAGTAAATGACGGAAACGGGAGATTTTCTTAGGTTTTTACTACATATTAACACTTTACACAATTTCTCGTGTTACCTGGCTGCCAGTCCTCGGTTCATGCAAAATCTTAAGGTCCTCGGTCTGGTCCAAAGCACCAAACCGCCCAATAATTCATTAATCGATAACTAAAACTTGAAATGTGGCTCTTCTTCCTGGCCGATTGCATCATCGTAGATTCTTATTCTGTGTTCTAGTGTGCTGCTTGTACTGTGTCTGCATGCCGCATCACGCGACAAGGGCTTACAGACGATAAATGTAACCGTTTCAGAGAGAAAAACGACCACTGTGACGATCTGGCGTTATGTCGATTCGATGGTAAATGACGGAAACGGGAGATTTTCTTACGTTTTTACTACATATTAACACTTTACACAATTTCTCGCGTTACCTGGCTGCCAGTCCTCGGTTCATGCAAAATCTTAAGGTCCTCGGTCTGGTCCAAGGCACCAAACCGCCCAATAATTCATTAATCGATAACTAAAACTTGAAATGTAGCTCTTCTTACTGGCCGATTGCACCAACGTAGATTCTTATTCTGTGTTCTAGTGTGCTGCTTGTACTGCGTCTGCATACCGCATCACGCGACAAGGGCTTGCAGACGATAAATGTAACCGTTTCAGAGAGAAAAGCGACCACTGTGACGATCTGGCGTTATGTCGATTCGATAGTAAATGACGGAAACCGGAGATTTTCTTAGGTTTTTACTACATATTAACACTTTACACAATTTCTCGTGTTACCTGGCTGCCAGTCCTCGGTTCATGCAAAATCTTAAGGTCCTCGGTCTGGTCCAAGGCACCAAACCGCCCAATAATTCATTAATCGATAACTAAAACTTGAAATGTAGCTCTTCTTACTGGCCGATTGCATCAACGTAGATTCTTATTCTGTGTTCTAGTGTGCTGCTTGTACTGTGTCTGCATACCGCATCACGCGACAAGGGCTTGCAGACGATAAATGTAACCGTTTCAGAGAGAAAAGCGACCAATGTGACGATCTGGCGTTATGTCGATTCGATAGTAAATGACGGAAACGGGAGATTTTCTTAGGTTTTTACTACATATTAACACTTTACACAATTTCTCGTGTTACCTGGCTGCCAGTCCTCGGTTCATGCAAAATCTTAAGGTCCTCGGTCTGGTCCAAGGCACCAAACCGCCCAATAATTCATTAATCGATAACTAAAACTTGAAATGTAGCTCTTCTTCCTGGCCGATTGCATCATCGTAGATTCTTATTCTGTGTTCTAGTGTGCTGCTTGTACTGTGTCTGCATGCCGCATCACGCGACAAGGGCTTACAGACGATAAATGTAACCGTTTCAGAGAGAAAAACGACCACTGTGACGATCTGGCGTTATGTCGATTCGATGGTAAATGACGGAAACGGGAGATTTTCTTACGTTTTTACTACATATTAACACTTTACACAATTTCTCGTGTTACCTGGCTGCCAGTCCTCGGTTCATGCAAAATCTTAAGGTCCTCGGTCTGGTCCAAGGCACCAAACCGCCCAATAATTCATTAATCGATAACTAAAACTTGAAATGTAGCTCTTCTTACTGGGCGATTGCATAAACTTAGATGCTTCTTCAGTGTTCTACTATGCCGCTTATAGTGACTCTGCATACCGCATCTCGCGACAAGGGCTTGCAGAAGATAAATGTAACCGTTTCAGAGAGAAAAGCGACCACTGTGACAATCTGGCGTTATGTCGATTCGATAGTAAATGACGGAAACGGGAGATTTTCTTAGGTTTTTTCTACATATTAACACTTTACACAATTTCTCGTGTTACCTGGCTGCCAGTCCTCGGTTCATGCAAAATCTTAAGGTCCTCGGTCTGGTCCAAGGCACCAAACCGCCCAATAATTCATTAATCGATAACTAAAACTTGAAATGTAGCTCTTCTTACTGGCCGATTGCATCAACGTAGATTCTTATTCTGTGTTCTAGTGTGCTGCTTGTACTGTGTCTGCATACCGCATCACGCGACAAGGGCTTGCAGACGATAAATGTAACCGTTTCAGAGAGAAAAGCGACCACTGTGACGATCTGGCGTTATGTCGATTCGATAGTAAATGACGGAAACGGGAGATTTTCTTGATTTTTTACTACATATTAACACTTTACACAATTTCTCGTGTTACCTGGCTGCCAGTCCTCGGTTCATGCAAAATCTTAAGGTCCTCGGTCTGGTCCAAGGCACCAAACCGCCCAATAATTCATTAATCGATAACTAAAACTTGAAATGTAGCTCTTCTTACTGGCCGATTGCACCAACGTAGATTCTTATTCTGTGTTCTAGTGTGCTGCTTGTACTGTGTCTGCATACCGCATCACGCGACAAGGGCTTGCAGACGATAAATGTAACCGTTTCAGAGAGAAAAGCGACCACTGTCACGATCTGGCGTTATGTCGATTCGATAGTAAATGATGGAAACGGGAGATTTTCTTAGGTTTTTACTACATATTAACACTTTACACAATTTCTCGTGTTACCTGGCTGCCAGTCCTCGGTTCATGCAAAATCTTAAGGTCCTCGGTCTGGTCCAAGGCACCAAACCGCCCAATAATTCATTAATCGATAACTAAAACTTGAAATGTAGCTCTTCTTACTGGCCGATTGCATCAACGTAGATTCTTATTCTGTGTTCTAGTGTGCTGCTTGTACTGGGTCTGCATACCGCATCACGCGACAAGGGCTTGCAGACGATAAATGTAACCGTTTCAGATAGAAAAGCGACCAATGTGACGATCTGGCGTTATGTCGATTCGATAGTAAATGACGGAAACGGGAGATTTTCTTAGGTTTTTACTACATATTAACACTTTATACAATTTCTCGTGTTACCTGGCTGCCAGTCCTCGGTTCATGCAAAATCTTAAGGTCCTCGGTCTGGTCCAAGGCACCAAACCGCCCAATAATTCATTAATCGATAACTAAAACTTGAAATGTAGCTCTTCTTACTGGGCGATTGCATAAACTTAGATGCTTCTTCAGTGTTCTACTATGCCGCTTGTAGTGACTCTACATACCGCATCACGCGACAAGGGCTTGCAGACGATAAATGTAACCGTTTCAGAGAGAAAAGCGACCACTGTGACGATCTGGCGTTATGTCGATTCGATAGTAAATGACGGAAACGGGAGATTTTCTTGATTTTTTACTACATATTAACACTTTACACTATTTCTCGTGTTACCTGGCTGCCAGTCCTCGGTTCATACAAAATCTTAAGGTCCTCGGTCTGGTCCAAGGCACCAAACCGCCCAATAATTCATTAATCGATAACTAAAACTTGAAATGTAGCTCTTCTTACTGGCCGATTGCACCAACGTAGATTCTTATTCTGTGTTCTAGTGTGCTGCTTGTACTGTGTCTGCATACCGCATCACGCGACAAGGGCTTGCAGACGATAAATGTAACCGTTTCAGAGAGAAAAGCGACCACTGTCACAATCTGGCGTTATGTCGATTCGATAGTAAATGACGGAAACGGGAGATTTTCTTAGGTTTTTACTACATATTAACACTTTACACAATTTCTCGTGTTACCTGGCTGCCAGTCCTCGGTTCATGCAAAATCTTAAGGTCCTCGGTCTGGTCCAAGGCACCAAACCGCCCAATAATTCATTAATCGATAACTAAAACTTGAAATGTAGCTCTTCTTACTGGGCGATTGCATAAACTTAGATGCTTCTTCAGTGTTCTACTATGCCGCTTATAGCGACTCTGCATACCGCATCACGCGACAAGGGCTTGCAGACGATAAATGTAACCGTTTCAGAGAGAAAAGCGACCACTGTGACGATCTGGCGTTATATCGATTCCATAGTAAATGACGGAAACGGGAGATTTTCTTAGGTTTTTATTACATATTAACACTTTACACAATTTCTCGTGTTACCTGGCTGCCAGTCCTCGGTTCATGCAAAATCTTAAGGTCCTCGGTCTGGTCCAAGGCACCAAACCGCCCAATAATTCATCAATCGATAACTAAAACTTGAAATGTAGCTCTTCTTACTGGCCGATTGCATCAACGTAGATTCTTATTCTGTGTTCTAGTGTGCTGCTTGTACTGTGTCTGCATACCGCATCACGCGACAAGGGCTTGCAGACGATAAATGTAACCGTTTCAGAGAGAAAAGCGACCACTGTGACGATCTGGCGTTATGTCGATTCGATAGTAAATGACGGAAACGGGAGATTTTCTTAGGTTTTTACTACATATTAACACTTTACACAATTTCTTGTGTTACCTTGCTGCCAGTCCTCGGTTCATGCAAAATCTTAAGGTCCTCGGTCTGGTCCAAGGCACCAAACCGCCCAATAATTCATTAATCGATAACTAAAACTTGAAATGTAGCTCTTCTTACTGGGCGATTGCATAAACTTAGATGCTTCTTCAGTGCTCTACTGTGCCGCTTGTAGTGACTCTGCATACCGCATCACGCGACAAGGGCTTGCAGACGATAAATGTAACCGTTTCAGAGAGAAAAGCGACCACTGTGACTATCTGGCGTTATGTCGATTCGATAGTAAATGACGGAAACGGGAGATTTTCTTAGGTTTTTACTACATATTAACACTCTACACAATTTCTCGTGTTACCTGGCTGCCAGTCCTCGGTTCATGCAAAATCTTAAGGTCCTCGGTCTGGTCCAAGGCACCAAACCGCCCAATAATTCATTAATCGATAACTAAAACTTGAAATGTAGCTCTTCTTACTGGCCGATTGCATCAACGTAGATTCTTATTCTGTGTTCTAGTGTGCTGCTTGTACTGTGTCTGCATACCGCATCACGCGACAAGGGCTTGCAGACGATAAATGTAACCGTTTCAGAGAGAAAAGCGACCAATGTGACGATCTGGCGTTATGTCGATTCGATAGTAAATGACGGAAACGGGAGATTTTCTTTGGTTTTTACTACATATTAACACTTTACACAATTTCTTGTGTTACCTGGCTGCCAGTCCTCGGTTCATGCAAAATCTTAAGGTCCTCGGTCTGGTCCAAGGCACCAAACCGCCCATTAATTCATTAATCGATAACTAAAACTTGAAATGTAGCTCTTCTTACTTGCCGATTGCATCAACGTGAATTCTTATTCTGTGTTCTAGTGTGCTGCTTGTACTGTGTCTGCATACCGCATCACGCGACAAGGGCTTGCAGACGATAAATGTAACCGTTTCAGAGAGAAAAGCGACCACTGTGACGATCTGGCGTTATGTCGATTCGATAGTAAATGACGGAAACGGGAGATTTTCTTAGGTTTTTACTACATATTAACACTTTACACAATTTCTCGTGTTACCTGCCTGCCAGTCCTCGGTTCATGCAAAATCTTAAGGTCCTCGGTCTGGTCCAAGGCACCAAACCGCCCAATAATTCATTAATCGATAACTAAAACTTAAAATGCAGCACTTCTTACTGGGCGATTGCATAAACTTAGATGCTTCTTCAGTGTTCTACTATGCCGCTTGTAGTGACTCTACATACCGCATCACGCGACAAGGGCTTGCAGACGATAAATGTAACCGTTTCAGAGAGAAAAGCGACCACTGTGACGATCTGGCGTTATGTCGATTCGATAGTAAATGACGGAAACGGGAGATTTTCTTAGGTTTTTACTACATATTAACACTTTACACAATTTCTCGTGTTACCTGGCTGCCAGTCCTCGGTTCATGCAAAATCTTAAGGTCCTCGGTCTGGTCCAAGGCACCAAACCGCCCAATAATTCATTAATCGATAACTAAAACTTGAAATGTAGCTCTTCTTACTGGGCGATTGCATAAACTTAGATGCTTCTTCAGTTTTCTACTATGCCGCTTGTAGTGACTCTGCATACCGCATCACGCGACAAGGGCTTGCAGACGATAAATGTAACCGTTTCAGAGAGAAAAGCGACCACTGTGACGATCTAGCGTTATGTCGATTCGATAGTAAATGATGGAAACGGGAGTTTTCTTAGGTTTTTACTACATATTAACACTTTCCACATTTTCTCGTGTTACGTGGCTGCCAGTCCTCGGTTCATGCGAAATCTTAAGGCCCTCGGTCATGTCAAAGGCATTAAACCGGCCAATAATTCAATTTTCGATAACTAAAATTTGAAGTGTAGCTCTTCTTTTTGGCCGATTGCATCAATGTAAATTCTTATTCTGTGTTCTAGTGTGCTGCTTGTACTGTTTCTGCATACCGCAGCACGCGACAAGGGCTTGCAGACGATAAATGTAACCGTTTCATAGAGAAAAGCGACCAATGTGACGATCTGGCGTTATGTCGATTCGATAGTAAATGACGGAAACGAGAGATTTTCTTAGGTTTTTACTACATATTAACACTTTACACAATTTCTCGTGTTACCTGGCTGCCAGTCCTCGGTTCATGCAAAATCTTAAGGTCCTCGGTCTGGTCCAAGGCACCAAACCGCCCAATAATTCATTAATCGATAACTAAAACTTGAAATGTAGCTCTTCTTACTGGGCGATTGCATAAACTTAGATGCTTCTTCAGTGTTCTTCTATGCCGCTTGTAGTGACTCTGCATACCGCATCACGCGACAAGGGCTTGCAGACGATAAATGTAACCGTTACAGAGAGAAAAGCGACCACTGTGACGATCTGGCGTTATCTCGATTCGATAGTAAATGACGGAAACGGGAGATTTTCTTAGGTTTTTACTACATATTAACACTTTACACAATTTCTCGTGTTACCTGGCTGCCAGTCCTCGGTTCATGCAAAATCTTAAGGTCCTCGGTCTGGTCCAAGGCACCAAACCACCCAATAATTCATTAATCGATAACTAAAACTTGAAATGTAGCTCTTCTTACTGGCCGATTGCATCAACGTAGATTCTTATTCTGTGTTCTAGTGTGCTGCTTGTACTGTGTCTGCATACCGCATCACGCGACAAGGGCTTGCAGACGATAAATGTAACCGTTTAGAGAGAAAAGCGACCACTGTGACGATCTGGCGTTATGTCGATTCGATAGTAAATGACGGAAACGGGAGATTTTCTTAGGTTTTTACTACATATTAACACTTTACACAATTTCTCGTGTTACCTGCCTGCCAGTCCTCGGTTCATGCAAAATCTTAAGGTCCTCGGTCTGGTCCAAGGCACCAAACCGCCCAATAATTCATTAATCGATAACTAAAACTTGAAATGTAGCTCTTCTTACAGGCCGGTTGCATCAACGTGGATTCTTATTCTGTGTTCTAGTGTGCTGCTTGTACTGTGTCAGCATACCGCATCACGCGACAAGGGCTTGCAGACGATAAATGTAACCGTTTCAGAGAGAAAAGCGGCCACTGTGAAGATCTGGCGTTATGTCGATTCGATAGTAAATGACGGAAACGGGAGATTTTCTTATGTTTTTACTACATATTAACACTTTACACAATTTCTCGTGTTACCTGGCTGCCAGTCCTCGGTTCATGCAAAATCTTAAGGTCCTCGGTCTGGTCCAAGGCACCAAACCGCCCAATAATTCATTAATCGATAACTAAAACTTGAAATGTAGCTCTTCTTACTGGCCGATTGCATCAACGTAGATTCTTATTCTGTGTTCTAGTGTGCTGCTTGTACTGTGTCTGCATACCGCATCACGCGACAAGGGCTTGCAGACGATAAATGTAACCGTGTCAGAGAGAAAAGCGACCAATGTGACGATCTGGCGTTATGTCGATTCGATAGTAAATGACGGAAACGGGAGATTTTCTTAGGTTTTTACTACATATTAACACTTTACACAATTTCTCGTGTTACCTGGCTGCCAGTCCTCGGTTCATGCAAAATCTTAAGGTCCTCGGTCTGGTCCAAGGCACCAAACCGCCCAATAATTCATTAATCGATAACTAAAACTTGAAATGTAGCTCTTCTTCCTGGCCGATTGCATCATCGTAGATTCTTATTCTGTGTTCTAGTGTGCTGCTTGTACTGTGTCTGCATGCCGCATCACGCGACAAGGGCTTACAGACGATAAATGTAACCGTTTCAGAGAGAAAAAAGACCACTGTGACGATCTGGCGTTATGTCGATTCGATGGTAAATGAAGGAAACGGGAGATTTTCTTACGTTTTTACTACATATTAACACTTTACACAATTTCTCGTGTTACCTGGCTGCCAGTCCTCGGTTCATGCAAAATCTTAAGGTCCTCGGTCTGGTCCAAGGCACCAAACCGCCCAATAATTCATTAATCGATAACTAAAACTTGAAATGTAGCTCTTCTTACTGGCCGATTGCACCAACGTAGATTCTTATTCTGTGTGCTAGTGTGCTGCTTGTACTGCGTCTGCATACCGCATCACGCGACAAGGGCTTGCAGACGATAAATGTAACCGTTTCAGAGAGAAAAGCGACCACTGTGACGATCTGGCGTTATGTCGATTCGATAGTAAATGACGGAAACCGGAGATTTTCTTAGGTTTTTACTACATATTAACACTTTACACAATTTCTCGTGTTACCTGGCTGCCAGTCCTCGGTTCATGCAAAATCTTAAGGTCCTCGGTCTGGTCCAAGGCACCAAACCGCCCAATAATTCATTAATCGATAACTAAAACTTGAAATGTAGCTCTTCTTACTGGGCGATTGCATAAACTTAGATGCTTCTTCAGTGTTCTACTATGCCGCTTGTAGTGACTCTGCATACCGCATCACGCGACAAGGGCTTGCAGACGATAAATGTAACCGTTTCAGAGAGAAAAGCGACCACTGTGACGATCTGGCGTTATCTCGATTCGATAGTAAATGATGGAAACGGGAGATTTTCTTAGGTTTTTACTACATATTAACACTTTACACAATTTCTCGTGTTACCTGGCTGCCAGTCCTCGGTTCATGCAAAATCTTAAGGTCCTCGGTCTGGTCCACGGCACCAAACCGCCCAATAATTCATTAATCGATAACTAAAACTTGAAATGTAGCTCTTCTTACTGGCCGATTGCATCAACGTAGATTCTTATTCTGTGTTCTAGTGTGCTGCTTGTACTGTGTCTGCATACCGCATCACGCGACAAGGGCTTGCAGACGATAAATGTAACCGTTTCAGAGAGAAAAGCGACCACTGTGACGATCTGGTGTTATCTCGATTCGATAGTAAATGACGGAAACGGGAGATTTTCTTAGGTTTTTACTACATATTAACACTTTACACAATTTCTCGTGTTACCTGGCTGCCAGTCCTCGGTTCATGCAAAATCTTAAGGTCCTCGGTCTGGTCCAAGGCACCAAACCGCCCAATAATTCATTAATCGATAACTAAAACTTGATATGTAGCTCTTCTTACTGGCCGGTTGCATCAACGTAGATTCTTATTCTGTGTTCTAGTGTGCTGCTTGTACTGTGTCAGCATACCGCATCACGCGACAAGGGCTTGCAGACGATAAATGTAACCGTTTCAGAGAGAAAAGCGACCACTGTGACGATCTGGCGTTATGTCGATTCGATAGTAAATGACGGAAACGGGAGATTTTCTTATGTTTTTACTACATATTAACACTTTACACAATTTCTCGTGTTACCTGGCTGCCAGTCCTCGGTTCATGCAAAATCTTAAGGTCCTCGGTCTGGTCCAAGGCACCAAACCGCCCAATAATTCATTAATCGATAACTAAAACATGAAATGTAGCTCTTCTTACTGGCCGATTGCATCAACGTAGATTCTTATTCTGTGTTCTAGTGTGCTGCTTGTACTGTGTCTGCATACCGCATCACGCGACAAGGGCTTGCAGACGATAAATGTAACCGTGTCAGAGAGAAATCGACCACTGTGACGATCTGGCGTTATGTCGATTCGATAGTAAATGACGGAAACGGGAGATTTTCTTAGGTTTTTACTACATATTAACACTTTACACAATTTCTCGTGTTACCTGGCTGCCAGTCCTCGGTTCATGCAAAATCTTAAGGTCCTCGGTCTGGTCCAAGGCACCAAACCGCCCAATAATTCATTAATCGATAACTAAAACTTGAAATGTAGCTCTTCTTCCTGGCCGATTGCATCATCGTAGATTCTTATTCTGTGTTCTAGTGTGCTGCTTGTACTGTGTCTGCATGCCGCATCACGCGACAAGGGCTTACAGACGATAAATGTAACCGTTTCAGAGAGAAAAACGACCACTGTGACGATCTGGCGTTATGTCGATTCGATGGTAAATGACGGAAACGGGAGATTTTCTTACGTTTTTACTACATATTTACACTTTACACAATTTCTCGTGTTACCTGGCTGCCAGTCCTCGGTTCATGCAAAATCTTAAGGTCCTCGGTCTGGTCCAAGGCACCAAACCGCCCAATAATTCATTAATCGATAACTAAAACTTGAAATGTAGCTCTTCTTACTGGGCGATTGCATAAACTTAGATGCTTCTTCAGTGTTCTACTATGCCGCTTATAGTGACTCTGCATACCGCATCTCGCGACAATGGCTTGCAGACGATAAATGTAACCGTTTCAGAGAGAAAAGCGCCCACTGTGACAATCTGGCGTTATGTCGATTCGATAGTAAATGACGGAAACGGGAGATTTTCTTGATTTTTTACTACATATTAACACTTTACACAATTTCTCGTGTTACCTGGCTGCCAGTCCTCGGTTCATGCAAAATCTTAAGGTCCTCGGTCTGGTCCAAGGCACCAAACCGCCCAATAATTCATTAATCGATAACTAAAACTTGAAATGTAGCTCTTCTTACTGGCCGATTGCACCAACGTAGATTCTTATTCTGTGTTCTAGTGTGCTGCTTGTATGTGTCTGCATACCGCATCACGCGACAAGGGCTTGCAGACGATAAATGTAACCGTTTCAGAGAGAAAAGCGACCACTGTCACGATCTGGCGTTATGTCGATTCGATAGTAAATGACGGAAACGGGAGATTTTCTTAGGTTTTTACTACATATTAACACTTTACACAATTTCTCGTGTTACCTGGCTGCCAGTCCTCGGTTCATGCAAAATCTTAAGGTCCTCGGTCTGGTCCAAGGCACCAAACCGACCAATACTTCAATAATCGATAACTAAAACTTGAAATGTAGCTCTTCTTACTGGGCGATTGCATAAACTTAGATGCTTCTTCAGTGTTATACTATGCCGCTTGTAGTGACTCTGCATACCGCATCACGCGACAAGGGCTTGCAGACGATAAATGTAACCGTTTCAGAGAGAAAAGCGACCAATGTGACGATCTGGCGTTATGTCGATTCGATAGTAAATGACGGAAACGGGAGATTTTCTTAGGTTTTTACTACATATTAACACTTTACACAATTTCTCGTGTTACCTGGCTGCCAGTCCTCGGTTCATGCAAAATCTTAAGGTCCTCGGTCTGGTCCAAGGCACCAAACCGCCCAATAATTCATTAATCGATAACTAAAACTTGATTTGCAGCTCTTCTTACTGGGCGATAGCATCAACGTAGATTCTTATTCTGTGTTCTAGTGTGCTGCTTGTACTGGGTCTGCATACCGCATCACGCGACAAGGGCTTGCAGACGATAAATGTAACCGTTTCAGAGAGAAAAGCGACCAATGTGACGATCTGGCGTTATGTCGATTCGATAGTAAATGACGGAAACGGGAGATTTTCTTAGGTTTTTACTACATATTAACACTTTATACAATTTCTCGTGTTACCTGGCTGCCAGTCCTCGGTTCATGCAAAATCTTAAGGTCCTCGGTCTGGTCCAAGGCACCAAACCGCCCAATAATTCATTAATCGATAACTAAAACTTGAAATGTAGCTCTTCTTACTGGCCGATTGCATCAACGTAGATTCTTATTCTGTGTTCTAGTGTGCTGCTTGTACTGTGTCTGCATACCGCATCACGCGACAAGGGCTTGCAGACGATAAATGTAACCGTTTCAGAGAGAAAAGCGACCACTGTGACGATCTGGCGTTATGTCGATTCGATAGTAAATGACGGAAACGGGAGATTTTCTTGGGTTTTTACTACATATTAACACTTTACACAATTTCTCGTGTTACCTGGCTGCCAGTCCTCGGTTCATGCAAAATCTTAAGGTCCTCGGTCTGGTCCAAGGCACCAAACCGCCCAATAATTCATTAATCGATAACTACAACTTGAAATGTAGCTCTTCTTACTGGCCGATTGCACCAACGTAGATTCTTATTCTGTGTTCTAGTGTGCTGCTTGTACTGTGTCTGCATACCGCATCACGCGACAAGGGCTTGCAGACGATAAATGTAACCGTTTCAGAGAGAAACGCGACCACTGCGACGATCTGGCGTTATGTCCATTCGATAGTAAATGACGGAAACGGGAGATTTTCTTAGGTTTTTACTACATATTAACACTTTACACAATTTCTCGTGTTACCTGGCTGCCAGTCCTCGGTTCATGCAAAATCTTAAGGTCCTCGGTCTGGTCCAAGGCACCAAACCGCCCAATAATTCATTAATCGATAACTAAAACTTGAAATGTAGCTCTTCTTACTGGGCGATTGCTTAAACTTAGATGCTTCTTCAGTGTTCTACTATGCCGCTTGTAGTGACTCTGCATACCGCATCACGCGACAAGGGCTTGCAGACGATAAATGTAACCGTTTTAGAGAGAAAAGCGACCAATATGACGATCTGGCGTTATGTCGATTCGATAGTAAATGACGGAAACGGGAGATTTTCTTAGGTTTTTACTACATATTAACACTTTACACAATTTCTCGTGTTACCTGGCTGCCAGTCCTCGGTTCATGCAAAATCTTAAGGTCCTCGGTCTGGTCCAAGGCACCAAACCGCCCAATAATTCATTAATCGATAACTAAAACTTGAAATGTAGCTCTTCTTACTGGGCGATTGCATAAACTTAGATGCTTCTTCAGTGTTCTACTATGCCGCTTGTAGTGACTCTGCATACCGCATCACGCGACAAGTGCTTGCAGACGATAAATGTAACCGTGTCAGAGAGAAAAGCGACCACTGTGACGATCTGGCGTTATGTCGATTCGATAGTAAATGACGGAAACGGGTGATTTTCTTAGGTTTTTACTACATATTAACACTTCACACAATTTCTCGTGTTACCTGGCTCCCAGTCCTCGGTTCATGCAAAATCTTAAGGTCCTCGGTCTGGTCCAAGGCACCAAACCGCCCATTAATTCATTAATCGATAACTAAAACTTGAAATGTAGCTCTCCTTACTGGCCGATTGCATCAACGTAGATTCTTATTCTGTGTTCTAGTGTGCTGCTTGTACTGTGTCTGCATACCGCATCACGCGACAAGGGCTTGCAGACGATAAATGTAACCGATTCAGAGAGAAAAGCGACCAATTTGACGATCTGGCGTTATGTCGATTCGATAGTAAATGACGGAAACGGGAGATTTTCTTAGGTTTTTACTACATATTAACACTTTACACAATTTCTCGTGTTACCTGGCTGCCAGTCCTCGGTTCATGCAAAATCTTAAGGTCCTCGGTCAAGGTCCAAGGCACCAAACCGCCCAATAATTCATTAATCGATAACTAAAACTTGAAATGTAGATCTCCTTACTGGGCGATTGCATAAACTTAGAGGCTTCTTCAGTGTTCTACTATGCCGCTTGTAGTGACTCTGCATACGGCGTCACGCGACAAGGGCTTGCAGACGATAAATGTAACCGTTTCAGAGAGAAAAGCGACCACTGTGACGATCTGGCGTTATGTCGATTCGATAGTAAATGACGGAAACGGGAGATTTTCTTGGGTTTTTACTACATATTAACACTTTACACAATTTCTCGTGTTACCTGGCTGCCAGTCCTCGGTTCATGCAAAATCTTAAGGTCCTCGGTCTGGTCCAAGGCACCAAACCGCCCAATAATTCATTAATCGATAACTAAAACTTGAAATGTAGCTCTTCTTACTGGCCGATTGCATCAACGTAGATTCTTATTCTGTGTTCTAGTGTGCTGCTTGTACTGTGTCTGCATACCGCATCACGCGACAAGGGCTTGCAGACGATAAATGTAACAGTTTCAGAGAGAAAAGCGACCACTGTGACGATATGGCGTTATGTCGATTCGATAGTAAATGACGGAAATGGGAGATTTTCTTGGGTTTTTACTACATATTAACACTTTACACAATTTCTCGTGTTACCTGGCTGCCAGTCCTCGGTTCATGCAAAATCTTAAGGTCCTCGGTCTGGTCCAAGGCACCAAACCGCCCAATAATTCATTAATCGATAACTAAAACTTGATTTGCAGCTCTTCTTACTGGGCGATTGCATAAACTTAGATGCTTCTTCAGTGTTCTACTATGCCGCTTGTAGTGACTCTGCATACCGCATCACGCGACAAGGGCTTGCAGACGATAAATGTAACCGTTTCAGAGAGAAAAGCGACCACTGTGACGATCTGGCGTTATGTCGATTCGATAGTAAATGACGCAAACGGGAGATTTTCTTAGTTTTTTACTACATATTAACACTTTACATAATTTCTCGTGTTACCTGGCTGCCAGTCCTCGGTTCATGCAAAATCTTAAGGTCCTCGGTCTGGTCCAAGGCACCAAACCGCCCAATAATTCATTAATCGATAACTAAAACTTGAAATGTAGCTTTTCTTACTGGCCGATTGCATCAACGTAGATTCTTATTCTGTGTTCTAGTGTGCTGCTTGTACTGTGTCTGCATACCGCATCACGCGACAAGGGCTTGCAGACGATAAATGTAACCGTTTCAGAGAGAAAAGCGACCAATGTGACGATCTGGCGTTATGTCGATTCGATAGTAAATGACGGAAACGGGAGATTCTCTTAGGTATTTACTACATATTAACACTTTACACAATTTCTCGTGTTACCTGGCTGCCAGTCCTCGGTTCATGTAAAAGCTTAAGGTCCTCGGTCAAGGTCCAAGGTACCAAACCGCCCAATAATTCATTAATCGATAACTAACACTTGAAATGTAGCTCTCCTTACTGGGCGATTGCATAAACTTAGATGCTTCTTCAGTGTTCTACTATGCCGCTTGTAGTGACTCTGCATACCGCATCACGCGACAAGGGCTTGCAGACGATAAATGTAACCGTTTCAGAGAGAAAAGCGACCACTGTGACGATCTGGCGTTATGTCGATTCGATAGTAAATGACGGAAACGGGAGATTTTCTTGGGTTTTTACTACATATTAACACTTTACACAATTTCTCGTGTTACCTGGCTGCCAGTCCTCGGTTCATGCAAAATCTTAAGGTCCTCGGTCTGGTCCAAGGCACCAAACCGCCCAATAATTCATTAATCGATAACTAAAACTTGAAATGTAGCTCTTCTTACTGGCCGATTGCATCAACGTAGATTCTTATTCTGTGTTCTAGTGTGCTGCTTGTACTGTGTCTGCATACCGCATCACGCGACAAGGGCTTGCAGACGATAAATGTAACCGTTTCAGAGAGAAAAGCGACCACTGTGACGATCTGGCATTATGTCGATTCGATAGTAAACGATAGAAACGGGAGATTTTCTTGGGTTTTTACTACATATTAACACTTTACACAATTTCTCGTGTTACCTGGCTGCCAGTCCTCGGTTCATGCAAAATCTTAAGGTCCTCGGTCTGGTCCAAGGCACCAAACCGCCCAATAATTCATTAATCGATAACTAAAACTTGAAATGTAGCTCTTCTTACTGGGCGATTGCATAAACTTAGATGCTTCTTCAGTGTTCTACTATGCCGCTTGTAGTGACTCTGCATACCGCATCACGCGACAAGGGCTTGCAGACGATAAATGTAACCGTTTCAGAGAGAAAAGCGACCACTGTGACGATCTGGCGTTATGTCGATTCGATAGTAAATGACGGAAACGGGAGATTTTCTTGGGTTTTTACTACATATTAACACTTTACACAATTTCTCGTGTTACCTTGGTGCCAGTCCTCGGTTCATGCAAAATCTTAAGGTCCTCGGTCTGGTCCAAGGCACCAAACCGCCCAATAATTCATTAATCGATAACTAAATCTTGAAATGTAGCTCTTCTTACTGGCCGATTGCATCAACGTAGATTCTTATTCTGTGTTCTAGTGTGCTGCTTGTACTGTGTCTGCATACCGCATCACGCGACAAGGGCTTGCAGACAATAAATGTAACCGTTTCAGAGAGAAAAGCGCCCACTGTGACGATCTGGCGTTATGTCGATTCGATAGTAAACGACGGAAACGGGAGATTTTCTTGGGTTTTTACTACATATTAACACTTTACACAATTTCTCGTGTTACCTGGCTGCCAGTCCTCGGTTCATGCAAAATCTTAAGGTCCTCGGTCTGGTCCAAGGCACCAAACCGCCCAATAATTCATTAATCGATAACTAAAACTTGAAATGTAGCTCTTCTTACTGGCCGATTGCATCAACGTAGATTCTTATTCTGTGTTCTAGTGTGCTGCTTGTACTGTGTCTGCATACCGCATCGCGCGACAAGGGCTTGCAGACGATAAATGTAACCGTTTCAGAGAGAAAAGCGACCAATGTGACGATCTGGCGTTATGTCGATTCGATAGTAAATGACGGAAACGGGAGATTTTCTTAGGTTTTTACTACATATTAACACTTTACACAATTTCTCGTGTTACCTGGCTGCCAGTCCTCGGTTCATGCAAAATCTTAAAGTCCTCGGTCTGTTCCAAGGCACCAAACCGCCCAATAATTCATTAATCGATAACTAAAACTTGAAATGTAGCTCTTCTTACTGGGCGATTGCATAAACTTAGATGCTTCTTCAGTGTTCTACTATGCCGCTTGTAGTGACTCTGCATACCGCATCACGCGACAAGGGCTTGCAGACGATAAATGTAACCGTTTCAGAGAGAAAAGCGACCACTGTGACGATCTGGCGTTATGTCGATTCGATAGTAAATGACGGAAACGGGAGATTTTCTTAGGTTTTTACTACATATTAACACTTTACACAATTTCTCGTGTTACCTGGCTGCCAGTCCTCGGTTCATGCAAAATCTTAAGGTCCTCGGTCTGGTCCAAGGCACCAAACCGCCCAATAATTCATTAATCGATAACTAAAACTTGAAATGTAGCTTTTCTTACTGGCCGATTGCATCAACGTAGATTCTTATTCTGTGTTCTAGTGTGCTGCTTGTACTGTGTCTGCATACCGCATCACGCGACAAGGGCTTGCAGACGATAAATGTAACCGTTTCAGAGAGAAAAGCGACCAATGTGACGATCTGGCGTTATGTCGATTCGATAGTAAATGACGGAAACGGGAGATTCTCTTAGGTATTTACTACATATTAACACTTTACACAATTTCTCGTGTTACCTGGCTGCCAGTCCTCGGTTCATGTAAAAGCTTAAGGTCCTCGGTCAAGGTCCAAGGTACCAAACAGCCCAATAATTCATTAATCGATAACTAACACTTGAAATGTAGCTCTCCTTACTGGGCGATTGCATGAACTTAGATGCTTCTTCAGTGTTCTACTATGCCGCTTGTAGTGACTCTGCATACCGCATCACGCGACAAGGGCTTGCAGACGATAAATGTAACCGTTTCAGAGAGAAAAGCGACCACTGTGACGATCTGGCGTTATGTCGATTCGATAGTAAATGACGGAAACGGGAGATTTTCTTGGGTTTTTACTACATATTAACACTTTACACAATTTCTCGTGTTACCTGCCTGCCAGTCCTCGGTTCATGCAAAATCTTAAGGTCCTCGGTCTGGTCCAAGGCACCAAACCGCCCAATAATTCATTAATCGATAACTAAAACTTGAAATGTAGCTCTTCTTACTGGCCGATTGCATCAACGTAGATTCTTATTCTGTGTTCTAGTGTGCTGCTTGTACTGTGTCTGCATACCGCATCACGCGACAAGGGCTTGCAGACGATAAATGTAACCGTTTCAGAGAGAAAAGCGACCACTGTGACGATCTGGCATTATGTCGATTCGATAGTAAACGACAGAAACGGGAGATTTTCTTGGGTTTTTACTACATATTAACACTTTACACAATTTCTCGTGTTACCTGGCTGCCAGTCCTCGGTTCATGCAAAATCTTAAGGTCCTCGGTCTGGTCCAAGGCACCAAACCGCCCAATAATTCATTAATCGATAACTAAAACTTGAAATGTAGCTCTTCTTACTGGGCGATTGCATAAACTTAGATGCTTCTTCAGTGTTCTACTATGCCGCATGTAGTGACTCTGCATACCGCATCACGCGACAAGGGCTTGCAGACGATAAATGTAACCGTTTCAGAGAGAAAAGCGACCACTGTGACGATCTGGCGTTATGTCGATTCGATAGTAAATGACGGAAACGGGAGATTTTCTTGGGTTTTTACTACATATTAACACTTTACACAATTTCTCGTGTTACCTGGCTGCCAGTCCTCGGTTCATGCAAAATCTTAAGGTCCTCGGTCTGGTCCAAGGCACCAAACCGCCCAATAATTCATTAATCGATAACTAAAACTTGAAATGTAGCTCTTCTTACTGGCCGATTGCATCAACTTAGATGCTCCTTCAGTGTTCTACTATGCCGCTTGTAGTGACTCTGCATACCGCATCACGCGACAAGGGCTTGCAGACGATAAATGTAACCGTTTCAGAGAGAAAAGCGACCACTGTGACGATCTGGCGTTATGTCGATTCGATAGTAAATGACGGAAACGGGAGATTTTCTTGGGTTTTTACTACATATTAACACTTTACACAATTTCTCGTGTTACCTTGGTGCCAGTCCTCGGTTCATGCAAAATCTTAAGGTCCTCGGTCTGGTCCAAGGCACCAAACCGCCCAATAATTCATTAATCGATAACTAAAACTTGAAATGTAGCTCTTCTTACTGGCCGATTGCATCAACGTAGATTCTTATTCTGTGTTCTAGTGTGCTGCTTGTACTGTGTCTGCATACCGCATCACGCGACAAGGGCTTGCAGACAATAAATGTAACCGTTTCAGAGAGAAAAGCGCCCACTGTGACGATCTGGCGTTATGTCGATTCGATAGTAAACGACGGATACGGGAGATTTTCTTGGGTTTTTACTACATATTAACACTTTACACAATTTCTCGTGTTACCTGGCTGCCAGTCCTCGGTTCATGCAAAATCTTAAGGTCCTCGGTCTGGTCCAAGGCACCAAACCGCCCAATAATTCATTAATCGATAACTAAAACTTGAAATGTAGCTCTTCTTACTGGCCGATTGCATCAACGTAGATTCTTATTCTGTGTTCTAGTGTGCTGCTTGTACTGTGTCTGCATACCGCATCGCGCGACAAGGGCTTGCAGACGATAAATGTAACCGTTTCAGAGAGAAAAGCGACCAATGTGACGATCTGGCGTTATGTCGATTGGATAGTAAATGACGGAAACGGGAGATTTTCTTAGGTTTTTACTACATATTAACACTTTACACAATTTCTCGTGTTACCTGGCTGCCAGTCCTCGGTTCATGCAAAATCTTTAAGTCCTCGGTCTGTTCCAAGGCACCAAACCGCCCAATAATTCATTAATCGATAACTAAAACTTGAAATGTAGCTCTTCTTACTGGGCGATTGCATTAACTTAGATGCTTCTTCAGTGTTCTACTATGCCGCTTGTAGTGACTCTGCATACCGCATCACGCGACAAGGGCTTGCAGACGATAAATGTAACCGTTTCAGAGAGAAAAGCGACCAATGTGACGATCTGGCGTTATGTCGATTCGATAGTAATTGACGGAAACGGGAGATTTTCTTAGGTTTTTACTACATATTAACACTTTACACAATTTCTCGTGATACCTGGCTGCCAGTCCTCGGTTCATGCAAAATCTTAAGGTCCTCGGTCTGGTCCAAGGCACCAAACCACCCAATAATTCATTAATCGATAACTAAAACTTGAAATGTAGCACTTCTTACTGGCCGATTGCATCAACGTAGATTCTTATTCTGTGTTCTAGTGTGCTGCTTGTACTGTGTCTGCATACCGCATCACGCGACAAGGGCTTGCAGACGATAAATGTAACCGTTTCAGAGAGAAAAGCGGCCAATGTGACGATCTGGCGTTATGTCGATTCGATAGTAAATGACGGAAACGGGAGATTTTCTTAGGTTTTTACAACATATTAACACGTTACACAATTTCTCGTGTTACCTGGCTGCCAGTCCTCGGTTCATGCAAAATCTTAAGGTCCTCGGTCTGGTCCAAGGCACCAAACCGCCCAATAATTCATTAATCGATAACTAAAACTTGAAATGTAGCTCTTCTTACTGGCCGATTGCATCAACGTAGATTCTTATTCTGTGTTCTAGTGTGCTGCTTGTACTGTGTCTGCATACCGCATCACGCGACAAGGGCTTGCAGACGATAAATGTAACCGTTTCAGAGAGAAAAGCGACCAATGTGACGATCTGGCGTTATGTCGATTCGATAGTAAATGACGGAAACGGGAGATTTTCTTAGGTATTTACTACATATTAACACTTTACACAATTTCTCGTGTTACCTGGCTGCCAGTCCTCGGTTCATGCAAAATCTTAAGGTCCTCGGTCTGGTCCAAGGCACCAAACCGCCCAATAATTCATTAATCGATAACTAAAACTTGAAATGTAGCTCTTCTTACTGGCCGATTGCATCAACGTAGATTCTTATTCTGTGTTCTAGTGTGCTGCTTGTACTGTGTCTGCATACCGCATCACGCGACAAGGGCTTGCAGACGATAAATGTAACCGTTTCAGAGAGAAAAGCGACCAATGTGACGATCTGGCGTTATGTCGATTCGATAGTAAATGACGGAAACGGGAGATTTTCTTAGGTTTTTACTACATATTAACACTTTACACAATTTCTTGTGTTACCTGGCTGCCAGTCCTCGGTTCATGCAAGATCTTAAGATCCTCGGTCTGGTCCAAGGCACCAAACCGCCCAATAATTCATTAATCGATAACTAAAACTTGAAATGTAGCTCTTCTTACTGGCCGATTGCATCAACGTAGATTCTTATTCTGTGTTCTAGTGTGCTGCTTGTACTGTGTCTGCATTCCGCATCACGCGACAAGGGCTTGCAGACGATAAATGTAACCGTTTCAGAGAGAAAAGCGACCAATGTGACGATCTGGCGTTATGTCGATTCGATAGTAAATGACGGAAACGGGAGATTTTCTTAGGTATTTACTACATATTAACACTTTACACAATTTCTCGTGTTACCTGGCTGCCAGTCCTCGGTTCATGTAAAAGCTTAAGGTCCTCGGTCAAGGTCCAAGGTACCAAACCGCCCAATAATTCATTTATCGATAACTAAAACTTAAAATGTAGCTCTTCTTACTGGGCGATTGCATAAACTTAGATGCTTCTTCAGTGTTCCACTATGCCGCTTGTAGTGACTCTGCATACCGCATCACGCGACAAGGGCTTGCAGACGATAAATGTAACCGTTTCAGAGAGAAATGCGACCACTGTGACGATCTGGCGTTATGTCGATTCGATAGTAAATGACGGAAACGGGAGATTTTCTTGGGTTTTTACTACATATTAACACTTTACACAATTTCTCGTGTTACCTGGTTGCCAGTCCTCGGTTCATGCAAAATCTTAAGGTCCTCGGTCTGGTCCAAGGCACCAAACCGCCCAATAATTCATTAATCGATAACTAAAACTTGAAATGTAGCTCTTCTTACTGGCCGATTGCATCAACGTAGATTCTTATTCTGTGTTCTAGTGTGCTGCTTGTACTGTGTCTGCATACCGCATCACGCGACAAGGGCTTGCAGACGATAAATGTAACCGTTTCAGAGAGAAAAGCGACCACTGTGACGATCTGGCGTTATGTCGATTCGATAGTAAACGACGGAAACGGGAGATTTTCTTGGGTTTTTACTACATATTAACACTTTACACAATTTCTCGTGTTACCTGGCTGCCAGTCCTCGGTTCATGCAAAATCTTAAGGTCCTCGGTCTGGTCCAAGGCACCAAACCGCCCAATAATTCATTAATCGATAACTAAAACTTGAAATGTAGCTCTTCTTACTGGGCGATTGCATCAACTTAGATGCTTCTTCAGTGTTCTACTATGCCGCTTGTAGTGACTCTGCATACCGCATCACGCGACAAGGGCTTGCAGACGATAAATGTAACCGTTTCAGAGAGAAAAGCGACCACTGTGACGATCTGGCGTTATGTCGATTCGATAGTAAATGACGGAAACGGGAGATTTTCTTGGGTTTTTACTACATATTAACACTTTACACAATTTCTCGTGTTACCTGGCTGCCAGTCCTCGGTTCATGCAAAATCTTAAGGTCCTCGGTCTGGTCCAAGGCACCAAACGGCCCAATATTTCATTAATCGATAACTAAAACTTGAAATGTAGCTCTTCTTACTGGCCGATTGCATCAACGTAGATTCTTATTCTGTGTTCTAGTGTGCTGCTTGTACTGTGTCTGCATACCGCATCACGCGACAAGGGCTTGCAGACGATAAATGTAACCGTTTCAGAGAGAAAAGCGACCACTGTGACGATCTGGCGTTATGTCGATTCGATAGTAAACGACGGAAACGGGAGATTTTCTTGGGTTTTTACTACATATTAACACTTTACACAATTTCTCGTGTTACCTGGCTGCCAGTCCTCGGTTCATGCAAAATCTTAAGGTCCTCGGTCTGGTCCAAGGCACCAAACCGCCCAATAATTCATTAATCGATAACTAAAACTTGAAATGTAGCTCTTCTTACTGGCCGATTGCATCAACGTAGATTCTTATTCTGTGTTCTAGTGTGCTGCTTGTACTGTGTCTGCATACCGCAGCACGCGACAAGGGCTTGCAGACGACAAATGTAACCGTTTCAGATAGAAAAGCGACCATTTTGACTATATGGGGTTATGTCGATTCGATTGTAAATAACGGAAACAGGAGATTATCTTATATTTTTACTACATATTAACACTTTCCACATTTTCTCGTGTTACGTGGCTGCCAGTCCTCGGTTCATGCAAAATCTTAAGGTCCTCGGTCATGTCAAAGGTATTAAACCGGCCAATAATTCAATTTTCGATTACTAAAATTTGAAGTGTAGTTCTTCTTTTTGGCAGATTGCATCAACGTAGATTCTTTTTCTGTGTTCTAGTGTGCTGCTTGTACTGTGTCTGCATACCGCATCACGCGACAAGGGCTTGCAGACGATAAATGTAACCGTTTCAGAGAGAAAAGCGACCATTTTGACTATATGGAGTTATGTCGATTCGATTGTAAATAACGGAAACAGGAGATTATCTTATATTTTTACTACAGATTAACACTTTCCACATTTTCTCGTGTTACGTGGCTGCCAGTCCTCGGTTCATGCAAAATCTTAAGGTCCTCGGTCATGTCAAAGGCATTAAACCGGCCAATAATTCAATTTTCGATTACTAAAATTTGAAGTGTAGTTCTTCTTTTTGGCAGATTGCATCAACGTAGATTCTTATTCTGTGTTCTAGTGTGCTGCTTGTACTGTGTCTGCATACCACAGCACGCGACAAGGGCTTGCAGACGATAAATGTAACCGTTTCAGAGAGAAAAGCGACCACTGTGACGATCTGGCGTTATGTCGATTCGATAGTAAATGACGGAAACGGGAGATTTTCTTAGGTTTTTACTACATATTAACACTTTACACAATTTCTCGTGTTACCTGGCTGCCAGTCCTCGGTTCATGCAAAATCTTAATTTCCTCGGTCTGGTCCAAGGCACCAAACCGCCCAATAATTCATTAATCGATAACTAAATCTTGAAATGTAGCTCTTCTTACTGGCCGATTGCATCAACGTAGATTCTTATTCTGTGTTCTAGTGTGCTGCTTGTACTGTGTCTGCATACCGCATCACGCGACAAGGGCTTGCAGACGATAAATGTAACCGTTTCAGAGAGAAAAGCGACCACTGTGACGATCTGGCGTTATGTCGATTCGATAGTAAATGACGGAAACGGGAGATTTTCTTAGGTTTTTACTACATATTAACACTTTACACAATTTCTCGTGTTACCTGGCTGCCAGTCCTCGGTTCATGCAAAATCTTAAGTTCCTCGGTCTGGTCCAAGGCACCAAACCGCCCAATAATTCATTAATCGATAACTAAAACTTGAAATGTAGCTCTTCTTACTGGGCGATTGCATAAACTTAGATGCTTCTTCAGTGTTCCACTATGCCGCTTGTAGTGACTCTGCATACCGCATCACGCGACAAGGGCTTGCAGACGATAAATGTAACCGTTTCAGAGAGAAAAGCGACCACTGTGACGATCTGGCGTTATGTCGATTCGATAGTAAATGACGGAAACGGGAGATTTTCTTAGGTTTTTACTACATATTAACACTTTACAGAATTTCTCGTGTTACCTGGCTGCCAGTCCTCGGTTCATGCAAAATCTTAAGGTCCTCGGTCTGGTCCAAGGCACCAAACCGCCCAATAATTCATTAATCGATAACTAAAACTTGAAATGTAGCTCTTCTTACTGGGCGATTGCATAAACTTAGATGCTTCTTCAGTGTTCTACTATGCCGCTCGTAGTGACTCTGCATACCGCATCACGCGACAAGGGCTTGCTGACGATAAATGTAACCGTTTCAGAGAGAAAAGCGACCACTGTGACGATCTGGCGTTATGTCGATTCGATAGTGAATGACGGAAACGGGAGATTTTCTTGGGTTTTTACTACATATTAACACTTTACACAATTTCTCGTGTTACCTGGCTGCCAGTCCTCGGTTCATGCAAAATCTTAAGGTCCTCGGTCTGGTCCAAGGCACCAAACCGCCCAATAATTCATTAATCGATAACTAAAACTTAAAATGTAGCTCTTCTTACTGGCCGATTGCATCAACGTAGATTCTTATTCTGTGTTCTAGTGTGCTGCTAGTACTGTGTCTGCATACCGCATCACGCGACAAGGGCTTGCAGACGATAAATGTAACCGTTTCAGAGAGAAAAGCGACCATTTTGACTATATGGAGTTATGTCGATTCGATAGTAAATAACGGAAACAGGAGATTATCTTATATTTTTCTACATATTAACACTTTCCACATTTTCTCGTAATACGTGGCTGCCAGTCCTCGGTTCATGCTAAATCTTAATGTCCTCGGTCATGTCAAAGGCATTAAACCGGCCAATAATTCAATTTTCGATTACTAAAATTTGAAGTGTAGTTCTTCTTTATGGCATATTGCATCAACGTAGATTCTAATTCTGTGTTCTAGTGTGCTGCTTGTACTGTGTCTGCATACCGCAGCACGCGACAAGGGCTTGCAGACGATAAGTGTAACCGTTTCAGAGAGAAAAGCGACCACTGTGACGATCTGGCGTTATGTCGATTCGATAGTGAATGACGGAAACGGGAGATTTTCTTGGGTTTTTACTACATATTAACACTTTACACAATTTCTCGTGTTACCTGGCTGCCAGTCCTCGGTTCATGCAAAATCTTAAGGTCCTCGGTCTGGTCCAAGGCAGCAAACCGCCCAATAATTCATTAATCGATAACTAAAACTTAAAATGTAGCTCTTCTTACTGGCCGATTGCATCAACGTAGATTCTTATTCTGTGCTCTAGTGTGCTGCTTGTACTGTGTCTGCATACCGCATCACGCGACAAGGGCTTGCAGACGATAAATGTAACCGTTTCAGAGGGAAAAGCGACCATTTTGACTATATGGAGTTATGTCGATTCGATAGTAAATAACGGAAACAGGAGATTATCTTATATTTTTCTACATATTAACACTTTCCACATTTTCTCGTGATACGTGGCTGCCAGTCCTCGGTTCATGCTAAATCTTAATGTCCTCGGTCATGTCAAAGGCATTAACCCGGCCAATAATTCAATTTTCGATTACTAAAATTTGAAGTGTAGTTCTTCTTTATGGCATATTGCATCAACGTAGATTCTAATTCTGTGTTCTAGTGTGCTGCTTGTACTGTGTCTGCATACCGCAGCACGCGACAAGGGCTTGCAGACGATAAATGTAACCGTTTCAGAGAGAAAAGCGACCAATGTGACGATTTGGCGTTATGTCGATTCGATAGTAAATGACGGAAACGGGAGATTTTCTTAGGTTTTTACTACATATTAACACTTTACACAATTTCTCGTGTTACCTGGCTGCCAGTCCTCGGTTCATGCAAAATCTTAAGGTCCTCGGTCTGGTCCAAGGCACCAAACCGCCCAATAATTCATTAATCGATAACTAAAACTTGAAATGTAGCTCTTCTTACTGGCCGATTGCATCAACGTAGATTCTTATTCTGTGTTCTAGTGTGCTGCTTGTACTGAGTCTGCATACCGCATCACGCGACAAGGGCTTGCTGACGATAAATGTAACCGTTTCAGAGAGAAAAGCGACCATTTTGACTATATGGAGTTATGTCGATTCGATAGTAAATAACGGAAACAGGAGATTATCTTATATTTTTACTACATATTAACACTTTCCACATTTTCTCGTGTTACGTAGCTGCCAGTCCTCGGTTCATGCAAAATCTTAAGGTCCTCGGTCATGTCAAAGGCATTAAACCGGCCAATAATTCAATTTTCGATTACTAAAATTTGAAGTGTAGTTCTTCTTTTTGGCAGATTGCATCAACGTAGATTCTTATTATGTGTTCTAGTGTCCTGCTTGTACTGTGTCTGCATACCGCAGCACGCGACAAGGGCTTGCAGACGATAAATGTAACCGTTTCAGAGAGAAAAGCGACCAATGTGACGATCTGGCGTTATGTCGATTCAATAGTAAATGACGGAAACGGGAGATTTTCTTAGGTTTTTACTACATATTAACACTTTACACAATTTCTCGTGTTACCTGGCTGCCAGTCCTCGGTTCATGCAAAATCTTAAGGTCCTCGGTCTGGTCCAAGGCACCAAACCGCCCAATAATTCATTAATCGATAACTAAAACTTGAAATGTAGCTCTTCTTGCTGGGCGATTGCATATACTTAGATGCTTCTCCAGTGTTCTACTATGCCGCTTGTAGTGACTCTGCATACCGCATCACGCGACAAGGGCTTGCAGACGATAAATGTAACCGTTTCAGAGAGAAAAGCGACCAATGTGACGATCTGGCGTTATGTCGATTCGATAGTAAATGGCGGAAACGGGAGATTTTCAGAGGTTTTTGCTACATATTAACACTTTACACAATTTCTCGTGTTACCTGGCTGCCAGTCCTCGGTTCATGCATAATCTTAAGGTCGTCGGTCTGGTCCAAGGCACCAAACCGCCCAATAATTCATTAATCGATAACTAAAACTTGAAATGTAGCTCTTCTTACTGGCCGATTGCATAAACTTAGATGCTTCTTCAGTGTTCTACTATGCCGCTTGTAGTGACTCTGCATACCGCATCACGCGACAACGGCTTGCAGACGATAAATGTAACCGTTTCAGAGAGAAAAGCGACCAATGTGACGATCTGGCGTTATGTCGATTCGATAGTAAATGACGGAAACGGGAGATTTTCTTATGTATTTACTACATATTGACACTTTACACAATTTCGCGTCTTACCTGGCTGCCAGTCCTCGGTTCATGCAAAAGCTTAAGGTCCTCGGTCAAGGTCCGAGGCACCAAACCGCCCAATAATTCATTAATCGATAACTAAAACTTGAAATGTAGCTCTTCTTACTGGGCGATTGCATAAACTTAGATGCTTCTTCAGTGTTCTACTATGCCGCTTGTAGTGACTCTGCATACCGCATCACGCGACAAGGGCTTGCAGACGATAAATGTAACCGTTTCAGAGAGAAAAGCGACCACTGTGACGATCTGGCGTTATGTCGATTCGATAGTAAATGACGGAAACGGGAGATTTTCTTGGGTTTTTACTACATATTAACACTTTACACAATTTCTCGTGTTACCTGGCTGCCAGTCCTCGGTTCATGCAAAATCTTAAGGTCCTCGGTCTGGTCCAAGGCACCAAACCGCCCAATAATTCATTAATCGATAACTAAAACTTGAAATGTAGCTCTTCTTACTGGCCGATTGCATCAACGTAGATTCTTATTCTGTGTTCTAGTGTGCTGCTTGTACTGTGTCTGCATACCGCATCACGCGACAAGGGCTTGTAGACGATAAATGTAACCGTTTCAGAGAGAAAAGCGACCACTGTGACGATCTGGCGTTATGTCGATTCGATAGTAAACGACGGAAACGGGAGATTTTCTTGGGTTTTTACTACATATTAACACTTTACACAATTTCTCGTGTTACCTGGCTGCCAGTCCTCGGTTCATGCAAAATCTTAAGGTCCTCGGTCTGGTCCAAGGCACCAAACCGCCCAATAATTCATTAATCGATAACTAAAACTTGAAATGTAGCTCTTCTTACTGGCCGATTGCATCAACGTAGATTCTTATTCTGTGTTCTAGTGTGCTGCTTGTACTGTGTCTGCATACCGCAGCACGCGACAAGGGCTTGCAGACGATAAATGTAACCGTTTCAGAGAGAAAAGCGACCACTGTGACGACCTGGCGTTATGTCGATTCGATAGTAAATGACGGAAACGGGAGATTTTCTTAGGTTTTTACTACATATTAACACATTACACAATTTCTCGTGTTACCTGGCTGCCAGTCCTCGGTTCATGCAAAATCTTAAGGTCCTCGGTCTGGTCCAAGGCACCAAACCTCCCAATAATTCATTAATCGATAACTAAAACTTGAAATGTAGCTCTTCTTACTGGCCGATTGCATCAACGTAGATTCTTATTCTGTGTTCTAGTGTGCTGCTTGTACTGTGTCTGCATACCGCATCACGCGACAAGGGCTTGCAGACGATAAATGTAACCGTTTCAGAGAGAAAAGCGACCATTTTGACTATATGGAGTTATGTCGATTCGATTGTAAATAACGGAAACAGGAGATTATCTTATATTTTTACTACAGATTAACACTTTCCACATTTTCTCGTGTTACGTGGCTGCCAGTCCTCGGTTCATGCAAAATCTTAAGGTCCTCGGTCATGTCAAAGGCATTAAACCGGCCAATAATTCAATTTTCGATTACTAAAATTTGAAGTGTAGTTCTTCTTTTTGGCAGATTGCATCAACGTAGATTCTTATTCTGTGTTCTAGTGTGCTGCTTGTACTGTGTCTGCATACCACAGCACGCGACAAGGGCTTGCAGACGATAAATGTAACCGTTTCAGAGAGAAAAGCGACCACTGTGACGATCTGGCGTTATGTATATTCGATAGTAAATGACGGAAACGGGAGATTTTCTTAGGTTTTTACTACATATTAACACTTTACACAATTTCTCGTGTTACCTGGCTGCCAGTCCTCGTTTCATGCAAAATCTTAATTTCCTCGGTCTGGTCCAAGGCACCAAACCGCCCAATAATTTATTAATCGATAACTAAATCTTGAAATGTAGCTCTTCTTACTGGCCGATTGCATCAACGTAGATTCTTATTCTGTGTTCTAGTGTGCTGCTTGTACTGTGTCTGCATACCGCATCACGCGACAAGGGCTTGCAGACGATAAATGTAACCGTTTCAGAGAGAAAAGCGACCACTGTGACGATCTGGCGTTATGTCGATTCGATAGTAAATGACGGAAACGGGAGATTTTCTTAGGTTTTTACTACATATTAACACTTTACACAATTTCTCGTGTTACCTGGCTGCCAGTCCTCGGTTCATGCAAAATCTTAAGTTCCTCGGTCTGGTCCAAGGCACCAAACCGCCCAATAATTCATTAATCGATAACTAAAACTTGAAATGTAGCTCTTCTTACTGGGCGATTGCATAAACTTAGATGCTTCTTCAGTGTTCCACTATGCCGCTTGTAGTGACTCTGCATACCGCATCACGCGACAAGGGCTTGCAGACGATAAATGTAACCGTTTCAGAGAGAAAAGCGACCACTGTGACGATCTGGCGTTATGTCGATTCGATAGTAAATGACAGAAACGGGAGATTTTCTTAGGTTTTTACTACATATTAACACTTTACAGAATTTCTCGTGTTACCTGGCTGCCAGTCCTCGGTTCATGCAAAATCTTAAGGTCCTCGGTCTGGTCCAAGGCACCAAACCGCCCAATAATTCATTAATCGATAACTAAAACTTGAAATGTAGCTCTTCTTACTGGGCGATTGCATAAACTTAGATGCTTCTTCAGTGTTCTACTATGCCGCTCGTAGTGACTCTGCATACCGCATCACGCGACAAGGGCTTGCTGACGATAAATGTAACCGTTTCAGAGAGAAAAGCGACCACTGTGACGATCTGGCGTTATGTCGATTCGATAGTGAATGACGGAAACGGGAGATTTTCTTGGGTTTTTACTACATATTAACACTTTACACAATTTCTCGTGTTACCTGGCTGCCAGTCCTCGGTTCATGCAAAATCTTAAGGTCCTCGGTCTGGTCCAAGGCACCAAACCGCCCAATAATTCATTAATCGATAACTAAAACTTGAAATGTAGCTCTTCTTACTGGCCGATTGCATCAACGTAGATTCTTATTCTGTGTTCTAGTGTGCTGCTTGTACTATGTCTGCATACCGCATCACGCGACAAGGGCTTGCAGACGATAAATGTAACCGTTTCAGAGAGAAAAGCGACCATTTTGACTATATGGAGTTATGTCGATTCGATAGTAAATAACGGAAACAGGAGATTATCTTATATTTTTCTACATATTAACACTTTCCACATTTTCTCGTGATACGTGGCTGCCAGTCCTCGGTTCATGCTAAATCTTAATGTCCTCGGTCATGTCAAAGGCATTAAACCGGCCAATAATTCAATTTTCGATTACTAAAATTTGAAGTGTAGTTCTTCTTTATGGCATATTGCATCAACGTAGATTCTAATTCTGTGTTCTAGTGTGCTGCTTGTACTGTGTCTGCTTACCGCAGCACGCGACAAGGGCTTGCAGACGATAAATGTAACCGTTTCAGAGAGAAAAGCGACCAATGTGACGATCTGGCGTTATGTCGATTCGATAGTAAATGACGGAAACGGGAGATTTTCTTAGGTTTTTACTACATATTAACACTTTACACAATTTCTCGTGTTACCTGGCTGCCAGTCCTCGGTTCATGCAAAATCTTAAGGTCCTCGGTCTGGTCCAAGGCACCAAACCGCCCAATAATTCATTAATCGATAACTAAAACTTGAAATGTAGCTCTTCTTACTGGCCGATTGCATCAACGTAGATTCTTATTCTGTGTTCTAGTGTGCTGCTTGTACTGTGTCTGCATACCGCATCATGCGACAAGGGCTTGCAGACGATAAATGTAACCGTTTCAGAGAGAAAAGCGACCATTTTGACTATATGGAGTTATGTCGATTCGATAGTAAATAACGGAAACAGGAGATTATCTTATATTTTTACTACATATTAACACTTTCCACATTTTCTCGTGTTACGTAGCTGCCAGTCCTCGGTTCATGCAAAATCTTAATGTCCTCGGTCATGTCAAAGGCATTAAACCGGCCAATAATTCAATTTTCGATTACTAAAATTTGAAGTGTAGTTCTTCTTTTTGGCAGATTGCATCAACGTAGATTCTTATTCTGTGTTCTAGTGTCCTGCTTGTACTGTGTCTGCATACCGCAGCACGCGACAAGGGCTTGCAGACGATAAATGTAACCGTTTCAGAGAGAAAAGCGACCAATGTGACGATCTGGCGTTATGTCGATTCAATAGTAAATGACGGAAACGGGAGATTTTCTTAGGTTTTTACTACATATTAACACTTTACACAATTTCTCGTGTTACCTGGCTGCCAGTCCTCGGTTCATGCAAAATCTTAAGGTCCTCGGTCTGGTCCAAGGCACCAAACCGCCCAATAATTCATTAATCGATAACTAAAACTTGAAATGTAGCTCTTCTTACTGGGCGATTGCATATACTTAGATGCTTCTCCAGTGTTCTACTATGCCGCTTGTAGTGACTCTGCATACCGCATCACGCGACAAGGGCTTGCAGACGATAAATGTAACCGTTTCAGAGAGAAAAGCGACCAATGTGACGATCTGGCGTTATGTCGATTCGATAGTAAATGGCGGAAACGGGAGATTTTCTTAGGTTTTTGCTACATATTAACACTTTACACAATTTCTCGTGTTACCTGGCTGCCAGTCCTCGGTTCATGCATAATCTTAAGGTCGTCGGTCTGGTCCAAGGCACCAAACCGCCCAATAATTCATTAATCGATAACTAAAACTTGAAATGTAGCTCTTCTTACTGGCCGATTGCATAAACTTAGATGCTTCTTCAGTGTTCTACTATGCCGCTTGTAGTGACTCTGCATACCGCATCACGCGACAACGGCTTGCAGACGATAAATGTAACCGTTTCAGAGAGAAAAGCGACCAATGTGACGATCTGGCGTTATGTCGATTCGATAGTAAATGACGGAAACGGGAGATTTTCTTATGTATTTACTACATATTGACACTTTACACAATTTCTCGTCTTACCTGGCTGCCAGTCTTCGGTTCATGCAAAAGCTTAAGGTCCTCGGTCAAGGTCCGAGGCACCAAACCGCCCAATAATTCATTAATCGATAACTAAAACTTGAAATGTAGCTCTTCTTACTGGGCGATTGCATAAACTTAGATGCTTCTTCAGTGTTCTACTATGCCGCTTGTAGTGACTCTGCATACCGCATCACGCGACAGGGGCTTGCAGACGATAAATGTAACCGTTTCAGAGAGAAAAGCGACCACTGTGACGATCTGGCGTTATGTCGATTCGATAGTAAATGACGGAAACGGGAGATTTTCTTGGGTTTTTACTACATATTAACACTTTACACAATTTCTCGTGTTACCTGGCTGCCAGTCCTCGGTTCATGCAAAATCTTAAGGTCCTCGGTCTGGTCCAAGGCACCAAACCGCCCAATAATTCATTAATCGATAACTAAAACTTGAAATGTAGCTCTTCTTACTGGCCGATTGCATCAACGTAGATTCTTATTCTGTGTTCTAGTGTGCTGCTTGTACTGTGTCTGCATACCGCATCACGCGACAAGGGCTTGCAGATGATAAATGTAACCGTTTCAGAGAGAAAAGCGACCACTGTGACGATCTGGCGTTATGTCGATTCGATAGTAAACGACGGAAACGGGAGATTTTCTTGGGTTTTTACTACATATTAACACTTTACACAATTTCTCGTGTTACCTGGCTGCCAATCCTCGGTTCATGCAAAATCTTAAGGTCCTCGGTCTGGTCCAAGGCACCAAACCGCCCAATAATTCATTAATCGATAACTAAAACTTGAAATGTAGCTCTTCTTACTGGCCGATTGCATCAACGTAGATACTTATTCTGTGTTCTAGTGTGCTGCTTGTACTGTGTCTGCATACCGCAGCACGCGACAAGGGCTTGCGGACGATAAATGTAACCGTTTCAGAGAGAAAAGCGACCACTGTGACGATCTGGCGTTATGTCGATTCGATAGTAAATGACGGAAACGGGAGATTTTCTTAGGTTTTTACTACATATTAACACATTACACAATTTCTCGTGTTACCTGGCTGCCAGTCCTCGGTTCATGCAAAATCTTAAGGTCCTCGGTCTGGTCCAAGGCACCAAACCGCCCAATAATTCATTAATCGATAACTAAAACTTGAAATGTAGCTCTCCTTACTGGCCGATTGCATCAACGTAGATTCTTATTCTGTGTTCTAGTGTGCTGCTTGTACTGTGTCTGCATACCGCATCACGCGACAAGTGCTTGCAGACGATAAATGTAACCGTTTCAGAGAGAAAAGCGACCATTTTGACTATATGGAGTTATGTCGATTCGATTGTAAATAAAGGAAACAGGAGATTATCTTATATTTTTACTACATATTAACACTTTCCACATTTTCTCGTGTTACGTGGCTGCCAGTCCTCGGTTCATGCAAAATCTTAAGGTCCTCGGTCATGTCAAAGGCATTAAACCGGCAAATAATTCAATTTTCGATTACTAAAATTTGAAGTGTAGTTCTTCTTTTTGGCAGATTGCATCAACGTAGATTCTTATTCTGTGTTCTAGTGTGCTGCTTGTACTGTGTCTGCATACCGCAGCACGCGACAAGGGCTTGCAGACGATAAATGTAACCGTTTCAGAGAGAAAAGCGACCACTGTGACGATCTGGCGTTATGTCTATTCGATAGTAAATGACGGAAACGGGAGATTTTCTTAGGTTTTTACTACATATTAACACTTTACACAATTTCTCGTGTTACCTGGCTGCCAGTCCTCGGTTCATGCAAAATCTTAAGGTCCTCGGTCTGGTCCAAGGCACCAAACCGCCCAATAATTCATTAATCGATAACTAAAACTTGAAATGTAGCTCTTCTTACAGGCCGATTGCATCAACGTAGATTCTTATTCTGTGTTCTAGTGTGCTGCTTGTACTGTGTCTGCATACCGCATCACGCGACAAGGGCTTGCAGACGATAAATGTAACCGTTTCAGAGAGAAAAGGACCACTGTGACGATCTGGCGTTATGTCGATTCGATAGTGAATGACGGAAACGGGAGATTTTCTTGGGTTTTTACTACATATTAACACTTTACACAATTTCTCGTGTTACCTGGCTGCCAGTCCTCGGTTCATGCAAAATCTTAAGGTCCTCGGTCTGGTCCAAGGCACCAAACCGCCCAATAATTCATTAATCGATAACTAAAACTTAAAATGTAGCTCTTCTTACTGGCCGATTGCATCAACGTAGATTCTTATTCTGTGTTCTAGTGTGCTGCTTGTACTGTGTCTGCATACCGCATCACGCGACAAGGGCTTGCAGACGATAAATGTAACCGTTTCAGAGAGAAAATTGACCATTTTGACTATATGGAGTTATGTCGATTCGATAGTAAATAACGGAAACAGGAGATTATCTTATATTTTTACTACATATTAACACTTTCCACATTTTCTCGTGTTACGTGGCTGCCAGTCCTCGGTTCATGCTAAATCTTAAGGTCCTCGGTCATGTCAAAGGCATTAAACCGGCCAATAATTCAATTTTCGATTACTAAAATTTGAAGTGTAGTTCTTCTTTATGCCAGATTGCATCAACGTAGAGTCTTATTCTGTGTTCTAGTGTGCTGCTTGTACTGTGTCTGCATACCGCAGCACGCGACAACGGCTTGCAGACGATAAATGTAACCGTTTCAGAGATTAAAGCGACCAATGTGACGATCTGGTGTTATATCCATTCAATAGTAAATGACGGAAACGGGAGATTTTCTTAGGTTTTTACTACATTTTAACACTTTACACAATTTCTCGTGTTACCTGGCTGCCAGACCTCGGTTCATGCAAAATCTTAAGGTCCTCGGTCTGGTCCAAGGCACCAAACCGCCCAATAATTCATTAATCGATAACTAAAACTTGAAATGTAGCTCTTCTTACTGGGCGATTGCATCAACGTAGATTCTTATTCTGTGTTCTAGTGTGCTGCTTGTACTGTGTCTGCATACCGCAACACGCGACAAGGGCTTGCAGACGATAAATGTAACCGTTTCAGAGAGAAAAGCGACCACTGTGACGATCTGGCGTTATGTCGATTCGTTAGTAAATGATGGAAACGGGAGATTTTCTTAGGTTTTTACTACATATTAACACTTTACACAATTTCTCGTGTTACCTGGCTGCCAGTCCTAAGATCATGCAAAATCTTAAGGTCTTCGGTCTGGTCCAAGGCAGCAGACCGCCCAATAATTCATTAATCGATAACTTAAACTTGAACTGCAGCTCTTCTTACTGGGCGATTGCATAAACTTAGATGCTTCTTAAGTGTTCTACTATGCCGCTTGTAGTGACTCTGCATACCGCATCACGCGACAAGGGCTTGCAGACGATAAATGTAACCGTTTCAGAGAGAAAAGCGACCACTGTGACGATCTGGCGTTATGTCGATTCGATAGTAAATGACGGAAACGGGAGATTTTCTTAGGTTTTTACTACATATTAACACTTTACACAATTTCTCGTGTTACCTGGCTGCCAGTCCTCGGTTCATGCAAAATCTTAAGGTCCTCGGTCTGGTCCAAGGCAACAAACCGCCCAATAATTCATTAATCGATAACTAAAACTTGAAATGTAGCTCTTCTTACTGGCCGATTGCATCAACGTAGATTCTTATTCTGTGTTCTAGTGTGCTGCTTGTACTGTGTCTGCATACCGCATCACGCGACAAGGGCTTGCAGACGATAAATGTGACCGTTTCAGAGAGAAAAGCGACCACTGTGACGATCTGGCGTTATGTCGATTCGATAGTAAATGACGGAAACGGGAGATTTTCTTAGGTTTTTACTACATATTAACACTTTACACAATTTCTCGTGTTACCTGGCTGCCAGTCCTCGGTTCATGCTAAATCTTAAGGTCCTCGGTCTGGTCCAAGGCACCAAACCGCCCAATAATTCATTAATCGATAACTAAAACTTGAAATGTAGCTCTTCTTACTGGCCGATTGCATAAACATAGATGCTTCTTCAGTGTTCTACTATGCCGCTCGTAGTGACTCTGCATTCCGCATCACGCGACAAGGGCTTGCTGACGATAAATGTAACCGTTTCAGAGAGAAAAGCGACCACTGTGACGATCTGGCGTTATGTCGATTCCATAGTAAATGACGGAAACGGGAGATTTTCTTAGGTTTTTACTACATATTAACACTTTACACAATTTCTCGTGTTACCTGGCTGCCAGTCCTCGGTTCATGCAAAATCTTAAGGTCCTCGGTCTGGTCCAAGGCACCAAACCGCCCAATAATTCATCAATCGATAACTAAAACTTGAAATGTAGCTCTTCTTACTGGCCGATTGCATCAACGTAGATTCTTATTCTGTGTTCTAGTGTGCTGCTTGTACTGTGTCTGCATACCGCATCACGCGACAAGGGCTTGCAGACGATAAATGTAACCGTTTCAGAGAGAAAAGCGACCACTGTGACGATCTGGCGTTATGTCGATTCTATAGTAAATGACGGAAACGGGAGATTTTCTTAGGTTTTTACTACATATTAACACTTTACACAATTTCTCGTGTTACCTGGCTGCCAGTCCTCGGTTCATGCAAAATCTTAAGGTCCTCGGTCTGGTCCAAGGCACCAAACCGCCCAATAATTCATTAATCGATAACTAAAACTTGAAATGTAGCTCTTCTTACTGGCCGATTGCATCAACGTAGATTCTTATTCTGTGTTCTAGTGTGCTGCTTGTACTGTGTCTGCATACCGCATCACGCGACAAGGGCTTGCAGACGATAAATGTAACCGTTTCAGAGAGAAAAGCGACCAAATTGACGATCTGGCGTTATGTCGATTCGATAGTAAATGACGGAAACGGGAGATTTTCTTAGGTTTTTACTACATATTAACACTTTACACAATTTCTCGTGTTACCTGGCTGCCAGTCCTCGGTTCATGCAAAATCTTAAGGTCCTCGGTCTGGTCCAAGGCACCAAACCGCCCAATAATTCATTAATCGATAACTAAAACTTGAAATGTAGCTCTTCTTACTGGCCGATTGCATCAACGTAGATTCTTATTCTGTGTTCTAGTGTGCTGCTTGTACTGTGTCTGCATACCGCATCACGCGACAAGGGCTTGCAGACGATAAATGTAACCGTTTCAGAGAGAAAACCGACCACTGTGACGATCTGGCGTTATGTCGATTCGATAGTAAATGACGGAAACGGGAGATTTTCTTAGGTTTTTACTACATATTAACACTTTACACAATTTCTCGTGTTACCTGGCTGCCAGTCCTCGGTTCATGCAAAATCTTAAGGTCCTCGGTCTGGTCCAAGGCACCAAACCGCCCAATAATTCATTAATCGATAACTAAAACTTGAAATGTAGCTCTTCTTACTGGGCGATTGCATAAACTTAGATGCTTCTTCAGTGTTCTACTATGCCGCTTGTAGTGACTCTGCATACCGCATCAAGCGACAAGGGCTTGCAGACGATAAATGTAACCGTTTCAGAGAGAAAAGCGACCACTGTGACGATCTGGCGTTATGTCGATTCGATAGTAAATGACGGAAACGGGAGATTTTCTTAGGTTTTTACTACATATTAACACTTTACACAATTTCTCGTGGTACCTGGCTGCCAGTCCTCGGTTCATGCAAAATCTTAAGGTCCTCGGTTTGGTCCAAGGCACCAAACCGCCCAATAATTCATTAATCGATAACTAAAACTTGAACTGCAGCTCTTCTTACTGGGCGATTGCATAAACTTAGATGCTTCTTCAGTGTTCTAGTGTGCTGCTTGTACTGTGTCTGCATACCGCATCACGCGACAAGGGCTTGCAGACGATAAATGTAACCGTTTCAGAGAGAAAAGCGACCAATGTGACGATCTGGCGTTATGTCGATTCGATAGTAAATGACGGAAACGGGAGATTTTCTTAGGTTTTTACTACATATTAACACGTTACACAATTTCTCGTGTTACCTGGCTGCCAGTCCTCGGTTCATGCAAAATCTTAAGGCCCTCGGTCTGGTCCAAGGCAACCAAACCGCCCATTAATTCATTAATCGATAACTAAAACTTGAAATGTAGCTCTTCTTCCTGGCCGATTGCATCAACGTAGATTCTTATTCTGTGTTCTAGTGTGCTGCTTGTACTGTGTCTGCATACCGCATCACGTGACAAGGGCTTGCAGACGATAAATGTAACCGTTTCAGAGAGAAAAGCATCCATTTTGACTATCTGGAGTTATGTCGATTCGATAGTAAATAACGGAAACAGGAAATTATCTTATATTTTTACTACATATTAACACTTTCCACATTTTCTCGTGTTACGTGGCTGCCAGTCCTCGGTTCATGCAAAATCTTAAGGTCCTCGGTCATGTCAAAGGCATTAAAGCGGCCAATAATTCAATTTTCGATAACTAAAATTGGAAGTGTAGCTCTTCTTTTTGGCCGATTGCATCAACGTAGATTCTTATTCTGTGTTCTAGTGTGCTGCTTGTACTGTGTCTGCATACCGCATCACGCGACAAGGGCTTGCAGACGATAAATGTAACCGTTTCAGAGAAAAAGGCGACCAATGTGACGATCTGGCGTTATGTCGATTCGTTAGTAAATGACGGAAACGGGAGATTTTCTTAGGTTTTTACTACATATTAACACTTTACACAATATCTCGTGTTACCTGGCTGCCAGTCCTCGGTTCATGCAAAATCTTAAGGTCCTCGGTCTGGTCCAAGGCACCAAACCGCCCAATAATTCATTAATCGATAACTAAAACTTGAAATGTAGCTCTTCTTACTGGCCGATAGCATCAACGTAGATTCTTATTCTGTGTCCTAGCGTGCTGCTTGTACTGTGTCTGCATACCGCATCACGCGACAAGGGCTTGCAGACGATAAATGTAACCGTTTCAGAGAGAAAAGTGACCACTGTGACGATCTGGCGTTATGTCGATTCGATAGTAAATGACGGAAACGGGAGATTTTCTTAGGTTTTTACTACATATTAACACTTTACACAATTTCTCGTGTTACCTGGCTGCCAGTCCTCGGTTCATGCAAAATCTTAAGGTCCTCGGTCTGGTCCAAGGCACCAAACCGCCCAATAATTCATTAATCGATAACTAAAACTTGAAATGTGGCTCTTCTTACTGGCCGATTGCATCAACGTAGATTCTTATTCTGTGTTCTAGTGTGCTGCTTGTATTGTGTCTGCATACCGCATCACGCGACAATGGCTTGCAGACCATAAATGTAAAAGTTTCAGAGAGAAAAGCGACCAATGTGACGATCTGGCGTTATGTCGATTCGATAGTAAATGACGGAAACGGGAGATTTTCTTAGGTTTTTACTACATATTAACACTTTACACAATTTCTCGTGTTACCTGGCTGCCAGTCCTCGGTTCATGCAAAATCTTAAGGTCCTCGGTCAGGTCCAAGGCACCAAACCGCCCAATAATTCAGTAATCGATAACTAAAACTTGAAATGTAGCTCTTCTTACTGGGCGATTGCATAAACTTAGATGCTTCTTCAGTGTTCTACTATGCCGCTTGTAGTGACTTTGCATACCGCATCACGCGACAAGGGCATGCAGACGATAAATGTAACCGTTTCAGAGAGAAAAGCGACCACTGTGACGATCTGGCGTTATGTCGATTCGATAGTAAATGACGGAAACGGGAGATTTTCTTAGGTTTTTACTACATATTAACACTTTACACAATTTCTCGTGTTACCTGGCTGCCAGTCCTCGGTTCATGCAAAATCTTAAGGTCCTCGGTCTGGTCCAAGGCACCAAACCGCCCAATAATTCATTAATCGAAAACTAAAACTTGAACTGTAGCTCTTCTTACTGGCCGATTGCATCAACGTAGATTCTTATTCTGTGTTCTAGTGTGCTGCTTGTACTGTGTCTGCATACCGCATCACGCGACAAGGGATTGCAGACGATAAATGTAACCGTTTCAGAGAGAAAAGCGACCACTGTGACGATCTGGCGTTATGTCGATTCGATAGTAAATGACGGAAACGGGAGATTTTCTCAGGTTTTTACTACATATTAACACTTTACACAATTTCTCGTGTTACCTGGCTGCCAGTCCTCGGTTCATGCAAAATCTTAAGGTCCTCGGTCTGGTCCAAGGCACCAAACCGCCCAATAATTCATTAATCGATAACTTAAACTTGAAATATAGCTCTTCTTACTGGCCGATTGCATCAACGTAGATTCTTATTCTGTGTTCTAGTGTGCTGCTTGTACTGTGTCTGCATACCGCATCACGCGACAAGGGCTTGCAGACGATAAATGTAACCGTTTCAGAGAGAAAATCGACCACTGTGACGATCTGGCGTTATGTCGATTCGATAGTAAATGACGGAAACGGGAGATTTTCTTAGGTTTTTACTACATATTAACACTTTACACAATTTCTCGTGTTACCTGGCTGCCAGTCCTCGGTTCATGCAAAATCTTAAGGTCCTCGGTCTGGTCGAAGGCACCAAACCGCCCAATAATTCATTAATCGATAACTAAAACTTGAAATGTAGCTCTTCTTACTGGGCGATTGCATAAACTTAGATGCTTCTTCAGTGTTCTACTATGCCGCTTGTAGTGACTCTGCATACCGCATCACGCGACAAGGGCATGCAGACGATAAATGTAACCGTTTCAGAGAGAAAAGCGACCACTGTGACGATCTGGCGTTATGTCGATTCGATAGTAAATGACGGAAACGGGAGATTTTCTTAGGTTTTTACTACATATTAACACTTTACACAATTTCTCGTGTTACCTGGCTGCCAGTCCTCGGTTCATGCAAAATCTTAAGGTCCTCGGTCTGGTCCAAGGCACCAAATCGCCCAATAATTAATTAATCGATAACTAAAACTTGAAATGTAGCTCTTCTTACTGGCCGATTGCATCAACGTAGATTCTTATTCTGTGTTCTAGTGTGCTGCTTGTACTGTGTCTGCATACCGCATCACGCGACAAGGGCTTGCAGACGATAAATGTAACCGTTTCAGAGAGAAAAGCGACCACTGTGACGATCTGGCGTTATTTCGATTCGATAGTAAATGATGGAAACGGGAGATTTTCTTAGGTTTTTACTACATATTAACACTTTACACAATTTCTCGTGTTACCTGGCTGCCAGTCCTCGGTTCATGCAAAATCTTAAGGTCCTCGGTCTGGTCCAAGGCACCAAACCGCCCAATAATTCATTAATCGATAACTAAAACTTGAAATGTAGCTCTTCTTGCTGGGCGATTGCATAAACTTAGATGCTTCTTCAGTGTTCTACTATGCCGCTTGTAGTGACTCTGCATACCGCATCACGCGACAAGGGCTTGCAGACGATAAATGTAACCGTTTCAGAGAGAAAACCGACCACTGTGACGATCTGGCGTTATGTCGATTCGATAGTAAATGACGGAAACGGGAGATTTTCTTAGGTTTTTACTACATATTAACACTTTACACAATTTCTCGTGTTACCTGGCTGCCAGTCCTCGGTTCATGCAAAATCTTAAGGTCCTCGGTCTGGTCCAAGGCACCAAACCGCCCAAAAATTCATTAATCGATAACTAAAACTTGAAATGTAGCTCTTCTTACTGGGCGATTGCATAAACTTAGATGCTTCTTCAGTGTTCTACTATGCCGCTTGTAGTGACTCTGCATACCGCATCACGCGACAAGGGCTTGCAGACGATAAATGTAACCGTTTCAGAGAGAAAAGCGACCACTGTGACGATCTGGCGTTATGTCGATTCGATAGTAAATGACGGAAACGGGAGATTTTCTTAATTTTTTACTACATATTAACACTTTACACAATTTCTCGTGTTACCTGGCTGCCAGTCCTCGGTTCATGCAAAATCTTAAGGTCCTCGGTTTGGTCCAATGCACCAAACCGCCCAATAATTCATTAATCGATAACTAAAACATGAACTGCAGCTCTTCTTACTGGGCGATTGCATAAACTTAGATGCTTCTTCAGTGTTCTAGTGTGCTGCTTGTACTGTGTCTGCATACCGCATCACGCGACAAGGGCTTGCAGACGATAAATGTAACCGTTTCAGAGAGAAAAGCGACCAATGTGACGATCTGGCGTTATGTCGATTCGATAGTAAATGACGGAAACGGGAGATTTTCTTAGGTTTTTACTACATATTAACACTTTACACAATTTCTCGTGTTACCTGGCTGCCAGTCCTCGGTTCATGCAAAATCTTAAGGTCCTCGGTCTGGTCGAAGGCACCAAACCGCCCAATAATTCATTAATCGATAACTAATACTTGAAATGTAGCTCTTCTTACTGGGCGATTGCATAAACTTAGATGCTTCTTCAGTGTTCTACTATGCCGCTTGTAGTGACTCTGCATACCGCATCACGCGACAAGGGCATGCAGACGATAAATGTAACCGTTTCAGAGAGAAAAGCGACCACTGTGACGATCTGGCGTTATGTCGATTCGATAGTAAATGACGGAAACGGGAGATTTTCTTAGGTTTTTACTACATATTAACACTTTACACAATTTCTCGTGTTACCTGGCTGCCAGTCCTCGGTTCATGCAAAATCTTAAGGTCCTCGGTCTGGTCCAAGGCACCGAACCGCCCAATAATTATTTAATCGATAACTAAAACTTGAAATGTAGCTCTTCTTACTGGCCAATTGCATTAACGTAGATTCTTATTTTGTGTTCTAGTCTGCTGCTTGTACTGTGTCTGCATAACGCATCACGCGACAAGGGCTTGCAGACGATAAATGTAACCGTTTCAGAGAGAAAAGCGACCACTGTGACGATCTGGCGTTATGTCGATTCGATAGTAAATGACAGAATCGGGAGATTTTCTTAGGTTTTTATTACATATTAACACTTTACAAAATTTCTCGTGTTACCTGGCTGCCAGTCCTCGGTTCATGCAAAATCTTAAGGTCCTCGGTCTGGTCCAAGGCACCAAATCGCCCAATAATTCATTAATCGATAACTAAAACTTGAAATGTAGCTATTCTTACTGGGCGATTGCATAAACTTAGATGCTTCTTCAGTGTTCTACTATGCCGCTTGTAGTGACTCTGCATACCGCATCACGCGACAAGGGCTTGCAGACGATAAATGTAACCGTTTCAGAGAGAAAAGCGACCAAAGTGACGATCTGGCGTTATGTCGATTCGATAGTAAATGACGGAAACGGGAGATTTTCTTAGGTTTTTACTACATATTAACACTTTACACAATTTCTCGTGTTACCTGGCTGCCAGTCGTCGGTTCATGCAAAATCTTAAGGTCCTCGGTCTGGTCCAAGGCACCAAACCGCCCAATAATTCATTAATCGATAACTAAAACTTGAAATGTAGCTCTTCTTACTGGCCGATTGCATCAACGTAGATTCTTATTCTGTGTTCTAGTGTGCTGCTTGTACTGTGTCTGCATACCGCATCACGCGACAAGGGCTTGCAGACGATATATGTAACCGTTTCAGAGAGAAAAGCGACCACTGTGACGATCTGGCGTTATTTCGATTCGATAGTAAATGATGGAAACGGGAGATTTTCTTAGGTTTTTACTACATATTAACACTTTACACAATTTCTCGTGTTACCTGGCTGCCAGTCCTCGGTTCATGCAAAATCTTAAGGTCCTCGGTCTGGTCCAAGGCACCAAACCGCCCAATAATTCATTAATCGATAACTAAAACTTGAAATGTAGCTCTTCTTACTGGCCAATTGCATCAACGTAGATTCTTATTTTGTGTTCTAGTGTGCTGCTTGTACTGTGTCTGCATAACGCATCACGCGACAAGGGCTTGCAGACGATAAATGTAACCGTTTCAGAGAGAAAACCGACCACTGTGACGATCTGGCGTTATGTCGATTCGATAGTAAATGACGGAAACGGGAGATTTTCTTAGGTTTTTACTACATATTAACACTTTACACAATTTCTCGTGTTACCTGGCTGCCAGTCCTCGGTTCATGCAAAATCTTAAGGTCCTCGGTCTGGTCCAAGGCACCAAACCGCCCAAAAATTCATTAATCGATAACTAAAACTTGAAATGTAGCTCTTCTTACTGGGCGATTGCATAAACTTAGATGCTTCTTCAGTGTTCTACTATGCCGCTTGTAGTGACTCTGCATACCGCATCACGCGACAAGGGCTTGCAGACGATAAATGTAACCGTTTCAGAGAGAAAAGCGACCACTGTGACGATCTGGCGTTATGTCGATTCGATAGTAAATGACGGAAACGGGAGATTTTCTTAGGTTTTTACTACATATTAACACTTTACACAATTTCTCGTGTTACCTGGCTGCCAGTCCTCGGTTCATGCAAAATCTTAAGGTCCTCGGTTTGGTCCAATGCACCAAACCGCCCAATAATTCATTAATCGATAACTAAAACTTGAACTGCAGCTCTTCTTACTGGGCGATTGCATAAACTTAGATGCTTCTTCAGTGTTCTAGTGTGCTGCTTGTACTGTGTCTGCATACCGCATCACGCGACAAGGGCTTGCAGACGATAAATGTAACCGTTTCAGAGAGAAAAGCGACCAATGTGACGATCTGGCGTTATGTCGATTCGATAGTAAATGACGGAAACGGGAGATTTTCTTAGGTTTTTACTACATATTAACACTTTACACAATTTCTCGTGTTACCTGGCTGCCAGTCCTCGGTTCATGCAAAATCTTAAGGCCCTCGGTCTGGTCCAAGGCACCAAACCGCCCAATAATTCATTAATCGATAACTAAAACTTGAAATGTAGCTCTTCTTCCTGGCCGATTGCATCAACGTAGATTCTTATTCTGTGTTCTAGTGTGCTGCTTGTACTGTGTCTGCATACCGCATCACGCGACAATGGCTTGCAGACGATAAATGTAACCGTTTCAGAGAGAAAAGTATCCATTTTGACTATCTGGAGTTATGTCGATTCGATAGTAAATAACGGAAACAGGAAATTATCTTATATTTTTACTACATATTAACACTTTCCACATTTTCTCGTGATACGTGGCTGCCAGTCCTCGGTTCATGCAAAATCTTAAGGTCCTCGGTCATGTCAAAGGCATTAAACCGGCCAATAATTCAATTTTCGATAAATAAAATTGGAAGTGTAGCTCTTCTTTTTGGCCGATTGCATCAACGTAGATTCTTATTCTGCGTTCTAGTGTGCTGCTTGTACTGTGTCTGCATACCGCATCACGCGACAAGGGCTTGCAGACGATAAATGTAACCGTTTCAGAGAGAAAAGCGACCAATGTGACGATCTGGCGTTATGTCGATTCGTTAGTAAATGACGGAAACGGGAGATTTTCTTAGGTTTTTACTACATATTAACACTTTACACAATTTCTCGTGTTACCTGGCTGCCAGTCCTCGGTTCATGCAAAATCTTAAGGTCCTCAGTCTGGTCCAAGGCACCAAACCGCCCAATAATTCATTAATCGATAACTAAAACTTGAAATGTAGCTCTTCTTACTGGCCGATAGCATCAACGTAGATTCTTATTCTGTGTCCTAGCGTGCTGCTTGTACTGTGTCTGCATACCGCATCACGCGACAAGGGCTTGCAGACGATAAATGTAACCGTTTCAGAGAGAAAAGTAACCACTGTGACGATCTGGCGTTATGTCGATTCGATAGTAAATGACGGAAACGGGAGATTTTCTTAGGTTTTTACTACATATTAACACTTTACACAATTTCTCGTGTTACCTGGCTGCCAGTCCTCGGTTCATGCAAAATCTTAAGGTCCTCGGTCTGGTCCAAGGCACCAAACCGCCCAATAATTCATTAATCGATAACTAAAACTTGAAATGTAGCTCTTCTTACTGGGCGATTGCATAAACTTAGATGCTTCTTCAGTGTTCTACTATGCCGCTTGTAGTGACTCTGCATACCGCATCACGCGACAAGGGCATGCAGACGATAAATGTAACCGTTTCAGAGAGAAAAGCGACCACTGTGACGATCTGGCGTTATGTCGATTCGATAGTAAATGACGGAAACGGGAGATTTTCTTAGGTTTTTACTACATATTAACACTTTACACAATTTCTCGTGTTACCTGGCTGCCGGTCCTCGGTTCATGCAAAATCTTAAGGTCCTCGGTCTGGTCCAAGGCACCAAACCGCCCAATAATTCATTAATCGAAAACTAAAACTTGAACTGTAGCTCTTCTTACTGGCCGATTGCATCAACGTAGATTCTTATTCTGTGTTCTAGTGTGCTGCTTGTACTGTGTCTGCATACCGCATCACGCGACAAGGGCTTGCAGACGATAAATGTAACCGTTTCAGAGAGAAAAGCGACCACTGTGACGATCTGGCGTTATGTCGATTCGATAGTAAATGACGGAAACGAGAGATTTTCTTAGGTTTTTACTACATATTAACACTTTACACAATTTCTCGTGTTACCTGGCTGCCAGTCCTCGGTTCATGCAAAATCTTAAGGTCCTCGGTCTGGTCCAAGGCACCAAACCGCCCAATAATTCATTAATCGATAACTAAAACTTGAAATATAGCTCTTCTTAGTGGCCGATTGCATCAACGTAGATTCTTATTCTGTGTTCTAGTGTGCTGCTTGTACTGTGTCTGCATACCGCATCACGCGACAAGGGCTTGCAGACGATAAATGTAACCGTTTCAGAGAGAAAAGCGACCACTGTGACGATCTGGCGTTATGTCGATTCGATAGTAAATGACGGAAACGGGAGATTTTCTTAGGTTTTTACTACATATTAACACTTTACACAATTTCTCGTGTTACCTGGCTGCCAGTCCTCGGTTCATGAAAAATCTTAAGGTCCTCGGTCTGGTCCAAGGCACCAAACCGCCCAATAATTCATTAATCGATAACTAAAACTTGAAATGTAGCTCTTCTTACTGGGCGATTGCATAAACTTAGATGCTTCTTCAGTGTTCTACTATGCCGCTTGTAGTGACTCTGCATACCGCATCACGCGACAAGGGCATGCAGACGATAAATGTAACCGTTTCAGAGAGAAAAGCGACCACTGTGACGATCTGGCGTTATGTCGATTCGATAGTAAATGACGGAAACGGGAGATTTTCTTAGGTTTTTACTACATATTAACACTTTACACAATTTCTCGTGTTACCTGGCTGCCAGTCCTCGGTTCATGCAAAATCTTAAGGTCCTCGGTCTGGTCCAAGGCACCAAACCGCCCAATAATTCATTAATCGAAAACTAAAACTTGAACTGTAACTCTTCTTACTGGCCAATTGCATCAACGTAGATTCTTATTTTGTGTTCTAGTGTGCTGCTTGTACTGTGTCTGCATAACGCATCACGCGACAAGGGCTTGCAGACGATAAATGTAACCGTTTCAGAGAGAAAAGCGACCACTGTGACGATCTGGCGTTATGTCGATTCGATAGTAAATGACAGAATCAGGAGATTTTCTTAGGTTTTTATTACATATTAACACTTTACAAAATTTCTCGTGTTACCTGGCTGCCACTCCTTGGTTCATGCAAAATCTTAAGGTCCTCGGTCTGGTCCAAGGCACCAAACCGCCCAATAATTCATTAATCGATAACTAAAACTTGAAATGTAGCTCTTCTTACTGGGTGATTGCATAAACTTAGATGCTTCTTCAGTGTTCTACTATGCCGCTTGTAGTGACTCTGCATACCGCATCACGCGACAAGGGCTTGCAGACGATAAATGTAACCGTTTCAGAGAGAAAAGCGACCACTGTGACGATCTGGCGTTATGTCGATTCGATAGTAAATGACGGAAACGGGAGATTTTCTTGGGTTTTTACTACATATTAACACTTTACACAATTTCTCGTGTTACCTGGCTGCCAGTCCTCGGTTCATGCAAAATCTTAAGGTCCTCGGTCTGGTCCAAGGCACCAAACCGCCCAATAATTCATTAATCGATAACTAAACCTTGAAATGTAGCCCTTCTTACTGGGCGATTGCATAAACTTGGATGCTTCTTCAGTGTTCTACTATGCCGCTTGTAGTGACTCTGCATACCGCATCACGCGACAAGGGCTTGCAGACGATAAATGTAACCGTTTCAGAGAGAAAAGCGACCACTGTGACGATCTGGCGTTATGTCGATTCGATAGTAAATGACGGAAACGGGAGATTTTCTTAGGTTTTTACTACATATTAACACTTTACACAATTTCTCGTGTTACCTGGCTGCCAGTCCTCGGTTCATGCAAAATCTTAAGGTCCTCGGTCTGGTCCAAGGCACCAAACCGCCCAATAATTCATTAATCGATAACTAAAACTTGAAATGTAGCTCTTCTTACTGGGCGATTGCATAAACTTAGATGCTTCTTCAGTGTTCTACTATGCCGCTTGTAGTGACTCTGCATACCGCATCACGCGACAAGGGCTTGCAGACGATAAATGTAACCGTTTCAGAGAGAAAAGCGACCACTGTGACGATCTGGCGTTATGTCGATTCGATAGTAAATGACGGAAACGGGAGATTTTCTTAGGTTTTTACTACATATTAACACTTTACACAATTTCTCGTGTTACCTGGCTGCCAGTCCTCGGTTCATGCAAATTCTTAATGTCCTCGGTCTGGTCCAAGGCACCAAACCGCCCAATAATTCATTAATCGATAACTAAAACTTGAAATGTAGCTCTTCTTACTGGGCGATTGCATAAACTTAGATGCTTCTTCAGTGTTCCACTATGCCGCTTGTAGTGACTCTACATACCGCATCACGCGACAAGGGCTTGCAGACGATAAATGTAACCGTTTCAGAGAGAAAAGCGACCACTGTGACGATCTGGCGTTATGTCGATTCGATAGTAAATGACGGAAACGGGAGATTTTCTTAGGTTTTTACTACATATTAACACTTTACACAATTTCTCGTGTTACCTGGCTGCCAGTCCTCGGTTCATGCAAAATCTTAAGGTCCTCGGTCTGGTCCAAGGCACCAAACCGCCCAATAATTCATTAATCGATAACTAAAACTTGAAATGTAGCCCTTCTTACTGGCCGATTGCATCAACGTAGATTCTTATTCTGTGTTCTAGTGTGCTGCTTGTACAGTGTCTGCATACCGCATCACGCGACAAGGGCTTGCAGACGATAAATGTAACCGTTTCAGAGAGAAAAGCGACCACTGTGACGATCTGGCGTTATGTCGATTCGATAGTAAATGACGGAAACGGGAGATTTTCTTAGGTTTTTACTACATATTAACACTTTACACAATTTCTCGTGTTACCTGGCTGCCTTCCTCGTTTCATGCAAAATCTTAAGGTCCTCGGTCTGGTCCAAGGCACCAAACCGCCCAATAATTCATTAATCGATAACTAAAACTTGAAATGTAGCTCTTCTTACTGGCCGATTGCATCAACGTAGATTCTTATTCTGTGTTCTAGTGTGCTGCTTGTACTGTGTCTGCATACCGCATCACGCGACAAGGGCTTGCAGACGATAAATGTAACCGTTTCAGAGAGAAAAGCGACCACTGTGACGATCTGGCGTTATGTCGATTCGATAGTAAATGACGGAAACGGGAGATTTTCTTAGGTTTTTACTACATATTAACACTTTACACAATTTCTCGTGTTACCTGGCTGCCAGTCCTCGGTTCATGCAAAATCTTAAGGTCCTCGGTCTGGTCCAAGGCACCAAACCGCCCAATAATTCATTAATCGATAACTAAAACTTGAACTGTAGCTCTGCTTACTGGCCGATTGCATCAACGTAGATTCTTATTCTGTGTTCTAGTGTGCTGCTTGTACTGTGTCTGCATACCGCATCATGCGACAATAGCTTGCAGACGATAAATGTAACCGTTTCAGAGAGAAAAGCGACCACTGGACGATCTGGCGTTATGTCGATTCGATAGTAAATGACGGAAACGGGAGATTTTCTTAGGTTTTTACTACATATTAACACTTTACACAATTTCTCGTGTTACCTGGCTGCCAGTCCTCGGTTCATGCAAAATCTTAAGGTCCTCGGTCTGGTCCAAGGCACCAAACCGCCAAATAATTCATTAATCGATAACTAAAACTTGAAATGTAGCTCTTCTTCCTGGCCGATTGCATCAACGTAGATTCTTATTCTGTGTTCTAGTGTGCTGCTTGCACTGTGTCTGCATACCGCATCACGCGACAAGGGCTTGCAGACGATAAATGTAACCGTTTCAGAGAGAAAAGCGACCAATGTGACGATCTGGCGTTATGTCGATTCGATAGTAAATGACGGAAACGGGAGATTTTCTTAGGTTTTTACTACATATTAACACTTTACACAATTTCTCGTGTTACCTGGCTGCCAGTCCTCGGTTCATGCAAAATCTTAAGGTCCTCGGTCTGGTCCAAGGCACCAAACCGCCCAATAATTCATTAATCGATAACTAAAACTTGAAATGTAGCTCTCCTTACTGGGCGATTGCATAAACTTAGATGCTTCTTCAGTGATCTACTATGCCGCTTGTAGTGACTCTGCATACCGCATCACGCGACAAGGGCTTGCAGACGATAAATGTAACCGTTTCAGAGAGAAAAGCGACCAATGTGACGATCTGGCGTTATGTCGATTCGATAGTAAATGACGGAAACGGGAGATTTTCTTAGGTTTTTACTACATATTAATACTTTACACAATTTCTCGTGTTACCTGGCTGCCAGTCCTCTGTTCATGCAAAATCTTAAGGTCGTCGGTCTGGTCCAAGGCACCAAACCGCCCAATAATTCATTAATCGATAACTAAAACTTGAAATGTAGCTCTTCTTACTGGGCGATTGCATAAACTTAGATGCTTCTTCAGTGTTCTACTATGCCGCTTGTAGTGACTCTGCATACCGCATAGCGCGACAAGGGCTTGCAGACGATAAATGTAACCGTTTCAGAGAGAAAAGCGACCACTGTGACGATCTGGCGTTATGTCGATTCGATAGTAAATGACGGAAACGGGAGATTTTCTTGGGTTTTTACTACATATTAACACTTTACACAATTTCTCTTGTTACCTGGCTGCCAGTCCTCGGTTCATGCAAAATCTTAAGGTCCTCAGTGTGGTCCAAGGCACCAAACCGCCCAATAATTCATTAATCGATAACTAAAACTTGAAATGTAGCTCTTCTTCCTGGCCGATTGCATCAACGTAGATTCTTATTCTGTGTTCTAGTGTGCTGCTTGTACTGTGTCTGCATACCGCATCACGCGACAAGGGCTTGCAGACGATAAATGTAACCGTTACAGAGAGAAAAGCGACCACTGTGACGAACTGGCGTTATGTCGATTCGATAGTAAATGACGGAAACGGGGGATTTTCTTAGGTTTTTACTACATATTAACACTTTACACAATTTCTCGTGTTACCTGGCTGCCAGTCCTCGGTTCATGCAAAATCTTAAGGTCCTCGGTCTGGTCCAAGGCACCAAACCGCCCAATAATTCATTAATCGATAACTAAAACTTGAAATGTAGCTCATCTTACTGGGCGATTGCGTAAACTTAGATGCTTCTTCAGTGTTCTACTATGCCGCTTGTAGTGACTCTGCATACCGCATCACGCGACAAGGGCTTGCAGACGATAAATGTAACCGTTTCAGAGAGAAAAGCGACCACTGTGACGATCTGGCGTTATGTCGATTCGATTGTAAATGACGGAAACGGGAGATTTTCTTAGGTTTTTACTACATATTAACACTTTACACAATTTCTCGTGTTACCTGGCTGCCAGTCCTCGGTTCATGCAAAATCTTAAGGTCCTCGGTCTGGTCCAAGGCACCAAACCGCCCAATAATTCATTAATCGATAACTAAAACTTGAAATGTAGCTCTTCTTACTGGGCGATTGCATAAACTTTGATGCTTCTTCAGTGTTCTACTATGCCGCTTGTAGTGACTCTGCATACCGCATCACGCGACAAGGGCTTGCAGACGATAAATGTAACCGTTTCAGAGAGAAAAGCGACCAATGTGACGATCTGGCGTTATGTCGATTCGATAGTAAATGACGGAAACGGGAGATTTTCTTAGGTTTCTACTACATATTAACACTTTACACAATTTCTCGTGTTACCTGGCTGCCAGTCCTCGCTTCATGCAAAATCTTAAGGTCCTCGGTCTGGTCCAAGGCACCAAACCGCCCAATAATTCATTAATCGATAACTAAAACTTGAAATGTAGCTCTTCTTCCTGGCCGATTGTAACAACGTAGATTCTTATTCTGTGTTCTAGTGTGCTGCTTGTACTGTGTCTGTATACCGCATCACGCGACAAGGGCTTGCAGACGATAAATGTAACCGTTTCAGAGAGAAAAGCGACCACTGTGACGATCTGGCGTTATGTCGATTCGATTGTAAATGACGGAAACGGGAGATTTTCTTAGGTTTTTACTACATATTTACACTTTACACAATTTCTCGTGTTACCTGGCTGCCAGTCCTCGTTTCATGCAAAATCTTAAGGTCCTCGGTCTGGTCCAAGGCACCAAACCGCCCAATAATTCATTAATCGATAACTAAAACTTGAACTGTAGCTCTTCTTACTGGCCGATTGCATCAACGTAGATTCTTATTCTGTGTTCTAGTGTGCTGCTTGTACTGTGTCTGCATACCGCATCACGCGACAAGGGCCTGCAGACGATAAATGTAACCGTTTCAGAGAGAAAAGCGACCACTGTGACGATCTGGCGTTATGTCGATTCGATAGTATATGACGGAAACGGGAGATTTTCTTAGGTTTTTACTACATATTAACACTTTACACAATTTCTCGTGTTACCTGGCTGCCAGTCCTCGGTTCATGCAAAATCTTAAGGTCCTCGGTCTGGCCCAAGGCACCAAACCGCCCAATAATTCATTAATCGATAACTAAAACTTGAAATGTAGCTCTTCTTACTGGGCGATTGCATAAACTTAGATGCATCTTCAGTGTTCTACTATGCCGCCTGTAGTGACTCTGCATACCGCATCACGCGACAAGGGCTTGCAGACGATAAATGTAACCGTTTCAGAGAGAAAAGCGACCACTGTGACGATCTGGCGTTATGTCGATTCGATAGTAAATGACGGAAACGGGAGACTTTCTTGGGTTTTTACTACATATTAACACTTTACACAATTTCTCGTGTTACCTGGCTGCCAGTCCTCGGTTCATGCAAAATCTTAAGGTCCTCGGTCTGGTCCAAGGCACCAAACCGCCCAGTAATTCATTAATCGATAACTAAAACTTGAAATGTAGCCCTTCTTACTGGGCGATTGCATAAACTTAGATGCTTCTTCAGTGTTCTACTATGCCGCTTGTAGTGACTCTGCATACCGCATCACGCGACAAGGGCTTGCAGACGATAAATGTAACCGTTTCAGAGAGAAAAGCGACCACTGTGACGATCTGGCGTTATGTCGATTCGATAGTAAATGACGGAAACGGGAGATTTTCTTAGGTTTTTACTACATATTAACACTTTACACAATTTCTCGTGTTACCTGGCTGCCAGTCCTCGGTTCATGCAAAATCAAGGTCCTCGGTCTGGTCCAAGGCACCAAACCGCCCAATAATTCATTAATCGATAACTAAAAACTGAAATGTAGCTCTTTTACTGTGCGATTGCATAAACTTAGATGCTTCTTCAGTGTTCTACTATGCCGCTTGTAGTGACTCTGCATACCACATCACGCGACAAGGGCTTGCAGACGATAAATGTAACCGTTTCAGAGAGAAAAGCGACCACTGTGACGATCTGGCGTTATGTCGATTCGATAGTAAATGACGGAAACGGGAGATTTTCTTAGGTTTTTACTACATATTAACACTTTACACAATTTCTCGTGTTACCTGGCTGCCAGTCCTCGGTTCATGCAAAATCTTAAGGTCCTCGGTCTGGTCCAAGGCACCAAACCGACCAATAATTCATTAATCGATAACTAAAACTTGAAATGTAGCTCTTCTTACTGGCCGATTGCATCAACGTAGATTCTTATTCTGTGTTCTAGTGTGCTGCTTGTACTGTGTCTGCATACCGCATCACGCGACAAGGGCTTGCAGACGATAAATGTAACCGTTTCAGAGAGAAAAGCGACCACTGTGACGATCTGGCGTTATGTCGATTCGATAGTAAATGACGGAAATGGGAGATTTTCTTAGGTTTTTACTACATATTAACACTTTACACAATTTCTCGTGTTACCTGGCTGCCAGTCCTCGGTTCATGCAAAATCTTAAGGTCCTCGGTCTGGTCCAAGGCACCAAACCGCCCAATAATTCATTAATCGATAACTAAAACTTGAAATGTAGCTCCTCTTACTGGCCGATTGCATAAACTTAGATGCTTCTTCAGTGTTCTACTATGCCACTTGTAGTGACTCTGCATACCGCATCACGCGACAAGGGCTTGCAGACGATAAATGTAACCGTTTCAGAGAGAAAAGCGACCTCTGTGACGATCTGGCGTTATGTCGATTCGATAGTAAATGACGGAAACGGGAGATTTTCTTAGGTTTTTACTACATATTAAACCTTTACACAATTTCTCGTGTTACGTGGCTGCCAGTCCTCGGTTCATGCAAATTCTTAAGGTCCTCGGTCTGGTCCAAGGCACCAAACCGCCCAATAATTCATTAATCGATAACTAAAACTTGAAATGTAGCTCTTCTTACTGGGCGATTGCATAAACTAAGATGCTTCTTCAGTGTTGTACTATGCCGCTTGTAGTGATTCTGCATACCGCATCACGCAACAAGGGCTTGCAGACGATAAATGTAACCGTTTCAGAGAAAAGCGACCACTGTGACGATCTGGCGTTATGTCGATTCGATAGTAAATGACGGAAACGGGAGATTTTCTTAGGTTTTTACTATATATTAACACTTTACACAATTTCTCGTGTTACCTGGCTGCCAGTCCTCGGTTCATGCAGAATCTTAAGGTCCTCGGTCTGGTCCAAGGCACCAAACCGCCCAATAATTCATTAATCGATAACTAAAACTTGAACTGTAGCTCTTCTTACTGGCCGATTGCATCAACGTAGATTCTTATTCTGTGTTCTAGTGTGCTGCTTGTACTGTGTCTGCATACCGCATCACGCTACAAGGGCTTGCAGACGATAAATGTAACCGTTTCAGAGAGAAAAGCGACCACTGTGACGATCTGGCGTTATGTCGATTCGATAGTAAATGACGGAAACGGGAGATTTTCTTAGGTTTTTACTACATATTAACACTTTACACAATTTCTCGTGTTACCTGGCTGCCAGTCCTCGGTTCATGCAAAATCTGAAGGTCCACGGTCTGGTCCAAGGCACCAAACCGCCCAATAATTCATTAATCGATAACTAAAACTTGAAATGTAGCTCTTCTTACTGGGCGATTGCATAAATATAGATGCTTCTTCAGTGTTCTACTATGCCGCTTGTAGTGACTCTGCATACCGCATCACGCGACAAGGGCTTGCAGACGATAAATGTAACCGTTTCAGATAGAAAAGCGACCACTGTGACGATCTGGCGTTATGTCGATTCGATAGTAAATGACGGAAACGGGAGACTTTCTTGGGTTTTTACTACATATTAACACTTTACACAATTTCTCGTGTTACCTGGCTGCCAGTCCTCGGTTCATGCAAAATCTTAAGGTCCTCGGTCTGGTCCAAGGCACCAAACCGCCCAGTAATTCATTAATCGATAACTAAAACTTGAAATGTAGCCCTTCTTACTGGGCGATTGCATAAACTTAGATGCTTCTTCAGTGTTCTACTATGCCGCTTGTAGTGACTCTGCATACCGCATCACGCGACAAGGGCTTGCAGACGATAAATGTAACCGTTTCAGAGAGAAAAGCGACCACTGTGACGATCTGGCGTTATGTCGATTCGATAGTAAATGACGGAAACGGGAGATTTTCTTAGGTTTTTACTACATATTAACACTTTACACAATTTCTCGTGTTACCTGGCTGCCAGTCCTCGGTTCATGCAAAATCAAGGTCCTCGGTCTGGTCCAAGGCACCAAACCGCCCAATAATTCATTAATCGATAACTAAAAACTGAAATGTAGCTCTTTTACTGTGCGATTGCATAAACTTAGATGCTTCTTCAGTGTTCTACTATGCCGCTTGTAGTGACTCTGCATACCACATCACGCGACAAGGGCTTGCAGACGATAAATGTAACCGTTTCAGAGAGAAAAGCGACCACTGTGACGATCTGGCGTTATGTCGATTCGATAGTAAATGACGGAAACGGGAGATTTTCTTAGGTTTTTACTACATATTAACACTTTACACAATTTCTCGTGTTACCTGGCTGCCAGTCCTCGGTTCATGCAAAATCTTAAGGTCCTCGGTCTGGTCCAAGGCACCAAACCGACCAATAATTCATTAATCGATAACTAAAACTTGAAATGTAGCTCTTCTTACTGGCCGATTGCATCAACGTAGATTCTTATTCTGTGTTCTAGTGTGCTGCTTGTACTGTGTCTGCATACCGCATCACGCGACAAGGGCTTGCAGACGATAAATGTAACCGTTTCAGAGAGAAAAGCGACCACTGTGACGATCTGGCGTTATGTCGATTCGATAGTAAATGACGGAAATGGGAGATTTTCTTAGGTTTTTACTACATATTAACACTTTACACAATTTCTCGTGTTACCTGGCTGCCAGTCCTCGGTTCATGCAAAATCTTAAGGTCCTCGGTCTGGTCCAAGGCACCAAACCGCCCAATAATTCATTAATCGATAACTAAAACTTGAAATGTAGCTCTTCTTACTGGCCGATTGCATAAACTTAGATGCTTCTTCAGTGTTCTACTATGCCACTTGTAGTGACTCTGCATACCGCATCACGCGACAAGGGCTTGCAGACGATAAATGTAACCGTTTCAGAGAGAAAAGCGACCTCTGTGACGATCTGGCGTTATGTCGATTCGATAGTAAATGACGGAAACGGGAGATTTTCTTAGGTTTTTACTACATATTAAACCTTTACACAATTTCTCGTGTTACGTGGCTGCCAGTCCTCGGTTCATGCAAATTCTTAAGGTCCTCGGTCTGGTCCAAGGCACCAAACCGCCCAATAATTCATTAATCGATAACTAAAACTTGAAATGTAGCTCTTCTTACTGGGCGATTGCATAAACTAAGATGCTTCTTCAGTGTTGTACTATGCCGCTTGTAGTGATTCTGCATACCGCATCACGCAACAAGGGCTTGCAGACGATAAATGTAACCGTTTCAGAGAAAAGCGACCACTGTGACGATCTGGCGTTATGTCGATTCGATAGTAAATGACGGAAACGGGAGATTTTCTTAGGTTTTTACTATATATTAACACTTTACACAATTTCTCGTGTTACCTGGCTGCCAGTCCTCGGTTCATGCAGAATCTTAAGGTCCTCGGTCTGGTCCAAGGCACCAAACCGCCCAATAATTCATTAATCGATAACTAAAACTTGAACTGTAGCTCTTCTTACTGGCCGATTGCATCAACGTAGATTCTTATTCTGTGTTCTAGTGTGCTGCTTGTACTGTGTCTGCATACCGCATCACGCTACAAGGGCTTGCAGACGATAAATGTAACCGTTTCAGAGAGAAAAGCGACCACTGTGACGATCTGGCGTTATGTCGATTCGATAGTAAATGACGGAAACGGGAGATTTTCTTAGGTTTTTACTACATATTAACACTTTACACAATTTCTCGTGTTACCTGGCTGCCAGTCCTCGGTTCATGCAAAATCTTAAGGTCCTCGGTCTGGTCCAAGGCACCAAACCGCCCAATAATTCATTAATCGATAACTAAAACTTGAACTGTAGCTCTTCTTACTGGCCGATTGCATCAACGTAGATTCTTATTCTGTGTTCTAGTGTGCTGCTTGTACTGTGTCTGCATACCGCATCACGCTACAAGGGCTTGCAGACGATAAATGTAACCGTTTCAGAGAGAAAAGCGACCACTGTGACGATCTGGCGTTATGTCGATACGATAGTAAATGACGGAAACGGGAGATTTTCTTAGGTTTTTACTACATATTAACACTTTACACAATTTCTCGTGTTACCTGGCTGCCAGTCATCGGTTCATGCAAAATCTTAAGGTCCTCGGTCTGGTCCAAGGCACCAAACCGCCCAATAATTCATTAATCGATAACTAAAAACTGAAATGTAGCTCTTTTACTGTGCGATTGCATAAACTTAGATGCTTCTTCAGTGTTCTAATATGCCTCATGTAGTGACTCTGCATACCACATCACGCGACAAGGGCTTGCAGACGATAAATGTAACCGTTTCAGAGAGAAAAGCGACCACTGTGACGATCTGGCGTTATGTCGATTCGATAGTAAATGACGGAAACGGGAGATTTTCTTAGGTTTTTACTACATATTAACACTTTACACAATTTCTCGTGTTACCTGGCTGCCAGTCCTCGGTTCATGCAAAATCTTAAGGTCCTCGGTCTGGTCCAAGGCACCAAACCGCCCAATAATTCATTAATCGATAACTAAAACTTGAAATGTAGCTCTTCTTACTGGCCGATTGCATCAACGTAGATTCTTATTCTGTGTTCTAGTGTGCTGCTTGTACTGTGTCTGCATACCGCATCACGCTACAAGGGCTTGCAGACGATAAATGTAACCGTTTCAGAGAGAAAAGCGACCACTGTGACGATCTGGCGTTATGTCGATACGATAGTAAATGACGGAAACGGGAGATTTTCTTAGGTTTTTACTACATATTAACACTTTACACAATTTCTCGTGTTACCTGGCTGCCAGTCATCGGTTCATGCAAAATCTTAAGGTCCTCGGTCTGGTCCAAGGCACCAAACCGCCCAATAATTCATTAATCGATAACTAAAAACTGAAATGTAGCTCTTTTACTGTGCGATTGCATAAACTTAGATGCTTCTTCAGTGTTCTAATATGCCTCATGTAGTGACTCTGCATACCACATCACGCGACAAGGGCTTGCAGACGATAAATGTAACCGTTTCAGAGAGAAAAGCGACCACTGTGACGATCTGGCGTTATGTCGATTCGATAGTAAATGACGGAAACGGGAGATTTTCTTAGGTTTTTACTACATATTAACACTTTACACAATTTCTCGTGTTACCTGGCTGCCAGTCCTCGGTTCATGCAAAATCTTAAGGTCCTCGGTCTGGTCCAAGGCACCAAACCGCCCAATAATTCATTAATCGATAACTAAAACTTGAAATGTAGCTCTTCTTACTGGCCGATTGCATCAACGTAGATTCTTATTCTGTGTTCTAGTGTGCTGCTTGTACTGTGTCTGCATACCGCATCACGCGACAAGGGCTTGCAGACGATAAATGTAACCGTCTCAGAGAGAAAAGCGACCACTGTGACGATCTGGCGTTATGTCGATTCGATAGTAAATGACGGAAATGGGAGATTTTCTTAGGTTTTTACTACATATTAACACTTTACACAATTTCTCGTGTTACCTGGCTGCCAGTCCTCGGTTCATGCAAAATCTTAAGGTCCTCGGTCTGGTCGAAGGCACCAAACCGCCCAATAATTCATTAATCGATAACTAAAACTTGAAATGTAGCTCTTCTTACTGGCCGATTGCATAAACTTAGATGCTTCTTCAGTGTTCTACTATGCCGCTTGTAGTGACTCTGCATACCGCATCACGCGACAAGGGCTTGCTGACGATAAATGTAACCGTTTCAGAGAGAAAAGCGACCTCTGTGACGATCTGGCGTTATGTCGATTCGATAGTAAATGACGGAAACGGGAGATTTTCTTAGGTTTTTACTACATATTAAACCTTTACACAATTTCTCGTGTTACGTGGCTGCCAGTCCTCGGTTCATGCAAATTCTTAAGGTCCTCGGTCTGGTCCAAGGCACCAAACCGCCCAATAATTCATTAATCGATAACTAAAACTTGAAATGTAGCTCTTCTTACTGGGCGATTGCATAAACTAAGATGCTTCTTCAGTGTTGTACTAGGCCGCTTGTAGTGACTCTGCATACCGCATCACGCAACAAGGGCTTGCAGACGATAAATGTAACCGTTTCAGAGAAAAGCGACCACTGTGACGATCTGGCGTTATGTCGATTCGATAGTAAATGACGGAAACGGGAGATTTTCTTAGGTTTTTACTACATATTAACACTTTACACAATTTCTCGTGTTACCTGGCTGCCAGTCCTCGGTTCATGCAGAATCTTAAGGTCCTCGGTCTGGTCCAAGGCACCAAACCGCCCAATAATTCATTAATCGATAACTAAAACTTGAACTGTAGCTCTTCTTACTGGCCGATTGCATCAACGTAGATTCTTATTCTGTGTTCTAGTGTGCTGCTTGTACTGTGTCTGCATACCGCATCACGCTACAAGGGCTTGCAGACGATAAATGTAACCGTTTCAGAGAGAAAAGCGACCACTGTGACGATCTGGCGTTATGTCGATTCGATAGTAAATGACGGAAACGGGAGATTTTCTTAGGTTTTTACTACATATTAACACTTTACACAATTTCTCGTGTTACCTGGCTGCCAGTCCTCGGTTCATGCAAAATCTGAAGGTCCTCGGTCTGGTCCAAGGCACCAAACCGCCCAATAATTCATTAATCGATAACTAAAACTTGAAATGTAGCTCTTCTTACTGGGCGATTGCATAAATATAGATGCTTCTTCAGTGTTCTACTATGCCGCTTGTAGTGACTCTGCATACCGCATCACGCGACAAGGGCTTGCAGACGATAAATGTAACCGTTTCAGAGAGAAAAGCGACAAATGTGACGATCTAGCGTTATGTCGATTCGATAGTAAATGACGGAAACGGGAGATTTTCTTAGGTTTTTACTACATATTAACACTTTACACAATTTCTCGTGTTACCTGGCTGCCAGTCCTCGGTTCATGCAAAATCTTAAGGTCCTCGGTCTGGTCCAAGGCGACAAACCGCCCAATAATTCATTAATCGATAACTAAAACTTGAAATGTAGCTCTTCTTACTGGCCGATTGCATCAACGTAGATTCTTATTCTGTGTTCTAGTGTGCTGCTTGTACTGTGTCTGCATACCGCATCACGCGACAAGGGCTTGCAGACGAAAAATGTAACCGTTTCAGAGAGAAAAGCGACCATTGTGACGATCTGGCGTTATGTCGATTCGATAGTAAATGATGGAAACGGGAGATTTTCTTAGGTTTTTACTACATATTAACACTTTACACACTTTCTCGTGTTACCTGGCTGCCAGTCCTCGGTTCATGCAAAATCTTAAGGTCCTCGGTCTGGTCCAAGGCACCAAACCGCCCAATAATTCATTAATCGATAACTAAAACTTGAACTGTAGCTCCTCTTACTGGCCGATTGCATCAACGTAGATTCTTATTCTGTGTTCTAGTGTGCTGCTTGTACTGTGTCTGCATACCGCATCATGCGACAAGGGCTTGCAGACGATAAATGTAACCGTTTCAGAGAAAAAAGCGACCACTGTGACGATCTGGCGTTATGTCGATTCAATAGTAAATGACGGAAACGGGAGATTTTCTTAGGTTTTTACTACATATTAACACTTTACACAATTTCTCGTGTTACCTGGCTGCCAGTCCTCGGTTCATGCAAAATCTTAAGGTCCTCGGTCTGGTCCAAGGCACCAAACCGCCCAATAATTCATTAATCGATAACTAAAACTTGAACTGTAGCTCTTCTTACTGGCCGATTGCAATAACGTAGATTCTTATTCTGTGTTCTAGTGTGCTGCTTGTACTGTGTCTGCATACCGCATCACGCTACAAGGGCTTGCAGACGATAAATGTAACCGTTTCAGAGAGAAAAGCGACCACTGTGACGATCTGGCGTTATGTCGATTCGATAGTAAATGACGGAAACGGGAGATTTTCTTAGGTTTTTACTACATATTAACATATTACACAATTTCTCGTGTTACCTGGCTGCCAGTCCTCGGTTCATGCAAAATCTTAAGGTCCTCGGTCTGGTCCAAGGCACCAAACCGCCCAATAAATCATTAATCGATAACTAAAACTTGAAATGTAGCTCTTCTTACTGGGCGATTGCATAAATATAGATGCTTCTTCAGTGTTCTACTATGCCGCTTGTAGTGACTCTGCATACCGCATCACGCGACAAGGGCTTGCAGACGATAAATGTAACCGTTTCAGAGAGAAAAGCGACCAATGTGACGATCTGGCGTTATGTCGATTCGATAGTAAATGACGGAAACGGGAGATTTTCTTAGGTTTTTACTACATATTAACACTTTACACAATTTCTCGTGTTACCTGGCTGCCAGTCCTCGGTTCATGCAAAATCTTAAGGTCCTCGGTCTGGTCCAAGGCACCAAACCGCCCAATAATTCATTAATCGATAACTAAAAACTGAAATGTAGCTCTTCTTACTGTGCGATTGCATAAACTTAGATGCTTCTTCAGTGTTCTACTATGCCGCTTGTAGTGACTCTGCATACCACATCACGCGACAAGGGCTTGCAGACGACAAAAAGTAACCGTTTCAGAGAGAAAAGCGACCACTGTGACGATCTGGCGTTATGTCGATTCGATAGTAAATGACGGAAACGGGAGATTTTCTTAGGTTTTTACTACATATTAACACTTTACACAATTTCTCGTGTTACCTGGCTGCCAGTCCTCGGTTCATGCAAAATCTTAAGGTCCTCGGTCTGGTCCAAGGCACCAAACCGCCCAATAATTCATTAATCGATAACTAAAACTTGAAATGTAGCTCTTCTTACTGGCCGATTGCATCAACGTAGATTCTTATTCTGTGTTCTAGTGTGCTGCTTGTACTGTGTCTGCATACCGCATCACGCGACAAGGGCTTGCAGACGATAAATGTAACCGTTTCAGAGAGAAAAGCGACCACTGTGACGATCTGGCGTTATGTCGATTCGATAGTAAATGACGGAAACGGGAGATTTTCTTAGGTTTTTACTACATATTAACACTTTACACAATTTATCGTGTTACCTGGCTGCCAGTCCTCGGTTCATGTAAAATCTTAACGTCCTCGGTCTGGTCCAAGGCACCAAACCGCCCAATAATTCATTAATCGATAACTAAAACTTGAACTGTAGCTCTTCTTACTGGCCGATTGCATTAACGTAGATTCTTATTCTGTGTTCTAGTGTGCTGCTTGCACTGTGTCTGCATACCGCATCACGCGACAAGGGCTTGCAGACGATAAATGTAACCGTTTCAGAGAGAAAAGCGACCACTGTGACGATCTGGCGTTATGTCGATTCGATAGTAAATGACGGAAACGGGAGATTTTCTTAGGTTTTTACTACATATTAACACATTACACAATTTCTCGTGTTACCTGGCTGCCAGTCCTCGGTTCATGCAAAATCTTAAGGTCCTCGGTCTGGTCCAAGGCACCAAACCGCCCAATAATTCATTAATCGATAACTAAAACTTGAAATGTAGCTCTTCTTACTGGCCGATTGCATAAACTTAGATGCTTCTTCAGTGTTCTACTATGCCGCTTGTAGTGACTCTGCATACCGCATCACGCGACAAGGGCTTGCAGACGATAAATGTAACCGTTTCAGAGAGAAAAGCGACCACTGTGACGATCTGGCGTTATGTCGATTCGATAGTAAATGACGGAAACGGGAGATTTTCTTAGGTTTTTACTACATATTAACACTTTACACAATTTCTCGTGTTACCTGGCTGCCAGTCCTCGGTTCATGCAAAATCTTAAGGTCCTCGGTCTGGTCCAAGGCACCAAACCGCCCAATAATTCATTAATCGATAACTAAAAACTGAAATGTAGCTCTTTTACTGTGCGATTGCATAAACTTAGATGCTTCTTCAGTGTTCTACTATGCCGCTTATAGTGACTCTGCATACCACATCACGCGACAAGGGCTTGCAGACGATAAATGTAACCGTTTCAGAGAGAAAAGCGACCACTGTGACGATCTGGCGTTATGTCGATTCGATAGTAAATGACGGAAACGGGAGATTTTCTTGGGTTTTTACTACATATTAACACTTTACACAATTTCTCGTGTTACCTGGCTGCCAGTCCTCGGTTCATGCAAAATCTTAAGGTCCTCGGTCTGGTCCAAGGCACCAAACCGCCCAATAATTCATTAATCGATAACTAAAACTTGAAATGTAGCTCTTCTTACTGGCCGATTGCATCAACGTAGATTCTTATTCTGTGTTCTAGTGTGCTGCTTGTACTGTGTCTGCATACCGCATCACGCGACAAGGGCTTGCAGACGATAAATGTAACCGTTTCAGAGAGAAAAGCGACCACTGTGACGATCTGGCGTTATGTCGATTCGATAGTAAATGACGGAAATGGGAGATTTTCTTAGGTTTTTACTACATATTAACACTTTACACAATTTCTCGTGTTACCTGGCTGCCAGTCCTCGGTTCATGCAAAATCTTAAGGTCCTCGGTCTGGTCCAAGGCACCAAACCGCCCAATAATTCATTAATCGATAACTAAAACTTGAAATGTAGCTCTTCTTACTGGCCGATTGCATAAACTTAGATGCTTCTTCAGTGTTCTACTATGCCACTTGTAGTGACTCTGCATACCGCATCACGCGACAAGGGCTTGCAGACGATAAATGTAACCGTTTCAGAGAGAAAAGCGACCTCTGTGACGATCTGGCGTTATGTCGATTCGATAGTAAATGACGGAAACGGGAGATTTTCTTAGGTTTTTACTACATATTAAACCTTTACACAATTTCTCGTGTTACGTGGCTGCCAGTCCTCGGTTCATGCAAATTCTTAAGGTCCTCGGTCTGGTCCAAGGCACCAAACCGCCCAATAATTCATTAATCGATAACTAAAACTTGAAATGTAGCTCTTCTTACTGGGCGATTGCATAAACTAAGATGCTTCTTCAGTGTTGTACTATGCCGCTTGTAGTGATTCTGCATACCGCATCACGCAACAAGGGCTTGCAGACGATAAATGTAACCGTTTCAGAGAAAAGCGACCACTGTGACGATCTGGCGTTATGTCGATTCGATAGTAAATGACGGAAACCGGAGATTTTCTTAGGTTTTTACTATATATTAACACTTTACACAATTTCTCGTGTTACCTGGCTGCCAGTCCTCGGTTCATGCAGAATCTTAAGGTCCTCGGTCTGGTCCAAGGCACCAAACCGCCCAATAATTCATTAATCGATAACTAAAACTTGAACTGTAGCTCTTCTTACTGGCCGATTGCATCAACGTAGATTCTTATTCTGTGTTCTAGTGTGCTGCTTGTACTGTGTCTGCATACCGCATCACGCTACAAGGGCTTGCAGACGATAAATGTAACCGTTTCAGAGAGAAAAGCGACCACTGTGACGATCTGGCGTTATGTCGATTCGATAGTAAATGACGGAAACGGGAGATTTTCTTAGGTTTTTACTACATATTAACACTTTACACAATTTCTCGTGTTACCTGGCTGCCAGTCCTCGGTTCATGCAAAATCTGAAGGTCCACGGTCTGGTCCAAGGCACCAAACCGCCCAATAATTCATTAATCGATAACTAAAACTTGAAATGTAGCTCTTCTTACTGGGCGATTGCATAAATATAGATGCTTCTTCAGTGTTCTACTATGCCGCTTGTAGTGACTCTGCATACCGCATCACGCGACAAGGGCTTGCAGACGATAAATGTAACCGTTTCAGAGAGAAAAGCGACCATTGTGACGATCTGGCGTTATGTCGATTCGATAGTAAATGATGGAAACGGGAGATTTTCTTAGGTTTTTACTACATATTAACACTTTACACACTTTCTCGTGTTACCTGGCTGCCAGTCCTCGGTTCATGCAAAATCTTAAGGTCCTCGGTCTGGTCCAAGGCACCAAACCGCCCAATAATTCATTAATCGATAACTAAAACTTGAACTGTAGCTCCTCTTACTGGCCGATTGCATTAACGTAGATTCTTATTCTGTGTTCTAGTGTGCTGCTTGTACTGTGTCTGCATACCGCATCACGCGACAAGGGCTTGCAGACGATAAATGTAACCGTTTCAGAGAAAAAAGCGACCACTGTGACGATCTGGCGTTATGTCGATTCAATAGTAAATGACGGAAACGGGAGATTTTCTTAGGTTTTTACTACATATTAACACTTTACACAATTTCTCGTGTTACCTGGCTGCCAGTCCTCGGTTCATGCAAAATCTTAAGGTCCTCGGTCTGGTCCAAGGCACCAAACCGCCCAATAATTCATTAATCGATAACTAAAACTTGAACTGTAGCTCTTCTTACTGGCCGATTGCATCAACGTAGATTCTTATTCTGTGTTCTAGTGTGCTGCTTGTACTGTGTCTGCATACCGCATCACGCTACAAGGGCTTGCAGACGATAAATGTAACCGTTTCAGAGAGAAAAGCGACCACTGTGACGATCTGGCGTTATGTCGATACGATAGTAAATGACGGAAACGGGAGATTTTCTTAGGTTTTTACTACATATTAACACTTTACACAATTTCTCGTGTTACCTGGCTGCCAGTCATCGGTTCATGCAAAATCTTAAGGTCCTCGGTCTGGTCCAAGGCACCAAACCGCCCAATAATTCATTAATCGATAACTAAAACTTGAAATGTAGCTCTTCTTACTGGGCGATTGCATACACTTAGATGCTTCTTCAGTGATCTACTATGCCGCTTGTAGTGACTCTGCATACCGCATCACGCGACAAGGGCTTGCAGACGATAAATGTAACCGTTTCAGAGAGAAAAGCGACCAATGTGACGATCTGGCGTTATGTCGATTCGATAGTAAATGACGGAAACGGGAGATTTTCTTAGGTTTTTACTACATATTAACACTTTACACAATTTCTCGCGTTACCTGGCTGCCAGTCCTCGGTTCATGCAAAATCTTAAGGTCCTCGGTCTGGCCCAAGGCACCAAACCGCCCAATAATTCATTAATCGATAACTAAAACTTGAAATGTAGCTCTTCTTACTGGGCGATTGCATAAACTAAGATGCTTCTTCAGTGTTCTACTATGCCGCTTGTAGTGACTCTGCATACCGCATCACGCGACAAGGGCTTGCAGACGATAAATGTAACCGTTTCAGAGAGAAAAGCGACCACTGTGACGATCTGGCGTTATGTCGATTCGATAGTAAATGACGGAAACGGGAGATTTTCTTGGGTTTTTACTACATATTAACACTTTACACAATTTCTCGTGTTACCTGGCTGCCAGTCCTCGGTTCATGCAAAATCCTAAGGTCCTCGGTCTGGTCCAAGGCACCAAACCGCCCAATAATTCATTAATCGATAACTAAAACTTGAAATTTAGCCCTTCTTACTGGGCGATTGCATAAACTTAGATGCTTCTTCAGTGTTCTACTATGCCGCTTGTAGTGACTCTGCATACCGCATCACGCGACAAGGGCTTGCAGACGATAAATGTAACCGTTTCAGAGAGAAAAGCGACCACTGTGACGATCTGGCGTTATGTCGATTCGATAGTAAATGACGGAAACGGGAGATTTTCTTAGGTTTTTACTACATATTAACACTTTACACAATTTCTCGTGTTACCTGGCTGCCAGTCCTCGGTTCATGCAAAATCTTAAGGTCCTCGGTCTGGTCCAAGGCACCAAACCGCCCAATAATTCATTAATCGATAACTAAAAACTGAAATGTAGCCCTTTTACTGTGCGATTGCATAAACTTAGATGCTTCTTCAGTGTTCTAATATGCCTCTTGTAGTGACTCTGCATACCACATCACGCGACAAGGGCTTGCAGACGATAAATGTAACCGTTTCAGAGAGAAAAGCGACCACTGTGACGATCTGGCGTTATGTCGATTCGATAGTAAATGACGGAAACGGGAGATTTTCTTAGGTTTTTACTACATATTAACACTTTACACAATTTCTCGTGTTACCTGGCTGCCAGTCCTCGGTTCATGCAAAATCTTAAGGTCCTCGGTCTGGTCCAAGGCACCAAACCGCCCAATAATTCATTAATCGATAACTAAAACTTGAAATGTAGCTCTTCTTACTGGCCGATTGCATCAACGTAGATTCTTATTCTGTGTTCTAGTGTGCTGCTTGTACTGTGTCTGCATACCGCATCACGCGACAAGGGCTTGCAGACGATAAATGTAACCGTTTCAGAGAGAAAAGCGACCACTGTGACGATCTGGCGTTATGTCGATTCGATAGTAAATGACGGAAATGGGAGATTTTCTTAGGTTTTTACTACATATTAACACTTTACACAATTTCTCGTGTTACCTGGCTGCCAGTCCTCGGTTCATGCAAAATCTTAAGGTCCTCGGTCTGGTCGAAGGCACCAAACCGCCCAATAATTCATTAATCGATAACTAAAACTTGAAATGTAGCTCTTCTTACTGGCCGATTGCATAAACTTAGATGCTTCTTCAGTGTTCTACTATGCCGCTTGTAGTGACTCTGCATACCGCATCACGCGACAAGGGCTTGCTGACGATAAATGTAACCGTTTCAGAGAGAAAAGCGACCTCTGTGACGATCTGGCGTTATGTCGATTCGATAGTAAATGACGGAAACGGGAGATTTTCTTAGGTTTTTACTACATATTAAACCTTTACACAATTTCTCGTGTTACGTGGCTGCCAGTCCTCGGTTCATGCAAATTCTTAAGGTCCTCGGTCTGGTCCAAGGCACCAAACCGCCCAATAATTCATTAATCGATAACTAAAACTTGAAATGTAGCTCTTCTTACTGGGCGATTGCATAAACTAAGATGCTTCTTCAGTGTTGTACTATGCCGCTTGTAGTGACTCTGCATACCGCATCACGCAACAAGGGCTTGCAGACGATAAATGTAACCGTTTCAGAGAAAAGCGACCACTGTGACGATCTGGCGTTATGTCGATTCGATAGTAAATGACGGAAACGGGAGATTTTCTTAGGTTTTTACTACATATTAACACTTTACACAATTTCTCGTGTTACCTGGCTGCCAGTCCTCGGTTCATGCAGAATCTTAAGGTCCTCGGTCTGGTCCAAGGCACCAAACCGCCCAATAATTCATTAATCGATAACTAAAACTTGAACTGTAGCTCTTCTTACTGGCCGATTGCATCAACGTAGATTCTTATTCTGTGTTCTAGTGTGCTGCTTGTACTGTGTCTGCATACCGCATCACGCTACAAGGGCTTGCAGACGATAAATGTAACCGTTTCAGAGAGAAAAGCGACCACTGTGACGATCTGGCGTTATGTCGATTCGATTGTAAATGACGGAAACGGGAGATTTTCTTAGGTTTTTACTACATATTAACACTTTACACAATTTCTCGTGTTACCTGGCTGCCAGTCCTCGGTTCATGCAAAATCTGAAGGTCCTCGGTCTGGTCCAAGGCACCAAACCGCCCAATAATTCATTAATCGATAACTAAAACTTGAAATGTAGCTCTTCTTACTGGGCGATTGCATAAATATAGATGCTTCTTCAGTGTTCTACTATGCCTCTTGTAGTGACTCTGCATACCGCATCACGCGACAAGGGCTTGCAGACGATAAATGTAACCGTTTCAGAGAGAAAAGCGACAAATGTGACGATCTAGCGTTATGTCGATTCGATAGTAAATGACGGAAACGGGAGATTTTCTTAGGTTTTTACTACATATTAACACTTTACACAATTTCTCGTGTTACCTGGCTGCCAGTCCTCGGTTCATGCAAAATCTTAAGGTCCTCGGTCTGGTCCAAAGCGACAAACCGCCCAATAATTCATTAATCGATAACTAAAACTTGAAATGTAGCTCTTCTTACTGGCCGATTGCATCAACGTAGATTCTTATTCTGTGTTCTAGTGTGCTGCTTGTACTGTGTCTGCATACCGCATCACGCGACAAGGGCTTGCAGACGATGAATGTAACCGTTTCAGAGAGAAAAGCGACCATTGTGACGATCTGGCGTTATGTCGATTCGATAGTAAATGATGGAAACGGAAGATTTTCTTAGGTTTTTACTACATATTAACACTTTACACACTTTCTCGTGTTACCTGGCTGCCAGTCCTCGGTTCATGCAAAATCTTAAGGTCCTCGGTCTGGTCCAAGGCACCAAACCGCCCAATAATTCATTAATCGATAACTAAAACTTGAACTGTAGCTCCTCTTACTGGCCGATTGCATCAACGTAGATTCTTATTCTGTGTTCTAGTGTGCTGCTTGTACTGTGTCTGCATACCGCATCACGCGACAAGGGCTTGCAGACGATAAATGTAACCGTTTCAGAGAAAAAGCGACCACTGTGACGATCTGGCGTTATGTCGATTCAATAGTAAATGACGGAAACGGGAGATTTTCTTAGGTTTTTACTACATATTAACACTTTACACAATTTCTCGTGTTACCTGGCTGCCAGTCCTCGGTTCATGCAAAATCTTAAGGTCATCGGTCTGGTCCAAGGCACCAAACCGCCCAATAATTCATTAATCGATAACTAAAACTTGAACTGTAGCTCTCCTTACTGGCCGATTGCAATAACGTAGATTCTTATTCTGTGTTCTAGTGTGCTGCTTGTACTGTGTCTGCATACCGCATCACGCTACAAGGGCTTGCAGACGATAAATGTAACCGTTTCAGAGAGAAAAGCGACCACTGTGACGATCTGGCGTTATGTCGATTCGATAGTAAATGACGGAAACGGGAGATTTTCTTAGGTTTTTACTACATATTAACACTTTACACAATTTCTCGTGTTACCTGGCTGCCAGTCCTCGGTTCATGCAAAATCTTAAGGTCCTCGGTCTGGTCCAAGGCACCAAACCGCCCAATAAATCATTAATCGATAACTAAAACTTGAAATGTAGCTCTTCTTACTGGGCGATTGCATAAATATAGATGCTTCTTCAGTGTTCTACTATGCCGCTTGTAGTGACTCTGCATACCGCATCACGCGACAAGGGCTTGCAGACGATAAATGTAACCGTTTCAGAGAGAAAAGCGACCAATGTGACGATCTGGCGTTATGTCGATTCGATAGTAAATGACGGAAACGGGAGATTTTCTTAGGTTTTTACTACATATTAACACTTTACACAATTTCTCGTGTTACCTGGCTGCCAGTCCTCGGTTCATGCAAAATCTTAAGGTCCTCGGTCTGGTCCAAGGCACCAAACCGCCCAATAATTCATTAATCGATAACTAAAAACTGAAATGTAGCTCTTCTTACTGTGCGATTGCATAAACTTAGATGCTTCTTCAGTGTTCTACTATGCCGCTTGTAGTGACTCTGCATACCACATCACGCGACAAGGGCTTGCAGACGACAAAAAGTAACCGTTTCAGAGAGAAAAGCGACCACTGTGACGATCTGGCGTTATGTCGATTCGATTGTAAATGACGGAAACGGGAGATTTTCTTAGGTTTTTACTACATATTAACACTTTACACAATTTCTCGTGTTACCTGGCTGCCAGTCCTCGGTTCATGCAAAATCTGAAGGTCCTCGGTCTGGTCCAAGGCACCAAACCGCCCAATAATTCATTAATCGATAACTAAAACTTGAAATGTAGCTCTTCTTACTGGGCGATTGCATAAATATAGATGCTTCTTCAGTGTTCTACTATGCCTCTTGCAGTGACTCTGCATACCGCATCACGCGACAAGGGCTTGCAGACGATAAATGTAACCGTTTCAGAGAGAAAAGCGACAAATGTGACGATCTAGCGTTATGTCGATTCGATAGTAAATGACGGAAACGGGAGATTTTCTTAGGTTTTTACTACATATTAACACTTTACACAATTTCTCGTGTTACCTGGCTGCCAGTCCTCGGTTCATGCAAAATCTTAAGGTCCTCGGTCTGGTCCAAAGCGACAAACCGCCCAATAATTCATTAATCGATAACTAAAACTTGAAATGTAGCTCTTCTTACTGGCCGATTGCATCAACGTAGATTCTTATTCTGTGTTCTAGTGTGCTGCTTGTACTGTGTCTGCATACCGCATCACGCGACAAGGGCTTGCAGACGATGAATGTAACCGTTTCAGAGAGAAAAGCGACCATTGTGACGATCTGGCGTTATGTCGATTCGATAGTAAATGATGGAAACGGAAGATTTTCTTAGGTTTTTACTACATATTAACACTTTACACACTTTCTCGTGTTACCTGGCTGCCAGTCCTCGGTTCATGCAAAATCTTAAGGTCCTCGGTCTGGTCCAAGGCACCAAACCGCCCAATAATTCATTAATCGATAACTAAAACTTGAACTGTAGCTCCTCTTACTGGCCGATTGCATCAACGTAGATTCTTATTCTGTGTTCTAGTGTGCTGCTTGTACTGTGTCTGCATACCGCATCACGCGACAAGGGCTTGCAGACGATAAATGTAACCGTTTCAGAGAAAAAGCGACCACTGTGACGATCTGGCGTTATGTCGATTCAATAGTAAATGACGGAAACGGGAGATTTTCTTAGGTTTTTACTACATATTAACACTTTACACAATTTCTCGTGTTACCTGGCTGCCAGTCCTCGGTTCATGCAAAATCTTAAGGTCATCGGTCTGGTCCAAGGCACCAAACCGCCCAATAATTCATTAATCGATAACTAAAACTTGAACTGTAGCTCTCCTTACTGGCCGATTGCAATAACGTAGATTCTTATTCTGTGTTCTAGTGTGCTGCTTGTACTGTGTCTGCATACCGCATCACGCTACAAGGGCTTGCAGACGATAAATGTAACCGTTTCAGAGAGAAAAGCGACCACTGTGACGATCTGGCGTTATGTCGATTCGATAGTAAATGACGGAAACGGGAGATTTTCTTAGGTTTTTACTACATATTAACACTTTACACAATTTCTCGTGTTACCTGGCTGCCAGTCCTCGGTTCATGCAAAATCTTAAGGTCCTCGGTCTGGTCCAAGGCACCAAACCGCCCAATAAATCATTAATCGATAACTAAAACTTGAAATGTAGCTCTTCTTACTGGGCGATTGCATAAATATAGATGCTTCTTCAGTGTTCTACTATGCCGCTTGTAGTGACTCTGCATACCGCATCACGCGACAAGGGCTTGCAGACGATAAATGTAACCGTTTCAGAGAGAAAAGCGACCAATGTGACGATCTGGCGTTATGTCGATTCGATAGTAAATGACGGAAACGGGAGATTTTCTTAGGTTTTTACTACATATTAACACTTTACACAATTTCTCGTGTTACCTGGCTGCCAGTCCTCGGTTCATGCAAAATCTTAAGGTCCTCGGTCTGGTCCAAGGCACCAAACCGCCCAATAATTCATTAATCGATAACTAAAAACTGAAATGTAGCTCTTCTTACTGTGCGATTGCATAAACTTAGATGCTTCTTCAGTGTTCTACTATGCCGCTTGTAGTGACTCTGCATACCACATCACGCGACAAGGGCTTGCAGACGACAAAAAGTAACCGTTTCAGAGAGAAAAGCGACCACTGTGACGATCTGGCGTTATGTCGATTCGATAGTAAATGACGGAAACGGGAGATTTTCTTAGGTTTTTACTACATATAACACTTTACACAATTTCTCGTGTTACCTGGCTGCCAGTCCTCGGTTCATGCAAAATCTTAAGGTCCTCGGTCTGGTCCAAGGCACCAAACCGCCCAATAATTCATTAATCGATAACTAAAACTTGAAATGTAGCTCTTCTTACTGGCCGATTGCATCAACGTAGATTCTTATTCTGTGTTCTAGTGTGCTGCTTGTACTGTGTCTGCATACCGCATCACGCGACAAGGGCTTGCAGACGATAAATGTAACCGTTTCAGAGAGAAAAGCGACCACTGTGACGATCTGGCGTTATGTCGATTCGATAGTAAATGACGGAAACGGGAGATTTTCTTAGGTTTTTACTACATATTAACACTTTACACAATTTATCGTGTTACCTGGCTGCCAGTCCTCGGTTCATGTAAAATCTTAACGTCCTCGGTCTGGTCCAAGGCACCAAACCGCCCAATAATTCATTAATCGATAACTAAAACTTGAACTGTAGCTCTTCTTACTGGCCGATTGCATTAACGTAGATTCTTATTCTGTGTTCTAGTGTGCTGCTTGCACTGTGTCTGCATACCGCATCACGCGACAAGGGCTTGCAGACGATAAATGTAACCGTTTCAGAGAGAAAAGCGACCACTGTGACGATCTGGCGTTATGTCGATTCGATAGTAAATGACGGAAACGGGAGATTTTCTTAGGTTTTTACTACATATTAACACATTACACAATTTCTCGTGTTACCTGGCTGCCAGTCCTCGGTTCATGCAAAATCTTAAGGTCCTCGGTCTGGTCCAAGGCACCAAACCGCCCAATAATTCATTAATCGATAACTAAAACTTGAAATGTAGCTCTTCTTACTGGCCGATTGCATAAACTTAGATGCTTCTTCAGTGTTCTACTATGCCGCTTGTAGTGACTCTGCATACCGCATCACGCGACAAGGGCTTGCAGACGATAAATGTAACCGTTTCAGAGAGAAAAGCGACCACTGTGACGATCTGGCGTTATGTCGATTCGATAGTAAATGACGGAAACGGGAGATTTTCTTAGGTTTTTACTACATATTAACACTTTACACAATTTCTCGTGTTACCTGGCTGCCAGTCCTCGGTTCATGCAAAATCTTAAGGTCCTCGGTCTGGGCCAAGGCACCAAACCGCCCAATAATTCATTAATCGATAACTAAAACTTGAAATGTAGCTCTTCTTACTGGGTGATTGCATAATTTTAGATGCTTCTTCAGTGTTCTACTATGCCGCTTGTAGTGACTCTGCATACCGCATCACGCGACAAGGGCTTGCAGACGATAAATGTAACCGTTTCAGAGAGAAAAGCGACCACTGTGACGATCTGGCGTTATGTCGATTCGATAGTAAATGACGGAAACGGGAGATTTTCTTAGGTTTTTACTACATATTAACACTTTACACAATTTCTCGTGTTACCTGGCAGCCAGTCCTCGGTTCATGCAAAATCTTAAGGTCCTCGGTCTGGTCCAAGGCACCAAACCGCCCAATAATTCATTAATCGATAACTAAAACTTGAAATGTAGCTCTTCTTACTGGGCGATTGCATACACTTAGATGCTTCTTCAGTGATCTACTATGCCGCTTGTAGTGACTCTGCATACCGCATCACGCGACAAGGGCTTGCAGACGATAAATGTAACCGTTTCAGAGAGAAAAGCGACCAATGTGACGATCTGGCGTTATGTCGATTCGATAGTAAATGACGGAAACGGGAGATTTTTTAGGTTTTTACTACATATTAACACTTTACACAATTTATCGCGTTACCTGGCTGCCAGTCCTCGGTTCATGCAGAATCTTAAGGTCGTCGGTCTGGTCCAAGGCACCAAACCGCCCAATAATTCATTAATCGATAACTAAAACTTGAAATGTAGCTCTTCTTACTGGGCGATTGGGATAAACTTAGATGCTTCTTCAGTGTTCTACTATGCCGCTTGTAGTGACCCTGCATACCGCATCACGCGACAAGGGCTAGCAGACGATAAATGTAACCGTTTCAGAGAGAAAAGCGACCACTGTGACGATCTGGCGTTATGTCGATTCGATAGTAAATGACGGAAACGGGAGATTTTCTTGGGTTTTTACTACATATTAACACTTTACACAATTTCTCGTGTTACCTGGCTGCCAGTCCTCGGTTCATGCAAAATCTGAAGGTCCTCGGTCTGGTCCAATGCACCAAACCGCCCAATAATTCATTAATCGATAACTAAAACTTGAAATGTAGCTCTTCTTACTGGCCGATTGCATCAACGTAGATAATTATTCTGTGTTCTAGTGTGCTGCTTGTACTGTGTCTGCATACCGCATCACGCGACAAGGGCTTGCAGACGATAAATGTAACCGTTTCAGAGAGAAAAGCGACCACTGTGACGATCTGGCGTTATGTCGATTCGATAGTAAATGACGGAAACGGGAGATTTTCTTAGGTTTTTACTACATATTAACACTTTACACAATTTCTCGTGTTACCTGGCTGCCAGTCCTCGGTTCATGCAAAATCTTAAGGTCCTCGGTCTGGCCCAAGGCACCAAACCGCCCAATAATTCATTAATCGATAACTAAAAACTGAAATGTAGCTCTTCTTACTGGGCGATTGCATAAACTTAGATGCTTCTTCAGTGTTCTACTATGCCGCTTGTAGTGACTCTACATACCGCATCACGCGACAAGGGCTTGCAGACGATAAATGTAACCGTTTCAGAGAGAAAAGCGACCAATGTGACGATCTGGCGTTATGTCGATTCGATAGTAAATGACGGAAACGGGAGATTTTCTTAGGTTTTTACTACATATTAATACTTTACACAATTTCTCGTGTTACCTGGCTGCCAGTCCTCTGTTCATGCAAAATCTTAAGGTCGTCGGTCTGGTCCAAGGCACCAAACCGCCCAATAATTCATTAATCGATAACTAAAACTTGAACTGTAGCTCTTCTTACTGGCCGATTGCAATAACGTAGATTCTTATTCTGTGTTCTAGTGTGCTGCTTGTACTGTGTCTGCATACCGCATCACGCTACAAGGGCTTGCAGACGATAAATGTAACCGTTTCAGAGAGAAAAGCGACCACTGTGACGATCTGGCGTTATGTCGATTCGATAGTAAATGACGGAAACGGGAGATTTTCTTAGGTTTTTACTACATATTAACACTTTACACAATTTCTCGTGTTACCTGGCTGCCAGTCCTCGGTTCATGCAAAATCTTAAGGTCCTCGGTCTGGTCCAAGGCACCAAACCGCCCAATAAATCATTAATCGATAACTAAAACTTGAAATGTAGCTTTTCTTACTGGGCGATTGCATAAATATAGATGCTTCTTCAGTGTTCTACTATGCCGCTTGTAGTGACTCTGCATACCGCATCACGCGACAAGGGCTTGCAGACGATAAATGTAACCGTTTCAGAGAGAAAAGCGACCAATGTGACGATCTGGCGTTATGTCGATTCGATAGTAAATGACGGAAACGGGAGATTTTCTTAGGTTTTTACTACATATTAACACTTTACACAATTTCTCGTGTTACCTGGCTGCCAGTCCTCGGTTCATGCAAAATCTTAAGGTCCTCGGTCTGGTCCAAGGCACCAAACCGCCCAATAATTCATTAATCGATAACTAAAAACTGAAATGTAGCTCTTCTTACTGTGCGATTGCATAAACTTAGATGCTTCTTCAGTGTTCTACTATGCCGCTTGTAGTGACTCTGCATACCACATCACGCGACAAGGGCTTGCAGACGACAAAAAGTAACCGTTTCAGAGAGAAAAGCGACCACTGTGACGATCTGGCGTTATGTCGATTCGATAGTAAATGACGGAAACGGGAGATTTTCTTAGGTTTTTACTACATATTAACACTTTACACAATTTCTCGTGTTACCTGGCTGCCAGTCCTCGGTTCATGCAAAATCTTAAGGTCCTCGGTCTGGTCCAAGGCACCAAACCGCCCAATAATTCATTAATCGATAACTAAAACTTGAAATGTAGCTCTTCTTACTGGCCGATTGCATCAACGTAGATTCTTATTCTGTGTTCTAGTGTGCTGCTTGTACTGTGTCTGCATACCGCATCACGCGACAAGGGCTTGCAGACGATAAATGTAACCGTTTCAGAGAGAAAAGCGACCACTGTGACGATCTGGCGTTATGTCGATTCGATAGTAAATGACGGAAACGGGAGATTTTCTTAGGTTTTTACTACATATTAACACTTTACACAATTTATCGTGTTACCTGGCTGCCAGTCCTCGGTTCATGTAAAATCTTAACGTCCTCGGTCTGGTCCAAGGCACCAAACCGCCCAATAATTCATTAATCGATAACTAAAACTTGAACTGTAGCTCTTCTTACTGGCCGATTGCATTAACGTAGATTCTTATTCTGTGTTCTAGTGTGCTGCTTGCACTGTGTCTGCATACCGCATCATGCGACAAGGGCTTGCAGACGATAAATGTAACCGTTTCAGAGAGAAAAGCGACCACTGTGACGATCTGGCGTTATGTCGATTCGATAGTAAATGACGGAAACGGGAGATTTTCTTAGGTTTTTACTACATATTAACACATTACACAATTTCTCGTGTTACCTGGCTGCCAGTCCTCGGTTCATGCAAAATCTTAAGGTCCTCGGTCTGGTCCAAGGCACCAAACCGCCCAATAATTCATTAATCGATAACTAAAACTTGAAATGTAGCTCTTCTTACTGGCCGATTGCATAAACTTAGATGCTTCTTCAGTGTTCTACTATGCCGCTTGTAGTAACTCTGCATACCGCATCACGCGACAAGGGCTTGCAGACGATAAATGTAACCGTTTCAGAGAGAAAAGCGACCAATGTGACGATCTGGCGTTATGTCGATTCGATAGTAAATGACGGAAACGGGAGATTTTCTTAGGTTTTTACTACATATTAACTCTTTACACAATTTCTCGTGTTACCTGGCTGCCAGTCCTCGGTTCATGCAAAATCTTAAGGTCCTCGGTCTGGTCCAAGGCACCAAACCGCCCAATAATTCATTAATCGATAACTAAAACTTGAAATGTAGCTCTTCTTACTGGCCGATTGCATCAACGTAGATGCTTATTCTGTGTTCTAGTGTGCTGCTTGTACTGTGTCTGCATACCGCATCACGTGACAAGGGCTTGCAGACGATAAATGTAACCGTTTCAGAGAGAAAAGCGACCAATGTGACGATCTGGCGTTATGTCGATTCGATAGTAAATGACGGAAACGGGAGATTTTCTTAGGTTTTTACTACATATTAACACTTTACACAATTTCTCGTGTTACCTGGCTGCCAGTCCTCGGTTCATGCAAAATCTTAAGGTCCTCGGTCTGGTCCAAGGCACCAAACCGCCCAATAATTCATTAATCGATAACTAAAACTTGAAATGTAGCTCTTCTTACTGGGCGATTGCATAAACTTAGATGCTTCTTCAGTGTTCTACTATGCCGCTTGTAGTGACTCTGCATACCGCATCACGCGACAAGGGCTTGCAGACGATAAATGTAACCGTTTCAGAGAGAAAAGCGACCACTGTGACGATCTGGCGTTATGTCGATTCGATAGTAAATGACGGAAACGGGAGATTTTCTTAGGTTTTTACTACATATTAACACTTTACACAATTTCTCGTGTTACCTGGCTGCCAGTCCTCGGTTCACGCAAAATCTTAAGGTCCTCGGTCTGGGCCAAGGCACCAAACCGCCCAATAATTCATTAATCGATAACTAAAACTTGAAATGTAGCTCTTCTTACTGGGTGATTGCATAATTTTAGATGCTTCTTCAGTGTTCTACTATGCCGCTTGTAGTGACTCTGCCTACCGCATCACGCGACAAGGGCTTGCAGACGATAAATGTAACCGTTTCAGAGAGAAAAGCGACCACTGTGACGATCTGGCGTTATGTCGATTCGATAGTAAATGACGGAAACGGGAGATTTTCTTAGGTTTTTACTACATATTAACACTTTACACAATTTCTCGTGTTACCTGGCTGCCAGTCCTCGGTTCATGCAAAATCTTAAGGTCCTCGGTCTGGTCCAAGGCACCAAACCGCCCAATAATTCATTAATCGATAACTAAAACTTGAAATGTAGCTCTTCTTACTGGGCGATTGCATACACTTAGATGCTTCTTCAGTGATCTACTATGCCGCTTGTAGTGACTCTGCATACCGCATCACGCGACAAGGGCTTGCAGACGATAAATGTAACCGTTTCAGAGAGAAAAGCGACCAATGTGACGATCTGGCGTTATGTCGATTCGATAGTAAATGACGGAAACGGGAGATTTTCTTAGGTTTTTACTACATATTAACACTTTACACAATTTATCGCGTTACCTGGCTGCCAGTCCTCGGTTCATGCAGAATCTTAAGGTCGTCGGTCTGGTCCAAGGCACCAAACCGCCCAATAATTCATTAATCGATAACTAAAACTTGAAATGTAGCTCTTCTTACTGGGCGATTGGGATAAACTTAGATGCTTCTTCAGTGTTCTACTATGCCGCTTGTAGTGACCCTGCATACCGCATCACGCGACAAGGGCTAGCAGACGATAAATGTAACCGTTTCAGAGAGAAAAGCGACCACTGTGACGATCTGGCGTTATGTCGATTCGATAGTAAATGACGGAAACGGGAGATTTTCTTGGGTTTTTACTACATATTAACACTTTACACAATTTCTCGTGTTACCTGGCTGCCAGTCCTCGGTTCATGCAAAATCTGAAGGTCCTCGGTCTGGTCCAATGCACCAAACCGCCCAATAATTCATTAATCGATAACTAAAACTTGAAATGTAGCTCTTCTTACTGGCCGATTGCATCAACGTAGATAATTATTCTGTGTTCTAGTGTGCTGCTTGTACTGTGTCTGCATACCGCATCACGCGACAAGGGCTTGCAGACGATAAATGTAACCGTTTCAGAGAGAAAAGCGACCACTGTGACGATCTGGCGTTATGTCGATTCGATAGTAAATGACGGAAACGGGAGATTTTCTTAGGTTTTTACTACATATTAACACTTTACACAATTTCTCGTGTTACCTGGCTGCCAGTCCTCGGTTCATGCAAAATCTTAAGGTCCTCGGTCTGGCCCAAGGCACCAAACCGCCCAATAATTCATTAATCGATAACTAAAAACTGAAATGTAGCTCTTCTTACTGGGCGATTGCATAAACTTAGATGCTTCTTCAGTGTTCTACTATGCCGCTTGTAGTGACTCTACATACCGCATCACGCGACAAGGGCTTGCAGACGATAAATGTAACCGTTTCAGAGAGAAAAGCGACCACTGTGACGTTCTGGCGTTATGTCGATTCGATAGTAAATGACGGAAACGGGAGATTTTCTTAGGTTTTTACTACATATTAACACTTTACACAATTTCTCGTGTTACCTGGCTGCCAGTCCTCGGTTCATGCAAAATCTTAAGGTCCTCGGTCTGGTCCAAGGCACCAAACCGCCCAATAATTCATTAATCGATAACTAAAACTTGAAATGTAGCTCTTCTTACTGGCCGATTGCATCAACGTAGATTCTTATTCTGTGTTCTAGTGTGCTGCTTGTACTGTGTCTGCATACCGCATCACGCGACAAGGGCTTGCAGACGATAAATGTAACCGTTTCAGAGAGAAAAGTGACCACTGTGACGATCTGGCGTTATGTCGATTCGATAGTAAATGACGGAAACGGGAGATTTTCTTAGGTTTTTACTACATATTAACACTTTACACAATTTCTCGTGTTACCTGGCTGCCAGTCCTCGGTTCATGCAAAATCTTAAGGTCCTCGGTCTGGTCCAAGGCACCAAACCGCCCAATAATTCATTAATCGATAACTAAAACTTGAACTGTAGCTCCTCTTACTGGCCGATTGCATCAACGTAGATTCTTATTCTGTGTTCTAGTGTGCTGCTTGTACTGTGTCTGCATACCGCATCACGCGACAAGGGCTTGTAGACGATAAATGTAACCGTTTCAGAGAGAAAAGCGACCAATTGGACGATCTGGCGTTATGTCGATTCGATAGTAAATGACGGAAACGGGAGATTTTCTTAGGTTTTTACTACATATTAACACTTTACACAATTTCTCGTGTTACCTGGCTGCCAGTCCTCGGTTCATGCAAAATCTTAAGGTCCTCGGTCTGGGCCAAGGCACCAAACCGCCCAATAATTCATTAATCGATAACTAAAACTTGAAATGTAGCTCTTCTTACTGGGTGATTGCATAAACTTAGATGCTTCTTCAGTGTTCTACTATGCCGCTTGTAGTGACTCTGCATACCGCATCACGCGACAAGGGCTTGCAGACGATAAATGTAACCGTTTCAGAGAGAAAAGCGACCACTGTGACGATCTGGCGTTATGTCGATTCGATAGTAAATGACGGAAACGGGAGATTTTCTTAGGTTTTTACTACATATTAACACTTTACACAATTTCTCGTGTTACCTGGCTGCCAGTCCTCGGTTCATGCAAAATCTTAAGGTCCTCGGTCTGGTCCAAGGCACCAAACCGCCCAATAATTCATTAATCGATAACTAAAACTTGAAATGTAGCTCTTCTTACTGGGCGATTGCATACACTTAGATGCTTCTTCAGTGATCTACTATGCCGCTTGTAGTGACTCTGCATACCGCATCACGCGACAAGGGCTTGCAGACGATAAATGTAACCGTTTCAGAGAGAAAAGCGACCAATGTGACGATCTGGCGTTATGTCGATTCGATAGTAAATGACGGAAACGGGAGATTTTCTTAGGTTTTTACTACATATTAACACTTTACACAATTTATCGCGTTACCTGCCTGCCAGTCCTCGGTTCATGCAGAATCTTAAGGTCGTCGGTCTGGTCCAAGGCACCAAACCGCCCAATAATTCATTAATCGATAACTAAAACTTGAAATGTAGCTCTTCTTACTGGGCGATTGGGATAAACTTAGATGCTTCTTCAGTGTTCTACTATGCCGCTTGTAGTGACCCTGCATACCGCATCACGCGACAAGGGCTAGCAGACGATAAATGTAACCGTTTCAGAGAGAAAAGCGACCACTGTGACGATCTGGCGTTATGTCGATTCGATAGTAAATGACGGAAACGGGAGATTTTCTTGGGTTTTTACTACATATTAACACTTTACACAATTTCTCGTGTTACCTGGCTGCCAGTCCTCGGTTCATGCAAAATCTTAAGGTCCTCGGTCTGGTCCAATGCACCAAACCGCCCAATAATTCATTAATCGATAACTAAAACTTGAAATGTAGCTCTTCTTACTGGCCGATTGCATCAACGTAGATAATTATTCTGTGTTCTAGTGTGCTGCTTGTACTGTGTCTGCATACCGCATCACGCGACAAGGGCTTGCAGACGATAAATGTAACCGTTTCAGAGAGAAAAGCGACCACTGTGACGATCTGGCGTTATGTCGATTCGATAGTAAATGACGGAAACGGGAGATTTTCTTAGGTTTTTACTACATATTAACACTTTACACAATTTCTCGTGTTACCTGGCTGCCAGTCCTCGGTTCATGCAAAATCTTAAGGTCCTCGGTCTGGTCCAAGGCACCAAACCGCCCAATAATTCATTAATCGATAACTAAAAACTGAAATGTAGCTCTTCTTACTGGGCGATTGCATAAACTTAGATGCTTCTTCAGTGTTCTACTATGCCGCTTGTAGTGACTCTGCATACCGCATCACGCGACAAGGGCTTGCAGACGATAAATGTAACCGTTTCAGAGAGAAAAGCGACCAATGTGACGATCTGGCGTTATGTCGATTCGATAGTAAATGACGGAAACGGGAGATTTTCTTAGGTTTTTACTACATATTAACACTTTACACAATTTCTCGTGTTACCTGGCTGCCAGTCCTCGGTTCATGCAAAATCTTAAGGTCCTCGGTCTGGTCCAAGGCACCAAACCGCCCAATAATTCATTAATCGATAACTAAAACTTGAAATGTAGCTCTTCTTACTGGCCGATTGCATCAACGTAGATTCTTATTCTGTGTTCTAGTGTGCTGCTTGTACTGTGTCTGCATACCGCATCACGCGACAAGGGCTTGCAGACGATAAATGTAACCGTTTCAGAGAGAAAAGCGACCACTGAGACGATCTGGCGTTATGTCGATTCGATAGTAAATGACGGAAACGGGAGATTTTCTTAGGTTTTTACTACATATTAACACTTTACACAATTTCTCGTGTTACCTGGCTGCCAGTCCTCGGTTCATGCAAAATCTTAACGTCCTCGGTCTGGTCCAAGGCACCAAACCGCCCAATAATTCATTAATCGATAACTAAAACTTGAACTGTAGCTCTTCTTACTGGCCGATTGCATTAACGTAGATTCTTATTCTGTGTTCTAGTGTGCTGCTTGCACTGTGTCTGCATACCGCATCACGCGACAAGGGCTTGCAGACGATAAATGTAACCGTTTCAGAGAGAAAAGCGACCACTGTGACGATCTGGCGTTATGTCGATTCGATAGTAAATGACGGAAACGGGAGATTTTCTTAGGTTTTTACTACATATTAACACTTTACACAATTTCTCGTGTAACCAGGCTGCCAGTCCTCGGTTCATGCAAAATCTTAAGGTCCTCGGTCTGGTCCAAGGCACCAAACCGCCCAATAATTCATTAATCGATAACTAAAACTTGAAATGTAGCTCTTCTTACTGGCCCATTGCATAAACTTAGATGCTTCTTCAGTGTTCTACTATGCCGCTTGTAGTAACTCTGCATACCGCATCACGCGACAAGGGCTTGCAGACGATAAATGTAACCGTTTCAGAGGGAAAAGCGACCAATGTGACGATCTGGCGTTATGTCGATTCGATAGTAAATGACGGAAACGGGAGATTTTCTTAGGTTTTTACTACATATTAACACTTTACACAATTTCTCGTGTTACCTGGCTGCCAGTCCTCGGTTCATGCAAAATCTTAATGTCCTCGGTCTGGTCCAAGGCACCAAACCGCCCAATAATTCATTAATCGATAACTAAAACTTGAAATGTAGCTCTTCTTACTGGGTGATTGCATAAACTTAGATGCTTCTTCAGTGTTCTACTATGCCGCTTGTAGTGACTCTGCATACCGCATCACGCGACAAGGGCTTGCAGACGATAAATGTAACCGTTTCAGAGAGAAAAGCGACCACTGTGACGATCTGGCGTTATGTCGATTCGATAGAAAATGACGGAAACGGGAGATTTTCTTAGGTTTTTACTACATATTAACACTTTACACAATTTCTCGTGTTACCTGGCTGCCAGTCCTCGGTTCATGCAAAATCTTAAGGTCCTCGGTCTGGTCCAAGGCACCAAACCGCCCAATAATTCATTAATCGATAACTAAAACTTGAAATGTAGCTCTTCTTACTGGGCGATTGCATACACTTAGATGCTTCTTCAGTGATCTACTATGCCGCTTGTAGTGACTCTGCATACCGCATCACGCGACAAGGGCTTGCAGACGATAAATGTAACCGTTTCAGAGAGAAAAGCGACCAATGTGACGATCTGGCGTTATGTCGATTCGATAGTAAATGACGGAAACGGGAGATTTTCTTAGGTTTTTACTACATATTAACACTTTACACAATTTATCGCGTTACCTGGCTGCCAGTCCTCGGTTCATGCAGAATCTTAAGGTCGTCGGTCTGGTCCAAGGCACCAAACCGCCCAATAATTCATTAATCGATAACTAAAACTTGAAATGTAGCTCTTCTTACTGGGCGATTGGGATAAACTTAGATGCTTCTTCAGTGTTCTACTATGCCGCTTGTAGTGACCCTGCATACCGCATCACGCGACAAGGGCTAGCAGACGATAAATGTAACCGTTTCAGAGAGAAAAGCGACCACTGTGACGATCTGGCGTTATGTCGATTCGATAGTAAATGTCGGAAACGGGAGATTTTCTTGGGTTTTTACTACATATTAACACTTTACACAATTTCTCGTGTTACCTGGCTGCCAGTCCTCGGTTCATGCAAAATCTGAAGGTCCTCGGTCTGGTCCAATGCACCAAACCGCCCAATAATTCATTAATCGATAACTAAAACTTGAAATGTAGCTCTTCTTACTGGCCGATTGCATCAACGTAGATAATTATTCTGTGTTCTAGTGCGCTGCTTGTACTGTGTCTGCATACCGCATCACGCGACCAGGGCTTGCAGACGATAAATGTAACCGTTTCAGAGAGAAAAGCGACGACTGTGACGATCTGGCGTTATGTCGATTCGATAGTAAATGACGGAAACGGGAGATTTTCTTAGGTTTTTACTACATATTAACACTTTACACAATTTCTCGTGTTACCTGGCTGCCAGTCCTCGGTTCATGCAAAATCTTAAGGTCCTCGGTCTGGTCCAAGGCACCAAACCGCCCAATAATTCATTAATCGATAACTAAAAACTGAAATGTAGCTCTTCTTACTGGGCGATTGCATAAACTTAGATGCTTCTTCAGTGTTCTACTATGCCGCTTGTAGTGACTCTGCATACCGCATCACGCGACAGGGGCTTGCAGACGATAAATGTAACCGTTTCAGAGAGAAAAGCGACCACTGTGACGTTCTGGCGTTATGTCGATTCGATAGTAAATGACGGAAACGGGAGATTTTCTTAGGTTTTTACTACATATTAACACTTTACACAATTTCTCGTGTTACCTGGCTGCCAGTCCTCGGTTCATGCAAAATCTTAAGGTCCTCGGTCTGGTCCAAGGCACCAAACCGCCCAATAATTCATTAATCGATAACTAAAACTTGAAATGTAGCTCTTCTTACTGGCCGATTGCATCAACGTAGATTCTTATTCTGTGTTCTAGTGTGCTGCTTGTACTGTGTCTGCATACCGCATCACGCGACAAGGGCTTGCAGACGATAAATGTAACCGTTTCAGAGAGAAAAGCGACCACTGTGACGATCTGGCGTTATGTCGATTCGATAGTAAATGACGGAAACGGGAGATTTTCTTAGGTTTTTACTACATATTAACACTTTACACAATTTATCGTGTTACCTGGCTGCCAGTCCTCGGTTCATGCAAAATCTTAACGTCCTCGGTCTGGTCCAAGGCACCAAACCGCCCAATAATTCATTAATCGATAACTAAAACTTGAACTGTAGCTCTTCTTACTGGCCGATTGCATTAACGTAGATTCTTATTCTGTGTTCTAGTGTGCTGCTTGCACTGTGTCTGCATACCGCATCACGCGACAAGGGCTTGCAGACGATAAATGTAACCGTTTCAGAGAGAAAAACGACCACTGTGACGATCTGGCGTTATGTCGATTCGATAGTAAATGACGGAAACGGGAGATTTTCTTAGGTTTTTACTACATATTAACACTTTACACAATTTCTCGTGTAACCAGGCTGCCAGTCCTCGGTTCATGCAAAATCTTAAGGTCCTCGGTCTGGTCCAAGGCACCAAACCGCCCAATAATTCATTAATCGATAACTAAAACTTGAAATGTAGCTCTTCTTACTGGCCGATTGCATAAACTTAGATGCATCTTCAGTGTTCTACTATGCCGCTTGTAGTAACTCTGCATACCGCATCACGCGACAAGGGCTTGCAGACGATAAATGTAACCGTTTCAGAGAGAAAAGCGACCAATGTGACGATCTGGCGTTATGTCGATTCGATAGTAAATGACGGAAACGGGAGATTTTCTTAGGTTTTTACTACATATTAACACTTTACACAATTTCTCGTGTTACCTGGCTGCCAGTCCTCGGTTCATGCAAAATCTTAAGGTCCTCGGTTTGGTCCAAGGCACCAAACCGCCCAATAATTCATAAATCGATAACTAAAACTTGAAATGTAGCTCTTCTTACTGGCCGATTGCATCAACGTAGATTCTTATTCTGTATTCTAGTGTGCTGCTTGTACTGTGTCTGCATACCGCATCACGCGACAAGGGCTTGCAGACGATAAATGTAACCGTTTCAGAGAGAAAAGCGACCAATGTGACGATCTGGCGGTATGTCGAATCGATAGTAAATGACGGAAACGGGAGATTTTCTTAGGTTTTTACTACATATTAACACTTTACACAATTTCTCGTGTTACCTGGCTGCCAGTCCTCGGTTCATGCAAAATCTTAAGGTCCTCGGTCTGTTCCAAGGCACCAAACCGCCCAATAATTCATTAATCGATAACTAAAACTTGAAATGTAGCTCTTCTTACTGGGCGATTGCATAAACTTAGATGCTTCTTCAGTGTTCTACTATGCCGCTTGTAGTGACTCTGCATACCGCATCACGCGACAAGGGCTTGCAGACGATAAATGTAACCGTTTCAGAGAGAAAAGCGACCACTGTGACGATCTGGCGTTATGTCGATTCGATAGTAAATGACGGAAACGGGAGATTTTCTTAGGTTTTTACTACATATTAAACCTTTACACAATTTCTCGTGTTACGTGGCTGCCAGTCCTCGGTTCATGCAAAATCTTAAGTCCTCGGTCTGGTCCAAGGCACCAAACCGCCCAATAATTCATTAATCGATAACTAAAACTTGAAATGTAGCTCTTCTTACTGGGCGATTGCATAAACTTGGATGCTTCTTCAGTGTTCTACTATGCCGCTTGTAGTGACTCTGCATACCGCATCACGCGACAAGGGCTTGCAGACGATAAATGTAACCGTTTCAGAGAGAAAAGCGACCAATGTGACGATCTGGCGTTATGTCGATTCGATAGTAAATGACGGAAACGGGAGATTTTCTTAGGTTTTTACTACATATTAACACTTTACACAATTTCTCGTGTTACCTGGCTGCCAGTCCTCGGTTCATGCAAAATCTTAATGTCCTCGGTCTGGTCCAAGGCACCAAACCGCCCAATAATTCATTAATCGATAACTAAAACTTGAAATGTAGCTCTTCTTACTGGGTGATTGCATAAACTTAGATGCTTCTTCAGTGTTCTACTATGCCGCTTGTAGTGACTCTGCATACCGCATCACGCGACAAGGGCTTGCAGACGATAAATGTAACCGTTTCAGAGAGAAAAGCGACCACTGTGACGATCTGGCGTTATGTCGATTCGATAGTAAATGACGGAAACGGGAGATTTTCTTAGGTTTTTACTACATATTAACACTTTACACAATTTCTCGTGTTACCTGGCTGCCAGTCCTCGGTTCATGCAAAATCTTAAGGTCCTCGGTCTGGTCCAAGGCACCAAACCGCCCAATAATTCATTAATCGATAACTAAAACTTGAAATGTAGCTCTTCTTACTGGGCGATTGCATACACTTAGATGCTTCTTCAGTGATCTACTATGCCGCTTGTAGTGACTCTGCATACCGCATCACGCGACAAGGGCTTGCAGACGATAAATGTAACCGTTTCAGAGAGAAAAGCGACCAATGTGACGATCTGGCGTTATGTCGATTCGATAGTAAATGACGGAAACGGGAGATTTTCTTAGGTTTTTACTACATATTAACACTTTACACAATTTATCGCGTTACCTGGCTGCCAGTCCTCGGTTCATGCAGAATCTGAAGGTCGTCGGTCTGGTCCAAGGCACCAAACCGCCCAATAATTCATTAATCGATAACTAAAACTTGAAATGTAGCTCTTCTTACTGGCCGATTGCATCAACGTAGATAATTATTCTGTGTTCTAGTGTGCTGCTTGTACTGTGTCTGCATACCGCATCACGCGACAAGGGCTTGCAGACGATAAATGTAACCGTTTCAGAGAGAAAAGCGACGACTGTGACGATCTGGCGTTATGTCGATTCGATAGTAAATGACGGAAACGGGAGATTTTCTTAGGTTTTTACTACATATTAACACTTTACACAATTTCTCGTGTTACCTGGCTGCCAGTCCTCGGTTCATGCAAAATCTTAAGGTCCTCGGTCTGGTCCAAGGCACCAAACCGCCCAATAATTCATTAATCGATAACTAAAAACTGAAATGTAGCTCTTCTTACTGGGCGATTGCATAAACTTAGATGCTTCTTCAGTGTTCTACTATGCCGCTTGTAGTGACTCTGCATACCGCATCACGCGACAAGGGCTTGCAGACGATAAATGTAACCGTTTCAGAGAGAAAAGCGACCACTGTGACGTTCTGGCGTTATGTCGATTCGATAGTAAATGACGGAAACGGGAGATTTTCTTAGGTTTTTACTACATATTAACACTTTACACAATTTCTCGTGTTACCTGGCTGCCAGTCCTCGGTTCATGCAAAATCTTAAGGTCCTCGGTCTGGTCCAAGGCACCAAACCGCCCAATAATTCATTAATCGATAACTAAAACTTGAAATGTAGCTCTTCTTACTGGCCGATTGCATCAACGTAGATTCTTATTCTGTGTTCTAGTGTGCTGCTTGTACTGTGTCTGCATACCGCATCACGCGACAAGGGCTTGCAGACGATAAATGTAACCGTTTCAGAGAGAAAAGCGACCACTGTGACGATCTGGCGTTATGTCGATTCGATAGTAAATGACGGAAACGGGAGATTTTCTTAGGTTTTTACTACATATTAACACTTTACACAATTTATCGTGTTACCTGGCTGCCAGTCCTCGGTTCATGCAAAATCTTAACGTCCTCGGTCTGGTCCAAGGCACCAAACCGCCCAATAATTCATTAATCGATAACTAAAACTTGAACTGTAGCTCTTCTTACTGGCCGATTGCATTAACGTAGATTCTTATTCTGTGTTCTAGTGTGCTGCTTGCACTGTGTCTGCATACCGCATCACGCGACAAGGGCTTGCAGACGATAAATGTAACCGTTTCAGAGAGAAACACGACCACTGTGACGATCTGGCGTTATGTCGATTCGATAGTAAATAACGGAAACGGGAGATTTTCTTAGGTTTTTAATACATATTAACACTTTACACAATTTCTCGTGTAACCAGGCTGCCAGTCCTCGGTTCATGCAAAATCTTAAGGTCCTCGGTCTGGTCCAAGGCACCAAACCGCCCAATAATTCATTAATCGATAACTAAAACTTGAAATGTAGCTCTTCTTACTGGCCGATTGCATAAACTTAGATGCTTCTTCAGTGTTCTACTATGCCGCTTGTAGTAACTCTGCATACCGCATCACGCGACAAGGGCTTGCAGACGATAAATGTAACCGTTTCAGAGAGAAAAGCGACCAATGTGACGATCTGGTGTTATGTCGATTCGATAGTAAATGACGGAAACGGGAGATTTTCTTAGGTTTTTACTACATATTAACACTTTACACAATTTCTCGTGTTACCTGGCTGCCAGTCCTCGGTTCATGCAAAATCTTAAGGTCCTCGGTTTGGTCCAAGGCACCAAACCGCCCAATAATTCATAAATCGATAACTAAAACTTGAAATGTAGCTCTTCTTACTGGCCGATTGCATCAACGTAGATTCTTATTCTGTATTCTAGTGTGCTGCTTGTACTGTGTCTGCATACCGCATCACGCGACAAGGGCTTGCAGACGATAAATGTAACCGTTTCAGAGAGAAAAGCGACCAATGTGACGATCTGGCGTTATGTCGAATCGATAGTAAATGACGGAAACGGGAGATTTTCTTAGGTTTTTACTACATATTAACACTTTACACAATTTCTCGTGTTACCTGGCTGCCAGTCCTCGGTTCATGCAAAATCTTAAGGTCCTCGGTCTGTTCCAAGGCACCAAACCGCCCAATAATTCATTAATCGATAACTAAAACTTGAAATGTAGCTCTTCTTACTGGGCGATTGCATAAACTTAGATGCTTCTTCAGTGTTCTACTATGCCGCTTGTAGTGACTCTGCATACCGCATCACGCGACAAGGGCTTGCAGACGATAAATGTAACCGTTTCAGAGAGAAAGGCGACCACTGTGACGATCTGGCGTTATGTCGATTCGATAGTAAATGACGGAAACGGGAGATTTTCTTAGGTTTTTACTACATATTAAACCTTTACACAATTTCTCGTGTTACGTGGCTGCCAGTCCTCGGTTCATGCAAAATCTTAAGTCCTCGGTCTGGTCCAAGGCACCAAACCGCCCAATAATTCATTAATCGATAACTAAAACTTGAAATGTAGCTCTTCTTACTGGGCGATTGCATAAACTTGGATGCTTCTTCAGTGTTCTACTATGCCGCTTGTAGTGACTCTGCATACCGCATCACGCGACAAGGGCTTGCAGACGATAAATGTAACCGTTTCAGAGAGAAAAGCGACCAATGTGACGATCTGGCGTTATGTCGATTCGATAGTAAATGACGGAAACGGGAGATTTTCTTGGGTGTTTACTACATATTAACACTTTACACAATTTCTCGTGTTACCTGGCTGCCAGTCCTCGGTTCATGCAAAATCTTAAGGTGCTCGGTCTGGTCCAAGACACCAAACCGCCCAATAATTCATTAATCGATAACTAAAACTTGAAATGTAGCTCTTCTTACTGGCCGATTGCATCAACGTAGATTCTTATTCTGTGTTCTAGTGTGCTGCTTGTACTGTGTCTGCATACCGCATCACGCGACAAGGGCTTGCTGACGATAAATGTAACCGTTTCAGAGAGAAAAGCGACCAATGTGACGATCTGGCGTTATGTCGATTCGATAGTAAATGACGGAAACGGGAGATTTTCTTAGGTTTTTACTACATATTAACACTTTACACAATTTCTCGTGTTACCTGGCTGCCAGTCGTCGGTTCATGCAAAATCTTAAAGTCCTCGGTCTGGTCCAAGGCACCAAACCGCCCAATAATTCATTAATCGATAACTAAAAACTGAAATGTAGCTCTTCTTACTGGGCGATTGCATAAACTTAGATGCTTCTTCAGTGTTCTACTATGCCGCTTGTAGTGACTCTGCATACCGCATCACGCGACAAGGGCTTGCAGACGATAAATGTAACCGTTTCAGAGAGAAAAGCGACCACTGTGACGTTCTGGCGTTATGTCGATTCGATAGTAAATGACGGAAACGGGAGATTTTCTTAGGTTTTTACTACATATTAACACTTTACACAATTTATCATGTTACCTGGCTGCCAGTCCTCGGTTCATGCAAAATCTTAAGGTCCTCGGTCTGGTCCAAGGCACCAAACCGCCCAATAATTCATTAATCGATAACTAAAACTTGAAATGTAGCTCTTCTTACTGGCCGATTGCATCAACGTAGATTCTTATTCTGTGTTCTAGTGTGCTGCTTGTACTGTGTCTGCATACCGCATCACGCGATAAGGGCTTGCAGACGATAAATGTAACCGTTTCTGTGAGAAAAGCGACCACTGTGACGATCTGGCGTTATGTCGATTCGATAGTAAATGACGGAAACGGGAGATTTTCTTAGGTTTTTACTACATATTAACACTTTACTGCCAGTCCTCGGTTCATGCAAAATCTTAAGGTCCTCGGTCTGGTCCAAGGCACCAAACCGCCCAATAATTCATTAATCGATAACTAAAACTTGAAATGTAGCTCTTCTTACTGGCCGATTGCATCAACGTAGATTCTTATTCTGTGTTCTAGTGTGCTGCTTGTACTGTGTCTGCATACCGCATCACGCGACAACGGCTTGCAGACGATAAATGTAACCGTTTCAGGGAGAAAAGCGACCAATGTGACGATCTGGCGTTATGTCGATTCGATAGTAAATGACGGAAACGGGAGATTTTCTTAGGTTTTTACTACATATTAACACTTTACACAATTTCTCGTGTTACCTGTCTGCCAGTCGTCGGTTCATGCAAAATCTTAAGGTCCTCGGTCTGGTCCAAGGCACCAAACCGCCCAATAATTCATTAATCGATAACTAAAAACTGAAATGTAGCTCTTCTTACTGGGCGATTGCATAAACTTAGACGCTTCTTCAGTGTTCTACTATGCCGCTTGTAGTGACTCTGCATACCGCATCACGCGACAAGGGCTTGCAGACGATAAATGTAACCGTTTCAGAGAGAAAAGCGACCACTGTGACGTTCTGGCGTTATGTCGATTCGATAGTAAATGACGGAAACGGGAGATTTTCTTAGGTTTTTACTACATATTAACACTTTACACAATTTCTCGTGTTACCTGGCTGCCAGTCCTCGGTTCATGCAAAATCTTAAGGTCCTCGGTCTGGTCCAAGGCACCAAACCGCCCAATAATTCATTAATCGATAACTAAAACTTGAAATGTAGCTCTTCTTACTTGTCGATTGCATCAACGTAGATTCTTATTCTGTGTTCTAGTGTGCTGCTTGTACTGTGTCTGCATACCGCATCACGCGATAGGGGCTTGCAGACGATAAATGTAACCGTTTCTGTGAGAAAAGCGACCACTGTGACGATCTGGCGTTATGTCGATTCGATAGTAAATGACGGAAACGGGAGATTTTCTTAGGTTTTTACTACATATTAACACTTTACTGCCAGTCCTCGGTTCATGCAAAATCTTAAGGTCCTCGGTCTGGTCCAAGGCACCAAACCGCCCAATAATTCATTAATCGATAACTAAAACTTGAAATGTAGCTATTCTTACTGGCCGATTGCATAAACTTAGATGCTTCTTCAGTGTTCTACTATGCCGCTTGTAGTGACTCTGCATACCGCATCACGCGACAAGGGCTTGCAGACGATAAATGTAACCGTTTCAGAGAGAAAAGCGACCACTGTGACGATCTGGCGTTATGTCGATTCGATAGTAAATGACGGAAACGGGAGATTTTCTTAGGTTTTTACTACATATTAACACTTTACACAATTTCTCGTGTTACCTGGCTGCCAGTCCTCGGTTCATGCAAAATCTTAAGGTCCTCGGTCTGGTCCAAGGCACCAAACCGCCCAATAATTCATTAATCGATAACTAAAACTTGAAATGTAGCTCTTCTTACTGGCCGATTGCATAAACTTAGATGCTTCTTCAGTGTTCTACTATGCCGCTTGTAGTAACTCTGCATACCGCATCACGCGACAAGGGCTTGCAGACGATAAATGTAACCGTTTCAGAGAGAAAAGCGACCAATGTGACGATCTGGCGTTATGTCGAATCGATAGTAAATGACGGAAACGGGAGATTTTCTTAGGTTTTTACTACATATTAACACTTTACACAATTTCTCGTGTTACCTGGCTGCCAGTCCTCGGTTCATGCAAAATCTTAAGGTCCTCGGTCTGGTCCAAGGCACCAAACCGCCCAATAATTCATTAATCGATAACTAAAACTTGAAATGTAGCTCTTCTTACTGGCCGATTGCATCAACGTAGATTCTTATTCTGTGTTCTAGTGTGCTGCTTGTACTGTGTCTGCATACCGCATCACGCGACAAGGGCTTGCAGACGATAAATGTAACCGTATCAGAGAGAAAAGCGACCAATGTGACGATCTGGCGTTATGTCGATTCGATAGTAAATGACGGAAACGGGAGATTTTCTTAGGTTTTTACTACATATTAACACTTTACACAATTTCTCGTGTTACCTGGCTGCCAGTCCTCGGTTCATGCAAAATCTTAAGGTCCTCGGTCTGGTCCAAGGCACCAAACCGCCCAATAATTCATAAATCGATAACTAAAACTTGAAATGTAGCTCTTCTTACTGGCCGATTGCATCAACGTAGATTCTTATTCTGTATTCTAGTGTGCTGCTTGTACTGTGTCTGCATACCGCATCACGCGACAAGGGCTTGCAGACGATAAATGTAACCGTTTCAGAGAGAAAAGCGACCAATGTGACGATCTGGCGTTATGTCGATTCGATAGTATATGACGGAAACGGGAGATTTTCTTAGGTTTTTACAACATATTAACACTTTACACAATTTCTCGTGTTACCTGGCTGCCAGTCCTCGGTTCATGCAAAATCTTAAGGTCCTCGGTCTGGTCCAAGGCACCAAACCGCCCAATAATTCATAAATCGATAACTAAAACTTGAAATGTAGCTCTTCTTACTGGCCGATTGCATAAACTTAGATGCTTCTTCAGTGTTCTACTATGCCGCTTGTAGTGACTCTGCATACCGCATCACGCGACAAGGGCTTGCAGACGATAAATGTAACCGTTTCAGAGAGAAAAGCGACCAATGTGACGATCTGGCGTTATGTCGATTCGATAGTAAATGACGGAAACGGGAGATTTTCTTAGGTTTTTACTACATATTAACACTTTACACAATTTCTCGTGTTACCTGGCTGCCAGTCCTCGGTTCATGCAAAATCTTAAGGTCCTCGGTCTGGTCCAAGGCACCAAACCGCCCAATAATTCATTAATCGATAACTAAAAACTGAAATGTAGCTCTTCTTACTGGGCGATTGCATAAACTTAGATGCTTCTTCAGTGTTCTACTATGCCGCTTGTAGTGACTCTGCATACCGCATCACGCGACAAGGGCTTGCAGACGATAAATGTAACCGTTTCAGAGAGAAAAGCGACCACTGTGACGTTCTGGCGTTATGTCGATTCGATAGTAAATGACGGAAACGGGAGATTTTCTTAGGTTTTTACTACATATTAACACTTTACACAATTTCTCGTGTTACCTGGCTGCCAGTCCTCGGTTCATGCAAAATCTTAAGGTCCTCGGTCTGGTCCAAGGCACCAAACCGCCCAATAATTCATTAATCGATAACTAAAACTTGAAATGTAGCTCTTCTTACTTGTCGATTGCATCAACGTAGATTCTTATTCTGTGTTCTAGTGTGCTGCTTGTACTGTGTCTGCATACCGCATCACGCGATAGGGGCTTGCAGACGATAAATGTAACCGTTTCTGTGAGAAAAGCGACCACTGTGACGATCTGGCGTTATGTCGATTCGATAGTAAATGACGGAAACGGGAGATTTTCTTAGGTTTTTACTACATATTAACACTTTACTGCCAGTCCTCGGTTCATGCAAAATCTTAAGGTCCTCGGTCTGGTCCAAGGCACCAAACCGCCCAATAATTCATTAATCGATAACTAAAACTTGAAATGTAGCTATTCTTACTGGCCGATTGCATAAACTTAGATGCTTCTTCAGTGTTCTACTATGCCGCTTGTAGTGACTCTGCATACCGCATCACGCGACAAGGGCTTGCAGACGATAAATGTAACCGTTTCAGAGAGAAAAGCGACCACTGTGACGATCTGGCGTTATGTCGATTCGATAGTAAATGACGGAAACGGGAGATTTTCTTAGGTTTTTACTACATATTAACACTTTACACAATTTCTCGTGTTACCTGGCTGCCAGTCCTCGGTTCATGCAAAATCTTAAGGTCCTCGGTCTGGTCCAAGGCACCAAACCGCCCAATAATTCATTAATCGATAACTAAAACTTGAAATGTAGCTCTTCTTACTGGCCGATTGCATAAACTTAGATGCTTCTTCAGTGTTCTACTATGCCGCTTGTAGTAACTCTGCATACCGCATCACGCGACAAGGGCTTGCAGACGATAAATGTAACCGTTTCAGAGAGAAAAGCGACCAATGTGACGATCTGGCGTTATGTCGAATCGATAGTAAATGACGGAAACGGGAGATTTTCTTAGGTTTTTACTACATATTAACACTTTACACAATTTCTCGTGTTACCTGGCTGCCAGTCCTCGGTTCATGCAAAATCTTAAGGTCCTCGGTCTGGTCCAAGGCACCAAACCGCCCAATAATTCATTAATCGATAACTAAAACTTGAAATGTAGCTCTTCTTACTGGCCGATTGCATCAACGTAGATTCTTATTCTGTGTTCTAGTGTGCTGCTTGTACTGTGTCTGCATACCGCATCACGCGACAAGGGCTTGCAGACGATAAATGTAACCGTATCAGAGAGAAAAGCGACCAATGTGACGATCTGGCGTTATGTCGATTCGATAGTAAATGACGGAAACGGGAGATTTTCTTAGGTTTTTACTACATATTAACACTTTACACAATTTCTCGTGTTACCTGGCTGCCAGTCCTCGGTTCATGCAAAATCTTAAGGTCCTCGGTCTGGTCCAAGGCACCAAACCGCCCAATAATTCATAAATCGATAACTAAAACTTGAAATGTAGCTCTTCTTACTGGCCGATTGCATCAACGTAGATTCTTATTCTGTATTCTAGTGTGCTGCTTGTACTGTGTCTGCATACCGCATCACGCGACAAGGGCTTGCAGACGATAAATGTAACCGTTTCAGAGAGAAAAGCGACCAATGTGACGATCTGGCGTTATGTCGATTCGATAGTAAATGACGGAAACGGGAGATTTTCTTAGGTTTTTACAACATATTAACACTTTACACAATTTCTCGTGTTACCTGGCTGCCAGTCCTCGGTTCATGCAAAATCTTAAGGTCCTCGGTCTGGTCCAAGGCACCAAACCGCCCAATAATTCATAAATCGATAACTAAAACTTGAAATGTAGCTCTTCTTACTGGCCGATTGCATAAACTTAGATGCTTCTTCAGTGTTCTACTATGCCGCTTGTAGTGACTCTGCATACCGCATCACGCGACAAGGGCTTGCAGACGATAAATGTAACCGTTTCAGAGAGAAAAGCGACCAATGTGACGATCTGGCGTTATGTCGATTCGATAGTAAATGACGGAAACGGGAGATTTTCTTAGGTTTTTACTACATATTAACACTTTACACAATTTCTCGTGTTACCTGGCTGCCAGTCCTCGGTTCATGCAAAATCTTAAGGTCCTCGGTCTGGTCCAAGGCACCAAACCGCCCAATAATTCATAAATCGATAACTAAAACTTGAAATGTAGCTCTTCTTACTGGCCGATTGCATAAACTTAGATGCTTCTTCAGTGTTCTACTATGCCGCTTGTAGTGACTCTGCATACCGCATCACGCGACAAGGGCTTGCAGACGATAAATGTAACCGTTTCAGAGAGAAAAGCGACCAATGTGACGATCTGGCGTTATGTCGATTCGATAGTAAATGACGGAAACGGGAGATTTTCTTAGGTTTTTACTACATATTAAACCTTTACACAATTTCTCGTGTTACGTGGCTGCCAGTCCTCGGTTCATGCAAAATCTTAAGTCCTCGGTCTGGTCCAAGGCACCAAACCGCCCAATAATTCATTAATCGATAACTAAAACTTGAAATGTAGCTCTTCTTACTTCGCGATTGCATAAACTCAGATGCTTCTTCAGTGTTCTACTATGCCGCTTGTAGTGACTCTGCATACCGCATCACGCGACAACGGCTTGCAGACGATAAATGTAACCGTTTCAGAGAGAAAAGCGACCAATGTGACGATCTGGCGTTATGTCGATTCGATAGTAAATGACGTAAACGGGAGATTTTCTTAGGTTTTTACTACATATTAACACTTTACACAATTTCTCGTGTTACCTGGCTGGCAGTCCTCGGTTCATGCAAAATCTTAAGGTCCTCGGTCTGGTCCAAGGCACCAAACCGCCCAATAATTCATTAATCGATAACTAAAACTTGAAATGTAGCTCTTCTTACTGGCCGATTGCATAAACTTAGATGCTTCTTCAGTGTTCTACTATGCCGCTTATAGTGACTCTGCATACCGCATCACGCGACAAGGGCTTGCAGACGATAAATGTAACCGTTTCAGAGAGAAAAGCGACCAATGTGACGATCTGGCGTTATGTCGATTCGATAGTAAATGACGGAAACGGGAGATTTTCTTAGGTTTTTACTACATATTAACACTTTACACAATTTCTCGTGTTACCTGGCTGCCAGTCCTCGGTTCATGCAAAATCTTAAGGTCCTCGGTTTGGTCCAAGGCACCAAACCGCCCAATAATTCATTAATCGATAACTAAAACTTGAAATGTAGCTCTTCTTACTGGCCGATTGCATCAACGTAGATTCTTATTCTGTGTTCTAGTGTGCTGCTTGTACTGTGTCTGCATACCGCATCACGCGACAAGGGCTTGCAGACGATAAATGTAACCGTTTCAGAGAGAAAAGCGACCAATGTGATGATCTGGCGTAATGTCGATTCGATATTAAATGACGGAAACGGGAGATTTTCTTAGGTTTTTACTACATATTAACACTTTACACAATTTCTCGTGTTACCTGGCTGCCAGTCCTCGGTTCATGCAAAATCTTAAGGTCCTCGGTCTGGTCCAAGGCACCAAACCGCCCAATAATTCATTAATCGATAACTAAAACTTGAACTGCAGCTCTTCTTACTTGGCGATTGCATAAACTTAGATGCTTCTTCAGTGTTCTACTATGCCGCTTGTAGTGACTCTGCATACCGCATCACGCGACAAGGGCTTGCAGACGATAAATGTAACCGTTTCAGAGAGAAAAGAGACCACTGTGACGATCTGGCGTTATGTCGATTCGATAGTAAATGACGGAAACGGGAGATTTTCTTAGGTTTTTACTACATATTAACACTTTACACAATTTCTCGTGTTACCTGGCTGCCAGTCCTCGGTTCATGCAAAATCTTAAGGTCCTCGGTCTGGTCCAAGGCACCAAACCGCCCAATAATTCATTAATCGATAACTAAAACTTGAAATGTAGCTCTTCTTACTGGCCGATTGCATCAACGTAGATCCTTATTCTGTGTTCTAGTGTGCTGCTTGTACTGTGTCTGCATACCGCATCACGCGACAAGGGCTTGCAGACGATAAATGTAACCGTTTCAGAGAGAAAAGCGACCACTGTGACGATCTGGCGTTATGTCGATTCGATAGTAAATGACGGAAACGGGAGATTTTCTTAGGTTTTTACTACATATTAACACTTTACACAATTTCTCGTGTTACCTGGCTGCCAGTCCTCGGTTCATGCAAAATCTTAAGGTCCTCGGTCTGTTCCAAGGCACCAAACCGCCCAATAATTCATTAATCGATAACTAAAACTTGAAATGTAGCTCTTCTTACTGGGCGATTGCATAAACTTAGATGCTTCTTCAGTGTTCTACTATGCCGCTTGTAGTGACTCTGCATACCGCATCACGCGACAAGGGCTTGCAGACGATAAATGTAACCGTTTCAGAGAGAAAACCGACCATTGTGACGATCTGGCGTTATGTCGATTCGATAGTAAATGACGGAAACGGGAGATTTTCTTAGGTTTTTACTACATATTAAACCTTTACACAATTTCTCGTGTTACGTGGCTGCCAGTCCTCGGTTCATGCAAAATCTTAAGTCCTCGGTCTGGTCCAAGGCAGCAAACCGCCCAATAATTCATTAATCGATAACTAAAACTTGAAATGTAGCTCTTCTTACTGGGCGATTGCATAAACTCAGATGCTTCTTCAGTGTTCTACTATGCCGCTTGTAGTGACTCTGCATACCGCATCACGCGACAAGGGCTTGCAGACGATAAATGTAACCGTTTCAGAGAGAAAAGCGACCAATGTGACGATCTGGCGTTATGTCGATTCGATAGTAAATGACGGAAACGGGAGATTTTCTTAGGTTTTTACTACATATTAACACTTTACACAATTTCTCGTGTTACCTGGCTGCCAGTCCTCGGTTCATGCAAAATCTTAAGGTCCTCGGTCTGGTCCAAGGCACCAAACCGCCCAATAATTCATTAATCGATAACTAAAACTTGAAATGTAGCTCTTCTTACTGGCCGATTGCATCAACGTAGATTCTTATTCTGTGTTCTAGTGTGCTGCTTGTACTGTGTCTGCATACCGCATCACGCGACAAGGGCTTGCAGACGATAAATGTAACCGTTTCAGGGAGAAAAGCGACCAATGTGACGATCTGGCGTTATGTCGATTCGATAGTAAATGACGGAAACGGGAGATTTTCTTAGGTTTTTACTACATATTAACACTTTACACAATTTCTCGTGTTACCTGGCTGCCAGTCGTCGGTTCATGCAAAATCTTAAGGTCCTCGGTCTGGTCCAAGGCACCAAACCGCCCAATAATTCATTAATCGATAACTAAAAACTGAAATGTAGCTCTTCTTACTGGGCGATTGCATAAACTTAGATGCTTCTTCAGTGTTCTACTATGCCGCTTGTAGTGACTCTGCATACCGCATCACGCGACAAGGGCTTGCAGACGATAAATGTAACCGTTTCAGAGAGAAAAGCGACCACTGTGACGTTCTGGCGTTATGTCGATTCGATAGTAAGTGACGGAAACGGGAGATTTTCTTAGGTTTTTACTACATATTAACACTTTACACAATTTCTCGTGTTACCTGGCTGCCAGTCCTCGGTACATGCAAAATCTTAAGGTCCTCGGTCTGGTCCAAGGCACCAAACCGCCCAATAATTCATTAATCGATAACTAAAACTTGAAATGTAGCTCTTCTTACTGGCCGATTGCATCAACGTAGATTCTTATTCTGTGTTCTAGTGTGCTGCTTGTACTGTGTCTGCATACCGCATCACGCGATAAGGGCTTGCAGACGATAAATGTAACCGTTTCTGTGAGAAAAGCGACCACTGTGACGATCTGGCGTTATGTCGATTCGATAGTAAATGACGAAAACGGGAGATTTTCTTAGGTTTTTACTACATATTAACACTTCACTGCCAGTCGTCGGTTCATGCAAAATCTTAAGGTCCTCGGTCTGGTCCAAGGCACCAAACCGCCCAATAATTCATTAATCGATAACTAAAACTTGAAATGTAGCTCTTCTTACTGGCCGATTGCATCAACGTAGATTCTTATTCTGTGTTCTAGTGTGCTGCTTGTACTGTGTCTGCATACCGCATCACGCGACAAGGGCTTGCAGACGATAAATGTAACCGTTTCAGGGAGAAAAGCGACCAATGTGACGATCTGGCGTTATGTCGATTCGATAGTAAATGACGGAAACGGGAGATTTTCTTAGGTTTTTACTACATATTAACACTTTACACAATTTCTCGTGTTACCTGGCTGACAGTCGTCGGTTCATGCAAAATCTTAAGGTCCTCGGTCTGGTCCAAGGCACCAAACCGCCCAATAATTCATTAATCGATAACTAAAAACTGAAATGTAGCTCTTCTTACTGGGCGATTGCATAAACTTAGATGCTTCTTCAGTGTTCTACTATGCCGCTTGTAGTGACTCTGCATACCGCATCACGCGACAAGGGCTTGCAGACGATAAATGTAACCGTTTCAGAGAGAAAAGCGACCACTGTGACGTTCTGGCGTTATGTCGATTCGATAGTAAATGACGGAAACGGGAGATTTTCTTAGGTTTTTACTACATATTAACACTTTACACAATTTCTCGTGTTACCTGGCTGCCAGTCCTCGGTTCATGCAAAATCTTAAGGTCCTCGGTCCGGTCCAAGGCACCAAACCGCCCAATAATTCATTAATCGATAACTAAAACTTGAAATGTAGCTCTTCTTACTGGCCGATTGCATCAACGTAGATTCTTATTCTGTGTTCTAGTGTGCTGCTTGTACTGTGTCTGCATACCGCATCACGCGATAAGGGCTTGCAGACGATAAATGTAACCGTTTCTGTGAGAAAAGCGACCACTGTGACGATCTGGCGTTATGTCGATTCGATAGTAAATGACGGAAACGGGAGATTTTCTTAGGTTTTTACAACATATTAACACTTTACTGCCAGTCCTCGGTTCATGCAAAATCTTAAGGTCCTCGGTCTGGTCCAAGGCACCAAACCGCCCAATAATTCATTAATCGATAACTAAAACTTGAAATGTAGCTCTTCTTACTGGCCGATTGCATAAACTTAGATGCTTCTTCAGTGTTCTACTATGCCGCTTGTAGTGACTCTGCATACCGCATCACGCGACAAGGGCTTGCAGACGATAAATGTAACCGTTTCAGAGAGAAAAGCGACCACTGTGACGATCTGGCGTTATGTCGATTCGATAGTAAATGACGGAAACGGGAGATTTTCTTAGGTTTTTACTACATATTAACACTTTACACAATTTCTCGTGTTACCTGGCTGCCAGTCCTCGGTTCATGCAAAATCTTAAGGTCCTCGGTCTGGTCCAAGGCACCAAACCGCCCAATAATTCATTAATCGATAACTAAAACTTGAAATGTAGCTCTTCTTACTGGCCGATTGCATAAACTTCGATGCTTCTTCAGTGTTCTACTATGCCGCTTGTAGTAACTCTGCATACCGCATCACGCGACAAGGGCTTGCAGACGATAAATGTAACCGTTTCAGAGAGAAAAGCGACCACTGTGACGATCTGGCGTTATGTCGATTCGATAGTAAATGACGGAAACGGGAGATTTTCTTAGGTTTTTACTACATATTAACACTTTACACAATTTCTCGTGTTACCTGGCTGCCAGTCCTCGGTTCATGCAAAATCTTAACGTCCTCGGTCTGGTCCAAGGCACCAAACCGCCCAATAATTCATTAATCGATAACTAAAACTTGAAATGTAGCTCTTCTTACTGGCCGATTGCATCAACGTAGATTCTTATTCTGTGTTCTAGTGTGCTGCTTGTACTGTGTCTGCATACCGCATCACGCGACAAGGGCTTGCAGACGATAAATGTAACCGTTTCAGAGAGAAAAGCGACCAATGTGACGATCTGGCGTTATGTCGATTCGATAGTAAATGACGGAAACGGGAGATTTTCTTAGGTTTTTACTACATATTAACACTTTACACAATTTCTCGTGTTACCTGGCTGCCAGTCCTCGGTTCATGCAAAATCTTAAGGTCCTCGGTTGGGTCCAAGGCACCAAACCGCCCAATAATTCATAAATCGATAACTAAAACTTGAAATGTAGCTCTTCTTACTGGCCGATTGCATCAACGTAGATTCTTATTCTGTATTCTAGTGTGCTGCTTGTACTGTGTCTGCATACCGCATCACGCGACAAGGGCTTGCAGACGATAAATGTAACCGTTTCAGAGAGAAAAGCGACCAATGTGACGATCTGGCGTTATGTCGATTCGATAGTAAATGACGGAAACGGGAGATTTTCTTAGGTTTTTACTACATATTAACACTTTACACAATTTCTCGTGTTACCTGGCTGCCAGTCCTCGGTTCATGCAAAATCTTAAGGTCCTCGGTCTGTTCCAAGGCACCAAACCGCACAATAATTCATTAATCGATAACTAAAACTTGAAATGTAGCTCTTCTTACTGGGCGATTGCATAAACTCAGATGCTTCTTCAGTGTTCTACTACGCCGCTTGTAGTGACTCTGCATACCGCATCACGCGACAAGGGCTTGCAGACGATAAATGTAACCGTTTCAGAGAGAAAAGCGACCAATGTGACGATCTGGCGTTATGTCGATTCGATAGTAAATGACGGAAACGGGAGATTTTCTTAGGTTTTTACTACATATTAACACTTTACACAATTTCTCGTGTTACCTGGCTGCCAGTCCTCGGTTCATGCAAATTCTTAAGGTCTTCGGTCTGGTCCAAGGCACCAAACCGCCCAATAATTCATAAATCGATAACTAAAACTTGAAATGTAGCTCTTCTTACTGGCCGATTGCATAAACTTAGATGCTTCTTCAGTGTTCTACTATGCCGCTTGTAGTGACTCTGCATACCGCATCACGCGACAAGGGCTTGCAGACGATAAATGTAACCGTTTCAGAGAGAAAAGCGACCAATGTGACGATCTGGCGTTATGTCGATTCGATAGTAAATGACGGAAACGGGAGATTTTCTTAGGTTTTTACTACATATTAACACTTTACACAATTTCTCGTGTTACCTGGCTGCCAGTCCTCGGTTCATGCAAAATCTTAAGGTCCTCGGTCTGGTCCAAGGCACCAAACCGCCCAATAATTCATAAATCGATAACTAAAACTTGAAATGTAGCTCTTCTTACTGGCCGATTGCATAAACTTAGATGCTTCTTCAGTGTTCTACTATGCCGCTTGTAGTGACTCTGCATACCGCATCACGCGACAAGGGCTTGCAGACGATAAATGTAACCGTTTCAGAGACAAAAGCGACCAATGTGACGATCTGGCGTTATGTCGATTCGATAGTAAATGACGGAAACGGGAGATTTTCTTAGGTTTTTACTACATATTAAACCTTTACACAATTTCTCGTGTTACCTGGCTGCCAGTCCTCGGTTCATGCAAAATCTTAAGTCCTCGGTCTGGTCCAAGGCACCAAACCGCCCAATAATTCATTAATCGATAACTAAAACTTGAAATGTAGCTCTTCTTACTTCGCGATTGCATAAACTCAGATGCTTCTTCAGTGTTCTACTATGCCGCTTGTAGTGACTCTGCATACCGCATCACGCGACAACGGCTTGCAGACGATAAATGTAACCGTTTCAGAGAGAAAAGCGACCACTGTGACGATCTGGCGTTATGTCGATTCGATAGTAAATGACGGAAACGGGAGATTTTCTTAGGTTTTTACTACATATTAACACTTTACACAATTTCTCGTGTTACCTGGCTGCCAGTCCTCGGTTCATGCAAAATCTTAAGGTCCTCGGTTGGGTCCAAGGCACCAAACCGCCCAATAATTCATAAATCGATAACTAAAACTTGAAATGTAGCTCTTCTTACTGGCGGATTGCATCAACGTAGATTCTTATTCTGTATTCTAGTGTGCTGCTTGTACTGTGTCTGCATACCGCATCACGCGACAAGGGCTTGCAGACGATAAATGTAACCGTTTCAGAGAGAAAAGCGACCAATGTGACGATCAGGCGTTATGTCGATTCGATAGTAAATGACGGAAACGGGAGATTTTCTTAGGTTTTTACTACATATTAACACTTTACACAATTTCTCGTGTTACCTGGCTGCCAGTCCTCGGTTCATGCAAAATCTTAAGGTCCTCGGTTTGGTCCAAGGCACCAAACCGCCCAATAATTCATTAATCGATAACTAAAACTTGAAATGTAGCTCTTCTTACTGGCCGATTGCATCAACGTAGATTCTTATTCTGTGTTCTAGTGTGCTGCTTGTACTGTGTCTGCATACCGCATCACGCGACAAGGGATTGCAGACGATAAATGTAACCGTTTCAGAGAGAAAAGCGACCAATGTGATGATCTGGCGTAATGTCGATTCGATATTAATTGACGGAAACGGGAGATTTTCTTAGGTTTTTACTACATTTTAACACTTTACACAATTTCTCGTGTTACCTGGCTGCCAGTCCTCGGTTCATGCAAAATCTTAAGGTCCTCGGTCTGGTCCAAGGCACCAAACCGCCCAATAATTCATTAATCGATAACTAAAACTTGAACTGCAGCTCTTCTTACTGGGCGATTGCATAAACTTAGATGCTTCTTCAGTGTTCTACTATGCCGCTTGTAGTGACTCTGCATACTGCATCACGCGACAAGGGCTTGCAGACGATAAATGTAACCGTTTCAGAGAGAAAAGAGACCACTGTGACGATCTGGCGTTATGTCGATTCGATAGTAAATGACGGAAACGGGAGATTTTCTTATGTTTTTACTACATATTAACACTTTACACAATTTCTCGTGTTACCTGGCTGCCAGTCCTCGGTTCATGCAAAATCTTAAGGTCCTCGGTCTGGTCCAAGGCACCAAACCGCCCAATAATTCATTAATCGATAACTAAAACTTGAAATGTAGCTCTTCTTACTGGCCGATTGCATCAACGTAGATTCTTATTCTGTGTTCTAGTGTGCTGCTTGTACTGTGTCTGCATACCGCATCACGCGACAAGGGCATGCAGACGATAAATGTAACCGTTTCAGAGAGAAAAGCGACCACTGTGACGATCTGGCGTTATGTCGATTCGATAGTAAATGACGGAAACGGGAGATTTTCTTAGGTTTTTACTACATATTAACACTTTACACAATTTCTCGTGTTACCTGGCTGCCAGTCCTCCGTTCATGCAAAATCTTAAGGTCCTCGGTCTGTTCCAAGGCACCAAACCGCCCAATAATTCATTAATCGATAACTAAAACTTGAAATGTAGCTCTTCTTACTGGGCGATTGCATAAACTTAGATGCTTCTTCAGTGTTCTACTATGCCGCTTGTAGTGACTCTGCATACCGCATCACGCGACAAGGGCTTGCAGACGATAAATGTAACCGTTTCAGAGAGAAAAGAGACCACTGTGACGATCTGGCGTTATGTCGATTCGATAGTAAATGACGGAAACGGGAGATTTTCTTAGGTTTTTACTACATATTAAACCTTTACACAATTTCTCGTGTTACGTGGCTGCCAGTCCTCGGTTCATGCAAAATCTTAAGTCCTCGGTCTGGTCCAAGGCACCAAACCGCCCAATAATTCATTAATCGATAACTAAAACTTGAAATGTAGCTCTTCTTACTGGGCGATTGCATAAACTTAGATGCTTCTTCAGTGTTCTACTATGCCGCTTGTAGTGACTCTGCATACCGCATCACGCGACAAGGGCTTGCAGACGACAAATGTAACCGTTTCAGAGAGAAAAGCGACCAATGTGACGATCTGGCGTTATGTCGATTCGATAGTAAATGACGGAAACGGGAGATTTTCTTAGGTTTTTACTACATATTAACACTTTACACAATTTCTCGTGTTACCTGGCTGCCAGTCCTCGGTTCATGCAAAATCTTAAGGTCCTCGGTCTGGTCCAAGGCACCAAACCGCCCAATAATTCATTAATCGATAACTAATACTTGAAATGTAGCTCTTCTTACTGGCCGATTGCATAAACTTAGATGCTTCTTCAGTGTTCTACTATGCCGCTTGTAGTGACTCTGCATACCGCATCACGCGACAAGGGCTTGCAGACGATAAATGTAACCGTTTCAGAGAGAAAAGCGACCAATGTGATGATCTGGCGTAATGTCGATTCGATAGTAAATGACGGAAACGGGAGATTTTCTTAGGTTTTTACTACATATTAACACTTTACACAATTTCTCGTGTTACCTGGCTGCCAGTCCTCGGTTCATGCAAATTCTTAAGGTCCCCGGTCTGGTCCAAGGCACCAAACCGCCCAATAATTCATTAATCGATAACTAAAACTTGAACTGCAGCTCTTCTTACTGGGCGATTGCATAAACTTAGATGCTTCTTCAGTGTTCTACTATGCCGCTTGTAGTGACTCTGCATACCGCATCACGCGACAAGGGCTTGCAGACGATAAATGTAACCGTTTCAGAGAGAAAAGAGACCACTGTGACGATCTGGCGTTATGTCGATTCGATAGTAAATATCGGAAACAGGAGATTATCTTATATTTTTACTACATATTAACACATTCCACATTTTCTCGTGTTACGTGGCTGCCAGTCCTCGGTTCATGCAAAACCTTAAGGTCCTCGGTCATGTCAAAGGCATTAAACCGGCCAATAATTCAATTTTCGATAACTAAAATTTGAAGTGTAGCTCTTCTTTTTGGCCGATTGCATCAACGTAGATTCTTATTCTGTGTTCTAGTGTGCTGCTTGTACTGTGTCTGCATACCGCAGCACGCGACAAGGGCTTGCAGACGATAAATGTAACCGTTTCAGAGAGAAAAGCGACCAATGTGACGATCTGGCGTTATGTCGATTCGATAGTAAATGACGGAAACGGGAGATTTTCTTAGGTTTTTACTACATATTAACACTTTACACAATTTCTCGTGTTACGTAGCTGCCAGTCCTCGATTCATGCAAAATCTTAAGGTCATCGGTCATGTCCAAGGCACCAAACCGGCAATAATTTATTAATCGATAACTAAAAGTTGAAATGTAGCTCTTCTTACTGGCCGATTGCATCAGCGTAGATTCTTATTCGGTGTTCTAGTGTGCTGCTTGTACTGTGTCTGCATACCGCATAACGCGACAAGGGCTTGCAGACGATTAATTTAACCGTTTCAGAGAGAAAAGCGACCAATGTGACGATCTTGCGTTATGTCGATTCGATAGTAAATGACGGAAACGGGAGATTTTCTTAGGTTTTTACTACATATTAACACTTTACACAATTTCTCGTGTTACCTGGCTGCCAGTCCTCGGTTCATGCAAAATCTTAAGGTCCTCGGTCTGGTCCAAGGCACCAAACCGCCCAATAATTCATTAATCGATAACTAAAACTTGAAATGTAGCTCTTCTTACTGGCCGATTGCATCAACGTAGATTCTTATTCTGTGTTCTAGTGTGCTGCTTGTACTGTGTCTGCATACCGCATCACGCGACAAGGGCTTGCAGACGATAAATGTAACCGTTTCAGAGAGAAAAGCGACCAATGTGACGATCTGGCGTTATGTCGATTCGATAGTAAATGACGGAAACGGGAGATTTTCTTAGGTTTTTACAACATATTAACACTTTACACAATTTCTCGTGTTACCTGGCTGCCAGTCCTCGGTTCATGCAATATGTTAAGGTCCTCGGTCTGGTCCAAGGCACCAAACAGCCCTATAATTCATTAATCGATAACTAAAACTTGAAATGTAGCTCTTCTTACTGGCTGATTGCATCAACGTAGATTCTTATTCTGTGTTCTAGTGTGCTGCTTGTACTGTGTCTGCATACCGCATCACGCGACAAGGGCTTGCAGACGATAAATGTAACCGTTTCAGAGAGAAAAGCGACCAATGTGACGATCTGGCGTTATGTCGATTCGATAGTAAATGAAGGAAACGGGAGATTTTCTTAGGTTTTTACTACATATTAACACTTTACACAATTTCTCGTGTTACCTGGCTGCCAGTAGTCGGTTCATGCAAAATCTTAAGGTCCTCGGTCTGGTCCAAGGCACCAAACCGCCCAACAATTCATTAATCGATAACTAAAACTTGAAATGTAGCTCTTCTTACTGGCCGATTGCATCAACGACGATTCTTATTCTGTGTTCTAGTGTGCTGCTTGTTCTGTGTCTGCATACCGCATCACGCGACAAGGGCTTGCAGACGATAAATGTAACCGTTTCAGAGAGAAAAGCGACCAATGTGACGATCTGGCGTTATGTCGATTCGATAGTAAATGACGGAAACGGGAGATTTTCTTAGGTATTTACTACATATTAACACTTTACACAATTTCTCGTGTTACCTGGCTGCCAGTCCTCGGTTCATGCAAAATCTTAAGGTCCTCGGTCTGGTCCAAGGCACCAAACCGCCCAATAATTCATTAATCGATAACTAAAACTTGAAATGTAGCACTTCTTACTGGCCGATTGCATCAACGTAGATTCTTATTCTGTGTTCTAGTGTGCTGCTTGTACTGTGTCTGCATACCGCATCACGCGACAAGGGCTTGCAGACGATAAATGTAACCGTTTCAGAGAGAAAAGCAACCAATTTGACTATCTGGAGTTATGTCGATTCGATAGTAAATAACGGAAACAGGAGATTATCTTATATTTTTACTACATATTAACACTTTACACATTTTCTCGTGTTACGTGGCTGCCAGTCCTCGGTTCATGCAAAATCTTAAGGTCCTCGGTCATGTCAAAGGCATTAAACCGGCCAATAATTCAATTTTCGTTAACTAAAATTTGAAGTGTAGCTCTTCTTTTTGGCCGATTGCATCAACGTAGATCCTTATTCTGTGTTCTAATGTGCTGCTTGTACTGTGTCTGCATACCGCAGCACGCGACAAGGGCTTGCAGACGATAAATGTAACCGTTTCAGAGAGAAAAGCGACCAATGTGACGATCTGGCGTTATGTCGATTCGATAGTAAATGACGGAAACGGGAGATTTTCTTAGGTTTTTACTACATATTAACACTTTACACAATTTCTCGTGTTACCTGGCTGCCAGTCCTCGGTTCATGCAAAATCTTAAGGTCCTCGGTCTGGTCCAAGGCACCAATACGCTCAATAATTCATTAATCGATAACTAAAACTTGAAATGTAGCTCTTCTTACTGGCCGATTGCATAAACTTAGATGCTTCTTCAGTGTTCTACTATGCCGCTTGTAGTGACTCTGCATACCGCATCACGCGACAAGGGCTTGCAGACGATAAATGTAACCGTTTCAGAGAGAAAAGCGACCAATGTGACGATCTGGCGTTATGTCGATTCGATAGTAAATGACGGAAACGGGAGATTTTCTTAGGTTTTTACTACATATTAACACTTTACACAATTTCTCGTGTTACCTGGCTGCCAGTCCTCGGTTCATGCAAAATCTTAAGGTCCTCGGTTTGGTCCAAGGCACCAAACCGCCCAATAATTCATTAATCGATAACTAAAACTTGAAATGTAGCTCTTCTTACTGGCCGATTGCATCAACGTAGATTCTTATTCTGTGTTCTAGTGTGCTGCTTGTACTGTGTCTGCATACCGCATCACGCGACAAGGGATTGCAGACGATAAATGTAACCGTTTCAGAGAGAAAAGCGACCAATGTGATGATCTGGCGTAATGTCGATTCGATATTAAATGACGGAAACGGGAGATTTTCTTAGGTTTTTACTACATTTTAACACTTTACACAATTTATCGTGTTACCTGGCTGCCAGTCCTCGGTTCATGCAAAATCTTAAGGTCCTCGGTCTGGTCCAAGGCACCAAACCGCCCAATAATTCATTAATCGATAACTAAAACTTGAACTGCAGCTCTTCTTACTGGGCGATTGCATAAACTTAGATGCTTCTTCAGTGTTCTACTATGCCGCTTGTAGTGACTCTGCATACTGCATCACGCGACAAGGGCTTGCAGACGATAAATGTAACCGTTTCAGAGAGAAAAGAGACCACTGTGACGATCTGGCGTTATGTCGATTCGATAGTAAATGACGGAAACGGGAGATTTTCTTAGGTTTTTACTACATATTAACACTTTACACAATTTCTCGTGTTACCTGGCTGCCAGTCCTCGGTTCATGCAAAATCTTAAGGTCCTCGGTCTGGTCCAAGGCACCAAACCGCCCAATAATTCATTAATCGATAACTAAAACTTGAAATGTAGCTCTTCTTACTGGCCGATTGCATCAACGTAGATTCTTATTCTGTGTTCTAGTGTGCTGCTTGTACTGTGTCTGCATACCGCATCACGCGACAAGGGCTTGCAGACGATAAATGTAACCGTTTCAGAGAGAAAAGCGACCACTGTGACGATCTGGCGTTATGTCGATTCGATAGTAAATGACGGAAACGGGAGATTTTCTTAGGTTTTTACTACATATTAACACTTTACACAATTTCTCGTGTTACCTGGCTGCCAGTCCTCGGTTCATGCAAAATCTTAAGGTCCTCGGTCTGTTCCAAGGCACCAAACCGCCCAATAATTCATTAATCGATAACTAAAACTTGAAATGTAGCTCTTCTTACTGGGCGATTGCATAAACTTAGATGCTTCTTCAGTGTTCTACTATGCCGCTTGTAGTGACTCTGCATACCGCATCACGCGACAAGGGCTTGCAGACGATAAATGTAACCGTTTCAGAGAGAAAAGAGACCACTGTGACGATATGGCGTTATGTCGATTCGATAGTAAATGACGGAAACGGGAGATTTTCTTAGGTTTTTACTACATATTAAACCTTTACACAATTTCTCGTGTTACGTGGCTGCCAGTCCTCGGTTCATGCAAAATCTTAAGTCCTCGGTCTGGTCCAAGGCACCAAACCGCCCAATAATTCATTAATCGATAACTAAAACTTGAAATGTAGCTCTTCTTACTGGGCGATTGCATAAACTCAGATGCTTCTTCAGTGTTCTACTATGCCGCTTGTAGTGACTCTGCATACCGCATCACGCGACAAGGGCTTGCAGACGACAAATGTAACCGTTTCAGAGAGAAAAGCGACCAATGTGACGATCTGGCGTTATGTCGATTCGATAGTAAATGACGGAAACGGGAGATTTTCTTAGGTTTTTACTACATATTAACACTTTACACAATTTCTCGTGTTACCTGGCTGCCAGTCCTCGGTTCATGCAAAATCTTAAGGTCCTCGGTCTGGTCCAAGGCACCAAACCGCCCAATAATTCATTAATCGATAACTAATACTTGAAATGTAGCTCTTCTTACTGGCCGATTGCATAAACTTAGATGCTTCTTCAGTGTTCTACTATGCCGCTTGTAGTGACTCTGCATACCGCATCACGCGACAAGGGCTTGCAGACGATAAATGTAACCGTTTCAGAGAGAAAAGAGACCACTGTGACGATCTGGCGTTATGTCGATTCGATAGTAAATAACGGAAACAGGAGATTATCTTATATTTTTACTACATATTAACACATTCCACATTTTCTCGTGTTACGTGGCTGCCAGTCCTCGGTTCATGCAAAACCTTAAGGTCCTCGGTCATGTCAAAGGCATTAAACCGGCCAATAATTCAATTTTCGATAACTAAAATTTGATGTGTAGCTCTTCTTTTTGGCCGATTGCATCAACGTAGATTCTTATTCTGTGTTCTAGTGTGCTGCTTGTACTGTGTCTGCATACCGCAGCACGCGACAAGGGCTTGCAGACGATAAATGTAACCGTTTCAGAGAGAAAAGCGACCAATGTGACGATCTGGCGTTATGTCGATTCGATAGTTAATGACGGAAACGGGAGATTTTCTTAGGTTTTTACTACATATTAACACTTTACACAATTTCTCGTGTTACGTAGCTGCCAGTCCTCGATTCATGCAAAATCTTAAGGTCCTCGGTCATGTCCAAGGCACCAAACCGGCAATAATTTATTAATCGATAACTAAAATTTGAAATGTAGCTCTTCTTACTGGCCGATTGCATCAGCGTAGATTCTTATTCGGTGTTCTAGTGTGCTGCTTGTACTGTGTCTGCATACCGCATAACGCGACAAGGGCTTGCAGACGATTAATTTAACCGTTTCAGAGAGAAAAGCGACCAATGTGACGATCTTGCGTTATGTCGATTCGATAGTAAATGACGGAAACGGGAGATTTTCTTAGGTTTTTACTACATATTAACACTTTACACAATTTCTCGTGTTACCTGGCTGCCAGTCCTCGGTTCATGCAAAATCTTAAGGTCCTCGGTCTGGTCCAAGGCACCAAACCGCCCAATAATTCATTAATCGATAACTAAAACTTGAAATGTAGCTCTTCTTACTGGCCGATTGCATCAACGTAGATTCTTATTCTGTGTTCTAGTGTGCTGCTTGTACTGTGTCTGCATACCGCATCACGCGACAAGGGCTTGCAGACGATAAATGTAACCGTTTCAGAGAGAAAAGCGACCAATGTGACGATCTGGCGTTATGTCGATTCGATAGTAAATGACGGAAACGGGAGATTTTCTTAGGTTTTTACAACATATTAACACTTTACACAATTTCTCGTGTTACCTGGCTGCCAGTCCTCGGTTCATGCAATATGTTAAGGTCCTCGGTCTGGTCCAAGGCACCAAACAGCCCTATAATTCATTAATCGATAACTAAAACTTGAAATGTAGCTCTTCTTACTGGCTGATTGCATCAACGTAGATTCTTATTCTGTGTTCTAGTGTGCTGCTTGTACTGTGTCTGCATACCGCATCACGCGACAAGGGCTTGCAGACGATAAATGTAACCGTTTCAGAGAGAAAAGCGACCAATGTGACGATCTGGCGTTATGTCGATTCGATAGTAAATGAAGGAAACGGGAGATTTTCTTAGGTTTTTACTACATATTAACACTTTACACAATTTCTCGTGTTACCTGGCTGCCAGTAGTCGGTTCATGCAAAATCTTAAGGTCCTCGGTCTGGTCCAAGGCACCAAACCGCCCAACAATTCATTAATCGATAACTAAAACTTGAAATGTAGCTCTTCTTACTGGCCGATTGCATCAACGACGATTCTTATTCTGTGTTCTAGTGTGCTGCTTGTTCTGTGTCTGCATACCGCATCACGCGACAAGGGCTTGCAGACGATAAATGTAACCGTTTCAGAGAGAAAAGCGACCAATGTGACGATCTGGCGTTATGTCGATTCGATAGTAAATGACGGAAACGGGAGATTTTCTTAGGTTTTTACTACATATTAACACTTTACACAATTTCTCGTGTTACCTGGCTGCCAGTCCTCGGTTCATGCAAAATCTTAAGGTCCTCGGTCTGGTCCAAGGCACCAAACCGCCCAATAATTCATTATACGATAACTAAAACTTGAAATGTAGCACTTCTTACTGGCCGATTGCATCAACGTAGATTCTTATTCTGTGTTCTAGTGTGCTGCTTGTACTGTATCTGCATACCGCATCACGCGACAAGGGCTTGCAGACGATAAATGTAACCGTTTCAGAGAGAAAAGCGACCAATGTGACGATCTGGCGTTATGTCGATTCGATAGTAAATGAAGGAAACGGGAGATTTTCTTAGGTTTTTACTACATATTAACACTTTACACAATTTCTCGTGTTACGTGGCTGCCAGTCCTCGGTTCATGCAAAATCTTAAGGTCCTCGGTCATGTCCAAGGCACCAATCCGGCCAATAATTTATTATTCGATAACTAAAAGTTGAAATGTAGCTATACTTACTGGCCGATTGCATCAACGTAGATTCTTATTCTGTGTTCTAGTGTGCTGCTTGTACTGTGTCTGCATACCGCAGCACGCGACAAGGGCTTGCAGACGATAAATGTAACCGTTTCAGAGAGAAAAGCGACCAATGTGACGATCTGGCGTTATGTCAATTCGATAGTAAATGACGGAAACGGGAGATTTAGTTAGGTTTTTACTACATATTAACACTTTACACAATTTCTCGTGTTACGTGGCTGCCAGTCCTCGATTCATGCAAAATCTTAAGGTCCTCGGTCTGGTCCAAGGCACCAAACCGGCCAATAATTTATTAATCGATGACTAAAAGTTGAAATGTAGCTTTTCTTACTGGCCGATTGCGTCAACGTAGATTCTTATTCTGTGTTCTAGTGTGCTGCTTGTATTGTGTCTGCATACCGCAGCACGCGACAAGGGCTTGCAGACGATAAATGTAACCGTTTCAGAGAGAAAAGCGACCAATGTGACGATCTGGCGTTATGTCGATTCGATAGTTAATGACGGAAACGGGAGATTTTCTTAGGTTTTTACTACATATTAACACTTTACACAATTTCTCGTGTTACGTGGCTGCCAGTCCTCGATTCATGCAAAATCTTAAGGTCCTCGGTTATGTCCAAGGCCCAAACCGGCCAATAATTTATTAATCGAAAACTAAAAGTTGAAATGTAACTCTTCTTACTGGCCGATTGCATCAACGTAGATTCTTATTCTGTGTTCTAGTGTGCTGCTTGTACTGTGTCTGCATACCGCAGCACGCAACAAGGGCTTGCAGACGATAAGTGTAAACGTTTCGGAGAGAAAAGCGACCAATGTGACGATCTGGCGTTATGTCGATTCGATAGTAAATGACGGAAACGCTAGATTTTCTTACGTTTTTACTACATATTAACACTTTACACAATTTCGCGTGTTACGTGGCAGCCAGTCCTCGATTCATGCAAAATCTTAAGATCCTCGGTCATGTCAAAGGCATTAAACCGGCCAATAATTCAATTTTCGATAACTAAAACTTGAAGTGTAGCTCTTCTTTTTGGCCGATTGCATAACCGTAGATTCTTATTCTGTGTTCTAGTGTGCTGCTTGTACTGTGTCTGCATACCGCAGCACGCGACAAGGGCCTGCAGACGATAAATGTAACCGTTTCAGAGAGAAAAGCGACCAATGTGACGATCTGGTGTTATGTCGATTCGATAGCAAATGACGGAAACGAGAGATTTTCTTAGGTTTTTACTACGTATTAACACTTTTCACATTTTCTCGTGTTACGTGGCTGCCAGTCCTCGATTCATGCAAAATCTTAAGGTCCTCGGTCATGTCCAAGGCACCAAACCGGCCAATAATTTATTAATCGATAACTAAAAGTTGAAATGTAGCTCTTCTTACTGGCCGATTGGATCAACGTAGATTCTTATTCTGTGTTCTAGTGTGTTGCTTATACTGTGTCTGCAAACGCAGCACGCGACAAGGGCTTGCAGACGATAAATGTAAACGTTTCGGAGAGAAAAGCGACCAATGTGACGATCTGGCGTTATGTCGATTCGATAGTAAATGACGGAAACGGGAGATTTTCTCAGGATTTTACTACATATTAACACCTTTCACATTTTCTTGTGTTACGTGGCTGCCATTTCTCGATTTATGCAAAATCTTAAGGTCCTCGATCATGTCCCAGGCACCAAACCGGCCAATAAGTCATTAATCGATAGCTAAAACTTGAACTGCAGCTCTCCTTACTGGGCGATTGCATAAACTTAGATGCTTCTTCAGTGTTCTACTGTGCCGCTTGTAGTGACTCTGCATACCGCAGCACGCGACAAGGGATTGCAGACGATAAATGTAACCTTTTCAGAGAGAAAAGCGACCAATGTGACGATCTGGCGTTATGTCGATTCGATAGTAAATGACGGAAACGGGAGTTTTTCTTGGGTTTTTACTACATATTAACACTTTACACAATTTCTCGTGTTACCAGGCTGCCACTCCTCGGTTCATGCAAAATCTTAAGGTCCTCGGGGTGGACCAAGGCACCGAACCGCCCAATAATATATTAATCGATAACTAAAACTTGAAATGTAGCTCTCCTTACTGGCCGATTGCATCAACGTAGATTCTTATTCTGTGTTCTAGTGTGCTGTTTGTACTGTGTCTGCATACCGCATCACGCGACAAGGGCTTGCAGACGATAAATGTAACCGTTTCAGAGAGGAAAGCAACCAATTTGACTATCTGGAGTTATATCGATTCGATAGCAAATAACGGAAACAGGAGATTATCTTATATTTTTACTACATATTAACACTTTCCACATTATCGCGAGTTACGTGGCTGCCAGTCCTCGGTTCATGCAAAATCTTAAGGTCCTCTGTCATGTCAAAGGCATTAAACCGGCGAATAATTCAATTTTCGATAACTAAAATTTGAAGTGTAGCTCTTCTTTTTGGCCGATTGCATCAACGTAGATTCTTATTCTGTGTTCTAGTGTGCTGCTTGTACTGTGTCTGCATACCGCAGCACGCGACAAGGGCTTGCAGACGATAAATGTAACCGTCTCAGAGAGAAAAGCGACCAATGTGACGATCTGGCGTTATGTCGATTCATTAGTAAATGACGGAAACGGGAGATTTAGTTAGGTTTTTACTACATATTAACACTTTACACAATTTCTCGTGTTACGTGGCTGCCAGTTCTCGATTCATACAAAATCTTCAGGTCCTCGGTCATGTACAAGGCACCAAACCGGCCAATAATTTATTAATCGATAGCTCAGAGTTATAATGTAGCTCTTCTTACTGGCCGATTGCACCATCGTTGATTCTTATTCTGTGTTCTAGTGTGCTGCTTGTAGTGACTCTGCATACCGCAGCACGCGACAAGGGCTTGCAGACGATAAATGTAACCGTTTCAGAGAGAAAAGCGACCAATGTGACGATCTGGTGTTATGTCGATTCGATAGTAAATGACGGAAACGGGAGATTTTCTCAGGATTTTACTACATATTAACACCTTTCACATTTTCTCGTGTTACGTGGCTGCCATTTCTCGATTTATGCAAAATCTTAAGGTCCTCGATCATGTCCCAGGCACCAAACCGGCCAATAAGTCATTAATCGATAGCTAAAACTTGAACTGCAGCTCTCCTTACTGGGCGATTGCATAAACTTAGATGCTTCTTCAGTGTTCTACTGTGCCGCTTGTAGTGACTCTGCATACCGCAGCACGCGACAAGGGATTGCAGACGATAAATGTAAACTTTTCAGAGAGAAAAGCGACCAATGTGACGATCTGGCGTTATGTCGATTCGATAGTAAATGACGGAAACGGGAGATTTTCTTGGGTTTTTACTACATATTAACACTTTACACAATTTCTCGTGTTACCTGGCTGCCACTCCTCGGTTCATGCAAAATCTTAAGGTCCTCGGTGTGGTCCAAGGCACCGAACCGCCCAATAATATATTAATCGATAACTAAAACTTGAAATGTAGCTCTCCTTACTGGCCGATTGCATCAACGTAGATTCTTATTCTGTGTTCTAGTGTGCTGCTTGTACTGTGTCTGCATACCGCATCACGCGACAAGGGCTTGCAGACGATAAATGTAACCGTTTCAGAGAGGAAAGCAACCAATTTAAATATCTGGAGTTATGTCGATTCGATAGCAAATAACGGAAACAGGAGATTATCTTATATTTTTACTACATATTAACACTTTCCACATTATCTCGAGTTACGTCGCTGCCAGTCCTCGGTTCATGCAAAATCTTAAGGTCCTCTGTCATGTCAAAGGCATTAAACCGGCCCATAATTCAATTTTCGATAACTAAAATTTGAAGTGTAGCTCTTCTTTTTGGCCGATTGCATCAACGTAGATTCTTATTCTGTGTTCTAGTGTGCTGCTTGTACTGTGTCTGCATACCGCAGCACGCGACAAGGGCTTGCAGACGATAAATGTAACCGTTTCAGAGAGAAAAGCGACCAATGTGACGATCTGGCGTTATGTCGATTCGATAGTAAATGACGGAAACGGGAGATTTTCTTAGGTTTCTACTACATATTAACACTTTACACAATTTCTCGTGTTACGTGGCTGCCAGTCTTCGATTCATGCAAAATCTTAAGGTCCTCGGTCATGTCCAAGGCACCAAACCGGCCAATAATTTATTAATCGATAACTAAAACTTGAAATGTAGCTCTTCTTACTGGCCGATTGCATCAACGTAGATACTTATTCTGTGTTCTAGTGTGCTGCTTGTACTGTGTCTGCATACCGCAGCACGCGACAAGGGCTTGCAGACGATAAATGTAACCGTTTCAGAGAGAAAAGCGACCAATGTGACGATCTGGCGTTATGTCGATTCGATAGTAAATGACGGAAACGGGAGATTTTCCTAAGTTTTTACTACATATTAACACTTTACACAATTTCTCGTGTTACGTGGCTGCCAGTCCTCGGTTCATGCAAAATCTTAAGGTCCTCGGTCATGTCCAAGGCACCAATCCGGCCAATAATTTATTATTCGATAACTAAAAGTTGAAATGTAGCTATACTTACTGGCCGATTACATCAACGTAGATTCTTATTCTGTGTTCTAGTGTGCTGCTTGTACTGTGTCTGCATACCGCAGCACGCGACAAGGGCTTGCAGACGATAAATGTAACAGTTTCAGAGAGAAAAGCGACCAATGTGACGATCTGGCGTTATGTCGATTCGATAGTAAATGACGGAAACGGGAGATTTAGTTAGGTTTTTACTACATATTAACACTTTACACAATTTCTCGTGTTACGTGGCTGCCAGTCCTCGCTTCATGCAAAATCTTAAGGTCCTCGGTCTGGTCCAAGGCACAAAACCGGCCAATAATTTATTAATCGATGACTAAAAGTTGAAATGTAGCTTTTCTTACTGGCCGATTGCGTCAACGTAGATTCTTATTCTGTGTTCTAGTGTGCTGCTTGTACTGTGTCTGCATACCGCAGCACGCGACAAGGGCTTGCAGACGATAAATGTAACCGTTTCAGAGAGAAATGCGACCAATGTGACGATCTGGCGTTATGTCGATTCGATAGTAAATGACGGAAACGGGAGATTATCTTAGGTTTTTACTACATATTAACACTTTACACACTTTCTCGTGTTACGTGGCTGCCAGTCCTCGATTCATGCAAAATCTTAAGGTCCTCGGTCATGTCCAAGACACCAAACCGGCCAATAATTTATTAATCGATAACTAAAAGTTGAAATGTAGCTCTTCATACTGGCCGATTGCATGAACGTAGATTCTTATTCTGTGTTCTAGTGTGCTGCTTGTACTGTGTCTGCATACCGCAGCACGCGACAAGGGCTTGCAAACGATAAATGTAACCGTTTCAGAGAGAAAAGCGACCAATGTGACGATCTGGCGTTATGTCGATTCGATAGTAAATGACGGAAACGGGAGATTTTCTCAGGTTTTTACTACATATTAACACATTTCACATTTTCTCGTGTTTCGTGGCTGCCATTTCTCGATCTATGCAAAATCTTGAGGTCCTCGATTATTTCCAAGGCACCAAACCGACCAATAAGTCATTAATCGATAACTAAAACTTGAACTGCAGCTCTACTTACTGGGCGATTGCATAAACTTAGATGCTTCTTCAGTGTTCTACTGTGCCGCTTGTAGTGACTCTGCATACCGCAGCACGCGACAAGGGCTTGCAGACGATAAATGTAACCGTTTCAGAGAGAAAAGCGACCAATGTGACGATCTGGTGTTATGTCGATTCGATAGTAAATGACGGAAACGGGAGATTTTCTTAGGTTTTTACTATTAACACTTTTCCCATTTTGTCGTGTTACGTGGCTGCCAGTCCTCGGTTCATGCAAAATGTTAAGGTCCTCGGTCTGGTCCAAGGCACCAAACCGGCAAATAATTCATTAATCCATAACTATAACTGCAAATGTAGCTCTCCTTACTTTCCGCATGCATCAACGTAGATGCTTCATCTGTGTTCTAGTGTGCTGCTTGTACTGTCTCCCCGTACCGCAGCACGCGACAAGGGCTTGCAGACGATAAATGTAAATGTTTCGGAAAGAAAAGCGACCTATGTGACGATCTGGCGTTATGTCGATTCGATAGTAAATGACGGAAACGGGAGATTTTCTCAAGTTCCTACTACATATTAACACTTTACACAATTTCTCGTGTTACGTGGCTGCCAGTCCTCGGTTCATGCAAAATCTTAAGGTCCTCGGTCTGGTCCAAGGCACCAAACCGGCAAATAATTTATTAATCGATAATTAAAACTTGAACTGCAGCTCTACTTACTGGGCGATTGCATAAACTTAGATGCTTCTTCAGTGTTCTACTGTGCCGTTTGTAGTGACTCTGCATACTGCAGCACGCGACAATCGCTTGCAGACGATAAATGTAACCGTTTCAGAGAGAAAAGCGACCAATGTGACGATCTGGCGTTATGTCGATTCGATAGTAAATGACGGAAACGGGAGATTTTCTTAGGTTTTCACTACATATTAACACTTTACACAATTTCTCGTGTTACGTGGCTGCCAGTCCTCGATTCATGCAAAATCTTAAGGTCCTCGGTTATGTCCAAGGCCCAAACCGGCCAATAATTTATTAATCGATAACTAAAAGTTGAAATGTAACTCTTCTTACTGGCCGATTGCATCAACGTAGATTCTTATTCTGTGTTCTAGTGTGCTGCTTGTACTGTGTCTGCATACCGCAGCACGCAACAACGGCTTGCAGACGATAAATGTAAACGTTTCGGAGAGAAAAGCGACCAATGTGACGATCTGGCGCTATGTCGATTCGATAGTAAATGACGGAAACGCTAGATTTTCTTACGTTTTTACTACATATTAACACTTTACACAATTTCTCGTGTTACGTGGCAGCCAGTCCTCGATTCATGCAAAATCTTAAGATCCTTGGTCATGTCAAAGGAATTAAACCGGCCAATAATTCAATTTTCGATAACTAAAACTTGAAGTGTAGCTCTTCTTTTTGGCCGATTGCATCAACGTAGATTCTTATTCTGTGTTCTAGTGTGCTGCTTGTACTGTGTCTGCATACCGCAGCACGCGACAAGGGCTTGCAGACGATAAATGTAACCGTTTCAGAGAGAAAAGCGACCAATGTGACGATCTGGTGTTATGTCGATTCGATAGCAAATGACGGAAACGAGAGATTTTCTTAGGTTTTTACTACGTATTAACACTTTTCACATTTTCTCGTGTTACGTGGCTGCCAGTCCTCGATTCATGCAAAATCTTAAGGTCCTCGGTCATGTCCAAGGCACCAAACCGGCCAATAATTTATTAATCGATAACTAAAAGTTGAAATGTAGCTCTTCTTACTGGCCGATTGGATCAACGTAGATTCTTATTATGTGTTCTAGTGTGTTGCTTATACTGTGTCTGCAAACGCAGCACGCGACAAGGGCTTGCAGACGATAAATGTAAACGTTTCGGAGAGAAAAGCGACCAATGTGACGATCTGGCGTTATTTCGATTCGATAGTAAATGACGGAAACGGGAGATTTTCTCAGGATTTTACTACATATTAACACCTTTCACATTTTCTCGTGTTACGTGGCTGCCATTTCTCGATTTATGCAAAATCTTAAGGTCCTCGATCATGTCCCAGGCACCAAACCGGCCAATAAGTCATTAATCGATAGCTAAAACTTGAACTGCAGCTCTCCTTACTGGGCGATTGCATAAACTTAGATGCTTCTTCAGTGTTCTACTGTGCCGCTTGTAGTGACTCTGCATACCGCAGCACGCGACAAGGGCTTGCAGACGATAAATGTAACCTTTTCAGGGAGAAAAGCGACCAATGTGTCGATCTGGCGTTATGTCGATTCGATAGTAAATGACGGAAACGGGAGTTTTTCTTGGGTTTTTACTACATATCAACACTTTACACAATTTCTCGTGTTACCTGGCTGCCACTCCTCGGTTCATGCGAAATCTTAAGGTCCTCGGTGTGGTCCAAGGCACCGAACCGCCCAATAATTCATTAATCGATAACTAAAACTTGAAATGTAGCTCTTCTTACTGGCCGATTGCATCAACGTAGATTCTTATTCTGTGTTCTAGTGTGCTGTTTGTACTGTGTCTGCATACCGCATCACGCGACAAGGGCTTGCAGACGATAAATGTAACCGTTTCAGAGAGGAAAGCAACCAATTTGACTATCTGGAGTTATGTCGATTCGATAGCAAATAACGGAAACAGGGGATTATCTTATATTTTTACTACATATTAACACTTTTCACATTATCTCGTGTTACGTGGCTGCCAGTCCTCGGTTCATGCAAAATCTTAAGGTCCTCTGTCATGTCAAAGGCATTAAACCGGCCCATAATTCAATTTTCGATAACTAAAATTTGAAGTGTAGCTCTTCTTTTTGCCCGATTGCATCAACGTAGATTCTTATTCTGTGTTCTAGTGTGCTGCTTGTACTGTGTCTGCATACCGCAGCACGCGACAAGGGCTTGCAGACGAGAAATGTAACCGTTTCAGAGAGAAAAGCGACCAATGTGACGATCTGGCGTTATGTCGATTCGATAGTAAATGACGGAAACTGGAGATTTTCTTAGGTTTTTACTACGAATTAACACTTTTGACATTTTCTCGTGTTACGTGGCTGCCAGTCCTCGATTAATGCAAAATCTTAAGGGCCTCGGTCATGTCCAAGGCACCAAACCGGCCAATAATTTATTAATCGATAACTAAAACTTAAAATGTAGATCTTCTTACTTTCCGCATGCATCAACGTAGATGCTTCTTCTGTGTTCTAGTGTGCTGCTTGTACTGTCTCCGCATGCCACAGCAAGCGACAAGTGCTTGCAGACATTAAATGTAAACGTTTCGGAGAGAAAAGCGACCAATGTGACGATCTGGCATTATGTCGATTCGATAGTAAATGACGGAAACGGGAGATTTTCTTAGGTTTTTACTACATATGAACACTTTACACAATTTCTCGTGTTACGTGGCTGCCAGACCTCGTTCATGCAAAATCTTAAGATCCTCGGTAATGTCCAAGGCACCAATCCGGCCAATAATTTATTATTCGATAACTAAAAGTTGAAATATAGCTCTTCTTACTGGCCGATTGCATCAATGTAGATTCCTATTCTGTGTTCTAGTGTGCTGCTTGTACTGTGTCTGCATACCGCAGCACGCGACAAGGGCTTGCAGACGATAAATGTAATCGTTTCGGAGAGAAAAGCGACCAATGTGACGATCTGGCGTTATGTCGATACGATAGTAAATGACGGAAACGGAAGATTTTCTTAGGTTTTTATTACATATTAACACTTTACACAATTTCTCGTGTTACGTGGCTGCCAGTCCTCGATTCATGCAAAATCTTAAGGGCCTCGGTCATGTCCAAGGCACCAAGCCGGCCAATAATTTATTAATCGATAACTAAAACTTAAAATGTAGATCTTCTTACTTTCCGCATGCATCAACGTAGATGCTTCTTCTGTGTTCTAGTGTGCTGCTTGTACTGTCTCCGCATGCCACAGCAAGCGACAAGGGCTTGCAGACATTAAATGTAAACGTTTCGGAGAGAAAAGCGACCAATGTGACGATCTGGCATTATGTCGATTCGATAGTAAATGACGGAAACGGGAGATTTTCTTAGGTTTTTACTACATATTAACACTTTACACAATTTCTCGTGTTACGTGGCTGCCAGACCTCGTTCATGCAAAATCTTAAGGTCCTCGGTAATGTCCAAGGCACCAATCCGGCCAATAATTTATTATTCGATAGCTAAAAGTTGAAATATAGCTCTTCTTACTGGCCGATTGCATCAATGTAGATTCTTATTCTGTGTTCTAGTGTGCTGCTTGTACTGTGTCTGCATACCGCAGCACGCGACAAGGGCTTGCAGACGATAAATGTAATCGTTTCGGAGAGAAAAGCGACCAATGTGACGATCTGGCGTTATGTCGATACGATAGTAAATGACGGAAACGGAAGATTTTCTTAGGTTTTTATTACATATTAAAACTTTACACAATTTCTCGTGTTACGTGGCTGCCAATCCTCGGTTCATGCAAAATCTTAAGGTCCTCGGTCTGTTCCAAGGCACCAAACCGGCCAATAATTTATTAATCGATGACTAAAAGTTGAAATGTAGCTCTTCTTACTGGCCGATTGCATCAACGTAGATTCTTATTCTGTGTTCTAGTATGCTGCTTGTACTGTGTCTGCATACCGCAGCACGCGACAAGGGCTTGCAGACGATAAATGTAACCGTTTCAGAGAGAAAAGCGACCAATGTGACAATCTGGCGTTATGTCGATTCGATAGTAAATGACGGAAACGGGAGATTTTCTTACGTTTTTACTACATATTAACACTATACACAATTTCTCGTGTTACGTGGCTGCCAGACCTCGGTTCATGCAAAATCTTAAGGTCCTCGGTCTGTTCCAAGGCACCAAACCGGCCAATAATTTATTAATCGATGACTAAAAGTTGAAATGTAGCTCTTCTTACTGGCCGACTGCATCAACGTAGATTCTTATTCTGTGCTCTAGTGTGCTGCTTGTACTGTGTCTGCATACCGCAGCACGCGACAAGGGCTTGCAGACGATAAATGTAACCGTTTCAGGGAGAAAAGCGACCAATGTGACGATCTGGCGTTATGTCGATTCGATAGTAAATGACGGAAACGGGAGATTTTCTTAGGTTTTTACTACATATTAACACTTTACACAATTTCTCGTGTTACGTGGCTGCCAGTCCTCGATTCATGCAAAATCTTAAGGTCCTCGGTAATGTCCAAGGCACCAATCCGGCCAATAATTTATTATTCGATAACAAAAAGTTGAAATGTAGCTCTTCTTACTGGCCGATTGCATCAACGTAGATTCTTATTCTGTGTTCTAGTGTGCTGCTTGTACTGTGTCTGCATACCGCAGCACGCGACAAGGGCTTGCAGATGATAAATGTAACCGTTTCAGGGAGAAAAGCGACCAATGTGACAATCTGGCGTTATGTCGATTCGATTGTAAATGACGGAAACGAGAGATTTTCTCAGGTTTTTACTACATATTAACACCTTTCACATTTTCTCGTGTTTCGTGGCTGCCATTTCTCGATTTATGCAAAATCTTAAGGTCCTCGATCATGTCCAAGGCACCAAACCGACCAATAAGTCATTAATCGATAACTAAAACTTGAACTGCAGCTCTACTTACTAGGCGATTGCATAAACTTAGATGCTTCTTCAGTATTCTACTGTGCCGCTTGTAGTGACTCTGCATACCGCAGCACGCGACAAGGGCTTGCAGACGATAAATGTAAACGTTTCGGAGAGAAAAGCGACCAATGTGACGATCTGGCGTTATGTCGATTCGATAGTAAATACGGAAACGGGAGATTTTCTTACGTTTTTACTACATATTAACACTTTACACAATTTCTCGTGTTACGTGGCTGCCAGACCTCGGTTCATGCAAAATCTTACGTCCTCGGTAATGTCCAAGGCACCAAACCGGCCAATAATTTATTAATCGATAACTAAAAGTTGAAATGTAGCTCTTCATACTGGCCGATTGCATCAACGTAGATTCTTATTCTGTGTTCTAGTGTGCTGCTTGTACTGTGTCTGCATACCGCAGCACACGACAAGGGCTTGCAGACGATAAATGTAACCGTTTCAGAGAGAAAAGCGACCAATGTGACAATCTGGCGTTATGTCGATTCGATAGTAAATGACGGAAACGGGAGATTTTCTTACGTTCTTACTACATATTAACACTATAAACAATTTCTCGTGTTACGTGGCTGCCAGACCTCGGTTCATGCAAAATCTTAAGGTCCTCGGTCTGTTCCAAGGCACCAAACCGGCCAATAATTTATTAATCGATGACTAAAAGTTGAAATGTAGCTCTTCTTACTGGCCGATTGCATCAACGTTGATTCTTATTCTGTGCTCTAGTGTGCTGCTTGTACTGTGTCTGCATACCGCAGCACGCGACAAGGGCTTGCAGAAGATAAATGTAACCGTTTCAGGGAGAAAAGCGACCAATGTGACGATCTGGCGTTATGTCGATTCGATAGTAAATGACGTAAACGGGAGATTTTCTTAGGTTTTTACTACATATTAACACTTTACACAATTTCTCGTGTTACGTGGCTGCCAGTCCTCGATTCATGCAAAATCTTAAGGTCCTCGGTAATGTCCAAGGCACCAATCCGGCCAATAATTTATTATTCGATAACAAAAAGTTGAAATGTAGCTCTTCTTACTGGCCGATTGCATCAACGTAGATTCTTATTCTGTGCTCTAGTGTGCTGCTTGTACTGTGTCTGCATACCGCAGCACGCGACAAGGGCTTGCAGACGATAAGTGTAACCGTTTCAGGGAGAAAAGCGACCAATGTGACAATCTGGCGTTATGTCGATTCGATTGTAAATGACGGAAACGAGAGATTTTCTCAGGTTTTTACTACATATTAACACCTTTCACATTTTCTCGTGTTTCGTGGCTGCCATTTCTCGATTTATGCAAAATCTTAAGGTCCTCGATCATGTCCAAGGCACCAAACCGACCAATAAGTCATTAATCGATAACTAAAACTTGAACTGCAGCTCTACTTACTAGGCGATTGCATAAACTTAGATGCTTCTTCAGTATTCTACTGTGCCGCTTGTAGTGACTCTGCATACCGCAGCACGCGACAAGGGCTTGCAGACGATAAATGTAAACGTTTCGGAGAGAAAAGCGACCAATGTGACGATCTGGCGTTATGTCGATTCGATAGTAAATACGGAAACGGGAGATTTTCTTACGTTTTTACTACATATTAACACTTTACACAATTTCTCGTGTTACGTGGCTGCCAGACCTCGGTTCATGCAAAATCTTACGTCCTCGGTAATGTCCAAGGCACCAAACCGGCCAATAATTTATTAATCGATAACTAAATGTTGAAATGTAGCTCTTCATACTGGCCGATTGCATCAACGTAGATTCTTATTCTGTGTTCTAGTGTGCTGCTTGTACTGTGTCTGCATACCGCAGCACGCGACAAGGGCTTGCAGACGATAAATGTAACCGTTTCAGGGAGAAAAGCGACCAATGTGTCGATCTGGCGTTATGTCGATTCGATAGTTAATGAGGGAAACGGGAGATTTTCTTAGGTTTTTACTACATATTAACACTTTACACAATATTTCGTGTTTCGTGGCTGCCATTTCTCGATTTATGCAAAATCTTAAGGTCCTCGATCATGTCCAAAGCACCAAACCGACCAATAAGTCATTAATCGATAACTAAAACTTGAACTGCAGCTCTACTTACTAGGCGATTGCATAAACTTAGATGCTTCTTCAGTATTCTACTGTGCCGCTTGTAGTGACTCTGCATACCGCAGCACGCGACAAGGGCTTGCAGACGATAAATGTAAACGTTTCGGAGAGAATACCGACCAATGTGACGATCTGGCGTTATGTCGATTCGATAGTAAATACGGAAACGGGAGATTTTCTTACGTTTTTACTACATATTAACACTTTACACAATTTCTCGTGTTACGTGGCTGCCAGACCTCGGTTCATGCAAAATCTTACGTCCTCGGTAATGTCCAAGGCACCAAACCGGCCAATAATTTATTAATCGATAACTAAAAGTTGAAATGTAGCTCCTCATACTGGCCGATTGCATCAACGTAGATTCTTATTCTGTGTTCTAGTGTGCTGCTTGTACTGTGTCTGCATACCGCAGCACGCGACAAGGGCTTGCAGACGATAAATGTAACCGCGTCAGAGAGAAAAGCGACCAATGTGACAATCTGGCGTTATGTCGATTCGATAGTAAATGACGGAAACGGGAGATTTTCTTACGTTTTTACTACATATTAACACTATAAACAATTTCTCGTGTTACGTGGCTGCCAGACCTCGGTTCATGCAAAATCTTAAGGTCCTCGGTCTGTTCCAAGGCACCAAACCGGCCAATAATTTATTAATCGATGACTAAAAGTTGAAATGTACCTCTTCTTACTGGCCGATTGCATCAACGTAGATTCTTATTCTGTGCTCTAGTGTGCTGCTTGTACTGTGTCTGCATACCGCAGCACGCGACAAGGGCTTGCAGACGATAAATGTAACCGTTTCAGGGAGAAAAGCGACCAATGTGACGATCAGGCGTTATGTCGATTCGATAGTAAATGACGGAAACGGGAGATTTTCTTAGGTTTTTACTACATATTAACACTTTACACAATTTCTCGTGTTACGTGGCTGCCAGTCCTCGATTCATGCAAAATCTTAAGGTCCTCGGTAATGTCCAAGGCACCAATCCGGCCAATAATTTATTATTCGATAACAAAAAGTTGAAATGTCGCTCTTCTTACTGGCCGATTGCATCAACGTGGATTCTTATTCTGTGTTCTAGTGTGCTGCTTGTACTGTGTCTGCATACCGCAGACGCGACAAGGGCTTGCAGACGATAAATGTAACCGTTTCAGGGAGAAAAGCGACCAATGTGACAATCTGGCGTTATGTCGATTCGATTGTAAATGACGGAAACGAGAGATTTTCTCAGGTTTTTACTACATATTAACACCTTTCACATTTTCTCGTGTTTCGTGGCTGCCATTTCTCGATTTATGCAAAATCTTAAGGTCCTCGATCATCTCCAAGGCACCAAACCGACCAATAAGTCATTAATCGATAACTAAAACTTGAACTGCAGCTCTACTTACTAGGCGATTGCATAAACTTAGATGCTTCTTCAGTATTCTACTGTGCCGCTTGTAGTGACTCTGCATACCGCAGCACGCGACAAGGGCTTGCAGACGATAAATGTAAACGTTTCGGAGAGAAAAGCGACCAATGTGACGATCTGGCGTTATGTCGATTCGATAGTAAATACGGAAACGGGAGATTTTCTTACGTTTTTACTACATATTAACACTTTACACAATTTCTCGTGTTACGTGGCTGCCAGACCTCGGTTCATGCAAAATCTTACGTCCTCGGTAATGTCCAAGGCACCAAACCGGCCAATAATTTATTAATCGATAACTAAAAGTTGAAATGTAGCTCTTCATACTGGCCGATTGCATCAACGTAGATTCTTATTCTGTGTTCTAGTGTGCTGCTTGTACTGTGTCTGCATACCGCAGCACGCGACAAGGGCTTGCAGACGATAAATGTAACCGTTTCAGAGGGAAAAGCGACCAATGTGACAATCTGGCGTTATGTCGATTCGATAGTAAATGACGGAAACGGGAGATTTTCTTACGTTTTTACTACATATTAACACTATAAACAATTTCTCGTGTTACGTGGCTGCCAGACCTCGGTTCATGCAAAATCTTAAGGTCCTCGGTCTGTTCCAAGGCACCAAACCGGCCAATAATTTATTAATCGATGACTAAAAGTTGAAATGTAGCTCTTCTTACTGGCCGATTGCATCAACGTAGATTCTTATTCTGTGCTCTAGTGTGCTGCTTGTACTGTGTCTGCATACCGCAGCACGCGACAAGGGCTTGCAGACGATAAATGTAACCGTTTCAGGGAGAAAGGCGACCAATGTGACGATCTGGCGTTATGTCGATTCGATAGTAAATGACGGAAACGGGAGATTTTCTTAGGTTTTTACTACATATTAACACTTTACACAATTTCTCGTGTTACGTGGCTGCCAGTCCTCGATTCATGCAAAATCTTAAGGTCCTCGGTAATGTCCAAGGCACCAATCCGGCCAATAATTTATTATTCGATAACAAAAAGTTGAAATGTAGCTCTTCTTACTGGCCGATTGCATCAACGTAGATTCTTATTCTGTGTTCTAGTGTGCTGCTTGTACTGTGTCTGCATACCGCAGCACGCGACAAGGGCTTGCAGACGATAAATGTAACCGTTTCAGGGAGAAAAGCGACCAATGTGACGATCTGGCGTTATGTCGATTCGATAGTAAATGACGGAAACGGGAGATTTTCTTAGGTTTTTACTACATACTAACACTTTACACAATTTCTCGTGTTACGTGGCTGCCAGTCCTCGATTCATGCAAAATCTTAAGGTCCTCGGTAATGTCCAAGGCACCAATCCGGCCAATAATTTATTATTCGATAACAAAAAGTTGAAATGTAGCTCTTCTTACTGGCCGATTGCATCAACGTAGATTCTTATTCTGTGCTCTAGTGTGCTGCTTGTACTGTGTCTGCATACCGCAGCACGCGACAAGGGCTTGCAGACGATAAATGTAACCGTTTCAGGGAGAAAAGCGACCAATGTGACAATCTGGCGTTATGTCGATTCGATTGTAAATGACGGAAACGAGAGATTTTCTCAGGTTTTTACTACATATTAACACCTTTCACATTTTCTCGTGTTTCGTGGCTGCCATTTCTCGATTTATGCAAAATCTTAAGGTCCTCGATCATGTCCAAGGCACCAAACCGACCAATAAGTCATTAATCGATAACTAAAACTTGAACTGCAGCTCTACTTACTAGGCGATTGCATAAACTTAGATGCTTCTTCAGTATTCTACTGTGCCGCTTGTAGTGACTCTGCATACCGCAGCACGCGACAAGGGCTTGCAGACGATAAATGTAAACGTTTCGGAGAGAAAAGCGACCAATGTGACGATCTGGCGTTATGTCGATTCGATAGTAAATGAAGGAAACGGGAGATTTTCTTAGGTTTTTACTACATATTAACACTTTACACAATTTCTCGTGTTACGTGGCTGCCAGTCCTCGATTCATGCAAAATCTTAAGGTCCTCGGTAATGTCCAAGGCACCAATCCGGCCAATAATTTATTATTCGATAACAAAAAGTTGAAATGTAGCTCTTCTTACTGGCCGATTGCATCAACGTAGATTCTTATTCTGTGCTCTAGTGTGCTGCTTGTACTGTGTCTGCATACCGCAGCACGCGACAAGGGCTTGCAGACGATAAGTGTAACCGTTTCAGGGAGAAAAGCGACGAATGTGACAATCTGGCGTTATGTCGATTCGATTGTAAATGACGGAAACGAGAGATTTTCTCAGGTTTTTACTACATATTAACACCTTTCACATTTTCTCGTGTTTCGTGGCTGCCATTTCTCGATTTATGCAAAATCTTAAGGTCCTCGATCATGTCCAAGGCACCAAACCGACCAATAAGTCATTAATCGATAACTAAAACTTGAACTGCAGCTCTACTTACTAGGCGATTGCATAAACTTAGATGCTTCTGCAGTATTCTACTGTGCCGCTTGTAGTGACTCTGCATACCGCAGCACGCGACAAGGGCTTGCAGACGATAAATGTAAACGTTTCGGAGAGAAAAGCGACCAATGTGACGATCTGGCGTTATGTCGATTCGATAGTAAATACGGAAACGGGAGATTTTCTTACGTTTTTACTACATATTAACACTTTACACAATTTCTCGTGTTACGTGGCTGCCAGACCTCGGTTCATGCAAAATCTTACGTCCTCGGTAATGTCCAAGGCACCAAACCGGCCAATAATTTATTAATCGATAACTAAAAGTTGAAATGTAGCTCTTCATACTGGCCGATTGCATCAACGTAGATTCTTATTCTGTGTTCTAGTGTGCTGCTTGTACTGTGTCTGCATACCGCAGCACGCGACAAGGGCTTGCAGACGATAAATGTAACCGTTTCAGAGAGAAAAGCGACCAATGTGACAATCTGGCGTTATGTCGATTCGATAGTAAATGACGGAAACGGGAGATTTTCTTACGTTTTTACTACATATTAACACTATAAACAATTTCTCGTGTTACGTGGCTGCCAGACCTCGGTTCATGCAAAATCTTAAGGTCCTCGGTCTGTTCCAAGGCACCAAACCGGCCAATAATTTATTATTCGATAACAAAAAGTTGAAATGTAGCTCTTCTTACTGGCCGATTGCATCAACGTAGATTCTTATTCTGTGCTCTAGTGTGCTGCTTGTACTGTGTCTGCATACCGCAGCACGCGACAAGGGCTTGCAGACGATAAATGTAACCGTTTCAGGGAGAAAAGCGACCAATGTGACAATCTGGCGTTATGTCGATTCGATTGTAAATGACGGAAACGAGAGATTTTCTCAGGTTTTTACTACATATTAACACCTTTCACATTTTCTCGTGTTTCGTGGCTGCCATTTCTCGATTTATGCAAAATCTTAAGGTCCTCGATCATGTCCAAGGCACCAAACCGACCAATAAGTCATTAATCGATAACTAAAACTTGAACTGCAGCTCTACTTACTAGGCGATTGCATAAACTTAGATGCTTCTTCAGTATTCTACTGTGCCGCTTGTAGTGACTCTGCATACCGCAGCACGCGACAAGGGCTTGCAGACGATAAATGTAAACGTTTCGGAGAGAAAAGCGACCAATGTGACGATCTGGCGTTATGTCGATTCGATAGTAAATGACGGAAACGGGAGATTTTCTTAGGTTTTTACTACATATTAACACTTTACACAATTTCTCGTGTTACGTGGCTGCCAGTCCTCGATTCATGCAAAATCTTAAGGTCCTCGGTAATGTCCAAGGCACCAATCCGGCCAATAATTTATTATTCGATAACAAAAAGTTGAAATGTAGCTCTTCTTACTGGCCGATTGCATCAACGTAGATTCTTATTCTGTGCTCTAGTGTGCTGCTTGTACTGTGTCTGCATACCGCAGCACGCGACAAGGGCTTGCAGACGATAAGTGTAACCGTTTCAGGGAGAAAAGCGACGAATGTGACAATCTGGCGTTATGTCGATTCGATTGTAAATGACGGAAACGAGAGATTTTCTCAGGTTTTTACTACATATTAACACCTTTCACATTTTCTCGTGTTTCGTGGCTGCCATTTCTCGATTTATGCAAAATCTTAAGGTCCTCGATCATGTCCAAGGCACCAAACCGACCAATAAGTCATTAATCGATAACTAAAACTTGAACTGCAGCTCTACTTACTAGGCGATTGCATAAACTTAGATGCTTCTTCAGTATTCTACTGTGCCGCTTGTAGTGACTCTGCATACCGCAGCACGCGACAAGGGCTTGCAGACGATAAATGTAAACGTTTCGGAGAGAAAAGCGACCAATGTGACGATCTGGCGTTATGTCGATTCGATAGTAAATACGGAAACGGGAGATTTTCTTACGTTTTTACTACATATTAACACTTTACACAATTTCTCGTGTTACGTGGCTGCCAGACCTCGGTTCATGCAAAATCTTACGTCCTCGGTAATGTCCAAGGCACCAAACCGGCCAATAATTTATTAATCGATAACTAAAAGTTGAAATGTAGCTCTTCATACTGGCCGATTGCATCAACGTAGATTCTTATTCTGTGTTCTAGTGTGCTGCTTGTACTGTGTCTGCATACCGCAGCACGCGACAAGGGCTTGCAGACGATAAATGTAACCGTTTCAGAGAGAAAAGCGACCAATGTGACAATCTGGCGTTATGTCGATTCGATAATAAATGACGGAAACGGGATATTTTCTTACGTTTTTACTACATATTAACACTATAAACAATTTCTCGTGTTACGTGGCTGCCAGACCTCGGTTCATGCAAAATCTTAAGGTCCTCGGTCTGTTCCAAGGCACCAAACCGGCCAATAATTTATTAATCGATGACTAAAAGTTGAAATGTAGCTCTTCTTACTGGCCGATTGCATCAACGTAGATTCTTATTCTGTGCTCTAGTGTGCTGCTTGTACTGTGTCTGCATACCGCAGCACGCGACAAGGGCTTGCAGACGATAAATGTAACCGTTTCAGGGAGAAAAGCGACCAATGTGACGATCTGGCGTTATGTCGATTCGATAGTAAATGACGGAAACGGGAGATTTTCTTAGGTTTTTACTACATATTAACACTTTACACAATTTCTCGTGTTACGTGGCTGCCAGTCCTCGATTCATGCAAAATCTTAAGGTCCTCGGTAATGTCCAAGGCACCAATCCGGCCAATAATTTATTATTCGATAACAAACAGTTGAAATGTAGCTCTTCTTACTGGCCGATTGCATCAACGTAGATTCTTATTCTGTGTTCTAGTGTGCTGCTTGTACTGTGTCTGCATACCGCAGCACGCGACAAGGGCTTGCAGACGATAAATGTAACCGTTTCATTGAGAAAAGCGACCAATGTGACGATCTGGCGTTATGTCGATTCGATAGTAAATGACGGAAACGGGAGATTTTCTTAGGTTTTTACTACATATTAACACTTTACACAATTTCTCGTGTTACGTGGCTGCCAGTCCTCGATTCATGCAAAATCTTAAGGTCCTCGGTAATGTCCAAGGCACCAATCCGGCCAATAATTTATTATTCGATAACAAAAAGTTGAAATGTAGCTCTTCTTACTGGCCGATTGCATCAACGTAGATTCTTATTCTGTGCTCTAGTGTGCTGCTTGTACTGTGTCTGCATACCGCAGCACGCGACAAGGGCTTGCAGACGATAAATGTAACCGTTTCAGGGAGAAAAGCGACCAATGTGTCGATCTGGCGTTATGTCGATTCGATAGTAAATACGGAAACGGGAGATTTTCTTACGTTTTTACTACATATTAACACTTTACACAATTTCTCGTGTTACGTGGCTGCCAGACCTCGGTTCATGCAAAATCTTACGTCCTCGGTAATGTCCAAGGCACCAAACCGGCCAATAATTTATTAATCGATAACTAAATGTTGAAATGTAGCTCTTCATACTGGCCGATTGCATCAACGTAGATTCTTATTCTGTGTTCTAGTGTGCTGCTTGTACTGTGTCTGCATACCGCAGCACGCGACAAGGGCTTGCAGACGATAAATGTAACCGTTTCAGGGAGAAAAGCGACCAATGTGTCGATCTGGCGTTATGTCGACTCGATAGTTAATGAGGGAAACGGGAGATTTTCTTAGGTTTTTACTACATATTAACACTTTACACAATATTTCGTGTTTCGTGGCTGCCATTTCTCGATTTATGCAAAATCTTAAGGTCCTCGATCATGTCCAAGGCACCAAACCGACCAATAAGTCATTAATCGATAACTAAAATTGAACTGCAGCTCTACTTACTAGGCGATTGCATAAACTTAGATGCTTCTTCAGTATTCTACTGTGCCGCTTGTAGTGACTCTGCATACCGCAGCACGCGACAAGGGCTTGCAGACGATAAATGTAAACGTTTCGGAGAGAAAAGCGACCAATGTGACGATCTGGCGTTATGTCGATTCGATAGTAAATACGGAAACGGGAGATTTTCTTACGTTTTTACTACATATTAACACTTTACACAATTTCTCGTGTTACGTGGCTGCCAGACCTCGGTTCATGCAAAATCTTACGTCCTCGGTAATGTCCAAGGCACCAAACCGGCCAATAATTTATTAATCGATAACTAAATGTTGAAATGTAGCTCTTCATACTGGCCGATTGCATCAACGTAGATTCTTATTCTGTGTTCTAGTGTGCTGCTTGTACTGTGTCTGCATACCGCAGCACGCGACAAGGGCTTGCAGACGATAAATGTAACCGTTTCAGGGGGAAAAGCGACCAATGTGTCGATCAGGCGTTATGTCGATTCGATAGTTAATGAGGGAAACGGGAGATTTTCTTAGGTTTTTACTACATATTAACACCATACACAATATTTCGTGTTTCGTGGCTGCCATTTCTCGATTTATGCAAAATCTTAAGGTCCTCGATCATGTCCAAGGCACCAAACCGACCAATAAGTCATTAATCGATAACTAAAACTTGAACTGCAGCTCTACTTACTAGGTGATTGCATAAACTTAGATGCTTCTTCAGTATTCTACTGTGCCGCTTGTAGTGACTCTGCATACCGCAGCACGCGACAAGGGCTTGCAGACGATAAATGTAAACGTTTCGGAGAGAAAACCGACCAATGTGACGATCTGGCGTTATGTCGATTCGATAGTAAATACGGAAACGGGAGATTTTCTTACGTTTTTACTACATATTAACACTTTACACAATTTCTCGTGTTACGTGGCTGCCAGACCTCGGTTCATGCAAAATCTTACGTCCTCGGTAATGTCCAAGGCACCAAACCGGCCAATAATTTATTAATCGATAACTAAAAGTTGAAATGTAGCTCTTCATACTGGCCGATTGCATCAACGTAGATTCTTATTCTGTGTTCTAGTGTGCTGCTTGTACTGTGTCTGCATACCGCAGCACGCGACAAGGGCTTGCAGACGATAAATGTAACCGTTTCAGAGAGAAAAGCGACCAATGTGACAATCTGGCGTTATGTCGATTCGATAGTAAATGACGGAAACGGGAGATTTTCTTACGTTTTTACTACATATTAACACTATAAACAATTTCTCGTGTTACGTGGCTGCCAGACCTCGGTTCATGCAAAATCTTAAGGTCCTCGGTCTGTTCCAAGGCACCAAACCGGCCAATAATTTATTAATCGATGACTAAAAGTTGAAATGTAGCTCTTCTTACTGGCCGATTGCATCAACGTAGATTCTTATTCTGTGCTCTAGTGTGCTGCTTGTACTGTGTCTGCATACCGCAGCACGCGACAAGGGCTTGCAGACGATAAATGTAACCGTTTCAGGGAGAAAAGCGACCAATGTGACGATCTGGCGTTATGTCGATTCGATAGTAAATGACGGAAACGGGAGATTTTCTTAGGTTTTTACTACATATTAACACTTTACACAATTTCTCGTGTTACGTGGCTGCCAGTCCTCGATTCATGCAAAATCTTAAGGTCCTCGGTAATGTCCAAGGCACCAATCCGGCCAATAATTTATTATTCGATAACAAACAGTTGAAATGTAGCTCTTCTTACTGGCCGATTGCATCAACGTAGATTCTTATTCTGTGTTCTAGTGTGCTGCTTGTACTGTGTCTGCATACCGCAGCACGCGACAAGGGCTTGCAGACGATAAATATAACCGTTTCATTGAGAAAAGCGACCAATGTGACGATCTGGCGTTATGTCGATTCGATAGTAAATGACGGAAACGGGAGATTTTCTTAGGTTTTTACTACATATTAACACTTTACACAATTTCTCGTGTTACGTGGCTGCCAGTCCTCGATTCATGCAAAATCTTAAGGTCCTCGGTAATGTCCAAGGCACCAATCCGGCCAATAATTTATTATTCGATAACAAAAAGTTGAAATGTAGCTCTTCTTACTGGCCGATTGCATCAACGTAGATTCTTATTCTGTGCTCTAGTGTGCTGCTTGTACTGTGTCTGCATACCGCAGCACGCGACAAGGGCTTGCAGACGATAAATGTAACCGTTTCAGGGAGAAAAGCGACCAATGTGTCGATCTGGCGTTATGTCGATTCGATAGTAAATACGGTAACGGGAGATTTTCTTACGTTTTTACTACATATTAACACTTTACACAATTTCTCGTGTTACGTGGCTGCCAGACCTCGGTTCATGCAAAATCTTACGTCCTCGGTAATGTCCAAGGCACCAAACCGGCCAATAATTTATTAATCGATAACTAAATGTTGAAATGTAGCTCTTCATACTGGCCGATTGCATCAACGTAGATTCTTATTCTGTGTTCTAGTGTGCTGCTTGTACTGTGTCTGCATACCGCAGCACGCGACAAGGGCTTGCAGACGATAAATGTAACCGTTTCAGGGAGAAAAGCGACCAATGTGTCGATCTGGCGTTATGTCGACTCGACAGTTAATGAGGGAAACGGGAGATTTTCTTAGGTTTTTACTACATATTAACACTTTACACAATATTTCGTGTTTCGTGGCTGCCATTTCTCGATTTATGCAAAATCTTAAGGTCCTCGATCATGTCCAAGGCACCAAACCGACCAATAAGTCATTAATCGATAACTAAAACTTGAACTGCAGCTCTACTTACTAGGCGATTGCATAAACTTAGATGCTTCTTCAGTATTCTACTGTGCCGCTTGTAGTGACTCTGCATACCGCAGCACGCGACAAGGGCTTGCAGACGATAAATGTAAACGTTTCGGAGAGAAAAGCGACCAATGTGACGATCTGGCGTTATGTCGATTCGATAGTAAATACGGAAACGGGAGATTTTCTTACGTTTTTACTACATATTAACACTTTACACAATTTCTCGTGTTACGTGGCTGCCAGACCTCGGTTCATGCAAAATCTTACGTCCTCGGTAATGTCCAAGGCACCAAACCGGCCAATAATTTATTAATCGATAACTAAATGTTGAAATGTAGCTCTTCATACTGGCCGATTGCATCAACGTAGATTCTTATTCTGTGTTCTAGTGTGCTGCTTGTACTGTGTCTGCATACCGCAGCACGCGACAAGGGCTTGCAGACGATAAATGTAACCGTTTCAGGGAGAAAAGCGACCAATGTGTCGATCTGGCGTTATGTCGATTCGATAGTTAATGAGGGAAACGGGAGATTTTCTTAGGTTTTTAATACATATTAACACTTTACACAATATTTCGTGTTTCGTGGCTGCCATTTCTCGATTTATGCAAAATCTTAAGGTCCTCGATCATGTCCAAGGCACCAAACCGACCAATAAGTCATTAATCGATAACTAAAACTTGAACTGCAGCTCTACTTACTAGGCGATTGCATAAACTTAGATGCTTCTTCAGTATTCTACTGTGCCGCTTGTAGTGACTCTGCATACCGCAGCACGCGACAAGGGCTTGCAGACGATAAATGTAAACGTTTCGGAGAGAAAACCGACCAATGTGACGATCTGGCGTTATGTCGATTCGATAGTAAATACGGAAACAGGAGATTTTCTTACGTTTTTACTACATATTAACACTTTACACAATTTCTCGTGTTACGTGGCTGCCAGACCTCGGTTCATGCAAAATCTTACGTCCTCGGTAATGTCCAAGGCACCAAACCGGCCAATAATTTATTAATCGATAACTAAAAGTTGAAATGTAGCTCCTCATACTGGCCGATTGCATCAACGTAGATTCTTATTCTGTGTTCTAGTGTGCTGCTTGTACTGTGTCTGCATACCGCAGCACGCGACAAGGGCTTGCAGACGATAAATGTAACCGTTTCAGAGAGAAAAGCGACCAATGTGACAATCTGGCGTTATGTCGATTCGATAGTAAATGACGGAAACGGGAGATTTTCTTACGTTTTTACTACATATTAACACTATACACAATTTCTCGTGTTACGTGGCTGCCAGACCTCGGTTCATGCAAAATCTTAAGGTCCTCGGTCTGTTCCAAGGCACCAAACCGGCCAATAATTTATTAATCGATGACTAAAAGTTGAAATGTAGCTCTTCTTACTGGCCGATTGCATCAACGTAGATTCTTATTCTGTGCTCTAGTGTGCTGCTTGTACTGTGTCTGCATACCGCAGCACGCGACAAGGGCTTGCAGACGATAAATGTAACCGTTTCAGGGAGAAAAGCGACCAATGTGACGATCTGGCGTTATGTCGATTCGATAGTAAATGACGGAAACGGGAGATTTTCTTAGGTTTTTACTACATATTAACACTTTACACAATTTCTCGTGTTACGTGGCTGCCAGTCCTCGATTCATGCAAAATCTTAAGGTCCTCGGTAATGTCCAAGGCACCAATCCGGCCAATAATTTATTATTCGATAACAAAAAGTTGAAATGTAGCTCTTCTTACTGGCCGATTGCATCAACGTAGATTCTTATTCTGTGTTCTAGTGTGCTGCTTGTACTGTGTCTGCATACCGCAGCACGCGACAAGGGCTTGCAGACGATAAATGTAACCGTTTCAGGGAGAAAAGCGACCAATGTGACAATCTGGCGTTATGTCGATTCGATTGTAAATGACGGAAACGAGAGATTTTCTCAGGTTTTTACTACATATTAACACCTTTCACATTTTCTCGTGTTTCGTGGCTGCCATTTCTCGATTTATGCAAAATCTTAAGGTCCTCGATCATCTCCAAGGCACCAAACCGACCAATAAGTCATTAATCGATAACTAAAACTTGAACTGCAGCTCTACTTACTAGGCGATTGCATAAACTTAGATGCTTCTTCAGTATTCTACTGTGCCGCTTGTAGTGACTCTGCATACCGCAGCACGCGACAAGGGCTTGCAGACGATAAATGTAAACGTTTCGGAGAGAAAACCGACCAATGTGACGATCTGGCGTTATGTCGATTCGATAGTAAATACGGAAACGGGAGATTTTCTTACGTTTTTACTACATATTAACACTTTACACAATTTCTCGTGTTACGTGGCTGCCAGACCTCGGTTCATGCAAAATCTTACGTCCTCGGTAATGTCCAAGGCACCAAACCGGCCAATAATTTATTAATCGATAACTAAAAGTTGAAATGTAGCTCCTCATACTGGCCGATTGCATCAACGTAGATTCTTATTCTGTGTTCTAGTGTGCTGCTTGTACTGTGTCTGCATACCGCAGCACGCGACAAGGGCTTGCAGACGATAAATGTAACCGTTTCAGAGAGAAAAGCGACCAATGTGACAATCTGGCGTTATGTCGATTCGATAGTAAATGACGGAAACGGGAGATTTTCTTACGTTTTTACTACATATTAACTCTATACACAATTTCTCGTGTTACGTGGCTGCCAGACCTCGGTTCATGCAAAATCTTAAGGTCCTCGGTCTGTTCCAAGGCACCAAACCGGCCAATAATTTATTAATCGATGACTAAAAGTTGAAATGTAGCTCTTCTTACTGGCCGATTGCATCAACGTAGATTCTTATTCTGTGCTCTAGTGTGCTGCTTGTACTGTGTCTGCATACCGCAGCACGCGACAAGGGCTTGCAGACGATAAATGTAACCGTTTCAGGGAGAAAAGCGACCAATGTGACGATCTGGCGTTATGTCGATTCGATAGTAAATGACGGAAACGGGAGATTTTCTTAGGTTTTTACTACATATTAACACTTTACACAATTTCTCGTGTTACGTGGCTGCCAGTCCTCGATTCATGCAAAATCTTAAGGTCCTCGGTAATGTCCAAGGCACCAATCCGGCCAATAATTTATTATTCGATAACAAAAAGTTGAAATGTAGCTCTTCTTACTGGCCGATTGCATCAACGTAGATTCTTATTCTGTGTTCTAGTGTGCTGCTTGTACTGTGTCTGCATACCGCAGCACGCGACAAGGGCTTGCAGACGATAAATGTAACCGTTTCAGGGAGAAAAGCGACCAATGTGACAATCTGGCGTTATGTCGATTCGATTGTAAATGACGGAAACGAGAGATTTTCTCAGGTTTTTACTACATATTAACACCTTTCACATTTTCTCGTGTTTCGTGGCTGCCATTTCTCGATTTATGCAAAATCTTAAGGTCCTCGATCATCTCCAAGGCACCAAACCGACCAATAAGTCATTAATCGATAACTAAAACTTGAACTGCAGCTCTACTTACTAGGCGATTGCATAAACTTAGATGCTTCTTCAGTATTCTACTGTGCCGCTTGTAGCGACTCTGCATACCGCAGCACGCGACAAGGGCTTGCAGACGATAAATGTAAACGTTTCGGAGAGAAAAGCGACCAATGTGACGATCTGGCGTTATGTCGATTCGATAGTAAATACGGAAACGGGAGATTTTCTTACGTTTTTACTACATATTAACACTTTACACAATTTCTCGTGATACGTGGCTGCCAGACCTCGGTTCATGCAAAATCTTACGTCCTCGGTAATGTCCAAGGCACCAAACCGGCCAATAATTTATTAATCGATAACTAAAAGTTGAAATGTAGCTCTTCATACTGGCCGATTGCATCAACGTAGATTCTTATTCTGTGTTCTAGTGTGCTGCTTGTACTGTGTCTGCATACCGCAGCACGCGACAAGGGCTTGCAGACGATAAATGTAACCGTTTCAGAGAGAAAAGCGACCAATGTGACAATCTGGCGTTATGTCGATTCGATAGTAAATGACGGAAACGGGAGATTTTCTTACGTTTTTACTACATATTAACACTATAAACAATTTCTCGTGTTACGTGGCTGCCAGACCTCGGTTCATGCAAAATCTTAAGGTCCTCGGTCTGTTCCAAGGCACCAAACCGGCCAATAATTTATTAATCGATGACTAAAAGTTGAAATGTAGCTCTTCTTACTGGCCGATTGCATCAACGTAGATTCTTATTCTGTGCTCTAGTGTGCTGCTTGTACTGTGTCTGCATACCGCAGCACGCGACAAGGGCTTGCAGACGATAAATGTAACCGTTTCAGGGAGAAAAGCGACCAATGTGACGATCTGGCGTTATGTCGATTCGATAGTAAATGACGGAAACGGGAGATTTTCTTAGGTTTTTACTACATATTAACACTTTACACAATTTCTCGTGTTACCTGGCTGCCAGTCCTCGATTCATGCAAAATCTTAAGGTCCTCGGTAATGTCCAAGGCACCAATCCGGCCAATAATTTATTATTCGATAACAAAAAGTTGAAATGTAGCTCTTCTTACTGGCCGATTGCATCAACGTAGATTCTTATTCTGTGTTCTAGTGTGCTGCTTGTACTGTGTCTGCATACCGCAGCACGCGACAAGGGCTTGCAGACGATAAATGTAACCGTTTCAGGGAGAAAAGCGACCAATGTGACGATCTGGCGTTATGTCGATTCGATAGTAAATGACGGAAACGGGAGATTTTCTTAGGTTTTTACTACATATTAACACTTTACACAATTTCTCGTGTTACGTGGCTGCCAGTCCTCGATTCATGCAAAATCTTAAGGTCCTCGGTAATGTCCAAGGCACCAATCCGGCCAATAATTTATTATTCGATAACAAAAAGTTGAAATGTAGCTCTTCTTACTGGCCGATTGCATCAACGTAGATTCTTATTCTGTGCTCTAGTGTGCTGCTTGTACTGTGTCTGCATACCGCAGCACGCGACAAGGGCTTGCAGACGATAAATGTAACCGTTTCAGGGAGAAAAGCGACCAATGTGACAATCTGGCGTTATGTCGATTCGATTGTAAATGACGGAAACGAGAGATTTTCTCAGGTTTTTACTACATATTAACACCTTTCACATTTTCTCGTGTTTCGTGGCTGCCATTTCTCGATTTATGCAAAATCTTAAGGTCCTCGATCATGTCCAAGGTACCAAACCGACCAATAAGTCATTAATCGATAACTAAAACTTGAACTGCAGCTCTACTTACTAGGCGATTGCATAAACTTAGATGCTTCTTCAGTATTCTACTGTGCCGCTTGTAGTGACTCTGCATACCGCAGCACGCGACAAGGGCTTGCAGACGATAAATGTAAACGTTTCGGAGAGAAAAGCGACCAATGTGACGATCTGGCGTTATGTCGATTCGATAGTAAATGACGGAAACGGGAGATTTTTTTAGGTTTTTACTACATATTAACACTTTACACAATTTCTCGTGTTACGTGGCTGCCAGTCCTCGATTCATGCAAAATCTTAAGGTCCTCGGTAATGTCCAAGGCACCAATCCGGCCAATAATTTATTATTCGATAACAAAAAGTTGAAATATAGCTCTTCTTACTGGCCGATTGCATCAACGTAGATTCTTATTCTGTGTTCTAGTGTGCTGCTTGTACTGTGTCTGCATACCGCAGCACGCGACAAGGGCTTGCAGACGATAAATGTAACCGTTTCAGGGAGAAAAGCGACCAATGTGACAATCTGGCGTTATGTCGATTCGATTGTAAATGACGGAAACGAGAGATTTTCTCAGGTTTTTACTACATATTAACACCTTTCACATTTTCTCGTGTTTCGTGGCTGCCATTTCTCGATTTATGCAAAATCTTAAGGTCCTCGATCATGTCCAAGGCAGCAAACCGACCAATAAGTCATTAATCGATAACTAAAACTTGAACTGCAGCTCTACTTACTAGGCGATTGCATAAACTTAGATGCTTCTTCAGTATTCTACTGTGCCGCTTGTAGTGACTCTGCATACCGCAGCACGCGACAAGGGCTTGCAGACGATAAATGTAAACGTTTCGGAGAGAAAAGCGACCAATGTGACGATCTGGCGTTATGTCGATTCGATAGTAAATACGGAAACGGGAGATTTTCTTACGTTTTTACTACATATTAACACTTTACACAATTTCTCGTGTTACGTGGCTGCCAGACCTCGGTTCATGCAAAATCTTACGTCCTCGGTAATGTCCAAGGCACCAAACCGGCCAATAATTTATTAATCGATAACTAAAAGTTGAAATGTAGCTCTTCATACTGGCCGATTGCATCAACGTAGATTCTTATTCTGTGTTCTAGTGTGCTGCTTGTACTGTGTCTGCATACCGCAGCACACGACAAGGGCTTGCAGACGATAAATGTAACCGTTTCAGAGAGAAAAGCGACCAATGTGACAATCTGGCGTTATGTCGATTCGATAGTAAATGACGGAAACGGGAGATTTTCTTACGTTCTTACTACATATTAACACTATAAACAATTTCTCGTGTTACGTGGCTGCCAGACCTCGGTTCATGCAAAATCTTAAGGTCCTCGGTCTGTTCCAAGGCACCAAACCGGCCAATAATTTATTAATCGATGACTAAAAGTTGAAATGTAGCTCTTCTTACTGGCTGATTGCATCAACGTAGATTCTTATTCTGTGCTCTAGTGTGCTGCTTGTACTGTGTCTGCATACCGCAGCACGCGACAAGGGCTTGCAGACGATAAATGTAACCGTTTCAGGGAGAAAAGCGACCAATGTGACGATCTGGCGTTATGTCGATTCGATAGTAAATGACGGAAACGGGAGATTTTCTTAGGTTTTTACTACATATAAACACTTTACACAATTTCTCGTGTTACGTGGCTGCCAGTCCTCGATTCATGCAAAATCTTAAGGTCCTCGGTAATGTCCAAGGCACCAATCCGGCCAATAATTTATTATTCGATAACAAACAGTTGAAATGTAGCTCTTCTTACTGGCCGATTGCATCAACGTAGATTCTTATTCTGTGTTCTAGTGTGCTGCTTGTACTGTGTCTGCATACCGCAGCACGCGACAAGGGCTTGCAGACGATAAATGTAACCGTTTCAGGGAGAAAAGCGACCACTGTGACGATCTGGCGTTATGTCGATTCGATAGTAAATGACGGAAACGGGAGATTTTCTTAGGTTTTTACTACATATTAACACTTTACACAATTTCTCGTGTTACGTGGCTGCCAGTCCTCGATTCATGCAAAATCTTAAGGTCCTTGATCATGTCCAAGGCACCAAACCGACCAATAAGTCATTAATCGATAACTAAAACTTGAACTGCAGCTCTACTTACTAGGCGATTGCATAAACTTAGATGCTTCTTCAGTATTCTACTGTGCCGCTTGTAGTGACTCTGCATACCGCAGCACGCGACAAGGGCTTGCAGACGATAAATGTAAACGTTTCGGAGAGAAAAGCGACCAATGTGACGATCTGGCGTTATGTCGATTCGATAGTAAATGACGGAAACGGGAGATTTTCTTAGGTTTTTACTACATATTAACACTTTACACAATTTCTCGTGTTACGTGGCTGCCAGTCCTCGATTCATGCAAAATCTTAAGGTCCTCGGTAATGTCCAAGGCACCAATCCGGCCAATAATTTATTATTCGATAACAAAAAGTTGAAATGTAGCTCTTCTTACTGGCCGATTGCATCAACGTAGATTCTTATTCTGTGCTCTAGTGTGCTGCTTGTACTGTGTCTGCATACCGCAGCACGCGACAAGGGCTTGCAGACGATAAGTGTAACCGTTGCAGGGAGAAAAGCGACCAATGTGACAATCTGGCGTTATGTCGATTCGATTGTAAATGACGGAAACGAGAGATTTTCTCAGGTTTTTACTACATATTAACACCTTTCACATTTTCTCGTGTTTCGTGGCTGCCATTTCTCGATTTATGCAAAATCTTAAGGTCCTCGATCATGTCCAAGGCACCAAACCGACCAATAAGTCATTAATCGATAACTAAAACTTGAACTGCAGCTCTACTTACTAGGCGATTGCATAAACTTAGATGCTTCTTCAGTATTCTACTGTGCCGCTTGTAGTGACTCTGCATACCGCAGCACGCGACAAGGGCTTGCAGACGATAAATGTAAACGTTTCGGAGAGAAAAGCGACCAATGTGACGATCTGGCGTTATGTCGATTCGATAGTAAATACGGAAACGGGAGATTTTCTTACGTTTTTACTACATATTAACACTTTACACAATTTCTCGTGTTACGTGGCTGCCAGACCTCGGTTCATGCAAAATCTTACGTCCTCGGTAATGTCCAAGGCACCAAACCGGCCAATAATTTATTAATCGATAACTAAAAGTTGAAATGTAGCTCCTCATACTGGCCGATTGCATCAACGTAGATTCTTATTCTGTGTTCTAGTGTGCTGCTTGTACTATGTCTGCATACCGCAGCACGCGACAAGGGCTTGCAGACGATAAATGTAACCGTTTCAGAGAGAAAAGCGACCAATGTGACAATCTGGCGTTATGTCGATTCGATAGTAAATGACGGAAACGGGAGATTTTCTTACGTTTATACTACATATTAACACTATACACAATTTCTCGTGTTACGTGGCTGCCAGACCTCGGTTCATGCAAAATCTTAAGGTCCTCGGTCTGTTCCAAGGCACCAAACCGGCCAATAATTTATAAATCGATGACTAAAAGTTGAAATGTAGCTCTTCTTACTGGCCGATTGCATCAACGTAGATTCTTATTCTGTGCTCTAGTGTGCTGCTTGTACTGTGTCTGCATACCGCAGCACGCGACAAGGGCTTGCAGACGATAAATGTAACCGTTTCAGGGAGAAAAGCGACCAATGTGACGATCTGGCGTTATGTCGATTCGATAGTAAATGACGGAAACGGGAGATTTTCTTAGGTTTTTACTACATATTAACACTTTACACAATTTCTCGTGTTACGTGGCTGCCAGTCCTCGATTCTTGCAAAATCTTAAGGTCCTCGGTCTGGTCCAAGGCACCAAACCGGCCAATACTTTATTAATCGATGACTAAAACTTGAAATGTAGCTCTTCTTACTGGCCGATTGTATCAACGTAGATTCTTATTCTGTGTTCTAGTGTGCTGCTTGTACTGTGTCTGCATACCGCAGCACGCGACAAGGGCTTGCAGACGATAAATGTAACCGTTTCAGGGAGAAAAGCGACCAATGTGTCGATCTGGCGTTATGTCGATTCGATAGTTAATGAGGGAAACGGGAGATTTTCTTAGGTTTTTACTACATATTAACACTTTACACAATATTTCGTGTTACGTGGCTGCCAGTCCTCGATTCATGCAAAATCTTAAGGTCCTCGGTCATGTCCAAGGCACCAAACCGGCCAATAATTTATTAATCGATAACTCAAAGTAGAAATGTAGCTCTTCTTACTGGCCGATTGCATCATCGTAGATTCTTATTCTGTGCTCTAGTGTGCTGCTTGTACTGTGTCTGCATACCGCAGCACGCGACAAGGGCTTGCAGACGATAAATGTAAACGTTTCGGAGAGAAAAGCGACCAATGTGACGATCTGGCGTTATGTCGATTAGATAGTAAATGACGGAAACGGGAGATTTTCTTAGGTTTTTACTACTTATTAACACTTTACACAATTTCTCGTGTTACGTGGCAGCCAGTCCTCGATTCATGCAAAATCTTAAGGTCCTCGATCATGTCCAAGGCACCAAACCGGCCAATAATTTATTAATCGATAACTAAAACTTGAAATGTAGCTCTTCTTACTGGCCGATTGCATCAACGTAGATTCTTATTCTGTGTTCTAGTGTGCTGCTTGTACTGTGTCTGCATACCGCAGCACGCGACAAGGGCTTGCAGACGATAAATGTAACCGTTTCAGAGAGAAAAGCGACCAATGTGACAATCTGGCGTTATGTCGATTCGATAGTAAATGACGGAAACGGGAGATTTTTTTACGTTTTTACTACATATTAACACTTTACACAATTTCCCGTGTTACGTGGCTGCCAGACCTCGGTTCATGCAAAATCTTAAGGTCTTCGGTAATGTCCAAGGCACCAATCCGGCCAATAATTTTTTATTCGTTAACTAAAAGTTGAAATGTAGCTCATCTTACTGGCCGATTGCATCAACGTAGATTCTTATTCTGTGTTCTAGTGTGCTGCTTGTACTGTGTCTGCATACCGCAGCACGCGACAAGGGCTTGCAGACGATAAATGTAACCGTTTCAGAGAGAAAAGCGACCAATGTGACGATCTGGCGTTATGTCGATTCGATAGTAAATGACGGAAACGGGAGATTTTCTCAGGTTTTTACTACATATTAACACCTTTCACATTTTCTCGTGTTTCGTGGCTGCCATTTCTCGCTTTATGCAAAATCTTAAGGTCCTCGTTCATGTCCAAGGCACCAAACCGACCAATAAGTCATTAATCGATAACTAAAACTTGAACTGCAGCTCTACTTACTGGGCGATTGCATAAACTTAGATGCTTCTTCAGTGTTCTACTGTGCCGCTTGTAGTGACTCTGCATACCGCAGCACGCGACAAGGGCTTGCAGACGATAAATGTAAACGTTCCGGAGAGAAAAGCGACCAATGTGCGATCTGGCGTTATGTCGATTCCATAGTAAATGACGGAAACGGGAGATTTTCTTAGGTTTTTACTACATATTAACACTTTACACAATTTCTCGTGTTACGTGGCAGCCAGTCCTCGATTCATGCAAAATCTTAAGGTCCTCGGTCATGTCCAAAGCACCAACCGGCCAATAATTTATTAATCGATAACTAAAAGTTGAAATGTAGCTCTTCTTACTGGCCGATTGCATCAACGTAGATTCTTATTCTGTGTTCTAGTGTGCTGCTTGTACTGTGTCTGCATACCGCAGCACGCGACAAGGGCTTGCAGACGATAAATGTAACCGTTTCAGAGAGAAAAGCGACCAATGTGACGATCTGGCGTTATGTCGATTCGATAGTAAATGACGGAAATGGGAGATTTTCTTAGGTTTTTACTACATATTAACACTTTACACAATATTTCGTGTTACGTGGCTGCCAGTCCTCGATTCATGCACAATCTTAAGGTCCTCGGTCATGTCCAAGGCACCAAACCGGCCAATAATTTATTAATCGATAACTCAAAGTAGAAATGTAGCTATTCTTACTGGCCGATTGCATCATCGTAGATTCTTATTCTGTGTTCTAGTGTGCTGCTTGTACTGTGTCTGCATACCGCAGCACGCGACAAGGGCTTGCAGACGATAAATGTAACCGTTTCAGAGAGAAAAGCGACCAATGTGACAATCTGGCGTTATGTCGATTCGATTGTAAATGACGGAAACGGGAGATTTTCTTACGTTTTTACTACATATTAACACTTTACACAATTTCTCGTGTTACGTGGCTGCCAGACCTCGGTTCATGCAAATTCTTAAGGTCCTCGGTAATGTCCAAGGCACCAATCAGGCCAATAATTTATTATTCGATAACAAAAAGTTGAAATGTAGCTCTTCTTACTGGCCGATTGCATCAACGTAGAATCTTATTCTGTGTTCTAGTGTGCTGCTTGTACTGTGTCTGCATACCGCAGCACGCGACAAGGGCTTGCAGACGATAAGTGTAACCGTTTCAGGGAGAAAAGCGACCAATGTGACAATCTGGCGTTATGTCGATTCGATTGTAAATGACGGAAACGAGAGATTTTCTCAGGTTTTTACTACATATTAACACCTTTCACATTTTCTCGTGTTTCGTGGCTGCCATTTCTCGATTTATGCAAAATCTTAAGGTCCTCGATCATGTCCAAGGCACCAAACCGACCAATAAGTCATTAATCGATAACTAAAACTTGAACTGCAGCTCTACTTACTAGGCGATTGCATAAACTTAGATGCTTCTTCAGTATTCTACTGTGCCGCTTGTAGTGACTCTGCATACCGCAGCACGCGACAAGGGCTTGCAGACGATAAATGTAAACGTTTCGGAGAGAAAAGCGACCAATGTGACGATCTGGCGTTATGTCGATTCGATAGTAAATACGGAAACGGGAGATTTTCTTACGTTTTTACTACATATTAACACTTTACACAATTTCTCGTGTTACGTGGCTGCCAGACCTCGGTTCATGCAAAATCTTACGTCCTCGGTAATGTCCAAGGCACCAATCCGGCCAATAATTTATTATTCGATAACAAAAAGTTGAAATGTAGCTCTTCTTACTGGCCGATTGCATCAACGTAGATTCTTATTCTGTGTTCTAGTGTGCTGCTTGTACTGTGTCTGCATACCGCAGCACGCGACAAGGGCTTGCAGACGATAAATGTAACCGTTTCAGGGAGAAAAGCGACCAATGTGACGATCTGGCGTTATGTCGATTCGATAGTAAATGACGGAAACGGGAGATTTTCTTAGGTTTTTACTACATATTAACACTTTACACAATTTCTCGTGTTACGTGGCTGCCAGTCCTCGATTCATGCAAAATCTTAAGGTCCTCGGTCTGGTCCAAGGCACCAAACCGGCCAATACTTTATTAATCGATGACTAAAACTTGAAATGTAGCTCTTCTTACTGGCCGATTGTATCAACGTAGATTCTTATTCTGTGTTCTAGTGTGCTGCTTGTACTGTGTCTGCATACCGCAGCACGCGACAAGGGCTTGCAGACGATAAATGTAACCGTTTCAGGGAGAAAAGCGACCAATGTGTCGATCTGGCGTTATGTCGATTCGATAGTTAATGAGGGAAACGGGAGATTTTCTTAGGTTTTTACTACATATTAACACTTTACACAATTTCTCGTGTTACGTGGCTGCCAGTCCTCGATTCATGCAAAATCTTAAGGTCCTCGGTCATGTCCAAGGCTCCAAACCGGCCAATAATTTATTAATCGATAACTCAAAGTAGAAATGTAGCTTTTCTTACTGGCCGATTGCATCATCGTAGATTCTTATTCTGTGTTCTAGTGTGCTGCTTGTACTGTGTCTGCATACCGCAGCACGCGACAAGGGCTTGCAGACGATAAATGTAAACGTTTCGGAGAGAAAAGCGACCAATGTGACGATCTGGCGTTATGTCGATTAGATAGTAAATGACGGAAACGGGAGATTTTCTTAGGTTTTTACTACTTATTAACACTTTACACAATTTCTCGTGTTACGTGGCAGCCAGTCCTCGATTCATGCAAAATCTTAAGGTCCTCGATCATGTCCAAGGCACCAAACCGGCCAATAATTTATTAATCGATGACTAAAACTTGAAATGTAGCTCTTCTTACTGGCCGATTGCATCAACGTAGATTCTTATTCTGTGTTCTAGTGTGCTGCTTGTACTGTGTCTGCATACCGCAGCACGCGACAAGGGCTTGCAGACGATAAATGTAACCGTTTCAGAGAGAAAAGCGACCAATGTGACAATCTGGCGTTATGTCGATTCGTTAGTAAATGACGGAAACGGGAGATTTTTTTACGTTTTTACTACATATTAACACTTTACACAATTTCCCGTGTTACGTGGCTGCCAGACCTCGGTTCATGCAAAATCTTAAGGTCTTCGGTAATGTCCAAGGCACCAATCCGGCCAATAATTTTTTATTCGATAACTAAAAGTTGAAATGTAGCTCATCTTACTGGCCGATTGCATCAACGTAGATTCTTATTCTGTGTTCTAGTGTGCTGCTTGTGCTGTGTCTGCATACCGCAGCACGCGACAAGGGCTTGCAGACGATAAATGTAACCGTTTCAGGGAGAAAAGCGACCAATGTGTCGATCTGGCGTTATGTCGATTCGATAGTTAATGAGGGAAACGGGAGATTTTCTTAGGTTTTTACTACATATTAACACTTTACACAATATTTCGTGTTACGTGGCTGCCAGTCCTCGATTCATGCAAAATCTTAAGGTCCTCGGTCATGTCCAAGGCACCAAACCGGCCAATAATTTATTAATCGATAACTCAAAGTAGAAATGTAGCTCTTCTTACTGGCCGATTGCATCATCGTAGATTCTTATTCTGTGTTCTAGTGTGCTGCTTGTACTGTGTCTGCATACCGCAGCACGCGACAAGGGCTTGCAGACGATAAATGTAACCGTTTCAGAGAGAAAAGCGACCAATGTGACGATCTGGCGTTATGTCGATTCGATAGTAAATGACGGAAACGGGAGATTTTCTCAGGTTTTTACTACATATTAACACCTTTCACATTTTCTCGTGTTTCGTGGCTGCCATTTCTCGATTTATGCAAAATCTTAAGGTCCTCGTTCATGTCCAAGGCACCAAGCCGACCAATAAGTCATTAATCGATAACTAAAACTTGAACTGCAGCTCTACTTACTGGGCGATTGCATAAACTTAGATGCTTCTTCAGTGTTCTACTGTGCCGCTTGTAGTGACTCTGCATACCGCAGCACGCGACAAGGGCTTGCAGACGATAAATATAAACGTTCCGGAGAGAAAAGCGACCAATGTGACGATCTGGCGTTATGTCGATTCGATAGTAAATGACGGAAACGGGAGATTTTCTTAGGTTTTTACTACATATTAACACTTTACACAATTTCTCGTGTTACGTGGCAGCCAGTCCTCGATTCATGCAAAATCTTAAGGTCCTCGGTCATGTCCAAAGCAGCAAACCGGCCAATAATTTATTAATCGATAACAAAAAGTTGAAATGTAGCTCTTCTTACTGGCCGATTGCATCAACGTAGATTCTTATTCTGTGTTCTAGTGTGCTGCTTGTACTGTGTCTGCATACCGCAGCACGCGACAAAAGCATGCAGACGATAATTGTAACCGTTTCAGGGAGAAAAGCGATCAATGTGACGATCTGGCGTTATGTCGATTCGATAGTAAATGACGGAAACGGGAGATTTTCTTATGTTTTTACTACATATTAACACTTTACACAATTTTTCGTGTTACGTGGCTGCCAGTCCTCGATTCATGCAAAATCTTAAGGTCCTCGGTCATGTCCAACGCACCAAACCGGCCAATAATTTATTAATCGATAACTAAAAGTTGAAATGTAGCTCTTCATACTGGCCGATTGCATCAACGTAGATTCTTATTCTGTGTTCTAGTGTGCTGCTTGTACTGTGTCTGCATACCGCAGCACGCGACAAGGGCTTGCAGACGATAAATGTAACCGTTTCAGAGAGAAAAGCGACCAATGTGACAATCTGGCGTTATGTCGATTCGATTGTAAATGACGGAAACGGGAGATTTTCTTACGTTTTTACTACATATTAACACTTTACACAATTTCTCGTGTTACGTGGCTGCCAGACCTCGGTTCATGCAAATTCTTAAGGTCCTCGGTAATGTCCAAGGCACCAATCAGGCCAATAATTTATTATTCGATAACAAAAAGTTGAAATGTAGCTCTTCTTACTGGCCGATTGCATCAACGTAGAATCTTATTCTGTGTTCTAGTGTGCTGCTTGTACTGTGTCTGCATACCGCAGCACGCGAAAAGGGCTTGCAGACGATAAATGTATCCGTTTCAGAGAGAAAAGCGACCAATGTGACGTTCTGGCGTTATGTCGATTCGATAGTAAATGACGGAAACGGGAGATTTAGTTAGGTTTTTACTACATATTAACACTTTACACAATTTCTCGTGTTACGTGGCTGCCAGTCCTCGATTCATGCAAAATCTTAAGGTCCTCGGTCTGGTCCAAGGCACCAAACCGGCCAATAATTTATTAATCGATGACTAAAACTTGAAATGTAGCTATTCTTACTGGCCGATTGTATCAACGTAGATTCTTATTCTGTGTTCTAGTGTGCTGCTTGTACTGTGTCTGCATACCGCAGCACGCGACAAGGGCTTGCAGACGATTAATGTAACCGTTTCAGGGAGAAAAGCGACCAACGTGTCGATCTGGCGTTATGTCGATTCGATAGTATATGACGGAAACGGGAGATTTTCTTAGGTTTTTACTACATATTAACACTTTACACAATATTTCGTGTTACGTGGCTGCCAGTCCTCGATTCATGCAAAATCGTAAGGTCCTCGGTCATGGCCAAGGCACCAAACCGGCCAATAATTTATTAATCGATAACTCAAAGTAGAAATGTAGCTCTTCTTACTGGCCGATTGCATCATCGTAGATTCTTATTCTGTGTTCTAGTGTGCTGCTTGTACTGTGTCTGCATACCGCAGCACGCGACAAGGGCTTGCAGACGATAAATGTAACCGTTTCAGAGAGAAAAGCGACCAATGTGACGATCTGGCGTTATGTCGATTCGATAGTAAATGACGGAAAGGGGAGATTTTCTCAGGTTTTTACTACATATTAACACCTTTCACATTTTCTCGTGTTTCGTGGCTGCCATTTCTCGATTTATGCAAAATCTTAAGGTCCTCGATCATGTCCAAGGCACCAAACCGACCAATAAGTCATTAATCGATAACTAAAACTTGAACTGCAGCTCTACTTACTGGGCGATTGCATAAACTTAGATGCTTCTTCAGTGTTCTACTGTGCCGCTTGTAGTGACTCTGCATACCGCAGCACGCGACAAGGGCTTGCAGACGATAAATGTAACCGTTTCAGAGAGAAAAGCGACCAATGTGACGATCTGGCGTTATGTCGATTCGATAGTAAATGACGGAAACGGGAGATTTTCTTAGGTTTTTACTACATATTAACACTTTACACAATTTCTCGAGTTACGTGGCTGCCAGACCTCGGTTCATGCAAAATCTTAAGGTCCTCGGTAATGTCCAAGGCACCAATCCGGCCAATACTTTATTATTCGATAACTAAAAGTTGAAATGTAGCTCATCTTACTGGCCGATTGCATCAACGTAGATTCTTATTCTGTGTTCTAGTGTGCTGCTTGTACTGTGTCTGCATACCGCAGCACGCGACAAGGGCTTGCAGACGATAAATGTAACCGTTTCAGAGAGAAAAGCGACCAATGTGACGATCTGGCGTTATGTCGATTCGATAGTAAATGACGGAAACGGGAGATTTTCTCAGGTTTTTACTACATATTAACACTTTACACAATTTCTCGTGTTACGTGGCTGCCAGTCCTCGATTCATGCAAAATCTCAAGGTCTTCGGTCTGTTCCAAGACACCAAACCGGCCAATTAGTTATTAATCGATGACTAAAAGTTGAAATGTAGCTCTTCTTACTGGCCGATTGCATCAACGTGGATTCTTATTCTGTGTTCTAGTGTGCTGCTTGTACTGTGTCTGCATACCGCAGCACGCGACAAGGGCTTGCAGACGATAAATGTAACCGTTTCAGGGAGAAAAGCGACCAATGTGACGATCTGGCGTTATGTCGATTCGATAGTAAATGACGGAAACGGGAGATTTTCTTATGTTTTTACTACATGTTAACACTTTACACAATTTTTCGTGTTACGTGGCTGCCAGTCCTCGATTCATGCAAAATCTTAAGGTCCTCGGTCATGTCCAAGGCACCAAACCGGCCAATAATTTATTAATCGATAACTAAAAGTTGAAATGTAGCTCTTCATACTGGCCGATTGCATCAACGTAGATTCTTATTCTGTGTTCTAGTGTGCTGCTTGTACTGTGTCTGCATACCGCAGCACGCGACAAGGGCTTGCAGACGATAAATGTAACCAAATGTAACCGTTTCAGAGATAAAAGCGACCAATGAAACAATCTGGCGATATGTCGATTCCATTGTAAAAGACGGAAACGGGAGATTTTCTTACGTTTTTACTACATATTAACACTTTACACAATTTCTCGTGTTACGTGGCTGCCAGACCTCGGTTCATGCAAAATCTTAAGGTCCTCGGTAATGTCCAAGGCACCAATCCGGCCAATAATTTATTATTCGATAACAAAAAGTTGAAATGTAGCTCTTCTTACTGGCCGATTGCATCAACGTAGATTCTTATTCTGTGTTCTAGTGTGCTGCTTGTACTGTGTCTGCATACCGCAGCACGCGACAAGGGCTTGCAGACGATAAATGTAACCGTTTCAGAGAGAAAAGCGACCAATGTGACGTTCTGGCGTTATGTCGATTCGATAGTAAATGACAGAAACGGGAGGTTTAGTTAGGTTTTTACTACATATTAACACTTTACACAATTTCTCGTGTTACGTGGCTGCCAGTCCTCGATTCATGCAAAATCTTAAGGTCCTCGGTCTGGTACAAGGCACCAAACCGGCCAATACTTTATTAATCGATGACTAAAACTTGAAATGTAGCTCTTCTTACTGGCCGATTGTATCGACGTAGATTCTTATTCTGTGTTCTAGTGTGCTGCTTGTACTGTGTCTGCATACCGCAGCACGCGACAAGGGCTTGCAGACGATAAATGTAACAGTTTCAGGGAGAAAAGCGACCAATGTGTCGATCTGGCGTTATGTCGATTCGATAGTTAATGAGGGAAACGGGAGATTTTCTTAGGTTTTTACTACATATTAACACTTTACACAATATTTCGTGTTACGTGGCTGCCAGTCCTCGATTCATGCAAAATCTTAAGGTCCTCGGTCATGTCCAAGGCACCAAACCGGCCAATAATTTATTAATCGATAACTCAAAGTAGAAATGTAGCTCTTCTTACTGGCCGATTGCATCATCGTAGATTCTTATTCTGTGTTCTAGTGTGCTGCTTGTACTGTGTCTGCATACCGCAGCACGCGACAAGGGCTTGCAGACGATAAATGTAGCCGTTTCAGAGAGAAAAGCGACCAATGTGACAATCTGGCGTTATGTCGATTCGATAGTAAATGACGGAAACGGGAGATTTTCTTAGGTTTTTACTACATATTAACACTTTACACAATTTCTCGAGTTACGTGGCTGCCAGACCTCGGTTCATGCAAAATCTTAAGGTCCTCGGTCATGTCCAAGGCACCAATCCGGCCAATAATTTATTATTCGATAACTAAAAGTTGAAATGTAGCTTATCTTACTGGCCGATTGCATCAACGTAGATTCTTATTCTGTGTTCTAGTGTGCTGCTTGTACTGTGTCTGCATACCGCAGCACGCGACAAGGGCTTGCAGACGATAAATGTAACCGTTTCAGAGAGAAAAGCGACCAATGTGACGATCTGGCGTTATGTCGATTCGATAGTAAATGACGGAAACGGGAGATTTTCTCAGGTTTTTACTACATATTTACACTTTACACAATTTCTCGTGTTACGTGGCTGCCAGTCCTCGATTCATGCAAAATCTCAAGGTCCTCGGTCTGTTCCAAGGCACCAAACCGGCCAATAATTTATTAATCGATGACTAAAAGTTGAAATGTAGCTCTTCTTACTGGCCGATTGCATCAACGTAGATTCTTATTCTGTGTTCTAGTGTGCTGCTTGTACTGTGTCTGCATACCGCAGCACGCGACAAGGGCTTGCAGACGATAAATGTAACCGTTTCAGGGAGAAAAGCGACCAATGTGACGATCTGGCGTTATGTCGATTCGATAGTAAATGACGGAAACGGGAGATTTTCTTACGTTTTTACTACATATTAACACTTTACACAATTTCTCGTGTTACGTGGCTGCCAGACCTCGGTTCATGCAAAATCTTAAGGTCCTCGGTAATGTCCAAGGCACCAATCCGGCCAATAATTTATTATTCGATAACAAAAAGTTGAAATGTAGCTCTTCTTACTGGCCGATTGCATCAACGTAGATTCTTATTCTGTGTTCTAGTGTGCTGCTTGTACTGTGTCTGCATACCGCAGCACGCGACAAGGGCTTGCAGACGATAAATGTAACCGTTTCAGAGAGAAAAGCGACCAATGTGACGTTCTGGCGTTAATGTCGATTCGATAGTAAATGACGGAAACGGGAGATTTAGTTAGCTTTTTACTACATATTAACACTTTACACAATTTCTCGTGTTACGTGGCTGCCAGTCCTCGATTCATGCAAAATCTTAAGGTCCTCGGTCTGGTCCAAGGCACCAAACCGGCCAATACTTTATTAATCGATGACTAAAACTTGAAATGTAGCTCTTCTTACTGGCCGATTGTATCAACGTAGATTCTTATTCTGTGTTCTAGTGTGCTGCTTGTACTGTGTCTGCATACCGCAGCACGCGACAAGGGCTTGCAGACGATAAATGTAACCGTTTCAGGGAGAAAAGCGACCAATGTGTCGATCTGGCGTTATGTCGATTCGATAGTTAATGACGGAAACGGGAGATTTTCTTAGGTTTTTACTACATATTAACACTTTACACAATATTTCGTGTTACGTGGCTGCCAGTCCTCGATTCATGAAAAATCTTAAGGTCCTCGGTGTTGTCCAAGGCACCAAACCGGCCAATAATTTATTAATCGATAATTCAAAGTAGAAATGTAGCTCTTCTTACTGGCCGATTGCATGATCGTAGATTCTTATTCTGTGTTCTAGTGTGCTGCTTGTACTGTGTCTGCATACCGCAGCACGCGACAAGGGCTTGCAGACGATAAATGTAACCGTTTCAGAGAGAAAAGCGACCAATGTGACGATCTGGCGTTATGTCGATTCGATAGTAAATGACGGAATGAGGAGATTTTCTCAGGTTTTTACTACATATTAACACCTTTCACATTTTCTCGTGTTTCGTGGATGCCATTTCTCGATTTATGCAAAATCTTAAGGTCCTCGGTCATGTCCAAGGCACCAAACCGGCCAATAATTTATTAATCGATAACTAAAACTTGAAATGTAGCTGTTCTTACTTTGCGCATGCATCAACGTAGATGCTTCGTCTGTGTTCTAGTGTGCTGCTTGTACTGTCTCCGCATACCACAGCACGCGACAAGGGCTTGCAGACGATAAATGTAAACGTTTCGGAGAGAAAAGCCACCAATGTGACGATCTGGCGTTATGTCGATTCGATAGTAAATGACGGAAACGGGAGATTTTCTTAGGTTTTTACTACATATTAACACTTTAAACAATTTCTCGTGTTACGTGGCTGCCAGTCCTCGATTCATGCAAAATCTTAAGGTCCTCGGTCATGTCCAAGGCACCAAACCGCCCAATAATTTATTAATCGATACCTAAAAGTTGAAATGTAGCTCTTCTTACTGGCCGATTGCATCAACGTAGATTCTTATTCTGAGTTCTAGTGTGCTGCTTGTACTGTGTCTGCATACCGCAGCACGCGACAAGGGCTTGCAGACGATAAATGTAACCGTTTCAGAGAGAAAAGCGACCAATGTGACAATCTGGCGTGATGTCGATTCGATAGTAAATGACGGAAACGGGAGATTTTCTTTCGTTTTTACTACATATTAACACTTTACACAATTTCTCGTGTTACGTGGCTGCCAGTCCTCGATTCATGCAAAATCTTAAGGTCCTCGGTCATGTCCAAGGCACCAAACCGGCCAATAATTTATTAATCGTTAACTAAAAGTTGAAATGTAGCTCTTCTTACTGGCCGATTGCATCAACGTAGATTCTTATTCTGTGTTCTAGTGTGCTGCTTGTACTGTGTCTGCATACCGCAGCACGCGACAAGGGCTTGCAGACGATAAATGTAACCGTTTCAGAGAGAAAAGCGACCAATGTGACGATCTGGCGTTATGTCGATTCGATAGTAAATGACGGAAACGGGAGATTTAGTTAGGATTTTACTACATATTAACACTTTACACAATTTCTCGTGTTACGTGGCTGCCAGTCCTCGATTCATGCAAAATCTCAAGGTCCTCGGTCTGTTCCAAGGCACCAAACCGGCCAATAATTTATTAATCGATGACTAAAAGTTGAAATGTAGCTCTTCTTACTGGCCGATTGCATCAACGTAGATTCTTATTCTGTGTTCTAGTGTGCTGCTTGTACTGTGTCTGCATACCGCAGCACGCGACAAGGGCTTGCAGACGATAAATGTAACCGTTTCAGGGAGAAAAGCGACCAATGTGACGATCTGGCGTTATGTCGATTCGATAGTAAATGACGGAAACGGGAGATTTTCTTATGTTTTTACTACATATTAACACTTTACACAATTTTTCGTGTTACGTGGCTGCCAGTCCTCGATTCATGCAAAATCTTAAGGTCCTCGGTCTGTTCCATGGCACCAAACCGGCCAATAATTTATAAATCGATGACTAAAAGTTGAAATGTAGCTCTTCTTACTGGCCGATTGCATCAACGTAGATTCTTATTCTGTGTTCTAGTGTGCTGCTTGTACTGTGTCTGCATACCGCAGCACGAGACAAGGGCTTGCAGACGATAAATGTAACCGTTCAGAGAGAAAAGCGACCAATGTGACAATCTGGCGTTATGTCGATTCGATAGTAAATGACGGAAACGGGAGATTTTCTTACGTTTTTACTACATATTAACACTTTACACAATTTCTCGTGTTACGTGGCTGCCAGACCTCGGTTCACGCAAAATCATAAGGTCTTCGGTAATGTCCAAGGCACCAATCCGTCCAATAATTTTTTATTCGATAACTAAAAGTTGAAATGTAGCTCATCTTACTGGCCGATTGCATCAACGTGGATTCTTATTCTGTGTTCTAGTGTGCTGCTTGTACTGTGTCTGCATACCGCAGCACGCGACAAGGGCTTGCAGACGATAAATGTAACCGTTTCAGAGAGAAAAGCGACCAATGTGACGATCTGGCGTTATGTCGATTCGATAGTAAATGACGGAAACGGGAGATTTAGTTAGGTTTTTACTACATATTAACACTTTACACAATTTCTCGTGTTACGTGGCTGCCAGTCCTCGATTCATGCAAAATCTTAAGGTCTTCGGTCTGTTCCAAGGCACCAAACCGGCCAATAATTTATTAATCGATGACTAAAAGTTGAAATGTAGCTCTCCCTACTGGCCGATTGCATCAACGTAGATTCTTATTCTGTGTTCTAGTGTGCTGCTTGTACTGTGTCTCCATACCGCAGCACGCGACAAGGGCTTGCAGACGACAAATGTAACCGTTTCAGAGAGAAAAGCGACCAATGTGACGTTCTGGCGTTATGTCGATACGATAGTAAATGACGGAAACGGGAGATTTAGATAGGTTTTTACTGCATATTAACACTTTACACAATTTCTCGTGTTACGTGGCTGCCAGTCCTCGATTCATGCAAAATCTTAAGGTCCTCGGTCTGGTCCAAGGCACCAAACCGGCCAATAATTTATTAATCGATGACTAAAAGGTGAAATGTAGCTCTTCTTACTGGCCGATTGCATCAACGTAGATTCTTATTCTGTGTTCTAGTGTGCTGCTTGTACTGTGTCTGCATACCGCAGCACGCGACAAGGGCTTGCAGACGATAAATGTAACCGTTTCAGAGAGAAAAGCGACCAATGTGACGATCTGGCGTTATGTCGATTCGATAGTAAATGACGGAAACGGGAGATTTTCTCAGGTTTTTACTACATATTAACACCTTTCACATTTTCTCGTGTTTCGTGGCTGCCATTTCTCGATTTATGCAAAATCTTAAGGTCCTCGTTCATGTCCAAGGCACCAAACCGCCCAATAAGTCATTAATCGATAACTAAAACTTGAACTGCAGCTCTACTTACTGGGCGATTGCATAAACTTAGATGCTTCTTCAGTGTTCTACTGTGCCGCTTGTAGTGACTCTGCATACCGCAGCACGCGACAAGGGCTTGCAGACGATAAATGTAAACGTTTCGGAGAGAAAAGCGACCAATGTGACGATCTGGCGTTATGTCGATTCGATAGTAAATGACGGAAACGGGAGATTTTCTCAGGTTTTTACTACATATTAACACTTTTCACATTTTCTCGTGTTTCGTGGCTGCCATTTCTCGATTTATGCAAAATCTTAAGGTCCTCGTTCATGTCCAAGGCACCAAACCGACCAATAAGTCATTAATCGATAACTAAAACTTGAACTGCAGCTCTACTTACTGGGCGATTGCATAAACTTAGATGCTTCTTCAGTGTTCTACTGTGCCGCTTGTAGTGACTCTGCATACCGCAGCACGCGACAAGGGCTTGCAGACGATAAATGTAAACGTTTCGGAGAGAAAAGCGACCAATGTGACGATCTGGCGTTATGTCGATTCGATAGTAAATGACGGAAACGGGAGATTTATTTCGGTTTTTACTACATATTAACACTTTACACAATTTCTCGTGTTACGTGGCAGCAAGTCCTCGATTCATGCAAAATCTTAAGGTCCTCGGTCATGTCGAAGGCACCAAACCGGCCAATAATTTATTAATCGATAACTAAAAGTTGAAATGTAGCTCTTCTTACTGGCCAATTGCATCAACGTAGATTCTTATTCTGTGTTCTAGTGTGCTGCTTGTACTGTGTCTGCATACCGCAGCACGTGACAAGGGCTTGCAGACGATAAATGTAACCGTTTCAGAGAGAAAAGCGACCAATGTGACAATCTGGCGTTATGTCGATTCGATAGTAAATGACGGAAACGGGAGATTTTCTTACGTTTTTACTACATATTAACATTTTACACAATTTCTCGTGTTACGTGGCTGCCAGACCTCGGTTCACGCAAAATCTTAAGGTCTTCGGTAATGTCCAAGGCACCAATCCGGCCAATAATTTTTTATTCGATAACTAAAAGTTGAAATGTAGCTCATCTTACTGGCCGATTGCATCAACGTAGATTCTTATTCTGTGTTCTAGTGTGCTGCTTGTACTGTGTCTGCATACCGCAGCACGCGACAAGGGCTTGCAGACGATAAATGTAACCGTTTCAGAGAGAAAAGCGACCAATGTGACGATCTGGCGTTATGTCGATTCGGTAGTAAATGACGGAAACGGGAGATTTTCTCAGGTTTCTACTACATATTAACACCTTTCACATTTTCTCGTGTTTCGTGGCTGCCATTTCTCGATTTATGCAAAATCTTAAGGTCCTCGTTCATGTCCAAGGCACCTAACCGACCAATAAGTCATTAATCGATAACTAAAACTTGAACTGCAGCTCTACTTACTGGGCGATTGCATAAACTTAGATGCTTCTTCAGTGTTCTATTGTGCCGCTTGTAGTGACTCTGCATACCGCAGCACGCGACAAGGGCTTGCAGACGTTAAATGTAAACGTTTCGGAGAGAAAAGCGACCAATGTGACGATCTGGCGTTATGTCGATTCGATAGTAAATGACGGAAACGGGAGATTTTCTTAGGTTTTTACTACATATTAACACTTTACACAAATTCTCGTGTTACGTGGCAGCCAGTCCTCGATTCATGCAAAATCTTAAGGTCCTCGGTCATGTCCAAGACACCAAACCAGCCAATAATTTATTAATCGATAAGTAAAAGTTGAAATGTAGCTCTTCTTACTGGCCGATTGCATCAACGTAGATTCTTATTCTGTGTTCTAGTGTGCTGCTTGTACTGTGTCTGCATACCGCAGCACGCGACAAGGGCTTGCAGACTATAAATGTAACCGTTTCAGAGAGAAAAGCGACCAATGTGACGATCTGGCGTTATGTCGATTCGATAGTAAATGACGGAAACGGGAGATTTAGTTAGCTTTTTACTACATATTAACACTTTACACAATTTCTCGTGTTACGTGGCTGCCAGTCCTCGATTCATGCAAAATCTTAAGGTCCTCGGTCTGGTCCAAGGCACCAAACCGGCCAATAATTCATTAATCGATAACTAAAAGTTGAAATGTAGCTCTACTTACTGGCCGATTGCATCAACGTAGATTCTCATTCTGTGTTCTAGTGTGCTGCTTGTACTGTGTCTGCATACCGCAGCACGCGACAAGGGCTTGCAGACGATAAATGTAACCGTTTCAGAGGAAAAAGCGACCAATGTGACGGTCTGGCGTTATGTCGATTCGATAGTAAATGACGGAAAGGGGAGATTTTCTTTCGTTTTTACTACATATTAACACCTTTCACATTTTCTCGTGTTTCGTGGCTGCCATTTCTCGATTTATGCAAAATCTTAAGGTCCTCGATCATGTCCAAGGCACCAAACCGACCAATAAGTCATTAATAGATAACTAAAACTTGAACTGCAGCTCTACTTACTGGGCGATTGCATAAACTTAGATGCTTCTTCAGTGTTCTACTGTGCCACTTGTAGTGACTCTGCATACCGCAGCACGCGACAAGGGCTTGCAGACGATAAATGTAACCGTTTCAGAGAGAAAAGCGACCAATGTGACGATCTGGCGTTATGTCGATTCGATAGTAAATGACGGAAACGGGAGATTTTCTTAGGTTTTTACTACACATTAACACTTTACACAATATTTCGTGTTACGTGGCTGCCAGTCCTCGATTCATGCAAAATCTTAAGGTCCTCGGTCATGTCCAAGGCACCAAACCGGCCAATAATTTATTAATCGATAACTAAATGTTGAAATGTAGCTCTTCATACTGGCCGATTGCATCAACGTAGATTCTTATTCTGTGTTCTAGTGTGCTGCTTGTACTGTGTCTGCATACCGCAGCACGCGACAAGGGCTTGCAGACGATAAATGTAACCGTTTCAGAGAGAAAAGCGACCAATGTGACAATCTGGCGTTATGTCGATTCGATTGTAAATGACGGAAACGGGAGATTTTCTTACGTTTTTACTACATATTAACACTTTACACAATTTCTCGTGTTACGTGGCTGCCAGACCTCGGTTCATGCAAAATCTTAAGGTCCTCGGTAATGTCCAAGGCACCAATCCGGCCAATAATTTATTATTCGATAACAAAAAGTTGAAATGTAGCTCTTCTTACTGGCCGATTGCATCAACGTAGAATCTTATTCTGTGTTCTAGTGTGCTGCTTGTACTGTGTCTGCATACGGCAGCACGCGACAAGGGCTTGCAGACGATAAATGTGACCGTTTCAGAGAGAAAAGCGACCAATGTGACGTTCTGGCGTTATGTCGATTCGATAGTAAATGACGGAAACGGGAGATTTAGTTAGGTTTTTACTACATATTAACACTTTACACAATTTCTCGTGTTACGTGGCTGCCAGTCCTCGATTCATGCAAAATCTTAAGGTCCCCGGTCTGGTCCAAGGCACCAAACCGGCCAATAATTTATTAATCGATGATTAAAACTTGAAATGTAGCTCTTCTTACTGGCCGATTGCATCATCGTAGATTCTTATTCTGTGTTCTAGTGTGCTGCGTGTACTGTGTCTGCATACCGCAGCACGCGACAAGGGCTTGCAGACGATAAATGTAACCGTTTCAGAGAGAAAAGCGACCAATGTGACGATCTGGCGTTATGTCGATTCGATAGTAAATAACGGAAACGGGAGATTTTCTTAGGTTTTTACTACATAATAACACTTTACACAATATTTCGTGTTACGTGGCTGCCAGTCCTCGATTCATGCAAAATCTTAAGGTCCTCGGTCATGTCCAAGGCACCAAACCGACCAATAATTTATTAATCGATAACTCAAAGTAGAAATGTAGCTCTTCTTACTGGCCGATTGCATCATCGTAGATTCTTATTCTGTGTTCTAGTGTGCTGCTTGTACTGTGTCTGCATACCGCAGCACGCGACAAGGGCTTCCAGACGATAAATGTAACCGTTTCAGAGAGAAAAGCGACCAATGTGACGATCTGGCGTTCTGTCGATTCGATAGTAAATTACGGAAACGGGAGATTTAGTTAGGTTTTTACTACATATTAACACTTTACACAATTTTTCGTGTTACGTGGCTGCCAGTCGTAGATTCATGCAAAATCTTAAGGTCCTCGGTCTGGTCCAAGACACCAAACCGGCCAATAATTTATTAATCGATGACTAAAAGTTGAAATGTAGCTCTTCTTACTGGCCGATTGCATCAACGTAGATTCTTATTCTGTGTTCTAGTGTGCTGCTTATACTGTGTCTGCATACCGCAGCACGCGACAAGGGCTTGCAGACGATAAATGTAACCGTTTCAGGGAGAAAAGCGACCAATGTGACGATCGGGCGTTATGTCGATTCGATAGTAAATGACGGAAACGGGAGATTTTCTTAGGTTTTTACTACATATTAACACTTTACACAATTTCTCGTGTTACGTGGCTGCCAGTCCTCGATTCATGCAAAATCTTAAGGTCCTCGGTCATGTCCAAGGCACCAAACCGGCCAATAATTTATTAATCGATAACTAAAAGTTGAAATGTAGCTCTTCTTACTGGCCGATTGCTTCAACGTAGATTCTTATTCTGTGTTCTAGTGTGCTGCTTGTACTGTGTCTGCATACCGCAGCACGCGACAAGGGCTTGCAGACGATAAATGTAACCGTTTCAGAGAGAAAAGCGACCAATGTGACAATCTGGCGTGATGTCGATTCGATAGTAAATGACGGAAACGGGAGATTTTCTCAGGTTTTTACTACATATTAACACCTTTCACATTTTCTCGTGTTTCGTGGCTGCCATTTCTCGATTTATGCAAAATCTTAAGGTCCTCGATCATGTCCAAGGCACCAAACCGACCAATAAGTCATTAATCGATAACTAAAACTTGAACTGCAGCTCTACTTACTGAGCGATTGCATAAACTTAGATGCTTCTTCAGTGTTCTACTGTGCCGCTTGTAGTGACTCTGCATACCGCAGCACGCGACAAGGGCTTGCAGACGATAAATGTAACCGTTTCAGAGAGAAAAGCGACCAATGTGACGATCTGGCGTTATGTCGATTCGATAGTAAATGACGGAAACGGGAGATTTTCTTAGGTATTTACTACGTATTAACACTTTTCACATTTTCTCGTGTTACGTGGCTGCCAGTCCTCGATTCATGCAAAATCTTAAGGTCCTCGGTCATGTCGAAGGCACCAAACCGGCCAATAATTTATTAATCGATAACTAAAACTTGAAATGTAGCTCTTCTTACTGGCCGATTGCATCATCGTAGATTCTTATTCTGTGTTCTAGTGTGCTGCTTGTACTGTCTCCGCATACCACAGCACGCGACAAGGGCTTGCAGACGATAAATGTAAACGTTTCGGAGAGAAAAGCGACCAATGTGACGATCTGGCGTTATGTCGATTCGATAGCAAATGACGGAAATGGGAGATTTTCTTAGGTTTTTACTACATATTAACACTTTACACAATTTCTCGTGTTACGTGGCTGCCAGTCCTCGATTCATGCAAAATCTTAAGGTCCTCGGTCATGTCCAAGGCACCAAACCGGCCAATAATTTATTAATCGATAACTCAAAGTTGAAATGTAGCTCTTCTTACTGGCCGATTGCATCATCGTAGATTCTTATTCTGTGTTCTAGTGTGCTGCTTGTACTGTGTCTGCATACCGCAGCACGCGACAAGGGCTTGCAAACGATAAATGTAACCGTGTCAGAGAGAAAAGCGACCAATGTGACGATCTGGCGTTATGTCGATTCGATAGTAAATGACGGAAACGGGAGATTTTGTTATGTTTTTACTTCATATTAACACTCTACACAATTTTTCGTGTTATGTGGCTGCCAGTCCTCGATTCATGCAAAATCTTAAGGTCCTCGGTCATGTCCAAGGCACCAAACCGGCCAATAATTTATTAATCGATAACTAAAAGTTGAAATGTAGCTCTTCATACTGGCCGATTGCATCAACGTAGATTCTTATTCTGTGTTCTAGTGGTCTGCTTGTACTTTGACTGCATACCGCAGCACGCGACAAGGGCTTGCAAACGATAAATGTAACCGTGTCAGAGAGAAGAGCGACTAATGTGACGATCTGGCGTTATGTCGATTCGATAGTAAATGACGGAAACGGGAGATTTTCTTAGGTTTTTACTACATATTAACACTTTACACAATTTCTCGTGTTACGTGGCTGCCAGTTCTCGATTCATAAAAAATCCTAAGGTCCTCGGTCATGTCCAAGGCACCAAACCGGCCAATAATTTATTAATCGATAACTCAAAGTAGAAATGTAGCTCTTCTTACTGGCCGATTGCATCATCGTAGATTCTTATTCTGTGTTCTAGTGTGCTGCTTGTACTGTGTCTGCATACCGCAGCACGCGACAAGGGCTTCCAGACGATAAATGTAACCGTTTCAGAGAGAAATGCGACCAATGTGACGATCTGGCGTTATGTCGATTCGATAGTAAATTACGGAAACGGGAGATTTAGTTAGGTTTTTACTACATATTAACACTTTACACAATTTTTCGTGTTACGTGGCTGCCAGTCGTAGATTCATGCAAAATCTTAAGGTCCTCGGTCTGGTCCAAGACACCAAACCGGCCAATAATTTATTAATCGATGACTAAAAGTTGAAATGTAGCTCTTCTTACTGGCCGATTGCATCAACGTAGATTCTTATTCTGTGTTCTAGTGTGCTGCTTATACTGTGTCTGCATACCGCAGCACGCGACAAGGGCTTGCAGACGATAAATGTAACCGTTTCAGGGAGAAAAGCGACCAATGTGACGATCGGGCGTTATGTCGATTCGATAGTAAATGACGGAAACGGGAGATTTTCTTAGGTTTTTACTACATATTAACACTTTACACAATTTCTCGTGTTACGTGGCTGCCAGTCCTCGATTCATGCAAAATCTTAAGGTCCTCGGTCATGTCCAAGGCACCAAACCGGCCAATAATTTATTAATCGATAACTAAAAGTTGAAATGTAGCTCTTCTTACTGGCCGATTGCTTCAACGTAGATTCTTATTCTGTGTTCTAGTGTGCTGCTTGTACTGTGTCTGCATACCGCAGCACGCGACAAGGGCTTGCAGACGATAAATGTAACCGTTTCAGAGAGAAAAGCGACCAATGTGACAATCTGGCGTGATGTCGATTCGATAGTAAATGACGGAAACGGGAGATTTTCTCAGGTTTTTACTACATATTAACACCTTTCACATTTTCTCGTGTTTCGTGGCTGCCATTTCTCGATTTATGCAAAATCTTAAGGTCCTCGATCATGTCCAAGGCACCAAACCGACCAATAAGTCATTAATCGATAACTAAAACTTGAACTGCAGCTCTACTTACTGAGCGATTGCATAAACTTAGATGCTTCTTCAGTGTTCTACTGTGCCGCTTGTAGTGACTCTGCATACCGCAGCACGCGACAAGGGCTTGCAGACGATAAATGTAACCGTTTCAGAGAGAAAAGCGACCAATGTGACGATCTGGCGTTATGTCGATTCGATAGTAAATGACGGAAACGGGAGATTTTCTTAGGTATTTACTACGTATTAACACTTTTCACATTTTCTCGTGTTACGTGGCTGCCAGTCCTCGATTCATGCAAAATCTTAAGGTCCTCGGTCATGTCGAAGGCACCAAACCGGCCAATAATTTATTAATCGATAACTAAAACTTGAAATGTAGCTCTTCTTACTGGCCGATTGCATCATCGTAGATTCTTATTCTGTGTTCTAGTGTGCTGCTTGTACTGTCTCCGCATACCACAGCACGCGACAAGGGCTTGCAGACGATAAATGTAAACGTTTCGGAGAGAAAAGCGACCAATGTGACGATCTGGCGTTATGTCGATTCGATAGCAAATGACGGAAATGGGAGATTTTCTTAGGTTTTTACTACATATTAACACTTTACACAATTTCTCGTGTTACGTGGCTGCCAGTCCTCGATTCATGCAAAATCTTAAGGTCCTCGGTCATGTCCAAGGCACCAAACCGGCCAATAATTTATTAATCGATAACTAAAAGTTGAAATGTAGCTCTTCATACTGGCCGATTGCATCAACGTAGATTCTTATTCTGTGTTCTAGTGGTCTGCTTGTACTTTGTCTGCATACCGCAGCACGCGACAAGGGCTTGCAAACGATAAATGTAACCGTGTCAGAGAGAAGAGCGACTAATGTGACGATCTGGCGTTATGTCGATTCGATAGTAAATGACGGAAACGGGAGATTTTCTTAGGTTTTTACTACATATTAACACTTTACACAATTTCTCGTGTTACGTGGCTGCCAGTTCTCGATTCATAAAAAATCTTATGGTCCTCGGTCATGTCCAAGGCACCAAACCGGCCAATAATTTATTAATCGATAACTAAAACTTGAAATGTAGCTCTTCTTACTTTCCGCATGCATCAACGTAGATGCTTCTTCTGTGTTCTAGTGTGCTGCTTGTACTGTCTCCGCATACCACAGCACGCGACAAGGGTTTGCAGACGATAAATGTAAACGTTTCGTTGAGAAAAGCGACCAATGTGACGATCTGGCGTTATGTCGATTCGATAGTAAATGACGGAAACGGGACATTTTCTCAGGTTTTTACTACATATTAACACCTTTCACATTTTCTCGTGTTACGTGGCTGCCATTTCTCGATTTATGCAAAATCTTCAGGTCCTCGATCATGTCCAAGGCACCAAACCGGCCAATAAGTCATTAATCGATAACTAAAACTTGAACTGCAGTTCTTCTTACTGGGCGATTGCATAAACTTAGATGCTTCTTCAGAATTCTACTGTGCCGCTTGTATTGACTCTGCATACCGCAGCACGCGGCAAGGGCTTGCAGACGATAAATGTAACCGTTTCAGAGAGAAAAGTGACCAATGTAACGAACTGGCGTTATGTCGATTCGATAGTAAATGACGGAAACGGGTGGTTTTCTTGGGTTTTTACTACGTATTAACACTTTACACAATTTCTCGTGTTTCCTGGCTGCCAGTCCTCGGTTCATGCAAAATCTTAAGGTCCTCGGTCTGGTCCAAGGCACCAAACCGCCCAATAATTCATTAATCAATAACTAAAACTTGAAATGTAGCTCTTCTTACTGGCCGATTGCATCAACGTAGATTCTTATTCTGTGTTATAGTGTGCTGCTTGTACTGTGTCTGCATACCGCATCACGCGACAAGGGCTTGCAGACAGTAAATGTAACCGTTTCACAGAGAAAAGCAACCAATTTGACTATCTGGAGTTATGTCGATTCGATAGTAAATAACGGAAACAGGAGATTATCTTATATTTTTACTACATATTAACACTTTCCACATTTTCTCGTGTTACGTGGCTGCCAGTCCTCGGTTCATGCAAAATCTTAAGGTCCTCGTCAAGTCAAAGGCATAAAACCGGCCAATAATTCAATTTTCGATAACTAAAATTTGAAGTGTAGCTCTTCTTTTTGGCCGATTGCATCAACGTAGATTGTTATTCTGTGTTCTAGTGTGCTGTTTGTACTGTGTCTGCATACCGCAGCATGCGACAAGGGCTTGCAGACGATAAATGTAACCGTTTCAGTGAGAAAAGCGACAAATGTGACGATCTGGCGTTATGTCGATTCGATAGTAAATGACGGAAACGGGAGATTTTCTCAGGTTTTTACTACATACTAACACTTTACACAATTTCTCGTATTACATGGCTGCCAGTCCTCGGTTCATGCAAAATCTTAAGGTCCTCGGTCTGGTCCAAGGCACCAAACCGCCCAATAATTCATTAATCGATAACTAAAACTTGAAATGTAGCTATTCTTACTTTCCGCAGGCATCAACGTAGATTCTTATTCTGTGTTCTAGTGTGCTGCATGTACTGTGTCTGCATACCGCAGCACGCGACAAGGGCTTGCAGACGATAAATGTTACCGTTTCAGAGAGAAAAGCGACCAATGTGACGATCTGGCGTTATGTCGATCCGATAGTAAATGACGGAAACGGGAGATTTTGTTAGGTTTTTACTACATATTAACACTTCACACAATTTCTCGTGTTACGTGGCTGCCAGTCCTCGATTCATGCAAGATCTTAAGGTCCTCGGTATGTCCAAGGCACCAAACCGGCCAATAAATTATTAATCGATGACTAAAAGGTGAAATGTAGCTCTTCTTACTGCCCGATTGCATCAACGTAGATTCTTATTCTGTGTTCTAGTGTGCTGCTTGTACTGTGTCTGCATACCGCAGCACGCGACAAGGGCTTGCAGACGATAAATGTAACCGTTTCAGAGAGAAAAGCGACCAATATGACGATCTGGCGTTATGTCGATTCGATAGTAAATGACGGAAACGGGAGATTTTCTCAGGTTTTTACTACATATTAACACCTTTCACAATTTCGTGTGTTTCGTGGCTGCCATTTCTCGATTTATGCAAAATCTTAAGGTCCTCGATCATGTCCAAGGCACCAAACCGGCCAATAAGTCATTAATCGATAACTAAAACTTGAACTGCAGCTCTACTTACTGGGCGATTGCATAAACTTAGATGCTTCTTCAGTGTTCTACTGTGCCGCTTGTAATGACTCTGCATACCGCAGCACGCGACAAGGGCTTGCAGACGATAAATGTAACCGTTTCAGAGAGAAAAGCGACCAATTTGACCATCTGGCGTTATGTCGATTCGATAGTAAATGACGGAAACCGGAGATTTTCTTGGGTTTTTACTACATATTAACACTTTACACAATTTCTCGTGTTACCTGGCTGCCAGACCTCTTTTCATGCAAAATTTTAAGGTCCTCGTTCGGGTCCAAGGCACCAAACCGCCCAATAATTCATTAATCGGTAACTAAAACTTGAAATGTAGCTCTCCTTACTGGCCGTTTGCATCAACGTAGTTGCTTCTTCTGTGTTCTAGTGTGCTGCTAGTACTGTGTCTGCATACCGCATCACGCGACAAGGGCTTGCAGACCATAAATGTAACCGTTTCAGAGAGAAAAGCAAACATTTTGACTATCTGGAGTTATGCCGATTCGATAGTAAATGACGGAAACAGGAGATTATCTTATATTTTAACTACATATTAACACTTTCCACATTTACTCGTGTTACGTGGCTGCCAGTCCTCGGTTCATGCAAAATCTTAAGGTCCTCGGTAATGTCCAAGGCACCAATCCGGCCAATAATTTATTATTCGATAACTAAAAGATGAAATGTAGCTCATCTTACTGGCCGATTGCATAAACGTAGATTCTTATTCTGTGTTCTAGTGTGCTGCTTGTACTGTGTCTGCATACCGCAGCACGCGACAAGGGCTTGCAGACGATAAATGTAACCGTTTCAGAGAGTAAAGCGACCAATGTGCCGATCTGGCGTTATGTCGATTCGATAGTAAATGACGGAAACGGGAGATTTACTTAGGTTTTTACTACATATTAACACTTTACACAATTTCTCATGTTACGTGGCTGCCAGTCTTCGGTTCATGCAAAATCTTTAGGTCCTCGGTCTGGTCCAAGGCACCAAACCGGCCAATAATTCATTAATCGATAACTAAAACTTGAAATGTAGCTCTTCTTACTTTCCGCATGCATCAACGTAGATGCTTCTTCTGTGTTCTAGTGTGCTGCTTGTACTGTGTCTGCATACCGCAGCACGCGACAAGGGCTTGCAGACGATAAATGTAAATGTTTCGGAGAGAAAAGCGACCAATGTGACGATCTGGCGTTATGTCGATTCGATAGTAACTGACGGAAACGGGAGATTTTCTCAGGTTTTTACTACATATTAACACCTTTCACATTTTCTCGTGTTTCGTGGCTGCCATTTCTCGATTTATGCAAAATCTGAAGGTCCTCGATCATGTCCAAGGCTCCAAACCGGCCAATAAGTCATTAATCGATAACTTAAACTTGAAGTGCAGCTCTTCTTACTGGTCGATTGCATAAACTTAGATGCTTCATCAGTGTTCTACTGTGCTGCTTGTAGTGACTCTGCATACCGCAGAACGCGACAAGGGCTTGCAGACGTTCAATGTAACCGTTTCAGAGAGAAAAGCGACCAATGTGACGATCTGGCGTTATGTCGATTCCATAGTAAATGAAGGAAACGGGAGATTTTCTTAGGTTTTTACTACATATTAACGCTTTACACAATTTCTCGTGTTACGTGGCTGCCAGTCCTCGATTCATGAAAAATCTTAAGGACCTTGGTCATGTCCAAGGCACCAAACCGGTTAATAATTTATTAATCGACAACTAAAAGTTGAAGTGTAGCTCTTCTTACTGGCCGATTGCATCAACGTAGATTTTTATTCTGTGTTCTAGTGTGCTGCTTGTAGTGTGTCTGCATACCGCAGCACGCGACAAGGGCTTGCAGACGATAAATGTATCCGTTTCAGAGAGAAAAGCGACCAATGTGACGATCTGGCGTTATGTCGATTCGATAGTAAATGAAGGAAACGGGAGATTTTCTTAGGTTTTTACTACATATTAACACTTTACACAATTTCTCGTGTTACGTGGCTGCCAGTCCTCGATTCATGCAAAATCTTAAGGTCCTCGGTCATATCCAAGGCACCAAACCGGCCAATAATTTATTAATCGATAACTAAAAGTTGAAATGTAGCTCTTCTTACTGGCTGATTGCATCAACGTAGATTCTTATCTGTGTTCTAGCGTGCTGCTTGTACTGTGTCTGCATACCGCAGCACGTGACAAGGGCTTGCAGACGATAAATGTAACCGTTTCAGAGAGAAAAGCGACCAATGTGACGATCTGGCGTGATGTCGATTCGATAGTAAGTGAAGGAAACGGAAGATATTCTCAATTTTTTACTACATATTAACACTTTACACAATTTCTCGTGTTACGTGGCTACCAGTTCTCGATTCATGCAAAATCTAAAGGTCCGCGGTCATGTCCAAGGCACCAAACCGGCCAATAATTTATTAATCGATAACTAAAAGTTGAAATGTAGCTCTTCTTACTGGCTGATTGCATCAACGTAGATTCTTATTCTGTGTTCTAGTGTGCTGCTTGTACTGTGTCTGCATACCGCAGCACGCGACAAGTGCTTGCAGACGATAAATGTAACCGTTTCAGAGAGAAAAGCGACCAATGTGACAATCTGGCGTTATGTCGATTCGATAGTAAATGACGGAAACGGGAGATTTTCTTAGGTTTTTACTACATATTAACACTTTACAGAATTTCTCGAGTTACGTGGCTGCCAGACCTCGGTTCATGCAAAATCTTAAGGTCCTCGGTAATGTCCAAGGCACCAATCCGGCCAATAATTTATTATTCGATAACTAAAAGTTGAAATGTAGCTCATCTTACTGGCCGATTGCATCAACGTAGATTCTTATTCTGTGTTCTAGTGTGCTGCTTGTACTGTGTCTGCATACCGCAGCACGCGACAAGGGCTTGCAGACGATAAATGTAACCGTTTCAGAGAGTAAAGCGACCAATGTGACGATCTGGCGTTATGTCGATTCGATAGTAAATGACGTAAACGGGAGATTTACTTAGGTTTTTACTACATATTAACACTTTACACAATTTCTCATGTTACGTGGCTGCCAGTCTTCGGTTCATGCAAAATCTTTAGGTCCTCGGTCTGGTCCAAGGCACCAAACCGGCCAATAATTCATTAATCGATAACTAAAACTTGAAATGTAGCTCTTCTTACTTTCCGCATGCATCAACGTAGATGCTTCTTCTGTGTTCTAGTGTGCTGCTTGTACTGTGTCTGCATACCGCAGCACGCGACAAGGGCTTGCAGACGATAAATGTAAATGTTTCGGAGAGAAAAGCGACCAATGTGACGATCTGGCGTTATGTCGATTCGATAGTAAATGACGGAAACGGGAGATTTTCTCAGGTTTTTACTACATATTAACACCTTTCACATTTTCTCGTGTTACGTGGCTGCCATTTCTCGATTTATGCAAAATCTTAAGGTCCTCGATTATGTCCAAGGCACCAAACCGCCCAATAAGTCATTAATCGATAACTAAAACTTGAACTGCAGCTCTTCTTACTGGCGACTGCATAAACTTAGATGCTTCTTCAGTGTTCTACAGTGCCGCTTGTAGTGACTCTGCATTCCGCAGCACGCGACAACGACTTGCAGACCATAAATGTAACCGTTTCAGAGAGAAAAGCGACCAATGTGACGATCTGGCGTTATGTCGATTTGATAGTAAATGACGGAAACGGGAGATTTTCATACGTTTTTTCTACATATTAACACTTTACACAATTTCTCGTGTTACCTGGCTGCCAGTCCTCGGTTCATGCAAAATCTTAAGGTCCTCGGTCTGGTCCAAGGCACCAAACCGGCCAATAATTTATTAATCGATAACTAAAACTTGAAATGTAGCTCTTCTTACTGGCCGATTGCATCAACGTAGTTTCTTATTCTGTGTTCTAGTGTGCTGCTTGTACTGTGTCTGCATACCGCATCACGCGACAAGGGCTTGCAGACCATAAATGTAACCGTTTCAGAGAGAAAAGCAACCAATTTGACTATCTGGAGTTATGTCGATTCGATAGTAAATGACGGAAATAGGAGATTATCTTATATTTTTACTACATATTAACACTTTCCACATTTTCTCGTGTTACGTGGCTGCCAGTCCTCGGTTCATGCAAAATCTTAAGGTCCTCGGTCATGTCAAAGACATTAAACCGGCCAATAATTCGATAACTAAAACTTGAAGTGTAGCTCTTCGTATTGGCCGATTGCATCAACGTAGATTCTTATTCTGTGTTCTAGTGTGCTGCTTGTACTGTGTCTGCATACCGCAGCACGCGACAAGGGCTTGCAGACGATAAATGTAACCGTTTCAGAGAGAAAAGCGACCAATGTGACGATCTGGCGTTATGTCGATTCGATAGTAAATGACGGAAACATGAGACTTTCCTAGGTTTTTACTACGTATTAACCCCTTTCACATTTTCTCGTGTTACGTGGCTGCCAGTCCTCGGTTCATGCAAAATCTTAAGGTCCCCGGTCATGTCAAAGGCATTAAACCGGACAATAATTTAATTTTCGATAACTAAAACTTGAAGTGTAGCTCTTCTTATTGGCCGATTGCATCAACGTAGATTCTTATTCTGTGTTCTAGTGTGCTGCTTGTACTGTGTCTGCATACCGCAGCACGCGACAAGGGCTTGCAGACGATAAATGTAACCGTTTCAGAGAGAAAAGCGACCAATGTGACGATCTGGCGTTATGTCGATTTGATAGTAAATGACGGAAAAGGGAGATTTTCTTACGTTTTTACTACATATTAACACCTTTCACGTTTTCGCGTGTTACGTGGCTGCCAGTCCTCGAATCATGCAAAATCTTAAGGTACTGGGTCATGTCTAAGGCACCAAACCGGCCAATAATTTATTAATCGATAACTAAAAGTTGATATGTAGCTCTTCTTACTGGCCGATTGCATCAACGTAGATTCTTATTCTGTGTTCTAGTGTGCTGCTTGTACTGTGTCTGCATACCGCAGCACGCGACAATGGCTTGCAGACGATAAATGTAACCGTTTCAGAGAGAAATGCGACCAATGTGACGATATGGCGTTATGTCGATTCGATAGTAAAGGACGGACACAGGAGATTTTCTTACGTTATTACTACATATTAACACCTTTCACATTTTCTCGTGTTTCATGGCTGCCATTTCTCGATTTATGCAAAATCTGAAGGTCCTCGATCATGTCCAAGGCACCAAACCGGCCAATAAGTCATTAATCGATAACTTAAACTTGAAGTGCAGCTCTTCTTTCTGGTCGATTGCATAAGCTTAGATGCTTCATCAGTGTTCTACTGTGCTGCTTGTAGTGACTCTGCATACCGCAGAACGCGACAAGGGCTTGCAGACGTTCAATGTAACCGTTTCAGAGAGAAAAGCGACCAATGTGACGATCTGGCGTTATGTCGATTCCATAGTAAATGAAGGAAACGGGAGATTTTCTTAGGTTTTTACTACATATTAACGCTTTACACAATTTCTCGTGTTACGTGGCTGCCAGTCCTCGATTCATGCAAAATCTTAAGGTCCTTGGTCATGTCCAAGGCACCAAACCGGTTAATAATTTATTAATCGACAACTAAAAGTTGAAGTGTAGCTCTTCTTACTGGCCGATTGCATCAACGTAGATTTTTATTCTGTGTTCTAGTGTGCTGCTTGTAGTGTTTCTGCGCGTTATGTCGATTCCATAGTAAATGAAGGAAACGGGAGATTTTCTTAGGTTTTTACTACATATTAACTCTTTACACAATTTCTCGTGTTACGTGGCTACCAGTCCTCGATTCATGAAAAATCTTAAGGACCTTGGTCATGTCCAAGGCACCAAACCGGTTAATAATTTATTAATCGACAACTAAAAGTTGAAGTGTAGCTCTTCTTACTGGCCGATTGCATCAACGTAGATTTTTATTCTGTGTTCTAGTGTGCTGCTTGTAGTGTGTCTGCATACCGCAGCACGCGACAAGGGCTTGCAGACGATAAATGTATCCGTTTCAGAGAGAAAAGCGACCAATGTGACGATCTGGCGTTATGTCGATTCGATAGTAAATGAAGGAAACGGGAGAATTTCTTAGGTTTTTACTACATATTAACACTTTACACAATTTCTCCTGTTACGTGGCTGCCAGTCCTCGATTCATGCAAAATCTTAAAGTCCTCGGTCTTATCCAAGGCACCAAACCGGCCAATAATTTATTAATCGATAACTAAAAGTTGAAATGTAGCTCTTCTTACTGGCTGATTGCATCAACGTAGATTCTTATCTGTGTTCTAGCGTGCTGCTTGTACTGTGTCTGCATACCGCAGCACGTGACAAGGGCTTGCAGACGATAAATGTAACCGTTTCAGAGAGAAAAGCGACCAATGTGACGATCTGGCGTTATGTCGATTCGATAGTAAATGACGGAAACGGGAGATATTCTCAATTTTTTACTACATATTAACACTTTCACAATTTCTCGTGTTTCGTGGCTGCCATTTCTCTATTTATGTAAAATCTTAAGGTCCTCGATCATGTCCAAGGCACCAAAGCGGCCAATAAGTCATTAATCGATAACTAAAACTTGAACTGCAGCTCTACTTACTGGGCGATTGCATAATCTTAGATGCTTCTTCAGTGTTCAACTGTGCCGCTTGTAGTGACTCTGCATTCCGCAGCACGCGACAAGGGCTTGCAGACGATAAATTTAACCGTTTCAGAGAGAAAAGCGACCAATGAAACGATCTAACTTTATGTCGATTCGATAGTAAATGACGGAAACGGGAGATTTTCTTAGCTTTTTACTACGTATTAACACTTTTCACATTTTCCAGTGTTACGTGGCTGCCAGTCCTCGGTTCATGCAAAATCTTAAGGTCCTCGCTCTGGTCCAAGGCACCAAACCGGCCAATAATTCATTGATCGATAACTAAAACTTGAAATGTAGCTCTTCTTACTTTCCGCATGCATCAACGTAGATGCTTCTTCTGTGTTCTAGTGTGCTGCTTGTACTGTCTCCGCATACCACAGCACGCGACAAGGGCTTGCAGACGATAAATGTAACCGTTTCGGAGAGAAAAGCGACCAATGTGACGATCTGGCGTTATGTCAATTCCATTGTAAATGACTAAACGGGAGATTTTCTTACGTTTTTACTACATATTAACACTTTTCACGTGTTCTCGTGTTACGTGGCTGCCAGTCCTTGATTCATGCAAACTCCTAAGGTCCTCGGTCATGTCCAAGGCACCAAACCGTCCAATATGTTATTAATCGATAACTTAAAGTTGAAATGTAGCTATTCTTACTGGCCGATTGCATCAACGTAGATTTCTATTCTGTGTTCTAGTGTGCTGCTTGTACTGTGTCTGCATACCGCAGCACGCGATAAGGATTTACAGACGATAAACGTAACCGTTTCAGAGAGAAAAGCGACCAATGTGACGATCTGGCGTTATGTCGATTCAATAGTAAATGACGGAAACGGGAGATTTTCTTTGGTTTTTACTACGCATTAACACTTTTCACATTTTCTCGTGTTACGTGGCTGCCAGTCCTCAGTTCATGCAAAATCTTAAGGTCCTCGGTCATTCAAAGGCATTAAACCGGCCAATAATTCAATTTTCGATAACTAAAACTTGAAGTGTAGCTCTTCTTATTGGCCGATTACATCAACGTAGATTCTTATTCTGTGTTCTAGTGTGCTGCTTGTACTGTGTCTGCATACCGCAGCACGCGACAAGGGCTTGCAGACGATAAATGTAACCGTTTCAGAGAGAAAAGCGACCAATGTGACGATCTGGCGTTATGTCGATTCGATAGTAAATGACGGAAACAGGAGATTTTCCTAGGTTTTTACTACGTATTAACACGTTTCACATTTTCTCGTGTTACGTGGCTGCCAGTCCTCGGTTCATGCAAAATCTTAAGATCCACGGTCATGTCAAAGGCATTAAACCGGCCAATAATTCAATTTTCGATAACTAAAACTTCAAGTGTAGCTCTCCTTATTGGCCGATTGCATCAACGTAGATTCTTATTCTGTGTTCTAGTGTGCTGCTTGGACTGTGTCTGCATACCGCAGCACGCGACAAGGGCTTGCAGACGATAAATGTAACCGTTTCAGAGAGAAAAGCGACCTATGTGACGATCTGGCGTTATGTCGACTTGATAGTAAATGACGGAAAAGGGAGATTTTCTTACGTTTTTACTACATATTAACACCTTTAACGTTTTCTCGTGTTACGTGGGTGCCAGTCCTCGAATCATGCAAAATCTTCAGGTCCTCGGTCATGTCTAAGGCACCAAACCGGCCAATAATTTATTAATCGATAACTAAATGTTGAAATGTAGCCCTTCTTACTGGCCGATTGCATCAACGTAGATTCTTATTCTGTGTTCTAGTGTGCTGCTTGTACTGTGTCTGCATACCGCAGCACGCGACAAGGGCTTGCAGACGATAAATGTAACCGTTTCAGAGAGAAAAGCGACCAATGTGACGATCTGGCGTTATGTCGATTCGATAGTAAAGGACGGAAACGGGAGAATTTCTTAGGTTTTTACTACATATTAACACCTTTCACATTTTCTCGTGTTTCGTGGCTGCCTTTTCTCGATTTATGCAAATATCTGAAGGTCCTCGATCATGTCCAAGGCACCAAACCGACCAATAAGTCATTAATCAATAACTTAAACTTGAAGTGCAGCTCTTCTTACTGGGCGATTGCATAAACTTAGATGCTTCATCAGTGTTCTACTGTGCCGCTTGTAGTGACTCTGCATACCAAAGAACGCGACAAGGGCTTGTAGACGTTGAATGTAACCGTTTCAGAGAGAAAAGCGACCAATGTGACGATCTGGCGTTATGTCGATTCCATAGTAAATGACGGAAACGGGAGATTTTCTTAGGTTTTTAATACGTATTAGACTTTTCACATTTTCTCGTGTTACGTGGCTGCCAGTCCTCGGTTCATGCAAAATCTTAAGGTCCTCGGTCATGTCCAAGGCACCAAACCTGCCAATAATTCATTAATCGACAACTAAAACTTGAAATGTAGCTCTTCTTACTTTCCGCAGGCATCAACGTAGATGCATCTTCTGTGTTCTACTGTGCTGCTTGTACTGTCTCCGCATACCGCAGCACGCGACAAGGGCTTGCAGACGATAAATGTAACCGTTTCAGAGAGAAAAGCGACCAATGTGACGATCTAACGTTATGTCGATTCGATAGTAAATGACGGAAACGGGAGATTTTTTTAGGTTTTTACTAAATATTAACACTTTACACTATTTCTCGTGTTACGTGGCTGCCACTCCTCGGTTCATGCTAAATCTTAAGGACCTCGGTCATGTCCAAGGCACCAAACCGGCCAATAATTTATTAATCGATAACTAAAACTTGAAATGTAGCTCTTCTTACTGGCCGATTGCATCAACGTAGATTCTTATTCTGTGTTCTAGTGTGCTGCTTGTACTGTGTCTGCATACCGCAGCACGCGACAAGGGCTTGCAGACGATAAATGTAACCGTTTCAGAAAGAAAAGCGACCAATGTGACGATCTGGCGGTGTGTCGATTCGTTAGTAAATAACGGAAACGGGAGTTTTTTTTACGTTTTACTACATAGTAACACTTTCCACGTTTTCTCGTGTTACGTGGCTGCCAGTCCTCGATTCATGCAAAATCTTAAGGTCCTCGTTCATGTCCAAGGCACCAAACCGCCCAATAATTTATTAATCGATAACTAAAACTTGAAATGTAGCTATTCTTACTTTCCGCAGGCATCAACGTAGATTCTTATTCTGTGTTCTAGTGTGCTGCATGTACTGTGTCTGCATACCGCAGCACGCGACAAGGGCTTGCAGACGATAAATGTTACCGTTTCAGAGAGAAAAGCGACCAATGTGACGATCTGGCGTTATGTCGATCCGATAGTAAATGACGGAAACGGGAGATTTTGTTAGGTTTTTACTACATATTAACACTTCACACAATTTCTCGTGTTACGTGGCTGCCAGTCCTCGATTCATGCAAGATCTTAAGGTCCTCGGTATGTCCAAGGCACCAAACCGGCCAATAAATTATTAATCGATGACTAAAAGGTGAAATGTAGCTCTTCTTACTGCCCGATTGCATCAACGTAGATTCTTATTCTGTGTTCTAGTGTGCTGCTTGTACTGTGTCTGCATACCGCAGCACGCGACAAGGGCTTGCAGACGATAAATGTAACCGTTTCAGAGAGAAAAGCGACCAATATGACGATCTGGCGTTATGTCGATTCGATAGTAAATGACGGAAACGGGAGATTTTCTCAGGTTTTTACTACATATTAACACCTTTCACAATTTCGTGTGTTTCGTGGCTGCCATTTCTCGATTTATGCAAAATCTTAAGGTCCTCGATCATGTCCAAGGCACCAAACCGGCCAATAAGTCATTAATCGATAACTAAAACTTGAACTGCAGCTCTACTTACTGGGCGATTGCATAAACTTAGATGCTTCTTCAGTGTTCTACTGTGCCGCTTGTAATGACTCTGCATACCGCAGCACGCGACAAGGGCTTGCAGACGATAAATGTAACCGTTTCAGAGAGAAAAGCGACCAATGTGACCATCTGGCGTTATGTCGATTCGATAGTAAATGACGGAAACCGGAGATTTTCTTGGGTTTTTACTACATATTAACACTTTACACAATTTCTCGTGTTACCTGGCTGCCAGACCTCTTTTCATGCAAAATTTTAAGGTCCTCGTTCGGGTCCAAGGCACCAAACCGCCCAATAATTCATTAATCGGTAACTAAAACTTGAAATGTAGCTCTCCTTACTGGCCGTTTGCATCAACGTAGTTGCTTCTTCTGTGTTCTAGTGTGCTGCTAGTACTGTGTCTGCATACCGCATCACGCGACAAGGGCTTGCAGACCATAAATGTAACCGTTTCAGAGAGAAAAGCAAACATTTTGACTATCTGGAGTTATGCCGATTCGATAGTAAATGACGGAAACAGGAGATTATCTTATATTTTAACTACATATTAACACTTTCCACATTTACTCGTGTTACGTGGCTGCCAGTCCTCGGTTCATGCAAAATCTTAAGGTCCTCGGTAATGTCCAAGGCACCAATCCGGCCAATAATTTATTATTCGATAACTAAAAGATGAAATGTAGCTCATCTTACTGGCCGATTGCATAAACGTAGATTCTTATTCTGTGTTCTAGTGTGCTGCTTGTACTGTGTCTGCATACCGCAGCACGCGACAAGGGCTTGCAGACGATAAATGTAACCGTTTCAGAGAGTAAAGCGACCAATGTGCCGATCTGGCGTTATGTCGATTCGATAGTAAATGACGGAAACGGGAGATTTACTTAGGTTTTTACTACATATTAACACTTTACACAATTTCTCATGTTACGTGGCTGCCAGTCTTCGGTTCATGCAAAATCTTTAGGTCCTCGGTCTGGTCCAAGGCACCAAACCGGCCAATAATTCATTAATCGATAACTAAAACTTGAAATGTAGCTCTTCTTACTTTCCGCATGCATCAACGTAGATGCTTCTTCTGTGTTCTAGTGTGCTGCTTGTACTGTGTCTGCATACCGCAGCACGCGACAAGGGCTTGCAGACGATAAATGTAAATGTTTCGGAGAGAAAAGCGACCAATGTGACGATCTGGCGTTATGTCGATTCGATAGTAACTGACGGAAACGGGAGATTTTCTCAGGTTTTTACTACATATTAACACCTTTCACATTTTCTCGTGTTTCGTGGCTGCCATTTCTCGATTTATGCAAAATCTGAAGGTCCTCGATCATGTCCAAGGCTCCAAACCGGCCAATAAGTCATTAATCGATAACTTAAACTTGAAGTGCAGCTCTTCTTACTGGTCGATTGCATAAACTTAGATGCTTCATCAGTGTTCTACTGTGCTGCTTGTAGTGACTCTGCATACCTCAGAACGCGACAAGGGCTTGCAGACGTTCAATGTAACCGTTTCAGAGAGAAAAGCGACCAATGTGACGATCTGGCGTTATGTCGATTCCATAGTAAATGAAGGAAACGGGAGATTTTCTTAGGTTTTTACTACATATTAACGCTTTACACAATTACTCGTGTTACGTGGCTGCCAGTCCTCGATTCATGAAAAATCTTAAGGACCTTGGTCATGTCCAAGGCACCAAACCGGTTAATAATTTATTAATCGACAACTAAAAGTTGAAGTGTAGCTCTTCTTACTGGCCGATTGCATCAACGTAGATTTTTATTCTGTGTTCTAGTGTGCTGCTTGTAGTGTGTCTGCATACCGCAGCACGCGACAAGGGCTTGCAGACGATAAATGTATCCGTTTCAGAGAGAAAAGCGACCAATGTGACGATCTGGCGTTATGTCGATTCGATAGTAAATGAAGGAAACGGGAGATTTTCTTAGGTTTTTACTACATATTAACACTTTACACAATTTCTCGTGTTACGTGGCTGCCAGTCCTCGATTCATGCAAAATCTTAAGGTCCTCGGTCATATCCAAGGCACCAAACCGGCCAATAATTTATTAATCGATAACTAAAAGTTGAAATGTAGCTCTTCTTACTGGCTGATTGCATCAACGTAGATTCTTATCTGTGTTCTAGCGTGCTGCTTGTACTGTGTCTGCATACCGCAGCACGTGACAAGGGCTTGCAGACGATAAATGTAACCGTTTCAGAGAGAAAAGCGACCAATGTGACGATCTGGCGTGATGTCGATTCGATAGTAAGTGAAGGAAACGGAAGATATTCTCAATTTTTTACTACATATTAACACTTTACACAATTTCTCGTGTTACGTGGCTACCAGTTCTCGATTCATGCAAAATCTAAAGGTCCGCGGTCATGTCCAAGGCACCAAACCGGCCAATAATTTATTAATCGATAACTAAAAGTTGAAATGTAGCTCTTCTTACTGGCTGATTGCATCAACGTAGATTCTTATTCTGTGTTCTAGTGTGCTGCTTGTACTGTGTCTGCATACCGCAGCACGCGACAAGTGCTTGCAGACGATAAATGTAACCGTTTCAGAGAGAAAAGCGACCAATGTGACAATCTGGCGTTATGTCGATTCGATAGTAAATGACGGAAACGGGAGATTTTCTTAGGTTTTTACTACATATTAACACTTTACAGAATTTCTCGAGTTACGTGGCTGCCAGACCTCGGTTCATGCAAAATCTTAAGGTCCTCGGTAATGTCCAAGGCACCAATCCGGCCAATAATTTATTATTCGATAACTAAAAGTTGAAATGTAGCTCATCTTACTGGCCGATTGCATCAACGTAGATTCTTATTCTGTGTTCTAGTGTGCTGCTTGTACTGTGTCTGCATACCGCAGCACGCGACAAGGGCTTGCAGACGATAAATGTAACCGTTTCAGAGAGTAAAGCGACCAATGTGACGATCTGGCGTTATGTCGATTCGATAGTAAATGACGTAAACGGGAGATTTACTTAGGTTTTTACTACATATTAACACTTTACACAATTTCTCATGTTACGTGGCTGCCAGTCTTCGGTTCATGCAAAATCTTTAGGTCCTCGGTCTGGTCCAAGGCACCAAACCGGCCAATAATTCATTAATCGATAACTAAAACTTGAAATGTAGCTCTTCTTACTTTCCGCATGCATCAACGTAGATGCTTCTTCTGTGTTCTAGTGTGCTGCTTGTACTGTGTCTGCATACCGCAGCACGCGACAAGGGCTTGCAGACGATAAATGTAAATGTTTCGGAGAGAAAAGCGACCAATGTGACGATCTGGCGTTATGTCGATTCGATAGTAAATGACGGAAACGGGAGATTTTCTCAGGTTTTTACTACATATTAACACCTTTCACATTTTCTCGTGTTACGTGGCTGCCATTTCTCGATTTATGCAAAATCTTAAGGTCCTCGATTATGTCCAAGGCACCAAACCGCCCAATAAGTCATTAATCGATAACTAAAACTTGAACTGCAGCTCTTCTTACTGGCGACTGCATAAACTTAGATGCTTCTTCAGTGTTCTACAGTGCCGCTTGTAGTGACTCTGCATTCCGCAGCACGCGACAACGACTTGCAGACCATAAATGTAACCGTTTCAGAGAGAAAAGCGACCAATGTGACGATCTGGCGTTATGTCGATTTGATAGTAAATGACGGAAACGGGAGATTTTCATACGTTTTTTCTACATATTAACACTTTACACAATTTCTCGTGTTACCTGGCTGCCAGTCCTCGGTTCATGCAAAATCTTAAGGTCCTCGGTCTGGTCCAAGGCACCAAACCGGCCAATAATTTATTAATCGATAACTAAAACTTGAAATGTAGCTCTTCTTACTGGCCGATTGCATCAACGTAGTTTCTTATTCTGTGTTCTAGTGTGCTGCTTGTACTGTGTCTGCATACCGCATCACGCGACAAGGGCTTGCAGACCATAAATGTAACCGTTTCAGAGAGAAAAGCAACCAATTTGACTATCTGGAGTTATGTCGATTCGATAGTAAATGACGGAAATAGGAGATTATCTTATATTTTTACTACATATTAACACTTTCCACATTTTCTCGTGTTACGTGGCTGCCAGTCCTCGGTTCATGCAAAATCTTAAGGTCCTCGGTCATGTCAAAGACATTAAACCGGCCAATAATTCGATAACTAAAACTTGAAGTGTAGCTCTTCGTATTGGCCGATTGCATCAACGTAGATTCTTATTCTGTGTTCTAGTGTGCTGCTTGTACTGTGTCTGCATACCGCAGCACGCGACAAGGGCTTGCAGACGATAAATGTAACCGTTTCAGAGAGAAAAGCGACCAATGTGACGATCTGGCGTTATGTCGATTCGATAGTAAATGACGGAAACATGAGACTTTCCTAGGTTTTTACTACGTATTAACCCCTTTCACATTTTCTCGTGTTACGTGGCTGCCAGTCCTCGGTTCATGCAAAATCTTAAGGTCCCCGGTCATGTCAAAGGCATTAAACCGGACAATAATTTAATTTTCGATCACTAAAACTTGAAGTGTAGCTCTTCTTATTGGCCGATTGCATCAACGTAGATTCTTATTCTGTGTTCTAGTGTGCTGCTTGTACTGTGTCTGCATACCGCAGCACGCGACAAGGGCTTGCAGACGATAAATGTAACCGTTTCAGAGAGAAAAGCGACCAATGTGACGATCTGGCGTTATGTCGATTTGATAGTAAATGACGGAAAAGGGAGATTTTCTTACGTTTTTACTACATATTAACACCTTTCACGTTTTCGCGTGTTACGTGGCTGCCAGTCCTCGAATCATGCAAAATCTTAAGGTACTGGGTCATGTCTAAGGCACCAAACCGGCCAATAATTTATTAATCGATAACTAAAAGTTGATATGTAGCTCTTCTTACTGGCCGATTGCATCAACGTAGATTCTTATTCTGTGTTCTAGTGTGCTGCTTGTACTGTGTCTGCATACCGCAGCACGCGACAATGGCTTGCAGACGATAAATGTAACCGTTTCAGAGAGAAATGCGACCAATGTGACGATATGGCGTTATGTCGATTCGATAGTAAAGGACGGACACAGGAGATTTTCTTACGTTATTACTACATATTAACACCTTTCACATTTTCTCGTGTTTCATGGCTGCCATTTCTCGATTTATGCAAAATCTGAAGGTCCTCGATCATGTCCAAGGCACCAAACCGGCCAATAAGTCATTAATCGATAACTTAAACTTGAAGTGCAGCTCTTCTTTCTGGTCGATTGCATAAGCTTAGATGCTTCATCAGTGTTCTACTGTGCTGCTTGTAGTGACTCTGCATACCGCAGAACGCGACAAGGGCTTGCAGACGTTCAATGTAACCGTTTCAGAGAGAAAAGCGACCAATGTGACGATCTGGCGTTATGTCGATTCCATAGTAAATGAAGGAAACGGGAGATTTTCTTAGGTTTTTACTACATATTAACGCTTTACACAATTTCTCGTGTTACGTGGCTGCCAGTCCTCGATTCATGCAAAATCTTAAGGTCCTTGGTCATGTCCAAGGCACCAAACCGGTTAATAATTTATTAATCGACAACTAAAAGTTGAAGTGTAGCTCTTCTTACTGGCCGATTGCATCAACGTAGATTTTTATTCTGTGTTCTAGTGTGCTGCTTGTAGTGTTTCTGCGCGTTATGTCGATTCCATAGTAAATGAAGGAAACGGGAGATTTTCTTAGGTTTTTACTACATATTAACGCTTTACACAATTTCTCGTGTTACGTGGCTACCAGTCCTCGATTCATGAAAAATCTTAAGGACCTTGGTCATGTCCAAGGCACCAAACCGGTTAATAATTTATTAATCGACAACTAAAAGTTGAAGTGTAGCTCTTCTTACTGGCCGATTGCATCAACGTAGATTTTTATTCTGTGTTCTAGTGTGCTGCTTGTAGTGTGTCTGCATACCGCAGCACGCGACAAGGGCTTGCAGACGATAAATGTATCCGTTTCAGAGAGAAAAGCGACCAATGTGACGATCTGGCGTTATGTCGATTCGATAGTAAATGAAGGAAACGGGAGAATTTCTTAGGTTTTTACTACATATTAACACTTTACACAATTTCTCCTGTTACGTGGCTGCCAGTCCTCGATTCATGCAAAATCTTAAAGTCCTCGGTCTTATCCAAGGCACCAAACCGGCCAATAATTTATTAATCGATAACTAAAAGTTGAAATGTAGCTCTTCTTACTGGCTGATTGCATCAACGTAGATTCTTATCTGTGTTCTAGCGTGCTGCTTGTACTGTGTCTGCATACCGCAGCACGTGACAAGGGCTTGCAGACGATAAATGTAACCGTTTCAGAGAGAAAAGCGACCAATGTGACGATCTGGCGTTATGTCGATTCGATAGTAAATGACGGAAACGGGAGATATTCTCAATTTTTTACTACATATTAACACTTTCACAATTTCTCGTGTTTCGTGGCTGCCATTTCTCTATTTATGTAAAATCTTAAGGTCCTCGATCATGTCCAAGGCACCAAAGCGGCCAATAAGTCATTAATCGATAACTAAAACTTGAACTGCAGCTCTACTTACTGGGCGATTGCATAATCTTAGATGCTTCTTCAGTGTTCAACTGTGCCGCTTGTAGTGACTCTGCATTCCGCAGCACGCGACAAGGGCTTGCAGACGATAAATTTAACCGTTTCAGAGAGAAAAGCGACCAATGAAACGATCTAACTTTATGTCGATTCGATAGTAAATGACGGAAACGGGAGATTTTCTTAGCTTTTTACTACGTATTAACACTTTTCACATTTTCCAGTGTTACGTGGCTGCCAGTCCTCGGTTCATGCAAAATCTTAAGGTCCTCGCTCTGGTCCAAGGCACCAAACCGGCCAATAATTCATTGATCGATAACTAAAACTTGAAATGTAGCTCTTCTTACTTTCCGCATGCATCAACGTAGATGCTTCTTCTGTGTTCTAGTGTGCTGCTTGTACTGTCTCCGCATACCACAGCACGCGACAAGGGCTTGCAGACGATAAATGTAACCGTTTCGGAGAGAAAAGCGACCAATGTGACGATCTGGCGTTATGTCAATTCCATTGTAAATGACTAAACGGGAGATTTTCTTACGTTTTTACTACATATTAACACTTTTCACGTGTTCTCGTGTTACGTGGCTGCCAGTCCTTGATTCATGCAAACTCCTAAGGTCCTCGGTCATGTCCAAGGCACCAAACCGTCCAATATGTTATTAATCGATAACTTAAAGTTGAAATGTAGCTCTTCTTACTGGCCGATTGCATCAACGTAGATTTCTATTCTGTGTTCTAGTGTGCTGCTTGTACTGTGTCTGCATACCGCAGCACGCGATAAGGATTTACAGACGATAAACGTAACCGTTTCAGAGAGAAAAGCGACCAATGTGACGATCTGGCGTTATGTCGATTCAATAGTAAATGACGGAAACGGGAGATTTTCTTTGGTTTTTACTACGTATTAACACTTTTCACATTTTCTCGTGTTACGTGGCTGCCAGTCCTCAGTTCATGCAAAATCTTAAGGTCCTCGGTCATTCAAAGGCATTAAACCGGCCAATAATTCAATTTTCGATAACTAAAACTTGAAGTGTAGCTCTTCTTATTGGCCGATTACATCAACGTAGATTCTTATTCTGTGTTCTAGTGTGCTGCTTGTACTGTGTCTGCATACCGCAGCACGCGACAAGGGCTTGCAGACGATAAATGTAACCGTTTCAGAGAGAAAAGCGACCAATGTGACGATCTGGCGTTATGTCGATTCGATAGTAAATGACGGAAACAGGAGATTTTCCTAGGTTTTTACTACGTATTAACACGTTTCACATTTTCTCGTGTTACGTGGCTGCCAGTCCTCGGTTCATGCAAAATCTTAAGATCCACGGTCATGTCAAAGGCATTAAACCGGCCAATAATTCAATTTTCGATAACTAAAACTTCAAGTGTAGCTCTCCTTATTGGCCGATTGCATCAACGTAGATTCTTATTCTGTGTTCTAGTGTGCTGCTTGGACTGTGTCTGCATACCGCAGCACGCGACAAGGGCTTGCAGACGATAAATGTAACCGTTTCAGAGAGAAAAGCGACCTATGTGACGATCTGGCGTTATGTCGACTTGATAGTAAATGACGGAAAAGGGAGATTTTCTTACGTTTTTACTACATATTAACACCTTTAACGTTTTCTCGTGTTACGTGGGTGCCAGTCCTCGAATCATGCAAAATCTTCAGGTCCTCGGTCATGTCTAAGGCACCAAACCGGCCAATAATTTATTAATCGATAACTAAATGTTGAAATGTAGCCCTTCTTACTGGCCGATTGCATCAACGTAGATTCTTATTCTGTGTTCTAGTGTGCTGCTTGTACTGTGTCTGCATACCGCAGCACGCGACAAGGGCTTGCAGACGATAAATGTAACCGTTTCAGAGAGAAAAGCGACCAATGTGACGATCTGGCGTTATGTCGATTCGATAGTAAAGGACGGAAACGGGAGAATTTCTTAGGTTTTTACTACATATTAACACCTTTCACATTTTCTCGTGTTTCGTGGCTGCCTTTTCTCGATTTATGCAAATATCTGAAGGTCCTCGATCATGTCCAAGGCACCAAACCGACCAATAAGTCATTAATCGATAACTTAAACTTGAAGTGCAGCTCTTCTTACTGGGCGATTGCATAAACTTAGATGCTTCATCAGTGTTCTACTGTGCCGCTTGTAGTGACTCTGCATACCAAAGAACGCGACAAGGGCTTGTAGACGTTGAATGTAACCGTTTCAGAGAGAAAAGCGACCAATGTGACGATCTGGCGTTATGTCGATTCCATAGTAAATGACGGAAACGGGAGATTTTCTTAGGTTTTTAATACGTATTAGACTTTTCACATTTTCTCGTGTTACGTGGCTGCCAGTCCTCGGTTCATGCAAAATCTTAAGGTCCTCGGTCATGTCCAAGGCACCAAACCTGCCAATAATTCATTAATCGACAACTAAAACTTGAAATGTAGCTCTTCTTACTTTCCGCAGGCATCAACGTAGATGCATCTTCTGTGTTCTACTGTGCTGCTTGTACTGTCTCCGCATACCGCAGCACGCGACAAGGGCTTGCAGACGATAAATGTAACCGTTTCAGAGAGAAAAGCGACCAATGTGACGATCTAACGTTATGTCGATTCGATAGTAAATGACGGAAACGGGAGATTTTTTTAGGTTTTTACTAAATATTAACACTTTACACTATTTCTCGTGTTACGTGGCTGCCACTCCTCGGTTCATGCTAAATCTTAAGGACCTCGGTCATGTCCAAGGCACCAAACCGGCCAATAATTTATTAATCGATAACTAAAACTTGAAATGTAGCTCTTCTTACTGGCCGATTGCATCAACGTAGATTCTTATTCTGTGTTCTAGTGTGCTGCTTGTACTGTGTCTGCATACCGCAGCACGCGACAAGGGCTTGCAGACGATAAATGTAACCGTTTCAGAAAGAAAAGCGACCAATGTGACGATCTGGCGGTGTGTCGATTCGTTAGTAAATAACGGAAACGGGAGTTTTTTTTACGTTTTACTACATAGTAACACTTTCCACGTTTTCTCGTGTTACGTGGCTGCCAGTCCTCGATTCATGCAAAATCTTAAGGTCCTCGTTCATGTCCAAGGCACCAAACCGCCCAATAATTTATTAATCGATAACTAAAAGTTGAAATGTAGCAATTCTTACTGGCCGATTGCATCAACGTAGATTCTCATTCTGTGTTCTAGTGTGCTGCTTGTACTGTGTCTGCATACCGCAGCACGCGACCAGGGCATGCAGACGATAAATGTAACCGTTTCAGAGAGAAAAGTGACCAATGTGACGATTTGGCGTTATATCGATTCGATAGTAAATGACGGAAACGGGAGATTTTCTTAGGTTTTTAATACGTATTACACTTTTCACAATTTCTCGTGTTACGTGGCTGGCAGTCCTCGATTCTTGCAAAATCTTAAGGTCCTCGGTCATGTCCAAGGCACCAAATCGGCCAATAATTTATTAATCGATAACTAAAAGTTGAAATGTAGCTCTTCTTACTGGCCGATTGCATCAACGTAGATTCTCATTCTGTGTTCTAGTGTGCTGCTTGTACTGTGTCTGCATACCGCAGCACGCGACCAGGGCTTGCAGACTATAAATGTAACCGTTTCAGAGAGAAAAGCGACCAATGTGACGATCTGGCGTTATGTCGATTCGACAGTAAATAACGGAAACGGGAGATTTTTTACGTTTTTACTACATAGTAACACCTTTCACATTTTCTGGTGTTACGTGGCTGCCATTTCTCGATTTATGCAAAATCTTAAGGTCCTCGACCTTGTCCAAGGCACCAACCCGGCCAATAAGTCTTTAATCGATAATTAAAATTTGAACTGCAGCTCTACTTACTGGGCGATTGCATGAACTTAGATGCTTCTTCAGTGTTCTACTCTGCCGCTTGTAGTGACTCTGCATACCGCAGCACGCGACAAGGGCTTGCAGACGATAAATGTAACCGTCTCAGAGAGAAAAGCGACCAATGTGACGATCTGGCGTTATGTCGATTCGATAGTAAATAACGGAAACGGGAGATTTTCTTAGGCTTTTACTACATATTAACACCTTTCACGTTTTCTCGTGTTACGTGGCTGCCAGTCCTCGAATCATGCAAAATCTTAAGGTCCTCGGTCATGTCCAAGGCACCAAACCGGCCAATAATTTATTAATCGATAACTAAAAGTTGAAAACTAGCTCTTCTTACTGGCCGATTGCATCAACGTAGATTCTTATTCTGTGTTCTAGTGTGCTGCTTGTACTGTGTGTGCATACCGCAGCACGCGACAAGGGCTTGCAGACGATAAATTTAACCGTTTCAGAGAGAAAAGCGACCAATGTGACGATCTGGCGTTGTGTCGATTCGATAGTAAATAACGAAAACGGGAGATTTTCTTACGTTTTTACTACATAGTAACACCTTTCACATTTTCTCGTGTTACGTGGCTGCCATTTCTTGATTTATGCAAAATCTTAAGGTCCTCATTCATGTCCAAGGCACCAAACCGCCCAATAATTTATTAATCGATAACTAAAAGTTGAAATGTAGCTCTTCTTACTGGCCGATTGCATCAACGTAGATTCTTATTCTGTGTTCTAGTGTGCTCCTTGTACTCTGTCTGCATACCGCAGCACGCGACCAGGGCATGCTGACGATAAATGTAACCGTTTCAGAGAGAAAAGCGACCAATGTGACGATCTGGCGTTATATCGATTCGATAGTAAATGACGGAAACGGGAGATTTTCTTAGGTTTTTAATACGTATTACACTTTTCACAATTTCTCGTGTTACGTGGCTGGCAGTCCTCGATTCTTGCAAAATCTTAAGGTCCTCGGTCATGTCCAAGGCACCAAACCGGCCAATAATTTATTAATCGATAACTAAAAGTTGAAATGTAGCTCTTCTTACTGGCCGATTGCATCAACGTAGATTCTCATTCTGTGTTCTAGTGTGCTGCTTGTACTGTGTCTGCATACCTCAGCACGCGACCAGGGCTTGCAGACTATAAATGTAACCGTTTCAGAGAGAAAAGCGACCAATGTGACGATCTCGCGTTATGTCGATTCGATAGTAAATAACGGAAACGGGAGATTTTCTTTCGTTTTTACTACATAGTAACACCTTTCACATTTTCTCGTGTTACGTGGCTGCCATTTCTCGATTTATGCAAAATCTTAAGGTTCTCGATCTTGTCCAAGGCACCAACCCGGCCAATAAGTCTTTAATCGATAATTAAAATTTGAACTGCAGCTCTACTTACTGGGCGATTGCATGAACTTCAGTGTTCTACTCTGCCGCTTGTAGTGACTCTGCATACCGCAGCACGCGACAAGGGCTTGCAGCCGATAAATGTAACCGTCTCAGAGAGAAAAGCGACCAATGTGACGATCTGGCGTTATGTCGATTCGATAGTAAATAACGGAAACGGGAGATTTTCTTAGGTTTTTACTACATATTAACACCTTTCACGTTTTCTCGTGTTACGTGGCTGACAGTCCTCGAATCATGCAAAATCTTAAGGTCCTCGGTCATGTCCAAGGCACCAAACCGGCCAATAATTTATTAATCGATAACTAAAACTTGAAATGTAGCTCTTCTTACTGGCCGATTGCATCAACGTAGATTCTTATTCTGTGTTCTAGTGTGCTGCTTGTACTGTGTCTGCATACCGCAGCACGCGACAAGGGCTTGCAGACGATAAATGTAACCGTTTCAGAAAGAAAAGCGACCAATGTGACGATCTGGCGTTGTGTCGATTCGATAGTAAATAACGGAAACGGGAGTTTTTTTTACGTTTTACTACATAGTAACACCTTTCACATTTTCTCGTGTTACGTGGCTGCCATTTCTCGATTTATGCAAAATCTTAAGGTCCTCGATCATGTCCAAGGCACCAACCCGGCCAATAAGTCATTAATCCATAACTAAAACTTGAACTGCAGCTCTACTTACTGAGCGATTGCATAAACTCAGATGCTTCTTCAGTGTTCTACTGTGCCGCTTGTAGTGACTCTGTATACCGCAACACGCGACAAGGGCTTGCAGACGATAAATGTAACCGTTTCAGAGAGAAAAGCGACCAATGTGACGGTCTGGCGTTACGTCGATTCGATAGTAAATGACGGAAACGGGAGATTTTCTTACTTTTTTACTACATATTAACACTTTCCACGTTTTCTCGTGTTACGTGGCTGCCAGTCCTCGGTTCATGCAAAATCTTAAGGTCCTCGGTCATGTCAAAGACATTAAACCGGCCAATAATTCGATAACTAAAACTTGAAGTGTAGCTCTTCGTATTGGCCGATTGCATCAACGTAGATTCTTATTCTGTGTTCTAGTGTGCTGCTTGTACTGTGTCTGCATACCGCAGCACGCGACAAGGGCTTGCAGACGATAAATGTAACCGTTTCAGAGAGAAAAGCGACCAATGTGACGATCTGGCGTTATGTCGATTCGATAGTAAATGACGGAAACATGAGACTTTCCTAGGTTTTTACTACGTATTAACCCCTTTCACATTTTCTCGTGTTACGTGGCTGCCAGTCCTCGGTTCATGCAAAATCTTAAGGTCCCCGGTCATGTCAAAGGCATTAAACCGGCCAATAATTTAATTTTCGATAACTAAAACTTGAAGTGTAGCTCTTCTTATTGGCCGATTGCATCAACGTAGATTCTTATTCTGTGTTCTAGTGTGCTGCTTGTACTGTGTCTGCATACCGCAGCACGCGACAAGGGCTTGCAGACGATAAATGTAACCGTTTCAGAGAGAAAAGCGACCAATGTGACGATCTGGCGTTATGTCGATTTGATAGTAAATGACGGAAAAGGGAGATTTTCTTACGTTTTTACTACATATTAACACCTTTCACGTTTTCGCGTGTTACGTGGCTGCCAGTCCTCGAATCATGCAAAATCTTAAGGTACTGGGTCATGTCTAAGGCACCAAACCGGCCAATAATTTATTAATCGATAACTAAAAGTTGATATGTAGCTCTTCTTACTGGCCGATTGCATCAACGTAGATTCTTATTCTGTGTTCTAGTGTGCTGCTTGTACTGTGTCTGCATACCGCAGCACGCGACAATGGCTTGCAGACGATAAATGTAACCGTTTCAGAGAGAAATGCGACCAATGTGACGATCTGGCGTTATGTCGATTCGATAGTAAAGGACGGACACAGGAGATTTTCTTACGTTATTACTACATATTAACACCTTTCACATTTTCTCGTGTTTCATGGCTGCCATTTCTCGATTTATGCAAAATCTGAAGGTCCTCGATCATGTCCAAGGCACCAAACCGGCCAATAAGTCATTAATCGATAACTTAAACTTGAAGTGCAGCTCTCCTTTCTGGTCGATTGCATAAGCTTAGATGCTTCATCAGTGTTCTACTGTGCTGCTTGTAGTGACTCTGCATACCGCAGAACGCGACAAGGGCTTGCAGACGTTCAATGTAACCGTTTCAGAGAGAAAAGCGACCAATGTGACGATCTGGCGTTATGTCGATTCCATAGTAAATGAAGGAAACGGGAGATTTTCTTAGGTTTTTACTACATATTAACGCTTTACACAATTTCTCGTGTTACGTGGCTGCCAGTCCTCGATTCATGCAAAATCTTAAGGTCCTTGGTCATGTCCAAGGCACCAAACCGGTTAATAATTTATTAATCGACAACTAAAAGTTGAAGTGTAGCTCTTCTTACTGGCCGATTGCATCAACGTAGATTTTTATTCTGTGTTCTAGTGTGCTGCTTGTAGTGTGTCTGCGCGTTATGTCGATTCCATAGTAAATGAAGGAAACGGGAGATTTTCTTAGGTTTTTACTACATATTAACGCTTTACACAATTTCTCGTGTTACGTGGCTGCCAGTCCTCGATTCATGAAAAATCTTAAGGACCTTGGTCATGTCCAAGGCACCAAACCGGTTAATAATTTATTAATCGACAACTAAAAGTTGAAGTGTAGCTTTTCTTACTGGCCGATTGCATCAACGTAGATTTTTATTCTGTGTTCTAGTGTGCTGCTTGTAGTGTGTCTGCATACCGCAGCACGCGACAAGGGCTTGCAGACGATAAATGTATCCGTTTCAGAGAGAAAAGCGACCAATGTGACGATCTGGCGTTATGTCGATTCGATAGTAAATGAAGGAAACGGGAGAATTTCTTAGGTTTTTACTACATATTAACACTTTACACAATTTCTCCTGTTACGTGGCTGCCAGTCCTCGATTCATGCAAAATCTTAAAGTCCTCGGTCATATCCAAGGCACCAAACCGGCCAATAATTTATTAATCGATAACTAAAAGTTGAAATGTAGCTCTTCTTACTGGCTGATTGCATCAACGTAGATTCTTATCTGTGTTCTAGCGTGCTGCTTGTACTGTGTCTGCATACCGCAGCACGTGACAAGGGCTTGCAGACGATAAATGTAACCGTTTCAGAGAGAAAAGCGACCAATGTGACGATCTGGCGTTATGTCGATTCGATAGTAAATGACGGAAACGGGAGATATTCTCAATTTTTTACTACATATTAACACTTTCACAATTTCTCGTGTTTCGTGGCTGCCATTTCTCTATTTATGTATAATCTTAAGGTCCTCGATCATGTCCAAGGCACCAAAGCGGCCAATAAGTCATTAATCGATAACTAAAACTTGAACTGCAGCTCTACTTACTGGGCGATTGCATAATCTTAGATGCTTCTTCAGTGTTCAACTGTGCCGCTTGTAGTGACTCTGCATTCCGCAGCACGCGACAAGGGCTTGCAGACGATAAATTTAACCGTTTCAGAGAGAAAAGCGACCAATGAAACGATCTAACTTTATGTCGATTCGATAGTAAATGACGGAAACGGGAGATTTTCTTAGCTTTTTACTACGTATTAACACTTTTCACATTTTCCAGTGTTACGTGGCTGCCAGTCCTCGGTTCATGCAAAATCTTAAGGTCCTCGCTCTGGTCCAAGGCAACAAACCGGCCAATAATTCATTGATCGATAACTAAAACTTGAAATGTAGCTCTTCTTACTTTCCGCATGCATCAACGTAGATGCTTCTTCTGTGTTCTAGTGTGCTGCTTGTACTGTCTCCGCATACCACAGCACGCGACAAGGGCTTGCAGACGATAAATGTAACCGTTTCGGAGAGAAAAGCGACCAATGTGACGATCTGGCGTTATGTCAATTCCATTGTAAATGACTAAACGGGAGATTTTCTTACGTTTTTACTACATATTAACACTTTTCACGTGTTCTCGTGTTACGTGGCTGCCAGTCCTTGATTCATGCAAACTCCTAAGGTCCTCGGTCATGTCCAAGGCACCAAACCGTCCAATATGTTATTAATCGATAACTTAAAGTTGAAATGTAGCTCTTCTTACTGGCCGATTGCATCAACGTAGATTTCTATTCTGTGTTCTAGTGTGCTGCTTGTACTGTGTCTGCATACCGCAGCATGCGATAAGGATTTACAGACGATAAACGTAACCGTTTCAGAGAGAAAAGCGACCAATGTGACGATCTGGCGTTATGTCGATTCAATAGTAAATGACGGAAACGGGAGATTTTCTTTGGTTTTTACTACGTATTAACACTTTTCACATTTTCTCGTGTTACGTGGCTGCCAGTCCTCAGTTCATGCAAAATCTTAAGGTCCTCGGTCATTCAAAGGCATTAAACCGGCCAATAATTCAATTTTCGATAACTAAAACTTGAAGTGTAGCTCTTCTTATTGGCCGATTACATCAACGTAGATTCTTATTCTGTGTTCTAGTGTGCTGCTTGTACTGTGTCTGCATACCGCAGCACGCGACAAGGGCTTGCAGACGATAAATGTAACCGTTTCAGAGAGAAAAGCGACCAATGTGACGATCTGGCGTTATGTCGATTCGATAGTAAATGACGGAAACAGGAGATTTTCCTAGGTTTTTACTACGTATTAACACGTTTCACATTTTCTCGTGTTACGTGGCTGCCAGTCCTCGGTTCATGCAAAATCTTAAGATCCACGGTCATGTCAAAGGCATTAAACCGGCCAATAATTCAATTTTCGATAACTAAAACTTCAAGTGTAGCTCTCCTTATTGGCCGATTGCATCAACGTAGATTCTTATTCTGTGTTCTAGTGTGCTGCTTGGACTGTGTCTGCATACCGCAGCACGCGACAAGGGCTTGCAGACGATAAATGTAACCGTTTCAGAGAGAAAAGCGACCTATGTGACGATCTGGCGTTATGTCGACTTGATAGTAAATGACGGAAAAGGGAGATTTTCTTACGTTTTTACTACATATTAACACCTTTAACGTTTTCTCGTGTTACGTGGCTGCCAGTCCTCGAATCATGCAAAATCTTCAGGTCCTCGGTCATGTCTAAGGCACCAAACCGGCCAATAATTTATTAATCGATAACTAAATGTTGAAATGTAGCCCTTCTTACTGGCCGATTGCATCAACGTAGATTCTTATTCTGTGTTCTAGTGTGCTGCTTGTACTGTGTCTGCATACCGCAGCACGCGACAAGGGCTTGCAGACGATAAATGTAACCGTTTCAGAGAGAAAAGCGACCAATGTGACGATCTGGCGTTATGTCGATTCGATAGTAAAGGACGGAAACGGGAGAATTTCTTAGGTTTTTACTACATATTAACACCTTTCACATTTTCTCGTGTTTCGTGGCTGCCTTTTCTCGATTTATGCAAATATCTGAAGGTCCTCAATCATGTCCAAGGCACCAAACCGACCAATAAGTCATTAATCGATAACTTAAACTTGAAGTGCAGCTCTTCTTACTGGGCGATTGCATAAACTTAGATGCTTCATCAGTGTTCTACTGTGCCGCTTGTAGTGACTCTGCATACCAAAGAACGCGACAAGGGCTTGTAGACGTTGAATGTAACCGTTTCAGAGAGAAAAGCGACCAATGTGACGATCTGGCGTTATGTCGATTCCATAGTAAATGACGGAAACGGGAGATTTTCTTAGGTTTTTAATACGTATTAGACTTTTCACATTTTCTCGTGTTACGTGGCTGCCAGTCCTCGGTTCAAGCAAAATCTTAAGGTCCTCGGTCATGTCCAAGGCACCAAACCTGCCAATAATTCATTAATCGACAACTAAAACTTGAAATGTAGCTCTTCTTACTTTCCGCAGGCATCAACGTAGATGCATCTTCTGTGTTCTACTGTGCTGCTTGTACTGTCTCCGCATACCGCAGCACGCGACAAGGGCTTGCAGACGATAAATGTAACCGTTTCAGAGAGAAAAGCGACCAATGTGACGATCTAACGTTATGTCGATTCGATAGTAAATGACGGAAACGGGAGATTTTTTTAGGTTTTTACTAAATATTAACACTTTACACAATTTCTCGTGTTACGTGGCTGCCACTCCTCGGTTCATGCTAAATCTTAAGGACCTCGGTCATGTCCAAGGCACCAAACCGGCCAATAATTTATTAATCGATAACTAAAACTTGAAATGTAGCTCTTCTTACTGGCCGATTGCATCAACGTAGATTCTTATTCTGTGTTCTAGTGTGCTGCTTGTACTGTGTCTGCATACCGCAGCACGCGACAAGGGCTTGCAGACGATAAATGTAACCGTTTCAGAAAGAAAAGCGACCAATGTGACGATCTGGCGTTGTGTCGATTCGTTAGTAAATAACGGAAACGGGAGTTTTTTTTACGTTTTACTACATAGTAACACTTTCCACGTTTTCTCGTGTTACGTGGCTGCCAGTCCTCGATTCATGCAAAATCTTAAGGTCCTCGTTCATGTCCAAGGCACCAAACCGCCCAATAATTTATTAATCGATAACTAAAAGTTGAAATGTAGCTCTTCTTACTGGCCGATTGCATCAACGTAGATTCTCATTCTGTGTTCTAGTGTGCTGCTTGTACTGTGTCTGCATACCGCAGCACGCGACCAGGGCATGCAGACGATAAATGTAACCGTTTCAGAGAGAAAAGTGACCAATGTGACGATTTGGCGTTATATCGATTCGATAGTAAATGACGGAAACGGGAGATTTTCTTAGGTTTTTAATACGTATTACACTTTTCACAATTTCTCGTGTTACGTGGCTGGCAGTCCTCGATTCTTGCAAAATCTTAAGGTCCTCGGTCATGTCCAAGGCACCAAACCGGCCAATAATTTATTAATCGATAACTAAAAGTTGAAATGTAGCTCTTCTTACTGGCCGATTGCATCAACGTAGATTCTCATTCTGTGTTCTAGTGTGCTGCTTGTACTGTGTCTGCATACCGCAGCACGCGACCAGGGCTTGCAGACTATAAATGTAACCGTTTCAGAGAGAAAAGCGACCAATGTGACGATCTGGCGTTATGTCGATTCGACAGTAAATAACGGAAACGGGAGATTTTTTACGTTTTTACTACATAGTAACACCTTTCACATTTTCTGGTGTTACGTGGCTGCCATTTCTCGATTTATGCAAAATCTGAAGGTCCTCGATCATGTCCAAGGCACCAAACCGGCCAATAAGTCATTAATCGATAACTTAAACTTGAAGTGCAGCTCTTCTTTCTGGTCGATTGCATAAGCTTAGATGCTTCATCAGTGTTCTACTGTGCTGCTTGTAGTGACTCTGCATACCGCAGAACGCGACAAGGGCTTGCAGACGTTCAATGTAACCGTTTCAGAGAGAAAAGCGACCAATGTGACGATCTGGCGTTATGTCGATTCCATAGTAAATGAAGGAAACGGGAGATTTTCTTAGGTTTTTACTACATATTAACGCTTTACACAATTTCTCGTGTTACGTGGCTGCCAGTCCTCGATTCATGCAAAATCTTAAGGTCCTTGGTCATGTCCAAGGCACCAAACCGGTTAATAATTTATTAATCGACAACTAAAAGTTGAAGTGTAGCTCTTCTTACTGGCCGATTGCATCAACGTAGATTTTTATTCTGTGTTCTAGTGTGCTGCTTGTAGTGTGTCTGCGCGTTATGTCGATTCCATAGTAAATGAAGGAAACGGGAGATTTTCTTAGGTTTTTACTACATATTAACGCTTTACACAATTTCTCGTGTTACGTGGCTGCCAGTCCTCGATTCATGCAAAATCTTAAGGTCCTTGGTCATGTCCAAGGCACCAAACCGGTTAATAATTTATTAATCGACAACTAAAAGTTGAAGTGTAGCTCTTCTTACTGGCCGATTGCATCAACGTAGATTTTTATTCTGTGTTCTAGTGTGCTGCTTGTAGTGTGTCTGCGCGTTATGTCGATTCCATAGTAAATGAAGGAAACGGGAGATTTTCTTAGGTTTTTACTACATATTAACGCTTTACACAATTTCTCGTGTTACGTGGCTGCCAGTCCTCGATTCATGCAAAATCTTAAGGTCCTTGGTCATGTCCAAGGCACCAAACCGGTTAATAATTTATTAATCGACAACTAAAAGTTGAAGTGTAGCTCTTCTTACTGGCCGATTGCATCAACGTAGATTTTTATTCTGTGTTCTAGTGTGCTGCTTGTAGTGTGTCTGCGCGTTATGTCGATTCCATAGTAAATGAAGGAAACGGGAGATTTTCTTAGGTTTTTACTACATATTAACGCTTTACACAATTTCTCGTGTTACGTGGCTGCCAGTCCTCGATTCATGAAAAATCTTAAGGACCTTGGTCATGTCCAAGGCACCAAACCGGTTAATAATTTATTAATCGACAACTAAAAGTTGAAGTGTAGCTTTTCTTACTGGCCGATTGCATCAACGTAGATTTTTATTCTGTGTTCTAGTGTGCTGCTTGTAGTGTGTCTGCATACCGCAGCACGCGACAAGGGCTTGCAGACGATAAATGTATCCGTTTCAGAGAGAAAAGCGACCAATGTGACGATCTGGCGTTATGTCGATTCGATAGTAAATGAAGGAAACGGGAGAATTTCTTAGGTTTTTACTACATATTAACACTTTACACAATTTCTCCTGTTACGTGGCTGCCAGTCCTCGATTCATGCAAAATCTTAAAGTCCTCGGTCATATCCAAGGCACCAAACCGGCCAATAATTTATTAATCGATAACTAAAAGTTGAAATGTAGCTCTTCTTACTGGCTGATTGCATCAACGTAGATTCTTATCTGTGTTCTAGCGTGCTGCTTGTACTGTGTCTGCATACCGCAGCACGTGACAAGGGCTTGCAGACGATAAATGTAACCGTTTCAGAGAGAAAAGCGACCAATGTGACGATCTGGCGTTATGTCGATTCGATAGTAAATGACGGAAACGGGAGATATTCTCAATTTTTTACTACATATTAACACTTTCACAATTTCTCGTGTTTCGTGGCTGCCATTTCTCTATTTATGTATAATCTTAAGGTCCTCGATCATGTCCAAGGCACCAAAGCGGCCAATAAGTCATTAATCGATAACTAAAACTTGAACTGCAGCTCTACTTACTGGGCGATTGCATAATCTTAGATGCTTCTTCAGTGTTCAACTGTGCCGCTTGTAGTGACTCTGCATTCCGCAGCACGCGACAAGGGCTTGCAGACGATAAATTTAACCGTTTCAGAGAGAAAAGCGACCAATGAAACGATCTAACTTTATGTCGATTCGATAGTAAATGACGGAAACGGGAGATTTTCTTAGCTTTTTACTACGTATTAACACTTTTCACATTTTCCAGTGTTACGTGGCTGCCAGTCCTCGGTTCATGCAAAATCTTAAGGTCCTCGCTCTGGTCCAAGGCAACAAACCGGCCAATAATTCATTGATCGATAACTAAAACTTGAAATGTAGCTCTTCTTACTTTCCGCATGCATCAACGTAGATGCTTCTTCTGTGTTCTAGTGTGCTGCTTGTACTGTCTCCGCATACCACAGCACGCGACAAGGGCTTGCAGACGATAAATGTAACCGTTTCGGAGAGAAAAGCGACCAATGTGACGATCTGGCGTTATGTCAATTCCATTGTAAATGACTAAACGGGAGATTTTCTTACGTTTTTACTACATATTAACACTTTTCACGTGTTCTCGTGTTACGTGGCTGCCAGTCCTTGATTCATGCAAACTCCTAAGGTCCTCGGTCATGTCCAAGGCACCAAACCGTCCAATATGTTATTAATCGATAACTTAAAGTTGAAATGTAGCTCTTCTTACTGGCCGATTGCATCAACGTAGATTTCTATTCTGTGTTCTAGTGTGCTGCTTGTACTGTGTCTGCATACCGCAGCACGCGATAAGGATTTACAGACGATAAACGTAACCGTTTCAGAGAGAAAAGCGACCAATGTGACGGTCTGGCGTTATGTCGATTCAATAGTAAATGACGGAAACGGGAGATTTTCTTTGGTTTTTACTACGTATTAACACTTTTCACATTTTCTCGTGTTACGTGGCTGCCAGTCCTCAGTTCATGCAAAATCTTAAGGTCCTCGGTCATTCAAAGGCATTAAACCGGCCAATAATTCAATTTTCGATAACTAAAACTTGAAGTGTAGCTCTTCTTATTGGCCGATTACATCAACGTAGATTCTTATTCTGTGTTCTAGTGTGCTGCTTGTACTGTGTCTGCATACCGCAGCACGCGACAAGGGCTTGCAGACGATAAATGTAACCGTTTCAGAGAGAAAAGCGACCAATGTGACGATCTGGCGTTATGTCGATTCGATAGTAAATGACGGAAACAGGAGATTTTCCTAGGTTTTTACTACGTATTAACACGTTTCACATTTTCTCGTGTTACGTGGCTGCCAGTCCTCGGTTCATGCAAAATCTTAAGATCCACGGTCATGTCAAAGGCATTAAACCGGCCAATAATTCAATTTTCGATAACTAAAACTTCAAGTGTAGCTCTCCTTATTGGCCGATTGCATCAACGTAGATTCTTATTCTGTGTTCTAGTGTGCTGCTTGGACTGTGTCTGCATACCGCAGCACGCGACAAGGGCTTGCAGACGATAAATGTAACCGTTTCAGAGAGAAAAGCGACCTATGTGACGATCTGGCGTTATGTCGACTTGATAGTAAATGACGGAAAAGGGAGATTTTCTTACGTTTTTACTACATATTAACACCTTTAACGTTTTCTCGTGTTACGTGGCTGCCAGTCCTCGAATCATGCAAAATCTTCAGGTCCTCGGTCATGTCTAAGGCACCAAACCGGCCAATAATTTATTAATCGATAACTAAATGTTGAAATGTAGCCCTTCTTACTGGCCGATTGCATCAACGTAGATTCTTATTCTGTGTTCTAGTGTGCTGCTTGTACTGTGTCTGCATACCGCAGCACGCGACAAGGGCTTGCAGACGATAAATGTAACCGTTTCAGAGAGAAAAGCGACCAATGTGACGATCTGGCGTTATGTCGATTCGATAGTAAAGGACGGAAACGGGAGAATTTCTTAGGTTTTTACTACATATTAACACCTTTCACATTTTCTCGTGTTTCGTGGCTGCCTTTTCTCGATTTATGCAAATATCTGAAGGTCCTCAATCATGTCCAAGGCACCAAACCGACCAATAAGTCATTAATCGATAACTTAAACTTGAAGTGCAGCTCTTCTTACTGGGCGATTGCATAAACTTAGATGCTTCATCAGTGTTCTACTGTGCCGCTTGTAGTGACTCTGCATACCAAAGAACGCGACAAGGGCTTGTAGACGTTGAATGTAACCGTTTCAGAGAGAAAAGCGACCAATGTGACGATCTGGCGTTATGTCGATTCCATAGTAAATGACGGAAACGGGAGATTTTCTTAGGTTTTTAATACGTATTAGACTTTTCACATTTTCTCGTGTTACGTGGCTGCCAGTCCTCGGTTCAAGCAAAATCTTAAGGTCCTCGGTCATGTCCAAGGCACCAAACCTGCCAATAATTCATTAATCGACAACTAAAACTTGAAATGTAGCTCTTCTTACTTTCCGCAGGCATCAACGTAGATGCATCTTCTGTGTTCTACTGTGCTGCTTGTACTGTCTCCGCATACCGCAGCACGCGACAAGGGCTTGCAGACGATAAATGTAACCGTTTCAGAGAGAAAAGCGACCAATGTGACGATCTAACGTTATGTCGATTCGATAGTAAATGACGGAAACGGGAGATTTTTTTAGGTTTTTACTAAATATTAACACTTTACACAATTTCTCGTGTTACGTGGCTGCCACTCCTCGGTTCATGCTAAATCTTAAGGACCTCGGTCATGTCCAAGGCACCAAACCGGCCAATAATTTATTAATCGATAACTAAAACTTGAAATGTAGCTCTTCTTACTGGCCGATTGCATCAACGTAGATTCTTATTCTGTGTTCTAGTGTGCTGCTTGTACTGTGTCTGCATACCGCAGCACGCGACAAGGGCTTGCAGACGATAAATGTAACCGTTTCAGAAAGAAAAGCGACCAATGTGACGATCTGGCGTTGTGTCGATTCGTTAGTAAATAACGGAAACGGGAGTTTTTTTTACGTTTTACTACATAGTAACACTTTCCACGTTTTCTCGTGTTACGTGGCTGCCAGTCCTCGATTCATGCAAAATCTTAAGGTCCTCGTTCATGTCCAAGGCACCAAACCGCCCAATAATTTATTAATCGATAACTAAAAGTTGAAATGTAGCTCTTCTTACTGGCCGATTGCATCAACGTAGATTCTTATTCTGTGTTCTAATGTGCTGATTGTACTGTGTCTGCATACCGCAGCACGCGACAAAGGCTTGCAGACGATAAATGTAACCGTTTCAGAGAGAAAAGCGACCAATGTGACAATCTGGCGTTGTGTCGATTCGATAGTAAATAACGGATACGGGAGAGTTTCATACGTTTTTACTACATAGTAACACCTTTCACATTTTCTCGTGTTACGTGGCTGCCATTTCTCGATTTATGCAAAATCTTAAGGTCCAAGGCACCAACCCGTCCAATAAGTCATTAATCGATAACTAAAACTTGAAATGAAGCTCTTCTTACTTTCCGCATGCATCAACGTATATGCTTCTTCTGTGTTCTAGTGTGCTGCTTGTACTGTCTCCGCATACCGCAGCACGCGACAAGGGCTTGCAGACGATAAATGTAACCGTTTTAGAGAGAAAAGCGACCAATGTGACGATCTGGCGTTATGTTGATCCGACAGTAAATGACGGAAACGGGAGATTTTCTTACGTTTTACTACATATTAACACTTTTGATGTTTTCTCGTGTTACGTGGCTGCCAGTCCTCGATTCATGCAAAATCTTAAGTCCTCGGTCATGTCCAAGGCACCAAACCGGAAAATAATTTTTTAATCGATAACTCAAAGTTGAAATGTAGCTCTTCTTACTGGCCGATTAAATCAACGTAGGTTCTTATACTGTGTTCTAGTGTGCTGCTTGTACTGTGTCTGCATATCGCAGCACGCGACAAGGGCTTGCTGACGATAAATGTACCCGTATTAGAGAGAAAAGCGACCAATGTGACGATCTGGCGTTATGTCGATTCGATAGTAAATGACGGAAACGGGAGATTTTCTTACGTTTTTACTACATATTAATACTTTTCACGTTTTCTCGTGTTACGTGGCTGCCAGTCCTCGATTCATGCAAAATTTTAAGGTCCTCGGTCATGTCAAAGGCATTAAACCGGCCAAAAATTCAATTTTCGATAACTAAATCTTGAAGTTTAGCTCTTCTTATTGGCCGATTGCATCAACGTAGATTCTTATTCTGTGTTCTAGTGTGCTGCTTGTACTGTGTCTGCATACCGCAGCACGCGACAAGGGCTTGCAGATGATAAATGTAACCGTTTCAGAGAGAAAAGCGACCAATGTGACGATCTGGCGTTATGTCGATTCGATAGTAAATAACGGCAACGGGAGATTTTCTTACGTTTTTACTACATAGTAACACCTTTCACATTTTCTCGTGTTACGTGGCTGCCATTTCTCGATTTATGCAAAATCTTAAGGTCCAAGGCACCAACCCGTCCAATAAGTCATTAATCGATAACTAAAACTTGAAATGAAGCTCTTCTTACTTTCCGCATGCATCAACGTATATGCTTCTTCTGTGTTCTAGTGTGCTGCTTGTACTGTCTCCGCATACCGCAGCACGTGACAAGGACTTGCAGACGATAAATGTAACCGTTTCAGAGAGAAAAGCGACCAATGTGACGATCGAACGTTATGTCGATTCGATAGTAGATGACGGAAACGGGAGATTTTCTTACGTTTTTACTACATATTAACACTTTACACAATTTCTCGTGTTACCTGGCTGCCAGTCCTCAGTTCATGCTAAATCTTAAGGTCCTCGGTCTGGACCAAGGCACCAAACTGGCCAATAATTTATTAATCGATAACTAAAATTTTAAATGTAGCTCATCTTACTGGCCGATTGCATCAACGTAGATTCTTATTCTGTGTTCTAATGTGCTGATTGTACTGTGTCTGCATACCGCAGCACGCGACAAAGGCTTGCAGACGATAAATGTAACCGTTTCAGAGAGAAAAGCGACCAATGTGACAATCTGGCGTTGTGTCGATTCGATAGTAAATAACGGATACGGGAGAGTTTCATACGTTTTTACTACATAGTAACACCTTTCACATTTTCTCGTGTTACGTGGCTGCCATTTCTCGATTTATGCAAAATCTTAAGGTCCAAGGCACCAACCCGTCCAATAAGTCATTAATCGATAACTAAAACTTGAAATGAAGCTCTTCTTACTTTCCGCATGCATCAACGTATATGCTTCTTCTGTGTTCTAGTGTGCTGCTTGTACTGTCTCCGCATACCGCAGCACGCGACAAGGGCTTGCAGACGATAAATGTAACCGTTTTAGAGAGAAAAGCGACCAATGTGACGATCTGGCGTTATGTTGATCCGACAGTAAATGACGGAAACGGGAGATTTTCTTACGTTTTACTACATATTAACACTTTTGATGTTTTCTCGTGTTACGTGGCTGCCAGTCCTCGATTCATGCAAAATCTTAAGTCCTCGGTCATGTCCAAGGCACCAAACCGGAAAATAATTTTTTAATCGATAACTCAAAGTTGAAATGTAGCTCTTCTTACTGGCCGATTAAATCAACGTAGGTTCTTATACTGTGTTCTAGTGTGCTGCTTGTACTGTGTCTGCATATCGCAGCACGCGACAAGGGCTTGCTGACGATAAATGTACCCGTATTAGAGAGAAAAGCGACCAATGTGACGATGTGGCGTTATGTCGATTCGATAGTAAATGACGGAAACGGGAGATTTTCTTACGTTTTTACTACATATTAATACTTTTCACGTTTTCTCGTGTTACGTGGCTGCCAGTCCTCGATTCATGCAAAATCTTAAGGTCCTCGGTCATGTCAAAGGCATTAAACCGGCCAAAAATTCAATTTTCGATAACTAAATCTTGAAGTTTAGCTCTTCTTATTGGCCGATTGCATCAACGTAGATTCTTATTCTGTGTTCTAGTGTGCTGCTTGTACTGTGTCTGCATACCGCAGCACGCGACAAGGGCTTGCAGACGATAAATGTAACCGTTTCAGAGAGAAAAGCGACCAATGTGACGATCTGGCGTTATGTCGATTCGATAGTAAATAACGGCAACGGGAGATTTTCTTACGTTTTTACTACATAGTAACACCTTTCACATTTTCTCGTGTTACGTGGCTGACATTTCTCGATTTATGCAAAATCTTAAGGTCCTCGATCATGTACAAGGCACCAACCCGGCCAAAAAGTCATTAATCGGTAACTAAAACTTGAACTGCAGCTCTACTTACTGGGCGATTGCATGAACTTAGATGCTTCTTCAGTGTTCTACTATGCCGCTTGTAGTGACTCTGCATACCGCAACACGCGGCAAGGGCTTGCAGACGATAAATGTAACCGTTTCAGAGAGAAAAGCGGCCAATGTGACGATCTGGCGATATGTCGATTCGATAGTAAATGACGGAAACGGGAGTTTTTCTTAGGTTTTTACTACGTATTTATACTTTTCACATTTTCTCGTGTTACGTGGCTGCCAGTCCTTGGTTCATGCAAATTCTTAAGGTCCTCGGTCTGGTCCAAGGCACCAAACCTTCCAATAATTCATTAATCGATAACTAAAACTTGAAATGTAGCTCTTCTTACTTTCCGCATGCATGAACGTAGATGCTTCTTCTGTGTTCTAGAGTGCTGCTTGTACTGTCTCCGCATAACGCAGCACAAGACAAGGGCTTGCTGACGATAAATGTACCCGTATTAGAGAGAAAAGCGACCAATGTGACGATCTGGCGTTATGTCGATTCGATAGTAAATGACGGAAACGGGAGATTTTCTTTTGTTTTTACAACATATTAACAGTTCTCACGTTTTCTCGTGTTACGTGGCTGCCAGTCCTCGATTCATGCAAAATCTTAAGGTCCTCGGTCATGTCCAAGGCACTAAACCGGGCAATAATTTATTAATCGATAATTAAAAGTTGAAATGTAGCTCTTCGTACCGGCCGATTGCATCAACGTAGATTCTTATTCTGTGTTCTAGTGTGCTGCTTGTACTGTGTCTGCATACCGCAGCACGCGACAAGGGCTTGCAGACGATAAATGTAACCGTTTCAGAGAGAAAAGCGACCAATGTGGAGATCTGGCTTTATGTCGATTCGATAGTAAATAACGGAAACCGGAGATTTTTCTTACGTTTTTACTACATAGTAACACCTTTCACATTTTCTCGTATTACGTGGCTGCCATTTCTCGATTTATGCAAAATCTTAAGGTCCTCGATCATGTCCAAGGCAACAAACCGGCCAATAAGTCATTAATCGATAACTAAAACTTGAACTGCAGCTCTACTTACTGGGCGATTGCATAAACTTAGATGCTTCTTCAGTGTTCTACTGTGCCGCTTGTAGTGACTCTGCATACCGGAACACGCGACAAGGGCTTGCAGACGATAAATGTAACCGTTTCAGAGAGAAAAGCGACCAATGTGACAATCTGGCGTTACGTCGATTCGATAGTAAATGACGGAAACTGGATATTGACTTACTTTTTTACTACATATTAACACTTTCCACGTTTTCTCGTGTTACGTGGCTGCCAGTCCTCGATCATGCAAAATCTTAAGGTCCTCGGTCATGTCCAAGGCACCAAACCGGTTAATAATTTATTAATCGATAACTAAAAGTTGAAATGTAGATCTTCGTACTGGCAGATTGCATCAACGTAGATTCTTATTCTGTGTTCTAGTGTGCTGCTTGTACTGTGTTTGCATACCGCAGCACGCGACAAGGGCTTGCAGACCATAAATGTAACCGTTTCAGAGAGAAAAGCGACCAATGTGACGATCTGGCGTTATGTCGATACGATAGTAAATGACGGAAACGGGAGATTTTCTTACGTTTTTACTACATATTAACACTTTACACAATTTCTCGTGTTACGTGGCTGCCAGTCCTCGATTGATGCAAAATCTTAAGGTCCTCGGTCATGTCAAAGCATTAAACCGGCCAATAATTCAATTTTCGATAACTAAAACTTGAAGTGTAGCTCTTCTTATTGGCCGATTGCATCAACGTAGATTCTTATTCTGTGTTCTAGTGTGCTGCTTGTACTGTTTCCGCATACCGCAGCACGCGACAAGGGCTTGCAGACGATAAATGTAACCGTTTCAGAGAGAAAAGCGACCAATGTGACGATCTAACGTTATGTCGATTCTATAGTAAATGACGGAAACGGGTGATTTTCTTACGGTTTTACTACATATTAACACTTTTCTCGTTTTCTCGTGTTACGTGGCTGGCAGTCCTCGATTCATGCGAAATCTTAAGGTCCTCGGTCATGTCCAAGGCACCAAACCGGCCAATAATTTATTAATCGATAACTAATAGTTGAAATGTAGCTCTTCTTACTGGCCGATTGCATCAACGTAGATTCTTATTCTGAGCTCTAGTGTGCTGCTTGTACTGTGTCTGCATACCGCAGCACGCGACAAGGGCTTGCAGACGATAAATGTAACCGTTTCAGAGAGAAAAGCGACCAATGTGACGATCTGGCGTTATGTCGATTCGATAGTAAATAACGGAAACGGGCGATTTTCTTACGTTTTTTCCACATAGTAACACCTTTCACATTTTCTCGTGTTACGTGGCTGACATTTCTCGATTTATGCAAAATCTTAAGGTCCTCGATCATGTCCAAGGCACCAACCCGGCCAATAAGTCATTAATCGATAACTAAAACTTGAACTGCAGCTCTACTTACTGGGCGATTGCATAAACTTAGATGCTTCTTCAGTGTTCTACTATGCCGCTTGTAGTGACTCTGCATACCGCAACACGCGACAAGGGCTTGCAGACGATAAATGTAACCGTTTCAGAGAGAAAAGCGGCCAATGTGACGATCTGGCGATATGTCGATTCGATAGTAAATGACGGAAACGGGAGTTTTTCTTAGGTTTTTTACTACGTATTTACACTTTTCACATTTTCTCGTGTTACGTGGTTGCCAGTCCTTGGTTCATGCAAATTCTTAAGGTCCTCGGTCTGGTCCAAGGCAACAAACCGCCCAATAATTCATTAATCGATAACTAAAACTTGAAATGTAGCTCTTCTTACTTTCCGCATGCATGAACGTAGATGCTTCTTCTGTGTTCTAGAGTGCCGCTTGTACTGTCTCCGCATAACGCAGCACAAGACAAGGGCTTGCTGACGATAAATGTACCCGTATTAGAGAGAAAAGCGACCAATGTGACGATCTGGCGTTATGTCGATACGATAGTAAATGACGGAAACGGGAGATTTTCTTACGTTTTTACTACATATTAACACTTCTCACGTTTTCTCGTGTTACGTGGCTGCCAGTCCTCGATTCATGCAAAATCTTAAGGTCCTCGGTCATGTCCAAGGCACCAAACCGGGCAATAATTTATTAATCGATAATTAAAAGTTGAAATGTAGCTCTTCGTACTGGCCGATTGCATCAACGTAGATTCTTATTCTGTGTTCTAGTGTGCTGCTTGTACTGTGTTTGCTTACCGCAGCACGCGACAAGGGCTTGCAGACGATAAATGTAACCGTTTCAGAGAGAAAAGCGACCAATTTTACGATCTGGCGTTATGTCGATTCGATAGTAAATGACGGAAACGGCAGATTTTCTTACGTTTTTACTACATATTAACACTTTACACAAATTCTCGTGTTACGTGGCTGCCAGTCCTCGATTGATGCAAAATCTTAAGGTCCTCGGTCATGTCAAAGGCATTAAACCGGCCAATACTTCAATTTTCGATAACTAAATCTTGAAGTGTAGCTCTTCTTATTGGCCGATTGCATCAACGTAGATTCTTATTCTGTGTTCTAGTGGGCTGCTTGTACTGTGTCTGCATACCGCAGCACGCGACAAGGGCTTGCAGACGATAAATGTAACGGTTTCAGAGAGAAAGGCGACCTATGTGACGATCTGGCGTTATGTCGATACGATAGTAAATGACGGAAACGGGAGATTTTCTTAGGTTTTTACTACATATTAACACTTTTCACAATTTCTCGTGTTACGTGGCTGCCAGTCCTCGATTCATGCAAAATCTTAAGGTCCGCGGTCATGTCCAAGGCATCAATCCGCCCAAGAATTTATTAATCGATGACTAAAAGTTGAAATATAGCTCTTCTTACGGGCCGATTGCATCAACGTAGATTCTTATTCTGTGTTCTAGTGTGCTGCATGTACTGTGTCTGCATACCGCAGCACGCGACCAGGGCTTGCAGACGATAAATGTAACCGTTTCAGAGAGAGAAGCGACCAATGTGACGATCTATCGTTATGTCGATTCAATAGTAAATGACGGAAACGGGAGATTTTCTTTGGATTTTAATACGTATTACACTTTTCACATTTTCTCGTGTTACGTGGCTGCCAGTCATCGGTTCATGCAAAATCTTAAGGTCTTCGGTCATGTCCACGGCACCAAACCTGCCAATAATTCATTAATCGATAACTAAAACTTGAAATGTAGCTATTCTTACTTTCCGCAGGCATCAACGTAGATTCTTATTCTGTGTTCTAGTGGGCTGCTTGTACTGTGTCTGCATACCGCAGCACGCGACAAGGGCTTGCAGACGATAAATGTAACGGTTTCAGGGAGAAAGGTGACCTATGTGCTGATCTGGCGTTATGTCGATTCGATAGTAAATGCCGGAAACGGGAGATTTTCTTACGTTTTTACTACATATTAACACTTTTCACAATTTCTCGTGTTACGTGGCTGCCAGTCCTCGATTCATGCAAAATCTTAAGGTCCGCGGTCATGTCCAAGGCACCAAACCGGCCAATAATTTATTAATCGATGACTAAAAGTTGAAATGTAGCTCTTCTTACTGGATGATTGCATCAACGTAGATTCTTATTCTGTGTTCTAGTGGGCTGCTTGTACTGTGTCTGCATACCGCAGGACGCGACAAGGGCTTGCAGACGATAAATGTAACGGTTTCAGAGAGAAAGGCGACCTATGTGACGTTCTGGCGTTATGTCGATTCGATAGTAAATGACGGTAACGGGAGATTTTCTTACGTTTTTACTACATATTAACACTTTTCACAATTTCTCGTGTTACGTGGCTGCCAGTCCTCGATTCATGCAAAATCTTAAGGTTCGCAGTCATGTCCAAGGCACCAAACCGGCCAATAATTTATTAATCGATGACTAAAAGTTGAAATGTAGCTCTTCTTACTGGCCGATTGCATCAACGTAGATTCTTATTCTGTGTTCTAGTGGGCTGCTTGTACTGTGTCTGCATACCGCATCACGCGACAAGGGCTTGCAGACGATAAATGTAACGGTTTCAGAGAGAAAGGCGACCTATGTGACGATCTGGCGTTATGTCGATTCGATAGTAAATGAAGGAAACGGGAGATTTTCTTAGGTTTTTACTACATATTAACACTTTTCACAATTTCTCGTGTTACGTGGCTGCCAGTCCTCGATTCATGCAAAATCTTAAGGTCCGCGGTCATGTCCAAGGCACCAAACCGGCCAATAATTTATTAATCGATGACTAAAAATTGAAATGTACCTCTTCTTACTGGCCGATTGCATCAACGTAGATTCTTACTCTGTGTTCTAGTGGGCTGCTTGTACTGTGTCTGCATACCGCAGCACGCGACAAGGGCTTGCAGACGATAAATGTAACGGTTTCAGAGAGAAAGGCGACCTATGTGACGATCTGGCGTTATATCGATTCGATAGTAAATGACGGAAACGGGAGATTTTCTTACGTTTTTACTACATATTAACACTTTGCACAATTTCTCGTGTTACGTGGCTGCCAGTCCTCGATTCATGCAAAATCTTAAGGTCCTCGGTCATGTCCAAGGCACCAAACCGGCCAATAATTTATTAATCGATAACTAATAGTTGAAATGCAGCTCTTCTTACTGGCCGATTGCATCAACGTAGATTCTTATTCTGTGTTCTAGTGTGCTGCTTGTACTGTGTCTGCATGCCGCATCACGCGAAAAGGGCTTGCAGACGATAAATGTAACCGTTTCAGAGAGAAAAGCGACCAATGTGACAATCTGGCGTTATGTCGATTAGATAGTAAATGACGGAAACGGGAGATTTTCTTACGTTTTTACTACATATTAACACTTTACACAATTTCTCGTGTTACGTGGCTGCCAGTCCTCGATTGATGCAAAATCTTAAGGTCGTCGGTCATGTCAAAGGCATTAAACCGGCCAATAATTCAATTTTCGATAACTAAATCTTGAAGTGTAGCTCTTCTTATTGGCCGATTGCATCAATGTAGATTCTTAATCTGTGTTCTAGTGTGCTGCTTGTACTGTCTCCGCATACCGCAGCACGCGACAAGGGCTTGCAGACGATAAATGTACCCGTTTTAGAGAGAAAAGCGACCAATGTGACGATCTGGCGTTATGTCGATTCGATAGTAAATCACGGAAACGGGAGATTTTCTTACGTTTTTACTACATATTAACACTTTTCACGCTTTCTCGTGTTACGTGGCTGCCAGTCCTCGATTCATGCAAAATCTTAAGGTCCGCGGTCATGTCCAAGGCATCAAACCGCCCAAGAATTTATTAATCGATGACTAAAAGTTGAAATGTAGCTCTTCTTACTGGCCGATTGCATCAACGTAGATTCTCATTCTGTGTTCTAGTGTGCTGCTTGTACTGTGTCTGCATACCGCAGCACGCGACCAGGGCTTGCAGACGATAAATGTAACCGTTTCAGAGAGAGAAGCGACCAATGTGACGATCTATCGTTATGTCGATTCAATAGTAAATGACGGAAACGGGAGATTTTCTTTGGTTTTTAATACGTATTACACTTTTCACATTTTCTCGTGTTACGTGGCTGCCAGTCATCGGTTCATGCAAAATCTTAAGGTCTTCGGTCATGTCCAAGGCACCAAACCTGCCAATAATTCATTAATCGATATCTAAAACTTGAAATGTAGCTATTCTTACTTTCCGCAGGCATCAACGTAGATTCTTATTCTGTGTTCTAGTGGGCTGCTTGTACTGTGTCTGCATACCGCATCACGCGACAAGGGCTTGCAGACGATAAATGTAACGGTTTCAGAGAGAAAGGTGACCTATGTGCTGATCTGGCGTTATGTCGATTCGATAGTAAATGACGGAAACGGGAGATTTTCTTACGTTTTTACTACATATTAACACTTTTCACAATTTCTCGTGTTACGTGGCTGCCAGTCCTCGATTCATGCAAAATCTTAAGGTCCGCGGTCAAGTCCAAGGCACCAAACCGGCCAATAATTTATTAATCGATGACTAAAAGTTGAAATGTAGCTCTTCTTACTGGATGATTGCATCAACGTAGATTCTTATTCTGTGTTCTAGTGGGCTGCTTGTACTGTGTCTGCATACCGCAGCACGCGACAAGGGCTTGCAGACGATAAATGTAACGGTTTCAGAGAGAAAGGCGACCTATGTGACGTTCTGGCGTTATGTCGATTCGATAGTAAATGACGGAAACGGGAGATTTTCTTACGTTTTTACTACATATTAACACTTTTCACAATTTCTCGTGTTACGTGGCTGCCAGTCCTCGATTCATGCAAAATCTTAAGGTTCGCAGTCATGTCCAAGGCACCAAACCGGCCAATAATTTATTAATCGATGACTAAAAGTTGAAATGTAGCTCTTCTTACTGGCCGATTGCATCAACGTAGATTCTTATTCTGTGTTCTAGTGGGCTGCTTGTACTGTGTCTGCATACCGCATCACGCGACAAGGGCTTGCAGACGATTAATGTAACGGTTTCAGAGAGAAAGGCGACCTATGTGACGATCTGGCGTTATGTCGATTCGATAGTAAATGACGGAAACGGGAGATTTTCTTAGGTTTTTACTACATATTAACACTTTTCACAATTTCTCGTGTTACGTGGCTGCCAGTCCTCGATTCATGCAAAATCTTAAGGTCCGCGGTAATGTCCAAGGCACCAAACCGGCCAATAATTTATTAATCGATGACTAAAAGTTGAAATGTAGCTCTTCTTACTGGCCGATTGGATCAACGTAGATTCTTATTCTGTTTTCTAGTGGGCCGCTTGTACTGTGTCTGCATACCGCAGCACGCGACAAGGGCTTGCAGACGATAAATGTAACGGTTTCAGAGAGAAAGGCGACCTATGTGACGATCTGGCGTTATGTCGATTCGATAGTAAATGACGGAAACGGGAGATTTTCTTACGTTTTTACTACATATTAACACTTTGCACAATTTCTCGTGTTACGTGGCTGCCAGTCCACGATTCATGCAAAATCTTAAGGTCCGCGGTCATGTCCAAGGCACAAAACCGGCCAATAATTTATTAATCGATGACTAAAAGTTGAAATGTACCTCTTCTTACTGGCCGATTGCATCAACGTAGATTCTTACTCTGTGTTCTAGTGGGCTGCTTGTACTGTGTCTGCATACCGCAGCACGCGACAAGGGCTTGCAGACGATAAATGTAACGGTTTCAGAGAGAAAGGCGACCTATGTGACGATCTGGCGTTATGTCGATTCGATAGTAAATGACGGAAACGGGAGATTTTCTTACGTTTTTACTACATATTAACACTTTGCACAATTTCTCGTGTTACGTGGCTGCCAGTCCTCGATTCATGCAAAATCTTAAGGTCCTCGGTCATGTCCAAGGCACCAAACCGGCCAATAATTTATTAATCGATAACTAATAGTTGAAATGCAGCTCTTCTTACTGGCCGATTGCATCAACGTAGATTCTTATTCTGTGTTCTAGTGTGCTGCTTGTACTGTCGCCGCATACCGCAGCACGCAACAAGGGCTTGCAGACGATAAATGTACCCGTTTTAGAGAGAAAAGCGACCAATGTGACGATCTGGCGTTATGTCGATTCGATAGTAAATCACGGAAACGGGAGATTTTCTTACGTTTTTACTACATATTAACACTTTTCACGCTTTCTCGTGTTACGTGGCTGCCAGTCCTCGATTCATGCAAAATCTTAAGGTCCTCGGTCATGTCCAAGGCACCAAACCGCCCAATAATTTATTAATCGATAACTAAAAGTTGAAATGTAGCTCTTCTTACTGGCCGATTGCATCAACGTAGATTCTTATTCTGTGTTCTAGTGTGCTGCTTGTACAGTGTCTGCATACCGCAGCACGCGACAAGGGCTTGCAGACGATAAATGTAACCGTTTCAGTAAGAAAGGCGACCAATGTGACGATCTGGCGTTATGTCGATTCGATAGTAAATGACGAAACGGAAGATTTTCTTAGGTTTTTACTACATATTAACACTTTACACAATATCTCGTGTTACGTGGTTGCCAGTCCTCGGTTCATGCAAAATCTTAAGGTCCTCGGTCATGTCCAAGGCACCAAACCGGCCAATAATTTATTAATCGATAACTAAAAGTTGAAATGTAGCTCTTCTTACTGGCCGATTGCATCAACGTAGATTCTTATTCAGTGTTCTAGTGTGCTGCTTGTACTGTGTCTGCATACCGCAGCACGCGACAAGGGCTTGCAGACGATAAATGTAACCGTTTCAGAGAGAAAAGCGACCAATGTGACGATCTGGCGTTATGTCGATTCGATAGTAAATGACGGAAACGGGAGATTTTCTTAGGTTTTTACTACATATTAACACTTTACACAATTTCTCGTGTTACGTGGCGGCCAGTCCTCGGTTCATGCAAAATCTTAAGGTCCTCGGTCATGTCCAAGGCACCAAACCGGCCAATAATTTATTAATTGATAACTAAAAGTTGAAATGTAGCTCTTCTTACTGGCCGATTGCATCAACGTAGATTCTTATTCTGTGTTCTAGTGTGCTGCTTGTACTGTGTCTGCATACCGCAGCACGCGACAAGGGCTTGCAGACGATGAATGTAAACGTTTCAGAGAAAAAAGCGACCAATGTGACGATCTGGCGTTATGTCGATTCGATGGTAAATGACGGAAACGGGAGATTTTCATAGGATTTTACTACATATTAACACTTTACACAATTTCTCGTGTTACGTGCCTGCCAGTCCTCGGTTCATGCAAAATCTTAAGGTCCTCGGTCATGTCCAAGGCACCAAAACGACCAGTAATTTATCAATCGATAACTAAAAGTTGAAATATAGCTCTTCTTACGGGCCGATTGCATCAACGTAGATTCTTATTCTGTGTTCTAGTGTGCTGCATGTACAGTGTCTGCATACCGCAGCACGCGACAAGGGCTTGCAGACGATAAATGTAAATGTTTCGGAGAGAAAAGCGACCAATGTGACGATCTGGCGTTATGTCGATTCGATAGTAAATGACGGAAACGGGAGATTTTCTTAGGTTTTTACTAAATATTAACACTTTACACAATTTCTCGTGTTACGTGGCTGCCAGTCCTCGGTTCATGCGAAATCTTAAGGTCCTCGGTCATGTCCAAGGCACCAAACCGGCCAATAATTTATTAATCGATAACTAAAAGTTGAAATGTAGCCCTTCTTACTGGCCGATTGCATCAACGTAGATTCTTATTCTGTGTTCTAGTGTGCTGCTTGTACTGTCTCCGCATACCGCAGCACGCGAGAGGGGCTTGCAGACGATAAATGTAACCGTTTCAGAGAGAAAAGCGACCAATGTGACGATCTAACGTTATGTCGATTCGATAGTAAATGACGGAAACGGGAGATTTTCTTACGTTTTTACTACATATTAACACTTTTAACGTTTTCTCGTGTTACGTGGCTGCCAGTCCTCGATTCATGCAAATTCTTAAGGTCCTCGGTCTGGTCCAAGACACCAAACCGGCCAATAATTCATTAATCGATAACTAAAACTTGAAATGTAGCTCTTCTTACTTTCCGCATGCATCAACGTAGATTCTTATTCTGCGTTCTAGTGTGCTGCTTGTACTGTCTCCGCATACCGCAGCACGCGACAAGGGCTTGTAGACGATAAACGTAACCGTTTCAGAGAGAAAAGCGACCAATGTGACGATCTGGCGTTACGTCGATTCGATGGTAAATGACGGAAACGGGAGATTTTCTTACGTTTTTACTACATATTAACACTTTTCACGTTTTCTCGTGTTACGTGGCTGCCAGTCCTCGGTTCATGCAAAATCTTAAGGTCCTCGGTCTGGTCCAAGGCACCAAACCGACAAATAATTCATTAATAAATAACTAAAACTTGAAATGTAGCTCTTCTTACTGGCCGATTGCATCAACGTAGATTCTTATTCAGTGTTCTAGTGTGCTGCTTGTACTGTGTCTGCATACCGCAGCACGCGACAAGGGCTTGCAGACGATAAATGTAACCGTTTCAGAGAGAAAAGCGACCAATGTGACGATCTGGCGTTATGTCGATTCGATAGTAAATGACGGAAACGGGAGATTTTCTTAGGTTTTTATTGCTTATTAACACTTTACACAATTTCTCGTGTTACGTGGCTGCCAGTCCTCGGTTCATGCAAAATCTTAAGGTCCTCGGTCATGTCCAAGGCACCAAACCGGTCAATAATTTATTAATTGATAACTAAAACTTGAAATGTAGGTCTTCTTACTTTCCGCATGCATCAACGTAGATGCTTCTTCTGTGTTCTAGTGTGATGCTTGTACTGTCTCCGCATACCGCAGCACGCGACAAGGGCTTGCAGAAGATAAATGTAACCGTTTTAGAGAGAAAAGCGACCAATGTGACGATCTGGCGTTATTACGATCCGACAGTAAATGACGGGAACGGGAGATTTTCTTACGTTTTTACTACATATTAACACTTTTGATGTTTTCTTGTGTTACGTGGCTGCCAGTCCTCGATTCATGCAAAATCTTAAGTTCCTAGGTCATGTCCAAGGCACCAAACCGGAAAATAATTTATTAATCGATAACTAAAAGTTGAAATGTAGCTCTTCTTACTGGCCGATTACATCAACGTAGATTCTTATTCTGTGTTCTAGTGTGCTGCCTGTACTGTGTCTGCATATCGCAGCACGCGACAGGGGCTTGCAGACGATAAATGTAACCGTTTCAGAGAGAAAAGCGACCAATGTGACGATCTGGCGATATGTTGATTCGATAGTAAATGACGGAAACTGGAGTTTTTCTTAGGTTTTTACTACGTATTAACACATTTCACATTTGCTCGTGTTTTGTGGCTGCCAGTCATTGGTTCATGCAAATTCTTAAGGTCCTCGGTCTGATCCAAGGCACCAAACGGCCCAATAATTCATTAATCGATTACTAAAACTTGAAATGTAGCTCTTCTTACTTTCCGCATGCCTCAACGTAGATGCTTCTTCTGTGTTCTAGAGTGCTGCTTGATCTGTGTCTGCATATCGCAGCACGCGACAAGGGCTTGCAGACGATAAATGTAACCGTTTCAGAGAGAAAAGCGACCAATGTGACGACCTGGCGTTATGTCGATTCGATAGTAAATGACGGAAACGGGAGATTTTCTTAGGTTTTTACTACATATTAACACTTTACACAATTTCTCGTGTTACGTGGCTGCCAGTCCTCGGTTCATGCAAAACCTTAAGGTCCTCGGTCATGTCCAAGGCACCAAATCGGCCAATAATTTATTAATCGATAACTAAAAGTTGAAATGTAGCTCATCTTACTGGCCGATTGCATCAACGTAGATTCTTATTCTGTGTTCTAGTGTGCTGCTTGTACTGTCTCCGCATACCGCAGCACGCGACAAGGGCTTGCAGACGATAAATGTAACCGTTTTAGAGAGAAAAGCGACCAATGTGACGATCTGGCGTTATGTCGATCCGACAGTAAATGACGGAAACGGGAGATTTTCTTACGTTTTTACTACATATTAACACTTTTCACGTTTTCTCGTGTTACGTGGCTGCCAGTCCTATATTCAAGCAAAATCTTAAGTTCCTCGGTCATGTCCAAGGCACCAAACCAGAAAATAATTTATTAATCGATAACTAAAAGTTGAAATGTAGCTCTTCTTACTGGCCGATTGCATCAACGTAGATTCTTATTCTGTGTTCTAGTGTGCTGCTTGTACTGTCTCCGCATACCGCAGCACGCGACAAGGGCTTGCAGACGATAAATGTACCCGTTTTAGAGAGAAAAGCGACCAATGTGACGATCTGGCGTTATGTCGATTCGATAGTAAATCACGGAAACGGGAGATTTTCTTACGTTTTTACTACATATTAACACTTTTCACGCTTTCTCGTGTTACGTGGCTGCCAGTCCTCGGTTCATGCAAAATCTTAAGGTCCTCGGTCATGTCCAAGGCACTAAACCGGCCAATAATTTATTAATCGATAACTAAAAGTTGAAATGTAGCTCTTCTTACTGGCCGATTGCATCAACGTAGATTCTTATTCAGTGTTCTAGTGTGCTGCTTGTACTGTGTCTGCATACCGCAGCACGCGACAAGGGCTTGTAGACGATAAACGTAACCGTTTCAGAGAGAAAAGCGACCAATGTGACGATCTGGCGTTACGTCGATTCGATGGTAAATGACGGAAACGGGAGATTTTCTTACGTTTTTACTACATATTAACACTTTTCACGTTTTCTCGTGTTACGTGGCTGCCAGTCCTCGGTTCATGCAAAATCTTAAGGTCCTCGGTCTGGTCCAAGGCACCAAACCGACAAATAATTCATTAATAAATAACTAAAACTTGAAATGTAGCTCTTCTTACTGGCCGATTGCATCAACGTAGATTCTTATTCAGTGTTCTAGTGTGCTGCTTGTACTGTGTCTGCATACCGCAGCACGCGACAAGGGCTTGCAGACGATAAATGTAACCGTTTCAGAGAGAAAAGCGACCAATGTGACGATCTGGCGTTATGTCGATTCGATAGTAAATGACGGAAACGGGAGATTTTCTTAGGTTTTTATTGCATATTAACACTTTACACAATTTCTCGTGTTACGTGGCTGCCAGTCCTCGGTTCATGCAAAATCTTAAGGTCCTCGGTCATGTCCAAGGCACCAAACCGGCCAATAATTTATTAATTGATAACTAAAAGTTGAAATGTAGCTCTTCTTACTGGCCGATCGCATCAACGTAGATTCTTATTCTGTGTTCTAGTGTGCTGCTTGTACTGTGTCTGCATACCGCAGCACGCGACAAGGGCTTGCAGACGATGAATGTAAACGTTTCAGAGAAAAAAGCGAAAAATGTGACGATCTGGCGTTATGTCGATTCGATGGTAAATGACGGAAACGGGAGATTTTCTTAGGTTTTTACTACATATTAACACTTTACACAATTTCTCGTGTTACGTGCCTGCCAGTCCTCGGTTCATGCAAAATCTTAAGGTCCTCGGTCATGTCCAAGGCACCAAACCGGCCAGTAATTTATTAATCGATAACTAAAAGTTGAAATATAGCTCTTTTTACTGGCCGATTGCATCAACGTAGATTCTTATTCTGTGTTCTAGTGTGCTGCATGTACAGTGTCTGCATACCGCAGCACGCGACAAGGGCTTGCAGACGATAAATGTAATTGTTTCGGAGAGAAAAGCGACCAATGTGACGATCTGGCGTTATGTCGATTCGATAGAACATGACGGAAACGGGAGATTTTCTTAGGTTTTTACTACATATTAACACTTTACACAATTTCTAGTGTTACGTGGCTGCCAGTCCTCGGTTCATGCGAAATCTTAAGGTCCTCGGTCATGTCCAAGGCACCAAACCGGCCAATAATTTATTAATCGATAACTAAAAGTTGAAATGTAGCTCTTCTTACTGGCCGATTGCATCAACGTAGATTCTTACTCTGTGTTCTAATGTGCTGCTTGTACTGTCTCCGCATACCGCAGCACGCGAGAAGGGCTTGCAGACGATAAATGTAACCGTTTCAGAGAGAAAAGCGACCAATGTGACGATCTAACGTTATGTTGATTCGATAGTAAATGACGGAAACGGGAGATTTTCTTACGTTTTTACTACATATTAACACTTTTAACGTTTTCTCGTGTTACGTGGCTGCCAGTCCTCGATTCATGCAAATTCTTAAGGTCCTCGGTCTGGTCCAAGACACCAAACCGGCCAATAATTCATTAATCGATAACTAAAACTTGAAATGTAGCTCTTCTTACTTTCCGCATGCATCAACGTAGATTCTTATTCTGCGTGCTAGTGTGCTGCTTGTACTGTCTCCGCATACCGCAGCACGCGACAAGGGCTTGTAGACGATAAACGTAACCGTTTCAGAGAGAAAAGTGACCAATGTGACCATCTGGCGTTATGTCGATTCGATAGTAAATGACGGAAACTGGAGATTTTCTCACGTTTTTACTACATATTAACACTTTTCACGTTTTCTCGTGTTACGTGGCTGCCAGTCCTCGGTTCATGCAAAATCTTAAGGTCCTCGGTCTGGTCCAAGGCACCAAACCGACAAATAATTCATTAATCGATAACTAAAACTTGAAATGTAGCTCTTCTTACTTTCCGCATGCATCAACGTAGATGCTTCTTCTGTGTTCTAGTGTGATGCTTGTACTGTCTCCGCATACCGCAGTACGCGACAAGGGCTTGCAGAAGATAAATGTAACCGTTTTAGAGAGAAAAGCGACCAATGTGACGATCTGGCGTTATTACGATCCTACAGTAAATGACGGGAACGGGAGATTTTCTTACGTTTTTACTACATATTAACACTTTTGATGTTTTCTTGTGTTACGTGGCTGCCAGTCCTCGATTCATGCAAAATCTTAAGTTCCTAGGTCATGTCCAAGGCACCAAACCGGAAAATAATTTATTAATCGATAACTAAAAGTTGAAATGTAGCTCTTCTTACTTTCCGCATGCCTCAACGTAGATGCTTCTTCTGTGTTCTAGAGTGCTGCTTGATCTGTGTCTGCATATCGCAGCACGCGACAAGGGCTTGCAGACGATAAATGTAACCGTTTCAGAGAGAAAAGCGACCAATGTGACGACCTGGCGTTATGTCGATTCGATAGTAAATGACGGAAACGGGTGATTTTCTTAGGTTTTTACTACATATTAACACTTTACACAATTTCTCGTGTTACGTGGCTGTCAGTCCTCGGTTCATGCAAAACCTTAAGGTCCTCGGTCATGTCCAAGGCACCAAATCGGCCAATAAGTTATTAATCGATAACTAAAAGTTGAAATGTAGCTCATCTTACTGGCCGATTGCATCAACGTAGATTCTTATTCTGTGTTCTAGTGTGCTGCTTGTACTGTCTCCGCATACCGCAGCACGCGACAAGGGCTTGCAGACGATAAATGTAACAGTTTTAGAGAGAAAAGCGACCAATGTGACGATCTGGCGTTATGTCGATCCGACAGTAAATGACGGAAACGGGAGATTTTCTTACGTTTTTACTACATATTAACACTTTTCACGTTTTCTCGTGTTACGTGGCTGCCAGTCCTATATTCAAGCAAAATCTTAAGTTCCTCGGTCATGTCCAAGGCACCAAACCAGAAAATAATTTATTAATCGATAACTAAAAGTTGAAATGTAGCTCTTCTTACTGGCCGATTGCATCAACGTAGATTCTTATTCTGTGTTCTAGTGTGCTGCTTGTACTGTCTCCGCATACCGCAGCACGCGACAAGGGCTTGCAGACGATAAATGTACCCGTTTTAGAGAGAAAAGCGACCAATGTGACGATCTGGCGTTATGTCGATTCGATAGTAAATCACGGAAACGGGAGATTTTCTTACGTTTTTACTACATATTAACACTTTTCACGCTTTCTCGTGTTACGTGGCTGCCAGTCCTCGGTTCATGCAAAATCTTAAGGTCCTCGGTCATGTCCAAGGCACCAAACCGGCCAGTAATTTATTAATCGATAACTAAAAGTTGAAATATAGCTCTTCTTACTGGCCGATTGCATCAACGTAGATTCTTATTCTGTGTTCTAGTGTGCTGCATGTACAGTGTCTGCATACCGCAGCACGCGACAAGGGCTTGCACACGATAAATGTAATTGTTTCGGAGAGAAAAGCGACCAATGTGACGATCTGGCGTTATGTCGATTCGATAGTAAATTACGGAGACGGGAGATTTTCTTAGGTTTTTACTACATATTAACACTTTACACAATTTCTCGTGTTACGTGGCTGCCAGTCCTCGGTTCATCCAAAATCCTAAGGTCCTCGGTCCTGTCCAAGGCACCAAACCGGCCAATAATTTATTAATCGATAACTAAAAGTTGAAATGTAGCTCTTCTTACTGGCCGATTGCATCAGCGTAGATTCTTATTCTGTGTTCTAGTGTGCTGCTTGCACTGTGTCTGCATACCGCAGCACGCGACAAGGGCTTGCAAACGATAAATGTAACCGTTTCAGAGAGAAAAGCGACCAATGTGACGATCTGGCGATATGTCGATTCGATAGTAAATGACGGAAACGGGAGATTTTCTTAGGTTTTTACTACATATTAACACTTTACACATTTTCTCGTGTTACGTGGCTGCCAGTCCTCGGTTCATGCAAAATCCTAAGGTCCTCGGTTTGTCCAAGGCACCAAACCGGCCAATAATTGATTAATCGATAACTAAAACTTGAAATGTAGCTCTTCTTACTTTCCGCATGCATCAACGTAGATGCTTCTTCTGTGTTCTAGAGTGCTGCTTGTACTGTCTCCGCATACCGCAGCATGCGACAAGTGCTTGCAGACGATAAATGTACCCGTTTTAGAGAGAACAGCGACCAATGTGACGATCTGGCGTTATGTCGATTCGATAGTAAATGACGGAAACGGGAGATTTTCTTAGGTTTTTACTACGTATTAACACTTTTCACATTTTCTCGTGTTACGTGGCTGCCAGTCCTCGGTTCATGCAAAATCTTAAGGTCCTCGGTCATGTCCAAGGCACCAAACCGGCCAATAAGTTATTAATCGATAACTAAATGTTGAAATGTAGCTCTTCTTACTGGCCGATTGCATCAACGTAGATTCTTATTCTGTGTTCTAGTGTGCTGCTTGTACGTTGACATCATACCGAAGCACGCGACAAGGGCTTGCAGACGATAAATGTAACCGTTTCAGAGAGAAAAGCGACCAATGTGACGATCTGGCGTTATGTCGATTCGATAGTATATGAACGAAACGGGAGATTTTCTTAGGGTTTTACTACGTATTAACACTTTTCACATTTTCTCGTGTTACTTGGCTGCCAGTCCTCGGTTCATGCAAAATCTTAAGGTCCTCGGTCTGGTCGAAGGCACCAAACCGGCCAATAATTGATTAATCGATAACTAAAACTTGAAATGTAGCTCTTCTTACTTTCCGCATGCATCAACGTAGATGCTTCTTCTGTGTTCTAGAGTGCTGCTTGTACTGTCTCCGCATACCGCAGCATGCGACAAGTGCTTGCAGACGATAAATGTACCCGTTTTAGAGAGAACAGCGACCAATGTGACGATCTGGCGTTATGTCGATTCGATAGTAAATGACGGAAACGGGAGATTTTCTTAGGTTTTCTACGTATTAACACCTTTCACATTCTCTCGTGTTACGTGGCTGCCATTTCCCGATTTATGCAAAATCTTAAGGTCCTCGATCATTTCCAAGGCACCAAACCGCCCAATAATTCATTAATCGACAACTAAAACTTTAACTGCAGCTCCTCCTACTGGGCGATTGCATAAACTTAGATGCTTCTTCAGTGTTCTACTGTGCCGCTTGTAGTGACTCTGCATACCGCAGCACACGACAAGGGCTTGCAGACGATAAATGTAACCGTTTCAGAGAGAAAAGCGACCAATGTGACGATCTGGCGTTATGTCGATTCGATAGTAAATGACGGAAATGGGAGATTTTCTTTGGTTTTTACTACATATTAACACTTTACACGTTTTCTCGTGTTACGAGGCTGCCAGTCCTCGGTTCATGCAAAATCTTAAGGTCCTCGGTCTGGTCAAAGGCACCAAACTGGCCCATAATTCATTAATCGATAACTAAAGCTTGAAATGTAGCTCTTCTTACTTTCCGCATGCATCAACGTAGATGCTTCTTGTGTGATCTAGTGTGCTGCTTGTACTGTCTCCGCATACCGCAACACGCGACAAGGGCTTGCAGACGATAAATGTAAACGTTTCGGAGAGAAATGCGACCAATGTGACGATCTGGCGTTACGTCGATTCGATAGTAAATGACGGATACGGGAGATTTTCTTAGGTTTTTACTACATATTTACACCTTACACAATTTCTCGTGTTACGTGGCTGCCAGTCCTCGGTTCATGCGAAATCTTAAGGTCCTCGGTCATGTCCAAGGCACCAAACCGGCCAATAATTTATTAATCGATAACTAAAAGTTGAAATGTAGCTCTTCTTACTGGCCGATTGCATCAACGTAGATTCTTATTCTGTGTTCTAGTGTGCTGCTTGTACTGTCTCCGCATACCGCAGCACGCGACAAGGGCTTGCAGACGATAAATGTAACCGTATCAGAGAGAAAAGCGACCAATGTGACGATCTAACGTTATGTCGATTCGATAGTAAATGACTGAAACGGGTGATTTTCTTACGTTTTTACTACATAATAACACTTTTCACGTTTTCTCGTGTTACGTGGCTGCCAGTCCTCGATTCATGCAAATTCTTAAGGTCCTCGGACTGGTCCAAGACACCAAACCGGCCAACAATTTATTAATCGATAACTAAAACTTGAAATGTAGCTCTTCTTACTTTCCGCATGCATCAACGTAGATTCTTATTCTGTGTTCTAGTGTGCTGCTGGTACTGTCTCCGCATGCCGCAGCACGCGACAAGGGCTTGTAGACGATAAACGTAACCGTTTCAGAGAGAAAAGCGACCAATGTGACGATCTGGCGTTATGTCGATTCGATAGTAAATGACGGAAACGGGAGATTTTCTTAGGTTCTTACTACATATTAACACTTTACACAAATTCTCGTGTTAACTGGCTGCCAGTCCTCGATTCATGCAAAATCTTAAGGTCCTCGGTCATGTCCAAGGCACCAAACCGGTCAATAATTTATTAATCGATAACTAAATCTTGTAGCTCTTCATACTTTCCGCATGCATCAACGTAGATGCTTCTTCTGTGTTCTAGTGTGGTGCTTGTACTGTCTCCGCATACCGCAGCACGCGACAAGGGTTTGCAGACTATATATGTTACCGTTTCAGAGAGAAAAGCGACCAATGTGACGATCTGGCGTTATGTCGCTTCGATAGTAAATGACGGAAACGGGAGATTTTCTTAGGTTTTTACTACGTATTAACACTTCCGACATTTTCTCGTGTTACGTGGCTGCCAGTCCTCGATTCATGCAAAATCGTAAGGTCCTCGGTCATGTCCAAGGCACCAAACCGTCCAATAATTTTATATCGATAACTAAAAGTTGAAATGTAGCTCTTCTTACTGGCCGATTGCATCAACGTAGATTCTTATTCTTTGTTCTAGTGTGCTGCTTGTACTGTGTCTGCATACCGCAGCACGCGACAAGGGCTTGCAGACGATAAATGTAACCGTTTCAGAGAGAAAAGCGACCAATGTGACGATCTGGCGTTATGTCGATTCGATAGTAAATGACGGAAATGGGAGATTTTCTTAGGTTTTTACTACATATTAGCACTTTACACATTTTCTCGTGTTACGAGGCTGCCAGTCCTCGGTTCACGCATATTCTTAAGATCCTCGGTCTGGTCCAAGGCTCCAAACTGGCCAATAATTCATTAATCGATAACTAAAGCTTGAAATGTAGCTCTTCTTACTTTCCGCATGCATCAACGTAGATGCTTCTTGTGTGTTCTAGTGTGCTGCTTGTACTGTCTCCGCATACCGCAACACGCGACAAGGGCTAACAGACGATAAATTTAACCGTTTTAGAGAGAAAAGCGACCAATGTGACGATCTGGCGTTATGTCGATTCGATAGTAAATGACGGAAACGGGAGATTTTCTTAGGTTTTTACTACATATTACACTTTACACTACTTCACGTGTTACGTGGCTGCCAGTCCTCGGTTCATGCAAAATCTTAAGGTCCTCGGTCATGTCCAAGGCACCAAACCGGCCAATAATTTATTAATCGATTACTAAAAGTTGAAATGTAGCTCTTCTTACTGGCCGATTGCATCAACGTAGATTCTTATTCTGTGTTCTAGTGTGCTGCTTGTACTGTGTCTGCATACCGCAGCACAAGACAAGGGCTTGCAGACGATAAAAGTAACCGTTTCAGAGAGAAAAGCGACCAATGTGACGATCTGGCGTTATGTCGATTCGATAGTAAACGACGGAAACGGGATATTTTCTCAGGTTTTTACTACATATTGACACCTTTCACATTTTCTCGTGTTTCGTGGCTGCCATTTCTCGATTTATGTAAAATCTTATGGTCCTCCATCATGTCCAAGGCACCAAACCGGCCAATAAGTCATTAATCGATAACTAAAACTTGAACTGCAGCTCTTCTTACTGGGCGATTGCATAAACTTAGATGTTTCTTCAGTGTTCTACTGTGCCGCTTGTAGTGACTCTGCATACCGCAGTACACGACAAGGGCTTGCAGACGATAAATGTAACCGTTTCAGAGAGAAAAGCGAATAATGTGACGATCTGGCGTTATGTCGATTCGATAGCAAATAACGGAAACGGAAGATTCTCTTACGTTTTTACTACATATTAACACTTTTGACGTTTTCTCGTGTTACGTGGCTGCCAGCCCTCGATTCATGCAAAATCGTAAGGTCCTCGGTCATGTCCAAGGCACCAAACCGCCCAATAATTTATTAATCGATAACTAAAAGTTGAAATGTAGCCCTTCTTACTGGCCGATTGCATCAACGTAGATTCTTATTCTGTGTTCTAGTGTGCTGCTTGTACTGTGTCTGCATACCGCAGCACAAGACAAGGGCTTGCAGACGATAAAAGTAACCGTTTCAGAGAGAAAAGCGACCAATGTGACGATCTGGCGTTATGTCGATTCGATAGTAAATGACGGAAACGGGAGATTTTCTTAGGTTTTTACTACGTATTAACACTTTTCACACTTTCTCGTGTTACGTGGCTGCCAGTCCTTGGTTCATGCAAAATCTTAAGATCCTCGGTCTGGTCCAAGGCATCAAACCGGCCAATAATTCATTAATCGATGACTAAAACTTGAAATGTAGCTCTTCTTACTTTCCGCATGCATCAACGTAGATGCTTCTTCCGTGTTCTAGAGTGCTGCTTGTACTGTCTCGGCATACCGCAGCACGCGACAAGGGCTTGCAGACGATAAATGTACCCGTTTTAGAGAGAAAAGCGACCAATGTGACGATCTGGCGTTATGTCGATTCGATAGTAAATGACGGAAACGGGAGATTTTCTTACGTTTTTACTACTTATTAACACTTTTCACGTTTTCTCGTGTTACGTGGCTGCCAGTTCTCGATTCATGCAAATTCTTAAGGTCCTCGGTCATGTCCAAGGCACCAAACCGGGAAATAATTTATTAATCGATAACTAAAAGTTGAAATTTAGCTCTTCTTACTGGCCGATTGCATCAACGTAGATTCTTATTCTGTGTTCTAGTGTGCTGCTTGTACTGTGTCTGCATACCGCAGCACGCGACAAGGGCTTGCAGACGATAAATGTAACCGTTTCAGAGAGAAAAGCGACCAATGTGACGATCTGGCGTTATGTCGATTCGATAGCAAATGACGGAAACGGGAGATTTTCTTAGGTTTTTACTACATATTAACACTTTACACAATTTCTCGTGTTACGTGGCTGCCAGTCCTCGGTTCATGCAAAATCTTAAGGTCCTCGGTCATGGCCATGGCACCAAACCGGCCAATAATTTATTAATCGATAACTAAAAGTTGAAATGTAGCTCTTCTTACTGGCCGATTGCATCAACGTAGATTCTTATTCTGTGATCTAGTGTGCTGCTTGTACAGTGTCTGCATACCGCAGCACGCGACAAGGGCTTGCAGACGATAACTGTAACCGTTTCAGAGAGAAAAGCGACCAATGTGACGATCTGGCGTTATGTCGATTCGATAGTAAATGACGGAAACGGGAGATTTTCTTAGGTTTTTACTACATATTAACACTTTACACAATTTCTCGTGTTACGTGGCTGCCAGTCCTCGATTCATGCAAAATCTTAAGGTCCTCGGTCATGTCCAAGGCACCAAATCGGCCAATATGTCATTAATCGATAACTAAAACTTGAACTGCAGCTCTTCTAACTGGGCGATTGCATAAACTTAGATGTTTCTTCAGTGTTCTACTGTGCCGCTTGTAGTGACTCTGCATACCGCAGCACACGACAAGGGCTTGCAGACGATAAATGTAACCGTTTCAGAGAGAAAAGCGACCAATGTGGCGATCTGGCGTTGCGTCGATTCGATAGTAAATGACGGAAACGGGAGATTTTCTTAGGTTTTTACTACATATTAACACTTTACACAATTTCTCGTGTTACGTGGCTGCCAGTCCTCGATTCATGCAAAATCTTAAGGTCCTCGGTCATGTCCATGGTACCAAACCGGCCAATAATTTATTAATCGATGCCTGAAGCTTGAAATTTAGCTCATCTTACTGGCCGATTGCATCAACGTAGATTCTTATTCAGTGTTCTAGTGTGCTGTTTGTACTGTGTCTGCATTCCGCAGCACGTGACAAGGGCTTGCAGACGACAAATGTAACCGTTTCCGAGATAAAGAAGCGACCAATGTGACGATCTGGCGTTATGTCGAATCGATAGTAAATGACGGAAACGGGAGATTTTCTTTGGTTTTTACTACGTATTAACACTTTTTTACATTTTCTCGTGTTACGTGGCTGCCAGTCCTCGGTTCATTCAAAATCTTAAGGTCCTCGGTCATGTCCAAGGCACCAATCCGGCCAATAATTTATTAATCGATAACTAAAACTTGAAATTTAGCTCATCTTACTGGCCGATTGCATCAACGTAGATTCTTATTCTGTGTTCTAGTGTGCTGCTTGTACTGTGTCTTCATACCGCAGCACGTGACAAGGGCTTGCAGACGATAAATGAAACCGTTTCCGAGATAAAAATGCGACCAATGTGACGATCTGGCGTTATGTCGATTCGATAGTAAATGACGGAAACGGGAGATTTTCTTTGGTTTTTACTACGTATTAACACTTTTTTACATTTTCTCGTGTTACGTGGCTGCCAGTCCTCGGTTCATTCAAAATCTTAAGGTCCTCGGTCTGGTCCAAGGCACCAAACCGGCCAATAATTCATTAATCGATAACTAAAACTTGAAATGTAGCTCTTCTTACTTTCCGCATGCATCAACGTAGATGCTTCTTCTGTGTTCTAGTGTGCTGCTTGTACTGTCTCCGCATACCGCAGCACGCGAGAAGGGCTAGCAGACGATATATGTAACCGTTTTAGAGAGAAAAGCGACCAATGTGACGATATGGCGTTATGTCGATTCGATAGTAAATGACGGAAACGGGAGATTTTCTTAGGTTTTTACTACATATTAACACTTTACACAATTTCTCGTGTTACGTGGCTGCCAGTCCTCGGTTCATGCAAAATCTTAAGGTCCTCGGTCATGTCAAAGGCACCAAACCGGCCAATAATTTATAAATCGATAACTAAAAGTTGAAATGCATCTCTTCTTACTGGCCGATTGCATCTACGTAGATTCTCATTCTGTGTTCTAGTGTGCTGCTTGTACTGTGTCTGCATACCGCAGCACGCGACAATGGCTTGCAGACGATAAATGTAACCGTTTCAGAGAGAAAAGCGACAAAGGTGACGATCTGGCGTTATGTCGATTCGATAGTATATGACGGAAACGGGAGATTTTCTTAGGTTTTTACTACATATTAACACTTTACACAATTTCTCGTGTTACGTGGCTGCCAGTCCTCGATTCATGCAAAATCTTAAGGTCCTCGGTCATGTTCAAGGCACCAAACCGGCCAATAATTTATTAATCGATAACTAAAAGTTGAAATGTAGCTCTTCTTACTGGCCGATTGCATCAACGTAGATTCTTATTCTGTGTTCTAGTGTGCTGCTTGTACTGTGTCTGCATACCGCAGCACGCGACAAGGGCTTGCAGACGATAAATGTAACCGTTTCAGAGAGAAAAGCGACCAATGTGACGATCTGGCGTTATGTCGATTCCATAGTAAATGACGGAAACGGGGGATTTTCTTAGGTTTTTACTACATATCAACACTTTTCATATTTTGGCACCACTCCGTACATAATATAACCATCTAAGTTGTTACAGTCGACAAGTAAGGAGCACAGCAAGACACGTTTTAGTTTCTTAAAAATTAATTTATGGCCGCGTTTGCTGCCTTGTAGTCCACCTAGGACCTTAAGATTTGGCACGCACCGAGCTCTGGCAGCCACATTACACGAGAAAAAGCGAGAAGTGGTAATGTGTAGAAAGAACCGCCGAAAAGCTTACGTTTAATACATTTGTTTTCGAAATGATGTAACCGCTATTCTTCACAATGGACGCATTTGTCTCGGAAACGTTTACATTTATCTTCTGGCAGTTAATGTCGCGTGATGAACCTTGCGGGTGCACCACCCTGTACGTAATTTAAGCATCTAAGATGTTTCAGTCGACAAGTAAGGAGCAGAGCAAGTCAAGTTTTAGTTTTTGAAAACTCAATTTTTGGCCGCTTTTGCTGCCTTGTAGTTGACTTTGAACCTTAAGATTAGGCACGAACCGAGCTCTGGCAGCCACATTACACAAGAAAAAGCCAGAAGTGGTAATGTGTAGAAAAAACCGCAGAAAATCTTACGTTTAATACATTTGTTTTCGAAATGACGTAACAGCAAATCGTCACAATGGACGCATTTCTATCGGAAACGTTTAATTTATCTTCTGGCAGTTAAAGTCGCGTGATGAACCTTGCGGGTGCACCACCCTGTACTTAATTTAAGCATCTAAGATGTTGCAGTCGACAAGTAAGGAGCAGAGCAAGTCAAGTTTTAGTTTTTGAAAACTCAATTTTTGGCCTCTTTTGCGATCTTGTAGTTGACCAAGGACCTTAAGATTTGGCACGAACCGCGCTAAGGCAGCCACATTACACAAGAAAAAGCCAGAAGTGGTAATGAGTAGAAAAAACCGCAGAAAATCATACGTTTAATACATTTGTTTTCGAAATGACGTAACTGCAAATCGTCACAATGGACGCATTTCTATCGGAAACGTTTACATTTATCTTCTGGCAGTTAAAGTCGCGTGATGAGCCTTGCGGGTGCACCACTCTGTACGTAATTTAAACATCTAAGTTGTTGCAGTCGACAAGTAAGGAGCACAGCAAGTCAAGTTTTAGGTTTTGAAAACTCAATTTTTGGCCGCTTTTGCTGCCTTGTAGTTGACCTAGGACCTTAAGAATTGGCACGAACCGAGCTCTGGCAACCACATTACACAAGAAAAAGCCAGAAGTGGTAATGTGTAGAAAAAACCGCAGAAAATCTTACGTTTAGTACATTTGTTTTAGAAATGACGTAACTGCAAATCGTCACAATGGACGCATTTCTTTCGGAAACGTTTACATTTATCTTCTGGCAGTTAAAGTCGCGTGATGAGCCTTGCGGGAGCACCACTCTGTACGTAATTTAAGCAACTAAGATGTTGCAGCCGACAAGTAAGGAGCAGAGCAAGTCAAGTTTTAGTTTTTGAAAACTCAATTTTTGGCGGCTTTTGCGGCCTAGTAGTTGACCTAGGACCTCAAGGTTTGGCACAAAAAGAGCTCTGGCAGCCACATTACACAAGAAAAAGCCAGAAGTGGTTATGTGTAGGAAAAACCGCAGAAAATCTTACGTTTAATACATTTGTTTTCGAAATGACGTAACTGCAAATCGTCACAATGGACGCTTTTCTATCGGAAACGTTTACATTTATCTTCTGGCAGTTAAAGTCGCGTGATGAGCCTTGCGGGTGGACCACCCTGTCCGTAATTTAAGCATCAAAGTTGTTGCCGTCGACAAGTAAGGAGCACAGCAAGTCAAGTTTTAGTTTCTTAAAAATTAATTTATGGCCGCGTTTGCTGCCTTGTAGTCCACCTAGGACCTTAAGATTTGGCACGCACCGAGCTCTGGCAGCCACATTACACGAGAAAAAGCGAGAAGTGGTAATGTGTAGAAAGAACCGCCGAAAAGCTTACGTTTAATACATTTGTTTTCGAAATGATGTAACCGCAAATCTTCACAATGGACGCATTTGTCTCGGAAACGTTTACATTTATCTTCTGGCAGTTAATGTCGCGTGATGAGCCTTGCGGGCCCACCACTCTGTACGTAATTTAAGCATCTAAGTTGTTGCAGTCGACAAGTAAGGAGCACAGTAAGTCACGTTTTAGTTTTTGAAAACTCAATTTTTCTCCGCTTGTGCTGCCTTGTAGTTGACCTAGGACTTTAAGATTTGGCACGCACCGAGCTCTGGAAGGTACATTTCACGAGAAAAAGCGAGAAGTGGTAATCTGCAGAAAAAACCGCAGAAAATCTTACGTTTGGAACATTTGTTTTCGAAATGACGTAACTGCAAATCGTCACAATGGACGCATTTCTCTGGGAAACGTTTACATTTATCTTCTGGCAGTTATTGTCGCGTGATGAGCCTTGCGGTCGCACCACTCTGTACGTAATTTAAGCATCTACGTTGTTGCAGTCCACAAGTAAGGTGCACAGCAAGACACGTTTTAGTTTTTTAAAAACTAATTTATGGCCGCGTTTGCTGCCTTGTAGTTGACCTAGGACGTTAAGATTTGGCACGCACCGAGCTCTGGCAGCCACATTACACAAGAAAAAGCGAGAAGTATTAATGTGTAGAAAAAACCGCAGAAAATCTTACGTTTAATACATTTGTTTTCGCAATGACGTAACTGCAAATCGTCACAATGGACGCATTTCTATCGGAAACGTTTACATTTATCTTCTGGCAGTTAAAGTCGCGTGATGAGCCTTGCGGGCCCACCACTCTGTACGTAATTTAAGCATCTAAGTTGTTGCAGTCGACAAGTAAGGAGCACAGCAAGTCAAGTTTTAGGTTTTGAAAACTCAATTTTTGGCCGCTTTTGCTGCCTTGTAGTTGACCTAGGACATTAAGATTTGGCAAGAACCGAGCTCTGGCAGCCACATTACACAAGAAAAAGCGAGAAGTGGTAATGTGTAGAAAAAACCGCAGAAAGTCTTACGTTTAATACATTTGTTTTCGCAATGACGTAACTGCAAATCGTCACAATGGACGCATTTCTATCGGAAACGTTTACATTTATCTTCTGGCAGTTAAAGTCGCGTGATGAGCCTTGCGGGCCCACCACTCTGTACGTAATTTAAGCATCTAAGTTGTTGCAGTCGACAAGTAAGGAGCACAGCAAGTCAAGTTTTAGTTTTTGAAAATTCAATTTTTGGCCGCTTTTGCTGCCTTGTAGTTGACTTTGGACCTTAAGATTTGGCACGAACCGAGCTCTGGCAGCCAAATTTCACAAAAAAATGCCAGAAGTGGTACTGTGTTGAAAAAACCGCAGAAAATCTTACGTTTAATACATTTGTTTTGGAAATGACGTAACTGCAAATCGTCACAATGGACGCATTTCTCTGGGAAACGTTTACATTTATCTTCTGGCAGTTATTGTCGCGTGATGAGCCTTGCAGTCGCACCACTCTGTACGTAATATAAGCATCTAAGTGGTTGCAGTCGACAAGTAAGGAGCACAGCAAGTCACGATTTAGTTTTTAACAACTCAATTTTTGGCCGCTTTTGCTTCCTTGTAGTTGACCTAGGACCTTAAGATTTGGCTCGCACCGAGCTCTGGCTACCACATTACACGAGAAAAAGCGAGAAGGGGTTATGTGTAGAAAAAATCGCAGAAAATCTTACATTTAATACATTTGTTTTGGAAATGACGTAACTGCAAATCGTCACAATGGACGCATTTCTCTCGGAAACGTTTACATTTATCTTCTGGCAGTTATTGTCGCGTGATGAGCCTTGCAGTCGCACCACTCTGTACGTAATTTAAGCATCTAAGTTGTTGCAGACGACAAGTAAGAAGCACAGCAAGTCACGTTTTAGTTTTTGAAAACTCAATATTTGGCTGCATTTGCTGCCTTGTAGTTGACCTAGGGCTTTAAGATTTGGCACGCACCGAGCAGTGGCAGCCAAATTACACGAGAAAAATCGAGAAGTGGTAATCTGTAGAAAATACCGCAGAAAATCTGACGTTTGATACATTTGTTTTCGAAATGACGTAACTGCAAATCGTCAAAATGGACGCATTTCTATCGGAAACGTTAACATTTATCTTCTGGCAGTTAAAGTTGCGTGATAAGCCTTGCGGGTGGACCACCCTGTACGTAATTTAAGCATCTAAGTTGTTGCAGTCGACAAGTAAGGAGCACAGCAAGTCAAGTTTTAGTTTTTGAAAACTCAATTTTTGGGCGCTTTTGCTGACTTGTAGTTGACCTAGGACCTTAAGATTTGGCACGAACCGAGCTCTGGCAGCCACATTACACAAGAAAAAGCCAGAAGTGGTAATGTGTAGAAAAAACCGCAGAAAATCTTACGTTTAATACATTTGTTTTCGAAATGACGTAACAGCAAATCGTCACAATGGACGCATTTCTATCGGAAACGTTTAATTTATCTTCTGGCAGTTAAAGTCGCGTGATGAACCTTGCGGGAGCACCACCCTGTACGTAATTTAAGCATCTAAGATGTTGCAGTCGACAAGTAAGGAGCAGAGCAAGTCAAGTTTTAGTTTTTGAAAACTCAATTTTTGGCCGCTTTTGCTGCCTTGTAGTTGACTTTGAACCTTAAGATTAGGCACGAACCGAGCTCTGGCAGCCACATTACACAAGAAAAAGCCAGAAGTGGTAATGTGTAGAAAAAACCGCAGAAAATCTTACGTTTAATACATTTGTTTTCGAAATGACGTAACAGCAAATCGTCACAATGGACGCATTTCTATCGGAAACGTTTAATTTATCTTCTGGCAGTTAAAGTCGCGTGATGAACCTTGCGGGTGCACCACCCTGTACTTAATTTAAGCATCTAAGATGTTGCAGTCGACAAGTAAGGAGCAGAGCAAGTCAAGTTTTAGTTTTTGAAAACTCAATTTTTGGCCTCTTTTGCGATCTTGTAGTTGACCAAGGACCTTAAGATTTGGCACGAACCGCGCTAAGGCAGCCACATTACACAAGAAAAAGCCAGAAGTGGTAATGAGTAGAAAAAACCGCAGAAAATCATACGTTTAATACATTTGTTTTCGAAATGACGTAACTGCAAATCGTCACAATGGACGCATTTCTATCGGAAACGTTTACATTTATCTTCTGGCAGTTAAAGTCGCGTGATGAGCCTTGCGGGTGCACCAATCTGTACGTAATTTAAACATCTAAGTTGTTGCAGTCGACAAGTAAGGAGCACAGCAAGTCAAGTTTTAGGTTTTGAAAACTCAATTTTTGGCCGCTTTTGCTGCCTTGTAGTTGACCTAGGACCTTAAGAATTGGCACGAACCGAGCTCTGGCAACCACATTACACAAGAAAAAGCCAGAAGTGGTAATGTGTAGAAAAAACCGCAGAAAATCTTACGTTTAGTACATTTGTTTTAGAAATGACGTAACTGCAAATCGTCACAATGGACGCATTTCTTTCGGAAACGTTTACATTTATCTTCTGGCAGTTAAAGTCGCGTGATGAGCCTTGCGGGAGCACCACTCTGTACGTAATTTAAGCAACTAAGATGTTGCAGCCGACAAGTAAGGAGCAGAGCAAGTCAAGTTTTAGTTTTTGAAAACTCAATTTTTGGCGGCTTTTGCGGCCTAGTAGTTGACCTAGGACCTCAAGGTTTGGCACAAAAAGAGCTCTGGCAGCCACATTACACAAGAAAAAGCCAGAAGTGGTTATGTGTAGGAAAAACCGCAGAAAATCTTACGTTTAATACATTTGTTTTCGAAATGACGTAACTGCAAATCGTCACAATGGACGCTTTTCTATCGGAAACGTTTACATTTATCTTCTGGCAGTTAAAGTCGCGTGATGAGCCTTGCGGGTGGACCACCCTGTCCGTAATTTAAGCATCAAAGTTGTTGCCGTCGACAAGTAAGGAGCACAGCAAGTCAAGTTTTAGTTTCTTAAAAATTAATTTATGGCCGCGTTTGCTGCCTTGTAGTCCACCTAGGACCTTAAGATTTGGCACGCACCGAGCTCTGGCAGCCACATTACACGAGAAAAAGCGAGAAGTGGTAATGTGTAGAAAGAACCGCCGAAAAGCTTACGTTTAATACATTTGTTTTCGAAATGATGTAACCGCAAATCTTCACAATGGACGCATTTGTCTCGGAAACGTTTACATTTATCTTCTGGCAGTTAATGTCGCGTGATGAGCCTCGCGGCCGCACCACTCTGTACGTAATTTAAGCATCAAAGTTGTTGCAGTCGACAAGTAAGGAGCACAGTAAGTCACGTTTTAGTTTTTGAAAACTCAATTTTTCTCCGCTTGTGCTGCCTTGTAGTTGACCTAGGACTTTAAGATTTGGCACGCACCGAGCTCTGGAAGGTACATTTCACGAGAAAAAGCGAGAAGTGGTAATCTGCAGAAAAAACAGCAGAAAATCTTACGTTTGGAACATTTGTTTTCGAAATGACGTAACTGCAAATCGTCACAATGGACGCATTTCTCTGGGAAACGTTTACATTTATCTTCTGGCAGTTATTGTCGCGTGATGAGCCTTGCGGTCGCACCACTCTGTACGTAATTTAAGCATCTATGTTGTTGCAGTCCACAAGTAAGGTGCACAGCAAGACACGTTTTAGTTTTTTAAAAACTAATTTATGGCCGCGTTTGCTGCCTTGTAGTTGACCTAGGACGTTAAGATTTGGCACGCACCGAGCTCTGGCAGCCACATTACACAAGAAAAAGCGAGAAGTATTAATGTGTAGAAAAAACCGCAGAAAATATTACGTTTAATACATTTGTTTTCGCAATGACGTAACTGCAAATCGTCACAATGGACGCATTTCTATCGGAAACGTTTAATTTATCTTCAGGCAGTTAAAGTCGCGTGATGAACCTTGCGGGTGCACCAACCTGTACGTAATTTAAGCATCTAAGATGTTGCAGTCGACAAGTAAGGAGCAGAGCAAGTCAAGTTTTAGTTTTTGAAAACTCAATTTTTGGCCGCTTTAGCTGCCTTTTAGTTGACTTTGGACCTTAAGATTTGGCACGAACCGAGCTCTGGCAGCCACATTACACAAGAAAACGCCAGAAGTGGTAATGTGTAGAAAAAACCGCAGAAAATCTTACGTTTAATACATTTGTTTTAGGAATGACGTAACAGCAAATCGTCACAATGGACGCATTTCTATCGGAAACGTTTAATTTATCTTCTGGCAGTTAAAGTCGCGTGATGAACCTTGCGGGTGCACCACCCTGTACGTAATTTAAACATCTAAGATGTTGCAGTCGACAAGTAAGGAGCAGAGCATGTCAAGTTTTAGTTTTTTAAAAACTCAATTTTTGGCCGCTTTTGCGGCCTTGTAGTTGACCTAGGACCTTAAGATTTGGCACGAACCGACCTCTGGCAGCCACATTACACAAGAAAATGCCAGAAGTGGTAATGTGTAGAAAAATCCGCAGAATATCTTCGTTTAATACATTTGTTTTCGAAATGACGTAACTGCAAATCGTCACAATGGACGCATTTCTATCGGAAACGTTTAATTTATCTTCTGGCAGTTAAAGTCGCGTGATGAACCTTGCGGGTGCACCACCCTGTACGTAATTTAAGCATCTAAGATGTTGCAGTCGACAAGTAAGGAGCAGAGCAAGTCAAGTTTTAGTTTTTGAAAACTTTATTTTTGGCCGCTTTTGCTGCCTTGTAGTTGACTTTGGACCTTAAGATTTGGCACGAACCGAGCTCTGGCAGCCAAATTACACAAGAAAATGCCAGAAGTGGTAATGTGTAGAAAAAACCGCAGAAAATCTTACGTTTAATACATTTGTTTTGGAAATGACGTAACTGCAAATCGTCACAATGGACGCATTTCTCTCGGAAACGTTTACATTTATCTTCTGGCAGTTATTGTCGCGAGATGAGCCTTGCAGTCGCACCACTCTGTACGTAATATAAGCATCTAAGTGGTTGCAGTCGACAAGTAAGGAGCACAGCAAGTCACGAGTTAGTTTTTAACAACTCAATTTTTGGCCGCTTTTGCTTCCTTGTAGTTGACCTAGGACCTTAAGATTTGGCTCGCACCGAGCTCTGGCTACCACATTACACGAGAAAAAGCGAGAAGTGGTTATGTGTAGAAAAAATCGCAGAAAATCTTACATTTAATACATTTGTTTTGGAAATGACGTAACTGCATATCGTCACAATGGACGCAATTCTCTCGGAAACGTTTACATTTATCTTTTGGCAGTTATTGTCGCGTGATGAGCCTTGCAGTCGCACCACTCTGTACGTAATTTAAGCATCTAAGTTGTTGCAGACGACAAGTAAGAAGCACAGCAAGTCACGTTTTAGTTTTTGAAAACTCAATATTTGGCTGCATTTGCTGCCTTGTAGTTGACCTAGGGCTTTAAGATTTGGCACGCACCGAGCAGTGGCAGCCAAATTACACGAGAAAAATCGAGAAGATGTAATCTGTAGAAAATACCGCAGAAAATCTGACGTTTGATACATTTGTTTTCGAAATGACGTAACTGCAAATCGTCAAAATGGACGCATTTCTCTCGGAAACGTTTACATTAATCTTCTGGCAGTTATTGTCGCGTGAGTAGCCTTGCGGGCGCTCCACTCTATACGTAATATAAGCATTTAAGTTGTTGCAGTCGACAAGTAAGGAGCACAGCAAGTCAAGTTTTAGTTTTTGAAAACTCAATTTTTGGGCGCTTTTGCTGCCTTGTAGTTGACCTAGGACCTTAAGATTTGGCACGAACCGAGCTCTGGCAGCCACATTACACAAGAAAAAGCCAGAAGTGGTAATGTGTACAAAAAACCGCAGACAATCTTACGTTTAATACATTTGTTTTCGAAATGACGTAACTGCAAATCGTCACAATGGACGCATTTCTATCGGAAACGTTAACATTTATCTTCTGGCAGTTAAAGTTGCGTGATAAGCCTTGCGGGTGGACCACCCTGTACGTAATTTAAGCATCTAAGTTGTTGCAGTCGACAAGTAAGGAGCACAGCAAGTCAAGTTTTAGTTTTTGAAAACTCAATTTTTGGGCGCTTTTGCTGACTTGTAGTTGACCTAGGACCTTAAGATTTGGCACGAACCGAGCTCTGGCTGCCACATTACACAAGAAAAAGCCAGAAGTGGTAATGTGTAGAAAAAACCGCAGAAAATCTTACGTTTAATACATTTGTTTTCGAAATGACGTAACAGCAAATCGTCACAATGGACGCATTTCTATCGGAAACGTTTAATTTATCTTCTGGCAGTTAAAGTCGCGTGATGAACCTTGCGGGTGCACCACCCTGTACGTAATTTAAGCATCTAAGATGTTGCAGTCGACAAGTAAGGAGCAGAGCAAGTCAAGTTTTAGTTTTTGAAAACTCAATTTTTGGCCGCTTTTGCTGCCTTGTAGTTGACTTTGGACCTTAAGATTTGGCACGAACCGAGCTCTGGCAGCCACACTACACAAGAAAAAGCCAGAAGTGGTAATGTGTAGAAAAAACCGCAGAAAATCTTACGTTTAATACATTTGTTTTCGAAATGACGTAACAGCAAATCGTCACAATGGACGCATTTCTATCGGAAACGTTTAATTTATCTTCTGGCAGTTAAAGTCGCGTGATGAACCTTGCGGGTGCACCACCCTGTACTTAATTTAAGCATCTAAGATGTTGCAGTCGACAAGTAAGGAGCAGAGCAAGTCAAGTTTTAGTTTTTGAAAACTCAATTTTTGGCCGCTTTTGCGATCTTGTAGTTGACCAAGGACCTTAAGATTTGGCACGAACCGCGCTCTGGCAGCCACATTACACAAGAAAAAGCCAGAAGTGGTAATGAGTAGAAAAAACCGCAGAAAATCATACGTTTAATACATTTGTTTTCGAAATGACGTAACTGCAAATCGTCACAATGGACGAATTTCTATCGGAAACGTTTACATTTATCTTCTGGCAGTTAAAGTCGCGTGATGAGCCTTGCGGGTGCACCACTCTGTACGTAATTTAAACATCTAAGTTGTTGCAGTCGACAAGTAAGGAGCACAGCAAGTCAAGTTTTAGGTTTAGAAAACTCAATTTTTGGCAGCTTTTGCTGCCTTGTAGTTGACCTAGGACCTTAAGAATTAACACGAACCGAGCTCTGGCAACCACATTACACAAGAAAAAGCCAGAAGTGGTAATGTGTAGAAAAAACCGCAGAAAATCTTACGTTTAATACATTTGTTTTCGAAATGACGTAACAGCAAATCGTTACAATGGACGCATTTCTATCGGAAACGTTTAATTTATCTTCTGCCAGTTAAAGTCGCGTGATGAACCTTACGGGTGCACCACCCTGTACGTAATTTAAGCATCTAAGATGCTGCAGTCGACAAGTAAGCAGCAGAGCAAGTCAAGTTTCAGTTTTTGAAAACTCAATTTTTGGCCGGTTTGGCGGCCTTGTAGTTGACCTAGGACCTTAAGATTTGGCACGAACCGACCACTGGCAGCCACAATACACAATAAAAAGCCAGAAGTGGTAATGTGTAGAAAAAACCGCAGAATATCTTACGTTTAATACATTTGTTTTTGAAATGACGTAACTGCAAATCGTCACAATGGACGCATTTCTATCGGAAACGTTTACATTTATCTTCTGGCAGTTAAAGTCGCGTGATGAGCCTTGCGGGCCCACCACTCTGTACGTAATTTAAGCATCTAAGTTGTTGCAGTCGACAAGTAAGGAGCACAGAAAGTCAAGTTTTAGTTTTTGAAAACTCAATTTTTGGCCGCTTTTGCTATCTTGTAGTTGACCAAGGACCTTAAGATTTGGCACGAACCGAGCTCTGGTGGCCACATTACACAAGAAAAAGCCATTAATGGTAATGAGTAGAAAAAACCGCAGAAAATCTTACGTTTAATACATTTGTTTTAGGAATGACGTAACTGTAAATCGTCACAATGGACGCATTTCTATCGGAAACGTTTACATTTATCTTCTGGCAGTTAAAGTCGCGTGATGAGCCTTGCGGGTGGAGCACCCAGTACGTAATTTAAGCATCTAAGTTGTTGCAGTCGACAAGTAAGGAGCACAGCAAGTCAAGTTTTAGTTTTTGAAAACTCAATTTTTGGCCCCTTTTGCTGCCTTGTAGTTGACCTAGGACCTTAAGATTTGGCACGAACCGAGCTCTGGCAGCCACATTACACAAGAAAAGGCCAGAAGTGGTAATGTGTAGAAAAAACCGCAGAAAATCTTACGTTTAATACATTTGTTTTCGAGATGACGTAACAGCAAATCGTCACAATGGACGCATTTCTATCGGAAACGTTTAATTTATCTTCTGGCAGTTAAAGTCGCGTGATGAACCTTGCGGGTGAACCACCCTGTACGTAATTTAAGCATCTAAGTTGTTGCAGTCGACAAGTAAGGAGCAGAGCAAGTCAAGTTTTAGTTTTTGAAAACTCAATTTTTGGCCGCTTTTGCTGCCTTGTAGTTGACTTTGGACCATCAGATTTGGCACGAACCGAGCTCTGGCAGCCACATTACACAAGAAAAAGCCAGAAGTGGTAATGTGTAGAAAAAACCGCAGAATATCTTACGTTTAATACATTTGTTTCCGAAATGACGTAACAGCAAATCGTCACAATGGACGCATTTCTATCGGAAACGTTTAATTTATCTTCTGGCAGTTAAAAGCGCGTGATGAACCTTGCGGGTACACCACCCTATACGTAATTTAAGCATCTAAGATGTTGCAGTCGACAAGTAAGGAGCAGAGCAAGTCAAGATTTAGTTTTTGAAAACTCAATTTTTGGCCGCTTTTGCGGCCTTGTAGTTGACCTAGGACCTTAAAATTTGGCACGAACCGACCTCTGGCAGCCACATTACACAAGAAAAAGCCAGAAGTGGTAATGTGTAGAAAAAACCGCAGAATATCTTACGTTTAATACATTTGTTTTCGAAATGACGTAACTGCAAATCGTCACAATGGACGCATTTCTATCGGAAACGTTTAATTTATCTTCTGGCAGTTAAAGTCGCGTGATGAACCTTGCGGGTACACCACCCTGTACGTAATTTAAGCTTCTAAGGTGTTGCAGTCGACAAGTAAGGAGCACAGCAAGTCAAGATTTAGTTTTTGAAAACTCAATTTTTTGCCGCTTTTGCGGCCTTGTAGTTGACCTAGGACCTTAAGATTTGGCACGAACCGAGCTCTGGCAGCCACATTACACAAGAAAAAGCTAGAAGTGGTAATGTGTAGAAAAAACCGCAGAAAATCTTACGTTTAATACATTTGTTTTAGGAATGACGTAACTGCAAATCGTCACAATGGACGCATTTCTATCGGAAACGTTTACGTTTATCTTCTGGCAGTTAAAGTCGCGTGATGAGCCTTGCGGGTGGACCACCCAGTACGTAATTTAAGCATCTAAGATGTTGCAGTCGACAAGTAAGGAGCAGAGCAAGTCAAGTTTTTGTTTTTGAAAACTCAATTTTTGGCCGCTTTTGCTGCCTTGTAGTTGACTTTGGACCTTAAGATTTGGCACGAACCGAGCTCTGGCAGCCACATTCCACAAGAAAAAGCCAGAAGTTGTAATGTGTAGAAAAAACCGCAGAAAATCTTACGTTTAATACATTTGTTTCCGAAATGACGTAACAGCAAATCGTCACAATGGACGCATTTCTATCGGAAACGTTTAATTTATCTTCTGGCAGTTAAAGTCGCGTGATGAACCTTGCGGGTACACCACCCTGTACGTAATTTAAGCATCTAAGATGTTGCAGTCGACAAGTAAGGAGCACAGCAAGTCAAGATTTAGTTTTTGAAAACTCAATTTTTGGCCGCTTTTGCGTCCTTGTAGTTGACCTAGGACCTTAAGATTTGGCACGAACCGAGCTCTGGCAGCCACATTACACAAGAAAAAGCTAGAAGTGGTAATGTGTAGAAAAAACCGCAGAAAATCTTACGTTTAATACATTTGTTTTCGAAATGACGTAACTGCAAATCGTCACAATGGACGCATTTCTATCGGAACGTTTACATTTATCTTCTGGCAGTTAATGTCGCGTGATGAGCCTTGCGGGTGCACCACTCTGTACGTAATTTAAGCATCTAAGTTGTTGCAGTCGACAAGTAAGGAGCAGAGCAAGTCAAGGTTTAGTTTTTTAAAACTCAATTTTTGGCTGCTCTTGCTGCCTTGTAGTTGACCTAGGACCTTAAGATTTGGCACCAACCGAGCTCTGGCAGCCACATTACACAAGAAAAAGCCAGAAGTGGTAATGTGTAGAAAAAACCGCAGAAAATCTTACGTTTAATACATTTGTTTTCCAAATGACGTAACTGCAAATCGTCACAATGGACGCATTTCTATCGGAAACGTTAACATTTATCTTCTGGCAGTTAAAGTCGCGTAATGAGCCTTGCGTAAGGACCACCCTGTACGTAATTTAAGCATCTAAGTTGTTGCAGTCAACAAGTAAGGAGCACAGCAGGTCAAGTTTTAGTTTTTGAAAACTCAATTGTTGGCCGCTTTTGCTATCTTGTAGTTGACCAAGGACCTTAAGATTTGGCACGAACCGAGCTCTGGCAGCCACATTACACAAGAAAAAGCTAGAAGTGGTAATGTGTAGAAAAAACCGCAGAAAATCTTACGTTTTATACATTTGTTTTCGAAATGACGAAACTGCAAAACGTCACAATGGACGCATTTCTATCGGAAACGTTTACATTTATCTTCTGGCAGTTAAAGTCGCGTGATGAGCCTTGCGGGTGCACCACCTTCCTGTACGTAATTTAAGCATCTAAGTTGTTGCAGTCGACAAGTAAGGAGCACAGCAAGTCATGTTTCTGTTTTTGAAAACTCAATTTTTGGCTGCTTTAGCTGCCTTTTAGTTGACCTAGGACTTTAAGATTTGGCATGAACCGAGCTCTGGCAGCCACATTACACAAGAAGCCGGCCGCGGTGGTCTTGCGGTTCTGGCGCTGCAGTCCGGAACCGCGGGACTGCTACGGTCGCAGGTTCGAATCCTGCCTCGGGCATGGGTGTGTGTGATGTCCTTAGGTTAGTTAGGTTTAAGTAGTTCTAAGTTATAGGGGACTTATGACCTAAGATGTTGAGTCCCATAGTGCTCAGAGCCATTTTTTACACAAGAAAAAGCCAGAAGTGGTAATGTGTAGAAAAAACCGCAGAAAATCTTAGGTTTAATACATTTGTTTTCGAAATGTCGTAACTGCAAATCGTCACAATGGACGCATTTCTATCGGAACGTTTACATTTATCTTCTGGCAGTTAAAGTGGCGTGATGAGCCTTGCGGGTGCACCACCCTGTACGTAATTTAAGCATCTAAGTTGTTGCAGTCAACAAGTAAGGAGCAGAGCAAGTCAAGTTTCAGTTTTTGAAAACTCAATTTTTGGCCGCTTTTGCTGCCTTGTAGTTGACCTAGGACCTTAAGATTTGGCACTAACCGAGCTCTGGCAGCCACATTACACAAGAAAAAGCCAGATGTGGTAATGTTAAGAAAAAACCGCAGATAATCTTACTGTTAATACATTTGTTTTCGAAATGACGTAACTGCAAATCGTCACAATGGACGCATTTCTATCGGAAACGTTTACATTTATCTTCTGCCAGTTAAAGTCGCGTGATGAGCCTTGCGGGTGCACCACCTTCCTGTACGTAATTTAAGCATCTAAGTTGTTGCAGTCGACAACTAAGGATCTCAGCAACTCAAGTTTTAGTTTTTGATAACTCAATTTTTGGCCGCTTTTGCTGCCTTGTAGTTGACCTAGGACCTTAAGATTTGGCACGAACCGAGCTCTGGCAACCACATTACACAAGAAAAAGCCAGAAGTGGTAATGTGTAGAAAAAACCGCAGATAATCTTACGTTTAATTCATTTGTTTTCGAAATGACGTAACTGCAAATCGTCACAATGGACGCATTTCTATCGGAAACGTTTACATTTATCTTCTGGCAGTTAAAGTCGCGTGATGAGCCTTTCGGGTGCACCACCCTGTACGTAATTTAAGCATTTAAGTTGTTGCAGTCGATAAGTAAGGATCTCAGCAACTCAAGTTTTAGTTTTTGATAACTCAATTTTTGGCCGCTTTTGCTGCCTTGTAGTTGACCTAGGACCTTAAGATTTGGCACGAAACGAGCTCTTGCAGCCACATTACACAAGAAAAAGCTAGAAGTGGTAATGTGTAGAAAAAAACCGCAGAAAATCTTACGTTTAATACATTTGTTTTCGAAATGACGTAACTGCAAATCGTCACAATGGACGCATTTCTATCGGAACGTTTACATTTATCTTCTGGCAGTTAATGTCGCGTGATGAGCCTTGCGGGTGCACCACCCTGTACGTAATTTAAGCATCTAAGTTGTTGCAGTCGACAAGTAAGGAGCAGAGCAAGTCAAGGTTTAGTTTTTTAAAACTCAATTTTTGGCTGCTTTTGCTACCTTGTAGTTGACCTAGGACCTTAAGATATGGCACGAACCGAGCTCTGGCAGCCACATTACACAAGAAAAAGCCAGAAGTGGTAATGTGTAGAAAAAACCGCAGAAAATCTTACGTTTAATACATTTGTTTTCGAAATGACGTAACTGCAAATCGTCACAATGGACGCATTTCTATCGGAAACGTTTACATTTATCTTCTGGCAGTTAAAGTCGCGTGATGAGCCTTGCGGGTGCACCACCCTGTACGTAATTTAAGCATTTAAGTTGTTGCAGTCGATAAGTAAGGATCTCAGCAACTCAAGTTTTAGTTTTTGATAACTCAATTTTTGGCTGCTTTTGCTGCCTTGTAGTTGACCTAGGACCTTAAGATTTGGCACGAAACGAGCTCTTGCAGCCACATTCCACAAGAAAAAGCCAGAAGTTGTAATGTGTAGAAAAAACCGCAGAAAATCTTACGTTTAATACATTTGTTTCCGAAATGACGTAACAGCAAATCGTCACAATGGACGCATTTCTATCGGAAACGTTTAATTTATCTTCTGGCAGTTAAAGTCGCGTGATGAACCTTGCGGGTACACCACCCTGTACGTAATTTAAGCATCTAAGTTGTTGCAGTCGACAAGTAAGGAGCAGAGCAAGTCAAGGTTTAGTTTTTTAAAACTCAATTTTTGGCTGCTCTTGCTGCCTTGTAGTTGACCTAGGACCTTAAGATTTGGCACCAACCGAGCTCTGGCAGCCACATTACACAAGAAAAAGCCAGAAGTGGTAATGTGTAGAAAAAACCGCAGAAAATCTTACGTTTAATACATTTGTTTTCCAAATGACGTAACTGCAAATCGTCACAATGGACGCATTTCTATCGGAAACGTTAACATTTATCTTCTGGCAGTTAAAGTCGCGTAATGAGCCTTGCGTAAGGACCACCCTGTACGTAATTTAAGCATCTAAGTTGTTGCAGTCAACAAGTAAGGAGCACAGCAGGTCAAGTTTTAGTTTTTGAAAACTCAATTGTTGGCCGCTTTTGCTATCTTGTAGTTGACCAAGGACCTTAAGATTTGGCACGAACCGAGCTCTGGCAGCCACATTACACAAGAAAAAGCTAGAAGTGGTAATGTGTAGAAAAAACCGCAGAAAATCTTACGTTTTATACATTTGTTTTCGAAATGACGAAACTGCAAAACGTCACAATGGACGCATTTCTATCGGAAACGTTTACATTTATCTTCTGGCAGTTAAAGTCGCGTGATGAGCCTTGCGGGTGCACCACAATGTACGTAATTTAAGCATCTAAGTTGTTGCAGTCGACAAGTAAGGAGCACAGCAAGTCATGTTTCTGTTTTTGAAAACTCAATTTTTGGCTGCTTTAGCTGCCTTTTAGTTGACCTAGGACTTTAAGATTTGGCATGAACCGAGCTCTGGCAGCCACATTACACAAGAAGCCGGCCGCGGTGGTCTTCCGGTTCTGGCGCTGCAGTCCGGAACCGCGGGACTGCTACGGTCGCAGGTTCGAATCCTGCCTCGGGCATGGGTGTGTGTGATGTCCTTAGGTTAGTTAGGTTTAAGTAGTTCTAAGTTATAGGGGACTTATGACCTAAGATGTTGAGTCCCATAGTGCTCAGAGCCATTTTTTACACAAGAAAAAGCCAGAAGTGGTAATGTGTAGAAAAAACCGCAGAAAATCTTAGGTTTAATACATTTGTTTTCGAAATGTCGTAACTGCAAATCGTCACAATGGACGCATTTCTATCGGAACGTTTACATTTATCTTCTGGCAGTTAAAGTGGCGTGATGAGCCTTGCGGGTGCACCACCCTGTACGTAATTTAAGCATCTAAGTTGTTGCAGTCAACAAGTAAGGAGCAGAGCAAGTCAAGTTTCAGTTTTTGAAAACTCAATTTTTGGCCGCTTTTGCTGCCTTGTAGTTGACCTAGGACCTTAAGATTTGGCACTAACCGAGCTCTGGCAGCCACATTACACAAGAAAAAGCCAGATGTGGTAATGTTAAGAAAAAACCGCAGATAATCTTACTGTTAATACATTTGTTTTCGAAATGACGTAACTGCAAATCGTCACAATGGACGCATTTCTATCGGAAACGTTTACATTTATCTTCTGCCAGTTAAAGTCGCGTGATGAGCCTTGCGGGTGCACCACCTTCCTGTACGTAATTTAAGCATCTAAGTTGTTGCAGTCGACAACTAAGGATCTCAGCAACTCAAGTTTTAGTTTTTGATAACTCAATTTTTGGCCGCTTTTGCTGCCTTGTAGTTGACCTAGGACCTTAAGATTTGGCACGAACCGAGCTCTGGCAACCACATTACACAAGAAAAAGCCAGAAGTGGTAATGTGTAGAAAAAACCGCAGATAATCTTACGTTTAATTCATTTGTTTTCGAAATGACGTAACTGCAAATCGTCACAATGGACGCATTTCTATCGGAAACGTTTACATTTATCTTCTGGCAGTTAATGTCGCGTGATGAGCATTGCGGGTGCACCACCCTGTACGTAATTTAAGCATCTAAGTTGTTGCAGTCGACAAGTAAGGAGCAGAGCAAGTCAAGGTTTAGTTTTTTAAAACTCTTCTTTTGGCTGCTTTTGCTGCCTTGTAGTTGCCCTAGGACCTTAAGATATGGCACGAACCGAGCTCTGGCAGCCACATTACACAAGAAAAAGCCAGAAGTGGTATTGTGTAGAAAAAACCGCAGTAAATCTTACGTTTAATACATTTGTTTTCGAAATGACGTAACTGCAAATCGTCACAATGGACGCATTTCTATCGGAACGTTTACATTTATCTTCTGGCAGTTAAAGTCGCGTGATGAGCCTTGCGGGTGCACCACCCTGTACGTAATTTAAGCATCTAAGTTGTTGCAGTCGACAAGTAAGGAGCAGAGCAAGTCAAGTTTTAGTTTTTGAAAGCTCAATTTTTGGGCGCTTTTGCTGCCTTGTAGTTGACTTTGGACCTTAGGATTTGGCACGAACCGAGCTCTGGCAGCCAAATTACACAAGAAAAAGCCAGAAGTGGTAATGTGCAGAAAAAACCGCAGAAAATATTAAGTTTAATACATTTGTTTTCGAGATGACGTAACTGCAAATCGTCACAATGGACAAATTTCTATCGGAAACGTTTACATTTATCTTCTGGCAGTTAAAGTCGCGTGATGAGCCTTGCGGGTGGACCACCTTGTACGTAATTTAAGCATCTAAGTTATTGCAGTCGACAAGTAAGAAGCACAGCAAGTCAAGTTTTAGTTTTTGAAAACTCAATTTTTGGCCGCTTTTGCTGCCTTTTAGTTGACCTAGGACCTTAAGATTTGGCACGAACCGAGCTCTGGCAGCCACATTACACAAGAAAAAGCCAGAAGTGGTAATGTGTAGAAAAAACCGCAGAAAATCTTACGTTTAATACATTTGTTTTCGAAATGACGTAACTGCAAATCGTCACAATGGACGCATTTCTTTCGAAACGTTTACATTTATCTTCTGGCAGTCAAAGTGGCGTGATGAGCCTTGCGGGTGCACCACCCTGTACGTAACTTAAGCATCTAAGTTGTTGCCGTCAACAAGTAGGGAGCAGAGCAAGTCAAGGTTTAGTTTTTTAAAACTCAATTTTTGGCCGCTTTTGCTGCCTTGTAGTTGACCTAGGACCTTAAGATTTGGCACGAACCGAGCTCTGGCAGCCACATTACACAAGAAAAAGCCAGAAGTGGTAATGTGTAGAAAAAACCGCAGAAAATCTTACGTTTAATACATTTGTTTTCGAAATGACGTAACTGCAAATCGTCACAATGGACGCATTTCTATCGGAAACGTTTACATTTATCTTCTGGCAGTTAAAGTCGCGTGATGAGCCTTGCGGGTGGACCACCCTGTACGTAATTTAAGCATCTAAGTTGTTGCAGTCGACAAGTAAGGAGCACAGCAAGTCATGTTTTTGTTTTTGAAAACTCAAATTTGGGCTGCTTTTGCTGCCTTGTAGTTGACCTAGGATCTTAAGATTTGGCACGAACCGAGCTCTGGCAGCCACATTACACTAGATAAAGCCAGAAGTGGTAATTTGTAGAAAAAACCGCAGAAAATCTTACGTTTAATACATTTGTTTTCGAAATGACGTAACTGCAAATCATCACAATGGACGCATTCCTATCGGAAACGTTTACATTTATCTTCTGGCAGTTAAAGTCGCGTGATTTGCCTTGCGGGCGCACCACTCTGTGCGTAATTTAAGCATCTAAGTTGTTGCAGTTTACAAGTAAGGAGCACAGCAAGTCAAGTTTTAGTTTTTAAAAACTCAATGTTTGGCCGCTTTTGCTGCATTGTAGTTGACCTAGGACCTTCAGATTTGGCACGAACCGAGCTCTGGCAGCCACATTACACAAGAAAAAGCCAGAAGTGGTAATGTGTAGAAAAAACCGCAGATAATGTTACTGTTAATACATTTGTTTTCGAAATGACGTAACTGCAAATCGTCACAATGGACGCATTTCTATCGGAAACGTTTACATTTATCTTCTGGCAGTTAAAGTCGCGTGATGAGCCTTGCGGGTGCACCACCCTGTACGTAATTTAAGCATTTAAGTTGTTGCAGTCGATAAGTAAGGATCTCAGCAACTCAAGTTTTAGTTTTTGATAACTCAATTTTTGGCCGCATTTGCTGCCTTGTAGTTGACCTAGGACCTTAAGATTTGGCACGAAACGAGCTCTTGCAGCCACATTACACAAGAAAAAGCTAGAAGTGGTAATGTGTAGAAAAAACAGCAGAAAATCTTACGTTTAATACATTTGTTTTCGAAATGACGTAACTGCAAATCGTCAAAATGGACGCATTTCTATCGGAACGTTTACATTTATCTTCTGGCAGTTAATGTCGCGTGATGAGCCTTGCGGGTGCACCACCCTGTACGTAATTTAAGCATCTAAGTTGTTGCAGTCGACAAGTAAGGAGCAGAGCAATTCAAGGTTTAGTTTTTTAAAACTCAATTTTTGGCTGCTTTTGCTGCCTTGTAGTTGACCTAGGACCTTAAGATATGGCACGAACCGAGCTCTGGCAGCCACATTACACAAGAAAAAGCCAGAAGTGGTAATGTGTAGAAAAAACCGCAGAAAATCTTACGTTTAATACATTTGTTTTCGAAATGACGTAACTGCAAATCGTCACAATGGACGCATTTCTATCGGAAACGTTTACATTTATCTTCTGGCAGTTAAAGTCGCGTGATGAGCCTTGCGGGTGGGCCACCCTGTACGTAAAATTTTAGCATCTAAGATGTTGCAGTCGACAAGTAAGGAGCAGAGCAAGTTAAGTTTTAGTTTTTGAAAACTCAATTTTTGGCCGCTTTTGCTGCCATGTAGTTGACTTTGGACCTTAAGATTTGGCACGAACCGAGCTCTGGCAGCCAAATTACACAAGAAAAAGCCAGAAGTGGTAATGTGCAGAAAAAACCGCAGAAAATCGTACGTTTAATACATTTGTTTCCGAAATGACGTAACTGCAAATCGTCACAATGGACGCATTTCTATCGGAACGTTTACATTTATCTTCTGGCAGTTAATGTCGCGTGATGAGCCTTGCGGGTGCACCACCCTGTACGTAATTTAAGCATCTAAGTTGTTGCAGTCGACAAGTAAGGAGCAGAGCAATTCAAGGTTTACTTTTTTAAAACTCAATTTTTTGCTGCTTTTGCTGCCTTGTAGTTGACCTAGGACCTTAAGATATGGCACGAACCGAGCTTTGGCAGCCACATTACACAAGAAAAAGCCAGAAGTGGTAATGTGTAGAAAAAACCGCAGAAAATCTTACGTTTAATACATTTGTTTTCGAAATGACGTAACTGCAAATCGTCACAATGGACGCATTTCTATCGGAAACGTTTACATTTATCTTCTGACAGTTAAAGTCGCGTGATGAGCCTTGCGGGTGGACCACCCTGTACGTAAAATTTTACCATCTAAGATGTTGCAGTCTTCAAGTAAGGAGCAGAGCAAGTCAAGTTTTAGTTTTTGAAAACTCAATTTTTGGCCGCTTTTGCTGCCATGTAGTTGACTTTGGACCTTAAGATTTGGCACGAACCGAGCTCTGGCAGCCAAATTACACAAGAAAAAGCCAGAAGTGGTAATGTGCAGAAAAAACCGCAGAAAATCTTACGTTTAATACATTTGTTTTCGAAATGACGTAACTGCAAATCGTCACAATGGACGCATTTCTATCGGAAACGTTTACATTTATCTTCTGGCAGTTAAAGTCGCGTGATGAGCCTTGCGGGCGCACCACTCTGTACGTAATTTAAGCATCTAAGTTGTTGCAGTTTACAAGTAAGGAGCACAGCAAGTCAAGTTTTAGTTTTTAAAAACTCAATGTTTGGCCGCTTTTGCTGCATTGTAGTTGACCTAGGACCTTCAGATTTGGCACGAACCGAGCTCTGGTAGCCACATTACACAAGAAAAAGCTAGAAGTGGGAATGTGTAGAAAAAACCGCAGAAAATCTTAAGGTTAATACATTTGTTTTCGAAATGACGTAACTGCAAATCGTCACAATGGACGCATTTCTATCGGAAACGTTTACATTTATCTTCTGGCAGTTAAAGTCGCGTGATGAGCCTTGCGGGTGCACCACCCTGTACGTAATTTAAGCATCTAAGTTGTTGCAGTCGACAAGTAAGGAGCACAGCAAGTCATGTTTTTGTTTTTGAAAACTCAATTTTTGGCAGCTTTTGCTGCCTTGTAGTTGACCTAGGACCTTAAGATTTGGCACGAACCGAGCTCTGGCAGCCACATTACACAAGAAAAAGCCAGAAGTGGTAATGTGTAGAAAAAACCGCAGATAGTGTTACTGTTAATACATTTGTTTTCCAAATGACGTAACTGCATATCGTCACAATGGACGCATTTCTATCGGAAACGTTTACATTTATCTTCTGGCAGTTAATGTCGCGTGATGAGCCTTGCGGGTGCACCACCCTGCACGTAATTTAAGCATCTATGTTGTTGCAGTCGACAACTAAGGATCTCAGCAAATCAAGTTTTAGTTTTTGATAACTCAATTTTTGGCCGCTTTTGCTGCCTTGTAGTTGACTTTGAACCTTAAGATTTGGCACGAACCGAGCTCTGGCAGCCAAATTACACGAGAAAAAGCCAGAAGTGGTAATGTGCAGAAAAAAACGCAGAAAATCTTACGTTTAATACATTTGTTTTCGAAATGACGTAACTGCAAATCGTCACAATGGACGCATTTCTATCGGAAACGTTTACATTTATCTTCTGGCTGTTAAAGTCGCGTGATGAGCCTTGCGGGCGCACCACTCTGGACGTAATTTAAGCATCTAAGTTGTTGCAGTCGACAAGTAAGGAGCACAGCAAGTCAAGTTTTACTTTTTGAAAACTCAATTTTTGGCCGCTTTTGCTGCCTTGTAGTTGACCTAGGACCTTAAGATTTGGCACGAACCGAGCTCTGGCAGCCACATTACACACGAAAAAGCCAGAAGTAGTAATGTGTAGAAAAAACCGCAGAAAATCTTACGTTTAATACATTTGTTTTCGAAATGACGTAACTGCAAATCGTCACAATGGACGCATTTCTATCGGAAACGTTTACATTTATCTTCTGGCAGTTAAAGTCGCGTGATGAGCCTTGCGGGCGCACCACTCTGTACGTAATTTAAGCATCTAAGTTGTTGCAGTCGACAAGTAAGGAGCACAGCAAGTCAAGTTTTACTTTTTGAAAACTCAATTTTTGGCCGCTTTTGCTGCCTTGTAGTTGACCTAGGACCTTAAGATTTGGCACGAACCGAGCTCTGGGAGCCACATTACGCAAGAAAAAGCCAGAAGTAGTAATGTGTAGAAAAAACCGCAGAAAATCTTACGTTTTATACATTTGTTTTCGAAATGACGTAACTGCAAATCGTCACAATGGACGCATTTCTATCGGAACGTTTACATTTATCTTCTGGCAGTTAAAGTCGCGTGATGAGCCTTGCGGGTGCACCACCCTGTACGTAATTTAAGCATCTAAGTTGTTGCAGTCGACAAGTAAGGAGCACAGCAAGTCATGTTTTTGTTTTTGAAAACTCAATTTTTGGCTGCTTTTGCTGCCTTGTAGTTGACCTAGGACCTTAAGATTTGGCACGAACCGAGCTCTGGCAGCCACATTACACACGAAAAAGCCAGAAGTAGTAATGTGTAGAAAAAACCGCAGAAAATCTTACGTTTAATACATTTGTTTTCGAAATGACGTAACTGCAAATCGTCACAATGGACGCATTTCTATCGGAAACGTTTACATTTATCTTCTGGCAGTTAAAGTCGCGTGATGAGCCTTGCGGGTGCACCACCCTGTACGTAATTTAAGCATCTAAGTTGTTGCAGTCGACAAGTAAGTAGCACAGCAAGTCAAGTTTTAGTTTTTGAAAACTCAATTTTTGGCCGCTTATGCTGCCTTGTAGTTGACCTAGGACCTTAAGATTTGGCAGGAACCGAGCTCTGGCAGCCACATTACACAAGAAAAAGCCAGAAGTGGTAATGTGTGGAAAATACCGCAGAAAATCTTACGTTTAATACATTAGTTTTTGAAATGACGTAACTGCAAATCGTCACAATGGACGCATTTCTTTCGGAAACGTTTACATTTATCTTCTGGCAGTTAAAGTCGCGTGATGAGCCTTGCCGGCGCACCACTCTGTACGTAATTTAAGCATTTAAGTTGTTGCAGTCGACAAGTAAGGAGCACAGCAAGTCAAGTTTAATTTTTGAAAACTCAATTTTTAGCCGCTTTTGCTGCCTTGTAGTTGACCTAGGACCTTAAGATTTGGCACGAACCGAGCTCTGGCAGCCACATTACACAAGAAAAAGCCAGAAGTGGTAATGTGTAGAAAAACCGCAGAAAATCTTACGTTTTATACATTTGTTTTCGAAATGACGTAACTGCAAATCGTCACAATGGACGCATTTCTATCGGAAACGTATACATTTATCTACTGGCAGTTAAAGTCGCGTGATGAGCCTTGCGGGCGAACCTCTCTGTACGTAATTAAAGCATCTAAGTTGTAGCAGTCGACAAGTAAGGAGCACAGCAAGTCAAGTTTTAGTTTTTGAAAATTCAATTTTTGGCCGCTTTTGCTGCCTTGTTGTTGGCATAGGACCATAAGATTTGGCACGAACCGAGCTCTGGCAGCCACATTACACAAGAAAAAGCCAGAAGTGGTAATGTGTCGAAAAAACCGCAGAAAATATTACGTTTTATACATTTGTTTTCGAAATGACGTAACTGCAATTCGTCACAATGGACGCATTTCTATCGGAAACGTTTACATTTATCTTCTGCCAGTTAAAGTCGCGTGATGAGCCTAGCGGGTGCACCACTCTGTACGTAATTAAAGCATCTAAGTTGTTGCAGTCGACAAGTAAGGAGCACAGCAAATCAAGTTTTAGTTTTTGAAAATTCAATTTTTGGCCGCTTTTGCTGCCTTGTTGTTGGCATAGGACCATAAGATTTGGCACGAACCGAGCTCTGGCAGCCACATTACACAAGAAAAAGCCAGAAGTGGTAATGTGTAGAAAAAACCGCAGAAAATCTTACGTTTAATACATTTGTTTTCGAAATGACGTAACTGCAAATCGTCACAATGGACGCATTTCTATCGGAAACGTTTACATTTATCTTCTGGCAGTTAAAGTCGCGTGATGAGCCTTGCGGGTGCACCACTCTGTACGTAATTAAAGCATCTAAGTTGTTGCAGTCGACAAGTAAGGAGCACAGCAAGTCAAGTTTTAGTTTTTGAAAATTCAAATTTTGGCCGCTTTTGCTGCCTTGTTGTTGGCATAGGACCATAAGATTTGGCACGAACCGAGCTCTGGCAGCCACATTACACAAGAAAAAGCCAGAAGTGGTAATGTGTAGAAAAAACCGCAGAAAATCTTACGTTTTATACATTTGTTTTCGAAATGACGTAACTGCAAATCGTCACAATGGACGCATTTCTATCGGAAACGTTTACATTTATCTTCTGGCAGTTAAAGTCGCGTGACGAGCCTTGCGGGTGCACCACTCTGTACGTAATTAAAGCATCTAAGTTGTTGCAGTCGACAAGTAAGGAGCAGAGCAAGTCAAGTTTTAGTTTTTGAAAACTCAATTTTTGGCCGCTTTTGCTGCCTTGTTGTTGGCATAGGACCATAAGATTTGGCACGAACCGAGCTCTGGCAGCCACATTACACAAGGAAAAGCCAGAAGTGGTAATGTGTAGAAAAAACCGCAGAAAATCTTACGTTTAATACATTTGTTTTCGAAATGACGTAACTGCAAATCGTCACAATGGACGCATTTCTATCGGAAACGTATACATTTATCTACTGGCAGTTAAAGTCGCGTGATGAGCCTTGCGGGCGAACCTCTCTGTACGTAATTAAAGCATCTAAGTTGTAGCAGTCGACAAGTAAGGAGCACAGCAAGTCAAGTTTTAGTTTTTGAAAATTCAATTTTTGGCCGCTTTTGCTGCCTTGTTGTTGGCATAGGACAATAAGATTTGGCACGAACCGAGCTCTGGCAGCCACATTACACAAGAAAAAGCCAGAAGTGGTAATGTGTAGAAAAACCGCAGAAAATCTTACGTTTTATACATTTGTTTTCGAAATGACGTAACAGCAAATCGTCACAATGGACGCATTTCTATCGGAAACGTTTACATTTATCTTCTGGCAGTTAAAGTCGCGTGATGAGCCTTGCGGGTGCACCTCTCTGTACGTAATTAAAGCATCTAAGTTGATGCAGTCGACAAGTAAGGAGCACAGCAAGTCAAGTTTTAGTTTTTGAAAATTCAATTTTTGGCCGCTTTTGCTGCCTTGTTGTTGGCATAGGACCATAAGATTTGGCACGAACCGAGCTCTGGCAGCCACATTACACAAGAAAAAGCCAGAAGTGGTAATGTGTAGAAAAAACCGCAGAAAATCTTACGTTTAATACATTTGTTTTCGAAATGACGTAACTGCAAATCGTCACAATGGACGCATTTCTATCGGAAACGTTTACATTTATCTTCTGGCAGTTAAAGTCGCGTGATGAGCCTTGCGGGTGCACCACTCTGTACGTAATTAAAGCATCTAAGTTGTTGCAGTCGACAAGTAAGGAGCACAGCAAGTAAAATTTTAGTTTTTGAAAATTCAATTTTTGACCGCCTTTGCTGCCTTGTTGTTGGCATAGGACCATAAGACTTGGCACGAACCGAGCTCCGGCAGCCACATTACACAAGAAAAAGCCAGAAGTGGTAATGTGTAGAAAAAACCGCAGAAAATCTTACGTTTAATACATTTGTTTTCGAAATGGCGTAACTGCAAATCGTCACAATGGACGCATTTCTATCGGAAACGTTTACATTTATCTTCTGGCAGTTAAAGTCGCGTGATGAGCCTTGCGGGTGCACCACTCTGTACGTAATTAAAGCATCTAAGTTGTTGCAGTCGACAAGTAAGGAGCACAGCAAGTCAAGTTTTAGTTTTTGAAAACTCAATTTTTGGCCGCTTTTGCTGCCTTGTAGTTGACGTAGGACCTTAAGATTTGTCACGAACCGAGCTTTGGCAGCCACATGACACAAGAAAAAGCCAGAAGTGGTAATGTGTAGAAAAACCCGCAGAAAATCTTACGTTTAATACATTTGTTTTCGAAATGGCGTAACTGCAAATCGTCACAATGGACGCATTTCTATTGGAAACGTTTACATTTATCTTCTGGCAGTTAAAGTCGCGTGATGAGCTTTGCGGGTGCACCACTTTGTACGTAATTAAAGCAACTAAGTTGTTGCAGTCGACAAGTAAGGAGCACAGCAAGTCAAGTTTTAGTTTTTGAAAATTCAATTTTTGGCCGCGTTTGCTGCTTTGTAGTTGACCTAGGACCTTAAGATTTGGCACGAACCGAGCTCTGGCAGCCACATTACACGAGAAAAAGCCAGAAGTGGTAATGTGTAGAAAACCGCAGAGAATCTTACGTTTAATACATTTGTTTTCGAAATGACGTAACTGCAAATCGTCACAATGGACGCAATTCCCTCGGAAACGTTTACATTTATCTTCTGGCAGTTAAAGTCGCGTGATGAGCCTTGCGAGTGCACCACCCTGTACGTAATTTAAGCATCTAAGTTGTTGCAGTCGACGAGTAAGGAGCACAGCAAGTCAAGTTTAATTTTTGAAAACTCTATTTTTAGCAGCTTTTGCTGCCTTGTAGTTGACTTTGGACCTTAAGATTTGGCACGAACCGAGCTCTGGCAGCCACATTACACAAGAAAAAGCCAGAAGTGGTAATGTGTCGAAAAAACCGCACAAAATCTTACGTTTAATACATATGTTTTCGAAATGACGTAACTGCAAATCGTCACAATGGACGCATTTCTATCGGAAACGTTTACATTTATCTTCTGCCAGTTAAAGTCGCGTGATGAGCCTAGCGGGTGCACCACTCTGTACGTAATTTAAGTATCTAAGTTGTTGCAGTCGACAAGTAAGGAGCACAGCAAATCAAGTTTTAGTTTTTGAAAATTCAATTTTTGGCCGCTTTTGCTGCCTTGTTGTTGGCATAGGACCATAAGATTTGGCACGAACCGAGCTCTGGCAGCCACATTACACAAGAAAAAGCCAGAAGTGGTAATGTGTAGAAAAAACCGCAGAAAATCTTACGTTTAATACATTTGTTTTCGAAATGACGTAACTGCAAATCGTCACAATGGACGCATTTCTATCGGAAACGTTTACATTTATCTTCTGGCAGTTAAAGTCGCGTGATGAGCCTTGCGGGTGCACCACTCTGTACGTAATTAAAGCATCTAAGTTGTTGCAGTCGACAAGTAAGGAGCACAGCAAGTCAAGTTTTAGTTTTTGAAAATTCAAATTTTGGCCGCTTTTGCTGCCTTGTTGTTGGCATAGGACCATAAGATTTGGCACGAACCGAGCTCCGGCAGCCACATTACACAAGAAAAAGCCAGAAGTGGTAATGTGTAGAAAAAACCGCAGAAAATCTTACGTTTTATACATTTGTTTTCGAAATGACGTAACTGCAAATCGTCACAATGGACGCATTTCTATCGGAAACGTTTACATTTATCTTCTGGCAGTTAAAGTCGCGTGATGAGCCTTGCGGGTGCACCACTCTGTACGTAATTAAAGCATCTAAGTTGTTGCAGTCGACAAGTAAGGAGCAGAGCAAGTCAAGTTTTAGTTTTTGAAAACTCAATTTTTGGCCGCTTTTGCTGCCTTGTTGTTGGCATAGGACCATAAGATTTGGCACGAACCGAGCTCTGGCAGCCACATTACACAAGAAAAAGCCAGAAGTGGTAATGTGTAGAAAAAACCGCAGAAAATCTTACGTTTAATACATTTGTTTTCGAAATGACGTAACTGCAAATCGTCACAATGGACGCATTTCTATCGGAAACGTTTACATTTATCTTCTGGCAGTTAAAGTCGCGTGATGAGCATTGCGGGTGCACCTCTCTGTACGTAATTAAAGCATCTAAGTTGTTGCAGTCGACAAGTTAGGAGCACAGCAAGTCAAGTTTTAGTTTTTGAAAATTCAATTTTTGGCCGCTTTTGCTGCCTTGTAGTTGACCTAGGACCTTAAGATTTGGCACGAACCGAGCTCAGGCAGCCACATTACACGAGAAAAAGCCAGAGGTGGTAATGTGTAGAAAACCGCAGAAAATCTTACGTTTAATACATTTGTTTTCGAAATGACGTAACTGCAAATCGTCACAATGGACGCAATTCCCTCGGAAACGTTTACATTTATCTTCTGGCAGTTAAAGTCGCGTGATGAGCCTTGCGGGCGAACCTCTCTGTACGTAATTAAAGCATCTAAGTTGTTGCAGTCGACAAGTAAGGAGCACAGCAAGTCAAGTTTTAGTTTTTGAAAACTCAATTTTTGGCCGCTTTTGCTGCCTTGTTGTTGGCATAGGACCATAAGATTTGGCACGAACCGAGCTCTGGCAGCCACATCACACAAGAAAAAGCCAGAAGTGGTAATGTGTAGAAAAAACCGCAGAAAATCTTACGTTTAATACATTTGTTTTCGAAATGACGTAACTGCAAATCGTCACAATGGACGCATTTCTATCGGAAACGTTTACATTTATCTTCTGGCAGTTAAAGTCGCGTGATGAGCCTTGCGGGTGCGCCACTCTGTACGTAATTAAAGCATCTAAGTTGTTGCAGTCGACAAGTAAGGAGCACAGCAAGCCAAGTTTTAGTTTTTGAAAATTCAATTTTTGGCCGCTTTTGCTGCCTTGTTGTTGGCATACGACCATAAGATTTGTCACGAACCGAGCTCTGGCAGCCACATTACACAAGAAAAAGCCAGAAGTGGTAATGTGTAGAAAAAACCGCAGAAAATCTTACGTTTAATACATTTGTTTTCGAAATGACGTAACTGCAAATCGTCACAATGGACGCATTTTTATCGGAAACGTTTACATTTATCTTCTGGCAGTTAAAGTCGCGTGATGAGCCTTGCGGATGCACCACTCTGTACGTAATTAAAGCATCTAAGTTGTTGCAGTCGACAAGTAAGGAGCACAGGAAGTCAAGTTTTAGTTTTTGAAAACTCAATTTTTGGCCGCTTTTGCTGCCTTGTAGTTGACGTAGGTCCTTAAGATTTGGCACGAACCGAGCTTTGGCAGCCACATGACACAAGAAAACGCCAGAAGTGGTAATGTGTAGAAAAACCCGCAGAAAATCTTATGTTTAATACATTTGTTTTCGAAATGGCGTAACTGCAAATCGTCACAATGGACGCATTTCTATCGGAAACGTTTACATTTATCTTCTGGCAGTTAAAGTCGCGTGATGAGCCTTGCCGGCGCACCGCTCTGTACGTAATTTAAGCATCTAAGTTGTTGCAGTCGACATGTAAGGAGCACAGCAAGTCAAGTTTAATTTTTGAAAACTCAATTTTTAGCCGCTTTTGCTGCCTTGTAGTTGACCTAGGACCTTAATATTTGGTACGAACCGAGCTCTGGCAGCCACATTACACAAGAAAAAGCCAGAAGCGGTAATGTGTAGAAAAAACCGCAGAAAATCTTACGTTTAATACATCTGTTTTCGAAATGACGTAACTGCAAATCGTCACAATGGACGCATTTCTATTGGAAACGTTTACATTTATCTTCTGGCAGTTAAAGTCGCGTGATGAGCCTTGCGGGTGCACCACTCTGTACGTAATTAAAGCATCTAAGTTGTTGCAGTCGACAAGTAAGGAGCACAGCAAGTCAAGTTTTAGTTTTTGAAAATTCAATTTTTGGCCGCTTTTGCTGCCTTGTTGTTGGCATAGGACCATAAGATTTGGCACGAACCGAGCTCTGGCAGCCACATTACACAAGAAAAAGCCAGAAGTGGTAGTGTGTAGAAAAACCGCAGAAAATCTTACGTTTAATACATTTGTTTTCGAAATGACGTAACTGCAAATCGTCACAATGGACGCATTTCTATCGGAAACGTTTACATTTATCTTCTGGCAGTTAAAGCCGCGTGATGAGCCTTGCGGGCGAACCTCTCTGTACGTAATTAAAGCATCTAAGTTGTTGCAGTCGACAAGTAAGGAGCACAGCAAGTCAAGTTTAATTTTTGAAAACGCAATTTTTAGCCGCTTTTGCTGCCTTGTAGTTGACCTAGGACCTTAAGATTTGGCACGAACCGAGCTCTGGCAGCCACATTACACAAGAAAAAGCCAGAAGTGGTAATGTGTAGAAAAAACCGCAGAAAATCTTACGTTTAATACATTTGTTTTCGAAATGACGTAACTGCAAATCGTCACAATGGACGCATTTCTATCGGAAACGTTTAAATTTATCTTCTGGCAGTTGCGGGTGCACCACTCTGTACGTAATTAAAGCATCTAAGTTGTTGCAGTCGACAAGTAAGGAGCACAGCAAGTCAAGTTTTAGTTTTTGAAAATTCAATTTTTGGCCGCCTTTGCTGCCTTGTTGTTGGCATAGGACCATAAGATTTGGCACGAACCGAGCTCTGGCAGCCACATTACACAAGAAAAACCCAGAAGTGGTAATGTGTTGAAAAAACCGCAGAAAATCTTACGTTTAATACATTTGTTTTCGAAATGACGTAACTGCAAATCGTCACAATGGACGCAATTCCCTCGGAAACGTTTACATTTATCTTCTGGCAGTTAAAGTCGCGTGATGAGCCTTGCGAGTGCGCCACCCTGTACGTAATTTAAGCATCTAAGTTGTTGCAGTCGACGAGTAAGGAGCACAGCAAGTCAAGTTTAATTTTTGAAAACTCTATTTTTAGCAGCTTTTGCTGCCTTGTAGGTGACTTTGGACCTTAAGATTTGGCACGAACCGAGCTCTGGCAGCCACATTACACAAGAAAAAGCCAGAAGTGGTAATGTGTCGAAAAAACCGCAGAAAATCTTACGTTTAATACATTTGTTTTCGAAATGACGTAACTGCAAATCGTCACAATGGATGCATTTCTATCGGAAACGTTTACATTTATCTTCTGGCAGTTAAAGTCGCGTGATGAGCCTTGCGGGTGCACCACTCTGTACGTAATTAAAGCATCTAAGTTGTTGCAGTCGACAAGTAAGGAGCACAGCAAGTCAAGTTTTAGTTTTTGAAAATTCAATTTTTGGCCGCTTTTGCTGCCTTGTTGTTGGCATAGGACCATAAGATTTGGCACGAACCGAGCTCTGGCAGCCACATTACACAAGAAAAAGCCAGAAGTGGTAATGTGTAGAAAAACCGCAGAAAATCTTACGTTTTATACATTTGTTTTCGAAATGACGTAACTGCAAATCGTCTTAATGGACGCATTTCTATCGGAAACGTATACATTTATCTACTGGCAGTAAAAGTCGCGTGATGAGCCTTGCGGGCGAACCGCTCTGTACGTAATTAAAGCATCTAAGTTGTTGCAGTCGACAAGTAAGGAGCACAGCAAGTCAAGTTTTAGTTTTTGAAAATTAAATTTTTGGCCGCTTTTGCTGCCTTGTTGTTGGCATAGGACCATAAGATTTGGCACGAACCGAGCTCTGGCAGCCACATTACACAAGAAAAAGCCAGAAGTGGTAATGTGTAGAAAAACCGCAGAAAATCTTACGTTTTATACATTTGTTTTCGAAATGACGTAACTGCAAATCGTCACAATGGACGCATTTCTATCGGAAACGTTTACATTTATCTTCTGGCAGTTAAAGTCGCGTGATGAGCCTTGCGGGTGCACCACTCTGTACGTAATTAAAGCATCTAAGTTGTTGCAGTCGACAAGTAAGGAGCACAGCAAGTCAAGTTTTAGTTTTTGAAAATTCAATTTTTGGCCGCTTTTGCTGCCTTGTTGTTGGCATAGGACCATAAGATTTGGCACGAACCGAGCTCTGGCAGCCACATTACACAAGAAAAAGCCAGAAGTGGTAATGTGTAGAAAAAACCGCAGAAAATCTTACGTTTTATACATTTGTTTTCGAAATGACGTAACTGCAAATCGTCACAATGGACGCATTTCTATCGGAAACGTTTACATTTATCTTCTGGCAGTTAAAGTCGCGTGACGAGCCTTGCGGGTGCACCACTCTGTACGTAATTAAAGCATCTAAGTTGTTGCAGTCGACAAGTAAGGAGCAGAGCAAGTCAAGTTTTAGTTTTTGAAAATTCAATTTTTGGCCGCTTTTGCTGCCTTGTTGTTGGCATAGGACCATATGATTTGGCACGAACCGAGCTCTGGCAGCCACATTACACAAGAAAAAGCCAGAAGTGGTAATGTGTAGAAAAAACAGCAGAAAATCTTACGTTTAATACATTTGTTTTCGAAATGACGTAACTGCAAATCGTCACAATGGACGCATTTCTATCGGAAACGTTTACATTTATCTTCTGGCAGTTAAAGTCGCGTGATGAGCCTTGCGGGTGCACCACTCTGTACGTAATTAAAGCATCTAAGTTGTTGCAGTCGACAAGTAAGGAGCACAGCAAGTCAAGTTTTAGTTTTTGAAAATTCAATTTTTGGCCGCTTTTGCTGCCTTGTAGTTGACCTAGGACCTTAAGATTTGGCACGAACCGAGCTCAGGCAGCCACATTACACGAGAAAAAGCCAGAGGTGGTAATGTGTAGAAAACCGCAGAAAATCTTACGTTTAATACATTTGTTTTCGAAATGACGTAACTGCAAATCGTCACAATGGACGCAATTCCCTCGGAAACGTTTACATTTATCTTGTGGCAGTTAAAGTCGCGTGATGAGTCTTGCGGGTGCACCACTCTGTACGTAATTAAAGCATCTAAGTTGTAGCAGTCGACAAGTAAGGGGCACAGCAAGTCAAGTTTTAGTTTTTGAAAATTCAATTTTTGGCCGCTTTTGCTGCCTTGTTGTTGGCATAGGACCATAAGATTTGGCACGAACCGAGCTCTGGCAGCCACATTACACAAGAAAAAGCCAGAAGTGGTAATGTGTAGAAAAACCGCAGAAAATCTTACGTTTTATACATTTGTTTTCGAAATGACGTAACTGCAAATCGTCACTATGGACGCATTTCTATCGAAAACGGTTACATTTATCTTCTGGCAGTTAAAGCCGCGTGATGAGCCTTGCGGGTGCACCACTCTGTACGTAGGTAAAGCATCTAAGTTGTTGCAGTCGACAAGTTAGGAGCACAGCAAGTCAAGTTTTAGTTTTTGAAAATTCAATTTTTGGCCGCTTTTGCTGCCTTGTTGTTGGCATAGGACCGTAAGATTTGGCACGAACCGAGCTCTGGCAGCCACATTACACAAGAAAAAGCCAGAAGTGGTAATGTGTGGAAAATACCGCAGAAAATCTTACGTTTAATACATTAGTTTTTGAAATGACGTAAATGCAAATCGTCACAATGGACGCATTTCTTTCGGAAACGTTTACATTTATCTTCTGGCAGTTAAAGTCGCGTGATGAGCCTTGCCGGCGCACCACTCTGTACGTAATTTAAGCATCTAAGTTGTTGCAGTCGACAAGTTAGGAGCACAGCAAGTCAAGTTTTAGTTTTTGAAAATTCAATATTTGGCCGCTTTTGCTGCCTTGTAGTTGACCTAGGACCTTAAGATTTGGCACGAACCGAGCTCAGGCAGCCACATTGCACGAGAAAAAGCCAGAGGTGGTAATGTGTAGAAAACCGCAGAAAATCTTACGTTTAATACATTTGTTTTCGAAATGACGTAACTGCAAATCGTCACAATGGACGCAATTCCCTCGGAAACGTTTACATTTATCTTCTGGCAGTTAAAGTCGCGTGATGAGCCTGGCGAGTGCACCACCCTGTACGTAATTTAAGCATCTAAGTTGTTGCAGTCGACAAGTTAGGAGCACAGCAAGTCAAGTTTTAGTTTTTGAAAATTCAATTTTTGGCCGCTTTTGCTGCCTTGTTGTTGGCATAGGACCGTAAGATTTGGCACGAACCGAGCTCTGGCAGCCACATTACACAAGAAAAAGCCAGAAGTGGTAATGTGTGGAAAATACCGCAGAAAATCTTACGTTTAATACATTAGTTTTTGAAATGACGTAACTGCAAATCGTCACAATGGACGCATTTCTTTCGGAAACGTTTACATTTATCTTCTGGCAGTTAAAGTCGCGTGATGAGCCTTGCCGGCGCACCACTCTGTACGTAATTTAAGCATCTAAGTTGTTGCAGTCGACAAGTTAGGAGCACAGCAAGTCAAGTTTTAGTTTTTGAAAATTCAATTTTTGGCCGCTTTTGCTGCCTTGTAGTTGACCTAGGACCTTAAGATTTGGCACGAACCGAGCTCTGGCAGCCACATTGCACGAGAAAAAGCCAGAGGTGGTAATGTGTAGAAAACCGCAGAAAATCTTACGTTTAATACATTTGTTATCGAAATGACGTAACTGCAAATCGTCACAATGGACGCAATTCCCTCGGAATCGTTTACATTTATCTTCTGGCAGTTAAAGTCGCGTGATGAGCCTTGCGGGTGCACCACTCTGTACGTAATTAAAGCATCTAAGTTGTTGCTGTCGACAAGTTAGGAGCACAGCAAGTCAAGTTTTAGTTTTTGAAAATTCAATTTTTGGCCGCTTTTGCTGCCTTGTTGTTGGCATAGGACCGTAAGATTTGGCACGAACCGAGCTCTGGCAGCCACATTACACAAGAAAAAGCCAGAAGTGGTAATGTGTGGAAAATACCGCAGAAAATCTTACGTTTAATACATTAGTTTTTGAAATGACGTAACTGCAAATCGTCACAATGGACGCATTTCTTTCGGAAACGTTTACATTTATCTTCTGGCAGTTAAAGTCGCGTGATGAGCCTTGCCGGCGCACCACTCTGTACGTAATTTAAGCATCTAAGTTGTTGCAGTCGACAAGTTAGGAGCACAGCAAGTCAAGTTTTAGTTTTTGAAAATTCAATTTTTGGCCGCTTTTGCTGCCTTGTAGTTGACCTAGGACCTTAAGATTTGGCACGAACCGAGCTCTGGCAGCCACATTGCACGAGAAAAAGCCAGAGGTGGTAATGTGTAGAAAACCGCAGAAAATCTTACGTTTAATACATTTGTTTTCGAAATGACGTAACTGCAAATCGTCACAATGGACGCAATTCCCTCGGAATCGTTTACATTTATCTTCTGGCAGTTAAAGTCGCGTGATGAGCCTTGCGGGTGCACCACTCTGTACGTAATTAAAGCATCTAAGTTGTTGCTGTCGACAAGTTAGGAGCACAGCAAGTCAAGTTTTAGTTTTTGAAAATTCAATTTTTGGCCGCTTTTGCTGCCTTGTTGTTGGCATAGGACCGTAAGATTTGGCACGAACCGAGCTCTGGCAGCCACATTACACAAGAAAAAGCCAGAAGTGGTAATGTGTAGAAAAAACCGCAGAAAATCTTACGTTTAATACATTTGTTTTCGAAATGACGTAACTGCAAATCGTCACAATGGACGCATTTCTATCGGAAACGTTTACATTTATCTTCTGGCAGTTAAAGTCGCGTGATGAGCTTTGCGGGTGCACCACTCTGTACGTAATTAAAGCAACTAAGTTGTTGCAGTCGACAAGTAAGGAGCACAGCAAGTCAAGTTTTAGTTTTTGAAAATTCAATTTTTGGCCGCTTTTGCTGCCTTGTAGTTGACCTAGGACCTTAAGATTTGGCACGAACCGAGCTCTGGCAGCCACATTACACAAGAAAAAGCCAGAAGTGGTAATGTGTAGAAAACCGCAGAAAATCTTACGTTTAATACATTTGTTTTCGAAATGACGTAACTGCAAATCGTCACAATGGACGCAATTCCCTCGGAAACGTTTACATTTATCTTCTGGCAGTTAAAGTCGCGTGATGAGCCTTGCGGGCGAACCTCTCTGTACGTAATTAAAGCATCTAAGTTGTTGCAGTCGACATGTAAGGAGCACAGCAAGTCGAGTTCTAGTTTTTGAAAATTCAATTTTTGGCCGCTTTTGCTGCCTTGTTGTTGGCATAGGACCATAAGATTTGGCACGAACCGAGCTCTGGCAGCCACATTACACAAGAAAAAGCCAGAAGTGGTAATGTGTAGAAAAAACCGCAGAAAATCTTACGTTTAATACATTTGTTTTCGAAATGACGTAACTGCAAATCGTCACAATGGACGCATTTCTATCGGAAACGTTTACATTTATCTTCTGGCAGTTAAAGTCGCGTGATGAGCCTTGCGGGTGCACCACTCTGTACGTAATTAAAGCATCTAAGTTGTTGCAGTCGACAAGTAAGGAGCACAGCAAGTCAAGTTTTAGTTTTTGAAAATTCAATTTTTGGCCGCTTTTGCTGCCTTGTTGTTGGCATAGGACCATAAGATTTGGCACGAACCGAGCTCTGGCAGCCACATTACACAAGAAAAAGCCAGAAGTGGTAATGTGTAGAAAAAACCGCAGAAAATCTTACGTTTTATACATTTGTTTTCGAAATGACGTAACTGCAAATCGTCACAATGGACGCATTTCTATCGGAAACGTTTACATTTATCATCTGGCAGTTAAAGTCGCGTGATGAGCCTTGCGGGTGCACCACTCTGTACGTAATTAAAGCATCTAAGTTGTTGCAGTCGACAAGTAAGGAGCACAGCAAGTCAAGTTTTAGTTTTTGAAAATTCAATTTTTGGCCGCTTTTGCTGCCTTGTTGTTGGCATAGGACCATAAGATTTGGCACGAACCGAGCTCTGGCAGCCACATTACACAAGAAAAAGCCAGAAGTGGTAATGTGTAGAAAAACCAGCAGAAAATCTTACGTTTAATACATTTGTTTTCGAAACGACGTAACTGCAAATCGTCACAATGGACGCATTTCTATCGGAAACGTTTACATTTATCTTCTGGCAGTTAAAGTCGCGTGATGAGCCTTGCGGGTGCACCACTCTGTACGTAATTAAAGCATCTAAGTTGTTGCAGTCGACAAGTAAGGAGCACAGCAAGTCAAGTTTTAGTTTTTGAAAATTCAATTTTTGGCCGCTTTTGCTGCCTTGTAGTTGACCTAGGACCTTAAAATTTGGCACGAACCGAGCTCAGGCAGCCACATTACACGAGAAAAAGCCAGAGGTGGTAATGTGTAGAAAACCGCAGAAAATCTTACGTTTAATACATTTGTTTTCGAAATGACGTAACTGCAAATCGTCACAATGGACGCAATTCCCTCGGAAACGTTTACATTTATCTTCTGGCAGTTAAAGTCGCGTGATGAGCCTTGCGGGCGAACCTCTCTGTACGTAATTAAAGCATCTAAGTTGTTGCAGTCGACAAGTAAGGAGCACAGCAAGTCAAGTTTAATTTTTGAAAACTCAATTTTTAGCCGCTTTTGCTGCCTTGTAGTTGACCTAGGACCTTAAGATTTGGCACGAACCGAGCTCTGACAGCCACATTACACAAGAAAAAGCCAGAAGTGGTAACGTGTAGAAAAAACCGCAGAAAATCTTACGTTTAATACATTTGTTTTCGAAATGACGTAACTGCAAATCGTCACAATGGACGCATTTCTATCGGAAACGTTTACATTTATCTTGTGGCAGTTAAAGTCGCGTGATGAGCCTTGCGGGTGCACCACTCTGTACGTAATTAAAGCATCTAAGTTGTTGCAGTCGACAAGTAAGGAGCACAGCAAGTCAAGTTTTAGTTTTTGAAAATTCAATTTTTGGCCGCTTTTGCTGCCTTGTTGTTGGCATAGGACCATAAGATTTGGCACGAACCGAGCTCTGGCAGCCACATTACACAAGAAAAAGCCAGAAGTGGTAATGTGTAGAAAAACCGCAGAAAATCTTACGTTTTTTACATTTGTTTTCGAAATGACGTAACTGCAAATCGTCACTATGGACGCATTTCTATCGAAAACGTTTACATTTATCTTCTGGCAGTTAAAGTCGCGTGATGAGCCTTGCGGGTGCACCACTCTGTACGTAGGTAAAGCATCTAAGTTGTTGCAGTCGACAAGTTAGGAGCACAGCAAGTCAAGTTTTAGTTTTTGAAAATTCAATTTTTGGCCGCTTTTGCTGCCTTGTTGTTGGCATAGGACCGTAAGATTTGGCACGAACCGAGCTCTGGCAGCCACATTACACAAGAAAAAGCCAGAAGTGGTAATGTGTGGAAAATACCGCAGAAAATCTTACGTTTAATACATTAGTTTTTGAAATGACGTAACTGCAAAACGTCACAATGGACGCATTTCTTTCGGAAACGTTTACATTTATCTTCTGGCAGTTAAAGTCGCGTGATGAGCCTTGCCGGCGCACCACTCTGTACGTAATTTAAGCATCTAAGTTGTTGCAGTCGACAAGTTAGGAGCACAGCAAGTCAAGTTTTAGTTTTTGAAAATTCAATTTTTGGCCGCTTTTGCTGCCTTGTAGTTGACCTAGGACCTTAAGATTTGGCACGAACCGAGCTCAGGCAGCCACATTGCACGAGAAAAAGCCAGAGGTGGTAATGTGTAGAAAACCGCAGAAAATCTTACGTTCAATACATTTGTTTTCGAAATGACGTAACTGCAAATCGTCACAATGGACGCAATTCCCTCGGAAACGTTTACATTTATCTTCTGGCAGTTAAAGTCGCGTGATGAGCCTTGCGGGTGCACCACTCTGTACGTAATTAAAGCATCTAAGTTGTTGCAGTCGACAAGTTAGGAGCACAGCAAGTCAAGTTTTAGTTTTTGAAAATTCAATTCTTGGCCGCTTTTGCTGCCTTGCTGTTGGCATAGGACCGTAAGATTTGGCACGAACCGAGCTCTGGCAGCCACATTACACAAGAAAAAGCCAGAAGTGGTATTGTGTAGAAAAAACCGCAGAAAATCTTACGTTTAATACATTTGTTTTCGAAATGACGTAACTGCAAATCGTCACAATGGACGCATTTCTATCGGAAACGTTTACATTTATCTTCTGGCAGTTAAAGTCGCGTGATGAGCCTTGCGGGTGCACCACCCTGTACGTAATTTAAGCATCTAAGTTGTTGCAGTCGACAAGTAAGGAGCACAGCAAGTCAAGTTTTAGATTTTGAAAACTCAATTTTTGGCCGCTTTTGCTTCCTTGTAGTTGACCTAGGACATTAAGATTTGGCACGAACCGAGCCCTGGCAGCCACATTACACAAGAAAAAGCCATAAGTGTTAATGTGTAGAAAAACCACAGAAAATCTTACGTTTAATACATTAGTTTTCGGAATGACGTAACTGCAAATCGTCACAATGGACGCAATTCCCTCGGAAACGTTTACATTTATCCTCTGGCAGTTAAAGTCGCGTGATGAGCCTGCAAGTTCACCACCCTGTACGTAATTTAAGCATCTAAGTTGTTGCAGTCGACAAGTTAGGAGCACAGCAAGTCAAGTTTAATTTTTGAAAACTCAATTTTTTGCCGCTTTTGCTGCCTTGTAGTTGACCTAGGACCCTAAGATTTGGCACGAACCGAGCTCTGGCAGCCACATTACACAAGAAAAAGCCAGAAGTGGTAATGTGTAGAAAAAACCGCAGAAAATCTTACGTTTAATACATTTGTTTTCGAAATGACGTAACTGCAAATCGTCACAATGGACGCATTTCTATCGGAAACGTTTACATTTATCTTCTCGCAGTTAAAGTCGCGTGATGAGCCTTGCGGGTGCACCACCCTGTACGTAATTTAAGCATCTAAGTTGTTGCAGTCGACAAGTAAGGAGCACAGCAAGTCAAGTTTTAGATTTTGAAAACTCAATTTTTGGCCGCTTTTGCTGCCTTGTAGTTGACCTAGGACCTCAAGATTTGGCACAAACCGAGCTCTGGCAGCCACATTACACAAGAAAAAGCGAGATGCGGTAATGTGTAGAAAATAACCGCAGAAAATCTTATGTTTAATACATTTGTTTTCGAAATGACGTAATTGCAAATCGTCACAATGGACGCATTTCTATTGGAAACGTTTACATTTATATTCTGGCAGTTAAAGTCGCGTGATGAGCCTTGCGGGTGCACCACCCTGTACGTAATTTAAGCATCTAAGTTGTTGCAGTCGACAAGTAAGGAGCACAGCAAGTCAAGTTTTAGTTTTTGAAAATTCAATTTTTGGCCGCTTTTGCTGCCTTGTTGTTGGCCTAGGACCATAAGATTTGGCACGAACCGAGCTCTGGCAGCCACATTACACAAGAAAAAGCCAGAAGTGGTAATGTGTAGAAAAAACCGCAGAAAATCTTACGTTTAATACATTTGTTTTCGAAATGACGTAACTGCAAATCGTCACAATGGACGCATTTCTATCGGAAACGTTTACATTTATCTTCTGGCAGTTAAAGTCGCGTGAAGAGCCTTGCGGGTGCACCACTCTGTACGTAATTAAAGCATCTAAGTTGTTGCAGTCGACAAGTAAGGAGCACAGCAAGTCAAGTTTTAGTTTTTGAAAATTCAATTTTTGGCCGCTTTTGCTGCCTTGTTGTTGGCCTAGGACCATAAGATTTGGCACGAACCGAGTTCTGGCAGCCACATTACACAAGAAAAAACCAGAAGTGGTAATGTGTAGAAATCACCGCAAAAAATCATACGTTTTATACATTTGTTTTCGAAATGACGTAACTGCAAATCGTCACTATGGACGTATTTCTATCGGAAACGTTTACATTTATCTTCTGGCAGTTAAAGTCGCGTTATGAGCCTTGCGGGTGCACCACCCTGTACGTAATAAAGTCATCTAAGTTGTTGCAGTCGACAAGTAAGGAGCACAGCAAGTCAAGTTTTGGTTTTTGAAAATTCAATTTTTGGCCGCTTTTGCTGCCTTGTAGTTGACCTAGGACCTTAAGATTTGGCACGAACCGAGCTCTGGCAGCCACATTACACAAGAAAAAGCCAGATGTGGTAATGTGTAGAAAAAACCGCAGAAAATCTTACGTTTTATACATTTGTTTTCGAAATGACGTAACTGCTAATCGTCACAGTGGAAGCATTTCTATCGGAAACGTTTACATTTATCTTCTGGCAGTTAAAGTCGCGTGATGAGCCTTGCGGGTGCACCACCCTGTACGTAATAAAGGCATCTAAGTTGTTGCAGTCGACAAGTAAGGAGCACAGCAAGTCAAGTTTTAGTTTTTGAAAACTCAATTTTTGGCCGCTTTTGCAGCCTTGTAGTTGACCTAGGACCTTAAGATTTGGCACGAACCGAGCTCTGGCAGCCACATTACACAAGAAAATGCCAGAAGTGGTAATCTGTAGTATAACCGCAGAAAATCTTACGTTTAATACATTAGTTTTCGAAATGACGTAACTGCAAATCGTCACAATGGACGCATTTCTATCGGAAACGTTTACATTTATCTTCTGGCAGTTAAAGTCGTGTTATGAGCCTTGCGGGTGCACCACCCTGTACGTAATTTAAGCATCTAAGTTGTTGCAGTCGACAAGTAAGGATCACAGCAAGTCAAGTACTAGTTTTGGAAAACTCAGTTTTTGGCCGCTTTTGCTGCCTTGTAGTTGACCTAGTACCTTAAGATTTGGCACGAACCGAGCTCTGGCAGCCACATTACACAAGAACAAGCCAGAAGTGATAATGTGTAGAAAAAACCGCAGAAAATCTTACGTTTAATACATTTGTTTTCGAAATGACGTAACTGTAAATCGTCACAATGGACGCATTTCTATCGCAAACGTTTACATTTATCTTCTGGCAGTTAAAGTCGCGTGATGAGCCTTGCGGGTGCACCACCCTGTACGTAATAAAGGCATCTAAGTTGTTGCAGTCGACAAGTAAGGAGCACAGCAAGTCAAGTTTTAGTTTTTGAAAACTCAATTTTTGGCCGCTTTTGCTGCCTTGTAGTTGACCTAGGACCTTAAGATTTGGCACGAAAGGAGCTCTGGCAGCCACATTACACAAGAAAAAGCCAGAAGTGGTAATGTGTAGAAAAAACCGCAGAAATCTTACGTTCAATACATTCGTTTTCGAAATGACGTAACTGCAAATCGTCACAATGGACGCATTTCTATCGGAAACGTTTACATTTATCTTCTCGTAGTTAAAGTCGCGTTATGAGCCTTGCGGGTGCACCACCCTGTACGTAATTTAAGCATCTAAGTTGTTGCAGTCGACAAGTAAGGAGCACAGGCAGTAAAGTTTTAGTTTTTGAAAACTCAATTTTGTGGCCGCTTTTGCTGCCTTGTAGTTGACCTAGGACTTTAAGATTTGGAACGAACCGAGCTCTGGCAGCCACATTACACAAGAAAAAGCCAGAAGTGGTAATGTGTAGAAAAACCCGCAGAAAATCTTACGTTTATTACATTAGTTTTTGAAATGACGTAAATGCAAATCGTGACAATGGACGCATTTCTATCGGAAACGTTTATATTTATCTTCTGGCAGTTAAAGTCGCGTGATGAGCCTTGCGGGTGCACCACTCTGTACGTAATTTAAGCATCTAAGTTGTTGCAGTCGACAAGTAAGGAGCACAGCAATTCAAGTTTTAGTTTTCGAAAACTCAATTTTTGGCGCTTTTGCTGCCTTGTGGTTGACCTAGGACCCTAAGAATTGGCACGAACTGATCTCTGGCAGCCACATTACACAAGAAAAAGCCAGAAGTGGTAATGTGTAGAAAAAACCGCAAAAAATCATACGTTTTATACATTTGTTTTCGAAATGACGTAACTGCAAATCGTCACTATGGACGTATTTCTATCGGAAACGTTTACATTTATCTTCTGGCAGTTAAAGTCGCGTTATGAGCCTTGCGGGTGCACCACCCTGTACGTAATAAAGTCATCTAAGTTGTTGCAGTCGACAAGTAAGGAGCACAGCAAGTCAAGTTTTGGTTTTTGAAAATTCAATTTTTGGCCGCTTTTGCTGCCTTGTAGTTGACCTAGGACCTTAAGATTTGGCACGAACCGAGCTCTGGCAGCCACATTACACAAGAAAAAGCCAGATGTGGTAATGTGTAGAAAAAACCGCAGAAAATCTTACGTTTTATACATTTGTTTTCGAAATGACGTAACTGCAAATCGTCACAGTGGAAGCATTTCTATCGGAAACGTTTACATTTATCTTCTGGCAGTTAAAGTCGCGTGATGAGCCTTGCGGGTGCACCACCCTGTACGTAATAAAGGCATCTAAGTTGTTGCAGTCGACAAGTAAGGAGCACAGCAAGTCAAGTTTTAGTTTTTGAAAACTCAATTTTTGGCCGCTTTTGCAGCCTTGTAGTTGACCTAGGACCTTAAGATTTGGCACGAACCGAGCTCTGGCAGCCACATTACACAAGAAAATGCCAGAAGTGGTAATCTGTAGTATAACCGCAGAAAATCTTACGTTTAATACATTAGTTTTCGAAATGACGTAACTGTAAATCGTCACAATGGACGCATTTCTATCGGAAACGTTTACATTTATCTTCTGGCAGTTAAAGTCGTGTTATGAGCCTTGCGGGTGCACCACCCTGTACGTAATTTAAGCATCTAAGTTGTTGCAGTCGACAAGTAAGGATCACAGCAAGTCAAGTATTAGTTTTGGAAAACTCAGTTTTTGGCCGCTTTTGCTGCCTTGTAGTTGACCTAGGACCTTAAGATTTGGCACGAACCGAGCTCTGGCAGCCACATTACACAAGAACAAGCCAGAAGTGATAATGTGTAGAAAAAACCGCAGAAAATCTTACGTTTAATACATTTGTTTTCGAAATGACGTAACTGTAAATCGTCACAATGGACGCATTTCTATCGCAAACGTTTACATTTATCTTCTGGCAGTTAAAGTCGCGTGATGAGCCTTGCGGGTGCACCACCCTGTACGTAATAAAGGCATCTAAGTTGTTGCAGTCGACAAGTAAGGAGCACAGCAAGTCAAGTTTTAGTTTTTGAAAACTCAATTTTTGGCCGCTTTTGCTGCCTTGTAGTTGACCTAGGACCTTAAGATTTGGCACGAAAGGAGCTCTGGCAGCCACATTACACAAGAAAAAGCCAGAAGTGGTAATGTGTAGAAAAAACCGCAGAAATCTTACGTTCAATACATTCGTTTTCGAAATGACGTAACTGCAAATCGTCACAATGGACGCATTTCTATCGGAAACGTTTACATTTATCTTCTCGTAGTTAAAGTCGCGTTATGAGCCTTGCGGGTGCACCACCCTGTACGTAATTTAAGCATCTAAGTTGTTGCAGTCGACAAGTAAGGAGCACAGGCAGTAAAGTTTTAGTTTTTGAAAACTCAATTTTGTGGCCGCTTTTGCTGCCTTGTAGTTGACCTAGGACTTTAAGATTTGGCACGAACCGAGCTCTGGCAGCCACATTACACAAGAAAAAGCCAGAAGTGGTAATGTGTAGAAAAACCCGCAGAAAATCTTACGTTTATTACATTAGTTTTTGAAATGACGTAAATGCAAATCGTGACAATGGACGCATTTCTATCGGAAACGTTTATATTTATCTTCTGGCAGTTAAAGTCGCGTGATGAGCCTTGCGGGTGCACCACTCTGTACGTAATTTAAGCATCTAAGTTGTTGCAGTCGACAAGTAAGGAGCACAGCAATTCAAGCTTTAGTTTTCGAAAACTCAATTTTTGGCGCTTTTGCTGCCTTGTGGTTGACCTAGGACCCTAAGAATTGGCACGAACTGATCTCTGGCAGCCACATTACACAAGAAAAAGCCAGAAGTGGTAATGTGTAGAAAAAACCGCAGAAAATCTTACGTTTAATACATTTGTTTTCAAAATGACGTAACTGCAAATCGTCACAATGGACGCATTTCTATCGGAAACGTTTACATTTATCTTCTGGCAGTTAAAGTCGCGTGATGAGCCTTGCGGGTGCACCACTCTGTACGTAATTTAAGCATCTAAGTTGTTGCAGTCGACAAGTAAGGAGCACAGCAAGTCAAGTTTTAGATTTTGAAAACTCAATTTTTGGCCGCTTTTCCTGCCTTGTAGTTGACCTATGACCTTACGATTTGGCACGAACCGAGCTCTGGCAGCCACAGTACACAAGAAATAGCCAGAAGTGGCAATGTGTAGAAATCACCGCAAAAAATCTTACGTTTAATACATTAGTTTTTGAAATGACGTAACTGCAAATCGTCACACTGGACGCATTTCTATCGGAAACGTTTACATTTATCTTCTGGCAGTTAAAGTCGCGTGATGAGCCTTGCGGGCGCACCACTCTGTACGTAATTTACAATCTAAGTTGTTGCAGTCGACAAGTAAGGAGCACAGCAAGTCAAGTTTTAGATTTTGAAAATTCAATTTTTGGCCGCTTCTGCTGCCTTGTAGTTGCCCTAGGACCTTAAGATTTGGCACAAACCGAGCTCTGGCAGCCACATTACACAAGAAAAAGCCAGATGTGGTAATGTGTAGAAAATAACCGCAGAAAATCCTATGTTTAATACATTTGTTTTCGAAATGACGTAACTGCAAACCGTCACAATGGACACATTTCTATCGGAAACAGTTAGATTTATCTTCTGGCAGTTAAAGTCGCGTGATGAGCCGTGCGGGTGCACCACCATGTACGTAATTTAAGCATCTAAGTTGTTGCAGTCGACAAGTAAGGAGCACAGCCAGTCAAGTTTTAGTTTTTGAAAACTCAATTTTGTGGCCGCTTTTGCTGCCTTGTAGTTGACCTAGGACCTTAAGATTTGGCACGAACCGAGCTCTGGCAGCCACAATACACAAGAACAAGCCAGAAGTGATAATGTGTAGAAAAAACAGCAGAAAATCTTACGTTTAATACATTTGTTTTCGAAATGGCGTAACTGCAAATCGTCACAGTGGACGCATTTCTATCGGAAACGTTTACATTTATCTTCTGGCAGTTAAAGTCGTGTTATGAGCCTTGCGGGTGCACCACCCTGTACGTAATTTAAGCATCTAAGTTGTTGCAGTCGACAAGTAAGGAGCACAGCAAGTCAAGTTTTAGTTTTTAAAACTCAATTTTTGGTCGCTTTTGCTGCCTTGTAGTTGACCTAGGACCTTAAGATTTGGCACGAATCGAGCTCTGGCAGCCACATTACACAAGAAAAAGCCAGAAGTGGTAATCCGTAGAATAACCGCAGAAAATCTTACGTTTAATACATTTGTTTTCGAAATGACGTAACTGCAAATCGTCACAATGGACGCATTTCTATCGGAAACGTTTACATTTATCTTCTGGCAGTTAAAGTCGTGTTATGAGCCTTGCGGGTGCACCACCCTGTACGTAATTTAAGCATCTAAGTTGTTGCAGTCGACAAGTAAGGATCACAGCAAGTCAAGTATTAGTTTTGGAAAACTCAGTTTTTGGCCGCTTTTGCTGCCTTGTAGTTGACCTAGGACCTTAAGATTTGGCACGAACCGAGCTCTGGCAGCCACATTACACAAGAACAAGCCAGAAGTGATAATGTGTAGAAAAAACAGCAGAAAATCTTACGTTTAAAACATTTGTTTTCGAAATGACGTAACTGTAAATCGTCACAATGGACGCATTTCTATCGCAAACGTTTACATTTATCTTCTGGCAGTTAAAGTCCCGTGATGAGCCTTGCGGGTGCACCACCCTGTACGTAATAAAGGCATCTAAGTTGTAGCAGTCGACAAGTAAGGAGCACAGCAAGTCAAGTTTTAGTTTTTGAAAACTCAATTTTTGGCCGCTTTTGCTGCCTTGTAGTTGACCTAGGACCTTAAGATTTGGCACGAAAGGAGCTCTGGCAGCCACATTACACAAGAAAAAGCCAGAAGTGGTAATGTGTAGAGAAAACCGCAGAAATCTTACGTTCAATACATTCGTTTTCGAAATGACGTAACTGCAAATCGTCACAATGGACGCATTTCTATCGGAAACGTTTACATTTATCTTCTCGTAGTTAAAGTCGCGTTATGAGCCTTGCGGGTGCACCACCCTGTACGTAATTTAAGCATCTAAGTTGTTGCAGTCGACAAGTAAGGAGCACAGCCAGTAAAGTTTTAGTTTTTGAATACTCAATTTTGTGGCCGCTTTTGCTGCCTTGTAGTTGACCTAGGATTTTAAGATTTGGCACGAACCGAGCTCTGGCAGCCACATTACACGAGAAAAAGCCAGAAGTGGTAATGTGTAGAAAAACCCGCAGAAAATCTTACGTTTAATACATTTGTTTTTGAAATGACGTAAATGCAAATCGTGACAATGGACGCATTTCTATCGGAAACGTTTATATTTATCTTCTGGCAGTTAAAGTCGCGTGATGAGCCTTGCGGGTGCACCACTCTGTACGTAATTTAAGCATCTAAGTTGTTGCAGTCGACAAGTAAGGAGCACAGCAAGTCAAGTTTTAGATTTTGAAAATTCAATTTTTGGCCGCTTCTGCTGCCTTGTAGTTGCCCTAGGACCTTAAGATTTGGCACAAACCGAGCTCTGGCAGCCACATTACACACGAAAAAGCCAGATGTGGTAATGTGTAGAAAATAACCGCAGAAAATTCTATGTTTAATACATTTGTTTTCGAAATGACGTAACTGCAAATCGTCACAATGGACACATTTCTATCGGAAACAGTTAGATTTATCTTCTGGCAGTTAAAGTCGCGTGATGAGCCGTGCGGGTGCACCACCATGTACGTAATTTAAGCATCTAAGTTGTTGCAGTCGACAAGTAAGGAGCACAGCCAGTCAAGTTTTAGTTTTTGAAAACTCAATTTTGTGGCCGCTTTTGCTGCCTTGTAGTTGACCTAGGACCTTAAGATTTGGCACGAACCGAGCTCTGGCAGCCACATTACACAAGAACAAGCCAGAAGTGATAATGTGTAGAAAAAACCGCAGAAAATCTTACGTTTAATACATTTGTTTTCGAAATGGCGTAACTGTAAATCGTCACAATGGACGCATTTCTATCGGAAACGTTTACATTTATCTTCTGGCAGTTAAAGTCGCGTTATGAGCCTTGCGGGTGCACCACCCTGTACGTAATTTAAGCATCTAAGTTGTTGCAGTCGACAAGTAAGGATCACAGCAAGTCAAGTATTAGTTTTGGAAAACTCAATTTTTGGCCGCTTTTGCTGTCTTGTAGTTGACCTAGGACCTTAAGATTTGGCACGAACCGAGCTCTGGCAGCCACAATACACAAGAAAAAGCCAGAAGTGGTAATGTGTAGAAAAACCCGTAGAAATTCTTACGTTTAATACAATAGTTTTTGAAATGACGTAAATGCAAATCGTGACAATGGACGCATTTCTATCGGAAACGTTTATATTTATCTTCTGGCAGTTAAAGTCGCGTGATGAGCCTTGCGGGTGCACCACTCTGTACGTAATTTAAGCATGTAAGTTGTTGCAGTCGACAAGTAAGGAGCACAGCAATTCAAGTTTTAGTTTTCGAAAACTCAATTTTTGGCGCTTTTGCTGCCTTGTGGTTGACCTACGACCCTAAGAATTGGCACGAACCGAGCTCTGGCAGCCACATTACACAAGAAAAAGCCAGAAGTGGTAATGTGTAGAAAAAACCGCAGAAAATCTTACGTTTAATACATTTGTTTTCAAAATGACGTAACTGCAAATCGTCACAATGGACGCATTTCTATCGGAAACGTTTACATTTATCTTCTGGCAGTTAAAGTCGCGTGATGAGCCTTGCGGGTGTACCACTCTGTACGTAATTTAAGCATCTAAGTTGTTGCAGTCGACAAGTAAGGAGCACAGCAAGTCAAGCTTTAGATTTTGAAAACTCAATTTTTGGCCGCTTTTGCTGCCTTGTAGTTGACCTATGACCTTACGATTTGGCACGAACCGAGCTCTGGCAGCCACATTACACAAGAAAAAGCCAGAAGTGGCAATGTGTAGAAATCACCGCAAAAAATCTTACGTTTAATACATTAGTTTTTGAAATGACGTAACTGCAAATCGTCACACTGGACGCATTTCTATCGGAAACGTTTACATTTATCTTCTGGCAGTTAAAGTCGCGTGATGAGCCTTGCGGGCGCACCACTCTGTACGTAATTTACAATCTAAGTTGTTGCAGTCGACAAGTAAGGAGCACAGCAAGTCAAGTTTTAGATTTTGAAAATTCAATTTTTGGCCGCTTCTGCTGCCTTGTAGTTGCCCTAGGACTTTAAGATTTGGCACAAACCGAGCTCTGGCAGCCACATTACACAAGAAAAAGCCAGATGTGGTAATGTGTAGAAAATAACCGCAGAAAATCCTATGTTTAATACATTTGTTTTCGAAATGACGTAACTGCAAATCGTCACAATGGACACATTTCTATCGGAAACAGTTAGATTTATCTTCTAGCAGTTAAAGTCGCGTGATGAGCCGTGCGGGTGCACCACCATGTACGTAATTTAAGCATCTAAGTTGTTGCAGTCGACAAGTAAGGAGCACAGCCAGTCAAGTTTTAGTTTTTGAAAACTCAATTTTGTGGCCGCTTTTGCTGCCTTGTAGTTGACCTAGGACCTTAAGATTTGGCACGAACCGAGCTCTGGCAGCCACATTCCACAAGAAAAAGCCAGAAGTGGTAATGTGTAGAAAACCGCAGAAAATCTTACGTTTAATACATTTGTTATCGAAATGACGTAACTGCAAATCGTCACAATGGACGCATTTCTATCGGAAACGTTTACATTTATCTTCTGGCAGTTAAAGTCGCGTGATGAGCCTTGCGGGTGCACCACTCTGTACGTAATTTAAGCATGTAAGTTGTTGCAGTCGACAAGTAAGGAGCACAGCAATTCAAGTTTTAGTTTTCGAAAACTCAATTTTTGGCGCTTTTGCTGCCTTGTGGTTGACCTACGACCCTAAGAATTGGCACGAACCGAGCTCTGGCAGCCACATTACACAAGAAAAAGCCAGAAGTGGTAATGTGTAGAAAAAACCGCAGAAAATCTTACGTTTAATACATTTGTTTTCAAAATGACGTAACTGCAAATCGTCACAATGGACGCATTTCTATCGGAAACGTTTACATTTATCTTCTGGCAGTTAAAGTCGCGTGATGAGCCTTGCGGGTGCACCACTCTGTACGTAATTTAAGCATCTAAGTGGTTGCAGTCGACAAGTAAGAAGCACAGCAAGTCAAGTTTTAGTTTTCGAAAACTCAATTTTTGGTCGCTTTTGCTGCCTTGTAGTTGACCTAGGACCTTAAGATTTGGCACGAACCGAGCTCTGTCAGCCACATTACACAAGAAAAAGCCAGAAGTGGTAATGTGTAGAAAAAACCGCAGAACATCTTACGTTTAATACATTTGTTTTCGAAATGACGTAACTGCAAATCGTCACAATTGACACATTTCTATCGGAAACAGTTAGATTTACCTTCTGGCAGTTAAAGTCGCGTGATGAGCCGTGCGGGTGCACTACCATGTACGTAATTTAAGCATCTAAGTTGTTGCAGTCGACAAGTAAGGAGCACAGCAAGTCAAGTTTCAGTTTTTGAAAACTCAATTTTGTGGCCGCTTTTGCTGCCTTGTAGTTGACCTAGGACCTTAAGATGTGGCACGAACCGAGCTCTGGCAGCCACATTCCACAAGAAAAAGCCAGAAGTGGTAATGTGTAGAAAAAACCGCAGAAAATCTTACGTTTAATACATTAGTTTTTGAAATGACGTAAATGCAAATCGTGACAATGGACGCATTTCTATCGGAAACGTTTACATTTATCTTCTGGCAGTTAAAGTCGCGTGATGAGCCTTGCGGGTGCACCACTCTGTACGTAATTTAAGCATCTAAGTGGTTGCAGTCGACAAGTAAGGAGCACAGCAAGTCAAGTTTTAGTTTTTGAAAACTCAATTTCTGGTCGCTTTTGCTGCCTTGTAGTTGACCTAGGACCTTAAGATTTGGCACGAACCGAGCTCTGGCAGCCACATTACACAAGAAAAAGCCAGAAGTGGTAATCTGTAGAAAAACCGCAGAAAATCTAACGTTTAATACATTTGTTTTCGAAATGACGTAACTGCAAATCGTCACAATGGACGCATTTCTATCGGAAACGTTTACATTTATCTTCTGGCAGTTAAAGTCGCGTGATGAGCCTTGCGGGTGCACCACTCTGTACGTAATTTAAGCATCTAAGTTGTTGCAGTCGACAAGTAAGGAGCACAGCAAGTCAAATTTTAGTTTTTGAAAATTCAATATTTGGCCGCTTTTGCTGTCCTGTAGTTGACCTAGGACCTTAAGATTTGGCACGAACCGAGCTCTGTCAGCCACATTACACAAGAAAAAGCCAGAAGTGGTAATGTGTAGAAAAAACCGCAGAAAATCTTACATTTAATACATTTGTTTTCGAAATGGCGTAACTGCAAATCGTTACAATGGACGCATTTCTATCGCAAACGGTTACATTTATCTTCTGGCAGTTAAAGTTGCGTGATGAGCCTTGCGGGTGCACCACCCTGTACGTAATAAAAGCATCTAAGTTGTTGCAGTCGACAAGTAAGGAGCACAGCAAGTCAAGTTTTAGTTTATGAAAACTGAATTTTTGGCCGCTTTTGCTGCCTTGTAGTTGACCTAGGACCTTAAGATTTGGCACGAACCGAGCTCTGGCAGCCACATTACACAAGAAAAAGCCAGAAGTGGCAATGTGTAGAAATCACCGCAAAAAATCTTACGTTTAATACATTTGTTTTCGAAATGACGTAACTGCAAATCGTCACAATGGACGCATTTTTTAGGGAAACGTTTCCATTTATCTTGTCGCAGTTAAAGTCGCGTGATGAGCCTTGTGGGTGCACCACCCTGTACGTAATTTAAGCATCTAAGTTGTTGCAGTCGACAAGTAAGAAGCACAGCAAGTCAAGTTTTAGTTTTTGAAAACTCAATTTTTGGCCGCTTTTGCTGCCTTGTAGTTGACCTGGGACCTTAAGATTTGGCACAAACCGAGCTCTGGCAGCCACATTACACAAGAAAAAGCCAGATGTGGTAATGTGTAGAAAATAACCGCAGAAAATCTTATGTTTAATTCATTTGTTTTCGAAATGGCGTAACTGCAAATCGTTACAATGGACGCATTTCTATCGCAAACGGTTACATTTATCTTCTGGCAGTTAAAGTTGCGTGATGAGCCTTGCGGGTGCACCACCCTGTACGTAATAAAAGCATCTAAGTTGTTGCAGTCGACAAGTAAGGAGCACAGCAAGTCAAGTTTTAGTTTATGAAAACTGAATTTTTGGCCGCTTTTGCTGCCTTGTAGTTGACCTAGGACCTTAAGATTTGGCACGAACCGAGCTCAGGCAGCCACATTAAAGAAGAAAACGCCAGAAGTGGTAATGTGTAGAAAAAACCGCAGAAAATCTTACGTTTAATAGATTTGTTTTAGAAATGACGTAACTGCAAATCGTCACAAAGGACGCCTTTCTATCGGAAACGTTTACATTTATCTTCTCGCAGTTAAAGTCGCGTGATGAGCCTTGCGGGTGCACCACCCTGTACGTAATTTAAGCATCTAAGTTGTTGCAGTCGACAAGTAAGGAGCACAGCAAGTCAAGTTTTAGATTTTGAAAACTATATTTTTGGCCGCTTTTGCTGCCTTGTAGTTGACCTAGGAGCTTACGATTTGGCACAAACCGAGCTCTGGCAGACACATTACTCAAGAAAAAGCCAGATGTGGTAATGTGTAGAAAATAACCGCAGAAAATCTTATGTTTAATACATTTGTTTTCGAAATGACGCAGCTGCAAATCGTCACCATGGACACATTTTTATCGGAACAGTCAGATTTATCTTCTGACAGTTAAAGTCGCGTGATGAGCCGTGCGGGTGCACCACCATGTACGTAATTTAAGCATCTAAGTTGTTGCAGTCGACAAGTAAGGAGCACAGCCAGTCAAGTTTTAGTTTATGAAAACTCAATTTTGTGGCCGCTTTGGTGCCTTGTAGTTGACCTAGGACCTTAAGATTTGGCACGAACCGAGCTCTGGCAGCCACATTAAACAAGAAAACGCCAGAAGTTGTAATGTGTAGAAAAAACCGCAGAAAATCTTACGTTTAATACATTTTTTTTCGAAATGACGTAACTGCAAATCGTCACAATGGACGCATTTCTATTGGAAACGTTTACATTTATCTTGTCGCAGTTAAAGTCGCGTGATGAGCCTTGCAAGTGCACCACCCTGTACGTAATTTAAGCATCTAGGTTGTTGCAGTCGACAAGTAAGGAGCACAGCAAGTCAAGTTTTAGTTTTTGAAAACTCAATTTTTGGCCGCTTTTGCTGCCTTGTATTTGACCTGGGACCTTAAGATTTGGCACAAACCGAGCTCTGGCAGCCACATTACACAAGAAAAAGCCAGATGTGGTAATGTGTAGAAACAACCGCAGAAAATCTTATGTTTAATACATTTGTTTTCGAAATGACGTAACTGTAAATCGTCACAATGGACAAATTTCTATCGGAAACAGTTAGATTTATCTTCTGGCAGTTAAAGTCGCGTGATGAGCCGTGCGGGTGCACCACCATGCATGTAATTTAAGCATCTAAGTTGTTGCAGTCGACAAGTAAGGAGCACAGCAAGTCAAGTTTTAGTTTTTGAAAACTCAATTTTTGGTCGCTTTTGCTGCCTTGTAGTTGACCTAGGACCTTAAGATTTGGCACGAACCGAGCTCTGGCAACCACATTACACAAGAAAAAGCCAGAAGTGGTAATCTGTAGAAAAACCGCAGAAAATCTTACGTTTAATACATTTGTTTTCGAAATGACGTAACTGCAAATCGTCACAATGGACGCATTTCTATCGGAAACGTTTACATTTATCTTCTGGCAGTTAAAGTCGCGTGATGAGCCTTGCGGGTGCACCATTCTGTACGTAATTTAAGCATCTAAGTTGTTGCAGTCGACAAGTAAGGAGCACAGCAAGTCAAGTTTTAGTTTTTGAATATTCAATTTTTGGCCGCTTTTACTGCCCTGTAGTTGACCTAGGACCTTAAGATTTGGCACGAACCGAGCTCTGTCAGCCACATTACACAAGAAAAAGCCAGAAGTGGTAATGTGTAGAAAAAACCGCAGAACATCTTACATTTAATACATTTGTTTTCGAAATGACGGAAATGCAAATCGTCACAATGGACGCATTTCTATCGCAAACGGTTACATTTACTTCTGTCAGATAAAGTCGCGTGATGAGCCTTGCGGGTGCACCACCCTGTACGTAATAAAGGCATCTAAGTTGTTGCAGTCGACAAGTAAGGAGCACAGCAAGTCAAGTTTTAGTTTTTGAAAACTCAATTTTTGGCCACTTTTGCTGCCTTGTAGTTGACCTAGGACCTTAAGATTTGGCACGAACCGAGCTCTGGCAGCCACATTACACAAGAAAAAGCCAGAAGTGGCAATGTGTAGAAATCACCGCAAAAAATCTTACGTTTAATACATTAGTTTTTTAAATGACGTAACTGCAAATCGTCACAATGGACGCATTTCTATCGGAAACGTTTACATTTATCTTCTGGCAGTTAAAGTCGCGTGATGAGCCTTGCGGGCGCCCCACTCTGTACGTAATTTAAGCATCTAAGTTGTTGCAGTCGACAAGTAAGGAGCACAGCAATTCAAGTTTTAGTTTTCGAAAACTCAATTTTTGGCCGCTTTTGCTTCCTTGTAGTTGACCTAGGACCCTAAGAATTGGCACGAACCGAGCTCTGGCAGCCACATTACACAAGAAAAAGCCAGAAGTGGTAATGTGTAGAAAAAACCGTAGAAAATCTTACGTTTAATACATTTGTTTTCGAAATGACGTAACTGCAAATCGTCACAATAAACGCATTTCTATCGGAAAAGTTTACATTTATCTTCTGGCAGTTAAAGTCGCGTGATGAGCCTTGCGGGTGCACCACTCTGTACGTAATTTAAGCATCTAAGTTGTTGCAGTCGACAAGTAAGGAGCACAGCAAGTCAAGTTTTAGTTTTTGAAATCTCAATTTTTGGCCGCTTTCGCTGCCTTGTAGTTGACCTATTAGCTTACGATTTGGCACAAACCGAGCTCTGGCAGACACATTACTCAAGAAAAAGCCAGATGTGGTAATGTGTAGAAAATAACAGTAGAAAATCTTATGTTTAATTCATTTGTTTTCGAAATGACGTAACTGCAAATCGTCACAATGGACGCATTTCTATCGGAAACGTTTACATTTATCTTCTGTCAGATAAAGTCGCGTGATGAGCCTTGCGGGTGCACCACCCTGTACGTAATAAAGGCATCTAAGTTGTTGCAGTCGACAAGTAAGGAGCACAGCAAGTCAAGTTTTAGTTTTTGAAAACTCAATTTTTGGCCGCATTTGCTGCCTTGTAGTTGACCTGGGACCTTAAGATTTGGCACAAACCGAGCTCTGGCAGCCACATTACACAAGAAAAAGCCAGATGTGGTAATGTGTAGAAACAACCGCAGAAAATCTTATGTTTAATTCATTTGTTTTCGAAATGACGTAACTGTAAATCGTCACAATGGACAAATTTCTATCGGAAACAGTTAGATTTATCTTCTGGCAGTTAAAGTCGCGTGATGAGCCGTGCGGGTGCAACACCATGTATGTAATTTAAGCATCTAAGTTGTTGCAGTCGACAAGTAAGGAGCACAGCAAGTCAAGTTTTAGTTTTTGAAAACTCAATTTTTGGTCGCTTTTGCTGCCTTGTAGTTGACCTAGGACCTTAAGATTTGGCACGAACCGAGCTCTGGCAGCCACATTACACAAGAAAATGCCAGAAGTGGTAATCTGTAGAAAAACCGCAGAAAATCTTACGTTTAATACATTTGTTTTCGAAATGACGTAACTGCAAATCGTCACAATGGACGCATTTCTATCGGAAACGTTTACATTTATCTTCTGGCAGTTAAAGTCGCGTGATGAGCCTTGCGGGTGCACCACTCTGTACGTAATTTAAGCATCTAAGTGGTTGCAGTCGACAAGTAAGGAGCACAGCAAGTCAACTTTTAGTTTTTGAAAACTCAATTTTTGGCAGCTTATGCTGCCTGGTAGTTGACCTAGGACCTTAAGATTTGGCACGAACCGAGCTCTGGCAGCCACATTAAACAAGAAAACGCCAGAAGTGGTAATGTGTAGAAAAAACCGCAGAAATCTTACGTTTAATACATTTGTTTTCGAAATGACGTAACTGCAAAGCGTCACAAAGGACGCCTTTCTATCGGAAACGTTTACATTTATCTTCTCGCAGTTAAAGTCGCGTGATGAGCCTTGCGGGTGCACCACCCTGTACGTAATTTAAGCATCTAAGTTGTTGCAGTCGACAAGTAAGGAGCACAGCAAGTCAAGTTTTAGATTTTGAAAACTATATTTTTGGCCAGTTTTGCTGCCTTGTAGTTGACCTAGGAGCTTACGATTTGGCACAAACCGAGCTCTGGCAGACACATTACTCAAGAAAAAGCCAGATGTGGTAATGTGTAGAAAATAACCGCAGAAAATCTTATGTTTAATACATTTGTTTTCGAAATGACGCAGCTGCAAATCGTCACCATGGACACATTTTTATCGGAAACAGTTACATTTATCTTCTGGCAGTTAAAGTCGCGTGATGAGCCGTGCGGGTGCACCACCATGTACGTAATTTAAGCATCTAAGTTGTTGCAGTCGACAAGTAAGGAGCACAGCCAGTGAAGTTTTAGTTGATGAACACTCAATTTTGTGGCCGCTTTGGTGCCTTGTAGTTGACCTAGGACCTTAAGATTTGGCACGAACCGAGCTCTGGCAGCCACATTAAACAAGAAAACGCCAGAAGTGGTAATGTGTAGAAAAAACCGCAGAAAATCTTACGTTTAATACATTTGTTTTCGAAATGACGTAACTGCAAATCGTCACAATGGACGCATTTCTATTGGAAACGTTTACATTTATCTTGTCGCAGTTAAAGTCGCGTATGAGCCTTGCGGGTGCACCACCCTGTACGTAATTTAAGCATCTAAGTTGTTGCAGTCGACAAGTAAGGAGCACAGCAAGTCAAGTTTTAGTTTTTGAAAACTCAATTTTTGGCCGCTTCTCCTGCCTTGTAGTTGACCTGGGACCTTAAGATTTGGCACAAACCGAGCTCTGGCAGCCACATTACACAAGAAAAAGCCAGATGTGGTAATGTGTAGAAACAACCGCAGAAAATCTTATGTTTAATACATTTGTTTTCGAAATGACGTAACTGTAAATCGTCACAAGGGACAAATTTCTATCGGAAACAGTTAGATTTATCTTCTGGCAGTTAAAGTCGCGTGATGAGCCGTGCGGGTGCACGAACATGTATGTAATTTAAGCATTTAAGTTGTTGCAGTCGACAAGTAAGGAGCAGAGCAAGTCAAGTTTTAGTTTTTGAAAACTCAATTTTTGGTCGCTTTTGCTGCCTTGTAGTTGACCTAGGACCTTAAGATTTGGCACGAACCGAGCTCTGGCAGCCACATTACACAAGAAAAAGCCAGAAGTGGTAATCTGTAGAAAAACCGCAGAAAATCTTACGTTTAATACATTTGTTTTCGAAATGACGTAACTGCAAATCGTCACAATGGACGCATTTCTATCGGAAACGTTTACATTTATCTTCTGGCAGTTAAAGTCGCGTGATGAGCCTTGCGGGTCCACCACTCTGTACGTATTTTAAGCATCTAAGTGGTTGCAGTCGACAAGTAAGGAGCACAGCAAGTCAACTTTTAGTTTTTGAAAACTCAATTTTTGGCAGCTTTTGCTGCCTTGTAGTTGACCTAGGACCTTAAGATTTGGCACGAACCGAGCTCTGGCAGCCACATTAAACAAGAAGACGCCAGAAGTGGTAATGTGTAGAAAAAACCGCAGAAATCTTACGTTTAATACATTTGTTTTCGAAATGACGTAACTGCTAATCGTCACAAAGGACGCCTTTCTATCGGAAACGTTTACATTTATCTTCTCGCAGTTAAAGTCGCGTGATGAGCCTTGCGGGTGCACCACCCTGTACGTAATTTAAGCATCTAAGTTGTTGCAGTCGACAAGTAAGGAGCACAGCAAGTCAAGTTTTAGATTTTGAAAACTATATTTTTGGCCGCTTTTGCTGCCTTGTAGTTGACCTAGGAGCTTACGATTTGGCACAAACCGAGCTCTGGCAGACACATTACTCAAGAAAGTCCAGATGTGGTAATGTGTAGAAAATAACCGCAGAAAATCTTATGTTTAATACATTTGTTTTCGAAATGACGCAGCTGCAAATCGTCACCATGGACACATTTTTATCGGAAACAGTTAGATTTATCTTCTGGCAGTTAAAGTCGCGTGATGAGCCGTGCGGGTGACCACCATGTACGTAATTTAAGCATCTAAGTTGTTGCAGTCGACAAGTAAGGAGCACAGCCAGTCAAGTTTTAGTTTATGAAAACTCAATTTTGTGGCCGCTTTGGTGCCTTGTAGTTGACCTAGGACCTTAAGATTTGGCACGAACCGAGCTCTGGCAGCCACATTAAACAAGAAAACGCCAGAAGTGGTAATGTGTAGAAAAAACCGCAGAAAATCTTACGTTTAATACATTTGTTTTCGAAATGACGTAACTGCAAATCGTCACAATGGACGCATTTCCATTGGAAACGTTTACATTTATCTTGTCGCAGTTAAAGTCGCGTGATGAGCCTTGCGGGTGCACCACCCTGTACGTAATTTAAGCATCTAAGGACTTGCAGTCGACAAGTAAAGAGCACAGCAAGTCAAGTTTTAGTTTTTGAAAAGTCAATTTTTGGCGCTTTTGCTGCCTTGTAGTTGACCTAGGACCTTAAGATTTGGCACAAACCGAGCTCTGGCAGCCACATTACACAAGAAAAAGCCAGAAGTGGTAATGTGTAGAAAAAACCGCAGAAAATCTTACGTTTAATACATTAGTTTTTGAAATGACGTAACTCCAAATCGTCACAATGGACACATTTCTATCGGAAACGTTTACATTTATCTTATGGCAGTTAAAGTCGCGTGATGAGCCTTGCGGGCGCACCACTCTGTACGTAATTTAAGCATCTAAGTTGTTGCAGTCGACAAGTAAGGAGCACAGCAAGTCAACTTTTAGTTTTTGAAAACTCAATTTTTGGCAGCTTTTGCTGCCTTGTAGTTGACCTAGGACCTTAAGATTTGGCACGAACCGTGCTCTGGCAGCCACATTAAAGAAGAAAATGCCAGAAGTGGTAATGTGTAGAAAAAACCGCAGAAAATCTTACGTTTAATACATTTGTTTTCGAAATGACGTAACTGCAAATCGTCACAATGGACGCATTTCTATTGGAAACGTTTACATTTATCTTGTCGCAGTTAAAGTCGCGTGATGAGCCTTGCGGGTGCACCACCCTGTACGTAATTTAAGCATCTAAGTTGTTGCAGTCGACAAGTAAGGAGCACAGCAAGTCAAGTTTTAGTTTTTGAAAACTCAATTTTTGGCCGCTTTTGCTGCCTTGTAGTTGACCTGGGACCTTAAGATTTGGCACAAACCGAGCTCTGGCAGCCACATTACACAAGAAAAAGCCAGATGTGGTAATGTGTAGAAAAACCGCAGAAAATCTTATGTTTAATACATTTGTTTTCGAAATGACGTAACTGTAAATCGTCACAATGGACAAATTTCTATCGGAAACAGTTAGATTTATCTTCTAGCAGTTAAAGTCGCGTGATGAGCCGTGCGGGTGCACCACCATGTATGTAATTTAAGCATCTAAGTTGTTGCAGTCGACAAGTAAGGAGCACAGCAAGTCAAGTTGTAGTTTTTGAAAACTCAATTTTTGGTCGCTTTTGCTGCCTTGTAGTTGACCTAGGACCTTAAGATTTGGCACGAACCGAGCTCTGGCAGCCACATTACACAAGAAAAAGCCAGAAGTGGTAATCTGTAGAAAAACCGCAGAAAATCTTACGTTTAATACATTAGTTTTTGAAATGACGTTACTGCAAATCGTCACCATGGACGCATTTCTATCGGAAACGTTTACATTTATCTTCTGGCAGTTAAAGTCGCGTGATGAGCCTTGCGGGCGCACCACTCTGTACGTAATTTAAGCATCTAAGTTGTTGCAGTCGACAAGTAAGGAGCACAGCAATTCAAGTTTTAGTTTTCGAAAACTCAATTTTTGGCCACTTTTGCTACCTTGTAGTTGACCTAGGACCCTAAGAATTGGCACGAACCGAGCTCTGGCAGCCACATCACACAAGAAAATGCCAGAAGTGGTAATGTGTAGAAAAAACCGCAGAAAATCTTACGGTTAATACATTTGTTTTCGAAATGACGTAACTGCAAATCGTCACAATGGACGCATTTCTATCGGAAATGTTTACATTTATCTTCTGGCAGTTAAAGTCGCGTGATGAGCCTTGCGGGTGCACCACTCTGTACGTAATTTAAGCATCTAAGTTGTTGCAGTCGACAAGTAAGGAGCACAGCAAGTCAAGTTTTAGTTTTTGAAAACTGAATTTTTGGCCGCATTTGCTGCCTTGTAGTTGACCTAGGACCTTAAGATTTGGCACAAACCGAGCTCTGGCAGCCACATTACACAAGAAAAAGCCAGATGTGGTAATGTGTAGAAAATAACCGCAGAAAATCTTATGTTTAATACATTTGTTTTCGAAATGACGTAACTGCAAATCGTCACAATGGACACATTTCTATCGGAAACAGTTAGATTTATCTTCTGGCAGTTAATGTCGCGTGATGAGCCGTGCGGGTGCACCACCATGTACGTAATTTAAGCATCTAAGTTGCTGCAGTCGACAAGTAAGGAGCACAGCCAGTCAAGTTTTAGTTTTTGAAAACTCAATTTTGTGGCCGCTTTTGCTGCCTTGTAGTTGACCTAGGACCTTAAGATTTGGCAGGAACCGAGCTCTGGCAGCCACATTCCACAAGCAAAAGCCAGAAGTGGTAATGTGTAGAAAAAACCGCAGAAAATGTTACGTTTAATACATTAGTTTTTGAAATGACGTAAATGCAAATCGTGACAATGGACGCATTTCTTTCGGAAACGTTTACATTTATCTTCTGGCAGTTAAAGTCGCGTGATGAGCCTGGCGGGTGCACCACTCTGTACGTAATTTAAGCATCTAAGTGGTTGCAGTCGACAAGTAAGGAGCACAGCAAGTCAAGTTTTAGTTTTTGAAAATTCAATTTTTGCCCGCCTTTGCTGCCCTGTAGTTGACCTAGGACCTTAAGATTTGGCACGAAACGAGCTCTGTCAGCCACATTACACAAGAAAAAGCCAGAAGTGGTAATGTGTAGAAAAAACAGCAGGAAATCTTACACTTAATACATTTGTTTTCGAAATGGCGTAACTGCAAATCGTCACAATGGACGCATTTCTATCGCAAACGGTTACATTTATCTTCTGTAAGTTAAAGTCGCGTGATGAGCCTTGCGGGTGCACCACCCTGTACGTAATAAAGGCGACTAAGTTGTTGCAGTCGACAAGTAAGGAGCACAGCAAGTCAAGTTTTAGTTTTTGAAAACTCAATTTTTGGCCGCTTTTGCTGCCTTGTAGTTGACCTAGGACCTTAAGATTTGGCACGAACCGAGCTCTGGCAGCCACATTACACAAGAAAAAGCCAGAAGTGGTAATGTGTAGAAATCACCGCAAAAAATCTTACGGTTAATACATTAGTTTTTGAAATGACGTTACTGCAAATCGTCACAATGGACGCATTTCTATCGGAAACGTTTACATTTATCTTCTGGCAGTTAAAGTCGCGTGATGAGCCTTGCGGGTGCACCACTCTGTACGTAATTTAAGCATCTAAGTTGTTGCAGTCGACAAGTAAGGAGCACAGCAAGTCAAGTTTTAGTTTTTGAAAACTCAATTTTTGGCCGCTTTTGCTGCCTTGTAGTTGACCTTTGACCTTAAGATTTGGCACGATCCGAGCTCTGGCTGCCACATTACACAAGAAAAAGCCAGAAGTGGTAATGTGTAAAAAAAAAGCAGAAAATCTTACGTTTAATACATTAGTTTTTAAAATGACGTAAATGCAAATCGTCACAATGGACGCATTTCTATCGGAAACGTTTACATTTATCTTCTGGCAGTTAAAGTCGTGTGATGAGCCTTGCGGGTGCACCACTCTGTACGTAATTTAAGCATCTAAGTGGTTGCAGTCGACAAGTAAGGAGCACAGCAAGTCAACTTTTAGTTTTTTAAACTCAATTTTAGGCAGCTTTTGCTGCCTTGTAGTTGACCTAGGACCTTAAGATTTGGCACGAACCGAGCTCTGGCAGCCACATTAAACAAGAAAACGCCAGAAGTGGTAATGTGTAGAAAAAACCGCAGAAAATCTTATGTTTAATACATTTGTTTTCGAAATGACGTAACTGTAAATCGTCACAATGGACAAATTTCTATCGGAAACAGTTAGATTTATCTTCTGGCAGTTAAAGTCGCGTGATGAGCCGTGCGGGTGCACCACCATGTATGTAATTTAACCATCTAAGTTGTTGCAGTCGACAAGTAAGGAGCACAGCAAGTCAAATTTTAGTTTTTGAAAACTCAATTTTGTGATAGCTTTTGTGCCTTGTAGTTGACCTAGGACCTTAAGATTTGGCACGAATCGAGCTGTGGCAGCCACATTACACAAAAAAAGCCAGAAGTGGTAAAGAGTAGAAAAAAAAGCAGAAAATCTTACGTTTAATACATTAGTTCTTGAAATGACGTAAGTGCAAATCGTCACAATGGACGCATTTCTATCGGAAACGTTTACATTTATCTTCTGGCAGTTAAAGTCGCGGGATGAGCCTTGCGGGTGCACCACTCTGTACGTAATTTAGGCATCTAAGTTGTTGCAGTCGACAAGTAAGGAGAACAGCAAGTCAAGTTTTGGTTTTTGAAAACTCAATTTTTGGCCGCTTTTGCTCCCTTGTAGTTTACCTAGGACCTTAAGATTTGGCACGATCCGAGCTCTGGCAGCCACATTACACAAGAAACAGCCAGAAGTGGTAATGTGTAGAAAAGACCGCAAAAATCTTACGTTTAAAACATTTGATTTCGAAATGACGTAACTGCAAACCGTCACAATGGGCGCATTTCTATCGGAAACATTTTCATTTACCTTCTGGTAGTTAAAGTCGCGTGATGAGCCTTGCGGGTGCACCACTCTGAACGTACTTTAAGCATCTAAGTTATTGCAGTCGACAAGTAAGGAGCAAAGCAAGTCAAGTTTTAGTTTTTGAAATCTCAATTTTTGGCTGCTTTCGCTGCCTTGTAGTTGACCTAGGATCTTAAGATTTGGCACAAACCGAGCGCTGGCAGCCACATTACAGAAGAAAAAGCCAGAAGTTGTAATGTGTAGGAAAAACCGTAGAAAATCTTACGTTTAATTCATTTGTTTTCGAAATGACGTAACTGCAAATTGTCACAATGGACGCATTTCTATCATAAACGTAAACATTTATCATCTGGCAGTTAATGTCGCGTGATGAGCCTTGCGGGCGCACCACTCTGTACGTAATTTAAGCATCTAAGTTGTTGCAGTCGACAAGTAAGGAGCACAGCAAGTCAAGTTTTAGTTTTTGAAAACTCAGTTTTTGGCCGCTTTTGCTGCCTTGTAGTTGACCTAGGACCTTAAGATTTGGCACGTTCCGAGCTCTGGCAGCCACATTAAACAAGAAAAAGCCGGAAGTGGTGATGTGTAGAAAAAACCGCAGAAAATCTAACGTTTAATACATTTGTTTTCGAAATGACGTAACTGGAAATCGTCACAATGGACGCATTTCTATCGGAAACGTTTACATTTATCTTCTGGCAGTTAAAGTCGCGTGATTAACCATGCGGGTGCACCACCCTGTACGTAATTTAAGCATCTAAGTTGTTGCAGTCGACAAGTAAGGAGCACAGCAAGTCAAGTTTTAGTTTTTGAAAACTCAATTTTTGGCCGCTTTTTCTGCCTTGTAGTTGACCTAGGACCTTAAGATTTGGCACGATCCGACCTCTGGCAGCCACATTACACAAGAAACAGCCAGAAGTGGTAATGTGTAGAAAAACCCGCAAAAATCTTACGTTTAAAAAATTTTTTTCGAAATGACGTAACTGCAAACCGTCACAATGGGCGCATTTCTATCGGAAACATTTTCATTTACCTTCTGGCAGTTAAAGTCGCGTGATGAGCCTTGCGGGTGCACCACTCTGAACGTAGTTTAAGCATCTAAGTTATTGCAGTCGACAAATAAGGAGCACAGCAAGTCAAGTTTTAGTTTTTGAAATCTCAATTTTTGGCCGCTTTCGCTGCCTTGTAGTTGACCTAGGATCTTAAGATTTGGCACAAACCGAGCGCTGGCAGCCACATTGCAGAAGAAAAAGCCAGAAGTTGTAATGTGTAGGAAAAACCGTAGAAAATCTTACGTTTATTTCATTTGTTTTCGAAATGACGTAACTGCAAATTGTCACAATGGATGCATTTCTATCATAAACGTCCACATTTATCATCTGGCCGTGAATGTCGCGTGATGAGCCTTGCGGGCGCACCACTCTGTACGTAATTTAAGCATCTAAGTTGTTGCAGTCGACAAGTAAGGAGCACAGCAAGTCAAGTTTTAGTTTTTGAAAACTCAATTTTTGGCCGCTTTTGCTGCCTTGTAGTTGACCTAGGACCTTAAGATTTGGCACGTTCCGAGCTCTGGCAGCCACATTAAACAAGAAAAAGCCGGAAGTAGTGATGTGTAGAAAAAACCGCAGAAAATCTAACGTTAAAACATTTGTTTTCGAAATGACGTAACTGGCAATCGTCACAATGGACGCATTTCTATCGGAAACGTTTACATTTATCTTCTGGCAGTTAAAGTCGCGTGATTAGCCATGCGGGTGCACCACCCTGTACGTAATTTAAGCATCTAAGTTGTTGCAGTCGACAAGTAAGGAGCACAGCATGTCAAGTCTTAGTTTTTGAAAACTCAATTCTTGGCCGCTTTTGCTGCCTTGTAGTTGACCTAGGACCTTAAGATATGGCACGAACCGAGATTTGGTGGTCACATTACACAAGAAAAAGCCAGCAGTCGTAATGTGTAGAAAAATCCGCAGAAAATCTTACGTTTAATACATTTGTTATCGAAATGACGTAACTGCAAAGCGTCACAGTGGACGCATTTCTATCGGAAACGTCTACTTTATCTTCTGGCAGTTAAAGTCGCGTGATTAGCCATGCGGGTGCACCATCCTGTACGTAATTTAAGCATCTAAGTGTTTGCAGTCGACAATTAAGGAGCACAGCAAGTTAAGATTTAGTTTTTGAAAACTCAATTTTTGGCCGCTTTTGCTGCCTTGTAGTTGACCTAGGACCTTAAGATTTGGCACGAACCGAGCTCTGGCAGCCACATTAAAAAAGAAAAAGCCAGAAGTGGTAATGTGTAGAAAAAACCGCAGAAAATCTTACATTTAATACATTTGTTTTCGAAATGACGTAACTACAAATCGTCACAATGGACGCATTTCTATCGGAAACATTTACATTTACCTTCTGGCAGTTAAAGTCGCGTGATGAGCCTTGCGGGTGCACCACTCTGTACGTAATTTGAGCATCTAAGTTATTGCAGTCGACAAGTAAGGAGCACAGCAAGTCAAGTTTTAGTTTTTGAAATCTCAATTTTTGGTCGCTTTCGCTGCCTTGTAGTTGACCTAGGATCTTAAGATTTGGCACGAACCGAGCTCTGGCAGCCACATTACAGAAGAAAAAGCCAGAAGTTGTAATGTGTAGAAAAAACCTTAGAAAATCCTACGTTTAATTCATTTGTTTTCGAAATGACGTACCTGCAAATTGTCACAATGGACACATTTCTATCATAAACGTCCACATTTATCTTCTGGCAGTTAATGTCGCGTGATGAGCCTTGCGGGCGCACCACTCTGTACGTAATTTAAGCATCTAAGTTGTTGCAGTCGACAAGTAAGGAGCACAGCAAGTCAAGTTTTAGTTTTTGAAAACTCAATTTTTGGGCGCTTTTGCTGCCTTGTAGTTGACCTAGGACCTTAAGATTTGACACGTTCCGAGCTCTGGCAGACACATTACACAAGAAAAAGCCAGAAGTGGTAATGTGTAGAAAAAACCGCAGGAAATCTTAAGTTTAATACATTGGTTTTCGAAAAGACGTAACTGCAAATCGTCACAATGGACGCATTTCTATCGGAAACGTTTACATTTATCTTCTGGCAGTTAAAGTCGCGTGATGAGCCATGCGGGTGTACCACCCTGTACGTAATTTAAGCATCTAAGTTGTTGCAGTCGACAAGTAAATAGCACAGCAAGGCAAGTTTTAGTTTTTGAAAACTCAATTTTTGGCCGCTTTTGCTCCCTTGTAGTTGACCTAGGACCTTAAGATTTGGCACGATCCGAGCTCTGGCAGCCGCATTTAGCAAGAAACAGCCAGAAGTGGTAATTTGTTGAAAAAACCGCAGAAAATCCTATGTTTAATACATTTGTTTTCGAAATGACGTAACTGCAAATCGTCACAATGGACGCATTTCAATCGGAAACGTTTACATTTATCTTCCGGCAGTTAAAGGCGCGTGATGAGCCTTGAGGGCGCACCACTCTGTACGTAATTTAAGCATCTAAGTTGTTGCAGTCGACAAGTAAGGAGTAGAGCAAGTCAAGTTTTAGTATTTGTAAACTCAATTTATGGCCGCTTTTGCTGCCTTGTAGTTGACCTAGGACCTAACGATTTGGCACGAACCGAGCTCTGACAGCCACATTACACAAGAAAAAGCCAGAAGTTGTAATGTGTAGAAAAAACCGCAGAAAATCTTACGTTTAATACATTTGTTTTCGAAATGACGTAACTGCAAATCGTCACAATGGACGCATTTCTATCGGAAACGTTTACATTTATCTTCTGGCAGTTAAAGTCGCGTGATGAGCCATGCGGGTGCACCACCCTGTACGTAATTTAAGCATCTAAGTTGTTGCAGTCGACAAGTAAGGAGCAAAGCAAGTCAAGTTTTAGTTTTTGAAAAGTCAGTTTTTGGCCGCTTTTCTGCCTTGTAGTTGACCTAGGACCTTAAGATTTGGCACGAACCGAGCTCTGGCAGCCACATTACACAAGAAAAAGCCAGAAGTTGTAATGTGTAGAAAAAACCGCAGAAAATCTTACGTTTAATACATTTGTTTTCGAAATGACGTAATTGCAAATCGTCACAATGGACGCATTTCTATCGGAAACGTTTACATTTATCTTCTGTCAGTTAAAGTCGCGTGATGAGCCTTGCGGGCGCACCACTCTGTACGTAATTTAAGCATCTAAGTTGTTGCAGTCGACAAGTAAGGAGCACAGCAAGTCAAGTTTTAGTTTTTGAAAACTCAATTTTTGGCCGCTTTTGCTGCCTTGTAGTTGACCTAGGACCTCAAGATTTGGCACGATCCGAGCTCTGGCACCCACATTACACAAGAAAAAGCCAGAAGTGGTAATGTGTAGCAAAAACCGCAGAAAATCTTACGTTTAATACATTTGTTTTCGAAATGACGTAACTGCAAATCGTCACAATGGACGCATTTCTATCGCAAACGTTTACATTTATCTTCTGGCAGTTAAAGTCACGTGATGAGCCTTGCGGGCGCACCACTCTGTACGTAATTTAAGCATCTAAGTTGTTGCAATCGACAAGTAAGGAGCACAGCAAGTCAAGTTTTAGTTTTTGAAAACTAAATTTTTGGCCGCTTTTGCTGCCTTGTAGTTGATCTAGGATCTTAAGATTTGGCACGAACCGAGCTCTGGCAGCCACATTACACAAGAAAACGCCAGAAGTGGTAATGTGTAGAAAGAACCACAAAAAATCTTACGTTCAATACATTTGTTTTCGAAATGACGTAACTGCAAATCGCCACAATGGACGCATTTCTATCGGAAACGTTTACATTTATCTTCTGGCAGTTAATAACGCGTGATGAGCCTTGCGGGCGCACCACTCTGTACGTAATTTAAGCATCTAAGTTGTTGCAGTCGACATGTAAGGAACACAGCAAGTCAAGTATTAGTTTTGGAAAACTCAGTTTTTGGCCGCTTTTGCTGCCTTGTAGTTGACCTAGGACCTTAAGATTTGGCACTAACCGACCTTTGGCAGCCGCATTACACAAGAAAAAGCCAGAAGTGGTAATGTGTAGGAAAAACCGCAGAAAATCTTACGTTTAATACATTTGTTTTCGAAATGACGTAACTGCAAATCGTCACAATGGACGCATTTCTATCGGAAACGTTTACATTTATCTTCTGGCAGTTAATGTCGCGTGATGAGCCTTGCGGGTGCACCACTCTGTAAGTAATTTAAGCAGTTAAGTTGTTGCAGTCGACAAGTAAGGAGCACAGCAAGTCAAGTTTTTGTTTTTGAAAACTCAATTTTTGGCCGCTTTTGCTGCCTTGTAGTTGACCTAGGACCTTAAGATTTGGCACGAACCGAGCTCTGGCAGCCACATTACACAAGAAAGAGCCAGATGTGGTAATGTGTAGAAAAAACCGCAGAAAATCTTACGTTTAATACATTTGTTTTCGAAATGACGTAACTGCAAATCGTCACAATGGACGCATTTCTATCGGAAACGTTTACATTTATCTTCTGGCAGTTAAAGTCGCGGGATGAGCCTTGCGGGTGCACCACTCTGTACGTAATTTAGGCATCTAAGTTGTTGCAGTCGACAAGTAAGGATCACAGCAAGTCAAGTATTAGTTTTGGAAAACTCAGTTTTTGGCCGCTTTTGCTGCCTTGTAGTTGACCTAGGACCTTAAGATTTGGCACGAACCGAGCTCTGGCAGCCACATTACACAAGAACAAGCCAGAAGTGATAATGTGTACAAAAAACCGCAGAAAATCTTACGTTTAATACATTTGTTTTCGAAATGACGTAACTGTAAATCGTCACAATGGACGCATTTCTATCGCAAACGTTTACATTTATCTTCTGGCAGTTAAAGTCGCGTGATGAGCCTTGCGGGTGCACCACCCTGTACGTAATAAAGGCATCTAAGTTGTTGCAGTCGACAAGTAAGGAGCACAGCAAGTCAAGTTTTAGTTTTTGAAAACTCAATTTTTGGCCGCTTTTGCTGCCTTGTAGTTGACCTAGGACCTTAAGATTTGGCACGAAAGGAGCTCTGGCAGCCACATTACACAAGAAAAAGCCAGAAGTGGTAATGTGTAGAAAAAACCGCAGAAATCTTACGTTCAATACATTCGTTTTCGAAATGACGTAACTGCAAATCGTCACAATGGACGCATTTCTATCGGAAACGTTTACATTTATCTTCTCGTAGTTAAAGTCGCGTTATGAGCCTTGCGGGTGCACCACCCTGTACGTAATTTAAGCATCTAAGTTGTTGCAGTCGACAAGTAAGGAGCACAGGCAGTAAAGTTTTAGTTTTTGAAAACTCAATTTTGTGGCCGCTTTTGCTGCCTTGTAGTTGACCTAGGACTTTAAGATTTGGCACGAACCGAGCTCTGGCAGCCACATTACACAAGAAAAAGCCAGAAGTGGTAATGTGTAGAAAAACCCGCAGAAAATCTTACGTTTATTACATTAGTTTTTGAAATGACGTAAATGCAAATCGTGACAATGGACGCATTTCTATCGGAAACGTTTATATTTATCTTCTGGCAGTTAAAGTCGCGTGATGAGCCTTGCGGGTGCACCACTCTGTACGTAATTTAAGCATCTAAGTTGTTGCAGTCGACAAGTAAGGAGCACAGCAATTCAAGTTTTAGTTTTCGAAAACTCAATTTTTGGCGCTTTTGCTGCCTTGTGGTTGACCTAGGACCCTAAGAATTGGCACGAACTGATCTCTGGCAGCCACATTACACAAGAAAAAGCCAGAAGTGGTAATGTGTAGAAAAAACCGCAGAAAATCTTACGTTTAATACATTTGTTTTCAAAATGACGTAACTGCAAATCGTCACAATGGACGCATTTCTATCGGAAACGTTTACATTTATCTTCTGGCAGTTAAAGTCGCGTGATGAGCCTTGCGGGTGCACCACTCTGTACGTAATTTAAGCATCTAAGTTGTTGCAGTCGACAAGTAAGGAGCACAGCAAGTCAAGTTTTAGATTTTGAAAACTCAATTTTTGGCCGCTTTTCCTGCCTTGTAGTTGACCTATGACCTTACGATTTGGCACGAACCGAGCTCTGGCAGCCACAGTACACAAGAAATAGCCAGAAGTGGCAATGTGTAGAAATCACCGCAAAAAATCTTACGTTTAATACATTAGTTTTTGAAATGACGTAACTGCAAATCGTCACACTGGACGCATTTCTATCGGAAACGTTTACATTTATCTTCTGGCAGTTAAAGTCGCGTGATGAGCCTTGCGGGCGCACCACTCTGTACGTAATTTACAATCTAAGTTGTTGCAGTCGACAAGTAAGGAGCACAGCAAGTCAAGTTTTAGATTTTGAAAATTCAATTTTTGGCCGCTTCTGCTGCCTTGTAGTTGCCCTAGGACCTTAAGATTTGGCACAAACCGAGCTCTGGCAGCCACATTACACAAGAAAAAGCCAGATGTGGTAATGTGTAGAAAATAACCGCAGAAAATCCTATGTTTAATACATTTGTTTTCGAAATGACGTAACTGCAAATCGTCACAATGGACACATTTCTATCGGAAACAGTTAGATTTATCTTCTGGCAGTTAAAGTCGCGTGATGAGCCGTGCGGGTGCACCACCATGTACGTAATTTAAGCATCTAAGTTGTTGCAGTCGACAAGTAAGGAGCACAGCCAGTCAAGTTTTAGTTTTTGAAAACTCAATTTTGTGGCCGCTTTTGCTGCCTTGTAGTTGACCTAGGACCTTAAGATTTGGCACGAACCGAGCTCTGGCAGCCACAATACACAAGAACAAGCCAGAAGTGATAATGTGTAGAAAAAACAGCAGAAAATCTTACGTTTAATACATTTGTTTTCGAAATGGCGTAACTGCAAATCGTCACAATGGACGCATTTCTATCGGAAACGTTTACATTTATCTTCTGGCAGTTAAAGTCGTGTTATGAGCCTTGCGGGTGCACCACCCTGTACGTAATTTAAGCATCTAAGTTGTTGCAGTCGACAAGTAAGGAGCACAGCAAGTCAAGTTTTAGTTTTTTAAAACTCAATTTTTGGTCGCTTTTGCTGCCTTGTAGTTGACCTAGGACCTTAAGATTTGGCACGAATCGAGCTCTGGCAGCCACATTACACAAGAAAAAGCCAGAAGTGGTAATCCGTAGAATAACCGCAGAAAATCTTACGTTTAATACATTTGTTTTCGAAATGACGTAACTGCAAATCGTCACAATGGACGCATTTCTATCGGAAACGTTTACATTTATCTTCTGGCAGTTAAAGTCGTGTTATGAGCCTTGCGGGTGCACCACCCTGTACGTAATTTAAGCATCTAAGTTGTTGCAGTCGACAAGTAAGGACCACAGCAAGTCAAGTATTAGTTTTGGAAAACTCAGTTTTTGGCCGCTTTTGCTGCCTTGTAGTTGACCTAGGACCTTAAGATTTGGCACGAACCGAGCTCTGGCAGCCACATTACACAAGAACAAGCCAGAAGTGATAATGTGTAGAAAAAACAGCAGAAAATCTTACGTTTAAAACATTTGTTTTCGAAATGACGTAACTGTAAATCGTCACAATGGACGCATTTCTATCGCAAACGTTTACATTTATCTTCTGGCAGTTAAAGTCGCGTGATGAGCCTTGCGGGTGCACCACCCTGTACGTAATAAAGGCATCTAAGTTGTAGCAGTCGACAAGTAAGGAGCACAGCAAGTCAAGTTTTAGTTTTTGAAAACTCAATTTTTGGCCGCTTTTGCTGCCTTGTAGTTGACCTAGGACCTTAAGATTTGGCACGAAAGGAGCTCTGGCAGCCACATTACACAAGAAAAAGCCAGAAGTGGTAATGTGTAGAGAAAACCGCAGAAATCTTACGTTCAATACATTCGTTTTCGAAATGACGTAACTGCAAATCGTCACAATGGACGCATTTCTATCGGAAACGTTTACATTTATCTTCTCGTAGTTAAAGTCGCGTTATGAGCCTTGCGGGTGCACCACCCTGTACGTAATTTAAGCATCTAAGTTGTTGCAGTCGACAAGTAAGGAGCACAGCCAGTAAAGTTTTAGTTTTTGAATACTCAATTTTGTGGCCGCTTTTGCTGCCTTGTAGTTGACCTAGGATTTTATGATTTGGCACGAACCGAGCTCTGGCAGCCACATTACACGAGAAAAAGCCAGAAGTGGTAATGTGTAGAAAATAACCGCAGAAAATTCTATGTTTAATACATTTGTTTTCGAAATGACGTAACTGCAAATCGTCACAATGGACACATTTCTATCGGAAACAGTTAGATTTATCTTCTGGCAGTTAAAGTCGCGTGATGAGCCGTGCGGGTGCACCACCATGTACGTAATTTAAGCATCTAAGTTGTTGCAGTCGACAAGTAAGGAGCACAGCCAGTCAAGTTTTAGTTTTTGAAAACTCAATTTTGTGGCCGCTTTTGCTGCCTTGTAGTTGACCTAGGACCTTAAGATTTGGCACGAACCGAGCTCTGGCAGCCACATTACACAAGAACAAGCCAGAAGTGATAATGTGTAGAAAAAACCGCAGAAAATCTTACGTTTAATACATTTGTTTTCGAAATGGCGTAACTGTAAATCGTCACAATGGACGCATTTCTATCGGAAACGTTTACATTTATCTTCTGGCAGTTAAAGTCGCGTTATGAGCCTTGCGGGTGCACCACCCTGTACGTAATTTAAGCATCTAAGTTGTTGCAGTCGACAAGTAAGGATCACAGCAAGTCAAGTATTAGTTTTGGAAAACTCAATTTTTGGCCGCTTTTGCTGCCTTGTAGTTGACCTAGGACCTTAAGATTTGGCACGAACCGAGCTCTGGCAGCCACAATACACAAGAAAAAGCCAGAAGTGGTAATGTGTAGAAAAACCCGTAGAAATTCTTACGTTTAATACATTAGTTTTTGAAATGACGTAAATGCAAATCGTGACAATGGACGCATTTCTATCGGAAACGTTTATATTTATCTTCTGGCAGTTAAAGTCGCGTGATGAGCCTTGCGGGTGCACCACTCTGTACGTAATTTAAGCATGTAAGTTGTTGCAGTCGACAAGTAAGGAGCACAGCAATTCAAGTTTTAGTTTTCGAAAACTCAATTTTTGGCGCTTTTGCTGCCTTGTGGTTGACCTACGACCCTAAGAATTGGCACGAACCGAGCTCTGGCAGCCACATTACACAAGAAAAAGCCAGAAGTGGTAATGTGTAGAAAAAACCGCAGAAAATCTTACGTTTAATACATTTGTTTTCAAAATGACGTAACTGCAAATCGTCACAATGGACGCATTTCTATCGGAAACGTTTACATTTATCTTCTGGCAGTTAAAGTCGCGTGATGAGCCTTGCGGGTGCACCACTCTGTACGTAATTTAAGCATCTAAGTTGTTGCAGTCGACAAGTAAGGAGCACAGCAAGTCAAGCTTTAGATTTTGAAAACTCAATTTTTGGCCGCTTTTGCTGCCTTGTAGTTGACCTATGACCTTACGATTTGGCACGAACCGAGCTCTGGCAGCCACATTACACAAGAAAAAGCCAGAAGTGGCAATGTGTAGAAATCACCGCAAAAAATCTTACGTTTAATACATTAGTTTTTGAAATGACGTAACTGCAAATCGTCACACTGGACGCATTTCTATCGGAAACGTTTACATTTATCTTCTGGCAGTTAAAGTCGCGTGATGAGCCTTGCGGGCGCACCACTCTGTACGTAATTTACAATCTAAGTTGTTGCAGTCGACAAGTAAGGAGCACAGCAAGTCAAGTTTTAGATTTTGAAAATTCAATTTTTGGCCACTTCTGCTGCCTTGTAGTTGCCCTAGGACTTTAAGATTTGGCACAAACCGAGCTCTGGCAGCCACATTACACAAGAAAAAGCCAGATGTGGTAATGTGTAGAAAATAACCGCAGAAAATCCTATGTTTAATACATTTGTTTTCGAAATGACGTAACTGCAAATCGTCACAATGGACACATTTCTATCGGAAACAGTTAGATTTATCTTCTGGCAGTTAAAGTCGCGTGATGAGCCGTGCGGGTGCACCACCATGTACGTAATTTAAGCATCTAAGTTGTTGCAGTCGACAAGTAAGGAGCACAGCCAGTCAAGTTTTAGTTTTTGAAAACTCAATTTTGTGGCCGCTTTTGCTGCCTTGTAGTTGACCTAGGACCTTAAGATTTGGCACGAACCGAGCTCTGGCAGCCACATTACACAAGAACAAGCCAGAAGTGATAATGTGTAGAAAAAACCGCAGAAAATCTTACGTTTAATACATTTGTTTTCGAAATGGCGTAACTGTAAATCGTCACAATGGACGCATTTCTATCGGAAACGTTTACATTTATCTTCTGGCAGTTAAAGTCGCGTTATGAGCCTTGCGGGTGCACCACCCTGTACGTAATTTAAGCATCTAAGTTGTTGCAGTCGACAAGTAAGGATCACAGCAAGTCAAGTATTAGTTTTGGAAAACTCAATTTTTGGCCGCTTTTGCTGCCTTGTAGTTGACCTAGGACCTTAAGATTTGGCACGAACCGAGCTCTGGCAGCCACAATACACAAGAAAAAGCCAGAAGTGGTAATGTGTAGAAAAACCCGTAGAAATTCTTACGTTTAATACATTAGTTTTTGAAATGACGTAAATGCAAATCGTGACAATGGACGCATTTCTATCGGAAACGTTTATATTTATCTTCTGGCAGTTAAAGTCGCGTGATGAGCCTTGCGGGTGCACCACTCTGTACGTAATTTAAGCATGTAAGTTGTTGCAGTCGACAAGTAAGGAGCACAGCAATTCAAGTTTTAGTTTTCGAAAACTCAATTTTTGGCGCTTTTGCTGCCTTGTGGTTGACCTACGACCCTAAGAATTGGCACGAACCGAGCTCTGGCAGCCACATTACACAAGAAAAAGCCAGAAGTGGTAATGTGTAGAAAAAACCGCAGAAAATCTTACGTTTAATACATTTGTTTTCAAAATGACGTAACTGCAAATCGTCACAATGGACGCATTTCTATCGGAAACGTTTACATTTATCTTCTGGCAGTTAAAGTCGCGTGATGAGCCTTGCGGGTGCACCACTCTGTACGTAATTTAAGCATCTAAGTTGTTGCAGTCGACAAGTAAGGAGCACAGCCAGTCAAGTTTTAGTTTTTGAAAACTCAATTTTGTGGCCGCTTTTGCTGCCTTGTAGTTGACCTAGGACCTTAAGATTTGGCACGAACCGAGCTCTGGCAGCCACATTCAACAAGAAAAAGCCAGAAGTGGTAATGTGTAGAAAACACCGCAGAAAATCTTACGTTTAATACATTAGTTTTTGAAATGACGTAAACGCAAATCGTGACAATGGACGCATTTCTATCGGAAATGTTTACATTTATCTTCTGGCAGTTAAAGTCGCGTGATGAGCCTTGCGGGTGCACCACTCTGTACGTAATTTAAGCATCTAAGTGGTTGCAGTCGACAAGTAAGAAGCACAGCAAGTCAAGTTTTAGTTTTCGAAAACTCAATTTTTGGTCGCTTTTGCTGCCTTGTAGTTGACCTAGGACCTTAAGATTTGGCACGAACCGAGCTCTGGCAGCCACATTACACAAGAAAAAGCCAGAAGTGGTAATCTGTAGAAAAACCGCAGAAAATCTTACGTTTAATACATTTGTTTTTGAAATGACGTAACTGCAAATCGTCACAATGGACGCATTTCTATCGGAAACGTTTACATTTATCTTCTGGCAGTTAAAGTCGCGTGATGAGCCTTGCGGGTGCACCATTCTGTACGTAATTTAAGCATCTAAGTTGTTGCAGTCGAAAAGTAAGGAGCACAGCAAGTCAAGTTTTAGTTTCTGAAAACTCAATTTTGTGGCCGCTTTTGCTGCCTTGTAGTTGACCTAGGACCTTAAGATTTGGCACGAACCGAGCTCTGGCAGCCACATTACACAAGAAAAAGCCAGAAGTGGTAATGTGTAGAAAAAACCGCAGAACATCTTACGTTTAATACATTTGTTTTCGAAATGACGTAACTGCAAATCGTCACAATTGACACATTTCTATCGGAAACAGTTAGATTTACCTTCTGGCAGTTAAAGTCGCGTGATGAGCCGTGCGGGTGCACTACCATGTACGTAATTTAAGCATCTGAGTTGTTGCAGTCGACAAGTAAGGAGCACAGCCAGTCAAGTTTCAGTTTTTGAAAACTCAATTTTGTGGCCGCTTTTGCTGCCTTGTAGTTGACCTAGGACCTTAAGATGTGGCACGAACCGAGCTCTGGCAGCCACATTCCACAAGAAAAAGCCAGAAGTGGTAATGTGTAGAAAAAACCGCAGAAAATCTTACGTTTAATACATTAGTTTTTGAAATGACGTAAATGCAAATCGTGACAATGGACGCATTTCTATCGGAAACGTTTACATTTATCTTCTGGCAGTTAAAGTCGCGTGATGAGCCTTGCGGGTGCACCACTCTGTACGTAATTTAAGCATCTAAGTGGTTGCAGTCGACAAGTAAGGAGCACAGCAAGTCAAGTTTTAGTTTTTGAAAACTCAATTTCTGGTCGCTTTTGCTGCCTTGTAGTTGACCTAGGACCTTAAGATTTGGCACGAACCGAGCTCTGGCAGCCACATTACACAAGAAAAAGCCAGAAGTGGTAATCTGTAGAAAAACCGCAGAAAATCTAACGTTTAATACATTTGTTTTCGAAATGACGTAACTGCAAATCGTCACAATGGACGCATTTCTATCGGAAACGTTTACATTTATCTTCTGGCAGTTAAAGTCGCGTGATGAGCCTTGCGGGTGCACCACTCTGTACGTAATTTAAGCATCTAAGTTGTTGCAGTCGACAAGTAAGGAGCACAGCAAGTCAAATTTTAGTTTTTGAAAATTCAATTTTTGGCCGCTTTTGCTGTCCTGTAGTTGACCTAGGACCTTAAGATTTGGCACGAACCGAGCTCTGTCAGCCACATTACACAAGAAAAAGCCAGAAGTGGTAATGTGTAGAAAAAACCGCAGAAAATCTTACATTTAATACATTTGTTTTCGAAATGGCGTAACTGCAAATCGTTACAATGGACGCATTTCTATCGCAAACGGTTACATTTATCTTCTGGCAGTTAAAGTTGCGTGATGAGCCTTGCGGGTGCACCACCCTGTACGTAATAAAAGCATCTAAGTTGTTGCAGTCGACAAGTAAGGAGCACAGCAAGTCAAGTTTTAGTTTATGAAAACTGAATTTTTGGCCGCTTTTGCTGCCTTGTAGTTGACCTAGGACCTTAAGATTTGGCACGAACCGAGCTCTGGCAGCCACATTACACAAGAAAAAGCCAGAAGTGGCAATGTGTAGAAATCACCGCAAAAAATCTTACGTTTAATACATTTGTTTTCGAAATGACGTAACTGCAAATCGTCACAATGGACGCATTTTTTAGGGAAACGTTTACATTTATCTTGTCGCAGTTAAAGTCGCGTGATGAGCCTTGTGGGTGCACCACCCTGTACGTAATTTAAGCATCTAAGTTGTTGCAGTCGACAAGTAAGAAGCACAGCAAGTCAAGTTTTAGTTTTTGAAAACTCAATTTTTGGCCGCTTTTGCTGCCTTGTAGTTGACCTGGGACCTTAAGATTTGGCACAAACCGAGCTCTGGCAGCCACATTACACAAGAAAAAGCCAGATGTGGTAATGTGTAGAAACAACCGCAGAAAATCTTATGTTTAATTCATTTGTTTTCGAAATGACGTAACTGTAAATCGTCACAATGGACAAATTTCTATCGGAAACAGTTAGATTTATCTTCTGGCAGTTAAAGTCGCGTGATGAGCCGTGCGGGTGCAACACCATGTATGTAATTTAAGCATCTAAGTTGTTGCAGTCGACAAGTAAGGAGCACAGCAAGTCAAGTTTTAGTTTTTGAAAACTCAATTTTTGGCAGCTTTTGCTGCCTTGTAGTTGACCTAGGACCTTAAGATTTGGCACGAACCGAGCTCAGGCAGCCACATTAAAGAAGAAAACGCCAGAAGTGGTAATGTGTAGAAAAAACCGCAGAAAATCTTACGGTTAATAGATTTGTTTTAGAAATGACGTAACTGCAAATCGTCACAAAGGACGCCTTTCTATCGGAAACGATTACATTTATCTTCTCGCAGTTAAAGTCGCGTGATGAGCCTTGCGGGTGCACCACCCTGTACGTAATTTAAGCATCTAAGTTGTTGCAGTCGACAAGTAAGGAGCACAGCAAGTCAAGTTTTAGATTTTGAAAACTATATTTTTGGCCGCTTTTGCTGCCTTGTAGTTGACCTAGGACCTTAAGATATGGCACGAACCGAGCTCTGGCAGCCACATTACACAAGAAAAAGCCAGAAGTGGTAATCTGTAGAAAAACCGCAGAAAATCTTACGTTTAATACATTTGTTTTCGAAATGACGTAACTGCAAATCGTCACAAAGGACGCCTTTCTATCGGAAACGTTTACATTTATCTTCTCGCAGTTAAAGTCGCGTGATGAGCCTTGCGGGTGCACCACCCTGTACGTAATTTAAGCATCTAAGTTGTTGCAGTCGACAAGTAAGGAGCACAACAAGTCAAGTTTTAGATTTTGAAAAATATATTTTTGGCCGCTTTTGCTGCCTTGTAGTTGACCTAGGAGCTTACGATTTGGCACAAACCGAGCTCTGGCAGACACATTACTCAAGAAAAAGCCAGATGTGGTAATGTGTAGAAAATAACCGCAGAAAATCTTATGTTTAATACATTTGTTTTCGAAATGACGCAGCTGCAAATCGTCACCATGGACACATTTTTATCGGAACAGTCAGATTTATCTTCTGACAGTTAAAGTCGCGTGATGAGCCGTGCGGGTGCACCACCATGTACGTAATTTAAGCATCTAAGTTGTTGCAGTCGACAAGTAAGGAGCACAGCCAGTCAAGTTTTAGTTTATGAAAACTCAATTTTGTGGCCGCTTTGGTGCCTTGTAGTTGACCTAGGACCTTAAGATTTGGCACGAACCGAGCTCTGGCAGCCACATTAAACAAGAAAACGCCAGAAGTTGTAATGTGTAGAAAAAACCGCAGAAAATCTTACGTTTAATACATTTTTTTTCGAAATGACGTAACTGCAAATCGTCACAATGGACGCATTTCTATTGGAAACGTTTACATTTATCTTGTCGCAGTTAAAGTCGCGTGATGAGCCTTGCAAGTGCACCACCCTGTACGTAATTTAAGCATCTAAGTTGTTGCAGTCGACAAGTAAGGAGCACAGCAAGTCAAGTTTTAGTTTTTGAAAACTCAATTTTTGGCCGCTTTTGCTGCCTTGTATTTGACCTGGGACCTTAAGATTTGGCACAAACCGAGCTCTGGCAGCCACATTACACAAGAAAAAGCCAGATGTGGTAATGTGTAGAAACAACCGCAGAAAATCTTATGTTTAATACATTTTTTTTCGAAATGACGTAACTGTAAATCGTCACAATGGACAAATTTCTATCGGAAACAGTTAGATTTATCTTCTGGCAGTTAAAGTCGCGTGATGAGCCGTTCGGGTGCACCACCATGCATGTAATTTAAGCATCTAAGTTGTTGCAGTCGACAAGTAAGGAGCACAGCAAGTCAAGTTTTAGTTTTTGAAAACTCAATTTTTGGTCGCTTTTGCTGCCTTGTAGTTGACCTAGGACCTTAAGATTTGGCACGAACCGAGCTCTGGCAGCCACATTACACAAGAAAAAGCCAGAAGTGGTAATCTGTAGAAAAACCGCAGAAAATCTTACGTTTAATACATTTGTTTTCGAAATGACGTAACTGCAAATCGTCACAATGGACGCATTTCTATCGGAAACGTTTACATTTATCTTCTGGCAGTTAAAGTCGCGTGATGAGCCTTGCGGGTGCACCATTCTGTACGTAATTTAAGCATCTAAGTTGTTGCAGTCGACAAGTAAGGAGCACAGCAAGTCAAGTTTTAGTTTTTGAATATTCAATTTTTGGCCGCTTTTACTGCCCTGTAGTTGACCTAGGACCTTAAGATTTGGCACGAACCGAGCTCTGTCAGCCACATTACACAAGAAAAAGCCAGAAGTGGTAATGTGTAGAAAAAACCGCAGAACATCTTACATTTAATACATTTGTTTTCGAAATGACGGAAATGCAAATCGTCACAATGGACGCATTTCTATCGCAAACGGTTACATTTATCTTCTGTCAGATAAAGTCGCGTGATGAGCCTTGCGGGTGCACCACCCTGTACGTAATAAAGGCATCTAAGTTGTTGCAGTCGACAAGTAAGGAGCACAGCAAGTCAAGTTTTAGTTTTTGAAAACTCAATTTTTGGCCACTTTTGCTGCCTTGTAGTTGACCTAGGACCTTAAGATTTGGCACGAACCGAGCTCTGGCAGCCACATTACACAAGAAAAAGCCAGAAGTGGCAATGTGTAGAAATCACCGCAAAAAATCTTACGTTTAATACATTAGTTTTTGAAATGACGTAACTGCAAATCGTCACAATGGACGCATTTCTATCGGAAACGTTTACATTTATCTTCTGGCAGTTAAAGTCGCGTGATGAGCCTTGCGGGCGCCCCACTCTGTACGTAATTTAAGCATCTAAGTTGTTGCAGTCGACAAGTAAGGAGCACAGCAATTCAAGTTTTAGTTTTCGAAAACTCAATTTTTGGCCGCTTTTGCTTCCTTGTAGTTGACCTAGGACCCTAAGAATTGGCACGAACCGAGCTCTGGCAGCCACATTACACAAGAAAAAGCCAGAAGTGGTAATGTGTAGAAAAAACCGTAGAAAATCTTACGTTTAATACATTTGTTTTCGAAATGACGTAACTGCAAATCGTCACAATAAACGCATTTCTATCGGAAAAGTTTACATTTATCTTCTGGCAGTTAAAGTCGCGTGATGAGCCTTGCGGGTGCACCACTCTGTACGTAATTTAAGCATCTAAGTTGTTGCAGTCGACAAGTAAGGAGCACAGCAAGTCAAGTTTTAGTTTTTGAAATCTCAATTTTTGGCCGCTTTCGCTGCCTTGTAGTTGACCTATTAGCTTACGATTTGGCACAAACCGAGCTCTGGCAGACACATTACTCAAGAAAAAGCCAGATGTGGTAATGTGTAGAAAATAACAGTAGAAAATCTTATGTTTAATTCATTTGTTTTCGAAATGACGTAACTGCAAATCGTCACAATGGACGCATTTCTATTGGAAACGTTTACATTTATCTTGTCGCAGTTAAAGTCGCGTGATGAGCCTTGCGGGTGCTCCACCCTGTACGTAATTTAAGCATCTAAGTTGTTGCAGTCGACAAGTAAGAAGCACAGCAAGTCAAGTTTTAGTTTTTGAAAACTCAATTTTTGGCCGCATTTGCTGCCTTGTAGTTGACCTGGGACCTTAAGATTTGGCACAAACCGAGCTCTGGCAGCCACATTACACAAGAAAAAGCCAGATGTGGTAATGTGTAGAAACAACCGCAGAAAATCTTCTGTTTAATTCATTTGTTTTCGAAATGACGTAACTGTAAATCGTCACAATGGACAAATTTCTATCGGAAACAGTTAGATTTATCTTCTGGCAGTTAAAGTCGCGTGATGAGCCGTGCGGGTGCAACACCATGTATGTAATTTAAGCATCTAAGTTGTTGCAGTCGACAAGTAAGGAGCACAGCAAGTCAACTTTTAGTTTTTGAAAACTCAATTTTTGGTCGCTTTTGCTGCCTTGTAGTTGACCTAGGACCTTAAGATTTGGCACGAACCGAGCTCTGGCAGCCACATTACACAAGAAAATGCCAGAAGTGGTAATCTGTAGAAAAACCGCAGAAAATCTTACGTTTAATACATTTGTTTTCGAAATGACGTAACTGCAAATCGTCACAATGGACGCATTTCTATCGGAAACGTTTACATTTATATTCTGGCAGTTAAAGTCGCGTGATGAGCCTTGCGGGTGCACCACTCTGTACGTAATTTAAGCATCTAAGTGGTTGCAGTCGACAAGTAAGGAGCACAGCAAGTCAACTTTTAGTTTTTGAAAACTCAATTTTTGGCAGCTTTTGCTGCCTTGTAGTTGACCTAGGACCTTAAGATTTGGCACGAACCGAGCTCTGGCAGCCACATTAAACAAGAAAACGCCAGAAGTGGTAATGTGTAGAAAAAACCGCAGAAATCTTACGTTTAATACATTTGTTTTCGAAATGACGTAACAGCAAAGCGTCACAAAGGACGCCTTTCTATCGGAAACGTTTACATTTATCTTCTCGCAGTTAAAGTCGCGTGATGAGCCTTGCGGGTGCACCACCCTGTACGTAATTTAAGCATCTAAGTTGTTGCAGTCGACAAGTAAGGAGCACAGCAAGTCAAGTTTTAGATTTTGAAAACTATATTTTTGGCCAGTTTTGCTGCCTTGTAGTTGACCTAGGAGCTTACGATTTGGCACAAACCGAGCTCTGGCAGACACATTACTCAAGAAAAAGCCAGATGTGGTAATGTGTAGAAAATAACCGCAGAAAATCTTATGTTTAATACATTTGTTTTCGAAATGACGCAGCTGCAAATCGTCACCATGGACACATTTTTATCGGAAACAGTTACATTTATCTTCTGGCAGTTAAAGTCGCGTGATGAGCCGTGCGGGTGCACCACCATGTACGTAATTTAAGCATCTAAGTTGTTGCAGTCGACAAGTAAGGAGCACAGCCAGTGAAGTTTTAGTTGATGAAAACTCAATTTTGTGGCCGCTTTGGTGCCTTGTAGTTGACCTAGGACCTTAAGATTTGGCACGAACCGAGCTCTGGCAGCCACATTAAACAAGAAAACGCCAGAAGTGGTAATGTGTAGAAAAAACCGCAGAAAATCTTACGTTTAATACATTTGTTTTCGAAATGACGTAACTGCAAATCGTCACAATGGACGCATTTCCATTGGAAACGTTTACATTTATCTTGTCGCAGTTAAAGTCGCGTGATGAGCCTTGCGGGTGCACCACCCTGTACGTAATTTAAGCATCTAAGGACTTGCAGTCGACAAGTAAGGAGCACAGCAAGTCAAGTTTTAGTTTTTGAAAACTCAATTTTTGGCCGCTTTTCCTGCCTTGTAGTTGACCTGGGACCTTAAGATTTGGCACAAACCGAGCTCTGGCAGCCACATTACACAAGAAAAAGCCAGATGTGGTAATGTGTAGAAACAACCGCAGAAAATCTTATGTTTAATACATTTGTTTTCGAAATGACGTAACTGTAAATCGTCACAAGGGACAAATTTCTATCGGAAACAGTTAGATTTATCTTCTGGCAGTTAAAGTCGCGTGATGAGCCGTGCGGGTGCACGAACTTGTATGTAATTTAAGCATTTAAGTTGTTGCAGTCGACAAGTAAGGAGCAGAGCAAGTCAAGTTTTAGTTTTTGAAAACTCAATTTTTGGTCGCTTTTGCTGCCTTGTAGTTGACCTAGGACCTTAAGATTTGGCACGAACCGAGCTCTGGCAGCCACATTACACAAGAAAAAGCCAGAAGTGGTAATCTGTAGAAAAACCGCAGAAAATCTTACGTTTAATACATTTGTTTTCGAAATGACGTAACTGCAAATCGTCACAATGGACGCATTTCTATCGGAAACGTTTACATTTATCTTCTGGCAGTTAAAGTCGCGTGATGAGCCTTGCGGGTCCACCACTCTGTACGTATTTTAAGCATCTAAGGACTTGCAGTCGACAAGTAAGGAGCACAGCAAGTCAAGTTTTAGTTTTTGAAAACTCAATTTTTGGCCGCTTTTCCTGCCTTGTAGTTGACCTGGGACCTTAAGATTTGGCACAAACCGAGCTCTGGCAGCCACATTACACAAGAAAAAGCCAGATGTGGTAATGTGTAGAAACAACCGCAGAAAATCTTATGTTTAATACATTTGTTTTCGAAATGACGTAACTGTAAATCGTCACAAGGGACAAATTTCTATCGGAAACAGTTAGATTTATCTTCTGGCAGTTAAAGTCGCGTGATGAGCCGTGCGGGTGCACGAACTTGTATGTAATTTAAGCATTTAAGTTGTTGCAGTCGACAAGTAAGGAGCAGAGCAAGTCAAGTTTTAGTTTTTGAAAACTCAATTTTTGGTCGCTTTTGCTGCCTTGTAGTTGACCTAGGACCTTAAGATTTGGCACGAACCGAGCTCTGGCAGCCACATTACACAAGAAAATGCCAGAAGTGGTAATCTGTAGAAAAACCGCAGAAAATCTTACGTTTAATACATTTGTTTTCGAAATGACGTAACTGCAAATCGTCACAATGGACGCATTTCTATCGGAAACGTTTACATTTATCTTCTGGCAGTTAAAGTCGCGTGATGAGCCTTGCGGGTGCACCACTCTGTACGTAATTTAAGCATCTAAGTGGTTGCAGTCGACAAGTAAGGAGCACAGCAAGTCAACTTTTAGTTTTTGAAAACTCAATTTTTGGCAGCTTTTGCTGCCTTGTAGTTGACCTAGGACCTTAAGATTTGGCACGAACCGAGCTCTGGCAGCCACATTAAACAAGAAAACGCCAGAAGTGGTAATGTGTAGAAAAAACCGCAGAAAATCTTACGTTTAATACATTTGTTTTCGAAATGACGTAACTGCAAATCGTCACAATGGACGCATTTCCATTGGAAACGTTTACATTTATCTTGTCGCAGTTAAAGTCGCGTGATGAGCCTTGCGGGTGCACCACCCTGTACGTAATTTAAGCATCTAAGGACTTGCAGTCGACAAGTAAGGAGCACAGCAAGTCAAGTTTTAGTTTTTGAAAACTCAATTTTTGGCGCTTTTGCTGCCTTGTAGTTGACCTAGGACCTTAAGATTTGGCACAAACCGAGCTCTGGCAGCCACATTACACAAGAAAAAGCCAGAAGTGGTAATGTGTAGAAAAAACCGCAGAAAATCTTACGTTTAATACATTAGTTTTTGAAATGACGTAACTCCAAATCGTCACAATGGACACATTTCTATCGGAAACGTTTACATTTATCTTATGGCAGTTAAAGTCGCGGGATGAGCCTTGCGGGCGCACCACTCTGTACGTAATTTAAGCATCTAAGTTGTTGCAGTCGACAAGTAAGGAGCACAGCAAGTCAACTTTTAGTTTTTGAAAACTCAATTTTTGGCGCTTTTGCTGCCTTGTAGTTGACCTGGGACCTTAAGATTTGGCACAAACCGAGCTCTGGCAGCCACATTACTCAAGAAAAAGCCAGATGTGGTAATGTGTAGAAAAACCGCAGAAAATCTTATGTTTAATACATTTGTTTTCGAAATGACGTAACTGTAAATCGTCACAATGGACAAATTTCTATCGGAAACAGTTAGATTTATCTTCTAGCAGTTAAAGTCGCGTGATGAGCCGTGCGGGTGCACCACCATGTATGTAATTTAAGCATCTAAGTTGTTGCAGTCGACAAGTAAGGAGCACAGCAAGTCAAGTTGTAGTTTTTGAAAACTCAATTTTTGGTCGCTTTTGCTGCCTTGTAGTTGACCTAGGACCTTAAGATTTGGCACGAACCGAGCTCTGGCAGCCACATTACACTAGAAAAAGCCAGAAGTGGTAATCTGTAGAAAAACCGCAGAAAATCTTACGTTTAATACATTAGTTTTTGAAATGACGTTACTGCAAATCGTCACAATGGACGCATTTCTATCGGAAACGTTTACATTTATCTTCTGGCAGTTAAAGTCGCGTGATGAGCCTTGCGGGCGCACCACTCTGTACGTAATTTAAGCATCTAAGTTGTTGCAGTCGACAAGTAAGGAGCACAGCAATTCAAGTTTTAGTTTTCGAAAACTCAATTTTTGGCCACTTTTGCTACCTTGTAGTTGACCTAGGACCCTAAGAATTGGCACGAACCGAGCTCTGGCAGCCACATTACACAAGAAAATGCCAGAAGTGGTAATGTGTAGAAAAAACCGCAGAAAATCTTACGTTTAATACTTTAGTTTTCGAAATGACGTAACTGCAAATCGTCACAATGGACGCATTTCTATTGGAAACGTTTACATTTATCTTGTCGCAGTTAAAGTCGCGTGATGAGCCTTGCGGGTGCACCACCCTGTACGTAATTTAAGCATCTAAGTTGTTGCAGTCGACAAGTAAGGAGCACAGCAAGTCAAGTTTTAGTTTTTGAAAACTCAATTTTTGGCCGCTTTTGCTGCCTTGTAGTTGACCTGGGACCTTAAGATTTGGCACAAACCGAGCTCTGGCAGCCACATTACACAAGAAAAAGCCAGATGTGGTAATGTGTAGAAAAACCGCAGAAAATCTTATGTTTAATACATTTGTTTTCGAAATGACGTAACTGTAAATCGTCACAATGGACAAATTTCTATCGGAAACAGTTAGATTTATCTTCTAGCAGTTAAAGTCGCGTGATGAGCCGTGCGGGTGCACCACCATGTATGTAATTTAAGCATCTAAGTTGTTGCAGTCGACAAGTAAGGAGCACAGCAAGTCAAGTTGTAGTTTTTGAAAACTCAATTTTTGGTCGCTTTTGCTGCCTTGTAGTTGACCTAGGACCTTAAGATTTGGCACGAACCGAGCTCTGGCAGCCACATTACACTAGAAAAAGCCAGAAGTGGTAATCTGTAGAAAAACCGCAGAAAATCTTACGTTTAATACATTAGTTTTTGAAATGACGTTACTGCAAATCGTCACAATGGACGCATTTCTATCGGAAACGTTTACATTTATCTTCTGGCAGTTAAAGTCGCGTGATGAGCCTTGCGGGCGCACCACTCTGTACGTAATTTAAGCATCTAAGTTGTTGCAGTCGACAAGTAAGGAGCACAGCAATTCAAGTTTTAGTTTTCGAAAACTCAATTTTTGGCCACTTTTGCTACCTTGTAGTTGACCTAGGACCCTAAGAATTGGCACGAACCGAGCTCTGGCAGCCACATTACACAAGAAAATGCCAGAAGTGGTAATGTGTAGAAAAAACCGCAGAAAATCTTACGGTTAATACATTTGTTTTCGAAATGACGTAACTGCAAATCGTCACAATGGACGCATTTCTATCGGAAATGTTTACATTTATCTTCTGGCAGTTAAAGTCGCGTGATGAGCCTTGCGGGTGCACCACTCTGTACGTAATTTAAGCATCTAAGTTGTTGCAGTCGACAAGTAAGGAGCACAGCAAGTCAAGTTTTAGTTTTTGAAAACTGAATTTTTGGCCGCTTTTGCTGCCTTGTAGTTGACCTAGGACCTTAAGATTTGGCACAAACCGAGCTCTGGCAGCCACATTACTCAAGAAAAAGCCAGATGTGGTAATGTGTAGAAAAACCGCAGAAAATCTTATGTTTAATACATTTGTTTTCGAAATGACGTAACTGTAAATCGTCACAATGGACAAATTTCTATCGGAAACAGTTAGATTTATCTTCTAGCAGTTAAAGTCGCGTGATGAGCCGTGCGGGTGCACCACCATGTATGTAATTTAAGCATCTAAGTTGTTGCAGTCGACAAGTAAGGAGCACAGCAAGTCAAGTTGTAGTTTTTGAAAACTCAATTTTTGGTCGCTTTTGCTGCCTTGTAGTTGACCTAGGACCTTAAGATTTGGCACGAACCGAGCTCTGGCAGCCACATTACACTAGAAAAAGCCAGAAGTGGTAATCTGTAGAAAAACCGCAGAAAATCTTACGTTTAATACATTAGTTTTTGAAATGACGTTACTGCAAATCGTCACAATGGACGCATTTCTATCGGAAACGTTTACATTTATCTTCTGGCAGTTAAAGTCGCGTGATGAGCCTTGCGGGCGCACCACTCTGTACGTAATTTAAGCATCTAAGTTGTTGCAGTCGACAAGTAAGGAGCACAGCAATTCAAGTTTTAGTTTTCGAAAACTCAATTTTTGGCCACTTTTGCTACCTTGTAGTTGACCTAGGACCCTAAGAATTGGCACGAACCGAGCTCTGGCAGCCACATTACACAAGAAAATGCCAGAAGTGGTAATGTGTAGAAAAAACCGCAGAAAATCTTACGTTTAATACTTTAGTTTTCGAAATGACGTAACTGCAAATCGTCACAATGGACGCATTTCTATTGGAAACGTTTACATTTATCTTGTCGCAGTTAAAGTCGCGTGATGAGCCTTGCGGGTGCACCACCCTGTACGTAATTTAAGCATCTAAGTTGTTGCAGTCGACAAGTAAGGAGCACAGCAAGTCAAGTTTTAGTTTTTGAAAACTCAATTTTTGGCCGCTTTTGCTGCCTTGTAGTTGACCTGGGACCTTAAGATTTGGCACAAACCGAGCTCTGGCAGCCACATTACACAAGAAAAAGCCAGATGTGGTAATGTGTAGAAAAACCGCAGAAAATCTTATGTTTAATACATTTGTTTTCGAAATGACGTAACTGTAAATCGTCACAATGGACAAATTTCTATCGGAAACAGTTAGATTTATCTTCTAGCAGTTAAAGTCGCGTGATGAGCCGTGCGGGTGCACCACCATGTATGTAATTTAAGCATCTAAGTTGTTGCAGTCGACAAGTAAGGAGCACAGCAAGTCAAGTTGTAGTTTTTGAAAACTCAATTTTTGGTCGCTTTTGCTGCCTTGTAGTTGACCTAGGACCTTAAGATTTGGCACGAACCGAGCTCTGGCAGCCACATTACACTAGAAAAAGCCAGAAGTGGTAATCTGTAGAAAAACCGCAGAAAATCTTACGTTTAATACATTAGTTTTTGAAATGACGTTACTGCAAATCGTCACAATGGACGCATTTCTATCGGAAACGTTTACATTTATCTTCTGGCAGTTAAAGTCGCGTGATGAGCCTTGCGGGCGCACCACTCTGTACGTAATTTAAGCATCTAAGTTGTTGCAGTCGACAAGTAAGGAGCACAGCAATTCAAGTTTTAGTTTTCGAAAACTCAATTTTTGGCCACTTTTGCTACCTTGTAGTTGACCTAGGACCCTAAGAATTGGCACGAACCGAGCTCTGGCAGCCACATTACACAAGAAAATGCCAGAAGTGGTAATGTGTAGAAAAAACCGCAGAAAATCTTACGGTTAATACATTTGTTTTCGAAATGACGTAACTGCAAATCGTCACAATGGACGCATTTCTATCGGAAATGTTTACATTTATCTTCTGGCAGTTAAAGTCGCGTGATGAGCCTTGCGGGTGCACCACTCTGTACGTAATTTAAGCATCTAAGTTGTTGCAGTCGACAAGTAAGGAGCACAGCAAGTCAAGTTTTAGTTTTTGAAAACTGAATTTTTGGCCGCTTTTGCTGCCTTGTAGTTGACCTAGGACCTTAAGATTTGGCACAAACCGAGCTCTGGCAGCCACATTACACAAGAAAAAGCCAGATGTGGTAATGTGTAGAAAATAACCGCAGAAAATCTTATGTATAATACATTTGTTTTCGAAATGACGTAACTGCAAATCGTCACAATGGACACATTTCTATCGGAAACAGTTAGATTTATCTTCTGGCAGTTAAAGTCGCGTGATGAGCCGTGCGGGTGCACCACCATGTACGTAATTTAAGCATCTAAGTTGCTGCAGGCGACAAGTAAGGAGCACAGCCAGTCAAGTTTTAGTTTTTGAAAACTCAATTTTGTGGCCGCTTTTGCTGCCTTGTAGTTGACCTAGGACCTTAAGATTTGGCAGGAACCGAGCTCTGGCAGCCACATTCCACAAGCAAAAGCCAGAAGTGGTAATGTGTAGAAAAAACCGCAGAAAATGTTACGTTTAATACATTAGTTTTTGAAATGACGTAAATGCAAATCGTGACAATGGACGCATTTCTTTCGGAAACGTTTACATTTATCTTCTGGCAGTTAAAGTCGCGTGATGAGCCTGGCGGGTGCACCACTCTGTACGTAATTTAAGCATCTAAGTGGTTGCAGTCGACAAGTAAGGAGCACAGCAAGTCAAGTTTTAGTTTTTGAAAATTCAATTTTTGCCCGCCTTTGCTGCCCTGTAGTTGACCTAGGACCTTAAGATTTGGCACGAAACGAGCTCTGTCAGCCACATTACACAAGAAAAAGCCAGAAGTGGTAATGTGTAGAAAAAACAGCAGGAAATCTTACACTTAATACATTTGTTTTCGAAATGGCGTAACTGCAAATCGTCACAATGGACGCATTTCTATCGCAAACGGTTACATTTATCTTCTGTAAGTTAAAGTCGCGTGATGAGCCTTGCGGGTGCACCACCCTGTACGTAATAAAGGCGACTAAGTTGTTGCAGTCGACAAGTAAGGAGCACAGCAAGTCAAGTTTTAGTTTTTGAAAACTCAATTTTTGGCCGCTTTTGCTGCCTTGTAGTTGACCTAGGACCTTAAGATTTGGCACGAACCGAGCTCTGGCAGCCACATTACACAAGAAAAAGCCAGAGGTGGCAATGTGTAGAAATCACCGCAAAAAATCTTACGGTTAATACATTAGTTTTTGAAATGACGTTACTGCAAATCGTCACAATGGACGCATTTCTATCGGAAACGTTTACATTTATCTTCTGGCAGTTAAAGTCGCGTGATGAGCCTTGCGGGTGCACCACTCTGTACGTAATTTAAGCATCTAAGTTGTTGCAGTCGACAAGTAAGGAGCACAGCAAGTCAAGTTTTAGTTTTTGAAAACTCAATTTTTGGCCGCTTTTGCTGCCTTGTAGTTAACCTTTGACCTTAAGATTTGGCACGATCCGAGCTCTGGCTGCCACATTACACAAGAAAAAGCCAGAAGTGGTAATGTGTAAAAAAAAAGCAGAAAATCTTACGTTTAATACATTAGTTTTTAAAATGACGTAAATGCAAATCGTCACAATGGACGCATTTCTATCGGAAACGTTTACATTTATCTTCTGGCAGTTAAAGTCGTGTGATGAGCCTTGCGGGTGCACCACTCTGTACGTAATTTAAGCATCTAAGTGGTTGCAGTCGACAAGTAAGGAGCACAGCAAGTCAACTTTTAGTTTTTTAAACTCAATTTTAGGCAGCTTTTGCTGCCTTGTAGTTGACCTAGGACCTTAAGATTTGGCACGAACCGAGCTCTGGCAGCCACATTAAACACGAAAACGCCAGAAGTGGTAATGTGTAGAAAAAACCGCAGAAAATCTTATGTTTAATACATTTGTTTTCGAAATGACGTAACTGTAAATCGTCACAATGGACAAATTTCTATCGGAAACAGTTAGATTTATCTTCTGGCAGTTAAAGTCGCGTGATGAGCCGTGCGGGTGCACCACCATGTATGTAATTTAACCATCTAAGTTGTTGCAGTCGACAAGTAAGGAGCACAGCAAGTCAAATTTTAGTTTTTGAAAACTCAATTTTGTGATAGCTTTTGTGCCTTGTAGTTGACCTAGGACCTTAAGATTTGGCACGAATCGAGCTGTGGCAGCCACATTACACAAAAAAAGCCAGAAGTGGTAAAGAGTAGAAAAAAAAGCAGAAAATCTTACGTTTAATACATTAGTTCTTGAAATGACGTAAGTGCAAATCGTCACAATGGACGCATTTCTATCGGAAACGTTTACATTTATCTTCTGGCAGTTAAAGTCGCGGGATGAGCCTTGCGGGTGCACCACTCTGTACGTAATTTAGGCATCTAAGTTGTTGCAGTCGACAAGTAAGGAGAACAGCAAGTCAAGTTTTGGTTTTTGAAAACTCAATTTTTGGCCGCTTTTGCTCCCTTGTACTTTACCTAGGACCTTAAGATTTGGCACGATCCGAGCTCTGGCAGCCACATTACACAAGAAACAGCCAGAAGTGGTAATGTGTAGAAAAGACCGCAAAAATCTTACGTTTAAAACATTTGATTTCGAAATGACGTAACTGCAAACCATCACAATGGGCGCATTTCTATCGGAAACATTTTCATTTACCTTCTGGCAGTTAAAGTCGCGTGATGAGCCTTGCGGGTGCACCACTCTGAACGTAGTTTAAGCATCTAAGTTATTGCAGTCGACAAATAAGGAGCACAGCAAGTCAAGTTTTAGTTTTTGAAATCTCAATTTTTGGCCGCTTTCGCTGCCTTGTAGTTGACCTAGGATCTTAAGATTTGGCACAAACCGAGCGCTGGCAGCCACATTGCAGAAGAAAAAGCCAGAAGTTGTAATGTGTAGGAAAAACCGTAGAAAATCTTACGTTTATTTCATTTGTTTTCGAAATGACGTAACTGCAAATTGTCACAATGGATGCATTTCTATCATAAACGTCCACATTTATCATCTGGCCGTGAATGTCGCGTGATGAGCCTTGCGGGCGCACCACTCTGTACGTAATTTAAGCATCTAAGTTGTTGCAGTCGACAAGTAAGGAGCACAGCAAGTCAAGTTTTAGTTTTTGAAAACTCAATTTTTGGCCGCTTTTGCTGCCTTGTAGTTGACCTAGGACCTTAAGATTTGGCACGTTCCGAGCTCTGGCAGCCACATTAAACAAGAAAAAGCCGGAAGTAGTGATGTGTAGAAAAAACCGCAGAAAATCTAACGTTAAAACATTTGTTTTCGAAATGACGTAACTGGCAATCGTCACAATGGACGCATTTCTATCGGAAACGTTTACATTTATCTTCTGGCAGTTAAAGTCGCGTGATTAGCCATGCGGGTGCACCACCCTGTACGTAATTTAAGCATCTAAGTTGTTGCAGTCGACAAGTAAGGAGCACAGCATGTCAAGTCTTAGTTTTTGAAAACTCAATTCTTGGCCGCTTTTGCTGCCTTGTAGTTGACCTAGGACCTTAAGATATGGCACGAACCGAGATTTGGTGGTCACATTACACAAGAAAAAGCCAGCAGTCGTAATGTGTAGAAAAATCCGCAGAAAATCTTACGTTTAATACATTTGTTATCGAAATGACGTAACTGCAAAGCGTCACAGTGGACGCATTTCTATCGGAAACGTCTACTTTATCTTCTGGCAGTTAATGTCGGGTGATGAGCCTTGCGGGTGCACCATCCTGTACGTAATTTAAGCATCTAAGTGTTTGCAGTCGACAATTAAGGAGCACAGCAAGTTAAGATTTAGTTTTTGAAAACTCAATTTTTGGCCGCTTTTGCTGCCTTGTAGTTGACCTAGGACCTTAAGATTTGGCACGAACCGAGCTCTGGCAGCCACATTAAAAAAGAAAAAGCCAGAAGTGGTAATGTGTAGAAAAAACCGCAGAAAATCTTACATTTAATACATTTGTTTTCGAAATGACGTAACTGCAAATCGTCACAATGGACGCATTTCTATCGGAAACATTTACATTTACCTTCTGGCAGTTAAAGTCGCGTGATGAGCCTTGCGGGTGCACCACTCTGTACGTAATTTGAGCATCTAAGTTATTGCAGTCGACAAGTAAGGAGCACAGCAAGTCAAGTTTTAGTTTTTGAAATCTCAATTTTTGGTCGCTTTCGCTGCCTTGTAGTTGACCTAGGATCTTAAGATTTGGCACGAACCGAGCTCTGGCAGCCACATTACAGAAGAAAAAGCCAGAAGTTGTAATGTGTAGAAAAAACCTTAGAAAATCTTACGTTTAATTCATTTGTTTTCGAAATGACGTACCTGCAAATTGTCACAATGGACACATTTCTATCATAAACGTCCACATTTATCTTCTGGCAGTTAATGTCGCGTGATGAGCCTTGCGGGCGCACCACTCTGTACGTAATTTAAGCATCTAAGTTGTTGCAGTCGACTAGTAAGGAGCACAGCAAGTCAAGTTTTAGTTTTTGAAAATTCAATTTTTGGGCGCTTTTGCTGCCTTGTAGTTGACCTAGGACCTTAAGATTTGACACGTTCCGAGCTCTGGCAGACACATTACACAAGAAAAAGCCAGAAGTGGTAATGTGTAGAAAAAACCGCAGGAAATCTTAAGTTTAATACATTGGTTTTCGAAAAGACGTAACTGCAAATCGTCACAATGGACGCATTTCTATCGGAAACGTTTACATTTATCTTCTGGCAGTTAAAGTCGCGTGATGAGCCATGCGGGTGTACCACCCTGTACGTAATTTAAGCATCTAAGTTGTTGCAGTCGACAAGTAAATAGCACAGCAAGGCAAGTTTTAGTTTTTGAAAACTCAATTTTTGGCCGCTTTTGCTCCCTTGTAGTTGACCTAGGACCTTAAGATTTGGCACGATCCGAGCTCTGGCAGCCGCATTTAGCAAGAAACAGCCAGAAGTGGTAATTTGTTGAAAAAACCGCAGAAAATCCTATGTTTAATACATTTGTTTTCGAAATGACGTAACTGCAAATCGTCACAATGGACGCATTTCAATCGGAAACGTTTACATTTATCTTCCGGCAGTTAAAGGCGCGTGATGAGCCTTGAGGGCGCACCACTCTGTACGTAATTTAAGCATCTAAGTTGTTGCAGTCGACAAGTAAGGAGTAGAGCAAGTCAAGTTTTAGTATTTGTAAACTCAATTTATGGCCGCTTTTGCTGCCTTGTAGTTGACCTAGGACCTAACGATTTGGCACGAACCGAGCTCTGACAGCCACATTACACAAGAAAAAGCCAGAAGTTGTAATGTGTAGAAAAAACCGCAGAAAATCTTACGTTTAATACATTTGTTTTCGAAATGACGTAACTGCAAATCGTCACAATGGACGCATTTCTATCGGAAACGTTTACATTTATCTTCTGGCAGTTAAAGTCGCGTGATGAGCCATGCGGGTGCACCACCCTGTACGTAATTTAAGCATCTAAGTTGTTGCAGTCGACAAGTAAGGAGCAAAGCAAGTCAAGTTTTAGTTTTTGAAAAGTCAGTTTTTGGCCGCTTTTCTGCCTTGTAGTTGACCTAGGACCTTAAGATTTGGCACGAACCGAGCTCTGGCAGCCACATTACACAAGAAAAAGCCAGAAGTTGTAATGTGTAGAAAAAACCGCAGAAAATCTTACGTTTAATACATTTGTTTTCGAAATGACGTAATTGCAAATCGTCACAATGGACGCATTTCTATCGGAAACGTTTACATTTATCTTCTGTCAGTTAAAGTCGCGTGATGAGCCTTGCGGGCGCACCACTCTGTACGTAATTTAAGCATCTAAGTTGTTGCAGTCGACAAGTAAGGAGCACAGCAAGTCAAGTTTTAGTTTTTGAAAACTCAATTTTTGGCCGCTTTTGCTGCCTTGTAGTTGACCTAGGACCTCAAGATTTGGCACGATCCGAGCTCTGGCAGCCACATTACACAAGAAAAAGCCAGAAGTGGTAATGTGTAGCAAAAACCGCAGAAAATCTTACGTTTAATACATTTGTTTTCGAAATGACGTAACTGCAAATCGTCACAATGGACGCATTTCTATCGCAAACGTTTACATTTATCTTCTGGCAGTTAAAGTCACGTGATGAGCCTTGCGGGCGCACCACTCTGTACGTAATTTAAGCATCTAAGTTGTTGCAGTCGACAAGTAAGGAGCACAGCAAGTCAAGTTTTAGTTTTTGAAAACTAAATTTTTGGCCGCTTTTGCTGCCTTGTAGTTGATCTAGGATCTTAAGATTTGGCACGAACCGAGCTCTGGCAGCCACATTACACAAGAAAAAGCCAGAAGTGGTAATGTGTAGAAAGAACCGCAAGAAATCTTACGTTCAATACATTTGTTTTCGAAATGACGTAACTGCAAATCGCCACAATGGACGCATTTCTATCGGAAACGTTTACATTTATCTTCTGGCAGTTAAAAACGCGTGATGAGCCTTGCGGGCGCACCACTCTGTACGTAATTTAAGCATCTAAGTTGTTGCAGTCGACATGTAAGGAGCACAGCAAGTCAAGTATTAGTTTTTGAAAACTCAGTTTTTGGTCGCTTTTTCTGCCTTGTAGTTGACCTAGGACCTTAAGATTTGGCACGAACCGAGCTCTGGAAGCCACATTACACAAGAAAAAGCCAGAAGTGGTAATGTATAGAAAAAACCGCAGAAAATATTACGTTTAATACATTTGTTTTCGAAATGACGTAACTGCAAATCGTCACAATGGACGCATTTCTATCGGAAACGTTTACATTTATCTTCTGGCAGTTAAAGTCGCGTCATGAGCCTTGCGGGTGCACCACCCTGTACGTAATTTAAGCATTTAAGTTGTTGCAGTCGACAAGTAAGGAACACAGCAAGTTAAGTTTTAGTTTTTGAAAACTCAATTTTTGGCCGCTTTTGCTGCCTTGTAGTTGACCTAGGACCTTAAGATTTGGCACTAACCGACCTTTGGCAGCCGCATTACACAAGAAAAAGCCAGAAGTGGTAATGTGTAGGAAAAACCGCAGAAAATCTTACGTTTAATACATTTGTTTTCGAAATGACGTAACTGCAAATCGTCACAATGGACGCATTTCTATCGGAAACGTTTACATTTATCTTCTGGCAGTAAATGTCGCGTGATGAGCCTTGCGGGTGCACCACTCTGTAAGTAATTTAAGCAGTTAAGTTGTTGCAGTCGACAAGTAAGGAGCACAGCAAGTCAAGTTTTTGTTTTTGAAAACTCAATTTTTGGCCGCTTTTGCTGCCTTGTAGTTGACCTAGGACCTTAAGATTTGGCACGAACCGAGCTCTGGCAGCCACATTACACAAGAAAGAGCCAGATGTGGTAATGTGTAGAAAAAACCGCAGAAAATCTTACGTTTAATACATTTGTTTTCGAAATGACGTAACTGCAAATCGTCACAATGGACGCATTTCTATCGGAAACGTTTACATTTATCTTCTGGCAGTTAAAGTCGCGGGATGAGCCTTGCGGGTGCACCACTCTGTACGTAATTTAGGCATCTAAGTTGTTGCAGTCGACAAGTAAGGAGAACAGCAAGTCAAGTTTTGGTTTTTGAAAACTCAATTTTTGGCCGCTTTTGCTCCCTTGTAGTTTACCTAGGACCTTAAGATTTGGCACGATCCGAGCTCTGGCAGCCACATTACACAAGAAACAGCCAGAAGTGGTAATGTGTAGAAAAGACCGCAAAAATCTTACGTTTAAAACATTTGATTTCGAAATGACGTAACTGCAAACCGTCACAATGGGCGCATTTCTATCGGAAACATTTTCATTTACCTTCTGGTAGTTAAAGTCGCGTGATGAGCCTTGCGGGTGCACCACTCTGAACGTACTTTAAGCATCTAAGTTATTGCAGTCGACAAGTAAGGAGCAAAGCAAGTCAAGTTTTAGTTTTTGAAATCTCAATTTTTGGCTGCTTTCGCTGCCTTGTAGTTGACCTAGGATCTTAAGATTTGGCACAAACCGAGCGCTGGCAGCCACATTACAGAAGAAAAAGCCAGAAGTTGTAATGTGTAGGAAAAACCGTAGAAAATCTTACGTTTAATTCATTTGTTTTCGAAATGACGTAACTGCAAATTGTCACAATGGACGCATTTCTATCATAAACGTCCACATTTATCATCTGGCAGTTAATGTCGCGTGATGAGCCTTGCGGGCGCACCACTCTGTACGTAATTTAAGCATCTAAGTTGTTGCAGTCGACAAGTAAGGAGCACAGCAAGTCAAGTTTTAGTTTTTGAAAACTCAGTTTTTGGCCGCTTTTGCTGCCTTGTAGTTGACCTAGGACCTTAAGATTTGGCACGTTCCGAGCTCTGGCAGCCACATTAAACAAGAAAAAGCCGGAAGTGGTGATGTGTAGAAAAAACCGCAGAAAATCTAACATTTAATACATTTGTTTTCGATATGACGTAACTGGCAATCGTCACAATGGACGCATTTCTATCGGAAACGTTTACATTTATCTTCTGGCAGTTAAAGTCGCGTGATTAACCATGCGGGTGCACCACCCTGTACGTAATTTAAGCATCTAAGTTGTTGCAGTCGACAAGTAAGGAGCACAGCAAGTCAAGTTTTAGTTTTTGAAAACTCAATTTTTGGCCGCTTTTTCTGCCTTGTAGTTGACCTAGGACCTTAAGATTTGGCACGATCCGACCTCTGGCAGCCACATTACACAAGAAACAGCCAGAAGTGGTAATGTGTAGAAAAAACCGCAAAAATCTTACGTTTAAAAAATTTTTTTCGAAATGACGTAACTGCAAACCGTCACAATGGGCGCATTTCTATCGGAAACATTTTCATTTACCTTCTGGCAGTTAAAGTCGCGTGATGAGCCTTGCGGGTGCACCACTCTGAACGTAGTTTAAGCATCTAAGTTATTGCAGTCGACAAATAAGGAGCACAGCAAGTCAAGTTTTAGTTTTTGAAATCTCAATTTTTGGCCGCTTTCGCTGCCTTGTAGTTGACCTAGGATCTTAAGATTTGGCACAAACCGAGCGCTGGCAGCCACATTGCAGAAGAAAAAGCCAGAAGTTGTAATGTGTAGGAAAAACCGTAGAAAATCTTACGTTTATTTAATTTTTTTCGAAATGACGTAACTGCAAATTGTCACAATGGATGCATTTCTATCATAAACGTCCACATTTATCATCTGGCCGTGAATGTCGCGTGATGAGCCTTGCGGGCGCACCACTCTGTACGTAATTTAAGCATCTAAGTTGTTGCAGTCGACAAGTAAGGAGCACAGCAAGTCAAGTTTTAGTTTTTGAAAACTCAATTTTTGGCCGCTTTTGCTGCCTTGTAGTTGACCTAGGACCTTAAGATTTGGCACGTTCCGAGCTCTGGCAGCCACATTAAACAAGAAAAAGCCGGAAGTAGTGATGTGTAGAAAAAACCGCAGAAAATCTAACGTTAAAACATTTGTTTTCGAAATGACGTAACTGGCAATCGTCACAATGGACGCATTTCTATCGGAAACGTTTACATTTATCTTCTGGCAGTTAAAGTCGCGTGATTAGCCATGCGGGTGCACCACCCTGTACGTAATTTAAGCATCTAAGTTGTTGCAGTCGACAAGTAAGGAGCACAGCATGTCAAGTCTTAGTTTTTGAAAACTCAATTCTTGGCCGCTTTTGCTGCCTTGTAGTTGACCTAGGACCTTAAGATATGGCACGAACCGAGATTTGGTGGTCACATTACACAAGAAAAAGCCAGCAGTCGTAATGTGTAGAAAAATCCGCAGAAAATCTTACGTTTAATACATTTGTTATCGAAATGACGTAACTGCAAATTGTCACAATGGACGCATTTCTATCATAAACGTCCACATTTATCATCTGGCAGTTAATGTCGCGTGATGAGCCTTGCGGGCGCACCACTCTGTACGTAATTTAAGCATCTAAGTTGTTGCAGTCGACATGTAAGGAGCACAGCAAGTCAAGTATTAGATTTTGAAAACTCAGTTTTTGGTCGCTTTTTCTGCCTTGTAGTTGACCTAGGACCTTAAGATTTGGCACGAACCGAGCTCTGGAAGCCACATTACACAAGAAAAAGCCAGAAGTGGTAATGTATGGAAAAAACCGCAGAAAATATTACGTTTAATACATTTGTTTTCGAAATGACGTAACTGCAAATCGTCACAATGGACGCATTTCTATCGGAAACGTTTACATTTATCTTCTGGCAGTTAAAGTCGCGTCATGAGCCTTGCGGGTGCACCACCCTGTACGTAATTTAAGCATTTAAGTTGTTGCAGTCGACAAGTAAGGAACACAGCAAGTTAAGTTTTAGTTTTTGAAAACTCAATTTTTGGCCGCTTTTGCTGCCTTGTAGTTGACCTAGGACCTTAAGATTTGGCACTAACCGACCTTTGGCAGCCGCATTACACAAGAAAAAGCCAGAAGTGGTAATGTGTAGGAAAAACCGCAGAAAATCTTACGTTTAATACATTTGTTTTCGAAATGACGTAACTGCAAATCGTCACAATGGACGCATTTCTATCGGAAACGTTTACATTTATCTTCTGGCAGTTAATGTCGCGTGATGAGCCTTGCGGGTGCACCACTCTGTAAGTAATTTAAGCAGTTAAGTTGTTGCAGTCGACAAGTAAGGAGCACAGCAAGTCAAGTTTTTGTTTTTGAAAACTCAATTTTTGGCCGCTTTTGCTGCCTTGTAGTTGACCTAGGACCTTAAGATTTGGCACGAACCGAGCTCTGGCAGCCACATTACACAAGAAAGAGCCAGATGTGGTAATGTGTAGAAAAAACCGCAGAAAATCTTACGTTTAATACATTTGTTTTCGAAATGACGTAACTGCAAATCGTCACAATGGACGCATTTCTATCGGAAACGTTTACATTTATCTTCTGGCAGTTAAAGTCGCGGGATGAGCCTTGCGGGTGCACCACTCTGTACGTAATTTAGGCATCTAAGTTGTTGCAGTCGACAAGTAAGGAGAACAGCAAGTCAAGTTTTGGTTTTTGAAAACTCAATTTTTGGCCGCTTTTGCTCCCTTGTAGTTTACCTAGGACCTTAAGATTTGGCACGATCCGAGCTCTGGCAGCCACATTACACAAGAAACAGCCAGAAGTGGTAATGTGTAGAAAAGACCGCAAAAATCTTACGTTTAAAACATTTGATTTCGAAATGACGTAACTGCAAACCGTCACAATGGGCGCATTTCTATCGGAAACATTTTCATTTACCTTCTGGTAGTTAAAGTCGCGTGATGAGCCTTGCGGGTGCACCACTCTGAACGTACTTTAAGCATCTAAGTTATTGCAGTCGACAAGTAAGGAGCAAAGCAAGTCAAGTTTTAGTTTTTGAAATCTCAATTTTTGGCTGCTTTCGCTGCCTTGTAGTTGACCTAGGATCTTAAGATTTGGCACAAACCGAGCGGTGGCAGCCACATTACAGAAGAAAAAGCCAGAAGTTGTAATGTGTAGGAAAAACCGTAGAAAATCTTACGTTTAATTCATTTGTTTTCGAAATGACGTAACTGCAAATTGTCACAATGGACGCATTTCTATCATAAACGTCCACATTTATCATCTGGCAGTTAATGTCGCGTGATGAGCCTTGCGGGCGCACCACTCTGTACGTAATTTAAGCATCTAAGTTGTTGCAGTCGACAAGTAAGGAGCACAGCAAGTCAAGTTTTAGTTTTTGAAAACTCAGTTTTTGGCCGCTTTTGCTGCCTTGTAGTTGACCTAGGACCTTAAGATTTGGCACGTTCCGAGCTCTGGCAGCCACATTAAACAAGAAAAAGCCGGAAGTGGTGATGTGTAGAAAAAACCGCAGAAAATCTAACGTTTAATACATTTGTTTTCGAAATGACGTAACTGGCAATCGTCACAATGGACGCATTTCTATCGGAAACGTTTACATTTATCTTCTGGCAGTTAAAGTCGCGTGATTAACCATGCGGGTGCACCACCCTGTACGTAATTTAAGCATCTAAGTTGTTGCAGTCGACAAGTAAGGAGCACAGCAAGTCAAGTTTTAGTTTTTGAAAACTCAATTTTTGGCCGCTTTTTCTGCCTTGTAGTTGACCTAGGACCTTAAGATTTGGCACGATCCGACCTCTGGCAGCCACATTACACAAGAAACAGCCAGAAGTGGTAATGTGTAGAAAAAACCGCAAAAATCTTACGTTTAAAAAATTTTTTTCGAAATGACGTAACTGCAAACCGTCACAATGGGCGCATTTCTATCGGAAACATTTTCATTTACCTTCTGGCAGTTAAAGTCGCGTGATGAGCCTTGCGGGTGCACCACTCTGAACGTAGTTTAAGCATCTAAGTTATTGCAGTCGACAAATAAGGAGCACAGCAAGTCAAGTTTTAGTTTTTGAAATCTCAATTTTTGGCCGCTTTCGCTGCCTTGTAGTTGACCTAGGATCTTAAGATTTGGCACAAACCGAGCGCTGGCAGCCACATTGCAGAAGAAAAAGCCAGAAGTTGTAATGTGTAGGAAAAACCGTAGAAAATCTTACGTTTATTTCATTTGTTTTCGAAATGACGTAACTGCAAATTGTCACAATGGATGCATTTCTATCATAAACGTCCACATTTATCATCTGGCCGTGAATGTCGCGTGATGAGCCTTGCGGGCGCACCACTCTGTACGTAATTTAAGCATCTAAGTTGTTGCAGTCGACAAGTAAGGAGCACAGCAAGTCAAGTTTTAGTTTTTGAAAACTCAATTTTTGGCCGCTTTTGCTGCCTTGTAGTTGACCTAGGACCTTAAGATTTGGCACGTTCCGAGCTCTGGCAGCCACATTAAACAAGAAAAAGCCGGAAGTAGTGATGTGTAGAAAAAACCGCAGAAAATCTAACGTTAAAACATTTGTTTTCGAAATGACGTAACTGGCAATCGTCACAATGGACGCATTTCTATCGGAAACGTTTACATTTATCTTCTGGCAGTTAAAGTCGCGTGATTAGCCATGCGGGTGCACCACCCTGTACGTAATTTAAGCATCTAAGTTGTTGCAGTCGACAAGTAAGGAGCACAGCATGTCAAGTCTTAGTTTTTGAAAACTCAATTCTTGGCCGCTTTTGCTGCCTTGTAGTTGACCTAGGACCTTAAGATATGGCACGAACCGAGATTTGGTGGTCACATTACACAAGAAGAAGCCAGCAGTCGTAATGTGTAGAAAAATCCGCAGAAAATCTTACGTTTAATACATTTGTTATCGAAATGACGTAACTGCAAAGCGTCACAGTGGACGCATTTCTATCGGAAACGTCTACTTTATCTTCTGGCAGTTAAAGTCGCGTGATTAGCCATGCGGGTGCACCATGCTGTACGTAATTTAAGCATCTAAGTGTTTGCAGTCGACAATTAAGGAGCACAGCAAGTTAAGATTTAGTTTTTGAAAACTCAATTTTTGGCCGCTTTTGCTGCCTTGTAGTTGACCGAGGACCTTAAGATTTGGCACGAACCGAGCTCTGGCAGCCACATTAAAAAAGAAAAAGCCAGAAGTGGTAATGTGTAGAAAAAACCGCAGAAAACCTTACATTTAATACATTTGTTTTCGAAATGACGTAACTGCAAATCGTCACAATGGACGCATTTCTATCGGAAACATTTACATTTACCTTCTGGCAGTTAAAGTCGCGTGATGAGCCTTGCGGGTGCACCACTCTGTACGTAATTTGAGCATCTAAGTTATTGCAGTCGACAAGTAAGGAGCACAGCAAGTCAAGTTTTAGTTTTTGAAATCTCAATTTTTGGTCGCTTTCGCTGCCTTGTAGTTGACCTAGGATCTTAAGATTTGGCACGAACCGAGCTCTGGCAGCCACATTACAGAAGAAAAAGCCAGAAGTTGTAATGTGTAGAAAAAACCTTAGAAAATCTTACGTTTAATTCATTTGTTTTCGAAATGACGTACCTGCAAATTGTCACAATGGACACATTTCTATCATAAACGTCCACATTTATCTTCTGGCAGTTAATGTCGCGTGATGAGCCTTGCGGGCGCACCACTCTGTACGTAATTTAAGCATCTAAGTTGTTGCAGTCGACAAGTAAGGAGCACAGCAAGTCAAGTTTTAGTTTTTGAAAACTCAATTTTTGGGCGCTTTTGCTGCCTTGTAGTTGACCTAGGACCTTAAGATTTGACACGTTCCGAGCTCTGGCAGACACATTACACAAGAAAAAGCCAGAAGTGGTAATGTGTAGAAAAAACCGCAGGAAATCTTAAGTTTAATACATTGGTTTTCGAAAAGACGTAACTGCAAATCGTCACAATGGACGCATTTCTATCGGAAACGTTTACATTTATCTTCTGGCAGTTAAAGTCGCGTGATGAGCCATGCGGGTGTACCACCCTGTACGTAATTTAAGCATCTAAGTTGTTGCAGTCGACAAGTAAATAGCACAGCAAGGCACGTTTTAGTTTTTGAAAACTCAATTTTTGGCCGCTTTTGCTCCCTTGTAGTTGACCTAGGACCTTAAGATTTGGCACGATCCGAGCTCTGGCAGCCGCATTTAGCAAGAAACAGCCAGAAGTGGTAATTTGTTGAAAAAACCGCAGAAAATCCTATGTTTAATACATTTGTTTTCGAAATGACGTAACTGCAAATCGTCACAATGGACGCATTTCAATCGGAAACGTTTACATTTATCTTCCGGCAGTTAAAGGCGCGTGATGAGCCTTGAGGGCGCACCACTCTGTACGTAATTTAAGCATCTAAGTTGTTGCAGTCGACAAGTAAGGAGTAGAGCAAGTCAAGTTTTAGTATTTGTAAACTCAATTTATGGCCGCTTTTGCTGCCTTGTAGTTGACCTAGGACCTAACGATTTGGCACGAACCGAGCTCTGACAGCCACATTACACAAGAAAAAGCCAGAAGTTGTAATGTGTAGAAAAAACCGCAGAAAATCTTACGTTTAATACATTTGTTTTCGAAATGACGTAATTGCAAATCGTCACAATGGACGCATTTCTATCGGAAACGTTTACATTTATCTTCTGTCAGTTAAAGTCGCGTGATGAGCCTTGCGGGCGCACCACTCTGTACGTAATTTAAGCATCTAAGTTGTTGCAGTCGACAAGTAAGGAGCACAGCAAGTCAAGTTTTAGTTTTTGAAAACTCAATTTTTGGCAGCTTTTGCTGCCTTGTAGTTGACCTAGGACCTCAAGATTTGGCACGATCCGAGCTCTGGCAGCCACATTACACAAGAAAAAGCCAGAAGTGGTAATGTGTAGCAAAAACCGCAGAAAATCTTACGTTTAATACATTTGTTTTCGAAATGACGTAACTGCAAATCGTCACAATGGACGCATTTCTATCGCAAACGTTTACATTTATCTTCTGGCAGTTAAAGTCACGTGATGAGCCTTGCGGGCGCACCACTCTGTACGTAATTTAAGCATCTAAGTTGTTGCAGTCGACAAGTAAGGAGCACAGCAAGTCAAGTTTTAGTTTTTGAAAACTAAATTTTTGGCCGCTTTTGCTGCCTTGTAGTTGATCTAGGATCTTAAGATTTGGCACGAACCGAGCTCTGGCAGCCACATTACACAAGAAAAAGCCAGAAGTGGTAATGTGTAGAAAGAACCGCAAAAAATCTTACGTTCAATACATTTGTTTTCGAAATGACGTAACTGCAAATCGCCACAATGGACGCATTTCTATCGGAAACGTTTACATTTATCTTCTGGCAGTTAATAACGCGTGATGAGCCTTGCGGGCGCACCACTCTGTACGTAATTTAAGCATCTAAGTTGTTGCAGTCGACATGTAAGGAGCACAGCAAGTCAAGTATTAGTTTTTGAAAACTCAGTTTTTGGTCGCTTTTTCTGCCTTGTAGTTGACCTAGGACCTTAAGATTTGGCACGAACCGAGCTCTGGAAGCCACATTACACAAGAAAAAGCCAGAAGTGGTAATGTATAAAAAAAACCGCAGAAAATATTACGTTTAATACATTTGTTTTCGAAATGACGTAACTGCAAATCGTCACAATGGACGCATTTCTATCGGAAACGTTTACATTTATCTTCTGGCAGTTAAAGTCGCGTCATGAGCCTTGCGGGTGCACCACCCTGTACGTAATTTAAGCATTTAAGTTGTTGCAGTCGACAAGTAAGGAACACAGCAAGTTAAGTTTTAGTTTTTGAAAACTCAATTTTTGGCCGCTTTTGCTGCCTTGTAGTTGACCTAGGACCTTAAGATTTGGCACTAACCGACCTTTGGCAGCCGCATTACACAAGAAAAAGCCACAAGTGGTAATGTGTAGGAAAAACCGCAGAAAATCTTACGTTTAATACATTTGTTTTCGAAATGACGTAACTGCAAATCGTCACAATGGACGCATTTCTATCGGAAACGTTTACATTTATCTTCTGGCAGTTAATGTCGCGTGATGAGCCTTGCGGGTGCACCACTCTGTAAGTAATTTAAGCAGTTAAGTTGTTGCAGTCGACAAGTAAGGAGCACAGCAAGTCAAGTTTTTGTTTTTGAAAACTCAATTTTTGGCCGCTTTTGCTGCCTTGTAGTTGACCTAGGACCTTAAGATTTGGCACGAACCGAGCTCTGGCAGCCACATTACACAAGAAAGAGCCAGATGTGGTAATGTGTAGAAAAAACCGCAGAAAATCTTACGTTTAATACATTTGTTTTCGAAATGACGTAACTGCAAATCGTCACAATGGACGCATTTCTCTCGGAAACGTTTACATTTATCTTCTGGCAGTTAATGTCGCGTCATGAGCCTTGCGGGTGCACCACTCTGTACGTAATTTAAGCATCTAAGTTGTTGCAGTCGACAAGTAAGGAGCACAGCAAGTCAAGTTTATGTTTTGGAAAACTCAATTTTTGGCCGCTTTTGCTGCCTTGTAGTTGACCTAGGACCTTAAGATTTGGCACGAAGCGAGCTCTGGCAGCCTCATTACACAAGAAAAAGCCAGAAGTGGTAATGTGTAGAAAAACCCGTAGAAAATCTTACGTTTAATACATTTGTTTTCCAAATGACGTAACTGCAAATCGTCACAATGGACGCATTTCTATCGGAAACGTTTACATTTATCTTCTGGCAGTTAAAGTCGCGTGATGAGCCTTGCGGGCGCACCACTCTGTACGTAATTTAAGCATCGAAGTTGTTGCAGTCGACAAGTAAGGAGCACAGCAAGTCAGGTTTTACTTTTTGAAAACTCAATTTTTGGCCGCTTTTGCTGCCTTGTAGTTCACCTACGATCTTAAGATTTGGAACGAACCGAGCTCTGGCAGCCACATTACACGAGAAAAAGCCAGAAGTGGTAATGTGTAGAAAAAACCGCAGAAAATCTTACGTTTAATACATTTGTTTTCGAAATGACGTAACTGCAAATCGTCACAATGGACGCATTTCTCTCGGAAACGTTTACATTTATCTTCTGGCAGTTAAAGTCGCGTCATGAGCCTTGCGGGTGCACCACCCTGTACGTAATTTAAGCATTTAAGTTGTTGCAGTTGATAAGTAAGGAGCACAGCAAGTCAAGTTTTAGTTTTTTAAAACTCAATTCTTTGCCGCTTTTGCTGCCTTGTAGTTGACCTAGGACCTTAATATTTGGCACAAACCGAGCTCTGGCAGCCAAATTACACAAGAAAAAGCCAGAAGTGGTAATGTGAAGAAAAAACCACAGAAAATCTTACGTTTAATACTTTAGTTTTTGAAATGACGTAACTCCAAATCGTCACAATGGACACATTTCTATCGGAAACGTTTACATTTATCTTATGGCAGTTAAAGTCGCGTGATGAGCCCCGGGCGCACCACTCTGTACGTAATTTAAGCATCTAAGTTGTTGCAGTCGACAAGTAAGGAGCACAGCAAGTTAAGTTTTAGTTTTAAAAACTCAATTTTTGGCCGCTTTTGCTGCCTTGTAGTCGACCTAGGACCTTAAGATTTGGCACGAACCGAGCTTTGGCAGCCGCATTACACAAGAAAAATCCAGAAGTGGTAATGTGTAGGAAAAACCGCAGAAAATCTTACGTTTAATACATTTGTTTTCGAAATGACGTAACTGCAAATCGTCACAATGGACGCATTTCTATCGGAAACGTTTACCTTTATCTTCTGGCAGTTAATGTCGCGTGATGAGCCTTGCGGGTGCACCACTCTGTACGTAATTTAAGCATCTAAGTTGTTGCAGTCGACAAGTAAGGAGCACAGCAAGTCAAGTTTTAGTTTTTGAAAACTCAATTCTTGGCCGCTTTTGCTGCCTTGTAGTTGACCTAGGACCTTAAGATTTGGCACGAACCGAGATTTGGTGGCCACATTACACAAGAAAAAGCCAGCAGTGGTAATGTGTAGAAAAAACCGCAGAAAACCGTACGTTTAATACATTTGTTTTCGAAATGACGTAACTGCAAATCGTCACAATGGACGCATTTCAATCGGAAACGCTTACATTTGTCTTCTGGCAGTTAATGTCGCGTGATGAGCCTTGCGGGCGCACCACTCTGTACGTAATTTAAGCATCTAAGTTGTTGCAGTCGACATGTAAGGAGCACAGCAAGTCAAGTATTAGTTTTTGGAAACTCAGTTTTTGGCCGCTTTTGCTGCCTTGTAGTTGACCTAGGACCTTAAGATTTGGCACGAACCGAGCTCTGGCAGTCACATTACACAAGAAAAAGCCAGAAGTGGTATTGTGTAGAAAAAACCGCAGAAAATCTTACGTTTAATACATTTGTTTTCCAAATGACGTAACTGCAAATCGTCACAATGGACGCATTTCTATCGGAAACATTTACATTTACCTTCTGGTAGATAAAGTCGCGTGATGAGCCTTGCGGGTGCACCACTCTGTACGTAATTTAAGCAACTAAGTTATTGCAGTCGACAAGTGAGGAGCACAGCAAGTCAAGTTTTAGTTTTTGAAAACTCAATTTTTGGCCGCTTTTGCTGCCTTGTAGTTAACCTACGATCTTAAGATTTGGAACGAACCGAGCCCTGGCAGCCACATTACACAAGAAAAAGCCAGAAGTGGTAATGTGTAGAAAAAACCGCAGAAAATCTTACGTTTAATATATTTGTTTTCGAAATGACGTAACTGCAAATCGTCAGAATGGACGCATTTCTCTCGGAAACGTTTACATTTATCTTCTGGCAGTTAAAGTCGCGTCATGAGCCTTGCGGGTGCACCACCCTGTACGTAATTTAAGCATTTAAGTTGTTGCAGTTGATAAGTAAGGAGCACAGCAAGTCAAGTGTCAGTTTTTTAAAACTCAATTTTTTGCCGCTTTTGCTGCCTTGTAGTTGACCTAGGACCTTAAGATTCTGCACAAACCGAGCTCTGGCAGCCACATTACACAAGAAAAAGCCAGAAGTGGTAATGTGTAGAAAAACCCGTAGTAAATCTTACGTTTAATACATTTGTTTTCCAAATGACGTAACTGCAAATCGTCACAATGGACGCATTTCTATCGGAACCGTTTACATTTATCTTCTGGCAGTTAAAGTCGCGTGATGAGCCTTTCGGGCGCACCATTCTGTACCTAATTTAAGCATCGAAGTTCTTGCAGTCGACACATGAATACCGCCTTGATACCATCAAGGAAGTATTCAAGAAACACGCCACACGACTATACAGGAACTCGAGACACTCGAACAATCCTTTCATCCTCACTCTGGGAGACTACGATCACAACCACAGGTGGAAACACAAGCGTCCAAAGACACTGCTAGCTAGGGCATAACCACCTATGGTAAACTAACATACGCAAACAGCGACAAACGTCGGTAAGCCCCTGCATTTCAGCAATACTGACTGGCAACTACCAGCTGCTATTAGAGCCGACCAACAGGCCACAGCAGGGACACCGACGAGCTCGCCCACAGACGCACGAACAATCTCCCAACACTCCCTCACACTGTGCCTCCGGTATATGACCTATCGGACACAAGACCGATAACAAACATAACTGTTGCAGGTTGCAGGACGCTGAACGAGGACTCTGTACCAGCACCCAGCGCCAGCCGCCGAGCAGCACAAGCGCACAACGTCAAGGTATCGACATGCATGATACCCACTACTAACAAAGCCTATCCTTGCGCAACCTATCGCAGGCAGCAAGATAACCGCTACTGCTCTTGCCGCCCGACCTAACTTTCGCAGAGGTTTTATTTCCCTTGGCTCTTGCCTTGGCACTTTTTTTCCTCTGCCCTTCAAACCGCTACCCTTCGTCAGATTTCGACCAATCTATCTCCAGATGAGCGCATATTAATGGTTAATCCTAACCAGACGTACGCAAACATCGCAGTACCCACATCCTGCGACACCTCACTTTAGTGAATACTAACCCTTATGCAGAGATGGCAGTAGACCTTTTGTGTTAGCCATCATGCCGGTGTGGGCGTGGAGGGGCTCCACCTCTTTGTAAAAAAAAAAAGCAGTCGACAAGTAAGGAGCACAGCAAGTCAGGTTTTACTTTTTGAAAACTCAATTTTTGGCCGCTTTTGCTACCTTGTAGTTGACCTAGGACCTTAAGATTTGGCACGATCGGAGCTCTGGCGCCCACATTACACAAGAAAAGCCAGAAGTGGTAATGTGTAGAAAAAACCGCAGAAAATCTTACGTTTAATACATTTGTTTTCGAAATGACGTAACTGCAAATCGTCACAATGGACGCATTTCTCTCGGAAACGTTTACATTTATCTTCTGGCAGTTAAAGTCGCGTGATGAGCCTTGCGGGTGCACCACTCTGTACGTAATTTAAGCAACTAAGTTGTTGCAGTCGACAAGTAAGGAGCACAGCAAGTCAAGTACTAGTTTTTGAAAACTCAATTTTTGGCGCTTTTGCTGCCTTGTAGTTGACCTAGGACCTTAAGATTTGGCACAAACCGAGCTCTGGCAGCCACATTACACAAGAAAAAGCCAGAAGTGGTAATGTGTAGAAAAACCCGTAGTAAATCTTACGTTTAATACATTTGTTTTCCAAATGACGTAACTGCAAATCGTCACAATGGACGCATTTCTATCGGAACCGTTTACATTTATCTTCTGGCAGTTAAAGTCGCGTGATGAGCCTTGCGGGTGCACCACTCTGTACGTAATTTAAGCATCTAAGTTGTTGCAGTCGACAAGTAAGGAGCACAGCAAGTCAAGTTTTAGTTTTTGAAAACTCAATTTTTGGCCGCTTTTGCTGCCTTGTAGTTGACCTACGACCTTAAGATTTGGCACGAACCGAGGTCTGGCAGCCTCATTACAAAAGAAAAAGCCAGAAGTGGTAATGTGTAGAAAAAACCGCAGAATATCTTACGTTTAATACATTTGTTTTCGAAATGACGTAACTGCAAATCGTCACAATGGACGCATTTCTCTCGGAAACGTTTACATTTATCTTCTGGCAGTTAAAGTCGCGTTATGAGCCTTGCGGGTGCACCACCCTGTACGTAACTTAAGGATTTAAGCTGTTGCAGTTGATAAGTAAGGAGCACATCAAGTCAAGTTTTAGTTTTTTAAAACTCAATTTTTTGCCGCTTTTGCTGCCTTGTAGTTGACCTAGGACCTTAAGATTTGGCACAAACCGAGATCTGGCAGCCACATTACACAAGAAAAAGCCAGAAGTGGTAATGTGTAGAAAAAACCGCAGAAAATCTTACGTTTAATACTTTAGTTTTTGAAATGACGTAACTCCAAATCGTCACAATGGACACATTTCTATCGGAAACGTTTACATTTATCTTATGGCAGTTAAAGTCGCGTGATGAGCCTTGCGGGCGCACCACTCTGTACGTAATTTAAGCATCTAAGTTGTTGCAGTCGACAAGTAAGGAGCACAGCAAGTCAAGTTTTAGTTTTTGAAAACTCAATTCTTGGCCGCTTTTGCTGCCTTGTAGTTGACCTAGGACCTTAAGATTTGGCACGAACCGAGATTTGGTGGCTACATTACACAAGAAAAAGCCAGCAGTGGTAATGTGTAGAAAAAACCGCAGAAAATCGTACGTTTAATACATTTGTTTTCGAAATGACGTAACTGCAAATCGTCACAATGGACGCATTTCAATCGGAAACGCTTACATTTATCTTCTGGCAGTTAATGTCGCGTGATGAGCCTTGCGGGCGCACCACTCTGTACGTAATTTAAGCATCTAAGTTGTTGCAGTCGACATGTAAGGAGCACAGCAAGTCAAGTATTAGTTTTTGAAAACTCAGTTTTTGGCCGCTTTTGCTGCCTTGTAGTTGACCTAGGACCTTAAGATTTGGCACGAACCGAGCTCTGGAAGTCACATTACACAAGAAAAAGCCAGAAGTGGTAATGTGTAGAAAAAACCGCAGAAAATCTTACGTTTAATACATTTGTTTTCGAAATGACGTAACTCCAAATCGTCACAATGGACGCATTTCTATCGGAAACGTTTACATTTATCTTCTGGCAGTTAATTTCGCGTGATGAGCCTTGCGGGTGCACCACTCTGTACGTAATTTAAGCATCTAAGTTGTTGCAGTCGACAAGTAAGGAGCACAGCAAGTCAAGTTTAAGTTTTGGAAAACTCAATTTTTGGCCGCTTTTGCTGCCTTGTAGTTGACCTAGGACCTTAAGATTTGGCACGAAGCGAGCTCTGGCAGCCACATTACACAAGAAAAAGCCAGAAGTGGTAATGTGTAGAAAAACCCGTAGAAAATCTTACGTTTAATACATTTGTTTTCGAAATGACGTAACTGCAAATCGTCACAATGGACGCATTTCTATCGGAAACGTTTACATTTATCTTCTGGCAGTTCAAGTCGCGTGATGAGCCTTGCGGGCGCACCACTCTGTACGTAATTTAAGCATCAAAGTTGTTGCAGTCGACAAGTAAGGAGCACAGCAAGTCAGGATTTACTTTTTGAAAACTCAATTTTTGGCCGCTTTTGCTACCTTGTAGTTGACCTAGGACCTTAAGATTTGGCACGATCGGAGCTCTGGCGCCCACATTACACAAGAAAAGCCAGAAGTGGTAATGTGTAGAAAAAACGCAGAAAAACTTACGTTTAATACATTTGTTTTCGAAATGACGTAACTGCAAATCGTCACAATGGACGCATTTCTCTCGGAAACGTTTACATTTATTTTCTGGTAGTTAAAGTCGCGTGATGAGCCTTGCGGGTGCACCACTCTGTACGTAATTTAAGCAACTAAGTTGTTGCAGTCGACAAGTAAGGAGCACAGCAAGTCAAGTATTAGTTTTTGGAAACTCAGTTTTTGGCCGCTTTTGCTGCCTTGTAGTTGACCTAGGACCTTAAGATTTGGCACGAAGCGAGCTCTGGTAGCCACATTACACAAGAAAAAGCCAGAAGTGGTAATGTGTAGAAAAAATCGCAGAAAATCTTACGTTTAATACATTTGTTTTCGAAATGACGTAAATGCAAATCGTCACAATGGACGCATTTCAATCGGAAACACTTACATTTATCTTCTGGCAGTTAATGTCGCGTAATGAGCCTTGCGGGCGCACCACTCTGTACGTAATTTAAGCATCTAAGTTGTTGCAGTCGACATGTAAGGAGCACAGCAAGTCAAGTATTAGTTTTTGGAAACTCAATTTTTGGCCGCTTTTGCTGCCTTGTAGTTGACCTAGGACCTTAAGATTTGGCACGAAGCGAGCTCTGGCAGCCACATTACACAAGAAAAAGCCAGAAGTGGTAATGTGTAGAAAAACCCGTAGAAAATCTTACGTTTAGTACATTTGTTTTCCAAATGACGTAACTGCAAATCGTCACAATGGACGCATTTCTATCGCAAACGTTTACATTTATCTTCTGGCAGTTAAAGTCGCGTCATGAGCCTTGCGGGTGCACCACCCTGTACGTAATTTAAGCATTTAAGTTGTTGCAGTTGATAAGTAAGGAGCACAGCAAGTCAAGTTTTAGTTTTTTAAAACTCAATTTTTTGCCGCTTTTGCTGCCTTGTAGTTGACCTAGGAGCTTAAGATTTGGCACGAAGCGAGCTCTGGCAGCCACATTACACAAGAAAAAGCCAGAAGTGGTAATGTGTAGAAAAACCCGTAGTAAATTTTACGTTTAATACATTTGTTTTCCAAATGACGTAACTGCAAATCGTCACAATGGACGCTTTTCTATCGGAAACGTTTACATTTATCTTCTGGCAGTTAAAGTCGCGTGATGAGCCTTGCGGGTGCACCACTCTGTACGTAATTTAAGCATCTAAGTTGTTGCAGTCGACATGTAAGGAGCACAGCAAGTCAAGTATTAGTTTTTGAAAACTCAGTTTTTGTCCGCTTTTGCTGCCTTGTAGTTGACCTAGGACCTTAAGATTTGGCACGAACCGAGCTCTGGAAGTCACATTACACAAGAAAAAGCCAGAAGTGGTAATGTGTAGAAAAAACCGCAGAAAATCTTACGTTTAATACTTTAGTTTTTGAAATGACGTAACTCCAAATCGTCACAATGGTCACATTTCTATCGGAAACGTTTACATTTATCTTATGGCAGTTAAAGTCGCGTGATGAGCCTTGCGGGCGCACCACTCTGTACGTAATTTAAGCATGTAAGTTGTTGCAGTCGACAAGTAAGGAGCACAGCAAGTCAAGTTTTAGTTTTTGAAAACTCAATTCTTGGCCGCTTTTGCTGCCTTGTAGTTGACCTAGGACCTTAAGATTTGGCACGAACCGAGATTTGGTTGCCACATTACACAAGAAAAAGCCAGCAGTGGTAATGTGTAGAAAAAACCGCAGAAAATCGTACGTTTAATACATTTGTATTCGAAATGACGTAACTGCAAATCGTCACAATGGACGCATTTCAATCGGAAACGCTTACATTTATCTTCTGGCAGTTAATGTCGCGTGATGAGCCTTGCGGGCGCACCACTCTGTACGTAATTTAAGCATCTAAGTTGTTGCAGTCGACATGTAAGGAGCACAGCAAGTCAAGTATTAGTTTTTAAAACTCAGTTTTTGGCCGCTTTTGCTGCCTTGTAGTTGACCTAGGACCTTAAGACTTGGCACGAACCGAGATCTGGCAGCCACATTACACAAGAAAAAGCCAGAAGTGGTAATGTGTAGAAAAAACCGCAGAAAATCTTACGTTTAATACATTTGTTTTCGAAATGACGTAACTACAAATCGTCACAATGGACGCATTTCTATCGGAAACGTTTACATTTATCTTCTGGCAGTTAATGTCGGGTGATGAGCCTTGCGGGTGCACCACTCTGTACGTAATTTAAGCATCTAAGTTGTTGCAGTCGACAAGTAAGGAGCACAGCAAGTCAGGTTTTACATTTTGAAAACTCAATTTTTGGCCGCTTTTGCTGCCTTGTAGTTGACTTAGGACCTTAAGATTTGGCACGATCGGAGCTCTGGTGCCCACATTACACAAGAAAAGCCAGAAGTGGTAATGTGTAGAAAAAACCGCAGAAAATCTTACGTTTAATACATTTGTTTTCGAAATGACGTAACTGCAAATCGTCACAATGGACGCATTTCTATCGGAAACATTTACATTTACCTTGTGGTAGATAAAGTCGCGTGATGAGCCTTGTGGGTGCACCACTCTGTACGTAATTTAAGCAACTAAGTTATTACAGTCGACAAGTGAGGAGCACAGCAAGTCAAGTTTTAGTTTTTGAAAACTCAATTTTTGGCCGCTTTTGCTGCCTTGTAGTTGACCTAGGACCTTAAGATTTGGCACGAACCGAGATCTGGCAGCCACATTACACAAGAAAAAGCCAGAAGTGGTAATGTGTAGAAAAAACCGCAGAAAATCTTACGTTTAATACATTTGTTTTCAAAATGACGTAACTCCAAATCGTCACAATGGACGCATTTCTATCGGAAACGTTTACATTTATCTTCTGGCAGTTAAAGTGGCGTGATGAGCCTGCGGGTGCACCAATCTGTACGTAATTTAAGCATCTAAGTTGTTGCAGTCAACAAGTAAGGAGCACAGCAAGTCAAGTTTCAGTTTTTGAAAACTCAATTTTTGCCGCTTTTGCTGCCTTGTAGTTGACCTACGACCTTAAGATTTGGCACGAACCGAGATCTGGCAGCCTCATTACACAAGAAAAAGCCAGAAGTGGTAATGTGTAGAAAAAACCGCAGAATATCTTACGTTTAATACATTTGTTTTCGAAATGACGTAACTGCAAATCGTCAGAATGGACGCATTTCTCTCGGAAACGTTTACATTTATCTTCTGGCAGTTAAAGTCGCGTTATGAGCCTTGCGGGTGCACCACCCTGTACGTAACTTAAGGATTTAAGCTGTTGCAGTTGATAAGTAAGGAGCACATCAAATCAAGTTTTAGTTTTTAAAACTCAATTTTTTGCCGCTTTTTCTGCCTTGTACTTGACCTAGGACCTTAAGATTTGGCACAAACCGAGCTCTGGCAGCCACATTACACAAGAAAAAGCCAGAAGTGGTACTGTGTAGAAAAAACCGCAGAAAATCTTACGTTTAATACTTTAGTTTTTGAAATGACGTAACTCCAAATCGTCACAATGGACACATTTCTATCGGAAACGTTTACATTTATCTTATGGCAGTTAAAGTCGCGTGATGAGCCTTGCGGGCGCACCACTCTGTACGTAATTTAAGCATCAAAGTTGTTGCAGTCGACAAGTAAGGAGCACAGCAAGTCAGGTTTTACTTTTTGAAAACTCAATTTTTGGCCGCTTTTGCTACCTTGTAGTTGACCTAGGACCTTAAGATTTGGCACGATCGGAGCTCTGGCGCCCACATTACACAAGAAAAAGCCAGAAGTGGTAATGTGTAGAAAAAACCGCAGAAAATCTTACGTTTAATACATTTGTTTTCGAAATGACGTAACTGCAAATCGTCACAATGGACGCATTTCTCTCGGAAACGTTTACATTTATCTTCTGGCAGTTAAAGTCGCGTGATGAGCCTTGCGGGTGCACCACTCTGTACGTAATTTAAGCAACTAAGTTGTTGCAGTCGACAAGTAAGGAGCACAGCAAGTCAAGTATTAGTTTTTGAAAACTCAATTTTTGGCGCTTTTGCTGCCTTGTAGTTGACCTAGGACCTTAAGATTTGGCACAAACCGAGCTCTGGCAGCCACATTACACAAGAAAAAGCCAGAAGTGGTAATGTGTAGAAAAAACCGCAGAAATCCGTACGTTTAATACATTTGTTTTCGAAATGACGTAACTGCAAATCGTCACAATGGACGCATTTCAATCGGAAACGCTTACATTTATCTTCTGGCAGTTAATGTCGCGTGATGAGCCTTGCGGGCGCACCACTCTGTACGTAATTTAAGCATCTAAGTTGTTGCAGTCGACATGTAAGGAGCACAGCAAGTCAAGTATTAGTTTTTGGAAACTCAGTTTTTGGCCGCTTTTGCTGCCTTGTAGTTGACCTAGGACCTTAAGATTTGGCACGAACCGAGCTCTGGCAGTCACATTACACAAGAAAAAGCCAGAAGTGGTAATGTGTAGAAAAAATCGCAGAAAATCTTACGTTTAATAAATTTGTTTTCGAAATGACGTAACTCCAAATCGTCACAACGGACGCATTTCTATCGGAAACGTTTACATTTATCTTCTGGCAGTTAATGTCGCGTGATCAGCCTTGCGGGTGCACCACTCTGTACGTAATTTAAGCATCTACGTTGTTGCAATCGACAAGTAAGGAGCACAGCAAGTCAAGTTTAAGTTTTGGAAAACTCAATTTTTGGCCGCTTTTGCTGCCTTGTAGTTGACCTAGGACCTTAAGATTTGGCACGAAGCGAGCTCTGGCAGCCACATTACACAAGAAAAAGCCAGAAGTGGTAATGTGTAGAAAAACCCGTAGAAAATCTTACGTTTAATACATTTGTTTTCCAAATGACGTAACTGCAAATCGTCACAATGGACGCATTTCTATCGGAAACGTTAACATTTATCTTCTGGCAGTTAAAGTCGCGTCATGAGCCTTGCGGGTGCACCACCCTGTACGTAATTTAAGCATTTAAGATGTTGCAGTTGATAAGTAAGGAGCACAGCAAGTCAAGTTTTCGTTTTTTAAAACTCAATTTTTTGCCGCTTTTGCTGCCTTGTAGTTGACCTAGGACCTTAAGATTTGGCACGAACCGAGCTCTGGCAGCCACATTACACAAGAAAAAGCCAGAAGTGGTAATGTGTAGAAAAAACCGCAGAAAATCTTACGTTTGATATTATAGTTTTTGAAATGACGTAACTCCAAATCGTCACAATGGACACATTTCTAACGGAAACGTTTACATTTATCTTATGGCAGTTAAAGTCGCGTGATGAGCCTTGCGGGCGCACCACTCTGTACGTAATTTAAGCATCTAAGTTGTTGCAGTCGACAAGTAAGGAACACAGCAAGTCAAGTTTTAGTTTTTGGAAACTCAATTTTTGGCCGCTTTTGCTGCCTTGTAGTTGACCTAGGAGCTTAAGATTTGGCACGAAGCGAGCTCTGGCAGCCACATTACACAAGGAAAAGCCAGAAGTGGTAATGTGTAGAAAAACCCGTAGTAAATTTTACGTTTAATACATTTGTTTTCCAAATGACGTAACTGCAAATCGTCACAATGGACGCATTTCTATCGGAAACGTTAACATTTATCTTCTGGCAGTTAAAGTCGCGTGATGAGCGTTGCGGGTGCACCACTCTGTACGTAATTTAAGCATCTAAGTTGTTGCAGTCGACATGTAAGGAGCACAGCAAGTCAAGTATTATTTTTTGAAAACTCAGTTTTTGGCCGCTTTTGCTGCCTTGTAGTTGACCTACGACCTTAAGATTTGGCACGAACCGAGCTCTGGATGTCACATTACACAAGAAAAAGCCAGAAGTGGTAATGTGTAGAAAAAACCGCAGAAAATCTTACGTTTAATACATTTGTTTTCGAAATGGCGTAACTCCAATTCGTCACATTGGACGCATTTCTATCGGATACGTTTACATTTATCTTCTGGCAGTTAAAGTCGCATGATGAGCCTTGCGGGTGCACCATTCTGTACGTAATTTAAGCATCTAAGTTGTTGCAGTCGACTAGTAAGGAACACAGCAAGTTAAGTTTTAGTTTTTGAAAACTCAATTTTTGGCCGCTTTTGCTGCCTTGTAGTTGACCTAGGACCTTAAGATTTGGCACGAACCGAGCTTTGGCAGCCGCATTACACAAGAAAAAGCCAGAAGTGGTAATGTGTAGGAAAAACCGCAGAAAATCTTACGTTTAATACATTTGTTTTCGAAATGACGTAACTGCAAATCGTCACAATGGACGCATTTCTATCGGAAACGTTTACATTTATCTTCTGGCAGTTAATGTCGCGTGATGAGCCTTGCGGGTGCACCACTCTGTACGTAATTTAAGTATCTAAGTTGTTGCAGTCGACAAGTAAGGAGCACAGCAAGTCAAGTTTTTGTTTTTGAAAACTCAATTTTTGGCCGCTTTTGCTGCCTTGTAGTTGACCTAGGACCTTAAGATTTGGCACGAAGCGAGCTCTGGCAGCCACATTACACAAGAAAAAGCCAGATGTGGTAATGTGTAGAAAAAACTGCAGAAAATCTTACGTTTAATACATTTGTTTTCGAAATGACGTAACTGCAAATCGTCACAATGGACGCATTTCTCTCGGAAACGTTTACATTTATCTTCTGGCAGTTAAAGTCGCGTCATGAGCCTTGCGGGTGCACCACCCTGTACGTAATTTAAGCATTTAAGTCGTTGCAGTTGATAAGTAAGTAGCAAAGCAAGTCAAGTTTAAGTTTTGGAAAACTCAATTTTTGGCCGCATTTGCTGCCTTGTAGTTGACCTAGGACCTTAAGATTTGGCACGAAGCGAGCTCTGGCAGCCACATTACACAAGAAAAAGCCAGAAGTGGTAATGTGTAGAAAACCCCGTAGTAAATTTTACGTTTAATACATTTGTTTTCGAAATGACGTAACTGCAAATCGTCACAATGGACGCATTTCAATCGGAAACGCTTACATTTATCTTCTGGCAGTTAATGTCGCGTGATGAGCCTTGCGGGCGCACCACTCAGTACCTAATTTAAGCATCTAAGTTGTTGCAGTCGACATGTAAGGAGCACAGCAAGTCAAGTATTAGTTTTTGAAAACTCAGTTTTTGGCCGCTTTTGCTGCCTTGTAGTTGACCTAGGACCTTAAGATTTGGCACGAACCGAGCTCTGGCAGTCGCATTACACAAGAAAAAGCCAGAAGTGGTAATGTGTAGAAAAAACCGCAGAAAATCTTACGTTTAATACATTTGTTTTCGAAATGTCGTAACTCCAAATCGTCACAATGGACGCATTTCTATCGGAAACGTTTACATTTATCTTCTGGCAGTTAATGTCGCGTGATGAGCCTTGCGGGTGCACCACTCTGTACGTAATTTAAGCAACTAAGTTATTGCAGTCGACAAGTGAGGAGCACAGCAAGTCAAGTTTTAGTTTTTGAAAACTCAATTTTTGGCCGCTTTTGCTGCCTTGTAGTAAACCTACGATCTAAAGAATTGGAACGAACCGAGCTCTGGCAGCCACATTACACAAGAAAAAGCCAGAAGTGGTAATGTGTAGAAAAAACCGCAGAATATCTTACGTTTAATACATTTGTTTTCGAAATGACGTAACTGCAAATCGTCACATTGGACGCATTTCTCTCGGAAACGTTTACATTTATCTTCTGGCAGTTAAAGTCGCGTCATGAGCCTTGCGGGTGCACCGCCCTGTACGTAATTTAAGCATTTAAGTTGTTGCAGTTGATAAGTAAGGAGCACAGCAAGTCAAGTTTTAGTTTTTTAAAACTCAATTTTTGCCGCTTTTGCTGCCTTGTAGTTGACCTAGGACCTTAAGATTTGGCACAAACCGAGCTCTGGCAGCCACATTACACAAGAAAAAGCCAGAAGTGGTAATGTGAAGAAGAAACCGCAGAAAATCTTACGTTTAATACTTTATTTTTTGAAATGACGTAACTCCAAATCGTCACAATGGACACATTTCTATCGGAAACGTTTACATTTATCTTATGGCAAAGTCGCGTGATGAGCCCCGGGCGCACCACTCTGTACGTAATTTAAGCATCTAAGTTCTTGCAGTCGACAAGTAAGGAGCACAGCAAGTCAAGTTTTTGTTTTTGAATACTCAATTTTTGGCCGCTTTTGCTGCCTTGTAGTTGACCTAGGACCTTAAGATTTGGCACGAACCGAGATTTGGTTGCCACATTACACAAGAAAAGCCAGAAGTGGTAATGTGTAGAAAAAACCGCAGAAATCCGTACGTTTAATACATTTGTTTTCGAAATGACGTAACTGCAAATCGTCACAATGGACGCATTTCAATCGGAAACGCTTACATTTATCTTCTGGCAGTTAATGTCGCGTGATGAGCCTTGCGGGCGCACCACTCTGTGCGAAATTTAAGCATCTACGTTGTTGCAATCGACAAGTAAGGAGCACAGCAAGTCAAGTTTAAGTTTTGGAAAACTCAATTTTTGGCCGCTTTTGCTGCCTTGTAGTTGACCTAGGACCTTCAGATTTGGCACGAAGCGAGCTCTGGCAGCCACATTACACAAGAAAAAGCCAGAAGTGGTAATGTGTAGAAAAACCCGTAGAAAATCTTACGTTTAATACATTTGTATTCCAAATGACGTAACTGCAAATCGTCACAAAGGACGCATTTCTATCGGAAACGTTTACATTTATCTTCTGGCAGTTAAAGTCGCGTCATGAGCCTTGCGGGTGCACCACCCTGTACGTAATTTAAGCATTTAAGTTGTTGCAGTTGATAAGTAAGGAGCACAGCAAGTCAAGTTTTAGTTTTTTAAAACTCAATTTTTTGCCGCTTTTGCTGCCTTGTAGTTGACCTAGGACCTTAAGATTTGGCACGAACCGAGCTCTGGCAGCCACATTACACAAGAAAAAGCCAGAAGTGGTAATGTGTAGAAAAAACCGCAGAAAATCTTACGTTTGATACTTTAGTTTTTGAAATGACGTAACTCCAAATCGTCACAATGGACACATTTCTAACGGAAACGTTTACATTTATCTTATGGCAGTTAAAGTTGCGTGATGAGCCTTGCGGGCGCACCACTCTGTACGTAATTTAAGCATCTAAGTAGTTGCAGTCGACAAGTAAGGAGCACAGCAAGTCAAGTTTTAGTTTTTGGAAACTCAATTTTTGGCCGCTTTTGCTGCCTTGTAGTTGACCTAGGAGCTTAAGATTTGTCACGAAGCGAGCTCTGGCAGCCACATTACACAAGAAAAAGCCAGAAGTGGTAATGTGTAGAAAAACCCGTAGTAAATTTTACGTTTAATACATTTGTTTTCCAAATGACGTAACTGCAAATCGTCACAATGGACGCATTTCTATCGGAAACGTTTACATTTATCTTCTGGCAGTCAAATTCGCGTGATGATCCTTGCGGGTGCACCACTCTGTACGTAATTTAAGCATCTAAGTTGTTGCAGTCGACATGTAAGGAGCACAGCAAGTCAAGTATTATTTTTTGAAAACTCAGTTTTTGGCCGCTTTTGCTGCCTTGTAATTGACCTACGACCTTAAGATTTGGCACGAACCGAGCTCTGGCAGCCACATTACACAAGAAAAAGCCAGAAGTGGTAATGTGTAGAAAAAACCGCAGAAAATCTTACGTTTGATACTTTAGTTTTTGAAATGACGTAACTCCAAATCGTCACAATGGACACATTTCTAACGGAAACGTTTACATTTATCTTCTGGCAGTTAAAGTCGCGTGATGAGCCTTGCGGGCGCACCACTCTGTACGTAATTTAAGCATCTAAGTAGTTGCAGTCGACAAGTAAGGAGCACAGCAAGTCAAGTTTTAGTTTTTGGAAACTCAATTTTTGGCCGCTTTTGCTGCCTTGTAGTTGACCTAGGAGCTTAAGATTTGTCACGAAGCGAGCTCTGGCAGCCACATTACACAAGAAAAAGCCAGAAGTGGTAATGTGTAGAAAAACCCGTAGTAAATTTTACGTTTAATACATTTGTTTTCCAAATGACGTAACTGCAAATCGTCACAATGGACGCATTTCTATCGGAAACGTTTACATTTATCTTCTGGCAGTTAAATTCGCGTGATGATCCTTGCGGGTGCACCACCCTGTACGTAATTTAAGCATCTAAGTTGTTGCAGTCGACATGTAAGGAGCACAGCAAGTCAAGTATTATTTTTTGAAAACTCAGTTTTTGGCCGCTTTTGCTGCCTTGTAGTTGACCTACGACCTTAAGATTTGGCACGAACCGAGCTCTGGATGTCACATTACACAAGAAAAAGCCAGATGTGGTAATGTGTAGAAAAAACCGCAGAAAATCTTACGTTTAAGACATTTGTTTTCGAAATGGCGTAACTCCAAATCGTCACAATGGACGCATTTCTATCGGATACGTTTACATTTATCTTCTGGCAGTTAAAGTCGCATGATGAGCCTAGCGGGTGCACCATTCTGTACGTAATTTAAGCATCTAAGTTGTTGCAGTCGACAAGTAAGGAGCACAGCAAGTTAAGTTTTAGTTTTTGTAAACTCAATTTTTGGCCGCTTTTGCTGCCTTGTAGTTGACCTAGGACCTTAAGATTTGGCACGAACCGAGCTTTGGCAGCCGCATTACACAAGAAAAAGCCAGAAGTGGTAATGTGTAGGAAAAACCGCAGAAAATCTTACGTTTAATACAATTGTTTTCGAAATGACGTAACTGCAAATCGTCACAATGGACGCATTTCTATCGGAAACGTTTACATTTATCTTCTGGCAGTTAATGTCGCGTGATGAGCCTTGCGGGTGCACCACTCTGTACGTAATTTAAGTATCTAAGTTGTTGCAGTCGACAAGTAAGGAGCACAGCAAGTCAAGTTTTTGTTTTTGAAAACTCAATTTTTGGCCGCTTTTGCTGCCTTGTAGTTGACCTAGGACCTTAAGATTTGGCACGAAGCGAGCTCTGGCAGCCACATTACACAAGAAAAAGCCAGATGTGGTAATGTGTAGAAAAAACCGCAGAAAATCTTACGTTTAATACATTTGTTTTCGAAATGACGTAACTGCAAATCGTCACAATGGACGCATTTCTCTCGGAAACGTTTACATTTATCTTCTGGCAGTTAAAGTCGCGTCATGAGCCTTGCGGGTGCACCACCCTGTACGTAATTTAAGCATTTAAGTTGTTGCAGTTGATAAGTAAGTAGCAAAGCAAGTCAAGTTTAAGTTTTGGAAAACTCAATTTTTGGCCGCTTTTGCTGCCTTGTAGTTGACCTAGGACCTTAAGATTTGGCACGAACCGAGATTTGGTTGCCACATTACACAAGAAAAGCCAGAAGTGGTAATGTGTAGAAAAAACCGCAGAAATCCGTACGTTTAATACATTTGTTTTCGAAATGACGTAACTGCAAATCGTCACAATGGACGCATTTCAATCGGAAACGCTTACATTTATCTTCTGGCAGTTAATGTCGCGTGATGAGCCTTGCGGGCGCACCACTCTGTGCGTAATTTAAGCATCTAAGTTGTTGCAGTCGACATGTAAGGAGCACAGCAAGTCAAGTATTAGTTTTTGGAAACTCAGTTTTTGGCCGCTTTTGCTGCCTTGTAGTTGACCTAGGACCTTAAGATTTGGCACGAACCGAGCTCTGGCAGTCACATTACACAAGAAAAAGCCAGAAGTGGTAATGTGTAGAAAAAATCGCAGAAAATCTTACGTTTAATACATTTGTTTTCGAAATAACGTAACTCCAAATCGTCACAACGGACGCATTTCTATCGGAAACGTTTACATTTATCTTCTGGCAGTTAATGTCGCGTGATGAGCCTTGCGGGTGCAATACTCTGTACGTAATTTAAGCATCTACGTTGTTGCAATCGACAAGTAAGGAGCACAGCAAGTCAAGTTTAAGTTTTGGAAAACTCAATTTTTGGCCGCTTTTGCTGCCTTGTAGTTGACCTAGGACCTTCAGATTTGGCACGAAGCGAGCTCTGGCAGCCACATTACACAAGAAAAAGCCAGAAGTGGTAATGTGTAGAAAAACCCGTAGAAAATCTTACGTTTAATACATTTGTTTTCCAAATGACGTAACTGCAAATCGTCACAATGGACGCATTTCTATCGGAAACGTTTACATTTATCTTCTGGCAGTTAAAGTCGCGTCATGAGCCTTGCGGGTGCACCACCCTGTACGTAATTTAAGCATTTAAGTTGTTGCAGTTGATAAGTAAGGAGCACAGCAAGTCAAGTTTTAGATTTTTAAAACTCAATTTTTTGCCGCTTTTGCTGCCTTGTAGTTGACCTAGGACCTTAAGATTTGGCACGAACCGAGCTCTGGCAGCCACATTACACAAGAAAAAGCCAGAAGTGGTAATGTGTAGAAAAAACCGCAGAAAATCTTACGTTTGATACTTTAGTTTTTGAAATGACGTAACTCCAAATCGTCACAATGGACACATTTCTAACGGAAACGTTTACATTTATCTTATGGCAGTTAAAGTCGCGTGATGAGCCTTGCGGGCGCACCACTCTGTACGTAATTTAAGCATCTAAGTAGTTGCAGTCGACAAGTAAGGAGCACAGCAAGTCAAGTTTTAGTTTTTGGAAACTCAATTTTTGGCCGCTTTTGCTGCCTTGTAGTTGACCTAGGAGCTTAAGATTTGTCACGAAGCGAGCTCTGGCAGCCACATTACACAAGAAAAAGCCAGAAGTGGTAATGTGTAGAAAAACCCGTAGTAAATTTTACGTTTAATACATTTGTTTTCCAAATGACGTAACTGCAAATCGTCACAATGGACGCATTTCTATCGGAAACGTTTACATTTATCTTCTGGCAGTTAAATTCGCGTGATGATCCTTGCGGGTGCACCACCCTGTACGTAATTTAAGCATCTAAGTTGTTGCAGTCGACATGTAAGGAGCACAGCAAGTCAAGTATTATTTTTTGAAAACTCAGTTTTTGGCCGCTTTTGCTGCCTTGTAGTTGACCTACGACCTTAAGATTTGGCACGAACCGAGCTCTGGATGTCACATTACACAAGAAAAAGCCAGATGTGGTAATGTGTAGAAAAAACCGCAGAAAATCTTACGTTTAAGACATTTGTTTTCGAAATGGCGTAACTCCAAATCGTCACAATGGACGCATTTCTATCGGATACGTTTACATTTATCTTCTGGCAGTTAAAGTCGCATGATGAGCCTAGCGGGTGCACCATTCTGTACGTAATTTAAGCATCTAAGTTGTTGCAGTCGACAAGTAAGGAGCACAGCAAGTTAAGTTTTAGTTTTTGTAAACTCAATTTTTGGCCGCTTTTGCTGCCTTGTAGTTGACCTAGGACCTTAAGATTTGGCACGAACCGAGCTTTGGCAGCCGCATTACACAAGAAAAAGCCAGAAGTGGTAATGTGTAGAAAAACCCGTAGAAAATCTTACGTTTAATACATTTGTTTTCCAAATGACGTAACTGCAAATCGTCACAATGGACGCATTTCTATCGGAAACGTTTACATTTATCTTCTGGCAGTTAAAGTCGCGTCATGGGCCTTGCGGGTGCACCACCCTGTACGTAATTTAAGCATTTAAGTTGTTGCAGTTGATAAGTAAGGAGCACAGCAAGTCAAGTTTTAGTTTTTTAAAACTCAATTTTTTGCCGCTTTTGCTGCCTTGTAGTTGACCTAGGACCTTAAGATTTGGCACAAACCGAGCTCTGGCAGCCACATTACACAAGCAAAAGCCAGAAGTGGTAATGTGTGAAAAAAAACGCAGAAAATCTTACGTTTGATACTTTAGTTTTTGAAATGACGTAACTCCTAATCGTCACAATGGACACATTTCTAACGGAAACGTTTACATTTATCTTATGGCAGTTAAAGTCGCGTGATGAGCCTTGCGGGCGCACCACTCTGTACGTAATTTAAGCATCTAAGTAGTTGCAGTCGACAAGTAAGGAGCACAGCAAGTCAAGTTTTTGTTTTTGAAAACTCAATTTTTGGCCGCTTTTGCTGCCTTGTAGTTGACCTAGGAGCTTAAGATTTGGCACGAAGCGAGCTCTGGCAGCCACATTACACAAGAAAAAGCCAGAAGTGGTGATGTGTAGAAAAACCCGTAGTAAATTTTACGTTTAATACATATGTTTTCCAAATGACGTAACTGCAAATCTTCACAATGGACGCATTTCTATCGGAAACGTTAACATTTATCTTCTGGCAGTTAAGGTCGCGTGATGAGCCTTTCGGGCGCACCACTCTGTACCTAATTTAAGCATCGAAGTTCTTGCAGTCGACAAGTAAGGAGCACAGCAAGTCAGGTTTTACTTTTTGAAAACTCAATTTTTGGCCGCTTTTGCTATCTTGTAGTTGACCTAGGACCTTAAGATTTGGCACGATCGGAGCTCTGGCGCCCACATTACACAAGAAAAGCCAGAAGTGGTAATGTGTAGAAAAAACCGCAGAAAATCTTACGTTTAATACATTTGTTTTCGAAATGACGTAACTGCAAATCGTCACAATGGACGCATTTCTATCGGAAACATTTACATTTACCTTCTGGTAGTTAAAGTCGCGTGATGATCCTTGCGGGTGCACCACTCTGTACGTAATTTAAGCAACTAAGTTGTTGCAGTCGACAAGTAAGGAGCACAGCAAGTCAAGTATTAGTTTTTGAAAACTCAATTTTTTGCGCTTTTGCTGCCTTGTAGTTGACCTAGGACTTTAAGAATTGGCGCGAACCGAGCTCTGGCAGCCACATTACACAAGAAAAAGCCAGAAGTGGTAATGTGTAGAAAAAACCGCAGAATATCTTACGTTTAATACATTTGTTTTCGAAATGACGTAACTGCAAATCGTCACAATGGACGCATTTATCTCGGAAACGTTTACATTTATTTTCTGGCAGTTAAAGTCGCGTCATGAGCCTTGCGGGTGCACCACCCTGTACGTAATTTAAGCATTTAAGTTTTTGCAGTTGATAAGTAAGGAGCACAGCAAGTCAAGTTTTAGTTTTTGAAAACTCAATTTTTTGCCTCTTTTGCTGCCTTGTAGTTGACCTACGACCTTAAGATTTGGCACGAACCGAGCTCTGGCAGCCACATTACACAAGAAAAAGCCAGAAGTGGTAATGTGTAGAAAAAAATGCAGAAAATCTTACGTTTAATACTTTAGTTTTTGAAATGACGTAACTCCAAATCGTCACAATGGACGCATTTCTATCGGAAACGTTTACATTTATCTTCTGGCAGTTAAAGTCGCGTGATGAGCATTGCAGGCGCACCACTCTGAACGTAATTTAAGCACTTAAGTTGTTGCAGTCGACAAGTAAGGAGCACAGCAAGTCAAGTTTTAGTTTCTGAAAACTCAATATTTGTCCGCTTTTGCTGCCTTGTAGTTGACCTAGGACCTTAAGATTTGGCACGAAACGAGCTCTGGCAGCCACATTACACAAGAGAAAGCCAGAAGTGTTATTGTGTAGAAAAAACCGCAAAAAATCTTACGTTTAATACATTTGTTTTCGAAATGACGTAACTGCAAATCGTCACAATGGACGCATTTCTCTCGGAAACGTTTACATTTATCTTCTGGCAGTTAATGTCGCGTGATGAGCCTTGCGGGTGAACCACCCTGTACGTAATTTAATCATCTAAGTTGTTGCAGTCGACAAGTAAGGAGCACAGGAAGTCAAGTTTTAGTTTTTGAAAACTCAATTTTTGGCCGCTTTTGCTGCCTTGTAGTTGTCCTAGGACCTTAAGATTTGGCACGAACCGAGATCTGGCAGCCACATTACACAAGAAAAAGCCAGAAGTGGTAATGTGTAGAAAAAACCGCAGAAAATCTTACGTTTAGTACATTTGTTTTCGAAATGACGTAACTCCAAATCGTCACAATGGACGCATTTCTATCGGAAACGTTTACATTTATCTTCTGTCAGTTAAAGTGGCGTGATGAGCCTGCGGGTGCACCAGTCTGTACGTAATTTAAGCATCTAAGTTGTTGCAGTCGACAAGTAAGGAGCACAGCAAGTCAAGTTTCAGTTTTTGAAAACTCAATTTTTGCCGCTTTTGCTGCCTTGTAGTTGACCTACGACCTTATGATTTGGCACGAAGCGAGCTCTGGCAGCCACATTACACAAGAAAAAGCCAGAAGTGGTAATGTGTAGAAAAACCCGTAGAAAATCTTACTTTTAATACATTTGTTTTCCAAATGACGTAACTGCAAATCGTCACAATGGACGCATTTCTATCGGAAACGTTTACATTTATCTTCTGGCAGTTAAAGTCGCGTCATGGGCCTTGCGGGTGCACCACCCTGTACGTAATTTAAGCATTTTAGTTGTTGCAGTTGATAAGTAAGGAGCACAGCAAGTCAAGTTTTAGTTTTTTAAAACTCAATTTTTTGCCGCTTTTGCTGCCTTGTAGTTGACCTAGGACCTTAAGATTTGGCACAAACCGAGCTCTGGCAGCCACATTACACAAGAAAAAGCCAGAAGTGGTAATGTGTGAAAAAAAACGCAGAAAATCTTACGTTTGATACTTTAGTTTTTGAAATGACGTAACTCCTAATCGTCACAATGGACACATTTCTAACGGAAACGTTTACATTTATCTTATGGCAGTTAAAGTCGCGTGATGAGCCTTGCGGGCGCACCACTCTGTACGTAATTTAAGCATCTAAGTAGTTGCAGTCGACAAGTAAGGAGCACAGCAAGTCAAGTTTTTGTTTTTGAAAACTCAATTTTTGGCCGCTTTTGCTGCCTTGTAGTTGACCTAGGAGCTTAAGATTTGGCACGAAGCGAGCTCTGGCAGCCACATTACACAAGAAAAAGCCAGAAGTGGTGATGTGTAGAAAAACCCGTAGTAAATTTTACGTTTAATACATATGTTTTCCAAATGACGTAACTGCAAATCTTCACAATGGACGCATTTCTATCGGAAACGTTAACATTTATCTTCTGGCAGTTAAAGTCGCGTGATGAGCCTTTCGGGCGCACCACTCTGTACCTAATTTAAGCATCGAAGTTCTTGCAGTCGACAAGTAAGGAGCACAGCAAGTCAGGTTTTACTTTTTGAAAACTCAATTTTTGGCCGCTTTTGCTATCTTGTAGTTGACCTAGGACCTTAAGATTTGGCACGATCGGAGCTCTGGCGCCCACATTACACAAGAAAAGCCAGAAGTGGTAATGTGTAGAAAAAACCGCAGAAAATCTTACGTTTAATACATTTGTTTTCGAAATGACGTAACTGCAAATCGTCACAATGGACGCATTTCTATCGGAAACATTTACATTTACCCTCTGGTAGTTAAAGTCGCGTGATGATCCTTGCGGGTGCACCACTCTGTACGTAATTTAAGCAACTAAGTTGTTGCAGTCGACAAGTAAGGAGCACAGCAAGTCAAGTATTAGTTTTTGAAAACTCAATTTTTGGCGCTTTTGCTGCCTTGTAGTTGACCTAGGACTTTAAGAATTGGCACGAACCGAGCTCTGGCAGCCACATTACACAAGAAAAAGCCAGAAGTGGTAATGTGTAGAAAAAACCGCAGAATATCTTACGTTTAATACATTTGTTTTCGAAATGACGTAACTGCAAATCGTCACAATGGACGCATTTCTCTCGGAAACGTTTACATTTATCTTCTGGCAGTTAATGTCGCGTGATGAGCCATGCGGGTGAACCACCCTGTACGTAATTTAATCATTTAAGTTGTTGCAGTCGACAAGTAAGGAGCACAGGAAGTCAAGTTTTAGTTTTTGAAAACTCAATTTTTGGCCGCTTTTGCTGCCTTGTAGTTGACCTAGGACCTTAAGATTTGGCACGAACCGAGATCTGGCAGCCACATTACACAAGAAAAAGCCAGAAGTGGTAATGTGTAGAAAAAACCGCAGAAAATCTTACGTTTAATACATTTGTTTTCGAAATGACGTAACTCCAAATCGTCACAATGGACGCATTTCTATCGGAAACGTTTACATTTATCTTCTGGCATTTAAAGTGGCGTGATGAGCCTGCGGGTGCACCAATCTGTACGTAATTTAAGCATCTAAGTTGTTGCAGTCGACAAGTAAGGAGCACAGCAAGTCAAGTTTCAGTTTATGAAAACTCAATTTTTGCCGCTTTTGCTGCCTTGTAGTTGACCTACGACCTTAAGATTTGGCACGAACCGACGTCTGGCAGCCTCATTACACAAGAAAAAGCCAGAACTGGTAATGTGTAGAAAAAACCGCAGAATATCTTACGTTTAATACAATTGTTTTCGAAATGACGTAACTGCAAATCGTCACAATGGACGCATTTCTCTCGGAAACGTTTACATTTATCTTCTGGCAGTTAAAGTCGCGTGATGAGCCTTGCGGGTGCACCACCCTGTACGTAATTTAAGCATTTAAGTTGTTGCAGTTGATAAGTAAGGAGCACAGCAAGTCAAGTTTTAGTTTTTGAAAACTCAATTTTTTGCCTCTTTTGCTGCCTTGTAGTTGACCTACGACCTTAAGATTTGGCACGAACCGAGCTCTGGCAGTCACATTACACAAGAAAAAGCCAGAAGTGGTAATGTGTAGAAAAAAATGCAGAAAATCTTACGTTTAATACTTTAGTTTTTGAAATGACGTAACTCCAAATCGTCACAATGGACGCATTTCTATCGGAAACGTTTACATTTATCTTCTGGCAGTTAAAGTCGCGTGATGAGCCTTGCAGGCGCACCACTCTGTACGTAATTTAAGCACCTAAGTTGTTGCTGTCGACAAGTAAGGAGCACAGGAAGTCAAGTTTTAGTTTTTGAAAACTCAATTTTTGGCCGCTTTTGCTGCCTTGTAGTTGACCTAGGACCTTAAGATTTGGCACGAAACGAGCTCTGGCAGCCACATTACACAAGAGAAAGCCAGAAGTGGTAATGTGTAGAAAAAACCGCAAAAAATCTTACGTTTAATACATTTGTTTTCGAAATGACGTAACTGCAAATCGTCACAATGGACGCATTTCTCTCGGAAACGTTTACATTTATCTTCTGGCAGTTAATGTCGCGTGATGAGCCTTGCGGGTGAACCACCCTGTACGTAATTTAATCATCTAAGTTGTTGCAGTCGACAAGTAAGGAGCACAGGAAGTCAAGTTTTAGTTTTTGAAAACTCAATTTTTGGCCGCTTTTGCTGCCTTGTAGTTGTCCTAGGACCTTAAGATTTGGCACGAACCGAGATCTGGCAGCCACATTACACAAGAAAAAGCCAGAAGTGGTAATGTGTAGAAAAAACCGCAGAAAATCTTACGTTTAGTACATTTGTTTTCGAAATGACGTAACTCCAAATCGTCACAATGGACGCGTTTCTATCGGAAACGTTTACATTTATCTTCTGTCAGTTAAAGTGGCGTGATGAGCCTGCGGGTGCACCAGTCTGTACGTAATTTAAGCATCTAAGTTGTTGCAGTCGACAAGTAAGGAGCACAGCAAGTCAAGTTTCAGTTTTTGAAAACTCAATTTTTGCCGCTTTTGCTGCCTTGTAGTTGACCTACGACCTTATGATTTGGCACGAACCGAGGTCTGGCAGCCTCATTACACAAGAAAAAGCCAGAACTGGTAATGTGTAGAAAAAACCGCAGAATATCTTACGTTTAATACATTTGTTTTCGAAATGACGTAACTGCAAATCGTCACAATGGACGCATTTCTCTCGGAAACGTTTACATTTATCTTCTGGCAGTTAAAGTCGCGTGATGAGTTTTGCGGGTGCACCACCCTGTACGTAATTTAAGCATTTAAGTTGTTGCAGTTGATAAGTAAGGAGCACAGCAAGTCAAGTTTTAGCCTCTTTTGCTGCCTTGTAGTTGACCTACGACCTTAAGATTTGGCACGTACCGAGCTCTGGCAGTCACATTACACATGAAAAAGCCAGAAGTGGTAATGTGTAGAAAAAAATGCAGAAAATCTTACGTTTAATACTTTAGTTTTTGAAATGACGTAACTCCAAATCGTCACAATGGACGCATTTCTATCGGAAACGTTTACATTTATCTTCTGGCAGTTAATGTCGCGTGATGAGCCTTGCAGGCGCACCACTCTGTACGTAATTTAAGCACCTAAGTTGTTGCTGTCGACAAGTAAGGAGCACAGGAAGTCATTTTTTAGTTTTTGAAAACTCAATTTTTGGCCGCTTTTGCTGCCTTGTAGTTGACCTAGGACCTTAAGATTTGGCACGAACCGAGCTCTGGCAGCCACATTACACACGAAAAACCCAGAAGTTGTAATGTGTAGAAAAAACCGCAGAAAATCTTACGTTTAATACATTTGTTTTCGAAATGACGTAACTGCAAATCATCACAATGGACGCATTTCTATCGGAAACGTTTACATTTATCCTCTAGCAGTTAAAGTCGCGTGATGAGTCTTGAGGGCGCACCACTCTGTACGTAATTTAAGCATCTAAGTTGTTGCAGTCGACAAGTAAGGAGCACAGCAAGTCAAGTTTTAGTTTTTGAAAACTCAATTTTTGGCCGCTTTTGCTGCCTTGTAGTTGACCTAGGACCTTAAGATTTGGCACGAACCGAGCTCTGGCAGCCACATTACACAAGAAAAAGCCAGAAGTGGTAATGTGTAGAAAAAACCTCAGAAAATCGTACGTTTAATACATTTGTTTTCGAAATGACGTAACTGCAAATCGTCACAATGGACGCATTTCAATCGGAAACGTTTACTTTTATCTTCTGGCAGTTAATGTCGCGTGATGAGCCTTGCGGGCGCACCACTCTGTACGTAATTTAAGCATCTAAGTTGTTGCAGTCGACAAGTAAGGAGCACAGCAAGTCAAGTTTAAGTTTTGGAAAATTCAATTTTTGGCCGCTTTTGCTGCCTTGTAGTTGACCTAGGTCCTTAAGATTTGGCACGAAGCGAGCTCTGGCAGCCACATTACACAAGAAAAACCCAGAAGTGGTAATGTGTAGAAAAACCCGTAGTAAATCTTACGTTTAGTACATTTGTTTTCCAAATGACGTAACTGCAAATCGTCACAATGGACGCATTTCTATCGGAAACGTTTACATTTATCTTCTGGCAGTTAAAGTCGCGTGATGAGTCTTGAGGGCGCACCACTCTGTACCTAATTTAAGCATCGAAGTTGTTGCAGTCGACAAGTAAGGAGCACAGCAAGTCAGGTTTTACTTTTTGAAAACTCAATTTTTGGCCGCTTTTGCTAACTTGTAGTTGTACTAGGACCTTAAGATTTGGCACGATCGGAGCTCTGGCAGCCACATTACACAAGAAAAGCCAGAAGTGGTAATGTGTAGAAAAAACCGCAGAAAATCTTACGTTTAATACTTTAGTTTTTGAAATGACGTAACTCCAAATCGTCACAATGGACGCATTTCTATCGGAAACGTTTGCATTTATCTTCTGGCAGTTAAAGTCGCGTGATGAGCCTTGCGGGTGCACCACCCTGTACGTAATTTAAGTATTTAAGTTGTTGCAGTTGATAAGTAAGGAGCACAGCAAGTCAAGTTTTAGTTTTTGAAAACTCAATTTTTGGCCGCTTTTGCTACCTTGTAGTTGACCTAGGACCTTAAGAATTGGCACGAACCAAGCTCTGGCAGCCACATTACACAAGAAAAAGCCAGAAGTGGTAATGTGTAGAAAAAACCGCAGAAAATCTTACGTTTAATACTTTAGTTTTTGAAATGACGTTACTCCAAATCGTCACAATGGACGCATTTCTATCGGAAACGTTTACATTTATCTTCTGGCAGTTAAAGTCGCGTGATGAGCCTTGCGGGTGCACCACTCTGTACGTAATTTAAGCATCTAAGTTGTTGCAGTCGACAAGTAAGGAGCACAGCAAGTCAAGTTTTAGTTTTTGAAAACTCAATTTTTGGCCGCTTTTGCTGCCTTGTAGTTGACCTAGGACCTTAAGATTTGGCACGAACCGGGCTCTGGCAGCCGCATAACACAAGAAAAAACCAGAAGTGGTAATGTGAAGAAAAACCGCAGAAAATCGTACGTTTAATACATTTGTTTTCGAAATGACGTAACTGCAAATCGTCACAATGGACGCATTTCAATGGGAAACGTTTACATTTATCTTCTGGCTGTTAATGTCGCGTGATGAGCCTTGCGGGCGCACCACTCTGTACGTAATTTAAGCATCTAAGTTGTTGCAGTCGACATGTAAGGAGCACAGCAAGTCAAGTATTAGTTTTTGAAAACTCAATTTTTGGCCGCTTTTGCTGCCTTGTAGTTGACCTAGGACCTTAAGATTTGGCACGAACCGAGCTCTGGCAGTCACATTACACAAGAAAAAGCCAGAAGTGGTAATGTGTAGAAAAAACCGCAGAAAATCTTACGTTTAATACATTTGTTTTCGAAATGACGTAACTGCAAATCGTCACAATGGACGCATTTCTATCGGAAACATTTACATTTACCTTCTGGTAGATAAAGTCGCGTGATGAGCCATGCGGGTGCACCACTCTGTACGTAATTTAAGTAACTAAGTTATTGCAGTCGACAAGTGGGGAGCACAGCAAATCAAGTTTTAGTTTTTGAAAACTCAATTTTTGGCCGCATGTGCTGCCTTGTAGTTAACCTACGATCTTAAGATTTGGAACGATCCGAGCTCTGGCAGCCACATTACACAAGAAAAAGCCAGAAGTGGTAATGTGTAGAAAAAACCGCAGAAAATCTTACGTTTAATACTTTAGTTTTTGAAATGACGTAACTCCAAATCGTCACAATGGACGCATTTCTATCGGAAACGTTTACATTTATCTTCTGGCAGTTAAAGTCGCGTGATGAGCCTTGCTTGCGCACCACTCTGTACGTAATTTAAGCATCTAAGTTGTTGCAGTCGACAAGTAAGGAGCACAGCAAGTCAAGTTTTAGTTTTTGAAAACTCAATTTTTGGCCGCTTTTGCTGCCTTGTAGTTGACCTAGGACCTTAAGATTTGGCACGAACCGAGCTCTGGCAGCCACATAACACAAGAAAAAGCCAAAAGTGGTAATGTGTAGAAAAAACCGCAGAATATCTTACGTTTAATACATTTGTTTTCGAAATGACGTAACTGCAAATCGTCACAATGGACGCATTTCTATCGGAAACGTTTACATTTATCTTCTGGCAGTTAATGTCGCGTGATGAGCCTTGCGGGTACACCACTCTGTACGTAATTTAAGCATCTAAGTTGTTGCAGTCGACAAGTAAGGAGCACAGCAAGTCAAGTTTTAGTTTTTGAAAATTCAATTTTTGGCCGCTTTTGCTGCCTTGTAGTTGACCTAGGACCTTAAGATTTGGCACGAAGCGAGCTCTGGCAGCCACATTACACAAGAAAAACCCAGAAGTGATAATGTGTAGAAAAACCCGTAGTAAATCTTACGTTTAGTACATTTGTTTTCCAAATGACGTAACTCCAAATCGTCACAATGGACGCATTTCTATCGGAAACGTTTACATTTATCTTCTGGCAGTTAAAGTCGCGTGATGAGTCTTGAGGGCGCACCACTCTGTACGTAATTTAAGCATCTAAGTTGTTGCAGTCGACAAGTAAGGAGCACAGCAAGTCAAGTTTTAGTTTTTGAAAACTCAATTTTTGGCGCTTTTGCTGCCTTGTAGTTGACCTACTGCCTTAAGATTTGGCACGAACCGAGCTCTGGCAGCCACATTACACAAGAAAAAGCCAGAAGTGGTAATGTGTAGAAAAAACCGCAGAAAATCTTACGTTTAATACATTTGTTTTCAAAATGACGTAACTGCAAATCGTCACAATGGACGCATTTATCTCGGAAACGTTTACATTTATCTTCTGGCAGTTAAAGTCGCGTGATGAGCCTTGCGGGTGCACCACCCTGTACGTAATTTAAGTATTTAAGTTGTTGCAGTTGATAAGTAAGGAGCACAGCAAGTCAAGTTTTAGTTTTTGAAAACTCAATTTTTGGCCGCTTTTGCTACCTTGTAGTTGACCCAGGACCTTAAGAATTGGCACGAACCAAGCTCTGGCAGCCACATTACACAAGAAAAAGCCAGAAGTGGTAATGTGTAGAAAAAACCGCAGAAAATCTTACGTTTAATACTTTAGTTTTTGAAATGACGTAACTCCAAATCGTCACAATGGACGCATTTCTATCGGAAACGTTTACATTTATCTTCTGGCAGTTAAAGTCGCGTGATGAGCCTTGCGGGTGCACCACTCTGTACGTAATTTAAGCATCTAAGTTGTTGCAGTCGACATGTAAGGAGCACAGCAAGTCAAGTATTAGTTTTTGAAAACTCAATTTTTGGCCGCTTTTGCTGCCTTGTAGTTGACCTAGGACCTTAAGATTTGGCACGAACCGAGCTTTGGCAGCCACATTACACAAGAAAAAGCCAGAAGTGGTAATGTGTAGAAAAAACCGCAGAAAATCTTACGTTTAATACATTTGTTTTTGAAATGACGAAACTGCAAATCGTCACAATGGACGCATTTCTATCGGAAACGTTTACATTTATCTTCTGGCAGTTAATGTCGCGTGATGGGCCTTGCGGGTGCACCACCCTGTACGTAATTTAATCATCTAAGTTGTTGCAGTCGACAAGTAAGGAGCACAGGAAGTCAAGTTTTAGTTTTTGAAAACTCAAATTTTGGCCGCTTTTGCTGCCTTGTAGTTGACCTAGGACTTTAAAATTTGGCACGAACCGAGCTCTGGCAGCCACATTACACAAGAACAAGCCAGAAGTGGTAGGGTGTAGGAAAAACCGCAGAATATCTTACGTTTAATACATTTGTTTTCGAAATGACGTAACTGCAAATCGTCACAATGGACGCATTTCTCTCGGAAACGTTTACATTTATCTTCTGGCAGTTAAAGTCGCGTGATGAGCCTTGCGGGTGCACCACCCTGTACGTAATTTAAGCATCTAAGTTGTTGCAGTCGACAAGTAAGGAGCACAGCAAGTCAAGTTTTAGTTTTTGAAAACTCAATTTTTGGCCGCTTTTGCTGCCTTGTAGTTGACCTAGGACCTTAAGATTTGGCACGGACCGGGCCCTGGCAGCCGCATAACACAAGAAAAAGCCAGAAGTGGTAATGTGAAGAAAAACCGCAGAAAATCGTACGTTTAATACATTTGTTTTCGAAATGACGTAACTGCAAATCGTCACAATGGACGCATTTCAATGGGAAACGTTTACATTTATCTTCTGGCTGTTAATGTCGCGTGATGAGCCTTGCGGGCGCACCACTCTGTACGTAATTTAAGCATCTAAGTTGTTGCAGTCGACATGTAAGGAGCGCAGCAAGTCAAGTATTAGTTTTTGAAAACTCAATTTTTGGCCGCTTTTGCTGCCTTGTAGTTGACCTAGGACCTTAAGATTTGGCGCGAACCGAGCTTTGGCAGCCACATTACACAAGAAAAAGCCAGAAGTGGTAATGTGTAGAAAAAACCGCAGAAAATCTTACGTTTAATACATTTGTTTTTGAAATGACGAAACTGCAAATCGTCACAATGGACGCATTTCTATCGGAAACGTTTACATTTATCTTCTGGCAGTTAATGTCGCGTGATGGGCCTTGCGGGTGCACCACCCTGTACGTAATTTAATCATCTAAGTTGTTGCAGTCGACAAGTAAGGAGCACAGGAAGTCAAGTTTTAGTTTTTGAAAATTCAATTTTTGGCCGCTTTTGCTGCCTTGTAGTTGACCTAGGACCTTAAGATTTGGCACGAACCGAGATCTCGCAGCCACATTACACAAGAAAAAGCCAGAAGTGGTAATGTGTAGAGAAAACCGCACAAAATCTTACGTTTAATACATTTGTTTTCGAAATGACGTAACTCCAAATCGTCACAATGGACGCATTTCTATCGGAAACGTTTACATTTATCTTCTGGCAGTTAAAGTGGCGTGATGAGCCTGCGGGTGCACCAATCTGTACGTAATTTAAGCATCTAAGTTGTTGCAGTCGACAAGTAAGGAGCACAGCAAGTCAAGTTTCAGTTTTTGAAAACTCAATTTTTGGCCGCTTTTGCTGCCTTGTAGTTGACCTACGACCTTAAGATTTGGCACGAACCGAGCTCTGGCAGCCATATTACACAAGGAAATGCCAGAGGTGGTAATGTGTAGAAAAAAATGCTGAAAATCCTACCTTTAATACTTTAGTTTTTGAAATGACGTAACTCCAAATCGTCACAATGGACGCATTTCTATCGGAAACGTTTACATTTATCTTCTGGCAGTTAAAGTCGCGTGATGAGCCTTGCGGGTGCACCACCCTGTACGTAATTTAAGCATCTAAGTTGTTGCAATCGACAAGTAAGGAGCACAGGAAGTCAAGTTTTAGTTTTTGAAAACTCAATTTTTGGCCGCTTTTGCTGCCTTGTAGTTGACCTAGGACCTTAAGATTTGGCACGAACCGAGATCTGGCAGCCACATAACACAAGAAAAAGCCAGAAGTGGTAATGTGTAGAAAAAACCGCAGAAAATCTTACGTTTAATACATTGGTTTTCGAAATGACGTAACTGCAAATCGTCACAATGGACGCATTTCTATCGGAAACGTTTACATTTATCTTCTGGCTGTTAAAGTCGCGTGATGAGCCTGCGGGTGCACCAATCTGTACGTAATTTAAGCATCTAAGTTGTTGCAGTCGACAAGTAAGGAGCACAGCAAGTCAAGTTTTAGTTTTTGAAAACTCAATTTTTGCCGCTTTTGCTGCCTTGTAGTTGCCCTACGACCTTAAGATTTGGCACGAACCGAGCTCTGGCAGCCACATTACACAAGAAAAAGCCAGAAGTGGTAATGTGTAGGAAAAACCGCGGAAAATCTTACGTTTAATACATTTGTTTTCGAAATGACGTAACTGCAAATCGTCACAATGGACGCATTTCTATAGGAAACGTTTACATTTATCTTCTGGCAGTTAAAGTCGCGTGATGAGTCTTGAGGGCGCACCACTCTGTACGTAATTTAAGCATCGAAGTTGTTGCAGTCGACAAGTAAGGAGCACAGCAAGTCAAGTTTTAGTTTTTGAAAACTCAATTTTTGGCCGCATTTGCTGCCTTGTAGTTGACCTAGGACCTTCAGATTTGGCACGAACCGAGCTGTGGCATCCACATAACACAAGAAAAAGCCAGTAGTGGTAATGTGTAGAAAAAACCGCAGAAAATCTTACGTTTAATACATTTGTTTTTGAAATGACGTAACTCCAAATCGTCACAATGGACGCATTTCTATCGGAAACGTTTACATTTATCTTCTGGCAGTTAAAGTCGCGTGATGAGCCTGCGGGTGCACCAATCTGTACGTAATTTAAGCATCTAAGTTGTTGCAGTCGACAAGTAAGGAGCACAGCAAGTCAAGTTTTAGTTTTTGAAAACTCAATTTTTGCCGCTTTTGCTGCCTTGTAGTTGACCTAGGACCTTAAGATTTGGCACGAACCGAGCTCTGGCAGCCACATTACACAAGAAAAAGCCAGAAGTGGTAATGTGTAGAAAAAACCGCAGTATATCTTACGTTTAATACATTTGTTTTAGAAATGACGTAACTGCAAATCGTCACAATGGACGCATTTCTATCGGAAACGTTTACATTTATCTTCTGGCAGTTAAAGTCGCGTGATGAGCCTTGCGGGTGCACCACCCTGTACGTAATTTAAGCATTTAAGTTGTTGCAGTTGATAAGTAAGGAGCACAGCAAGTCAAGTTTTAGTTTTTGAAAACTCAATTTTTTGCCTCTTTTGCTGCCTTGTAGTTGACCTACGACCTTAAGACTTAGCACGAACCGAGCTCTGGCAGCCACATTACACAAGAAAACGCCAGAAGTGGTAATATGTAGAAAAAATGCAGAAAATCTTACGTTTAATACTTTAGTTTTTGAAATGACGTAAATCCTAATCGTCACAATGGACGCATTTCTATCGGAAACGTTTACATTTATCTTCTGGCAGTTAAAGTCGCGTGATGAGCCTTACAGGCGCACCACTCTGTACGTAATTTAAGCACCTAAGTTGTTGCAGTCGACAAGTAAGGAGCACAGCAAGTCAAGTTTTAGTTTTTGAAAACTCAATTTTTGGCCGCATTTGCTGCCTTGTAGTTGACCTAGGACCTTCAGATTTGGCACGAACCGAGCTGTGGCAGCCACATAACACAAGAAAAAGCCAGAAGTGGTAATGTGTAGAAAAAACGTAAGATTTTCTGCGGTTTTTTCTACACATTACCACTTCTGAATTTTTCTTGTGTTATGTGGCTGCCAGATCTCGGTTCGTGCCAAATCTTAAGGTCCTAGGTCAACTACAAGGCAGCAAAAGCGGCCAAAATTTGAGTTTACAAAAACTAAAATTTTACTTGCTGTGCTCCTTACTTGTCGACTGCAACAACTTAGATGCTTAAATTACGTACAGAGTGGTGCGCCCTCAAGACTCATCACGCGACTTTAACTGCCAGAAGATAAATGTAAACATTTCCAATAGAAATGCGTCCATTGTGACGATTTGCAGTTACGTCATTTGGAAAACAAATGTATTAAACGTAAGATTTTCTGCGGTTTTTCCTACACATTACCACTTCTGGCTTTTTCGTGTGTAATGTGGCTGCCAGAGCTCGGTTCGTGCCAAATCATAAGGTCGTAGGTCAACTACAAGGCAGCAAATGCGGCCAAAAATTGAGTTTTCAAAAACTAAAACTTGACTTGCTGTGCTCCTTACATGTCGACTGCAACAACTTAGATGCTTAAATTACGTACAGAGTGGTGCGCCCGCAAGGCCCATCACGCGACATTAACTGCCAGAAGATAAATGTAAACGTTTCCGATAGAAATGCGTCCATTGTGACGATTAGGATTTACGTCATTTCAAAAACTAAAGTATTAAACGTACGATTTTCTGCATCTTTTCTACATATTACCACTTCTGGCTTTTTCTTGTGTAATGTGGCTGCCAGAGCTCGGTTCGTCCTAAGTCTTAAGGTCGTAGGTCAACTACAAGGCAGCAAAAGAGGCAAAAAATTGAGTTTTCAAAAACTAAAACTTGACTTGCTGTGCTCCTTACTTATCAACTGCAACAACTTAAATGCTTAAATTACGTACAGGGTGGTGCACCCGCAAGGCTCATCACGCGACTTTAACTGCCAGAAGATAAATGTAAACGTTTCCGAGATAAATGCGTCCATTGTGACGATTTGCAGTTACGTCATTTCTAAAACAAATGTATTAAACGTAAGATATTATGCGGTTTTTTCTACACATTACCACTTCTGGCTTTTTCTTGTGTAATGTGGCTGCCAGAGCTCGGTTCGTGCCAAATCTTAAGGTCCTAGGTCTACTACAAGGCAGCAAAAGCGGCCAAAAATTGAGTTTTCAAAAACTAAAACTTGACTTGCTGTGCTCCTTACTTGTCGACTGCAACAACTTAGATGCTTAAATTACGTACAGATTGGTGCACCCGCACGCTCATCACGCGACTTTAACTGCCAGAAGATAAATGTAAACGATTCCGATAGAAATGCGTCCATTGTGACGATTTGCAGTTACGTCATTTCAATAACAAATGTATTAAACGTAAGATTTTCTGCGGTTTTTTCTACACATTACCACTTCTGGCTGTTTCTTGTGTTATGTGGCTGCCACAGCTCGGTTCGTGCCAAATCTGAAGGTCCTAGGTGAACTACACTCTGTACGTAATTTAAGCATCTAAGTTGTTGCAGTCGACAAGTAAGGAGCACAGCAAGTAAAATTTTAGTTTTTGTAAACTCAAATTTTGGCCGCTTTTGCTGCCTTGTAGTTGACCTAGGACCTTAAGATTTGGCACGAACCGAGATCTGGCAGCCACATAACACAAGAAAAATTCAGAAGTGGTAATGTGTAGAAAAAACCGCAGAAAATCTTACGTTTAATACATTTGTTTTTGAAATGACGTAACTGCAAATCGTCACAATGGACGCATTTCTATCGGAAACGTTTACATTTATCTACTGGCAGTTAATGTCGCGTGATGAGCCTTGCGGGTGCACCACCCTGTACGTAATTTAAGCATCTAAGTTGTTGCAGTCGACAAGTAAGGAGCACAGCAAGTAAAATTTTAGTTTTTGAAAACTCAAATTTTGGCCGCTTTTGCCGCCTTGTAGTTGACCTAGGACCTTAAGATTTGGCACGAACCGAGATCTGGCAGCCACATTACACAAGAAAACAGCCAGAAGTGGTAATGTGTAGAAAAAACCGCAGAAAATCTTACGTTTAATACATTTGTTTTCGAAATGACGTTACTGCAAATCGTCACAATGGACGCATTTCTATCGGAAACGTTTACATTTATCTTCTGGCAGTAAATGTCGCGTGATGAGCCTTGCGGGTGCACCACCCTGTACGTAATATAAGCATCTAAGTTGTTGCAGTCGAAAAGTAAGGAGCACAGCAAGTAAAATTTTAGTTTTTGAAAACTCAAATTTTGGCCGCTTTTGCCGCCTTGTAGTTGACCTAGGACCTTCAGATTTGGCACGAACCGAGCTCTGGCAGCCACATTACACAAGAAAAAGCCAGAAGTGGTAATGTGTAGAAAAAACCGCAGAATATCTTACGTTTAATACATTTGTTTTAGAAATGACGTAACTGCAAATCGTCACAATGGACGCATTTCTATCGGAAACGTTTACATTTATCTTCTGGCAGTTAATGTCGCGTGATGAGCCTTGCGGGTGCACCACCCTGTACGTAATTTAAGCATCTAAGTTGTTGCAGTCGACAAGTAAGGAGCACAGCAAGTAAAATTTTAGTTTTTGAAAACTCAAATTTTGGCCGCTTTTGCCGCCTTGTAGTTGACATAGGACCTTAAGATTTGGCACGAACCGAGCTCTGGCAGCCACATTACACAAGAAAAAGCCAGAAGTGGTAATGTGTAGAAAAAACCGCAGAATATCTTACGTTTAATACATTTGTTTTAGAAATGACGTAACTGCAAATCGTCACAATGGACGCATTTCTCTCGGAAACGTTTACATTTATCTTCTGGCAGTTAAAGTCGCGTGATGAGCCTTGCGGGTGCACCACCCTGTACGTAATTTAAGCATTTAAGTTGTTGCAGTTGATAAGTAAGGAGCACAGCATGTCAAGTTTTAGTTTTTGAAAATTCAATTTTTTGCCTCTTTTGCTGCCTTGTAGTTGACCTACGACCTTAAGACTTAGCACGAACCGAGCTCTGGCAGCCACATTACACAAGAAAAAGACAGAAGTGGTAATATGTAGAAAAACCGCAGAAAATCTTACGTTTAATACATTTGTTTTCCAAATGACGTAACTGCAAATCGTCACAATGGACGCATTTCTATCGGAAACGTTTACATTTATCTTCTGGCAGTTAAAGTCGCGTGATGAGCCTTACAGGCGCACCACTCTGTACGTAATTTAAGCACCTAAGTTGTTGCAGTCGACAAGTAAGGAGCACAGCAAGTCAAGTTTTAGTTTTTGAAAACTCAATTTTTGGCCGCTTTTGCTGCCTTGTAGTTGACCTAGGACCTTAAGATTTGGCACGAAACGAGCTCTGGCAGCCACATTACACAAGAGAAATATAGAAGTGGTAATGTGTAGAAAAATCCGCAGAAAATCTTAAGTTTAAAACATTTGTTTTCGAAATGACGTAACTGCAAATCGTCACAATGGACGCATTTCTATCGGAAACGTTTACATTTATCTTCTGGCAGTTAAAGTCGCGTGATGAGCCTTGCGGGTGCACCATTCTGTACGTAATTTAAGCATCTAAGTTGTTGCAGTCGACAAGTAAGGAGCACAGCAAGTCAAGTTTTAGTTTTTGAAAACTCAATTTTTGGCCGCATTTGCTGCCTTGTAGTTGACCTAGGACCTTATGATTTGGCAGGAACCGAGCTCTGGCAGCCACATTACACAAGAAACAGCCAGAAGTGGTAATGTGTAGGAAAAACCGCAGAAAATCTAACGTTTAATACATTTGTTTTCGAAATGACGTAACTGCAAATCGTCACAATGGACGCATTTCTATCGGAAACGTTTACATTTATCTTCTGGCAGTTAAAGTCGCGTGATGAGCCTTGCGGGTGCACCACCCTGTACGTAATTTAAGCATCTAAGTTGTTGCAATCGACAAGTAAGGAGCACAGGAAGTCAAGTTTTAGTTTTTGAAAACTCAATTTTTGGCCGCTTTTGCTGCCTTGTAGTTGACCTAGGACCTTAAGATTTGGCACGAACCGAGATCTGGCAGCCACATTACACAAGAAAAAGCCAGAAGTGGTAATGTGTAGAAAAAACCGCAGAAAATCTTACGTTTAATACATTGGTTTTCGAAATGACGGAACTGCAATTCGTCACAATGGACGCATTTCTATCGGAAACGTTTACATTTATCTTCTGGCAGTTAAAGTCGCGTGATGAGCCTGCGGGTGCACCAATCAGTACGTAATTTAAGCATCTAAGTTGTTGCAGTCGACAAGTAAGGAGCACAGCAAGTCAAGTTTTAGTTTTTGAAAACTCAATTTTTGCCGCTTTTGCTGCCTTGTAGTTGACCTACGACCTTAAGATTTGGCACGAACCGAGCTCTGGCAGCCACATTACACAAGAAAAAGCCAGAAGTGGTAATGTGTAGAAAAAACCGCAGAATATCTTACGTTTAATACATTTGTTTTAGAAATGACGTAACTGCAAATCGTCACAATGGACGCATTTCTATCGGAAACGTTTACATTTATCTTCTGGCAGTTAATGTCGCGTGATGGGCCTTGCGGGCGCACCACTCTGTACGTAATTTAAGCATCTAAGTTGTTGCAGTCGACATGTAAGGAGCACAGGAAGTCAAGTTTTAGTTTTTGAAAACTCTATTTTTGGCCGCGTTTGCTGCCTTGTAGTTGACCTAGGACCTTATGATTTGGCACGAACCGAGCTCTGGCAGCCACATTACACAAGAAAAAGCCAGAAGTGGTAATGTGTAGGAAAAACCGCAGAAAATCTTACGTTTAATACATTTGTTTTCCAAATGACGTAACTGCAAATCGTCACAATGGACGCATTTCTATAGGAAACGTTTACATTTATCTTCTGGCAGTTAAAGTCGCGTGATGAGTCTTGAGGGCGCACCACTCTGTACGTAATTTAAGCATCTAAGTTGTTGCAGTCGACAAGTAAGGAGCACACCAAGTCAAGTTTTAGTTTTTGAAAACTCAAATTTTGGCCGCTTTTGCCGCCTTGTAGTTGACCTAGGACCTTAAGATTTGGCACGAACCGAGCTCTGGCAGCCACATAACACAAGAAAAATTCAGAAGTGGTAATGTGTAGAAAAAACCGCAGAAAATCTTACGTTTAATACATTTGTTTTTGAAATGACGTAACTGCAAATCGTAACAATGGACGCATTTCTATCGGAAACGTTTACATTTATCTTCTGGCAGTTAATGTCGCGTGATGAGCCTTGCGGGTGCACCACCCTGTACGTAATTTAAGCATCTAAGTTGTTGCAGTCGACAAGTAAGGAGCACAGCAAGTAAAATTTTAGTTTTTGAAAACTCAAATTTTGGCCGCTTTTGCCGCCTTGTAGTTGACCTAGGACCTTAAGATTTGGCACGAACCGAGATCTGGCAGCCACATTACACAAGAAAACAGCCAGAAGTGGTAATGTGTAGAAAAAACCGCAGAAAATCTTACGTTTAATACATTTGTTTTAGAAATGACGTAACTGCAAATCGTCACAATGGACGCATTTCTATCGGAAACGTTTACATTTATCTTCTGGCAGTTAATGTCGCGTGATGAGCCTTGCGGGTGCACCACCCTGTACGTAATTTAAGCATCTAAGTTGTTGCAGTCGACAAGTAAGGAGCACAGCAAGTAAAATTTTAGTTTTTGAAAACTCAATTTTTTGCCTCTTTTGCTGCCTTGTAGTTGACCTATGACCTTAAGACTTAGCACGAACCGAGCTCTGGCAGCCACATTACACAAGAAAAAGACAGAAGTGGTAATATGTAGAAAAACCGCAGAAAATCTTACGTTTAATACATTTGTTTTCCAAATGACGTAACTGCAAATCGTCACAATGGACGCATTTCTATCGGAAACGTTTACATTTATCTTCTGGCAGTTAAAGTCGCGTGATGAGCCTTACAGGCGCACCACTCTGTACGTAATTTAAGCACCTAAGTTGTTGCAGTCGACAAGTAAGGAGCACAGCAAGTCAAGTTTTAGTTTTTTAAAACTCAATTTTTGGCCGCTTTTGCTGCCTTGTAGTTGACCTAGGACCTCAAGATTTGGCACGAAACGAGCTCTGGCAGCCACATTACACAAGAGAAATATAGAAGTGGTAATGTGTAGAAAAATCCGCAGAAAATCTTACGTTTAAAACATTTGTTTTCGAAATGACGTAACTGCAAATCGTCACAATGGACGCATTTCTATCGGAAACGTTTACATATATCTTCTGGCAGTTAAAGTCGCGTGATGAGCCTTGCGGGTGCACCATACTGTACGTAATTTAAGCATCTAAGTTGTTGCAGTCGACAAGTAAGGAGCACAGCAAGTCAAGTTTTAGTTTTTGAAAACTCAATTTTTGGCCGCATTTGCTGCCTTGTAGTTGACCTAGGACCTTATGATTTGGCACGAACCGAGCTCTGGCAGCCACACTACCCAAGAAACAGCCAGAAGTGGTAATGTGTAGGAAAAACCGCAGAAAATCTTACGTTTAATACATTTGTTTTCGAAATGACGTAACTGCAAATCGTCACAATGGACGCATTTCTATCGGAAACGTTTACATTTATCTTCTGGCAGTTAAAGTCGCGTGATGAGCCTTGCGGGTGCACCACCCTGTACGTAATTTAAGCATCTAAGTTGTTGCAATCGACAAGTAAGGAGCACAGGAAGTCAAGTTTTAGTTTTTGAAAACTCAATTTTTGGCCGCTTTTGCTGCCTTGTAGTTGACCTAGGACCTTAAGATTTGGCACGAACCGAGATCTGGCAGCCGCATTACACAAGAAAAAGCCAGAAGTGGTAATGTGTAGAAAAAACCGCAGAAAATCTTACGTTTAATACATTGGTTTTCGAAATGACGGAACTGCAATTCGTCACAATGGACGCATTTCTATCGGAAACGTTTACATTTATCTTCTGGCAGTTAAAGTCACGTGATGAGCCTGCGGGTGCACCAATCTGTACGTAATTTAAGCATCTAAGTTGTTGCAGTCGACAAGTAAGGAGCACAGCAAGTCAAGTTTTAGTTTTTGAAAACTCAATTTTTGCCGCTTTTGCTGCCTTGTAGTTGACCTACGACCTTACGATTTGGCACGAACCGAGCTCTGGCAGCCACATTACACAAGAAAAAGCCAGAAGTGGTAATGTGTAGAAAAAACCGCAGAATATCTTACGTTTAATACATTTGTTTTAGAAATGACGTAACTGCAAATCGTCACAATGGACGCATTTCTCTCGGAAACGTTTACATTTATCTTCTGGCAGTTAAAGTCGCGTGATGAGCCTTGCGGGTGCACCACCCTGTACGTAATTTAAGCATTTAAGTTGTTGCAGTTGATAAGTAAGGAGCACAGCAAGTCAAGTTTTAGTTTTTGAAAACTCAATTTTTTGCCTCTTTTGCTGCCTTGTAGTTGACCTACGACCTTAAGACTTAGCACGAACCGAGCTCTGGCAGCCACATTACACAAGAAAAAGCCAGAAGTGGTAATATGTAGAAAAAATGCAGAAAATCTTACGTTTAATACTTTAGTTTTTGAAATGACATAAATCCTAATCGTCACAATGGACGCATTTCTATCGGAAACGTTTACCTTTATCTTCTGGCAGTTAAAGTCGCGTGATGAGCCTTACAGGCGCACCACTCTGTACGTAATTTAAGCACCTAAGTTGTTGCAGTCGACAAGTAAGGAGCACAGCAAGTCAAGTTTTAGTTTTTTAAAACTCAATTTTTGGCCGCTTTTGCTGCCTTGTAGTTGACCTAGGACCTTAAGATTTGGCACGAAACGAGCTCTGGCAGCCACATTACACAACAGAAATATAGAAGTGGTAATGTGTAGAAAAAACCGCAGAAAATCTTACGTTTAAAAAATTTGTTTTCGAAATGACGTAACTGCAAATCGTCACAATGGACGCATTTCTATCGGAAACGTTTACATTTATCTTCTGGCAGTTAAAGTCGCGTAATGAGCCTTGCGGGCGCACCACTCTGTACGTAATTTCAGCATCTAAGTTGTTGCAGTCGACAAGTAAGGAGCACAGCAAGTCAAGTTTTAGTTTTTGAAAACTCAATTTTTGGCCGCATTTGCTTCCTTGTAGTTGACCTAGGACCTTCAGATTTGGCACGAACCGAGCTGTGGCAGCCACATAACACAAGAAAATGCCAGAAGTGGTAATGTGTAGAAAAAACCGCAGAAAATCTTACGTTTAATACATTTGTTTTTGAAATGACGTAACTGCAAATCGTCACAATGGACGCATTTCAATCGGAAACGTTTACATTTATCTTCTGGCAGTTAATGTCGCGTGATGAGCCTTGCGGGCGCACCACTCTGTACGTAATTTAAGCATCTAAGTTGTTGCAGTCGACATGTAAGGAGCACAGCAAGTCAAGTATTAGTTTTTGAAAACTCAGTTTTTGGCCGCTTTTGCTGCCTTGTAGTTGACCTAGGACCTTAAGATTTGGCACGAACCGAGCTCTGGCAGTCACATTACACAAGAAAAACCCAGAAGTGGTAATGTGTAGAAAAAACCGCAGAAAATCTTACGTTTAATACATTTGTTTTCGAAATGACGTAACTGCAAATCGTCACAATGGACGCATTTCTATCGGAAACGTTTACATTTATCTTCTGGCAGTTAATGTCGCGTGATGAGCCTTGCGGGCGCACCACTCTGTACGTAATTTAAGCATCTAAGTTGTTGCAGTCGACATGTAAGGAGCACAGCAAGTCAAGTTTTAGTTTTTGAAAACTCAATTTTTGGCCGCTTTTGCTGCCTTGTAGTTGACCTAGGACCTTAAGATTTGGCACGAAACGAGCTCTGGCAGCCACATTACACAAGAGAAATATAGAAGTGGTAATGTGTAGAAAAAACCGCAGAAAATCTTACGTTTAAAACATTTGTTTTCGAAATGACGTAACTGCAAATCGTCACAATGGACGCATTTCTATCGGAAACGTTTACATTTATCTTCTGGCAGTTAAAGTCGCGTGATGAGCCATGCGGGTGCACCATTCTGTACGTAATTTAAGCATCTAAGTTGTTGCAGTCGACAAGTAAGGAGCACAGCAGGTCAAGTTTTAGTTTTTGAAAACTCAAATTTTGGCCGCTTTTGCCGCCTTGTAGTTGACCTAGGACCTTAAGATTTGGCACGAACCGAGCTCTGGCAGCCACATAACACAAGAAAAATTCAGAAGTGGTAATGTGTAGAAAAAACCGCAGAAAATCTTACGTTTAATACATTTGTTTTTGAAATGACGTAACTGCAAATCGTCACAATGGACGCATTTCTATCGGAAACGTTTACATTTATCTTCTGGCAGTTAATGTCGCGTGATGAGCCTTGCGGGTGCACCACCCTGTACGTAATTTAAGCATCTAAGTTGTTGCAGTCGACAAGTAAGGAGCACAGCAAGTAAAATTTTAGTTTTTGAAAACTCAAATTTTGGCCGCTTTTGCCGCCTTGTAGTTGACCTAGGACCTTAAGATTTGGCACGAACCGAGATCTGGCAGCCACATTACACAAGAAAACAGCCAGAAGTGGTAATGTGTAGAAAAAACCGCAGAAAATCTTACGTTTAATAATTTGTTTTCGAAATGACGTTACTGCAAATCGTCACAATGGACGCATTTCTATCGGAAACGTTTACATTTATCATCTGGCAGTTAATGTCGCGTGATGAGCCTTGCGGGTGCACCACCCTGTACGTAATTTAAGCATCTAAGTTGTTGCAGTCGAAAAGTAAGGAGCACAGCAAGTAAAATTTTAGTTTTTGAAAACTCAAATTTTGGCCGCTTTTGCCGCCTTGTAGTTGACCTAGGACCTTAGGATTTGGCACGAACCGAGCTCTGGCAGCCACATTACACAAGAAAAAGCCAGAAGTGGTAATGTGTAGAAAAAACCGCAGAATATCTTACGTTTAATACATTTGTTTTAGAAATGACGTAACTGCAAATCGTCACAATGGACGCATTTCTATCGGAAACGTTTACATTTATCTTCTGGCAGTGAATGTCGCGTGATGAGCCTTGCGGGTGCACCACCCTGTACGTAATTTAAGCATCTAAGTTGTTGCAGTCGACAAGTAAGGAGCACAGCAAGTAAAATTTTAGTTTTTGAAAACTCAAATTTTGGCCGCTTTTGCCGCCTTGTAGTTGACCTAGGACCTTAAGATTTGGCACGAACCGAGCTCTGGCAGCCACATTACACAAGAAAAAGCCAGAAGTGGTAATGTGTAGAAAAAACCGCAGAATATCTTACGTTTAATACATTTGTTTTAGAAATGACGTAACTGCAAATCGTCACAATGGACGCATTTATCTCGGAAACGTTTACATTTATCTTTTGGCAGTTAAAGTCGCGTGATGAGCCTTGCGGGTGCACCACCCTGTACGTAATTTAAGCATTAAAGTTGTTGCAGTTGATAAGTAAGGAGCACAGCAAGTCAAGTTTTAGTTTTTTAAAACTCAATTTTTTGCCTCTTTTGCTGCCTTGTAGTTGACCTACGACCTTAAGACTTAGCACGAACCGAGCTCTGGCAGCCACATTACACAAGAAAAAGCCAGAAGTGGTAATATGTAGAAAAAATGCAGAAAATCTTACGTTTAATACTTTAGTTTTTGAAATGACGTAAATCCTAATCGTCACAATGGACGCATTTCTATCGGAAACGTTTACATTTATCTTCTGGCAGTTAAAGTCGCGTGATGAGCCTTACAGGCGCAGCACTCTGTACGTAATTTAAGCACCTAAGTTGTTGCAGTCGACAAGTAAGGAGCACAGCAAGTCAAGTTTTAGTTTTTTAAAACTCAATTTTTGGCCGCTTTTGCTGCCTTGTAGTTGACCTAGGACCTTAAGATTTGGCACGAAACGAGCTCTGGCAGCCACATTACACAAGAGAAATATAGAAGTGGTAATGTGTAGAAAAAACCGCAGAAAATCTTACGTTTAAAACATTTGTTTTCGAAATGACGTAACGACAAATCGTCACAAAGGACGCATTTCTATCGGAAACGTTTACATTTATCTTCTGGCAGTTAAAGTCGCGTGATGAGCCTTGCGGGTGCACCATTCTGTACGTAATTTAAGCATCTAAGTTGTTGCAGTCGACAAGTAAGGAGCACAGCAAGTCAAGTTTTAGTTTTTGAAAACTCAATTTTTGGCCGCATTTGCTGCCTTGTAGTTGACCTAGGACCTTATGATTTGGCACGAACCGAGCTCTGGCAGCCACATTACACAAGAAAAAGCCAGAAGTGGTAATGTGTAGAAAAAACCGCAGAAAATCTTACGTTTAATACTTTAGTTTTTGAAATGACGTAACTCCAAATCGTCACAATGGACACATTTCTATCGGAAACGTTTACATTTATCTTATGGCAGTTAAAGTCGCGTAATGAGCCTTGCGGGCGCACCACTCTGTACGTAATTTCAGCATCTAAGTTGTTGCAGTCGACAAGTAAGGAGCACAGCAAGTCAAGTTTTAGTTTTTGAAAACTCAATTTTTGGCCGCATTTGCTGCCTTGTAGTTGACCTAGGACCTTCAGATTTGGCACGAACCGAGCTGTGGCAGCCACATAACACAAGAAAAAGCCAGAAGTGGTAATGTGTAGAAAAAACCGCAGAAAATCTTACGTTTAATACATTTGTTTTTGAAATGACGTAACTGCAAATCGTCACAATGGACGCATTTCAATCGGAAACGTTTACATTTATCTTCTGGCAGTTAATGTCGCGTGATGAGCCTTGCGGGCGCACCACTCTGTACGTAATTTAAGCATCTAAGTTGTTGCAGTCGACATGTAAGGAGCACAGCAAGTCAAGTATTAGTTTTTGAAAACTCAGTTTTTGGCCGCTTTTGCTGCCTTGTAGTTGACCTAGGACCTTAAGATTGGGCACGAACCGAGCTCTGGCAGTCACATTACACAAGAAAAACCCAGAAGTGGTAATGTGTAGAAAAAACCGCAGAAAATCTTACGTTTAATACATTTGTTTTCGAAATGACGTAACTGCAAATCGTCACAATGGACGCATTTCTATCGGAAACGTTTACATTTATCTTCTGGCAGTTAATGTCGCGTGATGAGCCTTGAGGGCGCACCACTCTGTACGTAATTTAAGCATCTAAGTTGTTGCAGTCGACATGTAAGGAGCACAGCAAGTCAAGTTTTAGTTTTTGAAAACTCAATTTTTGGCCGCTTTTGCTGCCTTGTAGTTGACCTAGGACCTTAAGATTTGGCACGAAACGAGCTCTGGCAGCCACATTACACAAGAGAAATATAGAAGTGGTAATGTGTAGAAAAAACCGCAGAAAATCTTACGTTTAAAACATTAGTTTTCGAAATGACGTAACTGCAAATCGTCACAATGGACGCATTTCTATCGGAAACGTTTACATTTATCTTCTGGCAGTTAAAGTCGCGTGATGAGCCATGCGGGTGCACCATTCTGTACGTAATTTAAGCATCTAAGTTGTTGCAGTCGACAAGTAAGGAGCACAGCAGGTCAAGTTTTAGTTTTTGAAAACTCAAATTTTGGCCGCTTTTGCCGCCTTGTAGTTGACCTAGGACCTTAAGATTTGGCACGAACCGAGCTCGGGCAGCCACATAACACAAGAAAAATTCATAAGTGGTAATGTGTAGAAAAAACCGCAGAAAATCTTACGTTTAATACATTTGTTTTTGAAATGACGTAACTGCAAATCGTCACAATGGACGCATTTCTATCGGAAACGTTTACATTTATCTTCTGGCAGTTAATGTCGCGTGATGAGCCTTGCGGGTGCACCACCCTGTACGTAATTTAAGCATCTAAGTTGTTGCAGTCGACAAGTAAGGAGCACAGCAAGTAAAATTTTAGTTTTTGAAAACTCAAATTTTGGCCGCTTTTGCCGCCTTGTAGTTGACCTAGGACCTTAAGATTTGGCACGAACCGAGATCTGGCAGCCACATTACACAAGAAAACAGCCAGAAGTGGTAATGTGTAGAAAAAACCGCAGAAAATCTTACGTTTAATACATTTGTTTTCGAAATGACGTTACTGCAAATCGTCACAATGGACGCATTTCTATCGGAAACGTTTACATTTATCTTCTGGCAGTTAATGTCGCGTGATGAGCCTTGCGGGTGCACCACCCTGTACGTAATTTAAGCATCTAAGTTGTTGCAGTCGAAAAGTAAGGAGCACAGCAAGTAAAATTTTAGTTTTTGAAAACTCAAATTTTGGCCGCTTTTGCCGCCTTGTAGTTGACCTAGGACCTTAAGATTTGGCACGAACCGAGCTCTGGCAGCCACATTACACAAGAAAAAGCCAGAAGTGGTAATGTGTAGAAAAAACCGCAGAAAATCTTACGTTTAATACATTTGTTTTCGAAATGACGTTACTGCAAATCGTCACAATGGACGCATTTCTATCGGAAACGTTTACATTTATCTTCTGGCAGTTAATGTCGCGTGATGAGCCTTGCGGGTGCACCACCCTGTACGTAATTTAAGCATCTAAGTTGTTGCAGTCGACAAGTAAGGAGCACAGCAAGTAAAATTTTAGTTTTTGAAAACTCAAATTTTGGCCGCTTTTGCCGTCTTGTAGTTGACCTAGGACCTTAAGATTTGGCACGAACCGAGCTCTGGCAGCCACATTACACACGAAAAAGCCAGAAGTGGTAATGTGTAGAAAAAAACGCAGAAAATCTTACGTTTAATACATTTGTTTTAGAAATGACGTAACTGCAAATCGTCACAATGGACGCATTTATCTCGGAAACGTTTACATTTATCTTCTGGCAGTTAAAGTCGCGTGATGAGCCTTGCGGGTGCACCACCCTGTACGTAATTTAAGCATTTAGTTGTTGCAGTTGATAAGTAAGGAGCACAGCAAGTCAAGTTTTAGTTTTTTAAAACTCAATTTTTTGCCTCTTTTGCTGCCTTGTAGTTGACCTACGACCTTAAGACTTAGCACGAACCGAGCTCTGGCAGCCACATTACACAAGAAAAAGCCAGAAGTGGTAATATGTAGAAAAACTGCAGAAAATCTTACGTTTAATACTTTAGTTTTTGAAATGACGTAAATCCTAATCGTCACAATGGACGCATTTCTATCGGAAACGTTTACATTTATCTTCTGGCAGTTAAAGTCGCGTGATGAGCCTTACAGGCGCACCACTCTGTACGTAATTTAAGCACCTAAGTTGTTGCAGTCGACAAGTAAGGAGCACAGCAAGTCAAGTTTTAGTTTTTTAAAACTCAATTTTTGGCCGCTTTTGCTGCCTTGTAGTTGACCTAGGACCTTAAGATTTGGCACGAAACGAGCTCTGGCAGCCACATTACACAAGAGAAATATAGAAGTGGTAATGTGTAGAAAAAACCGCAGAAAATCTTACGTTTAAAACATTTGTTTTCGAAATGACGTAACTGCAAATCGTCACAATGGACGCATTTCTATCGGAAACGTTTACATTTATCTTCTGGCAGTTAAAGTCGCGTGATGAGCCTTGCGGGTGCACCATTCTGTACATAATTTAAGCATCTAAGTTGCTGCAGTCGACAAGTAAGGAGCACAGCAAGTCAAGTTTTAGTTTTTGAAAACTCAATTTTTGGCCGCATTTGCTACCTTGTAGTTGACCTAGGACCTTATGATTTGGCACGAACCGAGCTCTGGCAGCCACATTACACAAGAAACAGCCAGAAGTGGTAATGTGTAGGAAAAACCGCAGAAAATCTTACGTTTAATACTTTAGTTTTTGAAATGACGTAACTCCAAATCGTCACAATGGACACATTTCTATCGGAAACGTTTACATTTATCTTATGGCAGTTAAAGTCGCGTAATGAGCCTTGCGGGCGCACCACTCTGTACGTAATTGAAGTATCTAAGTTGTTGCAGTCGACAAGTAAGGAGCACAGCAAGTCAAGTTTTAGTTTTTGAAAACTCAATTTTTAGCCGCATTTGCTGCCTTGTAGTTGACCTAGGACTTTCAGATTTGGCACGAACCGAGCTGTGGCAGCCACATAACACAAGAAAAAGCCAGAAGTGGTAATGTGTAGAAAAAACCGCAGAAAATTGTACGTTTAATACATTTGTTTTCGAAATGACGTAACTGCAAATCGTCACAATGGACGCATTTCTATCGGAAATGTTTACATTTATCTTCTGGCAGTTAATGTCGCGTGATGGGCATTGCGGGCGCACCACTCTGTACGTAATTTCAGCATCTAAGTTGTTGCAGTCGACATGTAAGGAGCACAGCAAGTCAAGTTTTAGTTTTTGAAAACTCAATTTTTGGCCGCTTTTGCTGCCTTGTAGTTGACCTAGGACCTTAAGATTTGGCACGAAACGAGCTCTGGCAGCCACATTACACAAGAGAAATATAGAAGTGGTAATGTGTAGAAAAAACCGCAGAAAATCTTACGTTTAAAACATTTGTTTTCGAAATGACGTAACTGCAAATCGTCACAATGGACGCATTTCTATCGGAAACGTTTACATTTATCTTCTGGCAGTTAAAGTCGCGTGATGAGCCATGCGGGTGCACCATTCTGTACGTAATTTAAGCATCTAAGTTGTTGCAGTCGACAAGTAAGGAGCACAGCAAGTCAAGTTTTAGTTTTTGAAAACTCAATTTTTGGCCGCATTTGCTGCCTTGTAGTTGACCTAGGACCTTATGATTTGGCACGAACCGAGCTCTGGCAGCCACATTACACAAGAAAAAGCCAGAAGTGGTAATGTGTAGGAAAAACCGCAAAAAATCTTACGTTTAATACATTTGTTTTCGAAATGACGTAACTGCAAATCGTCACAATGGACGCATTTCTATAGGAAACGTTTACATTTATCTTCTGGCAGTTAAAGTCGCGTGATGAGTCTTGAGGGCGCACCACTCTGTACGTAATTTAAGCATCTGAGTTGTTGCAGTCGACAAGTAAGGAGCACAGCAAGTCAAGTTTTAGTTTTTGAAAACTCAATTTTTGGCCGCTTTTGCCGCCTTGTAGTTGACCTAGGACCTTAAGATTTGGCACGAACCGAGCTCTGGCAGCCACATAACACAAGAAAAAGCCAGAAGTGGTAATGTGTAGAAAAAACCGCAGAAAATCTTACGTTTAATACATTTGTTTTCGAAATGACGTAACTGCAAATCGTCACAATGGACGCATTTCTATCGGAAACGTTTACATTTATCTTCTGGCAGTTAATGTCGCGTGATGAGCCTTGCGGGTTTACCACCCTGTACGTAATTTAAGCATCTAAGTTGTTGCAGTCGACAAGTAAGGAGCACAGCAAGTAAAATTTTAGTTTTTGAAAACTCAAATTTTGGCCGCTTTTGCCGCCTTGTAGTTGACCTAGGACCTTAAGATTTGGCACGAACCGAGATCTGGCAGCCACATTACACAAGAAAAAGCCAGAAGTGGTAATGTGTAGAAAAAACCGCAGAAAATCTTACGTTTAATACATTTGTTTTTGAAATGACGTAACTGCAAATCGTCACAATGGACGCATTTCTATCGGAAACGTTTACATTTATCTTCTGGCAGTTAAAGTCGCGTGATGAGCCTTGAGGGCGCACCACTCTGTACGTAATTTAAGCATCTGAGTTGTTGCAGTCGACAAGTAAGGAGCACAGCAAGTCAAGTTTTAGTTTTTGAAAACTCAATTTTTGGCCGCTTTTGCTGCCTTGTAGTTGACCTATGACCTTATGATTTGGCACGAACCGAGCTCTGGCAGCCACATTACACAAGAAAAAGCCAGAAGTGGTAATGTGTAGAAAAAACCGCAGAAAATCATACGTTTAATACATTTGTTTTCGAAATGACGTAACTGCAAATCGTCACAATGGACGCATTTCTATCGGAAACGTTTACATTTATCTTCTGGCAGTTAATGTCGCGTGATGAGCCTTGCGGGTGCACCACCCTGTACGTAATTTAAGCATCTAAGTTGTTGCAGTCGAAAAGTAAGGAGCACAGCAAGTAAAATTTTAGGTTTTGAAAACTCAAATTTTGGCCGCTTTTGCCGCCTTGTAGTTGACCTAGGACCTTAAGATTTGGCACGAACCGAGATCTGGCAGCCACATTACACAAGAAAAAGCCAGAAGTGGTAATGTGTAGAAAAAACCGCAGAATATCTTACGTTTAATACATTTGTTTTCGAAATGACGTAACTGCGAATCGTCACAATGGACGCATTTCTATCGGAAACGTTTACATTTATCTTCTGGCAGTTAAAGTCGCGTGATGAGCCTTGCGGGTGCACCACCCTGTACGTAATTTAAGCATCTAAGTTGTTGCAGTCGACAAGTAAGGAGCACAGCAAGTCAAGTTTTAGTTTTTGAAAACTCAATTTTTGGCCGCATTTGCTGCCTTGTAGTTGACCTAGGACCTTATGATTTGGCACGAACCGAGCTCTGGCAGCCACATTACACAAGAAAAGGCCAGAAGTGGTAATGTGTAGGAAAAACCGCAGAAAATCTTACGTTTAATACATTTGTTTTTGAAATGACGTAACTGCAAATCGTCACAATGGACGCATTTCTATCGGAAACGTTTACATTTATCTTCTGGCAGTTAATGTCGCGTGATGAGCCTTGCGGGTGCACCACCCTGTACGTAATTTAAGCATCTAAGTTGTTGCAGTCGACAAGTAAGGAGCACAGCAAGTAAAATTTTAGTTTTTGAAAACTCAAATTTTGGCCGCTTTTGCCGCCTTGTAGTTGACCTAGGACCTTAAGATTTGGCACGAACCGAGCTCTGGCAGCCACATTACACAAGAAAAAGCCAGAAGTGGTAATGTGTAGAAAAAAACGCAGAAAATCTTACGTTTAATACATTTGTTTTCGAAATGACGTAACTGCAAATCGTCACAATCGACGCATTTCTATCGGAAACGTTTACTTTTATCTTCTGGCAGTTAATGTCGCGTGATGAGCCTTGCGGGTGCACCACCCTGTACGTAATTTAAGCATCTAAGTTGTTGCAGTCGAAAAGTAAGGAGCACAGCAAGTAAAATTTTAGTTTTTGAAAACTCAAATTTTGGGCGACTTTGCCGCCTTGTAGTTGACCTAGGACCTTAAGATTTGGCACGAACCGAGATCTGGCAGCCACATTACACAAGAAAAAGCCAGAAGTGGTAATGTGTAGAAAAAACCGCAGAAAATCTTACGTTTAATACATTTGTTTTCGAAATGACGTAACTGCAAATCGTCACAATGGACGCATTTCTATCGGAAACGTTTACATTTATCTTCTGGCAGTTAAAGTCGCGTGATGAGCCTTGCGGGTGCACCACCCTGTACGTAATTTAAGCATTTAAGTTGTTGCAGTCGACAAGTAAGGAGCACAGCAAGTCAAGTTTTAGTTTTTGAAAACTCAATTTTTGGCCGCATTTGCTGCCTTGTAGTTGACCTACGACCTTATGATTTGGCACGAACCGAGCTCTGGCAGCCACATTACACAAGAAAAGGCCAGAAGTGGTAATGTGTAGGAAAAACCGCAGAAAATCTTACGTTTAATACATTTGTTTTTGAAATGACGTAACTGCAAATCGTCACAATGGACGCATTTCTATCGGAAACGTTTACATTTATCTTCTGGCAGTTAATGTCGCGTGATGAGCCTTGCGGGTGCACCACCCTGTACGTAATTTAAGCATCTAAGTTGTTGCAGTCGACAAGTAAGGAGCACAGCAAGTAAAATTTTAGTTTTTGAAAACTCAAATTTTGGCCGCTTTTGCCGCCTTGTAGTTGACCTAGGACCTTAAGATTTGGCACGAACCGAGCTCTGGCAGCCACATTACACAAGAAAAAGCCAGAAGTGGTAATGTGTAGAAAAAACCGCAGAAAATCTTACGTTTAATACATTTGTTTTCGAAATGACGTAACTGCAAATCGTCACAATCGACGCATTTCTATCGGAAACGTTTACTTTTATCTTCTGGCAGTTAATGTCGCGTGATGAGCCTTGCGGGTGCACCACCCTGTACGTAATTTAAGCATCTAAGTTGTTGCAGTCGAAAAGTAAGGAGCACAGCAAGTAAAATTTTAGTTTTTGAAAACTCAAATTTTGGGCGACTTTGCCGCCTTGTAGTTGACCTAGGACCTTAAGATTTGGCACGAACCGAGATCTGGCAGCCACATTACACAAGAAAAAGCCAGAAGTGGTAATGTGTAGAAAAAACCGCAGAAAATCTTACGTTTAATACATTTGTTTTTGAAATGACGTAACTGCAAATCGTCACAATGGACGCATTTCTATCGGAAACGTTTACATTTATCTTCTGGCAGTTAAAGTCGCGTGATGAGTCTTGAGGGCGCACCACTCTGTACGTAATTTAAGCATCAAAGTTGTTGCAGTCGACAAGTAAGGAGCACAGCAAGTCAAGTTTTAGTTTTTGAAAACTCAATTTTTGGCCGCTTTTGCTGCCTTGTAGTTGACCTAGGACCTTAAGATTTGGCACGAACCGAGCTCTGGCAGCCACATTACACAAGAAAAAGCCAGAAGTGGTAATGTGTAGAAAAAACCGCAGAAAATCTTACGTTTAATACATTTGTTTTCGAAATGACGTAACTGCAAATCGTCACAATGGACGCATTTCTATCGGAAACGTTTACATTTATATTCTGGCAGTTAATGTCGCGTGATGAGCCTTGCGGGTGCACCACCCTGTACGTAATTTAAGCATCTAAGTTGTTGCAGTCGACATGTAAGGAGCACAGCAAGTCAAGTTTTAGTTTTTGAAAACTCAATTTTTGGCCGCTTTTGGTGCCTTGTAGTTGACCTAGGACCTTAAGATTTGGCACGAACCGAGCTCTGGCAGCCACATAACACAAGAAAAAGGCAGAAGTGGTAATGTGTAGAAAAAACCGCAGAAAATCGTACGTTTAATACATTTGTTTTTGAAATGACGTAACTGCAAATCGTCACAATGGACGCATTTCTATCGGAAACGTTTACATTTATCTTCTGGCAGTTAATGTCGCGTGATGAGCCTTGCGGGTGCACCACCCTGTACGTAATTTAAGCATCTAAGTTGTTGCAGTCGACATGTAAGGAGCACAGCAAGTCAAGTTTTAGTTTTTGAAAACTCAAATTTTGGCCGCTTTTGCCGCCTTGTAGTTGACCTAGGACCTTAAGATTTGGCACGAAACGAGCTCTGGCAGCCACATTACACAAGAGAAATATAGAAGTGGTAATGTGTAGAAAAAACCGCAAAATCTTACGTTTAAAACATTTGTTTTCGAAATGACGTAACTGCAAATCGTCACAATGGACGCATTTCTATCGGAAACGTTTACATTTATCTTCTGGCAGTTAAAGTCGCGTGATGAGCCTTGCGGGTGCACCATTCTGTACGTAGTTTAAGCATCTAAGTTGTTGCAGTCGACAAGTAAGGAGCACAGCAAGTCAAGTTTTAGTTTTTGAAAACTCAATTTTTGGCCGCATTTGCTGCCTTGTAGTTGACCTAGGACCTTATGATTTGGCACGAACCGAGCTCTGGCAGCCACATTACACAAGAAAAAGCCAGAAGTGGTAATGTGTAGGAAAAACCGCAGAAAATCTTACGTTTAATACATTTGTTTTTGAAATGACGTAACTGCAAATCGTCACAATGGACGCATTTCTAACGGAAACGTTTACATTTATCTTCTGGCAGTTAATGTCGCGTGATGAGCCTTGCGGGTGCACCACCCTGTACGTAATTTAAGCATCTAAGTTGTTGCAGTCGACAAGTAAGGAGCACAGCAAGTAAAATTTTAGTTTTTGAAAACTCAAATTTTGGCCGCTTTTGCCGCCTTGTACTTGACCTAGGACCTTAAGATTTGGCACGAACCGAGATCTGGCAGCAACATTACACAAGAAAAAGCCAGAAGTGGTAATGTGTAGAAAAAACCGCAGAAAATCTTACGTTTAATACATTTGTTTTCGAAATGACGTAACTGCAAATAGTCACAATGGACGCATTTCTCTCGGAAACGTTTACATTTATCTTCTGGCAGTTAAAGTCGCGTGATGAGTCTTGCGGGTGCACCACCCTGTACGTAATTTAAACATCTAAGTTGTTGCAGTCGACAAGTAAGGAGCACAGCAAGTCAAGTTTTAGTTTTTGAAAACTCAATTTTTGGCCACATTTGCTGCCTTGTAGTTGACCTAGGACCATAAGATTTGGCACGAACCGAGCTCTGGCAGCCACATTACACAAGAAAAAGCCAGAAGTGGTAATGTGTAGAAAAAACCGCAGAAAATCTTACGTTTAATACATTTGTTTTCGAAATGACGTAACTGCGAATCGTCACAATGGACGCATTTCTATCGGAAACGTTTACATTTATCTTCTGGCAGTTAATGTCGCGTGATGAGCCTTGCGGGTTCACTACCCTGTACGTAATTTAAGCATCTAAGTTGTTGCAGTCGAAAAGTAAGGAGCACAGCAAGTAAAATTTTAGTTTTTGAAAACTCAAATTTTGGCCGCTTTTGCCGCCTTGTAGTTGACCTAGGACCTTAAGATTTGGCACGAACCGAGATCTGGCAGCCACATTACACAAGAAGAAGCCAGAAGTGGTAATGTGTAGAAAAAACCGCAGAAAATCGTACGTTTAATACATTTGATTTCGAAATGACGTAACTGCAAATCGTCACAATGGACGCATTTCAATCGGAAACGTTTACATTTATCTTCTGGCAGTTAATGTCGCGTGATGGGCCTTGCGGGCGCACCACTCTGTACGTAATTTAAGCAAATAAATTGTTGCAGTCGACATGTAAGGAGCACAGCAAGTCGTCTTAGTTTTTGAAAACTCAATTTTAGGCCGCTTTTGCTGCCTTGTAGTTGACCTACGACCTTAAGACTTAGCACGAACCGAGCTCTGGCAGCCACATTACACAAGAAAAAGCCAGAAGTGGTAATATGTAGAAAAAATGTAGAAAATCTTACGTTTAATACTTTAGTTTTTGAAATGACGTAAATCCTAATCGTCACAATGGACGCATTTCTATCGGAAACGTTTACATTTATCTTCTGGCAGTTAAAGTCGCGTGATGAGCCTTGCGGGTGCACCATTCTGTACGTAGTTTAGGCATCTAAGTTGTTGCAGTCGACAAGTAAGGAGCACAGCAAGTCAAGTTTTAGTTTTTGAAAACTCAATTTTTGGCCGCATTTGCTGCCTTGTAGTTGACCTAGGACCTTATGATTTGGCACGAACCGAGCTCTGGCAGCCACATTACACAAGAAAAAGCCAGAAGTGGTAATGTGTAGGAAAAACCGCAGAAAATCTTACGTTTAATACATTTGTTTTTGAAATGACGTACCTGCAAATCGTCACAATGGACGCATTTCTATCGGAAACGTTTACATTTATCTTCTGGCAGTTAATGTCGCGTGATGAGCCTTGCGGGTGCACCACCCTGTACGTAGTTTAAGCATCTAAGTTGTTGCAGTCGACAAGTAAGGAGCACAGCAAGTAAAATTTTAGGTTTTGAAAACTCAAATTTTGGCCGCTTTTGCCGCCTTGTAGTTGACCTAGGACCTTAAGATTTGGCACGAACCGAGATCTGGCAGCCACATTACACAAGAAAAAGCCAGAAGTGGTAATGTGTAGAAAAAACCGCAGAAAATCTTACGTTTAATACATTTGTTTTCGAAATGACGTAACTGCAAATCGTCACAATGGACGCATTTCTATCGGAAACGTTTACATTTATCTTCTGGCAGTTAAAGTCGCGTGATGAGTTTTGAGGGCGCACCACCCTGTACGTAATTTAAGCATCTAAGTTGTTGCAGTCGACAAGTAAGGAGCACAGCAAGTCAAGTTTTAGTTTTTGAAAACTCAATTTTTGGCCGCTTTTGCTGCCTTGTAGTTGACCTAGGACCATAAGATTTGGCACGAACCGAGCTCTTGCAGCCACATTACACAACAAAAAGCCAGAAGTGGTAATGTGTAGAAAAAACCGCAGAAAATCTTACGTTTAATACATTTGTTTTCGAAATGACGTAACTGCAAATCGTCACAATGGACGCATTTCTATCGGAAACGTTTACATTTATCTTCTGGCAGTTAATGTCGCGTGATGAGCCATGCGGGTGCACTACCCTGTACGTAATTTAAGCATCTAAGTTGTTGCAGTCGAAAAGTAAGGAGCACAGCAAGTAAAATTTTAGTTTTTGAAAGCTCAAATTTTGGCCGCTTTTGCCGCCTTGTAGTTGACCTAGGACCTTAAGATTTGGCACGAAACGAGCTCTGGCAGCCACATTACACAAGAGAAATATAGAAGTGGTAATGTGTAGAAAAAACCGCAGAAAATCTTACGTTTAAAACATTTGTTTTCGAAATGACGTAACTGCAAATCGTCACAATGGACGCATTTCTATCGGAAACGTTTACATTTATCTTCTGGCAGTTAAAGTCGCGTGATGAGCCTTGCAAGTGCACCATTCTGTACGTAGTTTAAGCATCTAAGTTGTTGCAGTCGACAAGTAAGGAGCACAGCAAGTCAAGTTTTAGTTTTTGAAAACTCAATTTTTGGCCGCATTTGCTGCCTTGTAGTTGACCTAGGACCTAATGATTTGGCACGAACCGAGCTCTGGCAGCCACATTACACAAGAAAAAGCCAGAAGTGGTAATGTGTAGGAAAAACCGCAGAAAATCTTACGTTTAATACATTTGTTTTTGAAATGACGTAACTGCAAATCGTCACAATGGACGCATTTCTATCGGAAACGTTTACATTTATCTTCTGGCAGTTAATGTCGCGTGATGAGCCTTGCGGGTGCACCACCCTGTACGTAATTTAAGCATCTAAGTTCTTGCAGTCGACAAGTAAGGAGCACAGCATGTAATACTTTAGTTTTTGAAAACTCAAATTTTGGCCGCTTTTGCCGCCTTGTAGTTGACCTAGGACCTTAAGATTTGGCACGAACCGAGATCTGGCAGCCACATTACACAAGAAAAAGCCAGAAGTGGTAATGTGTAGAAAAAACCGCAGAAAATCTTACGTTTAATACATTTGTTTTCGAAATGACGTAACTGCAAATCGTCACAATGGACGCAGTTCTATCGGAAACGTTTACATTTATCTTCTGGCAGTTAAAGTCGCGTGATGAGTCTTGAGGGCGCACCACCCTGTACGTAATTTAAGCATCTAAGTTGTTGCAGTCGACAAGTAAGGAGCACAGCAAGTCAAGTTTTAGTTTTTGAAAACTCAATTTTTGGCCGCTTTTGCTGCCTTGTAGTTGACCTAGGACCATAAGATTTGGCTCGAACCGAGATCTGGCAGCCACATTACACAAGAAAAAGCCAGAAGTGGTAATGTGTAGAAAAAACCGCAGAAAATCTTACGTTTAATACATTTGTTTTCGAAATGACGTAACTGCAAATCGTCACAATGGACGCATTTCTATCGGAAACGTTTACATTTATCTTCTGGCAGTTAATGTCGCGTGATGAGCCTTGCGGGTGCACTACCCTGTACGTAATTTAAGCATCTAAGTTGTTGCAGTCGAAAAGTAAGGAGCACAGCAAGTAAAATTTTAGTTTTTGAAAACTCAAATTTTGGCCGCTTTTGCCGCCTTGTAGTTGACCTACGACCTTAAGATTTGGCACGAACCGAGATCTGGCAGCCACATTACACAAGAAGAAGCCAGAAGTGGTAATGTGTAGAAAAAACCGCAGAAAATCTTTCGTTTAATACATTTGTTTTCGAAATGACGTAACTGCAAATCGTCACAATGGACGCATTTCTATCGGAAACGTTTACATTTATCTTCTGGCAGTTAAAGTCGCGTGATGAGCCTTGCGGGTGCACCACCCTGTACGTAATTTAAGCATCTAAGTTGTTGCAGTCGACAAGTAAGGAGCACAGCAAGTCAAGTTTTAGTTTTTGAAAACTCAATTTTTGGCCGCATTTGCTGCCTTGTAGTTGACCTAGGACCTTATGATTTGGCACGAACCGAGCTCTGGCAGCCACATTACACAAGAAAAAGCCAGAAGTGGTAATGTGTAGGAAAAACCGCAGAAAATCTTACGTTTAATACATTTGTTTTTGAAATGACGTAACTGCAAATCGTCACAATGGACGCATTTCTATCGGAAACGTTTACATTTATCTTCTGGCAGTTAATGTCGCGTGATGAGCCTTGCGGGTGCACCACCCTGTACGTAATTTAAGCATCTAAGTTGTTGCAGTCGACATGTAAAGAGCACAGCAAGTCAAGTTTTAGTTTCTGAAAACTCAATTTTTGGCCGCTTTTGCTGCCTTGTAGTTGACCTAGGACCTTAAGATTTGGCACGAACCGAGCTCTGGCAGCCACATTTCACAAGAAAAAGCCAGAAGTGGTAATGTGTAGAAAAAACCGCAGAAAATCGTACGTTTAATACATTTGATTTCGAAATGACGTAACTGCAAATCGTCACAATGGACGCATTTCAATCGGAAACGTTTACATTTATCTTCTGGCAGTTAATGTCGCGTGATGGGCCTTGCGGGCGCACCACTCTGTACTTAATTTAAGCAAATAAATTGTTGCAGTCGACATGTAAGGAGCACAGCAAGTCAAGTCTTAGTTTTTGAAAACTCAATTTTAGGCCGCTTTTGCTGCCTTGTAGTTGACCTACGACCTTAAGACTTAGCACGAACCGAGCTCTGGCAGCCACATTACAAAAGAAAAAGCCAGAAGTGGTAATATGTAGAAAAAATGTAGGAAATCTTACGTTTAATACTTTAGTTTTTGAAGTGACGTAAATCCTAATCGTCACAATGGACGCATTTCTATCGGAAACGTTTACATTTATCTTCTGGCAGTTAAAGTCGCGTGATGAGTCTTGAGGGCGCACCACTCTGTACGTAATTTAAGCATCTAAGTTGTTGCAGTCGACAAGTAAGGAGCACAGCAAGTCAAGTTTTAGTTTTTGAAAACTCAATTTTTGGCCGCTTTTGCTCCCTTGTAGTTGACCTAGGACCTTAAGATTTGGCACGAACCGAGCTCTGGCAGCCACATAACACAAGAAAAAGCCAGAAGTGGTAATGTGTAGAAAAAACCGCAGAAAATCTTACGTTTAATACATTTGTTTTCGAAATGACGTAACTGCAAATCGTCACAATGGACGCATTTCTATAGGAAACGTTTACATTTATCTTCTGGCAGTTAAAGTCGCGTGATGAGTCTTGAGGGCGCACCACTCTGTACGTAATTTAAGCATCTAAGTTGTTGCAGTCGACAAGTAAGGAGCACAGCAAGTCAAGTTTTAGTTTTTGAAAACTCAATTTTTGGCCGCTTTTGCTTCCTTGTAGTTGACCTAGGACCTTAAGATTTGGCACGAACCGAGCTCTGGCAGCCACATAAAACAAGAAAAAGCCAGAAGTGGTAATGTGTAGAAAAAACCGCAGAAAATCTTACGTTTAATACATTTGATTTCGAAATGACGTAACTGCAAATCGTCACAATGGACGCATTTCAATCGGAAACGTTTACATTTATCTTCTGGCAGTTAATGTCGCGTGATGGGCCTTGCGGGCGCACCACTCTGTACGTAATTTAAGCATCTAAGTTGTTGTAGTCGACATGTAAGGAGCACAGCAAGTCAAGTTTTAGTTTTTGAAAACTCAATTTTTGGCCGCTTTTGCTGCCTTGTAGTTGACCTAGGACCTTAAGATTTGGCACGAAACGAGCTCTGCCAGCCACATTACACAAGAGAAATCCAGAAGTGGTAATGTGTAGAAAAAACCGCAGAAAATCTTATGTTTAATACATTTGTTTTTGAAATGACGTAACTGCAAATCGTCACAATGGACGCATTTCTATCGGAAACGTTTACATTTATCTTCTGGCAGTTAAAGTCGCGTGATGAGTCTTGAGGGCGCACCACTCTGTACGTAATTTAAGCATCTAAGTTGTTGCAGTCGACAAGTAAGGAGCACAGCAAGTCAAGTTTTAGTTTTTGAAAACTCAATTTTTGGCCGCTTTTGCTTCCTTGTAGTTGACCTAGGACCTTAAGATTTGGCACGAACCGAGCTCTGGCAGCCACATTACACAAGAAAAAGCCAGAAGTGGTAATGTGTAGAAAAAACCGCAGAAAATCTTACGTTTAATACATTTGTTTTCGAAATGACGTAACTGCAAATCGTCACAATGGACGCATTTCTATCGGAAACGTTTACATTTATCTTCTGGCAGTTAAAGTCGCGTGATGAGCCTTGCGGGTGCACCATTCTGTACGTAATTTAAGCATCTAAGTTGTTGCAGTCGACAAGTAAAGAGCACAGCAAGTCAAGATTTAGTTTTTGAAAACTCAATTTTTGGCCGCATTTGCTGCCTTGTAGTTGACCTAGGACCTTAAGATTTGGCACGAACCGAGGTCTGGCAGCCACATAACACAAGAAAAAGCCAGAAGTGGTAATGTGTAGAAAAAACCGCAGAAAATCGTACGTTTAATACACTTGTTTTCGAAATGACGTAACTGCAAATCGTCACAATGGACGCATTTCTATCGGAAACGTTTACATTTATCTTCTGGCAGTTAATTTCGCGTGATGAGCATTGCGGGTGCACCACCCTGTACGTAATTTAAGTATCGAAGTTGTTGCAGTCGACAAGTAAGGAGCACAGCAAGTAAAATTTTAGTTTTTGAAAACTCAAATTTTGGCCGCTTTTGCCGCCTTGTAGTTGACCTAGGACCTTAAGATTTGGCACGAACCGAGATCTGGCAGCCACATTACACAAGAAAAAGCCAGAAGTGGTAATGTGTAGAAAAAACCGCAGAAAATCTTACGTTTAATACATTTGTTTTCGAAATGACGTAACTGCAAATCGTCACAATGGACGCATTTCTATCGGAAACGTTTACATTTATCTTCTGGCAGTTAAAGTCGCGTGATGAGCCTTGCGGGTGCACCAACCTGTACGTAATTTAAGCATCTAAGTTGTTGCAGTCGACAAGTAAGGAGCACAGCAAGTAAAATTTTAGTTTTTGAAAACTCAAATTTTGGTCGCTTTTGCTGCCTTGTAGTTGACCTAGGACCTTAAGATTTGTCACGAACCGAGATCTGGCAGCCACATTACACAAGAAAAAGCCAGAAGTGGTAATGTGTAGAAAAAACCGCAGAAAATCTTACGTTTAATACATTTGTTTTCGAAATGACGTAACTGCAAATCGTCACAATGGACGCATTTCTATCGGAAACGTTTACATTTATCTTCTGGCAGTTAAAGTCGCGTGATGAGCCTTGCGGGTGCACCACCCTGTACGAAATTTAAGCATCTAAGTTGTTGCAGTCGACAAGTAAGGAGCACAGCAAGTAAAATTTTAGTTTTTGAAAACTCAAATTTTGGCCGCTTTTGCTGCCTTGTAGTTGACCTAGGACCTTAAGATTTGTCACGAACCGAGATCTGGCAGCCACATAACACAAGAAAAAGCCAGAAGTGGTAATGTGTAGAAAAAACCGCAGAAAATCGTACGTTTAATACATTTGTTTTCGAAATGACGTAACTGCAAATAGTCACAATGGACGCATTTCTCTCGGAAACGTTTACATTTATCTTCTGGCAGTTAAAGTCGCGTGATGAGCCTTGCGGGTGCACCACCCTGTACGTAATTTAAGCATTTAAATTGTTCCAGTTGATAAGTAAGGAGCACAGCAAGTCAAGTTTTAGTTTTTGAAAACTCAATTTTTTGCCGCTTTTGCTGCCTTGTAGTTGATCTAGGACCTTATGATTTGGCACGAACCGAGCTCTGGCAGCCACATTACACAAGAAAAAGCCAGAAGTGGTAATGTGTAGGAAAAACTGCAGAAAATCTTACGTTTAATACATTTGTTTTCGAAATGACGTAACTCCAAATCGTCACAATGGACGCATTTCAATCGGAAACGTTTACATTTATCTTCTGGCAGTTAATGTCGCGTGATGGGGCTTGCGGGCGCACGACCCTGTACGTAATTTAAGCATCTAAGTTGTTGCAGTCGACAAGTAAGGAGCACAGCAAGTAAAATTTTAGTTCTTGAAAACTCAAATTTTGGCCGCTTTTGCCGCCTTGTAGTTGACCTAGGACCTTAAGATTTGGCACGAACCGAGATCTGGCAGCCACATTACACAAGAAAAAGCCAGAAGTGGTAATGTGTAGAAAAAACCGCAGAAAATCTTACGTTTAATACATTTGTTTTCGAAATGACGTAACTGCAAATCGTCACAATGGACGCATTTCTATCGGAAACGCTTACATTTATCTTCTGGCAGTTAAAGTCGCGTGATGAGCCTTGCGGGTGCACCACCCTGTACGTAATTTAAGCATCTAAGTTGTTGCAGTCGACAAGTAAGGAGCACAGCAAGTAAAATTTTAGTTTTTGAAAACTCAAATTTTGGCCGCTTTTGCTGCCTTGTAGTTGACCTAGGACCTTAAGATTTGTCACGAACCGAGATCTGGCAGCCACATAACACAAGAAAAAGCCAGAAGTGGTAATATGTAGTAAAAACCGCAGAAAATCGTACGTTTAATACATTTGTTTTCGAAATGACGTAACTGCAAATCGTCACTATGGACGCATTTCTATCGGAAACGTCTACATTTATCTTCTGGCAGTTAAAGTCGCGTGATGAGTCTTGAGGGCGCACCACTCTCTACGTAATTTAAGCATCTAAGTTGTTGCAGTCGACAAGTAAAGAGCACAGCAAGTCAAGTTTTAGTTTTTGAAAACTCAATTTTTGGCCGCTTTTGCTGCCTTGTAGTTGACCTAGGACCTTAAGATTTGGCACGAACCGAGCTCTGGCAGCCACATAACACAAGAAAAAGCCAGAAGTGGTAATGTGTAGAAAAAACCGCAGAAAATCGTACGTTTAATACATTTGTTTTCGAAATGACGTAACTGCAAATCGTCACAATGGACGCATTTCTATCGGAAACGTTTACATTTATCTTCTGGCAGTTAATGTCGCGTGATGAGCCTTGCGGGTGCACCACCCTGTACGTAATTTAAGCATCTAAGTTGTTGCAGCCGACAAGTAAGGAGCACAGCAAGTAAAATTTTAGTTTTTGAAAACTCAAATTTTGGCCGCTTTTGCCGCCTTGTAGTTGACCTAGGACCTTAAGATTTGGCACGAACCGAGATCTGGCAGCCACATTACACAAGAAAAAGCCAGAAGTGGTAATGTGTAGAAAAAACCGCAGAAAATCTTACGTTTAATACATTTGTTTTCGAAATGACGTAACTGCAAATCGTCACAATGGACGCATTTCTATAGGAAACGTTTACATTTATCTTCTGGCAGTTAAAGTCGCGTGATGAGGCTTGCGGGTGCACCACCCTGTACGTAATTTAAGCATCTAAGTTGTTGCAGTCGACAAGTAAGGAGCACAGCAAGTAAAATTTTAGTTTTTGAAAACTCAAATTTTGGCCGCTTTTGCTGCCTTGTAGTTGACCTAGGACCTTAAGATTTGGCACGAACCGAGATCTGGCAGCCACATTACACAAGAAAAAGCCAGAAGTGGTAATATGAAGTAAAAACCGCAGAAAATCGTACGTTTAATACATTTGTTTTCGAAATGACGTAACTGCAAATCGTCACTATGGACGCATTTCTATCGGAAACGTCTACATTTATCTTCTGGCAGTTAAAGTCGCATGATGAGTCTTGAGGGCGCACCACTCTCTACGTAATTTAACCATCTAAGTTGTTGCAGTCGACAAGTAAAGAGCACAGCAAGTCAAGTTTTAGTTTTTGAAAACTCAATTTTTGGCCGCTTTTGCTGCCTTGTAGTTGACCTAGGACCTTAAGATTTGGCACGAACCGAGCTCTGGCAACCACATAACACAAGAAAAAGCCAGAAGTGGTAATGTGTAGAAAAAACCGCAGAAAATCGTACGTTTAATACATTTGTTTTCGAAATGACGTAACTGCAAATCGTCACAATGGACGCATTTCTATCGGAAACGTTTACATTTATCTTCTGGCAGTTAATGTCGCGTGATGAGCCTTGCGGGTGCACCACCCAGTACGTAATTTAAGCATCTAAGTTGTTGCAGCCGACAAGTAAGGAGCACAGCAAGTAAAATTTTAGTTTTAGAAAACTCAAATTTTGGCCGCTTTTGCTGCCTTGTAGTTGACCTAGGACCTTAAGATTTGGCACGAACCGAGATCTGGCAGCCACATTACACAAGAAAAAGCCAGAAGTGGTAATTTGTAGTAAAAACCGCAGAAAATCGTACGTTTAATACATTTGTTTTCGAAATGACGTAACTGCAAATCGTCACTATGGACGCATTTCTATCGGAAACGTCTACATTTATCTTCTGGCAGTTAAAGTCGCGTGATGAGTCTTGAGGGCGCACCACTCTCTACGTAATTTAAGCATCTAAGTTGTTGCAGTCGACAAGTAAAGAGCACAGCAAGTCAAGTTTTAGTTTTTGAAAACTCAATTTTTGGCCGCTTTTGCTGCCTTGTAGTTGACCTAGGACCTTAAGATTTGGCACGAACCGAGCTCTGGCAGCCACATAACACAAGAAAAAGCCAGAAGTGGTAATGTGTAGAAAAAACCGCAGAAAATCGTACGTTTAATACATTTGTTTTCGAAATGACGTAACTGCAAATCGTCACAATGGACGCATTTCTATCGGAAACGTTTACATTTATCTTCTGGCAGTTAATGTCGCGTGATGAGCCTTGCGGGTGCACCACCCTGTACGTAATTTAAGCATCTAAGTTGTTGCAGCCGACAAGAAAGGAGCACAGCAAGTAAAATTTTAGTTTTTGAAAACTCAAATTTTGGCCGCTTTTGCCGCCTTGTAGTTGACCTAGGACCTTAAGATTTGGCACGAACCGAGATCTGGCAGCCACATTACACAAGAAAAAGCCAGAAGTGGTAATGTGTAGAAAAAAACGCAGAAAATCTTACGTTTAAAACATTTGTTTTCGAAATGACGTAACTGCAAATCGTCACAATGGACGCATTTCTATCGGAAACGTTTACATTTATCTTCTGGCAGTTAAAGTCGCGTGATGAGCCTTGCGGGTGCACCATTCTGTACGTAATTTAAGCATCTAAGTTGTTGCAGTCGACAAGTAAGGAGCACAGCAAGTCAAGTTTTAGTTTTTGAAAACTCAATTTTTGGCCGCATTTGCTGCCTTGTAGTTGACCTCGAACCTTATGATTTGGCACGAACCGAGCTCTGGCAGCCACATTACACAAGAAAAAGCCAGAAGTGGTAATGTGTAGAAAAAACCGCAGAAAATCTTACGTTTAAAACATTTGTTTTCGAAATGACGTAACTGCAAATCGTCACAATGGACGCATTTCTATCGGAAACGTTTACATTTATCTTCTGCCAGTTAAAGTCGCGTGATGAGTCTTGAGGGCGCACCACTCTGTACGTAATTTATGCATCTAAGTTGTTGCAGTCGACAAGTAAAGGGCACAGCAAGTCAAGTTTTAGTTTTTGAAAACTCAATTTTTGGCCGCTTTTGCTGCCTTGTAGTTGACCTAGGACCTTAAGATTTGGCACGAACCGAGCTCTGGCAGCCACATAACACAAGAAAAAGCCAGAAGTGGTAATGTGTAGAAAAAACCGCAGAAAATCGTACGTTTAATACATTTGATTTCGAAATGACGTAACTGCAAATCGTCACAATGGACGCATTTCAATCGGAAACGTTTACATTTATCTTCTGGCAGTTAATGTCGCGTGATGGGCCTTGCGGGCGCACCACTCTGTACGTAAATTAAGCATCTAAGTTGTTGCAGTCGACAAGTAAGGAGCACAGCAAGTCAAGTTTTAGTTTTTGAAAACTCAATTTTTGGCCGCTTTTGCTGCCTTGTAGTTGACCTAGGACCTTAAGATTTGGCACGAAACGAGCTCTGGCAGCCACATTACACAAGAGAAATCCAGAAGTGGTAATCTGTAGAAAAAACCGCAGAAAATCTTACGTTTAATACATTTGTTTTCGAAATGACGTAACTGCAAATCGTCACAATGGACGCATTTCTATCGGAAACGTTTACAGTTATCTTCTGGCAGTTAATGTCGCGTGATGAGCCTTGCGGGTGCACCACCCTGTACGTAAATTAAGCATCTAAGTTGTTGCAGCCGACAAGTAAGGAGCACAGCAAGTAAAATTTTAGTTTTTGAAAACTCAAATTTTGGCCGCTTTTGCCGCCTTGTAGTTGACCTAGGACCTTAAGATTTGGCACGAACCGAGATCTGGCAGCCACATTACACAAGAAAAAGCCAGAAGTGGTAATGTGTAGAAAAAACCGCAGAAAATCTTACGTTTAAAACATTTGTTTTCGAAATGACGTAACTGCAAATCGTCACAATGGACGTATTTCTATCGGAAACGTTTACATTTATCTTCTGGCAGTTAAAGTCGCGTGATGAGTCTTGAGGGCGCACCACTCTGTACGTAATTTATGCATCTAAGTTGTTGCAGTCGACAAGTAAAGGGCACAGCAAGTCAAGTTTTAGTTTTTGAAAACTCAATTTTTGGCCGCTTTTGCTGCCTTGTAGTTGACCTAGGACCTTAAGATTTGGCACGAACCGAGCTCTGGCAGCCACATAACACAAGAAAAAGCCAGAAGTGGTAATGTGTAGAAAAAACCGCAGAAAATCGTACGTTTAATACATTTGATTTCGAAATGACGTAACTGCAAATCGTCACAATGGACGCATTTCAATCGGAAACGTTTACATTTATCTTCTGGCAGTTAATGTCGCGTGATGGGCCTTGCGGGCGCACCACTCTGTACGTAAATTAAGCATCTAAGTTGTTGCAGTCGACAAGTAAGGAGCACAGCAAGTCAAGTTTTAGTTTTTGAAAACTCAATTTTTGGCCGCTTTTGCTGCCTTGTAGTTGACCTAGGACCTTAAGATTTGGCACGAAACGAGCTCTGGCAGCCACATTACACAAGAGAAATCCAGAAGTGGTAATCTGTAGAAAAAACCGCAGAAAATCTTACGTTTAATACATTTGTTTTCGAAATGACGTAACTGCAAATCGTCACAATGGACGCATTTCTATCGGAAACGTTTACATTTATCTTCTGGCAGTTAATGTCGGGTGATGAGCCTTGCGGGTGCACCACCCTGTACGTAATTTAAGCATCTAAGTTGTTGCAGCCGACAAGTAAGGAGCACAGCAAGTAAAATTTTAGTTTTTGAAAACTCAAATTTTGGCCGCTTTTGCCGCCTTGTAGTTGACCTAGGACCTTAAGATTTGGCACGAACCGAGATCTGGTAGCCACATTACACAAGAAAAAGCCAGAAGTGGTAATGTGTAGAAAAAACCGCAGAAAATCTTACGTTAATACATTTGTTTTCGAAATGACGTAACTGCAAATCGTCACAATGGACGCATTTCTATAGGAAACGTTTACATTTATCTTCTGGCAGTGAAAGTCGCGTGATGAGCCTTGCGGGTGCACCACCCTGTACGTAATTTAAGCATCTAAGTTGTTGCAGTCGACAAGTAAGGAGCACAGCAAGTAAAATTTTAGTTTTTGAAAACTCAATTTTTGGCCGCATTTGCTGCCTTGTAGTTGACCTCGAACCTTATGATTTGGCACGAACCGAGCTCTGGCAGCCACATTACACAAGAAAAAGCCAGAAGTGGTAATGTGTAGAAAAAACCGCAGAAAATCTTACGTTTAAAACATTTGTTTTCGAAATGACGTAACTGCAAATCGTCACAATGGACGCATTTCTATCGGAAACGTTTACATTTATCTTCTGCCAGTTAAAGTCGCGTGATGAGTCTTGAGGGCGCACCACTCTGTACGTAATTTATGCATCTAAGTTGTTGCAGTCGACAAGTAAAGGGCACAGCAAGTCAAGTTTTAGTTTTTGAAAACTCAATTTTTGGCCGCTTTTGCTGCCTTGTAGTTGACCTAGGACCTTAAGATTTGGCACGAACCGAGCTCTGGCAGCCACATAACACAAGAAAAAGCCAGAAGTGGTAATGTGTAGAAAAAACCGCAGAAAATCGTACGTTTAATACATTTGATTTCGAAATGACGTAACTGCAAATCGTCACAATGGACGCATTTCAATCGGAAACGTTTACATTTATCTTCTGGCAGTTAATGTCGCGTGATGGGCCTTGCGGGCGCACCACTCTGTACGTAAATTAAGCATCTAAGTTGTTGCAGTCGACAAGTAAGGAGCACAGCAAGTCAAGTTTTAGTTTTTGAAAACTCAATTTTTGGCCGCTTTTGCTGCCTTGTAGTTGACCTAGGACCTTAAGATTTGGCACGAACCGAGCTCTGGCAGCCACATTACACAAGAAAAAGCCAGAAGTGGTAATGTGTAGAAAAAACCGCAGAAAATCTTGCGTTTAAAACATTTGTTTTCGAAATGACGTAACTGCAAATCGTCACAATGGACGCATTTCTATCGGAAACGTTTACATTTATCTTCTGGCAGTTAAAGTCGCGTGATGAGCTTTGCGGGTGCACCATTCTGTACGTAATTTAAGCATCTAAGTTGTTGCAGTCGACAAGTAAGGAGCACAGCAAGTCAAGTTTTAGTTTTTGAAAACTCAATTTTTGGCCGCATTTGCTGCCTTGTAGTTGACCTCGAACCTTATGATTTGGCACGAACCGAGCTCTGGCAGCCACATTATACAAGAAAAAGCCAGAAGTGGTAATGTGTAGAAAAAACCGCAGAAAATCTTACGTTTAAAACATTTGTTTTCGAAATGACGTAACTGCAAATCGTCACAATGGACGTATTTCTATCGGAAACGTTTACATTTATCTTCTGGCAGTTAAAGTCGCGTGATGAGTCTTGAGGGCGCACCACTCTGTACGTAATTTATGCATCTAAGTTGTTGCAGACGACAAGTAAAGGGCACAGCAAGTCAAGTTTTAGTTTTTGAAAACTCAATTTTTGGCCGCTTTTGCTGCCTTGTAGTTGACCTAGGACCTTAAGATTTGGCACGAACCGAGCTCTGGCAGCCACATAACACAAGAAAAAGCCAGAAGTGGTAATGTGTAGAAAAAACCGCAGAAAATCGTACGTTTAATACATTTGATTTCGAAATGACGTAACTGCAAATCGTCACAATGGACGCATTTCAATCGGAAACGTTTACATTTATCTTCTGGCAGTTAATGTCGCGTGATGGGCCTTGCGGGCGCACCACTCTGTACGTAAATTAAGCATCTAAGTTGTTGCAGTCGACAAGTAAGGAGCACAGCAAGTCAAGTTTTAGTTTTTGAAAACTCAATTTTTGGCCGCTTTTGCTGCCTTGTAGTTGACCTAGGACCTTAAGATTTGGCACGAAACGAGCTCTGGCAGCCACATTACACAAGAGAAATCCAGAAGTGGTAATCTGTAGAAAAAACCGCAGAAAATCTTACGTTTAATACATTTGTTTTCGAAATGACGTAACTGCAAATCGTCACAATGGACGCATTTCTATCGGAAACGTTTACATTTATCTTCTGGCAGTTAATGTCGGGTGATGAGCCTTGCGGGTGCACCACCCTGTACGTAATTTAAGCATCTAAGTTGTTGCAGCCGACAAGTAAGGAGCACAGCAAGTAAAATTTTAGTTTTTGAAAACTCAAATTTTGGCCGCTTTTGCCGCCTTGTAGTTGACCTAGGACCTTAAGATTTGGCACGAACCGAGATCTGGTAGCCACATTACACAAGAAAAAGCCAGAAGTGGTAATGTGTAGAAAAAACCGCAGAAAATCTTACGTTAATACATTTGTTTTCGAAATGACGTAACTGCAAATCGTCACAATGGACGCATTTCTATTGGAAACGTTTACATTTATCTTCTGGCAGTGAAAGTCGCGTGATGAGCCTTGCGGGTGCACCACCCTGTACGTAATTTAAGCATCTAAGTTGTTGCAGTCGACAAGTAAGGAGCACAGCAAGTAAAATTTTAGTTTTTGAAAACTCAAATTTTGGCCGCTTTTGCTGCCTTGTAGTTGACCTAGGACCTTAAGATTTGGCACGAACCGAGATCTGGCAGCCACATTACACAAGAAAAAGCCAGAAGTGGTAATATGTAGTAAAAACCGCAGAAAATCGTACGTTTAATACATTTGTTTTCGAAATGACGTAACTGCAAATCGTCACTATGGACGCATTTCTATCGGAAACGTCTACATTTATCTTCTGGCAGTTAAAGTCGCGTGATGAGTCTTGAGGGCGCACCACTCTCTACGTAATTTAAGCATCTAAGTTGTTGCAGTCGACAAGTAAAGAGCACAGCAAGTCAAGTTTTAGTTTTTGAAAACTCAATTTTTGGCCGCTTTTGCTGCCTTGTAGTTGACCTAGGACCTTAAGATTTGGCACGAACCGAGCTCTGGCAGCCACATAACACAAGAAAAAGCCAGAAGTGGTAATGTGTAGAAAAAACCGCAGAAAATCGTACGTTTAATACATTTGTTTTCGAAATGACGTAACTGCAAATCGTCACAATGGACGCATTTCTATCGGAAACGTTTACATTTATCTTCTGGCAGTTAATGTCGCGTGATGAGCCTTGCGGGTGCACCACCCTGTACGTAATTTAAGCATCTAAGTTGTTGCAGCCGACAAGTAAGGAGCACAGCAAGTAAAATTTTAGTTTTTGAAAACTCAAATTTTGGCCGCTTTTGCCGCCTTGTAGTTGACCTAGGACCTTAAGATTTGGCACGAACCGAGATCTGGCAGCCACATTACACAAGAAAAAGCCAGAAGTGGTAATGTGTAGAAAAAACCGCAGAAAATCTTACGTTTAAAACATTTGTTTTCGAAATGACGTAACTGCAAATCGTCACAATGGACGCATTTCTATCGGAAACGTTTACATTTATCTTCTGGCAGTTAAAGTCGCGTGATGAGCCTTGCGGGTGCACCATTCTGTACGTAATTTAAGCATCTAAGTTGTTGCAGTCGACAAGTAAGGAGCACAGCAAGTCAAGTTTTAGTTTTTGAAAACTCAATTTTTGGCCGCATTTGCTGCCTTGTAGTTGACCTAGAACCTTATGATTTGGCACGAACCGAGCTCTGGCAGCCACATTACACAAGAAAAAGCCAGAGGTGGTAATGTGTAGAAAAAACCGCAGAAAATCTTACGTTTAAAACATTTGTTTTCGAAATGACGTAACTGCAAATCGTCACAATGGACGCATTTCTATCGGAAACGTTTACATTTATCTTCTGGCAGTTAAAGTCGCGTGATGAGTCTTGAGGGCGCACCACTCTGTACGTAATTTATGCATCTAAGTTGTTGCAGTCGACAAGTAAAGAGCACAGCAAGTCAAGTTTTAGTTTTTGAAAACTCAATTTTTGGCCGCTTTTGCTGCCTTGTAGTTGACCTAGGACCTTAAGATTTGGCACGAACCGAGCTCTGGCAGCCACATAACACAAGAAAAAGCCAGAAGTGGTAATGTGTAGAAAAAACCGCAGAAAATCGTACGTTTAATACATTTGATTTCGAAATGACGTAACTGCAAATCGTCACAATGGACGCATTTCAATCGGAAACGTTTACTTTTATCTTCTGGCAGTTAATGTCGCGTGATGGGCCTTGCGGGCGCACCACTCTGTACGTAAATTAAGCATCTAAGTTGTTGCAGTCGACAAGTAAGGAGCACAGCAAGTCAAGTTTTAGTTTTTGAAAACTCAATTTTTGGCCGCTTTTGCTGCCTTGTAGTTGACCTAGGACCTTAAGATTTGGCACGAAACGAGCTCTGGCAGCCACATTACACAAGAGAAATCCAGAAGTGGTAATCTGTAGAAAAAACCGCAGAAAATCTTACGTTTAAAACATTTGTTTTCGAAATGACGTAACTGCAAATCGTCACAATGGACGCATTTCTATCGGAAACGTTTACATTTATCTTCTGGCAGTTAAAGTCGCGTGATGAGCCTTGCGGGTGCACCATTCTGTACGTAATTTAAGCATCTAAGTTGTTGCAGTCGACAAGTAAGGAGCACAGCAAGTCAAGTTTTAGTTTTTGAAAACTCAATTTTTGGCCGCATTTGCTGCATTGTAGTTGACCTAGAACCTTATGATTTGGCACGAACCGAGCTCTGGCAGCCACATTACACAAGAAAAAGCCAGAAGTGGTAATGTGTAGGAAAAACCGCAGAAAATCTTACGTTTAATACATTTGTTTTTGAAATGACGTAACTGCAAATCGTCACAATGGACGCATTTCTATCGGAAACGTTTACATTTATCTTCTGGCAGTTAATGTCGCGTGATGAGCCTTGCGGGTGCACCACCCTGTACGTAATTTAAGCATCTAAGTTATTGCAGTCGACAAGTAAGGAGCACAGCAAGTAAAATTTTAGTTTTTGAAAACTCAAATTTTGGCCGCTTTTGCCGCCTTGTAGTTGACCTAGGACCTTAAGATTTGGCACGAACCGAGATCTGGCAGCCACATTACAAAAGAAAAAGCCAGAAGTGGTAATGTGTAGAAAAAACCACAGAAAATCTTACGTTTAATACATTTGTTTTCGAAATGACGTAACTGCAAATCGGCACAATGGACGCATTTCTATAGGAAACGTTTACATTTATCTTCTGGCAGTTAAAGTCGCGTGATGAGCCTTGCGGGTGCACCAATGTGTCTGTAATTTAAGCATCTAAGTTGTTGCAGTCGACAAGTAAGGAGCACAGCAAGTCAAGTTATAGTTTTTTGAAACTCAATTTTTGGCCGCTTTTAATGCCTTGTAGTTGACCTAGGACCTTCAGATTTGGCACGAACCGAGCTCTGGCAGCCACATTACACAAGAAAAACCCAGAAGTGGTAATGTGTAGAAAAGACCGCAAAAAATCTAACGTTTAATACATTTGTTTTCGAAATGAGGTAACTGCAAATCGTCACAATGGACGCATTTCTATCGGAAACGTTTACATTTATCTTCTGGCAGTTAAAGTGGCGTGATGAGTCTTGCGGGTGCACCAATCTGTACGTAATTTAAGCATGTAAGTTGTTGCAGTCGACATGTAAGGAGCTAAGCAAGTCAAGTTTTTGTTTTTGAAAACTCAATTTTTGGCCGCTTTTGCTGCCTTGTAATTGACCTAGGACCTTAAGATTTGGCACGAACCGAGTTCTGGCAGCCACATTACACAAGAAAAAGCCAGAAGTGGTAATGTGTAGGAAAAACTGCAGAAAATCTTACGTTTAATTCATTTGTTTTCGAAATGACGTAACTGCAAATCGTCACAATGGTCGCATTTCTATCGGAAAGTTTACATTTATCTTCATTCAGTTAATGTCGTGTGATGAGCCTTGCGGGTGCACCACCCTGTACGTAATTTAAGCATCTAAGTTGTTGCAGTCGACAAGTATGGAGCACAGCAATTCAAGTTTTAGTTTTTGAAAACTCAATTTTTGGCCGCTTTTGCTGCATTGTAGTTGACCTAGGACCTTAATATTTGGTACGAACCGAGCTCTGGCAGCCACATTACACAAGAAAAAGCCAGAAGTGGTAATGTGTAGGAAAAACCGCAGAAAATCTTACGTTTAATACATTTGTTTTTGAAATGACGTAACTGCAAATCGTCACAATGGACGCATTTCTATCGGAAACGTTTACATTTATCTTCTGGCAGTTAATGTCTCGTGATGAGCCTTGCGGGTGCACCACCCTGTACGTAATTTAAGCATCTAAGTTGTTGCAGTCGACAAGTAAGGAGCACAGCAAGTAAAATTTTAGTTTTTGAAAACTCAAATTTTGGCCGCTTTTGCCGCCTTGTAGTTGACCTAGGACCTTAAGATTTGGCACTAACCGAGATCTGGCAGCCACATTACACAAGAAGAAGCCAGAAGTGGTAATGTGTAGAAAAAACCGCAGAAAATCTTACGTTTAATACATTTGTTTTCGAAATGACGTAACTGCAAATAGTCACAATGGACGCATTTCTCTCGGAAACGTTTACATTTATCTTCTGGCAGTTAAAGTCGCGTGATGAGCCTTGCGGGTGCACCACCCTGTACGTAATTTAAGCATTTAAATTGTTGCAGTTGATAAGTAAGGAGCACAGCAAGTCAAGCTTTAGTTTTTGAAAACTCAATTTTTTGCCGCTTTTGCTGCCTTGTAGTTGATCTAGGACCTTAAGATTTGGCACGAACCGAGCTCTGGCAGCCACATTACACAAGAAAAAGCCAGAAGTGGTAATGTGTAGGAAAAACTGCAGAAAATCTTACGTTTAATACATTTGTTTTCGAAATGACGTAACTCCAAATCGTCACAATGGACGCATTTCTATCGGAAACGTTTACATTTATCTTCTGGCAGTTAAAGTCGCGTGATGAGCCTTGCGGGTGCACCACTCTGTACGTAATTTAAGCATCTAAGTTGTTGCAGTCGACAAGTAAGGAGCACAGCAAGTCAAGTTATAGTTTTTGAAAACTCAATTTTTGGCCGCTTTTGCTGCCTTGTAGTTGACCTACGACCTTAAGATTTGGCACGAACCGAGCTTTGGCAGCCACATTACACAAGAAAAAGCCAGAAGTGGTAATGTGTAGAAAAAACCGCAGAATATCTTACGTTTAATACATTTGTTTTCGAAATGACGTAACTGCAAATGGTCACAATGGACGCATTTATCTCGGAAACGTTTACATTTATCTTCTGGCAGTTAAAGTCGCGTGATGAGCCTTGCGGGTGCACCACCCTGTACGTAATTTAAGCATTTAAGTTGTTGCAGTTGATAAGTAAGGAGCACAGCAAGTCAAGTTTTAGTTTTTGAAAACACAATTTTTTGCCGCTTTTGCTGCCTTGTAGTTTGGCACGAACCGAGCTCTGGCAGCCACATTACACAAGAAAAAGCCAGAAGTGGTAATGTGTAGAAAAAAATGCAGAAAATCTTACGTTTAATACTTTAGTTTTTGAAATGACGTAGCTCCAAATCGTCACAATGGACACATTTCTATCGGAAACGTTTACATTTATCTTCTGGCAGTTAAAGTCGCGTGATGAGCCTTGCGGGCGCACCACTCTGTACGTAATTTAAGCATCTAAGTTGTTGCAGTAGACAAGTAAGGAGCACAGCAAGTCAAGATATAGTTTTTTAAAACTCAAATTTTGGCCGCTTTTGCCGCCTTGTAGTTGACCTAGGACCTTCAGATTTGGCACGAACCGAGCTCTGGCAGCCACATTACACAAGAAAAAGCCAGAAGTGGTAATGTGTAGAAAAAACCGCAGAAAATCGTACGTTTAATACATTTGTTTTCGAAATGACGTAACTGCAAATCGTCACAATGGACGCATTTCAATCGGAAACGTTTACATTTATCATCTGGCAGTTAATGTCGCGTGATGAGCCTTGCGGGCGCTCCACTCTGTACGTAATTTAAGCATCTAAGTTTTTGCAGTCGACATGTAAGGAGCACAGCAAGTCAAGTTTTAGTTTTTGAAAACTCAATTTTTGGCCGCTTTTGCTGCCTTGTAGTTGACCTAGGACCTTAAGATTTGGCACGAAACGAGCTCTGGCAGCCACATTACACAAGAGAAAGCCAGAAGTGGTAATGTGTAGAAAAAACCGCAGAAAATCTTACGTTTAATACATTTGTTTTCGAAATGACGTAACTGCAAATCGTCACAATGGACGCATTTCTATCGGAAACGTTTACATTTATCTTCTGGCAGTTAATGTCGCGTGATGAGTCTTGCGGGTGCACCACCCTGTACGTAATTTAAGAATCTAAGTTGTTGCAGTCGACAAGTAAGGAGTACAGCAAGTAAAATTTTAGTTTTTGAAAACTCATATTTTGGCCGCTTTTGCCGCCTTGTAGTTGACCTAGGACCTTAAGATTTGGCACGAACCGAGATCTGGCAGCCACATTACACAAGAAAAAGCCAGAAGTGGTAATGTGTAGAAAAAACCGCAGAAAATCTTACGTTTAAAACATTTGTTTTCGAAATGACGTAACTGCAAATCGTCACAATGGACGCATTTCTATCGGAAACGTTTACATTTATCTTCTGGCAGTTAAAGTCGCGTGATGAGTCTTGAGGGCGCACCACTCTGTACGTAATTTATGCATCTAAGTTGTTGCAGTCGACAAGTAAAGAGCACAGCAAGTCAAGTTTTAGTTTTTGAAAACTCAATTTTTGGCCGCTTTTGCTGCCTTGTAGTTGACCTAGGACCTTAAGATTTGGCACGAACCGAGCTCTGGCAGCCACATAACACAAGAAAAAGCCAGAAGTGGTAATGTGTAGAAAAAACCGCAGAAAATCGTACGTTTAATACATTTGATTTCGAAATGACGTAACTGCAAATCGTCACAATGGACGCATTTCAATCGGAAACGTTTACTTTTATCTTCTGGCAGTTAATGTCGCGTGATGGGCCTTGCGGGCGCACCACTCTGTACGTAAATTAAGCATCTAAGTTGTTGCAGTCGACAAGTAAGGAGCACAGCAAGTCAAGTTTTAGTTTTTGAAAACTCAATTTTTGGCCGCTTTTGCTGCCTTGTAGTTGACCTAGGACCTTAAGATTTGGCACGAAACGAGCTCTGGCAGCCACATTACACAAGAGAAATCCAGAAGTGGTAATCTGAAGAAAAAACCGCAGAAAATCTTACGTTTAAAACATTTGTTTTCGAAATGACGTAACTGCAAATCGTCACAATGGACGCATTTCTATCGGAAACGTTTACATTTATCTTCTGGCAGTTAAAGTCGCGTGATGAGCCTTGCGGGTGCACCATTCTGTACGTAATTTAAGCATCTAAGTTGTTGCAGTCGACAAGTAAGGAGCACAGCAAGTCAAGTTTTAGTTTTTGAAAACTCAATTTTTGGCCGCATTTGCTGCATTGTAGTTGACCTAGAACCTTATGATTTGGCACGAACCGAGCTCTGGCAGCCACATTACACAAGATAAAGCCAGAAGTGGTAATGTGTAGGAAAAACCGCAGAAAATCTTACGTTTAATACATTTGTTTTTGAAATGACGTAACTGCAAATCGTCACAATGGACGCATTTCTATCGGAAACGTTTACATTTATCTTCTGGCAGTTAATGTCGCGTGATGAGCCTTGCGGGTGCACCACCCTGTACGTAATTTAAGCATCTAAGTTATTGCAGTCGACAAGTAAGGAGCACAGCAAGTAAAATTTTAGTTTTTGAAAACTCAAATTTTGGCCGCTTTTGCCGCCTTGTAGTTGACCTAGGACCTTAAGATTTGGCACGAACCGAGATCTGGCAGCCACATTACAAAAGAAAAAGCCAGAAGTGGTAATGTGTAGAAAAAACCACAGAAAATCTTACGTTTAATACATTTGTTTTCGAAATGACGTAACTGCAAATCGGCACAATGGACGCATTTCTATAGGAAACGTTTACATTTATCTTCTGGCAGTTAAAGTCGCGTGATGAGCCTTGCGGGTGCACCAATGTGTCTGTAATTTAAGCATCTAAGTTGTTGCAGTCGACAAGTAAGGAGCACAGCAAGTCAAGTTATAGTTTTTTGAAACTCAATTTTTGGCCGCTTTTAATGCCTTGTAGTTGACCTAGGACCTTCAGATTTGGCACGAACCGAGCTCTGGCAGCCACATTACACAAGAAAAACCCAGAAGTGGTAATGTGTAGAAAAGACCGCAAAAAATCTAACGTTTAATACATTTGTTTTCGAAATGAGGTAACTGCAAATCGTCACAATGGACGCATTTCTATCGGAAACGTTTACATTTATCTTCTGGCAGTTAAAGTGGCGTGATGAGTCTTGCGGGTGCACCAATCTGTACGTAATTTAAGCATGTAAGTTGTTGCAGTCGACATGCAAGGAGCTAAGCAAGTCAAGTTTTTGTTTTTGAAAACTCAATTTTTGGCCGCTTTTGCTGCCTTGTAATTGACCTAGGACCTTAAGATTTGGCACGAACCGAGTTCTGGCAGCCACATTACACAAGAAAAAGCCAGAAGTGGTAATGTGTAGGAAAAACTGCAGAAAATCTTACGTTTAATTCATTTGTTTTCGAAATGACGTAACTGCAAATCGTCACAATGGACGCATTTCTATCGGAAACGTTTACATTTATCTTCTGGCAGTTAATGTCTCGTGATGAGCCTTGCGGGTGCACCACCCTGTACGTAATTTAAGCATCTAAGTTGTTGCAGTCGACAAGTAAGGAGCACAGCAAGTAAAATTTTAGTTTTTGAAAACTCAAATTTTGGCCGCTTTTGCCGCCTTGTAGTTGACCTAGGACCTTAAGATTTGGCACTAACCGAGATCTGGCAGCCACATTACACAAGAAGAAGCCAGAAGTGGTAATGTGTAGAAAAAACCGCAGAAAATCTTACGTTTAATACATTTGTTTTCGAAATGACGTAACTGCAAATAGTCACAATGGACGCATTTCTCTCGGAAACGTCTACATTTATCTTCTGGCAGTTAAAGTCGCGTGATGAGCCTTGCGGGTGCACCACCCTGTACGTAATTTAAGCATTTAAATTGTTGCAGTTGATAAGTAAGGAGCACAGCAAGTCAAGCTTTAGTTTTTGAAAACTCAATTTTTTGCCGCTTTTGCTGCCTTGTAGTTGACCTAGGACCTTAAGATTTGGCACGAACCGAGATCTGGCAGCCACATTACACAAGAAAAAGCCAGAAGTGGTAATGTGTAGAAAAAACCGCAGAAAATCTTACGTTTAATACATTTGTTTTCGAAATGTCGTAACTGCAAATCGTCACAATGGACGCATTTGTATCGGAAACGTTTACATTTATCTTCATTCAGTTAATGTCGTGTGATGAGCCTTGCGGGTGCACCACCCTGTACGTAATTTAAGCATCTAAGTTGTTGCAGTCGACAAGTATGGAGCACAGCAATTCAAGTTTTAGTTTTTGAAAACTCAATTTTTGGCCGCTTTTGCTGCATTGTAGTTGACCTAGGACCTTAATATTTGGTACGAACCGAGCTCTGGCAGCCACATTACACAAGAAAAAGCCAGAAGTGGTAATGTGTAGGAAAAACCGCAGAAAATCTTACGTTTAATACATTTGTTTTTGAAATGACGTAACTGCAAATCGTCACAATGGACGCATTTCTATCGGAAACGTTTACATTTATCTTCTGGCAGTTAATGTCTCGTGATGAGCCTTGCGGGTGCACCACCCTGTACGTAATTTAAGCATCTAAGTTGTTGCAGTCGACAAGTAAGGAGCACAGCAAGTAAAATTTTAGTTTTTGAAAACTCAAATTTTGGCCGCTTTTGCCGCCTTGTAGTTGACCTAGGACCTTAAGATTTGGCACTAACCGAGATCTGGCAGCCACATTACACAAGAAGAAGCCAGAAGTGGTAATGTGTAGAAAAAACCGCAGAAAATCTTACGTTTAATACATTTGTTTTCGAAATGACGTAACTGCAAATAGTCACAATGGACGCATTTCTCTCGGAAACGTTTACATTTATCTTCTGGCAGTTAAAGTCGCGTGATGAGCCTTGCGGGTGCACCACCCTGTACGTAATTTAAGCATTTAAATTGTTGCAGTTGATAAGTAAGGAGCACAGCAAGTCAAGCTTTAGTTTTTGAAAACTCAATTTTTTGCCGCTTTTGCTGCCTTGTAGTTGACCTAGGACCTTAAGATTTGGCACGAACCGAGATCTGGCAGCCACATTACACAAGAAAAAGCCAGAAGTGGTAATGTGTAGAAAAAACCGCAGAAAATCTTACGTTTAATACATTTGTTTTCGAAATGTCGTAACTGCAAATCGTCACAATGGACGCATTTGTATCGGAAACGTTTACATTTATCTTCTGGCAGTTAATGTCGCGTGATGGGCCATGCGGGCGCACCACTCTGTACGTAATTTAAGCGTCTAAGTCGTTGCAGTCGACATGTAAGGAGCACAGCAAGTCAAGTTTAAGTTTTTGAAAACTCAATTTTTGGCCGCATTTGCTGCCTTGTAGTTGACCTAGGACCTTATGATTTGGCACGAACCGAGCTCTGGCAGCCACATTACACAAGAAAAAGCCAGAAGTGGTAATGTGTAGGAAAAACCGCAGAAAATCTTACGTTTAATACATTTGTTTTTGAAATGACGTAACTGCAAATCGTCACAATGGACGCATTTCTATCGGAAACGTTTACATTTATCTTCTGGCAGTTAATGTCTCGTGATGAGCCTTGCGGGTGCACCACCCTGTACGTAATTTAAGCATCTAAGTTGTTGCAGTCGACAAGTAAATAGCACAGCAAGTAAAATTTTAGTTTTTGAAAACTCAAATTTTGGCCGCTTTTGCCGCCTTGTAGTTGACCTAGGACCTTAAGATTTGGCACTAACCGAGATCTGGCAGCCACATTACACAAGAAAAAGCCAGAAGTGGTAATGTGTAGAAAAAACCGCAGAAAATCTTACGTTTAATACATTTGTTTTCGAAATGACGTAACTGCAAATAGTCACAATGGACGCATTTCTCACGGAAACGTTTACATTTATCTTCTGGCAGTTAAAGTCGCGTGATGAGCCTTGCGGGTGCACCACCCTGTACGTAATTTAAGCATTTAAATTGTTGCAGTTGATAAGTAAGGAGCACAGCAAGTCAAGCTTTAGTTTTTGAAAACTCAATTTTTTGCCGCTTTTGCTGCCTTGTAGTTGATCTAGGACCTTAAGATTTGGCACGAACCGAGCTCTGGCAGCCACATTACACAAGAAAAAGCCAGAAGTGGTAATGTGTAGGAAAAACTGCAGAAAATCTTACGTTTAATACATTTGTTTTCGAAATGACGTAACTCCAAATCGTCACAATGGACGCATTTCTATCGGAAACGTTTACATTTATCTTCTGGCAGTTAAAGTCGCGTGATGAGCCTTGCGGGTGCACCACTCTGTACGTAATTTAAGCATCTAAGTTGTTGCAGTCGACAAGTAAGGAGCACAGCAAGTCAAGTTTTAGTTTTTGAAAACTCAATTTTTGGCCGCTTTTGCTGCCTTGTAGTTGACCTACGACCTTAAGATTTGGCACGAACCGAGCTTTGGCAGCCACATTACACAAGAAAAAGCCAGAAGTGGTAATGTGTAGAAAAAACCGCAGAATATCTTACGTTTAATACATTTGTTTTCGAAATGACGTAACTGCAAATGGTCACAATGGACGCATTTATCTCGGAAACGTTTACATTTATCTTCTGGCAGTTAAAGTCGCGTGATGAGCCTTGCGGGTGCACCACCCTGTACGTAATTTAAGCATTTAAGTTGTTGCAGTTGATAAGTAAGGAGCACAGCAAGTCAAGTTTTAGTTTTTGAAAACACAATTTTTTGCCGCTTTTGCTGCCTTGTAGTTTGGCACGAACCGAGCTCTGGCAGCCACATTACACAAGAAAAAGCCAGAAGTGGTAATGTGTAGAAAAAAATGCAGAAAATCTTACGTTTAATACTTTAGTTTTTGAAATGACGTAGCTCCAAATCGTCACAATGGACGCATTTCTATCGGAAACGTTTACATTTATCTTCTGGCAGTTAAAGTCGCGTGATGAGCCTTGCGGGCGCACCACTCTGTACGTAATTTAAGCATCTAAGTTGTTGCAGTCGACAAGTAAGGAGCACAGCAAGTCAAGTTATAGTTTTTTAAAACTCAAATTTTGGCCGCTTTTGCCGCCTTGTAGTTGACCTAGGACCTTCAGATTTGGCACGAACCGAGCTCTGGCAGCCACATTACACAAGAAAAACCCATAAGTGGTAATGTGTAGAAAAGACCGCAGAAAATCTGACGTTTAATACATTTGTTTTCGAAATAAGGTAACTGCAAATCGTCACAATGGACGCATTTCTATCGGAAACGTTTACATTTATCTTCTGGCAGTTAAAGTGGCGTGATGGGCCTTGCGGGTGCACCAATCTGTACGTAATTTAAGCATCTAAGTTGTTGCAGTCGACATGTAAGGAGCACAGGAACTCAAGTTTTTGTTTTTGAAAACTCAATTTTTTGCCGCTTATGCTGCCTTGTAGTTGATCTAGGACCTTAAGATTTGGCACGAACCGAGCTCTGGCAGCCACATTACACAAGAAAAAGCCAGAAGTGGTATGTGTAGGAAAAACTGCAGAAAATCTTACGTTTAATACATTTGTATTCGAAATGACGTAACTGCAAATCGTCACAATGGACGCATTTATCTCGGAAACGTTTACATTTATCTTCTGGCAGTTAAAGTCGCGTGATGAGCCTTGCGGGTGCACCACCCTGTACGTAATTTAAGCATTTAAGTTGTTGCAGTTGATAGGTAAGGAGCACAGCAAGTCAAGTTTTAGTTTTTGAAAACTCAATTTTTTTGCCTCTTTTGCTGCCTTGTAGTTGACCTACGACCTTAAGACTTAGCACGAACCGAGCTCTGGCAGCCACATTACACAAGAAAAAGCCAGAAGTGGTAATATGTAGAAAAAATGCAGAGAATGTTACGTTTAATACTTTAGTTTTTGAAATGACGTAAATCCTAATCGTCACAATGGACGCATTTCTATTGGAAACGTTTACATTTATCTTCTGGCAGTTAAAGTCGCGTGATGAGCCTTACAGGCGCACCACTCTGTACGTAATTTAAGCACCTAAGTTGTTGCAGTCGACAAGTAAGGAGCACAGCAAGTCAAGTTTTAGTTTTTTAAAACTCAATTTTTGGCCGCTTTTGCTACCTTGTAGTTGACCTAGGACCTTCAGATTTGGCACGAACCGAGCTCTGGCAGCCACATAACACAAGAAAAAGCCAGAAGTGGTAATGTGTAGAAAAAACCGCAGAAAATCGTACGTTAATACATTTGTTTTCGAAATGACGTAACTGCAAATCGTCACAATGGACGCATTTCAATCGGAAACGTTTACATTTATCATCTGGCAGTTAATGTCGCGTGATGAGCCTTGCGGGCGCACCACTCTGTACGTAATTTAAGCATCTAAGTTTTTGCAGTCGACATGTAAGGAGCACAGCAAGTCAAGTTTTTGTTTTTGAAAACTCAATTTTTGGCCGCTTTTGCTGCCTTGTAGTTGACCTAGGACCTTAAGATTTGGCACGAAACGAGCTCTGGCAGCCACATTACACAAGAGAAAGCCAGAAGTGGTAATGTGTAGAAAAAACCGCAGAAAATCTTACGTTTAATACATTTGTTTTCGAAATGACGTAACTGCAAATCGTCACAATGGACGCATTTCTATCGGAAACGTTTACATTTATCTTCTGGCAGTTAATGTCGCGTGATGAGCCTTGCGGGTGCACCACCCTGTACGTAATTTAAGCATTTAAATTGTTGCAGTTGATAAGTAAGGAGCACAGCAAGTCAAGCTTTAGTTTTTGAAAACTCAATTTTTTGCCGCTTTTGCCGCCTTGTAGTTGATCTAGGACCTTAAGATTTGGCACGAACCGAGCTCTGGCAGCCACATTACACAAGAAAAAGCCAGAAGTGGTAATGTGTAGGAAAAACTGCAGAAAATCTTACGTTTAATACATTTGTTTTCGAAATGACGTAACTCCAAATCGTCACAATGGACGCATTTCTATCGGAAACGTTTACATTTATCTTCTGGCAGTTAAAGTCGCGTGATGAGCCTTGCGGGTGCACCACTCTGTACGTAATTTAAGCATCTAAGTTGTTGCAGTCGACAAGTAAGGAGCACAGCAAGTCAAGTTTTAGTTTTTGAAAACTCAATGTTTGGCCGCTTTTGCTGCCTTGTAGTTGACCTACGACCTTAAGATTTGGCACGAACCGAGCTTTGGCAGCCACATTACACAAGAAAAAGCCAGAAGTGGTAATGTGTAGAAAAAACCGCAGAATATCTTACGTTTAATACATTTGTTTTCGAAATGACGTAACTGCAAATGGTCACAATGGACGCATTTATCTCGGAAACGTTTACATTTATCTTCTGGCAGTTAAAGTCGCGTGATGAGCCTTGCGGGTGCACCACCCTGTACGTAATTTAAGCATTTAAGTTGTTGCAGTTGATAAGTAAGGAGCACAGCAAGTCAAGTTTTAGTTTTTGAAAACACAATTTTTTGCCGCTTTTGCTGCCTTGTAGTTTGGCACGAACCGAGCTCTGGCAGCCACATTACACAAGAAAAAGCCAGAAGTGGTAATGTGTAGAAAAAAATGCAGAAAATCTTACGTTTAATACTTTAGTTTTTGAAATGACGTAGCTCCAAATCGTCACAATGGACGCATTTCTATCGGAAACGTTTACATTTATCTTCTGGCAGTTAAAGTCGCGTGATGAGCCTTGCGGGCGCACCACTCTGTACGTAATTTAAGCATCTAAGTTGTTGCAGTCGACAAGTAAGGAGCACAGCAAGTCAAGTTATAGTTTTTTAAAACTCAAATTTTGGCCGCTTTTGCCGCCTTGTAGTTGACCTAGGACCTTCAGATTTGGCACGAACCGAGCTCTGGCAGCCACATTACACAAGAAAAACCCAGAAGTGGTAATGTGTAGAAAAGACCGCAGAAAATCTGACGTTTAATACATTTGTTTTCGAAATAAGGTAACTGCAAATCGTCACAATGGACGCATTTCAATCGGAAACGTTTACATTTATCTTCTGGCAGTTAAAGTGGCGTGATGGGCCTTGCGGGTGCACCAATCTGTACGTAATTTAAGCATCTAAGTTGTTGCAGTCGACATGTAAGGAGCACAGGAACTCAAGTTTTTGTTTTTGAAAACTCAATTTTTTGCCGCTTATGCTGCCTTGTAGTTGATCTAGGACCTTAAGATTTGGCACGAACCGAGCTCTGGCAGCCACATTACACAAGAAAAAGCCAGAAGTGGTATGTGTAGGAAAAACTGCAGAAAATCTTACGTTTAATACATTTGTATTCGAAATGACGTAACTGCAAATCGTCACAATGGACGCATTTATCTCGGAAACGTTTACATTTATCCTCTGGCAGTTAAAGTCGCGTGATGAGCCTTGCGGGTGCACCACCCTGTACGTAATTTAAGCATTTAAGTTGTTGCAGTTGATAGGTAAGGAGCACAGCAAGTCAAGTTTTAGTTTTTGAAAACTCAATTTTTTTGCCTCTTTTGCTGCCTTGTAGTTGACCTACGACCTTAAGACTTAGCACGAACCGAGCTCTGGCAGCCACATTACACAAGAAAAAGCCAGAAGTGGTAATATGTAGAAAAAATACAGAGAATGTTACGTTTAATACTTTAGTTTTTGAAATGACGTAAATCCTAATCGTCACAATGGACGCATTTCTATTGGAAACGTTTACATTTATCTTCTGGCAGTTAAAGTCGCGTGATGAGCCTTACAGGCGCACCACTCTGTACGTAATTTAAGCACCTAAGTTGTTGCAGTCGACAAGTAAGGAGCACAGCAAGTCAAGTTTTAGTTTTTTAAAACTCAATTTTTGGCCGCTTTTGCTGCCTTGTAGTTGACCTAGGACCTTCAGATTTGGCACGAACCGAGCTCTGGCAGCCACATAACACAAGAAAAAGCCAGAAGTGGTAATGTGTAGAAAAAACCGCAGAAAATCGTACGTTTAATACATTTGTTTTCGAAATGACGTAACTGCAAATCGTCACAATGGACGCATTTCAATCGGAAACGTTTACATTTATCATCTGGCAGTTAATGTCGCGTGATGAGCCTTGCGGGCGCACCACTCTGTACGTAATTTAAGCATCTAAGTTTTTGCAGTCGACATGTAAGGAGCACAGCAAGTCAAGTTTTTGTTTTTGAAAACTCAATTTTTGGCCGCTTTTGCTGCCTTGTAGTTGACCTAGGACCTTAAGATTTGGCACGAAACGAGCTCTGGCAGCCACATTACACAAGAGAAAGCCAGAAGTGGTAATGTGTAGAAAAAACCGCAGAAAATCTTACGTTTAATACATTTGTTTTCGAAATGACGTAACTGCAAATCGTCACAATGGACGCATTTCTATCGGAAACGTTTACATTTATCTTCTGGCAGTTAATGTCGCGTGATGAGCCTTGCGGGTGCACCACCCTGTACGTAATTTAAGAATCTAAGTTGTTGCAGTCGACAAGTAAGGAGTACAGCAAGTAAAATTTTAGTTTTTGAAAACTCATATTTTGGCCGCTTTTGCCGCCTTGTAGTTGACCTAGGACCTTAAGATTTGGCACGAACCGAGATCTGGCAGCCACATTACACAAGAAAAAGCCAGAAGTGGTAATGTGTAGAAAAAACCGCAGAAAATCTTACGTTTAATACATTTGTTTTCGAAATGTCGTAACTGCAAATCGTCACAATGGACGCATTTGTATCGGAAACGTTTACATTTATCTTCTGGCAGTTAATGTCGCGTGATGGGCCTTGCGGGCGCACCACTCTGTACGTAATTTAAGCGTCTAAGTCGTTGCAGTCGACATGTAAGGAGCACAGCAAGTCAAGTTTTAGTTTTTGAAAACTCAATTTTTGGCCGCTTTTGCTGCCTTGTAGTTGACCTAGGACCTTATGATTTGGCACGAACCGAGCTCTGGCAGCCACATTACACAAGAAAAAGCCAGAAGTGGTAATGTGTAGGAAAAACCGCAGAAAATCTTACGTTTAATACATTTGTTTTTGAAATGACGTAACTGCAAATCGTCACAATGGACGCATTTCTATCGGATACGTTTACATTTATCTTCTGGCAGTTAATGTCGCGTGATGAGCCTTGCGGGTGCACCACCCTGTACGTAATTTAAGCATCTAAGTTGTTGCAGTCGACAAGTAAGGAGCACAGCAAGTAAAATTTTAGTTTTTGAAAACTCAAATTTAGGCCGCTTTTGCCGCCTTGTAGTTGACCTAGGACCTTAAGATTTGGCACGAACCGAGATCTGGCAGCCACATTTCACAAGAAAAAGCCAGAAGTGGTAATGTGTAGAAAAAACCGCAGAAAATCTTACGTTTAATACATTTGTTTTCGAAATGACGTAACTCCAAATCGTCACAATGGACGCATTTCTATCGGAAACGTTTACATTTATCTTCTGGCTGTTAATGTCGCGTGATGAGCCTTGCGGGTGCACCACCCTGTACGTAATTTAAGCATCTAAGTTGTTGTAGTCGACAAGTAAGGACCACAGCAAGTCAAGATTTAGTTTTTGAAAACTCAATTTTTGGCCGCTTTTGCTGCCTTGTAGTTGACCTAGGACCTTAAGATTTGGCACAAACCGAGCTCTGGCAGCCACATAACACCAGAAAAAGCCAGAAGTGGTAATGTGTAGAAAAAACCGCAGAAAATCGTACGTTTAATACATTTGATTTCGAAATGACGTAACTGCAAATCGTCACAATGGACGCATTTCAATCGGAAACGTTTACATTTATCTTCTGGCAGTTAATGTCGCGTGATGGGCCTTGCGGGCGCACCACTCTGTACGTAATTTAAGCATCTAAGTTGTTGCAGTCGACATGTAAGGAGCACAGCAAGTCAAGTTTTAGTTTTCGAAAACTCAATTTTTGGCCGCTTTTGCTGGCTTGTAGTTGACCTAGGACCTTCAGATTTGGCACGAAACGAGCTCTGGCAGCCACATTACACAAGAGAAATCCAGAAGTGTTAATGTGTAGAAAAAACCGCAGAAAATCTTACGTTTAAAACATTTATTTTCGAAATGACGTAACTGCAAATCGTCACAATGGACGCATTTCTATCGGAAACGTTTACATTTATCTTCTGGCAGTTAATGTCGCGTGATGAGCCTTGCGGGTGCCCCATTCTGTACGTAATTTAAGCATCTAAGTTGTTGCAGTCGACAAGTAAGGAGCACAGCAAGTCAAGTTTTAGTTTTTGAAAACTCAATTTTTGGCCGCATTTGCTGCCTTGTAGTTGACCTAGAACCTTATGATTTGGCACGAACCGAGCTCTGGCAGCCACATTACACAAGAAAAAGCCAGAAGTGGTAATGTGTAGGAAAAACCGCAGAAATTCTTACGTTTAATACATTTGTTTTTGAAATGACGTAACTGCAAATCGTCACAATGGACGCATTTCTATCGGAAACGTCTACATTTATCTTCTGGCAGTTAAAGTCGCGTGATGAGCCTTGCGGGTGCACCAATGTGTACGTAATTTAAGCATCTAAGTTGTTGCAGTCGACAAGTAAGGTGCACAGCAAGTCAAGTTTTAGTTTTTGAAAACTCAATTTTTGGCCGCTTTTGCTGCCTTGTAGTTGACCTACGACCTTAAGATTTGGCACGAACCGAGCTCTGGCAGCCACATTCCACAAGAAAAAGCCAGAAGTGGTAACGTGTAGAAAAAACCGCAGAATATCTTACGTTTAATACATTTGTTTTCGAAATGACGTAACTGCAAATCGTCACAATGGACGCATTTCTCTCGGAAACGTTTACATTTATCTTCTGGCAGTTAAAATCGCGTGATGAGCCTTGCGGGTGCACCACCCTGTACGTAATTTAAGCATTTAAGTTGTTGCAGTCGACAAGTAAGGAGCACAGCAAGTCAAGTTATAGTTTTATGAAACTCAATTTTTGGCCGCTTTTGCTGCCTTGTAGTTGACCTAGGACCTTCAGATTTGGCACGAACCGAGCTCTGGCAGCCACATTACACAAGAAAAACCCAGAAGTGGTAATGTGTAGAAAAGACCGCAAAAAATCTAACTTTTAATACATTTGTTTTCGAAATGAGGTAACAGCAAATCGTCACAATGGACGCATTTCTATCGGAAACGTTTACATCTATCTTCTGGCAGTTAAAGTGGCGTGATGAGCCTTGCGGGTGCACCAATCTGTACGTAATTTAAACATGTAAGTTGTTGCAGTCGACATGTAAGGAGCAAAGCAAGTCAAGTTTTTGTTTTTGAAAACTCAATTTTTGGCCGCTTTTGCTGCCTTGTAATTGACCTAGGACCTTAGGATTTGGCACGAACCGAGTTCTGGCAGCCACATTACACAAGAAAAAGCCAGAAGTGGTAATGTGTAGGAGAAACTGCAGAAAATCTTACGTTTAATACATTTGTTTTCGAAATAACGTAACTGCAAATTGTCACAATGGTCACATTTCTATCGGAAAGTTTACATTTATCTTCAGGCAGTTAATGTCGTGTGATGAGCCTTGCGGGTGCATTACCCTGTACGTAATTTAAGCATCTAAGTTGTTGCAGTCGACAAGTAAGGAGCACAGCAATTCAAGTTTTAGTTTTTGAAAACTCAATTTTTGGCCGCTTTTGCTGCATTGTAGTTGACCTAGGACCATAAGATTTGGAACGAATCGAGCTCTGGCAGCCACATTACACAAGAAAAAGCCAGATGTGGTAATGTGTAGAAAAAACCGCAGAAAATCTTACGTTTTATACATTTGTTTTCGAAATGACGTAACTGAAAATCGTCACAATGGACGCATTTCTGTCGGAAACGTTTACATTTATCTTCTGGCAGTTAAAGTCGCGTGATGAGCCTTGCGGGTGCACCACCCTGTACGAAATTTAAGCATTTAAGTTGTTGCTGTTGATAAGTACGGAGCACAGCAAGTCAAGTTTTAGTTTTTGAAAACTCAATTTATTGCCGCTTTTGCTGCCTTGTAGTTGATCTAGGACCTTAAGATTTGGCACGAACCGAGCTCTGGCAGCCACATTACACAAGAAAAAGCCAGAAGTGGTAATGTGTAGAAAAAACGCAGAAAATTTACGTTTAATACATTTGTTTTCGAAATGACGTAACTGCAAATCGTCACAATGGACGCATTTCTATCGGAAACGTTTACATTTATCTTCTGGCAGTTAAAGTCGCGTGATGAGTCTTGCGGGTGCACCATTCTGTCCGTAATTTAAGCATATAAGTTGTTGCAGTCGACAAGTAGGGAGCACAGCAAGTCAAGTTTTAGTTTTTTAAAACTCAAATTTTGGCCGCTTTTGCTGCCTTGTAGTTGACCTAGGACCTTAAGATTTGGCACGAACCGAGCTCTGGCAGCCACATTACACAAGAAAAAGCCAGAAGTGGTAATGTGTAGGAAAAACCGCAGAAAATCTTACGTTTAATGCATTTGTTTATGAAATGACTTAACTGCAAATCGTCACAATGGACGCATTTCTATCGGAAACGTTTACATTTATCTTCTGGCAGTTAATGTCTCGTGATGAGCCTTGCGGGTGCACCACCCTGTACGTAATTTAAGCATCTAAGTTGTTGCAGTCGACAAGTAAGGAGCACAGCAAGTAAAATTTTAGTTTTTGAAAACTCAAATTTTGGCCGCTTTTGCCGCCTTGTAGTTGACCTAGGACCTTAAGATTTGGCACTAACCGAGATCTGGCAGTCACATTACACAAGAAAAAGCCAGAAGTGGTAATGTGTAGAAAAAACCGCAGAAAATCTTACGTTTAATACATTGGTTTTCGAAATGACGTAACTGCAAATCGTCACAATGGACGCATTTCTCTCGGAAACGTTTACATTTATCTTCTGGCAGTTAAAGTCGCGTGATGAGCCTTGCGGGTGCACCACCCTGTACGTAATTTAAGCATTTAAGTTGTTGCAGTTGATAAGTAAGGAGCACAGCAAGTAAAGTTTTAGTTTTTGAAAACTCAATTTTTTGCCGCTTTTGCTGCCTTGTGGTTGACCTACGACCTTAAGATTTGGCACGAACCGAGCTCTGGCAGCCACATTACACAAGAAAAAGCCAGGAGTGGTAATGTGTAGAAAAAAATGCAGAAAATCTTACGTTTAATACTTTAGTTTTTGAAATGACGTAACTCCAAATCGTCACAATGGACGCATTTCTATCGGAAACGTTTACATTTATCTTCTGGCAGTTAAAGTCGCGTGATGAGGCTTGCGAGCGCACCACTCTGTACGTAATTTAAGCATCTAAGTTGTTGCAGTCGACAAGTAAGGAGCACAGCAAGTCAAGTTATAGTTTTTTAAAACTCAAATTTTGGCCGCTTTTGCCGCCTTGTAGATGACCTAGGACCTTCAGATTTGGCACGAACCGAGCTCTGGCAGCCACATTACACAAGAAAAACCCAGAAGTGGTAATGTGTAGAAAAGACCGCAGAAAATCTTACGTTTAATACATTTGTTTTCGAAATGAGGTAACTGCAAATCGTCACAATGGACGCATTTCTATCGGAAACGTTTACATTTATCTTCTGGCAGTTAAAGTGGCGTGATGAGCCTTGCGGGTGCACCAATCTGTACGTAATTTAAGCATCTAAGTTGTTGCAGTCGACATGTAAGGAGCACAGGAAGTCAAGTTTTTGTTTTTGAAAACTCAATTTTTGGCCGCTTTTGCTGCCTTGTAGTTAACCTAGGACCTTAAGATTTGGCACGAACCGAGCTCTGGCAGCCACATACCACAAGAAAAAGCCAGAAGTGGTAATGTGTACAAATAACCGCAGAAAATCATAACGTTTAATACATTTGTTTTCGAAATGACGTAACTGCAAATCGTCACAATGGACGCATTTCTAACGGAAACGTTTACATTTATCTTATGACAGTTAATGTCGCGTGATGATCCTTTCGGGTGCACCACCCTGTACGTAATTTAAGCATCTAAGTTGTTGCAGTTGACAAGTAAGGAGCACAGCAATACAAGTTTTAGTTTTTTAAAACTCAATTTTTGGCCGCTTTTGCTGCCTTGTACTTGACCGAGGACCTTAATATTTGGCACGAACCGAGCTCTAGCAGTCAAATTACACAAGAAAAAGCCAAAAGTGGTAATGTGTAGAAAAAACCGCAGAAAATCTTACGTGTAATACATTTGTTTTCGAAATGACGTAACTGCAAATCGTCACAATTGACGCATTTCTATCGGAAACGTTAACATTTATCTACTGGCAGTTAAAGTCGCGTGATGAGCCTTCCGGGTGCACCACTCTGTACGTAATTTAAGCATCTAAGTTGTTGCAGTCGACAAGTAAGGAGCAAAGCAAGTCAAGTTTTAGTTTTTGAAAACTCAATTTTTGGCCGCTTTTGATGCCTTGTACTTGACCGAGGACCTTAATATTTGGCAAGAACCGAGCTCTGGCAGCCACATTACATACGAAATAGCCAGAAGTGGTAATGTGTAGAAAAAACCGCAGAAAATCGTACGTTTAATACATTTGTTTTCGAAATGACGTAACTGCAAATCGTCACAATGGACGCATTTCTATCGGAGACGTTTACATTTATCTTCTGGCAGTTAAAGTCGCGTGATGAGCCTTGCGGGTGCACCACCCTGTACGTAATATAAGCATCTAAGTTGTTGCAGTAGACAAGTAAGGAGCACAGCAAGTCAAGTTTTAGTTTTTGAAAACTCAATTTTTGGCCGCTTTTGCTGCCTTGTAGTTGACCTAGGACCTTAAGATTTGGCACGAACCGAGCTCTGCCAGCCACATTACGCAAGAAAAAGCCAGAAGTGGTAATGTGTAGAAAAAACCGCAGAAAATCTTACGTTTAATACATTTTGTTTCGAATTGACGTAACTGCAAATCGTCACAATGGACGCAATTCTATCGGAAACGTTTACATTTATCTTCTGGCAGTTAAAGTCGCGTGATGAGCCTTGCGGGTGCACCACCCTGTACGTAATATAAGCATCTAAGTTGTTGCAGTAGACAAGTAAGGAGCACAGCAAGTCAAATTTTAGTTTTTGAAAACTCAATTTTTGGCCGCTTTTGCTGCCTTGTAGTTGACCTAGGACCTTAAGATTTGGCACGAACCGAGCTCTGCCAGGCACATTACGCAAGAAAAAGCCAGAAGTGGTAATGTGTGGAAAAAACCGCAGAAAATCTTACGTTTAATATATTTGTTTTCGAAATGACGTAACTGCAAACCGTCACAATGGACGCATTTCTATGGGAAACGTTTACATTATTCTTCTGGCGGTTAAAGTCGCGTGATGAGCCTTGCTTGTGCACCACTCTGAACGTAATTTAAGCATCTAAGTTGTTGCAGTCGACAAGTAAGGAGCACAGCAAGTCAAGTTTTAGTTTTTGAAAACTCAATTTTTGGCCGCTTTTGCTGCCTTGTAGTTGACCTAGGACCTTAAGATTTGGCACGAACCGAGCTCTGGCAGCCACATTACACAAAAAAAAGTGAGATTTGGTAATGTGTAGAAATAACCACAGAAAATCTTACGTTTAATACATTTGTTTTCGAAATGACGTAACTGCAAATCGTCACAATGGACGCATTTCTATCGGAAACGTTTACATTTATCTTCTGGCAGTTAAAGTCGCGTGATGAGCCTTGCGGTTGCACCAACCTGTACGTAATTTAAGAATCTAAGTTGTTGCAGTCGACAAGAAAAGAGCACAGCAAGTCAAGTTTTAGTTTTTGAATACTCAATTTTTGGCCTCTTTTACTGCCTTGTAGTTGACCTAGGACCTTAAGATTTGGCACGAACCCAGCTCTGGCAGCCACATTACACAAGAAAAAGCGAGAAGTGGTAATGTGTAGAAAAAAACGCAGAAAATCTTACGTTTAATACATTTGTTTTCCAAATGACGTAACTGCAAATCGTCACAATGGACGCATTTCTTTCGGAAACGTTTACATTTATCTTCTGGCAGTTAAAGTCGCGTGATGAGCCTTGCGGGTGCACCACCCTGTACGTAATTTAAGCATCTAAGTTGTTGCAGTCGACATGTAAGGAGCACAGCAAGTCAAATTTTAGTTTTTTAAAACTCAATTTTTGGCCACTTTTGCTGCCTTGTGGTTGACCTAGGACCTTAAGATTTGGTACGAACCGAGCTCTGGCAGCTACATTACACAAGAAAAAGCCAGAAGTGGTAATGTGTAGAAAAAACAGCAGAAAATCTTACGTTTAATACATTTATTTTCGAAATGACGTAACTGCAAATCGTCACAATGGACGCATTTCTATCGGAAACGTTTACATTTACCTTCTGACAGTTAAAGTCGCGTGATGAGCATTGCGGGTGCACCACTCTGTACGTAATTTAAGCATCTAAGTTGCTGCAGTCGACAACTAAGGGGCACTGCAAGTCATGTTTTATTTTTTGAAAACTCAATTTTTGGCCGTTTTTGCTGCATTGTAGTTGACTTAGGACCTTAAGATTTGGCACGAACCAAGCTCTGGCAGCCACATTACACAAGAAGAAGCCAGAAGTGGTAATGTGAAGAAAAAACAGTAGAAAATCTTACGTTTAATACATTTGTTTTCCAAATCACGTAACGGCAAATCGTCACAATCGACGCATTTGTATCGGAAACATTTACATTTACCTTATGGCAGTTAAAGTCGCGTGATGAGCCTTTCGGGTGCACCACCCTGTACGTAATTTAAGCATCTAAGTTGTTGCAGTCGACAAGTAAGGAGCAAAGAAAGTCAAGTTTTAGTTTTTGAAAACTCAATTTTTGGCAGCTTTTGCTGCCTTGTAGTTGTCCTAGGACCTTAAGATTTGGCACGAACCGTGTTCTGGCTGTCACATTACACAAGAAAACGCCAAAAGTGGCAATGTGTAGAAAAACCGCAGAAAATCTTACGTTTAATACATTTGGTTTCGAAATGACGTAACTGCAAATCGTCACAATGGACGAATTTTTATCGGAAAGGTTTACATTTATTTTCTGGCAGTTAAAGTCGCGTGATGAGCCTTGCGGGTGCACCACCCTGTACGTATTTTAAGCATCTAAGTTGCTGCAGTCGACAAGTAAGGAGCACAGCAAGTCAAGTTTTAGTTTTTGAAAACTCAAATTTTATCCGCTTTTGCTGCCTTGTAGTTGACCTAGGAAATTACGATTTGGCACGAACCGAGCTCTGGCAGCCACATTACACAAGAAAAAGCCAAAAGAGGTAAGGTGTTCAAAAAACCGCAGAAAATCTCAGGTTTAATACATTTGTTTTTGAAATGACGTAACTGCAATTCGTCACAATGGACGAATTTCTCTCGTTAACGTTTACATTTATCTTCGGGCAGTTAAAGTCGCGTGATGAGCCTTGCGGGTGCACCACCCTGTACGTAAATTAAGCATTTAAGTTGCTGCAGTCGACAAGTATGGAGCACAGCAAGTCAAGTTTTAGTTTTTTAAAACTCAATTTTTGGCCGCTTTTGCTGCCTTGTAGTTGACCTTGGACCTTAAGATTTGGCACGAACCCAGCTCTGGTAGCCACATTACACAAGAAAAAGCCAGAAGTGGTAATGTGTAGAAAAAACAGCAGAAAATCTTACGTTTAATACATTTGTTTCCGAAATGAGGTATCTGCAAAACGTCACAATGGACGCATTTCTATCGGAAACGTTTACATTTATCTTCTGGCAGTTAAAGTCGCGTGATGAGCCTTGCGGGTTCACCACCCTATACGAAATTTAAGCATCTAAGTTGTTGCAGTCGACAAGTAAGGAGCACAGCAAGTCAACTTTTAGTTATTGAAAACTCATTTTTTAGCCGCTTTTGCTGCCTTGTACTTGACCTAGGACCTTAAGATTTGGCACGAACCGAGCTCTGGCAGCTACATTACACAAGAAAATGCCAGAAGTGGTAATGTGTAGAAAAATCCGCAGAAAATCTTACGTTTAATACATTTGTTTTCGAAATGACGTAACTGCAAATCGTCACAATGGACGAATTTCTATCGGAAAGGTTTACATTTATTTTCTGGCAGTTAAAGTCCCGTGATGAGCCTTGCGGGTGCACCACCCTGTACGTATTGTAAGCATCTAAGTTGCTGCAGTCGACAAGTAAGGAGCACAGCAAGTCAAGTTTTAGTTTTTGAAAACTCAATTTTTATCCGCTTTTGCTGCCTTGTAGTTGACCTAGGACCTTAAGATTTGGCACGAACCGAGCTCTGGCAGCCACATTACACAAAAAAAAGTGAGATTTGGTAATGTGTAGAAAAAACCGCAGAAAATCTTACGTTTACTACATTTGTTTTCGAAATGACGTATCTGCAAATCGTCACAATGGACGCATTTCTATCGGAAACGTTTACATTTATCTTCTGGCAGTTAAAGTCGCGTGATGAGCCTTGCGGTTGCACCAACCTGTACGTAATTTAAGCATCTAAGTTGTTGCAGTCGACAAGAAAGGAGCACAGCAAGTCAAGGTTTAGTTTTTGAATAGTCAATTTTTGGCCTCTTTTACTGCCTTGTAGTTGACCTAGGACCTTAAGATTTGGCACGAACCGAGTTCTGGCAGCCACATTACACAAGAAAAAGCGAGAAGTGGTAATGTGTAGAAAAAAACGCGGAAAATCTTACGTTTAATACAATTCTTTTCCAAATGACGTAACTGCAAATCGTCACAATGGACGCATTTCTATCTGAAACGTTTACATTTATCTTCTGGCAGTTAAAGTCGCGTGATGAGCCTTGCGGTTGCACCAACCTGTACGTAATTTAAGAATCTAAGTTGTTGCAGTCGACAAGAAAGGAGCACAGCAAGTCAAGTTTTAGTATTTGAAAACTTAAATTTTGGCCGCTTTTGCTGCCTTGTACTTGACCTAGGACCTTAAGATTTGGCACGAACCGAGCTCTGGCAGCCACATTACACAAGCAAAACCCAGAAGTGGTAATGTGTAGAAAAAACCGCAGAAAATCTTACGTTTAATACATTTGTTTTCGAAATGACGTAACTGCAAATAGTCACAATGGACGAATTTCTATCGGAAACGTTAACATTTATCTTACTGCAGTTAAAGTTGCGTGATGAGCCTTGCGGGTGCACCACCCTGTACGTAATTTAAGCATCTAAGTTGTTGCAGTCGACAAGTAAGGAGCACAGCAAGTCAAGTATTAGTTTTTGAAAACACAATTTTTGGCCGCTTTTACTGCCTTGTAGTTGACCTAGGACCTTAAGATTTGGCACGAACCCAGCTCTGGCAGCCACATTACACAAGAAAAAGCGAGAATTGGTAATGTGTGGAAAAAACCGCAGAAAATCGTACAATTAATATATTTGTTTTCGAAATGACGTAACTGCTAATCGTCACAATGGACGCATTTCTCTCAGAAACGGTTACATTTATCTTCTGGCAGTTAAAGTCGCGTGATGAGCCTTGCGGGTGCACCACCCTGTACGTAATTTAAGCATCTAAGTTGTTGCAGTCGACATGTAAGGAGCACAGGAAGTCAAATTTTTGTTTTTTACAACTCAATTTTTGGCCACTTTTGCTGCCTTGTGGTTGACCTAGGACCTTAAGATTTGGACGAACCGAGCTCTGGCAGATACATTACACAAGAAAACGCCAGAAGTGGTAATGTGTAGAAAAAACCGCAGAAAATCTTACGTTTAATACATTTATTTTCGAAATGACGTAACTGCAAATCGTCACAATGGACGCATTTTTATCGGAAACGTTTACATTTATCTTCTGGCAGTTAAATTCGCGTGATGAGCATTACGGGAGCACCACTCTGTACGTAATTTAAGCATCTAAGTTGCTGCAGTCGACAACTAAGGGGCACTGCAAGTCAAGTTTTATTTTTTGAAAACTCAATTTTTGGCCGTTTTTGCTGCATTGTAGTTGACTTAGGACCTTAAGATTTGGCACGAACCGAGCTCTGGCAGCCACATTACACAAGAAGAAGCCAGAAGTGGTAATGTGAAGAAAAAACAGTAGAAAATCTTACGTTTAATACATTTGTTTTCCAAATCATGTAACGGCAAATCGTCACAATGGACGCATTTGTATGGGAAACATTTACATTTATCTTATGGCAGTTAAAGTCGCGTGATGAGCCTTTCGGGTGCACCACCCTGTACGTAATTTAAGCATCTAAGTTGTTGCAGTCGACAAGTAAGGAGCAAAGAAAGTCAAGTTTTAGTTTTTGAAAACTCAATTTTTGGCAGCTTTTGCTGCCTTGTAGTTGTCCTAGGACCTTAAGATTTGGCACGAACCGTGCTCTGGCTGTCACATTACACAAGAAAACGCCAAAAGTGGCAATGTGTAGAAAAACCGCAGAAAATCTTACGTATAATACATTTGTTTTCGAAATGACGTAACTGCAAATCGTCACAATGGACGAATTTTTATCGGAAAGGTTTACATTTATTTTCTGGCAGTTAAAGTCACGTGATGAGCCTTGCGGGTGCACCACCCTGTACGTATTTTAAGCATCTAAGTTGCTGCAGTCGACAAGTAAGGAGCACAGCAAGTCAAGTTTTAGTTTTTGAAAACTCAAATTTTATCCGCTTTTGCTGCCTTGTAGTTGACCTAGGAACTTACGATTTGGCACGAACCGAGCTCTGGCAGCCACATTACACAAGAAAAAGCCAAAAGAGGTAAGGTGTTCAAAAAACCGCAGAAAATCTTAGGTTTAATACATTTGTTTTTGAAATGACGTAACTGCAATTCGTCACAATGGACGCATTTCTCTCGTTAACGTTTACATTTATCTTCGGGCAGTTAAAGTCGCGTGATGAGCCTTGCGGGTGCACCACCCTGAACGTAAATTAAGCATCTAAGTTGCTGCAGTCGACAAGTATGGAGCACAGCAAGTCAAGGTTTAGTTTTTTAAAACTCAATTTTTGGCCGCTTTTGCTGCCTTGTAGTTGACCTAGGACCTTAAGATTTGGCACGAACCCAGCTCTGGTAGCCACATTACACAAGAAAAAGCCAGAAGTGGTAATGTGTAGAAAAAACAGCAGAAAATCTTACGTTTAATACATTTGTTTTCGAAATGAGGTATCTGCAAAACGTCACAATGGACGCATTTCTATCGGAAACGTTTACATTTATCTTCTGGCAGTTAAAGTCGCGTGATGAGCCTTGCGGGTTCACCACCCTATACGAAATTTAAGCATCTAAGTTGATGCAGTCGACAAGTAAGGAGCACAGCAAGTCAACTTTTAGTTATTGAAAACTCATTTTTTAGCCGCTTTTGCTGCCTTGTAGTTGACCTAGGACCTTAAGATTTGGCACAAACCGAGCTCTGGCAGCTACATTACACAAGAAAATGCCAGAAGTGGTAATGTGTAGAAAAAACCGCAGAAAATCTTACGTTTAATACATTTGTTTTCGAAATGACGTTACTGCAATTCGTCACAATGGACGAATTTCTATCGGAAAGGTTTACATTTATTTTCTGGCAGTTAAAGTCCCGTGATGAGCCTTGCGGGTGCACCACCCTGTACGTATTGTAAGCATCTAAGTTGCTGCAGTCGACAAGTAAGGAGCACAGCAAGTCAAGTTTTAGTTTTTGAAAACTCAATTTTTATCCGCTTTTGCTGCCTTGTAGTTGACCTAGGACCTTAAGATTTGGCACGAACCGAGCTCTGGCAGCCACATTACACAAAAAAAAGTGAGATTTGGTAATGTGTAGAAAAAACCGCAGAAAATCTTACGTTTACTACATTTGTTTTCGAAATGACGTAACTGCAAATCGTCACAATGGACGCATTTCTATCGGAAACGTTTACATTTATCTTCTGGCAGTTAAAGTCGCGTGAAGAGCCTTGCGGTTGCACCAACCTGTACGTAATTTAAGCATCTAAGTTGTTGCAGTCGACAAGAAAGGAGCACAGCAAGTCAAGGTTTAGTTTTTGAATACTCAATTTTTGGCCTCTTTTACAGCCTTGTAGTTGACCTACGACCTTAAGATTTGGCACGAACCCAGCTCTGGCAGCCACATTACACAAGAAAAAGCGAGAAGTGGTAATGTGTAGAAAAAAACGCAGAAAATCTTACGTTTAATACAATTCTTTCCCAAATGACGTAACCGCAAATCGTCACAATGGACGCATTTCTATCTGAAACGTTTACATTTATCTTCTGGCAGTTAAAGTCGCGTGATGAGCCTTGCGGGTGCACCACTCTGTACGTAATTTAAACATCTAAGTTGTTGCAGTTGACAAGTAAGGAGCACAGCAAGTCAAGTTTTAGTTTTTGAAAACTCAATTTTTGGCCGCTTTTGCTGCCTTGTAGTAGACTTAGGACCTTAAGAATTGGCACGAACCAAGCTCTGGCAGCCACATTACACAAGAAAAAGCCAGAAGTGGTAATGTGTAGAAAAAACCGCAGAAAATCTTACGTTTAATACATTTGTTTTCGAAATGACGTAACTGCAAATAGTCACAATGGACGAATTTCTATCGGAAACGTTAACATTTATCTTCTTGCAGTTAAAGTCGCGTGATGAGCCTTGCGGGTGCACCACCCTGTACGTAATTTAAGCATCTAAGTTGTTGCAGTCGACAAGTAAGGAGCACAGCAAGTCAAGTATTAGTTTTTGAAAACACAACTTTTGGCCGCTTTTACTGCCTTGTAGTTGACCTAGGACCTTAAGATTTGGCACGAACCGTGCTCTGGCTGTCACATTACACAAGAAAACGCCAAAAGTGGCAATGTGTAGAAAAACCGCAGAAAATCTTACGTTTAATACATTTGTTTTCGAAATGACGTAACTGCAAATCGTCACAATGGACGAATTTTTATCGGAAAGGTTTACATTTATTTTCTGGCAGTTAAAGTCACGTGATGAGCCTTGCGGGTGCACCACCCTGTACGTAATTTAAGCATCTAAGTTGCTGCAGTCGACAAGTAAGGAGCACAGCAAGTCAAGTTTTAGTTTTTGAAAACTCAAATTTTATCCGCTTTTGCTGCCTTGTAGTTGACCTTGGAACTTACGATTTGGCACGAACCGAGCTCTGGCAGCCACATTACACAAGAAAAAGCCAAAAGAGGTAAGGTGTTCAAAAAACCGCAGAAAATCTTAGGTTTAATACATTTGTTTTTGAAATGACGTAACTGCAATTCGTCACAATGGACGCATTTCTCTCGTTAACGTTTACATTTATCTTCGGGCAGTTAAAGTCGCGTGATGAGCCTTGCGGGTGCACCACCCTGAACGTAAATTAAGCATCTAAGTTGCTGCAGTCGACAAGTATGGAGCACAGCAAGTCAAGTTTTAGTTTTTTAAAACTCAATTTTTGGCCGCTTTTGCTGCCTTGTAGTTGACCTAGGACCTTAAGATTTGGCACGAACCCAGCTCTGGTAGCCACATTACACAAGAAAAAGCCAGAAGTGGTAATGTGTAGAAAAAACAGCAGAAAATCTTACGTTTAATACATTTGTTTTCGAAATGAGGTATCTGCAAAACGTCACAATGGACGCATTTCTATCGGAAACGTTTACATTTATCTTCTGGCAGTTAAAGTCGCGTGATGAGCCTTGCGGGTTCACCACCCTATACGAAATTTAAGCATCTAAGTTGATGCAGTCGACAAGTAAGGAGCACAGCAAGTCAACTTTTAGTTATTGAAAACTCATTTTTTAGCCGCTTTTGCTGCCTTGTAGTTGACCTAGGACCTTAAGATTTGGCACGAACCGAGCTCTGGCAGCTACATTACACAAGAAAATGCCAGAAGTGGTAATGTGTAGAAAAAACCGCAGAAAATCTTACGTTTAATACATTTGTTTTCGAAATGACGTTACTGCAAATCGTCACAATGGACGAATTTCTATCGGAAAGGTTTACATTTATTTTCTGGCAGTTAAAGTCCCGTGATGAGCCTTGCGGGTGCACCACCCTGTACGTATTGTAAGCATCTAAGTTGCTGCAGTCGACAAGTAAGGAGCACAGCAAGTCAAGTTTTAGTTTTTGAAAACTCAATTTTTATCCGCTTTTGCTGCCTTGTAGTTGACCTAGGACCTTAAGATTTGGCACGAACCGAGCTCTGGCAGCCACATTACACAAAAAAAGTGAGATTTGGTAATGTGTAGAAAAAACCGCAGAAAATCTTACGTTTACTACATTTGTTTTCGAAATGACGTAACTGCAAATCGTCACAATGGACGCATTTCTATCGGAAACGTTTACATTTATCTTCTGGCAGTTAAAGTCGCGTGAAGAGCCTTGCGGTTGCACCAACCTGTACGTAATTTAAGCATCTAAGTTGTTGCAGTCGACAAGAAAGGAGCACAGCAAGTCAAGGTTTAGTTTTTGAATACTCAATTTTTGGCCTCTTTTACAGCCTTGTAGTTGACCTACGACCTTAAGATTTGGCACGAACCCAGCTCTGGCAGCCACATTACACAAGAAAAAGCGAGAAGTGGTAATGTGTAGAAAAAAACGCAGAAAATCTTACGTTTAATACAATTCTTTCCCAAATGACGTAACTGCAAATCGTCACAATGGACGCATTTCTATCTGAAACGTTTACATTTATCTTCTGGCAGTTAAAGTCGCGTGATGAGCCTTGCGGGTGCACCACTCTGTACGTAATTTAAGCATCTAAGTTGTTGCAGTTGACAAGTAAGGAGCACAGCAAGTCAAGTTTTAGTTTTTGAAAACTCAATTTTTGGCCGCTTTTGCTGCCTTGTAGTAGACTTAGGACCTTAAGAATTGGCACGAACCAAGCTCTGGCAGCCACATTACACAAGAAAGAGCCAGAAGTGGTAATGTGTAGAAAAAACCGCAGAAAATCTTACGTTTAATACATTTGTTTTCGAAATGACGTAACTGCAAATAGTCACAATGGACGAATTTCTATCGGAAACGTTAACATTTATCTTCTTGCAGTTAAAGTCGCGTGATGAGCCTTGCGGGTGCACCACCCTGTACGTAATTTAAGCATCTAAGTTGTTGCAGTCGACAAGTAAGGAGCACAGCAAGTCAAGTATTAGTTTTTGAAAACACAACTTTTGGCCGCTTTTACTGCCTTGTAGTTGACCTAGGACCTTAAGATTTGGCACGAACCGTGCTCTGGCTGTCACATTACACAAGAAAACGCCAAAAGTGGCAATGTGTAGAAAAACCGCAGAAAATCTTACGTTTAATACATTTGTTTTCGAAATGACGTAACTGCAAATCGTCACAATGGACGAATTTTTATCGGAAAGGTTTACATTTATTTTCTGGCAGTTAAAGTCACGTGATGAGCCTTGCGGGTGCACCACCCTGTACGTATTTTAAGCATCTAAGTTGCTGCAGTCGACAAGTAAGGAGCACAGCAAGTCAAGTTTTAGTTTTTGAAAACTCAAATTTTATCCGCTTTTGCTGCCTTGTAGTTGACCTAGGAACTTACGATTTGGCACGAACCGAGCTCTGGCAGCCACATTACACAAGAAAAAGCCAAAAGAGGTAAGGTGTTCAAAAAACCGCAGAAAATCTTAGGTTTAATACATTTGTTTTTGAAATGACGTAACTGCAATTCGTCACAATGGACGCATTTCTCTCGTTAACGTTTACATTTATCTTCGGGCAGTTAAAGTCGCGTGATGAGCCTTGCGGGTGCACCACCCTGAACGTAAATTAAGCATCTAAGTTGCTGCAGTCGACAAGTATGGAGCACAGCAAGTCAAGTTTTAGTTTTTTAAAACTCAATTTTTGGCCGCTTTTGCTGCCTTGTAGTTGACCTAGGACCTTAAGATTTCGCACGAACCCAGCTCTGGTAGCCACATTACACAAGAAAAAGCCAGAAGTGGTAATGTGTAGAAAAAACAGCAGAAAATCTTACGTTTAATACATTTGTTTTCGAAATGAGGTATCTGCAAAACGTCACAATGGACGCATTTCTATCGGAAACGTTTACATTTATCTTCTGGCAGTTAAAGTCGTGTGATGAGCCTTGCGGGTTCACCACCCTATACGAAATTTAAGCATCTAAGTTGATGCAGTCGACAAGTAAGGAGCACAGCAAGTCAACTTTTAGTTATTGAAAACTCATTTTTTAGCCGCTTTTGCTGCCTTGTAGTTGACCTAGGACCTTAAGATTTGGCACGAACCGAGCTCTGGCAGCTACATTACACAAGAAAATGCCAGAAGTGGTAATATGTAGAAAAAACCGCAGAAAATCTTACGTTTAATACATTTGTTTTCGAAATGACGTTACTGCAAATCGTCACAATGGACGAATTTCTATCGGAAAGGTTTACATTTATTTTCTGGCAGTTAAAGTCCCGTGATGAGCCTTGCGGGTGCACCACCCTGTACGTATTGTAAGCATCTAAGTTGCTGCAGTCGACAAGTAAGGAGCACAGCAAGTCAAGTTTTAGTTTTTGAAAACTCAATTTTTATCCGCTTTTGCTGCCTTGTAGTTGACCTAGGACCTTAAGATTTGGCACGAACCGAGCTCTGGCAGCCACATTACACAAAAAAAAGTGAGATTTGGTAATGTGTAGAAAAAACCGCAGAAAATCTTACGTTTACTACATTTGTTTTCGAAATGACGTAACTGCTAATCGTCACAATGGACGCATTTCTCTCAGAAACGGTTACATTTATCTTCTGGCAGTTAAAGTCGCGTGATGAGCCTTGCGGGTGCACCACCCTGTACGTAATTTAAGCATCTAAGTTGTTGCAGTCGACATGTAAGGAGCACAGGAAGTCAAATTTTTGTTTTTTACAACTCAATTTTTGGCCACTTTTGCTGCCTTGTGGTTGACCTAGGACCTTAAGATTTGGACGAACCGAGCTCTGGCAGATACATTACACAAGAAAACGCCAGAAGTGGTAATGTGTAGAAAAAACCGCAGAAAATCTTACGTTTAATACATTTATTTTCGAAATGACGTAACTGCAAATCGTCACAATGGACGCATTTTTATCGGAAACGTTTACATTTATCTTCTGGCAGTTAAATTCGCGTGATGAGCATTACGGGAGCACCACTCTGTACGTAATTTAAGCATCTAAGTTGCTGCAGTCGACAACTAAGGGGCACTGCAAGTCAAGTTTTATTTTTTGAAAACTCAATTTTTGGCCGTTTTTGCTGCATTGTAGTTGACTTAGGACCTTAAGATTTGGCACGAACCGAGCTCTGGCAGCCACATTACACAAGAAGAAGCCAGAAGTGGTAATGTGAAGAAAAAACAGTAGAAAATCTTACGTTTAATACATTTGTTTTCCAAATCATGTAACGGCAAATCGTCACAATGGACGCATTTGTATCGGAAACATTTACATTTATCTTATGGCAGTTAAAGTCGCGTGATGAGCCTTTCGGGTGCACCACCCTGTACGTAATTTAAGCATCTAAGTTGTTGCAGTCGACAAGTAAGGAGCAAAGAAAGTCAAGTTTTAGTTTTTGAAAACTCTATTTTTGGCAGCTTTTGCTGCCTTGTAGTTGTCCTAGGACCTTAAGATTTGGCACGAACCGTGCTCTGGCTGTCACATTACACAAGAAAACGCCAAAAGTGGCAATGTGTAGAAAAACCGCAGAAAATCTTACGTATAATACATTTGTTTTCGAAATGACGTAACTGCAAATCGTCACAATGGACGAATTTTTATCGGAAAGGTTTACATTTATTTTCTGGCAGTTAAAGTCTCGTGATGAGCCTTGCGGGTGCACCACCCTGTACGTATTTTAAGCATCTAAGTTGTTGCAGTCGACAAGAAAGGAGCACAGCAAGTCAAGGTTTAGTTTTTGAATACTCAATTTTTGGCCTCTTTTACAGCCTTGTAGTTGACCTACGACCTTAAGATTTGGCACGAACCCAGCTCTGGCAGCCACATTACACAAGAAAAAGCGAGAAGTGGTAATGTGTAGAAAAAAACGCAGAAAATCTTACGTTTAATACAATTCTTTCCCAAATGACGTAACTGCAAATCGTCACAATGGACGCATTTCTATCTGAAACGTTTACATTTATCTTCTGGCAGTTAAAGTCGCGTGATGAGCCTAGCGGTTGCACCAACCTGTACGTAATTTAAGAATCTAAGTTGTTGCAGTCGACAAGAAAGGAGCACAGCAAGTCAAGTTTTAGTTTTTGAATACTCAATTTTTGGCCTCTTTTACTGCCTTGTAGTTGACCTAGGACCTTAAGATTTGGCACGAACCCAGCTCTGGCAGCCACATTACACAAGAAAAAGCGAGAAGTGGTAATGTGTAGAAAAAAACGCAGAAAATCTTACGTTTAATACATTTGTTTTCCAAATGACGTACCTGCAAATCGTCACAATGGACGCATTTCTATCGGAATCGTTTACATTTATCTTCTGGCAGTTAACGTCTCGTGATGAGCCTTGCGGGTGCACCACCCTATACGTAATTTAATCATCTAAGTTGTTGCAGTCGACAAGTAAGGAGCACAGCAAGTCAAGTTTTAGTTTTTGAAAACTTAAATTTTGGCCGCTTTTGCTGCTTTGTACTTGACCTAGGACCTTAAGATTTGGCACGAACCGAGCTCTGGCTGCCACATTACACAAGCAAAACCCAGAAGTGGTAATGTGTAGAAAAAACCGCAGAAATTCTTACGTTTAATACATTCGTTTTCGAAATGACGTAACTGCAAATCGTCACAATGGACGCATTTCTCTCGGAAACGTTTACATTTATCTTCTGGAAGTTAAAGTCGCGTGATGAGCCTTGCGGGTGCACCACTCTGTACGTAATTTAAGCATCTAAGTTGTTGCAGTTGACAAGTAAGGAGCACAGCAAGTCAAGTTTTAGTTTTTGAAAACTCAATTTTTGGCCGCTTTTGCTGCCTTGTAGTTGACTTAGGACCTTAAGAATTGGCACGAACCAAGCTCTGGCAGCCACATTACACAAGAAAAAGCCAGAAGTGGTAATGTGTAGAAAAAACCGCAGAAAATCTTACGTTTAATACATTTGTTTTCGAAATGACGTAACTGCAAATAGTCACAATGGACGAATTTCTATCGGAAACGTTAACATTTATCTTCTTGCAGTTAAAGTCGCGTGATGAGCCTTGCGGGTGCACCACCCTGTACGTAATTTAAGCATCTAAGTTGTTGCAGTCGACAAGTAAGGAGCACAGCAAGTCAAGTATTAGTTTTTGAAAACACAATTTTTGGCCGCTTTTACTGCCTTGTAGTTGACCTAGGACCTTAAGATTTGGCACGAACCCAGCTCTGGCAGCCACATTACACAAGAAAAAGCGAGAAGTGGTAATGTGTGGAAAAAACCGCAGAAAATCGTACAATTAATACATTTGTTTTCGAAATGACGTAACTGCTAATCGTCACAATGGACGCATTTCTCTCGGAAACGTTTACATTTATCTTCTGGCAGTTAAAGTCGCGTGATGAGCCTTGCGGGTGCACCACCCTGTACGTAATTTAAGCATCTAAGTTGTTGCAGTCGACATGTAAGGAGCACAGGAAGTCAAATTTTAGTTTTTTACAACTCAATTTTTGGCCACTTTTGCTGCCTTGTGGTTGACCTAGGACCTTAAGATTTGGACGAACCGAGCTCTGGCAGATACATTACACAAGAAAACGCCAAAAGTGGTAATGTGTAGAAAAAACCGCAGAAAATCTTACGTTTAATACATTTATTTTCGAAATGACGTAACTGCAAATCGTCACAATGGACGCATTTCTATCGGAAACTTTAACATTTATCTTCTGGCAGTTAAAGTCGCGTGATGAGCATTGCGGGTGCACCACTCTGTACGTAATTTAAGCATCTAAGTTGCTGCAGTCGACAACTAAGGGGCACTGCAAGTCAAGTTTTATTTTTTGAAAACTCAATTTTTGGCCGTTTTTGCTGCATTTTAGTTGACTTAGGACCTTAAGATTTGGCACGAACCGAGCTCTGGCAGCCACATTACACAAGAAGAAGCCAGAAGTGGTAATGTGAAGAAAAAACAGTAGAAAATCTTACGTTTAATACATTTGTTTTCCAAATCACGTAACGGCAAATCGTCACAATGGACGCATTTGTATCGGAAAAGTTTACATTTATCTTATGGCAGTTAAAGTCGCGTGATGAGCCTTTCGGGTGCACCACCCTGTACGTAATTTAAGCATCTAAGTTGTTGCAGTCGACAAGTAAGGAGCAAAGAAAGTCAAGTTTTAGTTTTTGAAAACTCAATTTTTGGCAGCTTTTGCTGCCTTGTAGTTGCCCTAGGACCTTAAGATTTGGCACGAACCGTGCTCTGGCTGTCACATTACCCAAGCAAAAGCCAGAAGTGGTAATGTGTAGAAAAAACCGCAGAAAATCTTACGTACTATACATTTGTTTTCGAAATTACATAACTGCAAATCGTCACAATGAAGGCATTTCTATCGGAAACGTTAACATTTATCTTCTTGCAGTTAAAGTCGCGTGATGAGCCTTGCGGGTGCACCACCCTGTACGTAATTTAAGCATCTAAGTTGTTGCAGTCGACAAGTAAGGAGCACAGCAAGTCAAGTATTAGTTTTTGAAAACACAATTTTTGGCCGCCTTTACTGCCTTGTAGTTGACCTAGGACCTTAAGATTTGGCACGAACCCAGCTCTGGCAGCCACATTACACAAGAAAAAGCGAGAAGTGGTAATGTGTGGAAAAACCGCAGAAAATCGTACAATTAATACATTTGTTTTCGAAATGACGTAACTGCAAATCGTCACAATGGACGCATTTCTCTCGGAAACGTTTACATTTATCTTCTGGCAGTTAAAGTCGCGTGATGAGCCTTGCGGGTGCAACACCCTGTACGTAATTTAAGCATCTAAGTTGTTGCAGTCGACATGTAAGGAGCAGAGCAAGTCAAATTTTAGTTTTTTAAAACTCAATTTTTGGCCACTTTTGCTGCCTTGTGGTTGACCTAGGACCTTAAGATTTGGTACGAACCGAGCTCTGGCAGCTACATTACACAAGAAAAAGCCAGAAGTGGTAATGTGTAGAAAAAACCGCAGAAAATCTTACGTTTAATACATTTATTTTCGAAATGACGTAACTGCAAATCGTCACAATGGACGCATTTCTCTCGGAAACGTTTACATTTATCTTCTGGCAGTTAAAGTCGCGTGATGAGCATTGCGGGTGCACCACTCTGTACGTAATTTAAGCATCTAAGTTGCTGCAGTCGACAACTAAGGGGCACTGCAAGTCAAGTTTTATTTTTTGAAAACTCAATTTTTGGCCGTTTTTGCTGCATTGTAGTTGACTTAGGACCTTAACATTTGGCACGAACCGAGCTCTGGCAGCCACATTATACAAGAAGAAGCCAGAAGTGGTAATGTGAAGAAAAAACAGCAGAAAATCTTACGTTTAATACATTTGTTTTCCAAATCACGTAACGGCAAATCGTCACAACGGACGCATTTGTATCGGAAACATTTACATTTATCTTATGGCTGTTAAAGTCGCGTGATGAGCCTTTCGGGTGCACCACCCTGTACGTAATTTAAGCATCTAAGTTGTTGCAGTCGACAAGTAAGGAGCAAAGAAAGTCAAGTTTTAGTTTTTGAAAACTCAATTTTTGGCAGCTTTTGCTGCCTTGTAGTTGTCCTAGGACCTTAAGATTTGGCACGAACCGTGCTCTGGCTGTCACATTACACAAGAAAACGCCAAAAGTGGCAATGTGTAGAAAAACCGCAGAAAATCTTACGTATAATACATTTGTTTTCGAAATGACGTAACTGCAAATCGTCACAATGGACGAATTTTTATCGGAAAGGTTTACATTTATTTTCTGGCAGTTAAAGTCTCGTGATGAGCCTTGCGGGTGCACCACCCTGTACGTATTTTAAGCATCTAAGTTGTTGCAGTCGACAAGAAAGGAGCACAGCAAGTCAAGGTTTAGTTTTTGAATACTCAATTTTTGGCCTCTTTTACAGCCTTGTAGTTGACCTACGACCTTAAGATTTGGCACGAACCCAGCTCTGGCAGCCACATTACACAAGAAAAAGCGAGAAGTGGTAATGTGTAGAAAAAAACGCAGAAAATCTTACGTTTAATACAATTCTTTCCCAAATGACGTAACTGCAAATCGTCACAATGGACGCATTTCTATCTGAAACGTTTACATTTATCTTCTGGCAGTTAAAGTCGCGTGATGAGCCTAGCGGTTGCACCAACCTGTACGTAATTTAAGAATCTAAGTTGTTGCAGTCGACAAGAAAGGAGCACAGCAAGTCAAGTTTTAGTTTTTGAATACTCAATTTTTGGCCTCTTTTACTGCCTTGTAGTTGACCTAGGACCTTAAGATTTGGCACGAACCCAGCTCTGGCAGCCACATTACACAAGAAAAAGCGAGAAGTGGTAATGTGTAGAAAAAAACGCAGAAAATCTTACGTTTAATACATTTGTTTTCCAAATGACGTACCTGCAAATCGTCACAATGGACGCATTTCTATCGGAATCGTTTACATTTATCTTCTGGCAGTTAACGTCTCGTGATGAGCCTTGCGGGTGCACCACCCTATACGTAATTTAATCATCTAAGTTGTTGCAGTCGACAAGTAAGGAGCACAGCAAGTCAAGTTTTAGTTTTTGAAAACTTAAATTTTGGCCGCTTTTGCTGCTTTGTACTTGACCTAGGACCTTAAGATTTGGCACGAACCGAGCTCTGGCTGCCACATTACACAAGCAAAACCCAGAAGTGGTAATGTGTAGAAAAAACCGCAGAAATTCTTACGTTTAATACATTCGTTTTCGAAATGACGTAACTGCAAATCGTCACAATGGACGCATTTCTCTCGGAAACGTTTACATTTATCTTCTGGAAGTTAAAGTCGCGTGATGAGCCTTGCGGGTGCACCACTCTGTACGTAATTTAAGCATCTAAGTTGTTGCAGTTGACAAGTAAGGAGCACAGCAAGTCAAGTTTTAGTTTTTGAAAACTCAATTTTTGGCCGCTTTTGCTGCCTTGTAGTTGACTTAGGACCTTAAGAATTGGCACGAACCAAGCTCTGGCAACCACATTACACAAGAAAAAGCCAGAAGTGGTAATGTGTAGAAAAAACCGCAGAAAATCTTACGTTTAATACATTTGTTTTCGAAATGACGTAACTGCAAATAGTCACAATGGACGAATTTCTATCGGAAACGTTAACATTTATCTTCTTGCAGTTAAAGTCGCGTGATGAGCCTTGCGGGTGCACCACCCTGTACGTAATTTAAGCATCTAAGTTGTTGCAGTCGACAAGTAAGGAGCACAGCAAGTCAAGTATTAGTTTTTGAAAATACAATTTTTGGCCGCTTTTACTGCCTTGTAGTTGACCTAGGACCTTAAGATTTGGCACGAACCCAGCTCTGGCAGCCACATTACACAAGAAAAAGCGAGAAATGGTAATGTGTGGAAAAAACCGCAGAAAATCGTACAATTAATACATTTGTTTTCGAAATGACGTAACTGCTAATCGTCACAATGGACGCATTTCTCTCGGAAACGTTTACATTTATCTTCTGGCAGTTAAAGTCGCGTGATGAGCCTTGCGGGTGCACCACCCTGTACGTAATTTAAGCATCTAAGTTGTTGCAGTCGACATGTAAGGAGCACAGGAAGTCAAATTTTAGTTTTTTACAACTCAATTTTTGGCCACTTTTGCTGCCTTGTGGTTGACCTAGGACCTTAAGATTTGGACGAACCGAGCTCTGGCAGATACATTACACAAGAAAACGCCAAAAGTGGTAATGTGTAGAAAAAACCGCAGAAAATCTTACGTTTAATACATTTATTTTCGAAATGACGTAACTGCAAATCGTCACAATGGACGCATTTCTATCGGAAACTTTAACATTTATCTTCTGGCAGTTAAAGTCGCGTGATGAGCATTGCGGGTGCACCACTCTGTACGTAATTTAAGCATCTAAGTTGCTGCAGTCGACAACTAAGGGGCACTGCAAGTCAAGTTTTATTTTTTGAAAACTCAATTTTTGGCCGTTTTTGCTGCATTTTAGTTGACTTAGGACCTTAAGATTTGGCACGAACCGAGCTCTGGCAGCCACATTACACAAGAAGAAGCCAGAAGTGGTAATGTGAAGAAAAAACAGTAGAAAATCTTACGTTTAATACATTTGTTTTCCAAATCACGTAACGGCAAATCGTCACAATGGACGCATTTGTATCGGAAAAGTTTACATTTATCTTATGGCAGTTAAAGTCGCGTGATGAGCCTTTCGGGTGCACCACCCTGTACGTAATTTAAGCATCTAAGTTGTTGCAGTCGTCAAGTAAGGAGCAAAGAAAGTCAAGTTTTAGTTTTTGAAAACTCAATTTTTGGCAGCTTTTGCTGCCTTGTAGTTGCCCTAGGACCTTAAGATTTGGCACGAACCGTGCTCTGGCTGTCACATTACCCAAGCAAAAGCCAGAAGTGGTAATGTGTAGAAAAAACCGCAGAAAATCTTACGTACAATACATTTGTTTTCGAAATTACATAACTGCAAATCGTCACAATGAACGCATTTCTATCGGAAACGTTAACATTTATCTTCTTGCAGTTAAAGTCGCGTGATGAGCCTTGCGGGTGCACCACCCTGTACGTAATTTAAGCATCTAAGTTGTTGCAGTCGACAAGTAAGGAGCACAGCAAGTCAAGTATTAGTTTTTGAAAACACAATTTTTGGCCGCCTTTACTGCCTTGTAGTTGACCTAGGACCTTAAGATTTGGCACGAACCCAGCTCTGGCAGCCACATTACACAAGAAAAAGCGAGAAGTGGTAATGTGTGGAAAAACCGCAGAAAATCGTACAATTAATACATTTGTTTTCGAAATGACGTAACTGCAAATCGTCACAATGGACGCATTTCTCTCGGAAACGTTTACATTTATCTTCTGGCAGTTAAAGTCGCGTGATGAGCCTTGCGGGTGCAACACCCTGTACGTAATTTAAGCATCTAAGTTGTTGCAGTCGACATGTAAGGAGCAGAGCAAGTCAAATTTTAGTTTTTTAAAACTCAATTTTTGGCCACTTTTGCTGCCTTGTGGTTGACCTAGGACCTTAAGATTTGGTACGAACCGAGCTCTGGCAGCTACATTACACAAGAAAAAGCCAGAAGTGGTAATGTGTAGAAAAAACCGCAGAAAATCTTACGTTTAATACATTTATTTTCGAAATGACGTAACTGCAAATCGTCACAATGGACGCATTTCTATCGGAAACGTTTACATTTATCTTCTGGCAGTTAAAGTCGCGTGATGAGCATTGCGGGTGCACCACTCTGTACGTAATTTAAGCATCTAAGTTGCTGCAGTCGACAACTAAGGGGCACTGCAAGTCAAGTTTTATTTTTTGAAAACTCAATTTTTGGCCGTTTTTGCTGCATTGTAGTTGACTTAGGACCTTAACATTTGGCACGAACCGAGCTCTGGCAGCCACATTATACAAGAAGAAGCCAGAAGTGGTAATGTGAAGAAAAAACAGCAGAAAATCTTACGTTTAATACATTTGTTTTCCAAATCACGTAACGGCAAATCGTCACAACGGACGCATTTGTATCGGAAACATTTACATTTATCTTATGGCTGTTAAAGTCGCGTGATGAGCCTTTCGGGTGCACCACCCTGTACGTAATTTAAGCATCTAAGTTGTTGCAGTCGACAAGTAAGGAGCAAAGAAAGTCAAGTTTTAGTTTTTGAAAACTCAATTTTTGGCAGCTTTTGCTGCCTTGTAGTTGTCCTAGGACCTTAAGATTTGGCACGAACCGTGCTCTGGCTGTCACATTACACAAGAAAACGCCAAAAGTGGCAATGTGTAGAAAAACCGCAGAAAATCTTACGTTTAATACATTTGTTTTCGAAATGACGTAACTGCAAATCGTCACAATGGACGAATTTTTATCGGAAAGGTTTACATTTATTTTCTGGCAGTTAAAGTCGCGTGATGAGCCTTGCGGGTGCACCACCCTGTACGTATTTTAAGCATCTAAGTTGCTGCAGTCGACAAGTAAGGAGCACAGCAAGTCAAGTTTTAGTTTTTGAAAACTCAAATTTTATCCGCTTTTGCTGCCTTGTAGTTGACCTAGGAACTTACGATTTGGCACGAACCGAGCTCTGGCAGCCACATTACACAAGAAAAAGCCAACAGAGGTGAGATGTTCAAAAAACCGCAGAAAATCTTAGGTTTAATACATTTGTTTTTGAAATGACGTAACTGCAATTCGTCACAATGGACGCATTTCTCTCGTTAAAGTTTGCATTTATCTTCGGGCAGTTAAAGTCGCGTGATGAGCCTTGCGGTTGCACCAACCTGTACGTAATTTAAGAATCTAAGTTGTTGCAGTCGACAAGTAAGGAGCACAGCAAGTCAAGTTTTAGTTTTTGAAAACTCAATTTTTATCCGCTTTTGCTGCCTTGTAGTTGACCTAGGACCTTAAGATTTGGCACGAACCGAGCTCTGGCAGCCACATTACACAAACAAAAGTGAGATTTGGTAATGTGTAGAAAAAACCGCAGAAAATCTTACGTTTACTACATTTGTTTTCGAAATGACGTAACTGCAAATCGTCACAATGGACGCATTTCTATCGGAAACGTTTACATTTATCTTCTGGCAGTTAAAGTCGCGTGATGAGCCTTGCGGTTGCACCAACCTGTACGTAATTTAAGCATCTAAGTTGTTGCAGTCGACAAGAAAGGAGCACAGCAAGTCAAGGTTTAGTTTTTGAATACTCAATTTTTGGCCTCTTTTACAGCCTTGTAGTTGACCAAGGACCTTAAGATTTGGCACGAACCCAGCTCTGGCAGCCACATTACACAAGAAAAAGCGAGAAGTGGTAATGTGTAGAAAAAAACGCAGAAAATCTTACGTTTAATACATTCGTTTTCCAAATGGCGTAACTGCAAATCGTCACAATGGACGCATTTCTATCGGAAACGTTTACATTTATCTTCTGGCAGTTAAAGTCGCGTGATGAGCCTTGCGGTTGCACCAACCTGTACGTAATTTAAGAATCTAAGTTGTTGCAGTCGACAAGAAAGGAGCACAGCAAGTCAAGTTTTAGTTTTTGAATACTCAATTTTAGGCCTCTTTTACTGCCTTGTAGTTGACCTAGGACCTTAAGATTTGGCACGAACCCAGCTGTGGCAGCCACATTACACAAGAAAAAGCGAGAAGTGGTAATGTGTAGAAAAAAACGCAGAAAATCTTACGTTTAATACATTTGTTTTCCAAATGACGTAACTGCAAATCGTCACAATGGACGCATTTCTCTCGGAAACGTTTACATTTATCTTCTGGCAGTTAAAGTCGCGTGATGAGCCTTGCGGGTGCACCACTCTGTACGTAATTTAAGCATCTAAATTGTTGCAGTCGACAAGTAAGGAGCACAGCAAGTCAAGTATTAGTTTTTGAAAACACAATTTTTGGCCGCTTTTACTGCCTTGTAGTTGACCTAGGACGTTAAGATTTGGCACGAACTCAGCTCTGGCAGCCACATTACACAAGAAAAAGCGAGAAGTGGTAATGTGTGGAAAAAACCGCAGAAAATCGTACAATTAATACATTTGTTTTCGAAATGACGTAACTGCAAGTCGTCACAATGCACGCATTTCTATCGGAAACGTTTACATTTATCTTCTGGCAGTTAAAGTCGCGTGATGAGCCTTGTGGGTGCACCACCCTGTACTTCATTTAAGCATCTAAGTTGTTGCAGTCGACAAGTAAGGAGCACAGCAAGTCAAGTGTTAGATTTTGAAAACTCAATTTTTGGCCGCTTTTGCTGCCTTGTAGTTGACCTAGGACCTTAAGATTTGGCACGAACCGAGCTCTGGCAGCCTCATTACACAAGCAATAGCCAGAAGTGGTAATGTATAGAAAAAACCGCAGAAAATCTTACGTTTAATACATTTGTTTACGAAAAGACGTAACTGCAAATCGTCACAATGGACGCATTTCTATCGGAAACGTTTACATTTATCTTCTGGCAGTTAAAGTCGTGTGATGAGCCTTGTGGGTGCACCACCCTGTACGTAATTTAAGCATCTAAGTTGTTGCAGTCGATAAGTAAGGAGCACAGCAAGTCAAGTTTTAGTTTTTGTAAACTCAATTTTTGGCCGCTTTTGCTGCCTTGTAGTTGACCTTGGACTTTAAGATTTGGCACGAACCGAGCTCTGGCAGCCACATAACACAAGAAAAAGCCAGAAGTGGTAATGTGTAGAAAAACCGCAGAAAATCTTACGTTTAATACAATTGTATTCGAAATGGCGTAACTGCAAATCGTCACAATAGTCGGATTTCTCTCGGAAACGTTTACATTTATCTTCTGGCAGTTAACGTCGCGTGATGAGCCTTGCGGTTGCACCACCCTGTACGTAATTTAAGCATCTAAGTTGTTGCAGTCGACAAGTAAGGAGCACAGCAAGTCAAATTTTAGATTTTGATAACTCAATTTTTGGCCGCTTTTGCTGCCTTGTAGTTGACCTAGGACCTTAAGATTTGGCACGAACCGAGCTCTCGCAGACACATTACACAAGAAAAAGCCAGAAGTGGTAATGTGTAGAAAAAACCGCAGAAAATCTTACGTTTAATACATTTGTTTTCGAAATGACGTAACTGCAAATCGTCACAATGGACGCATTTCTATCGGAAACGTTTACATTTATCTTCTGGCAGTTAAAGTGGCGTGATGAGCCTTGCGGGTGCACCACCCTGTACGTAATTGAAGCATCAAAGTTGTTGCAGTCGACAAGTAAGGAGCACAGCAAGTCAAGTTTTAGTTTTTGAAAACTCAATTTTTGTCCGCTTTTGCTGCCTTGTAGTTGACCTAGGACCTTAAGATTTGGCACGAACCTAGCTGTGGCAGCCACATTACACAAGAAAAAGCCAGAAGTGGTAATGTGTAGAAATAACCGCAGAAAATCGTACGTTTAATACATTTGTTTTCGAAATGACGTAACTGCAAATCGTCACAATGGACGCATTTCTCTCGGAAACGTTTACATTTATCTTCTGGCAGTTAAAGTCGCGTGATGAGCCTTGCGGGTGCACCACCCTGAACGAAATTTAAGCATCTAAGTTGTTGCAGTCGGCAAGTAAGGAGCACAGCAAATCAGGTTTTAAGTTTTGAAAACTGAATTTTAAGCCGCTTTTGCTGCATTGTAGTTGACCTAGGACCTTAAGATTTGGCACGAACCGAGCTCTGGAAGCCACATTACACAAGAAAAAGCCAGATGCGGTATTGTGTAGAAAAAACCGCAGAGAGTCTTACGTTTAATACATTTGTTTTCGAAATGACGTAACTGCAAATCGTCACAATGGACGCATTTCTATCGGAAACGTTTACATTTATCTTCTGGCAGTTAAAGTCGCATGATGAGCCTTGCGGGTGCACCACTCTGTTCGTAATTTAAGCATCTAAGTTGTTGAAGTCGACAATTAAGGAGCACAGCAATCAAGTATTAGTTTTTGAAAACTCAATTTTTGTCCGCTTTTGCTGCCTTGTAGTTGACCTAGGACCTTAAGATTTGGCACGAACCGAGCTCTGGCAGACACATTACACAAGAAAAAGCCAGAAGTGGTAATGTGTAGAAAAAACCGCAGAAAATCGTACGTTTAATACATTTGTTTTCGAAATGACGAAACTGCAAATCGTCACAATGGACGCATTTCCATCGGAAACGTTTACATTTATCTTCTGGCAGTTAACGTCGCGTGATGAGCCTTGCGGGTGCACCACCCTGTACGTAGTTTGAGCATCTAAGTTGTTGAAGTCGACAAGTAAGGAGCACAGCAAGTCAAGTATTAGTTTTTGAAAACTCAATTTTTGTCCGCTTTGCTGCCTTGTATTTGACCTAGGACCTTACGATTTGGCACGAACCGAGCTCTGGCAGCCACATTACACCAGGAAAAGCCAGAAGTGGTAATGTGTAGAAAAAAACGCAGAAAATCTTACGTTTAATACATTTGTTTTTGAAATGACGGAACTGCAATTCGTCACAATGGACGCATTTCTAACGGAAAGGTTTACATTTATCTTCTGGCAGTTAAAGTCGCGTGATGAGCCTTGCGGGTGCACCACCCTGTACGTAATTTAAGCATCTAAGTTGTTGCAGTCGACAAGTAAGGAGCACAGCAAGTCAAGTTTTAGTTTTTGATAACTGAATATTTAGCCGCTTTTGCTACCTTGTAGTTGACCTAGGACCTTAAGATTTGGCACGAACCGAGCTCTGGCAGCCACATTACACAAGAGAAAGCCAGAAGTGTTAATGTGTAGAAAAAACCGAGAAAATCTTACGTTTAATACATTTGTTTTCGAAATGACGTAACTACAAATCGTCACAATGGACGCATTTCTATCGCAAACGTTTACATTTATCTTCTGGCAGTTAAAGTTGCGTGATGAGTCTTGCGGGTGCACCACTCTGTACGTAATTTAAGCATCTATGTAGTTGCAGTCGACAAGTAAGGAGCACAGCAAGTCAAGTTTTAGTTTTTGAAAATTAAATTTTTGGCCGCTTTTACTGCCTTGTAGTTGACCTAGAACCTTAAGATTTGGCACGAACCGAGCTCTGGCAGCCACATTACACAAGAAAACGCCAGAAGTGGTAATGTGTAGAAAAAACCGCAGAAAATCTTACGTTTAATACAATTGTTTCTGAAATGACGTAACTGCAAATCGTCACAATGGACGCATTTCTATCGGAAACGTTTACATTTATCTTCTGGCAGTTAAAGTGGCGTCATGAGCCTTGCGGGTGCACCACCCTGTACGTAATTGAAGCATCTAAGTTGTTGCAGTCGACAAGTAAGGAGCACAGCAAGTCAAGTTTTAGTTTTTGAAAACTCAATTTTTGGCCGCTTTCTCTGCCTTGTAGTTGACCTAGGTCCTTAAGATTTGGCACGAACCGAGCTCTGGCAGCCACATTACACAAGAAAAAGCCAGAAGTGGTAATGTGCAGAAAAAACCGCAGAAAATCTTACGTTTAATACATTTGTTTTCGAAATGACGTAACTGCAAATCGTCACAATGGACGCATTTCTATCGGAAACGTTTACATTTATCTTCTGGCAGTTAAAGTGGCGTGATGAGCCTTGCGGGTGCACCACCCTGTACGTAATTGAAGCATCAAAGTTGTTGCAGTCGACAAGTAAGGAGCACAGCAAGTCATGTTTAGTTTTTGAAAACTCAATTTTTTTCCGCTTTTGCTGCTTTGTAGTTGACCTACGACCTTACGATTTGGCACGAACCGAGCTCTGGCAGCCTCATTACACAAGAAAAAGCCAGAAGTGGTAATGTGTAGAAAAAACCGCAGAAAATCTTACGTTTAATACATTTGTTTTCGAAATGACGTAACTGCAAATCGTCACAATGGACGCATTTCTATCGGAAACGTTTACATTTATCTTCTGGCAGTTAAAGTCGCGTGATGAGCCTTGCGGGTGCACCACCCTGTACGTAATTTAAGCATCTAAGTTGTTGCAGTCGACAAGTAAGGAGCACAGCAAGTCAAATTTTAGATTTTGATAACTCAATTTTTGTCCGCTTTTGATGCCTTGTAGTTGACCTAGGACCTTAAGATTTGGCACGAACCGAGCTCTCGCAGACACATTACACAAGAAAAAGCCAGAAGTGGTAATGTGTAGAAAAAACCGCAGAAAATCTTACGTTTAATACATTTGTTTTCGAAATGACGTAACTGCAAATCGTCACAATGGACGCATTTCTATCGGAAACGTTTACATTTATCTTCTGGCAGTTAAAGTGGCGTGATGAGCCTTGCGGGTGCACCACCCTGTACGTAATTGAAGCATCAAAGTTGTTGCAGTCGACAAGTAAGGAGCACAGCAAGTCAAGTTTTAGTTTTTGAAAACTCAATTTTTGTCCGCTTTTGCTGCCTTGTAGTTGACCTAGGACCTTAAGATTTGGCACGAACCTAGCTGTGGCAGCCACATTACACAAGAAAAAGCCAGAAGTGGTAATGTGTAGAAAAAACCGCAGAAAATCGTACGTTTAATACATTTGTTTTCGAAATGACGTAACTGCAAATCGTCACAATGGACGCATTTCTCTCGGAAACGTTTACATTTATCTTCTGGCAGTTAAAGTCGCGTGATGAGCCTTGGGGGTGCACCACCCTGTACGAAATTTAAGCATCTAAGTTGTTGCAGTCGGCAAGTAAGGAGCACAGCAAATCAGGTTTTTACTTTTCAAAACTGAATTTCTAGCCGCTTTTGCTGCATTGTAGTTGACCTAGGACCTTAAGATTTGGCACGAACCGAGCTCTGGAAGCCACATTACACAAGAAAAAACCAGATGCGGTATTGTGTAGAAAAAACCGCAGAGAGTCTTACGTTTAATACATTTGTTTTCGAAATGACGTAACTGCAAATCGTCACAATGGACGCATTTCTATCGGAAACGTTTACATTTATCTTCTGGCAGTTAAAGTCGCATGATGAGCCTTGCGGGTGCACCACTCTGTTCGTAATTTAAGCATCTAAGTTGTTGAAGTCGACAAGTAAGGAGCACAGCAAGTCAAGTATTAGTTTTTGATAACTCAATTTTTGTCCGCTTTTGCTGCCTTGTAGTTGACCTAGGACCTTAAGATTTGGAACGAACCGAGCTCTGGCAGACACATTACACAAGAAAAAGCCAGAAGTGGTAATGTGTAGAAAAAACCGCAGAAAATCGTACGTTTAATACATTTGTTTTCGTAATGACGAAACTGCAAATCGTCACAATGGACGCATTTCTATCGGAAACGTTTACTTTTATCTTCTGGCAGTTAAAGTCGCGTGATGAGCCTTGCGGGTGCACCACTCTGTACGTAATTTGAGCATCTAAGTTGTTGAAGTCGACAAGTAAGGAGCACAGCAAGTCAAGTATTAGTTTTTGAAAACTCAATTTTTGTCCGCTACCTGCCTTGTATTTGACCTAGGACCTTAAGATTTGGCACGAACCGAGCTCTGGCAGCCACATTACACAAGGAAAAGCCAGAAGTGGTAATGTGTAGAAAAAACCGCAGAAAATCTTACGTTTAATACATTTGTTTTCGAAATGACGTAACTGCAAATCGTCACAATGGACGCATTTCTATCGGAAACGTTTACATTTATCTTCTGGCAGTTAAAGTCGCGTGATGAGCCTTGCGGGTGCACCACCCTGTACGTAATTTAAGCATCTAAGTTGTTGCAGTCGACAAGTAAGGAGCACAGCAAGTCAAATTTTAGATTTTGATAACTCAATTTTTGTCCGCTTTTGCTGCCTTGTAATTGACCTAGGACCTTAAGATTTGGCACGAACCGAGCTCTCGCAGACACATTACACAAGAAAAAGCCAGAAGTGGTAATGTGTAGAAAAAACCGCAGAAAATCTTACGTTTAATACATTTGTTTTCGAAATGACGTAACTGCAAATCGTCACAATGGACGCATTTCTATCGGAAACGTTTACATTTATCTTCTGGCAGTTAAAGTGGCGTGATGAGCCTTGCGGGTGCACCACCCTGTACGTAATTGAAGCATCAAAGTTGTTGCAGTCGACAAGTAAGGAGCTCAGCAAGTCAAGTTTTAGTTTTTGAAAACTCAATTTTTGTCCGCTTTTGCTGCCTTGTAGTTGACCTAGGACCTTAAGATTTGGCACGAACCTAGCTGTGGCAGCCACATTACACAAGAAAAAGCCAGAAGTGGTAATGTGTAGAAAAAACCGCAGAAAATCGTACGTTTAATACATTTGTTTTCGAAATGACGTAACTGCAAATCGTCACAATGGACGCATTTCTCTCGGAAACGTTTACATTTATCTTCTGGCAGTTAAAGTCGCGTGATGAGCCTTGCGGGTGCACCACCCTGTACGAAATTTAAGCATCTAAGTTGTTGCAGTCGGCAAGTAAGGAGCACAGCAAATCAGGTTTTAAGTTTTGAAAACTGAATTTTTAGCCGCTTTTGATGCATTGTAGTTGACCTAGGACCTTAAGATTTGGCACGAACCGAGCTCTGGCAGCCACACTACACAAGAGAAAGCCAGAAGTGTTAATTTGTAGAAAAAACCGAGAAAATCTTACGTTTAATACATTTGTTTTCGAAATGACGTAACTACAAATCGTCACAATGGACGCATTTCTACCGCAAACGTTTACATTTATCTTCTGGCAGTTAAAGTTGCGTGATGAGTCTTGCGGGTGCACCACTCTGTACGTAATTTAAGCATCTATGTAGTTGCAGTCGACAAGTAAGGAGCACAGCAAGTCAAGTTTTAGTTGTTGAAAATTAAATTTTTGGCCGCTTTTACTGCCTTGTAGTTGACCTAGAACCTTAAGATTTGGCACGAACCGAGCTCTGGCAGCCACACTACACAAGAAAACGCCAGAAGTGGTAATGTGTAGAAAAAACCGCAGAAAATCTTACGTTTAATACAATTGTTTCTGAAATGACGTAACTGCAAATCGTCACAATGGACGCATTTCTATCGGAAACGTTTACATTTATCTTCTGGCAGTTAAAGTGGCGTGATGAGCCTTGCGGGTGCACCAGCCTGTACGTAATTGAAGCATCAAAGTTGTTGCAGTCGACAAGTAAGGAGCACAGCAAGTCATGTTTAGTTTTTGAAAACTCCATTTTTGTCCGCTTTTGCTGCCTTGTAGTTGACCTACGACCTTACGATTTGGCACGAACCGAGCTCTGGCAGCCTCATTACACAAGAAAAAGCCAGAAGTGGTAATGTGTAGAAAAAACCGCAGAAAATCTTACGTTTAATACATTAGTTTTCGAAATGACGTAACTGCAAATCGTCACAATGGACGCATTTCTATCGGAAACGTTTACATTTATCTTCTGGCAGTTAAAGTCGCGTGATGAGCCTTGCGGGTGCACCACCCTGTACGTAATTTAAGCATCTAAGTTGTTGCAGTCGACAAGTAAGGAGCACAGCAAGTCAAATTTTAGATTTTGATAACTCAATTTTTGTCCGCTTTTGCTGCCTTGTAGTTGACCTAGGACCTTAAGATTTGGCACGAACCGAGCTCTCGCAGACACATTACACAAGAAAAAGCCAGAAGTGGTAATGTGTAGAAAAAACCGCAGAAAATCTTACGTTTAATACATTTGTTTTCGAAATGACGTAACTGCAAATCGTCACAATGGACGCATTTCTATCGGAAACGTTTACATTTATCTTCTGGCAGATAAAGTGGCGTGATGAGCCTTGCGGGTGCACCACCCTGTACGTAATTGAAGCATCAAAGTTGTTGCAGTCGACAAGTAAGGAGCACAGCAAGTCATGTTTAGTTTTTGAAAACTCAATTTTTGTCCGCTTTTGCTGCCTTGTAGTTGACCTACGACCTTACGATTTGGCACGAACCGAGCTCTGGCAGCCTCATTACACAAGAAAAAGCCAGAAGTGGTAATGTGTAGAAAAAACCGCAGAATATCTTACGTTTAATACATTTGTTTTTGAAATGACGGAACTGCAATTCGTCACAATGGACGCATTTCTAACGGAAAGGTTTACATTTATCTTCTGGCATTTTAAGTCGCGTGATGAGTCTTGCGGGTGCACCTCCCTGTACGTAATTTAAGCATCTAAGTTGTTGCAGTCGACAAGTAAGGAGCACAGCAAGTCAAGTTTTAGTTTTTGATAACTCAATTTTTGTCCGCTTTTGCTGCCTTGTAGTTGACCTAGGACCTTAAGATTTGGCACGAACCGAGCTCTGGCAGCCACATTACACAAGAAAAAGACAGAAGTCGTAATATGTAGAAAAAACCGCAGAAAATCGTACGTTTAATACATTTGTTTTCGAAATGACGTAACTGCAAATCGTCACAATGGACGCATTTCTCTCGGAAACGTTTACATTTATCTTCTCGCAGTTAAAGTCGCGTGATGAGCCTTGCGGGTGCACCACCCTGTACGAAATTTAAGCATCTAAGTTGTTGCAGTCGACAAGTAAGGAGCACAGCAAATCAGGTTTTAGTTTTTGAAAACTGAATTTTTAGCCGCTTTTGCTGCCTTGTAGTTGACCTAGGACCTTAAGATTTGGCACGAACCGAGCTCTGGAAGCCACATTACACAAGAAAAAGCCAGATGCGGTAATGTGTAGAAAAAACCGCAGAGAATCTTACGTTTAATACATTTGTTTTCGAAATGACGTAACTGCAAATCGTCACAATGGACGCATTTCTATCGGAACTGTTGACATTTATCTTCTGGCAGTTAAAGTTGCGTGATGAGCCTTGCGGGTGCACCACTCTGTACGTAATTTAAGCATCTATGTAGTTGCAGTCGATAAGTAAAGAGCACAGCTAATCAAGTTTTAGTTTTTGATAATTAAATTTTTGGCCGCTTTTACTGCCTTGTAGTTGACCTAGAACCTTAAGATTTCGCACGAACCGAGCTCTGGCAGCCACATTACACAAGAAAACGCCAGAAGTGGGAATGTGTAGAAAAAACCGCAGAAAATCTTACGTGTAATAGATTTGTTTTCGAAATGACGTAACTGCAAATCGTAACAATGGACGCATTTCTATCGCAAACGTTTACATTTATCTTCTGGCAGTTAAAGTCGCGTGATGAGCCTTCTGGGTGCACCACTCTGTACGTAATTTAAGCATCTAAGTTGTTCAGTCGACAAGTAAGGAGCACAGCAAGTCAGGTTTTACTTTTTGAAAACTCAATTTTTAGCCGCTTTTGCTGCCTTGTAGTTGACCTAGGACCTTAAGATTTGGCACGAACAGAGTTCCGGCAGCCACATTACACAAGAAAAAGCCAGAAGTGGCAATGTGTAGAAAAAACCGCAGAAAATCTTACGTTTAATACATTTGTTTTCGAAATCACGTAACTGCAAATCGTCACAATGGACGCATTTCTATCGGAAACGTTTACATTTATCTTCTGGCGGTTAAAGTCGCGTGATTAGCCTTGCTTGTGCACCACTCTGAACGTAATTTAAGCATCTAAGTTGTTGCAGTCGACAAGTAAGGAGCACAGCAAGTCATGTTTAGTTTTTGAAAACTCAATTTTTGTCCGCTTTTGCTGCCTTGTAGTTGACCTAGGACCTTAAGATTTGGCACGAACCGAGCTTTGGCAGCCACATTACACAAGAACCAGCCAGAAGTGGTAATGTGTAGAAAAAACCGCAGAAAATCTTACGTTTAATACATTGGTTTTCGAAATGACGTAACTGCAAATCGTCACAATGGACGCATTTCAATCGGAAACGTTTACATTTATCTTCTGGCAGTTAAAGTCGCGTGATGAGCCTTGCGGGTGCACCACTCTGTACGTAATTTAAGAATCTAAGTTGTTGCAGTCGGCAAGTAAGGAGCACAGCAAGTCAACTTTTAGCTTCTGAAAACTCAATTTTTGGCCGCTTTTGCTGCCTTGTAATTGACCTAGGACCTTAAGATTTGGCACGAACCGAGCTCTGGCAGCCACATTACACAAGCAAAAGCCAGAAGTAGAAATGTGTAGAAAAAACCGCAGAAAATCTTACGTTTAATACATTTGTTTTCGAAATGACGCAATTGCAAATCGTCACAATGGACGCATTTCTATCGGAAACGTTTACATTTATCTTCTGGCAATTAAAGTCGCGTGATGAGCCTTCTGGGTGCACCACTCTGTACGTAATTTAAGCATCCAAGTTGCTGCAGTCGACAAGTAAGGGGCACAGCAAGTCAAGTTTTAGTTTTTGAAAGCTCAATTTTTGGCCGCTTTTGCTGCCTTGTAGTTGACCTAGGACCTTACGATTTGGCACGAACCGAGCTCTGGCAGCCACATTACATAAGAAAAAGCCAGAAGTGGTAATGAGTAGAAAAAACCGCAGAGAATCTAACGTTTAATACATTTGTTTTCGAAATGACGTAACTGCAAATCGTCACAATGGACGCATTTCTATCGGAAACGTTTACATTTATCTTCTGGCAGTTAAAGTCGCATGATGAGCCTTGCGGGTGCACCACTCTGTTCGTAATTTAAGCATCTAAGTTGTTGCAGTCGACAAGTAAGGAGCACAGCAAGTAAAGTTTTAGTTTTTGAAAACTCAATTTTTGTCCGCTTTTGCTGCCTTGTAGTTGACCTACGACCTCACGATTTGGCACGAACCGAGCTCTGGCAGCCTCATTACACAAGAAAAAGCCAGAAGTGGTAATGTGTAGAAAAAACCGCAGAAAATCTTACGTTTCATACATTTGTTTTGGAAATGACGGAACTGCAAATCTTCACAATGGACGCATTTCTATCGGAAACGTTTACATTTATCTTCTGGCAGTTAAAGTCGCGTGATGAGTCTTGCGGGTGCACCTCCTTGTACGTAATTTAAGCATCTAAGTTGTTGCAGTCGGCAAGTAAGGAGCACAGCAAGTCAACTTTTAGCTTCTGAAAACTCAATTTTTGGCCGCTTTTGCTGCCTTGTAGTTGACCTAGGACCTTAAGATTTGGCACGAACCGAGCTCTAACAGCCACATTACACAAGCAAAAGCCAGAAGTGGTAATGTGTAGAAAAAACCGCAGAAAATCCTACGTTTAATACATTTGTTTTCGAAATGACGTAACTGCAAATCGTCACAATGGACGCATTTCTCTCGGAAACGTTGACATTTATCTTCTGGCAGTTAAAGTCGCGTGATGAGCCTTGCGGGTGCACCACCCTGTACGAAATTTAAGCATCTAAGTTGTTGAAGTCGACAAGTAAGGAGCACAGCAAATCAGGTTTTAGTTTTTGAAAACTGAATTTTTAGCCGCTTTTGCTGCCTTGTAGTTGACCTAGGACCTTAAGATTTGGCACGAACCGAGCTCTGGAAGCCAAATTACACAAGAAAAAGCCAGATGCGGTAATGTGTAGAAAAAACCGCAGAGAATCTTACGTTTATACATTTGTTTTCGAAATGACGTAATTGCAAATCGTCACAATGGACGCATTTCTATCGGAAACGTTTACATTTATCTTCTGGCAGTTAAAGTTGCGTGATGAGCCTTGCGGGTGCACCACTTTGTACGTAATTTAATCATCTATGTAGTTGCAGTCGACAAGTAAGGAGCACAGCAAGTCAAGTTTTAGTTTTTGAAAACTCAATTTTTGGCCGCTTTCTCTGCCTTGTAGTTGACCTAGGACCTTAAAATTTGGCACGAACCGAGCTCTGGCAGCCACATTATACAAGAAAAAGCCAGAAGTGGTAATGTGTAGAAAAATCTGCAGGAAATCTTACCTTTAATACATTTGTTTTCGAAATGACGTAACGGCAAATCGTCACAATGGACGCATTTCTATCGGAAACGTTTACATTTATCTTCTGGCAGTTAAAGTGGCGTGATGAGCCTTGCGGGTGCACCACCCTGTACGTAACTGAAGCATCAAAGTTGTTGCAGTCGACAAGTAAGGAGCACAGCAAGTCATGTTTAGTTTTTGAAAACTCAATTTTTGGCCGCTTTTGCTGCCTTGTAGTTGGCCTAGGACCTTAAGGTTTGGCACGAACTGAGTTCCGGCAGCCACATTACACAAGAAAAAGCCAGAAGTGGCAATGTGTAGAAAAAACCGCAGAAAATCTTACGTTTAATACATTTGTTTTTTGAAGTGACGTAACTGCAAACCGTCACAATGGACGCATTTCTATGGGAAACGTTTACATTTATCTTCTGGCGGTTAAAGTCGCGTGATGAGCCTTGCTTGTGCACCACTCTGAACGTAATTTAAGCATCTAAGTTGTTGCAGTCGACAAGTAAGGAGCACAGCAAGTCAAGTTTTAGTTTTTAAAAACTCAATTTTTGGCCGCTTTTGCTGCCTTGTAGTTGACCTAGGACCCTAAGATTTGGCACGAACCGAGCTTTGGCAGCCACATTACACAAGCAAAAGCCAGAGGTGGTAATGTGTAGAAAAAACCGCAGAAAATCTTACGTTTAATACATTGGTTTTCGAAATGACGTAACTGCAAATCGTCACAATGGACGCATTTCAATCGGGAACGTTTACATTTATCTTCTGGCAGTTAAAGTCACGTGATGAGCCTTGCGGGTGCACCACTCTGTACGTAATTTAAGAATCTAAGTTGTTGCAGTCGGCAAGTAAGGAGCACAGCAAGTCAACTTTTAGCTTCTGATAACTCAATTTTTGTCCGCTTTTGCTGCCTTGTAGTTGACCTAGGACCTTAAGATTTTGCACGAACCGAGCTCTGGCAGCCACATTACACAAGCAAAACCCAGAAGTGGTAATGTGTAGAAAAATCCGCAGAAAATCTTACGTTTAATACATTTGTTTTCGAAATGACGTAATTGCAAATCGTCACAATGGACGCATTTCTATCGGAAACGTTTACATTTATCTTCTGGCAATTAAAGTCGGGTGATGAGCCTTCTGGGTGCACCACTCTGTACGTAATTTAAGCATCTATGTTGCTGCAGTCGACAAGTAAGTGGCAAAGCAAGTCAAGATTTAGTTTTTGAAAGCTCAATTTTTGGCCGCTTTTACTGCCTTGTAGTTGACCTAGGAACTTAAGATTTGGCTCGAACCGAGCTCTGGCAGCCACATCACACAAGAAAAAGCCAGAAGTGGTAATGTGTAGAAAAAACCGCAGAAAATCGTACGTTTAATACATTTGTTTTCGAAATGACGTAACTGCAAATCGTCACAATGGACGCATTTCAATCGGAAACGTTTACATTTATCTTCTGGCAGTTAAAGTCGCGTGATGAGCCTTGCTTGTGCACCACTCTGAACGTAATTTAAGCATCTAAGTTGTTGCAGTCGACAAGTAAGGAGCACAGCAAGTCAAGTTTTAGTTTTTGAAAACTCAATTTTTGGCCGCTTTTGCTGCCTTGTAGTTGACCTAGGACCTTACGATTTGGCACGAACCGAGCTCTGGCAGCCACATTACACAAGAAAAAGCAAGAAATGGTAATGAGTAGAAAAAACCGCAGAGAATATTACGTTTAATACATTTGTTTTCGAAATGACGTAACTGCAAATCGTCACAATGGACGCATTTCTATCGGAAACGTTTACATTTATCTTCTGGCAGTTAAAGTCGCATGATGAGCCTTGCGGGTGCACCACTCTGTTCGTAATTTAAGCATGTAAGATGTTGCAGTCGACAAGTAAGGAGCACAGCACGTAAAGTTTTAGTTTTTCAAAACACAATTTTTGTCCGCTTTTGCTGCCTTGTAGTTGACCTACGACCTTACGATTTGGCACGAACCGAGCTCTGGCAGCCACATTACACAAGAAAAAGCCAGAAGTGGTAATGTGTAGAAAAAACCGCAGAAAATTGTACGTTTAATACATTTGTTTTCGAAATGACGTAACTGCAAATCGTCACAATGGACGCATTTCTATCGCAAACGTTTACATTTATCTTCTGGCAGTTAAAGTTGCGTGATGAGCCTTGCGGGTGCACCACTTTGTACATAATTTAATCATCTATGTAGTTGCAGTCGACAAGTAAGGAGCACAGCAAGTCAAGTTTTAGTTTTTGAAAACTCAATTTTTGGCCGCTTTTGCTGCCTTGTAGTTGACCTAGGACCTTACGATTTGGCACGAACCGAGCTCTGGCAGCCACATTACACAAGAAAAAGCCGGAAGTGGTAATGAGTCGAAAAAACCGCAGAGAATATTACGTTTAATACATTTGTTTTCGAATAGACGTAACTGCAAATCGTCACAATGGACGCATTTCTATCGGAAACGTTTACTTTTATCTTCTGGCAGTTAAAGTCGCATGATGAGCCTTGCGGGTGCACCACTCTGTTCGTAATTTAAGCATGTAAGATGTTGCAGTCGACAAGTAAGGAGCACAGCACGTAAAGTTTTAGTTTTTCAAAACACAATTTTTGTCCGCTTTTGCTGCCTTGTAGTTGACCTAGAACCTTAAGATTTGGCACGAACCGAGCTCTGGCAGCCACATTACACAAGAAAACCCCAGAAGTGGGAATGTGTAGAAAAAACCGCAGAAAATCTTACGTTTAATACATTTGTTTTTGAAATGACGGAACTGCAAATCGTCACAATGGACGCATTTCTATCGGAAACGTTTACATTTATCTTCTGGCAATTAAAGTGGCGTCATGAGCCTTGCGGGTGCACCACCCTGTACGTAATTGAAGCATCTAAGTTGTTGCAGTCGACAAGTATGGAGCACAGCAAGTCATGTTTAGTTTTTGAAAACTCAATATTTGGCCGCTTTTGCTGCCTTGTAGTTGACCTAGGACCTTAAGATTTGGCACGAACCGAGCTCTGGCAGCCACATTACACAAGAAAAAGCCAGACGTGGCAATGTGTAGAAAAAACCGCAGAAAATCTTACGTGTAATAGATTTGTTTTCGAAATGACGTAACTGCAAATCGTCACAATGGACGCATTTCTATCGGAAACGTTGACATTTATCTTCTGGCAGTTAAGGTGGCGTCATGAGCCTTGCGGGTGCACCACCCTGTACGTAATTTAAGCATCTAAGTTGTTGCAGTCGGCAAGTAAGGAGCACAGCAAGTCAACTTTTAGCTTCTGAAAATTCAATTTTTGGCCGCTTTTGCTGCCTTGTAGTTGACCTAGGACCTTAAGATTTGGCACGAACCGAGCTCTGGCAGCCACATTGCACAAGAAAAATCCAGAAGTGGTAATGTGTAGAAAAAACCGCAGAAAATCTTACCTTTAATACATTTGTTTTCGAAATGATGTAACTGCAAATCGTCACAATGGACGCATTTCTATCGGAAACGTTTACATTTATCTTCTGGCAATTAAAGTCGCGTGATGAGCCTTGCGGGTGCACCACTCTGTACGTAATTTAAGAATCTAAGTTGTTGCAGTCGACAAGTAAGGAGCACAGCAAGTCAAGTTTTAGTTTTTGAAAACTCAATTTTTGGCCGCTTTTGCCGCCTTGTAGTTGACCTAGGACCTTTAGATTTGGCACGAACCGAGCTCTGGCAGCCACATTACACAAGAAAAAGCCATAAGTGGTAATGTGTAGAAAAAACTGCAGAAAATCTTACGTTTAATACATTGGTATTCGAAATTACGTAACTGCAAACCGTGAAAATGGACGCATTTCTATCGGAAACGTTGACATTTATATTCTGGCAGTTAAAGTCGGGTGATGAGCCTTGCGGGTGCACCACTCTGTACGTAATTTAAGCATGTAAAATGTTGCAGTCGACAAGTAAGGAGCACAGCATGTCAAGTTTTGGTTTTTGATAACTCAATTTTTGTCCACTTTTGCTGCCTTGTAGTTGACCTAGGACCTTAAGATTTGGCACTAACCGAGCTCTGGCAGTCACATTACACAAGAAAAAGCCAGAAGTGGTAATGTGTAGTAAAAACCGCAGAAAATCGTACGTTTAATACATTTGTTTTCGAAATGACGTAACTGCAAATCGTCACAATGGACGCATTTCTCTCGGAAACGTTTACATTTATCTTCTGGCAGTTAAAGTCGCGTGATGAGCCTTGCGGGTGCACCACCCCGTACGAAATTTAAGCATCTAAGTTGTTGCAGTCGACAAGTAAGGAGCACAGCAAATCAGGTTTTAGTTTTTGAAAACTGAATTTTTAGCCGCTTTTGCTGCCTTGTAGTTGACCTAGGACCTTAAGATTTGGCACGAACCGAGCTCTGGAAGCCACATTACACAAGAAAAAGCCAGATGCGGTAATGTGTAGAAAAAACCGCAGAGAATCTTACGTTTAATACATTTGTTTTCGAAATAACGTAACTGCAAATCGTCACAATGGACGCATTTCTATCGGAAACGTTGACATTTATCTTCTGGCAGTTAAAGTCGCGTGATGAGCCTTGCGGGTGCACCACCATGTACGAAATTTAAGCATCTAAGTTGTTGCAGTCGACAAGTAAGGAGCACAGCAAGTCACGTTTTAGTTTTTGAAAACTCAATTTTTTGCCGATTTTGCTGCATTGTAGTTGACCTAGGACCTTAAGGTTTGGCACGAACAGAGTTCCGGCAGCCACATTACACAAGAAAAAGCCAGAAGTGGTAATGTGTAGAAAAAACCGCAGAAAATCTTACGTTTAATACATTTGTTTTGGAAATGACGGAACTGCAAATCGTCACAATGGACGCATTTCTATGGGAAACGTTGACATTTATCTTCTGGCAGTTAAAGTCGCGTGATGAGCCTTGCAGGTGCACCACTCTGTACGTAATTTAAGCATGTAAAATGTTGCAGTCGACAAGTAAGGAGCACAGCAAGTCAAGTATTAGTTTTTGAAAACTCAATTTTTTTCCGCTTTTGCTGCCTTGTAGTTGACCTAGGACCTTAACATTTGGCACGAACCGAGCTCTGGCAGCCACATTACACAAGAAAAAGCCAGAAGTGGTAATGTGTAGAAAAAACTGCAGGAAATCTTACGTTTAATACATTTGTATTCGAAATGACGTAACTGCAAACCGTGAAAATGGACGCATTTCTATCGGTAACGTTGACATTTACTTCTGGCAGTTAAAGTCGCGTGCTGAGCCTTCTGGGTGCACCACTCTGTACGTAATTTAAGCATCTAAGTTGTTGCAGTCGACAAGTAAGGAGCACAGCATGTCAAGTTTTAGTTTTTGATAACTCAATTTGTGTCCGCTTTCGCTGCCTTGTAGTTGACCTAGGACCTTAAGATTTGGCACGAACCGAGCTCTGGCAGCCACATTACACAAGAAATCGCCAGAAGTGGTAATGAGTAGAAAAAACCGCAGAGCATCTTACGTTTAATACATTTGTTTTCGAAATGACGGAATTGCAAATCGTCACAATGGACGCATTCCTATCGGAAACGTTTACATTTATCTTCTGGCAGTTAAAGTCGCGTGATGAGCCTTGCGGGTGCACCACCCTGTACGTAATTTGAGCATCTAAGTTGTTGAAGTCGACAAGTAAGGAGCACAGGAAGTCAAGTATTAGTTTTTGAAACTCAATTTTTGTCCGCTTTTGCTGCCTTGTAGTTGACCTAGGACCTTAAGATTTGGCACGAACCGAGCTCTGGCAGCCACATTACACAAGAAAAAGCCGGAAGTGGTAATGTGTAGAAAAAAATGCAGAAACTCGTACGTCTAATACATTTGTTTTCGAAATGACGTAACTGCAAATAGTCACAATGAACGCATTTCTATCGGAAACGTTTACATTTATCTTCTGGCAGTTAAAGTCGCGTGATGAGCCTTGCGGGTGCACCACTCTGTACGTAATTTAAGCATCTAAGTTGTTGCAGTCGACAAGTATGGAGCACAGCAAGTCAAGTTTTAGTTTTTGAAAACTCAATTTTTGACCGCTTTTGCCGCCTTGTAGTTGACCTAGGACCTTTAGATTTGGCACGAACCGAGCTCTGGCAGCCACATTACAGAAGAAAAAGCCAGAAGTGGTAATGTGTAGAAAAAACTGCAGAAAATCTTACGTTTAAAACATTTGTATTCGAAATGACGTAACTGCAAACCGTGAAAATGGACGCAATTCTATCGGAAACGTTGACATTTATCTTCTGGCAGTTAATGTGGCGGTATGAGCCTTGCGGGTGCACCACACTGTACGTAATTTAAGCACCTAAGTTGTTGCAGTCGAGAAGTAAGGAGCACAGCAAGTCAAGTTTTAGTTTTTGATAACTCAATTTTTGTCCGCTTTTGCTGCCTTGTAGTTGACCTAGGACCTTAAGATTTGGCACGAACCGAGCTCTGGCAGCCACATTACACAAGAAAAAGCCAGAAGTGGTAATGCGTAGAAAAAACCGCAGAAAATCGTACGTTTAATACATTTGTTTTCGAAATGACGTAACTGCAAATCGTCACAATGGACGCATTTCTCTCGGAAACGTTTACATTTATCTTCTGGCAGTTAAAGTCGCGTGATGAGCCTTGCGGGTGCACCACCCTGTACGAAATTTAAGCATCTAAGTTGTTGCAGTCGGCAAGTAAGGAGCACAGCAAATCAGGTTTTAAGTTTTGGAAACTGAATTTTTAGCCGCTTTTGCTGCCTTGTAGTTGACCTAGGACCTTAAGATTTGGCACGAACCGAGCTCTGGAAGCCACATTACACAAGAGAAAGCCAGATGCGGTATTGTGTAGAAAAAACCGCAGAAAATCTTACGTTTAATACATTTGTTTTCGAAATGACGTAACTGCAAATCGTCACAATGGACGCATTTCTATCGGAAACGTTGACATTTATCTTCTGGCAGTTAAAGTCGCGTGATGGGCCTTGCGGGTGCACCACCCTGTACGAAATTTAAGCATCTAAGTTGTTGCAGTCGATAAGTAAGGAGCACAGCAAATCAGGATTTAGTTTTTGAAAACTGAATTTTTAGCCGCTTTTGCTGCCTTGTAGTTGACCTAGGACCTTAAGATTTGGCACGAACCGAGCTCTGGAAGCCACATTACACAAGAAAAAGCCAGATGCGGTAATGTGTAGAAAAAACCGCAGAAAATCTTACGTTTAATACATTTTTTTCGAAATGACGTAACTGCAAATCGTCACAATGGACGCATTTCTCTCGGAAACGTTGACATTTATCTTCTGGCAGATAAAGTCGCGTGATGGGCCTTGCGGGTGCACCACCCTGTACGTAATTTAAGCATCTAAGTTGTTGCAGTCGACAAGTAAGGAGCACAGCAAATCAGGTTTTAGTTTTTGAAAACTGAATTTTTAGCCGCTTTTGCTGCCTTGTAGTTGACCTAGGACCTTAAGATTTGGGACGAACCGAGCTCTGGCAGCCACATTACACAAGAAAAGCTAGAAGTGGTAATGTGTAGAAAAAACCGCAGAAAATCTTACGTTTAATACATTGGTTTTCGAAATGACGTAACTGCAAATCGTCACAATGGACGCATTTCAATCGGAAACGTTTACACTTATCTTCTGGCAGTTAAAGTCGCATGATGAGCCTTGCGGGTGCACCACTCTGTTCGTAATTTAAGCATGTAAGATGTTGCAGTCGATAAGTAAGGAGCACAGCAAGTAAAGTTTTAGTTTTTGAAAACTCAATTTTTGTCCGCTTTTGCTGCCTTGTAGTTGACCTACGACCTTACGATTTGGCACGAACCGAGCTCTGGCAGCCACATTACACAAGAAAAAGCCAGAAGTGGTAATGTGTAGAAAAAACCGCAGAAAATCTTACGTTTAATACATTTGTTTTCGAAATGACGTAACTGCAAATCGTCACAATGGACGCATTTCTCTCGGAAACGTTGACATTTATCTTCTGGCAGTTAAAGTCGCGTGATGAGCCTTGCGGGTGCACCACCCTGCACGAAATTTAAGCATCTAAGTTGTTGCAGTCGTCAAGTAAGGAGCACAGCAAATCAGGATTTAGTTTTTGAAAACTGAATTTTTAGCCGCTTTTGCTGCCTTGTAGTTGACCTAGGACCTTAAGATTTGGCACGAACCGAGCTCTGGAAGCCACATTACACAAGAAAAAGCCAGATGCGGTAATGTGTAGAAAAAACCGCAGAAAATCTTACGTTTAATACATTTGTTTTCGAAATGACGTAACTGCAAATCGTCACAATGGACGCATTTCTATCGGAAACGTTGACATTTATCTTCTGGCAGTTAAAGTCGCGTGATGGGCCTTGCGGGTGCACCACCCTGTACGTAATTTAAGCATCTAAGTTGTTGCAGTCGACAAGTAAGGAGCACAGCAAATCAGGTTTTAGTTTTTGAAAACTGAATTTTTAGCCGCTTTTGCTGCCTTGTAGTTGACCTAGGACCTTAAGATTTGGCACGAACCGAGCTCTGGCAGCCACATTACACAAGAAAAGCTAGAAGTGGTAATGTGTAGAAAAAACCGCAGAAAATCTTACGTTTAATACATTGGTTTTCGAAATGACGTAACTGCAAATCGTCACAATGGACGCATTTCAATCGGAAACGTTTACATTTATCTTCTGGCAGTTAAAGTCGCGTGATGAGCCTTGCGGGTGCACCACCCTGTACGTAATAAAGGCATCTAAGTTGTTGCAGTCGACAAGTAAGGAGCACAGCAAGTCAAGGTTTAGTTTTTGAAAACTCAATTTTTGGCCGCTTTTGCTGCCTTGTAGTTGACCTAGGACCTTAAGATTTGGCACGAACCGAGCTCTGGCAGCCACATTACACAGGAAAAAGCCAGAAGTGGCAATGTGTAGAAAAAACCGCAGAAAATCTTACGTGTAATAGATTTGTTTTCGAAATGACATAACTGCAAATCGTCACAATGGACGCATTTCTATCGCAAACGTTTACATTTATCTTCTGGCAGTTAAAGTCGCGTGATGAGCCTTCTGGGTGCACCACTCTGTCCGTAATTTAAGCATCTAAGTTGTTGCAGTCGACAAGTAAGGAGCACAGTAAGTCACGTTTTAGTTTTTGAAAACTCAATTTTTGGCCGCATTTGCTGCCTTGTAGTTGACCTATTACCTTAAGATTTGGCACGAACAGAGTTCCTGCAGCCACATTACACAAGAAAAAGCCAGAAGTGGCAATGTGTAGAAAAAACCGCAGAAAATCTTACGTTTAATACATTTGTTTTCGAAATGACGTAACTGCAAATCGTCACAATGGACGCATTTCGATCGGAAACGTTTACATTTATACTCTGGCAGTTAAAGTGGCGTGATGAGCCTTGCGGGTGCACCACCCTGTACGTAATTGAAGCATCAAAGTTGTTGCAGTCGACAAGTATGGAGAACAGCAAGTCATGTTTAGTTTTTGAAAACTCAAATTTTGTCCGCTTTTGCTGCCTTGTGGTTGACCTAGGACCTTATGATTTGGCACGAACCGAGCTCTGGGAGCCACATTACACAAGAAAAAGCCAGAAGTGGCAATGTGAAGAAAAAACCGCAGAAAATCTTACGTGTAATAGATTTGTTTTCGAAATGACGTAACTGCAAATCGTAACAATGGACGCATTTCTATCGCAAACGTTTACATTTATCTTCTGGCAGTTAAAGTCGCGTGATGAGCCTTCTGGGTGCACCACTCTGTACGTAATTTAAGCATCTAAGTTGTTGCAGTCGACAAGTAAGGAGCACAGTAAGTCAAGTTTTAGTTTTTGAAAACTCAATTCTTGGCCGCTTTTGCTGCCTTGTAGTTGACCTAGGACCTTAAGATTTGGCACGAACTGAGTTCCGGCACCCACATTACACAAGAAAAAGCCAGAAGTGGCAATGTGTAGAAGAAACCGCAGAAAATCTCACGTTTAATACATTTGTTTTCAAAATGACGTAACTGCAAACCGTCACAATGGACGCATTTCTATGGAGACGTTTACATTTATCTTCTGGCGGTTAAAGTCGCGTGATGTGCCTTGCTTGTGCACCACTCTGAACGTAATTGAAGCATCTAAGTTGTTGCAGTCGACAAGTAAGGGCACAGCAAGTCAACTTTTAGCTTCTGAAAACTCAATTTTTGGCCGCTTTTGCTGCCTTGTAGTTGACCTACGACCTTAAGATTTGGCACTAACCGAGCTTTGGCAGCCACATTACACAAGAAAAAGCCAGAAGTGGTAATGTGTAGAAAAAACCGCAGAAAATCTTACGTTTAATACATTGGTTTTCGAAATGACGTAACTGCAAATCGTCACAATGGACGCATTTCTCTCGGAAACGTTTACATTTATCTTCTGGCAGTTAAAGTCGCGTGATGAGCCTTGCGGGTGCACCACTCTGTACGTAATTTAAGCATCTAAGTTGTTGCAGTCGACAAGTATGGAGCACAGCAAGTCAAGTTTTAGTTTTTGAAAACTCAATTTTTGACCGCTTTTGCCGCCTTGTAGTTGACCTAGGACCTTTAGATTTGGCACGAACCGAGCTCTGGCAGCCACATTACAGAAGAAAAAGCCAGAAGTGGTAATGTGTAGAAAAAACTGCAGAAAATCTTACGTTTAAAACATTTGTATTCGAAATGACGTAACTGCAAACCGTGAAAATGGACGCAATTCTATCGGAAACGTTGACATTTATCTTCTGGCAGTTAATGTGGCGGTATGAGCCTTGCGGGTGCACCACACTGTACGTAATTTAAGCACCTAAGTTGTTGCAGTCGACAAGTAAGGAGCACAGCAAGTCAAGTTTTAGTTTTTGATAACTCAATTTTTGTCCGCTTTTGCTGCCTTGTAGTTGACCTAGGACCTTAAGATTTGGCACGAACCGAGCTCTGGCAGCCACATTACACAAGAAAAAGCCAGAAGTGGTAATGCGTAGAAAAAACCGCAGAAAATCGTACGTTTAATACATTTGTTTTCGAAATGACGTAACTGCAAATCGTCACAATGGACGCATTTCTCTCGGAAACGTTGACATTTATCTTCTGGCAGTTAAAGTCGCGTGATGGGCCTTGCGGGTGCACCACCCTGTACGAAATTTAAGCATCTAAGTTGTTGCAGTCGATAAGTAAGGAGCACAGCAAATCAGGATTTAGTTTTTGAAAACTGAATTTTTAGCCGCTTTTGCTGCCTTGTAGTTGACCTAGGACCTTAAGATTTGGCACGAACCGAGCTCTGGAAGCCACATTACACAAGAAAAAGCCAGATGCGGTAATGTGTAGAAAAAACCGCAGAAAATCTTACGTTTAATACATTTTTTTCGAAATGACGTAACTGCAAATCGTCACAATGGACGCATTTCTCTCGGAAACGTTGACATTTATCTTCTGGCAGATAAAGTCGCGTGATGGGCCTTGCGGGTGCACCACCCTGTACGTAATTTAAGCATCTAAGTTGTTGCAGTCGACAAGTAAGGAGCACAGCAAATCAGGTTTTAGTTTTTGAAAACTGAATTTTTAGCCGCTTTTGCTGCCTTGTAGTTGACCTAGGACCTTAAGATTTGGGACGAACCGAGCTCTGGCAGCCACATTACACAAGAAAAGCTAGAAGTGGTAATGTGTAGAAAAAACCGCAGAAAATCTTACGTTTAATACATTGGTTTTCGAAATGACGTAACTGCAAATCGTCACAATGGACGCATTTCAATCGGAAACGTTTACACTTATCTTCTGGCAGTTAAAGTCGCATGATGAGCCTTGCGGGTGCACCACTCTGTTCGTAATTTAAGCATGTAAGATGTTGCAGTCGATAAGTAAGGAGCACAGCAAGTAAAGTTTTAGTTTTTGAAAACTCAATTTTTGTCCGCTTTTGCTGCCTTGTAGTTGACCTACGACCTTACGATTTGGCACGAACCGAGCTCTGGCAGCCACATTACACAAGAAAAAGCCAGAAGTGGTAATGTGTAGAAAAAACCGCAGAAAATCTTACGTTTAATACATTTGTTTTCGAAATGACGTAACTGCAAATCGTCACAATGGACGCATTTCTCTCGGAAACGTTGACATTTATCTTCTGGCAGTTAAAGTCGCGTGATGAGCCTTGCGGGTGCACCACCCTGCACGAAATTTAAGCATCTAAGTTGTTGCAGTCGTCAAGTAAGGAGCACAGCAAATCAGGATTTAGTTTTTGAAAACTGAATTTTTAGCCGCTTTTGCTGCCTTGTAGTTGACCTAGGACCTTAAGATTTGGCACGAACCGAGCTCTGGAAGCCACATTACACAAGAAAAAGCCAGATGCGGTAATGTGTAGAAAAAACCGCAGAAAATCTTACGTTTAATACATTTGTTTTCGAAATGACGTAACTGCAAATCGTCACAATGGACGCATTTCTATCGGAAACGTTGACATTTATCTTCTGGCAGTTAAAGTCGCGTGATGGGCCTTGCGGGTGCACCACCCTGTACGTAATTTAAGCATCTAAGTTGTTGCAGTCGACAAGTAAGGAGCACAGCAAATCAGGTTTTAGTTTTTGAAAACTGAATTTTTAGCCGCTTTTGCTGCCTTGTAGTTGACCTAGGACCTTAAGATTTGGCACGAACCGAGCTCTGGCAGCCACATTACACAAGAAAAGCTAGAAGTGGTAATGTGTAGAAAAAACCGCAGAAAATCTTACGTTTAATACATTGGTTTTCGAAATGACGTAACTGCAAATCGTCACAATGGACGCATTTCAATCGGAAACGTTTACATTTATCTTCTGGCAGTTAAAGTCGCGTGATGAGCCTTGCGGGTGCACCACCCTGTACGTAATTGAAGCATCAAAGTTGTTGCAGTCGACAAGTATGGAGAACAGCAAGTCATGTTTAGTTTTTGAAAACTCAAATTTTGTCCGCTTTTGCTGCCTTGTGGTTGACCTAGGACCTTATGATTTGGCACGAACCGAGCTCTGGGAGCCACATTACACAAGAAAAAGCCAGAAGTGGCAATGTGTAGAAAAAACCGCAGAAAATCTTACGTGTAATAGATTTGTTTTCGAAATGACGTAACTGCAAATCGTAACAATGGACGCATTTCTATCGCAAACGTTTACATTTATCTTCTGGCAGTTAAAGTCGCGTGATGAGCCTTCTGGGTGCACCACTCTGTACGTAATTTAAGCATCTAAGTTGTTGCAGTCGACAAGTAAGGAGCACAGTAAGTCAAGTTTTAGTTTTTGAAAACTCAATTCTTGGCCGCTTTTGCTGCCTTGTAGTTGACCTAGGACCTTAAGATTTGGCACGAACTGAGTTCCGGCACCCACATTACACAAGAAAAAGCCAGAAGTGGCAATGTGTAGAAGAAACCGCAGAAAATCTCACGTTTAATACATTTGTTTTCAAAATGACGTAACTGCAAACCGTCACAATGGACGCATTTCTATGGAGACGTTTACATTTATCTTCTGGCGGTTAAAGTCGCGTGATGTGCCTTGCTTGTGCACCACTCTGAACGTAATTGAAGCATCTAAGTTGTTGCAGTCGACAAGTAAGGGCACAGCAAGTCAACTTTTAGCTTCTGAAAACTCAATTTTTGGCCGCTTTTGCTGCCTTGTAGTTGACCTACGACCTTAAGATTTGGCACTAACCGAGCTTTGGCAGCCACATTACACAAGAAAAAGCCAGAAGTGGTAATGTGTAGAAAAAACCGCAGAAAATCTTACGTTTAATACATTGGTTTTCGAAATGACGTAACTGCAAATCGTCACAATGGACGCATTTCTCTCGGAAACGTTTACATTTATCTTCTGGCAGTTAAAGTCGCGTGATGAGTCTTGCGGGTGCACCACCCTGTACGTAATTTAAGAATCTAAGTTGTTGCAGTCGGCAAGTAAGGAGCACAGCAAGTCAACTTTTAGCTTCTGAAAACTCACTTTTTGGCCGCTTTTGCTGCCTTGTAGTTGACCTAGGACCTTAAGATTTGGCACGAACCGAGCTCTGGCAGCCACATTACACAAGAAAAAGCCAGAAGTGGTAATGAATAGAAAAAACCGCAGAGAATCTTACGTTTAATACATTTGATTTCGAAATGACGTAACTGCAAATCGTCACAATGGACGCATTTCTATCGGAAAAGTTTACATTTATCTTCTGGCAGTTAAAGTCGCATGATGAGCCTTGCGGGTGCACCACTCAGTTCGTAATTTAAGCATGTAAGATGTTGCAGTCGAATACTAAGGAGCACAGCAAGTCAAGTTTTAGTTTTTCATAACTCAATTTTTGTCCACTTTTGCTGCCTTGTAGTTTACCTAGGACCTTAAGATTTGGCACGAACTGAGCTCTCGCAGACACATTACACAAGAAAAAGCCAGAAGTGGTAATGTGTAGAAAAAACCGCAGAAAATCTTACGTTTAATACATTTGTTTTTGAAATGACGGAACTGCAATTCGTCACAATGGACGCATTTCTAACGGAAAGGTTTACATTTATCTTCTGGCAGTTAAATTCGCGTGATGAGCCTTGCGGGTGCACCACTCTGTACGTAATTTAAGCATCTAAGTTGTTGCAGTCGACAAGTAAGGAGCACAGCAAGTCAAGTTTTAGTTTTTGATAACTCAGTTTTTGTCCGCTTTTGCTGCCTTGTAGTTGACCTAGGACCTTAAGATTTGGCACGAACCGAGCTCTGGCAGCCACATTACACAAGAAAAAGCCAGAAGTGGTAATGTGTAGAAAAAACTGCAGAAAATCTTACGTTTAATACATTTGTATTCGAAATGACGTAACTGCAAACCGTGAAAATGGACGCATTTCTATCGGAAACGTTGACATTTATTTTCTGGCAGTTAAAGTGGCGGTATGAGCCTTGCGGGTGCACCACACTGTACGTAATTTAAGCATCTAAGTTGTTGCAGTCGACAAGTAAGGAGCACAGCAAGTCAAGTATTAGTTTTTGATAACTCAATTTTTGTCCGCTTTTGCTGCCTTGTAGTTGACCTACGACCTTACGATTTGGCACGAACCGAGCTCTGGCAGCCTCATTACACAAGAAAAAGCCAGAAGTGGTAATGTGTAGAAAAAACCGCAGAAAATCTTACGTTTAATACATTTGTTTTCGAAATGACGTAACTGCAAATCGTCACAATGGACGCATTTCTATCGGAAACGTTGACATTTATCTTCTGGCAGTTAAAGTCGCGTGATGGGCCTTGCGGGTGCACCACCCTGTACGTAATTTAAGCATCTAAGTTGTTGCAGTCGACAAGTAAGGAGCACAGCAAATCAGGTTTTAGTTTTTGAAAACTGAATTTTTAGCCGCTTTTGCTGCCTTGTAGTTGACCTAGGACCTTAAGATTTGGCACGAACCGAGCTCTGGCAGCCACATTACACAAGAAAAGCTAGAAGTGGTAATGTGTAGAAAAAACCGCAGAAAATCTTACGTTTAATACATTGGTTTTCGAAATGACGTAACTGCAAATCGTCACAATGGACGCATTTCAATCGGAAACGTTTACATTTATCTTCTGGCAGTTAAAGTCGCGTGATGAGCCTTGCGGGTGCACCACCCTGTACGTAATAAAGGCATCTAAGTTGTTGCAGTCGACAAGTAAGGAGCACAGCAAGTCAAGGTTTAGTTTTTGAAAACTCAATTTTTGGCCGCTTTTGCTGCCTTGTAGTTGACCTAGGACCTTAAGATTTGGCACGAACCGAGCTCTGGCAGCCACATTACACAAGAAAAAGCCACAAGCAATGTGTAGAAAAAACCGCAGAAAATCTTACGTGTAATAGATTTGTTTTCGAAATGACGTAACTGCAAATCGTCACAATGGACGCATTTCTATCGCAAACGTTTACATTTATCTTCTGGCAGTTAAAGTCGCGTGATGAGCCTTCTGGGTGCATCACTCTGTACGTAATTTAAGCATCTAAGTTGTTGCAGTCGACAAGTAAGGAGCACAGTAAGTCACGTTTTAGTTTTTGAAAAATCAATTTTTGGCCGCATTTGCTGCCTTGTAGTTGACCTATTACCTAAAGATTTGGCACGAACAGAGTTCCTGCAGCCACATTACACAAGAAAAAGCCAGAAGTGGCAATGTGTAGAAAAAACCGCAGAAAATCTTACGTTTAATACATTTGTTTTCGAAATGACGTAAATGCAAACCGTCACAATGGACGCATCTCTATTTGAAACGTTTACATTTATCTTCTGGCAGTTAAAGTCGCGTGATGAGCCTTGCGGGTGCACCACCCTGTACGTAATAAAGGCATCTAAGTTGTTGCAGTCGACAAGTAAGGAGCACAGCAAGTCAAGGTTTAGTTTTTGAAAACTCAATTTTTGGCCGCTTTTGCTGCCTTGTAGTTGACCTAGGACCTTAAGATTTGGCACGAACCGAGCTCTGGCAGCCACATTACACAAGAAAAAGCCAGTAGTGGCAATGTGTAGAAAAAACCGCAGAAAATCTTACGTTTAATACATTTGTTTTCGAAATGACGTAACTGCAAATCGTCACAATGGACGCATTTCGATCGGAAACGTTTACATTTATACTCTGGCAGTTAAAGTGGCGTGATGAGCCTTGCGGGTGCGCCACCCTGTACGTAATTGAAGCATCAAAGTTGTTGCAGTCGACAAGTATGGAGAACAGCAAGTCATGTTTAGGTTTTGAAAACTCAAATTTGGTCCGCTTTTGCTGCCTTGTGGTTGACCTAGGACCTTATGATTTGGCACGAACCGAGCTCTGGCAGCCACATTACACAAGAAAAAGCCAGAAGTGGCAATGTGTAGAAAAAACCGCAGAAAATCTTACGTGTAATAGATTTGTTTTCGAAATGACGTAACTGCAAATCGTAACAATGGACGCATTTCTATCGCAAACGTTTACATTTATCTTCTGGCAGTTAAAGTCGCGTGATGAGCCTTCTGGGTGCACCACTCTGTACGTAATTTAAGCATCTAAGTTGTTGCAGTCGACAAGTAAGGAGCACAGCAAGTCAAGTTTTAGTTTTTGAAAACTCAATTCTTGGCCGCTTTTGCTGCCTTGTCGTTGACCTAGGACCTTAAGATTTGGCACGAACTGAGTTCCGGCAGCCACATTACACAAGAAAAAGCCAGAAGTGGCAATGTGTAGAAGAAACCGCAGAAAATCTTACGTTTATTACATTTGTTTTCAAAATGACGTAACTGCAAACCGTCACAATGGACGCATTTCTATGGAGACGTTTACATTTATCTTCTGGCGGTTAAAGTCGCGTGATGTGCCTTGCTTGTGCACCACTCTGAACGTAATTGAAGTATCTAAGTTGTTGCAGTCGACAAGTAAGGGCACAGCAAGTCAACTTTTAGCTTCTGAAAACTCAATTTTTGGCCGCTTTTGCTGCCTTGTAGTTGACCTACGACCTTAAGATTTGGCACTAACCGAGCTTTGGCAGCCACATTACACAAGAAAAAGCCAGAAGTGGTAATGTGTAGAAAAAACCGCAGAAAATCTTACGTTTAATACATTGGTTTTCGAAATGACGTAACTGCAAATCGTCACAATGGACGCATTTCTCTCGGAAACGTTTACATTTATCTTCTGGCAGTTAAAGTCGCGTGATGAGCCTTGCGGGTGCACCACTCTGTACGTAATTTAAGCATCTAAGTTGTTGCAGTCGACAAGTATGGAGCACAGCAAGTCAAGTTTTAGTTTTTGAAAACTCAATTTTTGACCGCTTTTGCCGCCTTGTAGTTGACCTAGGACCTTTAGATTTGGCACGAACCGAGCTCTGGCAGCCACATTACAGAAGAAAAAGCCAGAAGTGGTAATGTGTAGAAAAAACTGCAGAAAATCTTACGTTTAAAACATTTGTATTCGAAATGACGTAACTGCAAACCGTGAAAATGGACGCAATTCTATCGGAAACGTTGACATTTATCTTCTGGCAGTTAATGTGGCGGTATGAGCCTTGCGGGTGCACCACACTGTACGTAATTTAAGCACCTAAGTTGTTGCAGTCGACAAGTAAGGAGCACAGCAAGTCAAGTTTTAGTTTTTGATAACTCAATTTTTGTCCGCTTTTGCTGCCTTGTAGTTGACCTAGGACCTTACGATTTGGCACGAACCGAGCTCTGGCAGCCACATTACACAAGAAAAAGCCAGAAGTGGTAATGCGTAGAAAAAACCGCAGAAAATCGTACGTTTAATACATTTGTTTTCGAAATGACGTAACTGCAAATCGTCACAATGGACGCATTTCTCTCGGAAACGTTGACATTTATCTTCTGGCAGTTAAAGTCGCGTGATGGGCCTTGCGGGTGCACCACCCTGTACGAAATTTAAGCATCTAAGTTGTTGCAGTCGATAAGTAAGGAGCACAGCAAATCAGGATTTAGTTTTTGAAAACTGAATTTTTAGCCGCTTTTGCTGCCTTGTAGTTGACCTAGGACCTTAAGATTTGGCACGAACCGAGCTCTGGAAGCCACATTACACAAGAAAAAGCCAGATGCGGTAATGTGTAGAAAAAACCGCAGAAAATCTTACGTTTAATACATTTTTTTCGAAATGACGTAACTGCAAATCGTCACAATGGACGCATTTCTCTCGGAAACGTTGACATTTATCTTCTGGCAGATAAAGTCGCGTGATGGGCCTTGCGGGTGCACCACCCTGTACGTAATTTAAGCATCTAAGTTGTTGCAGTCGACAAGTAAGGAGCACAGCAAATCAGGTTTTAGTTTTTGAAAACTGAATTTTTAGCCGCTTTTGCTGCCTTGTAGTTGACCTAGGACCTTAAGATTTGGGACGAACCGAGCTCTGGCAGCCACATTACACAAGAAAAGCTAGAAGTGGTAATGTGTAGAAAAAACCGCAGAAAATCTTACGTTTAATACATTGGTTTTCGAAATGGCGTAACTGCAAATCGTCACAATGGACGCATTTCAATCGGAAACGTTTACACTTATCTTCTGGCAGTTAAAGTCGCATGATGAGCCTTGCGGGTGCACCACTCTGTTCGTAATTTAAGCATGTAAGATGTTGCAGTCGATAAGTAAGGAGCACAGCAAGTAAAGTTTTAGTTTTTGAAAACTCAATTTTTGTCCGCTTTTGCTGCCTTGTAGTTGACCTACGACCTTACGATTTGGCACGAACCGAGCTCTGGCAGCCACATTACACAAGAAAAAGCCAGAAGTGGTAATGTGTAGAAAAAACCGCAGAAAATCTTACGTTTAATACATTTGTTTTCGAAATGACGTAACTGCAAATCGTCACAATGGACGCATTTCTCTCGGAAACGTTGACATTTATCTTCTGGCAGTTAAAGTCGCGTGATGAGCCTTGCGGGTGCACCACCCTGCACGAAATTTAAGCATCTAAGTTGTTGCAGTCGTCAAGTAAGGAGCACAGCAAATCAGGATTTAGTTTTTGAAAACTGAATTTTTAGCCGCTTTTGCTGCCTTGTAGTTGACCTAGGACCTTAAGATTTGGCACGAACCGAGCTCTGGAAGCCACATTACACAAGAAAAAGCCAGATGCGGTAATGTGTAGAAAAAACCGCAGAAAATCTTACGTTTAATACATTTGTTTTCGAAATGACGTAACTGCAAATCGTCACAATGGACGCATTTCTATCGGAAACGTTGACATTTATCTTCTGGCAGTTAAAGTCGCGTGATGGGCCTTGCGGGTGCACCACCCTGTACGTAATTTAAGCATCTAAGTTGTTGCAGTCGACAAGTAAGGAGCACAGCAAATCAGGTTTTAGTTTTTGAAAACTGAATTTTTAGCCGCTTTTGCTGCCTTGTAGTTGACCTAGGACCTTAAGATTTGGCACGAACCGAGCTCTGGCAGCCACATTACACAAGAAAAGCTAGAAGTGGTAATGTGTAGAAAAAACCGCAGAAAATCTTACGTTTAATACATTGGTTTTCGAAATGACGTAACTGCAAATCGTCACAATGGACGCATTTCAATCGGAAACGTTTACATTTATCTTCTGGCAGTTAAAGTCGCGTGATGAGCCTTGCGGGTGCACCACCCTGTACGTAATTGAAGCATCAAAGTTGTTGCAGTCGACAAGTATGGAGAACAGCAAGTCATGTTTAGTTTTTGAAAACTCAAATTTTGTCCGCTTTTGCTGCCTTGTGGTTGACCTAGGACCTTATGATTTGGCACGAACCGAGCTCTGGGAGCCACATTACACAAGAAAAAGCCAGAAGTGGCAATGTGTAGAAAAAACCGCAGAAAATCTTACGTGTAATAGATTTGTTTTCGAAATGACGTAACTGCAAATCGTAACAATGGACGCATTTCTATCGCAAACGTTTACATTTATCTTCTGGCAGTTAAAGTCGCGTGATGAGCCTTCTGGGTGCACCACTCTGTACGTAATTTAAGCATCTAAGTTGTTGCAGTCGACAAGTAAGGAGCACAGTAAGTCAAGTTTTAGTTTTTGAAAACTCAATTCTTGGCCGCTTTTGCTGCCTTGTAGTTGACCTAGGACCTTAAGATTTGGCACGAACTGAGTTCCGGCACCCACATTACACAAGAAAAAGCCAGAAGTGGCAATGTGTAGAAGAAACCGCAGAAAATCTCACGTTTAATACATTTGTTTTCAAAATGACGTAACTGCAAACCGTCACAATGGACGCATTTCTATGGAGACGTTTACATTTATCTTCTGGCGGTTAAAGTCGCGTGATGTGCCTTGCTTGTGCACCACTCTGAACGTAATTGAAGCATCTAAGTTGTTGCAGTCGACAAGTAAGGGCACAGCAAGTCAACTTTTAGCTTCTGAAAACTCAATTTTTGGCCGCTTTTGCTGCCTTGTAGTTGACCTACGACCTTAAGATTTGGCACTAACCGAGCTTTGGCAGCCACATTACACAAGAAAAAGCCAGAAGTGGTAATGTGTAGAAAAAACCGCAGAAAATCTTACGTTTAATACATTGGTTTTCGAAATGACGTAACTGCAAATCGTCACAATGGACGCATTTCTCTCGGAAACGTTTACATTTATCTTCTGGCAGTTAAAGTCGCGTGATGAGTCTTGCGGGTGCACCACCCTGTACGTAATTTAAGAATCTAAGTTGTTGCAGTCGGCAAGTAAGGAGCACAGCAAGTCAACTTTTAGCTTCTGAAAACTCACTTTTTGGCCGCTTTTGCTGCCTTGTAGTTGACCTAGGACCTTAAGATTTGGCACGAACCGAGCTCTGGCAGCCACATTACACAAGAAAAAGCCAGAAGTTGTAATGAATAGAAAAAACCGCAGAGAATCTTACGTTTAATACATTTGATTTCGAAATGACGTAACTGCAAATCGTCACAATGGACGCATTTCTATCGGAAAAGTTTACATTTATCTTCTGGCAGTTAAAGTCGCATGATGAGCCTTGCGGGTGCACCACTCAGTTCGTAATTTAAGCATGTAAGATGTTGCAGTCGAATACTAAGGAGCACAGCAAGTCAAGTTTTAGTTTTTCATAACTCAATTTTTGTCCACTTTTGCTGCCTTGTAGTTTACCTAGGACCTTAAGATTTGGCACGAACTGAGCTCTCGCAGACACATTACACAAGAAAAAGCCAGAAGTGGTAATGTGTAGAAAAAACCGCAGAAAATCTTACGTTTAATACATTTGTTTTTGAAATGACGGAACTGCAATTCGTCACAATGGACGCATTTCTAACGGAAAGGTTTACATTTATCTTCTGGCAGTTAAATTCGCGTGATGAGCCTTGCGGGTGCACCACTCTGTACGTAATTTAAGCATCTAAGTTGTTGCAGTCGACAAGTAAGGAGCACAGCAAGTCAAGTTTTAGTTTTTGATAACTCAGTTTTTGTCCGCTTTTGCTGCCTTGTAGTTGACCTAGGACCTTAAGATTTGGCACGAACCGAGCTCTGGCAGCCACATTACACAAGAAAAAGCCAGAAGTGGTAATGTGTAGAAAAAACTGCAGAAAATCTTACGTTTAATACATTTGTATTCGAAATGACGTAACTGCAAACCGTGAAAATGGACGCATTTCTATCGGAAACGTTGACATTTATTTTCTGGCAGTTAAAGTGGCGGTATGAGCCTTGCGGGTGCACCACACTGTACGTAATTTAAGCATCTAAGTTGTTGCAGTCGACAAGTAAGGAGCACAGCAAGTCAAGTATTAGTTTTTGATAACTCAATTTTTGTCCGCTTTTGCTGCCTTGTAGTTGACCTACGACCTTACGATTTGGCACGAACCGAGCTCTGGCAGCCTCATTACACAAGAAAAAGCCAGAAGTGGTAATGTGTAGAAAAAACCGCAGAAAATCTTACGTTTAATACATTTGTTTTCGAAATGACGTAACTGCAAATCGTCACAATGGACGCATTTCTATCGGAAACGTTGACATTTATCTTCTGGCAGTTAAAGTCGCGTGATGGGCCTTGCGGGTGCACCACCCTGTACGTAATTTAAGCATCTAAGTTGTTGCAGTCGACAAGTAAGGAGCACAGCAAATCAGGTTTTAGTTTTTGAAAACTGAATTTTTAGCCGCTTTTGCTGCCTTGTAGTTGACCTAGGACCTTAAGATTTGGCACGAACCGAGCTCTGGCAGCCACATTACACAAGAAAAGCTAGAAGTGGTAATGTGTAGAAAAAACCGCAGAAAATCTTACGTTTAATACATTGGTTTTCGAAATGACGTAACTGCAAATCGTCACAATGGACGCATTTCAATCGGAAACGTTTACATTTATCTTCTGGCAGTTAAAGTCGCGTGATGAGCCTTGCGGGTGCACCACCCTGTACGTAATAAAGGCATCTAAGTTGTTGCAGTCGACAAGTAAGGAGCACAGCAAGTCAAGGTTTAGTTTTTGAAAACTCAATTTTTGGCCGCTTTTGCTGCCTTGTAGTTGACCTAGGACCTTAAGATTTGGCACGAACCGAGCTCTGGCAGCCACATTACACAAGAAAAAGCCAGAAGCAATGTGTAGAAAAAACCGCAGAAAATCTTACGTGTAATAGATTTGTTTTCGAAATGACGTAACTGCAAATCGTCACAATGGACGCATTTCTATCGCAAACGTTTACATTTATCTTCTGGCAGTTAAAGTCGCGTGATGAGCCTTCTGGGTGCATCACTCTGTACGTAATTTAAGCATCTATGTTGTTGCAGTCGACAAGTAAGGAGCACAGTAAGTCACGTTTTAGTTTTTGAAAAATCAATTTTTGGCCGCATTTGCTGCCTTGTAGTTGACCTATTACCTAAAGATTTGGCACGAACAGAGTTCCTGCAGCCACATTACACAAGAAAAAGCCAGAAGTGGCAATGTGTAGAAAAAACCGCAGAAAATCTTACGTTTAATACATTTGTTTTCGAAATGACGTAAATGCAAACCGTCACAATGGACGCATCTCTATTTGAAACGTTTACATTTATCTTCTGGCAGTTAAAGTCGCGTGATGAGCCTTGCGGGTGCACCACCCTGTACGTAATAAAGGCATCTAAGTTGTTGCAGTCGACAAGTAAGGAGCACAGCAAGTCAAGGTTTAGTTTTTGAAAACTCAATTTTTGGCCGCTTTTGCTGCCTTGTAGTTGACCTAGGACCTTAAGATTTGGCACGAACCGAGCTCTGGCAGCCACATTACACAAGAAAAAGCCAGTAGTGGCAATGTGTAGAAAAAACCGCAGAAAATCTTACGTTTAATACATTTGTTTTCGAAATGACGTAACTGCAAATCGTCACAATGGACGCATTTCGATCGGAAACGTTTACATTTATACTCTGGCAGTTAAAGTGGCGTGATGAGCCTTGCGGGTGCACCACCCTGTACGTAATTGAAGCATCAAAGTTGTTGCAGTCGACAAGTATGGAGAACAGCAAGTCATGTTTAGTTTTTGAAAACTCAAATTTTGTCCGCTTTTGCTGCCTTGTGGTTGACCTAGGACCTTATGATTTGGCACGAACCGAGCTCTGGCAGCCACATTACACAAGAAAAAGCCAGAAGTGGCAATGTGTAGAAAAAACCGCAGAAAATCTTACGTGTAATAGATTTGTTTTCGAAATGACGTAACTGCAAATCGTAACAATGGACGCATTTCTATCGCAAACGTTTACATTTATCTTCTGGCAGTTAAAGTCACGTGATGAGCCTTCTGGGTGCACCACTCTGTACGTAATTTAAGCATCTAAGTTGTTGCAGTCGACAAGTAAGGAGCACAGCAAGTCAAGTTTTAGTTTTTGAAAACTCAATTCTTGGCCGCTTTTGCTGCCTTGTCGTTGACCTAGGACCTTAAGATTTGGCACGAACTGAGTTCCGGCAGCCACATTACACAAGAAAAAGCCAGAAGTGGCAATGTGTAGAAGAAACCGCAGAAAATCTTACGTTTATTACATTTGTTTTCAAAATGACGTAACTGCAAACCGTCACAATGGACGCATTTCTATGGAGACGTTTACATTTATCTTCTGGCGGTTAAAGTCGCGTGATGTGCCTTGCTTGTGCACCACTCTGAACGTAATTGAAGTATCTAAGTTGTTGCAGTCGACAAGTAAGGGCACAGCAAGTCAACTTTTAGCTTCTGAAAACTCAATTTTTGGCCGCTTTTGCTGCCTTGTAGTTGACCTACGACCTTAAGATTTGGCACTAACCGAGCTTTGGCAGCCACATTACACAAAAAAAAGCCAGAAGTGGTAATGTGTAGAAAAAACCGCAGAAAATCTTACGTTTAATACATTGGTTTTCGAAATGACGTAACTGCAAATCGTCACAATGGACGCATTTCTCTCGGAAACGTTTACATTTATCTTCTGGCAGTTAAAGTCGCGTGATGAGCCTTGCGGGTGCACCACTCTATACGTAATTTAAGCATCTAAGTTGTTGCAGTCGACATGTAAGGAGCACAGCAAGTCAAGTTTTAGTTTTTGAAAGCTCAATTTTTGGCCGCTTTTGCTGCCTTGTAGTTGACCTAGGAACTTAAGATTTGGCTCGAACCGAGCTCTGGCAGCCACATCACACAAGAAAAAGCCAGAAGTGGTAATGTGTAGAAAAAACCGCAGAAAATCGTACGTTTAATACATTTGTTTTCGAAATGACGTAATTGCAAATCGTCACAATGGACGCATTTCAATCGGAAACGTTTACATTTATCTTCTGGCAGTTAAAGTCGCGTGATGAGCCTTGCGGGTGCACCACCCTGTACGTAATTTAAGAATCTAAGTTGTTGCAGTCGGCAAGTAAGGAGCACAGCAAGTCAACTTTTAGCTTCTGAAGACTCACTTTTTGGCCGCTTTTGCTGCCTTGTAGTTGACCTAGGACCTTAAGATTTGGCACGAACCGAGCTCTGGCAGCCACATTACACAAGAAAAAGCCAGAAGTGGTAATGAATAGAAAAAACCGCAGAGAATCTTACGTTTAATACATTGATTTCGAAATGACGTAACTGCAAATCGTCACAATGGACGCATTTCTATCGGAAAAGTTTACATTTATCTTCTGGCAGTTAAAGTCGCATGATGAGCCTTGCGGGTGCACCACTCAGTTCGTAATTTAAGCATGTAAGATGTTGCAGTCGAATACTAAGGAGCACAGCAAGTCAAGTTTTAGTTTTTCATAACTCAATTTTTGTCCACTTTTGCTGCCTTGTAGTTTACCTAGGACCTTAAGATTTGGCACGAACCGAGCTCTCGCAGACACATTACACAAGAAAAAGCCAGAAGTGGTAATGTGTAGAAAAAACCGCAGAAAATCTTACGTTTAATACATTTGTTTTTGAAATGACGGAACTGCAATTCGTCACAATGGACGCATTTCTAACGGAAAGGTTTACATTTATCTTCTGGCAGTTAAATTCGCGTGATGAGCCTTGCGGGTGCACCACTCTGTACGTAATTTAAGCATCTAAGTTGTTGCAGTCGACAAGTAAGGAGCACAGCAAGTCAAGTTTTAGTTTTTGATAACTCAGTTTTTGTCCGCTTTTGCTGCATTGTAGTTGACCTAGGACCTTAAGATTTGGCACGAACCGAGCTCTGGCAGCCACATTACACAAGAAAAAGCCAGAAGTGGTAATGTGTAGAAAAAACTGCAGAAAATCTTACGTTTAATACATTTGTATTCGAAATGACGTAACTGCAAACCGTGAAAATGGACGCATTTCTATCGGAAACGTTGACATTTATTTACTGGCAGTTAAAGTGGCGGTATGAGCCTTGCGGGTGCACCACACTGTACGTAATTTAAGCATCTAAGTTGTTGCAGTCGACAAGTAAGGAGCACAGCAAGTCAAGTATTAGTTTTTGATAACTCAATTTTTGTCCGCTTTTGCTGCCTTGTAGTTGACCTAGGACCTTAAGATTTTGCACGAACCGAGCTCTCGCAGACACATTACACAAGAAAAAGCCAGAAGTGGTAATGTGTAGAAAAAACCGCAGAAAATCTTACGTTTAATAGATTTGTTTTCGAAATGACGTAACTGCAAATCGTCACAATGGACGCATTTCAATCGGAAACGTTTACATTTATCTTCTGGCAGTTAAAGTCGCGTGATGAGCCTTGCGGGTGCACCACTCTGTACGTAATTTAAGAATCTAAGTTGTTGCAGTCGGCAAGTAAGGAGCACAGTAAGTCAACTTTTAGCTTCTGAAAACTCAATTTTTGGCAGCTTTTGCTGCCTTGTAGTTGACCTAGGACCTTAAGATTTAGCACGAACCGAGCTCTGGCAGCCACATTACACAAGCAAAAGCCAGAAGTGGTAATGTGTAGAAAAAAGCGCAGAAAATCTTACGTTTAATACATTTGTTTTCGAAATGACGTAATTGCAAATCGTCACAATGGACGCATTTCTATCGGAAACGTTGACATTTATCTTCTGGCAGTTAAAGTCGCATGATGAGCCTTGCGGGTGCACCACTCTGTTCGTAATTTAAGCATGTAAGATGTTGCAGTCGATAAGTAAGGAGCACAGCAAGTAAAGTTTTAGTTTTTGAAAACTCAATTTTTGTCCGCTTTTGCTGCCTTGTAGTTGACCTACGACCTTACGATTTGGCACGAACCGAGCTCTGGCAGCCTCATTACACAAGAAAAAGCCAGAAGTGGTAATGTGTAGAAAAAACCGCAGAAAATCTTACGTTTAATACATTTGTTTTCGAAATGACGTAACTGGAAATCGTCACAATGGACGCATTTCTCTCGGAAACGTTTACATTTATCTTCTGGCAGTTAAAGTCGCGTGATGAGCCTTGCGGGTGCACCACCCTGTACGAAATTTAAGCATCTAAGTTGTTGCAGTCGACAAGTAAGGAGCACAGCAAATCAGGATTTAGTTTTTGAAAACTGAATTTTTAGCCGCTTTTGCTGCCTTGTAGTTGACCTAGGACCTTAAGATTTGGCACGAACCGAGCTCTGGAAGCCACATTACACAAGAAAAAGCCAGATGCGGTAATGTGTAGAAAAAACCGAAGAAAATCTTACGTTTAATACATTTGTTTTCGAAATGACGTAACTGCAAATCGTCACAATGGACGCATTTCTATCGGAAACGTTGACATTTATCTTCTGGCAGTTAAAGTCGCGTGATGGGCCTTGCGGGTGCACCACCCTGTACGTAATTTAAGCATCTAAGTTGTTGCAGTCGACAAGTAAGGAGCACAGCAAATCAGGTTTTAGTTTTTGAAAACTGAATTTTTAGCCGCTTTTGCTGCCTTGTAGTTGACCTAGGACCTTAAGATTTGGCACGAACCGAGCTCTGGCAGCCACATTACACAAGCAAAAGCCAGAAGTGGTAATGTGTAGAAAAAACCGCAGAAAATGTTACGTTTAATACATTTGTATTCGAAATGACGTAACTGCAAATCGTCACAATGGACGCATTTCTATCGGAAAAGTTTACATTTATCTTCTGGCAGTTAAAGTCGCGTGATGAGCCTTGCAGGTGCACCACTCTGTACGTAATTTAAGCATCTAAGTTGTTGCAGTCGACAAGTAAGGAGGACAGCAAGTCAAGTTTTAGTTTTTGAAAACTCAATTTTTGGCCGCTTTTGCTGCCTTGTAGTTGACCTAGGACCTTACGATTTGGCACGAACCGAGCTCTGGCAGCCACATTACACAAGCAAAAGCCAGAAGTGGTAATGTGTAGAAAAAACCGCAGAAAATCGTACGTTTAATACATTTGTTTTCGAAATGACGTAACTGCAAATCGTCACAATGGACGCATTTCTATCGGAAACGTTTACATTTATCTTCTGGCAGATAAAGTCGAGTGATGAGACTTGCGGGTGCACCACACTGTACGTAATTTAAGCATCTAAGTTGTTGCAGTCGACAAGTAAGGAGCACAGCAAGTCAAGTTTTAGTTTTTGAAAACTCAATTTTTGGCCGCTTTTGCTGCCTTGTAGTTGACCTAGAACCTTACGATTTGGCACGAACCGAGCTCTGGCAGCCACATTACACAAGAAAAAGCCAGAAGTGGTAATGAGTAGAAAAAACCGCAGAGAATCTTACGTTTAATACATCTGTTTTCGAAATGACGTAACTGCAAATCGTCACAATGGACGCATTTCTATCGGAAAAGTTTACATTTATCTTCTGGCAGTTAAAGTCGCATGATGAGCCTTGCGGGTGCACCACTCAGTTCGTAATTTAAGCATGTAAGATGTTGCAGTCGAATACTAAGGAGCACAGCAAGTCAAGTTTTAGTTTTTCATAACTCAATTTTTGTCCACTTTTGCTGCCTTGTAGTTTACCTAGGACCTTAAGATTTGGCACGAACCGAGCTCTCGCAGACACATTACACAAGAAAAAGCCAGAAGTGGTAATGTGTAGAAAAAACCGCAGAAAATCTTACGTTTAATACATTTGTTTTCGAAATGACGTAACTGCAAATCGTCACAATGGACACATTTCTATCGGAAACGTTTACATTTATCTTCTGGCAGTTAAAGTGGCGGTATGAGCCTTGCGGGTGCACCACACTGTACGTAATTTAAGCATCTAAGTTGTTGCAGTCGACAAGTAAGGAGCACAGCAAGTCAAGTTTTAGTTTTTGATAACTCAATTTTTGTCCACTTTTGCTGCCTTGTAGTTGACCTAGGACCTTAAGATTTGGTACGAACCGAGCTCTCGCAGACCCATTACACAAGAAAAAGCCAGAAGTGGTAATGTGTAGAAAAAACCGCAGAAAATCTTACGTTTAATACATTTGTTTTTGAAATGACGGAACTGCAATTCGTCACAATGGACGCATTTCTAACGGAAAGGTTTACATTTATCTTCTGGCAGTTAAATTCGCGTGATGAGCCTTGCGGGTGCACCACTCTGTACGTAATTTAAGCATCTAAGTTGTTGCAGTCGACAAGTAAGGAGCACAGCAAGTCAAGTTTTAGTTTTTGATAACTCAGTTTTTGTCCGCTTTTGCTGCCTTGTAGTTGACCTAGGACCTTAAGATTTGGCACGAACCGAGCTCTGGCAGCCACATTACACAAGAAAAAGCCAGAAGTGGTAATGTGTAGAAAAAACTGCAGAAAATCTTACGTTTAATACATTTGTATTCGAAATGACGTAACTGCAAACCGTGAAAATGGACGCATTTCTATCGGAAACGTTGACATTTATTTTCTGGCAGTTAAAGTGGCGGTATGAGCCTTGCGGGTGCACCACACTGTACGTAATTTAAGCATCTAAGTTGTTGCAGTCGACAAGTAAGGAGCACAGCAAGTCAAGTATTAGTTTTTGATAACTCAATTTTTGTCCGCTTTTGCTGCCTTGTAGTTGACCTAGGACCTTAAGATTTTGCACGAACCGATCTCTCGCAGACACATTACACAAGAAAAAGCCAGAAGTGGTAATGTGTAGAAAAAACCGCAGAAAATCTTACGTGTAATAGATTTGTTTTCGAAATGACGTAACTGCAAATCGTCACAATGGACGCATTTCAATCGGAAACGTTTACATTTATCTTCTGGCAGTTAAAGTCGCGTGATGAGCCTTGCGAGTGCACCACTCTGTACGTAATTTAAGAATCTAAGTTGTTGCAGTCGGCAAGTAAGGAGCACAGCAAGTCAACTTTTAGCTTCTGAAAACTCTATTTTTGGCCGCTTTTGCTGCCTTGTAGTTGACCTACAACCTTACGATTTGGCACACACCGAGCTCTGGCAACCTCATTACACAAGAAAAAGCCAGAAGTGGTAATGTGTAGAAAAAACCGCAGAAAATCTTACGTTTAATACATTTGTTTTGGAAATGACGGAAATGCAAATCGTCACAATGGACGCATTTCTATCGGAAACGTTTACATTTATCTTCTGGCAGTTAAAGTGGCGTCATGAGCCTTGCGGGTGCACCACCCTGTACGTAATTGAAGCATCTAAGTTGTTGCAGTCGACAAGTAAGGAGCACAGCAAGTCAAGTTTTAGTTTTTGAAAACTCAATTTTTGGCCGCTTTCTCTGCCTTGTAGTTGACCTAGGACCTTAAGATTTGGCACGAACCGAGCTCTGGCAGCCACATTACACAAGAAAAAGCCAGAAGTGGCAATGTGTAGAAAAAACCGCAGAAAATCTTACGTGTAATAGATTTGTTTTCGAAATGACGTTACTGCAAATCGTCACAATGGACGCATTTCTATCGGAAACGTTTACATTTATCTTCTGGCAGTTAAAGTGGCGTCATGAGCCTTGCGGGTGCACCACCCTGTACGTAATTGAAGCATCTAAGTTGTTGCAGTCGACAAGTAAGGAGCACAGCAAGTCAAGTTTTAGTTTTTGAAAACTCAATTTTTGGCCGCTTTCTCTGCCTTGTAGTTGACCTAGGACCTTAAGATTTGGCACGAACCGAGCTCTGGCAGCCACATTACACAAGAAAAAGCCAGAAGTGGCAATGTGTAGAAAAAACCGCAGAAAATCTTACGTGTAATAGATTTGTTTTCGAAATGACGTAACTGCAAATCGTAACAATGGACGCATTTCTATCGCAAACGTTTACATTTATCTTCTGGCAGTTAAAGTCGCGTGATGAGCCTTCTGGGTGCACCACTCTGTACGTAATTGAAGCATCTAAGTTGTTGCAGTCGACAAGTAAGGAGCACACCAAGTCACGTTTTAGTTTTTGAAAACTCAATTGTTGGCCGCTTTTGCTGCCTTGTAGTTGACCTAGGACCTTAAGATTTGGCACGAACAGAGTTCCGGCAGCCACATTACACAAGAAAAAGCCAGAAGTGGCAATGTGTAGAAAAAACCGCAGAAAATCTTACGTTTAATACATTTCTTTTCGAAATGACGTAACTGCAAACCTACATCTACATCTACATTTATACTCCGCAAGCCACCCAACTGTGTGTGGCGGAGGGCACTTTACGTGCCACTGTCATTATCTCCCTTTCCTGTTCCAGTCGCGTATGGTTCGCGCGAAGAACGACTGTCTGAAAGCCTCTGTGCGCGCTCTAATCTCTCTAATTTTACATTCGTGATCTCTTCGGGAGGTATAAGTAGGGGGAAGCAATATATTCGATACCTCATCCAGAAACGCACCCTCTCGAAACCTGGCGAGCAAGCTACACCGCGATGCAGAGCGCCTCTCTTGCAGAGTCTGCCACTTGAGTTTGTTAAACATCTCCGTAACGCTATCACGGTTACCAAATAACCCTGTGACGAAACGCGCCGCTCTTCTTTGGATCTTCTCTATCTCCTCTGTGAACCCGATCTGGTACAGATCCCACACTGATGAGCAATACTCAAGTATAGGTCGAACGAGTGTTTTGTAAGCCACCTCCTTTGTTGATGGACTACATTTTCTAAGGACTCTCCCAATGAATCTCAACCTGGTACCCGCCTTACCAACAATTAATTTTATATGATCATTCCACTTCAAATCGTTCCGCACGCATACTCCCAGATATTTTACAGAAGTAACTGCTACCAGTGTTTGTTCCGCTATCATATAATCAGACAATAAAGGATCCTTCTTTCTATGTATTCGCAATACATTACATTTGTCTATGTTAAGGGTCAGTTGCCATTCCCTGCACCAAGTGCCTATCCGCTGCAGATCTTCCTGCATTTCGCTACAATTTTCTAATGCTGCAACTTCTCTGTATACTACAGCATCATCCGCGAAAATCCGCATGGAACTTCCGACACTATCTACTAGGTCATTTATATATATTGTGAAAAGCAATGGTCCCATAACACTCCCCTGTGGCACGCCAGAGGTTACTTTAACGTCTGTAGATGTCTCTCCATTGAGAACAACATGCTGTGTTCTGTTTGCTAAAAACTCTTCAATCCAGCCACACAGCTGGTCTGATATTCCGTAGGCTCTTACTTTGTTTATCAGGCGACAGTGCGGAACTGTATCGAACGCCTTTCGGAAGTCAAGGAAAATGGCATCTACCTGGGAGCCTGTATCTAATATTTTCTGGGTTTCATGAACAAATAAAGCGAGTTGGGTTTCACACGATCGCTGTTTCCGGAATCCATGTTGATTCCTACATAGTAGATTCTGAGTTTCCAAAAACGACATGATACTCGAGCAAAAGACAAGATCTAAAATTCTACAACAGATCGACGTCAGAGAGATAGGTCTATAGTTTTGCGCATCTGCTCGACGACCCTTCTTAAAGACTGGGACTACCTGTGCTCTTTTCCAATCATTTGGAACCTTCTGTTCCTCTAGAGACTTGCGGTACACGGCTGTTAGAAGGGGGGCAAGTTCTTTCGCGTACTCTGTGTAGAATCGAATTGGTATCCCGTCAGGTCCAGTGAACTTTCCTCTGTTGAGTGATTCCAGTTGCTTTTCTATTCCTTGGACACTTATTTCAATGTCAGCCATTTTTTCGTTGGTGCGAGGATTTAGAGAAGGAACTGCAGTGCGGTCTTCCTCTGTGAAACAGCTTTGGAAAAAGGTGTTTAGTATTTCAGCTTTACGCTTGTCATCCTCTGTTTCAATGCCATCATCATCCCGGAGTGTCTGGACATGATGTTTCGAGCCACTTACTGATTTAACGTAAGACCAGAACTTCCTAGGATTTTCTGTCAAGTCGGTACCTAGTATTTTACTGTCGAATTCACTGAACGCTTCACGCATAGCCCTCCTTACGCTAACTTTGACATCGTTTAGCTTCTGTTTGTCTGAGAGGTTTTGGCTGCGTTTAAACTTGGAGTGAAGCTCTCTTTGCTTTCGCAGTAGTTTCCTAACTTTGTTGTTGTACCACGGTGGGTTTTTCCCGTCCCTCACAGTTTTGCTCGGCACGTACCTGTCTAAAACGCATTTTACGATTGCCTTGAACTTTTTCCATAAACACTCAACATTGTCAGAACCTTCACAATGGACGCATTTCTATAAGAAACGTTTACATTTATCTTCTGGCGGTTAAAGTCGCGTGATGAGCCTTGCTTGTGCACCACTCTGAACGTAATTTAAGCATCTAAGTTGTTGCAGACGACAAGTAAGGAGCACAGCAAGTCAAGTTTAATTTTTGATAACTCAATTTTTGGCCGCTTTTGCTGCCTTGTAGTTGACCTAGGACCTTAAGATTTGGCACGAACCGAGCTCTGGCTGCCACATTACACAAGAAAAGCTAGAAGTGGTAATGTGTAGAAAAATCCGCAGAAAATCTTACGTTTAATACATTAGTTTTCGAAATGACGTAACTGCAAATCGTCACAATGGACGCATTTCAATCGGAAACGTTTACATTTATCTTCTGGCAGTTAAAGTCGCGTGATGAGCCTTGCGGGTGCACCACTCTGTACGTAATTTAAGAATCTAAGTGGTTGCAGTCGGCAAGTAAGGAGCACAGCAAGTCAACTTTTAGCTTCTGAAAACTCAATTTTTGGCCGCTTTTGCTGCCTTGTAGTTGACCTAGGACCTTAAGATTTGGCACGAACCGAGCTCTGGCAGCCACATTACACAAGCAAAAGCCAGAAGTGGTAATGTGTAGAAAAAACCGCAGAAAATCTTACGTTTAATACATTTGTTTTCGAAATGACGTAATTGCAAATCGTCACAATGGACGCATTTCTATCGGAAACGTTTACATTTATCTTCTGGCAATTAAAGTCGCGTGATGAGCCTTCTGGGTGCACCACTCTGTACGTAATTTAAGCATCTAAGTTGCTGCAGTCGACAAGTAAGGAGCACAGCAAGTCAAGTTTTAGTTTTTGAAAGCTCAATTTTTGTCCGCTTTTGCTGCCTTGTAGTTTACCTAGGAACTTAAGATTTGGCTCGAACCGAGCTCTGGCAGCCACATCACACAAGAAAAAGCCAGAAGTGGTAATGTGTAGAAAAAACCGCAGAAAATCGTACGATTAATACATTTGTTTTCGAAATGACGTAACTGCAAATCGTCACAATGGACGCGTTTCTATCGGAAACGTTTACATTTATCTTCTGGCAGTTAAAGTCGCATGATGAGCCTTGCGGGTGCACCACTCTGTTCGTAATTTAAGCATGTAAGATGTTGCAGTCGACAAGTAAGGAGCACAGCAGTAAACTTTTAGTTTTTGAAAACTCAATTTTTGTCCGCTTTTGCTGCCTTGTAGTTGACCTAGGACCTTACGATTTGGCACGAACCGAGCTCTGGCAGCCACATTACACAAGAAAAAGCCAGAAGTGGTAATGAGTAGAAAAAACCGCAGAGAATCTTACGTTTAATACATTTGTTTTCGAAATGACGTAACTGCAAATCGTCACAATGGACGCATTTCTATCGGAAACGTTTACATTTATCTTCTGGCAGTTAAAGTCGCATGATGAGCATTGCGGGTGCACCACTCTGTTCGTAATTTAAGCATGTAAGATGTTGCAGTCGGTAAGTAAGGAGCACAGCAAGTAAAGTTTTAGTTTTTGAAAGCACAATTTTTGGCCGCTTTTGCTGCCTTGTAGTTGACCTAGGAACTTAAGATTTGGCTCGAACCGAGCTCTGGCAGCCACATTACTCAAGAAAAAGCCAGAAGTGGTAATGTGTAGAAAAAACCGCAGAAAATCTTACGTTTAATACATTTGTTTTCGAAATGACATAATTGCAAATCGTCACAATGGACGCATTTCTATCGGAAACGTTTACGTTTATCTTCTGGCAATTAAAGTCGCGTGATGAGCCTTCTGGGTGCACCACTCTGTACGTAATTTAAGCATCTAAGTTGCTGCAGTCGACAAGTAAGGGGCACAGCAAGTCAAGTTTTAGTTTTTGAAAGCTCAATTTTTGGCCGCTTTTGCTGCCTTGTAGTTGACCTAGGAACTTAAGATTTGGCTCGAACCGAGATCTAGCAGCCACATTACACAAGAAAAAGCCAGAAGTGGTAATGTGTAGAAAAAACCGCATAAAATCGTACGTTTAATACATTTGTTTTCGAAATGACGGAACTGCAAATCGTCACAATGGACGCATTTCAATCGGAAACGTTTATATTTATCTTCTGGGAGTTAAAGTCGCGTGATGAGCCTTGCAGGTGCACCACTCTGTACGTAATTTAAGCATCTAAGTTGTTGCAGTCGACAACTAAGGAGCACAGCAAGTCAAGTTTTAGTTTTTGAAAACTCAATTTTTGGCCGCTTTTGCTGCCTTGTAGTTGACCTAGGACCTTACGATTTGGCACGAACCGAGCTCTGGCAGCCACATTACACAAGAAAAAGCCAGAAGTGGTAATGAGTAGAAAAAACCGCAGAGAATCTTACGTTTAATACATTTGTTTTCGAAATGACGTAACTGCAAATCGTCATAATGGACGCATTTCTATCGGAAACGTTTACATTTATCTTCTGGAGAAAAAGTCGCATGTTGAGCCTTGCGGGTGCACCACTCTGTTCGTAATTTAAGCATGTAAGATGTTGCAGTCGACAAGTAAGGAGCACAGCAAGTCAAGTATTAGTTTTTGAAAACTCAATTTCTGTCCGCTTTTGCTGCCTTGTAGTTGACCTAGGACCTTAAGATTTGGCACGAACCGAGCTCTGGCAGCCACATTACACAAGAAAAAGCCAGAAGTGGTAATGTGTAGAAAAAACCGCAGAAAATCGTGCGTTTAATACATTTGTTTTCGAAATGACGTAACTGCAAATCGTCACAATGGATGCATTTCTAACGGAAAGGTTTACATTTATCTTCTGGCAGTTAATGTCGCGTGATGAGCCTTGCGGGTGCACCACTCTGTACGAAATTTAAGCATCTAAGTTGTTGCAGTCGACAAGTAAGGAGCACAGCAAGTCAAGTTTTAGTTTTTGGAAACTCAATTTTTGGCCGCTTTTGCCGCCTTGTAGTTGACCTAGGACCGTTAGATTTGGCACGAACCGAGCTCTGGCAGCGAAATTACACAAGAAAAAGCCAGAAGTGGTAATGTGTAGAAAAAACTGCAGAAAATCTTACGTTTAATACATTTGTATTCGAAATGACGTAACTGCAAACTGTGAAAATGGACGCATTTCTATCGGAAACGTTGACATTTATCTTCTGGCAGTTAAAGTCGCGTGATGGGCCTTGCGGGTGCACCACCCTGTACGTAATTTGAGCATCTAAGTTGTTGAAGTCGACAAGTAAGGAGCACAGCAAGTCAAGTATTAGTTTTTGAAAACTCAATTTTTGTCCGCTTTTGCTGCCTTGTAGTTGACCTAGGACCTTAAGATTTGGCACGAACCGAGCTCTGGCAGCCACATTACACAAGAAAAAGCCAGAAGTGGTAATGTGTAGAAAAAACCGCAGAAAATCGTGCGTTTAATACATTTGTTTTCGAAATGACGTAACTGCAAATCGTCACAATGGATGCATTTCTATCGGAAACGTTTACATTTATCTTCTGGCAGTTAATGTCGCGTGATGAGCCTTGCGGGTGCACCACTCTGTACGTAATTTAAGCATCTAAGTTGTTGCAGTCGACAAGTAAGGAGCACAGCAAGTCAAGTTTTAGTTTTTGGAAACTCAATTTTTGGCCGCTTTTGCCGCCTTGTAGTTGACCTAGGACCGTTAGATTTGGCACGAACCGAGCTCTGGCAGCGAAATTACACAAGAAAAAGCCAGAAGTGGTAATGTGTAGAAAAAACTGCAGAAAATCTTACGTTTAATACATTTGTATTCGAAATGACGTAACTGCAAACTGTGAAAATGGACGCATTTCTATCGGAAACGTTGACATTTATCTTCTGGCAGTTAAAGTGGCGGTAAAAGCCTTGCGGGTGCACCACACTGTACGTATATTAAGCATCTAAGTTGTTGCAGTCGACAAGTAAGGAGCACAGCAAATCAAGTTTTAGTTTTTGATAACTCAATTTTTGTCCGCTTTTGATGCCTTCTAGTTGACCTAGGACCTTAGGATTTGGCACGAACCGAGCTCTCGCAGACACATTACACAAGATAAAGCCAGAAGTGGTAATGTGTAGAAAAACCGCAGAATATCTTACGTTTAATACATTTGTTTTTGACATGACGGAACTGCAATTCGTCACAATGGACGCATTTCTAACGGAAAGGTTTACATTTATCTTCTGGCAGTCAACGTCGCGTGATGAGCGTTGCGGGTGCACCACCCTGTACGTAATTTAAGCATCTAAGTTGTTGCAGTCGACAAGTAAGGAGCACAGCAAGTCAAGTTTTAGTTTTTGATAACTCAATTTTTGTCCGCTTTTGCTGCCTTGTAGTTGACCTAGGACCTTAAGATTTGGCACGAACTGAGCTCTCGCAGACACATTACACAAGAAAAAGCCAGAAGTGGTAATGTGTTGAAAAAACCGCAGAAAATCTTACGTTTAATACATTTGTTTTTGAAATGACGGAACTGCAATTGGTCACAATGGACGCATTTCTATCGGAAACGTTTACATTTATCTTCTGGCAGTTAAAGTCGCGTGATGAGCCTTGCGGGTGCACCACCCTGTACGTAATTTAAGGATCTAAGTTGTTGCAGTCGACAAGTAAGGAGCACAGCAAGTCAAGTTTTAGTTTTTGATAACTCAATTTTTGTCCGCTTTTGCTGCCTTGTAGTTGACCTAGGACCTTAAGATTTGGCACGAACCGAGCTCAGGCAGCCACATTACACAAGTAAAAGCCAGAAGTGGTAATGTGTAGAAAAAAACCGCAGAAAATCGTACGTTTAATACATTTGTTTTCGAAATGACGTAACTGCAAATCGTCAAAATGGACGCATTTCTATCGGAAACGTTTACATTTATCTTCTGGCAGTTAAAGTCGCATGATGAGCCTTGCGGGTGCACCACTCTGTTCGTAATTTCAGCATGTAAGATGTTGCAGTCGACAAGTAAGGAGCACAGCAAGTAAACTTTTAGTTTTTGAAAGCTCAATTTTGTCCGCTTTTGCTGCCTTGTAGTTGACCTACGACCTTACGATTTGGCACGAACCGAGCTCTGGCAGCCTCATTACACAAGAAAATACCAGAAGTGGTAATGTGTAGAAAAAACCGCAGAAAATCTTACGTTTAATACATTTGTTTTGGAAATGACGGAACTGCAAATCGTCACAATGGACGCATTTCCATCGGAAACGTTTACATTTATCTTCTGGCAGTTAAAGTCGCGTGATGGGCCTTGCGGGTGCACAACACTGTACGTAATTTAAGCATCTAAGTTGTTGCTGTCGACAAGTAAGGAGCACAGCAAGTCACGTTTTAGAATTTGATAACTCAATTTTTGTCCGCTTTTGCTGCCTTGTAGTTGACCTAGGACCTTAAGATTTGGCACGAACCGAGCTCTCGCAGACACATTGCACAAGAAAAAGCCAGAAGTGGTAATGTGTAGAAAAAACCGCAGAAAATCGTACGTTTAATACATTTGTTTTCAAAATGACGTAACTGCAAAGTCACAATGGACGCATTTCTATCGGAAACGTTTACATTTATCTTCTCGCAATTAAAGTCGCGTGATGAGCCGTCTGGGTGCACCACTCTGTACGTAATTGAAGCATCTAAGTTGTTGCAGTCGACAAGTAAGGAGCACAGCAAGTCTAGTTTTAGTTTTTGATAACTCAATTTTTGTCCGCTTTTGCTGCCTTGTAGTTGACCTAGGACCTTAAGATTTGGCACGAACCGAGCTCTCGCAGACACATTACACAAGAAAAAGCCAGAAGTGGTAATGTGTAGAAAACTGTAGAAAATCTTACGTTTAATACATTTGTTTTTGAAATGACGGAACTGCAATTCGTCACAATGGACGCATTTCTAACGGAAAGGTTTACATTTATCTTCTGGCAGTTAAAGTCGCGTGATGAGCCTTGCGGGTGCACCACCCTGTACGTAATTTAAGCATCTAAGTTGTTGCAGTCGACAAGTAAGGAGCAGAGCAAGTCAAGTTTTAGTTTTTGATAACTCAATTTTTGTCCCCTTTTGCTGCCTTGTAGTTGACCTAGGACCTTAAGATTTGGCACGAACCGAGCTCTGGCAGCCACATTCCACAAGTAAAAGCCAGAAGTGGTAATGTGTAGAAAAAACCGCAGAATATCTTACGTTTAATACATTTGTTTTTGAAATGACGTAACTGCAAATCGTCACAATGGACGCGTTTCTATCGGAAACGTTTACATTTATCTTCTGGCAGTTAAAGTCGCATGATGAGCCTTGCGGGTGCACCACTCTGTTCGTAATTTAAGCATGTAAGATGTTGCAGTCGACAAGTAAGGAGCACAGCAAGTAAACTTTTAGTTTTTGAAAACTCAATTTTTGTCCGCTTTTGCTGCCTTGTAGTTGACCTAGGACCTTACCATTTGGCACGAACCGAGCTCTGGCAGCCACATTACACAAGAAAAAGCCAGAAGTGGTAATGAGTAGAAATAACCGCAGATAATCTTACGTTTAATACAATTGTTTTTGAAATGACGTAACTGCAAATCGTCACAATGGACGCATTTCTATCGGAAACGTTTACATTTATCTTCTGGCAGTTAAAGTCGCATGATGAGCCTTGCGGGTGCACCACTCTGTTCGTAATTTAAGCATGTAAGATGTTGCAGTCGATAAGTAAGGAGCACAGCAAGTAAAGTTTTAGTTTTTGAACGCACAATTTTGGGCCGCTTTTGCTGCCTTGTAGTTGACCTAGGAACTTAAGATTTGGCTCGAACCGATCTCTGGCAGCCACATTACTCAAGAAAAAGCCAGAAGTGGTAATGTGTAGAAAAAACCGCAGAAAATCTTACGTTTAATACATTTGTTTTCGAAATGACGTAATTGCAAATCGTCACAATGGACGCATTTCTATCGGAAACGCTTACGTTTATCTTCTGGCAATTAAAGTCGCGTGATGAGCCTTCTGGGTGCACCACTCTGTACGTAATTTAAGCATCTAAGTTGCTGCAGTCGACAAGTAAGGGGCACAGCAAGTCAAGTTTTAGTTTTTGAAAACTCAATTTTTGGCCGCTTTTGCTGCCTTGTAGTTGACCTAGGACCTTACGATTTGGCACGAACCGAGCTCTGGCAGCCACATTACACAAGAAAAAGCCAGAAGTGGTGATGAGTAGAAAAAACCGCAGAGAATCTTACGTTTAATACATTTGTTTTCGAAATGACGTAACTGCAAATCGTCATAATGGACGCATTTCTATCGGAAACGTTTACATTTATCTTTTGGCAGATAAAGTCGCATGATGAGCCTTGCGGGTGCACCACTCTGTTCGTAATTTAAGCATGTAAGATGTTGCAGTCGACAAGTAAGGAGCACAGCAAGTCAAGTTTTAGTTTTTGATAACTCAATTTTTGGCCGCTTTTGCTGCCTTCTAGTTGACCTAGGACCTTAGGATTTGGCACGAACCGAGCTCTCGCAGACACATTACACAAGAAAAAGCCAGAAGTGGTAATGTGTAGAAAAAACCGCAGAATATCTTACGTTTAATACATTTGTTTTTGAAATGACGGAACTGCAATTCGTCACAATGGACGCATTTCTAACGGAAAGGTTTACATTTATCTTCTGGCAGTCAACGTCGCGTGATGAGCCTTGCGGGTGCACCACCCTGTACGTAATTTAAGCATCTAAGTTGTTGCAGTCGACAAGTAAGGAGCACAGCAAGTCAAGTTTTAGAATTTGATAACTCATTTTTTGTCCGCTTTCGCTGCCTTGTAGTTGACCTAGGACCTTAAGATTTGGCACGAACCGAGCTCTCGCAGACACATTACACAAGAAAAAGCCAGAAGTGGTAATGTGTAGAAAAAACCGCAGAAAATCTTACGTTTAATACATTTGTTTTTGAAATGACGTAACTGCAAATCGTCACAATGGACGCATTTCTATCGTAAACATTTACATTTATCTTCTGGCAGTTAAAGTCGTGTGATGAGCCTTGCGGGTGCACCACCGTGTACGTAATTTAAGCATCTAAGTTGTTGCAGTCGACAAGTAAGGAGCACAGCAAGTCAAGTTTTAGTTTTTGAAAACTCAATTTTTGGCCGCTTTTGCTGCCTTGTAGTTGACCTAGGACCTTAAGATTTGGCACGAACCGAGCTCTGGCAGCCACATTACACAAGTAAAAGCCAGAAGTGGTAATGTGTAGAAAAAACCGCAGAAAATCGTACGTTTAATACATTTGTTTTCGAAATGACGTAACTGCAAATCGTCACAATGGACGCATTTCTATCGGAAACGTTTACATTTATCTTCTGGCAGTTAAAGTCGCATGATGAGCCTTGCGGGTGCACCACTCTGTTCGTAATTTCAGCATGTAAGATGTTGCAGTCGACAAGTAAGGAGCACAGCAAGTAAAGTTTTAGTTTTTGAAAACTCAATTTTTGTCCGCTTTTGCTGCCTTGTAGTTGACCTACGACCTTACGATTTGGCACGAACCGAGCTCTGGCAGCCTCATTACACAAGAAAATACCAGAAGTGGTAGTGTGTAGAAAAAACCGCAGAAAATCTTACGTTTAATACATTTGTTTTGGAAATGACGGAACTGCAAATCGTCACAATGGACGCATTTCCATCGGAAACGTTTACATTTATCTTCTGGCAGTTAAAGTCGCGTGATGGGCCTTGCGGGTGCACCACCCTGTACGTAGTTTGAGCATCTAAGTTGTTGCAGTCGACAAGTAAGGAGCACAGCAAGTCAAGTTTTAGTTTTTGAAAACTCAATTTTTGGCCGCTTTTGCCGCCTTGTAGTTGACCTAGGACCTTAAGATTTGGCACGAACCGAGCTCTGGCAGCCACATTTCACAAGAAAAAGCCAAAAGTGGTAATGTGTAGAAAAAACCGCAGAAAATCGTGCGTTTAATACATTTGTTTTCGAAATGACGTAACTGCAAATCGTCACAATGGACGCATTTCTATCGGAAACGTTTACATTTATCTTCTGGCAGTTAAAGTCGCGTGATGAGCCTTGCGGGTGCACCACTCTGTACGTAATTTAAGCATCTAAGTTGTTGCAGTCGACAAGTAAGGAGCACAGCAAGTCAAGTTTTAGTTTTTGAAAACTCAATTTTTGGCCGCTTTTGCCGCCTTGTAGTTGACCTAGGACCGTTAGATTTGGCACGAACCGAGCTCTGGCAGCGAAATTACACAAGAAAAAGCCACAAGTGGTAATGTGTAGAAAAAACTGCAGAAAATCTTACGTTTAATACATTTGTATTCGAAATGACGTAACTGCAAACCGTGAAAATGGACGCATTTCTATCGGAAACGTTGACATTTATCTTCTGGCAGTTAAATTGGCGGTATGAGCCTTGCGGGTGCACCACACTGTACGTATATTAAGCATCTAAGTTGTTGCAGTCGACAAGTAAGGAGCACAGCAAGTCAAGTTTTAGTTTTTGATAACTCAATATTTGTCCGCTTTTGCTGCCTTGTAGTTGAACTAGGACCTTAAGATTTGGCACGAACCGAGCTCTCGCAGACACATTACACAAGAAAAAGCCAGAAGTGGTAATGTGTAGAAAAAACTGTAGAAAATCTTACGTTTAATACATTTGTTTTTGAAATGACGGAACTGCAATTCGTCACAATGGACACATTTCTAACGGAAAGGTTTACATTTATCTTCTGGCAGTTAAAGTCGCGTGATGAGCCTTGCGGGTGCACCACTCTGTACGTAATTTAAGCATCTAAGTTGTTGCAGTCGACAAGTAAGGAGAAGCAGCAAGTCAAGTTTTAGTTTTTGTTAACTCAATTTTTGTCCGCTTTTGCTGCCTTGTAGTTGACCTAGGACCTTAAGATTTGGCACGAACCGAGCTCTGGCAGCCACATTACACAAGTAAAAGCCAGAAGTGGTAATGTGTAGAAAAAACCGCAGAAAATCGTACGTTTAATACATTTGTTTTCGAAATGACGTAACTGCAAATCGTCACAATGGACGCATTTCTATCGGAAACGTTTACATTTATCTTCTGGCAGTTAAAGTCGCGTGATGAGCCTTGCGGGTGCACCACTCTGTACGTAATTTAAGCATCTAAGTTGTTGCAGTCGACAAGTAAGGAGCACAGCAAGTCAAGTTTTAGTTTTTGAAAACTCAATTTTTGGCCGCTTTTGCCGCCTTGTAGTTGACCTAGGACCTTTAGATTTGGCACGAACCGAGCTCTGACAGCCACATTACACAAGAAAAAGCCAGAAGTGGTAATGTGTAGAAATAAACTGCAGAAAATCTTACGTTTAATACATTTGTATTCGAAATGACGTAACTGCAAACCGTGAAAATGGACGCATTTCCATCGGAAACGTTGACATTTATCTTCTGGCAATTAAAGTGGCGGTATGAGCCTTGCGGGTGCCCAACACTGTACGTAATTTAAGCATCTAAGTTGTTGCTGTCGACAAGTAAGGAGCACAGCAAGTCAAGTTTTAGAATTTGATAACTCATTTTTTGTCCGCTTTTGCTGCCTTGTAGTTGACCTAGGACCTAAAGATTTGGCACGAACCGAGCTCTCGCAGACACATTACACAAGAAAAAGCCAGAAGTGGTAATGTGTAGAAAAAACCGCAGAAAATCGTACGTTTAATACATTTGTTTTCGAAATGACGTAACTGCAAAGTCACAATGGACGCATTTCTATCGGAAACGTTTACATTTATCTTCTGGCAATTAAAGTCGCGTGATGAGCCTTCTGGGTGCACCACTCTGTACGTAATTGAAGCATCAAAGTTGTTGCAGTCGACAAGTAAGGAGCACAGCAAGTGTAGTTTTAGTTCTTGATAACTCAATTTTTGTCCGCTTTTGCTGCCTTGTAGTTGACCTAGGACCTTAAGATTTGGCACGAACCGAGCTCTCGCAGACACATTACACAAGAAAAAGCCAGAAGTGGTAATGTGTAGAAAAAACTGTAGAAAATCTTACGTTTAATACATTTGTTTTTGAAATGACGGAACTGCAATTCGTCACAATGGACGCATTTCTATCGGAAACGTTTACATTTATCTTCTGGCAGTTAAAGTCGCGTGATGAGCCTTGCGGGTGCACCACTCTGTACGTAATTTAAGCATCTAAGTTGTTGCAGTCGACAAGTAAGGAGCACAGCAAGTCAAGTTTTAGTTTTTGAAAACTCAATTTTTGGCCGCTTTTGCCGCCTTGTAGTTGACCTAGGACCTTTAGATTTGACACGAACCGAGCTCTGACAGCCACATTACACAAGAAAAAGCCAGAAGTGGTAATGGGTAGAAATAAACTGCAGAAAATCTTACGTTTAATACATTTGTATTCGAAATGACGTAACTGCTAACCGTGAAAATGGACGCATTTCTATCGGAAACGTTGACATTTATCTTCTGGCAGTTAAAGTGGCGGTATGAGCCTTGCGGGTGCACCACACTGTACGTAATTTAAGCATCTACGTTGTTGCAGTCGACAAGTAAGGAGCACAGCAAGTCAAGATTTAGAATTTGATAACTCAATTTTTGTCCGCTTTTGCTGCCTTGTAGTTGACCTAGGACCTTAGGATTTGGCACGAACCGAGCTCTCGCAGACACATTACACAAGAAAAAGCCAGAAGTGGTAATGTGTAGAAAAAACCGCAGAAAATCGTACGTTTAATAGAATTGTTTTCGAAATAACGTAACTGCAAAGTCACAATGGACGCATTTCTATCGGAAACGTTTACATTTATCTTCTGGCAATTAAAGTCGCGTGATGAGCCTTCTGGGTGCACCACTCTGTACGTAATTGAAGCATCTAAGTTGTTGCAGTCGACAAGTAAGGAGCACAGCAAGTCAAGTTTTAGTTTTTGATAACTCAATTTTTGTCCGCTTTTGCTGCCTTGTAGTTGACCTAGGACCTTAAGATTTGGCACGAACCGAGCTCTCGCAGACACATTACACAAGAAAAAGCCAGAAGTGGTAATGTGTAGAAAAAACTGTAGAAAATCTTACGTTTAATACATTTGTTTTTGAAATGACGTAACTGCAAATCGTCACAATGGACGCATTTCTATCGTAAACATTTACATTTATCTTCTGGCAGTTAAAGTCGCGTGATGAGCCTTGCGGGTGCACCACCGTGTACGTAATTTAAGCATCTAAGTTGTTGCAGTCGACAAGTAAGGAGCACAGCAAGTCAAGTTTTAGTTTTTGAAAACTCAATTTTTGGCCGCTTGTGCTGCCTTGTAGTTGACCTAGGACCTTAAGATTTGGCACGAACCGAGCTCTGGCAGCCACATTACACAAGTAAAAGCCAGAAGTGGTAATGTGTAGAAAAAACCGCAGAAAATCGTACGTTTAATACATTTGTTTTCGAAATGACGTAACTGCAAATCGTCACAATGGACGCATTTCTATCGGAAACGTTTACATTTATCTTCTGGCAGTTAAAGTCGCATGATGAGCCTTGCGGGTGCACCACTCTGTTCGTAATTTCAGCATGTAAGATGTTGCAGTCGACAAGTAAGGAGCACAGCAAGTAAAGTTTTAGTTTTTGAAAACTCAATTTTTGTCCGCTTTTGCTGCCTTGTAGTTGACCTACGACCTTACGATTTGGCACGAACCGAGCTCTGGCAGCCTCATTACACAAGAAAATACCAGAAGTGGTAATGTGTAGAAAAAACCGCAGAAAATCTTACGTTTAATACATTTGTTTTGGAAATGACGGAACTGCAAATCGTCACAATGGACGCATTTCCATCGGAAACGTTTACATTTATCTTCTGGCAGTTAAAGTCGCGTGATGGGCCTTGCGGGTGCACCACCCTGTACGTAATTTGAGCATCTAAGTTGTTGAAGTCGACAAGTAAGGAGCACAGCAAGTCAAGTTTTAGTTTTTGAAAACTCAATTTTTGGCCGCTTTTGCCGCCTTGTAGTTGACCTAGGACCTTAAGATTTGGCACGAACCGAGCTCTGGCAGCCACATTTCACAAGAAAAAGCCAAAAGTGGTAATGTGTAGAAAAAACCGCAGAAAATCGTGCGTTTAATACATTTGTTTTCGAAATGACGTAACTGCAAATCGTCACAATGGACGCATTTCTACGGAAACGTTTACATTTATCTTCTGGCAGTTAAAGTCGCGTGATGAGCCTTGCGGGTGCACCACTCTGTACGTAATTTAAGCATCTAAGTTGTTGCAGTCGACAAGTAAGGAGCACAGCAAGTCAAGTTTTAGTTTTTGAAAACTCAATTTTTGGCCGCTTTTGCCGCCTTGTAGTTGACCTAGGACCGTTAGATTTGGCATGAACCGAGCTCTGGCAGCGAAATTACACAAGAAAAAGCCACAAGTGGTAATGTGTAGAAAAAACTGCAGAAGATCTTACGTTTAATACATTTGTATTCGAAATGACGTAACTGCAAACCGTGAAAATGGACGCATTTCTATCGGAAACGTTGACATTTATCTTCTGGCAGTTAAATTGGCGGTATGAGCCTTGCGGGTGCACCACCCTGTACGTAATTTAAGCATCTAAGTTGTTGCAGTCGACAAGTAAGGAGCACAGCAAGTCAAGTTTTAGTTTTTGATAACTCAATATTTGTCCGCTTTTGCTGCCTTGTAGTTGACCTAGGACCTTAAGATTTGGCACGAACCGAGCTCTCGCAGACACATTACACAAGAAAAAGCCAGAAGTGGTAATGTGTAGAAAAAACCGCAGAAAATCGTACGTTTAATACATTTGTTTTCGAAATGACGTAACTGCAAAGTCACAATGGACGCATTTCTATCGGAAACGTTTACATTTATCTTCTGGCAATTAAAGTCGCGTGATGAGCCTTCTGGGTGCACCACTCTGTACGTAATTGAAGCATCAAAGTTGTTGCAGTCGACAAGTAAGGAGCACAGCAAGTGTAGTTTTAGTTTTTGATAACTCAATTTTTGTCCGCTTTTGCTGCCTTGTAGTTGACCTAGGACCTTAAGATTTGGCACGAACCGAGCTCTCGCAGACACATTACACAAGAAAAAGCCAGAAGTGGTAATGTGTAGAAAAAACTGTAGAAAATCTTTCGTTTAATACATTTGTTTTTGAAATGACGGAACTGCAATTCGTCACAATGGACGCATTTCTAACGGAAAGGTTTACATTTATCTTCTGGCAGTTAAAGTCGCGTGATGAGCCTTGCGGGTGCACCACCCTGTACGTAATTTAAGCATCTAAGTTGTTGCAGTCGACAAGTAAGGAGCACAGCAAGTCAAGTTTTAGTTTTTGATAACTCAATTTTTGTCCCCTTTTGCTGCCTTGTAGTTGACCTAGGACCTTAAGATTTGGCACGAACCGAGCTCTGGCAGCCACATTACACAAGTAAAAGCCAGAAGTGGTAATGTGTAGAAAAAACCGCAGAAAATCGTACGTTTAATACATTTGCTTTCGAAATGACGTAACTGCAAATCGTCACAATGGACGCATTTCTCTCGGAAACGTTTACATTTATCTTCTGGCAGTTAAAGTCGCGTGATGAGCCTTGCGGGTGCACCACCCTGTACGAAATTTAAGCATCTAAGTTGTTGCAGTCGACAAGAAAGGAGCACAGCAAATCTGGTTTTAGTTTTTGAAAACTGAATTTTTAGCCGCTTTCGCTGCCTTGTAGTTGACCTAGGACCTTAAGATTTGGCACGAACCGAGCTCTGGCAGCCACATTACACAAGAAAACGCTAGAAGTCGGAATGTGTAGAAAAACCCGCAGAAAATCTTACGTTTAATACATTTGTTTTTGAAATGACGTAACTGCAAATCGTCACAATGGACGCATTTCTATCGGAAACGTTTACAATTATCTTCTGGCAGTTAAAGTGGAGAGATGAGCCTTGCGGGTGCACCACCCTGTACGTAATTGAAGCATCTAAGTTGTTGCAGTCGACAAGTAAGGAGCACAGCAAGTCAAGTTTTAGTTTTTGAAAACTCAATTTTTGGCCGCTTTCTCTGCCTTGTAGTTGACCTAGGACCTTAAGATTTGGCACGAACCGAGCTCTGGCAGCCACATTACACAAGAAAAAGCCAGAAGTGGTAATGTGTAGAAAAAACTGCAGAAAATCTCACCTTTAATACATTTGTTTTCGAAATGACGTAACTGCAAATCGTCACAATGGACGCTTTTCTATCGGAAACGTTTACATTTATCTTCTGGCAGTTAAAGTGGCGTGATGAGCCTTGCGGGTGCACCACCCTGTACGTAATTGAAGCATCAAAGTTGTTGCAGTCGACAAGTATGGAGCACAGCAAGTCATGTTTAGTTTTTGAAAACTCAATTTTTGTCCGCTTTTGCTGCCTTGTAGTTGACCTAGGACCTTGAGATTTGGCACGAACCGAGCTCTGGCAGCCACATTACACAAGAAAAAGCCAGAAGTGGCAATGTGTAGAAAAAACCGCAGAAAATCTTACGTGTAATAGATTTGTTTTCGAAATGACGTAACTGCAAATAGTAACAATGGACGCATTTCTATCGCAACCGTTTACATTTATCTTCTGGCAGTTAAAGCCGCGTGATGAGCCTTCTGGGTGCACCACTCTGTACGTAATTTAAGCATCTAAGTTGTTGCAGTCGACAAGTAAGGAGCACAGCAAATCAGGTTTTAGTTTTTGAAAACTGAATTTTTAGCCGCTTTTGCTGCCTTGTAGTTGACCTAGGACCTTAAGATTTGGCACGAACCGAGCTCTGGAAGCCACATTACACAAGAAAAAGCTAGATGCGGTAATGTGTAGATAAAACCGCAGAGAATCATACGTTTAATACATTTGTTTTCGAATGACGTAACTGCAAATCGTGACAATGGACGCATTTCTATCGGAAACGTTGACATTTATCTTCTGGCAGTTAATGTCGCGTGATGAGTCTTGCGGGTGCATCACCCTGTACGTAATTTAAGCATCTAAGTTGTTCCTGTCGACAAGAAAGGAGCACAGCAAATCAGGTTTCAGTTTTTTAAAACTGAATTTTTAGCCGCTTTTGCTGCCTTGTAGTTGACATGGGACCTTAAGATTTGGCACGAACCGAGCTCTGGCAGCCACATTACACAAGTAAAAGCCAGAAGTGGTAATGTGTAGAAAAAACCGCAGAAAATCGTACGTTTAATACATTTGTTTTCGAAATGACGTAACTGCAAATCGTCACAATGGACGCATTTCTATCGGAAACGTTTACATTTATCTTCTGGCAGTTAAAGTCGCATGATGAGCCTTGCGGGTGCACCACTCTGTTCGTAATTTAAGCATGTAAGATGTTGCAGTCGACAAGTAAGGAGCACAGCAAGTAAAGTTTTAGTTTTTGAAAACTCAATTTTTGTCCGCTTTTGCTGCCTTGTAGTTGACCTACGACCTTACGATTTGGCACGAACCGAGCTCTGGCAGCCTCATTACACAAGAAAATACCAGAAGTGGTAATGTGTAGAAAAAACCGCAGAAAATCTTACGTTTAATACATTTGTTTTGGAAATGACGGAACTGCAAATCGTCACAATGGACGCATTTCCATCGGAAACGTTTACATTTATCTTCTGGCAGTTAAAGTCGCGTGATGGGCCTTGCGGGTGCACCACCCTGTACGTAATTTGAGCATCTAAGTTGTTGAAGTCGACAAGTAAGGAGCACAGCAAGTCAAGTATTAGTTTTTGAAAACTCAATTTTTGTCCGCTTTTGCTGCCTTGTAGTTGACCTCGGACCTTAAGATTTGGCACGAACCGAGCTCTGGCAGCCACATTACACAAGAAAAAGCCACAAGTGGTAATGTGTAGAAAAAACTGCAGAAAATCTTACGTGTAATAGATTTGTATTCGAAATGACGTAACTGCAAACCGTGAAAATGGACGCATTTCTATCGGAAACGTTGACATTTATCTTCTGGCAGTTAAAGTGGCGGTATGAGCCTTGCGGGTGCCTCACACTGTACGTATATTAAGCATCTAAGTTGTTGCAGTCGACAAGTAAGGAGCACAGCAAGTCAAGTTTTAGTTTTTGATAACTCAATTTTTGTCCGCTTTTGCTGCCTTCTTGTTGACCTAGGACCTTATGATTTAGCACGAATCGAGCTCTCGCATACACATTACACAAGAAAAAGCCAGAAGTGATAATGTGTCGAAAAAACCGCAGAAAATCGTACGTTTAATACATTTGTTTTCGAAATGACGTAACTGCAAAGTCACAATGGACGCATTTCTATCGGAAACGTTTACATTTATCTTCTGGCAATTAAAGTCGCGTGATGAGCCTTGCGGATGCACCACCCTGTACGTAATTTAAGCATCTAAGTTGTTGCAGTCGACAAGTAAGGAGCACAGCAAGTCAAGTTTTAGTTTTTGATAACTCAATATATGTCCGCTTTTGCTGCCTTGTAGTTGACCTAGGACCTTAAGATTTGGCACGAACCGAGCTCTCGCAGACACATTACACAAGAAAAAGCCAGAAGTGGTAATGTGTAGAAAAAACTGTAGAAAATCTTACGTTTAATACATTTGTTTTTGAAATGACGGAACTGCAATTCGTCACAATGGACGCATTTCTAACGGAAAGGTTTACATTTATCTTCTGGCAGTTAAAGTCGCGTGATGAGCCTTGCGGGTGCACCACTCTGTACGTAATTTAAGCATCTAAGTTGTTGCAGTCGACAAGTAAGGAGCACAGCAAATCAGGTTTCAGTTTTTTAAAACTGAATTTTTAGCCGCTTTTGCTGCCTTGTAGTTGACCTAGGACCTTAAGATTTGGCACGAACAGAGTTCCGGCAGCCACATTACACAAGAAAAAGCCAGAAGTGGCAATGTGTAGAAAAAACCGCGGAAAATCTTACGTTTAATACATTTGTTTTCGAAATGACGTAACTGCAAACCGTAACAATGGAAGCATTTCTATAGGAAACGTTAACATTTATCTTCTGGCGGTTAAAGTCGCGTGATGAGCCTTGCTTGTGCACCACTCTGAACGTAATTTAAGCATCTAAGTTGTTGCAGTCGACAAGTAAGGAGCACAGCAAGTCAAGTTTTAGTTTTTGAAAACTCAATTTTTGGCCGCTTTTGCTGCCTTTTAGTTGACCTAGGACCTTAAGAATTGGCACGAACCGAGCTCTGGCAGCCACATTACACAAGAAAAAGCCAGAAGTGGCAATGTGTAGAAAAAACCGCAGAAAATCTTACGTGTAATAGATTTGTTTTCGAAATGACGTAATTGCAAATCGTAACAATGGACGCATTTCTATCGCAACCGTTTACATTTATCTTCTGGCAGTTAAAGCCGCGTGATGAGCCTTCTGGGTGCACCACTCTGTACGTAATTTAAGCATCTAAGTTGTTGCAGTCGACAAGTAAGGAGCGCAGCAAGTCAAGTTTTAGTTTTTGATAACTCAATTTTTGTCCGCTTTTGCTGCCTTGTAGTTGACCTAGGACCTTAAGATTTGGCACGAACCGAGCTCTGGCAGCCACATTACACAAGAAAAAGCCAGAAGTGGTAATGTGTAGATAAAACCGCAGAGAATCTTACGTTTAATACATTTGTTTTCGAAATGACGTAAATGCAAATCGTCACAATGGACGCATTTCTATCGGAAACGTTGACATTTATCTTCTGGCAGTTAAAGTCGCGTGATGAGTCTTGCGGGTGCATCACCCTGTACGTAATTTAAGCATCTAAGTTGTTCCAGTCGACAAGTAAGGAGCACAGCAAATCAGGTTTCAGTTTTTTAAAACTGAATTTTTAGACGCTTTTGCTGCCTTGTAGTTGACCTAGGACCTTAAGATTTGGCACGAACAGAGTTCCGGCAGCCACATTACACAAGAAAAAGCCAGAAGTGGCAATGTGTAGAAAAAACCGCGGAAAATCTTACGTTTAATACATTTGTTTTCGAAATGACGTAACTGCAAACCGTAACAATGGAAGCATTTCTATAGGAAACGTTAACATTTATCTTCTGGCGGTTAAAGTCGCGTGATGAGCCTTGCTTGTGCACCACTCTGAACGTAATTTAAGCATCTAAGTTGTTGCAGTCGACAAGTAAGGAGCACAGCAAGTCAAGTTTTAGTTTTTGATAACTCAATTTTTGTCCGCTTTTGCTGCCTTGTAGTTGACCTAGGACCTTAAGATTTGGCACGAACCGAGCTCTGGCAGCCACATTACACAAGAAAAAGCCAGAAGTGGTAATGTGTAGATAAAACCGCAGAGAATCTTACGTTTAATACATTTGTTTTCGAAATGACGTAAATGCAAATCGTCACAATGGACGCATTTCTATCGGAAACGTTGACATTTATCTTCTGGCAGTTAAAGTCGCGTGATGAGTCTTGCGGGTGCATCACCCTGTACGTAATTTAAGCATCTAAGTTGTTCCAGTCGACAAGTAAGGAGCACAGCAAATCAGGTTTCAGTTTTTTAAAACTGAATTTTTAGCCGCTTTTGCTGCCTTGTAGTTGACCTAGGACCTTAAGATTTGGCACGAACAGAGTTCCGGCAGCCACATTACACAAGAAAAAGCCAGAAGTGGCAATGTGTAGAAAAAACCGCGGAAAATCTTACGTTTAATACATTTGTTTTCGAAATGACGTAACTGCAAAGTCACAATGGACGCATTTCTATCGGAAACGTTTACATTTATCTTCTGGCAATTAAAGTCGCGTGATGAGCCTTGCGGATGCACCACCCTGTACGTAGTTTAAGCATCTAAGTTGTTGCAGTCGACAAGTAAGGAGCACAGCAAGTCAAGTTTTAGTTTTTGATAACTCAATATATGTCCGCTTTTGCTGCCTTGTAGTTGACCTAGGACCTTAAGATTTGGCACGAACCGAGCTCTCGCAGACACATTACACAAGAAAAAGCCAGAAGTGGTAATGTGTAGAAAAAACTGTAGAAAATCTTACGTCTAATACATTTGTTTTTGAAATGACGGAACTGCAATTCGTCACAATGGACGCATTTCTAACGGAAAGGTTTACATTTATCTTCTGGCAGTTAAAGTCGCGTGATGAGCCTTGCGGGTGCACCACTCTGTACGTAATTTAAGCATCTAAGTTGTTGCAGTCGACAAGTAAGGAGCACAGCAAGTCAAGTTTTAGTTTTTGATAACTCAATTTTTGTCCGCTTTTGCTGCCTTGTAGTTGACCTAGGACCTTAAGATTTGGCACGAACCGAGCTCTGGCAGCCACATTACACAAGTAAAAGCCGGAAGTGGTAATGTGTAGAAAAAACCGCAGAAAATCGTACGTTTAATACATTTGTTTTCGAAATGACGTAACTGCAAATCGTCACAATGGACGCATTTCTATCGGAAACGTTTACATTTATCTTCTGGCAGTTAAAGTCGCGTGATGAGTCTTGCGGGTCCACCACTCTGTACGTAATTTAAGCATCTAAGTTGTTGCAGTCGACAAGTAAGGAGCACAGCAAGTCAAGTTTTAGTTTTTGAAAACTCAATTTTTGGCCGCTTTTGCCGCCTTGTAGTTGACCTAGGACCTTTAGATTTGGCACGAACCGAGCTCTGACAGCCACATTACACAAGAAAAAGCCAGAAGTGGTAATGTGTAGAAATAAACTACAGAAAATCTTACGTTTAATACATTTGTATTCGAAATGACGTAACTGCATACCGTGAAAATGGACGCATTTCTATCGGAAACGTTGACATTTATCTTCTGGCAGTTAAAGTGGCGGTATGAGCCTTGCGGGTGCACCACACTGTACGTAATTTAAGCATCTAAGTTGTTGCAGTCGACAAGTAAGGAGCACAGCAAGTCAAGTTTTAGAATTTGATAACTCAATTTTTGTCCGCTTTTGCTGTCTTGTAGTTGACCTAGGACCTTAAGATTTGGCACGAACCGAGCTCTCGCAGACACATTACACAAGAAAAAGCCAGAAGTGGTAATGTGTAGAAAAAACCGCAGAAAATCGTACGTTTAATACATTTGTTTTCGAAATGACGTAACTGCAAAGTCACAATGGACGCATTTCTATCGGAAACGTTTACATTTATCTGCTGGCAATTAAAGTCGCGTGATGAGCCTTCTGGGTGCACCACTCTGTACGTAATTGAAGCATCGAAGTTGTTGCAGTCGACAAGTAAGGAGCACAGCAAGTCAAGTTTTAGTTTTTGATAACTCAATTTTTGTCCGCTTTTGCTGCCTTGTAGTTGACCTAGGACCTTATGATTTGGCACGAACCGAGCTCTCGCAGACACATTACACAAGAAAAAGCCAGAAGTGGTAATGTGTAGAAAAAACTGTAGAAAATCTTACGTTTAATACATTTGTTTTTGAAATGACGGAACTGCAATTCGTCACAATGGACGCATTTCTAACGGAAAGGCTTACATTTATCTTGTGGCAGTTAAAGTCGCGTGATGAGCCTTGCGGGTGCACCACCCTGTACGTAATTTAAGCATCTAAGTTGTTGCAGTCGACAAGTAAGGAGCACAGCAAGTCAAGTTTTAGTTTTTGATAACTCAATTTTTGTCCGCTTTTGCTGCCTTGTAGTTGACCTAGGACCTTAAGATTTGGCACGAACCGAGCTCTGGCAGCCACATTACACAAGAAAAATCCAGAAGTGGTAATGTGTAGAAAAAACTGCAGAAAATCTCAGCTTTAATACATTTGTTTTCGAAATGACGTAACTGCAAATCGTCACTATGGACGCTTTTCTATCGGAAACGTTTACATTTATCTTCTGGCAGTTAAAGTGGCGTGATGAGCCTTGCGGGTGCACCACCCTGTACGTAATTGAAGCATCAAAGTTGTTGCAGTCGACAAGTATGGAGCACAGCAAGTCATGTTTAGTTTTTGAAAACTCAATTTTTGTCCGCTTTTGCTGCCTTGTAGTTGACCTAGGACCTTAAGAATTGGCACGAACCGAGCTCTGGCAGCCACATTACACAAGAAAACGCTAGAAGTGGGAATGTGTAGAAAAACCCGCAGAAAATCTTACGTTTAATACATTTGTTTTTGAAATGACGTAACTGCAAATCGTCACAATGGACGCATTTCTATCGGGAACGTTTACATTTATCTTCTGGCAGTTAAAGTCGCATGATGAGCCTTGCGGGTGCACCACCCTGTACGTAATTGAAGCATCTAAGTTGTTGCAGTCGACAAGTAAGGAGCACAGCAAGTCAAGTTTTAGTTTTTGAAAACTCAATTTTTGGCCGCTTTCTCTGCCTTGTAGTTGACCTAGGACCTTAAGATTTGGCACGAACCGAGCTCTGGCAGCCACATTACACAAGAAAAATCCAGAAGTGGTAATGTGTAGAAAAAACTGCAGAAAATCTTACCTTTAATACATTTGTTTTCGAAATGACGTAACTGCAAATCGTCACTATGGACGCTTTTCTATCGGAAACGTTTACATTTATCTTCTGGCAGTTAAAGTGGCGTGATGAGCCTTGCGGGTGCACCACCCTGTACGTAATTGAAGCATCAAAGTGGTTGCAGTCGACAAGTATGGAGCACAGCAAGTCATGTTTAGTTTTTGAAAACTCAATTTTTGTCCGCTTTTGCTGCCTTGTAGTTGACCTAGGACCTTAAGAATTGGCACGAACCGAGCTCTGGCAGCCACATTACACAAGAAAAAGCCAGAAGTGGCAATGTGTAGAAAAAACCGCAGAAAATCTTACGTGTAATAGATTTGTTTTCGAAATGACGTAATTGCAAATCGTAACAATGGACTCATTTCTATCGCAACCGTTTACATTTATCTTCTGGCAGTTAAAGCCGCGTGATGAGCCTTCTGGGTGCACCACTCTGTACGTAATTTAAGCATCTAAGTTGTTGCAGTCGACAAGTAAGGAGCACAGCAAGTCAAGTTTTAGTTTTTGATAACTCAATTTTTGTCCGCTTTTGCTGCCTTGTAGTTGACCTAGGACCTTAAGATTTGGCACGAACCGAGCTCTGGCAGCCACATTACACAAGAAAAAGCCAGAAGTGGTAATGTGTAGATAAAACCGCAGAGAATCTTACGTTTAATACATTTGTTTTCGAAATGACGTAACTGCAAATCGTCACAATGGACGCATTTCTATCGGAAACGTTGACATTTATCTTCTGGCAGTTAAAGTCGCGTGATGAGTCTTGCGGGTGCATCACCCTGTACGTAATTTGAGCATCTAAGTTGTTCCAGTCGACAAGTAAGGAGCACAGCAAATCAGGTTTCAGTTTTTTAAAACTGAATTTTTAGCCGCTTTTGCTGCCTTGTAGTTGACCTAGGACCTTAAGATTTGGCACGAACAGAGTTCCGGCAGCCACATTACACAAGAAAAAGCCAGAAGTGGCAATGTGTAGAAAAAACCGCGGAAAATCTTACGTTTAATACATTTCTTTTCGAAATGACGTAACTGCAAACCGTAACAATGGAAGCATTTCTATAGGAAACGTTTACATTTATCTTCTGGCGGTTAAAGTCGCGTGATGAGCCTTGCTTGTGCACCACTCTGAACGTAATTTAAGCATCTAAGTTGTTGCAGTCGACAAGTAAGGAGCACAGCAAGTCAAGTGTTAGTTTTTGAAAACTCAATTTTTGGCCGCTTTTGCTGCCTTTTAGTTGACCTAGGAACTTAAGATTTGGCTCGAACCGAGCTCTGGTAGCCACATCACACAAGAAAAACCCAGAAGTGGTAATGTGTAGAAAAAACCGCAGAAAATCTTACGTTTAATACATTGGTTTTCGAAATGACGTAACTGCAAATCGTCACAATGGACGCATTTCAATCGGAAACGTTTACATTTATCTTCTGGCAGTTAAAGTCGCGTGATGAGCCTTGCGGGTGCACCACTCTGTACGTAATTTAAGCATCTAAGTTGTTGCAGTCGACAAGTAAGGAGCACAGCAAGTCAAGTTTTAGTTTTTGAAAACTCAATTTTTGTCCGCTTTTGCTGCCTTGTAGTTGACCTAGGACCTTACGATTTGGCACGAACCGAGCTCTGGCAGCCACATTACACAAGAAAAAGCCAGAAGTGGTAATGAGTAGTAAAAACCGCAGAGAATCTTACGTTTAATACATTTGTTTTCGAAATGACGTAACTGCAAATCGTCACAATGGACGCATTTCTATCGGAAACGTTGACATTTATCTTCTGGCAGTTAAAGTCGCATGATGAGCCTTGCGGGTGCACCACTCTGTTCGTAATTTAAGCATGTAAGATGTTGCAGTCGACAAGTAAGGAGCACAGCAAGTAAAGATTTAGTTTTTGAAAACTCAATTTTTGTCCGCTTTTGCTGCCTTGTAGTTGACCTACGACCTTACGATTTGGCACGAACCGAGCTCTGGCAGCGTCATTACACAAGAAAAAGCCAGAAGAGGTAATGTGTGGAAAAAACCGCAGAAAATCTTACGTTTAATACATTTGTTTTCGAAATGACGTAACTGCAAATCGTCACAATGGACGCATTTCAATCGGAAACGTTTACATTTATCTTCTGGCAGTTAAAGTCGCGTGATGAGCCTTGCGGGTGCACCACTCTGTACGTAATTTAAGAATCTAAGTTGTTGCAGTCGGCAAGTAAGGAGCACAGCAAGTCAACTTTTAGCTTCTGAAAACTCAATTATTGGCCGCTTTCTCTGCCTTGTAGTTGGCCTAGGACCTTAAGATTTGGCACGAACCGAGCTCTGGCAGCCACATTACACAAGCAAAAGCCAGAAGTGGTAATGTGTAGAAAAAACCGCAGAAAATCTTACGTTTAATACATTTGTTTTCGAAATGACGTAAATGCAAATCGTCACAAATGACGCATTTCTATCGGAAACGTTTACATTTATCTTCTGGCAGTTAAAGTGGCGTGATGAGCCTTGCGGGTGCACCACCCTGTACGTAATTGAAGCATCAAAGTTGTTGCAGTCGACAAGTATGGAGCACAGCAGTCATGTTTAGTTTTTGAAAACTCAATTTTTGTCCGCTTTTGCTGCCTTGTAGTTGACCTAGAACCTTAAGATTTTTCACGAACCGAGCTCTGGCAGCCACATTACACAAGAAAAAGCCAGAAGTGGTAATGAGTAGAAAAAACCGCAGAGAATCTTACGTTTAATACATTTGTTTTCGAAATGACGTAACTGCAAATCGTCACAATGGACGCATTTCTATCGGAAACGTTTACATTTATCTTCTGGCAGTGAAAGTCGCATGATGAGCCTTGCGGGTGCACCACTCTGTTCGTAATTTAAGCATGTAAGATGTTGCAGTCGACAAGTAAGGAGCACAGCAAGTAAAGTTTTAGTTTTTGAAAACTCAATTTTTGTCCGCTTTTGCTGCCTTGTAGTTGACCTACGACCTTACGATTTGGCACGAACCGAGCTCTGGCAGCCTCATTACACAAGAAAAAGCCAGAAGTGGTAATGAGTAGAAAAAACCGCAGAGAATCTTACGTTTAATACATTTGTTTTCGAAATGACGTAACTGCAAATCGTCACAATGGACGCATTTCTATCGGAAACGTTTACATTCATCTTCTGGCAGTTAAAGTCGCGTGATGAGCCTTGCGGGTGCACCACTCTGTACGTAATTTAAGCATCTAAGTTGTTGCAGTCGACAAGTAAGGAGCACAGCAAGTCAAGTTTAATTTTTGAAAACTCAATTTTTGGCCGCTTTTGCTGCCTTGTAGTTGACCTAGGACCTTAAGATTTGGCACGAACCGAGCTCTCGCAGACACATTACACAAGAAAAAGCCAGAAGTGGCAATGTGTAGAAAAAACCGCAGAAAATCGTACGTTTAATACATTTGTTTTCGAAATGACGTAACTGCAAATCGTCACAATGGACGCATTTCTATCGGAAACGTTTACATTTATCTTCTGGCAGTTAAAGTCGCGTGATGAGCCTTGCGGGTGCACCACCCTGTCCGTAATTGAAGCATCAAAATCGTTGCAGTCGACAAGTATGGAGCACAGCAAGTCATGTTTAGTTTTTGAAAACTCAATTTTTGTCCGCTTTTGCTGCCTTGTAGTTGACCTAGGCCCTTAAGATTTGGCACGAACAGAGTTCCGGCAGCCACATTACACAAGAAAAAGCCAGAAGTGGCAATGTGTAGAAAAAACCGCGGAAAATCTTACGTTTAATACATTTCTTTTCGAAATGACGTAACTGCAAACCGTAACAATGGAAGCATTTCTATAGGAAACGTTTACATTTATCTTCTGGCGGTTAAAGTCGCGTGATGAGCCTTGCTTGTGCACCACTCTGAACGTAATTTAAGCATCTAAGTTGTTGCAGTCGACAAGTAAGGAGCACAGCAAGTCAAGTTTTAGTTTTTGAGAACTCAATTTTTGGCCGCTTTTGCTGCCTTGTAGTTGACCTAGGAACTTAAGATTTGGCTCGAACCGAGCTCTGGCAGCCACATTACACAAGATAAAGCCAGAAGTGGTAATGTGTAGAAAAAACCGCAGAAAATCTTACGTTTAATACATTGGTTTTCGAAATGACGTAACTGCAAATCATCACAATGGACGCATTTCAATCGGAAACGTTTACATTTATCATCTGGCAGTTAAAGTCGTGTGATGAGCCTTGCGGGTGCACCACTCTGTACGTAATTTAAGCATCTAAGTTGTTGCAGTCGACAAGTAAGGAGCACAGCAAGTCAAGTTTTAGTTTTTGAAAAGTCAATTTTTGGCCGCTTTTGCTGCCTTGTAGTTGACCTAGGTTCTTACGATTTGGCACGAACCGAGCTCTCGCAGACACATTACACAAGAAAAAGCCAGAAGTGGTAATGAGTAGAAAAAACCGCAGAGAATCTTACGTTTAATACATTTGTTTTCGAAATGACGTAACTGCAAATCGTCACAATGGACGCATTTCTATCGGAAACGTTTACATTTACCTTCTGGCAGTAAAAGTCGCATGATGAGCCTTGCGGGTGCACCACTCTGTTCGTAATTTAAGCATCTAAGTTGTTGCAGTCGACAAGTAAGGAGCACAGTAAGTAAAGTTTTAGTTTTTGAAAACTCAATTTTTGTCCGCTTTTGCTGCCTTGTAGTTGACCTACGACCTTACGATTTGGCACGAACCGAGCTCTGGCAGCCACATTACACAAGAAAAAGCCAGAAGTGGTAATGTGTAGAAAAAACCGCAGAAAATCTTACGTTTAATACATTTGTTTTGGAAATGACGGAACTGCAAATCGTCACAATGGACGCATTTCTATCGGAAACGTTGACATTTATCTTCTGGCAGTTAAAGTCGCGTGATGAGCCTTGCGGGTGCACCACCCTGTACGTAATTTGATCATCTAAGTTGTTGAAGTCGACAAGTAAGGAGCACAGCAAGTCAAGTATTAGTTTTTGAAAACTCAATTTTTGTCTGTTTTTGCTGCCTTGTAGTTGACCTAGGACCTTAAGATTTGGCACGAACCGAGCTCTGGCAGCCACATTACACAAGAAAAAGCCAGAAGTGGCAATGTGTAGAAAAAACCGCAGAAAATCTTACGTTTAATACATTTGTTTTCGAAATGACGGAACTGCAAATCGTCACAATGGACGCATTTCTATCGGAAACGTTGACATTTATCTTCTGGCAGTTAAAGTCGCGTGATGAGCCTTGCGGGTGCACCACCCTGTCCGTAATTGAAGCATCAAAGTTGTTGCAGTCGACAAGTATGGAGCACAGCAAGTCATGTTTAGTTTTTGAAAACTCAATTTTTGTCCGCTTTTGCTGCCTTGTAGTTGACCTAGGCCATTTAGATTTGGCACGAACCGAGCTCTGGCAGCCACATTACACAAGAAATAGCCAGAAGTGGCAATGTGTAGAAAAAACCGCAGAAAATCTTACGTTTAATACATTTGTTTTCGAAATGACGTAACTGCAAACCGTCACAATGGACGCATTTCTATGGGAAACGTTTACATTTATCTTCTGGCGGTTAAAGTCGCGTGATGAGCCTTGCTTGTGCACCACTATGAACGTAATTTAAGCATCTAAGTTGTTGCAGTCGACAAGTAAGGAGCACAGCAAGTCAAGTTTAATTTTTGAAAACTCAATATTTGTCCGCTTTTGCTGCCTTGTAGTTGACCTAGGACCTTAAGATTTGGCACGAACAGAGTTCCGGCAGCCACATTACACAAGAAAAAGCCAGAAGTGGCAATGTGTAGAAAAAACCGCAGAAAATCTTACGTTTAATACATTTGTTTTCGAAATGACGTAACTGCAAACCGTCACAATGGACGCATTTCTATCGGAAACGTTTACATTTATCTTCTGGCAGTAAAAGTCGCATGATGAGCCTTGCGGGTGCACCACTCTGTTCGTAATTTAAGCATCTAAGTTGTTGCAGTCGACAAGTAAGGAGCACAGCAAGTCAAGTTTTAGTTTTTGAAAAGTCAATTTTTGGCCGCTTTTGCTTCCTTGTAGTTGACCTAGGTTCTTACGATTTGGCACGAACCGAGCTCTCGCAGACACATTACACAAGAAAAAGCCAGAAGTGGTAATGAGTAGAAAAAACCGCAGAAAATCTTACGTTTAATACATTTGTTTTGGAAATGACGGAACTGCAAATTGTCACAATGGACGCATTTCTATCGGAAGCGTTGACATTTATCTTCTGGCAGTTAAAGTCGCGTGATGAGCCTTGCGGGTGCACCACCCTGTACGTAATTTGATCATCTAAGTTGTTGAAGTCGACAAGTAAGGAGCACAGCAAGTCAAGTATTAGTTTTTGAAAACTCAATTTTTGTCCGCTTTTGCTGCCTTGTAGTTGACCTAGGACCTTAAGATTTGGCACGAACCGAGCTCTGGCAGCCACATTACACAAGAAAAAGCCAGAAGTGGTAATGTGTAGAATAAAATGCAGAAAATCGTACGTTTAATACATTTGTTTTCGAAATGACGTAACTGGAAAACGTCACAATGGACGCATTTCTATCGGAAACGTTTACATTCATCTTCTGGCAGTTAAAGTCGCGTGATGAGCCTTGCGGGTGCACCACTCTGTACGTAATTTAAGCATCTATGTTGTTGCAGTCGACAAGTAAGGAGCACAGCAAGTCAAGTTTAATTTTTGAAAACTCAATTTTTGGCTGCTTTTGCTTTCTTGTAGTTGACCTAATACCTTAAGATTTGGCACGAACCGAGCTCTGGCTGCCACATTACACAAGAAAAGCTAGAAGTGGTAATGTGTAGAAAAAACTGCAGAAAATCTTACGTTTAATACATTTGTATTCGAAATGACGTAACTGCAAACTGTGAAAATGGACGCATTTCTATCGGAAACGTTGACATTTATCTTCTGGCAGTTAAAGTCGTGTGACGAGCCTTGCGGGTGCACCACTCTGTACGTAATTTAAGCATCTAAGTTGTTGCAGTCGACAAGTATGGAGCACAGCAAGTAAAGTTTTAGTTTTTGAAAACTCAATTTTTGTCCGCTTTTGCTGCCTTGTAGTTGACCTACGACCTTACGATTTGGCACGAACCGAGCTCTGGCAGCCACATTACACAAGAAAAAGCCAGAAGTGGTAATGTGTAGAAAAAACCGCTGAAAATCTTACGTTTAATACATTTATTTTCGAAATGACGTAACTGCAAACCGTCACAATGGACGCATTTCAATGGGAAACGTTTACATTTATCTTCTGGCAGTTAAAGTCGCGTGATGAGCCTTGCGGGTGCACCACTCTGTACGTAATTTAAGAATCTAAGTTGTTGCAGTCGGCAAGTAAGGAGGACAGCAAGTCAACTTTTAGCTTCTGAAAACTCAATTTTTGGCCGCTTTCTCTGCCTTGTAGTTGACCTAGGACCTTAAGATTTGGCACGAACCGAGCTCTGGCAGCCACATTACACAAGAAAAAGCCAGAAGTGGTAATGTGTAGAAAAAACAGCAGAAAATCGTACGTTTAATACATTTGTTTTCGAAATGACGTAACTTCAAATCGTCACAATGGACGCATTTCTATCGGAAACGTTTACATTCATCTTCTGGCAGTTAAAGTCGCGTGATGAGCCATGCGGGTGCACCACTCTGTACGTAATTTAAGCATCTAAGTTGTTGCAGTCGACAAGTAAGGAGCACAGCAAGTCAAGTTTAATTTTTGAAAACTCAATTTTTGGCCGCTTTTGCTGCCTTGTAGTTGACCTAGGACCTTAAGATTTGGCACGAACCGAGCTCTGGCTGCCACATTACACAAGAAAAGCTAGAAGTGGTAATGTGTAGAAAAAACCGCAGAAAATCTTGCGTTTAGTACATTTGTTTTCGAAATGACGTAACTGCAAATCGTCACAATGGACGCATTTCAATCGGAAACGTTTACATTCATCTTCTGGCAGTTAAAGTCGTGTGATGAGCCTTGCGGGTGCACCACTCAGTACGTAATTTAAGCATCTAAGTTGTTGCAGTCGACAAGTAAGGAGCACAGCAAGTCAAGTTTTAGTTTTTGAAAACACAATTTTTGGCCGCTTTTGCTGCCTTGTAGTTGACCTAGGACCTTACGATTTAGCACGAACCGAGCTCTGGCAGCCACATTACACAAGAAAAAGCCAGAAGTGGTAATGTGTAGAAAAAACCGCAGAAAATCTTATGTTTAATACATTGGTTTTCGAAATGACGTAACTGCAAATCGTCACAATGGACGCATTTCTATCGGAAACGTTTACATTTATCTTCTGGCAGTTAAAGTCGTGTGATGAGCCTTGCGGGTGAACCACTCTGTACGTAATTTAAGCATCTAAGTTGTTGCAGTCGACAAGTAAGGAGCACAGCAAGTAAAGTTTTAGTTTTTGAAAACTCAATTTTTGGCCGCTTTTGCTGCCTTGTAGTTGACCTACGACCTTACGATTTGGCACGAACCGAGCTCTGGCAACCTCATTACACAAGAAAAAGCCAGAAGTGGTAATGTGTAGAAAAAACCGCAGAAAATCTTACGTTTAATACATTTGTTTTGGAAATGACGGAACTGCAAATCGTCACAATGGACGCATTTCTATCGGAAAAGTTGATATTTATCTTCTAGCAGTTAAAGTCGCGTGATGAGCCTTGCGGGTGCACCACCCTGTACGTAATTTGATCATCTAAGTTGTTGAAGTCGACAAGTAAGGAGCACAGCAAGTCAAGTATTAGTTTTTGAAAACTCAATTTTTGTCCGCTTTTGCTGTCTTGTAGTTGACCTAGGACCTTAAGATTTGGCACGAACCGAGCTCTGGCAGCCACATTACACACGAAAAAGCCAGAAGTGCTAATGTGTTGAAAAAACTTCAGAAAATCTTACGTTTAATACATTTGTTTTCGAAATGACGTAATTGCAAATCGTCACAATGGACGCATTTCAATCGGAAACGTTTATATTTATCTTCTGGCAGTTAAAGTCGTGTGATGAGCCTTGCGGGTGCAGCACTCTGTACGTAATTTAAGCATCTAAGTTGTTGCAGTCGACAAGTAAGGAGCACAGCAAGTCAAGTTTTAGTTTTTGAAAACTCAATTTTTGTCCGCTTTTGCTGCCTTGTAGTTGACCTACGACCTTACGATTTGGCACGAACCAAGCTATGGCAACCTCATTACACAAGAAAAAGCCAGAAGTGGTAATGTGTAGAAAAAACCGCAGAAAATCTTACGTTTAATACATTTGTTTTGGAAATGACGGAACTGCAAATCGTCACAATGGACGCATTTCTATCGGAAACGTTGACATTTATCTTCTGGCAGTTAAAGTCGCGTGATGAGCCTTGCGGGTGCACCACCCTGTACGTAATTTGATCATCTAAGGTGTTGCAGTCGACAAGTAAGGAGCACAGCAAGTCAAGTATTAGTTTTTGAAAACTCAATTTTTGTCCGCTTTTGCTGCCTTGTAGTTGACCTAGGACCTTAAGATTTGGCACGAACCGAGCTCTGGCTGCCACTTTACACAAGAAAAGCTAGAAGTGGTAATGTGTAGAAAAAACCGCAGAAAATCTTACGTTTAATACATTTGTTTTCGAAATGACGTAACTGCAAATCGTCACAATGGACGCATTTCAATCGGAAACGTTAACATTTATCTTCTGGCAGTTAAAGTCCCGTGATGAGCCTTGCGGGTGCACCACTCTGTACGTAATTTAAGCATCTAAGTTGTTGCAGTCGACAAGTAAGGAGCACAGCAAGTCAAGTTTTAGTTTTTAAAAACTCAATTTTTGGCCGCTTTTGCTGCCTTGTAGTTGACCTAGGACCTTACGATTTGGCACGAACCGAGCTCTGGCAGCCACATTACACAAGAAAAAGCCAGAAGTGGTAATGTGTAGAAAAAACCGCAGAAAATCTTACGTTTATTACATTGGTTTTCGAAATGACGTAACTGCAAATCGTCACAATGGACGCAATTCAATCGGAAACGTTTACATTTATCTTCTGGCAGTTAAAGTCGTGTGATGAGCCTTGCGGGTGAACCACTCTGTACGTAATTTAAGCATCTAAGTTGTTGCAGTCGACAAGTAAGGAGCACAGCAAGTAAAGTTTTAGTTTTTGAAAACTCAATTTTTGTCCGCTTTTGCTGCCTTGTAGTTGACCTACGACCTTACGATTTGGCAAGAACCGAGCTCTGGCAGCCTCATTACACAAGAAAAAGCCAGAAGTGGTAATGTGTAGAAAAAACCGCAGAAAATCGTACGTTTAATACATTTGTTTTCGAAATGACGTAACTGCAAATCGTCACAATGGACACATTTCAATCGGAAACGTTTACATTCATCTTCTGGCAGTTAAAGTCGCGTGATGAGCCTTGCGGGTGCACCACTCTGTTCGTAATTTAAGCATCTAAGTTGTTGAAGTCGACAAGTAAGGAGCACAGCTAGTCAAGTATTAGTTTCTGAAAACTCAATTTTTGTCCGCTATTGCTCCCTGTAGTTGACCTAGGAACTTAACATTTGGCACGAACCGAGCTCTGGCAGCCACATTACACAAGAAAAAGCCAGAAGTGGTAATGTGTAGAAAAAACAGCAGAAAATCGTACGTTTAATACATTTGTTTTCGAAATGACGTAACTGCAAATCGTCACAATGGACGCATTTCTATCGGAAACGTTTACATTCATGTTCTGGCAGTTAAAGTCGCGTGATGAGCCATGCGGGTGCACCACTCTGTACGTAATTTAAGCATCTAAGTTGTTGCAGTCGACAAGTAAGGAGCACAGCAAGTCAAGTTTAATTTTTGAAAACTCAATTTTTGGCCGCTTTTGCTGCCTTGTAGTTGACCTACGACCTTACGATTTGGCACGAACGGAGCTCTGGCAACCTCATTACACAAGAAAAAGCCAGAAGTGGTAATGTGTAGAAAAAACCGCAGAAAATCTTACGTTTAATACATTTGTTTTTGAAATGACGGAACTGCAAATCGTCACAATGGACGCATTTCTATCGGAAACGTTGACATTTATCTTCTAGCAGTTAAAGTCGCGTGATGAGCCTTGCGGGTGCACCACCCTGTACGTAATTTGATCATCTAAGTTGTTGAAGTCGACAAGTAAGGAGCACAGCAAGTCAAGTATTAGTTTTTGAAAACTCAATTTTTGTCAGCTTTTGCTGTCTTGTAGTTGACCTAGGACCTTAAGATTTGGCACGAACCGAGCTCTGGCAGCCACATTACACAAGAAAAAGCCAGAAGTGGTAATGTGTAGAAAAAACCGCAGAAAATCTTACGTTTAATACATTTGTTTTCGAAATGACGTAACTGCAAATCGTCACAATGGACGCATTTCTATCGGAAACGTTTACTTTTATCTTCTGGCAGTTAAAGTCTCATGATGAGCCTTGCGGGTGCACCACTCTGTTCGTAATTTATGCATGTAAGATGTTGCAGTCGACAAGTAAGGAGCACAGCAAGTCAAGTTTTAGTTTTTGAAAACTCAATTTTTTCCGCTTTTGCTGCCTTGTAGTTGACCTACGACCTTACGATTTGGCACGAACCGAGCTCTGGCAGCCTCATTAATAAAGAAAAAGCCAGAAGTGGTAATGTGTAGAAAAAACCGCAGAAAATCTTACGTTTAATACATTTGGTTTCGATATGACGTAACTGCAAATCGTCACAATGGACGCATTTCTATCTGAAACGTTTACATTCATCTTCTGGCAGTTAAAGTCGCGTGATGGGCCTTGCGGGTGCACCACTCTGTACGTAATTTAAGCGTCTAAGTTGTTGCAGTCGACAAGTAAGGAGCACAGCAAGTCAAGTATTAGTTTTTGAAAACTCAATTTTTGTCCGCTTTTGCTGCCTTGTAGTTGACCTAGGACCTTAAGATTTGGCACGAACCGAGCTCTGGCTGCCACATTACACAAGAAAAGCTAGAAGTGGTAATGTGTAGAAAAAACCGCAGAAAATCTTACGTTTAATACATTTGTTTTCGAAATGACGTAACTGCAAATCGTCACAATGGACGCATTTCAATCGGAAACGTTAACATTTATCTTCTGGCAGTTAAAGTCGCGTGATGAGCCTTGCGGGTGCACCACTCTGTACGTAATTTAAGCATCTAAGTTGTTGCAGTCGACAAGTAAGGAGCACAGCAAGTCAAGTTTTAGTTTTTAAAAACTCAATTTTTGGCCGCTTTTGCTGCCTTGTAGTTGACCTAGGACCTTACGATTTGGCACGAACCGAGCTCTGGCAGCCACATTACACAAGAAAAAGCCAGAAGTGGTAATGTGTAGAAAAAACCGCAGAAAATCTTACGTTTAATACATTGGTTTTCGAAATGACGTAACTGCAAATCGTCACAATGGACGCATTTCAATCGGAAACGTTTACATTTATCTTCTGGCAGTTAAAGTCGTGTGATGAGCCTTGCGGGTGCACCACTCTGTACGTAATTTAAGCATCTAAGTTGTTGCAGTCGACAAGTAAGGAGCACAGCAAGTAAAGTTTTAGTTTTTGAAAACTCAATTTTTGTCCGCTTTTGCTGCCTTGTAGTTGACCTACGACCTTACGATTTGGCACGAACCGAGCTCTGGCAGCCTCATTACACAAGAAAAAGCCAGAAGTGGTAATGTGTAGAAAAACCGCAGAAAATCTTACGTTTAATACATTTGTTTTGGAAATGACGGAACTGCAAATCGTCACAATGGACGCATTTCTATCGGAAACGTTGACATTTATCTTCTGGCAGTTAAAGTCGCGTGATGAGCCTTGCGGGTGCACCACCCTGTACGTAATTTGATCATCTAAGTTGTTGAAGTCGACAAGTAAGGAGCACAGCAAGTCAAGTATTAGTTTTTGAAAACTCAATTTTTGTCCGCTTTTGCTGCCTTGTAGTTGACCTAGGACCTTAAGATTTGGCACGAACCGAGCTCTGGCAGCCACATTACACAAGAAAAAGCCAGAAGTGGTAATGTGTAGAAAAAACCGCTGAAAATCTTACGTTTAATACATTTGTTTTCGAAATGACGTAACTGCAAATCGTCACAATGGACGCATTTCTATCGGAAACGTTTACATTCATCTTCTGGCAGTTAAAGTCGCGTGATGAGCCTTGCGGGTGCACCACTCTGTACGTAATTTAAGCATCTAAGTTGTTGCAGTCGACAAGTAAGGAGCACAGCAAGTCAAGTTTAATTTTTGAAACTAAATTTTTGGCCGCTTTTGCTGCCTTGTAGTTGACCTAGGACCTTAAGATTTGGCACGAACCGAGCTCTGGCTGCCACATTACACAAGAAAAGCTGGAAGTGGTAATGTGTAGAAAAAACCGCAGAAAATCTTACGTTTATCACATTTGTTTTCGAAATGACGTAACTGCAAACCGTCACAATGGACGCATTTCTATGGGAAACGTTAACATTTATCTTCTGGCGGTTAAAGTCGCGTAATGAGCCTTGCGGGTGCACCACTCTGTACGTAATTTAAGCATCTAAGTTGTTGCAGTCGACAAGTAAGGAGCACAGAAAGTCAAGTTTTAGTTTTAGAAAACTCAATTTTTGGCCGCTTTTGTGCCTTGGAATTGACCTAGGACCTTAAGATTTGGCACGAACAGAGTTCCGGCAGCCACATTACACAAGAAAAAGCCAGAAGTGGCAATGTGTAGAAAAAACCGCAGAAAATCTTACGTTTAATACATTGGTTTTCGAAATGACGTAACTGCAAATCGTCACAATGGATGCATTTCAATCGGAGACGTTTACATTTATCTTCTGGCAGTTAAAGTCGCGTGATGAGCCTTGCGGGTGCACCACTCTGTACGTAATTTAAGAATCTAAGTTGATGCAGTCGGCAAGTAAGGAGCACAGCAAGTAAACTTTTAGCTTCTGAAAACTCAATTTTTGGCCGCTTTCTCTGCCTTGTAATTGACCTACGACCTTACGATTTGGCACGAACCGAGCTCTGGCAGCCACATTACACAAGCAAAAGCCAGAAGAGGTAATGTGTAGAAAAAACCGCAGAAAATCTTACGTTTAATACATTTGTTTTCGAATTGACGTAACTGCAAATCGTCACAATGGACGCATTTCTATCGGAAACGTTTACATATATCTTCTGGCAGTTAAAGTGTCGTGATGAGCCTTGCGGGTGCACCACTCAGTACGTAATTTAAGCATCTAAGTTGTTGCAGTCGACAAGTAAGGAGCACAGCAAGTCACGTTTTAGTTTTTGAAAACTCAATTTTTGGCCGCCTTTGCTGCCTTGTAGTTGACCTAGGACCTTAAGATTTGGCACGAACAGAGTTCCGGCAGCCACATTACACAAGAAAAAACCAGAAGTGGCAATGTGAAGAAAAAACCGCAGAAAATGTTACGTTTAATACATTTGTTTTCGAAATGACGTAACTGCAAACCGTCACAATGGACGCATTTCTATGGGAAACGTTTACATTTATCTTCTGGCGGTTAAAGTCGCGTGATGAGCCTTGCTTGTGCACCACTCTGAACGTAATTTTAGCATCTAAGTTGTTGCAGTCGACAAGTAAGGAGCACAGCAAGTCAAGTTTAATTTTTGAAAACTCAATTTTTGGCCGCTTTTGCTGACTTGTAGTTGACCTAGGACCTTACGATTTGGCACGAACCGAGCTCTGGCAGCCACATTACACAAGCAAAAGCCAGAAGAGGTAATGTGTAGAAAAAACCGCAGAAAATCTTACGTTTAATACATTTGTTTTCGAATTGACGTAACTGCAAATCGTCACAATGGACGCATTTCAATCGGAAACGTTTACATTTATCTTCTGGCAGTTAAAGTCGCGTGATGAGCCTTGCGGGTGCACCACTCTGTACGTAATTTAAGAATCTAAGTTGTTGCAGTCGGCAAGTAAGGAGCACAGCAAGTCAACTTTTAGCTTCTGAAAACTCAATTTTTGGCCGCTTTCTCTGCCTTGTAGTTGACCTAGGACCTTAAGATTTGGCACGAACCGAGCTCTGGCAGCCACATTACACAATAAAAAGCCAGAAGTGGTAATGTGTAGAAAAAACTGCAGAAAATCTTACCTTTAATACATTTGTTTTCGAAATGACGTAACTGCAAATCGTCACAATGGACGCATTTCTATCGGAAACGTTTACATTTATCTTCTGGCAGTTAATGTGGCGTGATGAGCCTTGCGGGTGCACCACCCTGTACGTAATTGAAGCATCAAAGTTGTTGCAGTCGACAAGTATGGAGCACAGCAAGTCATGTTTAGTTTTTGAAAACTCAATTTTTGTCCGCTTTTGCTGCCTTGTAGTTGACCTAGGACCTTAAGATTTGGCACGAACCGAGCTCTGGCAGCCACATTACACAAGAAAAAGCCAGAAGTGGTAATGAGTAGAAAAAACCGCAGTGAATCTTACGTTTAATACATTTGTTTTCGAAATGACGTAACTGCAAATCGTCACAATGGACGCATTTCTATCGGAAACGTTTACATTTATCTTCTGGCAGTTAAAGTCGCATGATGAGCCTTGCGGGTGCAGCACTCTGTTCGTAATTTAAGCATGTAAGATGTTGCAGTCGACACGTAAGGAGCACAGCAAGTAAAGTTTTAGTTTTTGAAAACTCAATTATTGTCCGCTTTTGCTGCCTTGTAGTTGACCTACGACCTTACGATTTGGCACGAACCGAGCTCTGGCAGCCTCATTACAGAAGAAAAAGCGAGAAGTGGTAATGTGTAGAAAAAACCGCAGAAAATCTTACGTTTAATACATTTGTTTTGGAAATGACGGAACTGCAAATCGTCACAATGGACGCATTTCTATCGGAAACGTTTACATTTATCTTCTGGCAGTTAAAGTCGCGTGATGAGCCTTGCGGGTGCACCACCCTGTACGTAATTTAAGCATCTAAGTTGTTGCAGTCGACAAGTAAGGAGCACAGCAAGTCAAGTTTTAGTTTTTGAAAACTCAATTTTTGTCCGCTTTTGCTGCCTTGTAGTTGACCTAGGACCTTAAGATTTGGCACGAACCGAGCTCTGGCAGCCACATTACACAAGAAAAAGCCAGAAGTGGTAATGTGTAGAAAAAACCGCAGAAAATCTTACGTTTAATACATTTGTTTTTGAAATGACGGATCTGCAATTCGTCACAATGGACGCATTTCTAACGGATAGGTTTACATTTATCTTCTGGCAGTTAAAGTCGCGTGATGAGCCTTGCGGGTGCACCACTCTGTACGAAATTTAAGCATCTAAGTTGTTGCAGTCGACAAGTAAGGAGCACAGCAAGTCAAGTTTTAGTTTTTGAAAACTGAATTTTTAGCCGCTTTTGCTGCCTTGTAGTTGACCTAGGACCTTAAGATTTGGCACGAACCGAGCTCTGGCAGTCACATTACACAAGAAAGAGCCAGAAGTGGTAATGTGTAGAATAAACCGCAGAAAATCGTACGTTTAATACATTTGTTTTCGAAATGACGTAACTGCAAATCGTCACAATGGACGCATTTCTATCGGAAACGTTTACATTTATCTTCTGGCAGTTAAAGTTGCGTGATGAGCCTTGCGGGTGCACCACTCTGTACGTAATTTAAGCATCTATGTAGTTGCAGTCGACAAGTAAGGAGCACAGCAAGTCAAGTTTTAGTTTTTGAAAATTAAATTTTTGGCCGCTTTTACTGCCTTGTAGTTGACCTAGAACCTTAAGATTTGGCACGAACCGAGCTCTGGCAGCCACATTACACAAGAAAAAGCCAGAAGTGGTAATGAGTAGAAAAAACCGCAGTGAATCTTACGTTTAATACATTTGTTTTCGAAATGACGTAACTGCAAATCGTCACAATGGACGCATTTCTATCGGATACGTTTACATTTATCTTCTGGCAGTTAAAGTCGCATGATGAGCCTTGCGGGTGCACCACTCTGTTCGTAATTTAAGCATGTAAGATGTTGCAGTCGACAAGTAAGGAGCACAGCAAGTAAAGTTTTAGTTTTTGAAAACTCAATTATTGTCCGCTTTTGCTGCCTTGTAGTTGACCTACGACCTTACGATTGGCACGAACCGAGCTCTGGCAGCCTCATTACAGAAGAAAAAGCCAGAAGTGGTAATGTGTAGAAAAAACCGCAGAAAATCATACGTTTAATACATTTGTTTTGGAAATGACGGAACTGCAAATCGTCACAATGGACGCATTTCTATCGGAAACGTTTACCTTTATCTTCTGGCAGTTAAAGTCGCGTGATGAGCCTTGCGGGTGCACCACCCTGTACGTAATTTAAGCATCTAAGTTGTTGCAGTCGACAAGTAAGGAGCACAGCAAGTCAAGTTTTAGTTTTTGAAAACTCAATTTTTGTCCGCTTTTGCTGCCTTGTAGTTGACCTAGGACCTTAAGATTTGGCACGAACCGAGCACTGGCAGCCACATTACACAAGAAAAAGCCAGAAGTGGTAATGTGTAGAAAAAACCGCAGAAAATCTTACGTTTAATACATTTGTTTTTGAAATGACGGAACTGCAATTCGTCACAATGGACGCATTTCTAACGGATAGGTTTACATTTATCTTCTGGCAGTTAAAGTCGCGTGATGAGCCTTGCGGGTGCACCACTCTGTACGAAATTTAAGCATCTAAGTTGTTGCAGTCGACAAGTAAGGAGCACAGCAAGTCAAGTTTTAGTTTTTGAAAACTGAATTTTTAGCCGCTTTTGCTGCCTTGTAGTTGACCTAGGACCTTAAGATTTGGCACGAACCGAGCTCTGGAAGCCACATTACACAAGAAAAAGCCAGATGCGGTAATGTGTAGAAAAAACCGCAGAGAATCTTACGTTTAATACTTTTGTTTTCGAAATGACGTAACTGCAAAGCGTCACAATGGACGCATTTCTATCGGAAACGTTGACATTTATCTTCTGGCAGTTAAAGTCGCGTGATGAGTATTGCGGGTGCACCACCCTGCACGTAATTTAAGCATCTAAGTTGTTGCAGTCGACAAGTAAGGAGCACAGGAAGTCAACGATTAGTTTTTGAAAACTCAATTGTTGTCCGCTTTTGCTGCCTTGTAGTTGACCTAGGACCTTAAGATTTGGCACGAACCGAGCTCTGGCAGTCACATTACACGAGAAAGAGCCAGAAGTGGTAATGTGTAGAATAAACCGCAGAAAATCGTACGTTTAATACATTTGTTTTCGAAATGACGTAACTGCAAATCGTCACAATGGACGCATTTCTATCGCAAACGTTTACATTTATCTTCTGGCAGTTAAAGTTGCGTGATGAGCCTTGCGGGTGCACCACCCTGTACGTAATTTAAGCATCTATGTAGTTGCAGTCGACAAGTAAGGAGCACAGCAAGTCAAGTTTTAGTTTTTGAAAATTAAATTTTTGGCCGCTTTTACTGCCTTGTAGTTGACCTAGAACCTTAAGATTTGGCACGAACCCAGCTCTGGCAGCCACATTACACAAGAAAAAGCCAGAAGTGGTAATGAGTAGAAAAAACCGCAGTGAATCTTACGTTTAATACATTTGTTTTCGAAATGACGTAACTGCAAATCGTCACAATGGACGCATTTCTATCGGAAACGTTTACATTTATCTTCTGGCAGTTAAAGTCGCATGATGAGCCTTGCGGGTGCACCACTCTGTTCGTAATTTAAGCATGTAAGATGTTGCAGTCGACAAGTAAGGAGCACAGCAAGTAAAGTTTTAGTTTTTGAAAACTCAATTATTGTCCGCTTTTGCTGCCTTGTAGTTGACCTACGACCTTACGTTTGGCACGAACCGAGCTCTGGCAGCCTCATTACAGAAGAAAAAGCCAGAAGTAGTAATGTGTAGAAAAAACCGCAGAAAATCATACGTTTAATACATTTGTTTTGGAAATGACGGAACTGCAAATCGTCACAATGGACGCATTTCTATCGGAAACGTTTACCTTTATCTTCTGGCAGTTAAAGTCGCGTGATGAGCCTTGCGGGTGCACCACCCTGTACGTAATTTAAGCATCTAAGTTGTTGCAGTCGACAAGTAAGGAGCACAGCAAGTCAAGTTTTAGTTTTTGAAAACTCAATTTTTGTCCGCTTTTGCTGCCTTGTAGTTGACCTAGGACCTTAAGATTTGGCACGAACCGAGCTCTGGCAGCCACATTACACAAGAAAAAGCCAGAAGTGGTAATGTGTAGAAAAAACCGCAGAAAATCTTACGTTTAATACATTTGTTTTCGAAATGACGTAACTGCAATTCGTCACAATGGACGCATTTCTAACGGATAGGTTTACATTTATCTTCTGGCAGTTAAAGTCGCGTGATGAGCCTTGCGGGTGCACCACTCTGTACGAAATTTAAGCATCTAAGTTGTTGCAGTCGACAAGTAAGGAGCACAGCAAGTCAAGTTTTAGTTTTTTAAAACTGAATTTTTAGCCGCTTTTGCTGCCTTGTAGTTGACCTAGGACCTTAAGATTTGGCACGAACCGAGCTCTGGAAGCCACATTACACAAGAAAAAGCCAGATGCGGTAATGTGTAGAAAAAACCGCAGAGAATCTTACGTTTAATACTTTTGTTTTCGAAATGACGTAACTGCAAATCGTCACAATGGACGCATTTCTATCGGAAACGTTGACATTTATCTTCTGGCAGTTAAAGTCGCGTGATGAGTATTGCGGGTGCACCACCCTGCACGTAATTTAAGCATCTAAGTTGTTGCAGTCGACAAGTAAGGAGCACAGGAAGTCAACGATTAGTTTTTGAAAACTCAATTTTTGTCCGCTTTTGCTGCCTTGTAGTTGACCTAGGACCTTAAGATTTGGCACGAACCGAGCTCTGGCAGTCACATTACACGAGAAAGAGCCAGAAGTGGTAATGTGTAGAATAAACCGCAGAAAATCGTACGTTTAATACATTTGTTTTCGAAATGACGTAACTGCAAATCGTCACAATGGACGCATTTCTATCGCAAACGTTTACATTTATCTTCTGGCAGTTAAAGTTGCGTGATGAGCCTTGCGGGTGCACCACTCTGTACGTAATTTAAGCATCTATGTAGTTGCAGTCGACGAGTAAGGAGCACAGCAAGTCAAGTTTTAGTTTTTGAAAATTAAATTTTTGGCCGCTTTTACTGCCTTGTAGTTGACCTAGAACCTTAAGATTTGGCACGAACCGAGCTCTGGCAGCCACATTACACAAGAAAACGCCAGAACTGGAAATGTGTAGAAAAAACTGCAGAAAATCTTACGTTTAATACATTTGTTTTTGAAATGACGTAACTGCAAATCAACACAATGGACGCATTTCCATCGGAAACGTTTACATTTATCTTCTGGCAGTTAAAGTGGCGTCATGAACCTTGCGGGTGCACCACCCTGTACGTAATTGAAGCATCTAAGTTGTTGTAGTCGACAAGTAAGGAGCACAGCAAGTCAAGTTTTAGTTTTTGAAAACTCAATTCTTATCCGCTTTCTCTGCCTTGTAGTTGACCTAGGACCTTAAGATTTGGCACGAACCGAGCTCTGGCAGCCACGTTACACAAGAAAGAGCCAGAAGTGGTAATGTGTAGAAAAAACCGCAGAAAATCTTACGTTTAATACATTTGTTTTCGAAATGACATAACTGCAAATCAACACAATGGACGCATTTCTCTCGGAAAAGTTTACATTTATCTTCTGGCAGTTAAAGTCGCGTGATGAGCCTTGCGGGTGCACCACCCTGTACGTAATTTAAGCATCTAAGTTGTTGCAGTCGACAAGTAAGGAGCACAGCAAGTCAAGTTTTAGTTTCTGAAAACTCAATTTTTGGCCGCTTTTGCTGCCTTGTAGTTGACCTAGGACCTTAAGATTTGGCACGAACTGGGCACTGGCAGCCACATTACACAAGAAAAAGCCAGAAGTGGTAATGTGAAGAAAAAACCGCAGAAAATCTTACGTTTAATACATTTGTTTTCGAAATGACGTAACTGCAAATCGTTACAATGGACGCATTTCTCTCGGAAACGTTTACATTTATCTTCTGGCAGTTAAAGTCGCGTGATGAGCCTTGCGGGCGCTACACTCTGTACGTAATTTAAGCATCTAAGTTGTCGCAGTCGACAAGTAAGGAGCACAATTAGTAAAGTTTTAGTTTTTGAAAACTCTATTTTTGGCCGATTTTCCTGCCTTGTAGTTGACCTAGGACCTTACGATTTGGCACGAACCGAGCTCTGGCAGTCACATTACACAAGAAAAAGACAGAAGTGGTAATGTGTAGAAAAAACCGCAGAAAATCTTACGTTTAATACATTTGTTTTCGAAATGACGTAACTACAAATCGTCACAATGGACGCATTTCTATCGCAAACGTTTACATTTATCTTCTGGCAGTTAAAGTTGCGAGATGAGCCTTGCGGGTGCACCACTCTGTACGTAATTTAAGCATCTATGTAGTTGCAGTCGACAAGTAAGGAGCACAGCAAGTCAAGTTTTAGTTTTTGAAAATTAAATTTTTGGCCGCTTTTACTGCCTTGTAGTTGACCTAGAACCTTAAGATTTGGCACGAACCGAGCTCTGGCAGCCACATTACACAAGAAAACGCCTGAAGTGGAAATATGTTGAAAAAACCGCAGCAAATCTTACGTTTAATACATTTGTTTTTGAAATGACGTAACTGCAAATCAACACAATGGACGCATTTCCATCGAAAACGTTTACATTTATCTTCTGGCAGTTAAAGTGGCGTCATGAACCTTGCGGGTGCACCACCCTGTACGTAATTGAAGCATCTAAGTTGTTGTAGTCGACAAGTACGGAGCACAGCAAGTCAAGTTTTAGTTTTTGAAAACTCAATTCTTGGCCGCATTCTCTGCCTTGTAGTTGACCTAGGACCTTAAGATTTGGCACGAACCGAGCTCTGGCAGCCACGTTACACAAGAAAGAGCCAGAAGTGGTAATGTTTAGAAAAAACCGCAGAAAATCTTATGTTTAATACATTTGTTTTCGAAATGACGTAACTGCAAATCATCACAATGGACGCATTTCTCTCGGAAAAGTTTACATTTATCTTCTGGCAGTTAAAGTCGCGTGATGAGCCTTGCGGGTGCACCACCCTGTACGTAATTTAAGCATCTAAGTTGTTGCAGTCGACAAGTAAGGAGCACAGCAAGTCAAGTTTTAGTTTTTTAAAACTCAATTTTTGGCCGCTTTTGCTGCCTTGTAGTTGACCTAGGACCTTAGGATTTGGCACGAACCGAGCACTGGCAGCCACATTACACAAGAAAAAGCCAGAAGTGGTAATGTGAAGAAAAAACCGCAGAAAATCTTACGTTTAATACATTTGTTTTCGAAATGACGTAACTGCAAATCGTCACAATGGACGCATTTCCATCGGAAACGTTTACATTTATCTTCTGGCAGTTAAAGTCGCGTGATGAGCCTTGCGGGTGCACCACTCTGTACGTGATTTAAGCATCTAAGGTGTTGCAGTTGACAAATAATGAGCACAGCAAGTCAAGTTTTAGTTTTTGAAAACTCAATTTTTGGCCGCTTTTGCTGCCTTGTAGTTGACCTAGGACCTTAAGATTTCGCACGAACCGAGCTCTGGCAGCCACGTTACACAAGAAAAAGCCAGAAGTGGTAATGTGTAGAAAAAACTGCAGATAATCTTACGTTTAATACATTTGTTTTCGAAATGACGGAACTGCAAATCGTCACAATGGACACATTTCCATCGGAAACGGTTACATTTATCTTCTGGCAGTTAAAGTCGCGTGATGAGCCTTGCGGGTGCACCACTCTGTACGTAATTTAAGCATCTAAGTTGTTGCAGTCGACAAGTAAGGAGCACAGCAAGTGGAGTTTTAGTTTTTGAAAACTCAATTTTTGGCCGCTTTTGCTGCCTTGTAGTTGACCTAGGACCTTATGATTTGGCACGAACCGAGCTCTGGCAGCCACATTACACAAGAAAAAGCCAGAAGTGGTAATGTGTAGAAAAAAACGCAGAAAATATTGCGTTTAGTACATTTGTTTTCGAAATGTCGTAACTGCAAATCGTTACAATGGACGCATTTCTCTCGGAAACGTTTACATTTATCTTCTGGCAGTTAAAGTCGCGTGATGAGCCTTGCGGGCGCTACACTCTGTACGTAATTTAAGTATCTAAGTTGTCGCAGTCGACAAGTAAGGAGCACAATTAGTAAAGTTTTAGTTTTTGAAAACTCTATTTTTGGCCGATTTTCCTGCCTTGTAGTTGACCTAGGACCTTACGATTTGGCACGAACCGAGCTCTGGCAGCCACATTACACAAGAAAAAGACAGAAGTGGTAATGTGTAGAAAAAACCGCAGAAAATCTTACGTTTAGTACATTTGTTTTCGAAATGACGTAACTGCAAATCGTCACAGTGGACGCATTTCTATCGGAAACGTTTATAATTATCTTCTGGCAGTTAAAGTCGCGTGATGAGCCTTGCGGGTGCACCACCCTGTACGTAATTTAAGCATCTAAGATGTTGCAGTCGACAAGTAAGGAGCACAGCAAGTCAAGTATTAGTTTTAAAAAACTCTATTTTTGGCCGCTTTTGTGCCTTGTAGTTGACCTAGGACCTTATGATTTGGCACGAACCGAGCTCTGGCAGCCACATTACACAAGAAAACGCGAGAAGTGGGAATGTGTAGAAAAAACCGCAGAAGATCTTACGTTTAATACATTTGTTTTTGAAATGACGTAACTGCAAATCGTCACAATGGACGCATTTCTATCGGAAACGTTTACATTTATCTTCTGGCAGTTAAAGTGGCGTGATGAGCCTTGTGGGTGCACCACCCTGTACGTAATTTAAGCATCTAAGTTATTGCAGTCGACAAGTAAGGAGCACAGCAAGTCAAGTTTTAGTTTTTGAAAACTCAATTTTTGGCCGCTTTTGCTGCCTTGTAGTTGACCTAGGACCTTAAGATTTGGCACGAACCGAGCTTTGGCAGCCACATTACACAAGAAAAAGCCAGAAGTGGTAATGTGTAGAAAAAACCGCAGAAAGTCTTACGTTTAATACATTTGTTTTCGAAATGACGTAACTGCAAATCATCACAGTGGACGCATTTCTATCGGAAACGTTTACATTTATCTTCTGGCAGTTAAAGTCGCGCCATGAGCCTTGCGGGTGCATTACCCTGTACGTAATTTAAGCATCTAAGTTGTTGCAGTCGACAAGTAAGAAGCACAGCAAGTCAAGTTTTAGTTTTTGAAAACTCAATTGTTGGCCGCTTTTGCTGCCTTGTAGTTGACCTAGGACATTAAGGTTTGGCACGAACCGAGCTCTGGCAGCCTCATTACACAAGGAAAAGCCAGAAGTTGTAATGTGTAGAAAAAACCGCAGAAAATCTTACGTTTAATACATGTTTTTTTGAAATGACGTAACTGCAAATCGTCACAATGGACGCATTTCTATCGGAAACGTTTACATTTATCTTGTGGCAGTTACAGTCGCGTGATGAGCCTTGCGGGTGCACCACCCTGTACGTAATTTAAGCATCTAAGTTGTTGCAGTCGTCAAGTAAGGAGCACAGCAAGTCGAGTTTTAATTTTTGAAAACTCAATTTTTGGCCGCTTTTGCTGCCTTGTAGTTGACGTAGGACCTTATTATTTGGCACGAACCGAGCTCTGGCTGCCACATTACACAAAAAAAAGCCTGAAGTGGTAATGTGTAGAAAAAACCGCAGAAAGTCTTACGTTTAATACATTTGTTTTCGAAATGACGTAACTGCAAATCGTCACAATGGACGCATTTCTATCGGAGACGTTTACATTTATCTTCTAGCAGTTAAAGTGGCGTGATGAGCCTTGCGGGTGCACCACCCTGTACGTAATTGAAGCATCAAAGTTGTTGCAGTCGACAAGTAAGGAGCACAGCAAGTCATGTTTAGTTTTTGAAAACTCAATTTTTGTCCGCTTTTGCTGCCTTGTAGTTGACCTAGGACCTTAAGATTTGGCACGAACCGAGCTCTGGCAGCCACATTATACAAGAAAAAGCCAGAAGTGGCAATGTGTAGAAAAAACCACAGAAAATCTTACGTGTAATAAATTTGTTTTCGAAATGACGTAACTGCAAATCGTAACAATGGACGCATTTCTATCGCAAACGTTTACATTTATCTTCTGGCAGTTAAAGTCGCGTGATGTGCCTTCTGGGTGCACCACTCTGTACGTAATTTAAGCATCTAAGTTCTGGCAGTCGACAAGTAAGGAGCACAGCAAATCGAGTTTTAGTTTTTGAAAAATCAATTTTTGGCCGCTATTGGTGCCTTGTAGTTGACGTAGGACCTTATTATTTGGCACGAACCGAGCTCTGGCGGCCACATTACACAAAAAAAAAGCCAGAAGTGGTAATGTGTAGATAAAACCGCAGAAAATCTTGCGTTTAATACATTTGTTTTCGAAATGACGTAATTGCAAATCGTCACAATGGACGCATTTCTCTCGGAAACGTTTACATTTGTCTTCTGGCAGTTAAAGTCGCGTGATGAGCCTTGCGGGAGCACCACTCTGTACGTGATTTAAGCATCAAAGTTGTTGCAGTCGACAAATAATGAGCACAGCAAATCAAGTTTTAGTTTTTGAAAACTCAATTTTTGGCCGCTTTTGCTGCCTTGTAGTTGACCTAGGACCTTAAGATTTCGCACGAACCGAGCTCTGGCAGCCACGTTACACAAGAAAAAGCCAGAAGTGGTAATGTGTAGAAAAATCCGCAGATAATCTTACGTTTAATACATTTGTTTTCGAAATGACGGAACTGCAAATCGTCACAATGGACACATTTCTATCGGAAACGGTTACATTTATCTTCTGGCAGTTAAAGTGGCGTGATGAGCCTTGTGGGTGCACCACTCTGTACGTAATTGAAGCATCTAAGTTGTTGCAGTCGACAAGTAAGGAGCGCAGCAAGTGGAGTTTTAGTTTTTGAAAACTCAATTTTTGGCCGCTTTTGCTGCCTTGTAGTTGACCTAGGACCTTAAGATTTGGCACGAACCGAGCTCTGGCAGCCACATTACACAAGAAAAAGCCAGAAGTGGTAATGTGTAGAAAAAACGCAGAAACTCTTGCGTTTAATACATTTGTTTTCGAAATGACGTAACTGCAAATCGTTACAATGGACGCATTTCTCTCGGGAACGTTTACATTTATCTTCTGGCAATTAAAGTCGCGTGATGAGCCTTGCGGGCGCTACACTCTGTACGTAATTTAAGCATCTAAGTTGTCGCAGTCGACAAGTAAGGAGCACAATTAGTAAAGTTTTAGTTTTTGAAAACTCTATTTTTGGCCGATTTTCCTGCCTTGTAGTTGACCTAGGACCTTACGATTTGGCACAAACCGAGCTCTGGCAGCCACATTACACAAGAAAAAGACAGAAGTGGTAATGTGTAGAAAAAACCGCAGAAAATCTTACGTTTAATACATTTGTTTTTAAAATGACGTAACTGAAAATCGTCACAATGGACGCATTTCTATCGGAAACGTTTCCATTTATCTTCTGGCAGTTAAAGTCGCGCCATGACCCTTTCGGGTGCATTACCCTGTACGTAATTTAAGCATCTAAGTTGTTGCAGTCGACAAGTAAGAAGCACAGCAAGTCAAGTTTTAGTTTTTGAAAACTCAATTGTTGGCCGCTTTTGCTGCCTTGTAGTTGACCTAGGACATTAAGGTTTGCCACGAACCGAGCTCTGGCAGCCTCATTACACAAGGAAAAGCCAGAAGTTGTAATGTGTAGAAAAAACCGCAGAAAATCTTACGTTTAATACATGTTTTTTTGAAATGACGTAACTGCAAATCGTCACAATGGACGCATTTCTATCGGAAACGTTTACATTTATCTTGTGGCAGTTACAGTCGCGTGATGAGCCTTGCGGGTGCACCACCCTGTACGTAATTTAAGCATCTAAATTGTTGCAGTCGTCAAGTAAGGAGCACAGCAAGTCGAGTTTTAATTTTTGAAAACTCAATTTTTGGCCGCTTTTGCTGCCTTGTAGTTGACGTAGGACCTTATTATTTGGCACGAACCGAGCTCTGGCTGCCACATTACACAAGAAAAAGCCAGAAGTGGTAATGTGTAGAAAAAACCGCAAAAAATCTTACGTTTAATACATTTGTTTTCGAAATGACGTAACTACAAATGGTCACAATGGACGCATTTCTCTCGGAAACGCTTACATTTATCTTCTGGCAGTTAAAGTCGCGTGATGAGCTTTGCGGGTGCACCACTCTGTACGTAATTTTAGCATCTAAGTTGTTGCAGTCGACAAGTAAGGAGTAAAGCAAGTCGAGTTTTAGTTTTTGAAAACTCAATTTTTGGCCGATTTTGCTGCCTTGTAGTTGACCTAGGACCTTAAGATTTGGCACGAACCGAGCTCTGGCAGCCACATTACACAAGAAAAAGCCAGAAGTGGTAATGTGTAGAAAAAACCGCAGAAAATCTTGCGTTTAGTACATTTGTTTTCGAAATGACGTAACTGCAAATCGTCACAATGGACGCATTTCTATCGGAAACGTTTACATTTATCTTCTGGCAGTTAAAGTGGCGTGATGAGCCTTGTGGGTGCACCACCCTGTACGTAATTTAAGCATCTAAGTTATTGCAGTCGACAAGTAAGGAGCACAGCAAGTCAAGTTTTAGTTTTTGAAAACTCAATTTTTGGCCGCTTTTGCTGCCTTGTAGTTGACCTAGGACCTTAAGATTTGGCACGAACCGAGCTTTGGCAGCCACATTACACAAGAAAAAGCCAGAAGTGGTAATGTGTAGAAAAAACCGCAGAAAGTCTTACGTTTAATACATTTGTTTTCGAAATGACGTAACTGCAAATCATCACAGTGGACGCATTTCTATCGGAAACGTTTACATTTATCTTCTGGCAGTTAAAGTCGCGCCATGAGCCTTGCGGGTGCATTACCCTGTACGTAATTTAAGCATCTAAGTTGTTGCAGTCGACAAGTAAGAAGCACAGCAAGTCAAGTTTTAGTTTTTGAAAACTCAATTGTTGGCCGCTTTTGCTGCCTTGTAGTTGACCTAGGACATTAAGGTTTGGCACGAACCGAGCTCTGGCAGCCTCATTACACAAGGAAAAGCCAGAAGTTGTAATGTGTAGAAAAAACCGCAGAAAATCTTACGTTTAATACATGTTTTTTTGAAATGACGTAACTGCAAATCGTCACAATGGACGCATTTCTATCGGAAACGTTTACATTTATCTTGTGGCAGTTACAGTCGCGTGATGAGCCTTGCGGGTGCACCACCCTGTACGTAATTTAAGCATCTAAGTTGTTGCAGTCGTCAAGTAAGGAGCACAGCAAGTCGAGTTTTAATTTTTGAAAACTCAATTTTTGGCCGCTTTTGCTGCCTTGTAGTTGACGTAGGACCTTATTATTTGGCACGAACCGAGCTCTGGCTGCCACATTACACAAAAAAAAAGCCTGAAGTGGTAATGTGTAGAAAAAACCGCAGAAAATCTTGCGTTTAATACATTTGTTTTCGAAATGACGTAACTGCAAATCGTCACAATGGACCCATTTCTATCGGAAACATTTACATTTATCTTCTGGCAGTTAAAGTCGTGTGATGGGCCTTGCGAGTGCACCACTCTGTACGTAATTTAAGCATCTAAGTTGTTGCAGTCGACAAGTAAGGAGGACAGCAAGTCAAGTTTTAGTTTTTGAAAACTCAATTGTTGGCCGCTTTTGCTGCCTTGTAGTTGACCTAGGACCTTAAGATTTCGCACGAACCGAGCTCTGGCAGCCACGTTACACAAGAAAAAGCCAGAAGTGGTAATGTGTAGAAAAAACCGCAGATAATCTTACGTTTAATACATTTGTTTTCGAAATGACGGAACTGCAAATCGTCACAATGGACACATTTCTATCGGAAACGGTTACATTTATCTTCTGGCAGTTAAAGTCGCGTGATGAGCCTTGCGGGTGCACCACTCTGTACGTAATTGAAGCATCTAAGTTGTTGCAGTCGACAAGTAAGGAGCACAGCAAGTGGAGTTTTAGTTTTTGAAAACTCAATTTTTGGCCGCTTTTGCTGCCTTGTAGTTGACCTAGGACCTTAAGATTTGGCACGAACCGAGCTCTGGCAGCCACATTACACAAGAAAAAGCCAGAAGTGGTAATGTGTAGAAAAAAACGCAGAAACTCTTGCGTTTAATACATTTGTTTTCGAAATGACGTAACTGCAAATCGTTACAATGGACGCATTTCTCTCGGAAACGTTTACATTTATCTTCTGGCAATTAAAGTCGCGTGATGAGCCTTGCGGGCGCTACACTCTGTACGTAATTTAAGCATCTAAGTTGTCGCAGTCGACAAGTAAGGAGCACAATTAGTAAAAATTTAGTTTTTGAAAACTCTATTTTTGGCCGATTTTCCTGCCTTGTAGTTGACCTAGGACCTTACGATTTGGCACAAACCGAGCTCTGGCAGCCACATTACACAAGAAAAAGACAGAAGTGGTAATGTGTAGAAAAAACCGCAGATAATCTTACGTTTAATACATTTGTTTTCGAAATGACGGAACTGCAAATCGTCACAATGGACACATTTCTATCGGAAACGGTTACATTTATCTTCTGGCAGTTAAAGTCGCGTGATGAGCCTTGCGGGTGCACCACTCTGTACGTAATTGAAGCATCTAAGTTGTTGCAGTCGACAAGTAAGGAGCACAGCAAGTGGAGTTTAAGTTTTTGAAAACTCAATTTTTGGCCGCTTTTGCTGCCTTGTAGTTGACCTAGGACCTTAAGATTTGGCACGAACCGAGCTCTGGCAGCCACATTACACAAGAAAAAGCCAGAAGTGGTAATGTGTAGAAAAAAACGCAGAAACTCTTGCGTTTAATACATTTGTTTTCGAAATGACGTAACTGCAAATCGTTACAATGGACGCATTTCTCTCGGAAACGTTTACATTTATCTTCTGGCAATTAAAGTCGCGTGATGAGCCTTGCGGGCGCTACACTCTGTACGTAATTTAAGCATCTAAGTTGTCGCAGTCGACAAGTAAGGAGCACAATTAGTAAAAATTTAGTTTTTGAAAACTCTATTTTTGGCCGATTTTCCTGCCTTGTAGTTGACCTAGGACCTTACGATTTGGCACAAACCGAGCTCTGGCAGCCACATTACACAAGAAAAAGACAGAAGTGGTAATGTGTAGAAAAAACCGCAAAAAATCTTACGTTTAATACATTTGTTTTCGAAATGACGTAACTGCAAATCGTCACAGTGGACGCATTTCTATCGGAAACGTTTACATTTATCTTCTGGCAGTTAAATTCGCGTGATGAGCCTTGCGGGTGCACCACCCTGTACGTAATTTAAGCATCTAAGTTGTTGCAGTCCACAAGTAAGGAGCACAGCAAGTCAAGTTTTAGTTTTCGAAAACTCAATTTTTGGCCGCTTTTGCTGCGTGGTAGTTGACCTAGGACCTTAAGATTTGGCACGAACCGAGCTCTGGCAGCCACATTACACAAGGAAAGCCAGAAGTGATAATGTGTAGAAAAAACCGCAGAAAATCTTACGTTTAATACATTTGTTTTCGAAATGAGGTAACTGCAAATCGTCACAATGGACGCATTTCTATCGGAAACATTTACATTTATCTTCTGGCAGTTAAAGTCGTGTGATGGGCCTTGCGAGTGCACCACTCTGTACGTAATTTAAGCATCTAAGTTGTTGCAGTCGACAAGTAAGGAGCACAGCAAGTGGAGTTTTAGTTTTTGAAAACTCAATTTTTGGCCGCTTTTGCTGCCTTGTAGTTGACCTAGGACCTTAAGATTTGGCACGAACCGAGCTCTGGCAGCCACATTACACAAGAAAAAGCCAGAAGTGGTAATGTGTAGAAAAAAACGCAGAAACTCTTGCGTTTAATACATTTGTTTTCGAAATGACGTAACTGCAAATCGTTACAATGGACGCATTTCTCTCGGAAACGTTTACATTTATCTTCTGGCAATTAAAGTCGCGTGATGAGCCTTGCGGGCGCTACACTCTGTACGTAATTTAAGCTTCTAAGTTGTCGCAGTCGACAAGTAAGGAGCACAATTAGTAAAAATTTAGTTTTTGAAAACTCTATTTTTGGCCGATTTTCCTGCCTTGTAGTTGACCTAGGACCTTACGATTTGGCACAAACCGAGCTCTGGCAGCCACATTACACAAGAAAAAGACAGAAGTGGTAATGTGTAGAAAAAACCGCAGAAAATCTTACGTTTAATACATTTGTTTTTGAAATGACGGAACTGCAAATCGTCACAATGGACGCATTTCTATCGGAAACGTTTACATTTATCTTGTGGCAGTTACAGTCGCGTGATAAGCCTTGCGGGTGCACCACCCTGTACGTAATTTAAGCATCTAAATTGTTGCAGTCGTCAAGTAAGGAGCACAGCAAGTCGAGTTTTAATTTTTGAAAACTCAATTTTTGGCCGCTTTTGCTGCCTTGTAGTTGACGTAGGACCTTATTATTTGGCACGAACCGAGCTCTGGCTGCCACATTACACAAAAAAAAGCCTGAAGTGGTAATGTGTAGAAAAAACCGCAGAAAATCTTGCGTTTAATACATTTGTTTTCGAAATGACGTAATTGCAAATCGTCACAATGGACGCATTTCTCTCGGAAACGTTTACATTTATCTTCTGGCAGTTAAAGTCGCGTGATGAGCCTTGCGGGTGCACCACTCTGTACGTGATTTAAGCATCTAAGTTGTTGCAGTCGACAAGTAAGGAGCACAGAAAGTCAAGTTTTAGTTTTAGAAAACTCAATTTTTTGCCGCTTTTGTGCCTTGTAGTTGACCTAGGAACTTAAGATTTGGCACGAACCGAGCTCTGGCTGCCACATTACACAAGAAAAAGCCAGAAGTGGTAATGTGTAGAAAAAACCGCAAAAAATCTTACGTTTAATACATTTGTTTTCGAAATGACGTAACTACAAATCGTCACAATGGACGCATTTCTCTCGGAAACGCTTACATTTATCTTCTGGCAGTTAAAGTCGCGTGATGAGCTTTGCGGGTGCACCACTCTGTACGTAATTTTAGCATCTAAGTTGTTGCAGTCGACAAGTAAGGAGCAAAGCAAGTCGAGTTTTAGTTTTTGAAAACTCAATTTTTGGCCGATTTTGCTGCCTTGTAGTTGACCTAGGACCTTAAGATTTGGCACGAACCGAGCTCTGGCAGCCACATTACACAAGAAAAAGCCAGAAGTGGTAATGTGTAGAAAAAACCGCAGAAAATCTTGCGTTTAGTACATTTGTTTTCGAAATGACGTAACTGCAAATCGTCACAATGGACGCATTTCTATCGGAAACGTTTACATTTATCTTCTGGCAGTTAAAGTGGCGTGATGAGCCTTGTGGGTGCACCACCCTGTACGTAATTTAAGCATCTAAGTTGTTGCAGTCGACAAGTAAGGAGCACAGCAAGTCAAGTTTTAGTTTTTGAAAACTCAATTTTTGGCCGCTTTTGCTGCCTTGTAGTTGACCTAGGACCTTAACATTTGGCACGAACCGAGCTTTGGCAGCCACATTACACAAGAAAAAGCCAGAAGTGGTAATGTGTAGAAAAAACCGCAGAAAATCTTACGTTTAATACATTTGTTTTCGAAATGACGTAACTGCAAATCGCCACAGTGGACGCATTTCTATCGGAAACGTTTACATTTATCTTCTGGCAGTTAAAGTCGCGCCATGAGCCTTGCGGGTGCATTACCCTGTACGTAATTTAAGCATCTAAGTTGTTGCAGTCGACAAGTAGGAAGCACAGCAAGTCAAGTTTTAGTTTTTGAAAACTCAATTGTTGGCCGCTTTTGCTGCCTTGTAGTTGACCTAGGACATTAAGGTTTGGCACGAACCGAGCTCTGGCAGCCTCATTACACAAGGAAAAGCCAGAAGTTGTAATGTGTAGAAAAAACCGCAGAAAATCTTACGTTTAATACATGTTTTTTTGAAATGACGTAACTGCAAATCGTCACAATGGACGCATTTCTATCGGAAACGTTTACATTTATCTTGTGGCAGTTACAGTCGCGTGATGAGCCTTGCGGGTGCACCACCCTGTACGTAATTTAAGCATCTAAGTTGTTGCAGTCGTCAAGTAAGGAGCACAGCAAGTCGAGTTTTAATTTTTGAAAACTCAATTTTTGGCCGCTTTTGCTGCCTTGTAGTTGACGTAGGACCTTATTATTTGGCACAAACCGAGCTCTGGCTGCCACATTACACAAAAAAAAGCCTGAAGTGGTAATGTGTAGAAAAAACCGCAGAAAATCTTGCGTTTAATACATTTGTTTTCGAAATGACGTAATTGCAAATCGTCACAATGGACGCATTTCTCTCGGAAACGTTTACATTTATCTTCTGGCAGTTAAAGTCGCGTGATGAGCCTTGCGGGTGCACCACTCTGTACGTGATTTAAGCATCTAAGTTGTTGCAGTCGACAAGTAAGGAGCACAGAAAGTCAAGTTTTAGTTTTAGAAAACTCAATTTTTGGCCGCTTTTGTGCCTTGTAGTTGACCTAGGAACTTAAGATTTGGCACGAACCGAGCTCTGGCTGCCACATTACACAAGAAAAAGCCAGAAGTGGTAATGTGTAGAAAAAACCGCAAAAAATCTTACGTTTAATACATTTGTTTTCGAAATGACGTAACTACAAATCGTCACAATGGACGCATTTCTCTCGGAAACGCTTACATTTATCTTCTGGTAGTTAAAGTCGCGTGATGAGCTTTGCGGGTGCACCACTCTGTACGTAATTTTAGCATCTAAGTTGTTGCAGTCGACAAGTAAGGAGCAAAGCAAGTCGAGTTTTAGTTTTTGAAAACTCAATTTTTGGCCGATTTTGCTGCCTTGTAGTTGACCTAGGACCTTAAGATTTGGCACGAACCGAGCTCTGGCAGCCACATTACACAAGAAAAAGCCAGAAGTGGTAATGTGTAGAAAAAACCGCAGAAAATCTTACGTTTAAGACATTTGTTTTCGAAATGACGTAACTGCAAATCGTCACAATGGACGCATTTCTATCGGAAACATTTACATTTATCTTCTGGCAGTTAAAGTCGTGTGATGGGCCTTGCGAGTGCACCACTCTGTACGTAATTTAAGCATCTAAGTTGTTGCAGTCCACAAGTAAGGAGCACAGCAAGTCAAGTTTTAGTTTTCGAAAACTCAATTTTTGGCCGCTTTTGCTGCCTTGTAGTTGACCTAGGACCTTAAGATTTGGCACGAACCGAGCTCTGGCAGCCACGTTACACAAGGAAAGCCAGAAGTGATAATGTGTAGAAAAAACCGCAGAAAATCTTACGTTTAATACATTTGTTTTCGAAATGACGTAACTGCAAATCGTCACAATGGACGCATTTCTATCGGAAACATTTACATTTATCTTCTGGCAGTTAAAGTCGTGTGATGGGCCTTGCGAGTGCACCACTCTGTACGTAATTTAAGCATCTAAGTTGTTGCAGTCGACAAGTAAGGAGGACAGCAAGTCAAGTTTTAGTTTTTGAAAACTCAATTGTTGGCCGCTTTTGCTGCCTTGTAGTTGACCTAGGACCTTAAGGTTTGGCGCGAACCGAGCTCTGGCAGCCACATTACACAAGAAAAAGACAGAAGTGGTATTGTGTAGAAAAAACCGCAGAAAATCTTACGTGTAATACATTTGTTTTTGAAATGACGTAACTGCAAATCGTCACAATGGACGCATTTCTATCGGAAACGTTTACATTTATCTTCTGGCAGTTAAAGTCGCGTCATGAGCCTTGCGGGTGCATTACCCTGTACTTAATTTAAGCATCTAAGTTGTTGCAGTCGTCAAGTAAGGAGCACAGCAAGTCAAGTTTTAGTTTTTGAAACTCAATTTTTGGCCGCTTTTGCTGCCTTGTAGTTGACCTAGGACCTTAACATTTGGCACGAACCGAGCTCTGGCAGCCACATTACACAAGGAAAGCCAGAAGTGGTAATGTGTAGAAAAAACCGCAGAAAATCTTGCGTTTAGTACATTTGTTTTCGAAATGACGTAACTGCAAATCGTCACAATGGACGCATTTCTATCGGAAACGTTTACATTTATCTTCTGGCAGTTAAAGTGGCGTGTTGAGCCTTGTGGGTGCACCACCCTGTATGTAATTTAAGCATCTAAGTTGTTGCAGTCGACAAGTAAGGAGCACAGCAAGTCAAGTTTTAGTTTTTGAAAACTCAATTGTTGGCCGCTTTTGCTGCCTTGTAGTTGACCTAGGACCTTAAGATTTGGCACGAACCGAGCTCTGGCAGCCACATTACACAAGAAAAAGCCAGAAGTGGTAATGTGTAGGAAAAACCGCAGAAAATCTTACGTTTAATACATTTGTTTTCGAAATGACGTAACTACAAATCGTCACAATGGACGCATTTCTCTCGGAAACGCTTACATTTATCTTCTGGTAGTTAAAGTCGCGTGATGAGCTTTGCGGGTGCACCACTCTGTACGTAATTTTAGCATCTAAGTTGTTGCAGTCGACAAGTAAGGAGCAAAGCAAATCGAGTTTTAGTTTTTGAAAACTCAATTTTTGGCCGATTTTGCTGCCTTGTAGTTGACCTAGGACCTTAAGATTTGGCACGAACCGAGCTCTGGCAGCCACATTACACAAGAAAAAGCCAGAAGTGGTAATGTGTAGAAAAAACCGCAGAAAATCTTACGTTTAAGACATTTGTTTTCGAAATGACGTAACTGCAAATCGTCACAATGGACGCATTTCTATCGGAAACATTTACATTTATCTTCTGGCAGTTAAATTCGCGTGATGAGCCTTGCGGGTGCACCACCCTGTACGTAATTTAAGCATCTAAGTTGTTGCAGTCCACAAGTAAGGAGCACAGCAAGTCAAGTTTTAGTTTTCGAAAACTCAATTTTTGGCCGCTTTTGCTGCCTTGTAGTTGACCTAGGACCTTAAGATTTGGCACGAACCGAGCTCTGGCAGCCACGTTACACAAGGAAAGCCAGAAGTGATAATGTGTAGAAAAAACCGCAGAAAATCTTACGTTTAATACATTTGTTTTCGAAATGACGTAACTGCAAATCGTCACAATGGACGCATTTCTATCGGAAACATTTACATTTATCTTCTGGCAGTTAAAGTCGTGTGATGGGCCTTGCGAGTGCACCACTCTGTACGTAATTTAAGCATCTAAGTTGTTGCAGTCGACAAGTAAGGAGAACAGCAAGTCAAGGTTTAGTTTTTGAAAACTCAATTGTTGGCCGCTTTTGCTGCCTTGTAGTTGACCTAGGACCTTAAGGTTTGGCGCGAACCGAGATCTGGCAGCCACATTACACAAGAAAAAGACAGAAGTGGTATTGTGTAGAAAAAACCGCAGAAAATCTTACGTGTAATACATTTGTTTTTGAAATGACGTAACTGCAAATCGTCACAATGGACGCATTTCTATCGGAAACGTTTACATTTATCTTCTGGCAGTTAAAGTCGCGTCATGAGCCTTGCGGGTGCATTACCCTGTACTTAATTTAAGCATCTAAGTTGTTGCAGTCGTCAAGTAAGGAGCACAGCAAGTCAAGTTTTAGTTTTTGAAACTCAATTTTTGGCCGCTTTTGCTGCCTTGTAGTTGACCTAGGACCTTAACATTTGGCACGAACCGAGCTCTGGCAGCCACATTACACAAGGAAAGCCAGAAGTGGTAATGTGTAGAAAAAACCGCAGAAAATCTTGCGTTTAGTACATTTGTTTTCGAAATGACGTAACTGCAAATCGTCACAATGGACGCATTTCTATCGGAAACGTTTACATTTATCTTCTGGCAGTTAAAGTGGCGTGTTGAGCCTTGTGGGTGCACCACCCTGTATGTAATTTAAGCATCTAAGTTGTTGCAGTCGACAAGTAAGGAGCACAGCAAGTCAAGTTTTAGTTTTTGAAAACTCAATTGTTGGCCGCTTTTGCTGCCTTGTAGTTGACCTAGGACCTTAAGATTTGGCACGAACCGAGCTCTGGCAGCCACATTACACAAGAAAAAGCCAGAAGTGGTAATGTGTAGGAAAAACCGCAGAAAATCTTACGTTTAATACATTTGTTTTCGAAATGACGTAACTGCAAATCGTCACAATGGACGCATTTCTATCGCAAACGTTTACATTTATCTTCTGGCAATTAAAGTCGCGTGATGAGCCTTGCGGGTGCACCACTCTGTATGTAATTGAAGCATCTAAGTTGTTGCAGTCGACAAATAAGGAGCACAGCAAGTCAAGTTTTACTTTTTGAAAAAATTTTTGGCCGCTTTTGCTGCCTTGTAGTTGATCTAGGACCTTCAGATTTGGCACGAACCGAGCTTTGGCAGCCACATTACACAGGAAAAAGCCAGAAGAGGTAATGTGTAGAACAAACCGCAGAAATTCTTACGTTTAATACATTTGTTTTCGAAATGACGTAACAGCAAATCGTCACAATGGACGCATTTCTATCGGAAACGTTTACATTTATCTTCTGGCAGTTAAAGTCGCGTCGTGAGCCTTGCGGGTGCACCACTCTGTACGTAATTTAAGCATCTAAGTTGTTGCAGTCGACAAGTAAGGAGCACACCAAGTCAAGTTTTAGGTTTTGAGAACTCAATTTTTTGCCGCTTTTGCTGCCTTGTAGTTGACCTAGGACCTTAAGATTTGGCACGAACCGAGCTCTAGCAGCCACATTACACAAGAAAAAGCCAGAAGTGGTAATGTGTAGAAAAAATCACAGAAAATCTTACGTTTAATACATTTGTTTTCGAAATGACGTAACTGCAAATCGTCACAATGGACTCATGTCTATCGTAAACATTTACACTTATCTTCTGGCAGTTAAAGTCGTGTGATGAGCCTTGCGGGTGCACCACCCTGTACGTAATTTAAGCATCTAAGTTGTTGCAGTCGACAAGTAAGGAGCACAGCAAGTCAAGTTTTAGTTTTTGAAAACTCAATTTTTGGCCGCATTTGCTGCCTTGTAGTTGACCTAGGACCTTAAGATTTGGCACGAACCGAGCTCTAGCTGCCACATTACACAAGAAAAAGCCAGAAGTGGTAATGTGTAGAAAAAACCGAGAAAATCTTACGTTTAATACATTTGTTTTCGAAATGTCGTAACTACAAATCGTCACAATGGCCGCATTTCTATCGCAAACGTTAACATTTATCTTCTGGCAGTTAAAGGTGCGTGATGAGCCTTTCGGGTGCACCACTCTGTACGAAATTTAAGCATCTAAGTTGTTGCAGTCGACAAATAAGGAGCAGAGCAAGTCACGTTTTAGTTTTTGAAAACTCAATTGTTGGCCGCTTTTGCTGCCTTGTAGTTGACCTAGGACCTTAAGATTTGGCACAAACCGAGCTCTGGCAGCCACATTACACAAGAAAAAGCCAGAAATGGTAATGTGTAGAAAAAACCGCAGAAATTCTTACGTTTAATACATTTGTTTTCGAAATGACGTAACTGCAAATCGTCACAATGGACGCATTTCTATCGGAAACGTTTACATTTATCTTCTGGCAGTTAAAGTCGCGTGATGAGCCTTTCGGGTGCACCACTCTGTACGTAATTTAAGCATCTAAGTTGTTGCAGTCGACAAGTAAGGAGCACAGCTAGTCAAGTTTTAGTTTTTGAAAACTCAATTTTTGTCCGCTTTTGCTGCCTTGTAGTTGACCTAGGACTTTAAGATTTGGCACGAACCGAGCTCTAGCTGCCACATTACACAAGAAAAGGCCAGAAGTGGTAATGTGTAGAAAAAACCGAGAAAATCTTACGTTTAATACATTTGTTTTCGAAATGACGTAACTACAAATCGTCACCGTGGACGCATTTCTATCGCAAACGTTTACATTTATCTTCTGGCAGTTAAAGTAGCGTGATGAGCCTTTCGGGTACACCACTCTGTACGTAATTTAAGCATCTAAGTTGTTGCAGTCGACAAGTAAGGAGCACAGCAAGTCAAGTTTTAGTTTTTGAAGACTCAATTGTTGGCCGCTTTTGCTGCCTTGTTGCTGACCTAGGACCTTAAGGTTTGGCACGAACCGAGCTCTGGCAGCCACATTACGCAAGAAAAAGCCAGAAGTGGTAATGTGTAGAAAAAACCGCAGAAAATCTTACGTTTAATACATTTGTTTTTCAATTGACGTAACTGCAAATCGTCACAATGGACGCATTTCTATCGGAAACGCTTACATTTATCTTCTGGCAGTTACAGTCGTGTGATGAGCCTTGCGGTTGCACCACCCTGTAAGTAATTTATGCATCTAAGTTGTTGCAGTCGACAAGTAAGGAGCACAGCAAGTCAAGTTTTAGTTTTTGAAAACTCAATTTTTGGCCGCTTTTGCTGCCTTGTAGTTGACCTAGGACCTTAAGATTTGGCACGAACCGAGCTCTCGCTGCCACATTACACTAGAAAAAGCCAGAAGTGGTAATGTGTAGAAAAAAACGAGAAAATCGTACGTTTAATACATTTGTTTTCGAAATGACGTAACTAGAAATCGTCACAATGGACGCATTTCTATCGCAAACGTTTACATTTATCTTCTGGCAGTTAAAGTTGCGTGATGAGCTTTGCGGGTGCATTACCCTGTACGTTATTTAAGCATCTAAGTTGTTGCAGTCGTCAAGTAAGGAGCACAGCAAGTCAAGTTTTAGTTTTTGAAAACTCAATTTTTGGCCGCTTTTGCTGCCTTGTAGTTGACCTAGGACCTTAAGATATGGCACGAACCGAGCTCTGGCAGCCACATTACACAAGAAAAAGCCAGAAGTGGTAATGTGTAGAAAAAACCGAGAAAATCTTACGTTTAATACATTTGTTTTCGAAATGACGTAAGTAGAAATCGTCCCAATGGACGCATTTCTATCGCAAACGTTTACATTTATCTTCTGGTAGTTAAAGTTGCGTGATGAGCCTTGCGGGTGCACCAATCTGTACGTAATTTAAGCATCTAAGTTTTTGCAGTCGACAAGTAAGGAGCACAGCAAGTCAAGTTTTAGCTTTTGAAAACTCAATTTTTGGCCGCTTTTGCTACCTTGTAGTTGCCTTAGGACCGTAAGGTTTGGCACGAATTGAGCTCTGGCAGCCACATTACACAAGAAAAAGACAGAAGTGGTAATGTGTAGAAAAAACCGCAGAAAATCTTACGTTTAATACATTTGTTTTTGAAATGACGTAACTGCAAATCGTCACAATGGACGCATTTCTATCGGAAACGTTTACATTTATCTTCTGGCAGTTAAAGTCGCGTCATGAGCCTTGCGGGTGCACCACTCTGTACGAGATTTAAGCATCTAAGTTGTTGCTGTCGACAAATGAGGAGCAGAGCAAGTCAAGTTTTAGTTTTTGAAAACTCAATTTTTGGAGGCTTTTGCTGCCTTGTAGTTGACCTAGGACCTTCAGATTTGGCACAAACCGAGCTCTGGCAGCCACATTACACAAGAAAAAGCCAGAAATGGTAATGTGTAGAAAAAACCGCAGAAATTCTTACGTTTAATACATTTGTTTTCGAAATGACGTAACTGCAAATCGTCACAATGGACGCATTTCTATCGGAAACGTTAACATTTATCTTCTGGCAGTTAAAGTCGCGTCATGAGCCTTGCGGGTGCACCACTCTGTACGTAATTTAAGCATCTAAGTTGTTGCAGTCGACAAGTAAGGAGCACAGCAAGTCAAGTTTTAGTTTTTGAAAACTCAATTTTTGTCCGCTTTTGCTGCCTTGTAGTTGACCTAGGACCTTAAGATTTGGCACGAACCGAGCTCTGGCAGCTACATTACACAAGAAAAAGCCAGAAGTGGTAATATGTAGAAAAAACTGCAGAAAATCTTACGTTTAATACATTTGTTATCGAAATGACGTAACTGCAAATCGTCAAAATGGACGCATTTCTATCGTAAACATTTACATTTATCTTCTGGCAGTTAAAGTCGTGTGATGAGCCTTGCGGGTGCACCACCCTGTACGTAATTTAAGCATCTAAGTTGTTGCAGTCGACAAGTAAGGAGCACAGCAAGTCAAGTTTTAGTTTTTGAAAACTCAATTTTTGGCCGCTTTTGCTGCCTTGTAGTTGACCTAGGACTGTAAGATTTGGCACGAACCGAGCTCTAGCTGCCACATTACACAAGAAAAGGCCAGAAGTGGTAATGTGTAGAAAAAACCGAGAAAATCTTACGTTTAATACATTTGTTTTCGAAATGACGTACCTACAAATCGTCACCGTGGACGCATTTCTATCGCAAACGTTTACATTTATCTTCTGGCAGTTAAAGTTGCGTGATGAGCCTTTCGGGTACACCACTCTGTACGTAATTTAAGCATCTAAGTTGTTGCAGTCGACAAGTAAGGAGCACAGCAAGTCAAGTTTTAGTTTTTGAAAACTCAATTTTTGGCCGCTTTTGCTGCCTTGTAGTTGACCTAGGACCTTAAGATATGGCACGAACCGAGCTCTGGCAGCCACATTACGCAAGAAAAAGCCAGAAGTGGTAATGTGTAGAAAAAACCGAGAAAATCTTACGTTTAATACATTTGTTTTCGAAATGACGTAAGTAGAAATCGTCCCAATGGGCGCATTTCTATCGCAAACGTTTACATTTATCTTCTGGCAGTTAAAGTTGCGTGATGAGCCTTGCGGGTGCACCAATCTGTACGTAATTTAAGCATCTAAGTTTTTGCAGTCGACAAGTAAGGAGCACAGCAAGTCAAGTTTTAGTTTTTGAAAACTCAATTTTTGGCCGCTTTTGCTACCTTGTAGTTGACTTAGGACCGTAAGGTTTGGCACGAACCGAGCTCTGGCAGCCACATTACACAAGAAAAAGCCAGAAATGGTAATGTGTAGAAAAAACCGCAGAAATTCTTACGTTTAATACATTTGTTTTCGAAATGACGTAACTGCAAATCGTCACAATGGACGCATTTCTATCGGAAACGTTTACATTTATCTTCTGGCAGTTAAAGTCGCGTGATGAGCCTTTCGGGTGCACCACTCTGTACGTAATTTAAGCATCTAAGTTGTTGCAGTCGACAAGTAAGGAGCACAGCTAGTCAAGTTTTAGTTTTTGAAAACTCAATTTTTGTCCGCTTTTGCTGCCTTGTAGTTGACCTAGGACTTTAAGATTTGGCACGAACCGAGCTCTAGCTGCCACATTACACAAGAAAAGGCCAGAAGTGGTAATGTGTAGAAAAAACCGAGAAAATCTTACGTTTAATACATTTGTTTTCGAAATGACGTAACTACAAATCGTCACCGTGGACGCATTTCTATCGCAAACGTTTACATTTATCTTCTGGCAGTTAAAGTAGCGTGATGAGCCTTTCGGGTACACCACTCTGTACGTAATTTAAGCATCTAAGTTGTTGCAGTCGACAAGTAAGGAGCACAGCAAGTCAAGTTTTAGTTTTTGAAAACTCAATTTTTGGCCGCTTTTGCTGCCTTGTAGTTGACCTAGGACCTTAAGATTTGGCACGAACCGAGCTCTGGCAGCCACATTACACAAGAAGAAGCCAGAAGTGGTAATGTGTAGAAAAAACCGCAGAAAATCTTACGTTTAATACATTTGTTTTCGAAATGACGTAACTGCAAATCGTCACAATGGACGCATTTCTATCGCAAACGTTTACATTTATCTTCTGGCAGTTAATGTCGCGTGATGAGCCTTGCGTGTGCACCACTCTGTACGTAATTTAAGCATCTAAGTTGTTGCAGTCGACAAATAAGGAGCACAGCAAGTCAAGTTTTAGTTTTTGGAAACTCAATTTTTGGAGGCTTTTGCTGCCTTGTAGTTGACCTAGGACCTTCAGATTTGGCACGAACCGAGCTTTGGCAGCCACATTACACAAGAAAAAGCCAGAAGAGGTAATGTGTAGACAAAACCGCAGAAATTCTTACGTATAATACATTTGTTTTCGAAATGACGTAACTGCAAATCGTCACAATGGACGCATTTCTATCGGAAACGTTTACATTTATCTTCTGGCAGTTAAAGTCGCGTCATGAGCCTTGCGGGTGCACCACTCTGTACGTAATTTAAGCACCTAAGTTGTTGCAGTCGACAAGTAAGGAGCACAGCTAGTCAAGTTTTAGTTTTTGAAAACTCAATTTTTGGCCGCTTTTGCTGCCTTGTAGTTGACCTAGGACCTCAAGATTTGGCACGAACCGAGCTCTGGCAGCTACATTACACAAGAAAAAGCCAGAAGTGGTAATGTGTGGAAAAAACTGCAGAAAATCTTACGTTTAATACATTTGTTTTCGAAACGACGTAACTGCAAATCGTCACAATGGACGCATTTCTATCGTAAACATTTACATTTATCTTCTGGCAGTTAAAGTCGTGTGATGAGCCTTGCGGGTGCACCACCCTGTACGTAATTTAAGCATCTAAGTTGTTGCAGTCGACAAGTAAGGAGCACAGCAAGTCAAGTTTTAGTTTTTGAAAACTCAATTTTTGGCTGCTTTTGCTGCCTTGTAGTTGACCTAGGACCTTAAGATTTGGCACGAACCGAGCTCTCGCTGCCACATTACACAAGAAAAAGCCAGAAGTGGTAATGTGTAGAAAAAACCGAGAAAATCGTATGTTTAATACATTTGTTTTCGGAATGACGTAACTAGAAATCGTCACAAGGACGCATTTCTATCGCAAACGTCTACATTTATCTTCTGGCAGTTAAAGTTGCGTGATGAGCCTTGCGGGTGTATTACCCTGTACGTAATTTAAGCATCTAAGTTGTTGCAGTCGACAAGTAAGGAGCACAGCAAGTCAAGATTTAGTTTTTGAAAACTCAATTTTTGGCCGCTTTCTCTGCCTTGTAGTTGACCTAGGACCTTAAGATATGGCACGAACCGAGCTCTGGCAGCCACATTACACAAGAAAAAGCCAGAAGTGGTAATGTGTAGACAAAACCGAGAATAACTTACGTTAATACATTTGTTTTCGAAATGACGTAAGTAGAAATCGTCACAATGGACGCATTTCTATCGCAAACGTTTACATTTATCTTCTGGCAGTTAAAGTTGCGTGATGAGCCTTTCGGGTACACCACTCTGTACGTAATTTAAGCATCTAAGTTGTTGCAGTCGACAAGTAAGGAGGACAGCAAGTCAAGTTTTAGTTTTTGAAGACTCAATTGTTGGCCGCTTTTGCTGCCTTGTTGCTGACCTAGGACCTTAAGGTTTGGCACGAACCGAGCTCTGGCAGCCACATTACGCAAGAAAAAGCCAGAAGTGGTAATGTGTAGAAAAAACCGCAGAAAATCTTACGTTTAATACATTTGTTTTTCAATTGACGTAACTGCAAATCGTCACAATGGACGCATTTCTATCGGAAACGCTTACATTTATCTTCTGGCAGTTACAGTCGTGTGATGAGCCTTGCGGTTGCACCACCCTGTAAGTAATTTATGCATCTAAGTTGTTGCAGTCGACAAGTAAGGAGCACAGCAAGTCAAGTTTTAGTTTTTGAAAACTCAATTTTTGGCCGCTTTTGCTGCCTTGTAGTTGACCTAGGACCTTAAGATTTGGCACGAACCGAGCTCTCGCTGCCACATTACACTAGAAAAAGCCAGAAGTGGTAATGTGTAGAAAAAAACGAGAAAATCGTACGTTTAATACATTTGTTTTCGAAATGACGTAACTAGAAATCGTCACAATGGACGCATTTCTATCGCAAACGTTTACATTTATCTTCTGGCAGTTAAAGTTGCGTGATGAGCCTTGCGGGTGCATTACCCTGTACGTTATTTAAGCATCTAAGTTGTTGCAGTCGTCAAGTAAGGAGCACAGCAAGTCAAGTTTTAGTTTTTGAAAACTCAATTTTTGGCCGCTTTTGCTGCCTTGTAGTTGACCTAGGACCTTAAGATATGGCACGAACCGAGCTCTGGCAGCCACATTACACAAGAAAAAGCCAGAAGTGGTAATGTGTAGAAAAAACCGAGAAAATCTTACGTTTAATACATTTGTTTTCGAAATGACGTAAGTAGAAATCGTCCCAATGGACGCATTTCTATCGCAAACGTTTACATTTATCTTCTGGTAGTTAAAGTTGCGTGATGAGCCTTGCGGGTGCACCAATCTGTACGTAATTTAAGCATCTAAGTTTTTGCAGTCGACAAGTAAGGAGCACAGCAAGTCAAGTTTTAGCTTTTGAAAACTCAATTTTTGGCCGCTTTTGCTACCTTGTAGTTGCCTTAGGACCGTAAGGTTTGGCACGAATTGAGCTCTGGCAGCCACATTACACAAGAAAAAGACAGAAGTGGTAATGTGTAGAAAAAACCGCAGAAAATCTTACGTTTAATACATTTGTTTTTGAAATGACGTAACTGCAAATCGTCACAATGGACGCATTTCTATCGGAAACGTTTACATTTATCTTCTGGCAGTTAAAGTCGCGTCATGAGCCTTGCGGGTGCACCACTCTGTACGAGATTTAAGCATCTAAGTTGTTGCTGTCGACAAATGAGGAGCAGAGCAAGTCAAGTTTTAGTTTTTGAAAACTCAATTTTTGGAGGCTTTTGCTGCCTTGTAGTTGACCTAGGACCTTCAGATTTGGCACAAACCGAGCTCTGGCAGCCACATTACACAAGAAAAAGCCAGAAATGGTAATGTGTAGAAAAAACCGCAGAAATTCTTACGTTTAATACATTTGTTTTCGAAATGACGTAACTGCAAATCGTCACAATGGACGCATTTCTATCGGAAACGTTAACATTTATCTTCTGGCAGTTAAAGTCGCGTCATGAGCCTTGCGGGTGCACCACTCTGTACGTAATTTAAGCATCTAAGTTGTTGCAGTCGACAAGTAAGGAGCACAGCAAGTCAAGTTTTAGTTTTTGAAAACTCAATTTTTGTCCGCTTTTGCTGCCTTGTAGTTGACCTAGGACCTTAAGATTTGGCACGAACCGAGCTCTGGCAGCTACATTACACAAGAAAAAGCCAGAAGTGGTAATATGTAGAAAAAACTGCAGAAAATCTTACGTTTAATACATTTGTTATCGAAATGACGTAACTGCAAATCGTCAAAATGGACGCATTTCTATCGTAAACATTTACATTTATCTTCTGGCAGTTAAAGTCGTGTGATGAGCCTTGCGGGTGCACCACCCTGTACGTAATTTAAGCATCTAAGTTGTTGCAGTCGACAAGTAAGGAGCACAGCAAGTCAAGTTTTAGTTTTTGAAAACTCAATTTTTGGCCGCTTTTGCTGCCTTGTAGTTGACCTAGGACTGTAAGATTTGGCACGAACCGAGCTCTAGCTGCCACATTACACAAGAAAAGGCCAGAAGTGGTAATGTGTAGAAAAAACCGAGAAAATCTTACGTTTAATACATTTGTTTTCGAAATGACGTACCTACAAATCGTCACCGTGGACGCATTTCTATCGCAAACGTTTACATTTATCTTCTGGCAGTTAAAGTTGCGTGATGAGCCTTTCGGGTACACCACTCTGTACGTAATTTAAGCATCTAAGTTGTTGCAGTCGACAAGTAAGGAGCACAGCAAGTCAAGTTTTAGTTTTTGAAAACTCAATTTTTGGCCGCTTTTGCTGCCTTGTAGTTGACCTAGGACCTTAAGATATGGCACGAACCGAGCTCTGGCAGCCACATTACGCAAGAAAAAGCCAGAAGTGGTAATGTGTAGAAAAAACCGAGAAAATCTTACGTTTAATACATTTGTTTTCGAAATGACGTAAGTAGAAATCGTCCCAATGGGCGCATTTCTATCGCAAACGTTTACATTTATCTTCTGGCAGTTAAAGTTGCGTGATGAGCCTTGCGGGTGCACCAATCTGTACGTAATTTAAGCATCTAAGTTTTTGCAGTCGACAAGTAAGGAGCACAGCAAGTCAAGTTTTAGTTTTTGAAAACTCAATTTTTGGCCGCTTTTGCTACCTTGTAGTTGACTTAGGACCGTAAGGTTTGGCACGAACCGAGCTCTGGCAGCCACATTACACAAGAAAAAGACAGAAGTGGTAATGTGTAGAAAAAACCGCAGAAAATCTTACGTTTAATACATTTGTTTTTGAAATGACGTAACTGCAAATCGTCACAATGGACGCATTTCTATCGGAAACGTTTACATTTATCTTATGGCAGTTAAAGTCGCGTCATGAGCCTTGCGGGTGTATTACCCTGTACGTAATTTAAGCATCTAAGTTGTTGCAGTCGACAAGTAAGGAGCACAGCAAGTCAAGTTATAGTTTTTGAAAACTCAATTTTTGGCCGCTTTTGCTACCTTGTAGTTGACCTAGGACCGTAAGGTTTGGCACGAACCGAGCTCTGGCAGCCACATTACGCAAGAAAAAGACAGAAGTGGTAATGTAAAGAAAAAACCGCAGAAAATCTTACGTTTAATACATATGTTTTTGAAATGACGTAACTGCAAATCGTCACAATGGACGCATTTCTATCGGAAACGCTTACATTTATCTTCTGGCAGTTAAAGTCGCGTCATGAGCCTTGCGGGTGCATTACCCTGTACGTAATTTAAGCATCCAAGTTGTTGCAGTCGACAAGTAAGGAGCACAGCATGTCAAGTTTTAGTTTTTGAAAACTCTATTTTTGGCCGCTTTTGCTGCCTTGTATTTGACCTAGGACCTTAAGATTTGGCACGAACCGAGCTCTGGCAGCCACATTACACAAGAAAAAGCCAGAAGTGGTAATGTGTAGGAAAAACCGCAGAAAATCTTACGTTTAATACATTTGTTTTCGAAATGACGTAACTGCAAATCGTCGCAATGGACGCATTTCTATCGGAAACGTTTACATTTATCTTCTGGCAGTTAAATTCGCGTCATGAGCCTTAGGGTGCACCACTCTGGTCGTAATTTAAGCATCTAAGTTGTTGCAGTCGACAAATAAGGAGCAGAGCAAGTCAAGTTTTAGTTTTCGAAAACTCAATTTTTGGCAGCTTTTCCTGCCTTGTAGTTGACCTAGGTCCCTGAGATTTGGCACGAACCGAGCTCTGGCAGCCACATTACACAAGAAAAAGCCAGAAGTGGTAATGTGTAGAAAAACCCGAGAAAATCTTACGTATAATACAATTGTTTTCGAAATGACGTAACTACAAATCGTCACAATGGACGCATTTCTATCGCAAACGTTTACATTTATCTTCTGGCAGTTAAAGTTGCGTGATGAGCCTTTCGGGTGCACCACTCTGTACGAAATTAAAGCATCTAAGTTGTTGCAGTCGACAAGTAAGGAGCACAGCAAGTCAATTTTTAGTTTTTGAAAACTCAATTTTTGGCCGCTTTTGCTGCCTTGTAGTTGACCTAGGACCATAAGATTTGGCACTAACGGAGCTCTGGCAGCCACATTACACAAGAAAAAGCCAGAAGTGGTAATGTGTGGAAAAAAATGCAGAAAATCTTACGTTTAATACATTTGTTTTCGAAATGACGTAACTGCAAATCGTCACAATGGACGCATTTCTATCGGAAACGTTAACATTTATCTTCTGGCAGTTAAAGTCGCGTCATGAGCCTTGCGGGTGCACCACTCTGTACGTAATTTAAGCATCTAAGTTGTTGCAGTCGACAAGTAAGGAGCACAGCAAGTCAAGTTTTAGTTTTTGAAAACTCAATTTTTGTCCGCTTTTGCTGCCTTGTAGTTGACCTAGGACCTTAAGATTTGGCACGAACCGAGCTCTGGCAGCTACATTACACAAGAAAAAGCCAGAAGTGGTAATATGTAGAAAAAACTGCAGAAAATCTTACGTTTAATACATTTGTTATCGAAATGACGTAACTGCAAATCGTCAAAATGGACGCATTTCTATCGTAAACATTTACATTTACCTTCTGGCAGTTAAAGTCGTGTGATGAGCCTTGCGGGTGCACCACCCTGTACGTAATTTAAGCATCTAAGTTGTTGCAGTCGACAAGTAAGGAGCACAGCAAGTCAAGTTTTAGTTTTTGAAAACTCAATTTTTGGCCGCTTTTGCTGCCTTGTAGTTGACCTAGGACCTTAAGATATGCCACGAACCGAGCTCTGGCAGCCACATTACGCAAGAAAAAGCCAGAAGTGGTAATGTGTAGAAAAAACCGAGAAAATCTTACGTTTAATACATTTGTTTTCGAAATGACGTAACTACAAATCGTCACCGTGGACGCATTTCTATCGCAAACGTTTACATTTATCTTCTGGCAGTTAAAGTTGCGTGATGAGCCTTTCGGGTACACCACTCTGTACGTAATTTAAGCATCTAAGTTGTTGCAGTCGACAAGTAAGGAGCACAGCAAGTCAAGTTTTAGTTTTTGAAAACTCAATTTTTTGCCGCTTTTGCTGCCTTGTAGTTGACCTAGGACCTTAAGATATGCCACGAACCGAGCTCTGGCAGCCACATTACGCAAGAAAAAGCCAGAAGTGGTAATGTGTAGAAAAAACCGAGAAAATCTTACGTTTAATACATTTGTTTTCGAAATGACGTAAGTAGAAATCGTCCCAATGGGCGCATTTCTATCGCAAACGTTTACATTTATCTTCTGGCAGTTAAAGTTGCGTGATGAGCCTTGCGGGTGCACCAATCTGTACGTAATTTAAGCATCTAAGTTTTTGCAGTCGACAAGTAAGGAGCACAGCAAGTCAAGTTTTAGTTTTTGAAAACTCAATTTTTGGCCGCTTTTGCTACCTTGTAGTTGACTTAGGACCGTAAGGTTTGGCACGAACCGAGCTCTGGCAGCCACATTACACAAGAAAAAGACAGAAGTGGTAATGTGTAGAAAAAACCGCAGAAAATCTTACGTTTAATACATTTGTTTTTGAAATGACGTAACTGCAAATCGTCACAATGGACGCATTTCTATCGGAAACGTTTACATTTATCTTCTGGCAGTTAAAGTCGCGTCATGAGCCTTGCGGGTGCACCACTCTGTACGAAATTTAAGCATCTAAGTTGTTGCTGTCGACAAATGAGGAGCAGAGCAAGTCAAGTTTTAGTTTTTGAAAACTCAATTTTTGGCCGCTTTTGCTGCCTCGTAGTTGGCCTAGGGCCTTAAGATTTGGCACGAACCGAGCTCTGGCAGCCACATTACACAAGAAAAAGCCAGAAGTGGTAATGTGTAGAAAAAAACCGCAGGAAATCTTACGTTTAATACATTTGTTTTCGAAATGACGTAACTGCAAATCGTCACAATGGATGCATTTCTATCGGAAACGTTTACATTTATCTTCTGGCAGTTAAAGTCGCGTCATGAGCCTTGCGGGTGTATTACCCTGTACGTAATTTAAGCATCTAAGTTGTTGCAGTCGACAAGTAAGGAGCACAGCAAGTCAAGTTATAGTTTTTGAAAACTCAATTTTTGGCCGCTTTTGCTACCTTGTAGTTGACCTAGGACCGTAAGGTTTGGCACGAACCGAGCTCTGGCAGCCACATTACGCAAGAAAAAGACAGAAGTGGTAATGTGTAGGAAAAACCGCAGAAAATCTTACGTTTAATACATTTGTTTTCGAAATGACGTAACTGCAAATCGTCAAAATGGACGCATTTCTATCGTAAACATTTACATTTACCTTCTGGCAGTTAAAGTCGTGTGATGAGCCTTGCGGGTGCACCACCCTGTACGTAATTTAAGCATCTAAGTTGTTGCAGTCGACAAGTAAGGAGCACAGCAAGTCAAGTTTTAGTTTTTGAAAACTCAATTTTTGGCCGCTTTTGCTGCCTTGTAGTTGACCTAGGACCTTAAGATATGCCACGAACCGAGCTCTGGCAGCCACATTACGCAAGAAAAAGCCAGAAGTGGTAATGTGTAGAAAAAACCGAGAAAATCTTACGTTTAATACATTTGTTTTCGAAATGACGTAACTACAAATCGTCACCGTGGACGCATTTCTATCGCAAACGTTTACATTTATCTTCTGGCAGTTAAAGTTGCGTGATGAGCCTTTCGGGTACACCACTCTGTACGTAATTTAAGCATCTAAGTTGTTGCAGTCGACAAGTAAGGAGCACAGCAAGTCAAGTTTTAGTTTTTGAAAACTCAATTTTTGGCCGCTTTTGCTGCCTTGTAGTTGACCTAGGACCTTAAGATATGCCACGAACCGAGCTCTGGCAGCCACATTACGCAAGAAAAAGCCAGAAGTGGTAATGTGTAGAAAAAACCGAGAAAATCTTACGTTTAATACATTTGTTTTCGAAATGACGTAAGTAGAAATCGTCCCAATGGGCGCATTTCTATCGCAAACGTTTACATTTATCTTCTGGCAGTTAAAGTTGCGTGATGAGCCTTGCGGGTGCACCAATCTGTACGTAATTTAAGCATCTAAGTTTTTGCAGTCGACAAGTAAGGAGCACAGCAAGTCAAGTTTTAGTTTTTGAAAACTCAATTTTTGGCCGCTTTTGCTACCTTGTAGTTGACTTAGGACCGTAAGGTTTGGCACGAACCGAGCTCTGGCAGCCACATTACACAAGAAAAAGACAGAAGTGGTAATGTGTAGAAAAAACCGCAGAAAATCTTACGTTTAATACATTTGTTTTTGAAATGACGTAACTGCAAATCGTCACAATGGACGCATTTCTATCGGAAACGTTTACATTTATCTTCTGGCAGTTAAAGTCGCGTCATGAGCCTTGCGGGTGCACCACTCTGTACGAAATTTAAGCATCTAAGTTGTTGCTGTCGACAAATGAGGAGCAGAGCAAGTCAAGTTTTAGTTTTTGAAAACTCAATTTTTGGCCGCTTTTGCTGCCTCGTAGTTGGCCTAGGGCCTTAAGATTTGGCACGAACCGAGCTCTGGCAGCCACATTACACAAGAAAAAGCCAGAAGTGGTAATGTGTAGAAAAAAACCGCAGGAAATCTTACGTTTAATACATTTGTTTTCGAAATGACGTAACTGCAAATCGTCACAATGGATGCATTTCTATCGGAAACGTTTACATTTATCTTCTGGCAGTTAAAGTCGCGTCATGAGCCTTGCGGGTGTATTACCCTGTACGTAATTTAAGCATCTAAGTTGTTGCAGTCGACAAGTAAGGAGCACAGCAAGTCAAGTTATAGTTTTTGAAAACTCAATTTTTGGCCGCTTTTGCTACCTTGTAGTTGACCTAGGACCGTAAGGTTTGGCACGAACCGAGCTCTGGCAGCCACATTACGCAAGAAAAAGACAGAAGTGGTAATGTGTAGGAAAAACCGCAGAAAATCTTACGTTTAATACATTTGTTTTCGAAATGACGTAACTGCAAATCGTCGCAATGGACGCATTTCTATCGGAAACGTTTACATTTATCTTCTGGCAGTTAAATTCGCGTCATGAGCCTTAGGGTGCACCACTCTGTACGTAATTTAAGCATCTAAGTTGTTGCAGTCGACAAATAAGGAGCAGAGCAAGTCAAGTTTTAGTTTTCGAAAACTCAATTTTTGGCAGCTTTTCCTGCCTTGTAGTTGACCTAGGTCCCTAAGATTTGGCACGAACCGAGCTCTGGCAGCCACATTACACAAGAAAAAGCCAGAAGTGGTAATGTGTAGAAAAACCCGAGAAAATCTTACGTATAATACAATTGTTTTCGAAATGACGTAACTACAAAGCGTCACAATGGACGCATTTCTATCGCAAACGTTTACATTTATCTTCTGGCAGTTAAAGTTGCGTGATGAGCCTTTCGGGTGCACCACTCTGTACGAAATTAAAGCATCTAAGTTGTTGCAGTCGACAAGTAAGGAGCACAGCAAGTCAATTTTTAGTTTTTGAAAACTCAATTTTTGGCCGCTTTTGCTGCCTTGTAGTTGACCTAGGACCATAAGATTTGGCACTAACGGAGCTCTGGCAGCCACATTACACAAGAAAAAGCCAGAAGTGGTAATGTGTGGAAAAAACTGCAGAAAATCTTACGTTTAATACATTTGTTTTCGAAATGACGTAACTGCAAATCGTCACAATGGACGCATTTCTATCGGAAACGTTTACATTTATCTTCTGGCAGTTAAAGTGGCGTGATGAGCCTTGCGGGTGCACCACTCTGTACGTAATTTAAGCATCAAAGTTGTTGCAGTCGACAAGTAAGGAGCACAGCAAGTCAAGTTGTAGTTTTTGAAAACTCAATTTTTGGCCGCTTTTGCTGCCTTGTAGTTGACCTAGGGCCTTACGTTTTGGCACGAACTGAGCTCTGGTAGCCACATTACACATGAAAAAGCCAGAAGTGGTAATGTGTAGAAAAAAACCGCAGAAAATCATACGTTTAATACATTTGTTTTCGAAATGACGTAACTGCAAATCGTCACAATGTACGCATTTCTATCGGAAACGTTAACATTTATCTTCTGGCAGTTAAAGTCGCGTGATGAGCCTTGCGGGTGCACCACCCTGTACGTAATTTAAGCATCTAAGTTCTTGCAGTCGACAAGTAAGGAGCACAGCAAGTCAAACTTTAGTTTTTGAAAACTCAATTTTTGGCCGCTTTTGCTGCGTTGTAGTTGACCTAGGACCTTAATATTTGGCACGAACCGAGCTCTAGCTGCCACATTACACAAGAAAAGGCCAGAAGTGGTAATGTGTAGAAAAAACCGAGAAAATCTTACGTTTAATACATTTGTTTTCGAAATGACGTAACTACAAATCGTCACCGTGGACGCATTTCTATCGCAAACGTTTACATTTATCTTCTGGCAGTTAAAGTTGCGTGATGAGCCTTTCGGGTACCTTACTCTGTACGTAATTTAAGCATCTAAGTTGTTGCAGTCGACAAGTAAGGAGCACAGCAAGTCAAATTTTAGTTTTTGAAAACTCAATTTTTGGCCGCTTTTGCTGCCTTGTAGTTGACCTAGGACCTTAAGATTTGGCACGAACCGATCTCTGGCAGCCACATTACACAAGAAGAAGCCAGAAGTGGTAATGTGTAGAAAAAACCGAGTAAATCGTACGTTAAATAAATTTGTTTTCGAAATGACGTAACTGCAAATCGTCACAATGGACGCATTTCTATCGGAAACGTTTACATTTATCTGTTGGCAGTTAAAGTTGCGTGATGAGCCTTGCGGGTGCATTACCCTGTACGTAATTTAAGCATCTAAGTTGTTGCAGTCGACAAGTAAGGAGCACAGCAAGTCAAGTTTTAGTTTTTGAAAACTCAATTTTTGGCCGCTTTTGCTGCCTTGTAGTTGACCTAGGACCTTAAGATTTGGCACGAACCGAGCTCTGGCAGCTACATTACACAAGAAAAAGCCAGAAGTGGTAATGTGTAGAAAAAACTGCAGAAAAACTTACGTTTAATACATTTGTTTTCGAAATGACGTAACTGCAAATCGTCACAATGGACGCATTTCTATCGTAAACATTTACATTTATCTTCTGGCAGTTAAAGTCGTGTGATGAGCCTTGCGGGTGCACCACCCTGTACGTAATTTAAGCATCTAAGTTGTTGCAGTCGACAAGTAAGGAGCACAGCAAGTCAAGTTTTAGTTTTTGAAAATTCAATTTTTGGCCGCTTTTGCTGCCTTGTAGTTGACCTAGGACCTTAAGATTTGGCACGACCCGAGCTCTAGCTGCCACATTACACAAGAAAAAGCCAGAAGTGGTAATGTGTAGAAAAAACCGAGAAAACCTTACGTTTAATACATTTGTTTTCGAAATGACGTAACTACAAATCATCACCGTGGACGCATTTCTATCGCAAACGTTTACATTTATCTTCTGGCAGTTAAAGTTGCGTGACGAGCCTTTCGGGTACACCACTCTGTACGTAATTTAAGCATCTAAGTTGTTGCAGTCGACAAGTAAGGAGCACAGCAAGTCAAGTTTTAGTTTTTGAAAACTCAATTTTTGGCCGCTTTTGCTGCCTTGTAGTTGACCTAGGACCTTAAGATTTGGCACGAACCGAGCTCTGGCAGCCACATTACACAAGAAGAAGCCAGAAGTGGTAATGTGTAGAAAAAACCGAGTAAATCGTACGTTTAATACATTTGTTTTCGAAATGACGTAACTGCAAATCGTCACAATGGACGCATTTCTATCGGAAACGTTTACATTCATCTGCTGGCAGTTATAGTTGCGTGATGAGCCTTTCGGGTACACCACTCTGTACGTAATTTAATCATCTAAGTTGTTGCAGTCGACAAGTAAGGAGCAGAGCAAGTCACGTTTTAGTTTTTGAAAACTCAATTGTTGGCCGCGTTTGCTGCCTTGTAGTTGACCTAGGACCTTAAGATTTGGCACAAACCGAGCTCTGGCAGCCACATTACACAAGAAAAAGCCAGAAGTGGTAATGTGTAGGAAAAACCGCAGGAAATCTTACGTTTAATACATTTGTTTTCGAAATGACGTAAATGCAAATCGTCACAATGGACGCATTTCTATCGCAAACGTTTACATTTATATTCTGGCAGTTAAAGTCGCGTGATGAGCCTTGCGGGTGCACCACTCTGTACGTAATTTAAGAATCTAAGTTGTTGCAGTCGACAAATAAAGAAGCACAGCAAGTCAAGTTTTAGTTTTTGAAAACTCAATTTTTGGTGGCTTTTGCTGCCTTGTAGTTGACCTAGGACCTTCAGATTTGGCACAAACCGAGCTCTGGCAGCCACATTACACAAGAAAAAGCCAGAAGAGGTAATGTGTAGAAAAAACCGCAGAAAATCTTACGTTTAATACATTTGTTTTCGAAATGACGTAACTGCAAATCGTCACAATGGACGCATTTCTATCGGAAACGTTTACATTTATCTTCTGGCAGTTAAAGTCGCGTCATGAGCCTTGCGGGTGCACCACTCTGTACGTAATTTAAGCATCTAAGTTGTTGCAGTCAACAAGTAAGGAGCACAGCAAGTCAAGTTTTAGTTTTTGAAAACTCAATTTTTGGCCGCTTTTGCTGCCTTGTAGTTGACCTAGGACGTTAAGATTTGGCACGAACAGAGCTCTGGCAGCCACATTACACAAGAAAATGCCAGAAGTGGTAATGTGTAGAAAAAACTGCAGAAAATCTTACGTTTAATACATTTGTTTTCGAAATGACGTAACTGCAAATCGTCAAAATGGACGCATTTCTATCGTAAACATTTACATTTATCTTCTGGCAGTTAAAGTCGTGTGATGAGCCTTGCGGGTGCACCACCCTGTACCTAATTTAAGCATCTAAGTTGTTGCAGTCGACAAGTAAGGAGCACAGCAAGCCAAACTTTAGTTTTTGAAAACTCAATTTTTGGCCGCTTTTGCTGCCTTGTAGTTGACCTAGGACCTTAAGATTTGGCACGAACCTAGCTCTAGCTGCCACATTACACAAGAAAAGGCCAGAAGTGGTAATGTGTAGAAAAAACCGAGAAAATCTTACGTTTAATACATTTGTTTTCGAAATGACGTAACTACAAATCGTCACCGTGGACGCATTTCTATCGCAAACGTTTACATTTATCTTCTGGCAGTTAAAGTTGCGTGATGAGCCTTCCGGGTACACCACTCTGTACGTAATTTAAGCATCTAAGTTGTTGCAGTCGACAAGTAAGGAGCACAGCATGTCAAGTTTTAGTTTTTGAAAACCCAATTTTTGGCCGCTTTTGCTGCCTTGTAGTTGACCTAGGACCTTAAGATTTGGCACGAACCGAGCTCTGGCAGCCACATTACACAAGAAGAAGCCAGAAGTGGTAATGTGTAGAAAAAACCGCAGAAAATCTTACGTTTAATACATTTGTTTTCGAAATGACGTAACTGCAAATCATCACAATGGACGCATTTCTATCGCAAACGTTTACATTTATCTTCTGGCAGTTAAAGTCGCGTGATGAGCCTTGCGGGTGCACCACTCTGTACGTAATTTAAGCATCTAAGTTGTTGCAGTCGACAAATAAGGAGCACAGCAAGTCATGTTTTAGTTTTTGAAAACTCAATTTTTGGAGGCTTTTGCAGCCTTGTAGTTGACCTAGGACCTTCAGATTTGGCACGAACCGAGCTTTGGCAGCCACATTACACAAGAAAAAGCCAGAAGAGGTAATGTGTAGAAAAAACCGCAGAAAATCTTACGTGTAATACATTATTTTTCGAAATGACGTAACTGCAAATCGTCACAATGGACGCATTTCTATCGAAAACGTTTACATTTATCTTCTGGCAGTTAAAGTCGCGTCATGAGCCTTGCGGGTGCACCACTCTGTACGTAATTTAAGCATCTAAGTTGTTGCAGTCGACAAGTAAGGAGCACAGCTAGTCAAGTTTTAGTTTTTGAAAACTCAATTTTTGGCCGCTTTTGCTGCCTTGTAGTTGACCTAGGACCTTAAGATTTGGCACGAACCGAGCTCTGGCAGCTACATTACACAAGAAAAAGCCACAAGTGGTAATGTGTAGAAAAAACTGCAGAAAATCTTACATTTAATACATTTGTTTTAGAAATGACGTAACTGCAAATCGTCACAATGGACGCATTTCTATCGGAAACATTTACATTTATCTTCTGGCAGTTAAAGTCGTGTGATGAGCCTTGCGGGTGCACCACCCTGTACGTAATTTAAGCATCTAAGTGTTTGCAGTCGACAAGTAAGGAGCACAGCAAGTCAAGTTTTAGTTTTTGAAAACTCAATTTTTGGCCGCTTTTGCTGCCTTGTAGTTGACCTAGGACCTTAAGATTTGGCACGAACCGAGCTCTAGCTGCCACATTACACAAGAAAAAGCCAGAAGTGGTAATGTGTAGAAAAAAACGAGAAAATCTTACGTTTAGTACATTTGTTTTCGAAATGACGTAACTACAGATCGTCACCATGGACGCATTTCTATCGCAAACGTTTACATTTATCTTCTGGCAGTTAAAGTTGCGTGATGAGCCTTTCGGGTACACCACTCTGTACGTAATTTAAGCATCTAAGTTGTTGCAGTCGACAAGTAAGGAGCACAGCAAGTCAAGTTTTAGTTTTTGAAAACTCAAGTTTTGGCCGCTTTTGCTACCTTGTAGTTGACCTAGGACCTTAAGATTTGGCACGAACCGAGCTCTGGCAGCCACATTACACAAGAAGAAGCCAGAAGTGGTAATGTGTAGAAAAAACCGAGTAAATCGTACTTTTAATACATTTGTTTTCGAAATGACGTAACTGCAAATCGTCACAATGGACGCATTTCTATCGGAAACGTTTACATTTATCTGCTGGCAGTTAAAGTTGCGTGATGAGCCTTGTTTAGTTTTTGAAAACTCAATTTTTGGCCGCTTTTACTGCCTTGTAGTTGATCTAGGACCTTAAGATATGGCACGAACCGAGCTCTCGCTGCCACATTACACAAGAAAAAGCCAGAAGTGGTAATGTGTAGAAAAAACCGAGAAAATCTTACGTTTAATACATTCGTTTTCGAAATGACGTAACTGCAAATCGTCACAATGGACGCATTTCTATCGGAAACGTTTACATTTATACTCTGGCAGTTAAAGTCGCGTGTTGAGCCTTGCGGGTGCACCACTCTGTACGTAATTTAAGCATCTAAGTTGTAGCAGTCGACAAGTAAGGAGCACAGCAAGTCAAGTTTTAGTTTTTGAAAACTCAATTTTTGGCTGCTTTTGTTGCCTTTTAGTTGACCTAGGACCTTAAGGTTTGGAACGAACCGAGCTCTGGCAGCCACATTACACAAGAAAAAGCCAGAAGTGGTAATGTGTAGAAAAAACCGCAGAAAATCTTACGGTTATTACATTTGTTTTCGAAATGACGTAACTGCAAATCGTCACAATGGACGCATTTCTATCGGAAACGCTTACATTTATCTTCTGGCTGTTAAAGTCGCGTGATGAGCCTTGCGGGTGCACCACTATGTACGTAATTTAAGCATCTAAGTTGTTGCAGTCGACAAGTAAGGACTACAGTAAGTCAAGTTTTAGTTTTTGAAAACTCAATTGTTGGCCGCTTTTGCTGCCTTGTTGTTGACCTAGAACCTTAAGGTTTGGCACGAACCGAGCTCTGGCAGCCACATTACACAAGAAAATGCCAGAAGTGGTAATCTGTAGAAAAAACCGCAGAAAATCTTATGTTTAATACATTTGTTTTTCAATTGACGTAACTACAAATCTTCACCATGGACGCATTTCTATCGGAAACGCTTACATTTATCTGCTGGCAGTTACAGTCGCGTGATGAGCCTTGCGGTTGCACCACCCTGTACGTAATTTAAGCACCTAAATTGTTGCAGTCGACAAGTAAGGAGCACAGCAAGTCAAGTTTTAGTTTTTGAAAACTCAATTTTTGGCCGCTTTTGCTGCCTTGTAGTTGACCTAGGACCTTAAGATTTGGCACGAACCGAGCTGTCGCTGCCACATTACACAAGAGAAAGCCAGAAGTGGTAATGTGTAGAAAAAACCTAGAAAATCGTACGTTTAATACATTTGTTTTCGAAATGACGTAACTAGAAATCGTCACAATGGACGCATTTCTATCGCAAACGCTTACATTTATCTTCTGGCAGTTAAAGTTGCGTGATGAGCCTTGCGGGTGTATTACCCTGTACGTAATTTAAGCATCTAAGTTGTTGCAGTCGACAAGTAAGGAGCACAGCAAGTCAAGTTTTAGTTTTTGAAAACTCAATTTTTGGCCGCTTTTGCTGCCTTGTTGTTGACCTAGGACCTTAAGGTTTGGCACGAACCGAGCTCTGGCAGCCACATTACACAAGAAAAAGCCAGAAGTGGTAATGTGTAGAAAAAACCGCAGAAAATCCTACGTTTAATACATTTGTTTTCGAAATGACGTAACTGCAAATCGTCACAATGGACGCATTTCTATCGGAAACGTACACATTTATCTTCTGGCAGTTAAAGTCGCGTGATGAGCCTTGCGGGTGCACCACCCTGTACGTAATTTGAGCATCTAAGTTGTTGCAGTCGACAAGTGAGGATCACAGCAAGTCAAGTTTTAGTTATTGAAAACTCAATTTTTGACCGCATTTCCTACCTTGTAGTTGACCTAGGACCTTAAGATTTGGCACGAACCGAGCTCTGGCAGCCACATTAAACAAGAAAAAGCCAGAAGTGGTAATGTGTAGAAAAACCGCTGAAAATCTTACGTTCAATACATTTGTTTTCGAAATGACGTAACTGCAAATCGTCACAATGGACGCATTTCTATCGGAAACGTTTACATTTATACTCTGGCAGTTAAAGTCGCGTGTTGAGCCTTGCGGGTGCACCACTCTGTACGTAATTTAAGCATCTAAGTAGTTGCAGTCGACAAGTAAGGAGCACAGCAAGTCAAGTTTTAGTTTTTGAAAACTCAATTTTTGGCTGCTTTTGTTGCCTTTTAGTTGACCTAGGACCTTAAGGTTTGGAACGAACCGAGCTCTGGCAGCCACATTACACAAGAAAAAGCCAGAAGTGGTAATGTGTAGAAAAAACCGCAGAAAATCTTACGGTTATTACATTTGTTTTCGAAATGACGTAACTGCAAATCGTCACAATGGACGCATTTCTATCGGAAACGCTTACATTTATCTTCTGGCTGTTAAAGTCGCGTGATGAGCCTTGCGGGTGCACCACTATGTACGTAATTTAAGCATCTAAGTTGTTGCAGTCGACAAGTAAGGAGCACAGAAAGTCAAGTTTTAGTTTTTGAAAACTCAATTTTTGGCCGCTTTTGCTGCCTTGTAGTTGACCTAGGACCATAAGATTTGGCACTAACCGAGCTCTGGCAGCCACATTACACAAGAAAAAGCCAGAAGTGGTAATGTGTAGAAAAAACCGCAGAAAATCTAACGTTTAATACATTTGTTTTCGAAATGACGTAACTGCAAATCGTCACAATGGACGCATTTCTATCGGAAACGTTTACATTTATCTTCTGGCAGTTAAAATCGCGTGATGAGCCTTGCGGGTGCACCACTCTGTACGTAATTGAAGCATCTAAGCTGTTGCAGTCGACAAGTAAGGAGCACAGCAAGTCAAGTTTTAGTTTTTGAAAACTCAATTTTTGGCCGATTTTGCTGCCTTGTAGTTGACCTAGGACCTTAAGATTTGGCACGAACGGAGTTTTAGCTGCCACATTGCACAAGAAAAAGCCAGAAGTGGTAATGTGTAGAAAAAACCGCAGAAAATCTACGTTTAATACATTTGTTTTCGAAATGACGTAACTGCAAATCGTCTCAATGGACGCATTTCTATCGGAAACGTTTACATTTATCTTCTGGCAGTTAAAGTCGCGTGATGAGCCTTGCGGGTGCACCACTCTGTACGTAATTTAAGCATCAAAGTTGTTGCAGTTGACAAGTAAGGAGCACAGCAAGTCAAGTTGAGTTTTTGAAACTCAATTTTTGGCCGCTTTTGCTGCCTTGTAGTTGACCTATTACCTTACGTTTTGGCACGAACTGAATTCTGGCAGCCACATTACACAAGAAAAAGCCAGAAGTGGTAATGTGTAGAAATAACCGCAGAAAATCCTACGTTTAATACATCTGTTTTCGAAATGACGTAACTGCAAATCGTCACAATGTACGCATTTCTATCGGAAACGTTAACATTAATCTTCTGGCAGTTTAAGTTGCGTGATGAGCCTTGCGGGTGCACCACCCTGTACGTAATTTAAGCATCTAAGTTGTTGCAGTCGACAAGTAAGGAGCACAGCAAGTCAAGTTTTAGTTTTTGAAAACTCAATTTTTGGCCGCTTTTGCTGCCTTGTAGTTGACCTAGGACCTTAAGATTTGGCACGAACCGAGTTCTGGCAGCCACATTACACAAGAAAAAGCCAGAAGTGATAATGTGTAGAAAAAACCGCAGAAAATCTTACGTTTAATACATTTGTTTTCGAAATGACGTAACTGCAAATCGTCACAATGGACGCATTTCTATCGGAAACGTTTACATTTATCTTCTGGCAGTTAAAATCGCGTGATGAGCCTTGCGGGTGTATTACCCTGTACGTAATTTAAGCATCTAAGTTGTTGCAGTCGACAAGTAAGGAGCACAGCAAGTCAAGTTTTAGTTTTTGAAAACTCAATTTTTGGCCGCTTTTGCTGCCTTGTAGTTGACCTAGGACCCTAAGATTTGGCACGAACCGAGCTCTAGCTGCCACATTAAACAAGAAAAAGCCAGAAGTGGTAATGTGTAGAAAAAACCGAGAAAATCTTACGTTTAATACATTTGTTTTCGAAATGACGTAACTACAAATCGTCACCAAGGACGCATTTCTATCGCAAACGTTTACATTTATCTTCTGGCAGTTAAAGTTGCGTGATGAGCCTTTCGGGTACACCACTCTGTACGTTATTTAAGCATCTAAGTTGTTGCAGTCGACAAGTAAGGAGGACAGCAAGTCAAGTTTTAGTTTTTGATAACTCAATTGTTGGCCGCTATTGCTGCCTTGTTGTTGACCTAGGACCTTAAGGTTTGGCACGAACCGAGCTCTGGCAGCCACATTACACAAGAAAAAGCCAGAAGTGGTAATGTGTAGAAAAAACCGCAGAAAATCCTACGTTTAATACATTTGTTTTCGAAATGACGTAACTGCAAATCGTCACAATGGACGCATTTCTATCGGAAACGTACACATTTATCTTCTGGCAGTTAAAGTCGCGTGATGAGCCTTGCGGGTGCACCACCCTGTACGTAATTTGAGCATCTAAGTTGTTGCAGTCGACAAGTGAAGATCACAGCAAGTCAAGTTTTAGTTATTGAAAACTCAATTTTTGACCGCATTTGCTACCTTGTAGTTGACCTAGGACCTTAAGATTTGGCACGAACCGAGCTCTGGCAGCCACATTAAACAAGAAAAAGCCAGAAGTGGTAATGTGTAGAAAAACCGCTGAAAATCTTACGTTCAATACATTTGTTTTCGAAATGACGTAACTGCAAATCGTCACAATGGACGCATTTCTATCGGAAACGTTTACATTTATACTCTGGCAGTTAATGTCGCGTGTTGAGCCTTGCGGGTGCACCACTCTGTACGTAATTTAAGCATCTAAGTTGTAGCAGTCGACAAGTAAGGAGCACAGCAAGTCAAGTTTTAGTTTTTGAAAACTCAATTTTTGGCTGCTTTTGTTGCCTTTTAGTTGACCTAGGACCTTAAGGTTTGGAACGATCCGAGCTCTGGCAGCCACATTACACAAGAAAAAGCCAGAAGTGGTAATGTGTAGAAAAAACCGCAGAAAATCTTACGGTTATTACATTTGTTTTCGAAATGACGTAACTGCAAATCGTCACAATGGACGCATTTCTATCGGAAACGCTTACATTTATCTTCTGGCTGTTAAAGTCGCGTGATGAGCCTTGCGGGTGCACCACTATGTACGTAATTTAAGCATCTAAGTTGTTGCAGTCGACAAGTAAGGACTACAGCAAGTCAAGTTTTAGTTTTTGAAAACTCAATTGTTGGCCGCTTTTGCTGCCTTGTTGTTGACCTAGAACCTTAAGGTTTGGCACGAACCGAGCTCTGGCAGCCACATTACACAAGAAAATGCCAGAAGTGGTAATCTGTAGAAAAAACCGCAGAAAATCTTATGTTTAATACATTTGTTTTTCAATTGACGTAACTACAAATCTTCACCATGGACGCATTTCTATCGGAAACGCTTACATTTATCTGCTGGCAGTTACAGTCGCGTGATGAGCCTTGCGGTTGCACCACCCTGTACGTAATTTAAGCACCTAAATTGTTGCAGTCGACAAGTAAGGAGCACAGCAAGTCAAGTTTTAGTTTTTGAAAACTCAATTTTTGGCCGCTTTTGCTGCCTTGTAGTTGACCTAGGACCTTAAGATTTGGCACGAAAAGAGCTGTCGCTGCCACATTACACAAGAGAAAGCCAGAAGTGGTAATGTGTAGAAAAAACCGAGAAAATCGTACGTTTAATACATTTGTTTTCGAAATGACGTAACTAGAAATCGTCACAATGGACGCATTTCTATCGCAAACGCTTACATTTATCTTCTGGCAGTTAAAGTTGCGTGATGAGCCTTGCGGGTGTATTACCCTGTACGTAATTTAAGCATCTAAGTTGTTGCAGTCGACAAGTAAGGAGCACAGCAAGTCAAGTTTTAGTTTTTGAAAACTCAATTTTTGGCCGCTTTTGCTGCCTTGTAGTTGACCTAGGACCCTAAGATTTGGCACGAACCGAGCTCTAGCTGCCACATTAAACAAGAAAAAGCCAGAAGTGGTAATGTGTAGAAAAAACCGAGAAAATCTTACGTTTAATACATTTGTTTTCGAAATGACGTAACTACAAATCGTCACCAAGGACGCATTTCTATCGCAAACGTTTACATTTATCTTCTGGCAGTTAAGGTTGCGTGATGAGCCTTTCGGGTACACCACTCTGTACGTTATTTAAGCATCTAAGTTGTTGCAGTCGACAAGTAAGGAGGACAGCAAGTCAAGTTTTAGTTTTTGAAAACTCAATTGTTGGCCGCTATTGCTGCCTTGTTGTTGACCTAGGACCTTAAGGTTTGGCACGAACCGAGCTCTGGCAGCCACATTACACAAGAAAAAGCCAGAAGTGGTAATGTGTAGAAAAAACCGCAGAAAATCCTACGTTTAATACATTTGTTTTCGAAATGACGTAACTGCAAATCGTCACAATGGACGCATTTCTATCGGAAACGTACACATTTATCTTCTGGCAGTTAAAGTCGCGTGATGAGCCTTGCGGGTGCACCACCCTGTACGTAATTTGAGCATCTAAGTTGTTGCAGTCGACAAGTGAGGATCACAGCAAGTCAAGTTTTAGTTATTGAAAACTCAATTTTTGACCGCATTTGCTACCTTGTAGTTGACCTAGGACCTTAAGATTTGGCACGAACCGAGCTCTGGCAGCCACATTAAACAAGAAAAAGCCAGAAGTGGTAATGTGTAGAAAAACCGCTGAAAATCTTACGTTCAATACATTTGTTTTCGAAATGACGTAACTGCAAATCGTCACAATGGACGCATTTCTATCGGAAACGTTTACATTTATAATCTGGCAGTTAAAGTCGCGTGTTGAGCCTTGCGGGTGCACCACTCTGTACGTAATTTAAGCATCTAAGTTGTAGCAGTCGACAAGTAAGGAGCACAGCAAGTCAAGTTTTAGTTTTTGAAAACTCAATTTTTGGCTGCTTTTGTTGCCTTTTAGTTGACCTAGGACCTTAAGGTTTGGAACGAACCGAGCTCTGGCAGCCACATTACACAAGAAAAAGCCAGAAGTGGTAATGTGTAGAAAAAACCGCAGAAAATCTTACGGTTATTACATTTGTTTTCGAAATGACGTAACTGCAAATCGTCACAATGGACGCATTTCTATCGGAAACGCTTACATTTATCTTCTGGCTGTTAAAGTCGCGTGATGAGCCTTGCGGGTGCACCACTATGTACGTAATTTAAGCATCTAAGTTGTTGCAGTCGACAAGTAAGGAGCACAGAAAGTCAAGTTTTAGTTTTTGAAAACTCAATTTTTGGCCGCTTTTGCTGCCTTGTAGTTGACCTAGGACCATAAGATTTGGCACTAACCGAGCTCTGGCAGCCACATTACACAAGAAAAAGCCAGAAGTGGTAATGTGTAGAAAAAACCGCAGAAAATCTAACGTTTAATACATTTGTTTTCGAAATGACGTAACTGCAAATCGTCACAATGGACGCATTTCTATCGGAAACGTTTACATTTATCTTCTGGCAGTTAAAATCGCGTGATGAGCCTTGCGGGTGCACCACTCTGTACGTAATTGAAGCATCTAAGCTGTTGCAGTCGACAAGTAAGGAGCACAGCAAGTCAAGTTTTAGTTTTTGAAAACTCAATTTTTGGCCGATTTTGCTGCCTTGTAGTTGACCTAGGACCTTAAGATTTGGCACGAACGGAGCTCTAGCTGCCACATTGCACAAGAAAAAGCCAGAAGTGGTAATGTGTAGAAAAAACCGCAGAAAATCTACGTTTAATACATTTGTTTTCGAAATGACGTAACTGCAAATCGTCTCAATGGACGCATTTCTATCGGAAACGTTTACATTTATCTTCTGGCAGTTAAAGTCGCGTGATGAGCCTTGCGGGTGCACCACTCTGTACGTAATTTAAGCATCAAAGTTGTTGCAGTTGACAAGTAAGGAGCACAGCAAGTCAAGTTGAGTTTTTGAAACTCAATTTTTGGCCGCTTTTGCTGCCTTGTAGTTGACCTATTACCTTACGTTTTGGCACGAACTGAGCTCTGGCAGCCACATTACACAAGAAAAAGCCAGAAGTGGTAATGTGTAGAAATAACCGCAGAAAATCCTACGTTTAATACATCTGTTTTCGAAATGACGTAACTGCAAATCGTCACAATGTACGCATTTCTATCGGAAACGTTAACATTAATCTTCTGGCAGTTTAAGTCGCGTGATGAGCCTTGCGGGTGCACCACCCTGTACGTAATTTAAGCATCTAAGTTGTTGCAGTCGACAAGTAAGGAGCACAGCAAGTCAAGTTTTAGTTTTTGAAAACTCAATTTTTGGCCGCTTTTGCTGCCTTGTAGTTGACCTAGGACCTTAAGATTTGGCACGAACCGAGTTCTGGCAGCCACATTACACAAGAAAAAGCCAGAAGTGATAATGTGTAGAAAAAACCGCAGAAAATCTTACGTTTAATACATTTGTTTTCGAAATGACGTAACTGCAAATCGTCACAATGGACGCATTTCTATCGGAAACGTTTACATTTATCTTCTGGCAGTTAAAATCGCGTGATGAGCCTTGCGGGTGTATTACCCTGTACGTAATTTAAGCATCTAAGTTGTTGCAGTCGACAAGTAAGGAGCACAGCAAGTCAAGTTTTAGTTTTTGAAAACTCAATTTTTGGCCGCTTTTGCTGCCTTGTAGTTGACCTAGGACCCTAAGATTTGGCACGAACCGAGCTCTAGCTGCCACATTAAACAAGAAAAAGCCAGAAGTGGTAATGTGTAGAAAAAACCGAGAAAATCTTACGTTTAATACATTTGTTTTCGAAATGACGTAACTGCAAATCGTCACAATGGACGCATTTCTATCGGAAACGTACACATTTATCTTCTGGCAGTTAAAGTCGCGTGATGAGCCTTGCGGGTGCACCACCCTGTACGTAATTTGAGCATCTAAGTTGTTGCAGTCGACAAGTGAGGATCACAGCAAGTCAAGTTTTAGTTATCGAAAACTCAATTTTTGACCGCATTTGCTACCTTGTAGTTGACCTAGGACCTTAAGATTTGGCACGAACCGAGCTCTGGCAGCCACATTAAACAAGAAAAAGCCAGAAGTGGTAATGTGTAGAAAAACCGCTGAAAATCTTACGTTCAATACATTTGTTTTCGAAATGACGTAACTGCAAATCGTCACAATGGACGCATTTCTATCGGAAACGTTTACATTTATACTCTGGCAGTTAAAGTCGCGTGTTGAGCCTTGCGGGTGCACCACTCTGTACGTAATTTAAGCATCTAAGTTGTAGCAGTCGACAAGTAAGGAGCACAGCAAGTCAAGTTTTAGTTTTTGAAAACTCAATTTTTGGCTGCTTTTGTTGCCTTTTAGTTGACCTAGGACCTTAAGGTTTGGAACGAACCGAGCTCTGGCAGCCACATTACACAAGAAAAAGCCAGAAGTGGTAATGTGTAGAAAAAACCGCAGAAAATCTTACGGTTATTACATTTGTTTTCGAAATGACGTAACTGCAAATCGTCACAATGGACGCATTTCTATCGGAAACGCTTACATTTATCTTCTGGCTGTTAAAGTCGCGTGATGAGCCTTGCGGGTGCACCACTATGTACGTAATTTAAGCATCTAAGTTGTTGCAGTCGACAAGTAAGGACTACAGCAAGTCAAGTTTTAGTTTTTGAAAACTCAATTGTTGGCCGCTTTTGCTGCCTTGTTGTTGACCTAGAACCTTAAGGTTTGGCACGAACCGAGCTCTGGCAGCCACATTACGCAAGAAAATGCCAGAAGTGGTAATGTGTAGAAAAAACCGAGAAAATCGTACGTTTAATACATTTGTTTTCGAAATGACGTAACTAGAAATCGTCACAATGGACGCATTTCTATCGCAAACGCTTACATTTATCTTCTGGCAGTTAAAGTTGCGTGATGAGCCTTGCGGGTGTATTACCCTGTACGTAATTTAAGCATCTAAGTTGTTGCAGTCGACAAGTAAGGAGCACAGCAAGTCAAGTTTTAGTTTTTGAAAACTCAATTTTTGGCCGCTTTTGCTGCCTTGTAGTTGACCTAGGACCCTAAGATTTGGCACGAACCGAGCTCTAGCTGCCACATTAAACAAGAAAAAGCCAGAAGTGGTAATGTGTAGAAAAAACCGAGAAAATCTTACGTTTAATACATTTGTTTTCGAAATGACGTAACTACAAATCGTCACCAAGGACGCATTTCTATCGCAAACGTTTACATTTATCTTCTGGCAGTTAAAGTTGCGTGATGAGCCTTTCGGGTACACCACTCTGTACGTTATTTAAGCATCTAAGTTGTTGCAGTCGACAAGTAAGGAGGACAGCAAGTCAAGTTTTAGTTTTTGAAAACTCAATTGTTGGCCGCTATTGCTGCCTTGTTGTTGACCTAGGACCTTAAGGTTTGGCACGAACCGAGCTCTGGCAGCCACATTACACAAGAAAAAGCCAGAAGTGGTAATGTGTAGAAAAAACCGCAGAAAATCCTACGTTTAATACATTTGTTTTCGAAATGACGTAACTGCAAATCGTCACAATGGACGCATTTCTATCGGAAACGTACACATTTATCTTCTGGCAGTTAAAGTCGCGTGATGAGCCTTGCGGGTGCACCACCCTGTACGTAATTTGAGCATCTAAGTTGTTGCAGTCGACAAGTGAGGATCACAGCAAGTCAAGTTTTAGTTATTGAAAACTCAATTTTTGACCGCATTTGCTACCTTGTAGTTGACCTAGGACCTTAAGATTTGGCACGAACCGAGCTCTGGCAGCCACATTAAACAAGAAAAAGCCAGAAGTGGTAATGTGTAGAAAAACCGCTGAAAATCTTACGTTCAATACATTTGTTTTCGAAATGACGTAACTGCAAATCGTCACAATGGACGCATTTCTATCGGAAACGTTTACATTTATACTCTGGCAGTTAAAGTCGCGTGTTGAGCCTTGCGGGTGCACCACTCTGTACGTAATTTAAGCATCTAAGTTGTAGCAGTCGACAAGTAAGGAGCACAGCAAGTCAAGTTTTAGTTTTTGAAAACTCAATTTTTGGCTGCTTTTGTTGCCTTTTAGTTGACCTAGGACCTTAAGGTTTGGAACGAACCGAGCTCTGGCAGCCACATTACACAAGAAAAAGCCAGAAGTGGTAATGTGTAGAAAAAACCGCAGAAAATCTTACGGTTATTACATTTGTTTTCGAAATGACGTAACTGCAATTCGTCACAATGGACGCATTTCTATCGGAAACGTTTACATTTATCTTCTGGCAGTTAAAATCGCGTGATGAGCCTTGCGGGTGCACCACTCTGTACGTAATTGAAGCATCTAAGCTGTTGCAGTCGACAAGTAAGGAGCACAGCAAGTCAAGTTTTAGTTTTTGAAAACTCAATTTTTGGCCGCTTTTGCTGCCTTGTAGTTGACCTAGGACCTTAAGATTTGGCACGAACGGAGCTCTAGCTGCCACATTGCACAAGAAAAAGCCAGAAGTGGTAATGTGTAGAAAAAACCGCAGAAAATCTACGTTTAATACATTTGTTTTCGAAATGACGTAACTGCAAATCGTCTCAATGGACGCATTTCTATCGGAAACGTTTACATTTATCTTCTGGCAGTTAAAGTCGCGTGATGAGCCTTGCGGGTGCACCACTCTGTACGTAATTTAAGCATCAAAGTTGTTGCAGTTGACAAGTAAGGAGCACAGCAAGTCAAGTTGAGTTTTTGAAACTCAATTTTTGGCCGCTTTTGCTGCCTTGTAGTTGACCTATTACCTTACGTTTTGGCACGAACTGAGCTCTGGCAGCCACATTACACAAGAAAAAGCCAGAAGTGGTAATGTGTAGAAATAACCGCAGAAAATCCTACGTTTAATACATCTGTTTTCGAAATGACGTAACTGCAAATCGTCACAATGTACGCATTTCTATCGGAAACGTTAACATTAATCTTCTGGCAGTTTAAGTCGCGTGATGAGCCTTGCGGGTGCACCACCCTGTACGTAATTTAAGCATCTAAGTTGTTGCAGTCGACAAGTAAGGAGCACAGCAAGTCAAGTTTTAGTTTTTGAAAACTCAATTTTTGGCCGCTTTTGCTGCCTTGTAGTTGACCTAGGACCTTAAGATTTGGCACGAACCGAGTTCTGGCAGCCACATTACACAAGAAAAAGCCAGAAGTGATAATGTGTAGAAAAAACCGCAGAAAATCTTACGTTTAATACATTTGTTTTCGAAATGACGTAACTGCAAATCGTCACAATGGACGCATTTCTATCGGAAACGTTTACATTTATCTTCTGGCAGTTAAAATCGCGTGATGAACCTTGCGGTTGCACCACTCTGTACGTAATTTAAGCATCTAAGCTGTTGCAGTCGACAAGTAAGGTGCACAGCAAGTCAAGTTTTAGTTTTTGAAAACTCAATTTTTGGCCGCTTTTGCAGCCTTGTAGTTGACCTAGGACCTTAAGATTTGGCACGAACCGAGCTCTAGCTGCCACATTACACAAGAAAAAGCCAGAAGTGGTAATGTGTAGAAAAAACCGCAGAAAATCTTACGTTTAATACATTTGTTTTCGAAATGACGTAACTAGAAATCGTCACAATGGACGCATTTCTATCGCAAACGTTTACATTTATCTTCTGGCAGTTAAAGTTGCGTGATAAGCCTTGCGGGTGCATTACCCTGTACGTTATTTAAGCATCTAAGTTGTTGCAGTCGACAAGTAAGGAGCACAGCAAGTCAAGTTTTAGTTTTTGAAAACTCAATTTTTGGCCGCTTTTGCTGCCTTGTAGTTGACCGAGGACCTTAAGATATGGCACGAACCGAGCTCTGGCAGCCACATTACACAAGAAAAAGCCAGAAGTGGTAATGTGTAGAAAAAACCGAGAAAATCTTACGTTTAATACATTTGTTTTCGAAATGACGTAACTGCAAATCGTCACAATGGACGCATTTCTATCGGAAACGTACACATTTATCTTCTGGCAGTTAAAGTCGCGTGATGAGCCTTGCGGGTGCACCACCCTGTACGTAATTTGAGCATCTAAGTTGTTGCAGTCGACAAGTGAGGATCACAGCAAGTCAAGTTTTATTTATTGAAAACTCAATTTTTGACCGCATTTGCTACCTTGTAGTTGACCTAGGACCTTAAGATTTGGCACGAACCGAGCTCTGGCAGCCACATTAAACAAGAAAAAGCCAGAAGTGGTAATGTGTAGAAAAACCGCTGAAAATCTTACGTTCAATACATTTGTTTTCGAAATGACGTAACTGCAAATCGTCACAATGGACGCATTTCTATCGGAAACGTCTACATTTATCTTCTGGCAGTTAAAGTCGCGTCATGAGTCTTAGGGTGCACCACTCTGTACGTAATTTAAGCATCTAAGTTGTTGCAGTCGACAAATAAGGAGCAGAGCAAGTCAAGTTTTAGTTTTCGAAAACTCAATTTTTGGCCGCTTTTGCTGCCTTGTAGTTGACCTAGGACCTTAAGATTTGGCACGAACCGAGCTCTGGCAGCCACATTACACAAGAAAAAGCCAGAAGTGGTAATGTGTAGAAAAAACCGAGAAAGTCTTACGTATAGTACAATTGTTTTTGAAATGACGTAACTACAAATCGTCACAATGGACGCATTTCTATCGCAAACGTTTACATTTATCTTCTGGCAGTTAAAGTTGCGTGATGAGCCTTTCGGGTGCACCACTCTGTACGTAATTAAAGCATCTAAGTTGTTGCAGTCGACAAGAACGGAGCACAGCAAGTCAATTTTTAGTTTTTGAAAACTCAATTTTTGGCCGCTTTTGCTGCCTTGTAGTTGACCTAGGACCTTAAGATTTGGCACGAACCGAGCTCTGGCAGCCACATTACACAAGAAAAAGCCAGAAGTGGTAATGTGTAGAAAAAACCGAGAAAATCTTACGTTTAGTACATTTGTTTTCGAAATGACGTAACTACAAATCGTCACCATGGACGCATTTCTATCGCAAACGTTTACATTTATCTTCTGGCAGTTAAAGTTGCGTGATGAGCCTTTCGGGTACACCACTCTGTACGTAATTTAAGCATCTAAGTTGTTGCAGTCGACAAGTAAGGAGCACAGCAAGTCAAGTTTTAGTTTTTGAAAACTCAATTTTTGGCCGCTTTTGCTACCTTGTAGTTGACCTAGGACCTTAAGATTTGGCACGAACCGAGCTCTGGCAGCCACATTACACAAGAAGAAGCCAGAAGTGGTAATGTGTAGAAATAACCGAGTAAATCGTACTTTTAATACATTTGTTTTCGAAATGACGTAACTGCAAATCGTCACCATGGACGCATTTCTATCGCAAACGTTTACATTTATCTTCTGGCAGTTAAAGTTGCGTGATGAGCCTTTCGGGTACACCACTCTGTACGTAATTTAAGCATCTAAGTTGTTGCAGTCGACAAGTAAGGAGGACAGCAAGTCAAGTTTTAGTTTTTGAAAACTCAATTGTTGGCCGCTTTTGCTGCCTTGTTGTTGACCTAGAACCTTAAGGTTTGGCACGAACCTAGCTCTGGCAGCCACATTACACAAGAAAAAGCCAGAAGTGGTAATGTGTAGAGAAAACCGAGAAAATCGTACGTTTAATACATTTGTTTTCGAAATGACGTAACTAGAAATCGTCACAATGGACGCATTTCTATCGCAAACGCTTACATTTATCTTCTGGCAGTTAAAGTTGCGTGATGAGCCTTGCGGGTGTATTACCCTGTACGTAATTTAAGCATCTAAGTTGTTGCAGTCGACAAGTAAGGAGCACAGCAAGTCAAGTTTTAGTTTTTGAAAACTCAATTTTTGGCCTCTTTCTCTGCCTTGTAGTTGACCTAGGACCTTAAGATATGGCACGAACCGAGCTCTGGCAGCCACATTACACAAGAAAAAGCCAGAAGTGGTAATGTGTAGAAAAAACCGAGAAAATCTTACGTTAATACATTTGTTTTCGAAATGACGTAAGTAGAAATCGTCACAATGGACGCATTTCTATCGCAAACGTTTACATTTATCTTCTGGCAGTTAAAGTTGCGTGATGAGCCTTGCGGGTGCACCACCCTGTACGTAATTTAAGCATCTAAGTTGTTGCAGTCGACAAGTAAGGAGCACAGCAAGTCAAGTTTTAGTTTTTGAAAACTCAATTTTTGGCCGCTTTTGCTACCTTGTAGTTGACCTAGGACCGTAAGGTTTGGCACGAACCGAGCTCTGGCAGCCACATTACACAAGAAAAAGACAGAAGTGGTAATGTGTAGAAAAAACCGCAGAAAATCTTACGTTTAATACAGTTGTTTTTGAAATGACGTAACTGCAAATCGTCACAATGGACGCATTTCTATCGGAAACGTTTACATTTATCTTCTGGCAGTTAAAGTCGTGTGATGAGCCTTGCGGGTGCACCACCCTGTACGTAATTTAAGCATCTAAGTTGTTGCAGTCGACAAGTAAGGAGCACAGCAAGTCAAGTTTTAGTTTTTGAAAACTCCTATTTTGGCCGCTTTTGCTGCCTTGTAATTGACCTAGGACCCTAAGATTTGGCACGAACCGAGCTCTAGCTGCCACATTAAACAAGAAAAAGCCAGAAGTGGTAATGTGTAGAAAAAACCGAGAAAATCTTACGTTTAATACATTTGTTTTCGAAATGACGTAACTACAAATCGTCACCAAGGACGCATTTCTATCGCAAACGTTTACATTTATCTTCTGGCAGTTAAAGTTGCGTGATGAGCCTTTCGGGTACACCACTCTGTACGTTATTTAAGCATCTAAGTTGTTGCAGTCGACAAGTAAGGAGGACAGCATGTCAAGTTTTAGTTTTTGAAAACTCAATTGTTGGCCGCTATTGCTGCCTTGTTGTTGACCTAGGACCTTAAGGTTTGGCACGAACCGAGCTCTGGCAGCCACATTACACAAGAAAAAGCCAGAAGTGGTAATGTGTAGAAAAAACCGCAGAAAATCTTACGTTTAATACATTTGTTTTTCAATTGACGTAACTGCAAATCGTCACAATGGACGCATTTCTGTCGGAAACGCTTACATTTATCTTCTGGCAGTTACAGTCGCGTGATGAGCCTTGCGGTTGCACCACCTGTAAGTAATTTAAGCATCAAAGTTGTTGCAGTCGACAAGTAAGGAGCACAGCAAGTCAAGTTTTAGTTTTTGAAAACTCCTATTTTGGCCGCTTTTGCTGCCTTGTAATTGACCTAGGACCCTAAGATTTGGCACGAACCGAGCTCTAGCTGCCACATTAAACAAGAAAAAGCCAGAAGTGGTAATGTGTAGAAAAAACCGAGAAAATCTTACGTTTAATACATTTGTTTTCGAAATGACGTAACTACAAATCGTCACCAAGGACGCATTTCTATCGCAAACGTTTACATTTATCTTCTGGCAGTTAAAATCGCGTGATGAGCCTTGCGGGTGCACCACTCTGTACGTAATTGAAGCATCTAAGCTGTTGCAGTCGACAAGTAAGGAGCACAGCAAGTCAAGTTTTAGTTTTTGAAAACTCAATTTTTGGCCGCTTTTGCTGCCTTGTAGTTGACCTAGGACCTTAAGATTTGGCACGAACGGAGCTCTAGCTGCCACATTGCACAAGAAAAAGCCAGAAGTGGTAATGTGTAGAAAAAACCGCAGAAAATCTACGTTTAATACATTTGTTTTCGAAATGACGTAACTGCAAATCGTCTCAATGGACGCATTTCTATCGGAAACGTTTACATTTATCTTCTGGCAGTTAAAGTCGCGTGATGAGCCTTGCGGGTGCACCACTCTGTACGTAATTTAAGCATCAAAGTTGTTGCAGTTGACAAGTAAGGAGCACAGCAATTCAAGTTGTAGTTTTTGAAACTCAATTTTTGGCCGCTTTTGCTGCCTTGTAGTTGACCTATTACCTTACGTTTTCGCACGAACTGAGCTCTGGCAGCCACATTACACAAGAAAAAGCCAGAAGTGGTAATGTGTAGAAATAACCGCAGAAAATCCTACGTTTAATACATCTGTTTTCGAAATGACGTAACTGCAAATCGTCACAATGTACGCATTTCTATCGGAAACGTTAACATTAATCTTCTGGCAGTTTAAGTTGCGTGATGAGCCTTGCGGGTGCACCACCCTGTACGTAATTTAAGCATCTAAGTTGTTGCAGTCGACAAGTAAGGAGCACAGCAAGTCAAGTTTTAGTTTTTGAAAACTCAATTTTTGGCCGCTTTTGCTGCCTTGTAGTTGACCTAGGACCTTAAGATTTGGCACGAACCGAGTTCTGGCAGCCACATTACACAAGAAAAAGCCAGAAGTGATAATGTGTAGAAAAAACCGCAGAAAATCTTACGTTTAATACATTTGTTTTCGAAATGACGTAACTGCAAATCGTCACAATGGACGCATTTCTATCGGAAACCTTTACATTTATCTTCTGGCAGTTAAAATCGCGTGATGAGCCTTGCGGGTGCACCACTCTGTACGTAATTTAAGCATCTAAGCTGTTGCAGTAGACAAGTAAGGTGCACAGCAAGTCAAGTTTTAGTTTTTGAAAACTCAATTTTTGGCCGCTTTTGCAGCCTTGTAGTTGACCTAGGACCTTAAGATTTGGCACGAACCGAGCTCTAGCTGCCACATTACACAAGAAAAAGCCAGAAGTGGTAATGTGTAGAAAAAACCGCAGAAAATCTTACGTTTAATACATTTGTTTTCGAAATGACGTAACTAGAAATCGTCACAATGGACGCATTTCTATCGCAAACGTTTACATTAATCTTCTGGCAGTTAAAGTTGCGTGATAAGCCTTGCGGGTGCATTACCCTGTACGTTATTTAAGCATCTAAGTTGTTGCAGTCGACAAGTAAGGAGCACAGCAAGTCAAGTTTTAGTTTTTGAAAACTCAATTTTTGGCCGCTTTTGCTGCCTTGTAGTTGACCGAGGACCTTAAGATATGGCACGAACCGAGCTCTGGCAGCCACATTACACAAGAAAAAGCCAGAAGTGGTAATGTGTAGAAAAAACCGAGAAAATCTTACGTTTAATACATTTGTTTTCGAAATGACGTAACTGCAAATCGTCACAATGGACGCATTTCTATCGGAAACGTACACATTTATCTTCTGGCAGTTAAAGTCGCGTGATGAGCCTTGCGGGTGCACCACCCTGTACGTAATTTGAGCATCTAAGTTGTTGCAGTCGACAAGTGAGGATCACAGCAAGTCAAGTTTTATTTATTGAAAACTCAATTTTTGGCCGCTTTTGCTACCTTGTAGTTGACCTAGGACCTTAAGATTTGGCACGAACCGAGCTCTGGCAGCCACATTAAACAAGAAAAAGCCAGAAGTGGTAATGTGTAGAAAAACCGCTGAAAATCTTACGTTCAATACATTTGTTTTCGAAATGACGTAACTGCAAATCGTCACAATGGACGCATTTCTATCGGAAACGTCTACATTTATCTTCTGGCAGTTAAAGTCGCGTCATGAGTCTTAGGGTGCACCACTCTGTACGTAATTTAAGCATCTAAGTTGTTGCAGTCGACAAATAAGGAGCAGAGCAAGTCAAGTTTTAGTTTTCGAAAACTCAATTTTTGGCCGCTTTTGCTGCCTTGTAGTTGACCTAGGACCTTAAGATTTGGCACGAACCGAGCTCTGGCAGCCACATTACACAAGAAAAAGCCAGAAGTGGTAATGTGTAGAATAAACCGAGAAAGTCTTACGTATAATACAATTGTTTTTGAAATGACGTAACTACAAATCGTCACAATGGACGCATTTCTATCGCAAACGTTTACATTTATCTTCTGGCAGTTAAAGTTGCGTGATGAGCCTTTCGGGTGCACCACTCTGTACGTAATTAAAGCATCTAAGTTGTTGCAGTCGACAAGTACGGAGCACAGCAAGTCAATTTTTAGTTTTTGAAAACTCAATTTTTGGCCGCTTTTGCTGCCTTGTAGTTGACCTAGGACCTTAAGATTTGGCACGAACCGAGCTCTGGCAGCCACATTACACAAGAAAAAGCCAGAAGCGGTAATGTGTAGAATTAAACCGCAGAAAATCTTACGTTTATTACATTTGTTTTCGAAATGACGTAACTGCAAATCGTCACAATGGACGCATTTCTATCGGAAGCGCTTACATTTATCTTCTGGCAGTTAAAGTCGCGTGATGAGGCTTGCGGGTGCACCACTCTGCACGTAATTTAAGCATGTAAGTTGTTGCAGTCGACAAGTAAGGAGCACAGCAAGTCAAGTTTTAGTTTTTGAAAACTCAATTTTTGGCCGCTTTTGCTGCTTTGTAGTTGACCTAGGACCTTACGATTTGGCACGAACCGAGCTCTGGCAGGCACATTACACAAGAAAAAGCCAGAAGTGGTAATGTGTAGAAAAAACCGCAGAAAATCTTACGTTTAATACATTTGTTTTCGAAATGACGTAACTGCAAATCGTCACAATGGACGCATTTCTATCGGAAACGTTTACATTTATACTCTGGCAGTTAAAGGCGCGTGTTGAGCCTTGCGGGTGCATCACTCTGTACGTAATTTAAGCATCTAAGTTGTTGCAGTCGACAAGTAAGGAGCACAGCAAGTCAAGTTTTAGTTTGTGAAAACTCAATTTTTGGCCGCTTTTCTGTCTTGTAGTTGACCTAGGACCTTTAGATTTGGCACAAACCGAGCTCTGGCAGCCACATTACACAAGAAAAAGCCAGAAGTCGTAATGTGTAGAAAAAATCGCAGAAAATCTTACGTTTAATACATTTGTTTTCGAAATGACGTAACTGCCAATCATCACAATGGACGCATTTCTCTCGGAAACGTTTACATTTATCTTCTGGCAGTTAAAGTCGCGTGTTGAGCCTTGCGGGTGCACCACTCTGTACGTAATTTAAGCATCTAAGTTGTAGCAGTCGACAAGTAAGGAGCACAGCAAGTCAAGTTTTAGTTTTAGTTGACCTAGGACCGTAAGATTTGGAACGAACCGAGCTCTGGCAGCCACATTACACAAGAAAAAGCCAGAAGTGGTAATGTGTAGAAAAAACCGCAGAAAATCTTACGTTTATTACATTTGTTTTCGAAATGACGTAACTGCAAATCGTCACAGTGGACAAATTTCTATCGGAAACGCTTACATTTATGTTCTGGCTGTTAAAGTCGCGTGATGAGCCTTGCGGGTTCACCACTATGTACGTAATTTAAGCATCTAAGTTGTTGCAGTCGACAAGTATGGAGCACAGAAAGTCAAGTTTTAGTTTTTGAAAACTCAATTTTTGGCCGCTTATGCTGCCTTGTAGTTGACCTAGGACCATAAGATTTGGCACTAACCGAGCTCTGGCAGCCACATTACACAAGAAAAAGCCGGAAGTGGTAATGTGTCGAAAACACCGCAGAAAATCTAACGTTTAATTCATTTGTTTTCGAAATGACGTAACTGCAAATCGTCACAATGGACGCATTTCTATCGGAAACGTTTACATTTATCTTCTGGCAGTTAAAGTCGCGTGATGAGCCTTGTGGGTGCACCACTCTGTACGTAATTTAAGCATCAAAGTTGTTGCAGTCGACAAGTAAGGAGCACAGCAAGTCAAGTTTTAGTTTTTGAAAACTCAATTTTTGGCCGCTTTTGCTGCGTTGTAGTTGACCTAGGACCTTACGTTTTGGCACGAGCTGAGCTCTGGTAGCCACATTACACAAGAAAAAGCCAGAAGTGGTAATGTGTAGAAAAAACCGCAGAAAATCCTACGTTTAATACATTTGTTTTCGAATTGACGTTACTGCAAATCGTCACAATGTACGCATTTCTATCGGAAACGTTTACATTTATACTCTGGCAGTTAAAGTCGCGTGATGAGCCTTGCGGGTGCACCACCCTGTACGTAATTTAAGCATCTAAGTTGTTGCAGTCGAAAAGTAAGGAGCACAGCAAGTCAAGTTTTAGTTTTTGAAAACTCAATTTTTGGCCCCTTTTGCTGCCTTGTAGTTGACCTAGGACCTTAAGATTTGGCACGAATCGAGCTCTGGCAGCCACATTACACAAGAAAAAGCCAGAAGTGATAATGTGTAGAAAAAACCGCAGAAAATCTTACGTTTAATACATTTGTTTTCGAAATGACGTAACTGCAAATCGTCACAATGGACGCATTTCTATCGGAAACGTTTACATTTATCTTCTGGCAGTTAAAATCGCGTGATGAGCCTTGCGGGTGCACCACTCTGTACGTAATTGAAGCATCTAAGCTGTTGCAGTCGACAAGTAAGGAGCACAGCAAGTCAAGTTTTAGTTTTTGAAAACTCAATTTTTGGCCGCTTTTGCTGCCTTGTAGTTGACCTTGGACCTTAAGATTTGGCACGAACGGAGCTCTAGCTGCCACATTGCACAAGAAAAAGCCAGAAGTGGTAATGTGTAGAAAAAAACGCAGAAAATCTTACGTTTAATACATTTGTTTTCGAAATGACGTAACTGCAAATCGTCTCAATGGACGCATTTCTATCGGAAACGTTAACATCAATCTTCTGGCAGTTAAAGTCGCGTGATGAGCCTTGCGGGTGCACCACCCTGTACGTAATTTAAGCATCTAAGTTGTTGCAGTCGACAAGTAAGGAGCACAGCAAGTCAAGTTTTAGTTTTTGAAACTCAATTTTTGGCCGCTTTTGCTGCCTTGTAGTTGACCTATTACCTTACGTTTTGGCACGAACTGAGCTCTGGCAGCCACATTACACAAGAAAAAGCCAGAAGTGGTAATGTGTAGAAATAACCGCAGAAAATCCTACGTTTAATACATCTGTTTTCGAAATGACGTAACTGCAAATCGTCACAATGTACGCATTTCTATCGGAAACGTTAACATCAATCTTCTGGCAGTTAAAGTCGCGTGATGAGCCTTGCGGGTGCACCACCCTGTACGTAATTTAAGCATCTAAGTTGTTGCAGTCGACAAGTAAGGAGCACAGCAAGTCAAGTTTTAGTTTTTGAAAACTCAATTTTTGGCTGCTTTTGCTGCCTTGTAGTTGACCTAGGACCTTAAGATTTGGCACGAACCGAGTTCTGGCAGCCACATTACACAAGAAAAAGCCAGAAGTGATAATGTGTAGAAAAAACCGCAGAAAATCTTACGTTTTATACATTTGTTTTCGAAATGACGTAATTGCGAATCGTCACAATGGACGCATTTCTATCGGAAACGTTTACATTTATCTTCTGGCAGTTAAAGTCGCGTGATGAGCTTTGCGGGTGCACCACTCTGTACGTAATTTAAGCATTTATGTTATTGCAGTCGACAAGTAAGGAGCACAGCAAGTCAAGTTTTAGTTTTTGAAAACTCAATTTTTGGCCGCTTTTGCTGCCTTGTAATTGACCTAGGACCTTACGATGTGGCACGAACCGAGCTCTGGCAGCCACATTACACAAGAAAAAGCCAGAAGTGGTAATGTGTAGAAAAAACCGCAGAAAATCTTACGTTTAATACATTTGTTATGAAATGACGTAACTGCAAATCGTCAGAATGGACGCATTTCTATCGGAAACATTTACATTTATCTTCTGGCAGTGAATGTCGTGTGATGAGCCTTGCGGGTGCACCACTCTGTACGTAATTTAAGCATCTAAGTTGTTGCAGTCGACAAGTAAGGAGCACAGCAATTCAAGTTTTTGTTTTTGAAAACTCAATTTTTGGCCGCTTTTGCTGATTTGTAGTTGACCTAGGACCTTACGATTTGGCACGAACTGAGCTCTGGCAGCCACATTGTTTTGTTGTGGTCTTCAGTCCTGTGACTGGTTTGATGCAGCTCTCCATGCTACCCTATCCTGTGCAAGCTTCTTCATCTCCCAGTACCTACTGGAACCTACATCCTTCTGAATCTGCTTAGTGTATTCATCTCTTGGTGCCCCCCTACGATTTTTACCCTCCACGCTGCCCTCCAATACTATATTGGTGATCCCTTGATGCCTCAGCATATGTCCTACCAACCGATCCCTTCTTCTGGTCAAGTTGTGCCACAAACTTCTCTTCTCCCCAATCCTATTCCATACTTCCTCATTAGTTATGTGATCTACCCATCTAATCTTCAGCATTCTTCTGTAGCACCACATTTCGAAAGCTTCTATTCTCTTCTTGTCCAAACTATTTACCGTCCATGTTTCACTTCCGTACATGGCTACACTCCATACAAATACTTTCAGAAACGACTTCCTGACACTTAAATCTATACTCGATGTTAACAAATTCCTCTTCTTGAGAAACGCTTTCCTTGCCATTGCCAGTCTACATTTTATATCCTCTCTACTTCGACCATCATCGGTTATTTTACTCCCTAAATAGCAAAACTCCTTTACTACTTTAAGTGTCTCATTTCCTAATCTAATTCCCTCAGCATCACCCGACTTAATACGACTACATTCCATTATCCTCGTTTTGCTTTTGTTGATGTTCATCTTATATCCTCCTTTCAAGACGCTATCCATTCCATTCAACTGCTCTTCCAAGTCCTTTGCTGTCTCTGACAGAATTACAATGTCATCGGCAAACCTCAAGGTTTTTATTTCTTCTCCATGGATTTTAATACCTACTCCGAATTTTTCTTTTGTTTCCTTTACTGCCTGCTCAATATACAGATTGAATAACATCGGGGAGAGGCTACAACCCTGTCTTACTCCCTTCCCAACCACTGCTTCCCTTTCATGTCCCTCGACTCTTATAACTGCCATCTGGTTTCTGTACAAATTGTAAATAGCCTTTCGCTCCCTGTATTTTACCCCTGCCACCTTTAGAATTTGAAAGAGAGTATTCCAGTCAACATTGTCAAAAGCTTTCTCTAAGTCTACAAATGCTAGAAACGTAGGTTTGCCTTTCCTTAATCTTTCTTCTAAGATAAGTCGTAAGGTCAGTATTGCCTCACGTGTTCCAGTGTTTCTACGGAATCCAAACTGATCTTCCCCGAGGTCGGCTTCTACTAGTTTTTCCATTCGTCTGTAAAGAATTCGTGTTAGTATTTTGCAGCTGTGGCTTATTAAACTGATTGTTTGGTAATTTTCACATCTGTCAACACCTGTATTCTTTGGTATTGGAATTATTATATTCTTCTTGAAGTCTGAGGGTATTTCGCCTGTTTCATACATCTTGCTCACCAGATGGTAGAGTTTTGTCAGGACTGGCTCTCCCAAGGCCATCAGTAGTTCTAATGGAATGTTGTCTACTCCCGGGGCCTTGTTTTGACTCAGGTCTTTCAGTGCTCTGTCAAACTCTTCACGCAGTATCGTATCTCCCATTTCATCTTCTTCTACATCCTCTTCCATTTCCATTTCCATTTTCATTTCCTCAAGTACATCGCCCTTGTACCCACCCTCTATATACTCTTTCCACCTTTCTGCTTTCCCTTCTTTGCTCAGAACTGGGTTTCCATCTGAGCTCTTGATGTTCATACAAGTGGTTCTCTTATCTCCAAAGGTCTCTTTAATTTTCCTGTAGGCAGTATCTATCTTACCCCTAGTGAGATAAGCCTCTACATCCTTACATTTGTCCTCTAGCCATCCCTGCTTAGCCAGTTTGCACTTCCTGTCGATCTCATTTTTGAGACGTTTGTATTCCTTTTTGCCTGCTTCATTAACGGCATTTTTATATTTCCTCCTTTCATCAAGTAAATTCAATATTTCTTCTGTTACCCAAGGATTTCTAAGAGCCCTGTTCTTTTTACCTACTTGATCCTCTGCTGCCTTCACTACTTCATCCCTCAAAGCTACCCATTTTTCTTCTACTGTATTTCTTTCTCCCATTCCTGTCAATTGTTCCCTTATGCTCTCCCTAAAACTCTGTACAACCTCTGGTTCTTTCAGTTTATCCAGGTCCCATATCCTTAAATTCCCACCTTTTTGCAGTTTCTTCAGTTTTAATCTACAGGTAATAACCAATAGATTGTGGTCAGAGTCCACATCTGCCCCTGGAAATGTCTTACAATTTAAAACCTGGTTCCTAAATCTCTGTCTTACCATTATATAATCTATCTGATACCCTTTAGTATCTCCAGGGTTCTTCCATGTATACAACCTTCTATCATGATTCTTAAACCAAGTGTTAGCTATAATTAAGTTGTGCTCTGTGCAAAATTCTATCAGGCGGCTTCCTCTTTCATTTCTTAGCCCCAATCCATATTCACCTACTACGTTTCCTTCTCTCCCTTTTCCTACACTCGAATTCCAGTCACCCATGACTATTAAATTTTCGTCTCCCTTCACTATCTGAATAATTTCTTTTATATCATCATACATTTCTTCAATTTCTTCGTCATCTGCAGAGCTAGTTGCATTATAAACTTGTACTAATGTAGTAGGCGTGGGCTTCGTGTCTATCTTGGCCACAATAATGCGTTCACTATGCTGTTTGTAGTGGCTTACCCGCATTCCTATTTTCCTATTCATTATTAAACCCACTCCTGCATTACCCCTATTTGACTTTGTGTTTATATCCCTGTAGTCACCTGACCAGAAGTCTTGTTCCTCCTGCCACCGAACTTCACTAATTCCCACTATATCTAACTTTAACTTATCCATTTCCCTTTTTAAATTTTCTAACCTACCTGCCCGATTAAGGGATCTGACATTCCACGTTCCGATCCGTAGGACGCCAGTTTTCTTTCTCCTGATAACGACATCCTCTTGAGTAGTCCCCGCCCGGAGATCCGAAAGGGGGACTATTTTACCTTCGGAATATTTTACCCAAGAGGACGCCATTATCATTTAATCATACAGTAAAGCTGCATGCCCTCGGGAAAAATTACGGCCGTAGTTTCCCCTTGCTTTCAGCCGTTCGCAGTACCAGCACAGCAATGCCGTTTTCGTTATTGTTACAAGGCCAGATCAGTCAATCATCCAGACTGTTGCCCTTGCAACTACTGAAAAGGCTGCTGCCCCTCTTCAGGAACCACACGTTTGTCTGGCCTCTCAAAAGATACCCCTCCGTTGTGGTTGTACCTACGGTACGGCCATCTGTATCGCTGAGGCACGCAAGCCTCCCCACCAACGGCAAGGTCCATGGTTCATGGAGGGGGGGCAGCCACATTACACAAGAAAAAGCCAGAAGTGGTAATGTGTAGAAAAAACCGCAGAAAATCCTACGTTCAATACATTTGTTTTCGAAATGACGTAACTGCAAATCGTCACAATGGACGCATTTCTATCGGAAACGTAAACATTTATCTTCTGGCAGTTAAAGTCGCGTGATGAGCCTTGCGGGTGCACCACCCTGTACGTAATTTAAGCATCTAAGTTGTTGCAGTCGACAAGTAAGGAGCACAGCAAGTCAAGTTTTAGTTTTTGAAAACTCAAATTTTGGCCGCTTTTGCTGCCTTGTAATTGACCTAGGACCTTACGACTTGGCACGAACCGAGCTCTGGCAGCCACATTACACAAGAAAAAGCCAGAAGTGGTAATGTGTAGAAAAAACCGCAGAAAATCTTACGTTCACTACATTTGTTTTCGAAATGACGTAACTGCAAATCGTCACAATGGACGCATTTCTGTCGGAAACGCTTACATTTATGTTCTGGCTGTTAAAATCGCGTGATGAGCATTGCGGGTGCACCACTCTGTACGTAATTTAAGCATCTAAGTTGTTGCAGTCGACAAGTAAGGAGCACTGCAAGTCAATTTTTAGTTTTTGAAAACTCAATTTTTGGCCGCTTTTGGTGCCTTGTAGTTGACCTAGTACCTTAAGATTTGGCACGAACCGAGCTCTGGCAGCCACATTACACAAGACAAAGCCAGAAGTGGTAATGTGTAGAAAAAACCGCAGAAAATCTTACGTTTAATACATTTGTTTTCGAAATGACGTAACTGCAAATCGTCACAATGGACGCATTTCTATCGGAAACGTTTACATTTATCTTCTGGCAGTTAAAGTCGCGTGATGAGCTTTGCGGGTACACCACACTGTACGTAATTTAAGCATCTAAGTTGTTGCAGTCGACAAGTAAGGAGCACAGCAAGTCAAGTTTTAGTTTTCGAAAACTCAATATTTGGCCGCTTTTGTTGCCTTGTAGTTGACCTAGGACCTTACGATTTGGCACGATCCGAGCTCTGGCAGCCACATTACACAAGAAAAAGCCAGAAGTGGTAATGTGTAGTAAAACCGCAGAAAATCTTACGTTTAATACATTTGTTTTCGAAATCACGTAACTGCAAATCGTCACAATGGACGCATTTCTATCGGAAACGTTTACATTTATCTTCTGGCAGTTAAAGTCGCGTGATGAGCCTTGCGGGTCCACCACTCTGTACGTAATTTAAGCATCTAAGTTGTTGCAGTCGACAAGTAAGGAGCACAGCAAGTCAAGTTTTAGTTTTTGAAAACTCAATTTTTGGCCGCTTTTGCTGCTTTGTAGTTGACCTTGGACCATAAGATTTTGCACGAACCGAGCTCTGGCAGCCACATTACACAAGAAAAAGCCAGAAGTGGTAATGTGTAGAAAAACCCGCAGAAAATCTTACGTTCACTACATTTGTTTTCGAAATGACGTAACTGCAAATCGTCACAATGGACGCATTTCTATCGGAAACGTTTACATTTATCTTCTGGCAGTTAAAGTCGCGTGTTGAGCCTTCCGGGTGCACCACTCTGTACGTAATTTAAGCATGTAAGTTGTTGCAGTCGACAAGTAAGGAGCACAGCAAGTCAAGTTTTAGTTTTTGAAAACTCAATTTTAGGCCGCTTTTGCTGCCTTGTAGTTGACCTAGGACCTTAAGATTTGGCACGAATAGAGCTCTGGCAGCCACATTACACAAGAAAAAACCAGAAGTGCTAATGTGTAGAAAAAACCGCAGAAAATCGTACTTTTAATACATTTGTTTTCGAAATGACGTAACTGCAAATGGTCACAATGAACTCATTTCTCTCGGAAACGTTTACATTTATCTTCTGGCAGTTAAAGTCGCGTGATGAGCCTTGCGGGTGCAACACCCTGTACGTAATTTAAGCATCTAAGTTGTTGCAGTCGACAAGTAAGGAGCACAGCAAGTCAATTTCTAGTTTTTGAAAACTCAATTTTTGGCCGCTTTTGCTGTCTTGTAGTTGACCTAGGACCTAAAGATTTGGCACGAACCGAGCTCTGGCAGCCACATTACACAAGAAAAAGCCAGAAGTGGTAATGTGTAGAAAAAACCGCAGAAATTCTTACGTTTAATACATTTGTTTTCGAAATGACGTAACTGCAAATCGTCACAATGGACGCATTTCTATCGGAAACGATTACAATTATCTTCTGGCTGTTAATGTCGCGTGATGAGCCTGGCGGGTGCACCACCCTGTACGTAATTTAAGCATCTAAGTTGTTGCAGTCGACAAGTAAGGAGCACAGCAAGTCAAGTTTTAGTTTTTGAAAACTCAATTTGTGGCCGCTTTTGCTGCCTTGTAGTTGACCTAGGACCTTAAGATTTGGCACGAACCGAGCTCTGGCAGCCACATTAAACAAGAAAAAGCAAGAAGTGGTAATGTGTAGAAGAACCGCAGAAAATCGTACTTTTAATACATTTGTTTTCGAAATGACGTAACTGCAAATCGTCACAATGGACGCATTTCTATCGGAAACTTTACATTTATCTTCTGGCAGTTAAAGTCGCGTGTTGAGCCTTGCGGGTGCACCACTCTGTACGTAATTTAAGCATCTAAGTTTTTGCAGTCGACAAGTAAGGAGCACAGCAAGTCAAGTTTTAGTTTCGAAAACTCAATTTTTGGCCGCTTTTGCTATCTTGTAGATGACCTAGGACCATATGATTTGGCACGAACCGAGCTCTGGCAGTAACATTACACAAGAAAAAACCAGAAGTGGTAATGTGTAGAAAAAACCGCAGAAAATCTTACGTTTAATACATTTGTTTTCGAAATGACGTATCTGCAAAACGTCACAATGGACACATTTCTCTCGGAAACGTTTACATTTATCTTCTGGCAGTTAAAGTCGCGTGATGAGCCTTGCGGGCGCACAACCCTGTACGTAATTTAAGCATCTAAGTTGTTGCAGTCGACAAGTAAGGAGCAGAGTAAGTCAAGTTTTAGTTTTTGAAAACTCAATTTCTGGCCGCTTTTGCTGCCTTGTAGTTGACCTAGGACCTTAAGATTTGGCACGAACCGCGCTCTGGCAGCCATATTACACAAGAAAAAGCCAGAAGTGGTAATGTGTGGAAAAAACTGCAGAAAATCTTACGTTTAATACATTTGTTTTCGAAATGACGTAACTGCAAATCGTCACAATGGACGCAATTCTATTGGAAACGTTTACATTTATCTTCTGGCTGTTAATGTCGCGCGATGAGCCTTGCGGGTGCACCACTCTGTACGTAATTTAAGCATCTAGGTTGTTCCAGTCGACAAGTAAGGAGCACAGCAAGTCAAGTTTTAGTTTTTGAAAACTCAATTTTTGGCCGCTTTTGCTGCCTTGTAGTTGACCTACGACCTTAAGATTTGGCACGAACCGAGCTCTGGCAGCCACATTACACAAGAAAAAGCCAGAAGTGGTAATGTGTAGAAAAACCCGCAGAAAATCTTACGTTCAATACATTTATTTTCGAAATGACGTAACTGCAAATCGTCACAATGGACACATTTCTATCAGAAACATTTACATTTATCATTTGGCAGTTAAAGTCGTGTGATGAGCCTTGCGGGTGCACCACTCTGTACGTAATTTAAGCATCTAAGTTGTTGCAGTCGACAAGAAAGGAGCACAGCAAGTCAAGTTTTAGTTTTTGAAAACTCAATTTTTGGCCGCTTTTGCTGCTTTGTAGTTGACCTAGGAGCTTAAGATTTTGCACGAACCGAGCTGTGGCAGCCACATTACACAAGAAAAAGCCAGAAGTGGTAATGTGTAGAAAAACCCGCAGAAAATCTTACGTTTAATACATTTGTTTTCGAAATGACGTAACTGCAAATCGTCACAATGGACGCATTTCTATCGGAAACGTTTACATTTATCTTCTGGCAGTTAAAGTCACGTGATGAGCCTTGCGGGTGCACCACTCTGTACGTAATTTAAGCATCTAAGTTGTTGCAGTCGACAAGTAAGGAGCACAGCAAGTCAAGTTTTAGTTTTTGAAAACTCAATTTTTGTCCGCTTTTGCTGCCTTGCAGTTGACCTACGACCTTAAGATTTGGCACGAACCGAGCTCTGGCAGCCACATTACACAAGAAAAAGCCAGAAGTGGTAATGTGTAGAAAAACCCGCAGAAAATCTTACGTTCAATACATTTGTTTTCGAAATGACGTAACTGCAAATCGTCACAATGGACGCATTTCTATCGGAAACGTTTACATTTATCACTGGCAGTTAAAGTCACGTGATGAGCCTTGCGGGTGCACCACTCTGCACGTAATTTAAGCATCTAAGTTGTTGCAGTCGACAAGTAAGGAGCACAGCAAGTCAAGTTTTAGTTTTTGAAATCTCAATTTTTGGCCTCTTTTGCTGCCTTGTAGTTGACCTAGGACCTTAAGATTTGGAACGAACCGAGCTCTGGCAGCCACATCACACAAGAAGAAGGGAAAGTGGTAATGTGTAGAAAAAACCGTAGAAAAACGTACGTTTAAAACGTTTGTTTTCGAAATGACGTAACTGCAAATCGTCACAATGGACGCATTTCTATCGGAAACATTTACATTTATCTTCTGGCAGCTAAACTCGTGTGATGAGCGTTATGGGTGCACCACTCTGTACGTAATTTAAGCATCTAAGTTGTTGCAGTCGTCAAGTAAGGAACACAGCAAGTCAAGTTTTAGTTTTTGAAAACTCAATTTTTGGCCGCGTTTGCTGCCTTGTAGTTGACCTAGGACCTTAAGATTTGGCACGAACCGAGCTCTTGCAGCCACATTACACAAGAAAATGCCATAAGTGGTAATGTGTATAAAAAACCGCAGAAAATCTTACGATAATACATTTGTTTTCGAAATGACGTAACTGCAAATCGTCACAATGGACGCATTTCTATCGGAAACATTTACATTTATCTTCTGGCAGTTAAACTCGTGTGATGATCCTTGCGGGCGCACCACCCTGTACGTAATTTAAGCATCTAAGTTGTTGCAGTCGACAAGTAAGGAGCGCAGCATGTCAAGTTTTAGTTTTTGAAAACTCAATTTTTGGCTGCTTTTGCTGCCTTGTCGACTGCAACAACTTAGATGCTTAAATTACGTACAGAGTGGTGCACCCGCAAGGCATATCACGCGACTTTAACTGCCAGAAGATATATGTAACCGTTTCCGATAGAAATGCGTCCATTGTGACCATTTGCATTTAAGTCATTTCGTAAACAAATGAATTAAACGTAAGATCTTCTGCGGTTTTTTCTACACATTAACACTTCTGGCTTTTTCTTGTGTAATGTGACCTTAAGATTTGGCACGAACCGAGCTCTGGCAGCCACATTACACAAGAAAAAGCCAGAAGTGGTAATGTGTAGAAAAAACCGCAGAAAATCTTACGTTTAATACATTTGTTTACGAAATGACTTAAATACAAATGGTCACAATGGACGCATTTCTATCGGAAACGTTTACATATATCTTCTGGCAGTTAAAGTCGCGTGATATGCCTTGCGGGCGCACAACCCTGTACGTAATTTAAGCATCTAAGTTGTTGCAGTCGACAAGTAAGGAGCACAGTAAGTCAAGTTTTAGTTTTTTAAAACTCAATTTTTGGCCGCTTTTGCTGCCTTGTAGTTGACCTAGGGCCTTAAGTTTTGGAACCAACCGACCTCTGGCAGCCACATTACACTAGAAAAAGCCAGAAGTGGTAATGTGTAGAAAAACCCGCAGAAAATCGTACGTTAAATACATTTGTTTTCGAAATGACGTAACTGCAAATCGTCACAATGGACGCATCTCTATCGGAAACGATTACAATTATCTTCTGGCAGTTAAAGTCACGTCATGAGCCTTGCGGGTGCACCACTCTGTACGTAATTTAAGCATCTAAGTTGTTGCAGTCGACAAGTAAGGAGCACAGCAAGTCAAGTTTTAGTGTTTGAAAACTCAATTTTTGGCCGCTTTTGCTGCCTTGTAGTTGACCTAGAACCTTAAGATTTGGAACGAACCGAGCTCTGGCAGCCACGTCACACAAGAAGAAGGGAAAGTGGTAATGTATAGAAAAAACCGCAGAAAATCTTACGTTTAAAACGTTTGTTTTCGAAATGACGTAACTGCAAATCATCACAAGGACGCATTTCTATCCGAAACGTTTTCATTGATCTTCTGGCAGTTAAAGTCGCGTGATGAGCCTTGCGGGTGCACCACTCTGTACATAATTTAAGCATCTAAGTTGTTGCAGTCGACAAGTAAGGAGCACAGCAAGTCAAGTTTTAGTTTTTGAAAACTCAATTTTTGGCCGCTTATGCTGCCTTGTAGTTGACCTAGGACCTTTAGATCTGGCACGAACCGAGCTCTGGCAGCCACATTACACTAGAAAAAGCCAGAAGTGGTAATGTGTAGAAAAAACCGCAGAAAATCTTACGTTCAATACATTTATTTTCGAAATGACGTAACTGCAAATCGTCACAATGGACACATTTCTATCACAAACATTTACATTTATCATTTGGCAGTTAAAGTCGTGTGATGAGCCTTGCGGGTGCACCACTCTGTACGTAATTTAAGCATCTAAGTTGTTGCAGTCGACAAGAAAGGAGCACAGCAAGTCAAGTTTTAGTTTTTGAAAACTCAATTTTTGGCCGCTTTTGCTGCTTTGTAGTTGACCTAGGAGCTTAAGATTTTGCACGAACCGAGCTGTGGCAGCCACATTACACAAGAAAAAGCCAGAAGTGGTAATGTGTAGAAAAACCCGCAGAAAATCTTACGTTTAATACATTTGTTTTCGAAATGACGTAACTGCAAATCGTCACAATGGACGCATTTCTATCGGAAACGTTTACATTTATCTTCTGGCAGTTAAAGTCACGTGATGAGCCTTGCGGGTGCACCACTCTGTACGTAATTTAAGCATCTAAGTTGTTGCAGTCGACAAGTAAGGAGCACAGCAAGTCAAGTTTTAGTTTTTGAAAACTCAATTTTTGGCCTCATTTGTTGCCTTGTAGTTGATCTGGGGCCTTAAGATTTGGAACGAACCGACCTCTGGCAGCCACATTACACTAGAAAAAGCGAGAAGTGTTAATGTGTAGAAAAACCCGCAGAAAATCTTACGTTTAATACATTAATTTTCGAAATGACGTAACTGCAAATCGTCACAATGGACGCATTTCTATCGGAAACGTTTACATTTATCACTGGCAGTTAAAGTCACGTGATGAGCCTTGCGGGTGCACCACTCTGCACGTAATTTAAGCATCTAAGTTGTTGCAGTCGACAAGTAAGGAGCACAGCAAGTCAAGTTTTAGTTTTTGAAATCTCAATTTTTGGCCTCTTTTGCTGCCTTGTAGTTGACCTAGGACCTTAAGATTTGGAACGAACCGAGCTCTGGCAGCCACATCACACAAGAAGAAGGGAAAGTGGTAATGTGTAGAAAAAACCGTAGAAAAACGTACGTTTAAAACGTTTGTTTTCGAAATGACGTAACTGCAAATCGTCACAATGGACGCATTTCTATCGGAAACATTTACATTTATCTTCTGGCAGCTAAACTCGTGTGATGAGCGTTATGGGTGCACCACTCTGTACGTAATTTAAGCATCTAAGTTGTTGCAGTCGTCAAGTAAGGAACACAGCAAGTCAAGTTTTAGTTTTTGAAAACTCAATTTTTGGCCGCGTTTGCTGCCTTGTAGTTGACCTAGGACCTTAAGATTTGGCACGAACCGAGCTCTTGCAGCCACATTACACAAGAAAATGCCATAAGTGGTAATGTGTATAAAAAACCGCAGAAAATCTTACGATAATACATTTGTTTTCGAAATGACGTAACTGCAAATCGTCACAATGGACGCATTTCTATCGGAAACATTTACATTTATCTTCTGGCAGTTAAACTCGTGTGATGATCCTTGCGGGCGCACCACCCTGTACGTAATTTAAGCATCTAAGTTGTTGCAGTCGACAAGTAAGGAGCGCAGCATGTCAAGTTTTAGTTTTTGAAAACTCAATTTTTGGCCGCTTTTGCTGCCTTGTCGACTGCAACAACTTAGATGCTTAAATTACGTACAGAGTGGTGCACCCGCAAGGCATATCACGCGACTTTAACTGCCAGAAGATATATGTAACCGTTTCCGATAGAAATGCGTCCATTGTGACCATTTGCATTTAAGTCATTTCGTAAACAAATGAATTAAACGTAAGATTTTCTGCGGTTTTTTCTACACATTAACACTTCTGGCTTTTTCTTGTGTAATGTGACCTTAAGATTTGGCACGAACCGAGTTCTGGCAGCCACATTACACAAGAAAAAGCCAGAAGTGGTAATGTGTAGAAAAAACCGCAGAAAATCTTACGTTTAATACATTTGTTTACGAAATGACTTAAATACAAATGGTCACAATGGACGCATTTCTATCGGAAACGTTTACATATATCTTCTGGCAGTTAAAGTCGCGTGATATGCCTTGCGGGCGCACAACCCTGTACGTAATTTAAGCATCTAAGTTGTTGCAGTCGACAAGTAAGGAGCACAGTAAGTCAAGTTTTAGTTTTTTAAAACTCAATTTTTGGCCGCTTTTGCTGCCTTGTAGTTGACCTAGGGCCTTAAGTTTTGGAACCAACCGACCTCTGGCAGCCACATTACACTAGAAAAAGCCAGAAGTGGTAATGTGTAGAAAAACCCGCAGAAAATCGTACGTTTAATACATTTGTTTTCGAAATGACGTAACTGCAAATCGTCACAATGGACGCATTTCTATCGGAAACGATTACAATTATCTTCTGGCAGTTAAAGTCACGTCATGAGCCTTGCGGGTGCACCACTCTGTACGTAATTTAAGCATCTAAGTTGTTGCAGTCGACAAGTAAGGAGCACAGCAAGTCAAGTTTTAGTGTTTGAAAACTCAATTTTTGGCCGCTTTTGCTGCCTTGTAGTTGACCTAGAACCTTAAGATTTAGAACGAACCGAGCTCTGGCAGCCACGTCACACAAGAAGAAGGGAAAGTGGTAATGTGTAGAAAAAACCGTAGAAAAACGTACGTTTAAAACGTTTGTTTTCGAAATGACGTAACTGCAAATCGTCACAATGGACGCATTTCTATCGGAAACATTTACATTTATCTTCTGGCAGCTAAACTCGTGTGATGAGCGTTATGGGTGCACCACTCTGTACGTAATTTAAGCATCTAAGTTGTTGCAGTTGTCAAGTAAGGAACACAGCAAGTCAAGTTTTAGTTTTTGAAAACTCAATTTTTGGCCGCGTTTGCTGCCTTGTAGTTGACCTAGGACCTTAAGATTTGGCACGAACCGAGCTCTTGCAGCCACATTACACAAGAAAATGCCATAAGTGGTAATGTGTATAAAAAACCGCAGAAAATCTTACGATAATACATTTGTTTTCGAAATGACGTAACTGCAAATCGTCACAATGGACGCATTTCTATCGGAAACATTTACATTTATCTTCTGGCAGTTAAACTCGTGTGATGATCCTTGCGGGCGCACCACCCTGTACGTAATTTAAGCATCTAAGTTGTTGCAGTCGACAAGTAAGGAGCGCAGCATGTCAAGTTTTAGTTTTTGAAAACTCAATTTTTGGCCGCTTTTGCTGCCTTGTCGACTGCAACAACTTAGATGCTTAAATTACGTACAGAGTGGTGCACCCGCAAGGCATATCACGCGACTTTAACTGCCAGAAGATATATGTAACCGTTTCCGATAGAAATGCGTCCATTGTGACCATTTGCATTTAAGTCATTTCGTAAACAAATGAATTAAACGTAAGATTTTCTGCGGTTTTTTCTACACATTAACACTTCTGGCTTTTTCTTGTGTAATGTGACCTTAAGATTTGGCACGAACCGAGCTCTGGCAGCCACATTACACAAGAAAAAGCCAGAAGTGGTAATGTGTAGAAAAAACCGCAGAAAATCTTACGTTTAATACATTTGTTTACGAAATGACTTAAATACAAATGGTCACAATGGACGCATTTCTATCGGAAACGTTTACATATATCTTCTGGCAGTTAAAGTCGCGTGATATGCCTTGCGGGCGCACAACCCTGTACGTAATTTAAGCATCTAAGTTGTTGCAGTCGACAAGTAAGGAGCACAGTAAGTCAAGTTTTAGTTTTTTAAAACTCAATTTTTGGCCGCTTTTGCTGCCTTGTAGTTAACCTAGGGCCTTAAGTTTTGGAACCAACCGACCTCTGGCAGCCACATTACACTAGAAAAAGCCAGAAGTGGTAATGTGTAGAAAAACCCGCAGAAAATCGTACGTTTAATACATTTGTTTTCGAAATGACGTAACTGCAAATCGTCACAATGGACGCATTTCTATCGGAAACGATTACAATTATCTTCTGGCAGTTAAAGTCACGTCATGAGCCTTGCGGGTGCACCACTCTGTACGTAATTTAAGCATCTAAGTTGTTGCAGTCGACAAGTAAGGAGCACAGCAAGTCAAGTTTTAGTGTTTGAAAACTCAATTTTTGGCCGCTTTTGCTGCCTTGTAGTTGACCTAGAACCTTAAGATTTGGAACGAACCGAGCTCTGGCAGCCACGTCACACAAGAAGAAGGGAAAGTGGTAATGTATAGAAAAAACCGCAGAAAATCTTACGTTTAAAACGTTTGTTTTCGAAATGACGTAACTGCAAATCATCACAAGGACGCATTTCTATCCGAAACGTTTTCATTGATCTTCTGGCAGTTAAAGTCGCGTGATGAGCCTTGCGGGTGCACCACTCTGTACATAATTTAAGCATCTAAGTTGTTGCAGTCGACAAGTAAGGAGCACAGCAAGTCAAGTTTTAGTTTTTGAAAACTCAATTTTTGGCCGCTTATGCTGCCTTGTAGTTGACCTAGGACCTTTAGATTTGGCACGAACCGATCTCTGGCAGCCACATTACACTAGAAAAAGCCAGAAGTGGTAATGTGTAGAAAAAACCGCAGAAAATCTTACGTTTAATACATTTGTTTTCGAAATGACGTAACTGCAAATCGTCACAATGGACGCATTTCTCTCGGAAACGTTTACATTTATCTTCTGGCAGTTAAAGTCGCGTGATGAGCCTTGCGGGTGCACCACCCTGTACGTAATTTAAGGATCTAAGTTGTTGCAGTCGACAAGTAAGGAGCACAGCAAGTCTAGTTTTAGTTTTTGAAAACTCAATTTTTGGCCGCTTTTGCTGCCTTGTAGTTGACCTAGGACCTTAAGATTTGGCACGAACCGAGCTCTGGCAGCCACATTACACAAGAAAAAGCCAGAAGTGGTAATGTGTAGAAAAACCCGCAGAAAATCTTACGTTCAATACATTTGTTTTCGAAATGACGTAACTGCAAATCGTCACAATGGACACATTTCTATCAGAAACATGTACATTTATCATCTGGCAGTTAAAGTCGTGTGATGAGCCTTGCGGGTGCACAACTCTGTACGTAATTTAAGCATCTAAGTTGTTGCAGTCGACAAGTAAGGAGCACAGCAAGTCAAGTTTTAGTTTTTGAAATCTCAATTTTTGGCCGCTTTTGCTGCCTTGTAGTTGACCTAGTACCTTAAGATTTGGCACGAACCGCGCTCTGGCAGCCATATTACACAAGAAAAAGCCAGAAGTGGTAATGTGTAGAAAAAACTGCAGAAAATCTTACGTTTAATACATTTGTTTTCGAAATGACGTAACTGCAAATCGTCACAATGGACGCATTTCTATCGGAAACGTTTACATTTACCTTCTGGCAGTTAATGTCGCGTGATGAGCCTTGCGGGTGCACCACCCTGTACGTAATTTAAGCATCTAAGTTGTTGCAGTCGACAAGTAAGGAGCACAGCAAGTCAAGTTTTAGTTTTTGAAAACTCAATTTTTGGCCGCTTTTGCTGCCTTGTAGTTGACCTAGGACCTTAAGATTTGGCACGAACCGAGCTCTGGCAGCCACATTACACAAGAAAAAGCCAGAAGTGGTAATGTGTAGACAAAAACCGCAGAAAATCTTACGTTTAATACATTTGTTTTCGAAATGACGTAACTGCATTTCGTCACAATGGACGCATTTCTATCGAAAACGTTTACATTTATCTTCTGGCAGTTAAAGTCGTGTGATGAGCCTTGCGGGTGCACCACTCTGTACGTAATTTAAGCATCTAAGTTGTTGCAGTCGACAAGTAAGGAGCACAGCAAGTCAAGTTTTAGTTTTTGAAAACTCAATTTTTGGCCGCTTTTGCTGCCTTGTAGTTGACCTACGACCTTAAGATTTGGCACGAATCGAGCTCTGGCAGCCACATTACACAAGAAAAAGCCAGAAGTGGTAATGTGTAGAAAAACCCGCAGAAAATCTTACGTTCAATACATTTGTTTTCGAAATGACGTAACTGCAAATCGTCACAATGGACACATTTCTATCAGAAACATTTACATTTATCATCTGGCAGTTAATGTCGTGTAATGAGCCTTGCGGGTGCACCACTCTGTACGTAATTTAAGCATCTAAGTTGTTGCAGTCGACAAGTAAGGAGCACAGCAAGTCAAGATTTAGTTTTTGAAAACTCCATTTTTGGCCGCATTTGTTGCCTTGTAGTTGATCTAGGGCCTTAAGATTTGGAACGAACCGACCTCTGGCAGCCACATTACACTAGAAAATGCGAGAAGTGGTAATGTGTAGAAAAAACCGCAGAAAATCTTACGTTTAATACATTTGTTTTCGAAATGACGTAACTGCAAATCGTCACAATGGGCGCATTTCTCTCGGAAACGTTTACATTTATCTTCTGGCAGTTAAAGTCGCGTGATGAGCCTTGCGGATGCACCACCCTGTACGTAATTTAAGCATCTAAGTTGTTGCAGTCGACAAGTAAGGAGCACAGCAAGTCAAGTTTTAGTTTTTGAAAACTCAATTTTTGGCCGCTTTTGCTGCTTTGTAGTTGATCTAGGACCTTAAGATTTGGCACGAACCGAGCTCTGGCAGCCACATTACACAAGAAAAAGCCAGAAGTGGTAATGTGTAGAAAAAACCGCAGAAAATTTTACGTTTAATACATTTGTTTTCGAAATGACGTAACTCCAAATCGTCACATTGGACGCATTTCTATCGGAAATGTTTACATTTATCTTCTGGCAGTTAAAGTCGCGTGATAAGCCTTGCGGGTGCACCACTCTGTACGTAATTTAAGCATCTAAGTTGTTGCAGTCGTCAAGTAAGGAAAACAGCAACTCAAGATTTAGTTTATGAAAACTCAATTTTTGGCCGCTTTTGCTGCCTTGTAGTTGACCTAGTACCTTAAGATTTGGCACGAACCGAGCTCTGGCAGCCACATCACACAAGAAAAAGCCAGAAGTGGTAATGCGTAGAAAAAACCGCAGAAAATCTAACGTTTAATACATTTGTTTTCGAAATGACGTAACTGCAAATCGTCACAATGGACGCATTTCTATCGGAAACGTTTACATTTATCTTCTGGCAGTTAATGTCGCGTGATGAGCCTTGCGGGTGCACCACCCTGTACGTAATTTAAGCATCTAAGTTGTTGCAGTCGACAAGTAAGGAGCACAGCAAGTCAAGTATTAGTTTTTGAAAACTCAATTTTTGGCCGCTTTTGCTGCCTTGTAGTTGACCTAGGACCTTAAGATTTGGCACAAACCGAGCTCTGGCAGCCACATTACACTAGAAAAAGCCAGAAGTGGTAATGTGTAGATAAAACCGCAGAAAATCTTACGTTTAATACATTTGTTTTCGAAATGACGTAACTGCAAATCGTCACAATGGACACATTTCTCTCACAAACATTTACATTTATCATCTGGCAGTTAAAGTCGTGTGATGAGCCTTGCGGGTGCACCACTCTGTACGTAATTTAAGCATCTAAGTTGTTGCAGTCGACAAATAGGGAGGACAGCAAGTCAAGTTTTAGTTTTTGAAAACTCAATTTTTGGCCGCTTTTTCTGCCTTGTAGTTGACCTAGGACCTTAAGATTTGGAACGAACAGAGCTCTGGCAGCCACATCACACAAGAAGAAGGGAAAGTGGTAATGTGTAGAAAAAACCGCAGAAAAACTTACGTTTAAAAAGTTTCTTTTCGAAATGACGTAACTGCAAATCATCACAATGGACGCATTTCTATCGGAAACTTTTACATTTATCTTCTGGCAGTTAAAGTCACGTGATGAGCCTTGCGGGTGCACCACTCTGTACGTAATTTAAGCATCTAAGTTGTTGCAGTCGACAAATAGGGAGGACAGCAAGTCAAGTTTTAGTTTTTGAAAACTCAATTTTTGGCCGCTTTTGCTGCCTTGTAGTTGACCTAGTACCTTAAGATTTGGCACGAACCGAGCTCTGGCAGCCACATCACACAAGAAAAAGCCAGAAGTGGTAATGTGTAGAAACAACCGCAGAAAATCTTACGTTTAATACATTTGTTTTCGAAATGACGTAACTGCAAATCGTCACAATGGACGCATTTCTATCGGAAACGTTTACATTTATCTTCTGGCAGTTAAAGTCGCGTGATGAGCCTTGCGGGTGCACCACTCTGTACGTAATTTAAGCATCTAAGTTGTTGCAGTCGACAAGTAAGGAGCACAGCAATTCAAGTTTTAGTTTTTGAAAACTCAATTTTTGGCCGCTTTTGCTGCCTTGAAGTTGACCTAGTACCTTAAGATTTGGCACGAACCGAGCTCTGGCAGCCACATCACACAAGAAAAAGCCAGAAGTGTTAATGTGTAGAAAAATCACGCAGAAAATCTTACGTTTAATACATATGTTTTCGAAATGACGTAACTGCAAATCGTCACAATGGACGCATTTCCATCGGAAACGTTTACATTTATCTTCTGGCAGTTAAAGTCGCGTGATGAGCCTTGCGGGTACACCACCCTGTACGTAATTTAAGCATCTAAGTTGTTGCAGTCGACAAATAGGGGGACAGCAAGTCAAGTTTTAGTTTTTGAAAACTCAATTTTTGGCCGCTTTTGCTGCCTTGTAGTTGACCTAGGACCTTAAGATTTGGAACGAACAGAGCTCTGGCAGCCACATCACACAAGAAGAAGGGAAAGTGGTAATGTGTAGAAAAAACCGCGGAAAAACTTACGTTTAAAACGTTTCTTTTCGAAATGACGTAACTGCAAATCATCACAATGGACGCATTTCTATCGGAAACTTTTACATTTATCTTCTGGCAGTTAAAGTCACGTGATGAGCCTTGCGGGTGCACCACTCTGTACGTAATTTAAGCATCTAAGTTGTTGCAGTCGACAAATAGGTAGGACAGCAAGTCAAGTTTTAGTTTTTGAAAACTCAATTTTTGGCCGCTTTTGCTGCCTTGTAGTTGACCTAGTACCTTAAGATTTGGCACGAACCGAGCTCTGGCAGCCACATCACACAAGAAAAAGCCAGAAGTGGTAATGTGTAGAAAAAACCGCAGAAAATCTTACGTTTAATACATTTGTTTTCGAAATGACGTAACTGCAAATCGTCACAATGGACGCATTTCTATCGGAAACGTTTACATTTATCTTCTGGCAGTTAAAGTCGCGTGATGAGCCTTGCGGGTGCACCACTCTGTACGTAATTTAAGCATCTAAGTTGTTGCAGTCGTCAAGTAAGAAGCACAGCAAGTCAAGTTTTAGTTTTTCAAAACTCAATTTTTGGCCGCGTTTGCTGCCTTGTAGTTGACCTAGGACCTTAAGATTTGGCACGAACCGAGCTCTGGCAGCCACATCACACAAGAAGAAGGGAAAGTGGTAATGTGTAGAAAAAACCGCAGAAAGTCTTACGTTTAAAACGTTTGTTTTCGAAATGACGTAACTGCAAATCATCACAAGGACGCATTTCTATCGGAAACGTTTACATTGATCTTCTGGCAGTTAAAGTCGCGTGATGAGCCTTGCGGGTGCACCACTCTGTACGTAATTTAAGCATCTAAGTTGTTGCAGTCGACAAGTATGGAGCACAGCAAGTCAAGTTTTAGTTTTTGAAAACTCAATTTTTGGCCGCTTTTGCTGCCTTGTAGTTGACCTAGGACCTTTAGATTTGGCACGAACCGATCTGTGGCAGCCACATTACACTAGAAAAAGCCAGAAGTGGTAATGTGTAGAAAAACCCGCAGAAAATCTTACGTTTAATACATTTGTTTTCGAAATGACGTTACTGCAAATCGTCACAATGGACGCATTTCTATCGGAAACGTTTACATTTATCTTCTGGCAGTTAAAGTCGTGTGATGGGGTGCACTACCCTGTACGTAATTTAAGCATCTAAGTTGTTGCAGTCGACAAGTAAGGAACACAGAAAGTCAAGTTTTAGTTTTTGAAAACTCAATTTTTGGCCGCTTTTGCTGCCTTGTCGACTGCAACAACTTAGATGCTTAAATTACGTACAGAGTGGTGCACCCGCAAGGCAAATCACGCGACTTTAACTGCCAGAAGATATATGTAAACGTTTCCGATAGAAATGCGTCCATTGTGACCATTTGCATTTAAGTCATTTCGTAAACAAATGTATTAAACGTAAGATTTTCTGCGGATTTTTCTACACATTACCACTTCTGGCTTTTTCTTGTGTAATGTGACCGTAAGATTTGGCACGAACCGAGCTCTGGCAGCCACATTACACAAGAAAAAGCCAGAAGTGGTAATGTGTAGAAAAAACCGCAGAAAATCTTACGTTTAATACATTTGTTTTCGAAATGACGTAACTGCAAATCGTCACAATGGGACGCATTTCTCTCGGAAACGTTTACATATATCTTCTGGCAGTTAATGTCGCGTGATGAGCCTTGCGGGCGAACAACCCTGTACGTAATTTAAGCATCTAAGTTGTTGCAGTCGACAAGTAAGGAGCACAGTAAGTCAAGTTTTAGTTTTTTAAAACTCAATTTTTGGCCGCTTTTGCTGCCTTGTAGTTGACCTAGGGCCTTAAGATTTGGAACGAACCGACCTCTGGCAGCCACATTACACTAGAAAAAGCCAGAAGTGGTAATGTGTAGAAAAAACTGCAGAAAATCTTACGTTTAATACATTTGTTTTCGAAATGACGTAACTGCAAATCGTCACAATGGACGCAATTCTATTGGAAACGTTTACATTTATCTTCTGGCAGTTAATGTCGCGCGATGAGCCTTGCGGGTGCACCACTCTGTACGTAATTTAAGCATCTAGGTTGTTGAGGTCGACAAGTAAGGAGCACAGCAAGTCAAGTTTTAGTTTTTGAAAACTCAATTTTTGGACGCTTTTGCTGCCTTGTAGTTGACCTACGACCTTAAGATTTGGCACGAAAAGAGCTCTGGCAGCCACATTACACAAGAAAAAGCCAGAAGTGGTAATGTGTAGAAAAACCCGCAGAAAATCTTACGTTCAATACATTTATTTTCGAAATGACGTAACTGCAAATCGTCACAATGGACACATTTCTATCAGAAACATTTACATTTATCATCTGGCAGTTAAAGTCACGTGATGAGCCTTGCGGGTGCACCACTCTGTACGTAATTTAAGCATCTAAGTTGTTGCAGTCGACAAGTAAGGAGCACAGCAAGTCAAGTTTTAGTTTTTGAAAACTCAATTTTTGGCCGCTTTTGCTGCCTTGTAGTTGACCTACGTCCTTAAGATTTGGCACGAACCGAGCTCTGGCAGCCACATTACACAAGAAAAAGCCAGAAGTGGTAATGTGTAGAAAAACCCGCAGAAAATCTTACGTTCAATACATTTGTTTTCGAAATGACGTAACTGCAAATCGTCACAATGGACACATTTCTATCACAAACATTTACATTTATCATCTGGCAGTTAAAGTCGTGTAATGAGCCTTGAGGTTCACCACTCTGTACGTAATTTAAGCATCTAAGTTGTTGCAGTCGACAAGTAAGGAGCACAGCAAGTCAAGTTTTAGTTTTTGAAAACTCAATTTTTGGCCGCATTTGCTGCCTTGTAGTTGATCTGCGGCCTTAAGATTTGGAACGAACCGACCTCTGGCAGCCACATTACACTAGAAAAAGCGAGAAGTGTTAATGTGTAGAAAAACCCGCAGAAAATCTTACGTTTAATACATTTATTTTCGAAATGACGTAACTGCAAATCGTCACAATGGACGCATTTCTATCGGAAACGTTTACATTTATCACTTGCAGTTAAAGTCACGTGATGAGCCTTGCGGGTGCACCACTCTGTACGTAATTTAAGCATCTAAGTTGTTGCAGTCGACAAGTAAGGAGCACAGCAAGTCAAGTTTAGTTTTTGAAATCTCAATTTTTGGCCGCTTTTGCTGCCTTGTAGTTGACCTAGGACCTTAAGATTTGGAACGAACCGAGCTCTGGCAGCCACATCACACAAGAAGAAGGGAAAGTGGTAATGTGTAGAAAAAACCGTAGAAAAACGTACGTTTAAAACGTTTCTTTTCGAAATGACGTAACTGCAAATCGTCACAATGGACGCATTTCTATCGGAAACGTTTACATTTATCTTCTGGCAGTTAAAGTCGCGTGATGAGCCTTACGGGTGCACCACTCTGTACGTAATTTAAGCATCTAAGTTGTTGCAGTCGACAAATAGGGAGGACAGCAAGTCAAGTTTTAGTTTTTGAAAACTCAATTTTTAGCCGCTTTTGCTGCCTTGTAGTTGACCTAGTACCTTAAGATTTGGCACGAACCGAGCTCTGGCAGCCACATCACACAAGAAAAAGCCACAAGTGGTAATGTGTAGAAAAAACCGCAGAGAATCTTACGTTTAATACATTTGTTTTCGAAATGACGTAACTGCAAATCTACACAATGGACGCATTTCTATCGGAAACGTTTACATTTATCTTCTGGCAGTTAAAGTCGCGTGATGAGCCTTGCGGGTGCACCACTCTGTACGTAATTTAAGCATCTAAGTTGTTGCAGTCGTCAAGTAAGGAACACAGCAAGTCAAGTTTTAGTTTTTTAAATCTCAATTTTTGGCCACTTTTGCTGCCTTGTAGTTGACCTAGGGCCTTAAGATTTGGAACGAACCGACCTCTGGCAGCCACATTACACTAGAAAAAGCCAGAGGTGGTAATATGTAGAAAAACCCGCAGAAAATCGTACGTTTAGTACATTTGTTTTCGAAAGGACGTAACTGCAAATCGTCACAGTGGACGCATTTCTATCGGAAACGTTTACATTTATCTTCTGGCAGTTAAAGTCACGTCATGAGCCTTGCGGGTGCACCACTCTGTACGTAATTTAGGCATCTAAGTTGTTGCAGTCGACAAGTAAGGAGCACAGCAAGTCAAGTTTTAGTGTTTGAAAACTCAATTTTTGGCCGCTTTTGCTGCCTTGTAGTTGACCTACGACCTTAAGATTTGGAACGAACCGAGCTCTGGCAGCCACGTCACACAAGAAGAAGGGAAAGTGGTAATGTATAGAAAAAACCGCAGAAAATCTTACGTTAAAACGTTTGTTTTCGAAATGACGTAACTGCAAATCATCACAAGGACGCATTTCTATCCGAAACGTTTTCATTGACCTTCTGGCAGTTAAAGTCGCGTGATGAGCCTTGCGGGTGCACCACTCTGTACATAATTTAAGCATCTAAGTTGTTGCAGTCGACAAGTAAGGAGCACAGCAAGTCATGTTTTAGTTTTTGAAAACTCAATTTTTGGCCGCTTATGCTGCCTTGTAGTTGACCTAGGACCTTTAGATTTAGCACGAACCGATCTCTGGCAGCCACATTACACTAGAAAAAGCCAGAAGTGGTAATGTGTAGAAAAAACCGCAGAAAATCTTACGTTTAATACATTTGTTTTCGAAATGACGTAACTGCAAATCGTCACAATGGACGCATTTCTCTCGGAAACGTTTACATTTATCTTCTGGCAGTTAAAGTCGCGTGATGAGCCTTGCGGGTGCACCACCCTATACGTAATTTAAGCATCTAAGTTGTTGCAGTCGACAAGTAAGGAGCACAGCAAGTCTAGTTTTAGTTTTTGAAAACTCAATTTTTGGCCGCTTTTGCTGCCTTGTAGTTGACCTAGGACCTTAAGATTTGGCACGAACCGAGCTCTGGCAGCCACATTACACAAGAAAAAGCCAGAAGTGGTAATGTGTAGAAAAACCCGCAGAAAATCTTACGTTCAATACATTTGTTTTCGAAATGACGTAACTGCAAATCGTCACAATGGACACATTTCTATCAGAAACATGTACATTTATCATCTGGCAGTTAAAGTCGTGTGATGAGCCTTGCGGGTGCACCACTCTGTACGTAATTTAAGCATCTAAGTTGTTGCAGTCGACAAGTAAGGAGCACAGCAAGTCAAGTTTTAGTTTTTGAAAACTCAATTTTTGGCCGCTTTTGCTGCCTTGTAGTTGACCTACGACCTTACGATTTGGCACGAACCGAGCTCTGGCAGCCACATTACACAAGAAAAAGCCAGAAGTGGTAATGTGTAGAAAAAACCGCAGAAAATCTTACGTTTAATACATTTGTTTTCGAAATGACGTAACTGCAATTCGTCACAATGGACGCATATCTATCGAAAACGTTTACATTTATCTTCTGGCAGTTAAAGTCGTGTGATGAGCCTTGCGGGTGCACCACTCTGTACGTAATTTAAGCATCTAAGTTGTTGCAGTCGACAAGTAAGGAGCACAGCAAGTCAAGTTTTAGTTTTTGAAAACTCAATTTTTGGCCGCTTTTGCTGCCTTGTAGTTGACCTACGACCTTACGATTTGGCACGAACCGAGCTCTGGCAGCCACATTACACAAGAAAAAGCCAGAAGTGGTAATGTGTAGAAAAACCCGCAGAAAATCTTACGTTCAATACATTTGTTTTCGAAATGACGTAACTGCAAATCGTCACAATGGACACATTTCTATCAGAAACATTTACATTTATCATCTGGCAGTTAAAGTCGTGTAATGAGCCTTGCGGGTGCACCACTCTGTACGTAATTTAAGCATCTAAGTTGTTGCAGTCGACAAGTAAGGAGCACAGCAAGTCAAGTTTTAGTTTTTGAAAACTCAATTTTTGGCCGCATTTGTTGCCTTGTAGTTGATCTAGGGCCTTAAGATTTGTAACGAACCGACCTCTGGCAGCCACATTACACTAGAAAAAGCGAGAAGTGGTAATGTGTAGAAAAAACCGCAGAAAATCTTACGTTTAATACATTTGTTTTCGAAATGACGTAACTGCAAATCGTCACATTGGACGCATTTCTCTCGGAAACGTTTACATTTATCTTCTGGCAGTTACAGTCGCGTGATGAGCCTTGCGGGTGCACCACCCTGTACGTAATTTAAGCATCTAAGTTGTTGCAGTCGACAAGTAAGGAGCACAGCAAGTCAAGTTTTAGTTTTTGAAAACTCAATTTTTGGCCGCTTTTGCTGCCTTGTAGTTGACCTAGTACCTTAAGATTTGGCACGAACCGCGCTCTGGCAGCCATATTACACAAGAAAAAGCCAGAAGTGGTAAAGTGTAGAAAAAACTGCAGAAAATCTTACGTTTAATACATTTGTTTTCGAAATGACGAAACTGCAAATCGTCACAATGGACGCATTTCTATCGGAAACGTTTACATTTATCTTCTGGCAGTTAATGTCGCGTGATGAGCCTTGCGGGTGCACCACCCTGTACGTAATTTAAGCATCTAAGTTGTTGCAGTCGACAAATAGGGAGGACAGCAAGTCAAGTTTTAGTTTTTGAAAACTCAATTTTTGGCCGCTTTTGCTGCCTTGTAGTTGACCTAGTACCTTAAGATTTGGCACGAACCGAGCTCTGGCAGCCACATCACACAAGAAAAAGCCAGAAGTGGTAATGTGTAGAAAAAACCGCAGAAAATCTTACGTTTAATACATTTGTTTTCGAAATGACGTAACTGCAAATCGTCACAATGGACGCATTTCTATCGGAAACGTTTACATTTATCTTCTGGCAGTTAAAGTCGCGTGATGAGCCTTGCGGGTGCACCACTCTGTACGTAATTTAAGCATCTAAGTTGTTGCAGTCGTCAAGTAAGAAGCACAGCAAGTCAAGATTTAGTTTTTGAAAACTCAATTTTTGGCCGCTTTTGCTGCCTTGTAGTTGACCTAGGACCTTAAGATTTGGCACGAACCGAGCTCTGGCAGCCACATCACACAAGAAGAAGGGAAAGTGGTAATGTGTAGAAAAAACCGCAGAAAATCTTACGTTTAAAACGTTTGTTTTCGAAATGACGTAACTGCAAATCATCACAAGGACGCATTTCTATCGGAAACGTTTACATTGATCTTCTGGCAGTTAAAGTCGCGTGATGAGCCTTGCGGGTGCACCACTCTGTACGTAATTTAAGCATCTAAGTTGTTGCAGTCGACAAGTAAGGAGCACAGCAAGTCAAGTTTTAGTTTTTGAAAACTAAATTTTTGGCCGCTTTTGCTGCCTTGTAGTTGACCTAGGACCTTTAGATTTGGCACGAACCGATCTGTGGCAGCCAAATTACACTAGAAAAAGCCAGAAGTGGTAATGTGTAGAAAAACCCGCAGAAAATCTTACGTTTAATACATTTGTTTTCGAAATGACGTTACTGCAAATCGTCACAATGGACGCATTTCTATCGGAAACGTTTACATTTATCTTCTGGCAGTTAAAGTCGTGTGATGGGGTGCACTACCCTGTACGTAATTTAAGCATCTAAGTTGTTGCAGTCGACAAGTAAGGAACACAGAAAGTCAAGTTTTAGTTTTTGAAAACTCAATTTTTGGCCGCTTTTGCTGCCTTGTCGACTGCAACAACTTAGATGCTTAAATTACGTACAGAGTGGTGCACCCGCAAGGCATATCACGCGACTTTAACTGCCAGAAGATATATGTATACGTTTCCGATAGAAATGCGTCCATTGTGACCATTTGCATTTAAGTCATTTCGTAAACAAATGTATTAAACGTAAGATTTTCTGCGGTTTTTTCTACACATTACCACTTCTGGCTTTTTCTTGTGTAATGTGACCTTAAGATTTGGCACGAACCGAGCTCTGGCAGCCACATTACACAAGAAAAAGCCAGAAGTGGTAATGTGTAGAAAAAACCGCAGAAAATCTTACGTTTAATTCATTTGTTTACGAAATGACTTAAATACAAATGGTCACAATGGACGCATTTCTATCGGAAACGTTTACATATATCTTCTGGCAGTTAAAGTCGCGTCATATGCCTTGCGGGTGCACCACTCTGTACGTAATTTAAGCATCTAAGTTGTTGCAGTCGACAAGTAAGGAGCACAGCAAGTCAAGTTTTAGTTTTTGAAAACTCAATTTTTGGCCGATTTAGCTGCCTTGTAGTTGAGCTAGGACCTTAAGATTTGGCACGAACCGAGCTCTGGCAGCCACATTACACAAGAAAAAGCCAGAAGTGGTAATGTGTAGAAAAAACCGCAGAAAATCTTACGTTTAATACATTTGTTTTCGAAATGACGTAACTGCAAATCGTCACAATGGACGCATTTCTCTCGGAAACGTTTACATTTATCTTCAGGCAGTTAATGTCGCGTGATGAGCCTTGCGGGCGCACAACCCTGTACGTAATTTAAGCATCTAAGTTATTGCAGTCGACAAGTAAGGAGCACAGTAAGTCAAGTTTTAGTTTTTTAAAACTCAATTTTTGGCAGCTTTTGCTGCCTTGTAGTTGACCTAGGGCCTTAAGATTTGGAACGAACCGACCTCTGGCAGCCACATTACACTAGAAAAAGCCAGAAGTGGTAATGTGTAGAAAAACCCGCAGAAAATCGTACGTTTAATACATTTGTTTTCGAAATGACGTAACTGCAAATCGTCACAATGGACGCATTTCTATCGGAAACGTTTACATTTATCTTCTGGCAGTTAAAGTCACGTCATGAGCCTTGCGGGTGCACCACTCTGTACGTAATTTAAGCATCTAAGTTGTTGCAGTCGACAAGTAAGGAGCACAGCAAGTCAAGTTTTAGTGTTTGAAAACTCAATTTTTGGCCGCTCTTGCTGCCTTGTAATTGACCTAGAACCTTAAGATTTGGAACGAACCGAGCTCTGGCAGCCACGTCACACAAGAAGAAGGGAAAGTGGTAATGTATAGAAAAAACAGCAGAAAATCTTACGTTTAAAACGTTTGTTTTCGAAATGACGTAACTGCAAATCATCACAAGGACGCATTTCTATCCGAAACGTTTTCATTGATCTTCTGGCAGTTAAAGTCGCGTGATGAGCCTTGCGGGTGCACCACTCTGTACATAATTTAAGCATCTAAGTTGTTGCAGTCGACAAGTAAGGAGCACAGCAAGTCAAGTTTTAGTTTTTGAAAACTCAATTTTTGGCCGCTTATGCTGCCTTGTAGTTGACCTAGGACCTTTAGATTTGGCACGAACCGATCTCTGGCAGCCACATTACACTAGAAAAAGCCAGAAGTGGTAATGTGTAGAAAAAACCGCAGAAAATCTTACGTTTAATACATTTGTTTTCGAAATGACGTAACTGCAAATCGTCACAATGGACGCATTTCTCTCGGAAACGTTTACATTTATCTTCTGGCAGTTAAAGTCGCGTGATGAGCCTTGCGGGTGCACCACCCTGTACGTAATTTAAGCATCTAAGTTGTTGCAGTCGACAAGTAAGGAGCACTGCAAGTCTAGTTTTAGTTTTTGAAAACTCAATTTTTGGCCGCTTTTGCTGCCTTGTAGTTGACCTAGGACCTTAAGATTTGGCACGAACCGAGCTCTGGCAGCCACATTACACAAGAAAATGCCAGAAGTGGTAATGTGTAGAAAAACCCGCAGAAAATCTTACGTTCAATACATTTGTTTTCGAAATGACGTAACTGCAAATCGTCACAATGGACACATTTCTATCAGAAACATGTACATTTATCATCTGGCAGTTAAAGTCGTGTGATGAGCCTTGCGGGTGCACCACTCTATACGTAATTTAAGCATCTAAGTTGTTGCAGTCGACAAGTAAGGAGCACAGCAAGTCAAGTTTTAGTTTTTGAAATCTCAATTTTTGGCCGCTTTTGCTGCCTTGTAGTTGACCTAGTACCTTAAGATTTGGCACGAACCGCGCTCTGGCAGCCATATTACACAAGAAAAAGCCAGAAGTGGTAATGTGTAGAAAAAACTGCAGAAAATCTTACGTTTAATACATTTGTTTTCGAAATGACGAAACTGCAAATCGTCACAATGGACGCATTTCTATCGGAAACGTTTACATTTATCTTCTGGCAGTTAATGTCGCGTGATGAGCCTTGCGGGTGCACCACCCTGTACGTAATTTAAGCATCTAAGTTGTTGCAGTCGACAAGTAAGGAGCACAGCAAGTCAAGTTTTAGTGTTTGAAAACTCAATTTTTGGCCGCTCTTGCTGCCTTGTAATTGACCTAGAACCTTAAGATTTGGAACGAACCGAGCTCTGGCAGCCACGTCACACAAGAAGAAGGGAAAGTGGTAATGTATAGAAAAAACAGCAGAAAATCTTACGTTTAAAACGTTTGTTTTCGAAATGACGTAACTGCAAATCATCACAAGGACGCATTTCTATCCGAAACGTTTTCATTGATCTTCTGGCAGTTAAAGTCGCCTGATGAGCCTTGCGGGTGCACCACTCTGTACATAATTTAAGCATCTAAGTTGTTGCAGTCGACAAGTAAGGAGCACAGCAAGTCAAGTTTTAGTTTTTGAAAACTCAATTTTTGGCCGCTTATGCTGCCTTGTAGTTGACCTAGGACCTTTAGATTTGGCACGAACCGATCTCTGGCAGCCACATTACACTAGAAAAAGCCAGAAGTGGTAATGTGTAGAAAAAACCGCAGAAAATCTTACGTTTAATACATTTGTTTTCGAAATGACGTAACTGCAAATCGTCACAATGGACGCATTTCTCTCGGAAACGTTTACATTTATCTTCTGGCAGTTAAAGTCGCGTGATGAGCCTTGCGGGTGCACCACCCTGTACGTAATTTAAGCATCTAAGTTGTTGCAGTCGACAAGTAAGGAGCACTGCAAGTCTAGTTTTAGTTTTTGAAAACTCAATTTTTGGCCGCTTTTGCTGCCTTGTAGTTGACCTAGGACCTTAAGATTTGGCACGAACCGAGCTCTGGCAGCCACATTACACAAGAAAATGCCAGAAGTGGTAATGTGTAGAAAAACCCGCAGAAAATCTTACGTTCAATACATTTGTTTTCGAAATGACGTAACTGCAAATCGTCACAATGGACACATTTCTATCAGAAACATGTACATTTATCATCTGGCAGTTAAAGTCGTGTGATGAGCCTTGCGGGTGCACCACTCTATACGTAATTTAAGCATCTAAGTTGTTGCAGTCGACAAGTAAGGAGCACAGCAAGTCAAGTTTTAGTTTTTGAAATCTCAATTTTTGGCCGCTTTTGCTGCCTTGTAGTTGACCTAGTACCTTAAGATTTGGCACGAACCGCGCTCTGGCAGCCATATTACACAAGAAAAAGCCAGAAGTGGTAATGTGTAGAAAAAACTGCAGAAAATCTTACGTTTAATACATTTGTTTTCGAAATGACGAAACTGCAAATCGTCACAATGGACGCATTTCTATCGGAAACGTTTACATTTATCTTCTGGCAGTTAATGTCGCGTGATGAGCCTTGCGGGTGCACCACCCTGTACGTAATTTAAGCATCTAAGTTGTTGCAGTCGACAAGTAAGGAGCACAGCAAGTCAAGTTTTAGTGTTTGAAAACTCAATTTTTGGCCGCTCTTGCTGCCTTGTAATTGACCTAGAACCTTAAGATTTGGAACGAACCGAGCTCTGGCAGCCACGTCACACAAGAAGAAGGGAAAGTGGTAATGTATAGAAAAAACAGCAGAAAATCTTACGTTTAAAACGTTTGTTTTCGAAATGACGTAACTGCAAATCATCACAAGGACGCATTTCTATCCGAAACGTTTTCATTGATCTTCTGGCAGTTAAAGTCGCGTGATGAGCCTTGCGGGTGCACCACTCTGTACATAATTTAAGCATCTAAGTTGTTGCAGTCGACAAGTAAGGAGCACAGCAAGTCAAGTTTTAGTTTTTGAAAACTCAATTTTTGGCCGCTTATGCTGCCTTGTAGTTGACCTAGGACCTTTAGATTTGGCACGAACCGATCTCTGGCAGCCACATTACACTAGAAAAAGCCAGAAGTGGTAATGTGTAGAAAAAACCGCAGAAAATCTTACGTTTAATACATTTGTTTTCGAAATGACGTAACTGCAAATCGTCACAATGGACGCATTTCTCTCGGAAACGTTTACATTTATCTTCTGGCAGTTAAAGTCGTGTGATGAGCCTTGCGGGTGCACCACCCTGTACGTAATTTAAGCATCTAAGTTGTTGCAGTCGACAAGTAAGGAGCACTGCAAGTCTAGTTTTAGTTTTTGAAAACTCAATTTTTGGCCGCTTTTGCTGCCTTGTAGTTGACCTAGGACCTTAAGATTTGGCACGAACCGAGCTCTGGCAGCCACATTACACAAGAAAATGCCAGAAGTGGTAATGTGTAGAATAACCCGCAGAAAATCTTACGTTCAATACATTTGTTTTCGAAATGACGTAACTGCAAATCGTCACAATGGACACATTTCTATCAGAAACATGTACATTTATCATCTGGCAGTTAAAGTCGTGTGATGAGCCTTGCGGGTGCACCACTCTATACGTAATTTAAGCATCTAAGTTGTTGCAGTCGACAAGTAAGGAGCACAGCAAGTCAAGTTTTAGTTTTTGAAATCTCAATTTTTGGCCGCTTTTGCTGCCTTGTAGTTGACCTAGTACCTTAAGATTTGGCACGAACCGCGCTCTGGCAGCCATATTACACAAGAAAAAGCCAGAAGTGGTAATGTGTAGAAAAAACTGCAGAAAATCTTACGTTTAATACATTTGTTTTCGAAATGACGAAACTGCAAATCGTCACAATGGACGCATTTCTATCGGAAACGTTTACATTTATCTTCTGGCAGTTAATGTCGCGTGATGAGCCTTGCGGGTGCACCACCCTGTACGTAATTTAAGCATCTAAGTTGTTGCAGTCGACAAGTAAGGAGCACAGCAAGTCAAGTTTTAGTTTTTGAAAACTCAATTTTTGGCCGCTTTTGCTGCCTTGTAGTTGACCTAGGACCTTAAGATTTGGCACAAACCGAGCTCTGGCAGCCACATTACACAAGAAAAAGCCAGAAGTGGTAATTTGTAGAAAAAACCGCAGAAAATCTTACGTTTAATACATTTGTTTTCGAAATGACGTAACTGCAATTCGTCACAATGGACGCATTTCTATCGAAAACGTTTACATTTATCTTCTGGCAGTTAAAGTCGTGTGATGAGCCCTGCGGGTGCACCACTCTGTACGTAATTTAAGCATCTAAGTTGTTGCAGTCGACAAGTAAGGAGCACAGCAAGTCAAGTTTTAGTTTTTGAAAACTCAATTTTTGGCCGCTTTTGCTGCCTTGTAGTTGACCTACGACCTTAAGATTTGGCACGAACCGAGCTCTGGCAGCCACATTACACAAGAAAAAGCCAGAAGTGGTAATGTGTAGAAAAACCCGCAGAAAATCTTACGTTCAATACATTTGTTTTCGAAATGACGTAACTGCAAATCGTCACAATGGACGCATTTCTATCGGAAACGTTTACATTTATCTTCTGGCAGTTAAAGTCACGTGATGAGCCTTGCGGGTGCACCACTCTGTACGTAATTTAAGCATCCAAGATGTTGCAGTCGACAAGTAAGGAGCACAGCAAGTCAAGTTTTAGTGTTTGAAAACTCAATTTTTGGCCGCTTTTGCTGCCTTGTAGTTGACGTAGGACCTTAAGATTTGGAACGAACCGATCTCTGGCAGCCACATCACACAAGAAGAAGGGAAAGTGGGAATGTGTAGAAAAAACCGCTGAAAATCTTACGTTTAAAACGTTTGTTTTCGAAATGACGTAACTGCAGATCGCCACAATGGACGCATTTCTCTCGGAAACGTTTACATTTATCTTCTGGCAGTTAAAGTCGCGTGATGAGCCTTGCGGGTGCACCACCCTGTACGTAATTTAAGCATCTAAGTTGTTGCAGTCGACAAGTAAGGAGCACAGCAAGTCAAGTTTTAGTTTTTGAATACTCAATTTTTGGCCGCTTTTGCTGCTTTGTAGTTGATCTAGGACCTTAAGATTTGGCACGAACCGAGCTCTGGCAGCCACATTACACAAGAAAAAGCCAGAAATGGTAATGTGTAGAAAAAACCGCAGAAAATTTTACGTTTAATACATTTGTTTTCGAAATGACGTAACTCCAAATCGTCACATTGGACGCATTTCTATCGGAAATGTTTACATTTATCTTCTGGCAGTTAAAGTCGCGTGATGAGCCTTGCGGGTGCACCACTCTGTACGTAATTTAAGCATCTAAGTTATTGCAGTCGTCAAGTAAGGAAAACAGCATCTCAAGATTTAGTTTTTGAAAACTCAATTTTTGGCCGCTTTTGCTGCCTTGTAGTTGACCTAGGACCTTAAGATTTGGCACAAACCGAGCTCTGGCAGCCACATTACGCAAGAAAAAGCCAGAAGTGGTAATGTGTAGATAAAACCGCAGAAAAACTTACGTTTAAAACGTTTCTTTTCGAAATGACGTAACTGCAAATCATCACAATGGACGCATTTCTATCGGAAACTTTTACATTTATCTTCTGGCAGTTAAAGTCACGTGATGAGCCTTGCGGGTGCACCACTCTGTACGTAATTTAAGCATCTAAATTGTTGCAGTCGACAAATAGGGAGGACAGCAAGTCAAGTTTTAGTTTTTGAAAACTCAAATTTTGGCCGCGTTTGCTGCCTTGTAGTTGACCTAGGACCTTAAGATTTGGCACGAACCGAGCTCTGGCAGCCACATCACACAAGAAGAAGGGAAAGTGGTAATGTGTAGAAAAAACCGCAGAAAATCTTACGTTTAAAACGTTTGTTTTCGAAATGACGTAACTGCAAATCATCACAAGGACGCATTTCTATCGGAAACGTTTACATTGATCTTCTGGCAGTTAAAGTCGCGTGATGAGCCTTGCGGGTGCACCACTCTGTACGTAATTTAAGCATCTAAGTTGTTGCAGTCGACAAGTAAGGAGCACAGCAAGTCAAGTTTTAGTTTTTGAAAACTCAATTTTTGGCCGCTTTTGCTGCCTTGTAGTTGACCTAGGACCTTTAGATTTGGCTCGAACCGATCTGTGGCAGCCACATTACACTAGAAAAAGCCAGAAGTGGTAATGTGTAGAAAAACCCGCAGAAAATCTTACGTTTAATACATTTGTTTTCGAAATGACGTAACTGCAAATCGTCACAATGGACGCATTTCTATCGGAAACGTTTACATTTATCTTCTGGCAGTTAAAGCCGCGTGATGAGCGTTACGGCTGCACCACTCTGTACGTAATTTAAGCATCTAAGTTGTTGCAGTCGACAAGTAAGGAGGACAGCAACTCAAGTTTTAGTTTTTGAAAACTCAATTTTTGGCCGCCATTACTGCCTTGTAGTTGACCTAGTACCTTAACATTTGGCACGAACCGAGCTCTGGCAGCCACATCACACAAGAAAAAGCCAGAAGTGGTAATGTGTAGAAAAACCGCAGAAAATCTTACGTTTAATACATTTGTTTTCGAAATGACGTAACTGCAAATCGTCACAATGGACGCATTTCTCTCGGAAACGTTTACATTTATCTTCTGGCAGTTAAAGTCGCGTGATGAGCCTTGCGGGTGCACCACCCTGTACGTAATTTAAGCATCTAAGTTGTTGCAGTCGACAAGTAAGGAGCACAGCAAGTCAAGTTTTAGTTTTTAAAAACTCAAATTTTGGCCGCTTTTGCTGCTTTGTAGTTGACCTAGTACCTTAAGATTTGGCACGAACCGAGCTCTGGCACCCACATCACACAAGAAAAAGCCAGATGTGGTAATGTGTAGAAAAAACCGCAGAAAATCTTACGTTTAATACATTTGTTTTCGAAATGACGTAACTGCAAATCGTCACAATGGACGCATTTCTTTCGGAAACGTTTACATTTATCTTCTGGCAGTTAAAGTCGCGTGATGAGCCTTGCGGGTGCACCACCCTGTACGTAATTTAAGCATCTAAGTTGTTGCAGTCGACAAGTAAGGAGCACAGCAAGTCAAGTTTTAGTTTTTGAAAACTCAATTTTTGGCCGCTTTTGCTGCCTTGTAGTTGACCTAGTACCTTAGGATTTGGCACGAACCGAGCTCTGGCAGCCGCATTACACAAGAAAAAGCCAGAAGTGGTAATGTGTAGAAAAAATCGCAGAAAATTTTACGTTTAATACATTAGTTTTCGAAATGACGTAACTGCAAATCGTCACAATGGACGCATTTCTGTCGGAAACGTTTACATTTATCTTCTGGCAGTTAAAGTCGCGTGATGAGCGTTACGGCTGCACCACTCTGTACGTAATTTAAGCATCTAAGTTGTTGCAGTCGACAAGTAAGGAGGACAGCAACTCAAGTTTTAGTTTTTGAAAACTCAATTTTTGGCCGCTTTTGCTGCCTTGTAGTTGACCTAGGACCTTAAGATTTGGCACGAACTGAGCTCTGGCAGCCACATTACACAAGAAAAAGCCATAAGTGGTAATGTGTAGAAAAAACCGCAGTAAATCTTACGTTTAATACATTTGTTTACGAAATGACTTAAATGCAAATGGTCACAATGGACGCATTTCTGTCGGAAACGTTTACATTTATCTTCTGGCAGTTAAAGTCGCGTGATGAGCGTTACGGCTGCACCACTCTGTACGTAATTTAAGCATCTCAGTTGTTGCAGTCGACAAGTAAGGAGGACAGCAAGTCAAGTTTTAGTTTTTGAAAACTCAATTTTTTTCCGCTTTTGCTGCTTAGTAGTTGACCTAGGACCTTAAGATTTGGCACGAACCGGAGATCTGACTGCCACATTACACAAGAAAAAGCCAGAAGTGGTAATGTGTAGAAAAAATCCGCAGAAAATCTTCCGTTTAATACATTTGTTTTCGAAATGACGTAACTGCAAATCGTCACAATGGACGCATTTCTATCCGAAACGTTTACATTTATCTTCTGGCAGGTTAAGTCGCGTGATGAGCCTTGCGGGTGCACCACTTTGTACGTAATTTAAGCATCTAAGTTGTTGCAGTCGACAAGTAAGGAGCACAGCATGTCAAGTTTTAGTTTTTGAAAACTCAAATTTTGGCCGCTTTTGCTGCCTTGTAGTTGACCTAGGACCTTAAGATTTGGCACTAACTGGAGATCGGGCTGCCACATTACACAAGAAAAAGCCATAAGTGGTAGTGTGTAGAAAAAACCGCAGAAAATCTTACGTTTAATACATTTGTTTTCGAAATGACGTAACTGCAAATCGTCACAATGGACGCATTTCTATCGGAAACGTTTACATTTATCTTCTGGCAGTTCATGTCGCGTGTTGAGCCTTGCGGGTGCCCCACCCCGTACGTAATTTAAGCATCTAAGTTGTTGCAGTCGACAAGTAAGGAGCACAGCAAGTAAAGTTTTAGTTTTTGAAAACTCAATTTTTGGCCGCTTTTGCTGCCTTGTAGTTGACCTACGACCTTAAGATTTGGCACGAACCGAGCTCTGGCAGCCACATTAAACAAGAAAATGCCAGAAGTGGTAATGTGTACAAAAACCGCAGAAAATCGTACGTTTAATACATTTGTTTTCGAAATGACGTAACTGCAAATCGTCATAATGGACGCATTTCTATCGGAAGCGTTTACATATATCTTCTGGCAGTTAAAGACGCGTGTTGAGCATTGTTGGTGCACCACTCTGTACGTAATTTAAGCATCTAAGTTGTTTCAGTCGACAAGTAAGGAGCACAGCAACTCAAGTTTTAGTTTTTGAAAACTCAATTTTTGGCCGCTTTTGCTGCCTTGTAGTTGACCTAGGACCTTAAGATTTGGCACGAACCGAGCTCTGGCAGCCACATTACACAAGAAAAAGCCAGAAGTGGTAATGTGTAGAAAAAATCGCAGAAAATCTTACGTTTAATACATTTGTTTTCGAAATGACGTAACTGCAAATCGTCACAATGGACGCATTTCTATCGGAAACGTTTCCATTTATCTTCTGGCAGTTCATGTCGCGTGTTGAGCCTTGCGGGTGCCCCACCCCGTACGTAATTTAAGCATCTAAGTTGTTGCAGTCGACAAGTAAGGAGCACAGCAAGTAAAGTTTTAGTTTTTGAAAACTCAATTTTTGGCCGCTTTTGCTGCCTTGTAGTTGACCTAGGACCTTACGATTTGGCACGAACCGAGCTCTGGCAGCCACATTACACAAAAAAACCCCAGAAGTGGTAATGCGTAGAAAAAACCGCAGAAAATCTTACGTTTAATACATTTGTTTCCGAAATGACGTAACTGCAAATCGTCACAATGGACGCAATTCTATCGGAAACGTTTACATTTATCTTCTGGCAGTTAATGTGACGTGATGAGCCTTGCGGATGCACCACCCTGTACGTAATTTAAACATCTAAGTTGTTGCAGTCGACAAGTAAGGAGCACAGCAAGTCAAGTTTTAGTTTTTGAAAACTCAATTTTTTGCCGCTATTGCTGCCTTGTTGTTGACCTAGGACCTTAAGGTTTGGCATGAACCGAGCTCTGGCAGCCACATTACACAAGAAAAAGCCAGAAGTGGTAATGTGTAGAAAAACTTCAGAAAATCGTACGTTTAATACATTTGTTTCCGAAATGACGTAACTGCAAATCGTCACAATGGACGCATTTCTATCGGAAACGTTTACATTTATCTTCTGGCAGTTGAAGTCGCGTGATGAGCCTTGCGGGCGCACCACTCTGTACGTAATTTAAGCATCTAAGTTGTTGCAGTCGACATGTAAGGATCACAGCAAGTCAAGTTTTAGTTTTTGAAAACTCAATTTTTTGCCGCTATTGCTGCCTTGTTGTTGACCTAGGACCTTAAGATTTGGCACGAACCGAGCTCTGGCAGCCACATTACACAAGAAAAATCCAGAAGTGGTAATCTGTAGAAAAAACCGCAGAAAATCGTACGTTTAATACATTTGTTAACGAAACGACGTAACTACAAATCGTCACAATGGACGCATTTCTATCGCAAACGTTTACATTTATCTTCTGGCAGTTATAATTGCGTGATAAGCTTTGCGGGTGCACCACCCTGTACGTAATTTAAGCATCTAAGTTGGTGCAGTCGACAAGTAAGGAGCACAGCAAGTCAAGTTTTAGTTTTTGAAAACTCAATTTTTGGCCACTTTTGCTGCCTTGTAGTTGACCTACGACCTTAAGATTTGGCACGAACCGAGCTCTGGCAGCCACATTACACAAGAAAAAGCCAGAAGTGGTAATGCGTAGAAAAAACTGTAGAAAATCTTACGTTTAATACATTTGTTTTCGAAATGACGTAACTGCAAATCGTCACAATGGACGCATTTCTCTCGGAAACGTTTACATTTATCTTCTGGCAGTTAAAGTCGCGTGATGAGCCTTGCGGGTGCACCACTCTGTACGTAATTTAACCGTCTAAGTTGTTGCAGTCGACAAGTAAGGAGCACAGCAAGTCAAGTTTTAGTTTTTGAAAACTGAATTTTTTGCCGCTTTTGCTACCTAGTAGTTGACCTAGGACCTTAAGACTTGGCACGAACCGAGCTCTGGCAGCCACATTACACAAGAAAAAGGTGAAGTGGTAATGTGTAGAAAAAACCGCAGAAAATCTTACGTTTAATAGATTTGTTTTTGAAATGACGTAACTGCAAATCGTCACAATGGACGCATTTCAATCGGAAACATTTACATTTATCTTCTGGCAGTTAAAGTCGTGTGATGAGCCTTGCGGGTGCACCACTCTGTACGTAATTTAAGCATCTAAGTTGTTGCAGTCGACAAGTAAGGAGCACAGCAAGTCAAGTTTTAGTTTTTGAAAACTCAAATTTTGTCCGCTTTTGCTGCTTTGTAGTTGACCTAGTACCTTAAGATTTGGCACGAACCGAGCTCTGGCACCCACATCACACAAGAAAAAGCCAGATGTGGTAATGTGTAGAAAAAACCGCAGAAAATCTTACGTTTAATACATTTGTTTTCGAAATGACGTAACTGCAAATCGTCACAATGGACGCATTTCTATCGGAAACGTTTACATTTATCTTCTGGCAGTTAAAGTCGCGTGATGAGCCTTGCGGGTGCACCACCCTGTACGTAATTTAGGCATCTAAGTTGTTGCAGTCGACAAGTAAGGAGCACAGCAAGTCAAGTTTTAGTTTTTGAAAACTCAAATTTTGGCCGCTTTTGCTGCTTTGTAGTTGACCTAGTACCTTAAGATTTGGCACGAACCGAGCTCTGGCACCCACATCACACAAGAAAAAGCCAGATGTGGTAATGTGTAGAAAAAACCGCAGAAAATCTTACGTTTAATACATTTGTTTTCGAAATGACGTAACTGCAAATCGTCACAATGGACGCATTTCTATCGGAAACGTTTACATTTATCTTCTGGCAGTTAAAGTCGCGTGATGAGCCTTGCGGGTGCACCACCCTGTACGTAATTTAGGCATCTAAGTTGTTGCAGTCGTCAAGTAAGGAGCACAGCAAGTCAAGTTTTAGTTTTTGAAAACTCAATTTTTGGCCGCGTTTGCTGCCTTGTAGTTGACCTAGGACCTTACGATTTGGCACGAACCGAGCTCTGGCAGCCACATTACACAAGAAAAAGCCATAAGTGGTAATGTGTAGAAAAAATCCGCAGAAAATCTTCCGTTTAATACATTTGTTTTCGAAATGACGTAACTGCAAATCGTCACAATGGACGCATTTCTATCCGAAACGTTTACATTTATCTTCTGGCAGGTTAAGTCGCGTGATGAGCCTTGCGGGTGCACCACTTTGTACGTAATTTAAGCATCAAAGTTGTTGCAGTCGACAAGTAAGTAGCACAGCATGTCAAGTTTTAGTTTTTGAAAACTCAATTTTTGGCCGCTTTTGCTGCCTTGTAGTTGGCCTACGACCTTACGATTTGGCACGAACCGAGCTCTGGCAGCCACATTAAACAAGAAAATGCCAGAAGTGGTAATGTGTACAAAAACCGCAGAAAATCGTACGTTTAATACATTTGTTTTCGAAATGACGTAACTGCAAATCGTCATAATGGACGCATTTCTATCGGAAACGTTTACATATATCTTCTGGCAGTTAAAGACGCGTGTTGAGCCTTGTTGGTGCACCACTCTGTACGTAATTTAAGCATCTAAGTTGTTTCAGTCGACAAGTAAGGAGCACAGCAACTCAAGTTTTAGTTTTTGAAAACTGAATTTTTGGCCGCTTTTGCTGCCTTGTAGTTGACCTAGGACCTTAAGATTTGGCACGAACCGAGCTCTGGCAGCCACATTACACAAGAAAAAGCCAGAAGTGGTAATGTGTAGAAAAAATCGCAGAAAATCTTACGTTTAATACATTTGTTTTCGAAATGACGTAACTGCAAATCGTCACAATGGACGCATTTCTATCGGAAACGTTTCCATTTATCTTCTGGCAGTTCATGTCGCGTGTTGAGCCTTGCGGGTGCCCCACCCCGTACGTAATTTAAGCATCTAAGTTGTTGCAGTCGACAAGTAAGGAGCACAGCAAGTCAAGTTTTAGTTTTTGAAAACTCAATTTTTGGCCGCTTTTGCTGCCTTGTAGTTGACCTAGGACCTTACGATTTGGCACGAACCGAGCTCTGGCAGCCACATTACACAAGAAGAAGCCAGAAGTGGTAATGCGTAGAAAAAACCGCAAAAAATCTTACGTTTAGTACATTTGTTTTCGAAATGACGTAACTGCAAATCGTCACTCTGGACGCATTTCTATCGGAAACGTTTACCTTTATCTTCTGGCAGTTACTGTCACGTGATGAGCCTTGCGGGTGCACCACAATGTACGTAATTTAAGCATCTAAGTTGTTGCAATCGATAAGTAAGGAGCACAGCAAGTCAAGTTTTAGTTTTTCATAACTCAATTTTTGGACGCTTTGCTACCTTGTAGTTGACCTAGGACCTTAAGATTTGGCACGAACCGAGCTCTGGCAGCCACATTAAACAAGAAAAAGCCAGAAGTGGTAATGTGTAGAAAAACCGACGAAAATCGTACGTCTTAATCATTTGTTTTGGAAATGACGTAACTGCAAATCGTCACAATGGACGCATTTCTTTCGGAAACGTTTACATATATCTTCTGGCAGTTTAAGTCGCGTGATGAGCCTTGCGGGTGCACCACTCTGTACGTAATTTAAGCTTCTAAGTTGTTGCAGTCGACAAGTAAGGAGCACAGCAAGTCAAGTTTTAGTTTTTGAAAACTCAATATTTGGCCGCTTTTGCTGCCTTGTAGTTGACCTACGACCTTAAGATTCGGCACATACCGAGCTCTGGCAGCCACATTACACAAGAAAAAACCAGAAGTGTTAATGTGTAGAAAAAACCCCAGAAAATCTTACGTTTAATACATTTGTTTTCGAAATGACGTAACTACAAATCGTCACAATGGACGCATTTCGATCGCAAACGTTTACATTAATCTTCGGGCAATTAAAGTTGCGTAATGAGCCTTGCGGGTGCACCTCTCTGTACGTAATTTAAGCATCTAAGTTGTTGCAGTCGACAAGTAAGGAGCACAGCAAGTCAAGTTTTAGTTTTTGAAAACTCAATTTTTGGCCGCTATTGCTGCCTTGTTGTTGACCTAGGACCTTAAGATTTGGCACGAACCGAGCTCTGGCAGCCACATTACACAAGAAAAATCCAGAAGTGGTAATGTGCAGAAAAAACCGCAGAAAATCTTACGTTTAATAAATTTTTTTCGAAATGACGTAACTACAAATCGTCACAATGGACGCATTTCTATCGCAAACGTTTACATTTATCTTCGGGCAATTAAAGTTGCGTAATGAGCCTTGCGGGTGCACCTCTCTGCACGTAATTTAAGCATCTAAGCTGTTGCAGTCGACAAGTAAGGAGCACAGCAAGTCAAGTTTTAGTTTCTGAAAACTCAATTTTTGGCCGCTTTTGCTGCCTTGTAGTCGACCTAAGAACTTATGATTTGGCACGAACCGAGCTCTGGCAGCCACATTACACAAAAAAACCCCAGAAGTGGTAATGCGTAGAAAAAACCGCAGAAAATCTTACGTTTAATACATTTGTTTCCGAAATGACGTAACTGCAAATCGTCACAATGGACGCAATTCTATCGGAAACGTTTACATTTATCTTCTGGCAGTTAATGTGACGTGATGAGCCTTGCGGGTGCACCACCCTGTACGTAATTTAAACATCTAAGTTGTTGCAGTCGACAAGTAAGGAGCACAGCAAGTCAAGTTTTAGTTTTTGAAAACTCAATTTTTTTCCGCTTTTGCTGCTTAGTAGTTGACCTAGGACCTTAAGATTTGGCACGAACCGGAGATCTGACTGCCACATTACACAAGAAAAAGCCAGAAGTGGTAATGTGTAGAAAAAATCCGCAGAAAATCTTCCGTTTAATACATTTGTTTTCGAAATGACGTAACTGCAAATCGTCACAATGGACGCATTTCTATCCGAAACGTTTACATTTATCTTCTGGCAGGTTAAGTCGCGTGATGAGCCTTGCGGGTGCACCACTTTGTACGTAATTTAAGCATCTAAGTTGTTGCAGTCGACAAGTAAGGAGCACAGCATGTCAAGTTTTAGTTTTTGAAAACTCAAATTTTGGCCGCTTTTGCTGCCTTGTAGTTGACCTAGGACCTTAAGATTTGGCACTAACTGGAGATCGGGCTGCCACATTACACAAGAAAAAGCCATAAGTGGTAGTGTGTAGAAAAAACCGCAGAAAATCTTACGTTTAATACATTTGTTTTCGAAATGACGTAACTGCAAATCGTCACAATGGACGCATTTCTATCGGAAACGTTTACATTTATCTTCTGGCAGTTCATGTCGCGTGTTGAGCCTTGCGGGTGCCCCACCCCGTACGTAATTTAAGCATCTAAGTTGTTGCAGTCGACAAGTAAGGAGCACAGCAAGTAAAGTTTTAGTTTTTGAAAACTCAATTTTTGGCCGCTTTTGCTGCCTTGTAGTTGACCTACGACCTTAAGATTTGGCACGAACCGAGCTCTGGCAGCCACATTAAACAAGAAAATGCCAGAAGTGGTAATGTGTACAAAAACCGCAGAAAATCGTACGTTTAATACATTTGTTTTCGAAATGACGTAACTGCAAATCGTCATAATGGACGCATTTCTATCGGAAGCGTTTACATATATCTTCTGGCAGTTAAAGACGCGTGTTGAGCATTGTTGGTGCACCACTCTGTACGTAATTTAAGCATCTAAGTTGTTTCAGTCGACAAGTAAGGAGCACAGCAACTCAAGTTTTAGTTTTTGAAAACTCAATTTTTGGCCGCTTTTGCTGCCTTGTAGTTGACCTAGGACCTTAAGATTTGGCACGAACCGAGCTCTGGCAGCCACATTACACAAGAAAAAGCCAGAAGTGGTAATGTGTAGAAAAAATCGCAGAAAATCTTACGTTTAATACATTTGTTTTCGAAATGACGTAACTGCAAATCGTCACAATGGACGCATTTCTATCGGAAACGTTTCCATTTATCTTCTGGCAGTTCATGTCGCGTGTTGAGCCTTGCGGGTGCCCCACCCCGTACGTAATTTAAGCATCTAAGTTGTTGCAGTCGACAAGTAAGGAGCACAGCAAGTAAAGTTTTAGTTTTTGAAAACTCAATTTTTGGCCGCTTTTGCTGCCTTGTAGTTGACCTAGGACCTTACGATTTGGCACGAACCGAGCTCTGGCAGCCACATTACACAAAAAAACCCCAGAAGTGGTAATGCGTAGAAAAAACCGCAGAAAATCTTACGTTTAATACATTTGTTTCCGAAATGACGTAACTGCAAATCGTCACAATGGACGCAATTCTATCGGAAACGTTTACATTTATCTTCTGGCAGTTAATGTGACGTGATGAGCCTTGCGGATGCACCACCCTGTACGTAATTTAAACATCTAAGTTGTTGCAGTCGACAAGTAAGGAGCACAGCAAGTCAAGTTTTAGTTTTTGAAAACTCAATTTTTTGCCGCTATTGCTGCCTTGTTGTTGACCTAGGACCTTAAGGTTTGGCATGAACCGAGCTCTGGCAGCCACATTACACAAGAAAAAGCCAGAAGTGGTAATGTGTAGAAAAACTTCAGAAAATCGTACGTTTAATACATTTGTTTCCGAAATGACGTAACTGCAAATCGTCACAATGGACGCATTTCTATCGGAAACGTTTACATTTATCTTCTGGCAGTTGAAGTCGCGTGATGAGCCTTGCGGGCGCACCACTCTGTACGTAATTTAAGCATCTAAGTTGTTGCAGTCGACATGTAAGGATCACAGCAAGTCAAGTTTTAGTTTTTGAAAACTCAATTTTTTGCCGCTATTGCTGCCTTGTTGTTGACCTAGGACCTTAAGATTTGGCACGAACCGAGCTCTGGCAGCCACATTACACAAGAAAAATCCAGAAGTGGTAATCTGTAGAAAAAACCGCAGAAAATCGTACGTTTAATACATTTGTTAACGAAACGACGTAACTACAAATCGTCACAATGGACGCATTTCTATCGCAAACGTTTACATTTATCTTCTGGCAGTTATAATTGCGTGATAAGCTTTGCGGGTGCACCACCCTGTACGTAATTTAAGCATCTAAGTTGGTGCAGTCGACAAGTAAGGAGCACAGCAAGTCAAGTTTTAGTTTTTGAAAACTCAATTTTTGGCCACTTTTGCTGCCTTGTAGTTGACCTACGACCTTAAGATTTGGCACGAACCGAGCTCTGGCAGCCACATTACACAAGAAAAAGCCAGAAGTGGTAATGCGTAGAAAAAACTGTAGAAAATCTTACGTTTAATACATTTGTTTTCGAAATGACGTAACTGCAAATCGTCACAATGGACGCATTTCTCTCGGAAACGTTTACATTTATCTTCTGGCAGTTAAAGTCGCGTGATGAGCCTTGCGGGTGCACCACTCTGTACGTAATTTAACCGTCTAAGTTGTTGCAGTCGACAAGTAAGGAGCACAGCAAGTCAAGTTTTAGTTTTTGAAAACTGAATTTTTTGCCGCTTTTGCTACCTAGTAGTTGACCTAGGACCTTAAGACTTGGCACGAACCGAGCTCTGGCAGCCACATTACACAAGAAAAAGGTGAAGTGGTAATGTGTAGAAAAAACCGCAGAAAATCTTACGTTTAATAGATTTGTTTTTGAAATGACGTAACTGCAAATCGTCACAATGGACGCATTTCAATCGGAAACATTTACATTTATCTTCTGGCAGTTAAAGTCGTGTGATGAGCCTTGCGGGTGCACCACTCTGTACGTAATTTAAGCATCTAAGTTGTTGCAGTCGACAAGTAAGGAGCACAGCAAGTCAAGTTTTAGTTTTTGAAAACTCAAATTTTGTCCGCTTTTGCTGCTTTGTAGTTGACCTAGTACCTTAAGATTTGGCACGAACCGAGCTCTGGCACCCACATCACACAAGAAAAAGCCAGATGTGGTAATGTGTAGAAAAAACCGCAGAAAATCTTACGTTTAATACATTTGTTTTCGAAATGACGTAACTGCAAATCGTCACAATGGACGCATTTCTATCGGAAACGTTTACATTTATCTTCTGGCAGTTAAAGTCGCGTGATGAGCCTTGCGGGTGCACCACCCTGTACGTAATTTAGGCATCTAAGTTGTTGCAGTCGACAAGTAAGGAGCACAGCAAGTCAAGTTTTAGTTTTTGAAAACTCAAATTTTGGCCGCTTTTGCTGCTTTGTAGTTGACCTAGTACCTTAAGATTTGGCACGAACCGAGCTCTGGCACCCACATCACACAAGAAAAAGCCAGATGTGGTAATGTGTAGAAAAAACCGCAGAAAATCTTACGTTTAATACATTTGTTTTCGAAATGACGTAACTGCAAATCGTCACAATGGACGCATTTCTATCGGAAACGTTTACATTTATCTTCTGGCAGTTAAAGTCGCGTGATGAGCCTTGCGGGTGCACCACCCTGTACGTAATTTAGGCATCTAAGTTGTTGCAGTCGTCAAGTAAGGAGCACAGCAAGTCAAGTTTTAGTTTTTGAAAACTCAATTTTTGGCCGCGTTTGCTGCCTTGTAGTTGACCTAGGACCTTACGATTTGGCACGAACCGAGCTCTGGCAGCCACATTACACAAGAAAAAGCCATAAGTGGTAATGTGTAGAAAAAATCCGCAGAAAATCTTCCGTTTAATACATTTGTTTTCGAAATGACGTAACTGCAAATCGTCACAATGGACGCATTTCTATCCGAAACGTTTACATTTATCTTCTGGCAGGTTAAGTCGCGTGATGAGCCTTGCGGGTGCACCACTTTGTACGTAATTTAAGCATCAAAGTTGTTGCAGTCGACAAGTAAGTAGCACAGCATGTCAAGTTTTAGTTTTTGAAAACTCAATTTTTGGCCGCTTTTGCTGCCTTGTAGTTGGCCTACGACCTTACGATTTGGCACGAACCGAGCTCTGGCAGCCACATTAAACAAGAAAATGCCAGAAGTGGTAATGTGTACAAAAACCGCAGAAAATCGTACGTTTAATACATTTGTTTTCGAAATGACGTAACTGCAAATCGTCATAATGGACGCATTTCTATCGGAAACGTTTACATATATCTTCTGGCAGTTAAAGACGCGTGTTGAGCCTTGTTGGTGCACCACTCTGTACGTAATTTAAGCATCTAAGTTGTTTCAGTCGACAAGTAAGGAGCACAGCAACTCAAGTTTTAGTTTTTGAAAACTGAATTTTTGGCCGCTTTTGCTGCCTTGTAGTTGACCTAGGACCTTAAGATTTGGCACGAACCGAGCTCTGGCAGCCACATTACACAAGAAAAAGCCAGAAGTGGTAATGTGTAGAAAAAATCGCAGAAAATCTTACGTTTAATACATTTGTTTTCGAAATGACGTAACTGCAAATCGTCACAATGGACGCATTTCTATCGGAAACGTTTCCATTTATCTTCTGGCAGTTCATGTCGCGTGTTGAGCCTTGCGGGTGCCCCACCCCGTACGTAATTTAAGCATCTAAGTTGTTGCAGTCGACAAGTAAGGAGCACAGCAAGTCAAGTTTTAGTTTTTGAAAACTCAATTTTTGGCCGCTTTTGCTGCCTTGTAGTTGACCTAGGACCTTACGATTTGGCACGAACCGAGCTCTGGCAGCCACATTACACAAGAAGAAGCCAGAAGTGGTAATGCGTAGAAAAAACCGCAAAAAATCTTACGTTTAGTACATTTGTTTTCGAAATGACGTAACTGCAAATCGTCACTCTGGACGCATTTCTATCGGAAACGTTTACCTTTATCTTCTGGCAGTTACTGTCACGTGATGAGCCTTGCGGGTGCACCACAATGTACGTAATTTAAGCATCTAAGTTGTTGCAATCGATAAGTAAGGAGCACAGCAAGTCAAGTTTTAGTTTTTCATAACTCAATTTTTGGACGCTTTGCTACCTTGTAGTTGACCTAGGACCTTAAGATTTGGCACGAACCGAGCTCTGGCAGCCACATTAAACAAGAAAAAGCCAGAAGTGGTAATGTGTAGAAAAACCGACGAAAATCGTACGTCTTAATCATTTGTTTTGGAAATGACGTAACTGCAAATCGTCACAATGGACGCATTTCTTTCGGAAACGTTTACATATATCTTCTGGCAGTTTAAGTCGCGTGATGAGCCTTGCGGGTGCACCACTCTGTACGTAATTTAAGCTTCTAAGTTGTTGCAGTCGACAAGTAAGGAGCACAGCAAGTCAAGTTTTAGTTTTTGAAAACTCAATATTTGGCCGCTTTTGCTGCCTTGTAGTTGACCTACGACCTTAAGATTCGGCACATACCGAGCTCTGGCAGCCACATTACACAAGAAAAAACCAGAAGTGTTAATGTGTAGAAAAAACCCCAGAAAATCTTACGTTTAATACATTTGTTTTCGAAATGACGTAACTACAAATCGTCACAATGGACGCATTTCTATCGCAAACGTTTACATTAATCTTCGGGCAATTAAAGTTGCGTAATGAGCCTTGCGGGTGCACCTCTCTGTACGTAATTTAAGCATCTAAGTTGTTGCAGTCGACAAGTAAGGAGCACAGCAAGTCAAGTTTTAGTTTTTGAAAACTCAATTTTTGGCCGCTATTGCTGCCTTGTTGTTGACCTAGGACCTTAAGATTTGGCACGAACCGAGCTCTGGCAGCCACATTACACAAGAAAAATCCAGAAGTGGTAATGTGCAGAAAAAACCGCAGAAAATCTTACGTTTAATAAATTTTTTTCGAAATGACGTAACTACAAATCGTCACAATGGACGCATTTCTATCGCAAACGTTTACATTTATCTTCGGGCAATTAAAGTTGCGTAATGAGCCTTGCGGGTGCACCTCTCTGCACGTAATTTAAGCATCTAAGCTGTTGCAGTCGACAAGTAAGGAGCACAGCAAGTCAAGTTTTAGTTTCTGAAAACTCAATTTTTGGCCGCTTTTGCTGCCTTGTAGTCGACCTAAGAACTTATGATTTGGCACGAACCGAGCTCTGGCAGCCACATTACACAAAAAAACCCCAGAAGTGGTAATGCGTAGAAAAAACCGCAGAAAATCTTACGTTTAATACATTTGTTTCCGAAATGACGTAACTGCAAATCGTCACAATGGACGCAATTCTATCGGAAACGTTTACATTTATCTTCTGGCAGTTAATGTGACGTGATGAGCCTTGCGGGTGCACCACCCTGTACGTAATTTAAACATCTAAGTTGTTGCAGTCGACAAGTAAGGAGCACAGCAAGTCAAGTTTTAGTTTTTGAAAACTCAATTTTTTGCCGCTATTGCTGCCTTGTTGTTGACCTAGGACCTTAAGGTTTGGCACGAACCGAGCTCTGGCAGCCACATTACACAAGAAAAAGCCAGAAGTGGTAATGTGTAGAAAAAACCGCAGAAAATCTTACGTTTAATACATTTGTTTTCGAAATGACGTAACTGCAAATCGTCACAATGGACGCATTTCTATCGGAAACGTTTACATTTATCTTCTGGCAGTTAAAGTCGCGTGATGAGCCTTGCGGGTGCACCACCCTGTACGTAATTTAGGCATCTAAGTTGTTGCAGTCGACAAGTAAGGAGCACAGCAAGTCAAGTTTTAGTTTTTGAAAACTCAATTTTTGGCCGCTTTTGCTGCCTTGTAGTTGACCTAGTACCTTAGGATTTGGCACGAACCGAGCTCTGGCAGCCGCATTACACAAGAAACAGCCAGAAGTGGTAATGTGTAGAAAAAATCGCAGAAAATTTTACTTTTAATACATTAGTTTTCGAAATGACGTAACTGCAAATCGTCACATTGGACGCATTTCTATCGGAAACGTTTACATTTATCTTCTGGCAGTTAAAGCCGCGTGATGAGCGTTACGGCTGCACCACTCTGTACGTAATTTAAGCATCTAAGTTGTTGCAGTCGACAAGTAAGGAGGACAGCAACTCAAGTTTTAGTTTTTGAAAACTCAATTTTTGGCCGCTTTTGCTGCCTTGTAGTTGACCTAGGACCTTAAGATTTGGCACGAACTGAGCTCTGGCAGCCACATTACACAAGAAAAAGCCATAAGTGGTAATGTGTAGAAAAAACCGCAGTAAATCTTACGTTTAATACATTTGTTTACGAAATGACTTAAATGCAAATGGTCACAATGGACGCATTTCTATCGGAAACGTTTACATTGATCTTCTGGCAGTTAAAGCCGCGTGATGAGCGTTACGGCTGCACCACTCTGTACGTAATTTAAGCATCTCAGTTGTTGAAGTCGACAAGTAAGGAGGACAGCAAGTCAAGTTTTAGTTTTTGAAAACTCAATTTTTTTCCGCTTTTGCTGCTTAGTAGTTGACCTAGGACCTTAAGATTTGGTACGAACCGGAGATCTGGCTGCCACATTACACAAGAAAAAGCCAGAAGTGGTAATGTGTAGAAAAAATCCGCAGAAAATCTTCCGTTTAATACATTTGTTTTCGAAATGACGTAACTGCAAATCGTCACAATGGACGCATTTCTATCCGAAACGTTTACATTTATCTTCTGGCAGGTTAAGTCGCGTGATGAGCCTTGCGGGTGCACCACTTTGTACGTAATTTAAGCATCTAAGTTGTTGCAGTCGACAAGTAAGGAGCACAGCATGTCAAGTTTTAGTTTTTGAAAACTCAAATTTTGGCCGCTTTTGCTGCCTTGTAGTTGACCTACGACCTTAAGATTTGGCACGAACCGAGCTCTGGCAGCCACATTAAACAAGAAAATGCCAGAAGTGGTAATGTGTACAAAAACCGCAGAAAGTCGTACGTTTAATAAATTTGTTTTCGAAATGACGTAACTGCAAATCGTATTAATGGACGCATTTCTATCGGAAACGTTTACATATATCTTCTGGCAGTTAAAGACGCGTGTTGAGCCTTGTTGGTGCACCACTCTGTACGTAATTTAAGCATCTAAGTTGTTTCAGTCGACAAGTAAGGAGCACAGCAAGTCAAGTTTTAGTTTTTGAAAACTCAATTTTTGGCCGCTTTTGCTGCCTTGTAGTTGACCTAGGACCTTACGATTTGGCACGAACCAAGCTCTGGCAGCCACATTACACAAGAAGAAGCCAGAAGTGGTAATGCGTAGAAAAAACCGCAAAAAATCTTACGTTTAGTACATTTGTTTTCGAAATGACGTAACTGCAAATCGTCACTCTGGACGCATTTCTATCGGAAACGTTTACCTTTATCTTCTGGCAGTTAATGTCACGTGATGAGCCTTGCGGGTGCACCACAATGTACGTAATTTAAGCATCTAAGTTGTTGCAGTCGATAAGTAAGGAGCACAGCAAGTCAAGTTTTAGTTTTTCATAACTCAATTTTTGGACGCTTTGCTACCTTGTAGTTGACCTAGGACCTTAAGATTTGGCACGAACCGAGCTCTGGCAGCCACATTAAACAAGAAAAAGCCAGAAGTGCTAATGTGTAGAAAAACCGACGAAAATCGTACGTCTAAATCATTTGTTTTCGAAATGACGTAACTGCAAATCGTCACAATGGACGCATTTCTATCGGAAACGTCTACATTTATCTTCTGGCAGTTAAAAACGAGTGTTGAGCCTTGCGGGTGCACCACTCTGTACGTAATTTAAGCATCTAAGTTGTTGCAGTCGACAAGTAAGGAGCACAGTAAGTCAAGTTTTAGTTTTTGAAAACTCAATTTTTGGCTGCTTTTGCTGCCTTGTAGTTGACCGAGGACCTTAAGATTTGGCACGAACCGAGCTCTGGCAGCCACATTACACAAGAAAAAGCCAGAAGTGCTAATGTGTAGAAAAAACCGCAGTAAATCTTACGTTTAATACATTAGTTTTCCATATGACGTAACTGCAAATCGTCACAATGGACGCATTTCTTTCGGAAACGTTTACATATATCTTCTGGCAGTTTAAGTCGCGTGATGAGCCTTGCGGGTGCACCACTCTGTACGTAATTTAAGCTTCTAAGTTGTTGCAGTCGACAAGTAAGGAGCACAGCAAGTCAAGTTTTAGTTTTTGAAAACTCAATATTTGGCCGCTTTTGCTGCCTTGTAGTTGACCTACGACCTTAAGATTCGGCACATACCGAGCTCTGGCAGCCACATTACACAAGAAAAAACCAGAAGTGTTAATGTGTAGAAAAAACCCCAGAAAATCTTACGTTTAATACATTTGTTTTCGAAATGACGTAACTACAAATCGTCACAATGGACGCATTTCTATCGCAAACGTTTACATTTATCTTCGGGCAATTAAAGTCGCGTGATGAGCCTTGCGGGTGCACCTCTCTGTACGTAATTTAAGCATCTAAGTTGTTGCAGTCGACAAGTAAGGAGCACAGCAAGTCAAGTTTTAGTTTTTGAAAACTCAATTTTTGGCCGCTATTGCTGCCTTGTTGTTGACCTAGGACCTTAAGATTTGGCACGAACCGAGCTCTGGCAGCCACATTACACAAGAAAAATCCAGAAGTGGTAATGTGCAGAAAAAACCGCAGAAAATCTTACGTTTAATACATTTGTTTTCGAAATGACGTAACTACAAATCGTCACAATGGACGCATTTCTATCGCAAACGTTTACATTTATCTTCGGGCAATTAAAGTAGCGTAATGAGCCTTGCGGGTGCACCTCTCTGCACGTAATTTAAGCATCTAAGCTGTTGCAGTCGACAAGTAAGGAGCACAGCAAGTCAAGTTTTAGTTTTTGAAAACTCAATTTTTGGCCACTTTTGCTGCCTTGTAGTTCTCCTAGGACCTTAAGATTTGGCACGAACCGAGCTCTGGCAGCCACATTACACAAGAAAAAGCCAGAAGTGGAAATGTGTAGAAAAAACCGCAGAAAATCTTACGTTTAATACATTTGTTTTCGAAATTACGTAACTGCAAATCGTCACAGTGGACGCATTTCTATCGGGAACGTTTACATTTATCTTCTGGCAGTTGAAGTCGCGTGATGAGCCTTGCAGGTGCACCTCTCTGTACGTAATTTAAGCATCTAAGCTGTGGCAGTCGACAAGTAAGGAGCACAGCAAGTCAAGTTTAGTTTTTGAAAACTCAATTTTTGGCCGCTTTTGCTACCTTTTAGTTGACCTAGGACCTTAAGATTTGGCACGAACCGAGCTCTGGCAGCCACATTAAACAAGAAAAAGCCAGAAGTGGTAATGTGTAGAAAAAACCGCAGAAAAACTTACGTTTATTACATTTGTTTTCGGAATGACGTAACTACAAATCCTCACAATGGACGCATTTCTATCGCAAACATTTACATTTATCTTCTGGCAGTTAATGTGACGTGATGAGCCTTGCGGCTGCACCACCCTGTACGTAATTTAAACATCTAAGTTGTTGCAGTCGACAAGTAAGGAGCACAGCAAGTCAAGTTTTAGTTTTTGAAAACTCAATTTTTTGCCGCTATTGCTGCCTTGTTGTTGACCTAGGACCTTAAGGTTTAGCACGAACCGAGCTCTGGCAGCCACATTACACAAGAAAAAGCCAGAAGTGGTAATGCGTAGAAAAAACTGTAGAAAATCTTACGTTTAATACATTTGTTTTCGAAATGACGTAACTGCAAATCGTCACAATGGACGCATTTCTCTCGGAAACGTTTACATTTATCTTCTGGCAGTTAAAGTCGCGTGATGAGCCTTGCGGGTGCACCACTCTGTACGTAATTTAAGCGTCTAAGTTGTTGCAGTCGACAAGTAAGGAGCACAGCAAGTCAAGTTTTAGTTTTTGAAAACTCAATTTTTTGTCGCTTTTGCTACCTTGTAGTTGACTTAGGACTTTAAGTTTTGGCACGAACCGTGCTCTGGCAGCCACATTAAACAAGAAAAAGCCAGAAGTGGTAATGTGTAAAAAAACTTCAGAAAATCGTACGTTTAATACATTTGTTTCCGAAATGACGTTACTGCAAATCGTCACATTGGACGCATTTCTATTGGAAACATTTACATTTATCTTCTGGCAGTTGAAGTCGCGTGATGAGCCTTGCGGGTGCACCACTCTGTACGTAATTTAAGCATCTAAGCTGTTGCAGTCGACAAGTAAGGAGCACAGCAAGTCAAGTTTTAGTTTTTGAAAACTCAATTTTTCGCCACTATTGCTGTCATGTTGTTGACCTAGGACCTAAAGATTTGGCACGAACCGACCTCTGACAGCCACATTACGAAAGAAAAATCCAGAAGTGGTAATGTGTAGAAAAAACCGCAGAAAATCTAACGTTTAATTCATTTGTTTTCGAAATGACGTAAGTACTAATCGTCACAATGGACGCATTGCTATCGCAAACGTTTACATTTAACTTCTGGCAGTTATAGTTGCGTGATGAGCCTTGCGGGTGCACCACCCTGTACGTAATTTAAGCATCTAAGTTGGTGCAGTCGACAAGTAAGGAGCACAGCACGTCAAGTTTTAGTTTTTGAAAAGTCAATTTTTGGCCGCTTTTGCTGCCTTGTATTTGACCTACGACCTTAGGATTTGGCACGAACCGAGCTCTGGCAGACACATTACACAAGAAAACGCCAGAAGTTGTAATGCGTAGAAAAAACCGCAGAAAATCTTACGTATAATACATTTGTTTTCGAAATGACGTAACTGCAAATCGTCGCAATGGACGCATTTCTATCGGAAGTTTACATTTATCTTCTGGCAGTTAATGTCACGTGATGAGCCTTGCGGGTGTACCACCCTGTACGTAATTTAAGCATCTAAGTTGTTGCAGTCGACAAGTAAAGAGCACAGTAAGTCAAGTTTTAGTATTTGAAAACTCAATTTTGGGCCGCTTTTGCTACCTTGCAGTTGACCTAGGACCTTATGATTTGGCACGAACCGAGCTCTGGCAGCCACATTAAACAAGAAAAAGCCAGAAGTGGTAATGTGTAGAAAAACTTCAGAAAATCGTACGTTTAATACATTTGTTTCCGAAATGACGTTACTGCAAATCGTCACATTGGACGCATTTCTATCGGAAACGTTTACATTTATCTTCTGGCAGTTGAAGTCGCGTGATGAGCCTTGCGGGTGCACCACTCTGTACGTAATTTAGGCATCTAAGCTGTAGCAGTCGACAAATAAGGAGCACAGCAAGTCAAGTTTTAGTTTTTGAATACTCAATTTTTGGCCGCTAGTGATGCCTTGTGTTGACCTAGGACCTTAAGATTTGGCACGAACCGAGCTCTGGCAGCCACATTACACAAGAAAAATCCAGAAGTGGTAATGTGTAGAAAAAACCGCAGAAAATCGTACGTTTAATACATTTGTTAACGAAACGACGTAACTACAAATCGTCACAATGGACGCATTTCTATCGGAAACGTTTACATTTATCTTCTGGCAGTTAAAGTCGCGTGATGAGCCTTGCGGGTGCACCACTCTGTAGGTAATTTAAGCATCTAAGCTGTTGCAGTCGACAAGTAAGGAGCACCGCAAGTCAAGTTTTAGTTTTTGAAAACTCAATTTTTGGCCGCTTTTGCTGCCTTGTAGTTGACCTAGGACCTTAGGATTTGGCACGAACCGACCTCTGGCAGCCACATTACACAAGAAAATTCCAGAAGTGGTAATGTGTAGAAAAAACCGCAGAAAATCTAACGTTTAATACATTTGTTTTCGAAATGACGTAACTACAAATCGTCACAATGGACGCATTTCTATCGCAAACGTTTGCATTTATCTTCTGGCAGTTATAATTGCGTGATAAGCTTTGCGGGTGCACCACCCTGTACGTAATTTAAGCATCTAAGTTGGTGCAGTCGACAAGTAAGGAGCACAGCACGTCAAGTTTTAGTTTTTGAAAACTCAATTTTTGGCCGCTTTTGCTGCCTTGTATTTGACCTACGACCTTAGGATTTGGCACGAACCGAGCTCTGCCAGACACATTACACAAGAAAAAGCCAGAAGTGGTAATGCGTAGAAAAACTGTAGAAAATCTTACGATTATTACATTTGTTTTCGAAATGATGTAACTGCAAATCGTCACAATGGACGCATTTCTCTCGGAAACGTTTACATTTATCTTCTGGCAGTTAAAGTCGCGTGATGAGCCTTGCGGGTGCACCACTCTGTACGTAATTTAAGCATCTAAGTTGTTGCAGTCGACAAGTAAGGAGCACAGCAAGTCAAGTTTTAGTTTTTGAAAACTCAATTTTTGGCCGCTTTTGCTACCTTGCAGTTGACCTAGGACCTTAAGATTTGGCACGAACCGAGCTCTGGCAGCCACATTAAACAAGAAAAAGCCAGAAGTGGTAATGTTTAGAAAAACTTTAGAAAATCGTACGTTTAATACATTTGTTTCCAAATTGACGTAACTGCAAATCGTCACAATGGACGCATTTCTCTCGGAAACGTTTACATTTATCTTCTGGCAGTTGAAGTCGCGTGATGAGCCTTGCGGGTGCACCACTCTGTGCGTAATTTAAGCATCTAAGCTGTTGCAGTCGACAGGTAAGGAGCACAGCAAATCAAGTTTTAGTTTTTGAAAACTCAATTTTTGGCCGCTATTGCTGCCTTGTAGTTGACCTAGGACCTTAAGATTTGACGCGATCCGAGCTCTGGCAGCCACATTACACAAGAAACAGCCAGAAGTGGTAATGTGTAGAAAAAACCGCAGAAAATTTTACGTTTAATACATTTGTTTTCGAAATGACGTAACTGCAAATCGTCACAATGGACGCATTTCTATTGGAAACGTTTACATTTATCTTCTGGCAGCTGAAGTCGCGTGATGAGCCTTGCGGGTGCACCACTCTGTACGTAATTTACGCATCTAAGCTGTTGCAGTGGACAAGTAAGGAGCACAGCAAGTCATGTTTTAGTTTTTGAAAACTCAATTTTTGGCCGCTTTTGCTGCCTTGTAGTTGACCTACGACCTTAAGATTTGGCACGAACCGAGGTCTGGCAGCCACATTACACAAGATAAAGCCAGAAGTGTCAATGCGTAGAAAAAACTGTAGAAAATCTTACGTTTAATACATTTGTTTTCGAAATGACGTAACTGCAAATCGTCACAATGGACGCATTTCTCTCGGAAACGTTTACATTTATCTTCTGGCAGCTAAAGTCGCGTGATGAGCCTTGCTTGTGCACCACTCTGTACGTAATTTAAGCACCTAAGCTGTTGCAGCCGACAAGTAAGGAGCACAGCAAGTCAAGTTTTAGTTTTTGAAAACTCAGTTTTGGCCGCTTTTGCTGCCTTGTAATTGACCTACGACATTAAGATTTGGCACGAACCGAGCTCTGGCAGCCACATTACACAAGAAAAAGCCAGAAGTGGTAATGTGTAGTAAAAACCGCAGAAAATCTTACGTTTAATACATTTGTTTTCGAAATGACGTAACTGCAAATCGTCACAATGGACGCATTTCTATCGGAAACGTTTACATTTATCTTCTGGCAGTGAACATCGCGTGATGAGCCTCGCGGGCGCACCACTCTGTACATAATTTAAGCATCTAGGTAGTTGCAGTCGACAAGTAAGGAGCACAGCAAGTCAAGATTTAGTTTTTGAAAACTCAATTTTTGGCCGCTATTGCTGCCTTGTTGTTGACCTAGGACCTTAAGATTTGGCACGAACCGAGCTCTGGCAGCCACATTACACAAGAGAAAGCCAGAAGTGGTAATGTGTAGAAAAAACTGCAGAAAATCTTACGTTTAATACATTTGATTTCGAAATGACGTAACTGCAAATCGTCACAATGGACGCATTTCTATCGGAAACGTTTACATTTATCTTCTGGCAGTGAAAGTCGCGTGATGAGCCTTGCGGGCGCACCACTCTGTACATAATTTAAGCATCTAAGTAGTTGCAGTCGACAAGTAAGGAGCACAGGAAGTCAAGATTTAATTTTTGAAAACTCAATTTTTGGCCGCTTTTGCTGCCTAGTAGTTGACCTAGGACCTTAAGATTTGGCACGAACCGAGCTCTGGCAGCCACATTACGCTATAAAATGCCAGAAGTGGTAATGTGTAGTAAAAACCACAGAAAATCTTACGTTTAATACATTTGTTTTCGAAATGACGTAACTGCAAATCGTCACAATGGACGCATTTCTATCGGAAACGTTTACATTTATCTTCTGGCAGTTAAAGTCGCGTGATGAGCCTTGGGTGTGCACCACCCTGTACGTAATTTCATTATCTAAGTTGTTTCAGTCCACAAGTAAGGAGCACAGCAAGTCAAGTTTTTGTTTTTGAAAACTCAATTTTTGGCCGCTATTGCTGCCTTGTAGTTTACCTAGGACCATAAGATTTGGCACGAACCGAGCTCTGGCAGCCGCATTACACAAGAAAAAGCCAGACGTGGTAATGTGTAGAAAAAACAGCAGAAAATCTTACGTTTAATACATTTGTTTTCGAAATGACGTAACTGCAAATCGTCACAATGGAAGCATTTCTATCGGAAAAGTTTACATTTATCTTCTGGCAGTTAAAGTCGCGTGATGAGCCTTGCGGGCGCACCACTCTGTACATAATTTAAGCATCTAAGTAGTTGCATTCGACAAGTAAGGAGCACAGCAAGTCAGGTTTTAATTTTTGAAACCTCAATTTTTGGCCGCTTTTGCTGCCTTGTAGTTGACCTAGGACCTTAAGATTTGGCACGAACCGAGTTCTGGCAGCCACATTACACTATAAAAAGCCAGAAGTGGTAATGTGTTGAAAACGCCGCAGGAAATCTTACGTTTAATACATTTGTTTTCGAAATGACGTAACTGCAAATCGTCACAATGGACGCATTTCTATCGGAAACGTTTACATTTATCTTCTGGCAGTTAAAGTCGCGTGATGAGCCTTGCGGGTGCACCACTCTGTACGTAATTTAAGCATCTAAGTTGTTGCAGTCGACAAGTAAGGAGCACAGCAAGTCAAGTTTTAGTTTTTGAAAACTCAATTTTTGGCCGCTTTTGCTGCCTTGTAGTTGACCTAGGATCTTAAGATTTGGCACGGACCGAGCTCTGGCAACCACATTACACAAGAAAAAGCCAGAAGTGGTAATGTGTAGTAAAAACCGCAGAAAATCTTACATTTAATACATTGGTTTCGAAATGACGTAACTGCAAATCGTCACAATGGACCCATTTCTCTCGGAAACGTTTACATTTATCTTCTGGCAGTTAAAGTCGCGTGATGAGCCTTGCGGGTGCACCACCCTGTACGTAATTTAATTATCTAAGTTGTTTCAGTCGACAAGTAAGGAGCACAGCAAGTCAAGTTTTAGATTAGAAAACTCAATTTTTGGCCGCTTTTGCTGCCTTGTAGTTGACCTGTACCTTAAGATTTGGCACGTACCGAGCTCTGGCAGCCACATTACACAAGAAAAAGCCAGAAGTGGTAATGTGTAGAAAAAACCGCAGAAAATCTTACGTTTAATAAATTTGTTTTCGAAATGACGTAACTGCAAATCGTCACAATGGACGCATTTCTCTCGGAAACGTTTACATTTTTCTTCTGGCAGTTAAAGTCGCGTGATGAGCCTTGGGGGTGTACCACCCTGTACGTAATTTAAGCATCTAATTTGTTGCAGTCGACAAGTAAGGAGCACAGCACGTCAAGTTTTAGTTTTTGAAAACTTAATTTTTGGCCGCTTTTGCTGCCTTGTAGTTGACCTAGGACCTTAAGATTTGGCACGAACCGAGCTCTGGCAGCCACATTACACAAGAAAAAGCCAGAAGTTGTAATGTGTAGTAAAAACCGCAGAAAATCTTACGTTAAATACATTTGTTTTCGAAATGACGTAACTGCAAATCGTCACAATGGACGCATTTCTATTGGAAACGTTTACATTTCTCTTCTGGCAGTTAAAGTCGCGTGATGAGCCTTGCGGGTGCACCACCCTGTACGTAATTTAAGTATCTAAGTTGTTGCAGTCGACAAGTAAGGAGCACAGCAAGTCAAGTTTTAGTATTTGAAAACTCAATTTTTGGCCGCTTTTGCTGCCTTGTAGTTGACCTAGGACCTTAAGATTTGGCACGAACCGAGTACTGGCAGCCACATTACACTATAAAAAGCCAGAAGTGGTAATGTGTAGAAAAAACCGCAGAAAATCTTACGTTTAATACATTTGTTTTCGAAATGACGTAAATGCAAATCGTCACAATGGACGCATTTCTATCGGAAACGTTTACATTTATCTTCTGGCAGTCAAAGTCGCGTGATGAGCCTTGCGGGTGCACCAACCTGTACGTAATTTAAGCATCTAAGTTGTTGCAGTCAACAAGTAAGGAGCACAGCAAGTAAAGTTTTTGTTTTTGAAAACTCAAATTTTGGCCGCTTTTGCTGCCTTGTAGTTTACCTAGGACCATAAGATTTGGCACGAACCGAGCTCTGGCAGCCGCATTACACAAGAAAAAGCCAGAAGTGGTAATGTATAGAAAAAACCGCAGAAAATCTTACGTTTAGTACATTTGTTTTCGAAATGACGTAACTGCAAATCGTCACAATGGACGCATTTCTATCGGAAACGTTTACATTTATCTTCTGGCAGTGAAAGTCGCGTGATGAGCCTTGCGGGCGCACCACTCTGTACATAATTTAAGCATCTAAGTAGTTGCATTCGATAAGTAAGGAGCAAGGCAAGTCAGGTTTTAATTTTTGAAAACTCAATTTTTGGCCGCTTTTGCTGCCTTGTAGTTGACCTAGGACCTTAAGATTTGGCACGAACCGAGTTCTGGCAGCCACATTACACTATAAAAAGCCAGAAGTGGTAATGTGTTGAAAACGCCGCAGGAAATCTTACGTTTAATACATTTGTTTTCGAAATGACGTAACTGCAAATCGTCACAATGGACGCATTTCTATCGGAAACGTTTACATTTATCTTCTGGCAGTTAAAGTCGCGTGATGAGCCTTGCGGGTGCACCACTCTGTACGTAATTTAAGCATCTAAGTTGTTGCAGTCGACAAGTAAGGAGCACAGCAAGTCAAGTTTTAGTTTTTGAAAACTCAATTTTTGGCCGCTTTTGCTGCCTTGTAGTTGACCTAGGATCTTAAGATTTGGCACGAACCGAGCTCTGGCAACCACATTACACAAGAAAAAGCCAGAAGTGGTAATGTGTAGTAAAAACCGCAGAAAATCTTACATTTAATACATTTGTTTTCGAAATGACGTAACTGCAAATCGTCACAATGGACGCATTTCTCTCGGAAACGTTTACATTTATCTTCTGGCAGTTAAAGTCGCGTGATGAGCCTTGCGGGTGCACCACCCTGTACGTAATTTAATTATCTAAGTTGTTTCAGTCGACAAGTAAGGAGCACAGCAAGTCAAGTTTTTGTTTTTGAAAACTCAATTTTTGGCCGCTTTTGCTGCCTTGTAGTTTACCTAGGACCATTAGATTTGGCACGAACCGAGCTCTGGCAGCCACATTACACAACAAAAAGCCAGAAGTGGTAATGTATAGAAAAAACCGCAGAAAATCTTACGTTTAATACATTTGTTTTCGAAATGACGTAACTGCAAATCGTCACAATGGACGCATTTCTATCGGAAACGTTTACATTTATCATCTGGCAGTTAAAGTCGCGTGATGAGCCTTGCGGGTGCACCACTCTGTACGTAATTTAAGCATCTAAGTTGTTGCAGTCGACAAGTAAGGAGCACAGCAAGTCAAGTTTTAGATTAGAAAAATCAATTTTTGGCCGCTTTTGCTGCCTTGTAGTTGACCTGTACCTTAAGATTTGGCACGTACCGAGCTCTGGCAGCCACATTACACAAGAAAAAGCCAGAAGTGGTAATGTGTAGAAAAAACCGCAGAAAATCTTACGTTTAATAAATTTGTTTTCGAAATGACGTAACTGCAAATCGTCACAATGGACGCATTTCTCTCGGAAACGTTTACATTTTTCTTCTGGCAGTTAAAGTCGCGTGATGAGCCTTGGGGGTGTACCACTCTGTACATAATTTAAGCATCTAAGTAGTTGCAGTCGACAAGTAAGGAGCACAGCAAGTCAAGTTTTAGTTTTTGAAAACTCAATTTTTGGCCGCTTTTGCTGCCTTGTAGTTGACCTAGGACCTTAAGATTTGGCACGAACCGAGCTCTGGCAGCCACTTTACACAAGAAAAAGCCAGAAGTGGTAATGTGTTGAACAAACCGCAGAAAATCTTACGTTTAATACATTTGTTTTCGAAATGACGTAACTACAAATCGTCACAATGGACGCACTTCTATTGGAAACGTTTACATTTATCTTCTGGCAGTTAAAGTCGCGTGATGAGCCTTGCGGGTGCACCACCCTGTACGTAATTTAAGTATCTAAGTTGTTGCAGTCGACAAAAAGGAGCACAGCAAGTCAAGTTTTAGTTTTTGAAAACTCAATTTTTTGCCGCTTTTGCTGCCTTGTAGTTGACCTAGGACCTTAAGATTTGGCACGAACCGAGCTCTGGCAGCCGCATTACACAAGAAAAAGCAAGAAGTGGTATTGTGTAGAAAAAACCGCAGAAAATCTTACGTTTAATACATTTGTTTTCGAAATGACGTAACTGCAAATCGTCACAATGGACGCATTTCTATTGGAAACGTTTACATTTCTCTTCTGGCAGTTAAAGTCGCGTGATGAGCCTTGCGGGTGCACCACCCTGTACATAATTTAAGCATCTAAGTACTTGCAGTCGACAAGTAAGGAGCACAGCACGTCAAGTTTTAGTTTTTGAAAACTCAATTTTTGGCCGCTTTTGCTGCCTTGTAGTTGACCTAGGACCTTAAGATTTGGCACGAACCGAGCTCTGGCAGCCACATTACACAAGAAAAAGCAAGAAGTGGTATTGTGTAGAAAAAACCGCAGAAAATCATACGTTTAATACATTTGTTTTCGAAATGACGTAACTGCAAATCGTCACAATGGACGCATTTCTCTCGGAAACGTTTACATTTTTCTTCTGGCAGTTAAAGTCGCGTGATGAGCCTTGGGGGTGTACCACTCTGTACATAATTTAAGCATCTAAGCAGTTGCAGTCGACAAGTAAGGAGCACAGCACGTCAAGTTTTAGTTTTTGAAAACTCAATTTTTGGCCGCTTTTGCTGCCTTGTAGTTGACCTAGGACCTTAAGATTTGGCACGAATCGAGCTCTGGCAGCCACATTACACAAGAAAAAGCCAGAAGTGGTAATGTGTAGTAAAAACCGCAGAAAATCTTACGTTTAATACATTTGTTTTCGAAATGACGTAACTACAAATCGTCACAATGGACGCATTTCTATCGGAAACGTTTAAATTTATCTTCTGGCAGTTAAAGTCCCGTGATGAGCCTTGCGGGTGCACCACTCTGTACGTAATTTAAGCATCTAAGATGTTGCAGTCGACAAGTAAGGAGCACAGCAAGTCAAGTTTTAATTTTTGAAAACTCAATTTTTGGCCGCTTTTGCTGCCTTGTAGTTGACCTAGGACCTTAAGATTTGGCACGAACCGAGTTCTGGCAGCCACATTACACTATAAAAAGCCAGAAGTGGTAATGTGTAGAAAAAACCGCAGAAAATCTTACGTTTAATACATTTGTTTTCGAAATGACGTAACTGCAAATCGTCACAATGGACGCATTTCTATCGGAAACGTTTACATTTATCTTCTGGCAGTCAAAGTCGCGTGATGAGCCTTGCGGGTGCACCAACCTGTACGTAATTTAAGCATCTAAGTTGTTGCAGTCAACAAGTAAGGAGCACAGCAAGTCAAGTTTTAGTTTTTGAAAACTCAAATTTTGGCCGCTTTTGCTGCCTTGTAGTTTACCTAGGACCATAAGATTTGGCACGAACCGAGCTCTGGCAGCCGCATTACACAAGAAAAAGCCAGAAGTGGTAATGTATAGAAAAAACCGCAGAAAATCTTACGTTTAATACATTTGTTTTCGAAATGACGTAACTGCAAATCGTCACAATGGACGCATTTCTATCGGAAACGTTTACATTTATCTTCTGGCAGTGAAAGTCGCGTGATGAGCCTTGCGGGCGCACCACTCTGTACATAATTTAAGCATCTAAGTAGTTGCATTCGACAAGTAAGGAGCACAGCAAGTCAGGTTTTAATTTTTGAAAACTCAATTTTTGGCCGCCTTTGCTGCCTTGTAGTTGACCTAGGACCTTAAGATTTGGCACGAACCGAGTTCTGGCAGCCACATTACACAAGAAAAAGCCAGAAGTGGTAATGTGTTGAAAACGCCGCAGGAAATCTTACGTTTAATACATTTGTTTTCGAAATGACGTAACTGCAAATCGTCACAATGGACGCATTTCTATCGGAAACGTTTACATTTATCTTCTGGCAGTTAAAGTCGCGTGATGAGCCTTGCGGGTGCACCACTCTGTACGTAATTTAAGCATCTAAGTTGTTGCAGTCGACAAGTAAGGAGCACAGCAAGTCAAGTTTTAGTTTTTGAAAACTCAATTTTTGGCCGCTTTTGCTGCCTTGTAGTTGACCTAGGATCTTAAGATTTGGCACGAACCGAGCTCTGGCAACCACATTACACAAGAAAAAGCCAGAAGTGGTAATGTGTAGTAAAAACCGCAGAAAATCTTACATTTAATACATTTGTTTTCGAAATGACGTAACTGCAAACCGTCACAATGGACCCATTTCTCTCGGAAACGTTTACATTTATCTTCTGGCAGTTAAAGTCGCGTGATGAGCCTTGCGGGTGCACCACCCTGTACGTAATTTAATTATCTAAGTTGTTTCAGTCGACAAGTAAGGAGCACAGCAAGTCAAGTTTAGTTTTTGAAAACTCAATTTTTGGCCGCTTTTGCTGCTTTGTAGTTGACCTAGGACCTTAAGATTTGGCACGAACCGAGCTCTGGCAGCCACATTACACTATAAAAAGCCAGAAGTGGTAATGTGTAGAAAAAACCGCAGAAAATCTTACGTTAAATACATTTGTTTTCGAAATGACGTAACTGCAAATCGTCACAATGGACGCATTTCTATCGGAAACGTTTACATTTATCTTCTGGCAGTTAAGGTCGCGTGATGAGCCTTGCGGGTGCACCAACCTGTACGTAATTTAAGCATCTAAGTTGTTGCAGTCAACAAGTAAGGAGCTCAGCAAGTCAAGTTTTTGTTTTTGAAAACTCAATTTTTTGCCGCTTTTGCTCCCTTGTAGTTTACCTAGGACCATTAGATTTGGCACGAACCGAGCTCTGGCAGCCACATTACACAACAAAAAGCCAGAAGTGGTAATGTATAGAAAAAACCGCAGAAAATCTTACGTTTAATACATTTGTTTTCGAAATGACGTAACTGCAAATCGTCACAATGGACGCATTTCTATCGGAAACGTTTACATTTATCATCTGGCAGTTAAAGTCGCGTGATGAGCCTTGCGGGTGCACCACTCTGTACGTAATTTAAGCATCTAAGTTGTTGCAGTCGACAAGTAAGGAGCACAGCAAGTCAAGTTTTAGATTAGAAAACTCAATTTTTGGCCGCTTTTGCTGCCTTGTAGTTGACCTGTACCTTAAGATTTGGCACGTACCGAGCTCTGGCAGCCACATTACACAAGAAAAAGCCAGAAGTGGTAATGTGTAGTAAAAACCGCAGAAAATCTTACGTTAAATACATTTGTTTTCGAAATGACGTAACTGCAAATCGTCACAATGGACGCTTTCTATCGGAAACGTTTACATTTATCTTCTGGCAGTGAAAGTCCCGTGATGAGCCTTGCGGGCGCACCACTCTGTACATAATTTAAGCATCTAAGTAGTTGCAGTCGACAAGTAAGGGGCACAGCAAGTCAAGTTTTAGTTTTTGAAAACTCAATTTTTGGCCGCTTTTGCTGCCTTGTAGTTGACCTAGGACCTTAAGATTTGGCACGAACCGAGCTCTGGCAGCCGCATTACACAAGAAAAAGCAAGAAGTGGTATTGTGTAGAAAAAACCGCAGAAAATCTTACGTTTAATACATTTGTTTTCGAAATGACGTAACTGCAAATCGTCACAATGGACGCATTTCTATTGGAAACGTTTACATTTCTCTTCTGGCAGTTAAAGTCGCGTGATGAGCCTTGCGGGTGCACCACCCTGTACATAATTTAAGCATCTAAGTAGTTGCAGTCGACAAGTAAGGAGCACAGCACGTCAAGTTTTAGTTTTTGAAAACTCAATTTTTGGCCGCTTTTGCTGCCTTGTAGTTGACCTAGGACCTTAAGATTTGGCACGAACCGAGCTCTGGCAGCCACTTTACACAAGAAAAAGCCAGACGTGGTAATGTGTTGAACAAACCGCAGAAAATCTTACGTTTAATACATTTGTTTTCGAAATGACGTAACTACAAATCGTCACAATGGACGCATTTCTATTGGAAACGTTTACATTTATCTTCTGGCAGTTAAAGTCGCGTGATGAGCCTTGCGGGTGCACCACCCTGTACGTAATTTAAGTATCTAAGTTGTTGCAGTCGACAAGTAAGGAGCACAGCAAGTCAAGTTTTAGTTTTTGAAAACTCAATTTTTTGCCGCTTTTGCTGCCTTGTAGTTGACCTAGGACCTTAAGATTTGGCACGAACCGAGCTCTGGCAGCCGCATTACACAAGAAAAAGCAAGAAGTGGTATTGTGTAGAAAAAACCGCAGAAAATCTTACGTTTAATACATTTGTTTTCGAAATGACGTAACTGCAAATCGTCACAATGGACGCATTTCTATTGGAAACGTTTACATTTCTCTTCTGGCAGTTAAAGTCGCGTGATGAGCCTTGCGGGTGCACCACCCTGTACATAATTTAAGCATCTAAGTAGTTGCAGTCGACAAGTAAGGAGCACAGCACGTCAAGTTTTAGTTTTTGAAAACTCAATTTTTGGCCGCTTTTGCTGCCTTGTAGTTGACCTAGGACCTTAAGATTTGGCACGAACCGAGCTCTGGCAGCCACATTACACAAGAAAAAGCAAGAAGTGGTATTGTGTAGAAAAAACCGCAGAAAATCATACGTTTAATACATTTGTTTTCGAAATGACGTAGCTACAAATCGTCACAATGGACGCATTTCTATTGGAAACGTTTACATTTATCTTCTGGCAGTTAAAGTCGCGTGATGAGCCTTGGGGGTGTACCACTCTGTACATAATTTAAGCATCTAAGCAGTTGCAGTCGACAAGTAAGGAGCACAGCACGTCAAGTTTTAGTTTTTGAAAACTCAATTTTTGGCCGCTTTTGCTGCCTTGTAGTTGACCTAGGACCTTAAGATTTGGCACGAACCGAGCTCTGGCAGCCGCATTACACAAGAAAAAGCCAGAAGTGGTAATGTGTAGAAAAAACCGCAGAATATCTTACGTTTAATACATTTGTTTTCGAAATGACGTAACTGCAAATCGTCACAATGGACGCATTTCTATTGGAAACGTTTAGATTTCTCTTCTGGCAGTTAAAGTGGCGTGATGAGCCTTGCGGGTGCACCACCCTGTACATAATTTAAGCATCTAAGTAGTTGCAGTCGACAAGTAAGGAGCACAGCACGTCAAGTTTTAGTTTTTGAAAACTCAATTTTTGGCCGCTTTTGCTGCCTTGTAGTTGACCTAGGACCTTAAGATTTGGCACGAATCGAGCTCTGGCAGCCACATTACACAAGAAAAAGCCAGAAGTGGTAATGTGTAGTAAAAACCGCAGAAAATCTTACGTTTAATACATTTGTTTTCGAAATGACGTAGCTACAAATCGTCACAATGGACGCATTTCTATTGGAAACGTTTACATTTATCTTCTGGCAGTTAAAGTCGCGTGATGAGCCTTGCGGGCGCACCACTCTGCACTTAATTTAAGCATCTAAGTAGTTGCAGTCGACAAGTAAGGAGCACAGCAAGTCAAGTTTTAGTTTTTGAAAACTCAATTTTTGGCCGCTTTTGCTGCCTTGTAGTTTACCTAGGACCTTAAGATTTGGCACGAACCGAGCTCTGGCAGCCACATTACACAAGAAAAAGCCAGAAGTGGTAATGTGTAGAAAAAACCGCAGAAAATCTTACGTTTAATACATTTGTTTTCGAAATGACGTAACAGCAATTCGTCACAATGGACGCATTTCTATCGGAAACGTTTACATTTATCTTCTGGCAGTTAAAGTCCCGTGATGAGCCTTGCGGGTGCACCACTCTGTACTTAATTTAAGCATCTAAGATGTTGCAGTCGACAAGTAAGGAGCACAGCAAGTCAAGTTTTAATTTTTGAAAACTCAATTTTTGGCCGCTTTTGCTGCCTTGTAGTTGACCTAGGACCTTAAGATTTGGCACGAACCGAGTTCTGGCAGCCACATTACACTATAAAAAGCCAGAAGTGGTAATGTGTAGAAAAAACCGCAGAAAATCTTACGTTTAATACATTTGTTTTCGAAATGACGTAACTGCAAATCGTCACAATGGACGCATTTCTATCGGAAACGTTTACATTTATCTTCTGGCAGTCAAAGTCGCGTGATGAGCCTTGCGGGTGCACCAACCTGTACGTAATTTAAGCATCTAAGTTGTTGCAGTCAACAAGTAAGGAGCACAGCAAGTCAAGTTTTTGTTTTTGAAAACTCAAATTTTGGCCACTTTTGCTGCCTTGTAGTTTACCTAGGACCATAAGATTTGGCACGAACCGAGCTCTTCCAGCCGCATTACACAAGAAAAAGCCAGAAGTGGTAATGTATAGAAAAAACCGCAGAAAATCTTACGTTTAATACATTTGTTTTCGAAATGACGTAACTGCAAATCGTCACAATGGACGCATTTCTATCGGAAACGTTTACATTTATCTTCTGGCAGTGAAAGTAGCGTGATGAGCCTTGCGGGCGCACCACTCTGTACATAATTTAAGCATCTAAGTAGTTGCATTCGACAAGTAAGGAGCACAGCAAGTCAGGTTTTAATTTTTGAAAACTCAATTTTTGCCCGCCTTTGCTGCCTTGTAGTTGACCTAGGACCTTAAGATTTGGCACGAACCGAGTTCTGGCAGCCACATTACACTATAAAAAGCCAGAAGTGGTAATGTGTTGAAAACGCCGCAGGAAATCTTACGTTTAATACATTTGTTTTCGAAATGACGTAACTGCAAATCGTCACAATGGACGCATTTCTATCGGAAACGTTTACATTTATCTTCTGGCAGTTAAAGTCGCGTGATGAGCCTTGCGGGTGCACCACTCTGTACGTAATTTAAGCATCTAAGTTGTTGCAGTCGACAAGTAAGGAGCACAGCAAGTCAAGTTTTAGTTTTTGAAAACTCAATTTTTGGCCGCTTTTGCTGCCTTGTAGTTGACCTAGGATCTTAAGATTTGGCACGAACCGAGCTCTGGCAACCACATTACACAAGAAAAAGCCAGAAGTGGTAATGTGTAGTAAAAACCGCAGAAAATCTTACATTTAATACATTTGTTTTCAAAATGACGTAACTGCAAACCGTCACAATGGACCCATTTCTCTCGGAAACGTTTACATTTATCTTCTGGCAGTTAAAGTCGCGTGATGAGCCTTGCGGGTGCACCACCCTGTACGTAATTTAAGTATCTAAGTTGTTGCAGTCGACAAGTAAGGAGCACAGCAAGTCAAGTTTTAGTTTTTGAAAACTCAATTTTTTGCCGCTTTTGCTGCCTTGTAGTTGACCTAGGACCTTAAGATTTGGCACGAACCGAGCTCTGGCAGCCGCATTACACAAGAAAAAGCAAGAAGTGGTATTGTGTAGAAAAAACCGCAGAAAATCTTACGTTTAATACATTTGTTTTCGAAATGACGTAACTGCAAATCGTCACAATGGACGCATTTCTATTGGAAACGTTTACATTTCTCTTCTGGCAGTTAAAGTCGCGTGATGAGCCTTGCGGGTGCACCACCCTGTACATAATTTAAGCATCTAAGTAGTTGCAGTCGACAAGTAAGGAGCACAGCACGTCAAGTTTTAGTTTTTGAAAACTCAATTTTTGGCCGCTTTTGCTGCCTTGTAGTTGACCTAGGACCTTAAGATTTGGCACGAACCGAGCTCTGGCAGCCACATTACACAAGAAAAAGCAAGAAGTGGTATTGTGTAGAAAAAACCGCAGAAAATCATACGTTTAATACATTTGTTTTCGAAATGACGTAACTGCAAATCGTCACAATGGACGCATTTCTCTCGGAAACGTTTACATTTTTCTTCTGGCAGTTAAAGTCGCGTGATGAGCCTTGGGGGTGTACCACTCTGTACATAATTTAAGCATCTAAGCAGTTGCAGTCGACAAGTAAGGAGCACAGCACGTCAAGTTTTAGTTTTTGAAAACTCAATTTTTGGCCGCTTTTGCTGCCTTGTAGTTGACCTAGGACCTTAAGATTTGGCACGAACCGAGCTCTGGCAGCCGCATTACACAAGAAAAAGCCAGAAGTGGTAATGTGTAGAAAAAACCGCAGAATATCTTACGTTTAATACATTTGTTTTCGAAATGACGTAACTGCAAATCGTCACAATGGACGCATTTCTATTGGAAACGTTTACATTTCTCTTCTGGCAGTTAAAGTGGCGTGATGAGCCTTGCGGGTGCACCACCCTGTACATAATTTAAGCATCTAAGTAGTTGCAGTCGACAAGTAAGGAGCACAGCACGTCAAGTTTTAGTTTTTGAAAACTCAATTTTTGGCCGCTTTTGCTGCCTTGTAGTTGACCTAGGACCTTAAGATTTGGCACGAATCGAGCTCTGGCAGCCACATTACACAAGAAAAAGCCAGAAGTGGTAATGTGTAGTAAAAACCGCAGAAAATCTTACGTTTAATACATTTGTTTTCGAAATGACGTAGCTACAAATCGTCACAATGGACGCATTTCTATTGGAAACGTTTACATTTATCTTCTGGCAGTTAAAGTCGCGTGATGAGCCTTGCGGGCGCACCACTCTGCACTTAATTTAAGCATCTAAGTAGTTGCAGTCGACAAGTAAGGAGCACAGCAAGTCAAGTTTTAGTTTTTGAAAACTCAATTTTTGGCCGCTTTTGCTGCCTTGTAGTTTACCTAGGACCTTAAGATTTGGCACGAACCGAGCTCTGGCAGCCACATTACACAAGAAAAAGCCAGAAGTGGTAATGTGTAGAAAAAACCGCAGAAAATCTTACGTTTAATACATTTGTTTTCGAAATGACGTAACAGCAATTCGTCACAATGGACGCATTTCTATCGGAAACGTTTACATTTATCTTCTGGCAGTTAAAGTCCCGTGATGAGCCTTGCGGGTGCACCACTCTGTACTTAATTTAAGCATCTAAGATGTTGCAGTCGACAAGTAAGGAGCACAGCAAGTCAAGTTTTAATTTTTGAAAACTCAATTTTTGGCCGCTTTTGCTGCCTTGTAGTTGACCTAGGACCTTAAGATTTGGCACGAACCGAGTTCTGGCAGCCACATTACACTATAAAAAGCCAGAAGTGGTAATGTGTAGAAAAAACCGCAGAAAATCTTACGTTTAATACATTTGTTTTCGAAATGACGTAACTGCAAATCGTCACAATGGACGCATTTCTATCGGAAACGTTTACATTTATCTTCTGGCAGTCAAAGTCGCGTGATGAGCCTTGCGGGTGCACCAACCTGTACGTAATTTAAGCATCTAAGTTGTTGCAGTCAACAAGTAAGGAGCACAGCAAGTCAAGTTTTTGTTTTTGAAAACTCAAATTTTGGCCACTTTTGCTGCCTTGTAGTTTACCTAGGACCATAAGATTTGGCACGAACCGAGCTCTTCCAGCCGCATTACACAAGAAAAAGCCAGAAGTGGTAATGTATAGAAAAAACCGCAGAAAATCTTACGTTTAATACATTTGTTTTCGAAATGACGTAACTGCAAATCGTCACAATGGACGCATTTCTATCGGAAACGTTTACATTTATCTTCTGGCAGTGAAAGTAGCGTGATGAGCCTTGCGGGCGCACCACTCTGTACATAATTTAAGCATCTAAGTAGTTGCATTCGACAAGTAAGGAGCACAGCAAGTCAGGTTTTAATTTTTGAAAACTCAATTTTTGCCCGCCTTTGCTGCCTTGTAGTTGACCTAGGACCTTAAGATTTGGCACGAACCGAGTTCTGGCAGCCACATTACACTATAAAAAGCCAGAAGTGGTAATGTGTTGAAAACGCCGCAGGAAATCTTACGTTTAATACATTTGTTTTCGAAATGACGTAACTGCAAATCGTCACAATGGACGCATTTCTATCGGAAACGTTTACATTTATCTTCTGGCAGTTAAAGTCGCGTGATGAGCCTTGCGGGTGCACCACTCTGTACGTAATTTAAGCATCTAAGTTGTTGCAGTCGACAAGTAAGGAGCACAGCAAGTCAAGTTTTAGTTTTTGAAAACTCAATTTTTGGCCGCTTTTGCTGCCTTGTAGTTGACCTAGGATCTTAAGATTTGGCACGAACCGAGCTCTGGCAACCACATTACACAAGAAAAAGCCAGAAGTGGTAATGTGTAGTAAAAACCGCAGAAAATCTTACATTTAATACATTTGTTTTCAAAATGACGTAACTGCAAACCGTCACAATGGACCCATTTCTCTCGGAAACGTTTACATTTATCTTCTGGCAGTTAAAGTCGCGTGATGAGCCTTGCGGGTGCACCACCCTGTACGTAATTTAATTATCTAAGTTGTTTCAGTCGACAAGTAAGGAGCACAGCAAGTCAAGTTTTAGTTTTTGAAAACTCAATTTTTGGCCGCTTTTGCTGCCTTGTAGTTGACCTAGGACCTTAAGATTTGGCACGAACCGAGCTCTGGCAGCCACATTACACTATAAAAAGCCAGAAGTGGTAATGTGTAGAAAAAACCGCAGAAAATCTTACGTTAAATACATTTGTTTTCGAAATGACGTAACTGCAAATCGTCACAATGGACGCATTTCTATCGGAAACGTTTACATTTATCTTCTGGCAGTTAAGGTCGCGTGATGAGCCTTTTGGGTGCACCAACCTGTACGTAATTTAAGCATCTAAGTTGTTGCAGTCAACAAGTAAGGAGCTCAGCAAGTCAAGTTTTTGTTTTTGAAAACTCAATTTTTGGCCGCTTTTGCTCCCTTGTAGTTTACCTAGGACCATTAGATTTGGCACGAACCGAGCTCTGGCAGCCACATTACACAACAAAAAGCCAGAAGTGGTAATGTATAGAAAAAACCGCAGAAAATCTTACGTTTAATACATTTGTTTTCGAAATGACGTAACTGCAAATCGTCACAATGGACGCATTTCTATCGGAAACGTTTACATTTATCATCTGGCAGTTAAAGTCGCGTGATGAGCCTTGCGGGTGCACCACTCTGTACGTAATTTAAGCATCTAAGTTGTTGCAGTCGACAAGTAAGGAGCACAGCAAGTCAAGTTTTAGATTAGAAAACTCAATTTTTGGCCGCTTTTGCTGCCTTGTTGTTGACCTGTACCTTAAGATTTGGCACGTACCGAGCTCTGGCAGCCACATTACACAAGAAAAAGCCAGAAGTGGTAATGTGTAGTAAAAACCGCAGAAAATCTTACGTTAAATACATTTGTTTTCGAAATGACGTAACTGCAAATCGTCACAATGGACGCTTTCTATCGGAAACGTTTACATTTATCTTCTGGCAGTGAAAGTCCCGTGATGAGCCTTGCGGGCGCACCACTCTGTACATAATTTAAGCATCTAAGTAGTTGCAGTCGACAAGTAAGGAGCACAGCAAGTCAAGTTTTAGTTTTTGAAAACTCAATTTTTGGCCGCTTTTGCTGCCTTGTAGTTGACCTAGGACCTTAAGATTTGGCACGAACCGAGCTCTGGCAGCCACTTTACACAAGAAAAAGCCAGAAGTGGTAATGTGTTGAACAAACCGCAGAAAATCTTACGTTTAATACATTTGTTTTCGAAATGACGTAACTACAAATCGTCACAATGGACGCATTTCTATTGGAAACGTTTACATTTATCTTCTGGCAGTTAAAGTCGCGTGATGAGCCTTGCGGGTGCACCACCCTGTACGTAATTTAAGTATCTAAGTTGTTGCAGTCGACAAGTAAGGAGCACAGCAAGTCAAGTTTTAGTTTTTGAAAACTCAATTTTTGGCCGCTTTTGCTGCCTTGTAGTTGACCTAGGACCTTAAGATTTGGCACGAACCGAGCTCTGGCAGCCGCATTACACAAGAAAAAGCAAGAAGTGGTATTGTGTAGAAAAAACCGCAGAAAATCTTACGTTTAATACATTTGTTTTCGAAATGACGTAATTGCAAATCGTCACAATGGACGCATTTCTATTGGAAACGTTTACATTTCTCTTCTGGCAGTTAAAGTCGCGTGATGAGCCTTGCGGGTGCACCACCCTGTACATAATTTAAGCATCTAAGTAGTTGCAGTCGACAAGTAAGGAGCACAGCACGTCAAGTTTTAGTTTTTGAAAACTCAATTTTTGGCCGCTTTTGCTGCCTTGTAGTTGACCTAGGACCTTAAGATTTGGCACGAACCGAGCTCTGGCAGCCACATTACACAAGAAAAAGCAAGAAGTGGTATTGTGTAGAAAAAACCGCAGAAAATCATACGTTTAATACATTTGTTTTCGAAATGACGTAACTGCAAATCGTCACAATGGACGCATTTCTCTCGGAAACGTTTACATTTTTCTTCTGGCAGTTAAAGTCGCGTGATGAGCCTTGGGGGTGTACCACTCTGTACATAATTTAAGCATCTAAGCAGTTGCAGTCGACAAGTAAGGAGCACAGCACGTCAAGTTTTAGTTTTTGAAAACTCAATTTTTGGCCGCTTTTGCTGCCTTGTAGTTGACCTAGGACCTTAAGATTTGGCACGAACCGAGTTCTGGCAGCCACATTACACTATAAAAAGCCAGAAGTGGTAATGTGTAGAAAAAACCGCAGAAAATCTTACGTTTAATACATTTGTTTTCGAAATGACGTAACTGCAAATCGTCACAATGGACGCATTTCTATCGGAAACGTTTACATTTATCTTCTGGCAGTCAAAGTCGCGTGATGAGCCTTGCGGGTGCACCAACCTGTACGTAATTTAAGCATCAAAGTTGTTGCAGTCAACAAGTAAGGAGCACAGCAAGTCAAGATTTTGTTTTTGAAAACTCAAATTTTGGCCGCTTTTACTGCCTTGTAGTTTACCTAGGACCATAAGATTTGGCACGAACCGAGCTCTGGCAGGCGCATTACACAAGAAAAAGCCAGAAGTGGTAATGTATAGAAAAAACCGCAGAAGATCTTACGTTTAATACATTTGTTTTCGAAATGACGTAACTGCAAATCGTCACAATGGACGCATTTCTATCGGAAACGTTTACATTTATCTTCTGGCAGTGAAAGTCGCATGATGAGCCTTGCGGGCGCACCACTCTGTACGTAATTTAAGCATCTATGTTGTTGCAGTCGACAAGTAAGGAGCACAGCAAGTCAGGTTTTAATTTCTGAAAACTCAATTTTTGGCCGCCTTTGCTGCCTTGTAGTTGACCTAGGACCTTAAGATTTGGCACGAACCGAGTTCTGGCAGCCACATTACACTATAAAAAGCCAGAAGTGGTAATGTGTTGAAAACGCCGCAGGAAATCTTACGTTTAATACATTTGTTTTCGAAATGACGTAACTACAAATCGTCACAATGGACGCATTTCTATTGGAAACGTTTACATTTATCTTCTGGCAGTTAAAGTCGCGTGATGAGCCTTGCGGGTGCACCACCCTGTACGTAATTTAAGTATCTAAGTTGTTGCAGTCGACAAGTAAGGAGCACAGCAAGTCAAGTTTTAGTTTTTGAAAACTCAATTTTTGGCCGCTTTTGCTGCCTTGTAGTTGACCTAGGACCTTAAGATTTGGCACGAACCGAGCTCTGGCAGCCGCATTACACAAGAAAAAGCAAGAAGTGGTATTGTGTAGAAAAAACCGCAGAAAATCTTACGTTTAATACATTTGTTTTCGAAATGACGTAATTGCAAATCGTCACAATGGACGCATTTCTATTGGAAACGTTTACATTTCTCTTCTGGCAGTTAAAGTCGCGTGATGAGCCTTGCGGGTGCACCACCCTGTACATAATTTAAGCATCTAAGTAGTTGCAGTCGACAAGTAAGGAGCACAGCACGTCAAGTTTTAGTTTTTGAAAACTCAATTTTTGGCCGCTTTTGCTGCCTTGTAGTTGACCTAGGACCTTAAGATTTGGCACGAACCGAGCTCTGGCAGCCACATTACACAAGAAAAAGCAAGAAGTGGTATTGTGTAGAAAAAACCGCAGAAAATCATACGTTTAATACATTTGTTTTCGAAATGACGTAACTGCAAATCGTCACAATGGACGCATTTCTCTCGGAAACGTTTACATTTTTCTTCTGGCAGTTAAAGTCGCGTGATGAGCCTTGGGGGTGTACCACTCTGTACATAATTTAAGCATCTAAGCAGTTGCAGTCGACAAGTAAGGAGCACAGCACGTCAAGTTTTAGTTTTTGAAAACTCAATTTTTGGCCGCTTTTGCTGCCTTGTAGTTGACCTAGGACCTTAAGATTTGGCACGAACCGAGTTCTGGCAGCCACATTACACTATAAAAAGCCAGAAGTGGTAATGTGTAGAAAAAACCGCAGAAAATCTTACGTTTAATACATTTGTTTTCGAAATGACGTAACTGCAAATCGTCACAATGGACGCATTTCTATCGGAAACGTTTACATTTATCTTCTGGCAGTCAAAGTCGCGTGATGAGCCTTGCGGGTGCACCAACCTGTACGTAATTTAAGCATCAAAGTTGTTGCAGTCAACAAGTAAGGAGCACAGCAAGTCAAGATTTTGTTTTTGAAAACTCAAATTTTGGCCGCTTTTACTGCCTTGTAGTTTACCTAGGACCATAAGATTTGGCACGAACCGAGCTCTGGCAGGCGCATTACACAAGAAAAAGCCAGAAGTGGTAATGTATAGAAAAAACCGCAGAAGATCTTACGTTTAATACATTTGTTTTCGAAATGACGTAACTGCAAATCGTCACAATGGACGCATTTCTATCGGAAACGTTTACATTTATCTTCTGGCAGTGAAAGTCGCATGATGAGCCTTGCGGGCGCACCACTCTGTACGTAATTTAAGCATCTATGTTGTTGCAGTCGACAAGTAAGGAGCACAGCAAGTCAGGTTTTAATTTCTGAAAACTCAATTTTTGGCCGCCTTTGCTGCCTTGTAGTTGACCTAGGACCTTAAGATTTGGCACGAACCGAGTTCTGGCAGCCACATTACACTATAAAAAGCCAGAAGTGGTAATGTGTTGAAAACGCCGCAGGAAATCTTACGTTTAATACATTTGTTTTCGAAATGACGTAACTGCAAATCGTCACAATGGACGCATTTCTATCGGAAACGTTTACATTTATCTTCTGGCAGTTAAAGTCGCGTGATGAGCCTTGCGGGTGCACCACTCTGTACGTAATTTAAGCATCTAAGTTGTTGCAGTCGACAAGTAAGGAGCACAGCAAGTCAAGTTTTAGTTTTTGAAAACTCAATTTTTGGCCGCTTTGCTGCCTTGTAGTTGACCTAGGATCTTAAGATTTGGCACGAACCGAGCTCTGGCAACCACATTACACAAGAAAAAGCCAGAAGTGGTAATGTGTAGTAAAAACCGCAGAAAATCTTACATTTAATACATTTGTTTTCGAAATGACGTAACTGCAAATCGTCACAATGGACCCATTTCTCTCGGAAACGTTTACATTTATCTTCTGGCAGTTAAAGTCGCGTGATGAGCCTTGCGGGTGCACCACCCTGTACGTAATTTAATTATCTAAGTTGTTTCAGTCGACAAGTAAGGAGCACAGCAAGTCAAGTTTTAGTTTTTGAAAACTCAATTTTTGGCCGCTTTTGCTGCCTTGTAGTTGACCTAGGACCTTAAGATTTGGCACGAACCGAGCTCTGGCAGCCACATTACACTATAAAAAGCCAGAAGTGGTAATGTGTAGAAAAAACCGCAGAAAATCTTACGTTAAATACATTTGTTTTCGAAATGACGTAACTGCAAATCGTCACAATGGACGCATTTCTATCGGAAACGTTTACATTTATCTTCTGGCAGTTAAGGTCGCGTGATGAGCCTTGCGGGTGCACCAACCTGTACGTAATTTAAGCATCTAAGTTGTTGCAGTCAACAAGTAAGGAGCTCAGCAAGTCAAGTTTTTGTTTTTGAAAACTCAATTTTTGGCCGCTTTTGCTCCCTTGTAGTTTACCTAGGACCATTAGATTTGGCACGAACCGAGCTCTGGCAGCCACATTACACAACAAAAAGCCAGAAGTGGTAATGTATAGAAAAAACCGCAGAAAATCTTACGTTTAATACATTTGTTTTCGAAATGACGTAACTGCAAATCGTCACAATGGACGCATTTCTATCGGAAACGTTTACATTTATCTTCTGGCAGTGAAAGTCGCGTGATGAGCCTTGCGGGCGCACCACTCTGTACGTAATTTAAGCATCTAAGTTGTTGCAGTCGACAAGTAAGGAGCACAGCAAGTCAGGTTTTAATTTCTGAAAACTCAATTTTTGGCCGCCTTTGGTGCCTTGTAGTTGACCTAGGACCTTAAGATTTGGCACGAACCGAGTTCTGGCAGCCACATTACACTATAAAAAGCCAGAAGTGGTAATGTGTTGAAAACGCCGCAGGAAATCTTACGTTTAATACATTTGTTTTCGAAATGACGTAACTGCAAATCGTCACAATGGACGCATTTCTATCGGAAACGTTTACATTTATCTTCTGGCAGTTAAAGTCGCCTGATGAGCCTTGCGGGTGCACCACTCTGTACGTAATTTAAGCATCTAAGTTGTTGCAGTCGACAAGTAAGGAGCACAGCAAGTCAAGTTTTAGTTTTTGAAAACTCAATTTTTGGCCGCTTTTGCTGCCTTGTAGTTGACCTAGGACCTTACGATTTGGCACGAACCGAGCTCTGGCAGCCACATTACACTATAAAAAGCCAGAAGTGGTAATGTGTAGAAAAAACCGCAGAAAATCTTACGTTAAATACATTTGTTTTCGAAATGACGTAACTGCAAATCGTCACAATGGACGCATTTCTATCGGAAACGTTTACATTTATCTTCTGGCAGTTAAGGTCCCGTGATGAGCCTTGCGGGTGCACCAACCTGTACGTAATTTAAGCATCTAAGTTGTTGCAGTCAACAAGTAAGGAGCACAGCAAGTCAAGTTTTAGATTAGAAAACTCAATTTTTGGCCGCTTTTGCTGCCTTGTAGTTGACCTGTACCTTAAGATTTGGCACGTACCGAGCTCTGGCAGCCACATTACACAAGAAAAAGCCAGAAGTGGTAATGTGTAGAAAAAACCGCAGAAAATCTTACGTTTAATAAATTTGTTTTCGAAATGACGTAACTGCAAATCGTCACAATGGACGCATTTCTCTCGGAAACGTTTACATTTATCTTCTGGCAGTGAAAGTCGCGTGATGAGCCTTGGGGGTGTACCACCCTGTACGTAATTTAAGCATCTAATTTGTTGCAGTCGACAAGTAAGGAGCACAGCACGTCAAGTTTTAGTTTTTGAAAACTTAATTTTTGGCCGCTTTTGCTGCCTTGTAGTTGACCTAGGACCTTAAGATTTGGCACGAACCGAGCTCTGGCAGCCACTTTACACAAGAAAAAGCCAGAAGTGGTAATGTGTTGAACAAACCGCAGAAAATCTTACGTTTAATACATTTGTTTTCGAAATGACGTAACTACAAATCGTCACAATGGACGCATTTCTATTGGAAACGTTTACATTTATCTTCTGGCAGTTAAAGTCGCGTGATGAGCCTTGCGGGTGCACCACCCTGTACGTAATTTAAGTATCTAAGTTGTTGCAGTCGACAAGTAAGGAGCACAGCAAGTCAATTTTTAGTTTTTGAAAACTCAATTTTTGGCCGCTTTTGCTGCCTTGTAGTTGACCTAGGACCTTAAGATTTGGCACGAACCGAGCTCTGGCAGCCGCATTACACAAGAAAAAGCAAGAAGTGGTATTGTGTAGAAAAAACCGCAGAAAATCTTACGTTTAATACATTTGTTTTCGAAATGACGTAACTGCAAATCGTCACAATGGACGCATTTCTATTGGAAACCTTTACATTTCTCTTCTGGCAGTTAAAGTCGCGTGATGAGCCTTGCGGGTGCACCACCCTGTACATAATTTAAGCATCTAAGTAGTTGCAGTCGACAAGTAAGGAGCACAGCACGTCAAGTTTTAGTTTTTGAAAACTCAATTTTTGGCCGCTTTTGCTGCCTTGTAGTTGACCTAGGACCTTAAGATTTGGCACGAACCGAGCTCTGGCAGCCACATTACACAAGAAAAAGCAAGAAGTGGTATTGTGTAGAAAAAACCGCAGAAAATCATACGTTTAATACATTTGTTTTCGAAATGACGTAACTGCAAATCGTCACAATGGACGCATTTCTCTCGGAAACTTTTACATTTTTCTTCTGGCAGTTAAAGTCGCGTGATGAGCCTTGGGGGTGTACCACTCTGTACATAATTTAAGCATCTAAGCAGTTGCAGTCGACAAGTAAGGAGCACAGCACGTGAAGTTTTAGTTTTTGAAAACTCAATTTTTGGCCGCTTTTGCTGCCTTGTAGTTGACCTAGGACCTTAAGATTTGGCACGAACCGAGCTGTGGCAGCCACATTACACAAGAAAAAGCCAGAAGTGGTAATGTGTAGTAAAAACCGCAGAAAATCTTACGTTAAATACATTTGTTTTCGAAATGACGTAACTGCAAATCGTCACAATGGACGCATTTCTATTGGAAACGTTTACATTTCTCTTGTGGCAGTTAAAGTCGCGTGATGAGCCTTGCGGGTGCACCACCCTGTACGTAATTTAAGTATTTAAGTTGTTGCAGTCGACAAGTAAGGAGCACAGCAAGTCAAGTTTTAGTTTTTGAAAACTCAATTTTTGGCCGCTTTTGCTGCCTTGTAGTTGACCTAGGACCTTAAGATTTGGCACGAACCGAGCTCTGGCAGCCGCATTACACAAGAAAAAGCAAGAAGAGGTATTGTGTAGAAAAAACCGCAGAAAATCTTACGTTAAATACATTTGTTTTCGAAATGACGTAACTGCAAATCGTCACAATGGACGCATTTCTATTGGAAACGTTTACATTTCTCTTCTGGAAGTTAAAGTCGCGTGATGAGCCTTGCGGGTGCAACACCCTGTACATAATTTAAGCATCTAAGTAGTTGCAGTCGACAAGTAAGGAGCACAGCACGTCAAGATTTAGTTTTTGAAAACTCAATTTTTGGCCGCTTTTGCTGCCTTGTAGTTTACCTAGGACCTTAAGATTTGGCACGAATCGTGCTCTGGCAGCCACATTACACAAGAAAAAGCCAGAAGTGGTAATGTGTAGAAAAAACCGCAGAAAATCTTACGTTTAATACATTTTTTTTTCGAAATGACGTAACTGCAAATCGTCACAATGGACGCATTTCTATCGGAAACGTTTACATTTACCTTCTGGCAGTGAAAGTCGCGTGATGAGCCTTGCGGGTGCACCACTCTGTACATAATTTAAGCATCTAAGTAGTTGCAGTCGACAAGTAAGGAGCACAGCAAGTCAAGTTTTAATTTTTGAAAACTCAATTTTTGGCCGCTTTTGCTGCCTTGTAGTTGACCTAGGACCTTAAGATTTGGCACGAACCGAGATCTGGCAGCCACATTACACTATAAAAAGCCAGAAGTGGTAATGTGTTGAAAACGCCGCAGAAAATCTTACGTTTAATACATTTGTTTTCGAAATGACGTAACTGCAAATCGTCACAATGGACGCATTTCTATCGGAAACGTTTACATTTATCTTCTGGCAGTTAAAGTCGCGTGATGAGCCTTGCGGGTGCACCACTCTGTACGTAATTTAAGCATCTAAGTTGTTGCAGTCGACAAGTAAGGAGCACAGCAAGTCAAGTTTTAGTTTTTGAATACTCAATTTTTGGCCGCTTTTGCTGCCTTGTAGTTGACCTAGGATCGTAAGATTTGCCACGAACCGAGCTCTGGCAACCACATTACACAAGAAAAAGCCAGAAGTGGTAATGTGTAGTAAAAACCGCAGAAAATCTTACATTTAATACATTTGTTTTCGAAATGACGTAACTGCAAATCGTCACAATGGACCCATTTCTCTCGGAAACGTTTACATTTATCTTCTGGCAGTTAAAGTCGCGTGATGAGCCTTGCGGGTGCACCACCCTGTACGTAATTTAATTATCTAAGTTGTTTCAGTCGACAAGTAAGGAGCACAGCAAGTCAAGTTTTAGTTATTGAAAACTCAATTTTTGGCCGCTTTTGCTGCCTTGTAGTTTACCTAGGACCATTAGATTTGGCACGAACCGAGCTCTGGCAGCCACTTTACACAAGAAAAAGCCAGAAGTGGTAATGTGTTGAACAAACCGCAGAAAATCTTACGTTTAATACATTTGTTTTCGAAATGACGTAACTACAAATCGTCACAATGGACGCATTTCTATTGGAAACGTTTACATTTATCTTCTGGCAGTGAAAGTCGCGTGATGAGCCTTGCGGGCGCACCACTCTGTACATAATTTAAGCATCTAAGTAGTTGCAGTCGACAAGTAAGGAGCACAGCAAGTCAAGTTTTAGTTTTTGAAAACTCAATTTTTGGCCGCGTTTGCTGCCTTGTAGTTGACCTAGGACCTTAAGATTTGGCACGAACCGAGTTCTGGCAGCCACATTACACTATAAAAAGCCAGAAGTGGTAATGTGTAGAAAAAACCGCAGAAAATCTTACGTTTAATACATTTGTTTTCGAAATGACGTAACTGCAAATCGTCACAATGGACGCATTTCTATCGGAAACGTTAACATTTTTCTTCTGGGAGTTAATGTCGCGTGATGAGCCTTGCAGGTGCACCACTCTGTACGTAATTTAAGCATCTAAGTTGTTGCAGTCAACAAGAAAGGAGCACAGCAAGTCAAGTTTTAGTTTTTGAAAACGCAATTTTTGGCCGCTTTTGCTGCCTTGTAGTTTACCTAGGACCTTCAGATTTGGCACGAACCGAGCTCTGGCAGCCACATTACACAAGAAAAAGCCAGAAGTGGTAATGTGTAGAAAAAACCGCAGAAAATCTTACGTTAAATACATTTGTTTTCGAAATGACGTAACTGCAAATCGTCACAATGGACGCATTTCTATAGGAAACGTTTACATTTATCTTCTGGCAGTTAAATTCGCGTGATGAGCCTTGCGGGTGCACCAACCTGTACGTAATTTAAGCATCTAAGTTGTTGCAGTCAACAAGTAAGGAGCACAGCAAGTCAAGTTTTTGTTTTTGAAAACTCAATTTTTGGCCGCTTTTGTTGCCTTGTAGTTTACCTAGGACCTTAAGATTTGGCACGAACCGAGCTCTGGCAGCCACATTATACAAGAAAAAGCCAGAAGTGGTAATGTGTAGAAAAAACCGCAGGAAATCTTACGTTTAATACATTTGTTTTCGAAATGACGTAACTGCAAATCGTCACATTGGACGCATTTCTATCGGAAACGTTTACATTTATCTTCTGGCAGTTAAAGTCCCGTGATGAGCCTTGCGGGTGCACCACTCTGTACGTAATTTAAGCATTTAAGATGTTGCAGTCGACAAGTAAGGAGCACAGCAAGTCAAGTTTTAATTTTTGAAAACTCAATTTTTGGCCGCTTTTGCTGCCTTGTAGTTGACCTAGGACCTTAAGATTTGGCACGAACCGAGTTCTGGCAGCCACATTACACTATAAAAAGCCAGAAGTGGTAATGTGTAGAAAAAACCGCAGAAAATCTTACGTTTAATACATTTGTTTTCGAAATGACGTAACTGCAAATCGTCACAATGGACGCATTTCTATCGGAAACGTTTACATTTATCATCTGGCAGTTAAAGTCGCGTGATGAGCCTTGCGGGTGCACCACTCTGTACGTAATTTAAGCATCTAAGTTGTTGCAGTCGACAAGTAAGGAGCACAGCAAGTCAAGTTTTAGATTAGAAAACTCAATTTTTGGCCGCTTTTGCTGCCTTGTAGTTGTCCTGTACCTTAAGATTTGGCACGTACCGAGCCTGGCAGCCACATTACACAAGAAAAAGCCAGAAGTGGTAATGTGTAGAAAAAACCGCAGAAAATCTTACGTTTAATAAATTTGTTTTCGAAATGACGTAACTGCAAATCGTCACAATGGAAGCATTTCTCTCGGAAACGTTTACATTTTTCTTCTGGCAGTTAAAGTCGCGTGATGAGCCTTGGGGGTGTACCACCCTGTACGTAATTTAAGCATCTAATTTGTTGCAGTCGACAAGTAAGGAGCACAGCACGTCAAGTTTTAGTTTTTGAAAACTCAATTTTTGGCCGCTTTTCCTGCCTTGTAGTTGACCTAGGACCTTAAGATTTGGCACGAACCGAGCTCTGGCAGCCACTTTACACAAGAAAAAGCCAGAAGTGGTAATGTGTTGAACAAACCGCAGAAAATCTTACGTTTAATACATTTGTTTTCGAAATGACGTAACTACAAATCGTCACAATGGACGCATTTCTATTGGAAACGTTTACATTTATCTTCTGGCAGTGAAAGTCGCGTGATGAGCCTTGCGGGCGCACCACTCTGTACATAATTTAAGCATCTAAGTAGTTGCAGTCGACAAGTAAGGAGCACAGCAAGTCAAGTTTTAGTTTTTGAAAACTCAATTTTTGGCCGCTTTTGCTGCCTTGTAGTTGACCTAGGACCTTAAGATTTGGCACGAACCGAGTTCTGGCAGCCACATTACACTATAAAAAGCCAGAAGTGGTAATGTGTAGAAAAAACCGCAGAAAATCTTACGTTTAATACATTTGTTTTCGAAATGACGTAACTGCAAATCGTCACAATGGACGCATTTCTATCGGAAACGTTAACATTTTTCTTCTGGGAGTTAAATTCGCGTGATGAGCCTTGCAGGTGCACCACTCTGTACGTAATTTAAGCATCTAAGTTGTTGCAGTCAACAAGAAAGGAGCACAGCAAGTCAAGTTTTAGTTTTTGAAAACGCAATTTTTGGCCGCTTTTGCTGCCTTGTAGTTTACCTAGGACCATAAGATTTGGCACGAACCGAGCTCTGGCAGCCACATTATACAAGAAAAAGCCAGAAGTGGTAATGTGTAGTAAAAACCGCAGATAAACTTACGTTTAATACATTTGTTTTCGAAATGACGTAACTGCAAATCGTCACAATGGACGCATTTCTATTGTAAACGTTTACATTTATCTTCTGGCAGTGAAAGTCGCGTGATGAGCCTTGCGGGCGCACCACTCTGTACTTAATTTAAGCATCTAAGTAGTTGCAGTCGACAAGTAAGGAGCACAGCAAGTCAAGTTTTAGTTTTTGAAAACTCAATTTTTGGCCGCTTTTGCTGCCTTGTAGTTGACCTAGGACCTTAAGATTTGGCACGAACCGAGCTCTGGCAGCCACATTACACAAGAAAAAGCCAGAAGTGGTAATGTGTAGAAAAAACCGCAGAAAATCTTACGTTTAATACATTTGTTTTCGAAATGACGTAACTGCAAATCGTCACATTGGACGCATTTCTATCGGAAACGTTTACATTTATCTTCTGGCAGTTAAAGTCCCGTGATGAGCCTTGCGGGTGCACCACTCTGTACGTAATTTAAGCATCTAAGATGTTGCAGTCGACAAGTAAGGAGCACAGCAAGTCAAGTTTTAATTTTTGAAAACTCAATTTTTGGCCGCTTTTGCTGCCTTGTAGTTGACCTAGGACCTTAAGATTTGGCACGAACCGAGTTCTGGCAGCCACATTACACTATAAAAAGCCAGAAGTGGTAATGTGTAGAAAAAACCGCAGAAAATCTTACGTTTAATACATTTGTTTTCGAAATGACGTAACTGCAAATCGTCACAATGGACGCATTTCTATCGGAAACGTTTACATTTATCTTCTTGCAGTGAAAGTCGCGTGATAAGCCTTGCGGGTGCACCAACCTGTACGTAATTTAAGCATCTAAGTTGTTGCAGTCGACAAGTAAGGAGCACAGCAAGTCAAGTTTTAGATTTGAAAATTCAATTTTTGGCCGCTTTTGCTGCCTTGTAGTTGACCTATACCTTAAGATTTAGCACGTACCGAGCTCTGGCAAACACATTACACAAGAAAAAGCCAGAAGTAGTAATGTGTAGAAAAAACCGCAGAAAATCGTACGTTTAATACATTTGTTTTCGAAATGTCGTAACTGCAAATCGTCACAATGGACGCATTTCTCTCGGAAACGTTTACATTTATCTTCTGGCAGTGAAAGTCGCGTGATGAGCCTTGCGGGTGCACCAACCTGTACGTAATTTAAGCATCTAAGTTGTTGCAGTCAACAAGTAAGGGGCACAGCAAGTCAAGTTTTTGTTTTTGAAAACTCAATTTTTGGCCGCTTTTGCTGCCTTGTAGTTTACCTAGGACCATAAGATTTGGCACGAACCGAGCTCTGGCAGCCGCATTACACAAGAAAAAGCTAGAAGTGGTAATGTATAGAAAAAACCGCAGAAAATCTTACGTTTAATACATTTGTTTTCGAAATGACGTAACTGCAAATCGTCACAATGGACGCTTTTCTACCGGAAACGTTTACATTTATCTTCTGGCAGTTAAAGTCGCGTGATGTGCCTTGCGGGTGCACCACTCTGTACGTAATATTAGCATCTAATTTGTTGCAGTCGATAAGTAAGGAGCACAGCAAGTCAAGTTTTAGTTTTTGAAAACTCAACTTTGGCCGCTTTTGCTGCCTTGTAGTTGACCTATACCTTAAGATTTGGCACGAACCGAGCTCTGGCAGCCACATTACACAAGAAAAAGCCAGAAGTGGTAATGTGTAGTAAAAACCGCAGAAAATCTTACGTTAAATACATTTGTTTTCGAAATGACGTAACTGCAAATCGTCAAAATGGACGCATTTCTATCGGAAACGTTTACATTTATCTTCTGGCAGTTAAAGTCGCGTGATGAGCCTTGCGGGTGCACCACCCTGTACGTAATTTAAGCATCTAAGTTGGTGCAGTCACAAGTAAGGAGCACAGCAAGTCAAGTTTTAGTTTTTCAAAATTCAATTTTTGGCCGCTTTTGCTGCATTATAGTTGACCTAGGACCTTAAGATTTGGCACGACCCGAGCTCTGGCAGCCACATTACACAACAAAAAGCCAGAAGTTGTAATGTGTAGAAAAAAACCGCAGTAAATCTTACGTTTAATACATTTGTTTTCGAAATGACGTAACTGCAAATCGTCACAATGGACGCATTTCTATCGGAAACGTTTACATTTATCTTCTGGCAGTTAAAATCGCGTAATGAGCCGTGCGGGTGCACCACCCTGTACGTAATTTAAGCATCTAAGTTGTTGCAGTCGACAAGTAAGGAGCACAGCAAGTCAAGTTTTAGATTTTGAAAACTCAATTTTTGGCCGCTTTTGCTGCCTTGTAGTTGACCTAGGACCTTGAGATTTGACACGAACCGAGCTCTGGCAGCCACATTACACAAGAAAAAGCCAGAAGTGGTAATGTGTAGAAAAAACCGCAGGAAATCTTACGTTTAATACATTTGTTTTCGAAATGACGTAACTGCAAATCGTCACAATGGACGCATTTCTATTGGAAACGTTTCCATTTCTCTTCTGGCAGTTAAAGTCGCGTGATGAACCTTGCGGGTGCACCACCCTGTACGTAATTTAAGCATCTAAGTTGTTGCAGTCGACAAGTAAGGAGCACAGCAAGTCAAGTTTTAGTTTTTGAGAACTCAATTTTTGGCCGCTTTTGCTGCCTTGTAGTTGACCTAGGACCTTAAGATTTGGCACGAACCGAGCTCTGGCAGCCACATTACACAAGAAAAAGCCAGAAGTGGTAATGTGTAGAAAAAACCGCACAAAATCTTACGTTTAATACATTTGTTTTCGAAATGACGTAACTGCAAATCGTCACAATGGACGTATTTCTATCGGAAACGTTTACATTTATCTTCTGGCAGTTAAAGTCGCGTGATGAGCCTTGTGGGTACACCTCCCTGTACGTAATATAAGCATCTAAGTTGTTGCAGTCGACAAGTAAGGAGCACAGCAAGTCAAGTTTTAGTTTGTGAAAACTCAATTTTTGGCCGCTTTTGCTCCCTTGTAGTTGACTTTGGAACCTTAAGATTTTGCACGAACCGAGCTCTGGCAGCCACATTACACAAGAAAAAGCCAGAAGTGGTAATGTGTAGAAAAAACCGCAGAAAATCTTACGATTAATACATTTGTTTTCAAAAAAGTACATAACTGCAAATCGTCACAATGGACGCAGTTCTATCGGAAACGTTTACATTTATCTTCTGGCAGTTACAGTCGCGTGATGAGCCTTGTGGTCGCACCACTCTGTACGTAATTTAAGCATCTAAGTCGTTGCAGTCGACAAGTAAGGAGCTAATCAAATCAAGTTTTAGTTTTTGAAAACTCTATTTTTGGCTGCTTTTGCTGCCTTGTAGTTTACCTAGGACCTTAAGATTTGGCACGAACCGAGCTCTGGCAGCCACATTACACAAGAAAAAGCCAGAAGTGGTAATGTGTAGAACAAACCGCAGAAAATCTTACGTTTAATACATTAGTTTTCGAAATGACGTAACTGCATATGGTCACAATGGACCCATTTCTCTCGGAAACGTTTACATTTCTCTTCTGGCAGTTAATGTCGCGTGATGAGCCTTGCGGCTGCACCACCCTGTACGTAATTTAGTTATCTAAGTTGTTGCAGTCGACAAGTAAGGAGCACAGCAAGTCAAGTTTTAGTTTTTGAAAACTCAATTTTTGGCCGCTTTTTCTGCCTTCTAGTTCACCTAGGACCTTAAGATTTGGCACGAACCGAGCTCTGGTAGCCCCATTACACAAGAAAAAGCCAGAAGTGGTAATGTGTAGTAAAAACCACAGAAAATCTTACGTTTAATACAGTTGTTTTCGAAATGACGTAACTGCAAATCGTCAAAATGGACGCATTTCTATCGGAAACGTTTACATTTATCTTCTGGCAGTTAAAGTCGCGTGATGAGCCTTGCAGGTGCACCACTCTGTACGTAATATAAGCATCTAAGTTGTTGCAGTCGACAAGTAAGGAGCACAGCAAATCAAGTTTTAGTTTTTGAAAACTCAATTTTTGGCCGCTTTTGCTGCCTTGTAGTTGACCTAGGACCATAAGATTTGGCACGAACCGAGCTCTGGCAGCCACATTTCACAAGAAAAAGCCAGAAGTGGTAATGTGTAGAAAAAACCGCAGGAAATCTTACGTTTAATACATTTGTTTTCGAAATGACGTAACTGCAAAACGTCACAATGAACGCATTTCTATTGGAAACGTTTACATTTCTCTTCTGGCAGTTAAAGTCGCGTGATGAGCCTTGCGGGTGCACCACCCTGTACGTAATTTAAGCATCTAAGTTGTTGCAGTCGACAAGTAAGGAGCACAGCAAGTCAAGTTTTAGTTTTCGAAAACTCAATTTTTGGCCGCTTTTGCTGCCTTTTAGTTGACCTAGGACCTTAAGATTTGGCACGAACCGAGCTCTGGCAGCCGCATTACACAAGAAAAAGCAAGAAGTGGTAATGTGTAGAAAAAACCGCAGAAAATCTTACGTTTAATACATTTGTTTTCGAAATGACGTAACTGCAAATCGTCACAATGGACGCATTTCTATTGGAAACGTTTACATTTCTCTTCTGGCAGTTAAAGTCGCGTGATGAGCCTTGCGGGTGCACCACCCTGTACGTAATTTAAGCATCTAAGTTGTTGCAGTCGACAAGTAAGGAGCACAGCAAGTCAAGTTTTAGTTTTAGAAAACTCAATTTTTGGCCGCTTTTGCTGCCTTGTAGTTGACCTAGGACCTTAAGATTTGGCACGAACCGAGCTCTGGCAGCCACATTATACAAGAAAAAGCCAGAAGTGGTAATGTGTAGTAAAAACCGCAGAAAATCTTACGTTTAATACATTTGTTTTCGAAATGACGTAACTGCAAATCGTCACAATGGACGCATTTCTATCGGAAACGTTTACATTTATCTTCTGGCAGTTAAAGTCCCGTGATGAGCCTTGCGGGTGCACCACTCTGTACGTAATTTAAGCATCTAAGATGTTGCAGTCGACAAGTAAGGAGCTAAGCAGGTCAAGTTTTAGTTTTTGAAAACTCTATTTTTGGCTGCTTTTGCTGCTATGTAGTTTACCTAGGACCTTAAGATTTGGCACGAACCGAGCTCTGGCAGCCACATTACACAAGAAAAAGCCAGAAGTGGTAATGTGTAGAACAAACCGCAGAAAATCTTACGTTTAATACATTAGTTTTCGAAATGACGTAACTGCATTTCGTCACAATGGACGCATTTCTCTCGGAAACGTTTACATTTATCTTCTGGCAGTTAATGTCGCGTGATGAGCCTTGCGGCTGCACCACCCTGTACATAATTTAGTTATCTAAGTTGTTGCAGTCGACAAGTAAGGAGCACAGCATGTCAAGTTTTAGTTTTTGAAAACTCAATTTTTTGCCGCTTTTGCTGCCTTGTAGTTGACCTAGGACCTTAAGATTTCGCACGAACCGAGCTCTGGCAGCCACATTATACAAGAAAAAGCCAGAAGTGAAATGTGTAGTAAAAACCGCAGAAAATCTTACGTTTAATACATTTGTTTTCGAAATGACGTAACTGCAAATCGTCACAATGGACGCATTTCTATCGGAAACGTTTACATTTATCTTCTGGCAGTGAAAGTCGCGTGATGAGCCTTGCGGGTGCACCACCCTGTACGTAATATTAGCATCTAATTTGTTGCAGTCGACAAGTAAGGAGCACAGCAAGTCAAATTTAAGATTTTGAAAACTCAATTTTTGGCCGCTTTTGCTGCCTTGTAGTTGACGTAGGACCTTAAGATTTGGCACGAACCGAGCTCTGGCAGCCGCATTACACAAGAAAAAGCAAGAAGTGGTATTGTGTAGAAAAAACCGCAGAAAATCTTACGTTTAATACATTTGTTTTCGAAATGACGTAACTGCAAATCGTCACAATGGACGCATTTCTATTGGAAACGTTTACATTTCTCTTCTGGTAGTTAAAGTCGCGTGATGAGCCTTGCGGGTGCACCACCCTGTACGTAATTTAAGCATCTAAGTTGTTGCAGTCGACAAGTAAGGAGCACAGCAAGTCAAGTTTTAGTTTTTGAAAACTCAGTTTTTGGCCGCTTTTGCTGCCTTGTAGTTGACCTAGGACCTTAAGATTTGGCACGAACCGAGCTCTGGCAGCCGCATTACACAAGAAAAAGCCAGAAGTGGTAATGTGTAGAAAAAACCGCAGAAAATCTTACGTTTATTACATTTGTTGTCGAAATGACGTAACTGCAAATCGTCACAATGGACGCATTTCTATTGGAAACGTTTACATTTCTCTTCTGGCAGTTAAAGTCGCGTGATGAGCCTTGCGGGTGCACCACTCAGTACGTAATTTAAGCATCTAAGTTGTTGCAGTCGACAAGTAAGGAGCACAGCAAGTCAAGTTTTAGTTTTTGAAAACTCAATTTTTGGCCGCTTTTGCTGCCTTGTAGTTTACCTAGGACCTTAAGATTTGGCACGAACCGAGCTCTGGCAGCCACATTACACAAGAAAAAGCCAGAAGTGGTAATGTGTAGAAAAAACCGCAGAAAATCTTACGTTAAATACATTTGTTTTCGAAATGACGTAACTGCAAATCGTCACAATGGACGCATTTCTATCGGAAACGTTTACATTTATCTTCTGGCAGTTAAATTCGCGTGATGAGCCTTGCGGGTGCACCAACCTGTACGTAATTTAAGCATCTAAGTTGTTGCAGTCAACAAGTAAGGAGCACAGCAAGTCAAGATTTTGTTTTTGAAAACTCAATTTTTGGCCGCTTTTGCTGCCTTGTAGTTTACCTAGGACCATAAGATTTGGCACGAACCGAGCTCTGGCAGCCACATTATACAAGAAAAAGCCAGAAGTGGTAATGTGTAGTAAAAACCGCAGATAATCTTACGTTTAATACATTTGTTTTCGAAATGACGTAACTGCAAATCGTCACAATGGACGCATTTCTATTGGAAACGTTTACATTTATCTTCTGGCAGTGAAAGTCGCGTGATGAGCCTTGCGGGCGCACCACTCTGTACTTAATTTAAGCATCTAAGTAGTTGCAGTCGACAAGTAAGGAGCACAGCAAGTCAAGTTTTAGTTTTTGAAAACTCAATTTTTGGCCGCTTTTGCTGCCTTGTAGTTTACCTAGGACCTTAAGATTTGGCACGAACCGAGCTCTGGCAACCACATTACACAAGAAAAAGCCAGAAGTGGTAATGTGTAGAAAAAACCGCAGAAAATCTTACGTTTAATACATTTGTTTTCGAAATGACGTAACTGCAAATCGTCACAATGGACGCATTTCTATCGGAAACGTTTACATTTATCTTCTGGCAGTTAAAGTCCCGTGATGAGCCTTGCGGGTGCACCACTCTGTACGTAATTTAAGCATCTAAGATGTTGCAGTCGACAAGTACGGAGCACAGCAAGTCAAGTTTTAATTTTTGAAAACTCAATTTTTGGCCGCTTTTGCTGCCTTGTAGTTGACCTAGGACCTTAAGATTTGGCACGAACTGAGTTCTGGCAGCCACATTACACTATAAAAAGCCAGAAGTGGTAATGTGTAGAAAAAACCGCAGAAAATCTTACGTTTAATACATTTGTTTTCGAAATGACGTAACTGCAAATCGTCACAATGGACGCATTTCTATCGGAAACGTTTACATTTATCTTCTGGCAGTGAAAGTCGCGTGATAAGCCTTGCGGGTGCACCAACCTGTACGTAATTTAAGCATCTAAGTTGTTGCAGTCGACAAGTAAGGAGCACAGCAAGTCAAGTTTTAGATTTGAAAACTCAATTTTTGGCCGCATTTCCTGCCTTGTAGTTGACCTATACCTTAAGATTTGGCACGTACCGAGCTCTGGCAGCCACATTACACAAGATAAAGCCAGAAGTACTAATGTGTAGAAAAAACCGCAGAAAATCTTACGTTTAATACATTTGTTTTCGAAATGAGGTAACTGCAAATCGTCACAATGGACGCATTTCTCTCGGAAACGTTTACATTTATCTTCTGGCAGTGAAAGTCGCGTGATGAGCCTTGCGGGTGCACCAACCTGTACGTAATTTAAGCATCTAAGTTGTTGCAGTCAACAAGTAAGGAGCACAGCAAGTCAAGTTTTTGTTTTTGAAAACTCAATTTTTGGCCGCTTTTGCTGCCTTGTAGTTTACGTAGGACCATAAGATTTGGCACGAACCGAGCTCTGGCAGCCGCATTACACAAGAAAAAGCTAGAAGTGGTAATGTATAGAAAAAACCGCAGAAAATCTTACGTTTAATACATTTGTTTTCGATATGACGTAACTGCAAATCGTCACAATGGACGCTTTTCTACCGGAAACGTTTACATTTATCTTCTGGCAGTTAAAGTCGCGTGATGTGCCTTGCGGGTGCACCACTCTGTACGTAATATTAGCATCTAATTTGTTGTAGTCGATAAGTAAGGAGCACAGCAAGTCAAGTTTTAGTTTTTGAAAACTCAACTTTGGCCGCTTTTGCTGCCTTGTAGTTGACCTATACCTTAAGATTTGGCACGAACCGAGCTCTGGCAGCCACATTACACAAGAAAAAGCCAGAAGTGGTAATGTGTAGTAAAAACCGCAGAAATCTTACGTTAAATACATTTGTTTTCGAAATGACGTAACTGCAAATCGTCAAAATGGACGCATTTCTATCGGAAACGTTTACATTTATCTTCTGGCAGTTAAAGTCGCGTGATGAGCCTTGCGGGCGCCCTACTCTGTACGTAATTTAAGCATCTAAGTTGTTGCAGTCGACAAGTAAGGAGCTAAGCAAGTCAAGTTTTAGTTTTTGAAAACTCAATTTTTGGCTGCTTTTGCTGCCTTGTAGTTGACCTAGGACCATAAGATTTGACACGAACCAAGCTCTGGCAGCCACATTACACAAGAAAAAGCCAGAAGTGGTAATGTGTAGAAAAAACCGCAGGATATCTTACGTTTAATACATTTGTTTTCGAAATGACGTAACTGCAAATCGTCACAATGGACGCATTTCTATTGGAAACGTTTACATTTCTCTTCTGGCAGTTAAAGTCGCGTGATGAGCCTTGCGGGTGCACCACCCTGTACGTAATTTAAGCATCTAAGTTGTTGCAGTCGACAAGTAAGGAGCACAGCAAGTCAAGTTTTAGTTTTTGAATACTCAATTTTTGGCCGCTTTTGCTGCCTTGTAGTTGACCTAGGACCTTAAGACTTGGCACGACCCGAGCTCTGGCAGCCACATTACACAAGAAAAAGCCAGAAGTGGTAATGTGTAGAAAAAACCGCAGAAAATCTTACGATTAATACATTTGTTTTCGAAATGACGTAACTGCAAATCGTCACAATGGACGCATTTCTATCGGAAACGTTTACATTTATCTTCTGGCAGTTAAAGTCGCGTGATGAGCCTTGTGGGTACACCTCCCTGTACGTAATATAAGCATCTAAGTTGTTGCAGTCGACAAGTAAGGAGCACAGCAAGTCAAGTTTTAGTTTGTGAAAACTCAATTTTTGGCCGCTTTTGCTGCCTTGTAGTTGACTTTGGAACCTTAAGATTTTGCACGAACCGAGCTCTGGCAGCCACATTACACAAGAAAAAGCCAGAAGTGGTAATGTGTAGAAAAAACCGCAGAAAATCTTACGATTAATACATTTGTTTTCGAAATGACATAACTGCAAATCGTCACAATGGACGCAGTTCTATCGGAAACGTTTACATTTATCTTCTGGCAGTTACAGTCGCGTGATGAGCCTTGTGGTCGCACCACTCTGTACGTAATTTAAGCATCTAAGTCGTTGCAGTCGACAAGTAAGGAGCACAGCAAGTCAAGTTGTAGTTTATGAAAACTCAATTTTTGGCCGCTTTTGCTGCCTTGTAGTTGACCTAGGACCATAAGATTTGGCACGAACCGAGCTCTGGCAGCCACATTACACAAGAAAAAGCCAGAAGTGGTAATGTGTAGAAAAAACCGCAGGAAATCTTACGTTTAATACATTTGTTTTCGAAATGACGTAACTGCAAATCGTCACAATGGACGCATTTCTATTGGAAACGTTTACATTTCTCTTCTGGCAGTTAAAGTCGCGTGATGAGCCTTGCGGGTGCACCACCCTGTACGTAATGTAAGCATCTAAGTTGTTGCAGTCGACAAGTAAGGAGCACAGCAAGTCAAGTTTTAGTTTTTGAAAACTCAATTTTTGGCCGCTTTTGCTGCCTTGTAGTTGACCTAGGACCTTAAGATTTGGCACGAACCGAGCTCTGGCAGCCGCATTACACAAGATAAAGCAAGAAGTGGTATTGTGTGGAAAAAACCGCAGAAAATCTTTCGTTAAATACATTTGTTTTCGAAATGACGTAACTGCAAATCGTCACAATGGACGCATTTCTATCGGAAACGTTTACATTTACCTTCTGGCAGTGAAATCCGCGTGATGAGCCTTGCGGGCGCACCACTCCTTACATAACTTAAGCATCTAAGTAGTTGCAGTCGACAAGTAAGGAGCACAGCAAGTCAAGTTTTAGTTTTTGAAAACTCAATTTTTGGCCGCTTTTGCTGCCTTGTAGTTTACCTAGGACCTTAAGATTTGGCACGAACCGAGCTCTGGCAGCCAAATTACACAAGAAAAAGCCAGAAGTGGTAATGTGTAGAAAAAACCGCAGAAAATCTTACGTTTAATACATTTGTTTTCGAAATGACGTAACTGCAAATCGTCACAATGGACGCATTTCTATCGGAAACGTTTACATTTATCTTCTGGCCGTGAAAGTCGCGTGATGAGCCTTGCGGGTGCAACACCCCGTACGTAATTTAAGTATCTAAGTTGTTGCAGTCGACAAGTAAGGAGCACAGCAAGTCAAGTTTTAGTTTTTGAAAACTCAATTTTTGGCCGCTTTTGCTGCCTTGTAGTTGACCTAGGACCTTAAGATTTGGCACGAACCGAGCTCTGGCAGCCGCATTACACAAGATAAAGCAAGAAGTGGTATTGTGTAGAAAAAACCGCAGAAAATCTTACGTTTAATACATTTGTTTTCGAAATATCGTAACTGCAAATCGTCACAATGGACGCATTTCTATCGGAAACGTTTTCATTTATCTTCTGGCAGTGAAAGTCGCGTGATGAGCCTTGCGGGTGCACCACCCTGTACGTAATTTAAGTATCTAAGTTGTTGCAGTCGACAAGTAAGGAGCACAGCAAGTCAAGTTTTAGTTTTTGAAAACTCAATTTTTGGCCGCTTTTGCAGCCTTGTAGTTTACCTAGGACCTTAAGATTCGGCACGAACCGAGCTCTGGCAGCCAAATTACACAAGAAAAAGCCAGAAGTGGTAATGTGTAGTAAAAACCGCAGAAAATCTTACGTTTAATACAGTTGTTTTCGAAATGACGTAACTGCAAATCGTCAAAATGGACGCATTTCTATCGGAAACGTTTACATTTATCTTCTGGCAGTTAAAGTCGCGTGATGAGCCTTGCAGGTGCACCACTCTGTACGTAATATAAGCATCTAAGTTGTTGCAGTCGACAAGTAAGGAGCACAGCAAGTCAAGTTGTAGTTTTTGAAAACTCAATTTTTGGTCGCTTTTGCTGCCTTGTAGTTGACCTAGGACCATAAGATTTGGCACGAACCGAGCTCTGGCAGCCACATTACACAAGAAAAAGCCAGAAGTGGTAATGTGTAGAAAAAACCGCAGGAAATCTTACGTTTAATACATTTGTTTTCGAAATGACGTAACTGCAAATCGTCACAATGGACGCATTTCTATCGGAAACGTTTACATTTCTCTTCTGGCAGTTAAAGTCGCGTGATGAGCCTTGCGGGTGCACCACCCTGTACGTAATTTAAGCATCTAAGTTGTTGCAGTCGACAAGTAAGGAGCACAGCAAGTCAAGTTTTAGTTTTTGAAAACTCAATTTTTGGCCGCTTTTGCTGCCTTGTAGTTTACCTAGGACCTTAAGATTTGGCACGAACCGAGCTCTGGCAGCCACACTATACAAGAATAAGCCAGAAGTGGTAATGTGTAGTAAAAACCGCAGAAAATCTTACGTTTAATACATTTGTTTTCGAAATGACGTAACTGCAAATCGTCACAATGGACGCATTTCTATCGGAAACGTTTACATTTATCTTCTGGCAGTGAAAGTCGCGTGATGAGCCTTGCGGGTGCACCACCCTGTACGTAATTTAAGTATCTAAGTTGTTGCAGTCGACAAGTAAGGAGCACAGCAAGTCAAGTTTTAGTTTTTGAAAACTCAATTTTTGGCCGCTTTTGCTGCCTTGTAGTTGACCTAGGACCTTAAGATTTGGCACGAACCGAGCTCTGGCAGCCGCATTACACAAGATAAAGCAAGAAGTGGTATTGTGTGGAAAAAACCGCAGAAAATCTTTCGTTAAATACATTTGTTTTCGAAATGACGTAACTGCAAATCGTCACAATGGACGCATTTCTATCGGAAACGTTTACATTTATCTTCTGGCAGTGAAATCCGCGTGATGAGCCTTGCGGGCGCACCACTCTTTACATAACTTAAGCATCTAAGTAGTTGCAGTCGACAAGTAAGGAGCACAGCAAGTCAAGTTTTAGTTTTTGAAAACTCAATTTTTGGCCGCTTTTGCTGCCTTGTAGTTTACCTAGGACCTTAAGATTTGGCACGAACCGAGCTCTGGCAGCCAAATTACACAAGAAAAAGCCAGAAGTGGTAATGTGTAGAAAGAACCGCAGAAAATCTTACGTTTAATACATTTGTTTTCGAAATGACGTAACTGCAAATCGTCACAATGGACGCATTTCTATCGGAAACGTTTACATTTATCATCTGGCAGTTAAAGTCCCGTGATGAGCCTTGCGGGTGCACCACTCTGTACGTAATTTAAGCATCTAAGATGTTGCAGTCGACAAGTAAGGAGCTAAGCAAGTAAAGTTTTAGTTTTTGAAAACTCTATTTTTGGCTGCTTTTGCTGCCTTGTAGTTTACCTAGGACCTTAAGATTTGGCACGAACCGAGCTCTGGCAGCCACATTACACAAGAAAAAGCCAGAAGTGGTAATGTGTAGAACAAACCGCAGAAAATCTTACGTTTAATACATTAGTTTTCGAAATGACGTAACTGCATATCGTCACAATGGACCCATTTCTCTCGGAAACGTTTACATTTATCTTCTGGCAGTTAATGTCGCGTGATGAGCCTTGCGGCTGCACCACCCTGTACGTAATTTAGTTATCTAAGTTGTTGCAGTCGACAAGTAAGGAGCACAGCATGTCAAGTTTTAGTTTTTGAAAACTCAATTTTTTGCCGCTTTTGCTGCCTTGTAGTTGACCTAGGACCTTAAGATTTGGCACGAACCGAGCTCTGGCAGCCACATTATACACGAAAAAGCCAGAAGTGGTAATGTGTAGAAAAAACCGCAGAAAATCTTACGTTTAATACATTTGTTTTCGAAATGACGTAACTGCAAATCGTCACAATGGACGCATTTCTATCGGAAACGTTTACATTTATCTTCTGGCCGTGAAAGTCGCGTGATGAGCCTTGCGGGTGCAACACCCCGTACGTAATTTAAGTATCTAAGTTGTTGCAGTCGACAAGTAAGGAGCACAGCAAGTCAAGTTTTAGTTTTTGAAAACTCAATTTTTGGCCGCTTTTGCTGCCTTGTAGTTGACCTAGGACCTTAAGATTTGGCACGAACCGAGCTCTGGCAGCCGCATTACACAAGAAAAAGCAAGAAGTGGTATTGTGTAGAAAAAACCGCAGAAAATCTTACGTTTAATACATTTGTTTTCGAAATGACATAACTGCAAATCGTCACAATGGACGCATTTCTATCGGAAACGTTTACATTTATCTTCTGGCAGTGAAAGTCGCGTGATGAGCCTTGCGGGTGCACCACCCTGTACGTAATTTAAGTATCTAAGTTGTTGCAGTCGACAAGTAAGGAGCACAGCAAGTCAAGTTTTAGTTTTTGAAAACTCAATTTTTGGCCGCTTTTGCAGCCTTGTAGTTTACCTAGGACCTTAAGATTCGGCACGAACCGAGCTCTGGCAGCCAAATTACACAAGAAAAAGCCAGAAGTGGTAATGTGTAGTAAAAACCGCAGAAAATCTTACGTTTAATACAGTTGTTTTCGAAATGACGTAACTGCAAATCGTCAAAATGGACGCATTTCTATCGGAAACGTTTACATTTATCTTCTGGCAGTTAAAGTCGCGTGATGAGCCTTGCAGGTGCACCACTCTGTACGTAATATAAGCATCTAAGTTGTTGCAGTCGACAAGTAAGGAGCACAGCAAGTCAAGTTGTAGTTTTTGAAAACTCAATTTTTGGTCGCTTTTGCTGCCTTGTAGTTGACCTAGGACCATAAGATTTGGCACGAACCGAGCTCTGGCAGCCACATTACACAAGAAAAAGCCAGAAGTGGTAATGTGTAGAAAAAACCGCAGGAAATCTTACGTTTAATACATTTGTTTTCGAAATGACGTAACTGCAAATCGTCACAATGGACGCATTTCTATCGGAAACGTTTACATTTCTCTTCTGGCAGTTAAAGTCGCGTGATGAGCCTTGCGGGTGCACCACCCTGTACGTAATTTAAGCATCTAAGTTGTTGCAGTCGACAAGTAAGGAGCACAGCAAGTCAAGTTTTAGTTTTTGAAAACTCAATTTTTGGCCGCTTTTGCTGCCTTGTAGTTTACCTAGGACCTTAAGATTTGGCACGAACCGAGCTCTGGCAGCCACACTATACAAGAATAAGCCAGAAGTGGTAATGTGTAGAAAAAACCGCAGAAAATCTTACGTTTAATACATTTGTTTTCGAAATGACGTAACTGCAAATCGTCACAATGGACGCATTTCTATCGGAAACGTTTACATTTATCTTCTGGCAGTGAAAGTCGCGTGATGAGCCTTGCGGGTGCACCACCCTGTACGTAATTTAAGTATCTAAGTTGTTGCAGTCGACAAGTAAGGAGCACAGCAAGTCAAGTTTTAGTTTTTGAAAACTCAATTTTTGGCCGCTTTTGCTGCCTTGTAGTTGACCTAGGACCTTAAGATTTGGCACGAACCGAGCTCTGGCAGCCGCATTACACAAGAAAAAGCAAGAAGTGGTATTGTGTAGAAAAAACCGCAGAAAATCTTACGTTTAATACATTTGTTTTCGAAATGACGTAACTGCAAATCGTCACAATGGACGCATTTCTATCGGAAACGTTTACATTTATCTTCTGGCAGTGAAAGTCGCGTGATGAGCCTTGCGGGTGCACCACCCTGTACTTAATTTAAGTATCTAAGTTGTTGCAGTCGACAAGTAAGGAGCACAGCAAGTCAAGTTTTAGTTTTTGAAAACTCAAATTTTGGCCGCTTTTGCTGCCTTGTAGTTGACCTAGGACCATAAGATTTGACACGAACCGAGCTCTGGCAGCCGCATTACACAAGAAAAAGCCAGAAGTGGTAATGTGTAGTAAAAACCGCAGAAAATCTTACGTTTAATACATTTGTTTTCGAAATGACGTAACTGCAAATCGTCACAATGGACGCATTTCTATCGGAAACGTTTACATTTATCTTCTGGCAGTGAAAGTCGCGTGATGAGCCTTGCGGGTGCACCACCCTGTACGTAATATTAGCATCTAATTTGTTGCAGTCGACAAGTAAGGAGCACAGCAAGTCAAGTTTCTGTTTTTTAAAACTCAATTTTTGGCCGCTTTTGCTGCCTTGTAGTTGACCTAGGACCTTAAGATTTGGCACGAACCGAGCTCTGGCAGCCGCATTACACAAGAAAAAGCCAGAAGCGGTAATGTGTAGAAAAAACCGCAGGAAATCTTACGTTTAATACAGTTGTTTTCGAAATGACGTAACTGCAAATCGTCACAATGGACGCATTTCTATCGGAAACGTTTACATTTATCTTCTGGCAGTGAAAGTCGCGTGATGAGCCTTGCGGGTGCACCACCCTGTACGTAATTTAAGTATCTAAGTTGTTGCAGTCGACAAGTAAGGAGCACAGCAAGTCAAGTTTTAGTTTTTGAAACCTCAATTTATGGCCGCTTTTGCTGCCTTGTAGTTGACCTAGGACCTTAAGATTTGGCACGAACCGAGCTCTGGCAGCCGCATTACACAAGAAAAAGCAAGAAGTGGTAATGTGTAGAAAAAACCGCAGAAAATCTTACGTTTAATACATTTGTTTTCGAAATGACGTAACTGCAAATCGTCACAATGGACGCATTTCTATTGGAAATGTTTACATTTCTCTTCTGGCAGTTAAAGTCGCGTGATGAGCCTTGCGGGTGCACCACCCTGTACGTAATTTAAGCATCTAAGTTGTTGCAGTCGACAAGTAAGGAGCACAGCAAGTCAAGTTTTAGTTTTTGAAACCTCAATTTATGGCCGCTTTTGCTGCCTTGTAGTTGACCTAGGACCTTAAGATTTGGCACGAACCGAGCTCTGGCAGCCACATTACACAAGAAAAAGCCAGAAGTGGTAATGTGTAGTAAAAACCGCAGAAAATCTTACGTTTAATACATTTGTTTTCGAAATGACGTAACTGCAAATCGTCACAATGTACGCATTTCTATCGGAAACGTTTACATTTATCTTCTGGCAGTTAAAGTCCCGTGATGAGCCTTGCGGGTGCACCACTCTGTACGTAATTTAAGCATCTAAGATGTTGCAGTCGACAAGTAAGGAGCACAGCAAGTCAAGTTTTAATTTTTGAAAACTCAATTTTTGGCCGCTTTTGCTGCCTTGTAGTTGACCTAGGACCTTAAGATTTGGCACGAACCGAGTTCTGGCAGCCACATTACACTATAAAAAGCCAGAAGTGGTAATTTGTAGAAAAAACCGCAGAAAATCTTACGGATAATACATTTGTTTTCGAAATGACGTAACTGCAAATCGTCACAATGGACGCATTTCTATCGGAAACGTTAACATTTTTCTTCTGGGAGTTAGTCGCGTGATGAGCCTTGCAGGTGCACCACTCTGTACGTAATTTAAGCATCTAAGTTGTTGCAGTCAACAAGTAAGGAGCACAGCAAGTCAAGTTTTAGTTTTTGAAAACTCAATTTTTGGCCGCTTTTGCTGCCTTGTAGTTTACCTAGGACCTTAAGATTTGGCACGAACCGAGCTCTGGCAGCCACATTACACAAGAAAAAGCCAGAAGTGGTAATGTGTAGAAAAAACCGCAGAAAATCTTACGTTAAATACATTTGTTTTCGAAATGACGTAACTGCAAATCGTCACAATGGACGCATTTCTATCGGAAACGTTTACATTTATCTTCTGGCAGTTAAATTCGCGTGATGAGCCTTGCGGGTGCACCAACCTGTACGTAATTTAAGCATCTAAGTTGTTGCAGTCAACAAGTAAGGAGCACAGCAAGTCAAGTTTTTGTTTTTGAAAACTCAATTTTTGGCCGCTTTTGCTGCCTTGTAGTTTACCTAGGACCATAAGATGTGGCACGAACCGAGCTCTGGCAGCCGCATTACACAAGAAAAAGCCAGAAGTGGTTGTTGTTGTTGTTGTTGTTGTTGTGGTCTTCAGTCCTGATACTGGTTTGATGCAGCTCTCCATGCTACTCTATCCTGTGCAAGCTTCTTCATCTCCCAGTAGCTACTGCGACGTACATCCTTCTGAATCTGCTTAGTGTATTCATCTCTTGGTCTCCCCCTGCGATTTTTACCCTCCACACTGCTCTCCAATACTAAATTGGTGATCCCTTGATGCCTCAGAACATGTCCTACTAACCGATCCCTTCTTCTGGTCAAGTTGTGCCACAAACTTCTCTTCTCCCCAATCCTATTCAATACTTCCTCATTAGTTATGTGATCTACCCATCTAATCTTCAGCATTCTTCTGTAGCACCACATTTCAAAAGCTTCTATTCTATTCTTGTCCAAACTATTTACCGTCCATGTTTCACTTCCATACATGGCTACACTCCATACAAATACTTTCAGAAATGACTTCCTGACACTTAAATCTATACTCGATGTTAACAAATTCCTCTTCTTCAAAAACGCTTTCCTTGCCATTGCCAGTCTACATTTTATTTCCACTCTACTACGACCATCATCAGTTATTTTGCTCCCCAAATAGCAAAACTCCTTTACAACTTTAAGTGTCTCATTTCCTAATCTAATTCCCTCAGCATCACCCGACTTAATTAGACTACATTCCATTATCCTCGTTTTGCTTTTGTTGATGTTCATCTTATATCCTCCTTTCAAGACACTGTCCATTCCGTTCAACTGCACTTCCAGGTCCTTTGCTGTCTCCGACAGAATTACAATGTCATCGGCAAACCTCAAGGTTTTTATTTCTTCTCCATGGATTTTAATACCTACTCCGAATTTTTCTTTTGTTTCCTTTACTGCTTGCTCGATATACAGATTGAATAACATCGGGGAGAGGCTACAACCCTGTCTTACTCCCTTCCCAACCACTGTTTCCCTTTCATGTCCCTCGACTCTTATAACTGCCATCTGGTTTCTGTACTAATTGTAAATAGCCTTTCGCTCCCTGTATTTTACCCCTGCCACCTTTAGAATTTGAAAGAGAATATTCCAGTCAACATTGTCAAAAGCTTTCTCTAAGTCTACAAATGCTAGAAATGTAGGTTTGCCTTTCCTTAATCTTTCTTCTAAGATAAGTCGTAAGGTCAGTATTGCCTCACGTGTTCCAGTATTTCTACGGAATCCAAACTGATCTTCCCCGAGGTCGGCTTCTACTAGTTTTTCCATTCGTCTGGAAAGTGGTAATGTGTAGAAAAAACCGCAGAAAATCTTACGTTTAATACATTTGTTTTCGAAATGACGTAACTGCAAATCGTCACAATGGACCCATTTCTCTCGGAAACGTTTACATTTATCTTCTGGCAGTTAAAGTCGCGTGATGAGCCTTGCGGGTGCACCACCCTGTACGTAATTTAATTATCTAAGTTGTTGCAGTCGACAAGTAAGGAGCACAGCAAGTCAAGTTTTAGTTTTTGAAAACTCATTTTTTGGCCGCTTTTGCTGCCTTGTAGTTTACCTAGGACCATAAGATTTGGCACGAACCGAGCTCTGGCAGCCACATTACACAAGAAAAAGCCAGAAGTGGTAATGTGTAGAAAAAACAGCAGAAAATCTTACGTTTAATACATTTGTTTTCGAAATGACGTAACTGCAAATCGTCACAATGGACGCATTTCTATCGGAAACGTTTACATTTATCTTCTGGCAGTTAAAGTCGCGTAATGAGCCTTGCGGGTGCACCACTCTGTACGTTATTTAAGCATCTAAGTTGTTGCAGTCGACAAGTAAGGAGCACAGCAAGTCAAGTTTTAGATTTGAAAACTCAATTTTTGGCCGCTTTTGCTGCCTTGTAGTTGACCTATACCTTAAGATTTGGCACGTACCGAGCTCTGCCAGCCACATTACACAAGAAAAAGCCAGAAGTGGTAATGTGTAGAAAAAACCGCAGAAAATCTTACGTTTAATACATTTGTTTTCGAAATGACGTAACTGCAAATCGTCACAATGGACACATTTCTCTCGGAAACGTTTACATTTATCTTCTGGCAGTTAAAGTCGCGTGATGAGCCTTGCGGGTGCACCACCCTGTACGTAATTTAATTATCTAAGTTGTTGCAGTCGACAAGTAAGGAGCACAGCAAGTCAAGTTTTAGTTTTTGAAAACTCATTTTTTGGCCGCTTTTGCTGCCTTGTAGTTTACCTAGGACCTTAAGATTTGGCACGAACCGAGCTCTGGCAGCCGCATTACACACGAAAAAGCAAGAAGTGGTATTGTGTAGAAAAAACCGCAGAAAATCTTACGTTTAATACATTTGTTTTCGAAATGACATAACTGCAAATCGTCACAATGGACGCATTTCTATCGGAAACGTTTACATTTATCTTCTGGCAGTGAAAGTCGCGTGATGAGCCTTGCGGGTGCACCACCCTGTACTTAATTTAAGTATCTAAGTTGTTGCAGTCGACAAGTAAGGAACACAGCAAGTCAAGTTTTAGTTTTTGAAAACTCAATTTTTGGCCGCTTTTGCTGCCTTGTAGTTGACCTAGGACCATAAGATTTGACACGAACCGAGCTCTGGCAGCCGCATTACACAAGAAAAAGCCAGAAGTGGTAATGTGTAGTAAAATCCGCAGGAAATCTTACGTTTAATACATTTGTTTTCGAAATGACGTAACTGCAAATCGTCACAATGGACGCATTTCTACCGGAATCGTTTACATTTATGTTCTGGCAGATAAAGTCGCGTGATGAGCCTTGCGGGTGCACCACCCTGTACGTAATTTAAGCATCTAAGTTGTTGCAGTCGACAAGTAAGGAGCACAGCAAGTCAAGTTTTAGTTTTTGAAAACTCAATTTTTGGCCGCTTTTGCTGCCTTGTAGTTGACCTAGGACCTTAAGATTTGGCACGAACCGAGCTCTGGCAGCCGCATTACACAAGAAAAAGCAAGAAGTGGTAATGTGTGGAAAAAACCGCAGAAAATCTTACGTTTAATACATTTGTTTTCGAAATGACGTAACTGCAAATCGTCACAATGGACGCATTTCTATTGGAAACGTTTACATTTCTCTTCTGGCAGTTAAAGTCGCGTGATGAGCCTTGCGGGTGCACCACCCTGTACGTAATTTAAGCATCTACGTTGTTGCAGTCGACAAGTAAGGAGCACAGCAAGTCAAGTTTTAGTTTTTGAAACCTCAATTTTTGGCCGCTTTTGCTGCCTTGTAGTTGACCTAGGACCTTAAGATTTGGCACGAACCGAGCTCTGGCAGCCACATTATACAAGAAAAAGCCAGAAGTGGTAATGTGTAGTAAAAACCGCAGAAAATCTTACGTTTAATACATTTGTTTTCGAAATGACGTAACTGCAAATCGTCAAAATGGACGCATTTCTATCGGAAACGTTTACATTTATCTTCTGGCAGTGAAAGTCGCGTGATGAGCCTTGCGGGTGCACCAACCTGTACGTAATTTAAGTATCTAAGTTGTTGCAGTCGACAAGTAAGGAGCACAGCAAGTCAAGTTTTAATTTTTGAAAACTCAATTTTTGGCCGCTTTTGCTGCCTTGTAGTTGACCTAGGACCTTAAGATTTGGCACGAACCGAGTTCTGGCAGCCACATTACACTATAAAAAGCCAGAAGTGGTAATTTGTAGAAAAAACCGCAGAAAATCTTACGGATAATACATTTGTTTTCGAAATGACGTAACTGCAAATCGTCACAATGGACGCATTTCTATCGGAAACGTTTACATTTATCTTCTGGCAGTTAAATTCGCGTGATGAGCCTTGCGGGTGCACCAACCTGTACGTAATTTAAGCATCTAAGTTGTTGCAGTCAACAAGTAAGGAGCACAGCAAGTCAAGTTTTTGTTTTTGAAAACTCAATTTTTGGCCGCTTTTGCTGCCTTGTAGTTTACCTAGGACCATAAGATGTGGCACGAACCGAGCTCTGCCAGCCGCATTACACAAGAAAAAGCCAGAAGTGGTTGTTGTTGTTGTTGTTGTTGTTGTGGTCTTCAGTCCTGATACTGGTTTGATGCAGCTCTCCATGCTACTCTATCCTGTGCAAGCTTCTTCATCTCCCAGTAGCTACTGCAACGTACATCCTTCTGAATCTGCTTAGTGTATTCATCTCTTGGTCTCCCCCTGCGATTTTTACCCTCCACGCTGCCCTCCAATACTAAATTGGTGATCCCTTGATGCCTCAGAACATGTCCTACTAACTGATCCCTTCTTCTGGTCAAGTTGTGCCACAAACTTCTCTTCTCCCCAATCCTATTCAATACTTCCTCATTAGTTATGTGATCTACCCATCTAATCTTCAGCATTCTTCTGTAGCACCACATTTCAAAAGCTTCTATTCTATTCTTGTCCAAACTATTTACCGTCCATGTTTCACTTCCATACATGGCTACACTCCATACAAATACTTTCAGAAATGACTTCCTGACACTTAAATCTATACTCGATGTTAACAAATTCCTCTTCTTCAAAAACGCTTTCCTTGCCATTGCCAGTCTACATTTTATTTCCACTCTACTACGACCATCATCAGTTATTTTGCTCCCCAAATAGCAAAACTCCTTTACAACTTTAAGTGTCTCATTTCCTAATCTAATTCCCTCAGCATCACCCGACTTAATTAGACTACATTCCATTATCCTCGTTTTGCTTTTGTTGATGTTCATCTTATATCCTCCTTTCAAGACACTGTCCATTCCGTTCAACTGCACTTCCAGGTCCTTTGCTGTCTCCGACAGAATTACAATGTCATCGGCAAACCTCAAGGTTTTTATTTCTTCTCCATGGATTTTAATACCTACTCCGAATTTTTCTTTTGTTTCCTTTACTGCTTGCTCGATATACAGATTGAATAACATCGGGGAGAGGCTACAACCCTGTCTTACTCCCTTCCCAACCACTGTTTCCCTTTCATGTCCCTCGACTCTTATAACTGCCATCTGGTTTCTGTACTAATTGTAAATAGCCTTTCGCTCCCTGTATTTTACCCCTGCCACCTTTAGAATTTGAAAGAGAATATTCCAGTCAACATTGTCAAAAGCTTTCTCTAAGTCTACAAATGCTAGAAATGTAGGTTTGCCTTTCCTTAATCTTTCTTCTAAGATAAGTCGTAAGGTCAGTATTGCCTCACGTGTTCCAGTATTTCTACGGAATCCAAACTGATCTTCCCCGAGGTCGGCTTCTACTAGTTTTTCCATTCGTCTGGAAAGTGGTAATGTGTAGAAAAAACCGCAGAAAATCTTACGTTTAATACATTTGTTTTCGAAATGACGTAACTGCAAATCGTCACAATGGACCCATTTCTCTCGGAAACGTTTACATTTATCTTCTGGCAGTTAAAGTCGCGTGATGAGCCTTGCGGGTGCACCACCCTGTACGTAATTTAATTATCTAAGTTGTTGCAGTCGACAAGTAAGGAGCACAGCAAGTCAAGTTTTAGTTTTTGAAAACTCATTTTTTGGCCGCTTTTGCTGCCTTGTAGTTTACCTAGGACCATAAGATTTGGCACGAACCGAGCTCTGGCAGCCACATTACACTAGAAAAAGCCAGAAGTGGTAATGTGTAGAAAAAACAGCAGAAAATCTTACGGTTAATACATTTGTTTTCGAAATGACGTAACTGCAAATCGTCACAATGGACGCATTTCTATCGGAAACGTTTACATTTATCTTCCGGCAGTTAAAGTCGCGTGATGAGCCTTGCGGGCGCACCACACTGTACGTAATTTAATCATCTAAGTTGTTGCAGTCGACAAGTAAGGAGCACAGCAAGTCAAGTTTTAGTTATTTAAAACTCAATTTTTGGCCGCTTTTGCTGCCTTGTAGTTGACCTAGGACCTTAAGATTTGGCACGAACCGAGCTCTGGCAGCCACATTACACATGAAAAAGCCAGGAGTGGTAATGTGTAGAAAAAACCGCAGAAAATCTTACGTTTAATACATTTTTTTTCTAAATGACGTAACTGCAAATCGTCACAATGGACGCATTTCTATCGGAAACGTTTACATTTATCTTCTGGCAGTTAAAGTCCCGTGGTGAGCCTAGCGGGTGCACCACTCTGTACGTAATTTAAGCATCTAAGTTGTTGCAGTCGACAAGAAAGGAGCACAGCAAGTCAAGTTTTAGATTTGAAAACTCAATTTTTGGCCGCTTTTGCTGCCTTGTAGTTGACCTATACCTTAAGATTTGGCACGTACCGAGCTCTGGCAGACTGATTACACAAGAAAAAGCCACAAGTGGTAATGTGTAGAAAAAACCGCAGAAAATCTTACGTTTAATACATTTGTTTTCGAAATGACGTAACTGCAAATCGTCACAATGGACCCATTTCTCTCGGAAACGTTTACATTTATCTTCTGGCAGTTAAAGTCGCGTGATGAGCCTTGCGGGTGCACCACCCTGTACGTAATTTAATCATCTAAGTTGTTGCAGTCGACAAGTAAGGAGCACAGCAAGTCAAGTTTTTGTTTTTTAAAACTCAATTTTTGGCCGCTTTTGCTGCCTTGTAGTTTACCTAGGACCATAAGATTTGGCACGAACCGAGCTCTAGCTGCCACATTAAACAAGAAAAAGCCAGAAGTGGTAATGTATAGAAAAAACCGCAGAAAATCTTACGTTTAATACATTTGTTTTCGTAATGACGTAACTGCAAATCGTCATAATGGACGCATTTCTACCGGAATCGTTTACATTTATGTTCTGGCATTTAAAGTCGCGTGATGAGCCTTGCGGGTGCACCACTCTGTACGTAATATTAGCATCTAAGTTGTTGCAGTCGATAAGTAAGGAGCACAGCAAGTCAAGTTTTAGTTTTTGAAAACTCAACTTTGGCCGCTTTTGCTGCCTTGTAGTTGACCTATACCTTAAGATTTGGCACGAACCGAGCTCTGGCAGCCACATTACACAAGAAAAAGCCAGAAGTGGTAATGTGTAGAAAAAACAGCAGAAAATCTTACGTTTAATACATTTGTTTTCGAAATGACGTAACTGCAAATCGTCACAATGGACGCATTTCTATCGGAAACGTTTACATTTATCTTCTGGCAGTTAAAGTCGCATGATGAGCCTTGCGGGCGCACCACACTGTACGTAATTTAATCATCTAAGTTGTTGCAGTCGACAAGTAAGGAGCACAGCAAGTCAAGTTTTAATTTTTTAAAACTCAATTTTTGGCCGATTTTGCTGCCTTGTAGTTGACCTATGACCTTAAGATTTGGCACGAACCGAGCTCTGGCAGCCACATTACACAAGAAAAAGCCTGAAGTGGTAATGTGTAGAAAAAACCGCAAAAAATCTTACGTTTACTACATTTGTTTTCGAAATGACGTAACTGCAAATCGTCACAATGGACGCATTTCTATCGGAAACGTTTACATTTATCTTCTGGCAGTTAAAGTCGCGTGATGAGCCTTGCGGGTGCACCACTCTGTACGTAATTTAAGCATCTAAGTTGTTGCAGTCGACAAGTAAGGAGCACAGCAAGTCAAGTTTTTGTTTTTAAAAACTCAATTTTTTGCCGCTTTTGCTGCCTTGTACTTGACCTAGGACCTTAAAAATTGGCACGAAAAGAGCTCTGGTAGCCACATTACACTAGAAAAAGCCAGAAGTTTTAATGTGTAGAAAAAACCGCAGTAAATCTTACGTTTAATACGTTTGTTTTCGAAATGACGTAACTGCAAATCGTCACAATGGACGCATTTCTATCGGAAACGTTTACATTTATCTTCTGGCAGTTGAAGTCGCGTAATGAGCCGTGCGGGTGCACCACCCTGTACGTAATTTAAGCATCTAAGTTGTTGCAGTCGACAAGTAAGGAGCACAGCAAGTCAAGTTTTAGATTTTGAAAAGTCAATTTGTGGCCGCTTTTGCTGCCTTGTAGTTGACCTAGGACCTTGAGATTTGGCACGAACCGAGCTCTGGCAGCGACATTAAACAAGAAAAAACCAGAAGTGGTAGTGTGTAGAAAAAACCGCAGAAAGTCTTACGTTTAATACATTTGTTTTCGAAATGACGTAACTGCAAATCGTCACAATGGACGCATTTCTATCGGAAACGTTTACATTTATCTTCTGGCAGCTACAGTCGCGTGATGAGCCTTGTGGTCGCACCACTCTGTACGTAATTTAAGCATCTAAGTCGTTGCAGTCGACAAGTAAGGAGCTAAGCAAGTCAAGTTTTAGTTTTTGAAAACTCTTTTTTTGGCTGCTTTTGCTGCCTTGTAGTTTACCTAGGACCTTAAGATTTGGCACGAACCGAGCTCTGGCAGCCACATTACACAAGAAAAAACCAGAAGTGGTAATGTGTAGAACAAACCGCAGAAAATCTTACGTTTAATACATTAGTTTTCGAAATGACGTAACTGCAAATCGTCACAATGGACCCATTTCTCTCGGAAACGTTTACATTTATCTTCTGGCAGTTAATGTCGCGTGATGAGCCTTGCGGGTGCACCACCCTGTACGTAATTTAATTATCTAAGTTATTGCAGTCGACAATTAAGGAGCACAGCAAGTCAAGTTTTAGTTTTTGAAAACTCAATTTTTGGCCGCTTTAGCTGCCTTGTAGTTCACCTAGAACCTTAAGATTTGGCACGAACCGAGCTCTGGTAGCCACATTACACAAGAAAAGGCCAGAAGTGGTAATGTGTAGTAAAAACCGCAGAAAATCTTACGTTTAATACATTTGTTTTCGAAATGACGTAACTGCAAATCGTCACAATGGACGCATTTCTATCGGAAACGTTTACATTTATCTTCTGGCAGTTAAAGTCGCGTGATGAGCCTTGCGGGTGCACCACTCTGTACGTAATTCAAGCATCTAAGTTGTTGCAGTCGACAAGTAAGGAGCACAGCAAGTCAAGTTTTAGTTTTTGAAAACTCAATTTTTTGCCGCTTTTGCTGCCTTGTAGTTGGCCTAGGAACTTAAGATTTGGCACGAACCGAGCTCTGGCAGCCACATTACACAAGAAAAAGCCAGAAGTGGTAATGTGTAGAAAAAACAGCAGAAAATCTTACGTTTAATACATTTGTTTTCGAAATGACGTAACTGCAAATCGTCACAATGGACGCATTTCTATCGGAAACGTTTACATTTATCTTCTGGCAGTTAAAGTCGCGTGATGAGCCTTGTGGGTACACCACCCTGTACGTAATATAAGCCTCTAAGTTGTTGCAGTCGACAAGTAAGGAGCACAGCAAGTCAAGTTTTAGTTTGTGAAAACTCAATTTTTGGCCGCTTTTGCTGCCTTGTAGTTGACTTTGGAACCTTAAGATTTTGCACGAACCGAGCTCTGGCAGCCACATTACACAAGAAGAAGCCAGAAGTGGTAATGTGTAGAAAAAACCGCAGAAAATCTTACGATTAATACATTTGTTTTCGAAATGACATAACTGCAAATCGTCACAATGGACGCATTTCTATCGGAAACGTTTACATTTATCTTCTGGCGGCTACAGTCGCGTGATGAGCCTTGTGGTCGCACCACTCTGTACGTAATTTAAGCATCTAAGTCGATGCAGTCGACAAGTAAGGAGCTAAGCAAGTCAAGTTTTAGTTTTTGAAAACTCTATTATTGGCTGCTTTTGCTGCCTTGTAGTTTACCTAGGACCTTAAGATTTGGCACGAACCGAGCTCTGGAAGCCACATTACACAAGAAAAAGCCAGAAGTGGTAATGTGTAGAACAAACCGCAGAAAATCTTACGTTTAATACATTAGTTTTCGAAATGACGTAACTGCAAATCGTCACAATGGACCCATTTCTCTCGGAAACGTTTACATTTATCTTCTGGCAGTTAATGTCACGTGATGAGCCTTGCGGCTGCACCACACTGTACGTAATTTACTTATCTAAGTTATTGCAGTCGACAAGTAAGGAGCACAGCAAGTCAAGTTTTAGTTTTTGAAAACTCAATTTTTTGCCGCTTTTTCTGCCTTGTAGTTCACCTAGGACCTTAAGATTTGGCACGAACCGAGCTCTGGTAGCCACATTACATAAGAAAAAGGCAGAAGTGGTAATGTGTAGAAAAAACAGCAGAAAATCTTACGGTTAATACATTTGATTTCGAAATGACGTAACTGCAAATCGTCACAATGGACGCATTTCTATCGGAAACGTTTACATTTATCTTCTGGCAGCTACAGTCGCGTGATGAGCCTTGTGGTCGCACCACTCTGTACGTAATTTAAGCATCTAAGTCGTTGCAGTCGACAAGTAAGGAGCTAAGCAAGTCAAGTTTTAGTTTTTGAAAACTCTTTTTTTGGCTGCTTTTGCTGCCTTGTAGTTTACCTAGGACCTTAAGATTTGGCACGAACCGAGCTCTGGCAGCCACATTACACAAGAAAAAACCAGAAGTGGTAATGTGTAGAACAAACCGCAGAAAATCTTACGTTTAATACATTAGTTTTCGAAATGACGTAACTGCAAATCGTCACAATGGACCCATTTCTCTCGGAAACGTTTACATTTATCTTCTGGCAGTTAATGTCGCGTGATGAGCCTTGCGGGTGCACCACCCTGTACGTAATTTAATTATCTAAGTTATTGCAGTCGACAATTAAGGAGCACAGCAAGTCAAGTTTTAGTTTTTGAAAACTCAATTTTTGGCCGCTTTAGCTGCCTTGTAGTTCACCTAGAACCTTAAGATTTGGCACGAACCGAGCTCTGGTAGCCACATTACACAAGAAAAGGCCAGAAGTGGTAATGTGTAGTAAAAACCGCAGAAAATCTTACGTTTAATACATTTGTTTTCGAAATGACGTAACTGCAAATCGTCACAATGGACGCATTTCTATCGGAAACGTTTACATTTATCTTCAGGCAGTTAAAGTCGCGTGATGAGCCTTGCGGGTGCACCACTCTGTACGTAATTCAAGCATCTAAGTTGTTGCAGTCGACAAGTAAGGAGCACAGCAAGTCAAGTTTTAGTTTTTGAAAACTCAATTTTTTGCCGCTTTTGCTGCCTTGTAGTTGGCCTAGGAACTTAAGATTTGGCACGAACCGAGCTCTGGCAGCCACATTACACAAGAAAAAGCCAGAAGTGGTAATGTGTAGAAAAAACAGCAGAAAATCTTACGTTTAATACATTTGTTTTCGAAATGACGTAACTGCAAATCGTCACAATGGACGCATTTCTATCGGAAACGTTTACATTTATCTTCTGGCAGTTAAAGTCGCGTGATGAGCCTTGTGGGTACACCACCCTGTACGTAATATAAGCCTCTAAGTTGTTGCAGTCGACAAGTAAGGAGCACAGCAAGTCAAGTTTTAGTTTGTGAAAACTCAATTTTTGGCCGCTTTTGCTGCCTTGTAGTTGACTTTGGAACCTTAAGATTTTGCACGAACCGAGCTCTGGCAGCCACATTACACAAGAAGAAGCCAGAAGTGGTAATGTGTAGAAAAAACCGCAGAAAATCTTACGATTAATACATTTGTTTTCGAAATGACATAACTGCAAATCGTCACAATGGACGCATTTCTATCGGAAACGTTTACATTTATCTTCTGGCGGCTACAGTCGCGTGATGAGCCTTGTGGTCGCACCACTCTGTACGTAATTTAAGCATCTAAGTCGATGCAGTCGACAAGTAAGGAGCTAAGCAAGTCAAGTTTTAGTTTTTGAAAACTCTATTATTGGCTGCTTTTGCTGCCATGTAGTTTACCTAGGACCTTAAGATTTGGCACGAACCGAGCTCTGGAAGCCACATTACACAAGAAAAAGCCAGAAGTGGTAATGTGTAGAACAAACCGCAGAAAATCTTACGTTTAATACATTAGTTTTCGAAATGACGTAACTGCAAATCGTCACAATGGACCCATTTCTCTCGGAAACGTTTACATTTATCTTCTGGCAGTTAATGTCACGTGATGAGCCTTGCGGCTGCACCACACTGTACGTAATTTACTTATCTAAGTTATTGCAGTCGACAAGTAAGGAGCACAGCAAGTCAAGTTTTAGTTTTTGAAAACTCAATTTTTTGCCGCTTTTTCTGCCTTGTAGTTCACCTAGGACCTTAAGATTTGGCACGAACCGAGCTCTGGTAGCCACATTACATAAGAAAAAGGCAGAAGTGGTAATGTGTAGAAAAAACAGCAGAAAATCTTACGGTTAATACATTTGATTTCGAAATGACGTAACTGCAAATCGTCACAATGGACGCATTTCTATCGGAAACGTTTACATTTATCTTCTGGCAGTTAAAGACGCGTGATGAGCCTTGCGGGTGCACCACTCTGTACGTAATTCAAGCATCTAAGTTGTTGGAGTCGACAAGTAAGGAGCACAGCAAGTCAAGTTTTAGTTTTTGAAAACTCAATTTTTTGCCGCTTTTGCTGCCTTGTAGTTGGCCTAGGAACTTAAGATTTGGCACGAACCGAGCTCTGGCAGCCACATTACACTAGAAAAAGCCAGAAGTGGTAATGTGTAGAAAAAACCGCAGAAAATCTTACGTTTAATACATTTAATTTCGAAATGACGTAACTGCAAATCGTCACAATGGACGCATTTCTATGGGAAACGTTTACATTTATCTTCTGGCAGTTAAAGTCGCCTGATGAGCCTTGCGGCTGCACCACTCTGTACGTAATTTAAGCATCTAAGATGTTGCAGTCGGCAACTAAGGAGCACAGCAAGTCAAGTTTTAGTTTTTGAAAACTCAATTTTTGGCCGCTTTTGCTGCCTTGTAGTTGACTTTGGAACCTTAAGATTTTGCACGAACCGAGCTCTGGCAGCCACATTACACAAGAAGAAGCCAGAAGTGGTAATGTGTAGAAAAAACCGCAGAAAATCTTACGATTAATACATTTGTTTTCGAAATGACATAACTGCAAATCGTCACAATGGACGCATTTCTATCGGAAACGTTTACATTTATCTTCTGGCGGCTACAGTCGCGTGATGAGCCTTGTGGTCGCACCACTCTGTACGTAATTTAAGCATCTAAGTCGATGCAGTCGACAAGTAAGGAGCTAAGCAAGTCAAGTTTTAGTTTTTGAAAACTCTATTATTGGCTGCTTTTGCTGCCTTGTAGTTTACCTAGGACCTTAAGATTTGGCACGAACCGAGCTCTGGAAGCCACATTACACAAGAAAAAGCCAGAAGTGGTAATGTGTAGAACAAACCGCAGAAAATCTTACGTTTAATACATTAGTTTTCGAAATGACGTAACTGCAAATCGTCACAATGGACCCATTTCTCTCGGAAACGTTTACATTTATCTTCTGGCAGTTAATGTCACGTGATGAGCCTTGCGGCTGCACCACACTGTACGTAATTTACTTATCTAAGTTATTGCAGTCGACAAGTAAGGAGCACAGCAAGTCAAGTTTTAGTTTTTGAAAACTCAATTTTTTGCCGCTTTTTCTGCCTTGTAGTTCACCTAGGACCTTAAGATTTGGCACGAACCGAGCTCTGGTAGCCACATTACATAAGAAAAAGGCAGAAGTGGTAATGTGTAGAAAAAACAGCAGAAAATCTTACGGTTAATACATTTGATTTCGAAATGACGTAACTGCAAATCGTCACAATGGACGCATTTCTATCGGAAACGTTTACATTTATCTTCTGGCAGCTACAGTCGCATGATGAGCCTTGTGGTCGCACCACTCTGTACGTAATTTAAGCATCTAAGTCGTTGCAGTCGACAAGTAAGGAGCTAAGCAAGTCAAGTTTTAGTTTTTGAAAACTCTTTTTTTGGCTGCTTTTGCTGCCTTGTAGTTTACCTAGGACCTTAAGATTTGGCACGAACCGAGCTCTGGCAGCCACATTACACAAGAAAAAACCAGAAGTGGTAATGTGTAGAACAAACCGCAGAAAATCTTACGTTTAATACATTAGTTTTCGAAATGACGTAACTGCAAATCGTCACAATGGACCCATTTCTCTCGGAAACGTTTACATTTATCTTCTGGCAGTTAATGTCGCGTGATGAGCCTTGCGGGTGCACCACCCTGTACGTAATTTAATTATCTAAGTTATTGCAGTCGACAATTAAGGAGCACAGCAAGTCAAGTTTTAGTTTTTGAAAACTCAATTTTTGGCCGCTTTAGCTGCCTTGTAGTTCACCTAGAACCTTAAGATTTGGCACGAACCGAGCTCTGGTAGCCACATTACACAAGAAAAGGCCAGAAGTGGTAATGTGTAGTAAAAACCGCAGAAAATCTTACGTTTAATACATTTGTTTTCGAAATGACGTAACTGCAAATCGTCACAATGGACGCATTTCTATCGGAAACGTTTACATTTATCTTCTGGCAGTTAAAGTCGCGTGATGAGCCTTGCGGGTGCACCACTCTGTACGTAATTCAAGCATCTAAGTTGTTGCAGTCGACAAGTAAGGAGCACAGCAAGTCAAGTTTTAGTTTTTGAAAACTCAATTTTTTGCCGCTTTTGCTGCCTTGTAGTTGGCCTAGGAACTTAAGATTTGGCACGAACCGAGCTCTGGCAGCCACATTACACAAGAAAAAGCCAGAAGTGGTAATGTGTAGAAAAAACAGCAGAAAATCTTACGTTTAATACATTTGTTTTCGAAATGACGTAACTGCAAATCGTCACAATGGACGCATTTCTATCGGAAACGTTTACATTTATCTTCTGGCAGTTAAAGTCGCGTGATGAGCCTTGTGGGTACACCACCCTGTACGTAATATAAGCCTCTAAGTTGTTGCAGTCGACAAGTAAGGAGCACAGCAAGTCAAGTTTTAGTTTGTGAAAACTCAATTTTTGGCCGCTTTTGCTGCCTTGTAGTTGACTTTGGAACCTTAAGATTTTGCACGAACCGAGCTCTGGCAGCCACATTACACAAGAAGAAGCCAGAAGTGGTAATGTGTAGAAAAAACCGCAGAAAATCTTACGATTAATACATTTGTTTTCGAAATGACATAACTGCAAATCGTCACAATGGACGCATTTCTATCGGAAACGTTTACATTTATCTTCTGGCGGCTACAGTCGCGTGATGAGCCTTGTGGTCGCACCACTCTGTACGTAATTTAAGCATCTAAGTCGATGCAGTCGACAAGTAAGGAGCTAAGCAAGTCAAGTTTTAGTTTTTGAAAACTCTATTATTGGCTGCTTTTGCTGCCTTGTAGTTTACCTAGGACCTTAAGATTTGGCACGAACCGAGCTCTGGAAGCCACATTACACAAGAAAAAGCCAGAAGTGGTAATGTGTAGAACAAACCGCAGAAAATCTTACGTTTAATACATTAGTTTTCGAAATGACGTAACTGCAAATCGTCACAATGGACCCATTTCTCTCGGAAACGTTTACATTTATCTTCTGGCAGTTAAAGACGCGTGATGAGCCTTGCGGGTGCACCACTCTGTACGTAATTCAAGCATCTAAGTTGTTGGAGTCGACAAGTAAGGAGCACAGCAAGTCAAGTTTTAGTTTTTGAAAACTCAATTTTTTGCCGCTTTTGCTGCCTTGTAGTTGGCCTAGGAACTTAAGATTTGGCACGAACCGAGCTCTGGCAGCCACATTACACTAGAAAAAGCCAGAAGTGGTAATGTGTAGAAAAAACCGCAGAAAATCTTACGTTTAATACATTTAATTTCGAAATGACGTAACTGCAAATCGTCACAATGGACGCATTTCTATGGGAAACGTTTACATTTATCTTCTGGCAGTTAAAGTCGCCTGATGAGCCTAGCGGCTGCACCACTCTGTACGTAATTTAAGCATCTAAGATGTTGCAGTCGGCAACTAAGGAGCACAGCAAGTCAAGTTTTAGTTTTTGAAAACTCAATTTTTGGCCGCTTTTGCTGCCTTGTAGTTGACCTAGGACCTTAAGATTTAGCACAAACCGAGCTCTGGCAGCCACATTACACAAGAAAAAGGCAGCAGTGTAATGTGTAGTAAAAGCCGTAGAAAATCTTACGTTTAATACATTTGTTTTCGAAATGACGTAACTGCAAATCGTCACAAAGGACGCATTTCTATCGGAGACGTTTACATTTTTCTTCTGGCAGTTAAAGTCGCGTAATGAGACTTGCGGGTGCACCACCCTCTACGTAATTTAAGTATCTAAGTTGTTGCAGTCGACAAGTAACGAGCACAGCAAGTCAAGTTTTAGTTTGTGAAAACTCAATTTTTGGCCGCTTTTGCTGCCTTGTAGTTGACCTAGAACCTTAAGATTTGGCACCTACCGACCTCTGGCAGCCACATTACACAAGAAAAAGGCAGAAGTGGTAATGTGTAGAAAAAACCGCAGAAAATCTTACGTTTAATACATTTGTTTTCGAAATGACGTAACTGCAAATCGTCACAATGGACGCATTTCTATCGGAATCGTTTACATTTATCTTCTGGCAGTTAAAGTCGCGTGATGAGCCTTGCGGGTGCACCACCCTGTACGTAATTTAATTATCTAAGTTGTTGCAGTCGACAAGTAAGGAGCACAGCAAGTCAAGTTTTAGTTTGTGAAAACTCAATTTTTGGCCGCTTTTCCTGCCTTGTAGTTGACCTAGGACCTTAAGATTTGGCACGAACCGAGCTCTGGCAGCCACATTACACTAGAAAGAGCCAGAAGTGGTAATGTGTAGAAAAAACCGCAGAAATTCTTACGTTTAATACATTTGTTTTCGAAATGACGTAACTGCAAATCGTCACAATGGACGCATTTCTATCGGAAACGTTTACATTTATCTTCTGGCAGTTAAAGTCGCCTGATGAGCCTTGCGGCTGCACCACTCTGTACGTAATTTAAGCGTCTAAGATGTTGCAGTCGACAAGTAAGGAGCACCGCAAGTCAAGTTTTAGTTTTTGAAAACTCAATTTTTGGCCGCTTTTGCTGCCTTGTAGATGACCTAGGACCTTAAGACTTGGCACGAACCGAGCTCTGGCTGCCACATTACACTAGAAAAAGCCAGAAGTTGTAATGTGTAGATAAAACCGCAGAAAGTCTTACGTTTAATACATTTGTTTTCGAAATGACGTAACTGCAAATCGAAACAATGGACGCATTTCTCTCGGAAACGTTTACAATTATCTTCTGGCAGTTAAAGTCGCGTGATGAGCCTTGCGGGTGCACCACCCTGTACATAATTTTTAGCATCTAAGTTGTTGCAGTCGACAAGTAAGGAGCACAGCAAGTCAAGTTTTAGTTTTTGAAAACTCAATTTTTGGCCGCTTTTGCTGCCTTGTAGTTGACCTAGAACCTTAAGATTTGGCACCTACCGAGCTCTGGCAGCCACATTACACAAGAAAAAGGCAGAAGTGGTAATGTGTAGAAAAAACCGCAGAAAATCTTACGTTTAATACATTTGTTTTCGAAATGACGTAACTGCAAATCGTCACAATGGACGCATTTCTATCGGAATCGTTTACATTTATCTTCTGGCAGTTAAAGTCGCGTGATGAGCCTTGCGGGTGCACCACCCTGTACGTAATTTAATTATCTAAGTTGTTGCAGTCGACAAGTAAGGAGCACAGCAAGTCAAGTTTTAGTTTGTGAAAACTCAATTTTTGGCCGCTTTTCCTGCCTTGTAGTTGACCTAGGACCTTAAGATTTGGCACGAACCGAGCTCTGGCAGCCACATTACACTAGAAACGGCCAGAAGTGGTAATGTGTAGAAAAAACCGCAGAAATTCTTACGTTTAATACATTTGTTTTCGAAATGACGTAACTGCAAATCGTCACAATGGACGCATTTCTATCGGAAACGTTTACATTTATCTTCTGGCAGTTCAAGTCACGTGATGAGCTTTGCGGGTGCACCACCCTGTACGTTATTTAAGCATCTAAGTTGTTGCAGTCGACAAGTAAGGAGCACCGCAAGTCAAGTTTTAGTTTTTGAAAAGTCAATTTTTGGCCGCTTTTGTTGCCTTGTAGTTGACCTAGGACCTTAAGACTTGGCACGAACCGAGCTCTGGCTGCCACATTACACTAGAAAAAGCCAGAAGTTGTAATGTGTAGATAAAACCGCAGAAAGTCTTACGTTTAATACATTTGTTTTCGAAATGACGTAACTGCAAATCGTCACATTAGACCCTTTTCTCTCGGAAACGTTTACATTTATCTTCTGGCAGTTAAAGTCGCGTGATTAGCCTTGCGGGTGCACCACCCTGTACGTAATTTAAGCATCTAAGTTGGTGCAGTCAGAAGTAAGGAGCACAGCAAGTCAAGTTTTAGTTTTTGAAAACTCAATTTTTACCGTATTTGCTGCCTTGTAGTTGACCTAGGACGTTAAGATTTGGCACGAACCGAGCTCTGGCAGCCACATTACACAAGAAAAAGCCAGAAGTGGTAATGTGTAGTAAAAACCGCAGAAAATCTTAAGGTTAATACATTTGTTTTCGAAATGACGTAACTGCAAATCGTCACAATGGACGCATTTCTATCGGAAACGTTTACATTTATCTTCTGGCAGTTAAATTCGCGTGATGAGCCTTGCGGGAACACCACCCTGTACGTAATTTAAGCATCTAAGTTGTTGCAGACGACAAGTAAGGAGCACAGCAAGTCAAGATTTAGTTTTTGAAAACTCAATTTTTGGCCGCTTTTGCTGCCTTGTAGTTGACCTAGGACCTTAAGATTTGGCACGAACCGAGCTCTGGCAGCCACATTACACAAGAAAAAGCCAGAAGTGGTAATGTGTAGAAAAAACCGCAGAAAATCTTAAGTTTATTACATTTGTTTTCGAAATGACGTAACTGCAAATCGTCACAATGGACGCATTTCTATCGGAAACGTTTACATTTATCTTCTGGCAGTTAAAGTCGCGTGATGAGCCTTGCGGGTACACCACCCTGTACGTAATTTAAGCATCTAAGTTGTTGCAGTCGACTAGTAAGGAGCACAGCAAGTCAAGCTTTAGTTTTTTAAAAATCAATTTTTGGCCGTATTTGCTGCCTTGTAGTTGACCTAGGAACTTAAGATTTGGCACGAACCGAGCTCTGGCAGCCACATTACACAAGAAAAAGCCAGAAGTGGTAATGTGTAGTAAAAACCGCAGAAAATCTTAAGTTTAATACATTTGTTTTCGAAATGACGTAACTGCAAATCGTCACAATGGACGCATTTCTATCGGAAACGTTTACATTTATCTTCTGGCAGTTAAAGTCGCGTGATGAGCCTTGCGGGTACACCACCCTGTACGTTATTTAAGCATCTAAGTTGTTGCAGTCGACAAGTAAGGAGCACAGCAAGTCAAGTTTTAGTTTTTGAAAACTCAATTTTTGGCCGCTTTTGCTGCCTTGTAGTTGACCTAGGACCTTAAGATTTGGCACGAACCGAGCTCTGGCAGCCACATTACACAAGAAAAAGCCAGAAGTGGTAATGTGTAGAAAAAACCGCAGAAAATCTTAAGTTTAATACATTTGTTTTCGAAATGACGTAACTGCAAATCGTCACAATGGACGCATTTCTATCGGAAACGTTTACATTTATCTTCTGGCAGTTAAAGTCGCGTGATGAGCCTTGCGGCTGCACCACCCTGTACGTAATTTAATTATCTAAGTTGTTGCAGTCGACAAGTAAGGAGCACAGCAAGTCAAGTTTTAGTTTTTGAAAACTCAAATTTTGGCCGTATTTGCTGCCTTGTAGTTGACCTAGGACCTTAAGATTTGGCACGAACCGAGCTCTGGCAGCCACATTACACAAGAAAAAGCCAGAAGTGGTAATGTGTAGAAAAAACCGCAGAAAATCTTACGTTTAATACATTTGTTTTAGAAATGACGAAACTGCAAATCGTCACAATGGACGCATTTCTATCGGAAACGTTTACATTTATCTTCTGGCAGTTCAAGTCACGTGATGAGCTTTGCGGGTGCACCACCCTGTACGTTATTTAAGCATCTAAGTTGTTGCAGTCGACAAGTAAGGAGCACCGCAAGTCAAGTTTAAGTTTTTGAAAACTCAATTTTTGGCCGCTTTTGCTGCCTTGTAGTTGACCTAGGACCTTAAGACTTGGCACGAACCGAGCTCTGGCTGCCACATTACACTAGAAAAAGCCAGAAGTTGTAATGTGTAGATAAAACCGCAGAAAGTCTTACGTTTAATACATTTGTTTTCGAAATGACGTAACTGCAAATCGAAACAATGGACGCATTTCTCTCGGAAACGTTTACAATTATCTTCTGGCAGTTAAAGTCGCGTGATGAGCCTTGCGGGTGCACCACCCTGTACATAATTTTTAGCATCTAAGTTGTTGCAGTCGACAAGTAAGGAGCACAGCAAGTCAAGTTTTAGTTTTTGAAAACTCAATTTTTGGCCGCTTTTGCTGCCTTGTAGTTGACCTAGGACCTTAAGATTTGGCACGAACCGAGCTCTGGCAGCCACATTACACAAGAAAAAGCCAGAAGTGGTAATGTGTAGAAAAAACCGCAGAATATCTTACGTTTAATACATTTGTTTTCGAAATGACGTAACTGCAAATCGTCACAATAGACCCATTTCTCTCGGAAACGTTTACATTTATCTTCTGGCAGTTAAAGTCGCGTGATGAGCCTTGCGGCTGCACCACCCTGTACGTAATTTAATTATCTAAGTTGTTGCAGTCGACAAGTAAGGAGCACAGCAAGTCAAGTTTTAGTTTTTAAAAACTCAATTTTTGGCCGCTTTTGCTGCCTTGTAGTTGACCTAGGACCTTAAGATTTGGCACGAACCGAGCTCTGGCAGCCACATTACACTAGAAAAAGCCAGAAGTGGTAATGTGTAGAAAAAACCACAGAAAATCTTACGTTTAATACATTTGATTTCGAATGACGTAACTGCAAATCGTCACAATGGACGCATTTCTATCGGAAACGTTTACATTTATCTTCTGGCAGTTAAAGTCGCGTGATTAGCCTTGCGGGTGCACCACCCTGTACGTAATTTAAGCATCTAAGTTGGTGCAGTCAGAAGTAAGGAGCACAGCAAGTCAAGTTTTAGTTTTTGAAAACTCAATTTTTACCGTATTTGCTGCCTTGTAGTTGACCTAGGACGTTAAGATTTGGCACGAACCGAGCTCTGGCAGCCACATTACACAAGAAAAAGCCAGAAGTGGTAATGTGTAGTAAAAACCGCAGAAAATCTTAAGGTTAATACATTTGTTTTCGAAATGACGTAACTGCAAATCGTCACAATGGACGCATTTCTATCGGAAACGTTTACATTTATCTTCTGGCAGTTAAATTCGCGTGATGAGCCTTGCGGGTACACCACCCTGTACGTAATTTAAGCATCTAAGTTGTTGCAGACGACAAGTAAGGAGCACAGCAAGTCAAGTTTTAGTTTTTGAAAACTCAATTTTTGGCCGCTTTTGCTGCCTTGTAGTTGACCTAGGACCTTAAGATTTGGCACGAACCGAGCTCTGGCAGCCACATTACACAAGAAAAAGCCAGAAGTGGTAATGTGTAGAAAAAACCGCAGAAAATCTTAAGTTTATTACATTTGTTTTCGAAATGACGTAACTGCAAATCGTCACAATGGACGCATTTCTATCGGAAACGTTTACATTTATCTTCTGGCAGTTAATGTCACGTGATGAGCCTTGCGGCTGCACCACACTGTACGTAATTTACTTATCTAAGTTATTGCAGTCGACAAGTAAGGAGCACAGCAAGTCAAGTTTTAGTTTTTGAAAACTCAATTTTTTGCCGCTTTTTCTGCCTTGTAGTTCACCTAGGACCTTAAGATTTGGCACGAACCGAGCTCTGGTAGCCACATTACATAAGAAAAAGGCAGAAGTGGTAATGTGTAGAAAAAACAGCAGAAAATCTTACGGTTAATACATTTGATTTCGAAATGACGTAACTGCAAATCGTCACAATGGACGCATTTCTATCGGAAACGTTTACATTTATCTTCTGGCAGTTAAAGACGCGTGATGAGCCTTGCGGGTGCACCACTCTGTACGTAATTCAAGCATCTAAGTTGTTGGAGTCGACAAGTAAGGAGCACAGCAAGTCAAGTTTTAGTTTTTGAAAACTCAATTTTTTGCCGCTTTTGCTGCCTTGTAGTTGGCCTAGGAACTTAAGATTTGGCACGAACCGAGCTCTGGCAGCCACATTACACTAGAAAAAGCCAGAAGTGGTAATGTGTAGAAAAAACCGCAGAAAATCTTACGTTTAATACATTTAATTTCGAAATGACGTAACTGCAAATCGTCACAATGGACGCATTTCTATGGGAAACGTTTACATTTATCTTCTGGCAGTTAAAGTCGCCTGATGAGCCTTGCGGCTGCACCACTCTGTACGTAATTTAAGCATCTAAGATGTTGCAGTCGGCAACTAAGGAGCACAGCAAGTCAAGTTTTAGTTTTTGAAAACTCAATTTTTGGCCGCTTTTGCTGCCTTGTAGTTGACCTAGGACCTTAAGATTTAGCACAAACCGAGCTCTGGCAGCCACATTACACAAGAAAAAGGCAGCAGTGTAATGTGTAGTAAAAGCCGTAGAAAATCTTACGTTTAATACATTTGTTTTCGAAATGACGTAACTGCAAATCGTCACAAAGGACGCATTTCTATCGGAGACGTTTACATTTTTCTTCTGGCAGTTAAAGTCGCGTAATGAGACTTGCGGGTGCACCACCCTCTACGTAATTTAAGTATCTAAGTTGTTGCAGTCGACAAGTAACGAGCACAGCAAGTCAAGTTTTAGTTTGTGAAAACTCAATTTTTGGCCGCTTTTGCTGCCTTGTAGTTGACCTAGAACCTTAAGATTTGGCACCTACCGACCTCTGGCAGCCACATTACACAAGAAAAAGGCAGAAGTGGTAATGTGTAGAAAAAACCGCAGAAAATCTTACGTTTAATACATTTGTTTTCGAAATGACGTAACTGCAAATCGTCACAATGGACGCATTTCTATCGGAATCGTTTACATTTATCTTCTGGCAGTTAAAGTCGCGTGATGAGCCTTGCGGGTGCACCACCCTGTACGTAATTTAATTATCTAAGTTGTTGCAGTCGACAAGTAAGGAGCACAGCAAGTCAAGTTTTAGTTTGTGAAAACTCAATTTTTGGCCGCTTTTCCTGCCTTGTAGTTGACCTAGGACCTTAAGATTTGGCACGAACCGAGCTCTGGCAGCCACATTACACTAGAAAGAGCCAGAAGTGGTAATGTGTAGAAAAAACCGCAGAAATTCTTACGTTTAATACATTTGTTTTCGAAATGACGTAACTGCAAATCGTCACAATGGACGCATTTCTATCGGAAACGTTTACATTTATCTTCTGGCAGTTAAAGTCGCCTGATGAGCCTTGCGGCTGCACCACTCTGTACGTAATTTAAGCGTCTAAGATGTTGCAGTCGACAAGTAAGGAGCACCGCAAGTCAAGTTTTAGTTTTTGAAAACTCAATTTTTGGCCGCTTTTGCTGCCTTGTAGATGACCTAGGACCTTAAGACTTGGCACGAACCGAGCTCTGGCTGCCACATTACACTAGAAAAAGCCAGAAGTTGTAATGTGTAGATAAAACCGCAGAAAGTCTTACGTTTAATACATTTGTTTTCGAAATGACGTAACTGCAAATCGAAACAATGGACGCATTTCTCTCGGAAACGTTTACAATTATCTTCTGGCAGTTAAAGTCGCGTGATGAGCCTTGCGGGTGCACCACCCTGTACATAATTTTTAGCATCTAAGTTGTTGCAGTCGACAAGTAAGGAGCACAGCAAGTCAAGTTTTAGTTTTTGAAAACTCAATTTTTGGCCGCTTTTGCTGCCTTGTAGTTGACCTAGAACCTTAAGATTTGGCACCTACCGAGCTCTGGCAGCCACATTACACAAGAAAAAGGCAGAAGTGGTAATGTGTAGAAAAAACCGCAGAAAATCTTACGTTTAATACATTTGTTTTCGAAATGACGTAACTGCAAATCGTCACAATGGACGCATTTCTATCGGAATCGTTTACATTTATCTTCTGGCAGTTAAAGTCGCGTGATGAGCCTTGCGGGTGCACCACCCTGTACGTAATTTAATTATCTAAGTTGTTGCAGTCGACAAGTAAGGAGCACAGCAAGTCAAGTTTTAGTTTGTGAAAACTCAATTTTTGGCCGCTTTTCCTGCCTTGTAGTTGACCTAGGACCTTAAGATTTGGCACGAACCGAGCTCTGGCAGCCACATTACACTAGAAACGGCCAGAAGTTCTAATGTGTAGAAAAAACCGCAGAAATTCTTACGTTTAATACATTTGTTTTCGAAATGACGTAACTGCAAATCGTCACAATGGACGCATTTCTATCGGAAACGTTTACATTTATCTTCTGGCAGTTCAAGTCACGTGATGAGCTTTGCGGGTGCACCACCCTGTACGTTATTTAAGCATCTAAGTTGTTGCAGTCGACAAGTAAGGAGCACCGCAAGTCAAGTTTTAGTTTTTGAAAAGTCAATTTTTGGCCGCTTTTGTTGCCTTGTAGTTGACCTAGGACCTTAAGACTTGGCACGAACCGAGCTCTGGCTGCCACATTACACTAGAAAAAGCCAGAAGTTGTAATGTGTAGATAAAACCGCAGAAAGTCTTACGTTTAATACATTTGTTTTCGAAATGACGTAACTGCAAATCGTCACATTAGACCCTTTTCTCTCGGAAACGTTTACATTTATCTTCTGGCAGTTAAAGTCGCGTGATTAGCCTTGCGGGTGCACCACCCTGTACGTAATTTAAGCATCTAAGTTGGTGCAGTCAGAAGTAAGGAGCACAGCAAGTCAAGTTTTAGTTTTTGAAAACTCAATTTTTACCGTATTTGCTGCCTTGTAGTTGACCTAGGACGTTAAGATTTGGCACGAACCGAGCTCTGGCAGCCACATTACACAAGAAAAAGCCAGAAGTGGTAATGTGTAGTAAAAACCGCAGAAAATCTTAAGGTTAATACATTTGTTTTCGAAATGACGTAACTGCAAATCGTCACAATGGACGCATTTCTATCGGAAACGTTTACATTTATCTTCTGGCAGTTAAATTCGCGTGATGAGCCTTGCGGGAACACCACCCTGTACGTAATTTAAGCATCTAAGTTGTTGCAGACGACAAGTAAGGAGCACAGCAAGTCAAGATTTAGTTTTTGAAAACTCAATTTTTGGCCGCTTTTGCTGCCTTGTAGTTGACCTAGGACCTTAAGATTTGGCACGAACCGAGCTCTGGCAGCCACATTACACAAGAAAAAGCCAGAAGTGGTAATGTGTAGAAAAAACCGCAGAAAATCTTAAGTTTATTACATTTGTTTTCGAAATGACGTAACTGCAAATCGTCACAATGGACGCATTTCTATCGGAAACGTTTACATTTATCTTCTGGCAGTTAAAGTCGCGTGATGAGCCTTGCGGGTACACCACCCTGTACGTAATTTAAGCATCTAAGTTGTTGCAGTCGACTAGTAAGGAGCACAGCAAGTCAAGCTTTAGTTTTTTAAAAATCAATTTTTGGCCGTATTTGCTGCCTTGTAGTTGACCTAGGAACTTAAGATTTGGCACGAACCGAGCTCTGGCAGCCACATTACACAAGAAAAAGCCAGAAGTGGTAATGTGTAGTAAAAACCGCAGAAAATCTTAAGTTTAATACATTTGTTTTCGAAATGACGTAACTGCAAATCGTCACAATGGACGCATTTCTATCAGAAACGTTTACATTTATCTTCTGGCAGTTAAAGTCGCGTGATGAGCCTTGCGGGTACACCACCCTGTACGTTATTTAAGCATCTAAGTTGTTGCAGTCGACAAGTAAGGAGCACAGCAAGTCAAGTTTTAGTTTTTGAAAACTCAATTTTTGGCCGCTTTTGCTGCCTTGTAGTTGACCTAGGACCTTAAGATTTGGCACGAACCGAGCTCTGGCAGCCACATTACACAAGAAAAAGCCAGAAGTGGTAATGTGTAGAAAAAACCGCAGAAAATCTTAAGTTTAATACATTTGTTTTCGAAATGACGTAACTGCAAATCGTCACAATGGACGCATTTCTATCGGAAACGTTTACATTTATCTTCTGGCAGTTAAAGTCGCGTGATGAGCCTTGCGGCTGCACCACCCTGTACGTAATTTAATTATCTAAGTTCTTGCAGTCGACAAGTAAGGAGCACAGCAAGTCAAGTTTTAGTTTTTGAAAACTCAAATTTTGGCCGTATTTGCTGCCTTGTAGTTGACCTAGGACCTTAAGATTTGGCACGAACCGAGCTCTGGCAGCCACATTACACAAGAAAAAGCCAGAAGTGGTAATGTGTAGAAAAAACCGCAGAAAATCTTACGTTTAATACATTTGTTTTAGAAATGACGAAACTGCAAATCGTCACAATGGACGCATTTCTATCGGAAACGTTTACATTTATCTTCTGGCAGTTCAAGTCACGTGATGAGCTTTGCGGGTGCACCACCCTGTACGTTATTTAAGCATCTAAGTTGTTGCAGTCGACAAGTAAGGAGCACCGCAAGTCAAGTTTAAGTTTTTGAAAACTCAATTTTTGGCCGCTTTTGCTGCCTTGTAGTTGACCTAGGACCTTAAGACTTGGCACGAACCGAGCTCTGGCTGCCACATTACACTAGAAAAAGCCAGAAGTTGTAATGTGTAGATAAAACCGCAGAAAGTCTTACGTTTAATACATTTGTTTTCGAAATGACGTAACTGCAAATCGAAACAATGGACGCATTTCTCTCGGAAACGTTTACAATTATCTTCTGGCAGTTAAAGTCGCGTGATGAGCCTTGCGGGTGCACCACCCTGTACATAATTTTTAGCATCTAAGTTGTTGCAGTCGACAAGTAAGGAGCACAGCAAGTCAAGTTTTAGTTTTTGAAAACTCAATTTTTGGCCGCTTTTGCTGCCTTGTAGTTGACCTAGGACCTTAAGATTTGGCACGAACCGAGCTCTGGCAGCCACATTACACAAGAAAAAGCCAGAAGTGGTAATGTGTAGAAAAAACCGCAGAATATCTTACGTTTAATACATTTGTTTTCGAAATGACGTAACTGCAAATCGTCACAATAGACCCATTTCTCTCGGAAACGTTTACATTTATCTTCTGGCAGTTAAAGTCGCGTGATGAGCCTTGCGGCTGCACCACCCTGTACGTAATTTAATTATCTAAGTTGTTGCAGTCGACAAGTAAGGAGCACAGCAAGTCAAGTTTTAGTTTTTAAAAACTCAATTTTTGGCCGCTTTTGCTGCCTTGTAGTTGACCTAGGACCTTAAGATTTGGCACGAACCGAGCTCTGGCAGCCACATTACACTAGAAAAAGCCAGAAGTGGTAATGTGTAGAAAAAACCACAGAAAATCTTACGTTTAATACATTTGATTTCGAATGACGTAACTGCAAATCGTCACAATGGACGCATTTCTATCGGAAACGTTTACATTTATCTTCTGGCAGTTAAAGTCGCGTGATTAGCCTTGCGGGTGCACCACCCTGTACGTAATTTAAGCATCTAAGTTGGTGCAGTCAGAAGTAAGGAGCACAGCAAGTCAAGTTTTAGTTTTTGAAAACTCAATTTTTACCGTATTTGCTGCCTTGTAGTTGACCTAGGACGTTAAGATTTGGCACGAACCGAGCTCTGGCAGCCACATTACACAAGAAAAAGCCAGAAGTGGTAATGTGTAGTAAAAACCGCAGAAAATCTTAAGGTTAATACATTTGTTTTCGAAATGACGTAACTGCAAATCGTCACAATGGACGCATTTCTATCGGAAACGTTTACATTTATCTTCTGGCAGTTAAATTCGCGTGATGAGCCTTGCGGGTACACCACCCTGTACGTAATTTAAGCATCTAAGTTGTTGCAGACGACAAGTAAGGAGCACAGCAAGTCAAGTTTTAGTTTTTGAAAACTCAATTTTTGGCCGCTTTTGCTGCCTTGTAGTTGACCTAGGACCTTAAGATTTGGCACGAACCGAGCTCTGGCAGCCACATTACACAAGAAAAAGCCAGAAGTGGTAATGTGTAGAAAAAACCGCAGAAAATCTTAAGTTTATTACATTTGTTTTCGAAATGACGTAACTGCAAATCGTCACAATGGACGCATTTCTATCGGAAACGTTTACATTTATCTTCTGGCAGTTAAAGTCGCGTGATGAGCCTTGCGGGTACACCACCCTGTACGTAATTTAAGCATCTAAGTTGTTGCAGTCGACTAGTAAGGAGCACAGCAAGTCAAGCTTTAGTTTTTTAAAAATCAATTTTTGGCCGTATTTGCTGCCTTGTAGTTGACCTAGGAACTTAAGATTTGGCACGAACCGAGCTCTGGCAGCCACATTACACAAGAAAAAGCCAGAAGTGGTAATGTGTAGTAAAAACCGCAGAAAATCTTAAGTTTAATACATTTGTTTTCGAAATGACGTAACTGCAAATCGTCACAATGGACGCATTTCTATCGGAAACGTTTACATTTATCTTCTGGCAGTTAAAGTCGCGTGATGAGCCTTGCGGGTACACCACCCTGTACGTTATTTAAGCATCTAAGTTGTTGCAGTCGACAAGTAAGGAGCACAGCAAGTCAAGTTTTAGTTTTTGAAAACTCAATTTTTGGCCGCTTTTGCTGCCTTGTAATTGACCTAGGACCTTAAGATTTGGCACGAACCGAGCTCTGGCAGCCACATTACACAAGAAAAAGCCAGAAGTGGTAATGTGTAGAAAAAACCGCAGAAAATCTTAAGTTTAATACATTTGTTTTCGAAATGACGTAACTGCAAATCGTCACAATGGACGCATTTCTATCGGAAACGTTTACATTTATCTTCTGGCAGTTAAAGTCGCGTGATGAGCCTTGCGGCTGCACCACCCTGTACGTAATTTAATTATCTAAGTTGTTGCAGTCGACAAGTAAGGAGCACAGCAAGTCAAGTTTTAGTTTTTGAAAACTCAAATTTTGGCCGTATTTGCTGCCTTGTAGTTGACCTAGGACCTTAAGATTTGGCACGAACCGAGCTCTGGCAGCCACATTACACAAGAAAAAGCCAGAAGTGGTAATGTGTAGAAAAAACCGCAGAAAATCTTACGTTTAATACATTTGTTTTAGAAATGACGAAACTGCAAATCGTCACAATGGACGCATTTCTATCGGAAACGTTTACATTTATCTTCTGGCAGTTCAAGTCACGTGATGAGCTTTGCGGGTGCACCACCCTGTACGTTATTTAAGCATCTAAGTTGTTGCAGTCGACAAGTAAGGAACACAGCAAGTCAAGTTTTAGTTTTTGAAAACTCAATTTTTGGCCGCTTTTGCTGCCTTGTAGTTGACCTAGGACCATAAGATTTGACACGAACCGAGCTCTGGCAGCCGCATTACACAAGAAAAAGCCAGAAGTGGTAATGTGTAGTAAAATCCGCAGAAAATCTTACGTTTAATACATTTGTTTTCGAAATGACGTAACTGCAAATCGTCACAATGGACGCATTTCTATCGGAAACGTTTACATTTATCTTCTGGCAGTTAAAGTCGCCTGTTGAGCCTTGCGGGTGCACCACCCTGTACGTAATTTAAGTATCTAAGTTGTTGCAGTCGACAAGTAAGGAGCACAGCAAGTCAAGTTTTAGTTTTTGAAAACTCAATTTTTGGCCGCTTTTGCTGCCTTGTAGTTGACCTAGGACCTTAAGATTTGGCACGAACCGAGCTCTGGCAGCCACATTACACAAGAAAAAGCCAGAAGTGGTAATGTGTAGAAAAAACCGCAGAATATCTTACGTTTAATACATTTGTTTTCGAAATGACGTAACTGCAAATCGTCACAATAGACCCATTTCTCTCGGAAACGTTTACATTTATCTTCTGGCAGTTAAAGTCGCGTGATGAGCCTTGCGGCTGCACCACCCTGTACGTAATTTAATTATCTAAGTTGTTGCAGTCGACAAGTAAGGAGCACAGCAAGTCAAGTTTTAGTTTTTGAAAACTCAATTTTTGGCCGCTTTTGCTGCCTTGTAGTTGACCTAGGACCTTAAGATTTGGCACGAACCGAGCTCTGGCAGCCACATTACACTAGAAAAAGCCAGAAGTGGTAATGTGTAGAAAAAACCACAGAAAATCTTACGTTTAATACATTTGATTTCGAATGACGTAACTGCAAATCGTCACAATGGACGCATTTCTATCGGAAACGTTTACATTTATCTTCTGGCAGTTAAAGTCGCGTGATTAGCCTTGCGGGTGCACCACCCTGTACGTAATTTAAGCATCTAAGTTGGTGCAGTCAGAAGTAAGGAGCACAGCAAGTCAAGTTTTAGTTTTTGAAAACTCAATTTTTACCGTATTTGCTGCCTTGTAGTTGACCTAGGACCTTAAGATTTGGCACGAACCGAGCTCTGGCAGCCACATTACACAAGAAAAAGCCAGAAGTGGTAATGTGTAGTAAAAACCGCAGAAAATCTTAAGTTTAATACATTTGTTTTCGAAATGACGTAACTGCAAATCGTCACAATGGACGCATTTCTATCGGAAACGTTTACATTTATCTTCTGGCAGTTAAATTCACGTGATGAGCCTTGCGGGTACACCACCCTGTACGTAATTTAAGCATCTAAGTTGTTGCAGTCGACAAGTAAGGAGCACAGCAAGTCAAGTTTTAGTTTTTGAAAACTCAATTTTTGGCCGCTTTTGCTGCCTTGTAGTTGACCTAGGACCTTAAGATTTGGCACGAACCGAGCTCAGGCAGCCACATTACACTAGAAAAAGCCAGAAGTGGTAATGTGTAGAAAAAACCGCAGAAAATCTTAAGTTTAATACATTTGTTTTCGAAATGACGTAACTGCAAATCGTCACAATGGACGCATTTCTATCGGAAACGTTTACATTTATCTTCTGGCAGTTAAAGTCGCGTGATGAGCCTTGCGGGTACACCACCCTGTACGTAATTTAAGCATCTAAGTTGTTGCAGTCGACAAGTAAGGAGCACAGCAAGTCAAGTTTTAGTTTTTTAAAAATCAATTTTTGGCCGTATTTGCTGCCTTGTAGTTGACCTAGGACCTTAAGATTTGGCACGAACCGAGCTCTGGCAGCCACATTACACAAGAAAAAGCCAGAAGTGGTAATGTGTAGTAAAAACCGCAGAAAATCTTAAGTTTAATACATTTGTTTTCGAAATGACGTAACTGCAAATCGTAACAATGGACGCATTTCTATCGGAAACGTTTACATTTATCTTCTGGCAGTTAAAGTCGCGTGATGAGCCTTGCGGCTGCACCACCCTGTACGTAATTTAATTATCTAAGTTGTTGCAGTCGACAAGTAAGGAGCACAGCAAGTCAAATTTTAGTTTTTGAAAACTCAATTTTTGGCCGTATTTGCTGCGTTGTAGTTGACCTAGGACCTCAAGATTTGGCACGAACCGAGCTCTGGCAGCCACATTACAGTAGAAAAAGCCAGAAGTGGTAATGTGTAGAAAAAACCGCAAAAATCTTAAGTTTAATACATTTGTTTTCGAAATGACGTAACTGCAAATCGTCACAATGGACGCATTTCTATCGGAAACGTTTACATTTATCTTCTGGCAGTTAAAGTCGCGTGATGAGCCTTGCGGGTACACCACCCTGTACGTAATTTAAGCATCTAAGATGTTGCAGTCGACATGTAAGGAGCACAGCAAGTCAAGTTTTAGTTTTTGAAAACTCAATTTTTGGCCGCTTTTGCTGCCTTGTAGTTGACCTAGGACCTTAAGATTTGGCACGAACCGAGCTCTGGCAGCCACATTACACAAGAAAAAGCCAGAAGTGGTAATGTGTAGTAAAAACCGCAGAAAATCTTAAGTTTAATACATTTGTTTTCGAAATGACGTAACTGCAAATCGTCACAATGGACGCATTTCTATCGGAAACGTTTACATTTATCTTCTGGCAGTTAAAGTCGCGTGATGAGCCTTGCGGGTACACCACCCTGTACGTAATTTAAGCATCTAAGTTGTTGCAGTCGACAAGTAAGGAGCACAGCAAGTCAAGTTTTAGTTTTTGAAAACTCAATTTTTGGCCGCTTTTGCTGCCTTGTAGTTGACCTAGGACCTTAAGATTTGGCACGAACCGAGCTCTGGCAGCCACATTACACAAGAAAAAGCCAGAAGTGGTAATGTGTAGAAAAAACCGCAGAATATCTTACGTTTAATACATTTGTTTTCGAAATGACGTAACTGCAAATCGTCACAATGGACGCATTTCTATCGGAAACGTTTACATTTATCTTCTGGCAGTTAAAGTCGCGTGATTAGCCTTGCGGGTACACCACCCTGTACGTAATTTAAGCATCTAAGTTGGTGCAGTCAGAAGTAAGGACCACAGCAAGTCAAGTTTTAGTTTTTCAAAACTCAATTTTTGGCCGTATTTGCTGCCTTGTAGTTGACCTAGGACCTTAAGATTTGGCACGAACCGAGCTCTGGCAGCCACATTACACAAGAAAAAGCCAGAAGTGGTAATGTGTAGTAAAAACCGCAGAAAATCTTAAGTTTAATATATTTGTTTTCGAAATGACGTAACTGCAAATCGTCACAATGGACGCATTTCTATCGGAAACGTTTACATTTATCTTCTGGCAGTTAAAGTCGCGTGATGAGCCTTGCGGGTACACCACCCTGTACGTAAATTAAGCATCTAAGTTGTTGCAGTCGACAAGTAAGGAGCACAGCAAGTCAAGTTTTAGTTTTTGAAAACTCAATTTTTGGCCGCTTTTGCTGCCTTGTAGTTGACCTAGGACCTTAAGATTTGGCACGAACCGAGCTCTGGCAGCCACATTACACTAGAAAAAGCCAGAAGTGGTAATGTGTAGAAAAAACCGCAGAAAATCTTACGTTTAATACATTTGATTTCGAAATGACGTAACTGCAAATCGTCACAATGGACGCATTTCTATCGGAAACGTTTACATTTATCTTCTGGCAGTTAAAGTCGCGTGATGAGCCTTGCGGGTACACCACCCTGTACGTAATTTAAGCATCTAAGTTGTTGCAGTCGACAAGTAAGGAGCACAGCAAGTCAAGTTTTAGTTTTTTAAAAATCAATTTTTGGCCGTATTTGCTGCCTTGTAGTTGACCTAGGACCTTAAGATTTGGCACGAACCGAGCTCTGGCAGCCACATTACACAAGAAAAAGCCAGAAGTGGTAATGTGTAGTAAAAACCGCAGAAAATCATAAGTTTAATACATTTGTTTTCGAAATGACGTAACTGCAAATCGTAACAATGGACGCATTTCTATCGGAAACGTTTACATTTATCTTCTGGCAGTTAAAGTCGCGTGATGAGCCTTGCGGGTACACCACCCTGTACGTAATTTAAGCATCTAAGTTGTTGCAGTCGACAAGTAAGGAGCACAGCAAGTCAAGTTTTAGTTTTTGAAAACTCAATTTTTGGCCGCTTTTGCTGCCTTGTAGTTGACCTAGGACCTTAAGATTTGGCACGAACCGAGCTCTGGCAGCCACATTACACAAGAAAAAGCCAGAAGTGGTAATGTGTAGAAAAAACCGCAGAAAATCTTAAGTTTAATACATTTGTTTTCGAAATGACGTAACTGCAAATCGTCACAATGGACGCATTTCTATCGGAAACGTTTACATTTATCTTCTGGCAGTTAAAGTCGCGTGATGAGCCTTGCGGGTACACCACCCTGTACGTAATTTAAGCATCTAAGTTGTTGCAGTCGACAAGTAAGGAGCACAGCAAGTCAAGTTTTAGTTTTTGAAAACTCAATTTTTGGCCGCTTTTGCTGCCTTGTAGTTGACCTAGGACCTTAAGATTTGGCACGAACCGAGCTCTGGCAGCCACATTACACTAGAAAAAGCCAGAAGTGGTAATGTGTAGAAAAAACCGCAGAAAATCTTACGTTTAATACATTTGATTTCGAAATGACGTAACTGCAAATCGTCACAATGGACGCATTTCTATCGGAAACGTTTACATTTATCTTCTGGCAGTTAAAGTCGCGTGATTAGCCTTGCGGGTACACCACCCTGTACGTAATTTAAGCATCTAAGTTGGTGCAGTCAGAAGTAAGGACCACAGCAAGTCAAGTTTTAGTTTTTGAAAACTCAATTTTTGGCCGTATTTGCTGCCTTGTAGTTGACCTAGGACCTTAAGATTTGGCACGAACCGAGCTCTGGCAGCCACATTACACAAGAAAAAGCCAGAAGTGGTAATGTGTAGAAAAAACCGCAGAAAATCTTACGTTTAGTACATTTGTTTTCGAAATGACGTAACTGCAAATCGTCACAATGGACGCATTTCTATCGGAAACGTTTACATTTATCTTCTGGCAGTTAAAGTCGCGTGTTGAACCTTGCGGGTACACCACCCTGTACGTAATTTAAGCATCTAAGTTGGTGCAGTCAGAAGTAATGAGCACAGAAAGTCAAGTTTTAGTTTTTGAAAACTCAATTTTTGGCCGTTTTTGCTGCCTTGTAGTTGACCTAGGACCTTAAGATTTGGCACGAACCGAGCTCTGGCAGCCACATTACACAAGAAAAAGCCAGAAGTGGTAATGTGTAGTAAAAACCGCAGAAAATCTTAAGTTTAATACATTTGTTTTCGAAATGACGTAACTGCAAATCGTCACAATGGACGCATTTATATCGGAAACGTTTACATTTATCTTCTGGCAGTTAAAGTCGCGTGATGAGCCTTGCGGGTACACCACCCTGTACGTAATTTAAGCATCTAAGTTGGTGCAGTCAGAAGTAATGAGCACAGAAAGTCAAGTTTTAGTTTTTGAAAACTCAATTTTTGACCGTTTTAGCTGCCTTGTAGTTGACCTAGGACCTTAAGATTTGGCACGAACCGAGCTCTGCCAGCCACATTACACAAGCAAAGGCCAGAAGTGGTAATGTGTAGAAAAAACCGCAGAAAATCTTAAGTTTAATACATTTGTTTTCGAAATGACGTAACTGCAAATCGTCACAATGGACGCATTTCTATCGGAAACGTTTACATTTATCTTCTGGCAGTTAAAGTCGCGTGATGAGCCTTGCGGCTGCACCACCCTGTACGTAATTTAAGCATCTAAGTTGTTGCAGTCGACAAGTAAGGAGCACAGCAAGTCAAGTTTTAGTTTTTGAAAACTCAATTTTTGGCCGCTTTTGCTGCCTTGTAGTTGACCTAGGACCTTAAGATTTGGCACGAACCGAGCTCTGGCAGCCACATTACACAAGAAAAAGCCAGAAGTGGTAATGTGTAGTAAAAACCGCAGAAAATCTTAAGTTTAATACATTTGTTTTCGAAATGACGTAACTGCAAATCGTCACAATGGACGCATTTCTATCGGAAACGTTTACATTTATCTTCTGGCAGTTAAAGTCGCGTGATGAGCCTTGCGGGTACACCACCCTGTACGTAATTTAAGCATCTAAGTTGTTGCAGTCGACAAGTAAGGAGCACAGCAAGTCAAGTTTTAGTTTTTGAAAACTCAATTTTTGGCCGCTTTTGCTGCCTTGTAGTTGACCTAGGACCTTAAGATTTGGCACGAACCGAGCTCTGGCAGCCACATTACACAAGAAAAAGCCAGAAGTGGTAATGTGTAGAAAAAACCGCAGAATATCTTACGTTTAATACATTTGTTTTCGAAATGACGTAACTGCAAATCGTCACAATGGACGCATTTCTATCGGAAACGTTTACATTTATCTTCTGGCAGTTAAAGTCGCGTGATTAGCCTTGCGGGTACACCACCCTGTACGTAATTTAAGCATCTAAGTTGGTGCAGTCAGAAGTAAGGAGCACAGCAAGTCAAGTTTTAGTTTTTGAAAACTCAATTTTTGGCCGTATTTGCTGCCTTGTAGTTGACCTAGGACCTTAAGATTTGGCACGAACCGAGCTCTGGCAGCCACATTACACAAGAAAAAGCCAGAAGTGGTAATGTGTAGTAAAAACCGCAGAAAATCTTAAGTTTAATATATTTGTTTTCGAAATGACGTAACTGCAAATCGTCACAATGGACGCATTTCTATCGGAAACGTTTACATTTATCTTCTGGCAGTTAAAGTCGCGTGATGAGCCTTGCGGGTACACCACCCTGTACGTAATTTAAGCATCTAAGTTGTTGCAGTCGACAAGTAAGGAGCACAGCAAGTCAAGTTTTAGTTTTTGAAAACTCAATTTTTGGCCGCTTTTGCTGCCTTGTAGTTGACCTAGGACCTTAAGTTTTGGCACGAACCGAGCTCTGGCAGCCACATTACACTAGCAAAAGCCAGAAGTGGTAATGTGTAGAAAAAACCGCAGAAAATCTTACGTTTAATACATTTGATTTCGAAATGACGTAACTGCAAATCGTCACAATGGACGCATTTCTATCGGAAACGTTTACATTTATCTTCTGGCAGTTAAAGTCGCGTGATTAGCCTTGCGGGTGCACCACCCTGTACGTAATTTAAGCATCTAAGTTGGTGCAGTCAGAAGTAAGGACCACAGCAAGTCAAGTTTTAGTTTTTGAAAACTCAATTTTTGGCCGTATTTGCTGCCTTGTAGTTGACCTAGGACCTTAAGATTTGGCACGAACCGAGCTCTGGCAGCCACATTACACAAGAAAAAGCCAGAAGTGGTAATGTGTAGAAAAAACCGCAGAAAATCTTAAGTTTAATACATTTGTTTTCGAAATGACGTAACTGCAAATCGTCACAATGGACGCATTTCTATCGGAAACGTTTACATTTATCTTCTGGCAGTTAAAGTCGCGTGATGAGCCTTGCGGCTGCACCACCCTGTACGTAATTTAAGCATCTAAGTTGTTGCAGTCGACAAGTAAGGAGCATAGCAAGTCAAGTTTTAGTTTTTGAAAACTCAATTTTTGGCCGCTTTTGCTGCCTTGTAGTTGACCTAGGACCTTAAGATTTGGCACGAACCGAGCTCTGGCAGCCACATTACACTAGAAAAAGCCAGAAGTGGTAATGTGTAGAAAAAACCGCAGAAAATCTTACGTTTAATACATTTGATTTCGAAATGACGTAACTGCAAATCGTCACAATGGACGCATTTCTATCGGAAACGTTTACATTTATCTTCTGGCAGTTAAAGTCGCGTGATGAGCCTTGCGGGTACACCACCCTGTACGTAATTTAAGCATCTAAGTTGTTGCAGTCGACAAGTAAGGAGCACAGCAAGTCAAGTTTTAGTTTTTTAAAAATCAATTTTTGGCCGTATTTGCTGCCTTGTAGTTGACCTAGGACCTTAAGATTTGGCACGAACCGAGCTCTGGCAGCCACATTACACAAGAAAAAGCCAGAAGTGGTAATGTGTAGTAAAAACCGCAGAAAATCTTAAGTTTAATACATTTGTTTTCGAAATGACGTAACTGCAAATCGTCACAATGGACGCATTTCTATCGGAAACGTTTACATTTATCTTCTGGCAGTTAAAGTCGCGTGATGAGGCTTGCGGGTGCACCACTCTGTACGTAATTTAAGCATCTAAGTTGTTGCAGTCGACAAGTAAGGAGCACAGCAAGTCAAGTTTTAGTTTTTGAAAACTCAATTTTTGGCCGTTTTTGCTTCCTTGTAGTTGACCTAGGACCTTAAGATTTGGCACGAACCGAGCTCTGGCAGCCACATTACACAAGAAAAAGCCATAAGTGGTAATGTGTAGAAAAAACCGAAGAATATCTTACGTTTAATACATTTGTTTTCGAAATGACGTAACTGCAAATCTTCACAATGGACGCATTTCTATCGGAAACGTTTACATTTATCTTCTGGCAGTTAAAGTCGCGAGATGAGCCTTGCGGGCGCACGAATCTGTACGTAATTTAAGCATCTAAGTTGTTGCAGTCGACAAGTAAGGAGCACAACAAGTCAAGTTTTAGTTTTTGAAAACTCAATTTTTGGCCGCTTTTGCTGCCTTGTAGTTTACCTAGGACCTTAAGATTTAGCACGAACCGAGCTCTGGCAGCCACATTACACAAGAAAAAGCCAGAAGTGGTAATGTGTAGAAAAAACCGCAGAAAATCTTACGTTTAATACATTTGTTTTCGAAATGACGTAACTGCAAATCGTCACAATGGACCCATTTCTCTCGGAAACGTTTACATTTATCTTCTGGCAGTTAAAGTCGCGTGATGAGCCTTGCGGCTGCACCACCCTGTACGTAATTTAATTATCTAAGTTGTTGCAGTCGTCAAGTAAGGAGCACAGCAAGTCAAGTTTTAGTTTTTGAAAACTCAATTTTTGGCCGCTTTTGCTGCCTTGTAGTTGACCTAGGACCTTAAGATTTGGCACGAACCGAGCTCTGGCAGCCACATTACACAAGAAAAAGCCAGAAGTGGTAATGTGTAGTAAAAACCGCAGAAAATCTTAAGTTTAATACATTTGTTTTCGAAATGACGTAACTGCAAATCGTCACAATGGACGCATTTCTATCGGAAACGTTTACATTTATCTTCTGGCAGTTAAAGTCGCGTGATGAGCCTTGCGGGTACACCACCCTGTACGTAATTTAAGCATCTAAGTTGTTGCAGTCGACAAGTAAGGAGCACAGCAAGTCAAGTTTTAGTTTTTGAAAACTCAATTTTTGGCCGCTTTTGCTGCCTTGTAGTTGACCTAGGACCTTAAGATTTGGCACGAACCGAGCTCTGGCAGCCACATTACACAAGAAAAAGCCAGAAGTGGTAATGTGTAGAAAAAACCGCAGAATATCTTACGTTTAATACATTTGTTTTCGAAATGACGTAACTGCAAATCGTCACAATGGACGCATTTCTATCGGAAACGTTTACATTTATCTTCTGGCAGTTAAAGTCGCGTGATTAGCCTTGCGGGTACACCACCCTGTACGTAATTTAAGCATCTAAGTTGGTGCAGTCAGAAGTAAGGAGCACAGCAAGTCAAGTTTTAGTTTTTGAAAACTCAATTTTTGGCCGTATTTGCTGCCTTGTAGTTGACCTAGGACCTTAAGATTTGGCACGAACCGAGCTCTGGCAGCCACATTACACAAGAAAAAGCCAGAAGTGGTAATGTGTAGTAAAAACCGCAGAAAATCTTAAGTTTAATATATTTGTTTTCGAAATGACGTAACTGCAAATCGTCACAATGGACGCATTTCTATCGGAAACGTTTACATTTATCTTCTGGCAGTTAAAGTCGCGTGATGAGCCTTGCGGGTACACCACCCTGTACGTAATTTAAGCATCTAAGTTGTTGCAGTCGACAAGTAAGGAGCACAGCAAGTCAAGCTTTAGTTTTTGAAAACTCAATTTTTGGCCGCTTTTGCTGCCTTGTAGTTGACCTAGGACCTTAAGTTTTGGCACGAACCGAGCTCTGGCAGCCACATTACACTAGAAAAAGCCAGAAGTGGTAATGTGTAGAAAAAACCGCAGAAAATCTTACGTTTAATACATTTGTTTTCGAAATGACGTAACTGCAAATCGTCACAATGGACGCATTTCTATCGGAAACGTTTACATTTATCTTCTGGCAGTTAAAGTCGCGTGATGAGCCTGGCGGCTGCACCACCCTGTACGTAATTTAAGCATCTAAGTTGTTGCAGTCGACAAGTAAGGAGCATAGCAAGTCAAGTTTTAGTTTTTGAAAACTCAATTTTTGGCCGCTTTTGCTGCCTTGTAGTTGACCTAGGACCTTAAGATTTGGCACGAACCGAGCTCTGGCAGCCACATTACACAAGAAAAAGCAAGAAGTGGTAATGTGTAGAAAAAACCACAGAAACTCTTACGTTTAATACATTTGTTTTCGAAATGACGTAACTGCAAATCGTCACAATGGACGCATTTCTATCGGAAACGTTTACATTTATCTTCTGGCAGTTAAAGTCGCGTGATGAGCCTTGCGGGTACACCACCCTGTACGTAATTTAAGCATCTAAGTTGCTGCAGTCAGAAGTAATGAGCACAGCAAGTCAAGTTTTAGTCTTTGAAAACTCAATTTTTGGCCGTTTTTGCTGCCTTGTAGTTGACCTAGGACCTTAAGATTTGGCACGAACCGAGCTCTGGCAGCCACATTACACTAGAAAAAGCCAGAAGTGGTAATGTGTAGAAAAAACCGCAGAAAATCTTACGTTTAATACATTTGATTTCGAAATGACGTAACTGCAAATCGTCACAATGGACGCATTTCTATCGGAAACGTTTACATTTATCTTCTGGCAGTTAAAGTCGCGTGATGAGCCTTGCGGGTACACCACCCTGTACGTAATTTAAGCATCTAAGTTGTTGCAGTCGACAAGTAAGGAGCACAGCAAGTCAAGTTTTAGTTTTTTAAAAATCAATTTTTGGCCGTATTTGCTGCCTTGTAGTTGACCTAGGACCTTAAGATTTGGCACGAACCGAGCTCTGGCAGCCACATTACACAAGAAAAAGCCAGAAGTGGTAATGTGTAGTAAAAACCGCAGAAAATCTTAAGTTTAATACATTTGTTTTCGAAATGACGTAACTGCAAATCGTCACAATGGACGCATTTCTATCGGAAACGTTTACATTTATCTTCTGGCAGTTAAAGTCGCGTGATGAGGCTTGCGGGTGCACCACTCTGTACGTAATTTAAGCATCTAAGTTGTTGCAGTCGACAAGTAAGGAGCACAGCAAGTCAAGTTTTAGTTTTTGAAAACTCAATTTTTGGCCGTTTTTGCTTCCTTGTAGTTGACCTAGGACCTTAAGATTTGGCACGAACCGAGCTCTGGCAGCCCCATTACACAAGAAAAAGCCAGAAGTGGTAATGTGTAGAAAAAACCGAAGAATATCTTACGTTTAATACATTTGTTTTCGAAATGACGTAACTGCAAATCTTCACAATGGACGCATTTCTATCGGAAACGTTTACTTTTATCTTCTGGCAGTTAAAGTCGCGAGATGAGCCTTGCGGGCGCACGAATCTGTACGTAATTTAAGCATCTAAGTTGTTGCAGTCGACAAGTAAGGAGCACAACAAGTCAAGTTTTAGTTTTTGAAAACTCAATTTTTGGCCGCTTTTGCTGCCTTGTAGTTTACCTAGGACCTTAAGATTTAGCACGAACCGAGCTCTGGCAGCCACATTACACAAGAAAAAGCCAGAAGTGGTAATGTGTAGAAAAACCCGCAGAAAATCTTACGTTTAATACATTTGTTTTCGAAATGACGTAACTGCAAATCGTCACAATGGACCCATTTCTCTCGGAAACGTTTACATTTATCTTCTGGCAGTTAAAGTCGCGTGATGAGCCTTGCGGGTACACCACCCTGTACGTAATTTAAGCATCTAAGTTGTTGCAGTCGACAAGTAAGGAGCACAGCAAGTCAAGTTTTAGTTTTTGAAAACTCAATTTTTGGCCGTATTTGCTGCCTTGTAGTTGACCTAGGACCTTAAGATTTGGCACGAACCGAGCTCTGGCAGCCACATTACACAAGAAAAAGCCAGAAGTGGTAATGTGTAGTAAAAACCGCAGAAAATCTTAAGTTTAATATATTTGTTTTCGAAATGACGTAACTGCAAATCGTCACAATGGACGCATTTCTATCGGAAACGTTTACATTTATCTTCTGGCAGTTAAAGTCGCGTGATGAGCCTTGCGTGTACACCACCCTGTACGTAATTTAAGCATCTAAGTTGTTGCAGTCGACAAGTAAGGAGCACAGCAAGTCAAGTTTTAGTTTTTGAAAACTCAATTTTTGGCCGCTTTTGCTGCCTTGTAGTTGACCTAGGACCTTACGTTTTGGCACGAACCGAGCTCTGGCAGCCACATTACACTAGAAAAAGCCAGAAGTGGTAATGTGTAGAAAAAACCGCAGAAAATCTTACGTTTAATACATTTGATTTCGAAATGACGTAACTGCAAATCGTCACAATGGACGCATTTCTATCGGAAACGTTTACATTTATCTTCTGGCAGTTAAAGTCGCGTGATTAGCCTTGCGGGTGCACCACCCTGTACGTAATTTAAGCATCTAAGTTGGTGCAGTCAGAAGTAAGGACCACAGCAAGTCAAGTTTTAGTTTTTGAAAACTCAATTTTTGGCCGTATTTGCTGCCTTGTAGTTGACCTAGGACCTTAAGATTTGGCACGAACCGAGCTCTGGCAGCCACATTACACAAGAAAAAGCCAGAAGTGGTAATGTGTAGAAAAAACCGCAGAAAATCTTAAGTTTAATACATTTGTTTTCGAAATGACGTAACTGCAAATCGTCACAATGGACGCATTTCTATCGGAAACGTTTACATTTATCTTCTGGCAGTTAAAGTCGCGTGATGAGCCTGGCGGCTGCACCACCCTGTACGTAATTTAAGCATCTAAGTTGTTGCAGTCGACAAGTAAGGAGCATAGCAAGTCAAGTTTTAGTTTTTGAAAACTCAATTTTTGGCCGCTTTTGCTGCCTTGTAGTTGACCTAGGACCTTAAGATTTGGCACGAACCGAGCTCTGGCAGCCACATTACACAAGAAAAAGCCAGAAGTGGTAATGTGTAGAAAAAACCACAGAAAATCTTACGTTTAATACATTTGTTTTCGAAATGACGTAACTGCAAATCGTCACAATGGACGCATTTCTATCGGAAACGTTTACATTTATCTTCTGGCAGTTAAAGTCGCGTGATGAGCCTTGCGGGTACACCACCCTGTACGTAATTTAAGCATCTAAGTTGCTGCAGTCAGAAGTAATGAGCACAGCAAGTCAAGTTTTAGTCTTTGAAAACTCAATTTTTGGCCGTTTTTGCTGCCTTGTAGTTGACCTAGGACCTTAAGATTTGGCACGAACCGAGCTCTGGCAGCCACATTACACTAGAAAAAGCCAGAAGTGGTAATGTGTAGAAAAAACCGCAGAAAATCTTACGTTTAATACATTTGATTTCGAAATGACGTAACTGCAAATCGTCACAATGGACGCATTTCTATCGGAAACGTTTACATTTATCTTCTGGCAGTTAAAGTCGCGTGATGAGCCTTGCGGGTACACCACCCTGTACGTAATTTAAGCATCTAAGTTGTTGCAGTCGACAAGCAAGGAGCACAGCAAGTCAAGTTTTAGTTTTTTAAAAATCAATTTTTGGCCGTATTTGCTGCCTTGTAGTTGACCTAGGACCTTAAGATTTGGCACGAACCGAGCTCTGGCAGCCACATTACACAAGAAAAAGCCAGAAGTGGTAATGTGTAGTAAAAACCGCAGAAAATCTTAAGTTTAATACATTTGTTTTCGAAATGACGTAACTGCAAATCGTCACAATGGACGCATTTCTATCGGAAACGTTTACATTTATCTTCTGGCAGTTAAAGTCGCGTGATGAGGCTTGCGGGTGCACCACTCTGTACGTAATTTAAGCATCTAAGTTGTTGCAGTCGACAAGTAAGGAGCACAGCAAGTCAAGTTTTAGTTTTTGAAAACTCAATTTTTGGCCGTTTTTGCTTCCTTGTAGTTGACCTAGGACCTTAAGATTTGGCACGAACCGAGCTCTGGCAGCCACATTACAGAAGAAAAAGCCAGAAGTGGTAATGTGTAGAAAAAACCGAAAAATATCTTACGTTTAATACATTTGTTTTCGAAATGACGTAACTGCAAATCTTCACAATGGACGCATTTCTATCGGAAACGTTTACATTTATCTTCTGGCAGTTAAAGTCGCGAGATGAGCCTTGCGGGCGCACGAATCTGTACGTAATTTAAGCATCTAAGTTGTTGCAGTCGACAAGTAAGGAGCACAACAAGTCAAGTTTTAGTTTTTGAAAACTCAATTTTTGGCCGCTTTTGCTGCCTTGTAGTTTATCTAGGACCTTAAGATTTAGCACGAACCGAGCTCTGGCAGCCACATTACACAAGAAAAAGCCAGAAGTGGTAATGTGTAGAAAAAACCGCAGAAAATCTTACGTTTAATACATTTGTTTTCGAAATGACGTAACTGCAAATCCTCACAATGGACCCATTTCTCTCGGAAACGTTTACATTTATCTTCTGGCAGTTAAAGTCGCGTGATGAGCCTTGCGGCTGCACCACCCTGTACGTAATTTAATTATCTAAGTTGTTGCAGTCGTCAAGTAAGGAGCACAGCAAGTCAAGTTTTAGTTTTTGAAAACTCAATTTTTGGCCGCTTTTGCTGCCTTGTAGTTGACCTAGGACCTTAAGATTTGGCACGAACCGAGCTCTGGCAGCCACATTACACTAGAAATAGCCAGAAGTGGTAATGTGTAGAAAAAACCGCAGAAAATCTTACGTTTAATACATTTGTTTTCGAAATGACGTTACTGCAAATCGTCACAAAGGACGCATTTCTATCGGAAACGTTTACATTTATCTTCTGGCAGTTAATGTCGCGTGATGATCCTTGCGGGTGCACCACCCTGTACGTAATTAAATTATCTAAGTTGTTGCAGTCGGCAAGTAAGGAGCACAGCAAGTCAAGTTTTAGTTTTTGAAAACTCAATTTTTGGCCGCTTTTGCTGCCTTGTAGTTGACCTAGGACCTTAAGATTTGGCACGAACCGAGCTCTGGCAGCCACATTACACTAGAAAAAGCCAGAAGTGGTAATGTGTAGAAAAAACCGCAGAAAATCTTACGTTTAATACATTTGTTTTCGAAATGACGTTACTGCAAATCGTCACAAAGGACGCATTTCTATCGCAAACGTTGACATTTATCTTCTGGCAGTTAATGTCGCGTGATGATCCTTGCGAGTGCACCACCCTGTACGTAATTTAATTATCTAAGTTGTTGCAGTCGGCAAGTAAGGAGCACAGCAAGTCAAGTTTTAGTTTTTGAAAACTCAATTTTTGGCCGCTTTTGCTGCCTTGTAGTTGACCTAGGACCTTAAGATTTAGCACAAACCGAGCTCTGGCAGCCACATTACACAAGAAAAAGCCAGAAGTGTAATGTGTAGTAAAAGCCGTAGAATATCTTACGTTTAATACATTTGTTTTCGAAATGACGTAACTGCAAATCGTCACAATGGACGTATTTCTATCGGAAACGTTTACATTTATCTTCTGGCAGTTAAAGTCGCGTAATGAGCCTTCCGGGTGCACCACCCTGTACGTAATTTAAGCATCTAAGTTGTTGCAGTCGACAAGTAAGGAGCACAGCAAGTCAAGTTTTAGTTTGTGAAAACTCAATTTTTGGCCGCTTTTGCTGCCTTGTAGTTGACCTAGGACCTTAAGATTTGGCACGAACCGAGCTCTGGCAGCCACATTACACTAGAAAAAGCCAGACGTGGTAATGTGTAGAAAAAACCGCAGAAAATCTTACGTTTAATACATTTGTTTTCGAAATGACATAACTGCAAATCGTCACAATGGACGAATTTCTATCGGAAACGTTTACATTTATCTTCTGGCAGTTAAATTCGCGTGATGAGCCTTGCGGCTGCACCACCCTGTACGTAATTTAATTATCTAAGTTGTTGCTGTCGACAAGTAAGGAGCACAGCAAGTCAAGTTTTAGTTTTTGAAAACTCAATTTTTGGCCGCTTTTGCTGCCTTGTAGTTGACCTAGGACCTTAAGATTTGGCACGAACCGAGCTCTGGCAGCCACATTACACTAGAAAAAGCCAGAAGTGGTAATGTGTAGAAAAAACCGCAGAAAATCTTACGTTTAATACATTTGATTTCGAAATGACGTAACTGCAAATCGTCACAATGGACGCATTTCTATCGGAAACGTTTACATTTATCTTCTGGCAGTTAAAGTCGCGTGATGAGGCTTGCGGGTGCACCACTCTGTACGTAATTTAAGCATCTAAGTTGTTGCAGTCGACAAGTAAGGAGCACAGCAAGTCAAGTTTTAGTTTTTGAAAACTCAATTTTTGGCCGTTTTTGCTTCCTTGTAGTTGACCTAGGACCTTAAGATTTGGCACGAACCGAGCTCTGGCAGCCACATTACAGAAGAAAAAGCCAGAAGTGGTAATGTGTAGAAAAAACCGAAGAATATCTTACGTTTAATACATTTGTTTTCGAAATGACGTAACTGCAAATCTTCACAATGGACGCATTTCTACCGGAAACGTTTACATTTATCTTCTGGCAGTTAAAGTCGCGAGATGAGCCTTGCGGGCGCACGAATCTGTACGTAATTTAAGCATCTAAGTTGTTGCAGTCGACAAGTAAGGAGCACAACAAGTCAAGTTTTAGTTTTTGAAAACTCAATTTTTGGCCGCTTTTGCTGCCTTGTAGTTTATCTAGGACCTTAAGATTTAGCACGAACCGAGCTCTGGCAGCCACATTACACAAGAAAAAGCCAGAAGTGGTAATGTGTAGAAAAAACCGCAGAAAATCTTACGTTTAATACATTTGTTTTCGAAATGACGTAACTGCAAATCGTCACAATGGACCCATTTCTCTCGGAAACGTTTACATTTATCTTCTGGCAGTTAAAGTCGCGTGATGAGCCTTGCGGCTGCACCACCCTGTACGTAATTTAATTATCTAAGTTGTTGCAGTCGTCAAGTAAGGAGCACAGCAAGTCAAGTTTTAGTTTTTGAAAACTCAATTTTTGGCCGCTTTTGCTGCCTTGTAGTTGACCTAGGACCTTAAGATTTGGCACGAACCGAGCTCTGGCAGCCACATTACACTAGAAATAGCCAGAAGTGGTAATGTGTAGAAAAAACCGCAGAAAATCTTACGTTTAATACATTTGTTTTCGAAATGACGTTACTGCAAATCGTCACAAAGGACGCATTTCTATCGGAAACGTTTACATTTATCTTCTGGCAGTTAATGTCGCGTGATGATCCTTGCGGGTGCACCACCCTGTACGTAATTTAATTATCTAAGTTGTTGCAGTCGGCAAGTAAGGAGCACAGCAAGTCAAGTTTTAGTTTTTGAAAACTCAATTTGTGGCCGCTTTTGCTGCCTTGTAGTTGACCTAGGACCTTAAGATTTGGCACGAACCGAGCTCTGGCAGCCACATTACACTAGAAAAAGCCAGAAGTGGTAATGTGTAGAAAAAACCGCAGAAAATCTTACGTTTAATACATTTGTTTTCGAAATGACGTTACTGCAAATCGTCACAAAGGACGCATTTCTATCGCAAACGTTTACATTTATCTTCTGGCAGTTAATGTCGCGTGATGATCCTTGCGGGTGCACCACCCTGTACGTAATTTAATTATCTAAGTTGTTGCAGTCGGCAAGTAAGGAGCACAGCAAGTCAAGTTTTAGTTTTTGAAAACTCAATTTTTGGCCGCTTTTGCTGCCTTGTAGTTGACCTAGGACCTTAAGATTTAGCACAAACCGAGCTCTGGCAGCCACATTACACAAGAAAAAGCCAGAAGTGTAATGTGTAGTAAAAGCCGTAGAATATCTTACGTTTAATACATTTGTTTTCGAAATGACGTAACTGCAAATCGTCACAATGGACGTATTTCTATCGGAAACGTTTACATTTATCTTCTGGCAGTTAAAGTCGCGTAATGAGCCTTCCGGGTGCACCACCCTGTACGTAATTTAAGCATCTAAGTTGTTGCAGTCGACAAGTAAGGAGCACAGCAAGTCAAGTTTTAGTTTGTGAAAACTCAATTTTTGGCCGCTTTTGCTGCCTTGTAGTTGACCTAGGACCTTAAGATTTGGCACGAACCGAGCTCTGGCAGCCACATTACACTAGAAAAAGCCAGACGTGGTAATGTGTAGAAAAAACCGCAGAAAATCTTACGTTTAATACATTTGTTTTCGAAATGACATAACTGCAAATCGTCACAATGGACGAATTTCTATCGGAAACGTTTACATTTATCTTCTGGCAGTTAAAGTCGCGTGATGAGCCTTGCGGGTGCACCACTCTGTACGTAATTTAAGCATCTAAGATGTTGCAGTCGACAAGTAAGGAGCACAGCAAGTCAAGTTTTAGTTTTTGAAAACTCAATTTTTGGCCGCTTTTGCTGCCTTGTAGTTTACCTAGGACCTTAAGATTTGGCACGAACCGAGCTCTGGCAGCCGCATTACACAAGAAAAAGCATTAAGTGGTAATGTGTAGAAAAAACCGCAGAAAATCTTACGTTTAATACATTTGTTTTCGAAATGACGTAACTGCAAATCGTCACAATGGACGCATTTCTATCGGAAACGTTTACATTTATCTTCTGGGATTTAAAGTCGCGTAATGAGCCTTGCGGGTGCACCACCCTGTACGCAATTTAAGCATCTAAGTTGTTGCAGTCGACAAGTAAGGAGCACAGCAAGTCAAGTTTTAGTTTGTGAAAACTCAATTTTTGGCCGCTTTTGCTGCCTTGTAGTTGACCTAGGACCTTAAGATTTGGCACGAACCGAGCTTTGGCTGCCACATTACACAAGAAAAAGCCAGAAGTGGTAATGTGTAGAAAAAACCGCAGAAAATCTTACGTTTAATACATTTGTTTTCGAAATGACGTAACTGCAAATCGTCACAATGGACCCATTTCTCTCGGAAACGTTTACATTTATCTTCTGGCAGTTAAAGTCGCGTGATGAGCCTTGCGGCTGCACCACCCTGTACGTAATTTAATTATCTAAGTTGTTGCAGTCGACAAGTAAGGAGCACAGCAAGTCAAGTTTTAGTTTTTCAAAACTCAATTTTTGGCCGCTTTTGCTGCCTTGTAGTTGACCTAGGACCTTAAGATTTGGCACGAACCGAGCTCTGGCAGCCACATTACACTAGAAATAGCCAGAAGTGGTAATGTGTAGAAAAAACCGCAGAAAATCTTACGTTTAATACATTTGTTTTCGAAATGACGTTACTGCAAATCGTCACAAAGGACGCATTTCTATCGGAAACGTTTACATTTATCTTCTGGCAGTTAATGTCGCGTGATGATCCTTGCGGGTGCACCACCCTGTACGTAATTTAATTATCTAAGTTGTTGCAGTCGGCAAGTAAGGAGCACAGCAAGTCAAGTTTTAGTTTTTGAAAACTCAATTTTTGGCCGCTTTTGCTGCCTTGTAGTTGACCTAGGACCTTAAGATTTGGCACGAACCGAGCTCTGGCAGCCACATTACACTAGAAAAAGCCAGAAGTGGTAATGTGTAGAAAAAACCGCAGAAAATCTTACGTTTAATACATTTGTTTTCGAAATGACGTTACTGCAAATCGTCACAAAGGACGCATTTCTATCGCAAACGTTTACATTTATCTTCTGGCAGTTAATGTCGCGTGATGATCCTTGCGGGTGCACCACCCTGTACGTAATTTAATTATCTAAGTTGTTGCAGTCGGCAAGTAAGGAGCACAGCAAGTCAAGTTTTAGTTTTTGAAAACTCAATTTTTGGCCGCTTTTGCTGCCTTGTAGTTGACCTAGGACCTTAAGATTTAGCACAAACCGAGCTCTGGCAGCCACATTACACAAGAAAAAGCCAGAAGTGTAATGTGTAGTAAAAGCCGTAGAATATCTTACGTTTAATACATTTGTTTTCGAAATGACGTAACTGCAAATCGTCACAATGGACGTATTTCTATCGGAAACGTTTACATTTATCTTCTGGCAGTTAAAGTCGCGTAATGAGCCTTCCGGGTGCACCACCCTGTACGTAATTTAAGCATCTAAGTTGTTGCAGTCGACAAGTAAGGAGCACAGCAAGTCAAGTTTTAGTTTGTGAAAACTCAATTTTTGGCCGCGTTTGCTGCCTTGTAGTTGACCTAGGACCTTAAGATTTGGCACGAACCGAGCTCTGGCAGCCACATTACACTAGAAAAAGCCAGACGTGGTAATGTGTAGAAAAAACCGCAGAAAATCTTACGTTTAATACATTTGTTTTCGAAATGACATAACTGCAAATCGTCACAATGGACGAATTTCTATCGGAAACGTTTACATTTATCTTCTGGCAGTTAAAGTCGCGTGATGAGCCTTGCGGGTGCACCACTCTGTACGTAATTTAAGCATCTAAGATGTTGCAGTCGACAAGTAAGGAGCACAGCAAGTCAAGTTTTAGTTTTTGAAAACTCAATTTTTGGCCGCTTTTGCTGCCTTGTAGTTTACCTAGGACCTTAAGATTTGGCACGAACCGAGCTCTGGCAGCCGCATTACACAAGAAAAAGCATTAAGTGGTAATGTGTAGAAAAAACCGCAGAAAATCTTACGTTTAATACATTTGTTTTCGAAATGACGTAACTGCAAATCGTCACAATGGACGCATTTCTATCGGAAACGTTTACATTTATCTTCTGGGATTTAAAGTCGCGTAATGAGCCTTGCGGGTGCACCACCCTGTACGCAATTTAAGCATCTAAGTTGTTGCAGTCGACAAGTAAGGAGCACAGCAAGTCAAGTTTTAGTTTGTGAAAACTCAATTTTTGGCCGCTTTTGCTGCCTTGTAGTTGACCTAGGACCTTAAGATTTGGCACGAACCGAGCTTTGGCTGCCACATTACACAAGAAAAAGCCAGAAGTGGTAATGTGTAGAAAAAACCGCAGAAAATCTTACGTTTAATACATTTGTTTTCGAAATGACGTAACTGCAAATCGTCACAATGGACCCATTTCTCTCGGAAACGTTTACATTTATCTTCTGGCAGTTAAAGTCGCGTGATGAGCCTTGCGGCTGCACCACCCTGTACGTAATTTAATTATCTAAGTTGTTGCAGTCGACAAGTAAGGAGCACAGCAAGTCAAGTTTTAGTTTTTCAAAACTCAATTTTTGGCCGCTTTTGCTGCCTTGTAGTTGACCTAGGACCTTAAGATTTGGCACGAACCGAGCTCTGGCAGCCACATTACACTAGAAAAAGCCAGAAGTGGTAATGTGTAGAAAAAACCGCAGAAAATCTTACGTTTAATACATTTGATTTCGAAATGACGTAACTGCAAATCGTCACAATGGACGCATTTCTATCGGAAACGTTTACATTTATCTTCTGGCAGTTAAAGTCGCGTGATTAGCCTTGCAGGTGCACCACCCTGTACGTAATTTAAGCATCTAAGTTGGTGCAGTCAGAAGTTAGGAGCACTGCAAGTCAAGTTTTAGTTTTTGAAAACTCAATTTTTGGCGCTTTTGCTGCCTTGTAGTTGACCTAGGACCTTAAGATTTGGCACGAACCGAGCTCTGGCAGCCACATTACACTAGAACAAGGCAGTAGTGGTAATGTGTATAAAAAACCGCAGAAAATCTTACGTTTAATACATTTGATTTCGAAATGACGTAACTGCAAATCGTCACAATGGACGCATTTCTATCGGAAACGTTTACATTTATCTTCTGGCAGTTAAAGTCGCGTGATTAGCCTTGCGGGTACACCACCCTGTACGTAATTTAAGCATCTAAGTTGTTGCAGTCGACAAGCAAGGAGCACAGCAAGTCAAGTTTTAGTTTTTTAAAAATCAATTTTTGGCCGTATTTGCTGCCTTGTAGTTGACCTAGGACCTTAAGATTTGGCACGAACCGAGCTCTGGCAGCCACATTACACAAGAAAAAGCCAGAAGTGGTAATGTATAGTAAAAACCGCAGAAAATCTTAAGTTTAATACATTTGTTTTCGAAATGACGTAACTGCAAATCGTCACAATGGACGCATTTCTATCGGAAACGTTTACATTTATCTTCTGGCAGTTAAAGTCGCGTGATGAGGCTTGCGGGTGCACCACTCTGTACGTAATTTAAGCATCTAAGTTGTTGCAGTCGACAAGTAAGGAGCACAGCAAGTCAAGTTTTAGTTTTTGAAAACTCAATTTTTGGCCGTTTTTGCTTCCTTGTAGTTGACCTAGGACCTTAAGATTTGGCACGAACCGAGCTCTGGCAGCCACATTACAGAAGAAAAAGCCAGAAGTGGTAATGTGTAGAAAAAACCGAAAAATATCTTACGTTTAATACATTTGTTTTCGAAATGACGTAACTGCAAATCTTCACAATGGACGCATTTCTATCGGAAACGTTTACATTTATCTTCTGGCAGTTAAAGTCGCGAGATGAGCCTTGCGGGCGCACGAATCTGTACGTAATTTAAGCATCTAAGTTGTTGCAGTCGACAAGTAAGGAGCACAACAAGTCAAGTTTTAGTTTTTGAAAACTCAATTTTTGGCCGCTTTTGCTGCCTTGTAGTTGACCTAGGACCTTAAGATTTAGCACAAACCGAGCTCTGGCAGCCACATTACACAAGAAAAAGCCAGAAGTGTAATGTGTAGTAAAAGCCGTAGAATATCTTACGTTTAATACATTTGTTTTCGAAATGACGTAACTGCAAATCGTCACAATGGACGTATTTCTATCGGAAACGTTTACATTTATCTTCTGGCAGTTAAAGTCGCGTAATGAGCCTTCCGGGTGCACCACCCTGTACGTAATTTAAGCATCTAAGTTGTTGCAGTCGACAAGTAAGGAGCACAGCAAGTCAAGTTTTAGTTTGTGAAAACTCAATTTTTGGCCGCTTTTGCTGCCTTGTAGTTGACCTAGGACCTTAAGATTTGGCACGAACCGAGCTCTGGCAGCCACATTACACTAGAAAAAGCCAGACGTGGTAATGTGTAGAAAAAACCGCAGAAAATCTTACGTTTAATACATTTGTTTTCGAAATGACATAACTGCAAATCGTCACAATGGACGAATTTCTATCGGAAACGTTTACATTTATCTTCTGGCAGTTAAAGTCGCGTGATGAGCCTTGCGGGTGCACCACTCTGTACGTAATTTAAGCATCTAAGATGTTGCAGTCGACAAGTAAGGAGCACAGCAAGTCAAGTTTTAGTTTTTGAAAACTCAATTTTTGGCCGCTTTTGCTGCCTTGTAGTTTACCTAGGACCTTAAGATTTGGCACGAACCGAGCTCTGGCAGCCGCATTACACAAGAAAAAGCATTAAGTGGTAATGTGTAGAAAAAACCGCAGAAAATCTTACGTTTAATACATTTGTTTTCGAAATGACGTAACTGCAAATCGTCACAATGGACGCATTTCTATCGGAAACGTTTACATTTATCTTCTGGGATTTAAAGTCGCGTAATGAGCCTTGCGGGTGCACCACCCTGTACGCAATTTAAGCATCTAAGTTGTTGCAGTCGACAAGTAAGGAGCACAGCAAGTCAAGTTTTAGTTTGTGAAAACTCAATTTTTGGCCGCTTTTGCTGCCTTGTAGTTGACCTAGGACCTTAAGATTTGGCACGAACCGAGCTTTGGCTGCCACATTACACAAGAAAAAGCCAGAAGTGGTAATGTGTAGAAAAAACCGCAGAAAATCTTACGTTTAATACATTTGTTTTCGAAATGACGTAACTGCAAATCGTCACAATGGACCCATTTCTCTCGGAAACGTTTACATTTATCTTCTGGCAGTTAAAGTCGCGTGATGAGCCTTGCGGCTGCACCACCCTGTACGTAATTTAATTATCTAAGTTGTTGCAGTCGACAAGTAAGGAGCACAGCAAGTCAAGTTTTAGTTTTTCAAAACTCAATTTTTGGCCGCTTTTGCTGCCTTGTAGTTGACCTAGGACCTTAAGATTTGGCACGAACCGAGCTCTGGCAGCCACATTACACTAGAAATAGCCAGAAGTGGTAATGTGTAGAAAAAACCGCAGAAAATCTTACGTTTAATACATTTGTTTTCGAAATGACGTTACTGCAAATCGTCACAAAGGACGCATTTCTATCGGAAACGTTTACATTTATCTTCTGGCAGTTAATGTCGCGTGATGATCCTTGCGGGTGCACCACCCTGTACGTAATTTAATTATCTAAGTTGTTGCAGTCGGCAAGTAAGGAGCACAGCAAGTCAAGTTTTAGTTTTTGAAAACTCAATTTTTGGCCGCTTTTGCTGCCTTGTAGTTGACCTAGGACCTTAAGATTTGGCACGAACCGAGCTCTGGCAGCCACATTACACTAGAAAAAGCCAGAAGTGGTAATGTGTAGAAAAAACCGCAGAAAATCTTACGTTTAATACATTTGTTTTCGAAATGACGTTACTGCAAATCGTCACAAAGGACGCATTTCTATCGCAAACGTTTACATTTATCTTCTGGCAGTTAATGTCGCGTGATGATCCTTGCGGGTGCACCACCCTGTACGTAATTTAATTATCTAAGTTGTTGCAGTCGGCAAGTAAGGAGCACAGCAAGTCAAGTTTTAGTTTTTGAAAACTCAATTTTTGGCCGCTTTTGCTGCCTTGTAGTTGACCTAGGACCTTAAGATTTAGCACAAACCGAGCTCTGGCAGCCACATTACACAAGAAAAAGCCAGAAGTGTAATGTGTAGTAAAAGCCGTAGAATATCTTACGTTTAATACATTTGTTTTCGAAATGACGTAACTGCAAATCGTCACAATGGACGTATTTCTATCGGAAACGTTTACATTTATCTTCTGGCAGTTAAAGTCGCGTAATGAGCCTTCCGGGTGCACCACCCTGTACGTAATTTAAGCATCTAAGTTGTTGCAGTCGACAAGTAAGGAGCACAGCAAGTCAAGTTTTAGTTTGTGAAAACTCAATTTTTGGCCGCTTTTGCTGCCTTGTAGTTGACCTAGGACCTTAAGATTTGGCACGAACCGAGCTCTGGCAGCCACATTACACTAGAAAAAGCCAGACGTGGTAATGTGTAGAAAAAACCGCAGAAAATCTTACGTTTAATACATTTGTTTTCGAAATGACATAACTGCAAATCGTCACAATGGACGAATTTCTATCGGAAACGTTTACATTTATCTTCTGGCAGTTAAAGTCGCGTGATGAGCCTTGCGGGTGCACCACTCTGTACGTAATTTAAGCATCTAAGATGTTGCAGTCGACAAGTAAGGAGCACAGCAAGTCAAGTTTTAGTTTTTGAAAACTCAATTTTTGGCCGCTTTTGCTGCCTTGTAGTTTACCTAGGACCTTAAGATTTGGCACGAACCGAGCTCTGGCAGCCGCATTACACAAGAAAAAGCATTAAGTGGTAATGTGTAGAAAAAACCGCAGAAAATCTTACGTTTAATACATTTGTTTTCGAAATGACGTAACTGCAAATCGTCACAATGGACGCATTTCTATCGGAAACGTTTACATTTATCTTCTGGGATTTAAAGTCGCGTAATGAGCCTTGCGGGTGCACCACCCTGTACGCAATTTAAGCATCTAAGTTGTTGCAGTCGACAAGTAAGGAGCACAGCAAGTCAAGTTTTAGTTTGTGAAAACTCAATTTTTGGCCGCTTTTGCTGCCTTGTAGTTGACCTAGGACCTTAAGATTTGGCACGAACCGAGCTTTGGCTGCCACATTACACAAGAAAAAGCCAGAAGTGGTAATGTGTAGAAAAAACCGCAGAAAATCTTACGTTTAATACATTTGTTTTCGAAATGACGTAACTGCAAATCGTCACAATGGACCCATTTCTCTCGGAAACGTTTACATTTATCTTCTGGCAGTTAAAGTCGCGTGATGAGCCTTGCGGCTGCACCACCCTGTACGTAATTTAATTATCTAAGTTGTTGCAGTCGACAAGTAAGGAGCACAGCAAGTCAAGTTTTAGTTTTTCAAAACTCAATTTTTGGCCGCTTTTGCTGCCTTGTAGTTGACCTAGGACCTTAAGATTTGGCACGAACCGAGCTCTGGCAGCCACATTACACTAGAAAAAGCCAGAAGTGGTAATGTGTAGAAAAAACCGCAGAAAATCTTACGTTTAATACATTTGATTTCGAAATGACGTAACTGCAAATCGTCACAATGGACGCATTTCTATCGGAAACGTTTACATTTATCTTCTGGCAGTTAAAGTCGCGTGATTAGCCTTGCAGGTGCACCACCCTGTACGTAATTTAAGCATCTAAGTTGGTGCAGTCAGAAGTTAGGAGCACTGCAAGTCAAGTTTTAGTTTTTGAAAACTCAATTTTTGGCGCTTTTGCTGCCTTGTAGTTGACCTAGGACCTTAAGATTTGGCACGAACCGAGCTCTGGCAGCCACATTACACTAGAACAAGGCAGTAGTGGTAATGTGTATAAAAAACCGCAGAAAATCTTACGTTTAATACATTTGATTTCGAAATGACGTAACTGCAAATCGTCACAATGGACGCATTTCTATCGGAAACGTTTACATTTATCTTCTGGCAGTTAAAGTCGCGTGATTAGCCTTGCGGGTACACCACCCTGTACGTAATTTAAGCATCTAAGTTGTTGCAGTCGACAAGCAAGGAGCACAGCAAGTCAAGTTTTAGTTTTTTAAAAATCAATTTTTGGCCGTATTTGCTGCCTTGTAGTTGACCTAGGACCTTAAGATTTGGCACGAACCGAGCTCTGGCAGCCACATTACACAAGAAAAAGCCAGAAGTGGTAATGTGTAGTAAAAACCGCAGAAAATCTTAAGTTTAATACATTTGTTTTCGAAATGACGTAACTGCAAATCGTCACAATGGACGCATTTCTATCGGAAACGTTTACATTTATCTTCTGGCAGTTAAAGTCGCGTGATGAGGCTTGCGGGTGCACCACTCTGTACGTAATTTAAGCATCTAAGTTGTTGCAGTCGACAAGTAAGGAGCACAGCAAGTCAAGTTTTAGTTTTTGAAAACTCAATTTTTGGCCGTTTTTGCTTCCTTGTAGTTGACCTAGGACCTTAAGATTTGGCACGAACCGAGCTCTGGCAGCCACATTACAGAAGAAAAAGCCAGAAGTGGTAATGTGTAGAAAAAACCGAAAAATATCTTACGTTTAATACATTTGTTTTCGAAATGACGTAACTGCAAATCTTCACAATGGACGCATTTCTATCGGAAACGTTTACATTTATCTTCTGGCAGTTAAAGTCGCGAGATGAGCCTTGCGGGCGCACGAATCTGTACGTAATTTAAGCATCTAAGTTGTTGCAGTCGACAAGTAAGGAGCACAACAAGTCAAGTTTTAGTTTTTGAAAACTCAATTTTTGGCCGCTTTTGCTGCCTTGTAGTTTATCTAGGACCTTAAGATTTAGCACGAACCGAGCTCTGGCAGCCACATTACACAAGAAAAAGCCAGAAGTGGTAATGTGTAGAAAAAACCGCAGAAAATCTTACGTTTAATACATTTGTTTTCGAAATGACGTAACTGCAAATCCTCACAATGGACCCATTTCTCTCGGAAACGTTTACATTTATCTTCTGGCAGTTAAAGTCGCGTGATGAGCCTTGCGGCTGCACCACCCTGTACGTAATTTAATTATCTAAGTTGTTGCAGTCGTCAAGTAAGGAGCACAGCAAGTCAAGTTTTAGTTTTTGAAAACTCAATTTTTGGCCGCTTTTGCTGCCTTGTAGTTGACCTAGGACCTTAAGATTTGGCACGAACCGAGCTCTGGCAGCCACATTACACTAGAAATAGCCAGAAGTGGTAATGTGTAGAAAAAACCGCAGAAAATCTTACGTTTAATACATTTGTTTTCGAAATGACGTTACTGCAAATCGTCACAAAGGACGCATTTCTATCGGAAACGTTTACATTTATCTTCTGGCAGTTAATGTCGCGTGATGATCCTTGCGGGTGCACCACCCTGTACGTAATTTAATTATCTAAGTTGTTGCAGTCGGCAAGTAAGGAGCACAGCAAGTCAAGTTTTAGTTTTTGAAAACTCAATTTTTGGCCGCTTTTGCTGCCTTGTAGTTGACCTAGGACCTTAAGATTTGGCACGAACCGAGCTCTGGCAGCCACATTACACTAGAAAAAGCCAGAAGTGGTAATGTGTAGAAAAAACCGCAGAAAATCTTACGTTTAATACATTTGTTTTCGAAATGACGTTACTGCAAATCGTCACAAAGGACGCATTTCTATCGCAAACGTTGACATTTATCTTCTGGCAGTTAATGTCGCGTGATGATCCTTGCGAGTGCACCACCCTGTACGTAATTTAATTATCTAAGTTGTTGCAGTCGGCAAGTAAGGAGCACAGCAAGTCAAGTTTTAGTTTTTGAAAACTCAATTTTTGGCCGCTTTTGCTGCCTTGTAGTTGACCTAGGACCTTAAGATTTAGCACAAACCGAGCTCTGGCAGCCACATTACACAAGAAAAAGCCAGAAGTGTAATGTGTAGTAAAAGCCGTAGAATATCTTACGTTTAATACATTTGTTTTCGAAATGACGTAACTGCAAATCGTCACAATGGACGTATTTCTATCGGAAACGTTTACATTTATCTTCTGGCAGTTAAAGTCGCGTAATGAGCCTTCCGGGTGCACCACCCTGTACGTAATTTAAGCATCTAAGTTGTTGCAGTCGACAAGTAAGGAGCACAGCAAGTCAAGTTTTAGTTTGTGAAAACTCAATTTTTGGCCGCTTTTGCTGCCTTGTAGTTGACCTAGGACCTTAAGATTTGGCACGAACCGAGCTCTGGCAGCCACATTACACTAGAAAAAGCCAGACGTGGTAATGTGTAGAAAAAACCGCAGAAAATCTTACGTTTAATACATTTGTTTTCGAAATGACATAACTGCAAATCGTCACAATGGACGAATTTCTATCGGAAACGTTTACATTTATCTTCTGGCAGTTAAATTCGCGTGATGAGCCTTGCGGCTGCACCACCCTGTACGTAATTTAATTATCTAAGTTGTTGCTGTCGACAAGTAAGGAGCACAGCAAGTCAAGTTTTAGTTTTTGAAAACTCAATTTTTGGCCGCTTTTGCTGCCTTGTAGTTGACCTAGGACCTTAAGATTTGGCACGAACCGAGCTCTGGCAGCCACATTACACTAGAAAAAGCCAGAAGTGGTAATGTGTAGAAAAAACCGCAGAAAATCTTACGTTTAATACATTTGATTTCGAAATGACGTAACTGCAAATCGTCACAATGGACGCATTTCTATCGGAAACGTTTACATTTATCTTCTGGCAGTTAAAGTCGCGTGATGAGGCTTGCGGGTGCACCACTCTGTACGTAATTTAAGCATCTAAGTTGTTGCAGTCGACAAGTAAGGAGCACAGCAAGTCAAGTTTTAGTTTTTGAAAACTCAATTTTTGGCCGTTTTTGCTTCCTTGTAGTTGACCTAGGACCTTAAGATTTGGCACGAACCGAGCTCTGGCAGCCACATTACAGAAGAAAAAGCCAGAAGTGGTAATGTGTAGAAAAAACCGAAGAATATCTTACGTTTAATACATTTGTTTTCGAAATGACGTAACTGCAAATCTTCACAATGGACGCATTTCTACCGGAAACGTTTACATTTATCTTCTGGCAGTTAAAGTCGCGAGATAAGCCTTGCGGGCGCACGAATCTGTACGTAATTTAAGCATCTAAGTTGTTGCAGTCGACAAGTAAGGAGCACAACAAGTCAAGTTTTAGTTTTTGAAAACTCAATTTTTGGCCGCTTTTGCTGCCTTGTAGTTTATCTAGGACCTTAAGATTTAGCACGAACCGAGCTCTGGCAGCCACATTACACAAGAAAAAGCCAGAAGTGGTAATGTGTAGAAAAAACCGCAGAAAATCTTACGTTTAATACATTTGTTTTCGAAATGACGTAACTGCAAATCGTCACAATGGACCCATTTCTCTCGGAAACGTTTACATTTATCTTCTGGCAGTTAAAGTCGCGTGATGAGCCTTGCGGCTGCACCACCCTGTACGTAATTTAATTATCTAAGTTGTTGCAGTCGTCAAGTAAGGAGCACAGCAAGTCAAGTTTTAGTTTTTGAAAACTCAATTTTTGGCCGCTTTTGCTGCCTTGTAGTTGACCTAGGACCTTAAGATTTGGCACGAACCGAGCTCTGGCAGCCACATTACACTAGAAATAGCCAGAAGTGGTAATGTGTAGAAAAAACCGCAGAAAATCTTACGTTTAATACATTTGTTTTCGAAATGACGTTACTGCAAATCGTCACAAAGGACGCATTTCTATCGGAAACGTTTACATTTATCTTCTGGCAGTTAATGTCGCGTGATGATCCTTGCGGGTGCACCACCCTGTACGTAATTTAATTATCTAAGTTGTTGCAGTCGGCAAGTAAGGAGCACAGCAAGTCAAGTTTTAGTTTTTGAAAACTCAATTTTTGGCCGCTTTTGCTGCCTTGTAGTTGACCTAGGACCTTAAGATTTGGCACGAACCGAGCTCTGGCAGCCACATTACACTAGAAAAAGCCAGAAGTGGTAATGTGTAGAAAAAACCGCAGAAAATCTTACGTTTAATACATTTGTTTTCGAAATGACGTTACTGCAAATCGTCACAAAGGACGCATTTCTATCGCAAACGTTTACATTTATCTTCTGGCAGTTAATGTCGCGTGATGATCCTTGCGGGTGCACCACCCTGTACGTAATTTAATTATCTAAGTTGTTGCAGTCGGCAAGTAAGGAGCACAGCAAGTCAAGTTTTAGTTTTTGAAAACTCAATTTTTGGCCGCTTTTGCTGCCTTGTAGTTGACCTAGGACCTTAAGATTTAGCACAAACCGAGCTCTGGCAGCCACATTACACAAGAAAAAGCCAGAAGTGTAATGTGTAGTAAAAGCCGTAGAATATCTTACGTTTAATACATTTGTTTTCGAAATGACGTAACTGCAAATCGTCACAATGGACGTATTTCTATCGGAAACGTTTACATTTATCTTCTGGCAGTTAAAGTCGCGTAATGAGCCTTCCGGGTGCACCACCCTGTACGTAATTTAAGCATCTAAGTTGTTGCAGTCGACAAGTAAGGAGCACAGCAAGTCAAGTTTTAGTTTGTGAAAACTCAATTTTTGGCCGCTTTTGCTGCCTTGTAGTTGACCTAGGACCTTAAGATTTGGCACGAACCGAGCTCTGGCAGCCACATTACACTAGAAAAAGCCAGACGTGGTAATGTGTAGAAAAAACCGCAGAAAATCTTACGTTTAATACATTTGTTTTCGAAATGACATAACTGCAAATCGTCACAATGGACGAATTTCTATCGGAAACGTTTACATTTATCTTCTGGCAGTTAAAGTCGCGTGATGAGCCTTGCGGGTGCACCACTCTGTACGTAATTTAAGCATCTAAGATGTTGCAGTCGACAAGTAAGGAGCACAGCAAGTCAAGTTTTAGTTTTTGAAAACTCAATTTTTGGCCGCTTTTGCTGCCTTGTAGTTTACCTAGGACCTTAAGATTTGGCACGAACCGAGCTCTGGCAGCCGCATTACACAAGAAAAAGCATTAAGTGGTAATGTGTAGAAAAAACCGCAGAAAATCTTACGTTTAATACATTTGTTTTCGAAATGACGTAACTGCAAATCGTCACAATGGACGCATTTCTATCGGAAACGTTTACATTTATCTTCTGGGATTTAAAGTCGCGTAATGAGCCTTGCGGGTGCACCACCCTGTACGCAATTTAAGCATCTAAGTTGTTGCAGTCGACAAGTAAGGAGCACAGCAAGTCAAGTTTTAGTTTGTGAAAACTCAATTTTTGGCCGCTTTTGCTGCCTTGTAGTTGACCTAGGACCTTAAGATTTGGCACGAACCGAGCTTTGGCTGCCACATTACACAAGAAAAAGCCAGAAGTGGTAATGTGTAGAAAAAACCGCAGAAAATCTTACGTTTAATACATTTGTTTTCGAAATGACGTAACTGCAAATCGTCACAATGGACCCATTTCTCTCGGAAACGTTTACATTTATCTTCTGGCAGTTAAAGTCGCGTGATGAGCCTTGCGGCTGCACCACCCTGTACGTAATTTAATTATCTAAGTTGTTGCAGTCGACAAGTAAGGAGCACAGCAAGTCAAGTTTTAGTTTTTCAAAACTCAATTTTTGGCCGCTTTTGCTGCCTTGTAGTTGACCTAGGACCTTAAGATTTGGCACGAACCGAGCTCTGGCAGCCACATTACACTAGAAATAGCCAGAAGTGGTAATGTGTAGAAAAAACCGCAGAAAATCTTACGTTTAATACATTTGTTTTCGAAATGACGTTACTGCAAATCGTCACAAAGGACGCATTTCTATCGGAAACGTTTACATTTATCTTCTGGCAGTTAATGTCGCGTGATGATCCTTGCGGGTGCACCACCCTGTACGTAATTTAATTATCTAAGTTGTTGCAGTCGGCAAGTAAGGAGCACAGCAAGTCAAGTTTTAGTTTTTGAAAACTCAATTTTTGGCCGCTTTTGCTGCCTTGTAGTTGACCTAGGACCTTAAGATTTGGCACGAACCGAGCTCTGGCAGCCACATTACACTAGAAAAAGCCAGAAGTGGTAATGTGTAGAAAAAACCGCAGAAAATCTTACGTTTAATACATTTGTTTTCGAAATGACGTTACTGCAAATCGTCACAAAGGACGCATTTCTATCGCAAACGTTTACATTTATCTTCTGGCAGTTAATGTCGCGTGATGATCCTTGCGGGTGCACCACCCTGTACGTAATTTAATTATCTAAGTTGTTGCAGTCGGCAAGTAAGGAGCACAGCAAGTCAAGTTTTAGTTTTTGAAAACTCAATTTTTGGCCGCTTTTGCTGCCTTGTAGTTGACCTAGGACCTTAAGATTTAGCACAAACCGAGCTCTGGCAGCCACATTACACAAGAAAAAGCCAGAAGTGTAATGTGTAGTAAAAGCCGTAGAATATCTTACGTTTAATACATTTGTTTTCGAAATGACGTAACTGCAAATCGTCACAATGGACGTATTTCTATCGGAAACGTTTACATTTATCTTCTGGCAGTTAAAGTCGCGTAATGAGCCTTCCGGGTGCACCACCCTGTACGTAATTTAAGCATCTAAGTTGTTGCAGTCGACAAGTAAGGAGCACAGCAAGTCAAGTTTTAGTTTGTGAAAACTCAATTTTTGGCCGCTTTTGCTGCCTTGTAGTTGACCTAGGACCTTAAGATTTGGCACGAACCGAGCTCTGGCAGCCACATTACACTAGAAAAAGCCAGACGTGGTAATGTGTAGAAAAAACCGCAGAAAATCTTACGTTTAATACATTTGTTTTCGAAATGACATAACTGCAAATCGTCACAATGGACGAATTTCTATCGGAAACGTTTACATTTATCTTCTGGCAGTTAAAGTCGCGTGATGAGCCTTGCGGGTGCACCACTCTGTACGTAATTTAAGCATCTAAGATGTTGCAGTCGACAAGTAAGGAGCACAGCAAGTCAAGTTTTAGTTTTTGAAAACTCAATTTTTGGCCGCTTTTGCTGCCTTGTAGTTTACCTAGGACCTTAAGATTTGGCACGAACCGAGCTCTGGCAGCCGCATTACACAAGAAAAAGCATTAAGTGGTAATGTGTAGAAAAAACCGCAGAAAATCTTACGTTTAATACATTTGTTTTCGAAATGACGTAACTGCAAATCGTCACAATGGACGCATTTCTATCGGAAACGTTTACATTTATCTTCTGGGATTTAAAGTCGCGTAATGAGCCTTGCGGGTGCACCACCCTGTACGCAATTTAAGCATCTAAGTTGTTGCAGTCGACAAGTAAGGAGCACAGCAAGTCAAGTTTTAGTTTGTGAAAACTCAATTTTTGGCCGCTTTTGCTGCCTTGTAGTTGACCTAGGACCTTAAGATTTGGCACGAACCGAGCTTTGGCTGCCACATTACACAAGAAAAAGCCAGAAGTGGTAATGTGTAGAAAAAACCGCAGAAAATCTTACGTTTAATACATTTGTTTTCGAAATGACGTAACTGCAAATCGTCACAATGGACCCATTTCTCTCGGAAACGTTTACATTTATCTTCTGGCAGTTAAAGTCGCGTGATGAGCCTTGCGGCTGCACCACCCTGTACGTAATTTAATTATCTAAGTTGTTGCAGTCGACAAGTAAGGAGCACAGCAAGTCAAGTTTTAGTTTTTCAAAACTCAATTTTTGGCCGCTTTTGCTGCCTTGTAGTTGACCTAGGACCTTAAGATTTGGCACGAACCGAGCTCTGGCAGCCACATTACACTAGAAAAAGCCAGAAGTGGTAATGTGTAGAAAAAACCGCAGAAAATCTTACGTTTAATACATTTGATTTCGAAATGACGTAACTGCAAATCGTCACAATGGACGCATTTCTATCGGAAACGTTTACATTTATCTTCTGGCAGTTAAAGTCGCGTGATTAGCCTTGCAGGTGCACCACCCTGTACGTAATTTAAGCATCTAAGTTGGTGCAGTCAGAAGTTAGGAGCACTGCAAGTCAAGTTTTAGTTTTTGAAAACTCAATTTTTGGCGCTTTTGCTGCCTTGTAGTTGACCTAGGACCTTAAGATTTGGCACGAACCGAGCTCTGGCAGCCACATTACACTAGAACAAGGCAGTAGTGGTAATGTGTATAAAAAACCGCAGAAAATCTTACGTTTAATACATTTGATTTCGAAATGACGTAACTGCAAATCGTCACAATGGACGCATTTCTATCGGAAACGTTTACATTTATCTTCTGGCAGTTAAAGTCGCGTGATTAGCCTTGCGGGTGCACCACCCTGTACATAATTTTTAGCATCTAAGTTGTTGCAGTCGACAAGTAAGCAGCACAGCAAGTCAAGTTTTAGTTTTTGAAAACTCAATTTTTGGCCGCTTTTGCTGCCTTGTAGTTGACCTAGGACCTTAAGATTTGGCACGAACCGAGCTCTGGCTGCCACATTACACAAGAAAAAGCCAGAAGTGGTAATGTGTAGAAAAAACCGCAGAAAATCTTACGTTTAATACATTTGTTTTCGAAATGACGTTACTGCAAATCGTCACAAAGGACGCATTTCTATCGGAAACGTTTACATTTATCTTCTGGCAGTTAAAGTCGCGTGATGATCCTTGCGGGTGCACCACCCTGTACGTAATTTAATTATCTAAGTTGTTGCAGTCGGCAAGTAAGGAGCACAGCAAGTCAAGTTTTAGTTTTTGAAAACTCAATTTTTGGCCGCTTTTGCTGCCTTGTAGTTGACCTAGGACCTTAAGATTTAGCACAAACCGAGCTCTGGCAGCCACATTACACAAGAAAAAGCCAGAAGTGTAATGTGTAGTAAAAGCCGTAGAATATCTTACGTTTAATACATTTGTTTTCGAAATGACGTAACTGCAAATCGTCACAATGGACGTATTTCTATCGGAAACGTTTACATTTATCTTCTGGCAGTTAAAGTCGCGTAATGAGCCTTCCGGGTGCACCACCCTGTACGTAATTTAAGCATCTAAGTTGTTGCAGTCGACAAGTAAGGAGCACAGCAAGTCAAGTTTTAGTTTGTGAAAACTCAATTTTTGGCCGCTTTTGCTGTCTTGTAGTTGACCTAGGACCTTAAGATTTGGCACGAACCGAGCTCTGGCAGCCACATTACACTAGAAAAAGCCAGACGTGGTAATGTGTAGAAAAAACCGCAGAAAATCTTACGTTTAATACATTTGTTTTCGAAATGACATAACTGCAAATCGTCACAATGGACGCATTTCTATCGGAAACGTTTACATTTATCTTCTGGCAGTTAAAGTCGCGTGATGAGCCTTGCGGGTGCACCACTCTGTACGTAATTTAAGCATCTAAGATGTTGCAGTCGTCAAGTAAGGAGCACAGCAAGTCAAGTTTTAGTTTTTGAAAACTCAATTTTTGGCCGTTTTTGCTGCCTTGTAGTTTACCTAGGACCTTAAGATTTGGCACGAACCGAGCTCTGGCAGCCACATTACACAAGAAAAAGCCAGAAGCGGTAATGTGTAGTAAAAGCCGTAGAAAATCTTACGTCTAACACATTTGTTTTCGAAATGACGTAACTGCAAATCGTCACAATGGACGCATTTCTATCGCAAACGTTTACATTTATCTTCTGGGATTTAAAGTCGCGTAATGAGCCTTGCGGGTGCACCACCCTGTACGCAATTTAAGCATCTAAGTTGTTGCAGTCGACAAGTAAGGAGCACAGCAAGTCAAGTTTTAGTTTGTGAAAACTCAATTTTTGGCCGCTTTTCCTGCCTTGTAGTTGACCTAGGACCTTAAGATTTGGCACGAACCGAGCTCTGGCTGCCACATTACACTAGAAAAAGTCAGAAGTGGTAATGTGTAGAAAAAACCGCAGAAAATCTTACGTTTAATACATTTGTTTTCGAAATGGCGAAACTGCAAATCGTCACAATGTACGCATTTCTATCGGAAACGTTTACATTTATCTTCTGGCAGTTAAAGTCGCGTGATGAGCCTTGCGGGTGCACCACTCTGTACGTAATTTAAGCATCTAAGATGTTGCAGTCGACAAGTAAGGAGCACAGCAAGCCAAGTTTTAGTTTTTGAAAACTCAATTTTTGGCCGCTTTTGCTGCCTTGTAGTTGACCGAGGACCTTAAGATTTGGCACGAACCCAGCTCTGGCAGCCACATTACACAAGAAAAAGCCAGAAGTGGTAATGTGTAGAAAAAACCGCAGAATATCTTACGTTTAATACATTTGTTTTCGAAATGACGTAAATGCAAATCGTCACAATGGACGCATTTCTATCGGAAACGTTTACATTTATCTTCTGGCAGTTAAAGTCGCGTGATGAGCCTTGCGGGCGCACCACTCTGTACGTAATTTAAGCATCTAAGTTGTTGCAGTCGACAAGTAAGGAGCACAGCAAATCAAGTTTTAGTTTTTGAAAACTCAATTTTTGGCCGCTTTTGCTGCCTTGTAGTTGACCTAGGACCTTAAGATTTAGCACGAACCGAGCTCTGGCAGCCACATTACACAAGAAAAAGCCAGAAGTGGTAACGTGTAGAAAAAACCGCACAAAATCTTACGTTTAATACATTTGTTTTCGAAATGACGTAACTGCATATCGTCATAACGGACGCATTTCTATCGGAAACGTTTACATTTATCTTCTGGCAGTTCAAGTCACGTGATGAGCTTTGCGGGTGCACCACCCTGTACGTTATTTAAGCATCTAAGTTGTTGCAGTCGACAAGTAAGGAGCACAGCAAGTCAAGTTTTAGTTTGTGAAAACTCAAATTTTGGCCGCTTTTGCTGCCTTGTAGTTTATCTAGGACCTTAAGATTTGGCACAAACCGAGCTCTGGCAGCCACATTACACGAGAAAAAGCGAGAAGATGTAATGTGTAGAAAAAACCGCAGTAAATCTTACGTTTAATACATTTGTTTTGGAAATGACGTAACTGCAAATCGTCACAATGGACGCATTACTCTCGGGAACGTTTACATTTATCTTCAGGCAATTATTGTCGCGTGATGAGCTTTGCGGTCGCACCAGTCTGTACGTAATACAGGGTGTTTCAAAAATGACCGGTATATTTGAAACGGCAATAAAAACTAAACGAGCAGCGATAGAAATACACCGTTTGTTGCAATATGCTTGGGACAACAGTACATTTTTAGGCGGACAAACTTTCGAAATTACAGTTGTTACAATTTTCGTCAACAGATCGCGCTGCAAGTGATGTGAAAGATATAGAAGACAACGCAGTCTGTGGGTGCGCCATTCTGTACGTCGTCTTTCTGCTGTAAGCGTGTGCTGTTCACAACGTGCAAGTGTGCTGTAGACAACATGGTTTATTCCTCTCGGGGGGGGGGGGGGGGGGTTACAAAGTATCTGTCTCTGGGGGGGGGGGCAAGTGTCTGTCTTTTGGGGTACGGCAAATATCTGTCTCTCAGGGGGGTGGGGGGTGGAAAGTATCTGTCTATCGGGGGGTGGCAGGTATCTGTCTTTCGGGGTGGGGGGGCGGCAAGTATCTGTCTCTCGGGGGAGGGGCGGCAAGTATCTGTCTCTCGGGGTGGGCAGCAAGTGTCTGTCCCTTGGGGTGGGGAGCGGCAAGTAACTGTCTCTCGGGGGGGGGGGCGTGGCAAGTATCTTTCTCTCGGGGGTGGGGAAAGTATCTGTCTCTCAGGGGGAGCGCAAAGTATCTGTCTCTTGTGGTGGCAAAGTAACTGTCTCTTGGGGGGGGGCGCAAAATATCTGTATCTATTTAGTCGAGATATCGATTTATTTCGATATATCGTTTTATTTCGGTCTTCGATTTATTCGTGATATCGACATACAACGATATATATCGATATATATCGATATGTCGTATTAGTTCGAGATATCTATTTATTTCGATATGCGATATTTTTTCGAGATATCGATTTATTTCGCGGTGTCAGTATATTTCGAGAAAGCATTATATTTCGAGGTTGGTATATTTCGAGGTAACGATATATTTCTAGATGTCGATGTATATCGAGTTGTCGAGGTATTTAGAATTATCGATATTTGACGAGAAATCGGCTTGTGTCGAGACATCGGTTTATTTCGAGCTGTCGATTTAATACGTGGTATCGAAATATACCGTGGTATCTATTTTTTCTAGATGTCGATTTCTTTCGAGATATCGATTTGAATCGAGATTTCGATTTATTTCCAATATATGTTTATTTCGAGATATAGATTTATTTCCGGATAGCGATTTATATCCAGGTATCGATGTATTTCTAGGTACCGTATTTTTTCGACGCATCGATATATTTCGAGATTTCGATTAATTTCGAGATATCTATTTGTTTCAAGATACTGGTTTATTTCGGATACCGGTTTATTTTGGACCCGATTATTTCGGATATCGATTATGTCGAATTACCGATTTATTTCGAGATACCTATTTATTTCGACATACCGATTTTTACTGAGATATCGATTTAGAACGTGATAACAGTGTTGTTCGATATATCGATTACTTGGAGTTATCGATTTATTGGAAGATGTTGATTTATTTGGCGATATCGATATATTTGGACACATTGTTTATTTTGGAGATATCGATTTACTTGAAGATATCGAATTACTTGTTTACATCGATTTACTCCGATATATCAATTTACATAGAGCTCTCGAAACCTCTATTAATCGAATCATTCCGAGATAACGATTTATTTCGAGATACCGATTTCTTTCGAGAAGTCTATTTATTCCGAGTGATCGATTTATACCGCGTTATCGATATGTTTCGTGACATTGACATATTTAGAGACAGCGATTTATTTAGCGATATCGATTTACTTTGAGACATCGATTTTTTTCGAGATATCGATCTATTTCGGGCAAGCTATATTTTTCGAGGTATCGACATATTTCGTGGAAACTATACATTTCATGTTTCGTTGCATTTCGAGCTATCGATATATTGATTTATTTCGAGATATCGATTCATTTCGAAATGTCAGTTCATTTCGAGATATCGATGGAGTTCGTGGTATAGATATGTTCGTGATACAGATATATTTCAAGATATCGATATATTTCGAGATACTGCTATATATTAGAAATCGCTGTATTTCGAGATATCGATATTTTTAGAGCGATTGATTTATTTTGAGATTAATTTGTTCGGAGACAGCGATTTATTTGGATACATCGACTTATTTAGAGACATCGTTTTTTTCGTGTCATCGATTAATACCGAGACATCGATTTATTTCGAGACCTCGATTTATTTGGTTTCCGGTTCATTTGGTGATATCGATTTCTTCGATATACCGACTTATTTCGAGACATCGAGGTAATTCGAGTTTTCCTGTAGTTTCGAGGTATCGATTGATTCGAGGTATGGATTTGTTTCTATATATCGATTTATTTCGGATACCAATTTCGGAAATCGATAATTTCGATATACCTATTTATATAGAGATACTGCTGGATTTCGAGGTATCGATTTATCTCGAGGTATCGATTTAGATAGGGTACCGAATCGGTAGATGCAACTGAGTCAATTTTAGCTTGCAATGTGTCGTGATTTTCATGAACAATAGTTTGCAGTTCTTTTATGGCTGATTCGTGATTCTATAATGCATTTTCTTGCCGCGAAAAAATCGGTTGGAAATGCTCACATATTTGTGTTTTTACGTCATCACAGACTTTTTGACATTTCGATTCAATGTTATGTAACTCAGTAGTTAAATATTCACGTGTTTATTCAAGTGTGGTGTCTAACTTCGGAAGATTTTGTTCCATTGTGTCTAACTGTTGCTGTGTTTGTCTCTGGTGTTGTTCCATTGTGTCTAACTTTTGAAGAATTTGTTCCATTGTGTCTAACTTTTGAAGCTTTTGCTGTGTTTGTCCCATTTGTTGTATTAATTGTAATAACAATGCACTGGTATCTGAAACATGTTCCTCAGTGCTTTTCGACAGTGAATTTGCACCAGCCACATTCACATTTTGACAAGCAGAAAATGTGTCTTGACTTATGTGAGAAAACGGTGAGGACCCAAAACCTGAATCTACAGTATTTTGGAGATTGTGTCCTGCCATTTCGGATTCCTGAGGCGAGCTATTGCCGACCGATCGATCGATAATGCTTCCTTGTTCACTAATTGTTTCACTGTCTATGCCATTATTTGCCGCCCGCTCCATTTCCTTATGCACAATTACCAAATCACTAGTTTGAACATTAGTTAATTCATTACACGGTGGCGCTAACACACTGCTTTCGTCTTTACTGTCATTTCTCAGTTTACTTTGGAGCCTAGTATTACGTTTTTCACACGCCGTTATTGTCACAATATTTCACACGACAACACAGAGAAGCAAAATTTGAAGAGCAAAATAAGAAAACACATCAACATAGCACTGAAAACAATATCTAGTTAATTGCAAGCGCAGCTGCGAAATACTTGGTGCAAATCTACATGCATGCCACAACAACAATGAAAGACTGCAACTACAAAGGAGATTCTCTCTACAACTACGCGCTAGCAATAAACAATAGCTACACTAATTACACAAACTACAAAAAAAAAATCTGAAGATTCCAGTGAGGTATCCTGGCAGACGCGCCATATGATACGTCCCCTTAGAAACATTATACATGACTGTCCTTAAACTGACACACAATATTTTTTTTTAGCGCAACGCAATCTGACTTTCAAAAACCAGTACAAAAGAAAGGCCCTGACTAACATTAACCTATACGTTTCACAAATCACTTACCTCACAAAAATCTTCGTTACTCGAACTACTGCAATACAGCGAGCGCCACTACTGCCAGCTAAATAAAAGATCCAAACTACGGAAGGCACTAACTACTGATAGGCATAGTTAGCAAATGAAAGATTTTAATAGAGAACAAACAATGTATTTACCTTAATACTCATAATATATATAGCAGCTCATGACATCCAGTCTTACAGATTTCAAAACTCCGCTATTTCTCTCCCCACATCCACCACTGCTGGCGGCTCACCTCCAACTGCGCCACGCTATGCGCTGTTAACATCCAGCTGCCCAACACTACAATGGCAGACAACAATGCAAACTAGCCAGAGACTGCACACAGCACAGCCAGTGATTTTCATACAGAGTGCTACGTGGCGTTGCCAATAAGAAAACAGAAACAGCCTACTTACAGTACTATGCTGCAGAAGTTTTGCTGGGAAGAGCGCTTACAGATCCTGCATACGGTCGCAATCTCCCACGTAAGACGTCCATATTTTTAGAGCGGAAAGACATTCGTTGCCGTCAATTTGTTTCGGACGAGGAGGCGCACGCTTGAGTATCGTAATGGTTCTGTAGGCACCGCAAACATTTTTTCCATGGAGGCATTACCGTCTTGTCGCATACTTGTATAAAAGTAATAACAATTATGGTGATTATTTTTGAAATAATAATAATAATAATTTCCTTACTTTTTCCCAACTGTCTCGCTTTCGTTTCAATGCGCCTTAATGTGTTTCTCTTTTTGTTTTCATCTCCCACAGAATTCTTTCTTTCAGACAGCTGTTTTCTACTAAAATGTAGAATTACGTCAGTCAGTAAGTTTCATATCGGCAAACAAAACTAAAACTTACAGATTTCAATTGGTATCTTGTCTGGAAAGAGGCATTTGCGTCAATCAAAAAAATGGTTCAAATGGCTCTGAGCACTATGGGACTTAACATCTATGGTCATCAGTCCCCTAGAACTTAGAACTACTTAAACCTAACTAACCTAAGGACAGCACACAACACCCAGCCATCACAAGGCAGAGAAAATCCCTGACCCCGCTGGGAATCGAACCCGGGAACCCGGGCGTGGGAAGCGAGAGCTCTACCGCACGACCACGAAATGCGGGCTTGCGTCAATCAGTGGGGCTTGCTTGCAGTTGATTACGTCTCAGATTATAAATCTATAAATAAACAAGAAACGTCATGTTCCTTCAGGGATTAGATACAAATATCGCCTGACTTTAAGCTCGGGTAAACGGCCCTGAAGCGTTAAAAATATAGCTGGATGCAGATTACGTTTCGAGTGCGACTTTGTAATCTCCACATTAATCCATGGAAGATGATCTGGTAGCTTGCAGATACGACAATAGGGACAAGAGTTGAACATCCACGTTCCAGCCCGCTGTAAGCTATGTACAGTGTTTTCGAGGGTGAATGGTCAATAACAAAGGTGTAACAAAAGTCAAGTCATAATTTCCCTTAGTATGCGGAAACCATATTTGTTTCAGTGTATGCCTAGAAGGAGAATGCTAACGGGTCAGAGTGGAAGACGCAGAGCTAGGCAGATACAGTTTTTGCGTCGCGACAGTAATAGCAATGTGAACATTCATAATGATAACGCATGTGTTTATCGAAAACTGAAGTACTGATTCTTAAAATTAATTATACAATATGACAAATCAAACTTGCATAACGGGTAAGGAACTTCGCCGTAGATGTGAACAATTGGAAACCATCATGTGTGTCCATAACCATTAGGATAGGTAAATAGAAGCACACACTTGTGAAAACTTTTCCTTTGTCTCTGACACTGCTACCAACTTCCAGGACCGAAGCTGCTATGTCGTTGAAGTTGTCAACAGTGGAAAACGAAACGTAGTAACGAAGTCGTCGGGTGCAGCAAACGTTCTTTATTAACGTCGTTTTTTCACTTACTTTGGTCAAAGAGAAAACGGAACTAACTCTGTGTTCATTTTCCGCCGTCACCACCAAATGTAGTGTGTTCCTAATTTTCAGTATCTGCATTTTGAGTAGCTACGACGTCCTGTATTGTAACGAAACTGTACTTGTTTTAGGCTATGCCTCGAACAAGAACATTAACGAGTCGGGCTGAAAGACGAAGAGCTAGAGACACACAATTTTTGTCAGATGTCAGTAACGATAATTCTATTGTGGTTCTAAAAGATACAATTACATGTGCATGGAACATAATTACAAATAATTTTGAGAACTGTAATTGCGCTTTGATGAATTTACAACGCAGATATTGTAATGCAAATCATTTCGCGTCTGAGATGACCTTATACGATACAATGGCATTCACATTGTGTTGTCATAATGGTAAAATTAATTTGTCAACGTAGTGTATCAAAGACTCCCTTTAAATGCTTGAATAATTAAAGAGAAATTAAAGAACTGTTTCATAGACACACGCAGCTACAATGGACACATTTCTATCGGAAACGTTAACATTTATCTTCTGGCAATTATTGTCGCGTGATGAGCCTTGCGGTCGCACCACTCTGTACGTAATACAGGGTGTTTCAAAAATGACCGGTATATTTGAAACGGCAATAAAAACTAAACGAGCAGCGATAGAAATACACCGTTTGTTGCAATATGCTTGGGACAACAGTACATTTTCAGGCTGACAAACTTTCGAAATTACAGTAGTTACAATTTTCATCAACAGATCACGCTGCAAGTGATGTGAAAGATATAGAAGACAACGCAGTCTGTGGGTGCGCCATTCTGTATGTCGTCTTTCTGCTGTAAGCGTGTGGTGTTCACAACGTGCAAGTGTGCTGTAGACAACATGGTTTATTCCTCTCGCGGGGGGGTGGGGGGTGGCAAAGTATCTGTCTCTGGGGGGGGGCAAGTGTCTGTCTTTCGGGGGGGCGGCAAATATATGTCTCTCGGGGGGGGGGGTGTGGAAAGTATCTGTCTCTCGGGGGGGCGGCATGTATCTGTCTCTCGGGGTGGGGGGGCGGCAAGTATCTGCCTCTTGGGGGTGGGGGGGGCGGCAAGTATCTGCCTCTCGGGGTGGAGGGCGGCAAGTATCTGTCTCTCGGGGTGGGGGGCGGCAAGTATCTGTCTCTCGGGGGGTGGTGGCAAGTATCTGTCTCTCAGGGGGTGGTGGCAAGTATCTGTCTCTCGGGGGGGGCGCAAAGTATCTGTCTCTCGGGGGGGGCGCAAAGTATCTGTCTCTTGTGGGGGCAAAAAACTGTCTCTTGGGGGGGGGGGGTTAAATATCTGATTCGATTAAGTCGAGATATCGATTTATTTTGATATATAGATTTATTTCGGTCAGCGATTTAACTGTGATATCGACATACTTCGATAAATCGATATATTTCGAGACGTGGCATTAATACAAAATTTCGAATTATTTCGAGATATGAAATTTTTTCGATATATCGATTTATTGCGCGGTATCGGTATATTTTGAGGTATCGTTGTATTTCGAGGTTGATATATTTCGAGGTAACGATATATTTCGAGTAGTCGATGTATTTCGAGATGTCAAGGTATTTCGAAATATCGATATTTGACGATATATCGACATGTCTCGAGACATCGTGTTATTTCGAGATGTCGATATAATACGTTGTTTCGTAATATATCGAGGTATCTATTTTTTCGAGGTACCGATTTCTCGCGAGATATCGATTTGAATCAAGATTTCGAATATTTTGGGATATATGTTTATTTCGAGATATTGTTTTATATCATGATATCGATATATTTCGAGATTTCGATTAATCTCTAGATATCGATTTGTTTCAAGATACTGGTTTATTTCTGATACCGGTTTATTTTGGACCCGATTATTTCGGATATCGATTATTTCGAATTACCGATTTATTTCGAGATGCCGATTTATTTCGAGATACCGATTTTTACAGGGTTATAGATTTAATTAGTGTTATCGATTTATTCGATACGTCGACTACTTGTAGATATCGATTTCTTTGAAGATGCTGAATTATTTGGAGATATCAATATATCTGGAGGTATCGATTATTTTGGCGTTATCGATTTATCTGAAGGTATCGAATTATTAGTTTACATCGATTTACTTCGACATGTTGATTTACATCGAATATCGATATGTTTAGATATATCGATTCATTCCGAGATAACGATTCATTTCGAGATGTCGATTCATTCCGAGATTCGATATATTTCTATATTAGATATACTTCGAGATTCGTAATATTTCGAGATATCAATATATTTGGAGATATCGATTAATTGGAGATTTTGGTTTATTTGGAGGCATCGATAGATTTCGTGGCTTCGATATATTTCGATACATTAGTTTTTTACGAGATACCGATTTATTTCGAGATATCGTGCTGTTTCGAGATCCCTGTATATTTCGAGATATCGGTATATTTCGAGCGATCGGTAGGTTTCGATATATCGGTATGTTTCGAGATGTAGGCATATTTCGAAACATCTGTGTACTTCGAGATAACGGTATATTTCGAGATATCGATATATTTCTAGGTCTCAAATCTTTATGAGGTACCGATATATTTCTTAATATCGATTCATTTCGAGATATAATACTTTTCGAGATATCGATTACTATCGCTGTATCGATTAATATAGAGATATCGTAAAATCTCGAGACAGACCAATTTCTAGTTATCGAATTATTTCGATACGTCGATTTATTTCGATACAACGCTACATTTCGAGATATCGATACATCTCGAGATATATGTATATATCAAGATGTCGATTTATACCGGTATATCGAATTATCTCGAGATATCGATTTATTTCGCGACAACGATTTCTCTCGAGAAATCGATTTATTTCGTGTGATCGATATAATCCGAGATATCGATATGTTTCGTGACATCGACATATTCAGAGATAGTGGTATATTTCACTATATAGATTTACTTTGAGACATCTATTTATTTCGGGATATCTTTTATTTTGAGAAAACTATATATTTCGAGGTATCGATATACTCCGTGAAAACTATACATTTCATAATACGTTTCATTTCGAGGTATCGATGTATTACGTGATATAGATTTGTTCGGGATATAAATATATTTCAAGATATCGATATAAGTCGAGATATCGATATACTACGAGATGTCGGTATATTTCGAGGTATCGCAATATGTTAGATACCGCTGCGTTTAGAGATATCGTTATATTTCGAGATATTGATTTATTTGGAGATTGTATTGTTTGGAGACATCGATTTATTTGAAGTCTTCCATTTTTTTGGAGACATCGATTTATTTGGGTACATCGAGTTATTTGGAGACATCGATTATTTTCGTGACATCGGTCTTTTTCGAGACATTGATTTATTTGGAGACCTCGATTTATTTGGAGACCGGTTTATTTCGTAATATCGATTTCTTCGATATACCGATTTATTTCGAGATACCGTGGTACGTCGAGATATCGAGTAGTTTCGAGATATCGAATTATTTCGATGTATCGCTTTATTTCTATACGTCGATTTATTTCGGACAACAATTTCAGATATCGATTATTTCGAGATACCAATATATACCGAGACACCGCTATATTTCGATGTATCGATTTACCTTTATTTATCAATTGATCACGAGGTATCGATTTATTTCGAGGTGTCGATTTATTTCGGGTACCGAATCGGTAGATGCAACTGAGTCAATTTTAGCTTGCAATGTGTCGTGATTTTCATGAACAATAGTTTGCAGTTCTTTTATGGCTGCTTCGTGATTCTATAATGCATTTTCTTGCCGCGAAAAAATCGGTTGGAATTGCTCACATATTTGTGTTTTTACATCATCACAGACTTTTTGACATTTCGATTCAATGTTATGTAACTCAGTAGTTAAATATTCACGTGTTTATTCAAGTGTGGTGTCTAACTTCGGAAGATTTTGTTCCATTGTGTCTAACTGTTGCTGTGTTTGTCTCTGGTGTTGTTCCATTGTGTCTAACTTTTGAAGAATTTGTTCCATTGTGTCTAACTTTTGAAGCTTTTGCTGTGTTTGTCCCATTTGTTGTATTAATTGTAATAACAATACACTGGTATCTGAAACATGTTCCTCAGTGCTTTTCGGCAGTGAATTGACACCGGCAACATTCACATTTTGACAAGCAGAAAATGTGTCTTGACTTATTTGAGAAAACGGTGAGGACCCAAAACCTGAATCTACAGTATTTTGAAGATTGTGTCCTGCCATTTCGGATTCCTGAGGCGAGCTATTGCCGACCGATCGATCGATAATGCTTCCCTGTTCACTAATTGTTTCACTGTCTATGCCATTATTTGCCTCCCGCTCCATTTCCTTATGCACAATTACCAAATCACTAGTTTGAACATTAGTTAATTCATTACACGGTGGCGCTAACACACTGCTTTCGTCTTTACTGTCATTTCTCAGTTTACTTTGGAGCCTAGTATTACGTTTTTCACACGCCATTATTGTCACAATATTTCACACGACAACACAGAGAAGCACAATTTGAAGAGCAAAAAAAGAAAACACATCAACATAGCACTGAAAATAATATCTAGTTAATTGCAAGCGCAGCTGCGAAATACTTGGTGCAAATCTACATGCATGCCACAACAACAATGAAAGATTGCAACTACAAAGGAGATTCTCTCTACAATTACGCGCTAGCAATAAACAATAGCTACACTAATCACACAAACTACAAAAAAAAAAAAATCTGAAGATTCCAGTGAGGTATCCTGGCAGGCGCGCCATACGAAACGTCCCCTTAGAAACATTATACATGACTGTCCTTAAACTGACACACAATATTTTTTTTAGCGCAACGCAATCTGACTTTCAAAAATCCGTACAAAAGAATGGCCTGACTAACATTAACCTACACGTTTCACAAATCACTTACCTCACAAAAATCTTCGTTACTCGAACTACTGCAATACAGCGAGCGCCACTACTGCCAGCTAAATAAAAGATTCAAACTATAGAAGGCACTAACTACTGATAGGCATAGTTAGCAAATGAAAGATTTTAATAGAGAACAAACAATGTATTTACCTTAATACTCATAATATATATAGCAGCTCATGACATCCAGTCTTACAGATTTCTAAACTCCGCTATTTCTCTCCCCACATCCACCACTGCTGGCGGCTCACCTCCAACTGCGCCACGCTACGCGCTGTTAACATCCAGCTGCCCAACACTACAATGGCAGACAACAATGCAAACTAGCCAGAGACTGCACACAGCACAGCCAGTGATTTTCATACAGAGTGCTACGTGGCGTTGCCAATAAGAAAACAGAAACAGCCTACTTACAGTACTATGCTGCAGAAGTTTCGCTGTGAAGAGCGCTTACAGATCCTGCATACGATCGCAATCTCCCACGTGTGACGTCCATATTTTTAGAGCGGAAAGACATTCGTTGCCGTCAATTTGTTTCGGACGAGGAGGCGCACGCTTGAGTATCGTAATGGTTCTGTAGGCACCGCCAACATTTTTTCCATGCAGGCATTACCGTCTTGTCGCATACTTGTATAAACGTAATAACAATTATGGTGATTATTTTTGAAATAATAATAATAATAATTTCCTTACTTTTTCCCAACTGTCTCGCTTTCGTTTCAATTCGCCTTAATGTGTTTCTCTTTTTGTTTTCATCTCCCACAGAATTCTTTCTTTCAGACGGCTGTTTTCTACTAAAATGTAGAATTACGTCAGTCAGTAAGTTTCAAATCGGCAAACAAAACTAAAACTTACAGATTTCATCTTGGTATCTTGTCTGGAAAGGGGCATTTGCGTCAGTCAGTGGGGCTTGCTTGCAGTTGATTACGTCTCAGATTATAAATCTATAAATAAACAAGAAACGTCATGTTCCTTCAGGGATTAGATACAAATATCGCCTGACTTTTAGCTCGGGTAAACGGCCCTGAAGCGTTAAAAATATAGCTGGATGCAGATTACGTTTCGAGTGCGACTTTGTAATCTTCACATTAATCCGTGGAAGATGATCTGGTAGCTTGCAGATACGACAATAGGAACAAGAGTTGACCATCCACGTTCCAGCCCGCTGTAAGCTATGTACAGTGTTTTCGAGGGTGAGTGGTCAGTAACAAAGATGTAACAAAAGTCAAGTCATAATTTTAATACGCGAACAAGGAAATTGAAGTACAGATTTTGTATATTAATCGAACAACGAGGACAATGATCCTTATGTGATTCGAAAGATACTTTGCCATAGATGTGCGCTAAGAAAAAATAATCTCTGTATTAAGCCATTAAGAGTCGTAAAAGGAAATAGAAGCGTTCACATTCGTAACACTAATCTTTCATTCTCTATCACGCATTAAAATCTCCAATGCCTGAAAATTGAAAACTGTAGAGCTGCCAACCTCTGCCTAGCGCACAGATCAAGTGCTACAGTAGAATTGACAAATGAAAGTGACAATATTTCGTGAGATCGTATTTTAGGGGCTTTCGTGCTTACATGGATTTGCAGTACAACATGCATATCTGGCATGTAAAATGCGACAACTGCTAAGTCAGTGATGATGTCTGTAAATAGCATTGTATATTGGCGTCGTTATTTCGCTTAGTTTTGTGTAAAAGTAATTACGTGATCGTTTGCTGCCATTATCAGAAACTTTGAAGTAAGTTCCGGATTTGTAATTTCTTCACTTTGAATATGTAAGACTTCCGATTTCCCTTAGTATGCGGAAACCATATTTGTTTTAGTGTATGCCTAGAAGGAGAATGCTAACGGGTCAGAGTGGAAGACGCAGAGCTAGGCAGACACAGTTTTTGCGTTGCGAAAGTAATAGCAATGTGAACATTCATAATGATAACGCATCTGTTTATCGAAAACTGAAGTACTGATTTTTAAAATTAATTATACAATATGACAAATCAAACTTGCATAACGGGTAAGGAACTTCGCCGTAGATGTGAACAAATGGAAACCATCATGTGTGTCCATAACCATTAGGATAGGTAAATAGAAGCACACACTTGTGAAAACTTTTCCTTTGTCTCTGACACTGCTACCAACTTCCAGGACCGAAGCTGCTATGTCGTTGAAGTTGTCAACAGTGGAAAACGAAACGTAGTAACGAAGTCGTCGGGTGCAGCAAACGTTCTTTATTAACGTCGTTTTTTCACTTACTTTGGTCAAAGAGAAAACGGAACTAACTCTGTGTTCATTTTCCGCCGTCACCACCAAATGTAGTGTGTTCCTAATTTTCAGTATCTGCATTTTGAGTAGCTACGACGTCCTGTATTGTAACGAAACTGTACTTGTTTTAGGCTATGCCTCGAACAAGAACATTAACGAGTCGGGCTGAAAGACGAAGAGCTAGAGACACACAATTTTTGTTAGATGTCAGTAACGATAATTCTATTGTGGTTCTAAAAGATACAATTAAATGTGCATGGAACATAATTACAAATAATTTTGAGAACTGTAATTGCGCTTTGATGAATTTACAACGCAGATATTGTAATGCAAATCATTTCGCGTCTGAGATGACCTTATACGATACAATGGCATTCACATTGTGTTGTCATAATGGTAAAATTAATTTGTCAACGTAGTGTATCAAAGACTCCCTTTAAATGCTTGAATAATTAAAGAGAAATTAAAGAACTGTTTCATAGACACACGTAGCTGCAACGTAGCATTTGCCAGGGATCAGTTCTGCGGCTAAAATTTCACTTTAAGATAAATGACATTATCCATCGCATATGAGATTCCTTGACGCAATTGGTCGGATTTTGACCACAGGCGATACTAGTTCTATTAATATGCTTAGGTCTGCTGATCAGATAGCATAAAATCCCACACAGCAGGTGAAGAATGACTTTATTGGTTGTTGCAAAGTATGATTGGTTGATTTGGGAAGAGAGGACCAAACAGCGAGGTCACCGGATCAAATGCAAAGTATGCATGACGCGTTTTGGAGTTACTTCCATCTTCAGAAATCTAAGTCCAAAGGAGGCACAAGGACAAGAGCGTTACTGTTCGTGTACATAACAGAAAGTCCAAAGCGGACTCACATGCTGTACAGAGAGGTCTCGATAACGTGCAGACGTCACGGTACACCTGACAGGTCTTTATGGTGAATTGTCTTCAAAGAAGAACGGATGGAGAATAAAGATGCTTGTGAATCCACCTCACACCATCACATAGGGTCAGTGCAACGGCTCTTCATGCACAACACGCGATTTAACAGTACCCCAAATTCGGCAGGTCTGTCTATTCACTGCACCCTGTAGTGTAAAATCAGCCTCTTCACTGTACAGAATATTACCCAGCTAAAAGTCACCAACTTCGATCCGCGCCAGAAACCGAAGAGCGAATTCATAATGTTGCTGCACATAGTGAGGTTTCAGTTGCTGCACTGTCTGGTGTTGTACGGGTATCAGAGTAAAGTAAATCGCAGAATATTTAACTTCTGAGGTCATCAGTCCCCTAGAACTTAGAACTACTTAAACCTAACTAACCTAAGGACACCACACACATCCATACCTGAGGCAGCATTCGAACCTGCGACCGTAGCGGACACACGGTTCCAGACTGAAGCGCCTAGAACCGCACGGTCACACCGGCCGGCTAGGTACTGATGACCTTAGCAGTTTGGTCCCACAGGAGCTTACCACAGGCGGACGGTTGCCATGGGACACTCCTGAGTCGGAAACGCTTGCTCAGGAAGAAGGCCTACCCTACGCTTGTCTGTCCGCTTTTAGAATATTGTTGCGCCGTGTGGGATCCTTACCAGACAGGACTGTCGGAGTTCAAAGAAGGGCAGCACGTTATATCGCGAAATATGGGAGAGAGTGTCACTGAAATGATTGAGGATTTGGGATGGGTATCATTAAAACAAAGGCGTTTTTCGTTGCGACGAAATTCCAATCACCAGCTTTCTCCTCCGAATGCGATAATATTTTGTTGACAACGACCTACATAGGAAGAAACGATCACCTCGATAAAATGATGGAAATCAGAGCTCGTACGGAAAGATATAGGTGTTCGTTCTTTCCGCGCGCTATACGAGATTGGAGTAATAGAGAATTGTGAAGGTATATGAAGATAGTAACTGTTCTCGAAAGAACAGGTACGACTGATGACCGTGCAGCTTCTCTAGAATAAATGATAATTAATTGAAACGCTCAGCTGCCGACAGGTGTTGATGTACCTCGGGGTACACATTTTCAGCTGTCCCCATCGAGGTATATCAACACCTGTCGGCAGCTGAGGGTTTCAATTAATTATCATTTATTCTAGAGAAGGTGCACGGTAATCAGTGGTATCTGTTCCTTCGAGAACAGTTACTATCTTCATATATGTAGTTAAAGGCTACCCAGCCATTAACCTTCGTCTGTGCGAATGCCCAAAGATTGCCCGAACTCTTATACGGGAATCGTCACCTTAGTGTGCCCGAGTAATGAGTGGATGGGCAAATACCTATTACGTACATTACGTATGTTGATTGTGGACAGTTGGGAATGTGGGTCTCACGGGAAGCGTGCAAGGGTTAAGTCCCTCCAGTCGCGCTATTCATCTGTGTACTCGGTGGCTCAGATGGATAGAGCGTCTGCCATGTAAGCAGGAGATCCCGGGTTCGAGTCCCGGTCGGGGCATATATTTTCAGCTGTCCCCATCGAGGTTGTATCAACAACACCTATCGGCATCTGAGGGTTTCAATTAATTATCAATTCGGAAGGTAATTCGATGAACCTTCTGCCAGGCACTTAAATGTGATTTGAAGAGTATCCATGTAGATGTAGATGAAAACTCGTCCCGTGTCGCACGTGCTCAAAACGATTCATACTACAGAATGCATGCAAACATACTCGCCGTAAATACTGACGAATAACGAGTGCTGCATATCCAAGTTACACAGATCGGCCTTTCCTGCCAATAAGAACAGGGAATTGCTATGTAGGAACAATTCGAGCTAGAGGTAGGGCTCATAAGCACTCCTTGAATTGCAGACTAAACGTAAATTACGAAAATGTATTTTTGGTAAAAATTGGTCAAAACATAATCCTGTGCCCTCCGTATTAAATTAGCCGTTTTGAATATTGAAAATCTGTCTTCAGCTTCCTGTTCAGCAACATTAAAAATATATATGTGACACTCAGTTCATGCAAATCGAAGTAATAATATAACTAAAAGTTTTCGCTAAACTTTGAATACTTTTTTTTTTCGAGATACGTTTATTTCTCAGAACGGCATGCAGCATAAACTAAAAGTGATTCAACCTCTTAACTTCTACCTCGGACCCCGAAAAGTAAACATTTTTCTTAGGAGCTTATAGCTATAATGTGACATTTGTTAATATTAACTAATTTTTGTGTGGGCATAAGGAGTGAAACAAACCCCCAAAAATCGAAGTCAAAGTTCGAATTAGCACTGTATCTTTAAATTTAAGGTTGTTTCATTGCGGTTCGGTATGCGCTTGCATAAATTTTATGTAATATCGACTGATGTTATCCATTTTTAATTTCAGAGAAATAATGTAGTATCAACTGATGTTATCCATTTTTGATTTCAGGTAACATCTGAGGGGCCACACTGCACGCACTCTGCGTACTTCAGACTCGCAGGCCCTTGATCAAATTATAATTACGGGCGCCATTTTTTTTACTGAAAATCTAAAATAAAGCTCATAGTATGATCACTTGTAATTCCCAAACAGATCCTTCGAATGTATTTTCATTGTCTCAAAAAAATTTCCAAATGTACCATTTTTTGCTCATTTGAATGAGAACCTGGCCTTAATGGCGGAATATAGTGACGAGATTTTTTTCGGAGACGTTGTACGTTCGCGAGAAGTATTTCGTTCCACGCGTGTCGATGGACATTCCACAGATATTACTGTGTGTGTGTGTGCTACTCAGTCGTGCCATTTGAGTGTACATCTTTGCATAGTTTTCCTTTCACGTTGTAAACAGTGCTCGGCTCAGTAACTAACTGGCCATTGAGTGGTTCCGAAGGTGTCGGATGTGCGGTGCGTTCGGTCTGCTAAGACAACAACAGACTGGCGTGGTGCGATGGCAGAAGCAGACACTGAGGGAGCTAGCTGTAGGGACGCCAGCGAACAATTTATGCCAAGTAAGACGAAGAGAACTATTCTAAAATTATGAGCCGTCTCGAAAGCGTTTATCATTAGTAAATCTTGTAGTTGAGACTGACAATCAATCTACAATAACAGACAGATTTGCCTAGAGAGAGATACTGGAAATCCCCCCTCCTGAATGAAATTTTGGTTGTGATGACAGGCCGATGGGTAGTGTAGCCCGAGATCTAAGTTAGGTTGTAGGGAGGTAATTTGATTGAGAGTTGTTTATGCCAACGATTATGAATGCCGAGTAAACGTTGTGCGAGCAGATTGCCCTGTAGCGTAGCCTAGTGTTTCCGTCCGCGCCTTATTTAACACATTTTCTCTAGCTGTGTACTAAAGTCGCACAACAGTCACGAAAACTACGTTTCTGGTGGGGGGAGGGGAGAGTCCACTATGTAACTTTCAGTACAATTTTTAGTAAGCGCCGAAACTAGCCGAAATAGAAGCGTAATTTTAACTATATTTCCGTTTCTGGGAAAATAGTGGTTCTCCTCTTTCGGCAGCAACTGTAATATGTAGGCGACTTATTAGAGTTTTTTTAACTCTGGATCATGATCTCAATAGACGCAGAGTTTTTTTTTTTACGTTACTTGATTCGTGGTCTATAGTAAACAATGCAACGGTCAATTCTTTGAAGTGCGACGTGTGTCTGCAATGTTCGTAAGGCCAAGTTTGTATACATTCGGTGTCAGTTTTTTTTTTTTTGCCATATACTGTATAATTAAGCCCAGGAGGATAATGTTCGAGGAGCACTGCATTAGCAGTCTATGGAGAAATTGAGAATTTGGATCTGATGAACGGCATGCTCGGACAGTTGGTGCAATTAGGTTGTCCACTGCGTAATTCGGACACAGTGATCATTGCCTCTCCCTAGTAACCAGGGGACTCGGGTGCTAATCCTGGTCTGGCACAAATTTTCAACAGTGTCCATTGACTAAAGTCAGTGCCCATTGTCAGCTAATTTCATTGTTTCGGTGTCCAATTGTATTTTGTTCGCGATACGCCGTTTAGCTTTTTCATGGATAACAGCTTTGGAAAGCGTACAGGCTGTACAGGTTATACTGATATTCGCTCGTCGTTAGTCCAAAGCTAGTATAGCGATTTTTAAACACAGTTGTAGTGCATATTAAGCCTACACACGTATTTGTGTCCTGTGTTTCTTTACCAAGAACTTCTTCGTAGGTAATTTCCCTATAGTGGTATTTTGTTTAAGTACTTATAGCCTGCAGGCTTGGATGAAATATGAAACACATGTCCGAAGTTTCTGCTGATGCTGCAGATACTGTTTTATCCGTACTACGGGCACAAACTCTTCATCTAATACATGACACAATTTGTCTCGAGAGTAAGCAATTTTTCGTAATATCGGCCTAGCTTCGATATATTTTTCTCTAATTCTTGTTTGGATTTAATCTTAAAACACACTAACTCTTCCACCAATTATTCGATAAATGATTTCATCCCTTTCGTAGCCTACAGTTCCTAAACGGTCGATAATATTAATAATTTCCTTTCTCACTTTTATTTCCTGTAGAATCTCCTGTTTATGGTTATTGCTAACCTGTTTCACGTTCTCACTTTTATTATTTTTATTTTTCTAGTTTTGTGACTGGTAGCCAAGTTTTCTTTGAATTCGGTTTTTAATTCTGAAATAGTAACAGTTAAAGGTCAAGTGAAGATTGCGATCTATTTGAGGAGAGTGTTTCGGAGGTCTTTTATATTAGACGTACACAGGTCATGGAGATCCTTATGTATATAAAATTACTTCAAGTGTAATGTAGCCCATTCTCTTGTCATGATCTCGGCTGTATCGTAGCGCATTGTCTCGGTTAGGTTGGAGATTTTGGTTGAGAGTTGCCGAAGTCAAAAAAAGTGATTACGAAGTCAAGACTGTGCTAACAGAACTATCTGTAGCGCAGTCCAAAATGTTCTTTCGGTCCTTTTAAAATCCCTTTTAATTAAAAATAACGAAAGCTGCAAGATACAAAGACCAAAACTATTACGTAATAGAGAAATCCCAGACTACTGTGGTGTACGTATACTAATTTATTGTCAGTGAATATATATATTTTACTCATTTGCTGGATTCCAGTTTTCCGCTTTTTGCGGCGAAAAACCTTTTCCTGCGAAGGACCCATTAGCTTGTCGGTTATATTCGTGAGCCCGCATCTCGTGGTCGTACGGTAGCGTTCTCGCTTCCCACGCCCGGGTTCCCGGGTTCGATTCCCGGCGGGGTCAGGGATTTTCTCTGCCTCGTGATGGCTGGGTGTTGTGTGCTGTCCTTAGGTTAGTTAGGTTTAAGTAGTTCTAAGTTCTAGGGGACTTATGACCACAGCAGTTGAGTCCCATAGTGCTCAGAGCCATTTATGTTGGTGACTTTCTCGAAGGTCAGTTATTTCATGGTAGTCTATCCACCGGCGTCATTGTTAGCATCGAATATAGATATAAGTATTAGGAAGTCTAATATGAAGCCAACGCATGAGTATGTCTAATGATGAATAAGAAAAATAGGATTGCGGGTTAGCTACTACAAGCAGCATAGTGAACGCGTTGTTGTGGCCAAGATAGACACGAAGCCCAAGCCCACCACAGTAGTACAAGTAGTCCGCAGATGACGAAGAAATTGATGAAATGTGTGATAAGATAAAAGAAATTATTCAGATAGTGGAGGGAGATGAAAATTTAATAGTAATGGGTGACTGGAATTCGATAGTAGAAAAAGGAAGAAAAGGTAGCGTAGTAGGTGAATATGGAATGGGGGTAAGAAATGAGAGGAAGCCGCCTGGTAGGTTTTTGCCCAGAACATAACTTAATCATAGCTAACACTTGGTCCAAGAATCATGAAAGAAGGTTGTAAACGTGAAAGAGACCTGGAGATACTGCAATATTTTAGATGGATTATATAATGGTAAGACAGAGATTTAGGAACCAGGTATTAAATTGTAAGACATTTCCAGGGGAAAATGTGGACTCTGACCACAATCTATTGGTTATGAACTGTAGATTAAAACTGAAGAAACTTGAAAAAGGTGGGAATTTAAGGAGATGGGACCTGGTTGAACTGACAGAATCAGAAGTTGTAGAGTGTTTCAGGAAGAGCATTAGGGAACGATTGACAGGAATGGGGGAAAGTAATACAGTAGAAGAAGAATGGGTAGCTTTGAAGCATGAAATAGTGAAGGCAGCAGAGGATCAAGTAGGTAAAAAGACGAGCGCTAGTAGAAATCCTTGGGTAACAGAAGATATATTGAATTTAATTTATGAAAGGAGAAATTACAAAAATTCAGTAAATGAAGCAAAAAATGAGATCGACAGGAAGTGCAAATGGCTAAGCATGGATGGCTAGAGGACAAATGTAAGGATGTAGAGGCGCATATCACTAGGGGTAAGATAGATACTGCCTACAGGAAAATTAAAGTGACAGCATAGGTGGGGGTGGCGGGAGCACTCATGGGAAAATTCCTGCAATAGTGGATGTTACAGCTGCACCTTTTTTAGATTGAAGTCAGCTGATAGGTATTCCTGCTTAAGGGAATTCTCTCTAACAAAAGAACCACTTTTGACAAAGCTTAGGCATCCGAGTAATGAGGGAATTAGTATATTTCATCAAAATGTACAAGGATTAGAGATTAAGTTAGTGAACTGCTTATAGATTTTGACTCAGAAATTATTGGTATATCTGAACACTTCTTCATTAAGGAGGTAATTCAGAGTCTTCCATTACCAGGATACAGGTTGGCTGGCAGCTTTTCTAGGAGCTGTTTGCGGTGTGGGGGAGTAGCCATGTATGTGGAAAACGGCATCCCATTAGAGTCAATTGATGTTTCAAAGTACTTCACTGAAAAGGTGTTTGAATGTTGTGTAGGTGTGGTTAAATTTAATGGAGCTAAACTTCTAATTGTTGTTATTTATAGATCCCCAGACGCCGATTTCACAACATTTTGCTAAAGTTAGAGGAGGTTCACTTTATAGGAAATACAAAAAGTTAGTTATATGTGGTGACTTCAATATTAATTGTGTAAGTGATTCTGCAAGGAAACGGATGCCGGTAGACCTCCTTAATTCATATAATCTTATGCAAACCTTGTTCTTTCCAACGAGAGTGCAAGGGAACAGTAGAACAACCATAGACTACATTTTTGTTCATTCCTCATTACTAGAAGGGCATTCTGTTAGCAAAAAGGTGAATGGCCTTTCAGATCATGATGCACAAATTATAACTCTAAAAGATTTTTGTGCTGCAACACATGTTAAATATAGTTATCAACTGTGTAGGAAAGCTGATCCAGTTGCTGCAGAGACCTTTGTAAACCTTATCAAGCAACAAGAGTGGCAAGATGTTTATAGCGCTGAGACAGTAGACGATAAATATAGTGCTTTTCTCAAGACTTTTCTCGTTCTCTTTGAAAGTTGCTTTCCGTTAGAACGTTCAAAACAGGGTACTAGCACTAACAGGCAGCCTAGGTGGCTGTCTATAGGGATAAGAATATCTTATAGAACAAAGTGGCAATTATATCAAAACGTTAGAAACAGTCAAAATCTAAATGCAGCAGCCCATTACAAACAGTAATGTAAGGTGCTTAAAAATGTTATTAGGAAGGCAAAAAGTAAGTGGTATGCAGATAGAATAGCTAAGTGTCAGGATAAAATTAAAACCATATGGTCAGTCGTAAAGGAAGTGGCTGGTCTGCAGAGACAGGTCGAGGATATAGAATCAGTGCGTAGTGTGAATGTTCGTGTTACTGATAAGTCGCATATGGGTACAGTATTTAATAATCACTTTCTGAATATAGCAGGTGAACTAAACAGAAACCTAGCCCCAACAGGGAATCATACAGCGGTCTTAGAAAAAAGTGTTCCGATACTGTTACCTGAAATGCTCCTCCATGATACTGACAAGAGGGAGATTGACTTAATAAGTAAATCACTAAAGACCAAGAACACTCATGGATATGACGGGGTATCTAGCAGAATACTGAAGTATTGTTCTGTGTATGTTAGCCCAATACTTGGCCATATCTGTAACTTTTCCTTTAGTAGTGGTCGGTTTCCTGACCGATTAAAGTACTCTTTAGTGAAGCCACTTTATAAAAAGGGAGACAGGGATAATGTTGACAACTTTAGAGCTATTTCCATGCCATCGGTGTTTGCTAAAGTTATCGAGAAGGTTGTATATACAAGGTTACTGGAGCATTTAAATTCACATAATTTGCTGTCAAATGTACAGTTTGGTTTAAGAAATGATTTAACAACTGAAAATGCTATATTCTCTTTTCTCTGTGAGGTTTTGGACGGATTAAATAAAAGGTTGCGGACGCTAGGTGTTTTCTTTGATTTAACGAAAGCTTTTGACTGTTTTGACCACAAAATATTACTGCAGAAGTTGGACCGTTATGGAGTAAGGGGAGTAGCATAGAATTGGTTTCCCTCTTACTTTAAGAACAGAAAGCAGAAGGTAATTCTCCGCAGTATTGAGAGTGGGGCTCTGTTAAGTGGGGCATTCCCCAAGGGTCGGTGCTAGGGCCACTGCTGTTTCTTATTTCTATAAATGATATGCCTTCTAGTATTACAGGTGATTCAAAGATATTTCTGTTTGCTGATGACACCAGTTTGGCAGTGAAGGATCTTGTGTGTAATATTGAAACAGTATCAAATAATGTAGTTCATGAAATAAGTTCGTGGCTTGTGGAAAACAATTTGATGCTAAATCACAGTAAGACTCAGTTTTCACAGTTTCTGACTCACAATTCAACAAGGACCAATACTTTGATGAGACAGAATGGGCATAATATAAGCGAGACGGAACAGTTCAAGTTCCTAGGCGTTTGGATAGATAGTAATCTGTTGTGGAAAGCCCATGTCCAGGATCTCGTTCAGAAACTAAATGCTGCTTTATTTACCATTAGAACATTATCTGAAATAAGTGACAGTTCAACACGAAAAATAGTCTACTTTGTATATTTTCATACGCGTATGTCGTATGGTATTATTTTTTGGGGTAATTCTTCTGATTCTAAAAGGGTATTTTTGGCTCAAAAACGGGCTGTTCGAGCTATATGTAGTTCCAGAACCTCTTGTCGGCCCCTATTCAATAGTCTGGGATTTCTGACATTGCCCTCACATCATATATTTTCTTTAATGTCGTTTGTTATTAGCAATATTAGCCGATTCCCAACAGTTAGCAGCTTTCACTCAGTTAATATTAGGCAGAAATCAAATCTGTATGTAGAATGCACTTCCTTGACTGTTGTGCAGAAAGGAGTGCAGTATTCTGCTGCATCTATTTTCAATAAGCTACCACAAGAATTCTAAAATCTTAGCAGGAGCCCAAAATCTTTTAAGTCTAAACTGAAGAGTTTCCTCATGGCTCACTCCTTCTATTCTGTCGAGGAGCTCCTGGAAGAGCTAAAAAATTAAGCTAATTCCAGTGTTACATTGTTGATTTTTTTTATTTATACTTACGGCTTGTCGCCTGATTATGTTTTTATATTTCATTTTATCTGTTTCTACTATCGTGTTATAATTTCATATATTGACTCGTTCCATGACCATGGAGATTTCTCCTTAATTTGGTCCCACGGAACAATAAATAAATAAAAAACCTTTGGAGAAAAGAGATCCACTTGTATGCATATCAAGAGCTCAGATGGAAACCCTGCTATAAGCAAAGAAGGTAAAGCAGAAAGGTGGAAGGAGTATATAGAGGATCTATACAAGGGCAGTGTACTTGAGGACAGTATAATGGAAATGGAAGAGGATGTAGATGAAGATGAAATGAGAGATGATATACTGCGTGAAGAGTTTGACAGAGCACTGAAAGACCTAAGCCGAAACAAGGCCCCGGGAGTAGACAACATTCCATTATAACTACTGACACCCGTGGGAGAGCCAGCCTTGACAAAACTCTACCATCTGATGAGCAAGGTGTATGAGACAGGCGAAATACCGTCAGACTTCAAGAAGGATATAATAATTCCAATCTCAAAGAAACCAGGTGTTGACAGATGTGAAAATTACCGAACTATTTGTTTAGTGAGTCACAGGTGCAAAATAATAACGCCAATTCTTTACAGACGAATGGAGAAACTGGTAGAAGCCGACCTTGGGAAACACCAGTTTGGATACCGTAGAAATACTGGAACACATGAGGCAATACTGACCCTACGACTTATCTTAGAAGCTAGATTAGGGAAACGCACACCTACGTTCCTAGTATTTGTAGACTTAGAGAAATCTTTTGACAATGTTGACTGGAATACTCTTTCAAATTCTGAAGGTGGCAGTGGTAAAATAGAGGGAGCGAAAGGCTATTTACAATTTGTACAGAAACGAGATGGCAGTTATAAGAGTTGAGGGACATGAAAGGGAAGCAGTGGTTGGGAAGGTCTTGAGACAGGGTTGTAGTCTATCCCCGATGTTATTCAATCTGTTTATTGAGCAAGCAGTAAAGGAAACAAAAGAAAAATTCGGAGTAGGAATTTAAATCAATGAAGAAGAAATTAAAACCTTGAGTTTCGCCGATGACATAATTCTATCAGAGACAGCAAAGAACCTGGAAGAGCAGCTGAACGCAATGGAGTGTCCTGAAAGGATGATATGAGCATCAATAAAAGCAAAACTAGGGTAATGGAATGTAATCGAATTAAGTCAGGTGGTGCTGCGGGAATTAGATTGGGAAATGAGACACTTGAAGTAGTAAATAAGTTTTGCTATTTGGGGAGCAAAATAACTGATGATGGTCGAAGTAGAGAGGATATAAATTGTAGGCTGGCAATGGCAAGGAAAGTGTTTCTGAAGAAGAAAAATTTAACATCAAGTATAGCTTTAGGTATCAGGAAGTCTTTTATCCGAGTATTTGTATGGACTGTAGCCATGTATGGAAGTGAATCATGGACGATAAAGAAGAGAATAGAGGCTTTATAAATATGGTGCTACAGAAGAATGCTGATGATCAGATGGATAGATCACATAACTAATGACGAGGTATTGACTAGTATCAGGGAGAAGAGGAGTTTGTGGCACAACTTGACTAGAAGAAGGGGTCGGTTGGTAGGACACGTTATGAGGCATCAATTTAATATTGGAGGGCAATGTGGAGGATAAAAATCGAGGAAGGAGATGAATACACTAAGCAGATTCAGAAGGATGTAGGTTGCAGTAGGCATTGGGAGATGAAGCTTGCACATGATACAGTAGCATGGAGAGCTGCATCAAACCAGTCTCTGGACTGAAGACTACAACAACAAAAATATGAAGGCACCTGTCTCATGTGTAACCTTCAACAGAAATGGGACAGACAAGAGGGTCAGATTAGATTATATGTACTTTCCGTTGCAATTGATCCATAATGAGGAGATACTCAGTGGGAAACTAATATGCTAATTTACCTTCCACAGATCGCAAGTAGACTGATCATGGACATGGAATGAGGAATGAAAATTTAGACATACTTGTCATTGTACTCGCATTACTTGACACCCCCCCCCCCCGCCTCTCTCTCTCTCTCTCTCTCTCACTCACTCACTCACTCACTCACTCACAATCGCCCGCGCCCTAGTTCTACTAAAAAAATTCATTTCATTAATAGTGTCGGAGGAGATGGGTTAATAAATCCTTTAGGCTCCTCTTAAACTGAAATTTGTCAGTAGTAAAGCTTTTTATGGCTGCTGCCAAGTTATTGAAAATTCGTTTTCCTGAATGATGGAGACTTTTTTGCACCAAAGTAATTAACTTCCAAAATTTTGTGGAGATTATAGATGTTTCTAGTAATGACTGCTTGAAATGAGCTGTTGATTTGAAAATATTCATTTGTTTTTAAAGACAGATTTCAAGGGGAGAAGGTATCTTCTATCTCCACGATGTTAAATTGATCTATTTCCACGTCCCTTATCTCAAGCTGTGTTATATTAACGGTAAAACATAAAACATTTCTTACATGCATTTCCACTATTTTCCAACAAGCTGACTATTTTTCATGAATAATATATTAATAGTGAAATTTTGGGAAAAATTTAGAAAGACAGGTTTTATGGGCAAATTTCAAAAATAAAAAGGCAACAGTGTTCTTTATAATAAAGCTTCTCCATGGATTTTAATTCCTACTCCGAATTTTTCTTTTGTTTCCTTTACTGCTTGCTCAATAAACAGATTGAATAACATCGGGGATAGACTACAACCCTGTCTCACTCCCTTCCCCACCACTGCTTCCCTTTCATGCCCCTCGACTCTTTATGCCCTCCAGTAAGACAACTGACCGTTAGAATTCCATGGTTCTAGGATAAATGGTTTGAGAGGAAAGGTACATTTAGTTAGAAAAGTTATGGAAAATTTAAAGTTGTATTGCACTTAGCAACGTACATGCACTCATTTAAATTCATAGTTTCTTTCACTGCATGTGTCATAGATTTCTCTCCTGTTTATTGCAAGCAGCGCACTGTCAAGTAATTTTTTAATTTTTTACATCTCTCGTAAAGTCTTTCGTTCCTTTCAAATAGTACGCATGCTGTACAAAAACATAACATTTGTTTAATGACATTTACTCTTTTATTTCTTGCAAGTCTTCTAGAACTTCTCTCGAACACTTTGTGGGTAGATCTTGGCATTTGTTTTGTTCAGAAACTAGAAACATCCATGATACGTTATTACTGTAGCAAACAACTGACTACGAGACAAGAAAAAATGTATTCAATAGGTGATAGCTCAAAGCAACGGGAAAAAATGTCCCTACGCCTATCATCTCAACGAAGAGCTGTCACAAAGAAACAAGTGGGCATGCCTTACATAGCAAGCTGCCATTTAAACCGACATTTAGGACCTTCAAATAAGGATTTGGACTAAAATGCTTTTATATTCACACTAAGTGTAAATCAAATTGGTACAATCACCAATAAAAAAATTATTTTCATTGTTTTCGAGGTACCTTCTGCCCTTCGGAATAAATATATTGCGAATCAGTAGTTAATATGCCTCGTTCTCCAAACAGGACACGGATAGAAACTTTCGAAATGTGGTGGTGTAGAAGAATGCTAAAAAAGTTTATATCGAATAGCTGATGGGGAGTTCGAAAACAGATTAGGGAGCAGAGAAATTAATGGCACAACTTGACAGAAAGTAGCGATCGTGGGCAAAGGGCGTATTTCGATTCCACCCGTCAACTTTGACCCATGACGTTTAGCATGACGGTCATTAGTTAGCGTTTCGAAGGATACCAGTCGCCTTATTAAATGTTAACTGTGATTGCCTTCGTTTCTAGAGCAATTTATAATGATCATTAACTATGATTTTTTTCGTAATATATCGTGACGAACGATGGGAGGAACCCGAGAGCACAGCTTAAATTGTCGTTAAAGAAACGAGTAGCGATTGTATTTTTATCTTTCTTATCCGACACATACGGGAACCTGGTGTCGAATGGGGTACAAAGTTGAAAACTTTGATTAAATGTACAAAATTGATAAATAAGAGAGTTACCAATTTTTATGTGAACACCTTATGATGTATTAATCACAAAAAAAAGAACATTGCCACAAAATAAAACAACAATATTTTTCACTCAAAAACAGAAATGTATGTCATTTGCCCCATTCTGCCCCGTGCACGCGGCAGAATGGGGTGGTAAGTACAAGTGATAACAAAACCGTATAAAATTATCGGAAATGCAGGAAATATTGGCTTGCTCGGTATTTATTTAGTTTAAAGTGAATATTAATGTCAAACTACAGTTTTCATGTATTGTATCCTTTTCTTAAGGCTGTTTACAAAATTCACACACGAGGAAATACTCATCATCTTCGCTATCTATTCCTGCACGAGAATCGTGTGTCCATTTTTTGCACGTGGAACAAGCGACCCCACCTTCAACTGATTTTGAATAAAATCCACCACAATATAAACATTCACAGTCGGAACTTTTCTCATAATCACTCTCCTTAGTATTGTATTCTGTCCTTTTTTCCATTTATCTTCAGGCCCTTTCTTTTTTTTCCTTAATTTTATTCTCTTTTGAAAATAGTTTTTTCTTAGCACTTTCTTCTTTGGCAAAGTTCTTTTTCTATTTTTCCTTAATAATGGCTTCTAACTCTTTTTTTGTACGGCGAATCAGTTAAAACAACAGTCTTCCCCCTCTTCCGTTTCGCTCTTTTCTTGCTTTCGTTAACTATTGGCAAGGGCATCAGAATTTGTAGTGAAATATGAAATGAGGAGGTGTTGTCAGTTGTTATTCAAGAGCATCAAGGATTAGAACAATTAGCCTCAATAACTTTGTCATTCTTAGGCGGCAGTTCATTGTTACAATTCGCTGAAACCTCGCCTGCTTGATTATCTAGCCCGTTGGCGTCGTCTTTTTTAGCTGGTGTGCTAGGTGGAAGCAATTCCAATTGTTCAGACATGATAACCTCTTTATCTGACGACCTATTTTGTCCGATGTCAAATGTGTCTGCAGGAAGGAAGTCTGCATCGGTGAATATAAATGGGTCCGTGGGCCGTATTCCATTAGCTTCGAAACATTTAATGGCGGTTTTCATTGTTGCATTTTAGACGAAAGCTGAACCAAAAAGCGTTGAAATTTGAAAGATAGTTACGACTTTCCCTGCATGACTTCGTAGCCATTTTCGAAGCTCATCACTATAACGAAAGCTTAAAGGCTTCATAAAAGAAACATCAAGCGGCTGAAGTCTGTGAGAGCAATATGGTGGTAAAGATAGCAACGAAACGCAACTCTCCCTCGCGTAGTTCATAACGTCAATGTATGTCGTATGTGCTGAGTGGCCATCTAATATAAGGAGAACTGGAAAGTCCTTTTATGCCTTAGAAAATTCCACAAATTTTCGAAACCATACAAAGAATGATTTTGTGGCCATCCATGCGGTGCTGTGGACCTCAGCGCAACCTCCTGCTGCCAGTCCTAACTAAATTTTTTTCTGCTTCTTCTTTCGTGGAAAAATAAGTTAGAGGCATGTAAGCTCCGCTTGCTGACGTAATAATGAGGCAGGCTGCAGTTTCGCCCCTTTCTGCAGATGTTAACGATCCTACTTGACGTTTCCCCTTGCAAGCTGCGATCTTCGATTGGTTTTTAGAATTAACCGAAATGCCTATTCCATCACAATTAGATATTTGAGAAGTCATTAGTATGTGTTTGCCAGTTACATTTGTTAGCAACGAAAAGAAAAACTATCGACAGCTACTTTATTAAAACCCATGACTCTTGCACCAGATGTTGCTTCGGGTTTGCGAACAAACCCGCATTTGCTTCTTCATTGTTTCATGATGTAATAAACATTTCGATTTGTTTTGCTCGACATTTTCGAAAAAGTATGTGGGAAACGTGTAAAAATTGAAAGGCAGAACTGTGCACCTGCCGAAATACGAGTGCGTATACTCATTTGAAACAATTTTCTTAAACCGCTTCTGATACGCTAGAGGTTACCGCACAGTTAACAGCAATTGTAGTTGACCGTTTGCCTGTATCGTATAAAGAACAGCCAGTAAAATATTTTTGTAGGGAGGACACAGCATCTCATCTTGAATGGAGGTTCATCTGTACGTGTAAAAGTAGCCACGTGTGCCACAGGGAAGTGTGTTGGGAGCCTTACCTTTCATGTTGTATATTAACATTACAGATAATATAAGTAAGCTTACATATTTCGAAAATGGTGCAGATATCGACATTGAGGTAACAAAGTTCGTAGGAAGCGATATGCACATACAGAGGATAGGAAACAATAATGTGAACACCTATACTTACATCTACATGGATACTCTGCAAATCACATTTAAGTGCCTGGCAGAGGGTTCATCGAACCACCTTCACAAGTCTCTCTTATTCCAATCTCGTATAGCACCCGGAAAGAATGATCACCTGTATCTTACCGTAAGCTCTGATTTCCCTTATTTTGTCGTGGCGATCGTTCCACCCTACGTAGATCGGCGTGAACAAAATATTTTCGCATTCGGAGGAAAAAGTTGGTGATTGGAATTTCGTGAGAAGTTTCCGTCGCAACGAAAAAAGCTTTTCTTTTAATGATGTCCAGCCCAAATCCTGTATCATTTCTGTGACACTCTCTCCCATATTTCGCGATAATAGAAAACGTGGTGCCTTTCTTTGAACTTTTTCGATGTACTCCGTCAGTCCTATCTGGTAAGGATCCCACATCTCCCAGCACTATTCTAAAAGAGGACGGACAAGCGTAGTGTAGGCAGTCTCCTTTGTAGGTCTGTTACGTTTTCTAAGTGTCTTGCCAATAAAACGCAGTCTTTGGTTAGCCTTCTCCACAACATTTTCGATGTGTTCCTTCCAGTTGAACTTGTTCGTGATTGTAATACCTAGGTATTTAGTTGAATTTACGGCTTTTAGATTAGACTGCAACTTCTCTGGTTGTGATTCGTCTATTCTGCTTCATTAGGGATCTTTCGGGGTCAGTGACGACCTGAAATGCGGATATTGAGGGCGTACATTAACACGCTTCTGTCTTCATTGATTAGTGGCCGCCTTCGAAACGGTTGTACCACTCCTTTAGCCGTGTATTACCCATTTTTTCGTCCTCAATCACATGATGGTTTCAACTTGAGAATCGCTGAGCTTGAAGCCAAATGTCATGCAATGACGTCATTTTGCTGACATTACTATATCCGACGTGTACCACTTGCAAGTGTTCCGAAGTAGTGGAGAAAATGAGGTATGTGCGCTATGTATGCCTGAAAACATGAGCGCACGCACGCCCTGATACCATTGTTGATTTCAACAATTACTAGAGATGGGATATTTTTTGAGCAGCTCTCGTATATAGGCCGTCGCCAGTGATGTCGAAAGAGCAAGATACCCGTAGCTACGCCAATTGTATAGGTAGTTCGAATGGAGCGGTCTATTGTCCGACGAATCTCCATAACAGCTCCGAACCGAATACCCCAGAGTTCGTCCTTCACGTTAGGAATCAAGCTGAGATCGCGAGGGCATAAGTCCGGGGTGTGGTGAGTGGTGCGGCTCTTTCCAGCCCTACATAGCGAACAAATCATCACGACTTGCACCAAGCGTGCCGAATATTGTCCTGCAAAATGATGGGCGCGTCCTGCAGAAAGTGACGCCGCTTCTTTCTCTCAGTTGTTTTTCTTCTTTGTAACAGTCTGTTTCGTTTTCGAGACTAAACCGCTTAACAGATATTGTTCAAATATGGCATGGAGACAGTTTGAACCCTGAGAATGAACATAGCCCACTTTAGAAAGCAAGAAATGTTTTTTTTTTACATCAGTGAACGTAAACTACATTAAAACTTACTTATTTTGATGTGTAACTTAAGAATTGTGTAATATATAAGTACTTCAGTAGTCGCCGCGCGGGATAGTATCTCAAACGAAATTGCTCCCACGTCCGAGGCCTTTCAATATCACGTCTCCCATTCCGCTTGTAGTTCAGAATATTTTGGGGAAGTCTGGGACTTAGCATTCTCACCAGTCTTCACGATATTTTTGAATTTTTTAGTTTCTGTTGAAAATACTTAATTTTTCTCATTTTTCTCTAGTATCTTCATTCCTAATATTTCTTGCTCTGCAGCCCTTCGAATTTCTTAGGAACCTCATCACTGCCGTCTGAATTTTTTTTGTTTTAACCATGTTTTCGCTTTCATAGCGTAACACAGGAACCGCGACCACTTTATAGAATTACGGGACAATCTCTTTTTGTACTTTATTGCCCAATGTTCTGATAATGGTGCCACAGACAGCTTAGAATTTGTGTAATTTATTTTCAGTATCAGAGTAACAATCAGATCTTACAGCGTACCCTAAATTCTGAAGGTGGCAGGGGTAAAATACAGGGAGCGAAAGGCTATTTACAGTTTGTACAGAAACCAGATGGCAGTTATAAGAGTCGAGGGGCATGAAAGGGAAGCAGTGATTGGGAAAGGAGTAAGACAGGGTTGTAGCCTCTCCCCGATGTTATTCAATCTGTATATTGAGCAAGCAGTAAAGGAAACAAAAGAAAAATTCGGAGTAGGTATTAAAATTCATGGAGAAGAAGTAAAAACTTTGAGGTTCGCCGATGACATTGTAATTCTGTCAGAGACAGCAAAGGACTTGGAAGAGCAGTTGAACGGAATGGACAGTGTCTTGAAAGGAGGATATAAGATGAACATCAACAAAAGCAAAACGAGGATAATGGAATGTAGTCAAATTAAGTCGGGTGATGGTGAGGGAATTAGATTAGGAAATGAGACACTTAAAGTAGTAAAGGAGTTTTGCTATTTAGGGAGTAAAATAACCGATGATGGTCGAAGTAGAGAGGATATAAAATGTAGACTGGCAATGGCAAGGAAAGCGTTTCTCAAGAAGAGGAATTTGTTAACATCGAGTATAGATTTAAGTGTCAGGAAGTCGTTTCTGAAAGTATTTGTATGGAGTGTAGCCATGTATGGAAGTGAAACATGGACGATAACTAGTTTGGACAAGAAGAGAATAGAAGCTTTCGAAATGTGGTGCTACAGAAGAATGCTGAAGATAAGGTGGGTAGATCACGTAACTAATGAGGAGGTATTGAATAGGATTGGGGAGAAGAGAAGTTTGTGGCACAACTTGACTAGAAGAAGGGATCGGTTGGTAGGACATGTTTTGAGGCATCAAGGGATCACCAATTTAGCATTGGAGGGCAGTGTGGAGGGTAAAAATCGTAGAGGGAGACCAAGAGATGAATACACTAAGCAGATTCAGAAGGATGTAGGTTGCAGTAGATACTGGGAGATGAAGAAGCTTGCACAGGATAGAGTAGCATGGAGAGCTGCATCAAACCAGTCTCAGGACTGAAGACCACAACAACAACAACCCTAAATGAAGGTTTAAGAGACCTGTTATAAAACAGGATTATCCGAAACTAGTTTTAATCTGACTGAATATTTTCCTCGAAGTGCACTTATTTTCGTTTTATTACTAGAAATTTTAAAGTTGCATTCGTTGCATATTTAATTCAGGTAGTATGCAGATCTTTGGAGGTCATTCCATTCACTTGAATCATGTCATTTACAAACAGAAGCACAATCAGGTATTTCTCATTCGTTATCCCAATTCCTTTGTCTGCTCGTATTTCATGCTTTCATTTATGAAGAATGAAGTCAATGTAAATACTAAAAATGCTGACATAATTTACTCATTTAAATGTATACCGAGCGAGCTGGCGCAGTGGTTAGTGCACTGTATGATGATGATGAATGATGATGATGATGATGATGATGATGAAGATGAAGATTGGTTTGTTGGGCGCTCAACTGCGCGGTTATCAGCGCCTGTTCAAAGCCCTAATCTTTACACAGTCCAATCTCGTCACCTTCACGAATGATTTCGAAATGATAAGGACAACACATTCACCTAGTCCCCGGGCGAAGAAAGTCCTCAACCCGGCCGGGAATCGAACCCGGAATCCCATGTTCCAGAGCAAAAACGCTAGCTACGAGACTCCCATTGGGGAGGACGACGGTTTAAATCCGCGTCCGGCCACCCTGATTTATGTTTTCCGTAATTTTCCTAAATCACTCCAAGTAAATGTCGGGATGATTCCTTTAAAAGGACACGGCGGACTTCTTTTACCCTTCCTTGACGCAGTGCCATTTCCTGCTGCGTCTCTGATGACCTCAACATCGATGGCACATTAAATACAATCCTCCTTCCGTCCCTCATTTAAAGGCATAGGTTTAACTCAATAAGTCGGGCGTTAAAAGTTAGAAACTGCGTACACGCTTAAGACAGCATAATTTCATGGCGCGAAAATTATCCAGATTATATTAACCGTGCATTTGTGTATGGCAGCACTTGGCGAATTCCAATAAACTTCACACAATTTCGAAAATTTCCGAAACTTTTTTTTCCCGCTGATATCCCTGACAGAATGATGAAAGGAAAAAAGACTTTTATCGCTCCTACATTTTAGCTGTTCGTGCAGTAAGGCGTCGGCATTAGGCATGAATTTTGAATTTATTACTTCTTTACTACTCACTCTATTCGCAACACATTTGTCTGACAGTATCCACACATATCGCTGAATATACCTGAAATATTATAGCATTGTACAACACCTACCTCATAAACGTTCAGATGTTGTCGAAAAACTAGCTTCTCTTAAAACAGAGCGTCTTCAACTGCAAAGGGCTATGCTTCTTCAGGTCAAGTATTTAACACATTAACTGATACGGAAAGTGAACGAACTTCTGAAGGTGGTTTACATATGGTACTTCCAGTCTTCAGATAGCAATTTGGAGGGGAGAAGGCGGTGGTGGTTACGCGGTCTATTTGAAACTTCACACTTTCCGCAAATTATGCAGTTGTCTGTAATGAATTACTATCTGAAAGAAGCCACGCTCTGATATCACTGTAGTGCAAAGCATGACAACTTGGTTCAACCCCCTGCGGGTCCGGGGTAAGAATAGGCCCGAGGTATTCCTGCCTGTCGTAAGAGGCGACTAAAAGGAGTTTCAACCGTTTCGGCCTTCCATGTGATGGTCCCCCTTGTGGTTTGACCTCCATTTTTCAAAATTCTACAGTAGTACGAGCCTTTTGGGGAAGGACGCCTTACGTGGTGTACCACTGGTCCTCAGTGCACTAAGACCTTGGCACTCAGCGTTGTACTGGCGTTGTAACCATACCCACTATTCCTCATATTGGGCCTAAACGCCTGATGGGTTGTACAAGTTACGCCCATAGTGCTCCCCATCTGCACCTACGATCATGATGGACTTTCCATGGCACCCGAAATCAAGCACGGTAGCCAGCCCGTTGTGGTGGGGTCGTCTTGTACCCTCTAGGTTGTAGCCCCCTGACAACACATCGATCGTACTGCCGATACCTGAGCTGCACCCTCCCCACGTCGGCCAAGTAGTAGATGCCCGTCTCCTTGGGGCATCAGGACTCCCGGCAACGGTCATCCTGCCAGGTGGCCCTTGCTGTGGCTGGGTGGCGCCCGTGGGGAGAGCCCCTGGTCGGAGTGGGTGGTATCGGGGCGGACGTTTCGCAGATGAAACGTCAACACGTATCACGTCGCTCTGCGGCCGAGTCTTTCAAAAAGAAAGGTACTGTTTCTAGTTCTGGTTCTCCTACCCTTTCCCCCTTGGCCACTCCCTGGGAGGAGGGACAGGCCCGCCGGCTTGGGGCGAAGTACTTCCCCCGCTATTTGGTCTGTTCTCGAACCGATGGGGCGACGTTCGCCACCTCCAAGCCTATGTTCTTTGTTCAGCACATTGAAGACATCTTCAGGGAAATCGAGGCTGTTAGTAAAATGCGTTCGGGGTCCGTTCTTATAAAGACCACCTCCGCCACACAGTCGGCGGCGCTCCAGGCGTGCGACCGCCTAGGGGACATCCCAGTGTCCATTGTCCCCCATCTGGCACTAAATAGGACGCAGGGGGTTATTTTTCGTCGTGACCTCCTGCTGCAATCTGATGAGGAGCTCAGGGCCAACCTGGAGCGCCGAGGCGTGCATTTCGTCCGGCGAGTCCAGCGCGGCCCCAAAGACCGTCGCATCGACACCGGGGCCTTTATCCTCGCCTTCGAGGGGGACGTTCTCCCGGAGAAGTCCCCCTGTGGGTCCGGTGATTAGAATAGGCCCGAGGTATTCCTGCCTGTCGTAAGAGACGACTAAAAGGAGTCCATCCCCCTCACGGGGGTAGTTAGCGCCTGCGTCCGGAGACGGACGGTTACACGACCTATAATTGTGGTCTTTTTGGTTTTTCACTTCTCGTTTCTTCCCTCCTTTTGTTGGTTCCTTTCTTTGCTCTTCTCCACCTCACTGTCTTCCTTACTCTTTCCCTTGACTTCTCCTTGCCTTCTCATTGCCTTCTGTCTCCTTGCCTTCTTCTCCTTGCCTTCTCATTGCCTCCTTCTCCTTGCCTTCTCTGGTCTCCGCCTCGGCGTTTGAGACAGTCTGTCCTCTTTCTCCCTCTCTCTCTTCTTTTTCCTCTTCTTCCTTCCTCCCTGTGCGTGCCTGAAGGCCGACCCACGCGTTCGCACGCGTAGCCGGTGACGGGGTAACGCGTAATTCCCCGCCCTGGGTAGACATGTAAGGCACGCGCGTACCCCCTGGTAAAGGCCAGGCCTGGGGAGGGGTGATTGCCTGAGCTGATACCTTCTGACCATGCCGATTGGTCCCTCCGTCTGTTTCTCGGGAGGTGTGACCTGAGGTGTAAACATTCACCTAAGGAGGGAGTGCCCTCTGAGAGGGTCCCCACGGGGAAGGAGCGCGCCATCGGAGACGCTGGCAATCATGGGGGATTCCTCCGCAATGGATTCTACTCCATCTCTCTCGACTTCTGCCCAAAAACGGAAACGTGACCAGCCACCAGTGACAAAAGTACTACCGCCTGCCCCACAGTTCCTCGTCGTTTCTCGATCTGAGGACGGAAAGGATTTTTCCTCTGTCAACCCTTTCGTTATCCAGAAGGGCGTAGATGCCATAGCCGGATCTGTCAAATCTTGTACCAGGTTGCGTAATGGTACCTTATTACTAGAAACTGAGAGTGCCTTTCAGGCACAAAAACTGCTTCGGGCCACACTCCTGTACACGTTCCCTGTCCGGGTGGAGGCCCACCGAACTTTGAATTCGTCTCGTGGTGTAGTCTATACTAGCTCCCTCGACGGATTGACTGACGAGGAGATTCAATCTTTCTTCGCTGAGCAGGGCGTGACGGCTGTCCATAGGGTCATGAAAAACGTCAACAATGACCTTGTACCGACCCGGACACTTTTCTTGACCTTCGATAGTGTTAAGCTGCCATCGCGCATCAAGGCGGGCTACGAGGTTATTTCTGTTCGCCCCTATGTCCCGACACCTACGCGCTGCTACCAGTGTCAGCGTTTCAGTCACGCTCGACAGTCTTGTTCCAATGCGGCTAAATGTGTCACTTGTGGCAGGGATGCCCATGAGGGTGACTGTCCACCTCCGTCTCCTCGTTGTGTGAACTGTCAGGGTGACCATGCCGCATCCTCCCGCGACTGTCCTGTCTATAAGGAAGAACGCTGTATCCAAGAAATTCGGGTCAAAGAGAAAGTGTCCACCTCGGCTGCTCGCAAGCTATTGGCTAGTAGGAAGCCCGCGCTGCTCCCAGCGGGTAAATACAGTACTGTCCTCGCCTCTCCTCGGACTACCAGGGAGGTAGCAACCCAGACATGCGATCTGACCTTCAGCACCACAGTCGTCCGTTCCGTCGGTCGACGTCTCCTCTTCCTCCCATCATCCCACAGACACCAGCCCCTTCATCAGCTTCTGCTAAGACGAAGACCCCGAAGTCAGATGCACGGGCCTTCAAGAAGGAACCATCCCGTGCAGATTTCCTACGTACCTCGACCTCCCAGCCTTCGACCGGTACTTCCACCAAACGTCCTTCCAAAAAGGCTCATAGGAAGCACAGTTCTCCTTCTCCGCCACGGCGCATTTCTTCTCCTGCGCCACCCAGCGGTTGCCGCCCCAGGCAGTCACCCGTTTCGCCTGGCCGCACCGCTGGTAGCCGTACATCTGGCCGTTCACCGGCGGAGGAAGCTCCCCCTCCCGGCCATCCTCCCGAGATGGCCGATGAACCTATAGACCCAATGGACGATGACTGTCCGCCTACTGATAGCGGCGGCAGTGCTCGCTCGAAGCCAGGCCCTCAGCGGCCTTCAAGGTGACCCCTTCTTTCATCTTCCTTATCTTACGATGGCACTTATTCACTGGAATATTCGCAGCATTCGCTCCAACCGAGAGGACTTGAAGTTGCTGCTCCGCTTGCACCGTCCGCTCGTCGTAGCCCTCCAGGAAACGAAGCTACGCCCATGCGATCACATTGCCTTGGCACACTACACCTCTGTGCGTTTTGACCTACCCCCTGTGGTAGGTATCCCAGCTCATGGAGGGGTTATGTTGCTGGTCCGGGATGATATTTACTACGATCCCATCACGTTGCACACCGGCCTGCAGCCAGTTGCCATCCGCATTACTCTCCCCACTTTTACGTTTTCCTTTTGTACCGTTTACACTCCATCGTCATCTGCCGTTACCAGGGCAGACATGATGCAACTTATTGCTCAGCTACCTGCACCATTTTTGTTAACTGGAGACTTCAATGCCCACCATCCCCTTTGGGGCTCTCCAGCATCCTGCCCAAGGGCTCCTTGTTAGCAGACCTTTTCAACCAGCTCAATCTTGTCTGCCTCAATATTGGCGCCCCTACTTTTCTTTCGGACCCATCTCACACCTATTCCCATTTAGACCTCTCTATGTGTACTCCCCAACGTGCACGCAGGTTTGAGTGGTATGCACTTTCTGATACATATTCGAGCGACCACTTCCCGTGTGTTATCCATCTCCTGCAGCATTACCCCTCTCCATGCTCCTCTAGTTGGACCATCTCCAAGGTAGACTGGGGGCTCTTCTCTTCCAGGGCGACCTTTCAGTATCAAACCTTCACAAGCTGCGATCGTCAGGTCGCACACCTCACGGAAGTCATTCTCGCTGCTGCTGAATATTCCATCCCTCACCCTACTTCTTCTCCACATCGCGTACCGGTCCCCTGGTGGACCGCAGCATGTAGAGACGCTTTACGTGCTCGTCGACGTGCTTTACGCACATTTAAACGCCACCCTACAGTGGCGAATTGTATCAATTATAAACGATTACGTGCTCAGAGTCGTCGTATTATTAAAGAAAGCAAGAAAGCCAGCTGGGCTGCTTTCACAAGCACCTTCAACAGTTTTACTCCTTCTTCTGTTGTCTGGGGTAGCCTGCGCCGGCTATTTGGCACTAAGGTCCACTCCCCAGTTTCTGGCTTGAAGGTCGCGACTGACGTCCTTGTGGCCCCTGAGGCTGTCTCCAATGCCTTCGGCCGCTTTTTAACAGAGGTTTCGAGCTCCGCTCATTACCACCCTGCCTTCCTCCCCCGCAAACAGGCAGAGGAGGCTAGTCCACCTAACTTCCGCTCCTCGAATTGTGAAAGTTATAATGCCCCATTCACCATGCGGGAACTCGAAAACGCACTTGGCCGATCACGGTCCTCCGCTCCAGGGCCTGATTCTATTCATATTCAGATGCTGAAGAACCTTTCTCCTGCGGGTAAAGGTTTTCTTCTTCGTACATACAATCGCATCTGGATTGAGGGACATGTTCCCGCATGCTGGCGCCAGTCTATTGTTGTCCTGATTCCTAAGCCGGGGAAGGACAAGCACTTGCCTTCCAGTTATCGACCTATTTCGCTTACCAGCTGTGTCTGTAAAGTGATGGAGCGAATGGTTAACTCTCGATTGGTTTGGCTGCTCGAGTCTCGACGCCAACTTACCAATGTACAATGTGGATTTCGATGGCGCCGCTCTGCTGTTGACCATCTGGTTACCTTGTCGACCTTCATTATGAATAACTTCTTGCGGAAGCGCCCGACCGCGGCTGTGTTCTTTGATTTGGAGAAGGCTTACGACACCTGTTGGAGGGCGGGCATTCTCCGCACCATGCATACATGGGGCCTTCGCGGTCGCCTACCTCTTTTTATTCGTTCCTTTTTAATGGACCGACAGTTCAGGGTACGTGTGGGTTCTATCCTGTCCGACACCTTTCGCCAGGAGAATGGGATGCCACAGGGCTCAGTTTTGAGCGTCGCTCTCTTCGCCATCGCGATCAATCCAATAAAGGATTGCCTCCCAGCTGATGTATCAGGCTCCCTTTTCGTGGACGATTTTACCATCTATTGCAGCGCGCAGTGTACACGTGTCCTGGAGCGCTGTCTTCAGCGTTCTCTTGACCGTCTTTCCTCCTGGAGTGTCTTCATGCTGACGCTGGCGAATTGCCATTCACCTACCGGCGCGATATACTGCTTTGTCGGTATGCCTGTCGGCTACTGTCAATGCCCGACCATCCGTCTTATCGTTCCTTTTTTGACGACTCTCTCGACCGTCAATACGGGTTGTATGTCTCTGCCCTGCTACCCCCTGGAGTTCGCTTTCGTCGCCTCCTTCAACACCTTAATTTTTCACTCCCTGCAACCTTTCGAGTGGGCGAGAGCCACACGCCACCTTGGCTCCAGGCTCAGGTCCGCGTTCACCTTGACCTCAGCTCGCTCCCAAAAGAGGTTACCCCCGGTTCGGTCTACCACTCCCGTTTTTTGGAACTTCGTTCGAAGTTTATCAACATGACTTTCATTTATACAGATGGCTCTAAGACCAATGACGGGGTCGGGTGTTCCTTTATTGTTGGGGCACAAAGTTTCAAATACCGGCTCCATGGCCATTGTTCGGTCTTCACAGCTGAGCTCTTTGCCCTCTACCAGGCTGTTCTTTACATCTGCCGCCACCGACATTCTCCTTATGTCATCTGCTCCGACTCCCTGAGCGCCATCCAGAGCCTCAGTGATCCGTACCCGGTTCACCCTTTTGTACACCGGATCCAACGCTCTCTTCAGCAGCTGGTGGACGTCGGTTCTCCGGTTAGCTTTATGTGGGTTCCTGGCCATGTCGGTATCCCTGGGAACGAAGCTGCAGATGCCGTGGCCAAGGCTGCGATCCTCCAGCCTCGGACAGCTTCTTGTTGTGTCCCTTCGTCCGATTTTAGCAGGGTTATTTGTCGGCGCATTTTATCGCTGTGGCATGCCGATTGGGCTGCACTTACAGACAACAAGCTTCGGGCCTTAAAACCTCTTCCCGTGGCTTGGACGTCCTCCTCACGCCCTTCTCGGCGGGAGGAGGTAGTTTTGGCCCGGTTAAGAATTGGACACTGCCAGTTCAGCCATCGCCATCTGCTGACGGCTGCGCCGGCGCCATTCTGCCCATGTGGGCACTTGCTGACGGTTCGACACATTTTAATGTCCTGTCCAGATTTTAACACACTGCGTCTAGATCTTAACCTGCCCAGTACTTTCGATGCCATTTTAGCGGATGACCCACGAGCAGTTGCTCGTGTTCTTCGTTTTATCAATTTGACAAACCTCTCTAAGGACATTTGATGATGCTGTTTTTTAATCCTATGCCTGTCAGTCTGTGTTTTATCGTGTTTTCCCTTTTAGTTGTTGTTGTGAACTTGTGTCTCGCGGTGCATTCTTAGAGTAGTCAGGGCGCTAATGACCATTGAAGTTGTGCGCCCTAAAACCATAAAAAAAAAAAAACTCCCGGAGAAGGTAAAGGTGATGTGCTACCGGTGCTATGTGCGACCTTACGTCCCGCCTCCTATGCGCTGTTTTCGGTGTTTGCGCTTTGGGCACATGTCGTCACGGTGTGAGGCTGAGCCCCTTTGTGTCGATTGTGGACGTCCTCTTTGTGAGGAACATACATGCACCCCACCACCTCGGTGTATTAATTGTCCTGGCATCCACTCGCCTAGATCCTCAGACTGCCCTGCATATCAGAAGGAGAAGAAGATACAAGAATTCAAAACTTTGGATCGGCTCTCTTATTCTGAGGCCAGGAAGAAGTATGACCGCCTCCATCCCGTGCCGTTGACCGCTTCGTTTGCCTCAGTTGTGTCCACTCCTTCCGCAGTATCCTCACCCCAATCCCTTCCCCCCTCTGCCTCCTCCCCCCATCCGGGGTCTCTGCCTCCGACTCCCAAATCCCTCCCTTCCAAATCCTCCTCCTCCGTGGCCCCCGCCCCCTCTGCCCTAGGGGCCACCCTTCCTCCTCCTCCTCCTCCCCCCCCCTCCGCCTGAGAAGCGATCCTCTTCTCAGGCGTCCATTGGGGAAACGTTCCGGACCCCATTTTCCGAGGTCCAGCGTTCCAAAACGGACCCCGCGCGTGAGGACCTCCTTTGGGTCCAGCCCACCATCCCTGTCCCTCCTCGGACTTCCAAGAGGGCCTCCAAGAAGAAGTCTCTATCGACCTCTCCACCCCGGCGCGTTTCGTCTGACGCTCCATCCGTGAGTCGTTGCTCCCGGCCGTCCTCAGTTTCGCCGGGACGCTCTGCTGCCAGGCGCTCAGCTGGCCTCTCGTCGGCCAATGATGCTGCCCCTCCTACACAACCGGGGACAGCGGCCGCAGCTGGCGACGACTCGATGGAACAGGATCCGCCTCCCGCCGGTTGTAGCGTTGTTCCCTCGAAACCTGGCCCTCCGCGGCCGTCGAGGTGACCAGCTCTTCCCCCGTCTCGTTCCCCCTCTTTTTTGACTAGCGATGGCCTTGTTACATTGGAACATAAGAGGTATTCGATCTAATCGGGAGGAATTACAACTGCTCCTCCACCTGCACTGTCCGCTCGTCCTTGGTCTCCAGGAAACCAAGTTGCGCCCAACTGACCGTATTGCCTTTACCCACTATTCCTCGGAGTGGTATGACCTCACCCCTGTGGACGGTATCCCAGCTCATGGTGGGGTCATGTTGCTGGTTTGGGACGATGTCTATTACCATCCCATCCCATCGACCACCCCACTCCAAGCAATAGCTGTCCGTATTACTCTTTCTGCTTTTACTTTTTCAGTTTGTACCATCTACACTCCTTCGTCATCTGCTGTTAGTCTGGCTGACATGATGCACCTGATCGTTCAGCTTCCCCCGCCGTTTTTATTGTTTGGCGACTTCAATGCCCATCATCCCCTTTGGGGCTCTCCTGCATCCTGTCAAAGAGGCTCACTCTTGGCGGATGTCTTCAACCATCGCAATCTTGTCTACCTCAATAATGGCGCCCCGACTTTCCTCTTGGACTCTACTCATACCTACTCCCACTCGGACCTCTCGATCTGTTCTACCACTCATGCCCGTCGGTTCGAATGGTATGTCCTTTCTGACACCTATTCGAACGACCATTTCCCCTGTGTCGTTCGTCTCCTGCACCACACCCCATCCCCACGTCCTTCGAGCTGGAACATACCGAAAGCTGACTGGGGACTTCACTCCTCCCTGGCGGCATTTCCGGACCACGAGTTTCTCAGTTGTGACAGTCAGGTCGAATACCTCACGGCTGTTATCATCAATGCTGCCGAACGTTCCATTCATCGTACTACCTCTTCTTCCCGTCGCGTTTCCGTCCCCTGGTGGAACGAGGCTTGTAGAAACGCTATCCGTGCTCGACGACGTGCTTTACGCACCTTTCGCCGCCATCCTACGTTGGCGAATTGTATTGGATACAAACGACTCCGAGCGCAATGCCGTAGAGTCATCAAAGACAGCAAAAAAGCTTGTTGGGCCTCTTTCACCAGCTCCTTTAACAGTTTTACTCCCTCTTCTGTCGTCTGGGGTGGCCTGCGCCGGCTGTCGGGCATTAAGGCCCACGCCTCGGTACGTGGCATGACCTCAGGTAATGAGGTCCTCGTTGATCCTGTGGCTGTCTCCAACGTCTTCGGCCGGTTTTTCGCGGAGGTTTCAAGCTCCGCCCATTACCACTCTGCCTTCCTTCCCAGGAAAGAGGCAGAAGAGGCTCGGCGACCTTCCTTCCACTCGCTGAATCTGGAAACCTATAATGCCCCCTTTACTATGCGGGAACTCGAACGTGCGCTTGCACTGTCCCGGTCCTCTGCTCCGGGGCCAGATGCCATTCACGTTCAGATGCTGGCACACCTTTCTCCGGCGGGCAAAAGCTTCCTTCTTCGTACCTACAATCGCGTCTGGACCGAAGGTCAGGTCCCCATGCGTTGGCGTGATGCTGTCGTTGTTCCTATACCCAAACCCGGGAAGGATAGACACCTTCCTTCTAGTTACCGCCCCATTTCTCTTACAAGCTGTGTCTGTAAGGTGATGGAGCGCATGGTTCATGCTCGGTTAGTTTGGATTCTTGAATCTCGACGGCTACTTACCAATGTCCAATGCGGCTTTCGTCGCCGCCGCTCCGCTGTTGACCACCTTGTGACCTTGTCGACATTCATCATGAACAACTTTTTGCGAAGGCGCCAAACGGTAGCCGTGTTCTTCGATTTGGAGAAGGTTTATGATACCTGTCGGAGAGGAGGTATCCTCCGCACTATGCACAGGTGGGGCCTACGAGGTCGCCTGCCCCTTTTTATTGATTCCTTTTTAACGGATCGAAAGTTTAGGGTACGTGTGGGTTCCGTATTGTCCGACGTCTTCCTCCAGGAGAACGGAGTGCCTCAGGGCTCCGTCTTGAGCGTAGCCCTTTTTGCCATCGCGATCAATCCAATTATGGATTGCATTCCACCTAATGTCTCAGGCTCTCTCTTTGTCGATGACTTCACGATCTACTGCAGTGCCCAGAGAACATGCCTCCTGGAGCGCTGCCTTCAGCGTTGTCTAGACAGCCTATAGTCATGGAGTGTGGCAAATGGCTTCCAGTTCTCTGAAGAGAAGACGGTTTGTATCAACTTTTGGCGATATAAAGCGTTCCTTCCGCCATCCTTACATCTCGGTCCCGTTGTTCTCCCATTCGTGGAAACAACTAAGTTTCTAGGGCTCACGTTGGACAGGAAACTGTGTTGGTCTCCACATGTCTCTTATTTGGCGGCCCGTTGTACACGTTCCCTTAATATCCTCAGAGTTCTTAGTGGTTCATCTTGGGGAGCTGATCGCACTGTCCTTCTTCGCTTGTATCGGTCCATAGTCCGATCGAAGCTGGATTATGGGAGCTTCGTCTACTCGTCTGCTCGGCCATCCCTCTTACGCCGTCTCAATTTCATCCACCATCGGGGGTTACATCTTGCGACCGGAGCCTTCTACACTAGTCCTGTCGAGAGTCTTTATGCTGAAGCTGATGAATTACCATTGACCTACCGGCGCGACATACTGCTGTGTCGGTATGCCTGCCGGCTGTTGTCTATGCCCGACCACCCCTCTTACCAGTCCTTCTTCGCCGATTCTCTCGACCGTCAGTACAGGTTGTATGTGTCTGCCCTGCTGCCCCCGGGAGTCCGCTTCCGTCGCCTGCTTCGACAACTGGATTTTGCCCTCCCTACCACCTTCAGAGAGGGTGAGAGCCCGACACCATCTTGGCACCAGGCTCCGGTTCATACTTATCTCGACCCCAGCTCACTCCCGAAGGAGGGTACTCCGGCTGCAGTGTATTGCTCACGGTTTGTCGAACTTCGTGCTCGACTTGCCGGTCACACCTTTATTTACACCGATGGCTCCAAAACTGACGATGGTGTCAGCTGTGCCTTTGTCGTCGGGGCCGCCACCTTTAAATACCGGCTCCTCGACCAATGTTCGAGCTTTATGGCCGAGCTTTTTGCTCTCCATCAGGCCGTTCAGTATTCCCGCCGCCACCGCCATTCATCGTATGTACTCTGCTCAGTCTCACTCAGTGCTCTTCAGAGCCTTGGAGTTCCCTATCCGGTCCATCCCTTGATTCAACGGATACAGCAGTCCCTCCATTCTTTCGCTGATGATGGTTCTCCTGTCAGCTTTCTGTGGGTTCCCGGACATGTAGGAGTGCCTGGGAATGAGGCTGCAGATGCTGCAGCCAAGGCTGCAGTCCTCCTGCCTCGGCCAGCCTCCCATTGTGTCCCGTCATCTGACGTTCATGGGGATGTTTGTAAGAGGCTTGTGTCGTTGTGGTGCGATGCTTGGTCATCCCTCCAAGGAAACAAGCTCCGGGCAGGAAAACCGCTCCCAACTGCTTGGACAACCTCCTCCAGACTATCTCGGCGGGAGGAGGTCCTTCTGACCAGGTTGCGGATTGGGCATTGCCGGCTTAGCCACCGCTACCTGCTCTCCGGTGACCCAGCCCCGCAGTGCCCTTGTGGTCAGGCATTAACAGTGCGCCATGTTTTATTGTCGTGTCCCCGCTTTAGTCAATCTCGTGTTGTCCTGTCCCTGCCATATACTTTACCGGATATTTTAGCTGATGACGCTCGAGCAGCTGCTCGTCTTCTGCGTTTTATAACTTTGACTGGCTTGTCCAAAGACATCTTACCTTTTTACTTATTTTATCTGCATCTTTGTCAGGTCTTCCTGGTGTCCCCCCCTTGCCTTGAGTTTTACTAGATTCCATGTGCTCTAACAGTGACTGGGCGCTAATGACCTCAGTAGTTGAGCGCCCTTAAACCCCACCAAAAAAAAAAAAAAAAAAAAAACTTGGTTCAAATGTTCCCGAAATGATAAATTGTTCGGTTCACAAAACGAAATAACCTTATCCTACGGGTATAGTGTCGGCGAGTCAAATTCTCAATCGCTCAGCTCACACGAATACCTGGGTGTAAAAATTTCTAGAGATTTGAAATGGAACCGTCACATAGACGCAGTCTTAGGGAAAGATGGTGGCAGGCTGCCATTCGTTGGTGGAATTCTAGGAAAACACAATATGTGTACAAAAGAAATTGCTTAGAAATCACTCGTGGGACCCATCCCCCAATATTGCTAGAGATTCTTGGATCATAATCAGATACGACTGCCAGGCGATACTGAATATATACAAAGAAGGGCAGCACGAATGGTCACAGGTTTGTTCGACCCGTTGGAGAGTGTCACAGAGTTTCTGATGAAACTGAACTGGCAGGCGCTTGGAAACAAACGTAAGATATCCAGAGAAAGTTTACTTGAAATATTTCCGGAGGAATCCTTAAATGTTGTATATAGGCGAATGGTAGTCAATAGAGGGAATGACTGCGAATGCACGTTCGATCTGCGTTCGCTTCCCTTAGCTGCGGTTAAAACTGAGCATAATAATATGCGAGATGTAGTTGGCAGCTCTGTAAATGCTGACCGGTGAGTCGCTTAAAGCCCAGGCAAAATTAATCTCGGAGGGACACATCACGCGCTCAACAATTCAAATAGTATCACAACCGATTAAGCATATCCACTGAGGATCTAGAGCCTGTGACTAGTGTATTGAATATAAAAATGGAAAACTGCAACAACTCACTCTTTGAAATATTTTTAATTCCATTAACTAGTTTTGTAGCCTTCACAGACTCACCTTCAAATGCGGCACACAGAAATTGCGTCTTTATTTCGTTAGAGTGATGCCGGGTACTGGCTCTCTGACAGGGAGACAGAGAACTCTTTAATGTATCGCCATGAGCGACTGTTACATGGCGACATGTGTCGGAAAACAAATTCTTCCACATACCGCGGCAATGTGGGCGGTATTGCAGGAAGCGTGAAGACCAGATTAGACTAAGCACAGCACGCACAGAGGCTTTTAAGCAGTCACAATTCGCACGCTCCATGCGTCAGTGGAGTGGGAATAAGTCCTAGTAACTGGTATAATGGCAAGTTCCATCTGCCATGCAGTTCACAATCGTTTGTAGAGTACAGATTATATGCTGCCTATTTTCTTGTTTAAATTTCGATTACAAGAAAATGGGCGTCTTGGAAAACGTCCTAAATAAGTCTCATCTTCATCGTCATCGTCGTCGTCACCACCACCACCACCATCGCCGCCATCATGAGTGTTATGCCCTAGGGCAGGTCTTCACATGTACCTCTCCATGCAGTCCCATCATTTGTTACCCTCTTCTTTTCTCACAACTATTTTCTGTCCTTACGCTGTCCACCACCTGGTATGTTCTGCATCGTCTTCTTCTTCTTCTTCTTCTTCTTCTTCTTCTTCTTCTTTCATTCACTATTTCCTTCATACCATCAATAAACAATCTCTTCTAATTTAGTGTCCATGCCAATTGTGTTTCCTCATCCTGCTACCTTTAAAATTTCTCTCCGTTCTTCCACTTAACACCACCTCATTTCTTACTGCGCCTGCCTATTTTATCCAATATCAACGCACCCACATAAAAGCCTCCTTTTATGAAACGTCTCGTTGGCAATTGCTATACGTGTTTTCACCTCCTTATTACTTCCAATGTCGTCCATAATAGGGCGTCGCGGTTATCTAAAAACACTAAATTGTTCTGTATCTTCCTTCCTAACATTACAGTCGTACTTACTTTTCGTGCTCTTACCACCGGACATTTTGCATTTTTCTTATTATTTCTCATTCCAATTTACTCACGTCTCTTGTTTAATTCTTTTAACATTTCAGTCATACTTCTTTCGCTCTCTGCCAATAACACCACATGATCCGCGGGTCTAATACATTCTGTTTTCCTAACAACAACCCGCTCCCCTCTATTTAGTTTCAAACGTTTCTGAATGACATGCTCCAAATATATTTACACACTAAGGAAATTAAACGTATCCCGGAGGAACTACCCCAGTGCGATGGAAATCGATACACGTGATGTACGTGTAGGGGCAAATGAATGATTACAGTTGCAGAAAAACTGTATGATTAATTCAAGAGAAAGAGCTTCACCAATTGATAAGTCAATAACGGATCCTGACGAATATCGAACCAAACTCAGTTCAGTTGGTTCGTTACATCGTCAATATCGCGACCTGCTTTAAAGAACCCGCCCATTGTGCTCCAAACGTTCAAAATTTGTGAGAGACGTGGCAATCTTGCTGAGCAATGTATTGCCTGGCATGTACAAAGACAAACACGTAGGTACTGTCTCCGTGTGTGGTGCGTAAATTGTCGTCAGGCACCTCACTTAGTGTCCCGCGCAGAGTTCAAGCCGCCATAGAGACAAAGGGTGGACACACTGCATATTAATGTCCACTAATAGGTGCCTGTACACTTACTGATAGGATAGTGTATTTCGAAATGTTAGCATTTGGCTTTGCGCTTACAGCTTACGTGTTGCGAGTCGTCGTATCTCTAAAAAGAGACACCTCCGGCAGCACTAGTTAGTTGAAAATGTCCTTCAAACTAGCCGTGCTGCGCTCTCTACCTCCGGTTATTCTCGTGGGCGTCAGAGCTGCCGTAGCCAAGACGCCCCCTGGGTAAACGCTGCGGACGTCTGCAGTCGCGCCTGACGATCTGTCACGAATTATGAAATGTATTCGCAGATATCAGATATAATACGACAACGGCCACACAATTTACTGGAAACGTACAGGATGTTCCGTAATTCCCATCACTAACTGCTAGAACTTGTAGAGGGGACTGAGTACATAATACTCGTCTTTTAAATTGTAACCCATCTCCGGCAACGTACCGTGTGCTACAACCATTTGAAAACATGTTGGTAACGCTGTCACCTTGACAAGTAATTTGTTACACTGAAGAGCCAAATAAATACCGTGTAGGGCCCCCGCGAGCACGCAGAAGTGCCTCAACACGCCGTGGCATGGAATCGACTAATGGCTGAAGTCGCGCAGGAGGGAACTGACATCATGAATCCTGCCGAGCTGCCCATAAATCCGTAAGATTACGAGCGATTAGAGATCTCCTCTGATCAACACGTTGCAAGGCATCCCAGATATGCTCGATAATGCTATACAGTTTACAGGAAACGTACAGGATGTTTGGGGAGCTTCGTGGCCAGCGGAAGTGTTTAACTTCGGAACAGTGTTCCTGCAGCCACTCTGTAGCAATTGTGGTCTTGTGGGGTGTCGCATTGTCCTGCTGGAATTACTACTACATTAGCAAAGATGTATTTATACGGCTGTAGCACGGATATACGTTTCCATCCATGGATTCCATTTCTAAATATCATCACTCAGTTCCCTAGAAGTTTTTAACGGGAATTTTGGAACGTCCTGTATCTCTCCAGTACCTGTACAGCTGTTTCCAGAATTAGTTCACTCTGCAGAGGAGTGTGCGCCGATATGAAACTTCCTGGCAGATTAAAACTGTGTGCTGGACCATGACTCGGACTCGGGAGGTTTGCCTTTCGCGGGCAAGTGCTCTACCATCTGAGCTACCCAAGCAAGACTCACGCCTCGCCCACACAGCTTTACTTCTGCCAGTACCTCGTCTCCTACCTACAGCTGTTGAACCTCATTCGAAATATACGGATGTATTTCAGGATTTCGGCGTTGTGCAACTTCGCAGAAACATGGCTGAATTATCCTGTATATCGTTATCATTAAAACGAAGCACCTTTCCGTCATTTCAAGCACTACTAAAGTTGCTAGGTGTAGGAAAAAATACTAATATCATACTGAAAATATCGGAGAGAAGCGATAGAATTCCTACAAACAACTTGAAGAAAATCATTTTGGGTACTAGGTTATGTCATTATAAAACAGTGAAACAACCAAAATAACGACATTTCGACCGTCGTTTGAACGATCCTCTTCAGAGCGAATAAATGCCACGAAATTTGAAATCAGCAGCAGCAAAATGAAAGTTTGATTTGGAAACAACTTCTATTTCTTCTTTATCTTCGATTAATTTCCCGAATTTCTCGTCCGTTTCGTATGTTGCTTTCTTTATACATTTCTAGAGCTGGCAATTTTACATAGTAACTCAGGCCTGCAAACGTCATCTAACGAGGCTATGGAGCACCAAAATACAGGTTCCAGCTCCGGCAAATGTTTGTAAATAGTGTGTGATGCCGTTATTATGTATCTATTTGAGGTAAGGGCCCCAGTACCGGAAACGAATGAGTCGAAAGTTAAAAGGGAAAATCGTTATCATACCTCTGACGGTGGAATACAAGTACTGATACTGTTGTTGCTAACTTTCAAAGGTGGTAGTATGGATCAAAGTAAGAAAAAATGTCCGGTAAACATGGGCCACAAAATGCGTACCTGAGGGGCTATGAGCACTTGTTCAATAGTGGACACATGTTTTATGCTAGCGAAGATGAACAAGTCCTCAAAGCTCTTAAGGTATGCATTTTACAGCCCATGTGTACTGCACATTGCTTTCTTCTTTCGGTCCATACTACCACCTCTGAAAGTTTCCTGCCCTACATTTTAGCTACAACACTACCGGAACATACTGTTACACGTAACAGGGATGTATTCTCTTCTAATTTTCCGTTGTATGGACGTAACCTCAAATTGATACATTTATCCATCTCCATCGTCATAGAAAATTGGATCTCCCTGTATACACATATTTTACAGACTGCAGCGCCTGTAACTTATATACTCTGTAGCGTCGCTGGATGACGTTTCCAGACATCAATTCCTATGTAAAACTTCATCAGCTAGGTCCCCTCTACAGACTCGATAAGTGTGTGGCATGACGTGTGAAACACTCTGTATGCAAAGTGAATGACATGGAAGCTGGGGCTAGAACCCCCCCCCCCACTCTCTCTCTCTCTCTCTCTCTCTCTCTCTCTCTCTCTCTCTCTCTCTCTCTCTCTCACTTCTCAACTATTAGCTTCCTGTTAAGTCTTACAACTGCTGTCTGATTTCTGGCCGAGTTCTTGATAACATGCCGCTCACTGTATTTTATCGGTGGTTGCATCTTAAATTCAAACTGTATGTTCTGGTCAAAACTGTCAGAAGTTATTTTCTACATCTATGGATGTTATAAATAGGGGTTGAATTTCTTCAACCGATCTCTAGCGGCTAGTGTGTTCTCACAAAATCGATTTTCCTCTAGCTCGTCTTCTCTAATGTGTTCCATTCCTCTGTAAATATTTTGGATCAGTATTTTCAGCCAGGACGTATGAAAGTGATGGTTCGGTAGTATTCGCACTTATCACTATTTGCCCTGTTTGGTATTTGTGTTATTTTTTCGTTTAGTCTGAAGATTTAGCAGTCACGTCAGCTAGCATAGATGTTGAGGAGTGAAGCAGCGAACGCCGACAGAGTGAGTCCTCGCCGGTGCTGATAGAGCCCTCTGGTAGCGAAGCCCTGCACTATAGACAACTGAGTCTATGAGGGACTAGTAGCGACACCTAGCAGCGAAGTGATAACTGACTGTGTGAGGGAGTATTAGCGACACCTAGCAGCGAAGTGATAACTGAGTGTGTGAGGGACTGGTAGTGACACCTAGCAGCAAAGTGATGAACCGCAAAATGGCCGCGAAAATTGAGTGACTTAAATGTCTAGTTGCTGTTTACTTCTTCCTTTACACTATTATTACAAAACAGACTATGGCATCACTGCTCGGTTTGTCTGTTACCGTATCATTGTGTATTTCACGCGTTACAAAATAGTTCTGTTCTCGTAACATAAAATGCAAACTACATCTCCAGTGACATTTATGTATGCAGCATGTTACATTCATCATTCCCTCTTTGTAATTTAGTATTACTAAAAGTTTTGTCCGCACTTTTAAGCATTAAAATGGATATGTGGCTCGGAATTTAATAGTAAAAGAAACAGTCATACTGGCAGACAGTCTCTCTAATTAACAAAAATACGAAATGTAGGTTCAATTTCTTCTGCGCAGTGAGGTGTCTGGGCTACTGTTACATTAAATGGTACCAAAATAATCGCACGGTATTGGGGGTTAAAGAATTTTGAACAGCAAGGGGAACTGTTAGTAAGTTTCTTGCAATGCAACGTTAGTGATATAATAGTACAGCAATAATAGACGTTTGTCATCCCTTCTCCTTATTTTACAGTTTCGCTCATTACTGATGGCAAACGCCTTGCAGAGAATGTAACATTCTACATCTTCGGCTACGGCCTTTACAATCTCTTTCATTCAACTAGACTTAACCTGTAGAGGTAGTAATATAATTTCTTTTCTGATCCACAAGATACTTTTACAAAACGTAGAGGCAGAGAGGTTGTCATATAACTATTAATCGAAATATTATATGAAATAATGGACGTGTTAGTAAAATCGCCAAGAAATTCCTCTTATTAATGTTACGTGTTATCTCTTTGATTCAGCATTCAGCTCACATAAAACAACGAGAAATATCGTTTTTCATAAAAAAAAAGAGTTTGTCTCATTAGTGACCTGTGTGAAATCAAACATCTCATTTTGACACTAGAATAATTTGAGAAAAATAGGCCTCTGTTCGTTTCTGAAAATGCAATTAGTGAAAACAATGTATTTTCAAAAGATATTGTCAACTTTTACGAAACGATTTCATATACAGAATTTATTTATCACATAGTCAATCATGATACTAAAAAGAACACATTGTTGGCTTGTGTTTTGCTATTGCTATAATATTTTGCATTTTCTTATGACTTTGAAATAATTACTGCTTTTTCAGCACTGAGAATGTGTGAAATACAGTATGTAATATATGAATCAGTATTATAATTTTTTTTTCGAATATTGGCTGTTAACTACAAGAAAATGGCAGATGTTTGGGTATTTACCTCAGTAGTATTCAGCACACGAAGGAAAACAAGATATATTTTTTTTTTTGCAAGGTTTTTATTTCATAGTTGTAATCCTACAAATATTAATGATACCATGCAGTTTCTTTTGATAGTGAGGTATATTAAGTACCTTAAAATATATGTATATGAAGTCTGTTTAAGCAAGTGTGTGAATTAAAATTTAAAATGTTTGCAGCAGCATAATCAGGTTTAGTTTGTAGTGTGGCAGTAAGCTACACGTGGGATCCGAAGCACGGACCCCACGGGGGTACCCGGCATGCGCCACATACCAGGGCAGAGGTGGGGGCTAGTGTTCGGAAATCTGATAATTCCAGCGCTGGCCGGGGATAGAACCCCGGCCCGGCTGGGGCGAATACCCCCAGCCGAGGCGCTGGAACGTTCCAGACACCTTACCACTAGACCACCGGGGACCCCGGCCGTTTCCTGCTCTGAAGTCCAGCTAGTGGTCGTAGGGCACTTTCTGCTGTCCTCCGTGTTTACACCGAGGCAGGTATAACAGGAAGTGTTTACCTGCGTCCGCTGGATGTCCACTTAGTGTACGACTTATTTACCCGGCTGACGTTCGTGTCGCTATAATGTCCTTGGTTGCGATACAATTATTTGCAGGGACCGAAAATCTGCCTATGCAGTTACACGCAGTCGAGTCTCACTATTTGAACCTTTGTAATTCGATCGTGTTGTCAACTTCTATTTATCGAAGAAACCTCATGTGTTCGGTACATTCGAAAAACGGAAGCGACCGTCATAACAGACAGCCCCGTAAACAATTTGCAATGAAGTGTCAGCCGGTACGTAATAATCGATATCTGGAATTGTTTTATCGGTTATTAAGATAATCGTTTCACCCCTATACACTTCGAAAAATTCCCGTATTTTCTCAATAAAGCATAAGCACAGTACATAAATCCGTCGCGAAAATGACATCGAAGAAGTGCAGGTGTTCGACTACCACAGAAAAGAAGTGGGTCCTTGAAGGTGCGGAACGGAGAGCAGAACAAAACTAAGGTGTAATGTTTCGGCATTCCCTCATTCTCGCTGTAGACACTCCAGAAGCAGGTAGATCAGTTTGATGACGTGTCATGAGGAGGGAGGAATAAATTCACTCTCAAATAACTATTGTACGAGATGCCTCGCCGCCTCTTGAAGGGTGTCATGGGATTTTTCTGCCGTGGACTTTGCGACCCGTGAGTCAACGCGGTGTTTCTGACCACTTGCGTTTTAGCTGCGGGTCCTCCGACCTTCGAAGGAAGCCGCGACAATGGGGGACGCTCTGCCTGTCGTTTTGTAATAAGAACTCCCCTCCACATTTTATCTAGGCTTAAGACTGTCTGTGCACATAGTGCATAGCCGTGTTTTAAAAAGTATTTTTTTTTACCTTTTCCATTCTACAACATTACTTCCTGTCTTATTTTACGAACTTTTCGTAGGAATGTCGTAAATTTTAAACGTCTTAAATCCACCGAGTCATTATGTGTTCTTAAAATATCTTTTAACTCTTTTTCAACACATAATTCAGTGTGCGATTTGCAGGGGGGCATTTCCCCCCCTCTGCATCAGACCATCCCCTCCTCTGATTTTAGTTTATGCATTGCAACCAGGGATGTTTATTTCCCACGCACTGGAGTAAAACTTTACATATAATTTATATTTGTGGAGCCGAACACTGAAAGTTTTTAATAAGTCTTACTATTAATACGTTTCAGTTTTTTATCATCAGAATAAGTACAACTTTTCCCAAATGTGCCTCTACTTTTGGAATTCCCCTCGTATAACTTTACCCGTATGTAGATGATTTTGTAAATAAGCTTTACCTATAATGTACTTTTGAAGATATAACAAGGGATGGCTTTTCTGACAGTGCATACGCGTCAATAGTGAGTTTCGGCATTAAAATCTATTTATAAATAGCTGTTTAACCATGCGTAACGCCACGGTCAATGCTAATAACATATATAATTCTACTAACCCCCTAAGACACCCCCCACACTGGTAAAAGCACAATTCGCACCCTGACACATATGTATCTTTTACCTCTTTCACTGAAGAGGCTGACCAACGGATTATTATTTTTTTTTTAATTTCAGGTATTGATTTTATTGCATTCTCCTTTAGCGTATAGATCAGAAATTGTAGGTTCAGATACCTTTGGCTTATTGAGTATCGTTTGCTATGCCAAACTTCGACAGCATTCATGGTCCTGTGCATGGAATTGATGACGGCAGAAAGCTGACCAAAATCACTTCGAAATAAATTCTCTGAACGCAGATAACTTTGATACTGTTGTGTTAGGTATCGAGGTATTACCTAACGCAACTGAAGCCAAGTTAGGAGTCAATTTATTTCGAAACAATTTCGGTCGACTGTCTGTCTTCACCAATTCCACATTTCAGATGGTGTACTAGGATTTTCCACCTATTGACTGACTATATAGTCTACGTATTCATGATCTTTTCGCCACTGGGCATTTGATACGCTGTTACCATCCATGCATCATCAAGGCAGTCCGGCGGAAGATGTGCTCTACAGCATACATGCGGCAAGACAGTCGAACTACTTCTTCATCCCTGTATCTCTCCACTAATCCCAGTTCTTTTATGTCTTCCAGAGGCATTGCTTGAAATGAAAATTACAACTGGAAATAGATGGCTCGGAGAACACTGTTTCCATAGCTTAATTTGCAGCCATTTCCAAGTCTAGCATTGCAGTATTAAATGACAGCCCAGATATGACAATTCTCGATTCAGAAAAAAAATATTTCACAATTATTTTGACTTTCCTCTGGTAAAAAAGCTAGTCTTCCGTGCTTCAGGTATCAACATGCAATGGTGTACAGTTGTCCGAAATGTCCGTCCATAAGAAGAGCTTTATTTTCACACATTTTCTCCCTTTCTTCGTAACTGATCACCCGGATTCATTTGTAAATTTTCAAAAAAACTTCAGTCACATTCAAAGTCTCTTCGCGCAGCTGAATCCCTGAACTAATGCCACGGTTATGGGACATCCCAGTAGCTTCCCTTACACAGTGCAGTCTTTCTCATAATTCGTCATACTTGCGACGTAATCTAAACGTGTATCTCGCAAATCTTGAAATTGCTCTTTAAACCTTCAGAAAACAGTCACTGTCTCCTCTCCGCAGATTCTTTGCCTGCATTTACGCATTCGTTTCTCAATCTCCACATCTGTTTCGTCAGGTTGGGCGAGAAACTTACTGTTCAGCAGTGATTCTACCATTTACAATTTTTAAACTGCCGCTGCTCCTATTTCGCTCGGAGTTCATGCACAGGCAATTGGTATACATTTTCGGTGCTCCTGGTACCGATTAGCGTCCTTTCCTTTTCCTTTCCTTCTTCTTACTACACGGTCCAGTCACATTAACGTGATCACCGCCTGTGTCCGACGTCAATGTGCAGTAACCACTCACAGACAGCGGGTGGCAGCACTAGCAGTGTAGGGTATGCGTAATGCGGAAACTCAACCACTTATGTGACATCCAAAAGCACGTGATCATTGCCTTTCGGGCCACCAGTGGACGCATTTTCGAAACGGAAAAGTTCGTAAAATGTTGGCGTGTTGCCATATTTAAAGCACTCCGTGCATGGCGCTGTTCAGAACCGACGTTGAGGCCGTTGTGGTGCCCCACGGGCCATACATGACAGGAGTTAAAGAAGGCTGCAGGTAAATAACGTGCAACTGTTCAGCAAGGGGCTACCGACAGTGTCTCCTCAAAGACCACTCGGCGAAAAATGCTGCGTGTGGGTCTCCACAGCAGACGCCTGGTCCACACACCTATGCTGACTGCTGTTTATCGGGGACGAAGGCTGGAATTTCCACGCCAGTTCTGCGACTGGGCGTCCACTGCACGGTGACAAGCGGGCTTCTCCAGTGACAGATAGTCGTTGGCGTGTAGGGCGTGATTCATCTGAAAGTGAACACCCTGCAACAGTCGACGGCAGGGTTAAGACCGGAGGAAGGATCGTTTTGGTCTCAGAAACGTTATCGTGACACTCCCGCCGTGACATCGTCGTTCTGGAGGGGCACAGTGCATGAGCAGAGATATCCGTCGGAACCATTGCCACACCTACATGGAGTTTGTTTTCCCTCGGAACCTACCAGCAGAACAACTGAATCTCTGACACAGCTTGCAGTGTACGTGCGTGGTCTGAAAAGCACCAGGATGAGTTTGCTGTACTCCACCGACCACCAGGCTTCCCGGGCTTAATGGAATCGAGAATAAGTGGGACCACCTGGCTCAGGCTGTTCGTGTCCTGGGTCCTCAACCGACAAACGTAGCGCAGCTGACTGAGGCACCGGCGTCGGCATGGCTCAGTACCTCACTGCCTCCTGCACGTTTGTCAGTTGTCCGCGCTTCGCGTTAATTGTATCCTCCTACAGTGACTCGCTGACGACACTCTCCCGTACACGACAGCATCATCAACAGCCGCAGATTGCTGTTCACTCTGCCTGTCACATCATTTATGTCTATACAGAACAACAGCTGTCTGTTACACTTCCTGGGACATTCCTGACGATACCCTTGTCTCTGATCAACTCTCGCCGTCGAGAACGTACTGGTATCTATTATAGTCTTTGAGCCACTCACATATCTGGGAACCTACTCCGTATGCTCATACGAGGCCCTTCGTTAACAGTGTGCAGTGGAGCGCCGTGTCAAAGGCTTTTCTCAAATCTAGGAGAGTGCAATCTGCCTGGCACCCTTCATCCGTGGTTCGCAGTATATAATGTGCGAAAAGGGCAAGCTGGGTTTCACACGGGCTTTCTAAAACCGTGCTGATTTATGGACATAGGCTTTTCGGTGTCTAGGAAATTTATGTAATCAGATTCAGAATACGTTCTAAAATTCTGCAGAAAATCGATGTCAAGGACACTGGTCTGTAATTTTGCACATCCTTTCTTTTACTCTTCTTGTACACGAGTGTCACCTGCGATTTTTTAAACTGCCTTAGGTTGGACCCATTACAGGTGTAATGTCTGAAGACAAATGTATATTGATCTCGTTGTATACGGGTGCCACTTGAGCTTTTCCCAGACGTTTGCGAAATACTGCTGGGCAAGAGATAGACGATAAATGTGAATGAAGTAAGTAAAACCGAAATTGTTTTAACTTACTCGCTGCCGCTGAATCCTTTCCACGCGATGCGTCCTTGAACGGATCAAACAGGTAGCAATAAATGCTCTACAAATGTGGTTGATTTTTGAAGTTTTTCTTATGAGTTAATTACGCTGCAGACAGCTTCCATTCTGCATAACATCAGCAATATGAAAATGAAAATTCACGGAAGTCAAATCTGGATTGTAGGGACGACGACGTAGAGTCTCCCAGCCCATTATGGTTTCTTTTTCCTTCCAGTGGTTTCTTGGATCAGCTGTGCTGTGTGTGGGCGAGCATTGTTGTGTAATAATATCACGTCTTTTCTTTGACATTGGCGACCCTTTCCTCTCATCGCTGGCTTTACTTTGCTCATCAGTATGTGTGAGTGGTCAGCGCTGCATCCTGTACGCTGATCTTCCAAATAATCACCAAAATACAACTGTGGCATCTAGATGATGGCCAGAATCACTTTCCTCGCTGATGCTCGAGTTTTGAATTTCTTTCGGACAGGTGAGCTGGTGTGCTTCCATTTCACGCCTTGTCTTTTCGAGTCGTGTTCACCATTTTGAACGAAAGTTTCATCACACGTTAAAATCTCGATCAGAAAAGGTTCAATTTCACATTCGTAGCACTCTTTGTTTCCTGGTGTTGTTGCGTGAATTCTTTCGGAACTTAAGTTGGATTTGTTTTGCTGTACTTGAGCATGTCAAGTGCAGTAAAGAAGGATCCTTTATTCTATGATTATATGATAGCGGAACAAACACTGGTAGCAGTTACTTCTGTAAAATATCTGGGAGTATGCGTGCGGAACGATTTGAAGTGGAATGATCATATGAAATTAATTGTTGGTAAGGCGGGTACCATGTTCAGATTCATTGGGAGAGTCCTTAGAAAATGTAGTCCACCAACAAAGGAGGTGGCTTACAAAACACTCGTTCGACCTATACTTGAGTATTGCTCATCAGTGTGGGATCCGTGCCAGATCGGGTTGACAGAGGAGATAGAGAAGATCCAAAGAAGAGCGGCGCGTTTCGTCACAAGGTTATTTGGTAACCGTGATAGCGTTACGGAGATGTTTAACAAACTCAAGTGGCAGACTCTACAAGAGAGGCGCTCTGCATCGTGGTGTAGCTTGCTCGCCAGGTTTCGAGAGGGTGCGTTTCCGGATGAGGTATCGAATATAAATAAAATTTGTTGCTGACTGTACTTTGTATTTTCATAAATAAATTGATCTGTAGCGTAGCGGACATTATTGCGGACATTATTGCCTATCGCACCTACCACATGGCAGAACTTGCAAAGAAAGACTTTGGTAAATTTGCGTATATGTCTACTTCTGCATTGTCTTTGTATACTCGTAATAAGAGAAAAATATCTGTTAATGAATCTGTGTTCATTTGAGTTAAAGGTAAAGGAGTATGTGAATATGTTAAATTTGTTGGAGACTGTACTTTGTATTTTCTTCCCGCGAACCATACGCGACTGGAAAAGGAAAGGGAGGTAATGACAGTGGCACATAAAGTGCCCTCCGCCACACACCGTTGGGTGGCTTGCGGAGTATAAATGTAGATGTAGATGTCACTGACAACGTTACGAACTGTGCCACTACCTATTGCAGCTATTTTGCTATTCAGTTCTAATGCAACACGTCTGCCATCAGGAGTAATGTCGTCAGAGTCGGTTTTAACCGAAGGAGGAGACACTTCAATTGGCCGGCCACGGCGTTTTTCATTTGTCACTGAAGTTCGATTGTTTTTGAACTGTCCTACGTAGTTATCGAATATTTCCGTCGTTCGCACAGCTTCGACCATACTGAAAAATCGTTAGAGAAAATATTTTGGCCGTATTCCACCTTCTGACAGGGAAAACGCATCGCTGAACGTTGCTCAGTTAATTTGGAAACTTTAACCGGACACGTCATTGTTAATTGCAACATTAAGGTTATAAATAACAGCCGCTCTCAGCTCATCTAAGTCACGCCAACCTAAAGTCATGAAACTACAAAAATTCTTCCTACAAACTACGCGACTTCATCAATTTGCCTTTGCAGGGGAAAGTTAGGAAGGAGTATGCACTTAGTATTTAATCTGTCATTTCAAGTTGATGAGAAAGTTAAAACAAACAAATAGCAAAACATTGCTCATTTATTTACGAACAACATTTATCAGATACAGCTGAGTAACTTTTAACCCAAACCTTAAATGTCATTATATATATGACACTACTCGTTCGTACTCGTAGCCGCATAATCTGGTAAGAGTACGCACTAACACCAATAACAAGAAAATGCACCATGACCTTCATAAACTGTGCCATTGTTGGGAGCATTTATCACACTTAATACAGTCTTCCGTGACAGACTCCTTTTAGTCTTCATCACACCTTGGGCAGTTCAAAACATGAAGTTGGATTAATAGACAATTGTGAAGGTGATTCGATAAACCCTATGCCAGGCACTCAGATATGATTTGCAGAATATCCATGTGGGTGTAGATCCCTCCTTGAATTGTGCCCTGGTTGTTGCTGAAGATATAGCGCAGTTTAATCCAGATTAGCCGTAGAGATTCTACGTTGTTCGTTACTGATATTTTGCCCCTTCTTGGTTTAGTTTGTTTTTCTAACAATGCGTTTTTGTAAGTAGACTCAAACAGAATTTCAGATGTTTTTGCAGCTTGCTTTAGATGTTCGAAAACCTTAAACTGTGCAGTTCACAAAACGAAAAAACATAGTATCCTATGACTACAACATCAATAACTCTCATTTTCAATCGGTCAAGTCACACAAATACTTCAGTGTAACACATTGTAAGGATACGAAATGGAAGCAGGACTGAATAAAACTCAAGACGCGTTCATAGGATTTGTAGACCTGGAAAAACGTTCGACAATGTAAAATGGTGCAAGATCGAAGTTCTGAAGAAAATAGCTCTAGGGAGAGACGGGTAATATATTCGCACAAGACCCAAGAGGAAATAAGAGTGGAAGACCAAGAACGTAGTGCAAGGATTAAAAAGGGAGTAAGACTTTGATATAGTCATTCGCCTCTACTGTTCAGTGAGTGCATCAAAGAAGCAATGAAGAAAATAAGACGGAGGTTCAACATTCAGACTGAAATACGGGATGAAAGGATATCAGTGACATGGTTTGCTGATAATATTATCGTCCTCAGTGAAAGTGAATTACTACAGGATCTGATGGATGAAATATACAATATAATCAGTGTAGAATTTGGGGTGAGAGTAAATCAAAGACACAAGTGATGAGATGAAGCATAAACGGGAGCAGTGAGAATCTGAACATTGGTGATAACGAAGTAAGAAATGTAACCATCACATTGTCTCAGTCAAAGGTAAAGATGGTAGCGGACTGTAATTCATTGTTAGAATTAAAGGGAAATATAATCAGTGCACAAAGATGATCTTTTTCGAACTATTGGTGTCACCCATACTCTAATATTGCTCCAGTGTGTGGTACCTGTCCCATATACGACTAGCAGGGGATATTGAACTGTTCATAAGAAAGTCAGCACGAAATGTTACAGGTTTGTTTGGCCCACAGGCGAATGTAACAGAGATGCTGAAGAAATTGGCAGATGCCTGAAGATACACGTAAGCTATCCCGAGAAAGCCTACTTGCAAAATTTCTAGAACATACCCTAAATTTTGAATATGCGAGGTGTGTTCAAAAATTTTTCGGAACATTCGTAATTTCGCTCCAATGGCGTGTTGGGGCGAAATGCAGTTGACATCCCTGCACACGCGTGTGCTTAATGTGTAACTGCGGGAAGTTTCATTGTTGTATGTCTGTTAGCTTATTGTTCAGTGCTGTATTGAGTAGAACGCTGAGTCGCACAGTTGGCGAACTTCGAGAGGGGATAGAGGAACAATGCGCATGCACTAAATTTTGCGTGAAACTCAAGAAAAACCGCCGCTCGGGGTAGCCGCGCAGTCTGCGGGGCCTTGCCACGGTTCGTGCGGCTGCCCCCGTCCGAGGTTAGAGTCCTCCCTCGGGCATGGGTGTGTGGAAGTGGTGCAAGCCTAGGGACTGATGACCTCAGCAGTTTGGCCCCATAGGAACTTAAAAGCTAAACTCAAGAACACCTTTACAGACACACACCAAATGATGCAGGAAGCATATGGTGACGAGTGCTTAAGCCGTACTCGGTGTTACGGATGGTTCACACGGTTTAAAAACGGCCGGACGGAAGACGATCCACGTGCAGGACGTCCTTCGACTTCTGCCAGCAACACTTGTGTCAGGAACGTCAACGAAACTGTGCGTGCTGAACGAAGACTGACTGTCCGAGAGATTGCAGAAGAATGTAACATTGCAGTTGGATCGTGAAATCCTAATACAGCATCTTGGAACGTATCTTGTTGTCGCCAAGTTCGTGTCACGGCTCATGAGTCAAGAGCAGATAGACCTCCGACTCGCAATCTGAGAAGAGCTTTAGGATCACCCAAATGAGAACGAGATGTTCCTTAAGAAAATTACAACTGGTGATGAGACGTGGGTCTGCACTTATGATGTTGAGAACAAGGTTCAGTCTTCACAATGGGTAGGGACATGTTCTCAACGATCAAAAAATAAAAGAGCTTGTCAGGTCAGCTGGCCCTTGCAGACATTTTTTTTTATTTCCAAAGTTGAAAACCAAGTTGAGAGGACGAAGATTCGCAACGATAGACGCGCGGTCCAGCGAAAGGCCAACCAAGTCTGCTCCCGGAAGTGGAAACGGTGTTGGGAGCGGTGTATCAGTCGTGGGGGAGATCATATACAAATAAGTGGAGGTTAGCGTAGAGAAGTTCCAGAATTTTTTGAACAGACCTCGTAGACGAAAGGTAGTGAATACTGGAAAGTGGTCTGCAAATGTTCGTACGGTTGCGTTCGCTTCCATTCGCTGCTGTGGAAACTGGGCTTAATAATAATATTCCCGCTGTGAGATGTTATTGGCAACTCTGTAAACGCTGAGCTGTGCACCGCTTACAGCCCAGGCAAAATTATTCTCGGAGGGACACATCAATATCTCCTTCGTGCCTGAAGTTGCTTCGGCCAAACTCCAACTCAGTTGCCAGGCCGATAGCTCGTTATCCTACTCCTCTGCAAGTAACACTTCGTCTGAAACCATCTGTACGGTTATGTAGGTTAAGACACTGCAGCCACTCATAATGGTGGGTCCACGTTTGCGAGTAACTGACGAGAAAAGAAATTCTGAATTTTGTGTGACACTCGGTAGCATTAAGAAAGCTGAGTGGCATTATTTGGTTGTGAGGTGTAATGTAAATGATAATAGCTTCACATGTTGTGTTCGGATACCAAGATTTAAAAGCCTGAAGTCTTCTATTTCAGAAGTAAGGAGCGCAACAATCAAGTGATTTATGAACAGTAAGTGCACACATTTTTGCTCGGTTGATTTTAATTGGGGTTGCAATGTGCAGGTCAAGCAAGTGCCGTACTGTAGAGAGGTTGAGCAAGAGGAGCGTTTTTTAACAACTGTTTATCCTTATTTTGGATAGTTAGCTTTCTTATCTGAGAAGTAGTTGCGGGTAGCACTTGAAATGCATTACGAATTCCTTCGTCATTCAGTCTAATATCGCCCCCTCCCTACCCCTCTCTCACTCCCATCGCACACACACACACACACACACACACACACACACACACACACACACACACACACAAACTAACTATATACCCTCCACCTCTCATGATTTAAAAAATAAAAGTGCTCCTAGAAAAATTGTTCACTCTACAGTTTATTTATGTGCCAAAGTTTATGATAATGTGGGGGCGGGGGAGGGAAGGCCACAGACGGCAGGGGGGGGGGGGTAGGGCAGGGGGTACTGGCAAATGTCGGATTGCACTCAGGAGCAATGGTCTAAGAAAGGATGGGAACCACTGTTAAAGTGCCTGTGAATGTGTACTGAACATAAATCTGGAAAACTGCAACAACTCACTTTTTGAATTTTTTAAATTCGAGTTAACTAGTTTTGGAGCCGTTTCAGGATCATCTTCAAATGTGGCGCACAGAATTCGCGTCTTTATTTCTTTAGAGTGAATCTGGGTACTGGCTCTCTGACAAGAAGACAGAGAACTCTTTAATGTATCGCCACGAGCGGCAGTTACACGGCGACATGTACCGGGAAACAAAACCTCCTGCTTACCGTGGCAGCGTGGGCGGTATTGCTGTTAATATCCATCTGGCAACTTGCGTTTTAGTTGTCTGTTGGCCACTGGTCAATCTCTTTTCATCGTAAATATAAATACGAATTGTCACCATATATCACCAGCATAACGTTTACTACAGATGTACATTACAAAGATCTTCACTTAAAAATATAGCATACTTTGTTCGGAAACAATTTTTTTGATTTTTGTGCGTATAACACGACGGCGTGCTGAGGAGATAATGACTCGGTCTGTTTTATTTGATAAAGTCAGTAACATTCTACATCTTTACTATAGATATCTGCAGCCCTCTGCTGCTAGAGGGCTCCGATTTTGCGTAACATAGCGGTGTGTGACGTGACTATGTTTGTGGGTGAGAAAGAGCTCACAAAACTAAAAGCACGAATTCGAAGACTTCGTCCGCACATGGAGCACACTCTCCTTAAGCATGGCAGTGCCAAGCTACACACGAGCGCTGCGGCAATCCGACGTCCTTGTTTCACTGCCGTCGATCATCCTACAAACAGTCTCGATTTTCGTCTTTGTGCAAAACTAAGAAAACCTTCGAGCACTTCAATTGTTTCAAGCGGTGCTAGCAGAGGTAAGGTTGTGGCTCTGTTAACACAGTCAAACAATATACTGTAACGGTATCAACAAAATAGTATCTATTTGTGCTGGTTTCCAGAGTGAGTGTGTTGAGAAATAAATTTATAGACGTTAAGAATACAGATGTAGAATGTTAATGAAGTTTGTTTTATTTAAAAAGCGTTGAGAGTTTTCACATAAAACATCTGTGGACATTACTTTTCAGTACGTCCTCGTACAGTGGAAGTCTGAGAAAATACGTACATTGATCAAAATAAGTGTTGACATGAATGCTGTTAACAGCACTAGGTTAAAAAAATTTTAACTGTATCGCAGTTGCAGATTAATTTTATTTGTAGCTAGCGCGATTATATGAGTGGAGGAGTATTAGATTTAATGGTGAGCATTAATGTAATTTTTAAGCATTGTCTGTATTGTCATTCTTCCTTTCTAAGTGCCTTGTCCTCCAATAACACTGCTGATCGGTAGCATGATCTGTTGTCCGTCCATGGTCTTTCAGAATATTGATTCAGTGCTGAACCCAAACTGCTGGTTTGAGTTATTTAGCCAGGATAATCCTGTGCGTCGTGGATCACGTATGCCATTAATCTTTCAAAAAAATATTTCAAATGGCTCTTAGCACAATGGGACTTAAAATCTGAGGTCATCAGTCCCCTACAACTTAGAAATACTTAAACCTAACTAACCTAAGGACATCACACACATCCATGCCCGAGGCAGGATTCGAACCTGCGACGTAGCGGTCGCGCGGTTCCAAACTGAAGCGCCTAGAACCGCTCGTCCACACTGGCCGGCCATTAATGTTTCCTTGAATTATTATTTTCAACAGGTTTTATTTATTGTTGCGGAATTGCGCTACCAAAACAATCGAGTTTTGCTCTCTGGATGCTGTTGAGAATTTCTGCGTCTTCGTAACGCCGTATTTTTGACCATATCTGTCGATGGTATCCTTAATATTTTTCGATACGATCGCATTTCAAATGCCTAATACAGTCCATGACTCATCTCCATAGAGTAGGACACCGAACGTGTCACGTCAAAGTAGTCGAGTGCGAATCCTGATGACTGGTCTGTTGGTTCTCAGCAGTCACCGCGGACTAAATGACTGCATTGGCTATAAGTTTTCTAGTAATTCTCGAGATTTTCCTTTGGACTAAGTACGAGGTCGTTCTTCGTTGCTTAGATCGTGCAGGTTTCAGACCGTTTATGTTACTATGGCTACACTATTAAATGTTTGTCCACCACCATATCAGTAGATATAATGAAACGGCGGCCATCTTTCGTTATGTCTTACAAGGAGATTTCTCCAGCGGTAGTATCGACTTTTTGAAACCATCTATACGGTTATGTAAGTTAAGCACCCAAGTATCACACACTGCAGCCATTCATCCTGGTGGGTCGACGTTTGCAAGGAACTGACCAGAAAATTAATTCGGAATTTTGTGTGAGACTCTATAGCATGAAGAAAGCCGAATGACATAAGTTGGTTGTGAGGGTAGTGGAAAGGATACTGGCTTCACATGCATGAATCTCTCCAGAGAAAGAAATCTATTTTAGGTCTTTAGCGAAGTGACATTGATAATCATTTTCATTCAATTGATGTAAATATTATTATTTTTTATTTCCACTTCTCGGTCACGTGATTCAATAGTGATATGAACTTCTTCATTTGGTCTAATTTTTCTTCTTATCATCCCTTCTCCACTGGAAATATTTGTTCGTGAACTTTTAATTATCTTCATGTGTCAATTCCGATTTAATTTCTCCTGTTTTTATGACCCTGTATTTTCGTTTACGTTATTGTGTTCATTATATCGACTTCTCACTTTGCTTGAATTTTATTTTAGATATAAAACCTTCTCTCATTTAAATTCATCTACACTATTATTTCCATAGTGCAGCAAGAATTTAGGTTCTGTTTTAAATATTTGTATGTCGATTACCATGCAAAAAAAGGCACGTCATGTAATGAAAAATACATTTTTAACACACTAATGCACAGTCAATATACAGGGTGTTTAAAAAATGACCGGTATATTTGAAATGGCAACAAAAACTAAACGAGCAGCGATAGAAATACACAGTTTGTTGCAATATGCTTTGGACAACAGTACATTTTCAGGCGGACAAACTTTCGAAATTACAGTAGTTACAATTTTCAACAACAGATGGCGCTGCAAGTGATGTGAAAGATATAGAAGACAACGCAGTCTGTGGGTGCGCCATTCTGTACGTCGTCTTTCTGCTGCAAGCGTGTGCTGTTCACAACGTGCAAGTGTGCTGTAGACAACATGGTTTTATTCCTTAGAACAGAGGATTTTTCTGGTGTTGGAATTCCACCGCCTAGAACACAGTGTTGTTGCAACAAGACGAAGTTTTCAACGGAGGTTTAATGTAACCAAAGGACCGAAAAGCGATACAATAAAGGATCTGTTTGAAAAATTTCAGCGGACTGGGAACGTGACGGATGAACGTGCTGGAAAGGTAGGGCGACCGCGTACGGCAACCACAGAGGGCAACGCGCAGCTAGTGCAGCAGGTGATCCAACAGCGGCCTCGGGTTTCCGTTCGCCATGTTGCAGCTGCGGTCCAAATGACGCCAACGTCCACGTATCGTCTCGTGCGCCAGAGTTTACACCTCTATCCATACAAAATTCAAACGCGACAACCCCTCAGCGCCGCTACCATTGCTGCACGAGAGACATTCGCTAACGATATAGTGCACAGGATTGATGACGGCGATATGCATGTGGGCAGCATTTGGTTTACTGACGAAGCTTATTTTTACCTGGACGGCTTCGTCAATAAACAGAACTGGCGCATATGGGGAACCGAAAAGCCCCATGTTGCAGTCCCATCGTCCCTGCATCCTCAAAAAGTACTGGTCTGGGTCGCCATTTCTTCCAAAGGAATCATTGGCCCATTTTTCAGATCCGAAACGATTACTGCATCACGCTATCTGGACATTCTTCGTGAATTTGTGGCGGTAGAAACTGCCTTAGACGACACTGCGAACACCTCGTGGTTTATGCAAGATGGTGCCCGGCCACATCGCACGGCTGACGTCTTTAATTTCCTGAATGAATATTTCGATGATCGTGTGATTGCTTTGGGCTATCGGAAACATACAGGAGGCGGCGTGGATTGGCCTCCTTATTCGCCAGACATGAACCCCTGTGACTTCTTTCTGTGGGGACACTTGAAAGACCAGGTGTACCGCCAGAATCCAGAAACAATTGAACAGCTGAAGCAGTACATCTCATCTGCATGTGAAGCCATTCCGCCAGACACGTTGTCAAAGGTTTCGGGTAATTTCATTCAGAGACTACGCCATATTATTGCTACGCATGGTGGATATGTGGAAAATATCGTACTATAGAGTTTCCCAGACCGCAGCGCCATCTGTTGTTGAAAATTGTAACTACTGTAATTTCGAAAGTTTGTGTGCCTGAAAATGTACTGTTGTCCCAAGCATATTGCAACAAAAGGTGTATTTCTATCGCTGCTCGTTTAGTTTTTATTGACGTTTCAAATATACCGGTCATTTTTGAAACACCCTGTAAATAGATTATTTCGTCTTTTGTTTTCTAATTAATACATCGGAGTTTTGAAATAATTGAATAGTCAAACAGATAGGTATAATAAAATACACATTCACAAAAATTCCGATTGGAAGAAGAATGATACAAAGAAAAATTGAACAAATGGAAAAGTTCATACGGTGCTTAAAACGATGTGACAAAGGAATAGAACGAAAGAAATTTCATTTAAACCAATAAATTGAGTAAAAATAGGCATCGAAGTCATTTCGATAAAGATTTAACAATAAAAGAAATTATTGCACCTGACCAGGCATGGTTAAGCTTCTATCCTAACCATTATGACACGTAACCAGACTATGGAATACGACTTCCTTAACGCTATGTAGCATCACGCCAAATTCCGAAATCTTTTCCGTCAGTTACTTGCAAACGGAGGCCCACCTGGATGCAGGGTCTGATACGGGGAATCTTGAGTTACACTACCGCTTCTTTGGTTTCAAAAAGTCGATCCCACCGCTGGGGAGCTCTCCTTGTTAGTTTTAAGAGTAACAAACGGCACATTTTGAAAGAACAGTAATGTCGCAGTCCAATAGCGCCAAATAGCAGTGGCCCCTGCAAACTTGAAAGACGACTCTAGCAACGGCAAAGAAAATTTTACTGTAGCAAGTAACTTGGCAACGCTACACACACTTTTAGCCAACAGAACAACAACGAAATAATAATAATAATAATAATAATAATAATAATAATAATAATAATAATAGGTTCGCAGGAGAGCTTCTGTAAAGTTTGGAAGGTAGGAGACGAGGTACTGGCAAAGCTGTGAGGACAGGGCGTGAGTCGTGCTTGGGTAGCTAATTTTTTAGAGCACTTTCCCGGGAAAAGCAAAGGTCCCGAGTTCGAGTCTCGGTCCGGCACCCAGTTCTAATCTGCCGGAAAGTTTCAATAATAATAATATGTCGAGTCACATTAATCTGACCAACTCCTATTTTTGAGGTTAACGTGTAATAACTCATAGATGCCAGGTGATAGCATTAGTAGGTGATGAATTGGGGGGGGGGGGGCGAGGTGGGAGGCTGCAAACAGTGAAGTCGTTGTCATAATGCGTAAAAGGGGCGATTTATGTGACGTCCAACAGGGCATAATCGTTGGCTTTCTTCCCAATGGCGGAAGCATTTCCGAAACGGCAAAATCTGTAATCTTTTCACATGCCACTGTATGTAAAGTAAACCGTGCGTGGCAAAATCTCGGTATTCTAATCCGGCTCCGAGGCAACTGTGTTGCACTTCGGTCAGTAGGCGACACAGGTGAACGATAGTTGCAGATATGTGTGCTGGCGGATAGACGTGCAACTTCTGTGCAGCTGACCGCCCAGACGAACCAAGGGCTACCACCAATGTTTCCTCGACAACGTATGAGCTTCCGCTGTAGGCACCTGGTCCCTGCACCCATGCTGACTGCTCTTCATTGGCGTTCAAAGCTTGCATGCCGGTACCACAACTGAAAGTCCACTGATTGCTACAGGTGGCCTCTCCATATTAATCACATTTTATGCTCCATCGGACAGATTTCCATTGGCGTGTAACGTCTGAAAGCAAACGCCCTGCAACCCTGAGGGAGCGTTATGGTGTGGGCAATGTTTTCGCGGCATTCCCTGGGTGATCTCGTTATTCAGAAAGGCACAATGGATCAACCGTAGTACGTACCTATCCTCGGGGACCATATCCACCCTTAGATGCATAGCTCGCAGTGTATGTGCGTGGTTCTGAAAGCTCTAGGATGAATTTGCCGTACTGCCCTGACCGCCAAATTTCCCGGCTTTAAACCCAATCGAGAATCTGAGGGGCCACCTCGATCGAGTAGTTTGTGCCACGGATCTTCAATCGATAAAATTCTATCGCAGCTGGGCAAGTACTGGAGTCGGAATGGCTTCTTATCACTGTCATTACCTCATTGACTCTATTCCTGTACATCTCATGCTGCAAAAGGCGTTTATTCGGGATTTTAACACGTGGTCACATTACTGCGTTTCGACAGTGTAATAATACTAACAAATTTCGCGTATTTCAGTGTCCCTCCTTTAAGTCTTTCAATTGGACGGCACTTTGGCGACTTGCTTATCATTAACGTACACCAGTTGTCCAACCGGGGAAAGGGAATCGGCAGTTTAACGTGGAATCCGCACCACGTGTTGTTTCTACCGACTCCTCATATCATTGAGAGGTGAAGGCTGGATTAAACGCAGACTGAAAAATTTATTGGTTCAACTGGGATTCAATCCCGCGATTTTCGATTTGCAGCCACGCGCTGTGACGGTAGACCACCAGGTCCAACAGTTACGAGATGGTAATCGAACTGTATTGGCGGAGTATTTCGTCGTATTTTACGTCAAGTAAATGTGCTGTGGTGCAAGCCAAAGTAAATTCATGCTAAGGGCATCAATTTCTAATCCAGATAATGTGCAGCCAGGGCAGTACTGTAAGTGGAAATCGGACATTAATGCTCTAAGTAAAAATCAAACTCTTCCATCTTTCGTAAAGAATTGCTATACATCTAGAAAACAAACCAAAATTGTGAAAACATTTCATACAAGACTACCGATAAATTTTTATGACTAAAAATAAACGGGTATGGTAATATACATGTGGTGGATGAAAAGTAGTGGCAGTTCGGTTGTAATTCATGCCAAACTTCATTGACTAAAATTCACTTTATTACATTTCCGTATCGCGTCTCGATCACCTTCCACACCCACATGAAAGATGTCATACACTGTCAGTGCATCCATCTGTGATGATGTCTCGCTAGGACCGCCATAGGCTGTCTTATCATTTGCTGTAACGCGTGCCACGAAATACTTCGTTCATTTGGGCGATCAGGTAGTAATTGGGGGGACTCCACCGGATGAATACGGTGGATGTTCCAGTATGTGCCGCTGCCACATACGCGGAGCTCCTGCACAGGGCTCGTCGTTTGGCGTCGTGCATTGTCGTGAAAGTTGGTGGAATGCAGCACCGGAAGGAAAGATAGTTGCGCGCTCCGACCACGTGCCTGCCCTTTCAGTCTTGACCCAAGCACGTTTTTCGTATTTCCCAAACATACTATTAAGGCACTTGAGCTAGCCTCTCCAACTTTGAGATAGTACACACCGCAACTGACTCAAACACGACCTATGCCGCTGACTTTACTACTTCAGTCCACCATCTATCAGCAACAGAAAGCGTGCGTACCAAATGACTCACATCCTTCATGTTGCGGCATTGTGCTACTACTTTTTATCCAACACATGCAAAGACGCATGCGTGAGTACTTGTTACTCCCATCTTGGTTGTGGCCTAATTATTGGTAGGTTTTGAAGTACGTTATCTATACCGGGTGTATCAAAAACAATCATCCGATCTAGGCTGTCTGCATTTCTGAAACTAAGAAACATATACAATGAATTTTGCTTTTTGATGAACGGAAACTGATAAAAAAACTTTTTTCATCCTTTTCATTGGTGTTCAATATGCATTCTTGAGATGCACGGAATGTGTCAATGCGGTGTTCAGATTGTACCAACACTGCAGCAAGCATGTCTTGAGTTACAGTTTCCACAGGTGCTGTTATCCGATGTCTCAGTTCATTTATTGCTGTTGGTAACGTAGGTACATAAAGAGTCTCTTACAAAACCATACATATGTAATCACATGTGGTCGGGTACGGTGACCTTGGAGGCCAGTAATCTACGGCCGAGTCAATTAGTCCAGTGTGACCGATCCATCGTTCAGTAATCGTTTGATTTAGAAATTCCCGCACTTCCAGATGCCACTGTCGCGGTGGCCCATCCCATTGGTAAATGAAGTCGTTCGAATCAAACTGTAGGAAAAGAAAGTTTTCAAGCATATCGAGATATATGCTTCGTATAACAGTGTTTCTGGCAAAGAAAAATGAATCATACCCCTTTTCCCGTTAAACTGCAAAAAACACATTAAATTTAGGAGAGTCTATTTTATGTTGTACAACTTGATGTGGTTGTCCCGTACCTCATATTGTCACATTATGACAGTTCACCTTTCCGTATAAATGGAATGTGGCCTCGTCACTAAACACTAACTGTGGGAGAAAACAGCCATCCTCCACCTTGCCGAGAGTGAAATTACGGAACTTCACACGATGTTATCACACTCACGAAGAGCTCGCAGTAGCTGAATTTAATACTATTTGATGCATAAACGTCGACGCAGAGACGCCAGACGGACATCGGGGGCGTGCTGAGCTGTCGAGCTGCACGGCGAACGGATATCTGCGGACTCCTCGTGAAACTGTGGCGGATGCGTTCGACGTCTGTGTCAGGCACTCCGGGACGGCCCGGCGATTCGCCTTTCCGCAAACATTCTGTTTCTCTTAATCGTTGATGCCATCGTCTAATGCTCTGTGCTGTAGGAGGATCCGCACCATACCATGTACGAAAGTCACACCGTTGTTACTGCCCACACTGCGCTAAATGCAGAACACAAAACGCTTTCTGTCGTCGCGACACCAGTTTTACTAGGACTGAAATGGGCGGACAGTGCTGCTGCCAAGCGGTAACCATGTAAAGCCCCAGGGTTTGCTCTTTCCAGCAGTACGCTATTCACGCACATATGTCGAATAACATAATAGTTACTTTTTTTTAAATCGGTTGATTCTTTTTGATACACCCTGTATATTTACACTCTAAACCGTACCACCAAGAAATTACCCCAGTGTGAAGGAAATCGGTAGATGTGATGTATGTGTAGAGGCAAACAAATGATAACAATTGCAGGAAAATTGGGTGATTCATTCAGGAGAAAGTCATAACGCGTTGGTCCACCTCTGGCCCTTAATCAAGCAGCTATTCGGCTTGATCTTGATTGATAAAGTTGGTGGATGTCGTACCATATTCAGTTCAGTTGATTCTTTACATCGTCAAAATCCCGACGTGGTTGGAAGGGGCTGCCCATATTGCTCCAAAATTGGGGAGAGAGGCGGCGATCTTGCTCGCCAGTGTATTGTCTGGTACGTACACACAGATGAAAGTCTCACCATGTGTGGTGCGTAAAATATCGTCGACACTGAAAGCGTTCCCAGCAGAGTATAACCCCTCGTAAAGACAAAAGGTGGGCATACCGCATATTCAAGTCCACTACTAGGTGTCTGGATACTTTTGATCGGATAGTGTATTTCAGAATGTTAGCAGTGGCCAGAAGTTGGGACATTTAGCTTTCCGCTTAAGGCTGGTGCGGGTCGGGTCAAGATACCTCTAAAAGTAGACACATCTGGCAGCATTAGAGGAAAATGTCCATCAAAGTAGCTGTGTTGCGCTCTCTACCTACGGTTGTTCTCGTGGGCGTCAGAGCCGCCGTAGCCAAGCCGCCCCCTGGGTTTTATACTGCGGACACCGTAGTCGCGCCTGATGAGCTCTCCGAAATTATGAAATGTATTCGCAAATTTCAATTATGGTGGGACAACAACTGTACAATATATCGTAAACATGCAGGATGTTCCTAAACCCCCGTTACAGACTTCTAGTGTAGAGGGGGACTGAGTACACAATACTCGTATTCTGAATTGGAACCCATCTTCTGTAACGCACCGTTTCCTCGCCACAGCCATTTGAAAACATGTTGGTAACCCGACCACTTGTACAAGTAAGTTATTAGGTGTGACCGAGTACATCAATAGTTCCACAATTCCACTCATTAAAAGGAAACTTAATTAGTTTTCAGAAACACTGTTCTTTACAATACGGCCTTCTCCAAGTCAGGTGCGCTGCGTCTCTTTGAAGCACTACAGTCACCCCTGCAGACGGTGAACGCACCATTTTCTCAAAGTCGTTGCGCAGAAAAGCGTATGCCATGAAGTCGGACGCTGCGGAGAACGAGCTTGATTAAGGCGACGAGCTTCGCCATACAGAAGGATCATGTCGGTGTATTCGGCAAAAGTGCACTCCGCAATGTTGCTCTAATACTGACAGACACGTGAGTGACGCACGAGCCGTGTCAGAGTGGTGGGACAGACGGTAAATGACATTCGACGTAAGCACCTCCACGCACCCCCTCCAACTTTCAGTGATGGCAGTATAGACCAAAACAAGAAAAAATGTGCAGTAAACATGGACTCTAAACTGCATGCTTCTGGAGCTATAAGCACTTGTTCAATAGTGGAGATGGGTTTCACGCTAGCGAAGATGAACAAGTGCTCATGGTTCATGATGTATGCATTTTAGAGCCTATGTGTACTGCACATTGTTTTCTTCTTTCGTTCCATACCACCGCCTCTGAAAGTTTCCTGTCCTACATCTTAGCCACAACGATAACGGTACATACTGTCAGAGGTAACAGAAAGGTTTTCTGTTATAGTTTTCCGGTACAAGGACATAATCTCAAATTTATACATATATACATCTGCATCATCTTAGAAAGTTTGTAACATCTTCGTGGGATCCCTCTATTTTTGTAGGCGCCGGTGCCTATAACTTGTAGCGTCGCTAGATGGCGTTTTCAAAAGTAGATTCCTATGTAAAACCTTATCAGTTAAGTCCCCTGTACAGCCTCGAGTAGTGTGGAGCGTGACTTGTGAAACACCGTGTATATAGAATGAATAGCATCAGGGAATGGACTAGAACGCTGTCTCACTCACTTCTTTTCTTTTATGTCCTTCAACTCGTACAGCTGCTGTCTCATTTCTGGTGGAGTTGTAAGTAATGTTTCGCTCGCTGTATTTTTTTCCTGGTAGCATCTTAAATTCAAACTGCATATTGTGGTCAACATTGTCAAAAGATTTTTCTGTATATAAAGATGTTATAAATATGGGTTCTGTTCCCTCCAAATTGATTTTCCTCTAGATCAGCTTCTGGAAGGTGCTCCATTCCTCTGTAAATAGTTTGTATCAGTATTTTCAGCTAGGAGTTATCATAGTGGTGGTTTGGCAGTATTCGCACTGACCACGATTTGCCTTATTTGGTTTTGGTGCTATTACGTCTCTCGTTTAGTGTGAGGATTTAGCGGTTATTTCAGCTGGCGTAGACGTTCAGGAGTGAAGCAGCAAATCCCGGCAGAGTGAGTCGCCGCGAGTTCCGGTACAGCCCTCTGGTAGCGAAGCCCTGCGCTATAGACGACTGACTGTGTGAGGGACTAGTAGCGACACCTAGCAGCGATGTGATGAATACGAAAATAGTATTGCTAAAAGTTTTATCCACGCCTTTTAGCATTTAGAATGGAGATATGGCACGGAATTTATTAGCAAAAGAAAACAGCCATAGTAGCAGTCACTCTCTTGCAATTCAACGTCAATGGTACAACAATAATAGACCAACTGAATCTGTAGGGGTAGTAATATAATTTCTTTTCTGACCTGCAAGAAACTTTCATATAAAGCTGAGCCTGAGTGGTTGTCATGTAACTACCACCAGAAATATTATATGAAACGTGTAGAGCTGTCAGTAAAATCGTCAAGAAATTCATTTTTTAAATGTTAAATGTCATCGGTTTATCTTAGCATTCAGCTCACATAAAACCAGGACAATTATCCTCTTTCATGCAAAGAAAGAGTTTATCTCATTAGTGACCTGTGTCCTATCATAATCTCACTTTGACACTTGAATAATTTGAAGAAAAAACAAAGTCTGTGTTTGTTTTGAAAATACAATTAGTGACAATATACATTTATAAAAGGCATTGAGTGTGAACTGTTACGAAACGATTTCTGTTGCAGAATTTATTTATTATCATATAATCAATGAGGATACTAAAAAGAAAAGGCAGAGTGAGACACCTGAATTTTTTTTTTCCGCTGTTCGATTGTGCGATGGTCTTGATATAATGTTTTGCATTTCTTTTGACATAGAAATAATTGATCCTGTTTCAGGACTGAGAATGTGCTAAGTAAATATGTTATAAATGTATCAGTATTGCAGTCAAACTTATTTTTCTAATTACTGATTGTTAACTACAAGAAAAACAGAAGCTGTTTTGGTATTTATCTTAGCAGCATTTAGCACAAAAACGGAAATAAAACGTATTAGTTTTTTTTAGTAAGGATTTTATTTCATTGTTGTAATCCTACAAATGTTCATGATACTATGCAGTTTCTTTTGACAGTGAGATATATTATGTAGAAAGTACCCTGAAAATATATGTAGATCTGGTCTGGTGAAGAATGTGTGCGTATTAAAATTTAAAATAAGTGTTTGCAGCAGCATAATCAGGTTTAGTTTGTAGTGTGCGAGTGAGCTCCACGTGGGATCCGAAGCACGGACCCCACGGGGTGCCCGGCATGCGCCACATGCCAGGGCAGAGGTGGAGGCTAGTGTTCGGAAGTCTGAAAATTCCAGCGCCGGCCGGGGATAGAACCCCGGCCCGGCTGGGGCGAATAGCCCCAGCCGAGGCGCTGGAACGTCCCAGACCCCTTACCACTAGACCACCGGGGACCCCGGCCGTTTCCTGCTCTGAACTCGATCTGGTGGTCGTGTCACAGTACAGCACTGCCTGTTGTCGGCTGTGTTTACATCGGACGCTGAGTGGCGGACTCTGGCCGGCGACATTAGATCGCTGTGAGGGGGAAGTGTTTACCTCCGACTGCTCGCTGTCCCCCTTACCCAGCTGAAGTTTTATTGCGTGGCTGTAGTTGCTTTACAGTTATCAAAGACATTTGAAATCAGCCTCTGTGACTCTATGCCGTCGACACTTGTTAATGGTTTATTTCAACCTGTTCCCAAATGCCTCGAGAAAACCGAAGAAACGTCTTCACTAATCGAGGTGACTGTCATAGCAGAACGACCCGCAGACATTCTATAATTACAAGTCAACGCCTAGATTACACCGGATAATTCTATTTGTTTCATCAGTTGTTCAGGTAATTATACCGTCATTGAGCACCTTTTGACAGGCATCTGTTTTTAACAATGCACGAAATACCACAGCATATTAATCAGTTGCAAATAAATGCCTGTGTGTGCAGTTCAGGTCTGCGCCGTAGATTTTTTGTGAAAACGTCGGGATAAAATCGTAACATGTGTTTCATATTAATATGTAATTTAATTATCGTTATCTTTAATACAGTGGTCACACGGTTACTCACAATTTTGGACTTTCAGTGGCCGGTGTACGATATAGACTTTGACTACGTTATCGCGTCGCGCCGTTTCCTCCTTTTCTTCCGACTCTGCGGGAGCTGTCGCATTCGCTCAGCGCTGCACTTTTTAGGCTTTTCTCTCGTTTTCTGTAATTTAGAGCATATTTACAAGTCCCGTGAGACGAACTCCTCCTTTGTGTCATAGGTTTAAACTCAATATAGATTTTCGCTTATATTCCGGCGAATATTTTTATTTTCTATTCCGGCGCTCCCGAAGCTGTTCATCGCAATGACACCCAAATCAGTATCCTAGCTTACAGCTACACCAGTTTATAACTTTACACAAAGATGAATTGTAACAATGACGCGCATATGCCTACACGGGTAGGATGACAACACAGGCAATAAGCGACAACCACGTACAGACGGCGTGGACTTGACCTTTGTTTGCGCACTGTCGGTCTCGTGGTTATTAGTGATTCAAATCTGACGCCATTTTGTCACACAAGAAACTTTGACCAAGGAGAAAGTAGACGTTTTCACGTCAGAATAACTTCCAGGAAGTTTTCGACTTTCGTAAAACAGAAACAAGTTTCGACGCTGTGGAATGCAACGAGAAGTAGCAGGTAACGAATCGTTTCGGGATTCCACCATCCATTCTGCAAACGATCATCGAGCGGAAAGATAATGTTGCTGATAAGTATCAAAAGGCGGGAGCAAGCAGACCGGGCGAGGCGAGTCCCCGCCTCTTGCTGAAAGCTTATGGAATTGCCTTACTCAATACAGGGTACAAAGGGTATTTGTCGGAGGTTATAGCTTAACGGAACGCTAAATCATTAACGGTTAGTCTGGGAACCGAAGTCTCAGATACAAATAAGGAGTGACACGCTAACTCCAAAGACATAAGGTCGTTTATAAGAAATTTAGTTCACAAAATGCATCCATTCGTAACAGTTTGTTCAGCATTGAAAAATGAATGAAGGTGAATGTATGTATTTCCGAACATTTGTGTGTGCCTTCCGTTTCAAATACAAAAGCAAATAACATGTAAGAAAACTGGGAATACAATAGTAAAAAAAAAATCAAAATTTTATTTCGATTTTTCGTGATTCCATCTAGAATAAAGTCGAGTTAAATATAATTAATTATTCGAACTTTTTCTTAGAACCTTTGAACTTCGAATTGTGCAAACTCGATTGTAACGGTCCCCTGACCTTCGAATTTTCTAGAGTCTGCAGTAATGTCTAGAAAGTAGAAACAAATCTTCTCGTGCTACTATCCACGTTGCAGTGGATGCTGCTTTGGTTGGCCTTTTTAGTATATCAGTATGATTATAGAGTCCTAATCAACGTAAGCAACGCTGTTACGGTATAAACGTACGTTTATTTTTACCAAAGTTGCGTTAGAATGCGCTTCTGTCATGCATCCCCACTCCCTAAATCCGCCATCAGGCAAAAGAAAGTGAATACTCTTTCCTTTGTTTTTCACCCTTCATCGATGACAAGTGGTAATGACTTGGCAGCAGAGACCTGTTTAGCTTGAGTGAGTGCTCTCTGGCCGGCCTCCAACAACTGAATGCGATGTTCATTTTCATTATCTAGTAACTCGTATGTTTGAGCGATGATGTTTCGAATTCTGTCGGCAAACTGCTCGACAGATTCGTCTCGTCGCATTCGGAAACTGTGAAGCTGCTCTCTGTAAAATCTTATCGCGTTTTTACGATTAAATCTCTGAACAACAACCGTTCTAAACTCATTGTAATCTTCTGTTTTCTTGCAAGTACACTACGCGCTAAATAAATCTTGTGCTGCTCCTCGAATTCTTAATTCGACAACCACTAGCTTATCGGAATCTGACCACGATCCTAACAGGGCGGCACCTTCAAGTTTACGAAGAAATACCTTCACATCATTTTCGGGTTCCCCACTAAACACTGGTACTAACGGCAATAATGAAAAATTCTTTCCTGTAGTTGTACCTGTACTGCACGAACTATCATTTGACAAGTCTTTCTCAATGTTACACTCGCTTCTTTCTGCTTTTAACTGCCGAATCTCTTCTTGCAGTTCATTAATAACAGGTTGTAGATCGACAACGTTACTCTGACTGGATTGCGACATTTCGTGTAATTTAACGCCAGTGAGTCAATCAAATGTAAAATGAAAATCCGTCACTGCCTTTGGTATTCTAGCCAAACTGGAATAGAGCAACCTGAATTCCAGCGTCGGGTGTCCCCGCGTAGTCGGAAAATGTTCGTGCTGCTGCTTCAAGTTCACGTTGTGCTGCACCTCTTCAGGACTGTGGATTTTTCCATAATTATCCCACTTCTGACTCCACTTCTATAAGGGTGTTGTTGCCCCGGATAATAATTAGACGAAATATTTGTAAGCTGTGGGTCCTCGAGGTTCGGCAAATACGCGAACACGAGAGGTAAGTTTAAACAAAGGCTGATTATAAAACACGCTCGCTACGCGCACCCATTATCACTGTGTCTGACACCCTAATTATGGTCGTATCGAAAGGCTCCACTGTGATCTAAGGAAAGAGACACATTCGCGCCCGAGCTGGCGCTAGTTAGTTGGGCGCGCTGCGGCCAGAGGCTGACTTCCTGCGTCGCACTGCAGCTGGACACACGTGTACTGACCGAGCAAACTGTCAGCTGGCGAGGCGAGCGCGTGTTAAGTACCGCACAGCAGCGTGCGACCCGTACACACTTACAATGTCGTGTTTGCAAAGATGGGCGTCGGGCATCGTGCAGCCTATTGCGCACAATTTGAGTCGTAACACGACGTCCTGAGGCTGCATGAAAAGCATTATTGAAGACGGTGGCTTTGCTGTCAGAGTATTGACCGTCTAGAAACGGTTCAACTACAGACAACTCTAGCCGTGTACCTCCTTCCTGGTGGAATGACTGGAACTGATCGGCTGTCGGACCCCATCCTTCTACTAGACGCTGCTCATGCGTGGCTGTTTACATCTTTGGGCGGGTTTAGTGACATCTCTGAACAATCAGAGAGACTGTGTCTCTGATACAATATCCGCAGTCGACGTCTATCTTCAGGAGTTCTGGTACATGTGATGCAAAACTTTTTCTGATGTGTGTATGAACTTTAGCAGAAACGCGACCTACGGCGCCCCAAATCGTCACTGAACCCCTCCATGTTTCACTCTTAGGACGTAAAATAGGCCGGAGGTTGGGAACAGTGTAAACGAGATTCATTCGACCCGAGGACTTTTTCCCCGTTACTTCGTAGTTCAGCTTTTATGATCTCTGTGCCTAGCCGGTCGGAGTGTCCCATCGGTTCTAGGCGCTACAGTCTGGAACCGCGCGACCGCTACGGTCGCAGGTTCGAATCCTGCCTCGGGCATGGATGTGTGTGATGTCCATAGGTTAGTTAGGTTTAATTAGTTCCAAGTTCTAGGCGACTCGTGGCCTCAGAAGTCGCATAGTGCTCAGAGCCATTTGAACCTATGTGCCACGATTTCCTTTTGCGCTTCATGGGTAAGTGGTTTTGGAATTCCATCCCGCCCTGTTATTCATTGTTTCTGGACCGCCCTTCGTGTTGTTTTGATGCCGATGGTGTTCGCAAGTGCGACATTCAGTTCTGCAGTGGCTTTCGTGGCTGTAGTCCTCTTATTTATCGTCATTATGCGAGATGCTTACAATAGTTCCCATAATGAAACTTGGTCTCGAAATCTCTCAGAAAAGCCAAATAGATTCTCCTCGTATGTAAAGTATGCTAGCTGTAAGACAAAATCAGTGCCTTCTCTGCGCACTATCAATGAAAATACTATCGATGATAGTGCTGTTAAAGTAGGGTTACTAAACACAGCCTTCCCAAATTCGTTCACCAAAGAAGAGGAAGTAAATACTCCAGTATTCGAATCGAGAACAGCTGCCTATGTAAGTAACTTAACATCAGATATCTTCGGTTTAGCGAAGCAAATTGTGTTCCACTCACGTTCCTTTCAGAGTATGCTAATATAATAGCTCCATACTTACCAATCACATACAACCACTCTCTCGATGTAATATCTGTACTCAAAGACTGGAAAGTTGCACAGGTCAGATCAATACTAAAGAAAGGCAGTAGGAGTAATGCACTAAATTACAGGTCCTTGTATTAACGTCGATATGCAGCATTATTTTGGAATGTGTATTGTGTTCGAACAACATGAATTACCTCCCAGAAAAGGGTCTATTGGCACATTGTAAACACGGATTTAGACAACATTTTTCTTATGAAACACAACCAGCTCTTCAACCACACCAAGTGCTGGGCACTATTGTAAGGGATTTCAGACTGATTCCGTAGTTCCAGATTTCCAAGTAGGCTTTTGACGCTGTACGTCACAAGCGGCTTGTAGTGAAATTGCATGTTTATGGAATATCGTTTGTTATGCAACTGGATTCGTGATTTGCTGTCAGAGACGTCACAGCTCATAGTAACTGACGGAAAATCATCGAGCAAACAGAAGTGATTTTTGGCGTTCCCCAAGGTAGGTGTTATAGGCCCTCGGCTGTACCTTTTCCACATAAACGATTTAGGAGACATTCTGAGCAGCCGTCGTGACTTCTTTGCACTCATGCTGTCGTTTATTACCTAGCAAAATCTTCAGAAAAACAAAAAAATTGGAGAACGATTTAGAAAAATTATGTGTGGTGCGAAAATTGGCAAATAATGAAAAGTGCGAGGTCATGCACATGAGTGCTAAAAGGAATCGGTTAAACTTCGGTTACGCGATATATCAATCAAATCTAAAGGCCTAACATTCAACAAAATACCTAGGAAATACAATTACGAACCAATTAAATTGGAAAGAACACACAGAAAATGTTGTGGGGAAGGCAAACCAAAGACTGCGTTTTATTGGCACAGAACTTAGAAGATGCAACAGGTGTAGTAGAGAGACTGCCTACAGTATGCTTGTCCGCCCTCTTTTGGAATACTGCTGTGCGGTTTGGAATCCTTACCGGACAGGATTAATGGAGTACGGGACTTAGGGCGGACGTCATTACAATAATGGCGTTCCTGGTTGCGGCGGGATGTTCTCACGAAATTTCATTCACCAACTTTCTTCTCCGAATGCGAAAATATTTTGTTGACGCCGACCTACGCAGGGAGAAACGATCAACATAATAGAATGAGGGAAATCAGAGCTCGCACGGACAGATACGGGTGTTCGTTCCTTCCGCGCGCTGTTTAGGACTGGAATTATAGAGAATTATTGTGAAGGAAATTCGATGAACCCTCTGCCAGGCAATTCCGCTGGCATGGTAACAAAAGCACGCACCAACAGTTTGCTATCGTTCGATTCAGTCAGCTACGTCATAATGCACTGTTGTGACCACGGCAAACACTTGCAACGAATTGGGGACATCGACCACGTACGGCACCTGTGCAAATACAACAGCGCAATCGGCATGCTTGGCTGGCATCCTTATTTATGTCCAAGCACGCATTTCTCATTGTCATACATAATTATAAACGAAAAAATAATTAACAATATTAGGTTCGCAGACGGCGCTTGTCGTCGCAAATGATCTACCTCCGCATCAACACATAATAGAAAATTCGTGGGGTTGATTTTGTTCCGTCATTGGAACTACATAAATGCGTGACTTTTTTCACGCGACGCGTTTCGCTTTATTGAGCTAAATCATCAACAATGGTGCTGATTTTCGCTTACATCGGAAAATGCCGTCTACTAGCACATCGTCGTTATTCTAAGTTAGATACTGATAATTTTGGTCTAATATTTAGTTGTTGTGCAGCACTATGCATTTGTTATGTTTTCACAACAAAATTTTATGCATACCATTGTATTCTGTTTGTTTTTGTACTGTGAAGTACAAGTGGGTGGTGTGCATAAAAATGTGTTGTGAAAACATAAAAAAATTCGTAGTGCTGCACAACAACTAAATATTAGACCAAAACTATCACTTTCTAACGCAGAAAAACGACAATTTGCTAGCAGATGGCATTTCGCGATGTAAGCGAGAAATCAAACGAAAATCATCAACAGTGATGATGGTTTACCTTAACAAAGCGAAACGCGTGTGAAAGAAAATCACACATTTCTGTAGTTGTAACGACAGATGAAAAATACCCTCAAGAATTGTAAAGCAACTGCGGACACTATGGCTATACAAATGAAGTACGTAATAGACAATGTCCACTGCAGGGACCAGTTTGGCCTGTTTAACAACACTTTGAAGTTGTACCCTACGGACTATAAGACACACCTTAATATTTAAGCAATTTTAAGAAAAGAACATTTTTACAATTTTTATTATTAGATTGCAAATCTGGACAAAAAAAAGGTTTGGTTTATAAAACCGAACTGACCTTTAAAATCCCTGAAAATAGTCATCTGAACTTACTTCTTCATCTTCATCGTCGCGTCGTCGTCCTGACCATATATGAAATGGTTTCCAACTGCCATCGAGAGCATAACTTACGCCGCACTTCTAAAAGATTTAACAGTGATGCCCCCTGTCACTCTAGACCACGACTGTTTTATGCACCGACACACTTGATTTAATGTAGGCCGTTTTAAAGCTACCTTCGGCCTGAATTCATGTTAGGTTTCATCCATCATCCATTTGTTCTATCCCTCTCTCCTACCCACTTTTAATGGTTTAGTTATCGAGACATCAAGAGATTGCAGTTGTGAAGTAAGTCCTCCCGCAAGAACAGCAAACACTGTGTTTCCGTGTCTCAAAGTTTTTCAAATGACTTCTAAACTGATCTAGCACAAGAAGGCCACTCTTCTCTCACACACTCAGTCAGTCCACAATTTCATACCAGCCTAGTCCATCCAACCATCGTCATGTATGTGAACAGCATCAACACCTGGCAGTATTTCAGAAGGTTTTGGCATTGTTTTGGGCTTGAAAATGGTCATTGGATTAAGTTTAGTACCGCAGGGACAGCAGTGTAGTTCATTTTTTTCATGTCCACTTGTTTTAATACCTTTCGTGGCAAATTTGCTGTTACTCGACACATCAAATGTCAAAGGAGTTTTGTCTAATGTTGCCAGGTTTCCCGCGTCATCGAATATGTGGCCATTTTTAAGACTGGTGGGAATTTAAAATCAGACACTGGACATTTTTATATTCATTTCGAGTATAAGACGCACCTGAACTTTGGAGGCAGTTTTTCGAATAAAAAGATGCGTCTTATAGTCCGTAAAATACGGTAGTCCTCTCTCAGAGAAGAATACAGGCGATCTCGTCAACAAATGTAAATTAGTTGTTCGGTGTTTCCTCCTAGATGAATTTGGGCACTATGATGTATGAGCAATGTGACTGTAAGAAAGGGATCAGATCTAGAATAGAGCAAGATAGATTGTTCGTTAGTATGAAAAAACTATTCGTAAGGTCGGATCTTGGTTAACAACTGAGAATGAGAACGATTCGCTGCCACGTGTTCTCCACATCTCTCTATGGAGGCGAAACTTGGACCCTTGGCCAATGTATAGAGAAAAAATGTAATGCTTCTGAAATGTATGTGCATCACTGCCCCTTACCTTGGCTGTTGAAAACTTGAGTCGAAGCAGTCTTCCATTGGATGAAAGAGCAAAAAGAACTATTGGTCACTATAAAGCAAAGGAAGATTTAATATCTAGGGCACATTACAAGTAGGCGAGAGATAGTAGTTATTACAACTCATCAATGAAGGGAAAATACAAAGGAAAAAGTTCTGTGGAAGACGAAGTAAATGGTGATTGAAGGACATTCGGAGATGGTCCAAGGGGCGTTCAATAATTAATGTAACACACTTCTTTCCTCAGCCAGTATCGTATAAAAAATGCGAAGCTGTTGTGGAAAATTCCCGCTTCAGACGTTATAGTTTCATGAAGTTCCGACAGGTGGCGGCACTGCAGGTAGCCTTAAAAATGGCATCTGTAATGGCGGTGCGTTGCAAGCAGAGAGCTGTCACTGAGATTCTTTTGGCGCAAAACCAGAGCATCGCAGGTATTCGTAGGCACTTGGAGGATGTCTACGGACACCTGCCAGTGAACAAAAGCACGTTGAGTCGTTGGGCGAGGCGTTCGTTATCATCGCAACAAGGTCGCGCAAACCTATCCGACCTCTCGCACTCGGCTGTAATTCCTGCAATGTTGGAACATGCTGACACTCTCATTCGAGGTGACCGACGGATCACAACGAACCACCTCACTGCTCGATTGGACGTCTCTGTTGGTAGTTCTGACCCATTCGTCCTCCAGATAGGGTGCTCAACGGTGTGTGCCCTCTGCGTTTCTCACCGCCGAACAAACGACCTTAAAGAGCAACGGAGGACCATCTGTGCGGAATTGCTTGCGCGATATGAGGCTGATCGTGACAATTTTTTCACGAAAAACATCGCAGGTAATAAACACACTTCCGAAAAAATGGTTCTAAGCACTATAGGACCTAACATCTGAGAACACCAGTCCCGTAGACTTAGGTTGGTTAGAACTACTTAAACCTAAGGACATCACACACATCAATGCCTGAGGCAGGATACGAACCTGCGACCGTAGCAGCAGCGCGGTTCTGGACTGAAGCGCCTAGAACCGCTCGGCCACGTCGGCTGGCTTATCAGTTCCTACCGGAAACAAAACGGCAATCCGTGGAGAGGTGTCGCACCACCTTTCCTCCGAAGTAAACGTTCCAGGCTGCAATCTCAGCCGGTAAAGTGCTGGCGACTGTCTTCTGGGACTCCGAGGGGGTTGCTCTGTTTGATGTCCTCCATCGTGGCACGATGATCAACTCTGAAGTGTATTGTACCACTCTCAGGAAACGACTTTAGCGTGTTCGTCGCCACAGAAATGCAAACGAACTTCTCTGTCTCCATGATAACGCAAGGCCTCACACAAGTCTGTGCATCCAAGAGGGGCCCACAAAACTTCATTGGACTGTTTATCCTGATCCACCCTATAGCCTGCATCTCGCACCTTCCAACTTCCTTCTCTTTGTCCCAATGAAGAATTTGCTTCGCTGGAAGCAGTACGTGGATGATGGGGAAGTTATTGATGCAGCGAGACGTTGGCTCCGGCGTCGACCAGTAGGGTGCTGCCATTCGGGCATTCAAGCCTTCGCTTCGAACGGAGATACTGTTGAAAAATAAATTTTGTTGGCCAAAATAGTGGGGAATAATCTGGTATATTGGAGTCCTGAATAAAACAACCTTTCAGAAAAAAATGTGTTGCGTTACGTATTGAACGACCGTTGCACAAATGCACGTCAGATCCATGCGTGGAGCCGGCAACGGTGGCCGAGCGGTTCTAGGCGCTTCAGTCCGGATCCGCGCGACTGCTACGGTCGCAGGTTCAAATCCGGCCTCAGGCATGGATGTGTGTGATGTCCTTAGGTTAGTTAGAACTACTTACACCCAAGTTCTAGGGGACTGATGACCTCAGAGCCGTTTGACTACGCAGGCCATACCGCGGCTAGTGCACGGGCAGTGTCACGAGAATTGTCCATCCCCTGCTCAACTGTACGGGAAGTTTTGCGATCTGTTTTACACTGGAACGCGTACAAGATCCAGATGGTGCAGCAACATGGTCCAAGGCATTCTGAATTTGCGCTTCAGTTTCTGGCACGGATAGAAATTGACGACGTGTGGCTGGGGAATATACTATGATGTGACGAAGCACATCTTATGCTATAGACAGCAGGGAATCCACACAACTACCCAATTTGGGGTACTGTTAAGCCGCGTGTTGTGCATGAAGAGTCATTGCACTCGTCGTGTGTGATTGTGGGTTCACAAGCACGTGTACTCTGGATCCATTCTTCTTTGAAGAGAAAACCCAGAGGGCTTGTTATGTGTGAACGCTATCGAGACCTCGTTGTAGAGAAGGTGATTCCTGCATCGGAAGAGTGAAACTGTGTGGAAACCACAGTTTTCATGTAAGATGGGCCAACACCACATGTCGTTCTCCCAGTGAAAGTTCGGCTTAATGCAACCTTCCACGGACGTGCTATCTCCAGAAGGATGGCCTGCAAGATCACCTCATCGGAATCTGTGACTTACGGCTATGGAGATGTCTAAAGGATGAGTTTTCCAAGGACATACTCGATCTCTACCTGATATGAAGCCTAGTATACAGAAACACGTTGCTCAGATTCCACGGGATCTGCTGCGAGCAACTGTTGGTCACGTTGTTCGACGTATGCAGCATCTCGCCGATGTCTCCGTTGCTCCTACCGAACAATTCGTGTAAGCGGTTGTTAATAATAATAAAAACATTATGCTTTCCTCATTTGCTCGTCCCTCTCTGTCGTTTAACGTTATCTGTCTACATGCCGTTCCAATTTCATTAAATGTGAAAACACCGCTATATGTCTTTCTTGCATTCACAGCGCCTCATTTTCACCCGGTGGTCAAAATTGGAACTAGTTATTTTTCTATCATTAATCGGTTTCGCAGTAGGGCCTTACAATATCTACGAATTTAGGTGCTATACGATAATCACAGCCCACATTGGACCTCTGCGAACAGCGTTTCTTTAATTTAATCACCCGGCATTTACGTACCAAACAGTGACAGCCAAAGACCAAAGTAAAAAAAAAAATCCAGTTCACAGGGTGCTGTAACTGTAGTGCCGACATGAGGTGTAATGGGACGTTGTAACAGCTGCTGTCATTATTGACACATCATCTTTGCTCAATAACATGCCTGACGTTCTGTCTCTAAACATTCGCAATTTCCACTCGAAACACCATCCACTAACGAGATTGACTCTGCTCTGTTTTATGGTCAAATCAGTGCCAGTGCCAACAAATTTCGTCATCTACAGTATTGTGCGTAATAATATTTTCGCAACTAGCTTTGTTTTTAGTGCACGGCGGTGACGTTAAATTTTAATCTGTTTCATAAAATTTACGTACCTTAAATCCACACTCTTCTGTGTGTTATACGCTGTTACCTCGTCAAAGTGCTTGTTGAAAACAAAGTTTTTTTACGTTTTTATTTGACATTTGAATGGAGAATCAAACAATCCAGCTAACACTCACTGAAACGGGATGAATAGAAACGAAACTTCAAAAAAAAAAAAAAAAAAAAAAAAAGTTCTGTGTTATCTTGTCGAAAGACATATGGGAATATTATTCAAGATTTATTTGTCTAGATTGGTCGTGAACCAGTGGAGGGAAATTATGTATTTGAGAGTTGGCGACACTGTGAGTTAAGGTTTTTGTTCACTCTATGACAAACATCGGATGTGCTTACAACAAACATTATTTAAGTACATGGTCAGCGAATTTGCACGCCATTTCATGAATATTTTTTCTTGTGGTCTTCAATCCGAAGACTCGTCTGGTGCAGCTCTCCGTGCTAATGTATCCAGTGCAAGCCTCCGCATCCCCGAATAGCTCGCACCCATCTCAATCACCGTCTACGATTTGGATCCCCAACACTTCTCACCAGTACTAAATTAGTGATCGTTTCTTCTAGTGAGGCTGTGGCACAACATTATTTTGCCCACAGTACCTCCTCATTAGTTACGTCACCTAACCATCTAATCTTCAGCACTCTTCTGTAGCAGCACGTTTCAAAAGCTTCTATTCTCTTCTTGTCTAGTGTTCATCGTCTATGTTTCACATCCACATATGGCAATACTCCATACAAATACTTTCAGAACAGGCTTACTGACACTTAAATCTACACTCGATGTTAACAAATTTCTCTTCTTCAGAAACGCTTTCCTTGCCATTTTATATCCTCTCTACTTCAAACATCGTCACTTACTTCGCTGCCCAAATAGCAAAACTCATCTAATACTGTGTCTCATTTCCAAATCTAATTCTCTCGGTGACACTTGATTCAATTCGTCTACATTCCATTACCCTCGTTTTGCTTTTGTTGATGTTCGTCTTATATCCTCCTTTCAAGACACTGTCCGTTCCGTTCATCTGCTCTTCGAAGTACTTTGCTGTGTCTGACAGAATTAATGTCATCAGAAATCATGGAAGAGTTTCTTTGGCTTCCTCAGTGTTCAGATTGAATAACATCGGGGTCAGACTACAACCCTATCTCAATCACTGGTTCCCTTTAGGGCCTTCGACTCTTATAGCTGCCGACTGGTTTCTGTACTATTTGTTAATAGCCCTTCGCTCCTTGCGTTTTACCCCTGCCGCCATCAGAATTTAAGAAAGAGAGTTCCAGTCTCTCCATATGTACAAAATATTTTCGAATTCGGAACAGAAAATTGTCTTTGGAATTTTGTGAAAATGTCTCACCACAAAGAAAAACCGCCCTTGTTTTAATGATTGCCACACCATAGCACGTATCATATCCGTGACACACTCTTTTTTCAGGATAATACAAAACTAAATGCCCTTCTTTCAACTTTTCAATATCCTTCGCAAACCCTATGTGGTACCATAACGATTCCATACCGCCTGGCAATACTAGGGTTGTTCGGTAAGTCTGGTGAATTTCTATGAAGGAATGCAACATTTTCGTTGCACTTTCATCGTTGGTAAGGTTATTTACTCCTAGGATCAATAAATGCTTTCAACATTGTTCAATGCACAGTTCATCGTTGACAGCCGTCTCAAATAGTCAGTGTGTCGACTGCGATTGAAAATGGAGAACACCGAGTTTCGTACTGTTGTTAAACATTTTCATTTGAAGGACTGAAGTGCTGCACAAATCAAAACATAATTGGAAGTAATTCACACCGACTCTGCACTATCTGCGAATATCATGCACTTTTGTATTAATGAACCCATTTCCAAAACCTGTGGTATGGTAATGCAAGACGTCGAATAAAAATTCGTTTGACTACTGAGGCTGTAGGCATCTCAAATGAGCGAGTGCATAATATCCTGCACGGAGAATTGGCTATGAAAAATCAATGTGACAGATGGATATGGCGGTTGCTCACAGTCGACCAAAAGCGTATCCGGCACAATATTTCAGCACAATGACTGGTTGGTTAATCGCAGTCCGCAAGATTTTTTTCATCGACTTGTCACTGTCGATGAAACCTGGATCCATTATTACACATCAAAGTACAAACAACAAGTGAAACAACAGCGTACTACATATTATTAACCAGTCATCCTGCCCACCTCCAATTCCTTAAAGAACTGAACTCGCACATATAAAACAGGTTCAGACGTCTGATTACTTTACAAATGAGTTAATGTGTCGTATATTTGCCTTTAAGCAATGGACAAACGCTAGTGAAATTGGGATTACTAAATAATGGGATGCAAGCAGTCCCGCTTTGACCAATGACGTCAGAAGTTACCACAGATGATGTATTGAACAGATTTAACAGCAAAGGCCATTGTTGAGAAACAAAGGAGTGCGGGATGGAGAAAACATATCACGTACATCCATATTTCGAACATAATATAAAGTATATTGCTCCTTTGAATCCTAGTTTCCTATTCTTCACTAGACCTATATAGGTCGACAGATGTAGCGGCTACAAATTTTTCGAATGTCGGCCTTTCTGCCTTCTATAGTATTAGTATCGGCTAAAAAATATCGTAATGATACTAGTGAAGGCGGAAAAAAGCGACAACAGTATAATTTGCATTACGTATTGCAGACCTGCTTCTAGTCTTCCATGTTCACAGGAATAGATGAATCCATACCTCCAAACGAATATCAAAAAGTAAAAACTCTCCAGAGTGAAAAAAAAAAATTCTTCCAAAATATGTCAAACTCCCTAAGAATAAAAGTAGCTACCGAATGAATAGGAACGAACAAATGATTTTCATTAATACAAACGACAAAAATCATCCACAATGTGTAGCCCGGTATTTTAAAAACCTTTTATTTATTCCAGTTTACAATGATGACGCCTCGGCACAGAAGATAAACGATTGTTATCATTGGCTCGAAAATAGAGACATTAATACTTGCAAGTAAACTATGACGTCACTGATTAAAGCCGACGGGCTATATCGGGTGCACTGGAGAAGGCGAAGACTATTTTGTCGTCTGAGAAGGTGATGGCAACTGTTCTCTTGGGACTCGCAAGGAATGAACCTCGTAGATTACCTGGAAAAGGGGAAAGATACGCTATTATGCTTCATTGTTGATCGTGTGAAGCTCTCGTTGGCTGAAAAACGACCAGGGCCGACACGCAAAAAAGTGCTCTTTACCAGGATAATGCATCATACCACACATCAGCGATAACAGTGGCGGAGGTGCATGAGTTGATTCCTCATCAACCGCTTTCACCAGATTTAGCCTCAAGCGACTTTCTCCTGTTCCCCAACTTGAAACTTTGTGTTTCTGGGAAGAAATTTTCATCAAATGAAGATGTGATGGTTGCAGTCAACGGGTATTTTGCAGAGTTCGACAGAACCTATTTTTCCAATGGCACGAAAAAGCTGGAGGACCGCTGAATGAAGTGTATATACCTCAAAAGAGACTTCGTTGAGAAGTAAGGTGAACTGTTTGTTTCGTCTACATTTTTTTTTCTTGCTTTGTTACCAGAATTGTCAAACCACCCTCGCACACCCTAAAAGGACAGACAAGCGTAGTACAGGCAGTCTCTTTAGCCTTGCCTAGAACGTTGAGCCAGTTGGTAGAGGAAACGAAGTGAACCAGAGGAGAGGGTGCTAGAGTTGGAGGAGAAGTTAAGGCGGTGACGATTATAATTGCGCCCGCGCGTTCTCCCCTCCGCGCACCGTGCTTGTACGCGGTTTCTGGAAACACGTCAAGCGAGCGGTCCAGGCACAAAGATTCGGAGGGGGGTAATATTTACGGAAAAATTAAAACCGGCAGCCGTAATATTTACAAGAATCGGCACGCCGCTGTGCGAGAGGCAGGGACCTCAGTAAACATTCGGCCCGACTGCAAACAGAGAAATCTATTTGAGAGCTGTTTGTTAATAACAGAGAAAGCAGAGACTCTTATTTAAGCCCGGGGGTTAGCGGCACAAGCTAGTCTGTGGAACCGTCACGGCACGCGAGAGAATTCCGCTACAGCCATCTGGCCGTACGTCTTTGCTTTACGCTCGAGGCTATGAAGTCCTAGGACACAGGTTTTCGGCGCAGTCGTGTAATACTCTTCCGCATTTCGCCCTCATTCCTCTCTTTCACTGAGGGATGATATGCTTAAAACTTCTGAAACATATTTTCAGTGAAGAAAATGAAGTCTGTCACACATGGACTTACAAGGGGAGGGGTCTGCCATGTGGGTCGCCGATTTTTATCAAGTTTTGAAGGACGTTGTTCTGTACTGAAAAACAGAGAAACAGGTGTTTCGTCCTTTTTGCTAGACGCTCTCAAGATTTTGAAACAAAATCTAGGTCATAGTTAACGACGGAAAAATCGTATTTTCCACGCTTTATATATAAAGACTATCATTTTTTATTAGTATGATATGGGGTCCAAAGTTAATAACGTCGGAGTTATTAGCATTATTGTGTTGTAACTTGTGCATCCGTCATTGTAGATATCTAGCAGAGCGAAATCATCGGTCGAGACATTAAACTATCAGACTGCTGGACCATGTTCACTTCTTGGTCGTGGTTTTTTTTAGTACAATATTTTTTCGGTGAATCTGATAATATTCTCATAATTGGAAGTACCTTTATTTCCTCTTTCTAAGTAAAACATCGGCAGGTGTAATTAATAATCGAGCATATATAATGTGACAGCTGATTTACCAGGTGATCAAAAAGTCGGTATAAATTTGAAAACTGAATAAATCACGTAATAATGTAGAGAGAGAGGTACAAATTGACACACTTGCTTGGAATGACATGGGGTTTTATACTGACTTTTTGATCACCCAGTACTTCGGGATACATGACGCGCTACGAGACGATAATGCTCAACCGACATGCATCTTGAAGTTGACACCACCGGAATGTACCTTTCTTTGTCAACCGTGTGACAGCAACGTTTTCGGACAAGTAAGGAATTTAGGAGCACGACTTGAAAATCTTGCGACATCACAGCAGAGCAGAGAATTATAGGATAGAACGTATGGTATCAAAATTCGTGCCTCCGTTTATAACTAGTTGTCCTCGCCTATCTTTCTAGATATGTTTATATACGCTTTGCACGCATCTAAATCGATATCTGACACATCTCTGTTTAGCAAGGTGACTCAAATAAGTGTTCCACGAACAGTGTACCGGAAAATATGTCAATGTGGCGAGATCCTGTGCGTGTTTTGCGCATGATGCCATAAGTATGTTTTGCCTGTCATACTAAGTTTCATCTCATTCATTGCAAAAAGGCCCTCGAATAGATGATCATCTACGGTTAACAATAACATTCTTTAGATTTATTTTTATAGTATGTATCACAATGAAAATAGCTGTTAGTACATTGTATTTAATAATTTATCACTTCTCCCGATGTTTTACTTCAAGATGGGGAAAGAAAAGTATTCCAGTTATCAGATTATTGTCACATTATCAGTTGCAGACCCTCATGAATCGAAACATGACTGCGTCGCATCGTTTCATGAGGGTCTGCAACTGATAAAAAAAAAAGGGGCCCCCGGGGTCCCAAGGTCGCGATGGCGGCGTCACTGTCCCGCCGAGATAATTTGTCCTTTTAGGACAATTATCTGAGCAAGCACCCACGCCAGCAAAAGGTTGCCCAACACGTGTTGATAACAGGAGTTGTTTTAACCGGCTGTACTCGAATTTTAGTACATAAGGGGGGTGATTTGGAGCACAGCACATCATGTCCTCTGAACCGATAACGTCGACATCTACGAGCAACAGCAGCAAGTTTGTGTGTGTAACCTTCTTACAAGATGTATACTGTAATCTTCGGCTGTCAAGGCTTCAAGACATGTGCGAATGAATTTGTTCCTAAGGACTTAGCATTCCAAATGCTGTGCGATGATGGAACAGTGTTTGCCTCTGGAAGTTACATTCTTCAATGTACAACACCGTATTACGAACTTGATATCGAAACAGCAAAATGGTTGGCAGAGAACCATCACCACTACAACATTAATTCAGTTGGAGTCTCGCTGGATAGTGCATTAAACTCCATCAAATCAGTGGTACCAACAAACTGCACTGTACTTGTTAAAGGTACTGAAAAAGTGAAATGGGTAAGAGAGTTCTTACCTGACTGCCTAATAACTAATGTGGAGGAGAAAGGCTGCCCTTCACTACATGCTCTACGTAAGCTGAATGGTATTGGCAGGTACCAACCAGTAACTGTGAAATTGAGTACAAATCTGCTGGTGAAGTGGTACAAAGAGTACTACTTAAAACATTAAGCCGAACAATGTGGAGTAAAGAGTGTAATGGCCCCTCACAAAAGCAGGCAAGTGTGAACTGTTAGACAATTGTGAATCATGTGAAAACTGTGAAGCTTATTTTCATTTCCTAGTATTCAGGCCTTTTTTGTAAATGCTTTAAAATTCCTGATGTGTTGTGTGATGGTGTGCATCTGTGGTATAACTATTGGCAACTTGAAGAAGCAGTTGTTCGTTTGGTATATCTTTAAAACATAACTGTAATTTTTTCGTTTGGTATATCTTTAAAACATAACTGTAATTTTTATATAATTCTTTAAAAATAACTGTAATTTTATATGATAAAATTACATTTTATGTTACTGGAATCCAACTGTTATGTTTTCTATCAAAACCTAACCATTTCACAAATGCCTTATTTCCTTTCCTGTACAATACTTTCTCTACTAGATAAGTATTGGGGTATTTTGTTTTCTGTAATTCATGACCATAAAACGCACCAGCAATATTATTTAGTTCAAAATCTTGCAGAGTGTATGTCCTAGGATTTGTTTCTTGGACTCCAATTATCTTAAATATTTCTGTAGACCAATTTGGTTTGTATCCTTTATCAAAAATGGCTTTGTCTTTACTGATTCTTACGAACTCTCCTACTTTAAATTTCTGCTTTGATTTGTCTATGGTACGTATTTTATTATATACTGTGGATAAAAGGTGATTATCATTAACATCGCAGGGTCGCATCTTGGACTTAATGTAGGCCACATGGCCGATGAAATAATAAGACGAATCAATTTGCTCCTCAAGACGCCGTAAGTAGGCGTATAATCATTGGAAATGAAATTTCATTAGAAGAAGGTGCTGTAGAGGATTTCAAAAACGTTTGTGAAGGAATTGCATGCAACATTCGTGTAAAATATAAAGGAGATGCTATTTTAAGACGTACTCCATTACTGTTAATTTCTAATTCTCAGCTAATTGTATGTAGTCATCCTGATTTCATGATGTCCGTGTGAGAACAATTAGGTGGAAAAAGTTTGATGAATTGAAAAATGCAATAAAAAAGCCTTATCCTTTAGCTTTCTTTTCATTGTTGCAAATGTATAATATTCCTTATTAAATAAAAGACAAGAATTTGTACAATGTATAATTTTTATTGTCAATTATTACAACAAATAAAAATAAATTACAATTATCCTTTGTTCTGTACACGTTCAACTACTTTTTAACGCCGTAAGCAGCACCTGCAGCAGCGGCAGTTGTCGCCGCGCTAGCCGCTATCGCTATCTGCCCTGAACTTGTGACACTAGCTGTGCTAATTGCGGCCCCGTCCGTGACACTCTCTGGCCTTGTTTCTGACACCCGTTCAAATTCAACTGTTTCGCCACTCGTATCTAAATCGTCAAAATTATCTCCATACCGTATAAGAGTAGCAGCATCCTCTCTTTGCACTGTTCGAATATCATTACTGCTACGTGAACGATTAACATTTGTTAATGGAATTCTTTCCGCCATTTCAATGTCTTCCTCAGGTCTCGGATGTAAAACACCTCCATCGTATTGTATAGAGCCATGGTTGCCCGTGCTTAAATACTGATTTACCCAAGACATTTTGCTGACTACACTAAATAAATTATCACCACCTTTTATATACATTACGTTATCAAACAGCACATGTCGGGCAACCTTTTGCTGGCGTGGGTGCTTGCTCAGATAATTGTCCTAAAAGGACAAATTATCTCGGCGGGACAGTGACGCCGCCATCGCGACCTTGGGACCCCGGGGGCCCCTTTTTTTTTATCAGTTGCTGACCCTCGAATCATGAAACGACGCGATGCAGTCATGTTTCGATTCATGAGGGTCTGCAACTGATAAAAAAAAGGGGCCCCCGGGGTCCCAAGGTCGCGATGGCGGCGTCACTGTCCCGCCGAGATAAATTTTAACTCCATACCGAGGGTCTTCAGAACTCCAAGATTGATTGGTCTGTGAATTCATATACCGGATACACGCAGGCATGTCCACCTTTGGCACGGATAAAAGCGGCGACGCATCGAAGCAGTGAGGCCTTCGTAGGTCGCTGGAGGGAGCTGGCTCCACATCTGAAGCCCAAGTCACCAAATTCCAGGGAAGGACGCGATGAGCTCTGACGCCACGTTCATCCACATGCCAGATGTGTTCGATCGGGTTCAGATCTGGTTGGGGGTCAACACATCAAATGGAACTCGACACTGTTTTCATCGAACTACTCTGCCATATTTCTGGCCTGTGACGTGGAGTGTTATCTTGTTGAAAAATGCCCCTGCTGTCGGGAAACATGACCATCGTGAAGGGGTGTACGATGCTTCTTGGCCGTCATGGTGCCCTGCACGAGCTCCACTGGATCCGTGGATGCCCACGTGAATGTTCCCCAGAGCATAATTGAGCTTGTCTTCGGACCACAGTATGGGTGTCAAAGAGCTGTCCCCCTGGATGAGGAAGGATTCGTGCACTTCCATTGGCATGAAGAAAACGCTATCGGGACTAATCAGACTGTGCAACGCTATGCCAATGCGTCCAGTGCCGATGGTCACGTGGGCATTTCAGTTGTAGTTGCCTATGTCATGGTGTTAACACTGGCAAATGCATGGGTCGTCGGCTGCAGAGGCCCATAGTTCGGTGTACTCTTTGTTCAGACGCACTTTTACCCTGACCAACATCAAAGTTTTAACATGTTCCTTTACAGAGGAAAATTGCTCCAGCTTAATCCTCGTACCACTGAAAAGATGGATGAAGTAATTATTAGCGTCAGCGGTGTTGAGAAACAGCTGAAATCGTTAAAATTGAACAAAGCTGCATGGCCCGATGGAATGACTGTCAGATTCTATACTGAATTTGCGGTGGAGTTAGAAGAAGGAGCTAATTGCAATCTATCGTAGATCCCTCGAACAAAAAAACGTGCCCCGGTTTTGGAAAAAGGCACAGGTCACACCCCTCTACAAGAAGGGTAGTAGAAGTGACCCACAATGACGAATCTAGTCACATGACTGACACGATATTCCATAATCGCGCAATTTCACTGCAAGCCGCTTGTGGGGTATGGCGTCAAAAGCCTTCTGGAAATCTAGACATACGGAATTGGATTAAAGTCCCTTGCAGTAGTGCTCAGCACTTGTTGTGGTTGAACAGCTAGTTGTGTTTCACCGTGTGCCAATAGACCGTTTTCTTTAAAAACAAAAGACGTTCCAAAATCGTGATTCATCTCAATGCAAACCAGCATGGATTTCGGAAACATCGATCATGTGAAATCCTACTCTCACTTTTCTCACATGCCATACTGAAAGCTTTGGATCAATGCAATCAGTTAGATGCAGCATTTATTGATATCCGAAAAGCATTTGACTCAGCACCACACCTATGCTTATTGTCAAAAGTTTGATCATATTGGGGGGGGGGGGGGGGGGGGAATCGAGTGAAATTTGTGACTGGGCTCAGGAATTTTTGGTAGTGAGGACACAGCATGTTATCTTGGATGTCATAGTCAGACGTAGAAGTAAGTTGGGGTGTGTCCTAGGGAAATGTGTTGGGACCCTTGCTGTTCATTTCTTGTTAATGACGTTGCAGACAATACCAATAGTAAAATCAGGCTTTTTTGCACATGATGCAGTTATCTATAATGAAGTACTATCTGAGAGCAGGTGCATAAATATTCAGTCAGATGTTGATAAGATTTCAAAGTGATGCAAGGATTGTCAACTTGCTTTAAATCGTCAGAAATGCAAAACTGCGCTCTCCACGAAACGAAAAAAGCGTAGTATCCTGTGACTATAACAACAGTGAGACACTGATGGAATCTGCCAATTCATACAAATGCCTGGGTGTAACACTTTGGGGCAATATGAAAAGGAACGAACACAGAGACCCAGTCGTGGGCAGGGCAGGTATCATACTACAGTTTCTCTACAAAGGAGATTGCTTATAAATTACTAGAATATTGCTTAAGTGTATGTGACCTGTAACAGATAGGACTAACAGCAGATACTGAACATACACAAAGGACAGCACGAATGGTCACAGGTTTCTTCGATTCGTGGGAAAGCGTCATAGAGGTGTTGAAGAAATTGAACTGGCTGACTCTTCCAGGTAGACATAAACTTGAAAGTTATCTGAATGAATAAAAATATAGCAACTGACGTACTGTTTCTGATTGTAAGCTCTGAGCTGTAATAATAAATCAACTGTCGCAATGAGAGTGCAAAGCTGCATTGTAATAATAATTAACTGTCCTAACGAAAAGGGGAGTCTTTCATATTGTAAAAGTTAGTAATCTGACTGCAAGAATTTTGAACAGAATTACCTGTCTGAATAACTAACTTTGACATGAAACCTAGAGTAATTGGTTTTCCAAAATGAATCACAAAAACTGTCTCTGAATAACACAAGTTGGCCCTGATTGAATAAATAAAAAAACTCATAACTTTTCTCCTTACCACTATTCTGCGCAAATGTGGATAACGTATTGCAATACTGCCCTTTCTTGCGCGCCACTGTGCTAAAGCTGCAGATTACTGTATCCACACAGAGACACTCGAAAGGTACAATGAGTTCTCCGTTAACTGAAGATGGAACTGTTTATCGAATATACCTGGTTGTATGACCCATTAAAAAGAATTGTAAGACAAAGATTGGTAAGAAAATGAAATATGCACATAAATGACCACACTCCTGTTTTTTGTATACTGTGAAAAGGTGCTAAGGGCATATTTTAAATTTAGTTCGATGACGCAGTTGTAGAAAAAGTAACGTCATTATTATCTCTACCTTGGACATTCCAGTACACTTGCTGCTTTACGTGTTGAGTGAACAAATTGAAACATATTATTGCCATTGCTTCCTCATTGTAACACAACAATGTCTGCATCCTTACTCAAACGCTGCTCAACATTATCACAGTGGAACTGTGACTGCCTGACTCTACCAGAGCTTACCGTTGTCTGCTCCATTTCGCCCCCGCAGCTCAGACTTCTGCGATACAGATACGAAAATTATACATGACACCTATCAAACTATCCCGAGAAATCTTACTTACAGAGTTTCAAGAACTGGCTTTAAGTGATGACTCCAGGAATATATTACAGCCGCCTACGTGCCCATCCCACAGAGATGGTGAAGACAAGATCAGATTACCTAAGGCACACACAGATGCATTTAAACAGTCACTGTACAACTGCTCCTTCCGCAGATAGAGTGGGAAATATCCCTAATAACTAGTACAATGGGACGTATCCTCTGCCATGCACCTCAGGTTGTTTGCTGAGTATAGATGTACTTGTGCTCGTACCTTCGTCATTACAACATGTGCTAGTTCGCATACCACGTTCGATAATTGTAAAATGTAGAAATAAAAATTTTATCAAATGTAAAAGTGTTTCATTTTCGATGTTCCACCCGCAAAGGCAGCAGGTAGTGTCTTTTGAGGCGGCCCAATAGCACTTTTGCCTTGTAAAAATATGCTCTCTAGCAGTGTTTGCTTACGTCCACTACATACAGCGTACTGATGCTATTTGCTTGTGCTCCTGTGTTGCAGTTCGCGAAGAGAACGAGGAGTACTTGAGCGCCATAGGCAGAGACGGCTCAGGGCTGTCCAGCACGGGCCAAAACGCCAGGTCTGGCCCCCAGCCGTTGCTGTTGGACAACCCGTGAGGTGAGTCACAGCATCTTTGTTTATTCGTTCGCCATTTACAAAGGCATTCAAGATGCACTGTATTAACTAAAATATTCTGTGAAATCTATACTGAGATACAATATTCTTTATATATAATACTGTACAATATCACAAACATTCTTGAGACAGGGGAGTCTACGTATGTCCTTCGGGCCACCATCGCAGCCATACCCTTCACACAAAACTCGCATTCAGGACTGTCGCACAGGCCCAATTTGTTTGTCAGTTGCTTATACCTTACCAACACACGTCGTGACACGGTCAAAGGTGGCTACAGTTTCCTCAGGAGGTTGACTTCATCGATTTTTTGAGTCCTCTACCAAGTATTTGTTCGTATGTCCACTTACAACCCATAGTTCATAGAGTCGAAGAACAGGGACATGAGAGAGGGAATGATTGAGTGGAACAAAGGGAAGAGACTAATGTCACAAAGAAGAGAGAAACAACATTTCAAAATCCGATCAAAAAAAAAAAAAGAAGAAAGCTTGTGTTTCAGCCATAGACGAGAGGACGCTCTTGTAGAAGGTTATGATGAACTCAGACTGAACACAAGCAGTCAGTGGAACCACTGGTCCAATTTCGTTGAGGAACGGTCAGGACCACCCCATCTGGCATGGCTCCCCGTTCTAGAAACATAGACCCCATGAAATTAGGTGATCACAGTCAGCCACAACATAAAATCCTAGACAACCCACAACTCCTTGTACACCGACCTAGCATCCACAAACAAACTTCGTCACCTTTGGAGGTCAGTGTATAAGGAGTTGTGGTTTGTCTAGGATTTTCTGTACAATCTTGTGGCTGACTGTGATCACCTAATTTCATGAGGTCTATGTTTCTAGAACGGGGAGCCAGGCCAGATTGGGTGGTCCTGAGCGTTGCAGTGTCTATCATACATTTGCACATCTCGACCACATTTGTGAACATTGAAACTACCTTACCTTAAGAACTCGGGTTAAGGAAATTGGGCCAGTGGTTCCACTGACTGCTTGTGTTTAGTCTGAGTTCATCATAACCTTCTACAGGAGCGTCCTGTCGTCTATGGCTGAAACACAAGCTTTCTTCTTCTTTTTTTTTTTGATCGGATTTTGAAATGTTGTTTCTCTCTTCTTTGTGACATTAGTCTCTTCCCTTTCTTCCACTCAATCATCCCCTCTCTCATGTCCCTATTCTTTACTCCTCTTCCCATGCCCACTCTTTTTACTTTCTGTCACTTCCTTCTGTTTTTCCTCTTTCACTTATCAACGTTCTTCTCTTGTACGTCCAGTAACCTTTCTCTACAACTACCTCGTTTGTGCCAAACTCTGGAGAGTCATGGGCCTCCACATAAATTTATCCAAGAGGGAGTAAAATTTCAAATTGACAATTTTGTTAAGACTAGTTCTTTTGATTTTGCAAATGCGTCGTGCCCCAAACACAAAACTAGTTGTATCTTCCACAATTCATAATTATTCACTTAAAAGTACTAAGGTCGATCACTTTGATACCTAAAAGATATGGATAGTTCAATAACATATACAATTCATTAACACATGAATATGAAGACTTCCTTTCATGTTCAGCAGCCTGAAATAGTATCATCTTGACTTTATACACAGAGTACCCAACAAGCTATAATTTTTGTTTTACACTTCCTTAATGTTAGGCTATTGAAATTAAAAATCTCAAATACAAAAATTCAGAACGACTGAAAAAAGTCCTGTTGGTTAGTACTTAGTAACCAACAAAAAAAAATGCTATTTTTAAGTTCCACGAAGAGGATAAACAGAGAATAATTTAAAATAAAACACTTATTCAACTTTGAGGACTTCTACGACAATTTGCTCGCTTATAGACTTCACCTCTGATAACTTCAATGCATTTATTGCATTACTTCTATTTTTAATGTAGAATGACGTAACTACTGTTGAATAAGACATAGATTTCAAAATATGTTATTCGGGTTGGTTGGAAATTGGAGTCCAGGGGCATCATTCAGTGTGAGAAATCTCTCAAAACCTCCCTCAAGTTGGCTGATGGAACCGACTATTACTGAAACCAAAGCAGCCCTCGTCCCATTATGGTGCAGTCACACCAACTGGGTGGTAGAACTCGCAGCTCTGTCTTGCGTCCGATAGAGTTTGAAAAGATTCCAATACCTGGAGAGGACGTCTTTTCGATTTCACAATTTTCCCCCTCTCTTCTGCAGCAGAAAACGATATTGCCTCTCTTCAGTTGTCTATTTGGCCCCCAAGATTTATGCTTAATGTACACACCTGCAATATAGCAAGGGTGTGTTCCGCCAAGAGCACAGTAGTAGGTCCGCTATGTGAAGACGAATGTATTATCCAGCAAGCCATCATGGGTCTTCTTCGTTCACAGAAAAACCGGAGGATACTATAGTGATTTCGTTGTGCAGAAAAAGAAGTGGTTCAAATGGCTCACAGCACTGTGTGACTGGAGCTCAAATGTTATCAGTCCCCTAAACTTAGAACTACTTAAACCTAACTAACCTACGGACATCACACACATCCGTGCCCGAGGCAGGATTCAAACCTGCGACCGTAGCAGCCACGTGGTTCCGGACTGAAGCGCCTAGAACCTCTCAGCCACCGTGGCCAGCTCGTTGCGCAGCAGGGGGAGAAGGCATCCTTAGGAGGATCTGGGTTTGGCGACAGGCACTTACACTGCTGCCCTGATCATGTCGTTCTGGGAATTGGTCCTGGAAGCACGGCACCAGTTAATCAGCAGTTCGCTAAGAGCTGTATCAGGAAGTGACAGGCAAGGACTGAGGACATGTTTCACTTAAGAACAGCGCTGAGATCGCCACTGTTCGGATGTAGACGAAGAACTCCGCATTACTTGCTAAATACCACCTTCCACATAACCATTTCAAATTTTGGGAAACTCATTCACTAGCAGCAAATACAATGCCAGACACACACAAATGAAACCTTATTGGTTGAGAGGATATGTGGTTGTATTTCTGTGGTGACAATATGGAGTCAAATTTATAAAGAATTAGGCGTTATGCGCTCTCTTATCAGTATGCCTTCCTCTGTCCTCGATGCACGATCTGATTCCACTAGAAAAGGTGTCACCATCGTGTTTTATCATCCCCTGAGGCAAGCTGGGTAGCAATTATTGTAGTTGGTACTCCATATTCTGTGTACTGGCAGCGGGACGGTCTTGACGTCCGACTCATGAGGTGATCATTCAAAAAGGTCTGTCACCTCTGCTGTGGTTAGTATTTTTGTTAACCATTTGTAACTTTCGGTGAAGCGTCGTGAATGGCGAATTTCGAGTAAACCCTACACACTTCTCATTTAGCCAAGTTAAAATTCGGTTCTTTTGCGGAGTTTGCACAGTCTCACTTCACTAAATGTAGAGGCAGTTGCGACAGGATGGTAAAACAGTTAAGTCTATTAAGTGAGGAACTCGGGAAAATATGGTCAGTAGCCTATGGAAAAGCACATCCACGGTACAAAAATAAATGAGTAGTGGCTTCACTGACTTTGGTTCAAAATCCATAGCATTTTTCCTTTCACCAGTTATCGATACACCCTTCAAAACTACGTTATTTCATCGAAAAAGTCTGTAGTCAGTTGGATAACAGGGTAGGCAGTGAAGTTTTGCATAACAACCATACAGCAAAATACTTTCCCCATTACATGCTATCATTTGCCGATATCTCAAAAATATATGAGAAATCTTGTGTATATCTCACTCTGTGTCCGCCTCGCGTGAGATCGCAAATGCGCGTGATCGTCGGGTCAATTTTCTCGAGACCTCAAACCAAGTACAAAGAAAAATTCAATATGTCAGCCAAATTTCACAAACAGTAACATCTTGTGTAATATCCACCACACGCAAAATCATACCGAGGCCAATTTTTCACTGCATACTTTTTCGAATTTCGCGTGGTGTCTTCCTTGCAAGCAAATATTACAATAACTATGGCCATTAATAAAATGATTGGCATGTCATCGTGAAGCTGGCATATGAAGCTATAAAATGAAAAAAAATTTTTATCGAATTGTTTCTGTAAAATCGTTTGAGAGAAATTTTAGAACGTCCGCCTCAATGCTGTAATCGAAGACCGGCGGACACGGTCGGCCTGCTCTTCTGAACGAACGAACTCGTCCAGAGCTTTGGACGAAAACTGGTCAGCGCGCACCGGCAACCGTATCCTGTGAGCCTCGGACTTTAGCAACAGGCGTCGTGTCGTAGACTATCGACTGCGTATGCATGCTTAGAAAATGCAAACTCTGAGATGAGTCAACCCTCCACGAATCAGGAATGATGTGGAATACTTTGTGTAGCAATTCTCAGAAATGTCAGTGCATGATTATATTCAAATATTTATTTATAATAGTAAATATTCGAATATTTCAGTAGAATAAACACCAAATAAAGCATTAATATTTTCATAATTTAAATAAAAGTAAAAATGTCATTTTCGGCGGTAGAGCACCCCTTAAATGTGCCATGAGGCTTGCTGCAATAATAGGAATTTCTTGTGACAAAACATATTGAGAAAGTAATACAGGGTTGCCACGACTTCTGGAAATTTGTAAAAAATCTCGTTTTTTGTGTCAGTAGCATGAAATTGTTTGTTTAGTGAGATGCCACGCTTCGTTGCTGTGTACGTGCGCCGCATCCCTGCCTCTGCCCTTCCCACAGCTTGCAGTCACTGCTAGCGTGGCAGCTGCCGATGAGAGGCGTCGTCTGTTTGGATGTGATTCTCAGAGCTCGTTGACAGCAGTCGTGTGTGCACGAGTTGTGTCCACACTTTCGTTTTCTGACAAAGGCTGTGGCCAAAAATTTGGTTACAGAGTGTGATCGTCTTTTCTACGTGCCTGAGCTATCATCCCTACGGTGAGTTGCTGACTACTCTCCGAGTATTTGCTCGAGTTATCTGTTGCGTGGGTGATCACCGCGGTCTCATTTCATCGACGTGGTGTCTGTGACACGTGAATGGCTGGCCACACGAATGGACTTGCGTGACGGGCCAAAACTGCAGGCCATTTCTGTGCGTATCTCTAACGGTTCGGGCCTGCCGATCCAAAGCCCACAGTTTGCCACTAATGTGCGGGCTCTGTCCTCAGACTTGGTCTGTGTGTGTGGCGTATTACCACAGACCTAGGACTGTGGTGCCCCTCCTCGGCCACAGGCTATGTATTTCGGGAACCGTGACTGCCTCACCGCAAGTTCATTGTACAGTGCGGCGTTTGATACAAATTTTAATTATTCTAGTATATTTTGGCACTTCGAAAGTAGTTTATATATTTGAAAGAATGGACGATAAGGAAAAAAAATTGTGGTAATCGCTGGCAGTTTGTACACTACGAAGTCATGTATTTCTTGAAAGAAAAAAAGTCACACAATACCTGTAGACAATAGACATAATGCAGTGGGTAATAACCGACAATTACGAACATAGTAGATGCATCATTTTATTTTCAGTCACCTACAGTGTTGGTTGACACATCTCTTCCCCACCTTGTACATTTCTTTCGAGAGGCCTACTTTTTTCTGAGGTTATTTTAAATACCTTCACTGCTTTCAGGAATGTGTCTCGCAACTCCAAGAAAATGCATATTTTTGTCACCAAATGTGTTTTGCTTCATGAAAATAAAATCAGTGATCTTAATGAAACATTTCTACCATTGGGCATCCTTTCTCCATCTACAAGCAGTTCATTACACAACATTTTGATGTTAGTACTTAAGATTTTTGTTCACACGTTCAGAAATACAGAAGTCATTACATTTTTTTTACAACTTAGGTCTGCACTTAGACTTGATACCTCAAAATTTGTCAGGGAAAACCGCTAAAATTGTCTGGAAAAAAGGGAATTTCACTTGGGGGAAAGTTGTGGCAACCCTGTAATAGGTTTCTATTTTCAGTTTCATTGCAGCATTGTTGTTTAAGATAAGGTATAAGAATTTAATGGGTTTGAATAATTGCATGTCAGTCATACATGAACTGCAAAATCTTACACGTCATTCAGACACATTTTCGAAAGGGAAAAAAGGTACATAGCATAACACAAAAAAGCGAAAAAATGGACTCGCTCAATGAGGATGTTGTACAAACATAATTATGTATTTAGACAGTTCATACGTTCCGGGAATAGAGAATCTCGATTATTTTCACATGTTATCGACATTGATCCTGGCAAGATACCGATCCCAGGGATTAAAAGATTTTCGAGAATGTTTTCATTTTAATAGTATAAATGTGACAAAGTCATGCAGGAAGCAGGCGACCAGTATTATTATTTTAATTTTAATAATGAACAGCCTCAGTTGCACCGCTTACCTAGACTTTACCCAGGTTTCAGACGGGATAACCCAACCTTCTGCAGAATAACAGTGTCTACTGTTTGTCCATAGTGGAGTTCCAGTACAGCACTTGTGGCTGCCGCATCGCGTGGGGCCGAGGCAGTGCCAGGTAAGTTTTACAGTCTGACGATAATTTATGAATTTGTAGTTTTAACTTGACGATGCCCACTATGGACAAACAGTAGATAATGTTATTCTGAAGAAGGGCGGGTTATACCGACTGAAACATAGGTAAATTCTAGATAAACGGTGCAACTGAGGCTGTTCATTATTAAAATTAATATTTATACAGTTGCTGACAGGGCCGCGAAACGTTGAAGATATTTAAGTATTATTTATTATTAGAGTAATTAGTAGTTCTGCATTGAGGTTGACTGCGTCTATTCTGCGAATTTTTGCTTCACATGCATCTTTGAACCACATATGCACATGCAGTAATCTCATGTGGATATCTGATGATGACGGCTAAATTCCGAAACACAATACAGCCATTCCTTGCGCGATATTTGACGTTTAGTATTGCGACGCAGTCAACTTGAACGCAGAACTACTGAGTGTTGTAATTTCAAGTTCGATGTTGGATAACAAATTCCGTGTGATATAATTACAAATAATCAGTTTTCGGACTTTTCCTTTACGTGTACCAGAAACCCTTGCTTCTTCTCAATTTTCTTTAGTGTAGGTCAACAGAAAGTGCCCTCTAGGTCTGTATATTTTACACCATCAAGGGAACACAACCTCTGTATGTGAAAAAAAATTTCAACTTGATACATCTCCCCGTTCCTGAAGCAAAGGATCTGCTACAGACAGACGAAAAACAAGGGTTCCTTTTTTTCCGATTGAGGAACGGAATAAAAAAAAAAGACAAAGTATTATTGGTTTGGGAGCACATGGTAGCTCCAGTTATAAAAGCTTAAGTGGTATATTTAGACAAAAACATGGCACACTACACTTAAAAACACAAAAAAGAAAGGCACCAAGATTCGAACTCGCGAATTCTACTGTTCCTGCACGATCATTATCGCTAGACTACCAAGCCCGACATTAGCTTTTTTTATGCTTATGGGGGGGGGGGGGGAGGAGGATTTATTGTAATCGGTTGTGATGCCCAGATAACATACGCGTAAACGCGATCCTGTTGCCAGTTACAGAGCAGTGAAACGCCGAACTCGCATCAGAAACTAAGTATATTGCTTTATTTGTGTTATCACATATTCGAGCACAATTTCCATCTGTACTTGTGTAAATTTATAAGACGCTAATCGCCATAACTACTCTTACGTCTTTGGTCACGAGATATTTTTTGTATGCGTACTGTCAATCTCTGTGTTACCTTTTGCATCGGTAATCACGTGCTGATTATCCAAGTAGCAGCCGAGAGTTAATAAATGTTTTACTTTTTATCATCGGACCTTGTATGCACGCATAAGACTGTGTACAGTTCTCAGAGATTATTAGCATTAACTTCCAAGCCATCCACAAGGAATCAAGAGTGGCATTAGAGTCGCCCTGAAGTCTAGGCTGGTCTTCACGGTGGCACGAAATCTTGGTGCAAGCAGAAAATTTATAATTCTGAACTCAGGCGTAACGAGGTATCTCAGACTGAATGACCTCCCCCCTGCTAAGCAGCACGGATTCCGGAAACATCAATTACGTGCAACCCGACTAGAACGACAGTCTGAAAGCCACGGATCAAGGCAGACGGGGAAAGATGGTGTTTACTGATTTCCGAAACGCATTTCACTGATTAGCAAAACTGTGTTTATTAAGTGTATTGGGTTTTGCATGATCTATATTCTCGAAATACATGCTGGCTGGCGTTGAGGTCATTCTGTTCAAGACACCTCATTATGTTTGACCTCAGAATATGTTCTAAGGTACTACAACAAATCGATAGCGAAAAATAAAACTGTGCACTTAAAAAAGTGAAAAAATGCCATACCCTATTACCGTGATGCCAGAGAGTTGCAGTTGTAACAGCTGAAATCATACAAATACATTGTTGCAACACTTAGTAGGTATAAGAAATGTCACGAACACAATAGGCTGAGTTGTACGTAAAGCAGCAAAACAGTGCAGCTGATGATTGCCGTGAATTTCCGCCAGCCAGCGGGCAGCCCCCTTGTAACTCAGGGCAGACTGCCGTTTCTTGTGGTCGGACAGCCAACCCCTTACTGCATTCCACGATTACGCCCATGGCGAAGGCTGTGATACTGAGACAAAAAGAATTTAGTGCACGAACGCTGAGGGCTTACACATCCACACTATGTTCGTTTAGGACTTAAGCCTCACGTACTCTAAACACTTCCATAGTGGCAAATGATGAAAGGTTGTTGTTCCAGTTGTGTGCTGCAGCATTGGCTCTTGCCATACCATGCCCAGTTGCATCGGCTTCGCAATGCCGGTTGACTGTGTTTTGCTTTGCAACGCATAACACACTCATCCACTTGCAGCTGCAACTCTCATTTATCATCATCCCCATGAACCCTGAACCGTGGACCTTGCTGTTGGTGGGGAGGCTTGCATGCCTCAGCGATACAGATAGCCGTACCGTAGGTGCGACCACAATGGAGGGGTATCTGTTGAGAGGCCAGCCAAAGGTGTGGTTCCTGAGAGGGGCAGCAGCCTTTTCAGTAGTTGCAGGGGCAACAGTCTGGATGATTGACTGATCTGGCCTTGTAGCACTAACCAAAACGGCCTTGCTGTGCTGGTACTGCGAACAGCTGAAAGCGAGGGGAAACTACGGCCGTAATTTTTCCTGAGGGCATGCAGCTTTACTGTATGGTTAAATGATGATGGCGTCCTCTTGGGTAAAATATTCCCCCATTCAGATCTCTGGGCGGGGACTACTCAGGAGGACGTCGTTATTAGGAGAAAGAAAACTGACATTCTACGGATCGGAGCGTGGCATGTCAGATCCCTTAATCGGGCAGGTAGGTTAGAAAATTTAAAAAGGGAAATGGATAGGTTAAAGTTATATATAGTGGGAATTAGTGAAGTTCGGTGGAAGGAGGAATAACACTTCTGGTCAGGTGACTACAGGGTTATAAACACAAAATCAAATAGGGGTAATGCAGGAGTAGGTTTAACAATGAATAAATAAATAGGAGTGCAGGTAAGCTACTACAAACAGCATAGTCAATGCATTATTGTGGCCAAGGCAGACACGAAGCCCACGCCTACCACAGTAGTAAAAGCAGTCCGCAGATGAAGAAGTTGATGAAATGTGTGATGAGATAAAAGAAATTATTTAGATAGTGAACGGAGATGAAAATTTAATAGTCACGGGTGACTGGAATTCGATAGTAGAAAAAGGAGTTAAAGGAAACGTAGTAGGTGAATATGGAGCGGGGGTAAGAAATGAAAGAGGAAGCCGTCTGGTAGAATTTTGCACAGAGCATAACTTAATCATAGCTAACACTTGGTTCAAGAATCTTAAAAGAAGGTTGTATACATGTAACAAGCCTGGAGGTACTGACAGGTTTCAGATAGATTATATAATGGTAAGACAGAGATTTAGGAACCAGGTTTTAAATTGTAAGACATTTCCAGGGGCAGATGTGGACTCTGACCACAATCTATTGGTTATGAACTGTAGAAACTGCAAAAAGGGGGAAATTTAAGGAGATGGGACCTGAATAAACTGAAAGAACCAGAGATTGTACAGAGTTTCAAGGAGAGCATAAGGGAACAATTGACAGGAAAGGGGGAAAGTAATACAGTAGAAGAAAAATGAGTACCTTTGAGGAATGAAGTAGTGAAGGCAGCAGAGGATAAAGTAGGTAAAAAGATGAGGGCTGCTAGAAATCCTTGGGTAACAGAAGAAATATTGAACCTAATTGATGAAAGGAGAAAGTATAAAAATACAGTAAATTAAGCAGGCAAAAAGGAATACAAATGTCTCAAAAATGAGATCGACAGGAAGTGCAAAGTGGCTAAGCAGGGATGGCTAGAGGACAAATGTAAGGATGTAGCGGCTTATCTCACCAGGGGTAAGATAGATACTGCCTACAGGAAAATTAAAAAGTACCTCTTGTATGAATATCAAGAGCTCAGATGGAAACCCAGTTCTAAGCAAGGGAAAGCTGAAAGGTGGAAGGAGTATATGGAGGGTCTATTCAAGGGTGATGTACTTGAGGACAATATTTTGGAAATGGAAGAGGATGTAGATGAAATGAGAGATATGATACTGCGTGAAGAGTTTGACAGAGCAGTGAAAGACCTAAGTCGAAACAAGGCCCCGGGAGTAGACAACAGTCCATTAGAATTACTGACAGCCTTGGGAGTGCCAGTCCTGACAAAACTCTACCATCTGGTGAGCAAGATATATGAGACAAACGAAATATCCTCAGACCTCAAGAAGAATATAATAATTCCAATCCCAAAGAAAGCAGGTGTTGACAGAGGTGAAAATTACCTAACTATCAGTTTAATAAGTCACGGCTGCAAAATAGTAATGCGAATTCTTTACAGATGAATGGAAAAACTAGTAGAAGCTGACCTTGAGGAAGATCAGTTTGGATTCCATAGAAATATTGGAACATGTGAGGCAATACTGACCCTACTACTTACCTTAGAAGCTAGATTAAGGAAAGTCAAACCTACGTTTCTAGTATTTGTAGATTTAGAGAAAGCTTTTGACAATGTTGACTGGAATACTCTCTTTCAAATTACGAAGGTGGCAGGGGTAAAATACAGGGAGTGAAAGGCTATTTACAATTTGTACAGAAACCAGATGGCAGTTACAAGAGTCGAGGGACATGAAAGGGAAGCAATGGTTGGGAAGAGAGTGAGACAGCGTTGTAGCCTCTCCCAGATGTTATTCAATCTGTATATTGAGCAAGCAGTAAAGGAAACAAAAGAAAAGTTCAGAGTAGGTATTAAAATCCATGGAGAAGAAATAAAACTTTGAGGTTCGCCGATGACATTGTACTTCTGTCAGAGACAGCAAAGGACCTGGAAGAGCAGTTGAATGGAATGGATAGTGTCTTGAAAGGAGGATATAATTTGAACATCAACAAAAGCAAAACGAGGATAATGGAATGTAGTCGAATTAAGTCGGGTGATGCTGAGGGAATTAGATTAGGAAATGAGACACTTAAAGTAGTAAAGCAGTTTTGCTATTTGGGGAGCAAAATAACTGATGATAGTCAAAGTAGAGAGGGTACAAAATGTAGACTGGCGACGGCAGCTAAGTGTTTCTGAAGGAGAGAAATTTGTTAACATAGAGTTCAGATTTAAGTGCCAGGAAGTCCTTTCTGATAGTATTTGTATGGAGTGTAGCCATGTATGGAAGTGAAACATGGACGGTAAATAGTTTAGACAAGAAGAGAATAAAAGCTTTCGAAAAGTGGTGCTACAGAAGAATGCTGAAGATTAGATGGGTAGATCACATAACTAATGAGGAGGTATTGAACAGGATTGGAGAGAAGAAGAGTTTGTGGCACAACTTGACAAGAAGAAGGGACCGGTTGGTAGGACATGTTCCGAGGCATCAAGGGATCACCAATTTAGTATTGGAGGGCAGCATGGAGGGTAAAAATCGTAGAGGGAGACCAAGAGATGAATACACTAAGCAGATTCAGAAGGATGTAGGTTGCAGTAGTTACTGGGAGATGAAGAAGCTTGCACAGGATAGAGTAGCATGGAGAGCTGCATCAAACCAGTCGCAGGACTGAAGACCACAACAACATCCCAATGATCACATTTGTGCTGTATTCATATGGATCTATCTTATGTTTAATACAATATACAACAAATAACTGTTTTGATAACACAATAAATTATATGCTGGACAGACCTATTCCTTGATGTTGTGATTTAATTTGTCACATCATATATTTTTGTACAGTTGAGCAGAGCTAATCACTTATACTGTAGTGACATGTGTTAAGCTTGTGGTTATTGATCTGATGTGCTTGCCAGACATATTGATTGATGAAATTTCATTTGTCACATGAAATTAGATCCTTATACAGTTGCGCAGAGCTATTCACTTATGCTGTAATAACATTTGTTAAGCATGTAGTTCTTTATAACAGTTTTAAATTTATCCTAATTTTCCAGCTCTTTGATATGTTTTGGTAGTGCATTAAAAAGTTTGATGCCTCGATTACATACATGTTTCTGACTTTGGGTCCTTGTTACAGCTTGTAAGTGGAGATCTTTACATTGCTGTGTATGGTAATCTGTATTGGTTTTCATTTTGACCTGATTTCTTTTGATCACCAACAGACATTTCAGAATGTATAATGATGGAATTGCTAAAATTTTCAATGCTTTAAAAAGGGGCCTACAACTTGTTTGATGTGGGCTCTGGGTCATTATCTGAATAGCGCATTTTTGTAATTTGAAAATCTCATTTAGACGACAATTTGTTGTTCCCCAGGATACTACCGTATTTACTCGAATCTAAGCCGCACCTGAAAAATGAGACTCGAAATAAAGGAAAAAAAAATTCCCGAATCTAAGCCGCACCTGAAATTTGAGACTCGAAATTCAAGGGGAGAGAAAAGTTTTAGGCCGCACCTCCAAATTGAAACAAAGTTGGTCCATTGTAATATGAGACACAATTTAGGTCGAATGAATGATACAGCTACAGTAGTTTGGTTCGAGTCTAAGCTTAGCAGTTAAGCTTTACCACGTAGCCATTGCTATGCGTCAGGCTCTCCGTCCGTATTTATACGGGTGCCCTTCCTTTTTCACGTGCTTCGTCTGGTTTGAATCGATTGCTTATTTTGCTTTGATCTGATACTTGCCGTTTTCTTTGTTATAGGTGTTTGCGTCACTCTTAAGCTGAAAATGCATTACTGCACTGTGTCATGCATTGTTTGTCGCATTCTGATAGTCGTGTTTACGGCCTGTCGCGGCTCGCGGCACGGCTTGCTTTTGTGCGCGCTACCGCCGCGTACAATTAAAAAAAAAAAAAAAAAAAAAGGAATCGTCTCATTAGCGAAACAATGGCAAGAGACCGCAATTTGTTGTTACTTACACTGCTGCTTTCTTTGATAATGATCAACAAGAATCAAATAATAGACTGCGTATGATAGAACATGTTCTGAACGAAAGTTAGGCGAAAATTTTTCTCCGTTTGAAAATCTTTGCGGTCGCTTCTTTATTACATCAAATTCTGCACAGAAATTAGAGTCATTTTAGATTTAAAAATCTAGTCAGTTGCCATGCTTCATTTCTGACTGTATCACTATTAGGCATAAGAATAATACGAATATAAACATGACACGATACGTATATTCTTCCGCGTTTGCTGTTGTCTCACTCTAGTTTCGTAGTTTATTAGGCAGACAGGATTTAAATGAGATAGCAGCAAACACGAAAGAATACATGGCAAAATGTTTATATTCGTATAATTCTTATGGTGAAGAGAATACTGTATATGATTCAGATTTCATCAGGTTCCTATTAGCAACCATCTCTTCTCACAGATAGGAAAAAATTCAGAACGTAGAGTTGGCCATATTGACAAACATCCCAAACAGTCTTGCCAGTCAGATTTTCGTAGTACACTGAAATTGTGCTACATTCGAAGATGAACAATACGGAATTTGTATTTACTTCGTTGGATAATGTATGAAAATGCAGTGGTCGAAACTCGCGGCGGAGAAAAAGAAGCTCGTCTTCTCCTTTTTTTTTTTTAATTTATTTACTGACGCTGAGATTTTGGCGCCAGTATTTATCCTCTACAAAGTATGCCTGCGTAGCGCTACATATATTCGGCGGCAGAAGTTAGTTGTGGCGGCATGTACCGACATTTTTCATAACTTCTGCTTGCTTTGCACTCGATTCTAAGCCGCAGGCGGTTTTTTGGACTACGAAAACCGGAAAAAAAGTGCGGCTTAGATTCGAGTAAATACGGTATCCCATATGACGCAATTGACTGACAATGGCCAAAATATACTAATCTGGTACAGTCATTACTACAAACTCTTGCAATTATTCTAAGAACAAAACATGCTGAATTTAGTTTTAGTGCTAAGCTCACCACATGGTCCTTCCAGTTTATCTTCTCATCAATGTGCATACCCAGAAATTTTGCACACTGTACTCTTTCAGGTTGTTTCCCTACATAGTGGGATGTAGGTCGTAATGTTCACTTATTCTTCCATACTGCACATAATTAGTTTTTTTTTGCATTCAATGTTAGCTTGTTTGCACTGAGCCATTTTTGTGTATCTTGTAGGAGATAGTCCACAGTACTGTGCAATGACTGTTATATGAAGCAAACAATTGAACTAGTATCATCAGCAAATAACACGATTCTAGCTTTTCTCTCTGACACCCGAATAAAATTAATGTAAATGGGGAACAGCAAGGGGCCTAATACACTTCTTTGGATCTGATCTCAGTGTAATATTTTGGTGCTGTAATTTCAACCACCTGCATCCTCTTTCCAGATAAGACTCATGCCACTTTTTTTTTCCAGTCCTCTGATACCTATAGCTTCAAGCTTTTCCAAAAGAATGCTGTGGTCAACAGTGTCAAAGGCTTTTGACAGATCTAGATTTATCCCGACAACACTTTTTCCCTCTCCAAATTTAATAATTATGTCTTTCAGTACAGCTGTTTTGGTACTTCTCCCAGCTAGAAATCCGTGCTGATTACTGTTTAACACATTCCACAGGTAAGATAATGTGTGACTCTATATTTCATTAGTATCACTAAAATCTCAGAGAAAGTTGGGAGAAGTGAGACAGGTCTATAGTTTCCTGTTTTAAGCTTATCACTCTTTTTCAGCAGGGGAACGACTTTAGAAATTTTCAGTTTCAGTGGAAAAAAACTTGCATATCTTGTGATGGAATACAGTTGGTATGCTACACTGGGTTTTTTCTTTATTGTGTAGATACACGGTCTGGTCCATCACATTAATGTTACCAAAATCGACATATAGTAACCACTCACAGACGACAGACGGCACCACTAGCAGTGAACGGTATGTAAAGCATGTTGGGAGCCACAGAAAATAGTGTAGTTGTCATTGTAAGTAGGAGACAAGATGACGTCAAAATGTGCATGGTCATTGGCTTTTGGGGAAAGGGTGGAAGCATTTTGGGAAGACTAAGTCTGTAAACTGTTCGCATGTCAGTGTGGTTAAAGTATACTGTGCTCATCAAAATGGCGCTATTCAGAATCGGTGCCGAGGCTACTGTGGTGCAGTCGTGGGCCGTAGATGACAGGGGTAAATGTCAGCTGCAGAGATATGCAGCTGTTGAACAACTGACCATCCAGATGAACCGAGAGCCTTTTGAAATGACAGATGGCCATTGTCGTGCACATTGTTAAATGTCTGAAAGCAAAACACACTGCAACAACTGTCAGAAGGGGGCACACCAGGGGAGGGGGTCTGTGGCGTTCCCTGGGTGTTGATGCTATTCTGGGAGGCACAACAGATCAACAAATGTATCCATCTGTCCTCGAGGGCCATTGAGAATCTGTGGGAACCCCTCTGCCAGGCTGTATTCCCCATGGATCCTCACATGAAAAACCTAGGACAGCTTGAATTGGCAATGAAATCAGTATGGCTCCACGCCCCTGTTAGAACAGAACCTCACAGCCACGTGGGGGGGCCCAGTTTGATTCCCAGCTGGATACAGGATTTTTGTCTCCTCGGAAAGTGGGCGTTGTGTTGTTCTCGTTATCAACAAGCAAGTCTCAAAAGCAGCATAAAACGAAAAGAATTGCAGGAGGCAACTGATCAAGCCCAGATGGAGTCTGCCAGTCATTAATGCCATATGATCATTTCATTGAATCTCTTCCTGCATGTCTCGCAATGGTGTGCACCGCAAAAAAAGGTTATTCGAGGTTTTGACAGGTAGTCACATTAACGTGTCTGGACAGTGTATTTTCAGAAGAAATGAAGGTAGCAAACTAAATAAATCATAATTACATTATTACTCCACAGTGAGCCACAGGAGACCAAGGGTCCATTGTACCAAAATACTCATAAAACATCCTTGAACCACCACCTGAATTTTGTCAGTGGAGTTCATTTCACCCTTTATGTTGGAGAAAATGAAAAACCTCCATAAACAATCTCAGAGGAGCCTCATATCTGATGTACACTGATAATATATCATTCCAGTTGCTACTTTGGACTTCTGATCACTGTATGTTTCTGAGCAAAGGCCGTAATGTTCAGACTTTAGTGACCAATCTGGACAAAAGCTTTTAAATTTTGAAAAAATATCCTTGTTTGTTTATAGCCCATCACATTTAGCATACTTGGCTATTGCTCCCCCTTTGGTACGTTTCCCTCTCTACTGCTCTAGGTGGAATGAAGTGATCATATGGACATTGATACCTAGGTGTCACTTGCTGGGTAAGTTGCAGGTCTTTTCTGTTGACCCCATGGTGGGTTACTTTCATGCTGGCGATGATGAATCAATGATAAGGACAACATATCACCCACTCCCTGAGCATAGAGAATGTGTGACATGGCAGTCAGATGTGTTGACCACTCAGTGAAGAGGGTCGATAGATGCTACTCTAGGTTATTTGCCTCCCCTCCTCACATATCTTACAATGTGCCTTTTACATGCTCTTTCATCAATCCTCCTCACATGGGATTATTCTCTCCCAATTAATGAGACAACGATGACCGTTACCTCAAAGCTAACCGATATTCAACCTGTTCTACATGCCTGTCCAGTTCTCTGCAACACATTCTTTGGACAAAATGTGACTTATCTACATACACATGTTACTTGATGGTATATGTAAGAGAACAGTGTGTCTATTGCTTCTTGTACAAGGTGTATCTGGAAAGTTTGGTGAATGATCTCAGAAAATGAAGGGAACATAAGTTACAAAGTAATCACCATTAGCTACAAAACACTTTTGACATTTGTTGTAAAGCTATTGGAAACTGTCTGCAAACAATTCTTGTCGAGTCACTGAACACACAGTTGTCACGCATTGTTGGACATCTGCGCTATTATAGATGAGAGGCGGAGCCACCAGTACAATCCACAGCCCATCAAGCAACAGTGTCCATCATCTTCCCTGCCTCCCAAAAGAAGTTTGATAAGAAAACTCTGAGATTAGGACATATCAATCACAATTTTTGATGGAAAGGGCTTGATCCATGATGAATTTCTACCTGTGGGATGTTGGGAAGACAATGAACACCACATCACTTACTGCTGCAAGGTCTGCGGACAGTACTGACAATGTCAGGTATCATCTCCGGCAATGATGCAGACATCCAGCATTGTGTGGCCATGGTGCTTTAAGTGATTCCACAAGAAGTGTTGGCTGACCATTTCCTACAGCTTGACAACTGAGGTCAGAAGTCTGTTGTAGGTAATGGTGATTACTCTGAAGGTCAGTAAAAGCATTTTGCATATAACTCTTGTTTCTTTCCGAGACTATTCACCAAATGTTCAGATGCATTTTGTACACTCTAAGACATAAAAAAGGCACTGCAAAGGAATTTTCTGAATGGGATGGAAACCAGTAGGAGTGATGTACAAGTACCAACAAACAAATCCTTACGTTCTCAGAAAAACTGGATTATTTATTCCACAGAAAGAGCTTCACAAATTGAGCAAGTCAGTAACACATTGTTCCACCTCCAGCTTTTATGGAAGCAATTATCCAGCTTGGTATTGATTGACAGAGTTCTCCTGAGGGATACTGTGGCAAATTTTGTCCAGTTGGTGTAGTATATTGTGAAAATCCCAAGCTAGTTGGAGGCTCCAGCCCATAATGCTCCAAACATTCTCAGTAGGAAAGAAATTCAGTGACCTTGCTGGCCAAGGTAGAGTTTGGAAAGCATGAAAGAAGCACTAGAAATTCTCACCATGTACAGGCAGGCATTATATTGCTGAAATGTAAGCCAAGTTAGGTAGGTGCTGGTAAAAAGAAACAGAGCCACCAGTCAACTAGTTGCAGCAGTTTGCCGGCAGGAAATCCGAGCAGAAACCTAACGTACTGCAACTCGCACCAGGCTGCATACAATGTAACTGTTTTAAGAATCAGGAAAAGATCTTAATTTTGAATGAAATGTTGAAATACAGGAAAAACTTTTTTAAATTCTGTACATTGATAATGTGGACATTCACTGCCAAGCCCGTGCTAATGTTTTTGATCTAGTATTTAAGACAGAGAGCACTTAGCGACTTCCAACAAACCTTAGTCACGGTTTCAAATAACATTAAACCAATGCAAGGTTTCCTATAACTAATTCTCGGTGCCCTCAGTTACACCCACATAATTTCTGTCTCACTGACCGCTGAACAGAATGACAACCGCAGACCTCTCGATGATGACCTGTACCATTATTGCTATATGTTTCACCAGTTCCGTCTGAAATCTGCATAATAACCGACAATTAGATGAATGTTATGTTTTATTGACTGCAGCTGAGCGTAGCCCTTCACACATTAAAAAAAAAAAACCTAAATGTAATTATACAACAATCGGTTTAATGACCAATTTTCCTGATAATAATGTAACATGGAGCAGAATGAGGCAATAATGCACAGTTAGTAAACAATAATTTTTTAATTATGAAAGGAATAAATCCAAACACGTTTATCACTGGTCATGAGAAATGATATGGTTAATATCGGGCACAAAAGCACGGCTCATTGACAAACGCAAGCAGTCGCGGGAGATTTTGATCACTGGTGCTTGATCGAAATGACTGAGAACATAGATCTTCCGTTCTTTGCTTTTTCACAGTACCTGCCATTTCTCAGTACTTCTCTGTTAAAGTTATGGTCACCAGGGGTAAACGAGACTGGGTATGTCACGCTCTTGCTTGTAGCACATAAACAGGAAAGAGGAGCCGCCGCCGCCGCCGTTCATTTAGGACACATGTCTAATAACAGATGTCGCTGTCTCACACGTGTGCAGCACTTCCGCACGTATGCAGCGTTTGGTGGGCCCTGACTTAGAACATTGTTGCGTACTGTCATTCTGTAAGAAAGCCACAGATGAAAACCAAAACGAGGTCCTTCTACAAAATACAAATGGAATCCCAGTCAATCACTCCTGGTTATCAGGCAATAGTCAGGTTGGTATCACACTGCTGTCCAAAGCAGCTCCAGACATGTCTTTGCTGGCCATTGGTCTCAGTCCAATCCACTCCCGTCATTGAGATTCCAGTCCAAAGACGTGCCTGGAGATGACCCGATAATCGAGAGGAATCGTCTGGGGTGCCATTAGTTTCGTAGCAAGATCCCTTCAGTTTTCATCCACAGTGCTATGTCAACAATGTGCTACACCCCGTTTTATTGCCCTTCATTGCAGACGATGTTGAGTTAACATTTCAGTCAGATATGCCTACCTGCATATGAGAAGAGCTTCTACTGCTTGTCTTTATGCTTTCCGAGACCTGCCATGCCCAATTGAGAATGGAGTGCTATGGGCAGGGCCCTCCAAACATATTGGGATTTCAGTGCTCCAGTCGACAATTTAGAATGATATCCCCCAGGAGCACACCCAACAACTGTATCAACCAATATCAAACTGAATTACTGCTTGCATATGGGCTACAGGTTGTCAATGCATTAATGACTCCCTCAGTTTGTGATGCTCTTCCTGTTGAATAACTCATCCAAGTGTTCTGAAATTGTAATCATTTGTTTCTCTGCACATTTACTCATTTCAACCCTTTGGATAATTCCTGTGTGGTGCAACTTTCTTCTTTCCTTAGAGTGTACTTAAAAATTGTGTAAACAGCCTTATAAGTTCACCATCTTAAAAGTGCACTCAGGCCCTTTTGAAATGCTGTAGATGGAGCGGAACTGATACCTGCCAGTTATCTGAGCCTTCACTGCTGACATAAGCCACATCATTGAAGAGGTGTGTATGTGCCAGTCGATTATAAGGCATCAGTGTAGTACAATGGATTGAAACCACAGATTAGAGCTATTGTCTTTGGATGTGCCAGTGAATTAAGTTGCCCAATTTGTTGGTGCGTCAGTGAAGACTATCCAGCTTGTCTACAAGGAATGTTGTATCACTTGCAACCACATAATAATAAAAGTGGCCACATTAAGATCCTAACTCACAACATTCATTGACAGTCAGTCTCAAACACAACAGGAATCGCTGCAGTCAGTAAATGCAGACCCATGTGTACTAGTTTTCAGCCAAATATTGTGATGGCAAGTTGCATGCAAAGGGTCCCTTGCAGAAGACTGAGGCATAAAAATGTACATGTTGTCAGTGGAGCAAATACCACATAAACTGGACAGTAGGTGACTTGAAATGTGTGGTGGTTTTGCCTCTTTCTGAGAACAATTAAGGGCTCTGACAGCACAATAAGGTTTTTAACGTGCAATGGGCAGAGGATACACAGAGTGTCTTAAAAGTTACAGCATCCAAACTAATTAGACCTAAGGTATTCACACCATATTTGCCTTATGTGACATAGTATCACAAAGTTTTTATGCAGGTTAATCAACTTCAACATGTGTGCACCAGTGGTGGTGGGCACAATTTCCAGTATCTATCCACATTCAGCACATTATATCTGCATCACCTGTGGCAAGGGCGAAATGATTTTGTTCATTAAATTTTAGATGTGGTTGACAGCTGCTTGGTAGACTCTGTCCTTGGTATATGCTCATAGCAACAGATCCACGTTTCTAATGCCTGGTGGCGTAGAACACCAAGGAATAGGACCACCCCTGCCAAGTCAGCATACCTCGTAACACCTGGTCCGCAACACCTGCCACAGTCTGAGCCCATTGTGGCAGTGCACCATATTAATGGAAAAAGACTGTGTCTCGGGCAGTCAGCCAGTCATAGTGACAGCCTGAGCATATCAAGGTAACTGCTTTTTTTTCTGAGGAGAAAATGGTCCCAGAATACCATCAACCGCCAAACAACACAACACATTCACTATCATGTACCTCTTCCATCACAGTATTTGGATTTGTTGTGCCGGCAGTTGGTAATATATCATTATCTCCTCACAGGATAGGTATATACTGTGAATTGCCAACAAAACTGGCACAGTCATGCATATTCAAATACAGGGATATGTAAACATACAGAATATGGCACTGCAGTTGGCAATGCCTATATAAGACAGCAAGTGTCTGGCACAGATGCTAGATTGGTTAGTGCTGCTACAATGGCAGCTTATCAAGATTTACGTGAATTTGAATGTGGTGGTATAGTGGGCGTACGAGCAATGGGACAAAGCATCTCCAAGGTAACAATGAAGTGGTTATTTTCCCATATGAGCATACAGTGAATATCAGGAATCTGGTAAAACATCAGATCTCTGAAATTGTTGCAGCCGAAAAAAGATCCTGCAAAAACAGGACCAACAACTGAAGAGAATCGTGTGCAAACCTTCTGCAAATCGCTGCATATTTCAATGTTGGGCCATCAACAAGTGTCAGAGTGTGAACCATCAGCGATATGAACTTTTGTAGCTGAAGGTGCACTTGTGTACCCTTTATGACTGCACGACTCAAAGCTTTATGCCTCACCTGGGTCCATCAACACTGATATTGGACTGTTGATGGCTGGAAACACGTTGCCTGGTTGGACGAGTCTCGTTTCAAACTGTGTCGTGCAGATGGACATGTACAGGCATGGAGACATCCTCTTGAATCCATGGACACTGCATGTCAGTAGGGGACAGTTGAAGCTGGTGGAGGCATGCAGTTGGAGTGATATGGCTAGGTATGACCCTGAAAGGTGACACATACGTAAGCATCCTGTCCATTGGGGATTCCGATGGACAATGATACACTTGGAATGTCCGGAATTGCTACAAAGTGGCTGCTCAGAAAAGATGCGTCATTCAGTGTCAATTCCTTCCATCGCTACTTCAGACAATAGTCAAGCCCATGAGGCACAATTGATTACTAAGCCAGCATCCGGCATGCACTGTACAACTGATGTGTGTTATGAAGATCTTACATACTTTGCTCAGAGACAATTTTCTTGTGTTTGTTTGCATATAATAAAAGTAATGTGTGGCTAAATACTTTAACCAAAACTGAACATGAATGCCCAAAAATAGAGTGAAGTTCCAATATTTGCAGCTCTTGATATGTACATGAACTTTACTTTTAAAAACAAGAGTAGAAGGCTTAGATATATCATGCAAGATTTTTTATAGTGACATCAATGCAGGTAAGATGTAAAGAGAGATTGAGAGGGGGACAGGTTTTTTTTTTTTTTTTTTTTTTTTTTTTTTTTTTTTTTTTTTTTATAGTAAGTCTTCATAATTGTGAAAGCAATATTTATCATTGAGTAGGTAGACTGGTGCTGTATCTGTGTTGAAACATATTTCAGTTCCTTCAAGAAAGTCAAAATTCTTGCCTGGTTCTTTTCTACACTGTTTGCCACAATTCTTGCCCAGTAACTCATTCTGCCAAGTTGGATTTGTTCTGGATGTTAAGACAGAGTGCATCTCTGTGCTTCTACCAGTTTTTTAATTGCTGAAGTTTGGACATACCCGACTTTTGATATTCTTGCTTAGTGCTTTCAGTACTGTGGATGATACTATTCTGTATTTTGTTGCTTGTGAAGAAGCTTGTTTTTATGTCATACAACTTGAAGAGGTTGGCAATTTGGTATGAAATCTTCCATGAGGAAGGTCAGTGTTTATTACAAAGATGGTCTTGCTGTTTGTGGGTGGTTGTCCAAAAATTGGTTGGTTTAATTTATGTATTACAGCAGGATTATATTCATTACTGGAGGCAGCTGATTTTACAGTTTTTGTCTTTCACTTGTATCCATTGGGTCTTTAAGCATGTGATTAAACATTCTTCTGAAGAACACTTTTTTATATTGATCTGGATAGCTAGAAGAGTAACGGATGGTAACACTGGTAATTGTTGGCTTCCTGGAAATTTCAGCATTTTTATATAAAGTTTTGTTAATGTTTTCTGGTGTTTCATTTCTACAGTGACGTGAAGTGAATTGAATTTTGTGGTGTAATTTATTAATTTCTTCAGCTAGATTTTCTATTTCCTTTGGTTGCTCTGTTGAAAAGAATGAAATGAGAGTGTTGCAATTTTCTATATTCACACTGAATAAACAGTCACAAACATCCACAATGAATAAATGTAATCTAGGTCCCTACAGCTGTTGTGCTATAATCTAGTGTAAATTCCTGCAGATAAGAAAGGGATTTTGAACTTGTGTTCATATAGTTTCCATAAGCTGCACTCATATGCAATACTTATAGAAATGCTTCTGGTGGTTATTCAGTACAGTGGTTCTACCTGACAGCAGTTTCTAGTGACTTATTAATGCATTATTGTCCCAATAGTAATTTTTGCCACACTTTGTGTGTTTCAGGACCTGCGCAACCTGCCAAGCAGAACACTGCAGCCTCCCGACAGTTCTCTCAAAACCCTGTGATGTAAGTCCGGGGATTAGAATGCTTTCAAGTCTCGCAGCCAGACCACTAACAAGGTTTTGCCTCCTGCTGAACACCAAACCCACAAACAGTCTGGTTTTCTTTTTGTGAAAGTGAAAATTGAACCATTGCGGGTGCTATGATTGTCAGTTTCTATTAACATGACACAGACAGAGTGGCAGGTAAAATAAAAAAAGAAAAGGGAAAGAGGTCCCATATCTTGGCTAACTGTTGTTTACTTCTTTGATTTGTTAAGCAAAGTTATAAATTGTACGAGGTGAAGTGAGATATTACACTTGAAATCATTACAGCCCACTATAAAGTAGTGATTGCTTCTCCCAAGTGATCAAAATGCGGTCCATAAAGAAAGCTTCATTATTCCAGTAGGCAGTGGGTCATTGATGTTTAGTATGCTTGAAAGCTGTTCTTTGTTCACGCAGTTAGTGATCAACACAGTGTTGCTCATGAAAAATGACATCTTAGGCATGTATTGACCTAACGAAAACTCCTAGTTAGAGAGCAAAATATGTCTTTACATTTGGAATTAATTATCTTTAGTCATTTGAACTTTTTACTCACTGAGGCAAGACTTCCTCTAAGGTTTGAGATGGATGTAGACACTCCTGTTAGTTTTGTAATCAATGACAACTGGCTTTGGCCAAACGTATTACTAGTCAATACCTGTTACGTGTTCTGATAATGAATTTACACATTTGTCTATCTGGCATGGCAGTTCACAATACATTCCCTTTCTTCTGTGGTGGTGTGTTCTCTCGTGCCTCTAGTCAAGAGGACCAAATGTCATGGTCTTAAATAGTCCTTGATTGGCATACGTAATCCTTACTTCGTGCTATCAGTGTCACAAGATCTTTCAAAGGAACATAAACAGTTCACTTCATTTTTCTGCCTCTTCTCAGCCTTGAGAACCCAGTTCCATGCACCACTAAGATTATATAGCCACTGGCCTGATTCTCACACATTCTGATTTCTCGTGCTTCTTTTGCAACAGAAACCCAGCCTGTAGAAGTACAGGGGTCAAGATTTTAATTTCTTAAATTTTGTTCTACCTTTGGTGTTCCACACAGCAGTCGAAAAAGGTTTGGCTGGATTCACCAGTGTAGTTACGTGGTGTACTACACATCACAGAGACCCTGAGGCAGCCTGTCCACAATATTTTGTTTACCATTTTGGGCCCTAGGACAATGCCTATTTTGCTATTTGGAGAACCATGCAGAGGAAGGAGCACCATAAGTAGTTTATCCAGACTGTTCAGTATCATTTCTCGATGTCCCAGCTTTATATCACTTGGTCCTTAGTTCTGGAATCCAAGTAGTTCTCATCACAAACAATTGCAGTTCTTTCTATCATTGTATTTGAAACACCTACCTTCTGAACTGGATGGTCCAAAACCCTGCACCCTGAGACATACACGAGAGTGTGGTGGCTTGTGGTACACACCTTGGCCCATCTGATTTTCATTTTACCAAAACATCTAAGATTGGCAACCTTCCTTCTCTCACAGTTGACATGAAGTTGATCATGGCAAATGTTGTAACCTTGAGGCTTCGCTCAAATCTGAAGATATTGTCGTGAGAAACTTTGTTCTCACTCAAAAGATTTCTTCACATCACACTATTTAAAAATATTGTTCAGCATATAAAAAGGAAACTTTGTTGCCATTGTGAAAGAACTATCCTGACACTAGTTCCAGGTTACCTGATGTGTGTCACACAAAAAGAAGTAACTATTAAAGTGTAGCGTACATACTCACCGTGTGTAATAACATGAGAGAGAGCAAATTATAATATATATTTCCATAAACCTTCAAGATACTTTCATTTTGTAACAATATGTTGTCTTCTCAAGTAGAAATATTTAATTTCCAGCTAAACACATATTGCTTACATGCCTGTAACAATATTCATACTAAAAAAAAAACTTTAATCTAATTTCTTCTGCACATGTAAAGCCACTGGCTCAGTGCTGCAGTGATTACTATGTACATGGCTCAGTAAAGCAGCTGCTGGTTAGTTCCCCATCTAAAAATTATTTAGTTCACACAACCTCCCAAATGTGCACACAGTATTCAAAGTTGAAATACATACTGAATTGCATGTTATTTATGTTCACTATCTGGCCTGTCTTTTATGTGAACTCTACATCAAAATAGAAACATTATACATTGGGCCTGCCATAACCTTTTAACACACATTTCTCCAGCTTCCCCCCTGAACATGTTGTGCCTCTTTAATTTCACCTTTTATGGAAAATTGCTCCCTGACTTGTGTTTCCTCTTTGAAAACAACCAGTGGACAGTGCAAATACATAAGGCAGCTGGTAGGAGCCACACTTTCCCATGTAATAAATGAGTGTATGAAACTTGGCTTCTTGTAAGATACATTCTTCTAAAGCAGAAATGAGGTATTGTTTCTTGCTAACTTGTCACTACTCAAACACCATTTTCTTATAGTTGCTTTGGATAACAGCTCATGTTTTTATAAGTTGTAATCTTACTTTCTTTCATAAATGTGTATTGAGGATTCCTGGTGTGACAGGGTGAAATAAAATAAAAGTCTCATTTCATTTACTTTTAGTTTTTTCTTTGCTTTCTACTAAACAACATCTTCGAAAAAACTTGTCTATTAAGCACTGCTTCATAAAATTCAGTAAAATCTATGCTCCCAACATAAAGGAACTTGCAGACCACACGGAAGACCTGACAATTTAGTTTCATTTTGGAGGTGGCAGTAAAAGTTTTTATAATTTTGGTGTGGAGCAACCTTACTTACCTTCTATTGTTGTAACAGAAATACTAATAAACAGTTAAAATCTGTTATACTGTACTTGGTCTGAACAAGTTTACTTCTACAGTGTCTGCTAGGATGCCATTGTTTATCAATGAACAATATAAACCACATAAAAGTAAATGAGAACAACAGGGTTTAGGAGCATACTTGGCACAACCATTGTAGTGGAAGTGCTTAACATTGTGTGAATGTTTCTAAGTGGATGACAATAAGACCATGGTCAGTACTGGAACCTGCAAGATATTAGTAATTGCTTGTACTTGGCAGCTGTTCCCTGAAAGTACCTTATCTTGCTCCTTCCCTTCTGCAATAATATAGAAATGAAATAGTGTCTTCCAGTGTAGAATTTTAACATTTTAAGGTAGTTCCTAGAACATGTTTCAGTATTCAGGTTGCAAAAGAAATTTTAGAAGCATCTGTCAATATTTTCAATTGCGTAGCAGTGTCAAAATGTACATACATGTTGTTCAACAGTATTCAGTTTGTAAATGTTTCAAGAGAGATGCTCTTTTCAATTTATTAAATGCCACGTCAGTAAAGTGGCAATCTATGGGATCAAATTGAGGCAAATTCTCTGAATACTTAAACGTTACTTCCAATTGGTCAGAGAAATGCCGTTCTGCATGGTACAGTTTTAATGTTGAAACTGATAAGGCCTACAGATGCACTATTGGTTATTTATACTAAACACAAGCCTTAGAACAAAATGAATAGCACTGAATGTAAACAAAATTTGAAAGAGGTTTTGTTTTAATGGCTAAGTGCTGGCACAGAATACATTGACTTGTTTACTAACAGAGTTTGTAACCTTTGAGGTTTGTATTGTCATCACAGATGATAAGAGCTAATAAAGTTATTGCCAATAACAATGAACATGAAGGAGTTATAAGCCTGTCTTGTATCAATTGGCCAAAATTGAAAACTATAATCAGTTAATGTGAGAACAAGGGGACATAAGTTATTGTATCCACTGTGACAACATAATCTGGATCTTAGTGAAACAAACTCAAATGAATAGAGATATTATTTAGTTATATTTATTAGCTATTCTAGTTCCCCTCAACAATGTAAAATTGCCTTTGGCTATGAGTTTTAGCATTATTGCAGCAAGAGAGAATGAATGAAATACCTTACAGTGTGTACAAGCATTTTGATGAATTTTCATTTTCAACAAGCAGTACATTGTGGTTGCACTGTTGCTTGCTGTAGGCATACAATTTTAAATGTATTTGACCTAATTATTGTTTCTATTGTAAACATGACTGGTGTTAGTGTTCATATAAAAACAGTAGCACACATTATGTAGCTCTACTTGCTGAAGAGCTACTCAGGTCAGAATATTACAACCTATTTGTAGCCCACCTTATTGGTGAAATTATTGTAGATATGAAGTTTCATTTAAGTTGTCATTTGGAACAGAACCGCACAATAAAGTTTTTTTGAGACCAGCAGAACTGCTAATCACCCATGTATGTATGTAGGTAGTTCTAACAATTTTTCGTCCAGTGAGTCTTTGACCTAGCCTATGGTTTCAACACTATGTGGCAGTGACAGACTGCAGGTAGATAATAGACAACCACCAACATACATCAGTTTTTCTTAACCTGTTTCTGTAAGTTGATGATAAAATGAACCTTTAAGTAATGAAAATAATCAAGTATATAGCTGCACATGAAATAGTGTTCCATGGAACTGAAGTGCCAAATAATTAAAGAAGTAAAACAAAGACCACTGAATAAGACAGGACACAATGTTTCTTGTAACCAGTGTAGTGCATTGTTACTAAATACATTTTCAGAGAAAATTTATATAATGTAGTGTTTGTTAATGTTGTAACGTGCCTACGAAACATTTATGGTTGAAATGTACAGTTCTTTTCTGTAAAAGATGCATGAATTTTTTAAAAAATGCTAATGTTCTTCTTAATTTTGTTGGTTCCTTTGTTCCTATTACCAATATAAATGGTGAGGCTGTTCAGACTGCTTTGTTTTTCTGTACAGCATGGAGCAATTATTTCATAGCTTATCCCAGAAGTCTCATGACTAAATAATATCAGTTACACGAATATTATAATTGTACGGTTAAAAATGTTGTACTTCATGAAAGACGCTGTAATTCTACAGAGTTGCAGTTGTACTACCTTTGAGCTGTGTACATTTTTAAGTTACAAGCCAGTATCAGCTTTATGCTGTAAATGTCTTGATAAGCTTTCCAGTGGAACAATCAGGAATCTGTGTGCAAATTAACACCATGTAAGCAGTGTAGGTAATGGTGACAGCTATTTTCATATCCAGGGTGTATTAAAACAAAAAACTCAAAAAACTATCCAATCTCCTGGTTTCCCACCTCCGGAAAGGCAACTCACTCACCCTTCACAACCTTTCCAGCAAACCTCAACCACCTCTCATTGCACACAAACCCAGTCTCTCCCATCTACTCAATCTCCCACTTCCAGCTCCACTCCCTCCAAAACCTCAAAATTCCGATCAACACAATCTGGCACCACAACACCCTAATTCAGTAGTTAACCTTTCCTCCAAACCTCTCTCCCAATCCGAAACCTCTGTCCTATCCAAAGGCCTCACCTTCAGCCCCACTCCCAGATTCAACCAAACAGCCCTCGGCAAAGATTTACTGTCCTACACTCGTACTCTCTGCTGGAAGTATCACTTTGCCACGAAGAAAAATGATCCTAATCCTACCCCTAATGATCCAACTCCCCGAGACACTATCCAAATTGAACCCTGCCTGGAACAGTTCCGTCCTCCGTCACAGCGGGACCCACCTCCTCTTCCTCAAAATCACCCTCTCCAAACCTTCCAGGAATTTCTGACTTCCAGCCTTGCCTCTCAATCCTTCTTAAAAAACCTTAATCCTACTCCCAACATCACCACTGCTGAAGCCCAGGCTATCCGTGATCTGAAGGCTGACCGGTCCATCGTCATTCTTCCGGCGGACAAGGGTTCCACGACCGTGGTACTTGATCGTCGGGAGTACGTGGCTGAGGGACTGCGTCAGCTTTCAGACAACACCACATACAAAGTTTGCCAAGGTAATCCCATTCCTGATGTCCAGGCAGAGCTTCAAGGAATCCTCAGAACCTTAGGCCCCCTACAAAACCTTTCACCTGACTCCATCAACCTCCTGACCCCACCGACACCCCGCACCCCTACCTTCTACCTTCTCCCTAAAATTCACAAACCCAATCATCCCGGCCGCCCCATTGTAGCTGGTTACCAAGCCCCCACAGAACGTATCTCTGCCTACGTGGATCAACACCTTCAACCCATTACATGCAGTCTCCCATCCTTCATCAAAGACACCAACCACTTTCTCGAACGCCTGGAATCCTTACCCAGTCCGTTACCCCCAGAAACCATCCTTGTAACCATTGATGCCACTTCCTTATACACAAATATCCCGCACGTCCAGGGCCTCGCTGCGATGGAGCACTTCCTTTCACGCCGATCACCTGCCGCCCTACCTAAAACCTCTTTCCTCATCACCTTAGCCAGCTTCATCCTGACCCACAACTTCTTCACTTTTGAAAACCAGACATACCAACAATTAAAGGGAACAGCCATGGGTACCAGGATGGCCCCCTCGTACGCCAACCTATTCATGGGTCGCTTAGAGGAAGCCTTCTTGGTTACCCAGGCCTGCCAACCCAAAGTTTGGTACAGATTTATTGATGACATCTTCATGATCTGGACTCACAGTGAAGAAGAACTCCAGAATTTCCTCTCCAACCTCAACTCCTTTGGTTCCATCAGATTCACCTGGTCCTACTCCAAATCCCATGCCACTTTCCTTGATGTTTACCTTCACCTGTCCAATGGGCAGCTTCACACATCCGTCCACATCAAACCCACCAACAAGCAACAGTACCTCCATTACAACAGCTGCCACCCATTCCACATCAAACGGTCCCTTCCCTACAGCCTAGGCCTTCGTGGCAAACGAATCTGCTCCAGTCCGGAATCCCTGAGGCATTACACCAACAACCTGACAACAGCTTTCGCATCCCGCAACTACCCTCCCGACCTGGTACAGAAGCAAATAACCAGAGCCACTTCCTCATCCTCTCAAACCCAGAACCTCCCACAGAAGAACCCCAAAAGTGCCCCACTTGTGACAGGATACTTTCCGGGACTGGATCAGATTCTGAATGTGGCTCTCCAGCAGGGATACAACTTCCTCAAATCCTGCCCTGAAATGAGATCCATCCTTCATGAAATCCTCCCCACTCCACCAAGAGTGTCTTTCCGCCGTCCACCTAACCTTCGTAACCTCTTGGTTCATCCCTATGAAATCCCCAAACCACCTTCCCTACCCTTGTAACCGCCCCCGGTGTAAAACCTGTCCCATGCACCCTCCCACCACCACCTACTCCAGTCCTGTAACCCGGAAGGTGTACACAATCAAAGGCAGAGCCACGTGTGAAAGCACCCACGTGATCTACCAACTGACCTGCCTACACTGTGATGCATTCTATGTGGGAATGACCAGCAACAAACTGTCCATTCGCATGAATGGACACAGGCAGACAGTGTTTGTTGGTAATGAGGATCACCCTGTGGCTAAACATGCCTTGGTGCACGGCCAGCACATCTTGGCACAGTGTTACACCGTCCGGGTTATCTGGATACTTCCCACTAACACCAACCTGTCAGAACTCCGGAGATGGGAACTTGCCCTTCAGCATATCCTCTCTTCTCGCTATCCGCCAGGCCTCAATCTCCGCTAATTTCTAATTTCAATCTGCCGCCGCTCATACCTCACCTGTCTTTCAACATCATCTTTGCCTCTGTACTTCCGTCCCGACTGACATCTCTGCCCAAACTCTTTGCCTTTACAAATGTCTGTGTATGTGTGGATGGATATGTGTGTGTGTGCGAGTGTATACCTGTCCTTTTTTCCCCCTAAGGTAAGTCTTTCCGCTCCCGGGATTGGAATGACTCCTTACCCTCTCCCTTAAAACCCATATCCTTTTGTCTTTCCTTCTCCTTCCCTCTTTCCTGACGAGGCAACCGTCGGTTGCGAAAGCTTGGATTTTGTGTGTATGTTTGTGTTTGTTTGTGTGTCTGTCGACCTGCCAGCACTTTCATTTGGTAAGTCACATTATCTTTGTTTTTAAATATATTTTTCCTTCGTGGAATGTTTCCTTCTATTATAACCAAAAAACTACTTACATACACACACTTTTCGAGTGTTTAGGAGAGAAAAAGAAGCTTTTTTTTGTGTGACGGCCTCTAAATTTCTTTTTTATAGGGGGAGACGATGTTGGTGTATGAAGCACTGGTTACCAGTTCAGTTGAATGCACTGTCATTATTCACACTTGGTTGTTTTGAGCAAGCATATTCCAGTTGTGCCATAATGTAGACAGGCGATATTTTCAGAAATGCCCCTAATCCAATAGTCACACCATATCTTGAGCATAACTAACATCAAAAGTTTAATGGATCCATATCAGGAACATGGTGCACACCAGAGACATGTAATGAAGTGTATATCTCCTCTGACCATACAAACTCTTTGTAAACGTAGATTTTTTTTTACACAATGTATACAAATTTTTAGGAGCAGCTTCATTTCTAATTAACCAGCTTTAAGCCCAAGCAAGTAGCTGTAGAGGATAGAAGAGTTGGAGCTTGACTGGACTGAAGTAAGTACCTTTGTCCTTGAATCACATTACCTGTCATGACTAGAGAGAGATAAACAAAGATAGTTCAACTGTTAAATAACCCCCCTTGCCACCCACACACACTGTTTGAACATAGGTGACGGGCACTTCCACTAAAGTTCAAAGTATGAGGTGCATCCTGAAAGTAAATACCAAATCATTCTACTGCCGCTGCAGCACTTGTGTTGTAGGTTCACACATTTCTCTGGTTCATTGTCTTTCCACAGTCGGCACTGGAACTGAATTTTGTTGTATTTGTATTTGTTAGTGATCATTCAAAATTTTTAAGACAACCTCTGAGCCCAGTGACTGTGAAGTGTGCTCTGTCATGTCATGTTTCAACACACAGAACATTAAGCCAGCTGAAATTCATCAACTTGTAGATATTTATGGTGAGAAAGTGGATGAGACAGTTGAACAAACATTCATGAATAGGCATGTATTGGACAGCCTTCTGTTGTCACTGATGGTATGGGTGAGAAAATGAATTAGGAAATTCATGAAAACAGATGGTTCACAATAAGAATGTATTTCAAAAACTGTTTTGCGTGACTCAGTCACAAATTGCTTAAATTATTGTGTTCCAAAAATGCCTACAAAATTATGTACCTTGGCAGGGTTTTGACATTTCAGCACTGAATACAGTGATGAGGAAGATGAATTCTTTAATAGAACCGTGACTGTTGATGAAACTTGGGTTTTTTCATGACACTCCAAAATAAAAACAACAATCTATGGAGTGAAGGAACTCACAGTATGACAATCCTCCTACCCCCCCCCCCCCCCCCAAAAAAAAAAAAAAAAATCAGAACGAAGTTGTCAGTGCAAAAAAAATCAAGTGAAATGGATTCTAGGACCTACAAGGCATTCTGCTCGTTGAGTTCCTTCTCCGAGCTGAAATCATGAAAGCGGTATGATACTGCAAAACACCGAGAGAACTCCATCACACTATTCAAAACAAAAGGTGTGAAATTCTCAATTGAATCATTCTGTTGCTTCATCACATCACGTTTCATTTCTGCTGGTGGCACTGAAAACCTTACTAACAATTCAGTTGGGAACACTTCGACCACCTGCCAATCAGTGCTGATCTCACATCTTCCGACTACCACTTTTACTTCATCATCAAGCAGGATGAAGGTGCTTCAACACCAATGATGATGTAACAAAGTGTGATCAGTATTGGAGGTCTTCACTGGTGGTATCTTTCTATGAAGAGGGCATACAAAAGTTGGTTTACTGCCATGACAAATGTCTGAACAATTGTGGCTGTTATGTAGAAAAAGAGTATTTCTTCAAAAAAAAGAAATTTTGGTCTCAAGAAATGTTTTCATGAGTCCTTTTCCCCACAATGGTACTTACTTTTCTGGCATGCCTTGTCTATTTTGATGGCTTTTGGCTTACCAGTGTGGGTATAAAAATTGACAGAGAACATCCCACATCCTCTTCTTTACTGCAGTCACATAATGGGGATACACAAAGCCAATATGAATCACCTGTTTTCTAGCAGCAGCCATGTTTGTCCATGAGGTATGTTAAGAATGTTGTTGAATCTTCTGGATCATACACAAGGTTATTCAGCTGCCCCTGCCATAAAGTTTTATGGAACCTGCAACATCAAGAACCACACCCATGATTTTAATCTTCTCTCCTCCATACATGCACACTGTTAGGCCTACAAAAACAATGAACACGACCTTTTTGTATGAAAATTAACTACCCTAAATTTTGTACTGGAATAAGTTTTTGTTATTCAAGAAAAATGCATTTGGGCCTCTAACAAAAATGCACCCCCCCCCCCCCCCCCAAAAAAAAGGCTACATTAAATTTCCCACAAAAAAGGTCCTGTTCATTTTTTATGTAGGACTAGTAATTTGTATGTAGTGGGTGACAGAAAAGAAAATCTTGCCCATGACATTTGTAGGCATTGCAAGTTGCATAAAACCCATGGGTAGGGGTAGATTAATCATCCGGTACAGGTATTTTATGCCAAAAGAACTAATATAAGATTTGTCTGGCTTCATAAACAGTTCAAGAAATATTTTACACCACATTAATGTAAAGTGTTTGCACTTTTCTTTATCAGAAAATCCTTTCTCATTGCTTTCCTGACCACAGAAAATTCCTACATACAGCCAACTGTTTTTGTTGTTGTGGTCTTCAGTCCAAAGACTGGTTTGATGCAGCTCTCTATGCTAGTCTGTCATATGCAAGCCTACATCAATTTGAACCTGCTTACTGTATTTCCCCCTCACTCAAATCCCACCAATACCAAATTGATGATTCCTTGATGCATCAGGGTATGTCTTATCAACCAGTTCCTTCTTTCACTCAAGTTGTGCGGAAAATTTCATTCAGTACCGTCTCCCTAGTAATTTGATCTGCAACTGCACAATTATTCCATAAGCCAATCGCAGAGGGTATCTAGAACCAGTAGGAGTCATCTATCTACTTATTGACCACCTCTGTAACTTAGTGTTCACTGCTGCTGCCTATCACGGGGAGGACGCAGGTTTAGATTCCCGGTACTGCCAGGGATTTTTCCCGGGTGAGACGACTGGAACGGTGTACATTCACCCTTGTGATGCCAACTGAGAAGCTACTCAAGCAAGCAGGGCTCAAGCTTAAGAAAACTGACACGGGCAGGATAGTGGTGTGCCGGACGTCATTGGCAGACGATGACACGGTGGTCGGCCAGTACCGATGGACAGAGTTTACCTTTATGTTTCATCCACATAATCATCAAAATTTCTTTCTAGAAACACATTTCAAAAGGTACTATCCTTTTCTAGCTTGAACTGCCTGTTGTTCACATCTCGTTTCGGAGCAAGGCTACACTTCAGGCAGATACCTCCAGAAAAGACTCCTTAACATTTAAATTTATCTCCACTCTTGACATATTCCTCTTTTTCAGATATTCTGTCCATCAGACAGTCAAGCCTGTTGTTTACATCCCCTCTGTGTCAGCCATCATCAATAATTTTGTTAGCCAAATAACAAAACACTTCTATTATCTTCAGTGTCTCATTTCCTAATCTACGAGGTTTGTCCAGAAAATATGTATAAAAGTTGAATAATAACTTTATTTTACAATTATTCAGGTATTACAATAAGGTCTCCTTCAAAGTACTCACCCTGAGATGTGATACACTTCTGCCAACGCCGTTTCCACTGTTGATAACATTGCCGAAGGTCTTCAGTTGTGATGTTGTTCAGTTGCCGTGTCGTTTCCGCCTCGATGGCTTCCACCCCCAAAGCACCATTTTGCATTTCGGGAACAGGAAGAAGTCACACGGGGCTAAATCAGGTGAATAAGGCGTGTGGTCTGTCACGGTGATTGAGCTTCGGGCCAAAAACTCGCGGACAACGAGCGACGTGTGAGCGGGCGCATTGTCGTGATGAAGGATCCACCTGCCCCCTTTTGCCAACTCCGGTCAAACTCTTGCCACATGAGCTCTGAGACGTGTCAGAACTTCGACGTAGAAATTTACGTTCACTCTCTGGCTGGGAGGGACAAATTCCTTGTGAACAATGCTCCTAGAATCAAAGAAAACAATCGACACCGTCTTCACATTGGACCTTGATTTTCGCGACTTTTTTGATCTCAGTTCTCCTGCTAGTTTCCATTCCTTGCTTTGAGATTTGAGCTCCACATCAAACTTCTAAAACCAGGACTCATTTCCAGTGATGACTCGGTTGAGAAAGTCCCCTCGTTCCTCTGCTTCCAGCCAATCATTTCTGTTCTGGCGTCAAGAGCTTCGGTACAATTTTCGCACACAATTTCTGCATTTCAAGTTTTTGTGAACGATTGTTTTGGGGACTGACAGCTCATCAGTGATCATTCTGACTGTCAATCTACGGTCTTTAAGAACACGAGCTGCTGCACACTCCCACCTTCACGCAGAGTGCTCCGACTCGAACTGAGCGTCGATGGGATTGATTACAGCAGTAGTCCCACCTGGTGGTGACTGCAACCTGTAACATAAAGACATTATTCAACTTTTATACGTATTTTCCGGACAAACCTCATATAATGGACAATCAAAAACCTCCCGTTCGAGGGTGTTGCCACAGAGTAAAAGCAACGTAGCATGACTACAGAAGCACTGACATGTAAGCAATGTGTGGCATTTGTGCCTTTAGTAAATGTAGAAATTGGAACTACGGCAGTGTTATCACCAAATATGTCCAAACAGGATAACATACTGTTGTTCTTCTCTCAGCTGCTGCAGGACAAACACTGGTAGACATACATTGAAGAATGTGTATGAAGCAGCACTTCTGTTGAAAACCACCATTGTGCATCACATTGGATAATACACATCCCCATAATGCAGACACCAGCTAAAGTGGGAGACACTCAAGTAGCCACCCTACAGTCCTGATCTCTACCTGTGAGCTTATCATGCCTTTGGTCCCTTAGAAAGGTCTTGAAGGATCAATGACTCCTGTTGCAAGAGGGTGTGCAGCAAGCAGTGACGGACTTCTTGACAAAGCAGGACACAGTGTTCTACCAAATGGGCACCTTCAACCTGGTGCACTGGTAGGATGATTGCCTCAGTTCTCATCATAATTTTGCCCGATTGGCATACGAAGGGTGGCTGAAAAGTTTCTAGCGCCAGATAGTTACTGTAATGTCTCACACAAACACCATCACCTACTTATAGGGTTACCATAAATGTGTACGCAAGTCAAATGTTGCAGCTCCACCTTCATTAGTGTAGCCACTAAGATGCATTGTATACTGTAGTGTAATCAAAGTGGTGAATATTGGGAGAATCAAGAACTGTGTAGTTGTTGAATACCTTCATTTGAAGGGACTGATGTCCAAGGAAATTGTGGAGGACATGCAGAATACACTTATGGACAGTGTTCCGTCTTGTGCAACAGTGAAAAACTAGGCGTCTCACTTCAAACACAGAAGAATGAGTGACTACAGCTTTGCAGCACATTGAAACCACATTTGGAATCTCCCACGGGCATGCTCGTGACACTGTTGTGGATAAGTTGGGAATGCTGAAAGTTTCATCTCGCTGGGTTCACAAAGACTCGAGTGCAAATGAGATACAGGAACACGTGCAGTGTTGTGAAGAAATCATCTGCCAATTTGAAGTGAGTGAAGATGGCTTTCTTGCAAGGTATGTCACAATAGACAAAATGTGGATTCACCACCTTGATCCTGAGACAGGGCAAGAGTCACAGCAATGGAAACATCCTTCACCCTCTATACACACACACACACACAAAATAAATAAATTCCACGTGCAAAAGTCAGCTGGTACGGTGATGGCATTGGTCTTCTGTGGTGCAAAAGGGGTAATTATGGTGGATTACTTGCTAACGGTTGCAACTATCAATGCTTTATACTGTTGCATCCTCCTGTGCCATTTGAGAGAAGAGATAAGGAAAACGAGGTGTGGAAAATTGGCTCACTGAACTCTTTAGCATCAGGACAATGCAATGGTGCACAAAGACCCTCCAACATTGGAAACTCTACATGACTGGGGATTCAAATTCTTACATCACCTGCCATATTTTCCAGATCTGTCTGTGTCAGACTTTTTCCTTTTCCCAAACCTAAAAAAATACCTCAAAGGATGATGATGCGGTGACTGATGCTTTGTTGGACTTGAAATCAAAGACCTTTTATTTGAATGGTTTGCAGAAGTTATCTGAGCATGCCTTCAAGTGTATTAGTGTACACAGGTATTATATAGACAAATGAACTGATATTATGAAATTTCTGTCATTCTTTATTTGTTAGGTTAGAAGCTTTTCGACCCCTCCTTGTACAGCTTTCAAATGGAAACTTTTTGATCATCCCTTGTAATTCCCTCTGCATCTCCTGGTTCATCTTGACTACATTCCATTATCCTTGTCTTATGTTCATCTTAGAACTGCTCTTTAACACACTATCCATTCCATTGTCTGCCTCCTTAGCTGTACCATTCAAATAACTGCCATTTGGCAGAACTGGGTTCGATTGCTGGTACTGCCAGCGATTTTTCCTTGGTGGGGGGGTTACTGGTGCAGAATGCACTCAGACTTCTGAGGCTAACTGAGGAGCTGCTTGACCGATTAGTGGTGGTTCCACAGTCAAAAAATCCCAGGAGAGAGGTGTGCTGACCAGTTGCCCCATCACATTACCCCACTGGCAGGGGACAACATGTTGGTTGGTGGAATTTTACCATTTTTAAAACAACCAATGTAAATTCCAGGTAGGAATTTCTACAATGTATGATTTTTATCCCTTCCAAGTCCTTTCCTGCCTCTGATATCATCAGCTAATATCAAGAGCTTTATTTTTTCTCTCGAAGCATTATTTCCTGTGTCTTAGAAGACTCCTAACAACAAGAAATTATTGAAATTATGTAATTAAAGCTGTAACATTTCTTTGTCAGAGCTTTAACGTTGGGATATGACACTGCAGGATAGAGTTCCAATGACATTTGTTGCATAACCTAGAAAACAGTATCAACAATCATTGACATGATTTGAAGTATTTTGTGGCTCAGCTCACCATCCAAATATATTTAGCACTACAATTCATTGTAGGCTCTAGGTCGAATAGTTTCAGTTAATATCTTAACTGGCAGATGAAAGAATGTTGTAGTTTTTGCTAAGCCCAATTCTCCAAATGTAATCAACAATTAACACCACGTTTTTAAAGCTTTGGCAACTGGCTAAAAAGAGTCACTTTTAAATGGACACTGATTTCAAAGTTGCCTAGTTATAAAAACAAATTACAGTTCATGATATACACTGAGTTCACATTACTCAGTCCAGTAGATAAAACTGCACTTGGTTCCATGTGACATCAAGTCCAAGACTTGGTCCAGCACAACTATTCTCATTCAGTAACCTCACTAAAACTATTGAGACGGTTAACAAAGATAGCACAAGTCAACTCACTGGTGCAAAGCATCAAAGGCACATTTTTACAACATTAACTTCAGGAACTGCTCTGGTGTTTATGAAAAATTATAACAGTTTTTATTTGATAGAGAAGTGCTATGAGGCATTTTCATAACCAAATAATTTCAAAATGTGGAACACATGCCATTTTACAGTTGAAAAAATAAAATGTAATTAATATTCTCAAACATCAACGAAAAAGAAGGAAATTTCAAACAAATTATCACAAACAAAATATCAATCCAAAAGGCTTCCATTTTTGAACAGTAGATTTGCAATTATTGAAAAACATAGCTGAAAAATGAATGGAATCAGATACTTCATTAACCAGAATACTTATCATAATCTACTATTGAACAGAAGTCTCTGTGAGACAGATTCATTAAAATCTTCAACTGTGTGCACTGTGTTGTCTGTAAACATGCTCTGAAGGATCATTTCAGGCTTATCCACATTGACAGGAAGGTTGGCAGCGTGGTAAGTTGCCTGTCAATTTGTCATACACCACAGTGACATCATTCAAACAGAGAACCACTACTGTGAGACAAACCCTCTTCCAGTGGTAGCCTGGAGTCAACAACCCGATTACAGCATAAAAGTTGTGGCTCATAGGCACCCGCAAGAAAATGCAAAAGAGCTGTGCACTGCCCATTTAGAAGGCAGCTGTATTAGTAAAGACCAGTCACCCATTTTTTTCTGAACTGATGTTTTTTAAAAACCAAGACTAAACACAGGGTACAATTCAAAATTCAATATAAAAAAACACTGTTTTTTACCATATTGAGACTTTTGCTCACTTTTTAAACTCCTCTTCCTCCTCATCAAGAAAGCAACAAAACTGGAGACACATAAATCACTAAACCGTCTTCATTATTATTTCAGCTTCTAATGTTGCTGCTGGGAAAAGGTTCCTCTCAGCTCACCAAGTGTTCATCATCAGGCTGAAAACTCATCTGAAGCAAAACAGAAAAGTTTGAAGAAGTTGTCATAGTTTTCATAACAATGAAAGAAATTCCTTCCACTAATCAGATTTCAGCTTAAAAAGTTCTTTAACTGCACACATTCTTCAAACATCAAATCCCCATCTACAAATTCTGAAAATGAGCTCTGTTTCACTGTCAGTGAAAATGGTTTGAAAGTCCTGTAGACACTTTCTTCAAAGTCAAATCATTTTTCAACATACTTTATACTGTGCTGCAAGTAAACTGCCATTTTGTTTCTCTGTTGTCCTCGGTGTCGACATACTGGCTGAAAACAGGGGGTGGACGTGCCGTACTGTCTAATGTAAATGATGTAGACGACAGGTGCACAGTTGCGTTTCACTTTTTACAACCATCCCAATAATACACGGTTATATATGGGCAGTGGACAACTTCCCATAAGCCACATTACTAGTTTCCAGGCAAACATCCACATACTGCTACAATAGTCTACTGTTGAACATCTACGACCAATAAAGACATAACCAAATAATTCACCGTTCTTTTGGAATAATCAGGTATGTATGGAACAGACACTGTCATTGCTTTAACACGTGGCCTATTCGTGTACCACTTACATCGCTGTTAGGGTGATGCGTCGTGGTTCTTCTAACCAACACAGCTTCCTCGTCTGAAATTTGGCCACGGACTGACTGTCTCGTATATCACCACAATAATAGGTACCGAAACTACACGTTGTTCAAAGCTAAATGTACAGAAATTGTGATTAAAATTTAATTTAATCAGTTGACTGAATACATTTAAAAATGCTGTCATTTTAACAGTTTCTTCTACTACAAGAGTTAGGCTGAAGTATTTGTTTTAATCATGAAATTCACATATACAGTTATGCAAGCAATACTTTTTCAAATACGTTAATTAATTAATGAATTCTAAGCTAACATGTTTCCAACTAGAGCCAAATAGATACTTCACGAATACTAGCATTTCATATTCCAAATGTTTGCAATTATTACAAGATTTATATTTGTTTATAAGTCAACAATAGAATTCGAGTTACATAAAAATGACTGATTTTGCCCTATAATAAGAGATACTAACTAGGAATACTCAATATAAATTAGAAAATCAATTACATACACAAAATTCGACCTGGTGTTAAATTCTTTAAAACTGAGGGCCAACCTTTGTCTTTTATGAAAATGCAGATTATATTCACATATGTTAATAGTAATTAGTTTAAAATGAAAAAACAAATTTTAAGGAGGCATATGGCAAAACAAGGGGGAAGTAAAAATTATCCCAGCTTCCTTCGTCACAACTTCATCATTTATTGGCATCGAGACGACTGAGGCTGCCACAGGGGAAGGAAACTGCACAACCCTATTCAATTTTTCCAGCAGAGAATTACAAAGCATTGTCACGATTGACCTCTGATGCGCTACTCGAAAACAGTGGCTATTGAGTCAAGTATGGCAACTTAGGGCTCTTAATAAAAGCAGAAGTTTAAAGTCAGTAACTCTTACTGTTGTGACAGTGCCACGAGATTTAAAAGTGCCGCTACGTCAGTACGCGAACACGGCAATAGAGGCACTCCGCAGCTCGGCTGAGCGCGGGAGCGCCACCTAGCTATGAACGGCGCCGGCCGCATGTCACGGCACGGCAGTTGAGTGACAGATACGGAGTTGGTAGTATGAAACTCACTATTGTTTCTATATTTGTATATTCATGCAAATTATTAATGAATTAAAGGTTATAACACTTACAAGACTGCTCCTCATAGAAATCAGTAATGAACAAATTGATGTGAAGACCACAACATTATATATAATGTTGTCCATTTTTATGTAACCAGGATTTTTATGTACCCCAACAAAGTACAGGTGGGAGTTGGGTTTCCAACCAGATATTTGGGATGGGATATCAGGCAACTATGGTCAAGACAGAATCCAAGTCTCCACAATATCAATGTGTCCTCCATTACATATGACACTAACACCCCTCCCCCAAAGCACTGGTCTGTGGAGATGGGTACCGGAAAACACAGAATGGGTGCTTAATCGGCAGGGTAGGATTCCATTCACCGATGCATCCAGGAGTAACCTGACATCTGATGATTGTCAAAGAAAGGTGTGGAAGCAGCAAGAAACTATGAGACTTGAAAAAGAAAGTTACCCATTACTATGACAGACTGAGTAACTTTTACTGTATGCTGCAATACAATTCAAAGTTATGCAGATACTACTTTTCACTACAGTCACCAAGATCTCTAAACAACAATTGTAACATCCCACCAATTATTCAGTTTCTTGACAATATAAATCTGCCCCTCAGTCATGGAACAATTTGAGGACTGCTGTGTGAATTTCCTCTTTGATAGAAAATCTATTTCCTGCCAGATATCCACCCAGCTTGCTGGAAAGACTGAATGGTCTTCATCAAATTGTTGGCACTGTTTCACTACGGCTGGATGCTACATTGCATTGCACCTCATTTGGGCCATACACTGCCAGAATTTCATGGCGAATTTGTGTGCAATTTAGATTTTTTGCCAACAAGAACCATACTGTTCCTTGTACTTCAACTTTGGAGTGCCATTTCACTCCCACAATGCGATGAACCTGTTGTCCGTACTGCAGCAGAATTGTCTCTGCAGGAAATCGGGAACATGCACACTCTTCCGACAGTGTGCCGTGCCTGTTGCGCAATGGTCTCAACATGAGATGATGTGTAACTTAATTTCAGATGTCCCTATACCTCAAGTACATCTCTTGAATGAATCAATAACCATCCAAGACCATTTCTTCAGCAATTCTTTTGGATCAGTGCTCATTGTGTAGAAGCAGAAGAAGATACACAAATGAATGCGAGTCAGGAGGCAATGGTTCAAATCTGTGTCCAACCTTTGCTCAAGTTAAAGAAATTATGCCTTCCCTCTGCAACAGAAAATTCTCTGGAATTAAGCAATGCTAACCTGCATTTTGTTCTGTAAGTAGTGCAACATTCTTTAATAATTCTTCTGATACTGTATTAGTATCACATTTTTACTGTTAAACGATGTTTGCTGATGTCACTTGGTGATGGGGTGGTAGGGTCAACCAATATCCCTCTGGAAATTTATACAGTGAGATAATCACAAGCCTATTTGGTCCCAGGTAGGGAGATTGGGGCCCACCCAAACAGAACCCTGCTTGCCTCAGTACAGCATATTCCATAGCAGTTACTCAGTAATGATTGTTTCACTTGAATAGCCAATCCCCTCAACCCTTAATGACGAATGGTTCATCTTCAAAATTATTTTTCTCCTACAATTTTCACAGTTCAGCCAATAAATTCAAAATCCCATCCGCTATGGCGTACAATGTTCCATTACTGTGTCATTGTATGGTAGGCAAAAGCACGTCCTGAGCTTCGAGTAGCAATGGACTGTTCCCGAGCTCATGAAATCCATGTTTGACAAATGTGCACCCAGTCAATCAGACTGATCTCATCAAGATGTTCAGCATTTGTCATGACCCATAAATCAAAAGTGGCATAAAGAATAATGAGGGTGTAACAAGCACCCTGCCCCCCACCAAGTGTTTTCTGGAAGTTGATGAAGACAATTGTAACCTGAGAGCTATTATCGTCTGTTTTTCTGGGGTTCTCATTGCACAACATTAGTTCATGCTGTCTATTTACTGAACTTTGTTGCTTTTTGTTTCAGTCTCAATCTTCAACAAAATTTTATATGTGTCACCCAGCCACATATGAGGAGCTTATATGCAAAGGCAAACATGTCTGGAATTTAAAATAAATGAGACACAGCATAAGCAGAACCTAAATAATCATACAATTTAAGTGAAATCAAACATTTGCCAAAATACAAGCCTATGAAAATACATGTGTGTCCACATACACATTTTGTGTGAAGGATAACTAATCCATTAGATCCAGTTGAGTGATTTCCATTCCAGTCACACTGTTGTTCTCATGCAGAGCAACAGTTCGTGCTTCTGTGCTCCCTCATAATATGTTGCATAGTACTAATAATTATTATTACAAGGAGACAGTTACTTATCCACTGACTGCATTTTTGATAGAATAGGAAAACTTCTAAGAAAGAGGACAACAATTGCAACAAAAGAGGAATACAATAAGATCTACAGTCAGTGACTGAGCCAAGAAACCTTGCTGACAGATGTGAAAGCCCTATCTAAGGGCCTACAAGATCTACATTACATATGTGAAATAAAATGCATTTCCGTACACACATACAAAGCTATGGTAAACACTCGTACTGATGTTAAGGCAACTGCGTTCTAGATGTAAAAGAGCAGATGAACCATTCCAAAACCCTTTCCTAGGACAAAAGCCAAAGTTCTTTTCAGCCATCCAGTCTGAGATAACAGGAAAAAAGATGTTGATGGTTTACAGTAAACTATTTTTTAAGAAGACTGGAGAAATCACTAGGAGTTAAGTTGGAACCCAACCATCACTGATGATATTTCCATGTTGCTTGTGATTGTTAAGAAAATTATTCTGGTTTGCATGTTTAAATGTAACACTTATGTCAAAGAATATTTCTAAAGATAGTTAATGCCACAGTTACATCATTTTATTCTGGTATGGTGATCTGAAACATTTTAAATACTTGTGAAGTAACAATGAAACCTGAAATTTGAATAAAACAGTGAAAACTAATATCAGTGCTACAGTGGCCAATTTACAATTTTTTTTCAATGATATCACATACTACACTATAAAAATATGTGAAATGATATGGTATAACAAGCATTATACAGTAAGAGGTAAGTTATTTTGAAAGGAAGAAGAAGATTTTTGCTTTTGAAAATCACTCATGGTTCATGTAATGAGAACATCTCCATATTTAAATGTGCTTTTTAAAGTAATATTTTCATTTTAGATTTGATTTGCAGATATGAACTGCCTTTTGGCCTAAAAGTAAAAGGCATTCACATTGCTATTTTCATTCTTATGTATGCCCAAAATAAGTTTCATGTTGACTGTGAAAAATTGCATTTAGTAGATACGTTCATTTTTGGATGTTACCTTCTCATTATTTGCTCGGGCCTCTGTCCCACTTCAACACGGGGTCGACCCTGTTACTACGGAGTTGGCAATGTTAGTGTCAGAGTGTTGCCAGATGTCCTTCCTGTCGCCATCACGTACCCTAGCTGTCTGCATCTGGTGTAAGCCACGAAATACTGCAAATGTTTTTCAAATGACTGCAAGTTGTGTAACTGACGTGGTACATTCGGACCAGCCCAGTATTTACCCTGTGGGATGTGGAAAACTGCCTAAAAACCACATCCAGGCTTGCCGGCACACTGACCCTCATTGTTAACCTGCTGGGCTGATTCAGTCCGAGGCCGGGAAGCTGCGCATCAGTGCTCGTGGCTTACCTGTTGGTTCCTTATCAGAAATTCATCTGTGGAATAGCACTTGTCAACTTTCATTATCAGCCAGCACCTTGTTCATTAAAGGGCGGTGGTCAAATATTTTTATGGCTGCATACCATGCTACCACAAGATTAAGTCCCACTGTTTTTCTCCCTAGTATTGTATTTATGAATGCTAGTATTATTTTCAGATGGTGCTGATCCTTCACAACAAACTTTGTAAGAGTGTATCTGTTGTGAGACTACCTAATTTCTTCATCTATGTGAAGTTTGAGGATAGGCACTGTGTGTGTGTGTGCGTGTCTGTGTAGGGGGTGGGGTGGGCGGCACAGGCCCACACTCTTCATATGACATCAATGAAAGAAGGAAGTTAAATTTTCTAATGCTGTCATTGCCACTTATGGCAATCACATTTAGAGCAAATGTTGCTGCACTCAGTTGTTTGAAAAGTTCCTTAATATGCGATTTATAATTCAGGTTCTCATCACTATGTACCCCCAGGTATTTTTAACAATCAGTTTTCATATATTTCTTTTCCATCATGCTTCATTATTAGCGATGATTTGTCTTTCCTTGTACAAAACCGAATAAGATGCCTTTTCTTTGTAAATGAAGTGCTAGACCATTTATTGAGAACCAATGAATGACACTTTTGAGTGTTTCATTTATTGCTCCAGTTGGTTGAGACTTGTAATGGTCCCTGGAACCAGAAAGTTTCTTTTCTTCTTGGTAATAATTCGTATCAATATTATTTTTAGTTTCAAGTGATGACTGAAAGAACAAACTAATAGTTTTATCTCCCTTAATAATACACTTTTTGGCGACATAGAGAATGCAGGCAAATGACTTCAGAGTGAGTCATCATCATTAAATTCATCAGTCATCTAATTAAAGTTAGTAGGATACATGTTCTATGGATCATTTTGTATGATAGATGGTAATGATGTGGAATGAGTCATTTTACATTCATTTGCAAATTAATTTATGCATATGGTTACATTATGAACATTTCTAATTTTGAGAATATCATGATTTTTTCCGTGTATCAAAAAATACAAGGTGTACATAAAGTCCAGGAACACTTTCAATTATGTATTGTACAAGAACCAAACAGTGTACAGCTATCATACATATGTCATTTCGAAGAGACCCTGAAAGTTTACCACCACAGTGTAGTTTCATAACTTGCGGATAGTTAGCAAAAGTCACAAACATGGTGAGTTCAGGTGTGGAGCGAGCTTTCTGTGTGTTGGCATTCGACAAAAACTAGCGTGCTACAGCTGTTCGATGGATGTTTAGAATCAAGTGTGGTAAGAAACCACCAACGTGGAAGGCCGTTTACCACTGGCACAACAAATTTGTTACGACGGGTTGCTTGTGCCCGGCAAAGAGAAGCAGACGTCCCAGTGTGAGTGAAGTGAATGAGGAGTGCATACGAGAGACATTCATAAGGAGTCCAAGAAAATCTGTGTGTCGTGCATCCCGTGATCTCAAAATGGCTCCAATGACATTATGGAAAGTCCTGCTACAGAAGCTGTCAATGAAATCATTCAAATTGGAGCTAGTGCAGGAGATCAATGATGATGACAAAGACAAGTGCTTTGAGTTTTGTTCAGAGTTGCAAAAACTGAATGAGGATGGTAATGGCTTTGATTACATAATATTTAGCAGGGAAGCCACTTTTCACACTAATGGGAAAGTGAACAGGCTTAATTGTCATATCTGGGGTACAAAGCATCCACACGAATGCATTGAATTTGAGCATGATTCCCCAAAAGTAAATGTTTTTTGTGCCTTGTCATGCCAAAAACAGTACAGGCAATTCTTCTTCACCGAGAGCACTGTTACTGGATATTCCTACTTTCATGTGTTGCAGCAATGGCTGATACCTCAAATGCAATTCGACTCTTCATTCATCTTTCAGCAGGATGAAGCTCCATCCCATTTTCATCATAAAGTTTGTGGGTATCTGAACACAGAGATGCTGCATCGATGGATCGGCCTTGCTACAGAAGAGGACAGGTGTTTCACTAAATGGCCTCCCCAATCACCACATCTCACTCCATGTGACTTTTTTTCTGTGGGGACACATTACAGATCTGGTGTATGTACTGCCTCTACCACATGATGTAGCAGAGCCCCGTTTGTTTGAAAGATTTTTTTTACAGAGTTTCTCTTCAAAATGCAGTATGTATGATATCTGTACAATGTTTAGTTCTTGTGCAATAATTACTTGAAAGTGTTCCTGGACTTTATGTACACCCTGTATAAATGTGTGATGGGAGTGGCAGGCTTGTTAACATGGTGCTGAAACGTACAATGGTAACTAACAAAAAGCTCTGTTTGATGTGTTGCAGACACTACTGGCAATAACAACTCACACATTTACGTATTTAAATGTTATCATAAGATAAGGGATAGTATTCATTATACTATTGTTAAAAACAGCATTGTTTATTAAACATGTTATCTTCTATATGAACAGTAAAAATAATATACATTTCATTTAGATTTATTGCCAAAAGACATACAGTCACTTCAACTTAAAAATATAAGAAAAAGGAGACATAAACATTTTTTTCCAAAGAAGTTTCTTGATCCTAAATTACCACAGCATTACATGTAAATGTTTAGCAGCCAATACCATTTTTCACAGCACCTATCATTTCTTGTCACTGTACCCAAGATGTAGTCTGGAATGTCTGAACAACCATTATCATTAGTTACCCTTATAATTGAGTCAATATGTATCTTTTTTTTCTTTAAAACACATTTGGCCAAATAAAATGAATTACTTCTGTAGCAACAGTCCTTCTCACACAGGCAAGGAAAGCCACAAACATTTCATCCTGGTTACTGTAAATGCGCTCCCAGAACTAGCAAACACACAAACAACCTCTACTTTGTGTAGTACTCTATTTCACCCATAGCAGTTCAATATACTAGACTGCAGACAAAATGTTCTCCACATCTTGTACTTTTTCTGTAAATGGTTTGTGTTTCTGACCCTGCACAATTTGTCAGATACTCCAAGCAGTACACACTGTTTAGTATTAATCAATTCCCAGGGTAGCTTGCTTGGAATCATTTCAGTTCAGATACTAATCCCATGTTCCCTGTGACCTTAACTGTCTTGGGGTGATTTCCATGCTTCGATGTAGCAAGCTGTACAATGATAACTGTAACTGAATGCAGAAAATTAAGAATTGGAAATATAACAATAACAGACACAGTGTAATCCAATGAGCAATTGTACGTTCACTCACTCACTCATTTATATTTCACCTTTGTATTCAATTGGAGGCTTTTCCCCCCATCATTTGCACTGATTAACCATGTCTCTGAGCTGGCAATTATAATACCAACACTTTTAGGGATACCAGTTGTGACATTTCACACCTTCCAAAAGCACATGAAAATGTTCTGAATTCAAATTTTGAAGATGGAACATTTTGGCGCTACATAGGTACTGTAATACGCAGATGGAACACGATTCAGCAGCAGAAACTTATTACAAAATTAGATACTGTTATAAAGAGGAGATCCCTGATTTTGTTTATATTTTGCTATAGTAACTCAATATGATCCCTGTGTTTAGACACATCTCTACCAATTCAGTTACAGTTATCTTGACAGAGAGAACACTTAAAATAGCAGAATATCTGTGCTTGTAGTAAGTGGCGTACATTCTAATCTTTCACATCAGATGAAACAGATCTCTTACAGAGGTTGAATTGCAATCACACAATTCCATTTCTGAGATTTAGAAGCAGTTTATGTTGGGATCACTATAAAACCACTTACACGCTACTTTGGCCCTCGAGATGTGACAACACTCATTCCGATGACAGACGGCTTGTTGTCAGACGCATGTTGATCTTTTTGGGTGTCCAAGAGCTTTGGTCATCATGTGGTAGTTTGGTTTCAATGAGCTTGCTGCTGTCTTGGGGTCCACATGATCATACTCATTGTCTGCGAATTTTAGATGCACAAGTGAAAAAAAGTTTTCATTCACAGCTATTGATTTGTGTTAAAAAACGGGGATTTAATTTTGCATATTCTATCATAAACCTGTTCTGATAGTAAAACAAGTAGAAACATGCAAAACCTAAGCTCATCTGTTATGTATTCAAATCATTGTTCACCCAGAGAGGTGCTGGTGAGTGTCCACAACACTGATGGCCTTTACCTAAGAGGGTTCCATTTCAACAGGTCTCATTTCTCCTGCTGCCTTTGTAGCAGTGTGTCTATAGTACACTGTGTGCATCTAGCAGTAAGTTTGTATACTTGATCAAGTTCATGCTGTATTGCCTCCTAATAAGATGGAAGGAGGAGGTCAGAATTGAAAAAAGCGCTGTAATTGTAGCTTTGCATCACAAAGGCTATCCTAGCAAGGCAACAGTAACAACATTTGGCTTAACCAAGCCTACAGTGGTGTGTACATTGCTCCAATTCAAGCAGACTGGTGCCAGCACAGGTGTTTGACAATCTGGAAGACCCTGAGTAACATCGTAAAGCGAAGATTAGTTCATATGTGTACAGACTAAATGTGAGGACTCTTCCTGCACCTGAAATTAACAACAAAGTAAACAATATGTGAGGAGCTCCAGCCTTTGTCTCAGCAGAGCAATGCCATTTATGTGACCAAGACTTAAATGGATGGACAGAAAGAAGTTGAACTGATTGCAATGGGCACAGCAATGTAAAAACTGGAGAGCGCAGCAGTGGTCCGAGGTGGTGTTCGTTCATGAATCAAGTTTCAAATTTGGAAGCCTTCACTGAATGTTTACGCATAGACTTTGTAGAGAACATATGAAATCAGTGTGCAATGCCAATGAGGAAGAGTGGTGGAGGGTCGGTCACTGTGTGGGGATGTTTTGTGGGTGACAGAATCAGTTTTCTAGTGAGAATTAATGGAACATTAAAGAAGGAAGGATATGACAAGGTACTGATCAACAATTCAGTTCAATCTGCCAAGAGACATATTAGTTGTGGGTTGTTCTGCAGCAAGACAATGATCCCAAACAGACTTCTAAATTGTGCCAAAGGTAAGTCAATAGAGGAGAGAAATTAGGGAAACTGAAGAATACGGTCTGGTGAAATCAGCCACCTCACTTAAATACCATCGAATACTTGAGGGAGGGAGGAAGGAAGGAGATTAGTGTTTAATGTCCCATTGACAATGAGGTTATTAGAGATGGAGCACAAGCTTGGATTAGGAAAGGATGGGGAGGGAAGTCAACTGTGCCCTTTCACAGGAACTATCGTGTCATTTACCTGAATTGATTCAGGGAAATCACAGAAAACCTAAATCAAGATGGTTGGACACGGGTTTGAACCATTGTCCTCCTGAATGCCAGTCCAGTGTGCTAACCACTGCACCACCTCAACCACTGGGACTGTAATCCCTGCAAAAATATTATCTCCATAATGCCAACAGTCTGTGCAGCTGTTCTTAGCATGAAGGGTACTTAATGACAGAGAGAGAAAATATTTGTATTGTTAGCCTATTTAGTTTTAAGAGTGCAGTTGTCAATGAAAATAAAGTGTACAGCTTTTTTCATAGGTGATCGAATACTTTTGACCTGTAGTATATACTTGTCGTGGTCTTCAGTCCCGAGACTGGTTTGATGCAGCTCTCCATGCTACACTATCCTGTGCAAGCTTCTTCATCTCCCAGTACTTACTGCAGCCTACATCCTTCTGAATCTGCTTAGTGTATTCATCTCTTGGTCTCCCTCTACAATTTTTACCCTCCACGCTGCCCTCCAATGCTAAATTTGTGATCCCTTGATGCCTTAGAACATGTCCTACCAACCGGTCCCTTCTTCTTGTCAAGTTGTGCCACAAACTCCTCTTCTCTTCAATCCTGTTCAATACCTCCACATTAGTTATGTGATCTACCCATATAATCTTCAGCATTCTTCTGTAGCACCACATTTCGAAAGCTTCCATTCTCTTCTTGTCTAAACTGTTTATCGTCCATGTTTCACTTCCATACATAGCTACACTCCATACAAATACTTTCAGAAACGACTTCCTAACACTTAAATCTATACTCGATGTTAACAAATTTCTCTTCTTCAGAAACGCTTTCCTTGCCATTGCCAGTCTACATTTTATATCCTCTCTACTTCGACCATCATCAGTTATTTTGCTCCCCAAATAGCAAAACTCCTTTACTACTTTAAGTGTCTCATTTCCTAATCTAATTCCCTCAGCATCACCAGACTTAATTTGACTATATTCCATTATCCTCGTTTTGCTTTTGTTGATGTTCATCTTATATTCTCCTTTCAAGACACTGTCCATTCCGTTCAACTGTTCTTCCAAGTCCTTTGCTGTCTCTGACAGAATTACAATGTCATCGGCGAACCTCAAAGTTTTTATTTCTTCTCCATGGATTTTAATACCAACTCCGAAATTTTCTTTTGTTTCCTTTACTGCATGCTCAATATACAGATTGAATAACATCTGGGAGAGGCTACAACGCTGTCTCACTCCCTTCCCAACCACTGCTTCCCTTTCATGTCCCTCAACTCTTACAACTGCCATCTGGTTTCTGTACAATTTGTAAATAGCCTTTCGCTCCCTGTATTTTACCCCTGACACCTTTAGAATTTGAAAGAGAATATTCCAGTCAATATTGTCAAAAGCTTTCTCTAAGTCTACAAATGCTAGAAGCATAGGTTTGCCTTTCCTTAATCTTAGTAACTTAGTAACAACAATAAACAGAAAATAAGCAAATATTGAGATCCTTCTCAAGGAAGGTGATTTATTTACTAAACTAGACAGGTTACAATGAAATGCGTACCATGTACTCTGCTGAAAAAGGAAACTGCAACACCCTCAAAGAAATGGTCATTTTTTGTCACATGATGGGACATCATTGTAATTCAGGTCAAATGAAACACGTGTCACAGTGAAGGGTGTCCTGTCACATCACTACAATGCATACCACTCTCTGATGGCAATGCAGGTGTATATTCTCACACACATAGATGATCATAAAGGTGCCAAATGGCATCCTGTGATACATTTCCCCAAAGCATCTTGGGCTGTTTGTTGCAACTCGGCAATGGTCCTTGCAAGCTCTGGAGAAAAAGTATGTTCCCAGACAGACAGCCTGCAGAATCAAAAGAGATGGTGCACAGACAGCCCTCATGAGCATCATGACTACAATGAATGAATAACTGACACTAAAACCCCTCAGTACACACTTGCTATACCCAAGTGCCACTGAATTGAGTCCTTTCGAGTTTTGCATTTTTCTTCCTTGTAGCATATATTAGGATCTTCCTGTTGTGGTTTCCTGGCAGAAAACAGGTTTGATACATCTATTCACATTAGTCTATTCTCTGAAGTTCTCTTCATATCTACATGACTAGTGAAACTTACATATGTTTCGAAACTGAGAAATCCTCAGTGCCTTGGAATGTGTCCTATTTATTATTATTATATATATTTTTTTTACATGAAGTTGTACCACAAATATCTTTTTTCCCCCCATACTGATTCAATTGCTTCCCAGTGTTTATTCAATCCACCCATCAAATTTTTAGCATTCTATTCTTGTCTGAACTGCTTATCATCCAGTTTCACTTCTACATGGCTTTACCACAATTACCTTCAGCAACTATTTCCTTACACTTAAATTTATATTAGATATTAACAAAATTCTTTTTACAGAAGTGCATTTTGTGCTATAACAATCCTGCATTTTATGAGGGGCACTCAAATAACAACCTAAAACTTACTGCAAGTGGACCGTGGAACAGTTCCATTCAGAGGTAATCACTGTACATGTTAAGGCATTTATCTCACTGCGTGACAAGATGATCAACTCTTGTATTGAGGAAGGCAAATGGCTGCTGATGATTCCACAATTGCTATCACTTTAGCACTTCCTCTTCCAACTGAAACTGACATGCATGCATATCTTTCTTTCTTCAGATAACCAAAGATATGAAAATCACACAGAGAAAGATTTGGGCTGTATGGAGGATGTTGCAGCATTTCCCAGCAAATTCAGAGAAGCATACACTTCATCCAATTGGCAGAATGGGGGCAAGCATTATTATGCAGCAGGATGATTCCACCTGACAGGATTCTAATAGCCTAAGGTAAAGTGGCTAAGCCAACAGCGGAAACATTGCACATCTCCCCCACCAAAGCAACCCAAAACTGTTCACACAAATTCTGTTAAGGCCATGATGACCTTAATGCATGAGGATGCCCACCTGCCACATTGTGAATTGGAGAAAGGCTACACTTCAGCGACTTGTAATGTTTCCCAACCAACATCCTCCATAATGCCTCAATCTTTCACTGTGTGATTCTCACATCTTTGGTAGTCTGAAGAAAGACATGCATGGATGAAGGTTTCACCTGGACAAGGAGTGGGGTGCTGTTGTGGATCCATCAGTGGCCGACTGCATTCTACAAAACATGGATTGATAGTATCATCTCCCAGTGGGATAAATATCTTAATTTGTGTGATGACTGCTTTTGAATGGAACCACTCCATGGTTCTGTCATGTCAGGTGATCGGTTCTCATTTGACTGCTCCTTATATAGTGTGTTACATAAAGAACACAATTTCTAATTGAATAACAAAGCACCTAATTTATTTGAAAAGTACTAGTATTACTGTGTGTTTTGTATTAACAAAGACTGCAGTTAAACACGAAACAAAATATTGGGCAAATGTCATCCTTGGCTTTGTCCACACACACATTCATTCTTTGGACCAAATTTTAGAAGACTCTAGAGCAAAGTTCCATGACATATCTAATTTCTACCTTTAGGTGTGGTATGGTTCAACTAAATGCAAGATCTGACATGTCTCCACAAAAGAGTCATATGGTGTTATATCACATGACACCAGTGGCCAGTTCAGATCGCCATTGCAAAGATGAGGCAAGCAGGAAATCTTTCTGTTAGCAACCTAATTGTTTCTACAAGCATTGAGGAAGATTGCCCTCATCCTGTTGGATGTCTTTCACATTCAAGTCTTGCCCTTGCAATTGCACCCGTAAAAACTGTGTTATCATCTGGCAATAACAATCACCAGTCACCAGTCACTATCACTGCATTTCCAATCTTGCCTTCAAAAAAGTATGGCCCATTGAGTCAGCCAGCCCACAACTGCACAAAATACTGACTTGTTCTGGATAAAGACGCTTCTCACTGACTTTGTAAGGATTCTCTGTGCCCCAAACCCGGCAATTTTGTTTATTCACATAACCTTTAAGCCAGAAAGGTGCCTTGTCACAGAAGATTATTTTTTTATGAAATTCTTGTTTTGTGAATACCCAATCAGCAAATACTTGTCCATTGACCTCAGCTCATGTGTTGTTTGGATCATAAAAGAATGCAAATGCAGATCTTTTGTTAAAATTCAATGCAAATTCCTTCTCAGAAGGACTCACCATTGAGGATGGTGGTGAATTCACTTCACTGCACTCGTAGCAGTGGGACACCGATGACCGAGACATTCCCTACCAGTTGACAAGAATGAGGACATCCGTGTGATTTTATGTTTCCTGTCAATCCTGTACCTTCAAATTTCCTTACCAGTCTCTGCACTGTTGACACATTAGGCACATTTCGGATACCATACATTACACGTCTTCAAATGGTCTCTGCATGGCATTCAATGTACTTGAAATGCCCTTTCAAAATCTGGATTGTTGATCCATCACGTATCACTCTATTTTAGCTGATAACAATACACACAAATCCCAGTTGACAATGACAGTCAGTAATCGCAATATCTTCAGATAACAGTAGCCTAAATTTCATGTCTGGCAACCTAACAAACTGAAAAAGGTGCTCAATTTAAAAACAGCATTCCTCATGGGACACCCCTTATATACTCTCCACTACAGCCATTGTCAGCTACTTTACTGCTCATTTACTACTTTTTGTGTCTCATTTCATTTTAGAACAACATTAATTGATGCTTATCGTATAAACTCTTTCCGAGATCCCATTCAGCTGCCCTTCATCCTTAGTCTTCACTGTCATAATACATTCCTTTTATTTCTTTTTCCTGACCTGTAAGTCCCACTCCAAATTTGTCTTTGGTTTCCTTTACTGCCTGCTCAGTGTAGAGACTGAATAACATTTGGGATAGGCTGCAGCCCTGTCTCTCCTCCTCCTCAGTTACCACTTCCCTTTCATGTCCTTTGACTCTTGTAATGGCAATGCCCTTTGTGCACAACCTGTACACTGCCTTTTGCTCCCTGTATTTTATCCCCATAGCTTCAGAATTTTAAATCTGTGTTCTTGTCATCAGTGTCAAAAGCTTAGGTTCTTTGTATGACCATTAATTTTGAAAATTGCATAATTTTCATTGAGTGTACAACCCTTATAAATCTACAGAATCTTAAACTTTTCTGTTTTTCAGCAATTCCATGCCTAATTTATGCTACAGACAGCTTATTAGCAGAAAGAATTTTGAGAACTTTTCCACTTGTGTCCTGACAGGAACAGTACTTGACTAAAAAATAAGACATTATTGCAACTTGACAAAAGTTATGTCAAATACCTCGTAATTCACATTCCTGCTACAAAAATGCTGATTTGGCACATTAATATGTGGATGTGTGTGGCCTAATTACATGTAGGAGATTGAGCAAACAAATTCTTCAATAAACCATGACAATTGGCAATTAAAAACAAGTGATTTCCTCTAAGTAAGCAAGTATGCAAACTTTCTACTATCTAAAATTTTATTTCTTTTGAGTCACCCTTCATATGTTGTAATGCACACATAACAAAATGAATTTTAAAGTTCTGCTAATTGTACTTTACTTTCATATTCCTTGCTATGATCCTCCTTTCTCCCAAAGCTCTTCAATCTGTAATTCCAACCGACTGCTGTAGCATTAAGAGTTAAATGTATCTCCTTATCTTGACCTCTTTTCTGTTTAATTTCATCATAAACATGCACATCTCTAATACTGTGGTAAACATTCACACTGGCGTTACTTCCAACTGCCTCATTCTTCTTCGTCAACACTGTATAGTAATACAACAGTCTGCACATGAAGCATATTATTATCCACATTCATTGCTTCATACAATTTTTAATGCCCAATGAAGCATATTTACAGTCTATATTTTTAACAACATGTCATAAATCCACACATCAAAATATTATATGCAATTTGCAGCTAACACAAGCCGATTACAATGCATGTTGTCTCATGATGAATTAGTTAGTGTAAGGTTGAGACATACTAGGAATTAGGCCCAATCCTACAGATTCATGTGTAGTATGTTGCAAATAAATGATTTTAAAGAACAATTTAACACCCTAGTACTGGGTGATTATAGTTAAAATGCAGCTGCTCACAGAGGTCCAGTGTGTGCTGTACTTATCATGTGGCAGCAAAACTTGGTAGATATTATAATGAGTAAATACAGAATTGATTTACTCTGGAAAAAAATATATTCCAATTTTGGCAGCCAAGTGCAAATCTGGCACTGTGAATGCAAGAAAGGTGTATAGACATGTTTGCACATGAAATGGATTAGGAACAGGACATGAGTAGAAAAGTTGAAACAAGACACAAGGGAATAATTGTCATTTTATTACTAAGCACTTCTTACACAATTTGTTCAATACGACCACTGGAGATGTCTACAAAATGCTGTATGGCATTAGATTTGCACCTGGTGGCCAAAATTGAAATTAATTTTTTCCCAATCTAAGTTTGTTCAGCATTATCCCATTAGTGTATCTACCAAGATTCACCACCATAAGGTAATTACCGCCCACACTGGATCTCCCTGAGCAGCTGCACTTCAGTTGTAACAACCCAGCATTTTACTCGAGTTCAGAATCAGACATCCCCAGCTACAATAATAAATAAGTTATAATGCAAAGTAAAGAATAATAATTCAGTACTTAACTACAGTATACCTGGAAGAATCCTGCAGATACTAAAAGGTATCAGATAGATTATATAATGGTAAGACAGAGATTTAGGAACCAGGTTTTAAATTGTAAGACATTTCCAGGGTCAGATGTGGATTCTGACCACAATCTATTGGTTATGAACTGCAGATAGAAACTGCAAAAAGGTGGGAATTTAAGGAGATGGGACCTGGATAAACTGAAAGAACCAGAGGTTGTAGAGAGTTTGAGGGAGAGCATAAGGGAACAATTGACAGGAATGGGGCAAAGAAATACAGTAGAAGAAGAATGGGTCACTCTGAGGGATGAAGTAGTGGAGGCAGCAGACGATCAAGTAGGTAAAAAGACGAGGGCTAATAGAAATCCTTGGGTAACAGAAGAAATACTGAATTTCATTGATGAAAGGAGAAAGTATAAAAATACAGTAAATGAAGCAGGCAAAAAGGAATACAAACGTCTCAAAAATGAGATCGACAGGAAGTGCAAAATGGCTAAGCAGGGATGGCTAGAGGACAAATGTAAGGATGTAGAGGCTTGTCTCACTAGGGGTAAGATAGATACTGCCTACAGGAAAATTAAAGAGACCTTTGGAGAGAAGAGAACCACTTGTATGAATATCAAGAGCTCAGACGACAACCCAGTTCTAAGCAAAGAAGGGAAGGCAGAAAGGTGGAAGGAGTATATAGACGGTTTATACAAGGGCGATGTACTTGAGGACAATATTATGGAAATGGAAGAGGTTGTAGATGAAGACGAAATGGGAGATAAGATACTGCGTGAAGAGTTTGACAGAGCACTGAAAGACCTGAGTCGAAACAAGGCCCCGGGAATAGACACATTCCATTAGAACTACTGATGGCCTTGGGAGAGCCAGTCATGACAAAACTCTACCATCTGGTGAGCAAGATGTATGAGACAGGCGAAATACCCTCAGACTTCAAGAAGAATATAATAATTCCAATCCCAAAGAAAGCAGGTGTTGACAGAGGCGAAAATTACCGAACTATCAGTTTAATAAGTCACAGCTGCAAAATACTAACGTGAATTCTTTACAGACGAATGGAAAAACTGGTAGAAGCAGACCTCGGGGAAGATCAGTTTGGATTCCGTAGAAATATTGTAACACATGAGGCAATACTAACCTTATGACTTATCTGAGAAGAAAGATTAAGGAAAGGCAAACCTACATTTCTAGCATTTGTAGACTTAGAGAAAGCTTTTGACAAAAAAATGTTTCAAATTCTGAAGGTGGCAGGGTTAAAATACAGGAAGTGGAAGGCTATTTACAATTTGTGCAGAAACCAGACGGCAGTTATAAGAGGCGAGGGGCATGAAAGGGAAGCAGTGATTGGGAAAGGAGTGAGACAGGGTTGTAGCCTGTCCCCGATCTTATTCAATCTGTATATTCAGCAAGCAGTAAAGGAAACAAAAGAAAAATTCGGAGTAGGTATTAAAATTCATGGAGAAGAAGTAAAAACTTTGAGGTTCGCCGATGACATGGTAATTCTGTCAGAGACAGCAAAGGACTTGGAAGAGCAGTTGAATGGAATGGACAGTGTCTTGAAAGGAGGATATAAGATGATCATCAACAAAAGCAAAACAAGGATAATGGAATGTAGTCAAATTAAATCGGGTGATGCTGAGGGAATTAGATTAGGAAATGACACACTTAAAGTAGTAAAGGAGTTTTGGTATTTGGGGAGCAAAATAACTGATGATGGTTGAAGTAGAGAGGATATAAAATGTAGACTGGCAATGGCAAGGAAAGCGTTTCTGAAGAAGAGAAATTTGTTAACATCAAGTATAGATTTAAGTGTCAGGAAGTCGTTTCTGAAAATATTTGTATGGCAGTGAAACATGGACGATAACTAGTTTGGACAAGAAGAGAATAGAAGCTTTTGAAATGTGGTGCTACAGAAGAATGCTGAAGATAAGGTGGGTAGGTCACGTAACTAATGAGGAGGTATTGAATAGGATTGGCGAGAAGAGAAGTTTGTGGCACAACTTGACTAGAAGAAGGGATCGGTTGGTAGGACATGTCTTGAGGCATCAAGGGATCACAAATTTAGCATTGGAGGGCAGCGTGGAGGGTAAAAATCGTAGAGGGAGACCAAGAGATGAATACACTAAGCAGATTCAGAAGGATGTAGGTTGCAGTAGGTACTGGGAGATGAAGAAGTTTGCACAGGATAGAGTAGCATGGAGAGCTGCATCAAACCAGTCTCAGGACTGAAGAACACAACAACAACAACAACAACAGTATTTTGATGATGTGATGATTTGTAAGTAATTCTTTGAAAATCATGGTAAAACACAGTTATATGTTTCTATTCTTTATTGATACCACACAATTTCAATTTTACAACAGACTGTTTGCAGGTGTCTACTGACAAAGTTAACAGAAACAATATAAATGGCCTTGTCATTGGATGTGACCGGAGTGTCACATTATAAATGAGCAACGTGTTGTAAAAGGGCACAAACTGAGTCATTTAGCAAACAGAATATGATAATATTTTTCATTTATACTTTATTGGAGGGCTTTGCAGTTTAGTGATTAAGTGCATGCATGGAAGTCTTTTTGTGACTGTACAAGGTAATATATTCATGAAATCTCAATCAAAAACAAAGATTAACTTCTCTTAGTTGAGACCTACAGTCATGAAAGAGTTTGTAAATGACAATATGTTCACCTTTTGACTGTAAAACTGGTGATTTGTTAATCCCTATATTGCAATTTTGATCATTTGGCCATTATCATGTGGGAATAACTGCACCTTAGCACATGTCAAAAACCAACAATCATCTGACATGACAAAGAGAGATGGTTTCATAACATTGTGTTCCTGATTACAATTTTTTGTATGTACTGCACTGTTCCATAACATTTTGTGGGGTAAATGATTCCATATTTGTTTTTGTTTTATATAAAATAGAAGCTGGTTTCACCGCATGCTTTTCTGTGGGCTCACATATATTTGTTCCTGCGTACAAATCTGCATGTGAACTACTTGATTTAAAAACATTTTAATATGTTGCGCATTTTCTACTTTATGTTCATACCATTCTTCTGTACTTTCTCACATTTAATGGAGAACTTCATGCTAGCAAGCTTTTGACAAAATTGTTATTTAAATTTTTTACATCTTGTCATTGAATGACTATGCAATTCTGCTTTGAATACTATTGGTTTTTGCCAAAGACTATGTTTTGTAGTCTCAGTGACTAGAGAACTCTTCCTCGCAAATACTAAAAAATTCAGCAGCAGTTACAAATATTTTTTCACACATTATTGACAAGTACTAAAAACAATACATTTTAGCAAAAGTTGGTGCACTAGAATCATCCTCCCACTCCAATGAGTTCTACATTAAATGCAAGAAAGTGTGGAAATGAACACAAACAAAAATAAGGTAGAATATGAGCAATATACTTACAGAGATACTTACAATTTAGCAGTTCGTACCTGGATTTGTAAGTAGAAACAAATATGTATGAGCCTGCAGAAAATCATGTGATTAAAGTAGCTTCTATTTTATCTGAAACAAAAACACAATATGAACAATATTATGAAAAAGATGGACTGCAATTCACCTCAGTGAGCTGCAGACAGGTATAATGAAATGAGTACTAAACATTTAAGCTCTTGGCTGAAAGGCCGTGTTCAGAGATAGAAAGCACTTATATATTCACACACTCGTGGCCACTGCCACCTAATGTGGAATCATTTATCCCCTGCAATATTACTGGTATTAGCAAAAATCAGACAGAGTAGGAGTAACATATTTACAATACGATTTATGGGAACAGGATACGAGTAGTGGTGTATGGAATAAACTTCCCCCAGTAATATTTGCACATACATATATTTCGACAATTATCACACACAGTACAAGGTATAAGAACGGACCGAATTAAAATGGCGACCCGAGTCCCAAAGATTAATGTTGTCTATCGTCGATATGACCTATTGATGCCACACAGCCCCCCCACCCCGTGGCAGTAAGGAGTACTGCATATGAGTCTTGAGGGAAGACGATGTGGGCATCGAAGTTGCTGGTAGCCACACAACCAGGACCTACACCCCTACCGGGGCGGAATGTGGAGGCAAAGCAACAAGAGGCAGGTCCACCTTGAAGTTGTTGAGCCAGCGAGGGTGGATGATGCGGCGGCCAGCCTGAGAGCAGGTGGGTTGAACGGCGGATAATGGGGTGGGGGTGTGGGTGTGGGTGTGGCAAGCCCGGATGCTGATCGAGCTGTCCAGTGAGGTGAAGGTGTGAATTGTCATCGGGTCACACTCACAAGGGAGGGTGAGGCTATGCACAACACTGATGTTTAACTGGTTGTTGGGTGGCGGGGCTGTGGTGTCTGTGAGTTGATTGAGAACTCGAACATCGAGAGTGATGACTGAAATGTCGTCCACATGGTGTGGGGGTACATTGCAGAGCAGGGTGACTATGGGAGAGGCTGTCTCCATAGTTGACGAGGTAGCAGCAAAACCTGCACACGAGGTGGAGGGTGATGTGTCTGAGAAACCCACAAAAGGTGACAGGGAGGTGTCAGGTGAATAAAACAGTGTGGTGGCCCGAGGAGATACATTGTCGGACTGCACAGCGGGAGGGAGATTGGCAAGAGAGTCATTAGGAGGATGAGACTGAGCCAGCAGAGGGACATCGTGGTCCACGAATGCTGGTTTGAGTTGGTGTAACAAAACAGTTTGAGGACTGGCTTTGATGTTGATGTCGAAAGTTGTATCGCCCTGCTGGAGGACTTTAAAGGGGCCTAGATAAGGTTGTCAGACCGAATTGTCTCTCAGCATTACATGGGAGCAAGCGTTGAGAGTGGTTGGCAAGTAAGTGTCTGGTAGGAGTGGCTGATAGGTGGGTGCAGACGTGCATGTTTGAAATGGGTGTGCATGCAACTTATGACATTGGGGGGGAGGGGAAGTCTTCAGGTACTTGAGGCTGAATGAAATCCCCTGGTGGGATGGGGTTCTCCACAAAAAACGAATTCTGAGATAGTGCCGTGTAAGTCAGGCTTGAAAGTTGAACGGAGACTGAGCAGTACCCATGGAAGTGCTTCAGACCAGAGGCAGTTGTGGCACCTGAGTTCTGCTTTTAGAGTGCGGTGCCACCATTCCACTAGCCCGTTGCTTTGTGGGTGGTAGGCTGTGGTGTGAATTTTCTTTATGCCACAGATGTTACATAAAATGGTGAACAGGGAAGACTCAAACTGCCGACCTTCGTCAGTGGTGATGGTGGTTGGACGACCGAACCTAGCAATCCGTGAGGAGATAAAACCCTCGGCCACAGTCTCGGCAGTGATGTTAGGTAAGGGGACTGCCTCTACTCGGTGGGATGTGTGGTCAATTGTGGATAGAATGTATCTGTGGCCCTCCGCGACGGTGGAAGAGGATCGATATGTACATGACGAAATTGTCCTGGGGGGATGTTGAACTTGCCCAGTGGTGGAGCAGTATGATGGCTGACTTTGTTGCATTGGCAGGGGATGCAGCTGTGTGCCCAGGTCTGACAGTCCCATTTTATATTTTTCCAAATGAAACGCTCAGAGATGAGTCGTGTACTGGAGCAGACACCAGGGTGAGCGAGGTTATGCAGAGTTCGAAGGCCTGCTGGTGCAGGGAGGGGGGGGGGGGAGTAACGGGCGTAAGGTAGTGGTAGAAGAGTCACACCACACATTGCTGGGGAATTTAGCTTTAGTAAATACAAGGGGTGTTTGAGGGTCCATGAGGAGAGCTTGAGATTCCTCGTCAGAGGCTTGTAGAGTGGCCAGGTTGGATAAGTCAATGAAGCGTGAAATAGTATAGATCTGCAGTGACATTTGATATAGCGAACATCAGTTGTGAATTGGGGGACTAGATCAAAGTGACAGGGTAGGTCCTCGGGGTGGGCGGGGGGCAGGGGATTTGCAGAAAGCATCTGTGAGGATGAAGAACGAGTGACCCTCCACGTTGGGGCATTTGACAGCCTTGTCGACCACAAGGAGATCCCTATTGAAAGTGGAGAATTTCTTCTGAGCTGTTTATAGAATAAATGAAACCATGTCTATCTTGCGTTGCTGTAGTACCGCTCCCACTCCAATGTCACTGGCGTCCGTAGTGATGAACAGCTCAGCCAAGAGGTCAGGGTGGGCGAGTGTCACGGCATGAGCTAAAGAAGTCTTTAATGCATTGAAAGCCTCCAGCATAGTTGCAGTCCAGTGAACGGGTTTGAGTCCTGAAGTCCGTTTACCCAACAGCGTGTGTGTCAGTGGGGCCTGCACGGCAGCGGCAGAAGGCAGGTGACGACGGCAGTAACTTATTGTGCCCAGGAAACATCAGAGTTCTTTGTAAGTAGCCGGGGGCGGCAGTGAAGTGAAGGCTTGCACATGAGATTTGGGAGGCTGTATTATGTCAGTGGAGATGGTGTGACCCAACAAAGTGACGGAAGGCTGACGCAACTGTAATTTTTCTTTGTTGACCTCAATGCCGTTGGATAAATGATTTTCATGTTCCTCAGCTGACTTGCTGAAAATTAGTATATCGTCCATGGTGGCTCAAATGAGAGACCTGAGTTCCAAAGATTACTGTTGTCTATAGTCAATATGACCTACCAACGTCACAAAGAGTGCAATACAAACAAGAAGTAATAACCAGGAACACAATGGAATGAAACCAGCTTCTGGTTACTATGAAACAAAAACAATATTGAATACTTTAAATTACTTAACAAGAAAATGATGTGTGCTTCACATGGTTTGGCAGCAAACCAAGGTGATGTTACCCAAAGTCCCTACTTAAGTTTCATCCCCCTGGTAGCACCAATCGAATAAAATGACAAAACTTGTGTAACAGTACAACAAACATAAGGCTGTAAGTGAATCTGTCCGTCACAGCTTCTCATATCATTATATCATATGAAAGTAAATGCATAAATAATAGAATTCTTACCACCTACATCAAGTTGTTATGCTACTTTAGAATCAAGTTGCCTAGTCATTTGGATATACCATTTGATACTTGAAAGATATATTGGTCCACCAGAAGAAAAACGAACTGACAGTCAATGTCAGGAGTTCTTTATCATTCAGGAAATAATGAAATAAATGTATTTCCTTTTTCTCTTGTTTTTTCTTAATTACATTACTTTGATATTAAACTACAGCTACTCATTTCAGTTTATAACATTGGTGAGTAGGTTGTTTAATGACTAAAGAAAATTCACCATTCCTCTGTTGCTTAAATATATTGACAAAATTATTACTGTACTGAAAATGCCGATTAACAACAATTGTGAATCAGACCTACTGCAGCTGTTGACTATGGCTGATTGTGACAGAGTGCATATCTGTTCCACGCACAGTGCTGAACTATTTGAAGAGTTAAAACAAGAAGTATTGCACATAAAGCAATACAACAGCTGTAAGAATGACCATGCATGTAAAAGCATTATAATGTAACCAGGCATCCAGTAGTACAATTAAATGCTGTGATGCAGCCAGTGTTAGGAATATAATTGCATGGAACAACTAGAATTAGCATTGTTTCATACCCTGTACAAGAATGATTGGTTTTAAAAATCTACTAGTCAACTTTGACAGCCAATTTACATACATCATAGCTGGAAAGGAGAAAAAATTAAGCACCTGTATTATGTACTAGCTTGTGCTAAACAGAGGTATACACAATTCCGTGTAGTTGTGGCAGGGTTTACATAGGAACTACAAAAAGAAGCATCAATATACAGTTGACGGAGCACAAAAGAAACTGTCACTTGGGAAATATCGGCAGTAGCGGAACATGTTTTTAGGGATGGAGATCACGAAACAAAATTTGGTGAAACAAGCGTGCTAGCGAGGACGTCACACTATTATACATGTATGTATAGAGAGGCAATTGAAATCCACAAACATCAATACAATTTTAATCGTAAAGAAGAAGGATTAAAATTGGATAAGATATGGGGTCGACGTTGCATCAATCACGTGACAATCGAGAGAACAGACAATAGCTGCACATTGACGCCATGTGACGTGTGGTGGCACCCCCTATGATATCCATATAAGTGGCGGCCCCACCTCCTAACAGCCAGTCGTTGACTCACCTCGGAATACGTTCTCCATAGTTGAGAACGAAACGTCAGGGAGAAGAAGTTCTACATATCGACCACGGCAACTTAGCCCGGAAGTGTTTACTGATGGAGTAATGGGATGCTTAGTAAATCACAGTTTGGATTTCAAAAACACTGTTCCACGGAGACAGCAATATACAATTTCACTGTCCACATTATAGAGTCTTTAAATAGTAAAACATCACCAATAGGAATTTTCTGTGACTTGTCCAAAGCATTATGTTATAGGAATTACAATACTATGGTATAAATGGAATAGCATATGAGTGGTTTAAGTCGCCTACAGAACAGGAACCAAAAAGTTTCCTTATATGGGTCAAGTGATTGAAATAAGTTTACCACTACATCTACCTAGTGTTAAATTACATTAGGTGTTCAACAGGATTCAATCATCGGTCCCCTTCTGTTCTTGATATATGTGAACAACCTCCCTTCTTATCTGAAACAGGAAGCTGAACTGACACTGTTTGCTGATGATACAAGCATCATTATTAATCCAGTAGAAGAAAGTCCAATTGCAAATGATACAAATATGGTCATTGGAAAAGTCATTAATTGGATTTCTGCAAATGGGCTTGCTCTAAACTTTGAAGAAACACAGTACATCCAATTTTCTGCTGCAGAAAGTACAGTTCCTTCAATAAATATAACACATCAACAGAAGACAGTAGACAGGGTAGAGCACACTAAGAGTTTGGGTGTACACATAGATGAGAATCTTAATTGGAAAATTCATATTTAGGATCTTCTAAAGTGACTAGGTTCAGCAACTTTTGCACTCAGAATAATTGCCAATTTTGAGGATATAGAAATTAGTAAGTTTGCATACTTTCACTCTCTGATGTCATGCAGAATAATATTTTGGGGTAACTCATCATTTAGACAAAAAGTATTCATTGCTCATAAGAATGTGGTTAGTATAATGTGTGAGGTTCGTAGTCGCACATCTTTTTAAAAGATGTTCGATAGCCTTTTTATAATGAGAACTGCCTGACTCCTCAAAATAGCCATTAACTGCCGACATCATGTATTCATTTGTAGAAAATTTTCGACCTTCAAGTCTTTTTTTCAAGTTTGGGAACAGAAAATAAATCTGGTGAATAGAGTGCATGAGGTAGCAAGTGAAACTTTAATTCATTAATTTTGGCCATTTCAATAACGGACTTGTGAGTTGGTGCATTGTCCTGAGGAAACAACACTTTCTTCTTGGCCAAATGTGGCCATTTTTGCTTGATTTCTTCACCCAGATGTTGCAGTAAGTTTGCATGATACTTGCCACTGATAGTTTCTCCTTTTTCAGTGTAGTCAATGAAAACTATCCCAAAAAAACCCACACCATGACCTTGCCTGCAGATGAAACAGTCTTTGGAGTCTGTTCTCCAATTTGTGACCATTGCTTTGATTCTTTTTTTTGTCTCAGGAGCGTAGTGGTGGACCCATGTTTCATCCATGGTTATGAAAAGGTGCAAAAAATCAGCTATATTGCTCTGAAACTTCTCTAAACACTCAACTGAAACATCTTTATGACATTGTTTCTCCTTGAGTGTGGGAAAATGCGGCATAAACCTTGCACACAGTTTTCTCATGTCCAAGTTTTCAGACAATATGTGATGTACCACACATTCTGAAATGCCTGACAGCTCACGCGCTTAGTAGACGATCATCCAGTACTGCTTTGTGGATTGTTTTCACCATTTCTGGAGTCATCACCTCATTTGGTCAACTACTGCGATGCTCATCTTGGCAGCTCATACGGCCTTGCTTAAACTCAGGCACCCAATATTTTACTGTTGTCAACAAAGGAGCAGACTGTCTCAAAGTAGAAGCTTTTATTTGCACTGAAGCATTTCAAAAAATATACTGCATCAGGTAACAATGACCAATTTTCTCCATTTTACCAAGTTCACACAACATTCACTACTGGTGGCTTCCAAACAAATACTGACAGTGTGGCATCTTCAGACTTGAAACATATGCTTCATAAATCATATACTTTCTAATTCAGAGGTATTTTTCAACAACAATTGCCATCTCTCAGTCAGTTCAGGTACTCATGGGACCGCCCTCGTATATGGGTTTCATTTCTGGATCCTGATAAATGTGTAATAGAATTCTAAGATCTTTTTATAATATTTGTAGAATATTTAGTTTTCTTCCAATTTTTCATAAAAGAAATACGCCCTCTTGATTTACTTTTTCCTGTGATAATCATGATTTTCTAATACTTCTTGTTCCATTGCTCAAATATGACCAATTTAATGTACGAAATTCTCATTCTCTTCATTGCCAGGAACTTCATCACTCAGCTCATGGAATTATTCCAGTCAGACATTAAGATTGCTGCTAAACTCTGTCCTAGTTTTCTTTTACCTAAGATGTTTATTCCACAAACTAGAGGTTTAGAGAGCATTATTTCTCATAGGTAAGTATTCTATGTAAAAAGCAAATTAACTGTAATTAGTTTTGATATATCTAAAGTAATGTACATAAAAGTTCAAGTGAATGTAGGAAACCAGTGAAGTAATGTACACTTTGTTTCAGATTGTAGCACCTGTGCTCGTGCAGATGACAAGTGTCCTCCTAACTATAATTATGTTTCACAAACAGTTCAACCCAATGTAACTGAAAGCCAATGATGGCTGAAGCTTACAGATAGAGAGTTAATGGCATGAACTCCATCAATCAGAGACAAAATGTAGATGGGAAAATCATTTGGGACAAGTGTCTCCTGCACAAGCAATGGAGGGTTAAAAGAGGAACTGGTATCTGCATGAAGCAAATACTCAGACTGTAATAAATGGAAGACAAGCAGCATCAATAATAAAAATGGGTAGCATGCACGAATAGTAAGATGAACTAGCAACACCTATTACAGCACCTCGATGATGGCAAGATGCAATGCTGATGTAGCAGCTGAGCATTCCACAGCCATAACCCACTGTGTTGATGTTGGGTTTTCGGGTACCTCGAAGATTCTTTTCATGAGTTTGAGTGCTTACTGGCAAATGATATTTTAGTGCAGAGTCATGCTACAATTAGCAGTATTTTGAGAGATTCTGAGAGTGTGGTTTGAAATGTTTTCAGTGAAAAAACAATGGTCTGATCACAATTTGTACTAACCACTGCAGACATCATAAAAATTAGGAGTTAAGTATCATGTATTTCCTAAGAACAATTACACCAAACAAAAATGATTAAAAAGCTTATAAACATAATGATTCACTTTCACTTGCTAATGCTTTTGCATGGTTTATGAATAGGATTTGACAAGCAAACTATTGAATCTTCCTCTGAAACACAAGTTGGAACCTGATGATGTGCCAGCTGCATTTCCCATGCTACAGAATGGATATAGGTGGAAATAATGAGCCTAATATCAGGATCCTACACTGGATATAAAAATGAAATTACTGTAAATAAGTAGAAGAGATTCTGCGAGTAAGGACAGGGTGAATCATCTAAAACGCTCACGGCAAATCTTGTGGAAATGGGAACAGGTGTGGTTTTCACAAAATGAATTGGTAGTCAGGAGCTCATATTGTTAACCAAGAAACAGATCATAAAAATACTTAGAAAGTGTTTTGCTTGTGCAAACATACAATTTTTTTAAATGGAATAATGCCTATTGACATTAAGAAACTAAAAGTGGTATATGTCAGTGGGGTTTGTTGCAGGAATCTAGTACGAGTCATTTATGCATTATAATATTGTACACAGTTTCCACACTGACACTTGTCTGTGCCATTAAACCTGCATAGTTGCTACGTACAATATTCTTATGTTTGCTTACAGTGTGCTTGTATGTTACTTGAGTGCATAAAGACTTGCTAATCAGTTGATATGTGACAGGTCATGAGTGGTTGACGGGATTTACTAATGCCTAAAAAGCAGACACACTCATGATGTACAAAGAGTTTCATAAGAGTGTAGTTAATTCTTGTACAGTGTATGAGGCAAGATATCCCAATAGATATTGACCATCTTGGCAATTATTTATAATCTTCAATGAGTTACTAAAAGTGGTAGCGTAACACCTAAACATTGTAATGGAAATAAACAAATTAGGACAGAAGATGGGGCAATTAATATTCTTGCTGCTGTTGGCAGCTGATCTGCAGAATCGCAAGAGGAAGTGGTATGAATCAGACAAGTGCCCTACACACTCTTCTCTGACACAGGTTCCATCCCTATCACATCTGTAAAACATTACTATGAATTAATTTTGATTTAAGTTAAAGTACTCACCATTGCTGGTGATCTGTCACAGCAGAAGTCCCAGAAAACAGCGACTGTAGGATTTAACCATAAAGTCAAATGAATTTTTAATCTAGTATAATGTTTCAGCTGAATATTTATCATTGTATACAATGAAGCCAGCAGCAGCCAACCAATTCACAAGAGGCAACCACCTGCGAGAAGTCAGGATTTTTGTTGGCCCCAGATCAGCAACAGCACACCATAACAGACATGGGGATCAACAATCTGACAAGCACACCACTCGTAGGTAATGTAAAAAATATAAACTGTGATTCAAAGTCAAACTGTATCCAGATAAACAAAAAGGGAGATAATATGCTGACATTACTTCAAGTTAATATTTGTTGTATTAGAAATAAGATGTTAGAATTGGAACATTTCTGTAAGATTAAGAATGTTGATGTAATATGTGTATGTGAGCATTGGTTAGTTGCAAATGAGGTAGATATGTTTGTACCTCAAGGATACGTCACTGCAGACATAATGTGCAGAAAGCAGAGGCGAAATGGTGGGGCTGGGATCTTTATCAGAGATAATTTCAACTTTACAAAAATAGATGTATCATCTTACTGTACAGAGTTAGATGCAGAATTTAGTTGTATAAAAATGACTGATGAAAATCTAATAATTGTAAGCCTATACAGATCTCCCAATGGCAACATTGATACATTTTTTGAAAGATTTGAACTACTGGTTAGAAAAATACTAATGCATAAAACAAAGATTGCCATATGTGGTGATCTTAATATAGAAATGGTAAACACAAGTAATGAGCCCTCAAGAACTTTTCTTAATTTATTAAGGTCCCTTAATCTGCACTGTACCATCCAGTGTCCAACACGTAAAAATTCATGCATAGACAATATTATTGTGAATTTTCCCCGTGGCAGCTACACTGTTAGCCTTGCAAATGGGTGCTTTGCAGACCACGACCCATTGCTTCTCAATCTCTTTAGTAAGCAACCAAATTCCACTAGTGTGCACAATATGACATGGGTAAGAAGACAAAAAGAAGAATGCATTATGTCATTTATTCGTATACTAGAGGATGCAAGTTGGGACTTTGTCTATAAGTGTTCATCTGAGAAGTCTGATGTTGAAACTACCTTTGAAAACTTCCTTAAAAATTATACAGAATTATGGTATTCATGCTCACCACTAATTAAAACCAACTCTTCTGGAACATATAAAAATAAAAAGCTGGAATGGTACACAGACGAACTGGTCCAGATAAGAAAAAACATGCTCGTACTATACACAGCATATAAAAATGCATGTAAACAAAGATCAGAGCAGGAGGGCACCTTTTATGCAGCATACCAAAAATGTAAAAAATTCTACAAACTTAAGCTGATACAGACAAAAAAGGCTGCTTATGAAGGGTACATAGAAGGTGCAACAAACAAGTGCAAGGCAGCATGGCAGATTGTAGCACAAGAAAATCCCACACGTCACACACATGAAACTCAGCTCACTCCAAGGGAACTAAATGACTACTTCATTAGCTCAATTAAAGAAATTGAAAGTAAGATAGAAAAAACACATACATCTGCAAGCGATTTACTTAATGCCCTTCCACCAGTAGATCATGTCTTTAACTGGTATAGTATCACACCTGCTCTGATTAAAAGAACAGTCACAAAATTTTCAAATTCTAAAAGTATGGACTGCTACTGGCTCTCCAATTACATAGTAAAAAAAACTGTAGACTCGATCGCTAAACCATTGGCATTCATATTTAATAAATGTTTACAGTCAGGAGTGTTTCCCGACTCCCTCAAAATTTCCAAAGTTATTCCAGTGTTTAAAAAGGGTGACAAACATCTTCCTAAAAGTTATCGCCCAATCTCAATTGTGCCAATATTTTCTAAAGTATTTGAGTCACTTATGTACACTCAATTAAGTAGCTATTTTGAGACACACAACCTTTTGAGCAATAGTCAGTTCGGATTCCGACAGGGCAGAAATACCACTGCGGCCATCCTGGAAATTGTTGACCAGACATTAACAGCCTTTGAAGACCGGAATATGGTGTCATTTGTCTTGTGTGATCTGAGCAAAGCTTTTGACTGCATTCCCTTTGGCACCCTGGTTGCAAAACTAGAATTTTATGGTGTATGTAACCCAGCATTAGCAGTAATAGAGTCATATCTTCATAATAGAAGACAGTTTGTCTCAGTTAAAAATAATTACTCCCCTGTAGCAGCAGTTAGTACTGGTGTACCACAGGGCTCGGTTCTGGGACCCTTCTTCTTCATCATAGCCATCAATGACCTACCTCATCACATAAATAGTACTACCATATGCTATGCAGATGACACAACCCTCCTCACCTCACATCAGAACATCTCAGCTTTGGACAATAACACACAGGAATCACTCAAATCAGCCATCCACTGGTTCACATCCAATAAATTACTGTGTAACTCAGAGAAAACACAACAGCTTCTCTTAGGGTTACCCAAAACCATAGAAAACAAAACTGTAAAACTATTAGGAATGCATATTGATTCCAAACTTAACTGGGAAGAACACGTAAATCAGGTTTGCAAAAAGCTTTCAAGAGTCTCCTATCTCCTTTGGAAACTTAGGGACATGACTAGCATGAACTTTCTGAGAACAATGTACTGTGGACTCTTCCAGTCACATATTACATATGGCCTTCTCATATGGGGGCACAGCTCTCACAGTAACAAAATTTTGTTGATGCAGAAAAGAATGCTGCGCATAATGTGTAAAGTCGGTCCCACGGAGCACTGTCGTCCTCTCTTTATAAGGCTAAGACTGTTGACCATTGTAAACTTGTATATTTATATCTGTGTGTTACACATTAAAAACAATGGTATGGAAGGTGTTGTCAGGGAAGAAATTCATAACTACAACACTAGAAGGAAGGCAGATTATGATATACACAGACTAACAAAAAGTAGTAACTCACACAAAGTGAATACCTTAAAAATATTCAACAAACTACCGCAATCTGCTCGGGACATGCCCACAAAAATTCTTAAACAAAATTTGTACAATTGGTTATCTGACAATCCATTTTATTCTATGCAAGAATATTATGATCTGAGTAGCACAGAGATAAACCTGTAATTGCATAATTAACTTAATTAACTACTATACATACTGTTACAAAATATTTCATATTTAATACCTTTGTATTTCAACTGTGTTAGGTGACTACTTTATTTGCCAGTGTTATGATGTGTTACGTAACTACGGTGTTTGCTACTACAATGTAACTCATTTTTGGTACCTTTGTATGTATCTGAAACAAGAATATGTATTAAGCATTGTAGTCACCTGCTTAAGGTTTATGTTATTTGTAAGTTACTCATATGCTAATTATATCTATGCCTTATATATAGTGTCTGGAATATTAATATTATTTTATGTACTGACGAAGCCTATTTCATCTTGCATGATCAATGGCTAATAAAGAATCTTGAATCTTGAATCATCTCAAAGTAAATAAAACCATCTTGACAAATCTAAAATAAGTTGTAACATACTTACAATAATGAAATGAAACATGCTCAACAAGCAACATACTTTCTGTCCAAATACACACAAAGCACTGACCCCCTATGCCAATATGTCTACCCCTATGTATAAATTCCAAACAATCACGAACAATCTGCGGCGTTGTTTAGGATTATTTTTTGAATAACTAACAATTAAAATTAACATATAAAAACTGAAAATGTATATATAAACGTATGTTTACTCCAGAATGACAAGTACAATTCTATGTTGGGTCATATTTGAGATACTATTTGAGTATAATTTCTCAAATACATAATTGCAATAATGCATTTACATATCTCGTTAAGTACTTGAGTCTCCCTTCATGTATAGAGCTTCTACACTTTGAAGTAAATGAAATCATGCAGTTATAATTTTTTCTAGATGAGTTACATATTTTTTTGTATGCCTGTGTACTTCTGAATTCATCTGGAGAATGCATGTTATAAGTGAGTCTGTTATGTTTCAACAAACCCAAAAGGATTTGTGAAACTGAAAGTTGAACAAAACCTTTTCTGACACATGGAGAAACAAATTTTACTTATGGTCTGAAATAAATCCACTATTTGATTAAGTATGTAAATTAATATGAAGCATAATACAAAATTATTACTCAATAGCAGAAGGAAAGAACAAGTTCTTTCTTAACTATATGAGCTAATATGTAACTCAGAGTTTCAAAGCTAGTAAAAATTCTTAGGTGTAAATGCACTAATCTCTGTACTTTACATCAATGTAAATAGTCTTGATATTTGCAGTATGCAAACTGCTTCATAGAGAATCTTGAAGTGTGCAGTATGCAGACTGCTTCATAAGATGACATGCCTGACCAAGTATCTTCAAGAGTGCAGAAATACTAGCTTGTTTCCCAGATCCTCCTGTAAAATAGGCTTTTGTCAACAATGGCAAGTGTTGACACGGTAAGCTAGAAGGATCTCAGCAATAGAGGCATATGCATGTGGACAGAGGGAAGGAGAGCTTGGTACTCTGATGAGAAGTAAGAAATTAAATAGAAGATTCAGAGTGTTGGAGTTGAAGAAGAAAAGATGACAGACCCCAAAGACAGGACACCCCCCCTACCCAGGACCCCCACTGTCCAGAACTTCACTGTGGCACTGGAGAGAGAAGAGTGTTCAGCATTCCGTGCAGAATGGACTTGACACAGCTTCACCTTCCCAGTCCTCGAATATTAACCCCAACACTTACTACTGACTAATCAACAAAGGGTGAACAATTTGCATTCTGCAGGAGAGAGTGAATGACATATATAATGCTGTATTGGTTAATTCAAGTAACAAATGCTAGATACTACCAACTGACTTACAAGCAGCCCCTCTAATATCTGGGTTTGATCTTACATAAACATTGAAACCTCTGACATATCTGAGACATAAACATGAAAATAATAAAGAGAGGTACAGAATTACTGTGTTCCTCTGATATCTGTTGCTGCTCAAACGTAAATTAGCATATAAACATGAAAATATAGAAATAAGGTAGCCAAATGCATCGAATCACAACATATCCCATAACAATTAATAAACAAAGTCAACTAACTGACTCGTTGGGCAGATCATACAAATGTAAAATGTTCATATTATAAGAAGTACTTTGTCATGCATCAATATGTTTGCTAAACACCGTAAAGTCAAGTATGAAAATATTTTTTTTTTATGTCACATTTTCAAAATTAAGCAGCAGGCAAGTCTGAGATACAAAATTTTAGGTTCCTAAAATCTTGGCTGAGTGTCATGTTCTCCTTACAATAGACAAAGCATATATGAAGTGCTATTTCAAGTTCAAGGACATATTTCATGTGTTTATAATGTTACAAAATTATATATAAGGCAAAGGTAAAAGATGTATATTGCTCCAGTACGTATAAATAAACAGTTGTTAGCAGAGTGATGGAATTAATTAAGTCAAGATAATGTTGTTAATAACTGCTGGGGTATGCTGTACACCACAAGAAAGCAGTTCACATTTAAGGTCAGGAAACCACAAGGATGGACAGAGGAATTTGCCCGCAATAATTGTCAAAGGCACCTTCTCTCGTAGCTAGAAAGTCATCATCCCAATTATTTATTTATTTATTTTTTTTTTTGACTGAGAGCCACCATGGCCAGATGCCACTGTAGAATCAGGTTTATACTGGTAAGTTAAGTACCCACAGGGTACTTCCAGAATGTATACTGCTCAATAACCAGTTGACAGTCATCTCGTTGATCATCACCACACTAGATATGATGTAGCAACATCACATCAGACAGTAAATAAAACTGGGCACAGATAAAGGTAAATTCTGACATAGATTAATTTAAAGGGTGAAGTACCACTAGTTACATATGAATGAGTAAAAAAAAAAATTTGGAACAAAATGGATAGTTCGGCCATCCTAAAGGTTTGATCTATATGTATATATTTTCTCATCAGTTATAAAATAATGAATTAACAAGACTTCAGTTGAAAGTAGATGTCTGAAGAAACAATAGCTATACCATGAATACAAATCCGCATGGGCTGCAGACAAATACCTAATCTTTGAAACATTATAGATTTGCCTTGTGCTGCACATTACATTCCAATTGTTTATGACTGTCAGAATACAAATAATACAATAACATAATATTGGACTGGTTTTCATTAAGTACACATTAGTGAAAAGCATTGGCTTGCTTCAACATTGAACAGCACCTAACCTACTTTCTTCATCATTACAAATTTTCCGTTCGAACGTCCTACGTCGCCTGAGATTTATAGCTGAGCAGACATTATGACAAAAGTAATATGCAGAATCCTTATATCTGTATCAGACAGATAGCATAATATATATAGACACCAGACATGGAGCAATCATCCAAGTATGTCTGAATACACAGTGCACCAAACCCTTCTAAAGATAGGCCTCTGCAGCCAATGACCCGTGCACGTGCCACAACATCGGCAACTACAACTGAAATGGGCATGTGACCTTTGGCGCTGGAAATTAGTACAGTGACAGAGCATTGCTCAGTCTGGTGAATTATGATACTTTTTTAATCACGCTGATGGGAGGGCGCAAAGCCTCTGTCTTCCAAAGGAACAGATGGCGGTGGCTCAATTATGCTCTGAGGACATTCAAGTGGGCATCCATAGGTCCGGTAGAGCTCGTGCAAGGAGTATTGTGCACCCCTTCTTAATAATTATGTTTTCCAACGGCAGTGGCATTTTTCAGCAAGATAATGCACCGTGTCACAAGGCGAAGAGAGAGTGATGGAGTGGTTCGAGGAACACAGTGGCAAGTCCAGTTGATGTTCTGGTTTCCCAACTCACCATATGTGAAATTGGTCCGGATGTGACTGAACGTGGCGTCAGAGATCAGCATCCCTCCCTGTAATTTATGGGAATTAGGTAACTTATGTGGTGCCAGCTACCTACAAAGACCTCATTGCTTCCATACCGCAATGCTTTGCCACTGTTATCCCTGTCGGAGGCGGCCATACCAGTGATTAGGTAGCTGATCGGTGTATGCACAAGTAAATAATGTGTATTAATGACCTTGTGGACAATGTTAAAAGTAAACTCAGGCTTTTTCCAGTTGATGCAGTTATCTATAATGAAGTACTGCCTGAATGAATCTTCATAAATATTCAGTTAGGTCTTGATAAGATTTGAAAGTGGTGTTCTTCAACTTGATGTAAATGTTCACTAGTGTAAAATTGTGCACTTCACAAAATGAAAAAAAACATAGTAACCTGTAACTATAATATCAATGAGTCACTGTTGGAACCAGCAAACTTATACAAATACCAGGGTGTTACACTTTGTGAGGATATTAAAGGGGGATGATAACGTGGGCTGAGTCATGGGTAAAGCAGGTGCCATACTTTGATTTATTGGAGAATGCTGGGGAAATGCCCTCACTCTACAAAGGAGATTGCTTACAAATCACTCATGTGACCCATCCTAGAATATTGCTCAAATGTGTAGGAACCGTACCAGATAGGACTAACAGGGGATATTGAACATATACAGGCAAGGGCAGCACAAATGGTCACAGGCTTGTTTAATCCATTAATCCAAGGGAGAGTGCCACAGAGATGCTAAAGAAATGGAAGTGGCAGGCTCATAATAATTATTACAGCACACATGAAGGTATCCCAACAATCATTCTTCCTGCACTCCATATGTGAATGAAATGAGAAGAAATCCCTGTACCTGGTATATAAGGCTATCACCAAGAGAATCTTGTAAAATCAAATTCAGACAATTTACAATTTTGACAGTTCCATCTATGTATGTATGTGAAACTATCATGTATGTCAAAGCAAACTGTGCACTAATGCTAAACAGAGTAGTACACATTTGTAGCACAAAAGTTAAAGTTTGTTATTACATCAATGGTACTTGACTACAACTGGCTTATAAAGGTCCTGCTAAAGCTGGGTGCTTATTACACAACAGGCTACCAAACAGTTTACAAAATACAAAAGCATTACCAGTCTCTTACTTTTGTTTTAAAGAGTTCTAGACAATAGTTTGGCTGTACAAAGTTAAGGAGTACTTTGGGAATAGTCCAAAAGAATCGGAAAGAAATTGCTCTACTATGGCACTTTCCTCAGAAATGTTTTACATATAAGGCATCGATGACAAGTAAATGTGAAAAGTTTATTATGTTTTGTCAACACTCAAGTACTGCAGCTGAAAGAAAAGTTGAGTGCCAATATTTATTAAATTAAATCAGAAATAAAGTTTTGGTTTTTCCTTTTCATTAATTATTATATGTATCTACACAAGTAAGTCTACTGTAAAATAACCTGTGTGCTCAGTTTCTAATTCGCCCTGTAACTGTAATTGTAAATGATATTGATGCATCCAATATCATTCTAAACAATGGCCATAAATAAGTAAATATTTGTAGAAAAGGAACACACTCACCTCTCTCTCTGTGGTTTCAGTAGCCTGAGATGCAGTCATGTGTGTGAGTTGCATATTGTGTGGGCGCGTGTGTGCACATGCACACGTATGTGTCTGTTATCTATTTTTGACAGAGGCCTTTTGTGAGTCTCTTTGTTGTGGACATCTGTGACTCAGCATCTCTGCTATATGGTTAGTGATGATGATGTTTGGTTTGTGGGGTGCTCAACGGCGTGGTTATCAGCGCCCGTACAATTACCCAATCTTTGCTTTGTCCAATTTCGCCACTTTTCTGGATTATGATGAAATGATGAGGACAACACAAACACCCAGTCATCTCGAGGCAGGTGAAAATCCCTGACCCCGCCGGGAATCGAACCCGTATATGGTTAGTAGCAACTTTCCTTTTCATAGTACTGTTACATTTCATCCTGGATTTTACAGTGTTGAAATATTTGGTGATTTTAATATAGATGCAAATCCAAAGAATGTAGTAAATTTGAAGCTCACTGACATATTAAACTAAAAAAATCTTTTAAATATAATACATCTGCATCTACATCAATACTACACAAGCTACTGTATGGTGCATGGTGTAGGATGCCCTGAAAAATTAATTCTTATTTCCTTTCCTGTTCCATTTGCAAACAGAGCGAGGGAAATGACTGTCTACATTCTTCCATGAGAATCCTTATTTATCATGTCTAATCTTCATTATCCTTGCATGAAATGTAAGTTGGTGACAGTAGAATTGTATTGCAATAAGCCTCAGATGCTAGTTCTCTAAATTTTCTCAATAGTGTTCATAGAGAAGAATGTTTCCTTACCTCTAGAATTTCCTATTTGAGTTCCCTAAGCATCTCCACAATACTAGCATGTTGACTGAACCTACCAGTAACAAATATAATGGCCCACCTCTGAATTGCTTTATGTCTTCCTTTAATCTGACCCAAAAACTCAAATAGTACCATGGCTTTTGTTGTGAATTGGCAGGAGCCAATTCACGGAGTTTGGAGGAAGCCGAAAGGCACGCGTTTAAGCTCACGCAGGCTGGCGTGAGGTCTAGAAAATGACAAGGAATTATAGTAGCCAAAAATAGTGCATAGCTTCTGGAATACTTAACTTTAATCCATAATTGGAGAACATCGCTCTTGATGATACATAATTACAATCTCTGGCAAAGTCTGCTGTACAACTGGGTCGAGTGCTAGGAAGTCTCTCTAGACCTGCCGTGTGGCGGCGCTCGGTCTGCAATCACTGACAGTGGCGACACGCGGGTCCGACGTATACCGACGGACCGCGGCCGATTTAAAGGCTACCACCTAGCGAGTGTGGTGTCTGGCGGTGACACCACAGCTTTCACTATTATGTCATCTGAACGATACTTTACTAAAAGTCAATCATTCACCTTCCCTACTACAGTCCTCACATGCTCGTTTCATTTCACATCGCTTTGTACCATTATGCCTGGACATTTAATCGACACGAATGTTTTCAGCATTACACTAGTAACACTTATTCGAGCATTTCTGGTTTTCTTTTCCTACTTATCTGCATTAATTTACATTTTTAGACATTTAGAGCTAGCTGAGATTTATCACACCAAATAGAAATTTTTGTCTAAGATGTCTTGTATTCTCCTAGAGTCACCCAATGATGACAGCTTCCTGTGCGTGACAGCATCATCGACAAACGGCTGCAGATTGCTGCTCACCCTGTCTGCCACATCATTTGAGCATACAGAAAAAAATAGCAGTCCTTTCACATCTCCCTGGGGCACTCCTTACAATATCCTTGTCACTGACTGAAACCAGCCCTCAAGGACAGCACACAGGGTCCTGCTACGTGAGATGTCTTTGAGCCACTTTCATTTCTGGAGACCTAACCTTTATGCTCATGCCTTCAGTAACAGTCTGCAGTGGGGCACCATATCCAATGCTTTTTTGGAAATCTGAGAACATGAACTCTTCCTGTTGCCCTTTTTCCACGGTTTGCAGTATATCATGTGGGAGAAAGGCAAGCTGAGCTTCACATGAGTAATACTTGCTAAAACCATGCTGATTTGTGGACATAAGTTTCACAGTATCTAGGTAACTTATTGCATTTGAATTCAGATTGTGTTCTACAATTTTGCAGGAAACCGAATGTTAATGATACTGGTCTGTAATTTTTTTGGTCCTACGTTTCTCCTTCTTATACACAAGAGTCAACTGTGCCTTTTTCCAGGCACCTGGAACTTTTCAGTGGATGAGAGATACATTAATTCAAGCTAAGTAAAAGGGCAATGCCATAAACTACTCTTTGTAAAAGCTAATTAGGATTCCATCTGGACCTGTGACTTATTTGTTTCTAACTATTTCAGTTGTTTCGTTATGCCAGGGATGACCATTACTGTGTCCCCCATATGGAAGTTTTTGCAACTGATCAATGTTTGTATGATTGTCCTGTGTGAATGATTTCTTAAACACAAAATTTAAAACTTCAGCTTTCCTTTTGCTGTCTTCTACCTGCATGCAGGTTGGTCAGTGAGTGACTGGATAAAAGCCTAAGACTTGATTAGTAGTGTTATAGATTACCAGAATTTTCTTGTGTTCTCAACAATATCTTTTGTTTAGGTATGACAGTTGTACGGATTGCACATTTATCTTTTTACAGATCCTTGAATCTCTACTAACATTTTCCTGTAATCACTTGTTCATTCTCTTTTGAACTGAGAGTACAACAGCCTTTACTTTCTGAGTAGTTTCCAAATTTCAGTGGTATACCACAAAGGATATTTTCTGTCCTTCATCCACTTAATCAGTACATACTTCTCCAGAGCATGATATACAGTCCATTTAAAATTTTCTATAATTCCTCTACATCCATCATACTGGATGAAACATGGTACCTACCAGAATTAAAGAAAATGTGGAAGGGAGGAACCAAAAATGTAACTTACTTTTCACACAACCTGTATATTTAACAATATACAACCATACCTGCAGCCCACACATTACTGGGCCAAATGGCAGTGTTTACTATTGCACTGGACAGAGCCTCTGCTATTACATGCCTTTCTGCAACCTATGAAAATTATATAAGCACCATTGATGACAAGAGTGTTTAAGTTACTCAAAACAGATGACATAATTTTTAATTAGAAGGCTGTATGTCTAAAGATTCTGGGTTATTATGTGCTTAAAGATTAAACAGATTAGGAAACAATATGACAATGATAAAGCTTACTTAAAAGCAACCAACTTTTTAATTTCAATCAACAGCCAAGGTGCGATTGGATCCCAGCCTGTCCCTTTTGACAATCTTATTTTGACTAATGCCCTGTTGGCAGTTGGCTGTTAATATTTTCAAAGTTAAACTGATTTCAGTTATTAAGACCGTTCTGAAGGAACGTCTTAAAACGTCACTTGTGAATACTTAGTACAAGAGAACTCACTTGCCAGAATGACAAGATCCAGCTAAAATGCACCAATAATGATCCGGTCTTTCAAACACACCTTAGTACGACAGGTTGTTCAGATTATAACTAAAGACTTAAAAATGTAAATGCAATCAAAGAACTGAACTGGTCAACACCTAAATCTAACTAGAAGGTCCCTCTTTTGTTTAATGGCAACATGTGCATTACTATAATTGTTCTGGCTGTATTTATGGCCAGGAGCTGGTCATTAGAACATTAATGATTGGGTACAAACCAGAAAGGAAAGGAAATATAATAGTGCAACAAATTTTCAAATGACAACTAGTATCTTAGTACAATATTACAGCCTCTATTAATGACCAAAGAGCTGACCAAGTAAAACTCTGAGGGTCGGGTACAAACCGGAAAATCATAAGCAGGGCAGGTAGGCAATGACAAAAATCAACACGAGGATTACAGAATGTTACTTCGCTTTATCAGCAAGCAGTTCCATGGATCCATGGTGCGTTACAGTGGTTACTGAGTGGTGCCAATGAAAGCCAGGTAGAAGAGGGCAGCCAGGCCACGAGCAGTCGTCCAACACAAATGTTGCCAACCAACTGACGGGATGTCAGCCTGCTGCTTGTAGTCAATGCTGACCCCAGTGAAGTACTCTGGTATCGTAACTCTGCAGAGGCCCTCCTTGCGCAGCTTGTGGTTTTGGCCACTCGGACCTTGTAGCCACCTCTTGTTGTGATGCTACTGCAATCGGCAAACTTCGTGCCTCCCTTCTCGGGCCAGCAGACCCCTCTCGAGGACCTTCTAAGGACACAACCCACAGATATCCACTCTTCCTCACAGATATAGGCAATGGGGCCACAAGAGTGATAGTCGATACAGTTCTTGAGCCACTGGTGCCAGACAGAACAGTCTACTAACTCAATGGCGCCACGTCTCAACATCCCACTCTCAAACCTGAACAAGCCTTCCCCCAGATCTAAGAACCCTTCACTCTGCTGGAAATTTTAATCAGACTGAGATGAACTTGTATGAGCTTCCTCTTTTCTGGGTCCCTGACCAAAAGATTGACTGGGCTTAAAATTTTGACAATGGAATATGAACCTAGGATATGTAAGGAAAGTTTCTCTAAACATTTATCCTGGGAAGTCCACCCAGAAATGTTTCTGATGAAGACAAGATCCCCTATCTTCCCTTGAAAGGGGCACTTGTTTCTGTTACAGTGACAGGCCTGACAATCGTGAACATTCCTAATATTTGGTCCCTTCGCTCTCTAAGTACCTTCGGACTGATAGATGGAGGTAAAAGTTGATTTATCCTACATAAATTCATGGGATATGCGAGCATTAGGCTAGCTGGGGTGGCATGGGATTCTTCATGCCACATGGAGTTAAACACTACGTTTAATCAGGGTGAGGTTGTATCCCACTTCTTGGGTGATTTATGGTGGTAAATAATCAATGCTGACTTCAAGTTGCAGTTAATCCTTTTGGCAAAGGTACCCTAAGGATAATAAGGTGTGGTGGTAACATGATTTATCCCATTGCCAAAACAGAATTGTCTAAACAATCTTGCCAGAAATCCAGGAACGTTATCCATAACCAATGGCTGCAGTGGCCCAAACCACGTAAATGTATTAGTACCATGAGACATGCTGATAAGAGTGCTCTCGCCCCAGCTAGGTATGAACCTGGAGAAGGTGTCCACTACTATGAGAATATACAGATTGCCTTTTTTTGTCCAGGGAAGCTGGCCCACATAATCAACAAACAATTTGTCCAGTGGATGCTCTTCCCGTTCCGACTGCTGCAATCCTCTCGCCAGGGAGTTACTTGGTCTTCCATTCTTACAATCTCGGCATTCTTTGACTAAACCTCTAATGTTTTTATAAAGTGTTGGCCAGGTCAGCTACTCCTTGACTGTCTCTAAAGTTTTATAAAGTCATGAAACACTGGAAGACCAGAATAACTAAGGGTCAAGGGAGATAAAATCTAGCTACCCCTGCAGTTACACAGAGTCCCATTCTTCAGAAAACAGTCACTCTATTCCTGTCCATCTAGTATTTGCTTCCTTAGCCCCCTCCCCCCCCCCAAAATGGGTATTATTCTTGTTCAGTTTGCAAATTACTAAACAGTTTGGGTACCACAGCAAGGATAGTACATACTAGGTAACTATCCGGCATTTCCTCATCAAGCTCGTGCTGTTGGAACATCCCGCTAAGGGCATCAGCAGACTGATTATCAGAGCCCTCAATGTCCTGAACCTTAAAATAGAAAGCCAAAATGCGGACCGCCCATCTTGCAATATGCTCTGTCTTCTTAGGACAAGCTAGGTCCCAACTAAGGACCTGATTATCCATTTCTAGATCAAATTCATGATGTTTGAGATAGAACCAAAATTTTTCCAGAGCAAATAACACAGCTAACGCTTCACACACATATACCGAGTAATTGAGTTCAGGCCCCTCCAGATGTCGGGAAGCAAATGCTAACAGATGCCTGATATCTTGATCTTTCTGTAAAAGAACTGCTGCGATACCAGTATTGCCAGCATCAGTCTGGACCACAAATCATTTCTTAAAGTCAGGTATGGCCAAAACCAGTGGGTTGGAAATCACAGTTTTGATTCCCTCAAAGGCTGCCTGCTGACTTTCAGCTCACATGAATTTCTCATTATTTCTGCATAACAAATTTAATGGAGCTGAAGGTTGCACAGAGTTTGGGACAAATTTGCGGAAATAATTAGTCATTGCTACAAATCAGGCAACCTCCCTCTTATTTCGTGGTTGCAGAAAATTCCTCAATGCCTTAGTTCATTCTGGATCAATGATAATTCCATCACCAGATACCAAGTGACCCAAATATGACACTTGGTGCTTAGCCAAGGTTATCTTTAAGGGTTTCACAGTTCGAATCACATCCCTAAGCCTGGAGAGTACCATCCAGATGTGCTCTAAATTCTCTTCAAAGGAGGCACTGAATATGACTGCTTTGCCCTAATAACTGAAGACACAATTAAACTTTAAATCACCTAAAATTTCATGCAATAAATGGGATAAAACTGCTGCACTGGTTGACAAACCAAATGGAACTCGGATGAACTCGTATAAATTCCAATCCAGGGTGAAGGCGATGAGATGCTTAGATTCCTCTGTTAAGAGTATCTGGTAATAAGCCTGATTAAGATCTAACACAGTAAACCAATATGCTCCAAAAAAACCAGGTCAAACAGCTGTGGAGATCAGGGAGTGGCATGATATTCAAGTTCACCTTTTAATTGAGAAGCCTGTGATCAACCACAGGTCAGAAATCCTGCCCCTGATCTTTAGGTACTAAGAAAAGGGGGGAGGTGGATGGTCTTATGTCTCCATCTTTTAAGAAGGTGACTGGCAAACCAGCACATCATCCATAACATGAATATGGTATCAAATGATGTCTGTGACTCCCAACCTGTCATGAAGCACTTCGGGAAATTCTCCCAAAAGTTCACTTAACTGGAAAATAATAAGGAGGGTAGGTAGGTAATGACACAAATCTCCATGAGTATTACAGAATGTTACTCCCCTTTATCAGCAAGCAGCGTCTTGGATCCACTGTGCTTACTGAGTCTGCCAATGAAAGCCAGGTAGAAGAGGGCAGCCAGACCACAAGTGGTCATCTGACATTAATGTTGATAACCAACCGACAAAATGTCAGCCTGCTGCTTGTAGTTGATGCTGACCCTGGTGAAGTACTCTGGTATCTTCACTCTGTGCAGGCCCTCCTTGCATAGCTCATGGCTTTGGCCACTCAGACCTCATGACCATCTCTTGTCGCAATGCTACCACCATTCTCGAAACTTCGTGCCTCCCTTCTCAGGCCAGTGAACCCCGAGTATATATTGGCAAGCAAAGACCTTCTAAGGACACAACCCACAGATACCCACTCTTCCTCATAGATATTGACAATGGGGTTGCACGAGGGATAGTTGATATTACTCTTGTGCCAGTGGCTCCAGTCTACTAACTCAATGGCACCACGGCTCACTGGAACAAAATGATGTCAGTTCATTATCTAAGTGGGGATGCCAACAACTACTTACACTATGTGATCAAAAGTATCCAGACACCTGGCTGAAAATGAGTTGCAAGTCCGTGGTGCCCTCCACCGGTAATGCTGGAATTCAATATGGTGTTGGCCATCCTTACCCTTGATTACAGCTTCTACTCTCTCAAGCATGCATTCAACCAGGTGCTCAAAGGTTTCTTGGGGAATGGCAGACCATTCTTCACAGAGTGCAGTACTGATGTTGGTTGGTGAGACCTGGAATGAAGTCAGCATTCCAAAGCATCCCAAAGGTGTTTTACAGGTTTCAGTTCAGAACTCTGTGCAGGCCAGTCCATTACAGGGATGTTGTTGTCATGTAACCACTCTGCCAAAGACAGTGCATTATGAACAGGTGCTGGATCATGTTGAAAGGTGCAATTGCCACCCCTGAATAGCTCTTCAACAGTGGCACGCAAGAAAGTGCTTCAAACATCAATGTAGCCTGTGCTGTGATAGTGCCACACAAAACAACAAGAGGTGCAAGGTCACTTGATGAAAAACGTGACCACACAATAACACCGTCGCCTCCATATTTTACTGTTGCCACTGTACATGCTGGCAGATGACTCACTGGGCATTTGCCATATCCACCATACACCCCCCCCCCCCCCCCCCATTCGATCACCACATTGTGTGCCATGATTCATCACTCTGCACAGTGTTTTTCCACTGTTTATTCATTCAGTGATTATGCTCCTTACACCAAGCAAGACATCGTTTGGCATTTACTGGCGTGATGTGTGGCTTACGAGCAGCCACTCAACCATGACATCGAAGTTTTCTCACCTCCCACCTAACTGTCACAGTATCTGCAGTGGATCTCGATGCAGTTTGGAATACCTATGTGATGGTCTGGGTAGATGTATGCCTACTACACACTGTGACTCTCTCAAACTGTCAGCGGTCTCTGTCAGTCAACAGACGATGTTGGCCTGTACGCTTTTGTGCTGTTTACACTTCACTATCACATTGAAAACAGTGGTCCTAGTTATGTTTAGGAGTGTGGAAATCTTGCATAAAGATGTCTGACACAAGTGACACCCAATCACCTGACCATGTTGGAAGTCTGTGAGTTCTGCAGAGCGACATTCTGCTCTCTCACGATGTCTAATGACTACTGAGGTTGCTGATATGGAGTACTTGGCAGAAGGTGGCAACACAATGCACCTAATATGAAAAACATATGATTTTGGGTGTGTCCTGACACTTTTGATCACATAGTGTATCTGCTGTTTCTAGCGGAAACACTCTCCAAGCTTTCTTGATTTATTCATTTCGTAACCCTAGTTACTAAGATGACATCATAATCATTAATCCCTGACTCTATAGTGATGCCATCAACAGAGCCACACCTGTTTGTAGTTACAAGGTCTAAAATATTCCTATAGCATGTGGACAGTTGAATTAGCTGCTCAAGACAGTTTTTGGAAAATATGTTCAAAAGTATTTTGCAAGATTGTCTGTCTGTACCCCTGCAATGAATCTGTATGTACCAGTCCATACTCAGTAGGTTAAAGACACCTAAAACTAATATTGTATAATCTGGGTATTTAGGTGATTCTGACTGAAGACTTTCTTGAATGACTGTAGAACTGTCACAATAAAATTGGGTAACCAGTAAAAACATGCAACAATTAACTTGATTTCATCTAGACCTGTTAGACATGACCAGGTAAATTCACTGTCACATTCGAATTCAGTATCAGCTTCCTGTTGCATCAGGTATTAGAGTAAATGACAAATACTCCACTAAAATGGATTATTCTATAACCACCAGGAATTTTATAGGGCAGGTAGCCTAGCTTTATTTTGTCATGTGGTAGAGTACATAAATTCAGCCATAGAAAAATAACAAAGGATGTTCTGCTGAAATTAACTCCAAATAGATTGAATAGTAATGCCTTTAAATACAATCAGAGGAGAAATGAGGTTCTGTGTACGAGGTGTAAGGAACTGATGACAAATGGAATAAGTTCTGTTGAGACATTATGACTATTGCCACTCTTTCAGAGAAACCCTTCAGGTAGTTAAGCATTACCAAAATGGAAGTAGTCCAAGTCTGATTAGGCTCAGTCAAATATGCATCTAAACCTACTTTATAAAGCTAATGCTGTACAGCTTTTGAAGGAGAAATGAAATGAGGCAAAGAAAACTTCTAAAACTGAAATTGCTCTATTGTTTTGTTGCTATTCCATTTCCTAAGATTAGCAGTCTGATAATAAAAGTAAAGCTTTATGAGAACTAATCAAAGAATGAATTTAAGTTCAAAGACGATGAACATGAACCATAAGACATGATGGTGAAACATCCAAACACAATCTCTATATATAATGCCCTGACTGCCTGCCTCATCATTGCCCAGTCCAGTGATAGATAGGATAGAAACTTGAAATTTGGAGGTGTGGATCTTATATTGCCGGTGTCATTTAAGAAGGGATTTTTTGAAATACCATCAAGGGGGTGAAATATGGGATGAAAGGTTTTTTCAAAATTGTTTCAATTAAGGCAATTTTGAAACTAGACTTACAAAAATTGGTATTTGGTTTCTTGGTCAGAAATAAAGAATTAAGTGTTTCAGCATTTTTGGAAATTTAACAAGAGACTAGACTGTTGTTTCAATTGTTAAGAGAAAGCCTTAACTGGTACTTGTATTACTGTCCATGTTTAACACCTCTTGTAGTTGTCTCACCAAATATTGTTTATATTTTATTTGTTTCATTTATTTAATGCAAACTGTTACATAGACACAGTTTAGAATATAATGTTAATGTCAAAGTGCTGTACCGCCACACTCTCAAAGGTTGCATTTACAGTATGTCCACTCAAATGCCCCCATTTTCCTGCATCTATTTATTTCTGTTTATCTTATTGATATATTCTTTATGTATTCAGTAGATACATTAGTATTAGTAGTAGTAGTATCTTTATTCATCTGTAGATCTCTTTTTACAAGGACATAGGACATGGCAAAGTATTTATAAGTTTATATCAATTTAAAATAAGCTAATTTGTATACACATATATTTACAGAATTCTAGTTAGAGACAATCATTAAATCTACTCCTGCAGTGTTATTATTATTTATTTGTATAACATTTTTTATCAAAGCCTTACTTTGTTTTATCTAAGTAAGCCTTCAATGTATAAAATGTATTGCATAACAGGTAATTTTTATCTGCCTTTTTTAAATAAGTGTATTTTGGCAATTTATTTAATCTCTTTTGGTAATTTATTGTATAGATTTATTCCGTGGTAGAAAATGCTGTTTTGAGTTTTATGTTTATTTTTTCTTGGTAAATGTAAGTTGAGTCCATATCTTGTTGCATGGTCATGGACAGTGCTGTTTGTGCAGTAATTACCAATGTTATTTTTGATGTGTACAACTGACTGGCAAATGTATTCACATGGAGCAGATCAATACAATGAGCTTGACTAGTATTTTTGGTTATTGTTCTTATGGCTCTTTTCTGGAGTTTGAAAATTGCATTCATATTCTGTGCATTTGTTCCCCAAAAAAGAAGGCCACAGCTAAGAATTGAGAGAACATATGAATAATATGTAACTAAAAGACACTTCATGTTAGACACTGATGATAGGATTATAAGGGTATAACATGCTGATGATTGTTTCTTCTTTTAATAGGTTTGTGTATCACTCTCCATTTATCATACCTCCTGATGTAGCCTTGTCAAGTACTAATTTTATTTTATTAGTTTCGTTTATTAATAGAAACTGTTATGTAGGCATGCTGTTCCTATTTTGTGTTAAAATTTTTCCTGTTTAGTCCATTTTTATCTATTTACTTCCCAGTCTTCAATGCACTACCACCACACTGTCAAAGATGTTGCTTCTCTTTCAATGTTGTTTGCAAACATCGTAACTTCTTTGGTGACAATACGCAGTAAATGTCTGAAGATTGCCTTGTAAACCGAAAACCGGTTAACACAATAAAAGTAATGTTGTAGAGCAAAAACAAACTGGTGCTTTTCATTTATTATAATGTTGTTCTACCAAGAACCAATGGAAGATTTTGTTAATGTAATTACTGTCATATTATTATTTATGACATTTACAAAATCCATCATTCCGCTGGCTCTATGCAAATAAAATGTAACTACCTAAATAAATATTCAGGCCAATTGTGGCCCAAACTCTTTGGGCTTCCAGATTTAGGTTTCCCATTATTTCCACTGCTTACAGTGATTGCCTGGGTTGTTACTTAGAAAGGATACACTCAATTTCTCTTTCCTTCCTTTCCCAATATGATCTCATCCCCAATCTCTGATAGCATATTAAACACTTATATTAGATGGCGACCTGAAGACCGGTAGAACAGTTTGCCTCTTCAGGAACTGACAAATATTCTCCAACCACAGAATTTCAAAAAAATGCAAGCCTCCCAATCTGTTGTGTAGGGATAACATGTCAACAAAAATAACCAATGTTTGAAAATATTACTGGATAGATACAAGATCTACTTGACAAGTGTTGACTGGAGAAAACACATACAAGGATCATGGAAATACACAAGCCATTGGCTCCTTCTTCTGGCAGGAGGACTGAAGGGAAAGGTAGAGTGATGAAGGAAGAAGGTGGGTGAGATTTAGGAAACAGTGAGAGTTATGGAAAAGTTGCTCCAAACCTAGGGTCATCGGAGACTTTAAGGATGGGATGATGGAGAATAGGCTACTAAGCAAGATAGAGATTACTGAAAAATAAATCATGCAAGAGTCAATAAGAGCAGAAAGAAAAGTGCATTATACATGCTAGACAGGTGTTGGAGAGGGTAGTGAGGTGGGGGAATAGGCAGGTTGCAAAATTAAAGATATAGAAAAACGGAAGGGGAGTGAAAAAAAGCAACAGTTACTGAAAATAAAAGCTGAGATCACAGAAACTAGCACAAATGAAGGCCAGGGGGCTGGTAAGAACCAACCACATGTTGTAATGGCAGTTCCCACATGCAGAACTCTGAGAAACTTGTGTGAGGCACATATCTGGAAACAGGCACTGAGGTCACAACTGTCATGTTGTCGAGCATCCTCTGATACAGGATATTGTGTGTTGCCAGTATACATCTTCTGTCTATGCCCACTCATTGTAACTGATAACTTGGGCAAACAGTGTTCATATATATCTACATCATACTCCACAAGCCACATATAGGTGTATGGTGGAGGGTGCTCTTTGTATCACTAACTGAGTCCTCCATCCATGTTCCACTCATGAACAGCACTTGGAAAGAAGCCTCTTATTGGCTCTGCTTTCTTGAATTTTCTTCTTGTGGTCATTACATGAAATGTATGTGGGAGAAAGTAATATGTCGTCTGACTCTTCCCAGAAAGCGCTCTTTCAAAATTTCAATAGTAAATCTCTCTCAGTGATGCACAATGTGTCTCTCATAACATCTGCCAATGGAGTTTGTTGAGCATCTCCATAACACTCTCATGCAACTAGATGATGATGTAATGAAACATGCCACTCTTCATTGGATCTCCTCTATCTATGCTATCAGTCCTATCTGGTACGGATCCCAGACAGATAAACAATACTCATCAATCAGTCAAACAAGCACCTTGTAAGCCACTTCCTTCATGGATGAGTTACATTTCCTTAACATTATTAATATGAATCTAAGTTTGGCTTCTGCTTTTCCTACTACTTGTTTTATGTGGTCATTCCCCTTAAGGTTGCTCTAAATAGTTACTCCTAGATATTTTGTGGCAGATACTATTTCCAGTGGTTTTTCATCAATAGTGTGGCTACAGATTAGTGGATTTCTTTTTTCTATGTAAGAACACTATGTTACATTTATTTACATTCTGGGTCAACTGCCAACTGTTCATCAATTCTCTGAAGCTCATTCTGCAAATCATTACTGTCTTATGGCATTGCTACTTTATTATAGGCAACTGCAACATCAGTGAAAGCCTACCAGATTATATATATATATAAAAAAAAAACAAAGATGATGTGACTTACCAAACGAAAGCGCTGGCAGGTCGATAGACACACAAAATTCAAGCTTTCGCAACAAACTGTTGCCTCATCAGCAAAGAGGGAAGGAGAGGGAAAGACAAAAGGATGTGGGTTTTAAGGGAGAGGGTAAGGAGTCATTCCAATCCCGGGAGCGGAAAGACTTACCTTAGGGGGAGAAAAGGACGGGTATACGCTCACACATATACAGAAACAAGCAGACATACTTAAAGACAAAGTGTTTGGGCAGAGATGTCAGTCAAAGCAGAAGTACAGAGGCAAAGATGGTATTGAATGACAGGTGAGTATTAGTGGCAGCAACTTGAAATTAGCAGAGGTTGAGGCCTGGTGGGTAACGGGAAGAGAGGATATATTGAAGAGCAAGTTCCCATCTCCGGAGTTCGGATAGGTTGGTGTTGGTGGGAAGTATCCAGATAACCCGGACGGTGTAACACTGTACCAAGATGTGCTGGCCATGCACCAAGGCATGTTTAGCCACAGGGTGATCCTCATTACCAACAAACACTGTCTGCCTGTGTCCATTCATGGGAATGGACAGTTTGTTGCTGGTCATTCCCACATAGAAAGCTTCACAGTGTAGGCAGGTCAGTTGGTAAATCACGAGGGTGCTTTCACACGTGGCTCTGCCTTTGATCGTGTACACCTTCTGGGTTACAGGACTGGACTAGGTGGTGGTGGGAGGGTGCATGGGACAGGTTTTACACCACAGACGGTTACAAGGGTAGGAGCCAGAGGGTAGGGAAGGTGGTTTGGGGATTTCATAGGGATGAACCAAGAGGTTATAGGCGGACGGCGGAAAGACATTCTTGGTGGAGTGGGTAGGATTTCATTAAGGATGATTCTCATTTCAGAGCAGGATTTGAGGAAGTCGTATCCCTGCTGGAGAGCCACATTCAGAGTCTGATCCAGTCCCGGAAAGTATCCTGTCACAAGTGGGGCACTTTTGGGGTTCTTCTGTGTGAGGTTCTGGGTTTTGGGGGGATGAGGAAGTGGCTCTGGTTATTTGCTTTTGTACCTGGTTGGGAGGGTAGTTGCAGGATGCGAAAGCTGTTTTCAGGTTGTTGGTGTAAATGGTTCAGGGATTCAGGACTGCAGCAGATTCATTTGCTACGAAGACCTAGGCTGTAGGGAAAGGACTGTTTGATGTGGAGTGGGTGGCAGCTGTCATAATGGAGGTACTGTTGCTTGTTGGTGGGTTTGATGTGGACAGATGTGTGAAGCTGCCCATTGGACAGTTGGAGGTCGACGTCAAGGAAAGTGGCATGGGATTTGGAGTAGAACCAGGTGAATCTGATGGAACCAAAGGAGTTGAGGTTGGAGAGGAAATTCTGGAGTTCTTCTTCACTGTGAGTCCAGATCATGAAGATGTCATCAATAAATCTGTACCAAAGTTTGGGTTGGCAGGCCTGGGTAACCAAGAAGGCTTCCTCTAAGCTACCCATAAATAGGTTGGCGTCCAAGGGGGCCATCCTGATACCCATGGCCGTTCCCTTTAATTTTTGGCATGTCTGGCCTTCGAAAGTGAAGAAGTTGTGAGTTAGGACGAAGCTGGCTAAGGTAATGAGGAAAGAGGTTTTAGGTAGGGTGGCAGGTGATCGCCGTGAAAGGAAGTGCTCCATCGCAGTGAGGCCCTGGACGTGTGGGATATTTGTGTATAAGGAAGTGGCATCAATGGTTACAAGGATGGTTTCCGGGGGTAACAGATTGGGTAAGGATTCCAGGCATTCGAGAAAGTTCTTGGTGTCTTTGATGAAGGATGGGAGACTGCATGTAATTGGTTGAAGGTGTTGATCTACGTAGGCAGAGATACTTTCTGTGGGGTCTTGGTAACCAGCTACAATGGGGCGGCCGGGATGATTGGGTTTGTGAATTTTAGGAAGTAGGTAGAAGGTAGGGGTGTGGGGTGTTGGTGGGGTCAGGAGATTGATTGAGGTTTTTTAGGGGGCCTAAAGGTTCTGAGGATTCCTTCAAGCTCCACCTGGATATCAGGAATGGGATTACCTTGGAAAACTTTGTATGTAGTGCTGTCTGAAAGTTGACGCAGTCCCTTAGCCACATACTCCCGACGATCAAGTACCACGGTCGTGGAACCCTCGTCCACCGGAAGAATGACGATGGATCGGTCAACCTTCAGATCACGGATGGCCTGGGCTTCAGCTGTGGTGATGTTGGGAGTAGGATTAAGGTATTTCAAGTAGGACTGAGAGGCAAGGCTGGAAGTGAGAAATTCCTGGAAAGTTTGGAGAGGGAGATTTTGAGGAAGAGGAGGTGGGTCCTGCTGTGACGGAGGACGGAACTGTTCCAGGCAGGGTTCAATTTGGATAGTGTCTTGGGGAGTTGGATCATTAGGAGTAGGATCAGCATTATTTTTCTTCTTGGCAAAGAGATATTTCCAGCAGAGAGTACGAGTATAGGACAGTAAATCTTTGACGAGGGCTGTTTGGTTGAATCTGGGAGTAGGGCTGAAGGTGAGGCCTTTGGATAGGACAGATGTTTCGGATTGGGAGAGAGGTTTGGAGGAAAGGTTAACTACTAAATTGGGGTGTTGTGGTTCCAGATTGTGTTGATTAGAATTTTGAGGTTTTGGGGGGAGCGGAAGTGGGAGATTGAGTAGATGGGAGAGACTGGGTCTGTGTGCAATGAGAGGAGGTTGAGGTTTGTTGGAAAGGTTGTGGAGGGTGAGTGATTTGCCTTTCTGGAAGTGGGAAACCAGGTGATTGGTTCGTATTTTGAGGTAGAGGGTGGCATGCAGTTCTAATTTGTGGTTGACCTGTAGGAGGATGCTCTGAACATCCAGTGTGGATGTGGGAGAGGAAAGATTGAGGACTTTTATTAAGGAGAGGAGTTGCCGGGTGTGTTCATTGGCTGAGTTGATGTGTAGGTGAAGGATTAGGTGGGTGACAGCTATGGATTGTTCAGCTTGGAACTGGCATAGGGACTGATGGAAAGACAGGTTACGATGGAGTGTAAACGGTACAAATGGAAAATGCAAAAGAGGGGAGAGTAATTTGGATGGCAAATGCCTGCAGATCGGTGTGCAATGTGATGGGATCATAGTACATATCATTCCAGACCAGCAACATAACCCCTCCATGAGCCGGAATACCTGCCACAGGGGTAGGTCAAAATGCACAGAGGCATAGTGTGCCAAGTCAATTCGATTACATGGGCGTAGCTTCGTTTCCTGGAGAGCTACTATGAGTGGACAGTGCAAGTGTAGCAGCAACTTTAGGTCCTTGCAGTTTGAGCGAATGCCGCGAATATTCCAATGAAGAAGTACCATCATGAGAAGAAAAAGAAAAAGGAGAAGCAAGAAGGGATCACCTCGAAGGCTACTGAGGACCTGGCTTTGAGCAAGCACTACTGTCGCCATCAATAGGTGGAGAGTCATCCTCCATTTTTTCAATAGGTTCGTCGGCCACCATGTTAAGATCCTCCACTGGTGAACGGCCAGATGTTCAGCTACCAGTGGTGCGGCCAGGCAAAACGGATGACAGCCTGTGGCAGCAACCGCTGGGTGGCGCAGGAGAAGAAACGCACCGTGGCAGAGAAGGAGAACTTTGCTTCCTATGAGCCTCCTTGGAAGGTTGTTTAGTTGAAGTACCGGTCAATGGTTGGGAGTTCAGGGTATGTAGGTGTGGTGTCAGCGCCAGACACCACACTTGCTAGGTGGTAGCCTTTAAATCAGCCGCGGTCCGTTAGTATACGTCGGACCCGCGTGTCGCACTATCAGTGATTACAGACCGAGCGCTGCCACACGGCAGGTCTAGAGAGACTTCCTAGCACTTGCCCCAGTTGTACAACCGACTTTGCTAGTGATGGTTCACTGACAAAATACGTTCTCATTTGCCGAGACGATAGTTAGCATAGCCTTCAGCTACGTCATTTGCTACGACCTAGCAAGGCGCCATTATCAGTTGGTATTGATATTGTAAATAATGTACAGACAAGAGCTACGTTCAACATTAATGAATTAAAGTTAAGTATTCCACCATCTGCGTCCGTTTTTATAATTTCTAATTTCCTTGTCCTGTTCCAGACCTCACGCCAGCATGCGTGAGCTTAAAAGCGTGCCTTTTGGCTTCCTCTATTCATACGGGTTGGCTCTCCTGCCAGCCCACAACAGTAGGAAGTCCTCACGGGGCGGTTCCTTCTTGAAGGCCCGTGCATCTGACTTCTGGGTCTTAGTCTTGGCAGACGCTGATGAAGGTGCTTGCGTCTTAGGGGTGACAGGAGGAAGAGGAGACGTTGACCAGGCAATCTTAGCGCTGGCCGAACAAACAACCATAGCTCTAAAGGTCAGGTTGCATGTCTGCACCGACACCTCCCTGGTAGGCCGAGGAGACGCAAGAACAGTACTGTAATTCCCCGCTGGGAGCAGCGTTGGCTTCCTACTAGCAAATAGCTTGTGAGCAGCCGAGGTGGACACTTCCTCTTTGACCTGAATTTCCTGTATACAGCATTCATCCTTGTAGATGGGACAGTCGCGGGAGGATGCTGCATGGTCACCCTGACAGTTCACGCAATGAGGAGACGGAGGTGGACAGTCACCCTCATGGGTGTCCCTGCAACAAGTGACGCATTTAGCCACATTAGAACAAGACTGGCGGGTGTGATTAAAACACTGACACTAGTAGCAGCGCGAAGGTGACGGGACATAAGGGTGAACAGAAATAACCTCATAGCCCGCTTTGATGCGCGACAGCAGCTAAATGCTATCAAAGGTCAAGAAAAGTGTCCGGGTCGGTACATGGTCATTGTCGGCCTTTTTCATGACCCTATGGACAGACGTCACGCCCTGCTCAGCAAGGAAAGACTGAATCTCCTTGTCAGTCAATCCGTTGAGTGATCTAGTATATACCACACCATGCGAAGAATTCAAAGTGTGGTGAGCGCCCACCCGGACAGGGAATGTGTACAGGAGGGTGGCCTGAAGGAGTTTTTGTGCCTGAAAGGCGCTCTCAGTTTCTAACAACAAGGTACCGTTACGCATCCTGGTACAAGACTTGACAGGTCCGATGGCATCCATGCCCTTCTCAATAATGAAAGGGTTGACAGATGAAAAATCTTTTCCATCCTCAGATCTAGGAACTAGGAGCTGCTTTGGGGCAGGCGGTAGTACTTTTGTCACTGGTCACTGGGTCTGGTCAAGTTTCCGCTTTTGGACAGAAGTCACAAGAGAAGAAGAAGAGAAATCCATTGCGGATGAATCCCCCACGATTGCCAGTGTCTCAGATGGTGCACTACTTCCTCGGGGGGACCCTCTCAGAGGGTGCTCCCACCTTAGGTGAATGTTTTCACCTCAGGTCACACCTCCCGAGAAATGGACGGAGGGACCAATCGGTACGGTCGGAAGGTGTCAGCTCAGGCAGTCACCTCTCCCTGGGCCTGGCCTTTACCAGGGAGTACGTGGGTGCCTTACTTGTCTACCCAGGGCAGGGAATTATGCATTACCCCATCATCGGCTATGCGTGTGAACGCGTGGGTTGGCCTTCAGGCATGCACGGGGAGGAAAGAAGAATAGGAAAAAAGGGGAGAGAGGGAGAGAAAGGACATACTGTCTCAAACGCTGAGGCGGAGACCAGAGGGCGGACAAGAAGGCAAGGTAAAAAGTAAGGAAGACAGTGAGACAGGGAGAAGGACAAAGAAAGGAAACAAACAAAGGAAGGAAGAAGCCAGAATAAGTGAAAAACCAAAATGTCCACAAATGTAAATCGTTGAACTGTCCACCTCTGGATGCAGGTGCAAACTACCCCCTTGAGGGGGAGGGGCTCCTTTTAGTCGCCTCTTACAACAGGTAGGAATACCTCGGGCCTATTCTTACCCTGGACCCACTGGGGGAGCACATTAGAGTAGCCGCTCTAATTTAAACTCTTTAATTTTATAAAAAGTCACTGCGTACTGCAGGGCGCATACTAGTAATTATATAAGGAAGTTTCCACTGCACACGGATGAGATACCATTGTGTGGATAATCAACATATCACTAGTGATCCATACTGTATTCCCAATGTAAGTAGCATAGTGCACTTGAGTAATTATAGTTATGATTAACGCTATTGTGATTTCATTATTTGTTTAATCCATGACCCTAAAATTTCAACATTATATGTAAACTGTATTTTCAGTATTTACCTCAGAAATAACATGGCCCACGAACCTCTTCCTGATGGCAACGAAATTGTCAAAGCATACGTCCGATGCCACCTTATCTAGGTTTAAATACATTCACTGATTTTTAAATATTTCCATCCATCTCAATTCAGTTCAACAAAAATTATAAAAAAAACCTAAAATAACATAAATAATCATATTTACATACATATGTATTTAATTATTTACATTGGCGACACGTTGGCCAGGATATTATATATATCTATCGCATTTGACTCTAGCACAATCTTTCATTAACTCGTGATATATAGTGAAGTTTTGCAAAAGTTAAAAAAGAAAAAAGAAAAATAAGTGATTTTTTTTACTACTGAGTGTGAACTTTTTTTTTCAAAATTTTTTATTCAGATTTTCAAAGTATGACAATAATTATTGCAAAATGGCCAATACACAGCATAGTAGAGATAACATGGCATGTAGATACATCATCAATAATAGATCAACTCTATGCATTGTTTGAATAACATTTATATACAAGCTAAACACTGTAGATACTCATTTGCTGTAGAAACAAGTTTAAAAATATTTCACGCATTTACTTTACTGAAGTTTCAAAAAAAAAATTTATTACATTTTTACTATTGATATGTTCACGACTCGTAGTATGGCAAATGGAATGGATAACATAAACAGTTCGCCTACTGCAAGTTCCGTATCCAATGAAGAAGCATAGAATTAAATTACACGTGCTCAAAACACTAACGCCGAAACAATAAATGAAACACAGAACCTAAATAATCTAGCAGTAGTAACTGACAGTAACACAGAGATGCAAGATATGGAAACTGAATCACAAGCAGTAAATTCTCACGATTTACCTGGGGCAGATAATGTTCAAACAGTAAATTTCTCACAATTTATCAATGCAGTCATGCAACAATTTCAGCAGATGAATACAAGTTTACAGAACAATGACAAACAGTTTACGGAAAAATTTCAGGAAATAAACAAAAAACTTGACGGTAATGATGCTAAATAAACCAAAATTGGTACTGACTTAAACAAAAGGATCAATGAAATGGCCACCTAGTTTTCAAAACTAACAGTTTTAGCAAAACATAATGAAACCAAAATCAATGTTCTTGAAACCAATGTCAAACAGTTAAATAGCACATGTGACACCGTGACGACAAAATTTTTAAAGTGCGTCACGGCTCATGATGAAATCACGAAGTGTGTCATACAAGTAGAGACAGATTTAGAAACCATGACCAAGACAATTGATCAGACAATCAAATTAGAGACAGACAGACGTTTTTCTAAAATTAATGAAGAATTTCGAATGAATGAATAGGAAAGAAAAAAGAGAGAGAGAGAATGAATGAAAGTAAATAAATAAATAAATAAAACGTAAATAAACAAACTAATTAATTTGACACCACTTTGGCGAATTGTGCTTGGATGGGGATGAATAGGTGATGATCAGGACAACACAACAGCCAGTCCCTGAGCGGAGAAAATCTCTGATGCAGCTGGGGATCAACCCTGGGCCCTTAAGATTGACAGTGTGTTACACTGACCACTCAGCTACCATGGGTGGACAATGATTTAATAGAAACAAGCAGACAGCAAACTGACTTATTCAACACCCTTGGACTCTGAAGCAGATAATCAGTCTACTTCATTTATTACTTTTGGACATATAAATACATAGTATGGGATCTGTTTGGTTTGTTTACTGAATCAATGAGAAATATCAGCTTAAAAAAGTAAAATAGCATCATAGTGTTCTCAGTAACTATTCCTTTTCCTTGCTCCCCTTTCATTTTTCTGTATCTTTTATTTTGCAGCCTGTCTATCCCCCACCCCCACACACACACCTCTCCACCATCTTCCCCCTCCCCATATATGCCTATCAAGTACAATGCACTTAGCTTTCAGCTCATATTGACTCTGCATGATATTTTTTCAGTAAATTTGTCTAGCTGATTACCATGTCATCCATTGTTAAGCTCTCAGGTTTTCAAATCTCATCCAGTGCAGGCACCAAGGATCAGTCTTTCCTTCTCATCCTGTCTGGTAAGTCTCCTCTGACCTAGGGTTTTGGGCAATTTTTCCATAACTCTCTCTATTTCTTAAGTCTTGCCAGTCTTCTTCCTTCAGTTCTCTTTCTTTCCCTTCGAATCTTCTGCTAGAAGGAAGAGACACTGGCTCTGAAAGCTTCCAAATTTCTATATCCTTTATACGTACTTTCAGCTGCCACCAGCTTGGTGAGTAGATCATCTTATCTATCCAATTATATTGCAGCCATCTTCATGATTGTGCTGGTGACTGGCTGTGGATGAGGTCGTGATTGGTATGAGAGTCAGTTACCATCTGACATCGGTTTACGAGTACTCAGAAAAAAGCTTGTAAGAATTCAATTCCATACAGCTGGATCCAAAAAAAAAAAAAAAAAATGGTATTTCATACCACCACAAGACCATAAACGAAAAAGTTGTTATTAATAAACCGTGTCCCTGACATTCTATCTACAAGTATGTTAAGTAAGTTTCAATATACCATTTCACACTTAACACTTAGTCTGCTATTGACACTACTTTACTCAACTCCAGTTCCTTGTGACTGATGCATCAAACAGGCTACAGTACATTTTCCTACATTTTTATTACATGATCTTTTTCACAGTTTTAGGAAAAAGCTGTACACTGGCACTTAAGTAAAATGCTAATCCGTGTGCATACATAGAACTTATTGCAGATTTCCTAATACAAACTACTCTATCAACAATATATTGGATGGAGCAACTGCTGGACTGAGTATAATGGAGCAGCTAGATGAGGCAAGCAAATAAATCTGTAACAGTTATGCTACATATGAAGAGTTTTTGCTTGTCTTTTATTGTTAGCCAAAATTAGCAGCAATGTCTTTGTGTACATGGTAACTCCAAACTGCAACAAAGTTTGAGAGCACTTGCCTGCTAAAGGCAAAGGATCCGAGTTCGAGTCTCAGTTTTAATCTGCCAGGAAGTTTCACATCAGCACACACGCCACTGCAGAGTGAAAATTTCATTCTGTAAACATCCCCCACGCTGTGACAAGCCATGTCTTTGCTATATCATTTCTTCCAGAAGTGCTAGTTCTGCAGGACAGCTTCTGTGAAGTTTGGATGGTAGGAGATGAGGCACTCGAGGAAGTAAATCTGTGAGGATGGGTCATGAGTCATGTTTAGGTAGCTCAGTTGGTAGAGCACTTTCCCACAAAAGGCAAAGGTGCTGAGATAGAGTCTCAGTACAGCACACGGTTTTAATCTGCCAGAAAGTTTCATATCAGTGCACACTTTGCTGCAGAGTGAAAATTTCATTCTGGAAGCTTTGAGAGGTTGTGTGTTTGGGTGGGAAGGAGTGTTATACGACTGTGGAACACGTATTATGATTAGTTGGTTTATTAGCACAGAATAGAACTACTGAAACTAATAAGTTATTGGAAGTAATTTGTCATACTTTTTGTGGATTTTAGAAGCAGAGTTTTCATGACTTTGCAATTCAAATATTCAGAATGAATCTCTGAGATTGTATTTATAAGATGACTTGAAGTTCCCTCGGTCCCATTCAGTAGCGGCTGGTCTCACCATAGTGGCAGTGGCAGCACCAGCAGACCTCTTCTGTGGCTGTCTGTTGGTTGGCCAAATATTTGACATATCTCCTTACACATCAGTGTAGCAGCTGTGAATTGAAGTTCATCTGTGAGGAGAGATTGTGTTGATTGATCTGATTTCTCAGTGTGAGAGAAACCTCAAATTTGTCAAATTTTTCTGTACATGCTTAATTTTACTGGCTGTGCTTTGGATCTTCCAAGCTCTGACTGACAAAAAATGCTCCCCAGAGAGCACAACTCCCCTTCCCTGGGCTATGTTTTACTTGGGTAACCAGTGCTTCCCTCTCTGCAATACTCCTCGGAAAAAGTCGTGCCTCGCTATTCCTATCTCTATCCCCTGTCAATGAGGCAGCTTCCTTTTGCCTCTGTTGGGCTCTCTGTCACTCTGTAAAACATCGAGATGAACCACTGTCCATAGGTCTTAAATCCTTAAACAAAGTTTTTGTAAGAGTTATGTGTTTGGTGGCATCTCAAAAATGTCAAAGGCATAGCTGGGAGTTCACCTGTAAGATAGCAATCACTTGGCACGCATCCCAAAGCCAGATTTTCTGCATTTGGCAGTCAATAGCATCTTTCGCTAACATTACTCCTCACTGTAACTCGTAAAACATTTGTGTAAGCAAACACTACAGAATGTCTCGACTGTTGTCTATCTGCACGGTGGTGTCATTAGGAATCATAAAGACACTTACTGGGCCAGGCTGCCACAGTGAAAGTTTCCCCTCACTGCCGCTTTTCAGACAAGCTCAGCCGGGTCCCTGACTGTTCCAGTGCTCAGCTCAGTCTGTGTCACTGAGTGTGCTTCCAAACATCCTCTAGTTCCCAGCTAATGTACAAATCTGTTTTAAATTACTCTCTAAACTGACAATCACTCACACATTTAATATCAGTACCGTGCTTCATTCATAACTAATTATGCAGCTCAAGGTGGGCCCCTACTATGAAGTCACAAGAATTTGTGTATGTTGTATGACAGTGTTGAAAAATTGTCCTGTAACAATTATTATAGCTTCATACTTAGGGCTACATCATTTTATGGTCACAGAAAGAAAGTTCCTGTTTCAATTGAAACTTAAGCTTGGAATGTGAAATATTTTAAAATGTTGTGTAAATGCCCCCTTCCATCACATGAGTCAGTGTAGGTGGTTGTTGGTCACAGTTTGGAAGAGTCCATTCAGGATGGCAGACAGCTGGTCATACATCATACCCTCATAGAGTACCATGCATGAATAGAGTGTAAGAAGATTTGCTAGCTGATTCTCAAGGGACTGAAATATATGTTGAGAACCTGGGATCAGGATGACATACAAATGCACTAGCATATGGTTTAAGTTAAGTGATTAATAGCATACTATTATGGGAAGCAAAAACAAATTTTGACTACGATATTCCTCACGTCGAGCTATGACAAAGTGGGCAAAGTTCTGTTGAAAGATGTAGACAATTTTCACAAAGCCTGTAAATGTTGGTAAGTGAAGTATTCATTTGTTACCAAGCAATTTAAACAAATACATTGGCACTGTAAGAAAAAACTATGGTTCTGGGATTAGACATGTCAATTCTTGTCTGTTATCCAGCCTGGCAGCCAAATTCTGAGCCCTGTAAGAAACCACCTGTGATTTTAACTGACACACACCTTGATGGAACATTGTGAGTGAAGCTTTCTGTACTGTGCTATGTGGGCAAGGTTCGATAAGGGTGCACCCGGCCCTTGTGAGGCCAACTGAGGAGCTACTTGACGGAGAAGTTGCATTGCCAGTGCCAAAAACTGAAAACGGCTGGGAGAGAGGTGTGCTGACCCCGTGCCCCTCCAGTGAATTTTGTTAGCTGAGGATGACACAGTTGTAGGTCAGTACCATCACTGTTTAGATGTCCGAGGCCTGTTGACATAGATTCTTTTTTTTTTTTTTTTTTTTTTAGGTTCAAGTCATGGCTCAAATGTACTGATTGTTATTTAGAAAAAATTTTTATGGGAGGGTAAAATATATGATTATTAAGGTGCTGTTATAAAAGTTTGCTTGTGGCCCATCATATGTACAAAGACTCTCTGAAAGAAGGAGGCTAAAAGACTGATAGTATTCACAGGTTCCTAATATATCTAAACTTCAGCTAATGCTCACTATTACTGTATTATTCAGCTTTTCTGTAAATTCACAATGGGGCACTGACTGACTTGTAAATAAAGTTCAAAATTTCATAATGACAAAAATAAATATAGATCAACCCAGCGCACAATCTTTTTTAAATCTCATCTACACCAAGAAACAAGTGAAGGTGAGTTACATACAGGTTCCAGATGTCACCTGTGAAAGATGAGGGGAACAGCTAGTTATGTCTTTAGATTTTTCTGTTTTCTTCATAGATTAATTCTTAAATTCCATGAGTTTTCATCTATTTAAGAGGTCTAGTCTCACATTTTTGTTACTTTAAAGTGTAAGTTCAGGGAGCGTGTAGCACAGTCATCATTTCTCTCGAACGACTAACTACACTGCTCGGTTAGGCACGTGGACCACCAATGTGGAGGCCGGTCGTATGCCTCGCCCATTCGTCTGCGAGTCACTCCTCCGACGGCATCTGAGCGAGCACACAGGGGGAGGGGTTTACTAGTTTTTGGACCACTAGTGTTGGACACATTAGGGAGATCCTTAGGGAAATATTGTTCAGAGCCAGAAAGGTAGCCAATATGCACTCGGTATGTCTGTCAGGGAGCCTCATCCGAGATGTGGCAGCTTTGCCTGTGGCTATCGAGCTTGCAGGGTGCAGTCATCTGCGAGGAGTGGCATCAGTTCCGACAATGCCTTTTGCGAGGGTTCCGAGGCCGTCCTCAGTTCCTACAGATGACTGGTGTAGGCTGCTGGCCTCACATATGGAGTGCAAGCACAGCTCACGATTTGCAGCACAGTTTCCAGAGTTGACTGGGGTCCTACAGTCTGGAGCTGAGTGGACAATCTCAGCCAGAGGCTTTGTCGAATCTGACAGTCTTGGCTGGACCTGCATTATTGGGTAGATAATTGTAGGACTCTCCTTACAGGTCAGGGTACACTACACAGAGGAAGCAGCTACTCAGTTAGGGAAGTACTTGCGGGATGCACATGGTGGTTTTTAGGCTAGATGATAGTTTGAGATACTCTGATGAACACTCATCAGTTGACATGCCGATAACAACATCAGACCGCATTCAGAGTGAAGACACTTTGACAAATTTTATCAGTTAATTGTGGAAGTATCTGCAACAAAATTCCCAAATTTATTTATTTTATTGTTATTTGTTTATGGCTTATTTAGCCTGACTAGATTAGATGCTTAAGGCCCTAACTTATGTATGACCAGGAACAACACATACAAACTATATTACACAGGAAACACAATAATAATAATTTGCATTATTAATCAAAATAATAACTGATAATAATAATAACCCGTGGAGGCCCGGGAAAAGAATAGGCCTCCGGTATGTTCTGCCAGTCATAAAAGGTGACGAAAAGAACAAACCACTAATAGGTCTAACCCCCCTTTAGTACGATTAGTGTGGTATACACCACTTCTAACAAACACCGAACAACGCGCTCCAGTACGCGGCCGCCAAATACGTCACTGGCCGCACTTCTCTGGGCGGCCCGCTGCTTCCGTCGCTGGCCGTCTTCACACGCACGCTCCCTTACGTGGCCGAGTAGTACATTGCTGGCCGCACTTCTCTGGGCGGCTCGTGGCTACCGTCGCTGGCCGCCTTCGCGCGCACGCGTCTGTCAGCACACAGCAATTTGCTACGCCAGGAAACATTGCGATTGGTTTTCCCTGGAAAACAATGACCCCAGCCGATGGCTCCATTAACTAGCAAGCCTTATATAAAACCGGCCGCTGCCGCAAATGACAGTTCTCATCGGGAAGTGCAGTACGCTGTGTTCCAGCTGCTTGTGGATGACTCGCCGCACCACTCGAGGTTACCTGGCTGCTCGGCGGAAAATCTTGCGACTTCACTTGGAGAGACTGAACTTCACTGGACTTGGGAATAATTACGGGACCTGCACCCCACCGAGCACATTCGGACATTGGTATAACCAAACTTTAATTCTGCATTACTTCTGAGTGTGAGTCTGGGTAGACACTTGGCTAACATAATTGTTAAAAAGTGATTTGTGATTTAATAAACCAGACTGAAGAGGTTATTGTGTTATTCCTGGTTATAACTATTGTGGATTAGATAGACAGCCGACCCACTATCAGGAAGCCGAAAGGCACGCGTTTAAGCTCACGCAGGCTGGCGTGAGGTCTGGAACAGGACAAGAAATTGAGACTAGCAAAAAAACGTACGTAGCTTCTGGAATACTTAACTTTAATCCATAATTGGTGAACATCGCTCTTGACGGTACATGTTTTACAGCATCAATAGTAACTGGTAATGGTGCCTTGCTAGGTCGTAGCAAATGACGTACCTGAAGGCTATGCTAACTATCGTCTCGGCAAATGAGAGTGTAATTTGTCAGTGAACCATCGCTAGCAAAGTCAGCTGTACAACTGGGGCGAGTGCTAGGAAGTGTCTCTAGACCTGCCTTGTGGTGGCGCTCGGTCTGCAATCACTGATAGTGGCGACACGCGGGTCTGACGTATACTAAAGGACCGCGGCCAATTTAAAGGCTACCACCTAGCTAGTGTGGTGTCTGGTGGTGACACCACAATAACAATTAGTTAGTTCAGGACAGAATTGATGAAGCCTTGGACAAGTGCTGTCATGTTCGGAGACGATGCTTCAACCCTATGCCCATCCACAATGGTAACGACACTGCTAGCCACACGGAAAATTATTTAAATCCAAATAGAGGTGTTTTGCAGGATATGCTTCCTGCAACCACCCTAGAAGGAAAACAAAGACAGAGGATGAGATGGTCAGATGAAGTTAATCGACACCTCGTGTTCTGTTATTACCAAGCAACAAACCTAGGAACCAACACAACTGGATACAGATCACAAGTATACACAACATTTATTACCAGATACCCAGAATTAAAATTTTTAACAGAACAATGACTAGCTGATCAGATCCGTGTAATAATCAAAAATAACAGGATACCCCAGTCAGAATTAGAAAACATCAAACAACAAGTACAACAAATACTGGAACAAAATAATGTGCAATCAGAAGAAGAAGAAAATACAGTAATGGACTCAAACATCCCAGAGCAAACAATCAAAGAACAACACACATCAATTAAACAATCAGAGGAAAACGAAATCTTAAGACAGCCACCAGAACAAGCACAAATAGAACTCGAAGTAACACACATGTTAGATATAGAAGAAAAATTTCAGCTGACATATATAGAATACAAACACACAAATACAGACATTAGACCATTCTTGCACAGACCGCCAAATAACCCACAAGTCAAAACAACAATAAAAACTATCAACACAACAAAATAAATGAAAACACAACTACGGAAGAGTTACAACCACTGGTTTATATACGAGCACTCAATATACACACTAGGCAGAGATCAGAACCAACCAACACACAGAAGAAACCCACAAAACCAGCATGGCAACACAGGCTACAGATCAGAATGGAAAAACTGAGAAAAGACATCAGACAGCTAGCACAATTTATAAGAAATGAAATGTCAGAAAAATAAAAGAAAAAGGTTAGGTAAAATCTCACAACAAGAAGCGATAGAGCAATTAGATGAAAAGAAGCAAAAATTACAAGCATTGGCCAAACGACTTAGAAGATACAAAAAAAAGTGAAAATAGAAGGAAACAAAACCAAACATTCAACACAAACCAAAAGAAATTTTACCAGACAATATATAACACAGACATTAAAATAGACAACCCACCAAACATAACAGGCATGGAACACTCCTGGAGCAACATATGGTCAAACCCGGTACAACATAACAGGCATGCACGGTGGATACGAGCAGAAACAGATACATACAAGATGATACCACAAATGCCTGAAGTGATAATTTTGCAACATGAAGTCACCAAAGCAATTAATTCTACTCACAATTGGAAATCCCCTGAAAAAGATAAAATAGCAAATTTCTGGATAAAGAAGCTCACCTCAACACATTCACATCTAACTACATTATTTAACAGTTACATTGCTGACCCAAACACATTCCGTGATACACTTACACATGGAATAACTTATCTGAAACCTAAATATCAAGCAAACCTAGCAAAATATCACCCCATAAGATGCCTACCAACAATATACAAGATATTAACTTCAGTCATTACACATAAATTAATGTCACATACAACACACAACAAAATTATAAATGAAGAACAAAAAGGCTCTTGCAAAGGAGCACGAGGATGTAAAGAGCAACTGATAATAGATGCAGAGGTGACATATCAAGCAAAAATTAACAAAGGTCGCTACACTACGCATACATTGATTACCAAAAAGCTTTTGATAACGTACCCCACTCATGGTTACTACAAATATTGGAAATATACAAAGTAGATCCTAAATTGATACAGTTCCTAAACATAGTAATGAAAAATTGGAAAACCACACTTAATATTCAAATAATATCACATCACAACCAATAAAGATTAAGCGTGGAGTATACCAAGGAGACTCATTAAGTCCTTTCTGGCTCTGCCTTGCTCTGAACCCACTATCCAACATGCTAAATAATACAAATCATGGATACAATATTACTGGAACATACCCACACAAAATCACACATTTGCTATATATTGATGATCTAAAACTACTGGCAGTAACAAATCAGCAACTCAACCAATTACTAAAGATAACAGAAGTATTCAGCAATGATATAAATATGGCTTTTGGAACAGACAAATGTAAGAAAAATAGCATAGTCAAGGGAAAACACACTAAACAGGAAGATTTCATATTGGATAACCACAGCAACTGCATAGAAGCAATGGAAAAAACAGATGCCTATAAAAATCTAGGATACAGACAAATTTTAGGAATAGATAATACAAATATTAAAGAAGAACTAAAAGAAAAATATAGACAAAGACTAACAAAAATACTGAAAAAAATTGACAGCAAGAAACAAGACAAAAGCTATAAATACTTATGCTATACCAATATTGACCTACTCATTTGGAGTAACACAGACCTAGAAGCACTCAATACACTTACACGATCACAATGCCACAAATATAGAATATATCACATACATTCAGCAACAGAAAGATTCACATTAAGCAGAAAGGAAGAGGATTTATTGACATAAAAAACTTACATTATGGACAGGTAGACAATTTAAGGAAATTCTTTATAGAACAAGCAGAAACTAGCAAAATACACAAAGCAATCACTCACATAAATACATCGGCTACACCATTGCGATTTCATAGCCACTTCTACAACCCTTTAGATCACAGATAAAAGGAAGGTAAATTGGAAAAAGAAAACACTACACGGCAAGCGCTCATATCATCTGACACAGCCACACATTGAGCAAGATGCATCCAACACATGGCTAAGAAAAGGCAATATATATAGTGAGATGGAAGGATTCATGGTTGCAATACAGGATCAAACAATAAACACCTGATATTACAGCAAGCATATTATTAAAGATCCCAAAACCACAACAGATAAATGCAGACTTTGCAAACAACAAATAGAAACAGTATATCACATCACAAGCGGATGTACAATACTAGCAAATACAGAATACCCCAGAAGACATGACAATGTAGCAAAAATGATACATCAACTACTTGCCATACAACATACACTAATAAAACAACATGTTCCCACATACAAGTATGCACCATAACATGTACTGGAGAATGACAAATATAAATTATACTGGAACGGAAACCATTATAACAGATAAAACAACACCACATAATAAACCTGACATCATACTCACCAATAAAAAAGAAGAAATTAACACAACTAATCGAAATATCCATGCCCAATATAACATATATACAAAAGATAACAGGGAAAAAAATTGAAAAATACATCCAACTGGCTGAGGAAGTCAAGGGCATGTGGCATCAGGATAAAGTTGACATTATACCTATAAAAATCTAGGATACAGACAAATTTTAGGAATAGATAATACAAATATTAAAGAAGAACTAAAAGAAAAAATATAGACAAAAACTACGGGAGTCATACCACACAATACCCACCAGTACATCAACGCAATACAGCTACATCCAAACGTATATATACAACTACAGAAATCTGTAATTACTGATACATGTTCAATTACCTGAAAGTTCCTAAATGCAATGTAACATATACAGTACAGTTAAAAGGAAGTCACACTTGATCACGGTCCATTTCACTTTCCATTTTTAACCAGACATAACGTCTGAGAAAGGAAAAAAGTAATAATAAAGTTATAGTAATGAGAATAAGAATTTTAAAATAACAGAGGCATTACGAATGATATTGATTAGTTTGGAGCTTTTGAAGCCTTCCTTGGTATTAGAAGAAGTGGAAGGGATAATGGAGGAGGACAGGGTTGAAATTAAAATGACAACAGCTTGTACTAAAGAAGGTAATATCAACAGAGAACTCTGTAGACAAGAGGAGGGAAAAGTAGAGGGGGAGGGAGGGTTGACGAGAGCGAGTTGCAAGATGAGATACTTCACTGTTGTGATAGAAAGTGAGTCATTAGCTCTCTTCTGAAGTTTGAAATGATTTTATTTCTCTAATCTTTTGAGAAAGATTGTCCCAAAGTCAGGTTCCTCATACAGAAAATGGCAGTGCTGTGCTGTGACGCAGAGAGGATTTTACTTTATTGAGAATGAGTATATCTGCTGTGCTGTTCAGACAGCAGTGTAAGACTTGAAGATAAATAGGCAGGAGTGCAGTGATTGAGAAGATGATGCAGCAAGCCGTGTGGAGTGGCTACACAGTTTGAGGCACCGTGTCATGATTTGCACGGCCCCTCCCACCGGAGGTTCAAGTCCTCCCTTGTACATGGGTGTGTGTGTTGTTAGTTTAACTAGAGTGTAAGTCTAAGGACCGATGACCCCACAGGTTTAGTCCCTTAGGAATTTACACACATTTGAACATATGAACGATGCAGCAAACACAGTGTATGATAATCTTTATGTCTATCGGCACATAGCCATGATAATTGTTCATAGGACTGATATGGTGGAAATAGTGTAAGTCACAAATGTATCACAGAAGCATTTTTCGTCAGTTCCAACTGACATGAGCTCTCACACGAAAATCCTCGGAGAATAGGATCACCATAACCAACGAGGGGAGTATTAGCGATTCTACAAGTTTCTTTTTAAGTTTGAGAGGAAATATCTTTTTACATTTCTGTAGTGAATGAAGTGTTCTGCATCCATTGTGATAAGGCAAGTAGGTCAGCATTTACTTTCTGGATGGCTGAGTGAAGATTTGTTGGGCTTGCACTTACGTATAACTGCAGGTCATGAGCATATAAAACATATCCACAGTGGGAGACAACACTCGACACATCATCAACATATAACGAGGAAAGTAATGGGCTCAATACAGATCCTTGTGGGTCCCTTGATACTAAATTCTTTCTCTGTGACTTCTCTGTTTCAATCATTACACATCACTGATGGCATGTAAGATATGAGTGGAACCACTATACAGCACGATGTGTGCATTGTGAAACCGATTCTAAAAAGTACTGGATGGATCATTTCTCGTTTGCACATGACTTATGTGTGAAACCAGAAGCCTTATAATTCTCCAGTGAAGAAGAATTTTTAAAATGGAAAGAATAAATGGAATGTTCCACACATTCCAAATTCATTAAAAGCTGTGGCACTAAATTTTACAATGATGGCACCAAATGTTGTCATGTTTGCCATCGTTCAGGTCAGTTTATCTCCAAAGGTGATGGGATCAGACATCTAAAATTGACAGGGAGCAACAAAATCTGTGGAAAGTGCCCTGCAGACATTAAAATCTAATACAAGGAAGGAAACTGCCATGTTAATTTTGTGTCCACTCATGTTGGTCATGATCTGGACCTAAGTCATCTGAATCTGGCAGAAAAAGAATGGATGAAGATAGCTGAAGACATTGCTGCATAAATCTCATTTTCTACTGTCCTCCAAACAATTGAAGAAATAGTGCTCAATTCAAATTTGGAGAAAGTGCATCTTACAATTATGCAGGATTTGCAGATGCATATAACCTGTCTTCAAAGTCAGTCAGACATCCAAATGATGTGACCAGCGTTGAAGCTTGGGTGCAAGAAGTGCAGAAAAGTGACAATCCATGTGTATTGTTCTATAGGCCTCAAGAAACAATTAATGATCTACACCCTGCACTGAGAAGTGAAGACTTTGTGTTAAATATAATGAACGACTTATAAGCAAAATACGGAAGTGATTGTATTTGTGTTGATGGAACTCATGGCCTAGATGGCTATGATTTTGAAGTTACAACATTACTTGTACTGGGTGATATGAGGCAAAGATTTTTGTGTGCTTTCCTCATATCTAACAGGAATGACTCTGATGTTTAGAGTATATTTTTCAATTGTGTTAAGTTTCAGGTTGAACAGATTTCCCCAAAAGTATTCATGGCAGTTCTGGCAGAATCGTGTAGTATTGCTTGGAACAAATCAATGGGTCCTCCTGAAATTAGACTTTTCTGTACCTGGCATGTTGACAGAGCCTGGAGAACCAATATTAAGAGCAAAATTCAAAATCTGGACAAGAGAAATGAGGTGTACAAACTCCTTAAGACATTAATGCAGGTAAGAGACACTGCCGTGTTTCAGGAATCGCTGATAAAAGCACTTCAGAAACTCAATAGCAATTCAGATACATCACAATTTGGTCACTATTTCCAGATGTATTATGAAAAAGATGTGAAGTGTTGGGCATATTGTCATAGGATGCGAACCGGCTCAACACAGACATGCACCTGGAGAGTATGCATAAGACACTGAAATACATACATGGTAATGCAAAGCAGGTAAAACATTTGGATAAAGGTATACCTGCATTCATGTTGCATGTAACAGCAAAACTGTTTGACAGTCTCTTTTAATTTCTCTCCTTTGTGGTACTTACCCCCTCCCCGCTCGCAACACTTCACTGTCTGCCACTCCCACCATAATATCCCTCCCCCTCCCCACCCCAGCCTCCTCCTTACCAGCACCCAGTTGCCACTGGTGCTGCTGCTCGCAGTGTGGTTTCAGTTTTCTGAGACTGCAGGCGTGTGTGCAAGTTGCGTTTGCATGAGTGTGTATGTGTATCTTCTGCTGACAAAGGCCTCATTGGCCGAAAGCTATAATTGTGTGAATCTTTTTGTTGTGCCTATCACAACTCAGCATATTGAGTGAATGCTTAGAGAATCAAATGCTTTCTAAGTATGGCAGATTAAGTATTTGCAGGTTCCAGCAGAACTGATAGAATTACTGGGTGAAAACTCAGTTGCATACACGGCAGTGAGATATGCAACATTTATCACCTGGTATGTGAATGTAATTCTGTGAAGTGGACCACACTGCATGTAATTTAATTTTATTTCACACATACACAGTGCCATGTTTCTGTTCTATGTATGGAACATGATTTAAAAACCTATAAGTGTCCGTACATGTGTGCAACAAACTTTGAGTCAACCAAGGCAGCAACAGCTCCAACACACCACACCAGGTATGAGATTCAATCTGTCTTACATACAACACTAAAATGTCTTGAGAGCCATCCCTAAATTCACATATGCTGAAAGTTACACAAAATACTGAAATGTCTTGTGAGACCTCTATAAATTGAAATATTCTCAATGTTACTTTTCTGATCGAACGCACAATGCCTGCACTCTGATTTAATGTTTAATTGTTCACTTAAAGGGCCTGTCACTCAGTGTAAGGGGTAAGATTTTGTCATACAATGCCAGTAAGAGCATCCACACACCGCACCAGGTAGAAGATTAATTCTGTGATACGCAGAATTGTGTAATACCTTGTGAGACATCTATAAATCCAAATATGCTCATTGTTACTTTTGTGTTCATATGGACAATGGTCACATTCTGATTTAATAAAATCACTTGATGCCTTCCTAAGAAAGGGTCTCCATTCCTTCCAAGCTAATTATGTAAGGGTAGACCAGATATGGCTCAAATTCAAAGATACAGTATCAACGGCAATAGATAGATTCATACCACATAAGTTAATAAGAGATGGGACTGATCCACCGTGGTAGACCAAACATGTCAGAACACTGTTACAGAAGCAATGAATAAAGCATGCCAAATTCAGAAAAACACAAAATCCCCAAGACTGGCTAAGTTTCACAGAAGGTTGAACTTTAGTGTGGACATCATTGTGAGATGCTTTTAATAGTTTCCACAATGAAACATTGTCTCAGAATATGGTAGCAAACCCAAAGAGATTCTGGTCGTATGTAAATTACACCAGTGGCAAAACACAGACAATACCATCATTGCGTGATAGTGATGGAAATGTTACCAATGATGGTGCCAGTAAAGCGGAGTTACTAAATACAGTTTTCAGTCATTCCTTCACGAAAGAAGACAAAGTAAATATTCCAGAATTTGAAAACAGAGCAGCTGTTAGTATGAGTGACATGAAAGTAAATAGTTTAGGTGTTGCAAAACAACTGAAATCAATGGCAGCAACAGCTTACACACAGCCCACCAGGTATGAGACTAATTCTGTGTTATGCACAAAACTGAAATGCCTTGTGATACATCTACGAATTCAAATATCCTCAGTGTCACCTTTCTGTTCCAATTCACAATGACTGCATTTTGATTTACGTTTAATTGAATGCTATTTTATGTTTTATGTTTATATTTTCTTGATAAATGCAACTTGCGTCTTGCTTTTGTTCCATCGTCACGGACAGAAAGGTTTGTGCAGTAATTACCAATGTTATTTTTTATATGTACAACTGACTGGTAAAGGTGTTCACATGGTGCAGTTAGAATCCACAGAGTTTAGAACAGATCTTTACAATGAGCTGAACTACTATTTTTGGTTATCATTCTTATGGCTCTTTCCTGAAGTTCAAAAATTGTGTTCATATTTTGTGCATTTTTTCCTCAAAACAGAATGCCATAGCTAATAACTGACTGTACATATGAATAGTATGTAACTAGAAGTCTTTGCATGTTATACACTGATGATGGGATTCTAAGGGCATGACATTTTGTTTGCAAGTATCTGTATGTGTTCTCATCACTTCAACTGAGAATCAATATTCATTCCTAGAAATTTTGCATTTGTTAGACAGTCTATAGAGGTGAAATCTACATTTAATTTAACATTGTCATTTTCCCTCTTCAAACTGAAATTCATGGCATTAATTTTCGTTATGTTAAATGTCACTTTGTCGCTTATTGTCCAAGGCACAGATCAGACAATTTTAATGTCCTTCACTGGAATGTACAGTGGTTATCTAATAAGTTGGAAGTAGTGGAGTATGTCATAGAGAGTTATCACTTAGATGTAACCTGTCTCGTAGAGCACTGGTTAAAGCATAATGAAATACATCTATACTGCCCTGAGGGCTCCACCCTAGCTGACAAATATTGTAGAACTAATAATAATCATGGTGGGTGTGTTATATTTCTAAGGAAAAGGGATTAAATACGAACCAATAGCAAAGGTTAAAGTATTAACTCTAGAAATGTTATGTGAAATTGCAGCTGTTATGTTAACATATTTAAATTTAATAGTTGTAGCTTTGTACTCAACTAAGACTGGAGGCAATTCAATAGATGATTTTGTTAACAAGTTAGTGTCTTTATGTGAGACAGCCTGTAAGTATAAGTGTAGGATACTAATCTGTGGAGATTTCAATTTGAATTTTCAATTGTCCACTATCTATAACTCATATGTAAATAATTTATTAAATTCTTTTGGTCTTTGTATTACAACCACTGAAATAACAAGGCCACATTATAAAGGTGCTGGTACCTGTATTGACAATATATTTGTATCAATTGAGTTAATGCATCTCAAGTCAGAGGTAATTAAGAGACCTGGGTATCTGACCACTGGCCACTACTTCTTAGAACAGATATAACAAGAAATTGTAACACTGAATCAGTGCACATGGCAGGAAAGAATGTATGTGTGGTCAATTATGATAATCTAAATATGTTTAAGTCTCATATTGATAAAAGTAATTGGTTGCAGGTTTATCAAGAACATGTAATAGAAAGAAAGGTGGAAGAACTCATATCTACTCTTTCTGTATATGCTAAGATGTCATTTCCCATTAAGTTACTAAATAATAAAAATGCACTAAGAGTAAATAAGGTGTTGAAGATCAAGAGGGAGTGTGATCAATATTATGACTGGTATAGAAGTAGAGGTTCTCAAGTATTTAAAGACATGCTCACAGTGAAAAAGAAAAGATTAAGACAGGCCTTAAAGGAAGCTAGGTGTAAAAAAAAAATGAAGATACAATACTAACATCTGAAAATAAGACACGTGCAATGTGGCATATCATTAACAGTCATTGCAACAGGAAAATGACTTCACAGGCTGAAGGCAGTAATCTGAATGCTGCACAGTTAAATACATTCTTCACTGAGAAGGTGCAAGAAATAATAAGGGTGATTGGCACTTCCAATATAGCCAATGACCATAAATACTACCTGAGAATCACCACAAAGCCTGAAAGTACATTTAGCTTTAAACTGGTCAAGGTACAGGATGTTACTAATATACTGAGGAAAATGAAGAACAGTATTAGTAATGATGTTTAAGTTCAGCCATATTAAAGTGTGATTCAGTTCAACTGCCAGAATTGATAACACATGTAGGAAATACATGTATTTTGGAGGCTCAGTTCCCAAAGGCACTGAAGGATGTTAAAGTCACTCCAATACACAAAAAAGGCAGCCTCTCAAGTTGTGATAATTTTAGGCCCGTTTCAATTGTGCCAATCTTGTCTAAAGTGATAGAAGCTATAATCAAATAGTAAAATATTTTGAAGAAAACAAAGTCTTCACTCATAGTCGATTTGGCTTCAGATCAGGGTTAGGAACTGTTAAATCTGTCTTATTACTTTTAACACAGTGTGTGAAGCAACTAGAAAGCAAGCTAGTTGTTCAGAATAAACTTTTTGATTTATCAAAAGCTTTCGACACTGTCTCTCATGAAATCTTATTGAACTAACTGCAATTCTATGGCTTTACAGGAAGTGCTCTGGACTTGATAAAATCTTATCTAAGTAATAGAGTGCAGAATCAGATTACTTACCTGTGGGCATGGGTGTCCCACAAGGTTCTCTACTTGGCCCAATTCTATTTATTATTTATATAAGTGACTTACCATGTAACATAGTTGAGCCGTGAACTAGGACTTACTTATTTGCAGACGATCTTGCAGTCTGTATAACTGAAGTAACAGCACAGAAGGTGAAATATGAAGCAGACCAGTGCACTGTCAAAGTTGAAAATTTATGTAAAGCTAATCCCTTTGCGTCAACCGAAAAAAAATACAAGACCTGTACGTATCGTGGAATAATAACACTGAACTTGAGCAGAGCTCAAATGCTGTTAATTTCCTGGGAATCTCAACTGATTCAAAATTATCCTGGGGTAGCCATATAGAAAAAGTGGGAAGCAGCATTAGCAAAGGAATATTTGTTCTAAGGAAGCTGCGTCTTTGTCTAAATGTGCCAGTACTTGAAGTGGTTTATTTTGCTTTAATACACAGTCACGTTTCCTATGGTACAATACTGCTGGGACATCAAAGCAAGGCAGCTAATGTCTTCAAACTACAAAAGAAGGCAATAAGACTGATATGTAACTTGGCACCCAGAGCTCACTGTAGGCCAAGATTTAAAAAATTACAGATTATGACCCTGCCGTCAATATTTACACTACAGTGTGTAATGCATATTAAGGAAAACTATCCGAATTATCAACAGTATGACATGCGACATAATTATAACACAAGAAACAAGCAGGACCTAGTTTCTTTCCGATGTAACTACAACAAAACACAAAAGTGCTTCTTACACATGTCCAGAAAATTTTTTAATGCCATACCCCAACATATCAGGGATCTTACAAAAAAAAAAAAAAAAAAAAAAAAAAAAAAAAAAAAAAAAATTTCTTCTTGAGCTCAGCATTTATGAAACTAATGAATTTTTAAGGGAGGCAAAGAGTATGGTATGACTACACTTTGTGATCAGTTTTTTTTTTTTGCTTCTATATATGAGTAAGTCTGTAATTGGCTAAATTTACTATGCAATATCAATTTGTACCAGAAGTTTCTCTGTTTTGTTTTTGTGTGAAGGTACCATGATTATTTGTGTAACATTTATACTATGTAATATTGACTTTTTTAATGCCTCAGATGATCTCTGAGGTCTCTACAACAATAAAAATCAATCAATTGTAAACTTCCCTGAGAGTTTGGCTCGCGCGTGCCTGGCCGAAAGGCGAAGGTGGGATCTGGCCGCGTGGCAGCTGCCTTACCCCTTTCCAACAGGTACGGGGTGCTTCCTAGTGGTGATGACATCGTTTCCGAGCCACCACAGGATGCCTCGCCTGTTGGGCCAGTGGCCGATTCTCCGGCAAGGTCCCGACAGTCACAGAGGGCGGGCCTATTAGTTATAGGGAGCTCCAACGTTAGGCGGGTTATGGAGCCCCTCAAGAAAATAGCGGGTAGGTCGGGGAAGAATGCCAGTGTGCACTCGGTGTGCTTGCCGGGGGGTCTCGTCCGTAATGTGGAAGAGGCCCTTCCGGCAGCTATTGAACGCACTGGGTGTGACCGGCTGCAGATAGTAGCACATGTCGGAACGAATGACGCCTGCTGCTTGGGTTCTGAGGCCATCCTTGGTTCCTTCCGGCGGCTGGCTGATTTGGTGAAGACAACCAGCATCGCACGCGGAGTGCAAGCTGAGCTTAATATCTGCAGCATAGTGCCCAGAGTCGATCGCGGTCCTCTGGTTTGGAGCCGTGTGGAGGGTCTAAACCAGAGGCTCAGACGACTCTGCGACTGTAATGGTTGCAAATTCATCGACCTCCGTTATTGGGTGGAGAACTGTAGGGCCCCCCTAGACAGGTCAGGCGTGCACTACACACCGGAAGCAGCTACTAGGGTAGCAGAGTACGTGTGGCGTGCACACGGGGGTTTTTTAGGTTAGAGGGACCCCCCCTTGGGCGAAACGATAAAATACCTGACGGCTTACCAGAGAGGACATTATCATCGTTGATAAAGAACGTCCGTCCTCAGAGACCAAAAACAGGAAAAGTTAACGTAATATTGGTAAACTGCAGGAGTATCCAGGGCAAGGTTCCTGAATTAGTATCTCTTATTGAAGGAAATAGTGCGCATATAGTATTAGGAACGGAAAGTTGGTTAAAACCGGAAGTGAACAGTAACGAAATCCTAGACACAGAATGGAATATATACCGCAAGGATAGGATAAACGCCAATGGTGGAGGAGTATTTATAGCAGTAAAGAATTCAATAATATCCAGTGAAGTTATTAGCGAATGCGAATGTGAAATAATCTGGGTTAAGCTAAGTATCAAAGGTGGGTCAGATATGATAGTCGGATGCTTCTATAGACCACCTGCATCAGCAACCGTAGTAGTTGAGCGCCTCAGAGAGAACCTGCAGAACGTCGTGAAGAAGTTTCGTGATCATACTATTGTAATAGGGGGAGACTTCAATCTACCAGGTATAGAATGGGATAGTCACACAATCAGAACTGGAGCCAGGGACAGAGACTCTTGTGACATTATCCTGACTGCCTTGTCCGAGAATTACTTCGAGCAGATAGTTAGAGAACCAACTCGTGAAGCTAACGTTTTAGACCTCATAGCAACAAATAGACCGGAACTTTTCGACTCCGTGAATGTAGAAGAGGGTATCAGTGATCATAAGTCAGTGGTTGCATCAATGACTACAAGTGTAATAAGAAATGCCAAGAAAGGAAGGAAAATATATTTGCTTAACAAGAGTGATAGGGCACAAATCGCAGAATATCTGAGTGACCACCATCAAACGTTCATTTCTGAGGAAGAGGATGTGGAACAAAAATGGAAAAAATTCAGAAACATCGTCCAGTACGCCTTAGATAAGTTCGTACCGACTAAGGTCCAAAGCGAGGGGAAAGATCCACCGTGGTATAACAATCATGTACGAAAGGTACTACGGAAACAAAGAAAGCTTCATCATAGGTTTAAGAGTAGTCGAATCATAGCTGATAAGGAAAAGCTGAACGAAGCGAAAAAGAGCGTAAAGAGAGCAATGAGAGAAGCATTCAACGAATTCGAACATAAAACATTGGCAAACAATCTAAACAAGAACCCTAAAAAGTTTTGGTCATATGTAAAATCGGTAAGCGGATCTAAATCCCCTATTCAGTCACTCGTTGACCACGATGGCACCGAAACAGAGGACGACCGAAGAAAGGCAGAAATACTGAATTCAGTGTTCCGAAACTGTTTCACTGCGGAAAATCGTAACACGGTCCCTGACTTCAGCCGTCGTACGGACGCCAAAATGGAAAATATTGAAATAAACGATATCGGAATTGAAAAACAACTGCTATCACTTAGTAGCGGAAAAGCATCCGGACCAGACGAGATACCCTTAAGATTCTACAGTGATTATGCTAAAGAACTTGCCCCCTTTCTATCAGCAATTTATCGTAGATCGCTGGAAGAACGTAAAGTACCTAGCGACTGGAAGAAAGCGCAGGTCGTTCCCATTTTCAAGAAGGGTCATAAATCAGATGCGAATAATTATAGGCCTATTTCGCTTACGTCAATCTGTTGTAGAATAATGGAACATGTTTTGTGTTCTCGTATTATGACGTTCTTAGATAATACAAATCTCCTTCATCATAACCAACATGGATTCCGCAAACAGAGATCATGTGAAACTCAGCTCGCCCTATTTGCCCAAGAAATCCACAGTGCCGTAGACACTGGCGAGCAGATTGATGCCGTATTCCTGGACTTCAGGAAGGCATTTGATACGGTTCCGCACTTACGTTTAGTGAAAAAAATACGAGCTTACGGAATATCGGACCAGGTTTGTGATTGGATTCAGGATTTCCTAGAAGAAAGAACACAACATGTCATTCTTAACGGTTCAAAATCTGCAGATGTAGAGGTAATTTCGGGAGTACCGCAAGGAAGCGTGATAGGACCTTTATTGTTTACAATATACATAAATGACTTAGTTGACAACATTGGTAGCTCCGTGAGGCTATTTGCAGATGACACGGTTGTCTACAAGAAAGTAGCAACATCAGAAGACTCGTACGTACTCCAGGAAGACCTGCAGAGGATTAATGCATGGTGCGACAGGTGGCAGCTTTCCCTAAACGTAGATAAATGTAATATAATGCGCATACATAGGGGCAGAAATCCATTCCAGTACGATTATGCCATAGGTGGTAAATCATTGGAAGCGGTAACGACCGTAAAATACTTAGGAGTTACTATCCGGAGCGATCTGAAGTGGAATGATCACGTAAAACAAATAGTGGGAAAAGCAGGCGCCAGGTTGAGATTCATAGGAAGAATTCTAAGAAAATGTGACTCATCGACGAAAGAAGTAGCTTACAAAACGCTTGTTCGTCCGATTCTTGAGTATTGCTCATCAGTATGGGACCCTTACCAGGTTGGATTAATAGAAGAGATAGACATGATCCAGCGAAAAGCAGCGCGATTCGTCATGGGGACATTTAGTCAGCGCGAGAGCGTTACGGAGATGCTGAACAAGCTCCAGTGGCGGACACTTCAAGAAAGGCGTTACGCAATACGGAGAGGTTTATTATCGAAATTACGAGAGAGCACATTCCGGGAAGAGATGGGCAACATATTACTACCGCCCACATATATCTCGCGTAGTGATCACAACGAAAAGATCCGAGAAATTAGAGCAAATACGGAGACTTACAAGCAGTTGTTCTTCCCACACACAATTCGTGAATGGAACAGGGAAGGGGGGATCAGATAGTGGTACAATAAGTACCCTCCGCCACACACCGTAAGGTGGCTCGCGGAGTATAGATGTAGATGTAGATGTAGATGTAGAGTTTCATTTGCTTTCTCTGAGAGGAGTTCTCTTGTTTGCTCAGTGATTATAATATTGCTGTCATCAGCTAAGAGAAGATTTTCACCATGAGAAACACTACTGGGAAAGTCATTGATGTATATCAGGAATAGTATTGGTCCTAATTTGATACCTTGCGGAAACCCCATATCAATGTATTTTTGGCCAGCCACGGTGGCCGAGCGGTTCTAGGCACTTCAGTCCGGAACCACACGACTGCTACGGTCGCAGGTTCGAATCCTGCCTTGGGCATGGATGTGTGTGAAGTCCTTAGGTTTGTTCTCATAAGTGTTTTACTAAATGCTTAGATCTATTTGAAGTATGTGTTACCACTATTCTATGTACCCTATTTGCTAGGCATGATCAAAACCAGTCCTTAGCTACCACTCTTATTGCTAATGCTTCTAATTTATTTAATAGAGTCTTGTGGTCGACTGTATCAAAGGACTTAGAATGATCATGAAGGAACCCTCTGACAGACTCTTCTATATGAAGAGCATCAAGTACAACTTTTGTGCATTCTACCACAGCTGACTCCGTATTTTGGACACATCAGAAATGAAATTGTGATTCACTTAAAAGATTGTATTTATTCAGGTAATTCATTAATCTATTTTTCATAGTTGCTTCTATTATTTTTGAGAATGGTGACAGCAGGAAAATTGGCTGGTAATTTTATGCATCTTCTGCATTACCTTTCTTAACCAAAGGCACAACTCTTTCCTGTTTTAACTGCTCTGGAAATCTCCCTGATGTAATGGATTCATTTATGTGTGTTAAGGGACCTTGTATAACCTCTATGCATTGTTTTAGTACACACATTCGTACTTCATCTAAGCCTACTGACTTTTTAGTTTTTGAACAGTTTTACTGTCTTCATTATCTGTGATTTGAAGTAACATCATTGTATTTAGTGCAACATTATTTACAGGGGTTATATTTGTTTTGGGGAATTCTAGTTGTAACTTCCCTGCCATACTTGAAAAATGCTCATTTACATAGTTTGATAAGTCTTTTGGCTTATTGATTACCTTATCGCCCTCCCTTAGCACTAAGATATTCTCTGTTTCTTTGCCGCTCCCTGTTCCCGTTTTTATAACATCCCAGGCTGCTTTGCTTTTATTCCCTGCATTATATATTACTGTGTCATTAAACGACTTTTTTGCAGCTATCAGCACCTTCCTACAGATCTTTTTGTATCTTTGACAGAAATTTAAGAATTCTGGATCATTGTGACTCTTTTTCATGGAAGTGAGGTATTTAAGTGTTTGGGAGGACTTCTTAATAGTTGCTGTTGTCCATCTACTTTTTTGTGACGTTGATACAGACATGCATACTTTTGGAAATGGCTTTTCAAAGTTCAATTTAAATAATGTGGATTCTTATTCACATTGGTTTCCTCATACACTTCATCCCAGCGTTGTTTTGCTAGTTCCTTTGTAAAATCTTTTATTTTCATTTCTGATGGATGTCGTTTGTAGGCTTGTAGTTTAGGGAATGACTTGATGTCTCATTTTGCTGTTGTTATTTGACAGAGATGGTCTGATAATCAGAGATCTTGTACAGCTACATCACATTTTTCCCTGTCCATATTTGTGGCCACATGGTCAATTACTGATGAAGTCATTGTAGTAACCCTTGTTGCACTATTGACCAATAGAGACAGGCCAAAACTTTGAAGTATATTTATGAGGGTGCTGCTGGATTCATTTATGATATTCGTGTTGATTTTAATGTCCCCACACAGAATTGTGCTGAACTTTGTACTTGAGACTTTATTTAGAAATTCTATTAATTTACTAAAAAACAGTGTCCACACTATCACTGGGAGATGTATACACACACAAAATTATTAATATCCAGGTGATATCAAGCCCTGTTAATTCAAACTGCTGGAGATACTCTTTAGGCAGGGGAACCTGTTGTCTAGATTTATCCTAAAAAGACCTACTTCTCATACTGATGACAACAGGTATTTGACCATGTGTGGCCCGAGATCCACCTCCTATACTTTCACGAATCAGCTGTACCAATCTTCTCTTGCCACTTCTGTTTAGGTATAGGCCAGGCCTAGTGAAACCCCGACGGGCACCAGAGAAACGTGAGCAAAGTTGGCTACCCTCAGAGCAATCCATAACCCCACATTGATTTGCCTCACATCTCCATCAAGGTGTGGCCAATCGTGACACCGGAACAGCTCAACAAAGTGTACATTGGTGCCACGAGTCAGGGAAGCTATCTTGCCCAGGTCACCACCTATGTCATATGCCCCATCCCTGTCAAAACTGTTTCCCGCCCCACCCGCTATCGCTGCATGGTCTTCTTTTGTAAAGTCCTTACGTAAAGACCCTAAGTCCTCTATCACATAACTTAGCCCTGCATTTGGCTGGAAGATACTGGTGGCCTGGTATGCTGCCCCTAAACTTTCCAGTAACTCGGGGCCTACAACTCACCCACGGCTACTACCTAGCAGCAGCACTTTCTTCTTCCTAACATTTTGTATATATCTAACCTTCTTGGCCTCAGTTGAAGTGTGCTGCAAATTTCTTGCTCCTCTTTCTACCAGAGGCTCTGGCAGTGGTAGACGCATGTTTTTGGGGTTGATGATAAAACTATCAGATCATGTTCTCTTTCTTCCTATCCTCCTACAAGCTGCCAGTTCACAACCACCCTCCTCCTACTCCCTAGCTCTCTTGATCCTTATCAGTTCCTTCTTTCAACTGTGCCTTAAGGGCACAGATTTTCCTTTCCTGTACCCCAATCAAAATGTTCCTTGCATACTCTGCAGTTCCAGGAGAGAGCCTCTTCTGTTCTCCCTACATCTCCCCCCACCTCTCCCTCCCCCAGTGAAAATATTTCCTACACGATTAGCAACAAATCCCTCTACTCACAACGCTATAACAGCTTCGACATTTCTCACTCATGATCAGTTTCTAAAGAATAATTAAGTTTTAAATTTGTCAAGGATACGAGATTGACTATATGTAAACAAAAACAACACGAAGGTCTTACGTGCCATTGTTGTTTTTGTACCAATTTAGAGATACAATGACAGAAGAATGTATTAGTAATTACATTGCTGTTAGAGAATTTACTTTAGTGTTTGGTCAGGCTTTAAATGATTATAACCCTAAAAATTTATGCCTTGATCACCTCTAACTAGTTAACAATATGAAATGTGTTAGTTAAATACAATTTAAAAACTTTTAATTATTCTTTTATTGTGACAATAGACACTGATGAAACTAGTAGCTGTCTTTCTTAAACGAATTTTGAACTATCAAGAAAACTTGAATAGAATTTTTTGTGTTTTGGCATGCAAAATTTCACGTTATGTCGCAATTATCGGGACTTCAGATTACACTAAGTTGGTTGGTTTTTTTTTTTTTCCCTCCAAGAATAAGCTCTATGGGGACGCAAATATTCAGTTGTGTGACATGAATGGACACTACAGCAAATATACGAAACAAAGGAAATTTAAATTTGACACTATTTCCTCTCAAATAAGTTCTTTGTGCAATTCCTGGCCGATTTGGAGAATTTATCCTCTCAGAGGTTGGGTGTTGTGTTGCGCTTATCACCATTTTACCTTTTGTTTAGATGCAAAAAAAAAAACAGTATCAACTGATGTAGACTTGCAGTAGGTGGCCGATTGCTCCTGCATACGATCTCCTGGCCAGAAATACTATACTGTCATTTCATTTCACGCTAGGTATGAAACTGATTCTCTGTTATGCACATTATTGACATGCATTGCGAGTCATCTCTGAATTAGTATATGGTCAGTCAGTTTAATATTAATTTGCAGGGCTCTAGAGTAAGCAGTGTGTAGTTGTGTGCACTATGGTCCATTGTCGTGACCCCTAACATGGCAATACAGCATGCGACTGTAATGGTGTCAACAGCACTGGGTAGTGTTGTCTACTTCACTGGATGGTGGTGCATGAGAAATAGAGTTGTCACGATGGCCAGTCTGACCTCAGTACCGCAGGTTTGCATGTTGGCCAGTGGGTATTTGGAGCAAATCCATTAATACTCAGATATGAAGATTTGTTTATCTTTGACATCAGGGAATCATGTTTCTATATCTGCTCCATACCCCCTCCCCACTCCCCAGTGGAAGGGGGTCACAATTATTTTGTGAGTTTGTTCATGCAGCACATGAGGCTTCTAGTAATTGGATCCTATCTGCATTAACTTTCCCGTGCTCGTCCATTCCTGTCCTCAATCCTTCCCCTCTTCCCCTTCTTTAGATCTCTGTTTCCTTGCTTACATTGGCCTGGCTATCTTTTTTTTTCTATCCCTTACAGTATTATTCTTCTTGCTTTACACTTTCCTTTTTGGAGTTTTTGGTCCCTCTTTGGGGATTCAACTCCTCTAAATTTTGTCTCCATGGTGTGAGCCAGCTGGGGAACAACACCATACATGAAGTCTTTGGCATGTGGCCTTACCACCTCTTCCATTTTTTACCTGAAGCCATAGTCCTTTTTGTGCTGCACAGTAGTCATTTCATGTGCTTGGGGTCTTATGTACTCTTTTGATGGAGTCCTCTGAAATCAGATACACGAGCTGCTACCTCCCTGTGTATGCCTAGGAGTAGTGGCTTGTCATTCTGGAGCATTGGAACTCCCAGCAACAGCCCCTATGCCATGTGCTCTTCATAAATATGATCAGCTTCGCCTTGTGTCTACGACATCTACCATTGACTCTGTTACATCCTTTCCCCCTCCTCCTCCTTACCCCAGTGATGCCTCATTCTTCTCTCCCTCTCCCCTGAACACAACTCCCTTGCTCCTTTCATCCAGCAGAGAAGTGCCTCTTCTCTGGTGTCTGCTGGTACACATCGGCCGTGAAGCCGTCAGCTCTAGCAGTTCCAAGGTTGCCTGGTCTCTCTTTATAGAACTAGCAGAAGCCTCTCTCTCTCTCTCCCCATCCCCTTGCCTCTCTGGCCTCTGGCTTCTGTCCTCCTCTACTTATGAAAGAGAAGAAGGAACATAAGTCCTGGGATGAGGAAACTATCATTGCCCAGGAGGATGGTATTCCACAGGGTTCAGTGTTAAGTATCCTTTTCCTCATCACTATTAAAGGACTTGTGACCTCTGTCAAACTGTTGGTCACCCCTGCTCTGCATGTGGATGACTTCTGTGTCTGAGTTATTTAACACTTGGTGACCTTTGTGAAGTGACAGTTCCAGGGTGCCATGTGGTATGCTTCTGCATGGACCTTCTCACACAGTTTTCAGTTTTCTCCTCTTAAATTGTGGGTGGTACATTTCTGTCACCATATTGTGTTTGATACCAGCTGGAGCTCTATCTCGAGACCCAATATCTGATTGTGGTCCCACAGTTCCATTTCTTGGGTCTTCTTATCGACAAGAAATTTACTTGGTCGCCCCATATCTGCCTTCTGGAGATGGGCTGTGTTCATAAACTCAATGTCCTCCACTTCCTTGCCCACACCTCTGGAGGGTGCTGATTGTTTGACTCCTCACCATCTTTGTTTTTGTCCCTTCTGGTCCATGGTTGCCAAATTTATGGCCCAGCTGCTCCTTCCATACTGATCCTCTTGGATCAGGTCCACCATTGTGGTATCTGTCTGATCATCAGTACCTTTTGCACTAGCCCTATTGTTTCCTGGTTGAAGCTGGGGTTGTCATTGTCCCCCACTCACTGCCCTTTTGGTTCAACAGTCTAAGCTTCTTGTTTCCTATGCCATCACCATCTTCTCTTTCCCCTCACACCCCTCCTATTTTATATTTTAGCAGCTCCAGGACATTGCCCACCCTTCAGGTCAGTTTAGCAATTGGGCTCCACCTTGCTGCTCTTTGCCATGATTTTTATCTTACCTCTTTGTCCTGTTCCCCATTCTCTCCAAACACCTCCTTCCCCTTGCTTAGTTCCTTGATCCCAAATTCAGAGGGATCTCTCCTGGGTGGGGGGGTCTCTGTTTCATTGTTGTTCTGCCAGCTTTTATGGGAGTTTCAGGCTGCTGTTGTGTTTTAATGTAATGGCTCTAGGCTCTAAATCTGCTAATCACAAGGGATATGCCTTCTGCTGGCAAGTAACACCATCTCTTACCTGCCACATGTTGCATGTGTACTGCATAGCTAATGACCATTTACCAGACTCTTTAGTATGTTAAACAGTCCTCTCTCACCCACGTTATGTGCAGACTCGATAAGTGCCCTTGAGGCTATCAGACAGTGGTTTTCCCTCCCTCTTCTTGGTCTATAACACCTTGACCATGCTGGTTGTTCAATTGACTTTCTTTGGGTTCCCACTCATGTGGGTATCTCAGGTAATGAGCTGCTGATCCTGTGGCTTGGGGGTGTAGCCCTTTTCTGTGACCTCTCTGGTGCTGGGTTTGCCGCTTCATGTCAGATTCCTTTTTGCTCAGCCTTGAGCTGACTCTTGGAGGCCAACCCCCTGCCCAATAAACTTATTGCGATAAGGGGACTCTTGCCGCATGGCCCACTGGGGATCTACCATCCTCTGCTATCTTCGTATAGGTCATACAAGGTTGAATCATAGCCTCTTACTCCATAATGATCTGTTCCCCCACCCCTCACTGTCAACCATATTTTATGAGACTCCACTATCATTTCGCCTTTTGCACTAAATACACTCTTCCATTCTCCATTGTCACAGATGGTAGCAGACAACCTTACATACTTACATCTGTCTTTGGTTTTCATCATAAAAGTGGTTTGTCCCCTAGATTTAAGTACCTGAATTCTCTTACACAATTGGAGGCCCTCAGTTTGGAAGGCCTTCATCATTGCTTTCATACTGGTCAGGTTTTCCTCTCCATTTTGAGTTGTTTCATCCCCACCCACTCTTCTCGTGTCGTCTCCCCTTGGTGTTGTCCCCATTGTGTCGCAGTCACGGTGTGAAGTGGGAACTGGGGTGGGTTAGCAGCGATTCCAGCACCATGTCACACATAGCGCCATTGGGGTGTCTTATGATCTTCCCCTTCCTCCCTCCAGTTCTTTACTCTTCCTGCCACCCAAGTGTTCCGTCTGCATCTTCATTTGCCTGTTTTGCTTTGCCATAGACTAGATTGTGCTGTTGGTTTGCTGCTCCCACAGTCTCTGCCACTTTGGATCTTGGGAATAATGATGTCACTGTTTGGTCCCTCTCCTCATTCGGACAATCAATCAACATCTGCAGCCAGCAGGCAAGCAGACTCGGTATCTGCTCTGTTAGCGTCTGTGTCAGGGTGTTACTAGCATTTATGACAAGTTTGAAATTATTACCTGTTTCCAAATACAAATAGGCATTTTTGTTCCCTGATAAATTAGAACTACAAAACTATATGCCTAAATTTAGGAAATAATGACCAGTTAAGAACAGAACATTCTGGAATATGAGTTATTTGGTTACAGATAACTTTTGAAATAGGGTTTTTTTTTAAAAGAAGTAAAATTATACTCCAAATTGGAACCAAAAAGGCTTTCAGTTGAGTTATATTGCTACATTCAGAATTACTCATTCCTAATTCCAACTGCACGTGTTTATACTGATACTGAAATTATTATTTATTCGCAAAATTTATTTTTTGATAAATGAGTTACATTATCAGGAAAATTGATTGTGAACAATCAGGTGTTAGTATATTCCTTGCTAGAATATGAAAATATTTAATCTGTTTAACAGTTGTACTAGTGTTACTAGATAAAAAATAAATACATATAACAAGTTGATGATTGCAACTCACTCTGTTGTAAGTTTTGGATGGTTCTCAAATGTGTGGCCATCATCAGCAGTGTACTGAGACTCAATCACTGCCCAGCACGTCTTGGGAGGGGATTGACCCAGCAATGCTAGCATTATAGGCTGGTGGCACAAGCCGCATCAGTTTCTGGTGATCCCACGTGTCAGCAGAACTGCCATATCAGAGGCTGGTGAAGAAGGAAGAAATATCGACATTTGACATTCTGTCAACAGTGAGGTCATCAGAGACAGAGCAAAAGCTCTGATGGTTTCAAGGATGGGGAAGAAAATCGGCCTTGGCCTTTCAAAGGAACAATTCCAGCATTTGCCTTGATTGATTTAGGGAAATAATGGGAAACCTAAAACTGGATGGCAGGACACGGAATAAAGCCATCATGTTCCTGAATAATGTGGTGTAAACCTTCATCCAGAAGTGTTCTCGGTAACTTTGTTTCTTCTGTATCAGGAACTGCCATGTGTATGCAGCTTGAGGAATTTGTTTTCTTTGCTGAAAACAGTCTCCTCTGTAGTGCATGTTTTCTCTTGTGACTCCTTCATGGGCTAATGAAAGAGATACTACTACTGGCATGAACAGCACCTACACTAGCCTTCAATGAAGTTACCATTTTGTTGGCCAGCTGAACTTCAGTAACTGACATACCAGAAACAATTTCTGCCAGTACCTCTGTGTCACAGGAACTGACTGGCTTCAGAATTTTCTTCTCTCTCATTAATGAAAGAAATGCCTCCAACATTTGTAACTAGTACATCTGGTAATTATAACTAGTACATCTGGTAATTCAGAAATTTCAAACGGATTTTCTTCTGTACTCTCTACTTGGCAAACATTATGTATATGCTTGGACATATTTAACTTAATGCTATAATCAATACATGCATAGTAATATCTATGAATGTTTACTTTACGGTCAGTGCCCACTAATTTGGATTACAGTGGATAATGTTTTCTTCCAAAAGGCAAACTTCAAGTGATTTTGTGGCTGTTACTTCCCAACCTCTGCCTACCTTTCTAGTTGAGTCCTTATTCATCAAAATACTGAATTTGTGCTTATGGTGAATATTTTTCATTTTACTTGTTAGTTTTTCTCTCACAATGACAATGAGCCTGTCAAACAGATTTGCTGTTACAAACAACGTGAATGCAAATATACTTTTATCCAAATGATTCACTGGCTTTGCATTACCATGTAGAGGAAGTGGTGGTAAAATGGACCCTGCAACAAATATGCCCCCCTTAATATCTTAATAACATTTAGCTGAACTCTAGTGTTGATAGCTGGAACTAGTATACTCACTGGCCTGTAGGAGCACTGGAAGCAGGTCAGTACAGTGGTTGAGTGACTGTGAGGTTATATTTTTCAAGCTCCTGTTCAAAACTTTGAGAGGCATGTGAATTTCACTTTATTAATGTACCATTATTGGTTAATACTTAGATGCAAGCACCATGCATACAACCTGGTAAGTATTGGCATCAGTTTCAAATAGAGTAAAAGGTGTGGTATTATTGCATTTTTAAGCTGTTTACAAGGTGTAAGTGACTGTAATATGGCCCCCATTGGTGCTTCTAATGTGGACCCCAGGGTCCATATTATAAGCAGACCGTTAAATGTTTTTATTTCTGTTTTCAGATGCCTAGGACTAATCTGGCACCTAAATGAACCCCCAAAAGGCAGGTGTGGGATGAAAACAAAATGTGAGAGTCAGTGTCTGCTGTTGTAGGAAAAACGATGGGAGTTAAAAAAGCAAGCATCAAAACATTTTGCTGTCCCAAAAACAACTCTGCGCCACTATGCGTATGAGGCTAATACCTCACAGATGGCAGATGTTGAAACTAAAAATCTTGGAAGAATACCAGCTCTACCAGCAGCCCTAGAAAGTGATTTAGTGGATTACTTACAGTATATGGAGGCCAAATTCTATGCTTTTACAAGTATGGATGTTAGAAAAATGGCCTACCAACTTGCAGTTAGGAATGGAATTGCAACAAACTTCAGAAACGAAATTTGTGGAAGGGCTTGTCTTGACCATTTTCTACGACGTCATCAAGATAAGCTTTCAATTAGAAAGCCAACTGGAACATCATATGCTCGGGCAAAAGGCTTTTCCCTCGAGAGAGTTAACTCATTCTACGACTTGCTACAAGCTGAATACTGGAAACATAAATATCCAGAAGATCGTGTATGGAACGTTGACAAAACAGACCTTAGTGTAGTTCAGACTAAGATACCACAAGTAATTGCAAGCACAGGTAAACGCCAAATTTGTTCTCTGATTGCTGCAGAGTGTGGGTCTCTAGTAATGGTCATCTGTTTGCTGAGTGCAGGAGGTTCTTATGTTGCCCTGATGTTCATATTCCCGAGAACGGAAGAGGGGGGAGACCATTGTTTCACCTGATTTGCTGTACAAAAAAAAGAGTTAGAAGCCATTATTAAGAAAAAAGAGGAAAAGAACTTTGCCAAAGACCCCCTAGTGAGATAAGCCTCTACATCCTTACATTTGTCCTCTAGCCATGCCTGCTTAGCCATTTTGCACTACATGTTTGAGACGTTTGAGTTCCTTGTTGCCTGCTTCATTTACTGCATTTTTATATTTTCTCCTTTCATCAATTAAATTCAATATCTCTTCTGTTACCCAAGGATTTCTTATAGCCCTCGCCTTTTTACCTATTTGATCCTCTGCTGCCTTCACTACTTCAAAGCTACCCATTCTTCTTCTACTTTATTTCCTTCCCTTCCCAAAGAGACACACTATATTATAGGATCCAACAGGTTTGCTTTCATGGAGCATCCACTGCCAAATATTCTCGCTGTAGTGAGTCTTAAGTGCACCCATAGATGTACGATCTAGCGGTTGCAGGACTAGAAAAATTAGCCTCAGTAACTTGGTCATTCTTAGGCGGCAGTTCATTGTTACAATTTGCTGAAACCTGCCAGCTTGATCATCCAACCTGTTGGCGTCGTCTTTTTTAGCTGGTGTGCTAGGTGAAGGCAATTCCAATCGTTCAGCTCCAGATATAATAAACCTCTTCCATAGCAGTTGTGATGATAAAATTTACTATAGGTTAGGGACAGATCCATTTCACGTTGATGTGGATGTGTTGCCAGACAGACTACAAGAGGAAGTCTTAGAAATTAAAAATGATTCCGCAGCGAAGTATGACTTTAATAAGATGGATAAACGTTTATTTTGGGTGAAATATCTCACGGTGTATCCCAGCACAGCAGAACAAGCACTAAAACTGTATTTACCATTTTCAAGCACTTATTTGTGCAAAAGAGCATTTTCAGAGATAGTGGCGATAAAAAATAAGCTTAGAAGCAAACTCAGTATTGCCAATGATTTACGTTGCGCAGTTTCTGCTATTCAGCCAAGAATTCAAAATCTTGTCAAAAATATTCAAGCTCATCCTTCCCATTGATTTATTTGTTTGTTTCTTGCCATATGTGTGTGGAAATAATATTTTTATAATAAATATGTCACATTATAAGAGAACTTGTTATTTTCCTCCTAACTATCCTTACATGTAGGTAATACTGTAAAATTACAAAAAACTATTTCGAAGAAACAATATAAAATAAACATAGTGAATCTGATTTAAATATAAATACTGCATGTCATCCCTATGGATTCTGATGTAACGTGTGGTATATTATTTCAACTAATAATAGTATTTCTTCTGGATGAAGACACAGCGAAAGTTTATCCTAGATATAGCAAACGTAGTCCTAAAATCGTATACTGGTGAAGAAATGGTGTGCAGCAAGGGAATATAATCAAGGTAAGGAAGTTGTTATATTAATATTTTTTAAAGATCTGTGTAGTCTGCAAAATTATTTCGTAAGACTTATTTTTATATTTTTTTATTTTTTTGGTTCTGGGAACTGAGCCTTTGTCACTGTTCGGTAACTGTCGTCATGGACATAAATGCCAACCTATGCGCAATGACAATGGGGAGCGCTATAGGCGTACAAATCAGTGATGTTCGTTAACACTGTGACTGAGTGACTAAATTTTGATAATGAGTGAAAGTAATAAGCTACACTCAACTTAAAATAACGGCCTGCATCCACTAGTTTGCAAAGGTCGGAACTATTTTTCCTTGTTTACCAAGGACTTTCTTTGCTTTAGGAGTGGCTTGTAATCACTATACTAGACTGATGACATAATAACTGTGACTCGATACATTAACAGCCCACCATGTTACTTGACGTCACCATCTCAAATTTTTCAATAGTTTCTTGATAATTAATAAAAATCTCTATTTTTTTTGGGGGGGGGGGGGGCAGGGAAGTTTTCTTTTCAGCAGAAGGGGGGCATGACTAACAAAAGTTTGGGAACCTCTGGACTACATGATGTCCATAAACTTGTACTTGGCTCTCGTCTGTAGAACATCACGTCATTCTTCAGCAAATAATTGTGACAAATGTTATCCAAGGGGTCATTCCACACCAAGTGGTCTAAAACTGAAAAAAGTTCCCACCATCATGGTCTCCAATTTTCGTCAAATTTTAACTGTAGCTTTAGTCAAGTGTTGAAGTAAGTTTCCCAAGATTTCAGGCCTCTAGCTGCAATAGCTGCTGATCTAGACCCCCTTGTCTGAAGTGTACTTAGTCCGTGTGCATGCAACATAAAAAAAATGTCATATTTGGAGTCTAATAAAATCGAAACTAATTCATAAGAATGGTTAGTAAGATGCGACCCTGTACAGTTTTTTTTGCTGATTCCAACGAAATTATGTATAACATTACTCATGCAAACCCCGGTCAAATAACTCGACTCAAAGTATACTTCAAAATTTGTCGTGACACAACGCGACAAATTTTGACCAATATTAAGACTGCAATGATTTCCTTGCAGTTGAAGATATGGACTTGAACTTTTGGCCAAGCTTCATGCTTGTGCTAGACATAATGCAGCCGGATTTGCAATGATCCAGGCCATATGGTCGCCCTGCAGTATCTCTTCAAATTAGGCAGTGTCAGCACAAACGGTAAAATTTACCAAAGTTTCAAGCCAATTACTAAAAAATAGTTGGCCTGAATCTGCTTGTGAATAGTATCACCTAAAAGAGAAACTCTTGCTCTACAAGACTGACATTTGTTTTTTTTGCAACGCGACCATTAAGTACTCATTAACTCACATCAAAGTTGTTATATTTTGTATGCGCGATGCACTAATTTTTCTTCATTTCTAGGAATTTGAATCTTAATAGTCGCTTAGAATTACTGATATAATTGGATATTTCATTCGTGTTTTATTCAGTGATTGGCCAGTGAGAGATGTCAGAAGTTAATGAAGAAGAAGAATCGTTGGCCCCCTGTTCAATTGGAAAAGATGCTGCTGCATCAAAGTGCCATGTTATCTTCTATGCTAAGAAGACTGGATTCAAAGCGTTTAGTGATTTCACAGAATGTGACCAGAAATTGCTTGTTTCGCGTTCAGAAGCCAAACTTGACGAAAATTCCATCATTTGCTTCCACCATGAAGCCCTCTTCCTACATGAATATCAAGCGATGCAAAAGAAATGTTGCAATCCATTCAAGAAGAGGAATCACAATGTAAAAGCTGGACTTAGACTGCTTGATAATGAAACAGCTGCCAAACTTTGCCTGTTAAAGAAAAAAGAAGTGATTGATATAAAACCTGGTCAGAAGCTTTGCCCTCGCTGCATGTCGGCACTGAACCAAAAGCTAGAAGATTCATCATCACTATCAACCCAATCTGAACAAGATTTCACAACGGATGAAACTGAACCAGCCATCAACAAAAGTTTATCATTTATTGGTGCTTCACCATTGAAAAGAAGACAACTAAGTAAAAGAGATAAGCAAAGCTATGCAAAAAGAAAGATCTTGGATGCACAAAGTTTAATTGGGAATCAAATTGCTGCTGCTGTAGGAATCAATTACGATGAACAGCCAAGTTCAAGTAAAAGTCGCCCATGCAATAATTGTGCAGATCTTGATAATCTTATAGAAGAGTTGAAAGAAAAATGTAAAGTGTCAAATCGTAGGACAAAAGTTCAAATATTGACCTTGGTTCCAAGAAGCTGGACAATTAAAGATACGACAACAGCATTTAATGTATCAGAAAGAATGGTAAAGCAAGCGAGAAAACTGAAGAATGAGCAAGGTGTTCTAGCTTTTCCAGCAAATCGGCAAGGAAGGAAGCTTTCAGATGAAGTTGTCCAGAAAGTACATGACTTTTTTCAAGATGACGAATTCAGCAGACTTTGTCCAGGGAAGAAAGACTGTGTGCCTGTGAGAATTTCAGGAACAAAGGTGTACAAGCAAAAGCGGTTGTTGCTTTGCAATTTGAAGGAAATGTACGTGTCTTATCAGAAGCAAAATGGACCAGAAATTGGCTTCTCAAAGTTTTGCGAGCTTAGACCAAAATGGTGTGTTACAGTTGGCTCTGCTGGAATGCACTCAGTTTGTGTCTGTACAATACACCAAAATGTCAAGCTTATGCTCACTGGTGCATCAATCAATGAAGACTACAAGGAAATTCTTAGCAAAGCTGTTTGCAGCTTGGAAAACAAGGATTGTATGCTTCATCGTTGTGAAAACTGCCCTGGTCCAGAAGGTGTAGAAGCAGTTATTGCAACATATTTTGAAGATAATGACCCTGAAGAACTGATTGAGTACAAACAATGGATTCATACCGACAGGGATACTTTAGAAACAAAGCAGCTTTCAACAGAAGAGTATGTTGAAGATATTGCAGCAAAAATTTGGAACCTGTCTTGTCATCACTACATTGCCAAGCATCAAAGCCAGCACCTGAAAGCTCTCAAAACTGATTTGAAAGAAGGCGAATTCATAATACTAATGGATTTTGCTGAAAACTATTCATTTATTGTTCAAGATGCAGTGCAAGGCTTTCACTGGGAAAACAGTCAAGCAACAGTTCATCCATTTGTAGTCTACTACTGTGAAAACGAAGAGGTGCAATGTGTGAATCTTTGTGTTATTAGTGACTGCCTTCGACACGATACGATTACTGTCCATGTTTACATTGGAAAAGTAATCAATTACCTGAAGATGCAATTTTCCAAAATAAGCCACATCCACTACTTCAGTGATGGTTCAGCTGCACAATATAAGAATTTCAAGAATTTTCTCAACTTATGCTATCACAAAGAAGATTTTGAAATAACAGCAGAATGGAATTTCTTTGGAACAAGCCATGGAAAGTCGCCTTGTGATGGCATTGGAGGCACAACAAAACGGTTGGCAGCAAGAGCAAGTTTGCAACGTCCATATGAAAACCAGATTCTAACACCCAAAGATCTTTTCAACTTCTGCAATGATAATATCAATGGAATCAAATTCTTTTTCATCAGCAAAGAGGAAGTTGAAGAAGAAAAAGCTTCTCAAGAAGAAAGATTCCTGCAAGGGCACACTCTAGCTGGCACAAGAGAAAACCACCATTTTTTGCCCATTGATATGACGACAATTAAGGTCAGTAGAGTTTCTAATGATGCGACATCTTTTTTGGCCAAAATTAGTGCTGCTGAAGTAGTAGTTCAAGTCATGGATCTTCAGCCTGGGCAGTATGTTGCTTGCATTTATGAAAAGAAATGGTGGATTGGAAACATCGTTGAAATCTCAGTCGAACAGAAAGATGCTTTCATAAGCTTTATGCATCCTCATGGTCCTGCAAGTTCATTTTATTGGCCCTTAAGACGTGATACTTGCTGGATTCCAGAACAACTTATCATTGGTGTTATTCCAGCTCCATCAGTGACATCATCTGGTCGGCAATACAGTTTTCCTGAAAGCATTCTCTTGCAAATCAACGATGCTTCCAGAATGATGAAGTAACTGAGGAAGACAGGCTTGGGAACCTGCATAAAGAAACCCACAATCAGGCTTGGGATCCTGTGGTAAAGACACCCTGTAATCAGGCTTGGGAACCTGCAGTAAAGATACCCACCCGTGGCTGTTACTGCATGGCTATCGGGCGTGGCCCCTATGGCGATGGGGATGCTGGTTTTATTGTGATAACCAGTAATGGCTCAGCCATCATGGACCAACGCAGGGCACTGCGCACACAAAATATAAGATACTTTGACCTGAGTAAATAAGCACTTAATGGAAGCGTTGCAAAAGAAAAATATATCCATCTTGTAGAGCAAGAGTTTCTCTTTCAGATGATACTATTCACAATTAAATCCAGGCTGACTATTTTGTAGTAATGGGCTTTGAACTTTGGTAAATAAAGCCATTTGCGCTGACACTGCCAAATTTGAAGAGATTTTGCAAGGCGACTATAAAGCCTGGGTAGTTGGAAATCCAGCTGTATTATGTCCAGCACAAAGATAAGACTTGGTAAAAAGTTCAAGTCCATATCTTTATCTGCAAGGAAATTATTGCAGTCTGAATATTGGTCAAAATTTGTCGCATTAAGTCACGACAGAATTAGGGGTACACTTTGAGTCGACTTGTTTGACCGGATTTTGCATCAGTAATCTTATAATTAATTTCGTTTGAATCAGCACAAAAAACTGTACAGGGTCTCATCTTACTAACCATTCTTATGAATTGGTTTCAATTTTATGAGACCCCAAAAATGGCATTTTGTCTGATGTCGCGCGCATGCGAACTTACTACCCTTCAGACAAGGGGGTGTAGATCAGCAAGTATTGCAGCTAGAGGCTTGAAATCTTGAGAAACTTAATTTAGCACTTGACTAGTGCTACAGATAAAATTTGAAGAAAATTGGAGACATGATGGTGGGAAGGTTTAGACCACTTGGCATGGAATGACCCCAAGTTTTTATCTTTACACTTATGTTTGACCCTTAACACCTCTGGGTCTTTGTTCTGTTCGTTTGAAATGTATGAGAAAGCTGTTTTATGTAGTTTTCAAAAGGAAGTCCTCTTATGTAGTACATACCAATTTGGTCCTCATCTGCCCCAAACTTCATTTTATTTGGGTTTGCACCATGTGGACACCGGGCAAAAGAATTTGCTAAGGTGTTTGTCGGCCCTGGACGTATTTTACATAGAAATCATACTCTTGCAAGATTAAAATCCACCCTGCTACTTCCTTTAGGTTTGTCTCCTCGTCACACAACTGTGTAATCGTGTTTAATTTGGATTTTAGAACCTGGCAAGTATTCTTTAAGTGTGACAGTACTTCACGCTTCGATTCTGGGGAGTCGTCTGATTGTATGTGTACTCGCACCCAGATTCTACTCGTAATCATATTTGTTATCGGCCACTGTGAGTTGCAGATTCATATTTTCAGCTGTGTTGTCATTTATTACGACGCTGTTTTCTATGTCTGGTGTCGTGATTACATAGTCTGCGTAATACTACAGTACTATGTCCTCATATGTCCCAAAATTGTATACATTTGGATCTGAGTTATCAAACCACATACTTTACTATCTTGTTCGTTTTCCAATCCAGACGAAATATTGGCTCTGTTATTTTCCTCTCCATTATCGACTTGTTCTTCCCGGTTTTGTTCGATTCCCTCTACCCACAACGCCTCAGACACTTTCTGCTTGTCTTACAAAGTTTTGTGGAAGCATTTTAGTAGATCTTGTAGCTTGTCGAACTTTTGATCAGGTGTACTTATCCGTACTTCCCTCTTTTTTTCTATGACCTATATTAGCGGTATTTTGTCGGTTAATACGATCATCTTGATCAATCCTAGCTTTACCGGTTACAGCAGGATTTGTATCCAGTCCGACGTCAGTTTTGTCTGCCGGGAGGAAGTCTGCATCGGTGAATACGGACGGGTCCGTGGGCCGTACTCCAGTAGCTTCGAAACCTTTGATAGCGGTTTTCATTGTTGCACTTTTGATGAAAGCTGAACCAAAAAGCTTTGAAATTTGAAAGACCACCGCGGCCTGCACATCCCTCGGTCCATACGCGGAGTCAGTGGAGCGGAGAGGCGACGGTTATGCCGTCGACACACGGACTGTTCATTCGAACGTAGAGCATTCAGAATGCCGAGTTTCTACCGTCATAGCATGGAAAACGCACGCTGGGGAGTCTTTCCAAACGTGCGGAGCAAGACAGATATTCTGAAACTGTGTTTGAATGTTGACCAACGAGATGGAAGAACGCCGCGTACGTCACATGCACGCCATCTATCTTCAGTACAGACTCGCCTACGCCATACTGGCTTTCAGTTGATGTTGGTTTCAAGGTATAGTCTGTCTTTAAACTCGAGAGCGAACGGCGCTTTTCGTGGGGCAAGTGGCATTTTCCGGAAGAACCATGCCACTGGCCTACAGGGGCACCCAAAATCCGTTGCCTGTTACCTGTCTAGTGGCGTAGATCGGCTTGCAGTGATGTACAATACGTCGTTTCTGTTCGTGAGGTCTTAGTTGCCAGTGTCAGTCAGTTAACTTTGTGTAGACCCTACTCACTGATACACTTCGGTATCCGCAAGTGCTGGACAACCGCCTTGCATTGCAAGAAAATTGCAGAAAACGAAGAGGACCAATTTGAGGAGTACATTTCCCCACCATGTTATAGTTCTGGGTGGAGATTTTAATTTGCCAGATATACCGGGTGATCAAGAAGTCAGCTGGCCGAGCGGTTCTAGGCGCTACAGTCTGGAACCGCGCGACCGCTACGGTCGCAGGTTCGAATCCTGCCTTGGGCATGGATGTGTGTGATGTCCTTAGGTTAGTTAGGTTTAAGTAGTTCTAGGGGACTGATGACCTCAGCTGTTAAGTCCCATAGTGCTCAGAGACATTTGAACCATTTGATCAAGAAGTCAGTATAAATTTGAGAACTGAATAAATCACGGAATAATGTAGATAGGGAGGCACAAATTGACACACATGCTTAGAATGACATGGGATTTCATTAGAACAAAAAAAAAAAAAATACAAAAGTTCAAAAAATGTCCGACAGATGGCGCTTCATCTGATCAGAATAGCAATAATTAGCATAACAAAGCAAAGATGATGGTCTTTACAGGAAATGCTCAATATGTCCACCATCATTACTCAACAATAGCTGTAATCGAGGAATAATGTTGTGGAGAGCACTGTTAAGCATGTCTGGAGTTTATGGTGAGGAATTGGCGTCGGATGTTGTCTTTCAGCATCCCTAGAGATGTCGGCCGATCACGATACACTTGTGACTTCAGGTAACCCCAAAGCCAATAGTTGCACGGACTGAGGTCTGGGGACCTGGGAGGCCAAGCATGCCGAAAGTGGTGGCTGAGCACACGATCATCACCAAACGACGCACGCAAGAGATCTGTCGGACATTTTGTGAGCTTCGTTTTTTTCTGTTCTAATGAAACCCCATGTCATTCCAAGCATGTGTGTCAATTTTTACCTCTCTATCTACAGTATTCCGTGGTTTATTACGTTTTCAAATTTATACTGACTTTTTGATCACCCGGTAGACTGAATCATTCATAACGGGTGGCAGGGTCAAAGAATCCAGTGAAATTTTTTTAAGTGCTTTATCTGAAAACTACCTTGAGCAGTTAAACAGAGAACCGACTCGTGGCGATAACATATTAGACCTTCTGGTGACAAACAGACCTGAACTATTTGAAACAGTTAATGCAGAACAGGGAATCAGCGTTCATAAAGCGGTTACTGCATCGATGATTTCTGCCATAAATAGAAATATTAAAAAAGGTAGGAAGATTTTTCTGTTTAGCAAAAGTGACAAAAAAAACAGATTTCAGAGTACCTGATGGCTCAACACAAAAGTTTTGTCTCAAGTACAGCTAGTGTTTGTAACCTCCCCCTCACTTATCGACCTTAATGACAGTGAAAAATTAAACCGCGTGTACCTAATGGAAATTTGGGAAAAGCAATCGTCACCGAAGTTAATCTGTCGGTCAAGAGGGAGGAAAGGGTTACATCTAAATGAAAGGAAAAATGCAAATGAAACTGGTGGAAATTAATTTTGAAAAGGGGTAAAGTTAATAAAGAAAGTAAATGTGCGGCCGTTACGTTAACAATTAACTGGCGGTAATTAGATATTTGAGATTTGGGGGAAATTACGGTCGCCAGTCCTAAGGACAATTACTATAGTAACTGAAAAAGAAAGGTTATTACACATATAATTAGCACTAGAAGCGTGGCAACTGGAGGTTGACACGTATAGTGTGAAAACTGAAAGTTTGTCAGAAGTAATAAATTTCGCTACACTCTGACTTAATTTAGCAAAGGAATTAACAAAACCGGAAAATTGAAACTTAATTTAGTGACTGAAGTTAATAGTGAGCTTTCTTTCTGAAGCACATTGAAATTCAGTAAAATACGGTTAGTCTTGGACTACCTCAACAATCATTTCAAAAGCAACTTGAATCTACGCAATTTATAAATAAGAGATTTTACTTTGAACTTGAATTAAATGATTCTGAACAATTAACAATAGTAAAATTTAGTACGTACCAAGCTGAACTGCAGTCACAGGTAAGCTAAAATACGGTAACAAAACTCGCACTCTTAATTTGTGCTTGTGTAATATAAATATTGTAGCCAACTATGAATACTTAAAGTGAACTTTGAAATTAAAGCAGTGAAATGGAATTATGCTGGCGTTTGAATTTCAACGACACTCGGGTTCATTTCGGAAAAGGAAGGGACCCTGCTTGGCAATGCAATTGGGACAATGAGCAACAAAGGTTCATGCTACGTTGCTGTGATTTGAACAGTTTGAAAAGCTGAGGTCTGCCATACAGTTCTGAAACTTTACGTGCTTCCAGTCTTCCTTGTTGGTTGATTGAAGGTTTGAAGTCGTCGATCGAGGAGGTGGCGACAGTCACTCATTGTCGGCCGTCGCTGTTGCAGAAGCTGGATGTTGGCGCGCCTTCTTCTCGAAACGGGCTCTTGATGTGCGCCAGCTAATGCTTCCCGTCCGCGACACCATGTCAGAAACTATCATCGCAAGTCGAGCGCAATTACATGCTGCCAAACCCCGAAAGCGCGGCAACTCGCGGGAGCTTCACACTACACACCTGCTCCACTCGCTACTCCAGCCAGACTCTCTCTGCCCGCGCTCCACGCGGCCGAGTTAACACTACCAAAGTTCCTACACACTTTGATTCTTCACACGACCTATCGATGTAATCGTTCGATAGCAGTTTTCCCTAGGCAAGACACAGCGTAAAAATACAAATAATATTTACGAAACAAACCAATTATACATCGACATAAATGCATAAATATATATATACAAATAGTAAAACAATTACAACATACAAAGACACAGAAATGTTACATCTTCAGGTAACAAATTTATAGTACAATAGATGGAAATAGGAGGATATGATTTCCGGCGTTACACGTTGACGATCAGTGGAGAAAGTTCAAAACCATCGTACAATATGCGTTAGATGAGTATGTGCCAAGGAAGATCGTAAGAGATGGAAAAGAGCCACCGTGGTACCGCAACTGCTGCGGAAGCAAACATAAACATAGCCAAAGCCTTGCAGACAATCGAAAATTACGCGAAGCGAAATGTAGTGTGAGAAGGGAGGGCTATGCGAGAGGCGTTCAATGAATTCGAAACTAAAGTTCTATGTACTGACTTGGCAGAAAATCCTAATTTTGGTCTTATATCAAAGCGGTAGGTGGATTGAAACAAAATGTCCAGACACTCTGACCAAAACGGTACTGAAACAGAGGATGACAGACTAAAGGCCGAAATACTAAATGTCTTTTTCCAAAGCTGTTTCACAGAGGCAGACTGCATTGTAGTTCCTTCTCTAGACTGTCGCACAGATGACAAAATGTTAAATATCGAAATAGACGGCAGAGGGATAGAGAAACAATTAAAATCGCTCAAAAGAGGAAAGGTCGTTGGACCTGATGGGATACCAGTTCGATTTTACACAGAGTACGCGAAGGAACTTGCCCCCCTTCTTGCAGCGGTGTACCGTAGGTCTCTAGAAGAGCGTAGCGTTCCAAACGATTGGAAAAGGGCACAGGTCATTCACGTTTTCAAGAAGGGACGTCGAACAGATGTGCAGAACTATAGACCTATATCTTTAACCTCGATCAGTTGTAGAATTTTGGAACACGTATTATGTTCGAGTATAATGACTTTTCTGGAGACTAGAAATCTACTCTGTAGGAATCAGCATGGGTTTCGAAAAAGACGATCGTGTGAAACCCAGCTCGCGCTATTCGTCCACGACACTCAGAGGGCCATAGACACGGGTTCCCAGGTAGATGCCGTGTTTCTTGACTTCCGCAAGGCGTTCGATACAGTTCCCCACAGTCGTTTAATGAACAAAGTAAGAGCATATGGACTATCAGACCAATTGTGTGATTGGATTGAAGAGTTCCTAGATAACATAACGCAGCATGTCATTCTCAATGGAGAGAAGTCTTCAGAAGTAAGAGTGATTTCAGTTGTGCCACAGGGGAGTGTCGTAGGACCGTTGCTATTCACAATATACATAAATGACCTTGTGGATGACATCGGAAGTTCACTGAGGCTTTTTCTGGATGATGCTGTGGTATATCGAGAGGTTGTAACAATGGAAAATTGTACTGAAATGCCGGAGGATCTGCAGCGAATTGAAGCATTGTGCAGGGAATGCCAATTGAATCTCAATGTAGACAAGTGTAATGTGCTGCATAGAAAGATAAATCCCTTATCATTTAGCTACAAAATAGCAGGTCAGCAACTGGAAGCAGTTAATTCCATAAATTATCGGGGAGTACGCATTAGGAGTGATTTAAAATGGAATGATCATATAAAGTTAATCGTCGGTAAAGCAGATGCCAGACGGAGATTCATTGGAAGAATCCTAAGGAAATGCAATCCGAAAACAAAGGAAGTAGGTTACAGTACGCTTGTTCGCCCACTGCTTGAATACTGCTCAGCAGTGTGGGATCCGTACCAGATAGGGTTGATAGGGGAGAGAGAGAGAGAGAGAGAGAGAGAGAGAGAGAGAGAGAGAAGATCCAACGGAGAGCAGCGCGCTTCGTTACAGGATGGTTTAGTAATCGCGAAAGCGTTACGGAGATTGAAGTGTCGCCAGAAGTGCCTACACCGTGTTGTTTGAGGAAGCCGAAATGCACGCTATAGGCTCACGCAGGCTGGCGTGAGGGCTGAAACAGGATACGTAATGAATGCTATAAAGAAAAGTACGTAGCTTCTGGAATACTTAACTTTAATCCACAATTGGTGAACATTGGTCTTGTTACTGTACATGCTTCATTAGATACATAGCAAAGGATAAATGGCACCTTGCTAGGTCGTAGCAATTGACTTAGCTGAAGGCTATGCTAACTATCGTCTCGGCAAATGAGAGCGTATTTGTCAGTGTGGCGTCGCTAGCAAAGTCGGTTGTACAACTGGGGCGAGTGCTAGTAAGTCTCTCTAGACCTGCCGTGTGGTGGCGCTCGGTCTGCGATCACTGATAGTGGCGACACGCGGGTCCGACGTATACTACCGGACCGCGACTGATTTAAATGCTACCACCTAGCAAGTGTGGTGTCTGGCGGTGACACCACAGAGATGATAGATAAACTCCAGTGGCAGACTCTGCAGGAGAGACGCTCAGTAGCTCGGTACGGGCTTTTGTTGAAGTTTCGAGAACGTACCTTCACCGAGGAGTCAAGCAGTATATTGCTCCCTCCTACGTATATCTCGCGAAGAGACCGTGAGGATAAAATCAGAGAGATTAAAGCCCACACAGAGGCATACCGACAGTCCTTCTTTCCACGAACAATACGAGACTGGAATAGAAGGGAGAACTGGTTGAGGTACTCAAGGTACCCTCCGCCACACACCGTCAGGTGGCTTGCGGAGTATGGATGTAGGTGTAGATTTAACGAGCGTAATGTTATGTTACAGCGTGTGTTAAGGAGGTGACACGAAAAGAACTGTTGGCTACTGTTAACCGTTCCAAGCAAAGGGCTCCAATTTATGGAAACGTCAGCCTCGCCACAATAGGACGCTTAAGGACGGAACGCGAAAATAAACCGCGTGGTTTACAGGGATCGCCACGAAGGAAAACTAGTAATTTTGGGAGGAAACCCGTCGTCGTAGACAATTTCATAAAATCGATCCTTCCGCAAACGATGGAGGACTTTTACATAAACCAAAAAATAGTGCCGACATTACGGAAACTACTTATTGCCGTGAAACAAAAAATCCATTTTCCATGTTTATACCAGTTTTACTCATAATAGACTCACCAAAAGGAGTATTTAACTTTTCTAAAATTCCATACACTTTATTCTTAAAACAAACTTTATTAAAGATTTTCTAATCTATTTTTACACAAAACAAATAATCGTTGATGCTACCAAAACACATGTATCCTTTTTGACAGCAGACAATAGAGCAAATAGCCAATGTGTATAACATTGTACACATACTTTTCAGACACGTTTACGAAGGCAGTGACAAAAAATGTAGTGCAAATCGGACTAGTACAACACACGAAATTGTAAATTTCTTGTTACTTTTTAAACATTGATCGTATTGCAAGACTTGTTAAGTTTCAACGCAGTCCTTAAAGAAAACTTCTATCCTTTAGTAGAAACACAAAGTGAGAATAATTCTTAAATTCTACAGATTCATTGCGCTTTATGGGGTAGCAGTAGAGGAACATACATTCACAAGAACAGGCATTCGGTTCCCATGTTTGCAGAAGAATCCTGACTTACGTTCATATGTTAATATTATTTACTCTAAAGCGTTGTGTTTCGGAAGAAGCTATCGTCTTTTGTATTCTTTACGGTATTAAAACATTTGTCTAAACATTAACTCTGCCGGGCCGTATATGTACACGGGGTCGCCACCGATTTAAAGCGCGCGCCGAGGTAGCTGGTAATGTGATTCTTGTTTGCGCCTCAGCGGATCCGAATATTTTTGTTACTAGTCTTCCTTTTTCTATTAGGATCTGATACTTTCTCTTCAGTGCAATAAAAGTATATTCTCTAATATTCGATGTTACATAAGTATAAGTACGTTCCATCTGAGGAAGGAGTTTGTTCGAATGGTTTAATCTACAAGACAGATTGCACTACTTGCAGTAAGATATTTCACACTTTCTTGTTATAAGTTTTCTTATTTCACATGTTGTGAAGATTCTGATGGTGAATAGGAACAGTTATAAAGTAAGACTTTGAATCGCGCTATTTGTTACGGAACTTTTAGAAGCTGATGTCCTATCTGACTGGACTTGACACTTCTCTTTCTGCCTTATAACACGTCCACGGATACTACAGGCAGAACAACGTGACTCTCACATGGACAAGAGAGCAAAGGCGCGTTTTATTAGCGCTAGCTTAAGAATTTTACACCCATCCATTTTGTAAAGTGGGTGATGGAGAGAAACGTGTGACGAGGTCCTCCCGACCGCTCACCTGGTGCAAGTCTTTCTACTTGACGCCACTTCGGCGACTTGCGCGTCGATGGGGACGAAATGACGACGATTAGGACAACACGACACCCAGTCCCAGAGCGGAGAAAATCTCCGACCCAGCCGGGAACCGAACCCGGGCCCTTAGGATTGACAGTCTGTCACGTTGACCACTCAGCTACCGGGGGCGGACAACCAGGTGATGTGTGACCCAGATGCAGCCGACGGCTGTCGCTGACGAGCGCTGCGGTCGCGTGTACCACATTGAGAAGCATGTGCTGTATGTACGAGTCACCTCGTTTCAGGGCGTTCAGCAGCACTTTCAACTTGGTACTCACAACACCGTCCGTGTAGTGACAGCATTACGCTTCCCTAGAACAGTGCGCGGAGACCAGCGCAAATACTGTTGAGTGGTACTTAAGATAGGTAAATAAATTAGTGAAATCAATGTGAAGTGAAGTAGAAATTAGAAAATAAAGAAAAACTTAGTTTAGCTTAGAAGATTTACACACTGGCAAACAGCGGGCAGAGCAGCAGAGGCAATGACCGTGAAGTGAGCACGTTCAGGAGAAGCCATCGCCCTCCCCACATAAGCAGAAGCTGTCGATTCAGCCGTTAGGGCATCGCCCGTCCGGCTCACGTGTTTCTCAGTTGTCACATGTGATCAGAGGCACTAAGAGACACTAAGTGGACATCCAGCAGACGCAGGTAAATACTTCCTGTTATACCATGCCACTGCTGCCTCGGTGTAAACACGGAGGACAGCAGGAAGTGCTCTACGACCACTAGCTGGACTCCAGAGCAGGAAACAGCCGGGGTCCCCGGTGGTATAGTGGTAAGGGGGTCTGGAACGTTCCAGCGCCTCGGCTGGGGCTATTCGCCCCAGCCGGGCCGGGGTTCTATCCCCGGCCGGCGCTGGAATTTTCAGACTTCCGAACACTAGCCTCCACCTCTGCCCTGGCATGTGGCGCATGCCGGGCACCCCCGTGGGGTCCGTGCTTCGGATCCCATGTGGAGCTCACTCCCACACTACAAACTAAACCTGATTATGCTGCTGCAAACACTTATTTTAAATTTTAATACGCACACTTTCTTCACCAGACCAGATCTATATATATTTTCAGGGTACTTTCTACATAATATATCTCACTGTCAAAAGAAACTGCATAGTATCATGAACATTTGTAGGATTACAACAATGAAATAAAATCCTTACTAAAGAAAACTAATACGTTTTATTTTCGTTTTTGTGCTAAATGCTGCTAAGATAAATACCAAAACAGCTTCGGTTTTTCTTGTAGTTAACAATCAGTAATTAGAAAAATAAGTTTGACTGCAATACTGATACATTTATAACATATTTACTTAGCACATTCTCAGTGCTAAAACAGGATCAATTATTTCTATGTCAAAAGAAATGCAAAACATTATATCAAGACCATCGCACAATCGAACAGCGGAAAAAAAAAAAAATTCAGGTGTCTCACTCTGCCTTTTCTTTTTAGTATCCTGATTGATTATATGATAATAAATAAATTCTGTAACAGAAACCGTTTCGTAGCAGTTCACACTCAATGCCTTTTATAAATGTATATTGTCACTAATTGTATTTTCAAAACAAACACAGACTTTGTTTTTTCTTCAAATTATTCAAGTGTCAAAGTGAGATTATGATAGGACACAGGTCACTAATGAGATAAACTCTTTCTTTGCATGAAAGAGGATAATTCTCCTGGTTTTATGTGAGCTGAATGCTAAAATAAACCGATGACATTTAAAAAATGAATTTCTTGACGATTTTACTGACAGGTCTACACGTTTCATATAATATTTCTGTTGGTAGTTACATGACAACCACTCAGGCTCAGCTTTATATGAAAGTTTCTTGCAGGTCAGAAAAGAAATTATATTACTACCTCTACAGATTCAGTTGGTCTATTATTGTCGTACTATTGTATCATTGACGTTGAATTGCAAGAGAGAGACTGCTACTATGGCTGTTTTCTTTTGCTAATAAATTCCGTGCCATATCTCCATTCCAAATGCTAAAAGGCGTGGATAAAACCAAATAAGGCAAATCGTGGTCAGTGCGAATACTGCCAAACCACCACTATGATAACTCCTAGCTGAAAATACTGATACAAACTATTTACAGAGGAATGGAGCACCTTACAGAAGCTGATCTAGAGGAAAATCAATTTGGAGGGAACAGAACCCATATTGGCTCAAATGGCTCTGAGCACTATGGGACTCAACTGCTGAGGTCATTAGTCCCCTAGAACTTAGAACTAGTTAAACCTAACTAACCTAAGGACATCACAAACATCCATGCCCGAGGCAGGATTCGAACCTGCGACCGTAGCGGTCTTGCGGTTCCAGACTGCAGCGCCTTTAACCGCACGGTCACTTCGGCCGGCGAACCCATATTTATAACATCTTTATATACAGAAAAATCTTTTGACGATGTTGACAAGAGTATTCAGTTTGAATTTAAGATGCTTCCAGGAAAAAAATACAGCGAGCGAAACATTATTTAGAACTCCACCAGAAATGAGACAGCAGCTGTACGAGTTGAAGGACATAAAAGAAAGGAAATACGTGAGAAGTGAGTGAGACAGCGTTCTAGTCCATTCCCTGATGTTATTCATTCTGTATACAGGGTGTTTCACAAGTCACGCTCCACACTAATCGGGGCTGTACAGGGGACTTAACTAATCAAGTTTTACATAGGAATCTACTTTTGAAAACGTCATCTAGCGACGCTACAAGTTATAGGCACCGGCGCCTACAAAAATAGAGGGATCCCACGAAGATGTTACAAACTTTCTAAGATGATGCAGATGTATAAATGTATAAATTTGAGATTATGTCCTTGTACCGGAAAACTATAACAGAAAACCTTTCTGTTATCTCTGACAGTATGTACCGTTATCGTTGTGGATAAGATGTAGGACAGGAAACTTTCAGAGGCAGTGGTATGGAACGAAAGAAGAAAACAATGTGCAGTACACATAGGCTCTAAAATGCATACATCATGAACCATGAGCACTTGTTCATCTTCGCTAGCGTGAAACCCATCTCCACTATTGAACAAGTGCTTATAGCTCCAGAAGCATGCAGTTTAGAGTCCATGTTTACTGCACATTTTTTCTTGTTTTGGTCTATACTGCCGTCTCTGAAAGTTGCCTACCCTACAATCCTAGCGACAACAGTACCAGTACTTGTACTCCACTGTCAGAGGTAGGATAACGATTTTCACTTACAACTTTCGACACGTTTGTTACTGGTACAGGGGCCCTTACCTCAAATCGATACATTTATCGGTTTACATCATCCTAGAAAGTTTGTAACACAATCACGGATCATCCTGTATATACATACATTTACCGGAGGTAGCGCCTGTACCTTTGATGCTCCACGGCGTCCTTGGGTGACGTTTCAGTCATCAGTTTCCAAGTAAAACTGCAAGCTCTAGAAATGTGTAACATGAATTGTGAAATACCTTGTATAAAGACAGCAACATACAAAAAGGACGAGGAATTCGGGAAATTAATCAAAGGTGAAGAAGAAGAAATAAAAGTTGATCCCTAATTGGACTCTCACTTTGCAGTGGAGTGTGCACTGATTTGAAATTTCCTGGCATTTATTCGCCCTGAAGAGAATCGCTGAAAAGATGGTCGAAATGTCGGTATTTTCAGTGTTTTATAATGACATGCCCTAGTACCCAAAATGATTTTCTTCAAGTTCTTTGTATCGCTTCTGTCCGATATTTTGAGAATGATACAATTATTTTTTCCTAAAACCTAGCAACTGAAATAGTGCTTGAAACGATATAAATTGTACTTATGCTTTATGGTATGGAGACAGAAACGGTACCTGGCTTTATTATAACAATATACAGGAAAACTCAGTAATGTTTCTGCAAAGAGCCATACCACCGAAATCCTGAAACATATGTGGATATTTCGAGTGTGGTATGACACCAGCTGTAGAGTTTACTGGACAGATACAGAGTTTTCCGAAATTCTAGCACTGTTAGAGGGAACAAAGCGACAATGTTTTAAATTGGAACCCACGTACGGAAACGTATACTTTCCTTGCTACAGCCGTTTGAATACATGCTTGCTAGGTGGGCATGCAACAGGGTAGCCATCGTGGGAGGTGGAGGGGGTGGGGGGAGGTGCTTACGTCGGATGTCATTTACCGTCTGTCATCACTCTGACATGGCTCGTGCGTCACTCACGTGTCTGTCAGTATTAGAGCAACATTGCGGAGTGCACTTTTGCCGAATACACCGACATGATCCTTCTGTATGGCGAAGCTCGTCGCCTTTATCAAGCTCGTTCTCCGCAGCGTCCGACTTCATGGCATACGCTTTTCTGCGGAACGACTTTGAGAAAATGGTGCGTTCACCGTCAGCAGGGGTGACTGTAGTGCTTCAAAGAGACGCAGCGCACCCGATTTGGAAAAGGCCGTATTGTAAAGAACAGTGTTTCTGAAAACTTATTAAGTTTCCTTTTAATGAGTGGAATTGTGGAACTATTGATGTACTGGGTCACACCTAATAACTTACGTGTACAAGTGGTCGCGTTACCAACATGTTTTCCAATGGCTGTGGCGAGGAAACGGTGCGTTACAGGAGATGGGTTCCAATTCAGAATACGAGTATTGTGTACTCAGTCCCCCTCTACACTAGAAGTCTGTAACGGGGATTTCGGAACATCCTGCATGTTTACGGTACATTGTACAGTTGTTGCCCCAACATAATTGAAATCTGCGAAAACATTTCATAATTTATGAGAGCTTATTAGGCGCGACTACGGTGTCCGCAGTGTAAAACCCAGGGGGCGTCTTGGCTACGGCGGCTCTGACGCCCACGAGAACAACCGTAGGTAGAGAGCGCAACACAGCTACTTTGATGGACATTTTCCTCTAATGCTGCCAGATGTCTCTACTTTTAGAGGTATCTTGACCCGCCCCGCACCAGCCTTAAGCGGAAAGCCAAATATCCCAACTTCTGGCCACTGCTAACTTTCTGAAATACACTGTCCAATCAAAAGTATCCAGACACCTAGTAGTGGACTTCAACATGCGGAATGACCACCTTTTGTCTTTACGAGGGGTTAAACTCAGCTGGAAACGCTTTCAGTGTCGACGATATTTTACGCACCACACATAGTGAGGGTTTCATCTGTGTGTACGTACCAGACAATACACTGGCCAGCAAGATCGCCGCCTCTCTCCCCAACTTTGGAGCAATATGGGCAGCTCCTTGCAACCACGTCGGGATTTTGTCTATGTAACGAATCAATTGAACTGAATATGGTACGACATCTGTCAAGAGGACATCCACCAACTTTATCAATCAAGATCAAGCCGAATAGCTGCTTGCTTAAGGGCCAGAGGTGGAAGGGTGGACCAACGCGTTATGACTTTCTCCTGAATGAATCACCCAATTTTCCTGCAATTGTTATCATTTGTTTGCCTCTACACATACATCACATCTACCGATTTCCTTCACACTGGGGTAATTTCTTGGTGGTACGGTTTAGAGTGTAAATATACAGGGTGTATCAAAAAGAATCAACCGATTTAAAAAAAAAAGTAATTATTATGTTATTCGACATATGTGCGTGAATAGCGTACTGTTGGAAAGGCAAACCCTCGGGCTTTACATGGTTACCGCTTGGCAGCAGCACTGTCCACCCATTTCAGTCCTAGTAAAACTGGTGTCGCGACGACAGAAAGCGTTTTGTGTTCTGCATTTAGCGCAGTGTGGGCAGTAACAACGGTGTGACTTTCGTACATGGTATGGTGCGGATCCTCCTACAGCACAGAGCATTAGACGATGGCATCAACGATTAAGAGAAACATAATCTTTGCGGAAAGGCGAATCGCCGGGCCGTCCCGGAGTGCCTGACACAGACGTCGAACGCATCCGCCACAGTTTCACGAGGAGTCCGCAGATATCCGTTCGCCGTGCAGCTCGACAGCTCAGCACGCCCCCGATGTCCGTCTGGCGTCTCTGCGTCGACGTTTATGCATCAAATACTCAAATACTATTAAATTCAGCTACTTCGAGCTCTTCGTGAGGGTGATAACATCGTGTGAAGTTCCGTAAATTTACTCTCGGCACGATGGAGGATGGCTTTTTTTTCCCACAGTTAGTGTTTAGTGACGAGGCAAAATTCCATTTACACGGAAAGGCGAAATGTCATAATGTGACAATATGAGGTACGGGACAACCACATGAAGTTGTACAACATAAAATAGACTCTCCTAAATTTAATGTGTTTCGTGCAGTTTAACGGAAAAGGTGTATGATTCATTTTTCTTTGCCGGAAACACTGTTATAGGAAGCATATATCTCGATATGCTTGAAAACTTTCTTTTCCCACCGTTTGATTCGAACGACTTCATTTACCAATGGGATGAGGCACCGCGACAGTGGCATCTGGAAGTGCGGGAATTTCTAATTTAAACGATTACTGAACGATGGATCGGTCACACTGGACTAAATGACTCAGCCTTAGATTACTGGACTCCAAGGTCACCGTACCCGACTATATGTGATTATATATGTATGGTTTTGTAACATACTCTATATGTACCTACGTTACCAACAGCAATAAATGAACTGAGACATCGGATAACAGCACCTGTGGAAACTGTAACTCAAGACATGCTTGCTGCGGTGTTGGTACAATTAGAACACCGCATTGACACATTCCGTGCATCTCAAGGATGCATATTGAACACCAATGAAAAGGATGAAAAAAACTTTTTCGGTTTCCGTTCATCGAAAAACAAAAGTCATTGTAAATGTTTCTTAGTTTCAGAAATATAGATGGCCCAGATCGGATGATTGTTTTCGATACACCCGATATAGATAACGCACTTCAAAACCTCCCAATTATTAGCCCACTACCAAGATGGGAGATAACAAGTACTCACGCATGCGTCTTTGCATGTGTTGGATAAAAAGTAGAAGCACAATGCCGCAACATGAAGGATGTGAGTCATTTGGTACGCACGCTTTCTGTTGCTGATAGATGGTGGACTGAAGTAGTAAAGTCAGCGGCATAGGTCGTGTTTGAGTCAGTTGCGGTGTGTACTATCTCAAAGTTGGAGAGGCTAGCTCAAGTGCCTTAATAGTATGTTTGGGGAACACGAAAATCGTGCTTGGGTCAAGACTGAAAGGGCACGTGGTCGGAGCACGCAACAATCTTTCCTCCCGGCGCTGCATTCCACCAACTCACGACAATGCACGACGCCAAACGACGAGTCCTGTGCAGGAGCTCCGCGTATGTGGCAGCGGGACGTACTGGAACATCCACCGTATTCATCCGGTAGAGTCCCCCCAATCATGACCTGATCGCCCAAATGAACGAAGTATTCCGTAGCACGCGTTACAGCAAATGATAAGACAGCCTATGGCGGTCCTAGCGAGACATCATCACAGATGGATGCACTGACAGTGTATGACATTTTTCATGTGGATGTGGAAAGTGATCGAGACGCGAGACGGAAATGTAATAAAGTGAATATTAATCATTGAAGTCTGCCGAACTGCCACTACTTTTCATCCACCCCATGTATATTACCATACCCGTTTACTTTTACTCATAAAAATTTCTCAGTGGTCTTGTATGAAATGTTTTCACAATTTTGGTTTGTTTTCTAGATGTATAGCAATTCGTTACGAAAGATGGAAGCGTTTGATTTTGACTTGAGCATTAATGTTCGATTTCCACTTACAGTACTGCCCTGGCTGCACATTTTTCTGGATTAGGAATTGATGCCCTTAGCATGAATTTACTTTGGCTTGCACCACAGCACATTTACTTGACGTAAAATACGACGAAATACTCCGACAATACAGTTCGATTACCATCTCGTAACTGTTGGACCTGGTGGTCTACCGGCACAGCGCGTGGCTGCAAATCGAGAATCGCGGGATCGAATCCCAGTTGAACAAATAAATTTTTCAGTCTGCGTTTAATCCAGCCTTCACCTCTCAATGATATCAGGAGTCGGTAGAAACAACACGTGGTGCGGATTCCACGTTAAAGTGCCGATTCCCTTTCCCCGGTTGGACAACTGGTGTACGTTAATGATAAGCAAGTCGCCAAAGTGCCGTCCAATTGAAAAACTTAAAGGAGGCGCACTGAAATACGCGAAATTTATTAGTATAGTGTTAAAACCCCGAATAAACGCCTTTTGCAGCATGAGATGTACAGGAATAGAGTCAATGAGGTAATGACAGTGATAAGAAGCCATTCCGACTCCAGTACTTGCCCAGCTGCGATAGAATTTTATCGATTGAAGATCCGTGGCACAAACTACTCGATCGAGGTGGCCCCTCAGATTCTCGATTGGGTTTAAAGCCGGGAAATTTGGCGGTCAGGGCAGTACGGCAAATTCATCCTAGAGCTTTCAGAACCACGCACATACACTGCGAGCTATGCATCTAAGGGTGGATATGGTCCCCGAGGATAGGTACGTACTACGGTTGATCCATTGTGCCTTTCTGAATAACGAGATCACCCAGGGAATGCCGCGAAAACATTGCCCACACCATAACGCTCCCTCAGGGTTGCAGGGCGTTTGCTTTCAGACGTTACACGCCAATGGAAATCTGTCCGATGGAGCATAAAATGTGATTAATATGGAGAGGCCACCTGTAGCAATCAGTGGACTTTCAGTTGTGGTACCGGCATGCAAGCTTTGAACGCCAATGAAGAGCAGTCAGCATGGGTGCAGGGACCAGGTGCCTACAGCGGAAGCTCATACGTTGTCGAGGAAACATTGGTGGTAGCCCTTGGTTCGTCTGGGCGGTCAGCTGCACAGAAGTTGCACGTCTATCCGCCAGCACACATATCTGCAACTATCGTTCACCTGTGTCGCCTACTGACCGAAGTGCAACACAGTTGCCTCGGAGCCGGATTAGAATACCGAGATTTTGCCACGCACGGTTTACTTTACATAGAGTGGCATGTGAAAAGATTACAGATTTCGCCGTTTCGGAAATGCTTCCGCCATTGGGAAGAAAGCCAACGATTATGCCCTGTTGGACGTCACATAAATCGCCCCTTTTACGCATTATGACAACGACTTCACTGTTTGCAGCCTCCCACCTTGCCCCCCCCCCCCCCCCCCAATTCATCACCTACTAATGCTATCACCTGGCATCTATGAGTTATTACACGTTAACCTCAAAAATAGGAGTTGGTCAGATTAATGTGACTCGACATATTATTATTATTGAAACTTTCCGGCAGATTAGAACTGGGTGCCGGACCGAGACTCGAACTCGGGACCTTTGCTTTTCCCGGGAAAGTGCTCTAAAAAATTAGCTACCCAAGCACGACTCACGCCCTGTCCTCACAGCTTTGCCAGTACCTCGTCTCCTACCTTCCAAACTTTACAGAAGCTCTCCTGCGAACCTATTATTATTATTATTATTTCGTTGTTGTTCTGTTGGCTAAAAGTGTGTGTAGCGTTGCCAAGTTACTTGCTACAGTAAAATTTTCTTTGCCGTTGCTAGAGTCGTCTTTCAAGTTTGCAGGGGCCACTGCTATTTGGCGCTATTGGACTGCGACATTACTGTTCTTTCAAAATGTGCCGTTTGTTACTCTTAAAACTAACAAGGAGAGCTCCCCAGCGGTGGGATCGACTTTTTGAAACCAAAGAAGCGGTAGTGTAACTCAAGATTCCCCGTATCAGACCCTGCATCCAGGTGGGCCTCCGTTTGCAAGTAACTGACGGAAAAGATTTCGGAATTTGGCGTGATGCTACATAGCGTTAAGGAAGTCGTATTCCATAGTCTGGTTACGTGTCATAATGGTTAGGATAGAAGCTTAACCATGCCTGGTCAGGTGCAATAATTTCTTTTATTGTTAAATCTTTATCGAAATGACTTCGATGCCTATTTTTACTCAATTTATTGGTTTAAATGAAATTTCTTTCGATCTATTCCTTTGTCACATCGTTTTAAGCACCGTATGAACTTTTCCATTTGTTCAATTTTTCTTTGTATCATTCTTCTTCCAATCGGAATTTTTGTGAATCTGTATTTTATTATACCTATCTGTTTGATTATTCAATTATTTCAAAACTCCGATGTATTAATTAGAAAACAAAAGACGAAATAATCTATTTACAGGGTGTTTCAAAAATGACCGGTATATTTGAAACGTCAATAAAAACTATCGAGCAGCGATAGAAATACACCTTTTGTTGCAATATGCTTGGGACAACAGTACATTTTCAGGCAGACAAACTTTCGAAATTACAGTAGTTACAATTTTCAACAACAGATGGCGCTGCGGTCTGGGAAACTCTATAGTACGATATTTTCCACATATCCACCATGCGTAGCAATAATATGGCGTAGTCTCTGAATGAAATTACCCGAAACCTTTGACAACGTGTCTGGCGGAATGGCTTCACATGCAGATGAGATGTACTGCTTCAGCTGTTCAATTGTTTCTGGATTCTGGCGGTACACCTGGTCTTTCAAGTGTCCCCACAGAAAGAAGTCACAGGGGTTCATGTCTGGCGAATAAGGAGGCCAATCCACGCCGCCTCCTGTATGTTTCCGATAGCCCAAAGCAATCACACGATCATCGAAATATTCATTCAGGAAATTAAAGACGTCAGCCGTGCGATGTGGCCGGGCACCATCTTGCATAAACCACGAGGTGTTCGCAGTGTCGTCTAAGGCAGTTTGTACCGCCACAAATTCACGAAGAATGTCCAGATAGCGTGATGCAGTAATCGTTTCGGATCTGAAAAATGGGCAATGATTCCTTTGGAAGAAATGGCGACCCAGACCAGTACTTTTTGAGGATGCAGGGACGATGGGACTGCAACATGGGGCTTTTCGGTTCCCCATATGCGCCAGTTCTGTTTATTGACGAAGCCGTCCAGGTAAAAATAAGCTTCGTCGGTAAACCAAATGCTGCCCACATGCATATCGCCGTCATCAATCCTGTGCACTATATCGTTAGCGAATGTCTCTCGTGCAGCAATGGTAGCGGCGCTGAGGGGTTGTCGCGTTTGAATTTTGTATGGATAGAGGTGTAAACTCTGGCGCATGAGACGATACGTGGACGTTGGCGTCATTTGGACCGCAGCTGCAACACGGCGAACGGAAACCCAAGGCCGCTGTTGGATCACCTGCTGCACTAGCTGCGCGTTGCCCTCTGTGGTTGCCGTACGCGGTCGCCCTACCTTTCCAGCACGTTCATCCGTCACGTTCCCAGTCCGTTGAAATTTTTCAAACAGATCCTTTATTGTATCGCTTTTCGGTCCTTTGGTTACATTAAACCTCCGTTGAAAACTTCGTCTTGTTGCAACAACACTGTGTTCTAGGCGGTGGAATTCCAACACCAGAAAAATCCTCTGTTCTAAGGAATAAACCATGTTGTCTACAGCACACTTGCACGTTGTGAACAGCACACGCTTGCAGCAGAAAGACGACGTACAGAATGGCGCACCCACAGACTGCATTGTCTTCTATATCTTTCACATCACTTGCAGCGCCATCTGTTGTTGAAAATTGTAACTACTGTAATTTCGAAAGTTTGTCCGCCTGAAAATGTACTGTTGTCCAAAGCATATTGCAACAAACTGTGTATTTCTATCGCTGCTCGTTTAGTTTTTGTTGCCATTTCAAATATACCGGTCATTTTTTAAACACCCTGTATATTGACTGTGCATTAGTGTGTTAAAAATTTATTTTTCATTACATGACGTGCCTTTTTTTGCATGGTAATCGACATACAAATATTTAAAACAGAACCTAAATTCTTGCTGCACTATGGAAATAATAGTGTAGATGAATTTAAATGAGAGAAGGTGTTATATCTAAAATAAAATTCAAGCAAAGTGAGAAGTCGATATAATGAACACAATAACGTAAACGAAAATACAGGGTCATAAAAACAGGAGAAATTAAATCGGAATTGACACATGAAGATAATTAAAAGTTCACGAACAAATATTTCCAGTGGAGAAGGGATGATAAGAAGAAAAATTAGACCAAATGAAGAAGTTCATATCACTATTGAATCACGTGACCGAGAAGTGGAAATAAAAAATAATAATATTTACATCAATTGAATGAAAATGATTATCAATGTCACTTCGCTAAAGACCTAAAATAGATTTCTTTCTCTGGAGAGATTCATGCATGTGAAGCCAGTATCCTTTCCACTACCCTCACAACCAACTTATGTCATTCGGCTTTCTTCATGCTATAGAGTCTCACACAAAATTCCGAATTAATTTTCTGGTCAGTTCCTTGCAAACGTCGACCCACCAGGATGAATGGTTGCAGTGTGTGATACTTGGGTGCTTAACCTACATAACCGTATAGATGGTTTCAAAAAGTCTATCCTACAGCTGGTGAAATCTTGTAAGACATAACGAAACAGGGCCGCCGTTTCATTATATCTACTGATATGGTGGTGGACACACATTTAGTAGTGTAGCCATATTAACACAAACGTTCTGAAACCTGCACGATCTAAGCAACGAGGAACGACCTCGTACTTAGTCCAAAGGAAAATCTCCAGAATTACTAGAAAATTTATAGCCGATGCACCAAGTCCCAGGCAGTCATTTAGTCCGCGGCGATTGCTGAGAACCTTCAGACCAGTCATTAGGATTCGCTCTCGATTACTTCGATGTTACACGTTCGGTGTCCTACTCTATGGAGCTGAGTCATGGACTGTATTAGGCATTTGAAATGCGGTCGTATCGAAAAATATTAAGGATACCATCGACAGATATAGTCAAAAATATGGCGGTACGAAGACGCAGATATTCTCAACAGCATCCAGAGAGCAAAACTCGATTGTTTTGGTAGCGCAGTTCCGCAACAATAAATAAAACCTGTTGAAATTAATAATTCAAGGAACCATTAATGGCCGGCTAGTGTGTACGAGCGGTTCTAGGCGCTTCAGTCTGGAACCACGCGACCGCTACGGTCACAGGTTCGAATCCTGCCTCGGGCATGGGTGTGTGTGATGTCCTTAGGTTAGTTAGGTTTACGTAGTTCTAAGTTGTAGGGGACTGATGACCTCAGATGTTAAGTCCCATAGTGCTCAGAGCCATTTTAACCATTTTTTTTTTTTGAAAGATTAATGGCATACGTGATCCACGACGCACAGGATTATCCTGGCTAAATAACTCAAACCAGCAGTTTGGGTTCAGCACTGAATCAATGTTCTGAAAGACCATGGACGGACAACAGATCATGCTACCTATCGGCAGTGTTATTGGAGGACCAGGCACTTAGAAAGGAAGAATGACAATACAGACAATGCTTAAGAATTACATAAATGCTCACCATTAAATCTAATACTACTCCACTCGTATAATCGCGCTAGCTGCAAATAAAATTAATCTGCAATTGCCATACAGTTAAAATTTTTTGAACCTAGTGCTGTTAACAGCATTCATGTCAACATTTATTTTGATCAATGTACGTATTTTCTCAAACATCCATTGTACGAGGACGTACTGAAAAGTAATGTCGACAGATGTGTTATGTGAAAACTCGTAACGCTTTTTAAATAAAACAAACTTCATTAACATTCTACATCTGTATTCTTCACGTCTATAAATTTATTTCTCAACACACTCACCCTGGGAACCAGCACAATTTCCCCAACTAGATACTATTTTGTTGATACCGTCACAGTATAATGTTTGACTATGTTAACAGAGCTACAACCTTACCTCTGCTTGCACCGCTTGAAACAATTGTAGTGCTCGAAGGTTTTCTTAGTTTTGCACAAAGACGAAAATCGAGACTGTGTGTAGGATGATTGACGGCAGTGAACCAAGGATGTACCATGTTACTGACTTTATCAAATAAAACAGACCGAGTCGTGTTATACGAACAAAAATCAAAAAATTGTTTCCGAGCAAAGTATGCTGTATTTTTAAGTGAAGATCTTTGTAATGTACATCTGTAGTAAACGTTATGCTGGTGATATATAGTGACAATTCGTATTTATATTTACAATAAAAAGAGATTGACCAGTGGCCAACAGCCAACTAAAACGCAAGTTGCCAGATGGATATTAACTGCAATACGGCCCACGCTGCCACGGTAAGTGGGAGGTTTTGTTTCCCGATACATGTCGCCGTGTAACTGCCGCTCGTGGCGATACATGAAATAGTTCTCTGTCTTCTTGTCAGAGAGCCAGAACCCAGATTCACTCTAAAGAAATAAAGACGCGAATTCTGTGCGCCACATTTGAAGGTGATACTGAAACGGCTTCAAAACTAGTTAACTCCAATTAAAAAAAATTCATAAGGTGAGTTGTTGCAGTTTTCCACATTTATGTTCAGTACACATTCACAGGCACTTTAACAGTGGTTCCCATCCTTTCTTAGACCATTGCTCCTGAGTGCAATCAGACATTTGCCAGTAGCCCCTGCCCTACCCCCCCCCCCCCCTCCCTGCCGTCTGTGGCCTTCCCTCCCCCTGTAGAGTGAACAACTTTTCTGGGAACACTTTTATTTTTAAAATCATGAGAGGTGGAGGGTATTTAGTTAGTCGTGATGCATTTCAAGTGCTACCCACAACTACTTCTCAGATAAGAAAGCTAACTATCCAAAATAAGGATAAACAGTTGTTAAAAAACGCTCCTCTTGCTCAACCTCTCTACAGTACGGCACTTGCTTGACCTGCACATTGGAACCTCAATTAAAATCAACCGAGCAAAAATGTGTGCACTTACTGTTCATAAATCACTTGATTGTTGCGCTCCTTACTTCTGAAATAGAAGACTTCAGGCTTTTAAATCTTGGTATCCGAACACAACATGTGAAGCTATTATCATTTACATTACACCTCACAACCAAATAATGCCACTCAGCTTTCTTAATGCTACCGAGTGTCACACAAAATTCAGAATTTCTTTTCTCGTCAGTTACTCGCAAACGTGGACCCACCATTATGAGTGGCTGCAGTGTCTTAACCTACATAACCGTACAGATGGTTTCAGACGAAGTGTTACTTGCAGAGGAGTAGGATAACGAGCTATCGGCCTGGCAACTGAGTTGGAGTTTGGCCGAAGCAACTTTAGGCACGAAGGAGATATTGATGTGTCCCTCCGAGAATAATTTTGCCTGGGCTGTAAGCGGTGCACAGCTCAGCGTTTACAGAGTTGCCAATAACATCTCACAGCGGGAATATTATTATTAAGCCCAGTTTCCACAGCAGCGAATGGAAGCGAACGCAACCGTATGAACATTTGCAGACCACTTGCCAGTATTAACTACCTTTCGTCTACGAGGTCTGTTCAAAGAATTCTGGAACTTCTCTACGCTAACCTCCACTTATTTGTATATGATCCCCCCCACGACTGATACACCGCTCCCAACACCGTTTCCACTTCCGGGAGCAGACTTGGTTGGCCTTTCGCTGGACCGCGCGTCTATCGTTACAAATCTTCGTCCTCTCAACTTGGTTTTCAACTTTGGAAATAAAAAAAAATGTCTGCAAGGGCCAGCTGACCTGACAAGCTTTTTTATTTTTTGATCGTTGAGAACATGTCCCTACCCATTGTGAAGACTGAACCTTGTTCTCAACGTCATAAGTGCAGACCCACGTCTCATCACCAGTTGTAATTTTCTTAAGGAACATCTCGTTCTCATTTGGGTGATCCTAAAGCTCTTCTCAGATTGCGAGTCGGAGGTCTATCTGCTCTTGACTCATGAGCCGTGACACGAACTTGGCGACAACAAGATACGTACCAAGATGCTGTATTAGGATTTCACGATCCAACTGCAATGTTACGTTCTTTTGCAATGTCTCGGACAGTCAGTCTTCGTTCAGCACGCACAGTTTCGTTGACGTTCCTGACACAAGTGTTGCTGGCAGAAGTCGAAGGACGTCCTGCACGTGGATCGTCTTCCGTCCGGCCGTTTTTAAACCGTGTGAACCATCCGTAACACCGAGTACGGCTTAAGCACTCGTCACCATAGGCTTCCTGCATCATTTGGTGTGTGTCTGTAAAGGTGTTCGAGTTTAGCTTTTAAGTTCCTATGGGGCCAAACTGCTGAGGTCATCAGTCCCTAGGCTTGCACCACTTCCACACACCCATGCCCGAGGGAGGACTCTAACCTCGGACGGGGGCAGCCGCACGAACCGTGGCAAGGCCCCGCAGACTGCGCGGCTACCCCGAGCGGCGGTTTTTCTTGAGTTTCACGCAAAATTTAGTGCAGGCGCATTGCTCCTCTAACCATCCCCTCTCGAAGTTCGCCAACTGTGCGACTCAGCGTTCTACTCAATACAGCACTGAACAATAAGCTAACAGACATACAACAATGAAACTTCCCGCAGTTACACATTAAGCACACGCGTGTGCAGGGATGTCAACTGCATTTCGCCCCAACACGCCATTGGAGCGAAATTACGAAAGTTCTGAAACTTTTTTGAACACACCTCGCATATTCAAAATTTAGGGTATGTTCTAGAAATTTTGCAAGTAGGCTTTCTCGGGATAGCTTACGTGTATCTTCAGGCATCTGCCAATTTGTTCAGCATCTCTGTTACATTCTCCTGTGGGCCAAACAAACCTGTAACCATTCGTGCTGACTTTCTTATGAACAGTTCAATATCCCCTGCTAGTCGTATATGGGACAGGTCCCACACACTGGAGGAATATTAGAGTATGGGTCACACCAATAGTTCGAAAAAGATCATCTTTGTGCACTGATTATATTTCCCTTTAATTCTAACAATGAATTACAGTCCGCCACCATCTTTACCTTTGACTGAGACAACGTGATGGTTCCATTTCTTACTTCTTTATCACCAATGTTAAGATTCTCGCTTCTCCCGTTTATGCTTCATCTCATTACTTTTGTCTTTGATTTACTCTCACCCCAAATTCTACACTCATTATATTGTATATTCCATTAATCAGATCCTGTAGTAATTCACTTTTACTGAGGACGGTAATATTATCAGCAAACCTTGTCTCTGATATCCTTTCACCCCGTATTTCAGTCTGAATCTTGAACCTCTCTCTTATTTTCTTCATTGCTTCTTTGATGCACTCACTGAACAGTAGAGGCTAATGAATATATCAAAGTCTTACTCCCTTTTTAATCCGTGCACTTTGTTCTTGGTCTGCCACTCTTAGTTCCTCTTGGGTCTTGTACGAATATATTACCCGTCTCTCCCTTGAGAAATTTTCTTCAGAACTTCGATCTTGCTCCATTTTACATTGTCGAACGCTTTTCCAGGTCTACAAATCCTATGAACGGTTCTTGAGTTTTATTCAGTCCTGCTTCCATTTCGTATCCTTACAATGTGTTACACTGAAGTATTTGTGTGACTTGACCGATTGAAAATGAGAGTTATTGATGTTGTAGTCATAGGATACTATGTTTTTTCGTTTTGTGAACTGCACAGTTTTAGGTTTTCGAACATCTAAAGCAAGCTGCAAAAACATCTGAAATTCTGTTTGAGTCTACGTACAAAAATGTATTGTTAGAAAAACAAACTAAACCAAGAAGGGACAAAATATCAGTAACGAACAACGTAGAATCTCTACGGCTAATCTGGATTAAACTGTGCAATCATCTTCAGCAACAACCAGGTCACAATTCAAGGAGGGATCTACACCCACATGGATATTCTGCAAATCATATCTGAGTGCCTGGCATAGGGTTTATCGAATCACCTTCACAATTGTCTATTATTCCAACTTCACGTTTTGAACTGCCCAAGGTGTGATGAAGACTAAAAGGAGTCTGTCACGGAAGACTGTATTAAGTGTGATAACTGCTCCCAACAATGGCACAGTTTATGAAGGTCATGGTGCATTTTCTTGTTATTGGTGTTAGTGCGTACTCTTACCAGATTATGCGGCTACGAGTACGAACGAGCAGTGTCATATATATAATGACATTTAAGGTTTGGGTTAAAAGTTACTCAGCTGTATCTGATAAATGTTGTTCGTAAATAAATGAGCAATGTTTTGCTATTTGTTTGTTTTAACTTTCTCATCAACTTGAAATGACAGATTAAATACTAAGTGCATACTCCATCCTGACTTTCCCCTGCAAAGGCAAATTGATGAAGTCGCGTAGTTTGTAGGAAGAATTTTTGTAGTTTCATGACTTTAGATTGGCGTGACTGAGATGAGCTGAGAGCGTCTGTTATTTATAACCTTAATGTTGCAATTAACAATGACGTGTCCGGTTGAAGTTTCCACATTAATTGAGCAACGTTCAGCGATGCGTTTTCCCTTTCAGAAGGTGGAAAACGGCCAAAATATTATCTCTAACGATTTTTCAGTATGGTCGAAGCTGTGCGAACGACGGAAATTTTCGATAAATACGTAGGACAGTTCAAAAACAATCGAACTTCAGTGACAAATGAAAAACGCCGCGGCCGGCCAATTGAAGTGTCTCCTCCTTCGGTTAAAGCCGGCCCTGACGACATTACTCCTGATGGCCGACGTGTTGCAGTAGAACTGAATAGCAAAATAGCTGCAATAGGTAGTGGCACAGTTGGTAACGTTGTCAGTGACATGCTCAAGTACAGCAAAACAAGTCCAACGTGGGTCCCGAAAGAATTCACACAACAACAGAAGGAAACAAAGAGTGCTACGAATGTGAAGGTGAACCTTTTCTGACCGAGATATTAACGTGTGATGAAACTTTCGTTCAAAATGGTGAACCGAAAGGACAAAGTGTGAAATGGAAGCACACCAGCTCACCTGTCCGAAAGAAATTCTAAACTCGAGCATCAGCGAGGAAAGTGATGCTGGCCGTCATCTGGATGCCACAGTTGTCGTATTTTGGTGATTATTTGGAAGATCAGCGTACAGGATGCAGCGCTGACCACTCACACATACTGATGAGCAAAGTAAAGCCAGCGATGAGAGAAAAGGGTCGCCAATGTCAAAGAAAAGACGTGATAATATTACACAACAATGCTCGCCCACCCACAGCGCAGCTGATCCAAGAAACCACTGGAAAGAAAAAGAAACCATAATGGGCTGGGAGACTCTACGTCATCGTCCCTACAGTCCAGATTTGACTTCCGTGAATTTTCATTTTCATATTGTTGATATTATGCAGAATGGAAGCTGTCTGCAGTGTAATTAACTCATAAGAAAAACTTCAAAAGTCAACCACATTTGTAGAGCATTGATCAGCTCAAGGACGCATCGCGTGGAAAGGATTCAGCGACAGCGAGTATGTTAAAACAATTTCGGTTTTACTCACTTTATTCGCATTTATCGCCTATCTCTTGCCCAGCAGTATTTCACAAACGACTGGGAAAAGCGCAAGTGGCACCCGTATATAACGAGATCAGTACACATTTGCCTTCTGAATATTACACCTGTAATGGGTCTAAACTAAGGCAGTTTAAAATATCGCAGGTGACACTCGCGTACAAGAAGAGTAAAATAAAGGATGTGCAAAATTACAGACCAGTGTCCTTGACATCGATTTTTTGCAGAATTTTAGAACGTATTCTGAATCTGATTATAATAAATTTCCTAGACACCGAAAAGCTTATGTCCATAAATCAGCACGGTTTTAGAAAGCTCGTGTGAAACCCAGCTTGCCCTTTTCGCACATTATATACTGCGAACGACGGATGAAGGGTGCCAGGCAGATTGCACTCTCCTAGATTTGAGAAAAGCCTTTGAAACGGTGCTCCACTGCACGCTGTTAACGAATGGCCTCGTATGAGCATACGGAGTAGGTTCCCAGATATGAGGTTGGCTCAGATACCAGTACGTTCTCGACGGCGAGAGTTGATCAGAGACAAGGGTATCGTCAGGAATGTCCCAGGAAGTGTAACAGACAGCCGTTGTTCTCTACAGACATAAATGATGTGACAGGCAGAGTGAACAGCAATCTGCGGCTGTTGATGATGCTGTCGTGTACGGGAGAGTGTCGTCAGCGAGTCACTGTAGGAGGATACAATTAACGCGAAGCGCGGACAACTGAGAAACGTGCAGGAGGCAGTGAGGTACTGAGCCATGCCGACGCCGGTGCCTCAGTCAGCTGCGCTACGTTTGTCGGTTGAGGACCCAGGACACGAACAGCCTGAGCCAGGTGGTCCCACATATTCTCGATTCCGTTAAGCCCGGGAAGCCTGGTGATAGGTGGAGTACAGCAAACTCATCCTGGTGCTTTTCAGACCACGCACGTACACTGCAAGCTGTGTCAGAGATTCAGTTGTTCTGCTGGTAGATTCCGAGGGAAAACAAACTCCATGTAGGTGTGGCAATGGTTCCGACGGATATCTCTGCTCATGCACTGTGCCCCTCCAGAACGACGATGTCACGGCGGGAGTGTCACGATAACGTTTCTGAGACCAAAACGATCCTTCCTCCGGTCTTAACCCTGCCGTCGACTGTTGCAGGGTATTCACTTTCAGGTGAATCACGCCCTACACGCCAACGACTATCTGTCACTGGAAAAGCCCGCTTGTCACCGTGCAGTGGACGCCCAGTCGCAGAACTGGCTTGGAAATTCCAGCCTTCGTCCCCGATAAATAGCAGTCAGCATAGGTGTGTGGACCAGGCGTCTGCTGTGGAGACCCACACGCACCATTTTTCGCCGAGCGGTGTTTGAGGAGACACTGTCGGTAGCCCCTTGCTGAACAGTTGCACGTTATTTACCTGCAGCCTTCTTTAACTCCTGTCATCTGTGGCCCGTGGGGCACCACAACGGCCTCAACGTCGGTTCTGGACAGCGCCATGCACGGAGTGCTTGAAATAAGGCAACACGCCAACATTTTACGAACTTTTCCGTTTCGACAATGCGTCCACCCGTGGCCCGAAAGGCAATGATCACGTGATTTTGGATGTCACATAAGTGGTTGAGTTTCCGCATTACGCGTACCCTACACTGCTAGTGCTGCCACCCGCTGTCTGTGAGTGGTTACTGCACATTGACGTCGGACACAGGCGGAGATCACGTTAATGTGACTGGACCGTGTAGTTGGAAAAAGGAAAGGAAAAGGAAACAGAAAGGGGAAAGGATGCTAATCGGTACCAGGAGCACCGAAAATGTGGTAAGTACACGAATTGCCTGTGCATGAACTCCGGAGCAGCGGCAGTTTAAAAATTGTAAATGGTAGAATCACTGCTGAACAGTAAGTTTCTCTCCCAACCTGACGAAACAGATGTGGAGATTGAGAAACGAATGCATAACTGCTGGAAAAGAGTCTGCGGAGAGGAGACAGTGCCTGTTTTCTGAAGGTTTAAAGAGCAATTTCAAGATTTGCGAGATAAAGGTTTAGATTACGTCGCAAGTATGACGAATTATGAGAAAGACTGCACTGTGTAAGGGAAGCTACTGGGATGTCCCATAACCGTGGCAAAAGTTAAGGGATTCAGCTGCGCGAAGAGATTATCAAAGTGACTGAAGTTTTTTTTTGAAAATTGAGGATAAATCTGTTCCCGACAAATGAATCCGGGTGATCAGTTACAAAGAAGGGGAGAAAATGTGTGAAAATAAATCTCTTCTTATGGAGGGACGTTTCAGAGTTGTTCGAAACAACTGAAGCAACTGTACACCATTGCATGTTAATACCTGAAGCACAGAAGACTAGCTTTTTTACCAGAAGAAAGTCAAAACAATTGTGAAATATTTTTTCTGAACCGAGAAGTGTCATAACTGGGTTGTCATTTAAAACTGCAGTGCTAGACTGGGAAATGGGTGCAAATTTAGGCTATGGAAACAGTGTTCTCCGAGACATATATTTACAGTTGTAATTTTCATTTCAAGCAATGCCTCTGGAAGACATACAAGAACTGGGATTAGTGGAGAGATACAGGGATGAAGAAGTAGTTCGATTGTCTTGCCGCATGTATGCTGCATAGCATATCTTCCACCGGACTGCCATGATGATGCATGGATGGTAACAGCGTAGCAAATGCCCAGTAGCGAAAATATCATGAATTCGTAGACTATATAGTCAGTCAATAGATGGAAAATCCTAGTACCCCATCTGAAATGTGGAATTGGTGAAGACAGAGAGTCGACCGAAATTATTTCGAAATAAATTCACTCTTAACTTGGCTTCAGATGCGTTAGGTAATACCTCGATACCTAACACAACTGTATCAAAGTTATCTGCTTTCAGGGAATTAATTTCGAAGTAATTTTGTTCAGCTTTCTACCGTCATCAATTCCATGCACAGGACCATGAATGCTGTCGAAGTTTGGCATAGCAAACGATACTCAATAAGGCAAAGGTATCTGAACCTACAATTTCTGATCAATACGCTAAAGGAGAATGCAATAAAATCAATACCTGAAATTAAAAAAAAAATATCCGTTGATCAGCCTCTTCAGTGAAAGAGGTAAAAGATACTTATGTATTGAAAAAGAGTTAAAAGATATTTTAAGAACACGTAATGACTCGGTGGATTTAAGACGTTTAAAATTTACGACACTCCTACGAAAAGTTCGTAAAATAAGACGGGAAGTAATGTTGTAGAATGGAAAAGGTAAAAAAAATAAATATTTTTTAAAACACGGCTATGTACTATGTGCATAGACAGTTTTAAGCCTAGATAAAATGTGGAGGGGCGTTCTTATTACAAAACGACAGGCAGAGCGTCCCCCATTGTCGCGGCTTCCTTCGAAGGTCGGAGGACCCGCAGCTAAAATGTATGTGGTCAGAAACACCGCGTTGACTCACGGGTCGCCAAGTCCACGGCCGCAGAATCCCAAAACACCCTTCAAGAGGCGGCGAGGCATCTCGTACAGTAGTTATTTGAGAGTGAATTTATTCCTCGCTCCTCATGACACGTCATCAAACTGATCTTCCTGCTTCTGGAGTGTCTACAGCGAGTATGAGGGAATCCCGAAACATTACATCTTAGTTTTGTTCTGCTCTCCGTTCCGCACCTTCAAGGACCCACTTCTTTTCTGTGGTACTCGAACACTTGTACTTCTTCGATGTCATTTTCGCGACGGATTTATGTACTGTGCTTATGCTTTATTGAGAAAACACGGGAATTTTTCGAAGTGTATAGGGGTGAAACGATTATCTTAATAACCGATAAAACAATTCCAGATATCGATTATTACGTACCAGCTGGCACTTCATTAAAAAATATTTACGGGGCTGTCTGTTATGACAGTCTCTTCGGTTTTTGGAATGTACCGAACACATGAGGTTTCTTCGATAAACAGAAGTTCTTACATGGGTCTTGACAACACGATCGAATTACAAAGGTTCAAATTGTGAGAATCGACTGCGTGTAACTGCATAGGCAAATTTTCGGTCCCTGCAAATAATTGTAACGCAACTAAGGACATTATAGCGACACGAACATCAGCCGCGTAAATAAGTCGTATACTATGTGGACATCCAGCGGACGCAGGTAAACACTTCCTGTTATACCTGCCTCGGTGTAAACACGGAGGACAGCAGAAAGTGCCCTACGACCACTAGCTGGACTTCAGAGCAGGAAACAGCTGGGGTTCTCGGTGGTCTAGTGGTAAGTTGTCTGGAACGTTCCAGCGCCTCGGCTGGGGCTATTCGCTCCAGCCGGGCCGGGGTTCTATCCCCGGCCGGCGCTGGAATTTTCAGATTTCCGAACACTAGCCTCCACCTCTGCCCTGGCATGTGGCGCATGCCGGGTACCCCCGTGGGGTCCTTGCTTCGGATCCCACGTGTAGCTCACTCCCATACTACAAACTAAACCTAATTATGCTGCTGCAAACATTTTAAATTTCAATTCACACACTTTCTTCACCAGACTTCATCTACATATATTTTAAGGTACTTAATATATCGCACTATCAAAAGAAACTGCATGGTATCATTAATATTTGTAGGATTACAACTATGAAATAAAAACCCTACAAAAAAAAAAAAAAAAAATTTTGTTTTCCATCGTGCGCTGAATACCCAAACATCTGCAATTTTCTTGTAGTGAACAGCCAATAATCGAAAAAAAAAATTATCATACTGATTCATGTATTACAAACCGTATTTCACACAATCTCAGTGCTGAAACAGCAGTAATTATTTCAGTCATAAGAAAATGCAAAATATATCAATAGCAAAACACAAGCCAACAATGTGTTCTCTTTAGTATCATGATTGACTATCGATAAATAAATTCTGTATAAGAAATCGTTTTGTAACAGTTGACAATACCTTTTAAAAATACATTGTTTTCACTAAAATTGCATTTTCAAAAACGAACACAGGCCTTTTTTCTCAAATTATTCTAGTGTCAAAATGAGATGTCTATGACACAGGTCACTAATGAGACAAACTCTTTTTTTTTTAATGACAAACGATATTTCTCGTTGTTTTATGTGAGCTGAATGCTGAACCAAAGACATAACACTTAACATTAATAAGAGGAATTTCTTGGCGATTTTACTAACACGTCCATATATTTCATATAATGTTTCGATTAATAGTTATATGACAACCTCTCTGCCTCTACGATTTGTAAAAGTATCTTGTGGATCAGAAAAGAAATTATATTATTACCTCTACAGGTTTAGTCTAGTTGAATGAAAGAGATTGTAAAGGCCGTAGCCGAAGATGCAGAATGTTACCTTCTCTGCAATGCGTTTGCCATCAGTAATGAGCGAAACTGTAAAATAAGAAAAAGGGATGACAAACGTCTATTATTGCTGTACTATTATATCACTAACGTTGCATTGCAAGAAAATTACTTACAGTTCCCCTTGCTGTTCAAAATTCTTTAACCCACAATACCGTGCGATTATTTTGGTACCATTTAATGTAACAGTAGCCCCGACACCTCACTGCGCAGAGGAAATTGAACCTACATTTCGTATTTTTGTTAATGAGAGAAAGCCAGGATGACTGTTTCTTTTACTATTAAATTCCGAGCCACATATCCATTTTTAATGCTTAAAAGTGCGGACAAAACTTTTAGTAATACTAAATTACAAAGAGGGAATGATGAATGTAACATGCTGCATACATAAATGTCACTGGAGATGTAATTTGCATTTTATGTTACGACAACAGAACTATTTTGTAACGCGTGAAATACACAATGACACGGTAACAGACAAACCGAGCAGTGATGCCATAGTCTGTTTTGTAGTAATAGTGTAAAGGAAGAAGTAAACAGCAACTAGACATTTAAGTCACTCAATTTTCGCGGCCATTTTGCGGTTCATCACTTTGCTGCTAGGTGTCACTACTAGTCCTTCACACACTCAGTTATCACTTCGCTGCTAGGTGTCGCTACTAGTCCTTCACACACTCAATTATCACTTTGCTGCCAGGTGTCGCTACTAGTCCCTCACACAGACAGTTATCACTTCGCTGCTAGGTGTCGCTGTTAGTCCCTCACACAGTCAGTTATCACTTCGCTACTAGTCCCTCAGTTGTCTATAGTGCAGGGCTTCGCTACCAGAGGGCTCTATCAGCACCGGCGAGGACTCACTCTGTCGGCGTTTGCTGCTTCACTCCTCAAAATCTATGCTAGCTGACGTGACTGCTAAATCTTCAGACTATACGAAAAAATAACACAAATACCAAATAGGGCAAATAGTGATAAGTGCGAATACTAACGAATCATCACTTTCATACGTCCTGGCTGAAAATACTGATCCAAAATATTTACAGAGGAATGGAACACATTAGAGAAGACGAGCTAGAGGAAAATCCATTTTGTGAGAACACACTAGCCGCTAGAGATCGGTTGAAGAAATTCAACCCCTATTTATAACATCCATAGATGTAGAAAATAACTTCTGACAGTTTGAATTTAAGATGCAACCACCGATAAAATACAGTGAGCGGCATGTTATCTAGAACTCGGCCAGAAATCAGACAGCAGTTGTAAGACTTAACAGGAAGCTGGTAGTTGATAGTTGAGAAGTGTGTGTGTGAGAGAGAGAGAGAGAGAGAGAGAGAGAGAGAGAGTGAGAGTGAGAGAGAAGGGGGGGAGGGGGTTCTAGCCCCATCTTCCATGTTATTCACTTTGCATACAGAATGTTTCACACGTCATGCTACACTTATCGAGTCTGTAGACTGGACCCAGCTGATGAAGTTTTACGTAGGAATCGATGTCTGGAAACGTCATCCAGCGACGCTACAGAGTATATAAGTTACAGGCGCTGCAGTCTGTAAAATATGTGTATACAGGGAGATCTAATGAAGATGTTACCAATTTTCTATGGTGATGGAGATGGATAAATGTATCAATTTGAGGTGATGTCCCTATAACGGAAAATTAGAAGAGAAGACATCCCTGTTACGTGTGACAGTATGTACCAGTAGTGTTGTAGCTAAAACGTAGGGCAGGAAACTTTCAGAGGTGGTAGGTGGTAGTATGGACCAAAGGAAGAAGACAATGTCCAGTACACATGGCTGTAAAACGCATACCTTGAGTGCTTTGAGGACTTGTTCGTCTTCGCTAGCATAAAATATGTCTCCACTATTGAACAAGTGCTCATAGCTCCTCAGGTATGCATTTTGTAGCCCATGTTTACCGGACATATTTTCTTACTTTGATCCATACTACCACCATTGAAAGTTAGCAACAACAGTACCAGTACTTGTATTCCACCGTCAGAGGTAAAATAACGATGTTTCCCTTTTAACTTTCGACTCATTCGTTTCCGGTACTGGGGCCCTTACCTCAAATAGACACATAATCACGGCATCACACACTATTTACAAACATTTGCCGGAGCTGGCGCCTGTATTTTGGTGCTCCGTAGCCTCGTTAGATGACGTTTGCAGGCATGAGTTACTATGTGAAATTGCAAGCAACATACGAAACGGACGAGAAATTCGGGAAATTAATAGTGTAAGTAGGCTGTTTATGTTTTCTTTATGTAAGTAGGCTGTTTATGTTTTCTTATTGGCAACGTTACGTAGCGCTCTGTATGAAAATCCCTGACTGTGCTGTGTGCAGTCTGTGGCTAGTTTGCATTGTTGTCTGCCATAGTAGTGTTGGGCAGCGGCAGCTGGATGTGAACAGCGCGTAGCGTTGCGCAGTTGGAGGTGAGCCGCCAGCAGTGGTGGATGTGGGGAGAGAGATGGTGGAGTTTTGTAATTTGTCATGACCTGCTATATATATTATGACTATTAAGGTAAATACATTGTTTGTTCTCTATTAATATCTTTCATTTGCTAACTATCCCTATCAGTAGTTAATGCCTTCAGTAGTTTGAATCTTTTATTTAGCTGGCAGTAGTGGCGCTCGCTGTATTGCAGTAGTTCGAGTAATGAAGATTTTTGTGAGGTAAGTGATTTCTGAAAGGTATAGTTTAATGTTACTCAGGGCCATTCTTTTGCAGGGATCTTTGATAGTCAGATTTTGTTACGCTAAAAATATTGTGTGTCAGTTTAAGCACAGTCATATACAATTGTTCTAAGGGGACGTTTCAATAGATTAGAAAGAAGCAATAGAAGTTGTTTCCAAATCGAACTTTCATTTTGCTGCTGCTGATTTGAAATTTCGTGGCATTTATTCGCTCTGAAGAGGATCGTTCAAACGATGGTTGAAATGTCGTTATTTTAGTTGTTTCACTATTTTATAATGACATGGCCTAGTACCCAAAATGATTTTCTTCAAGTTGTTTGTAGGAATTCGATCGCTTCTCTCCGATATTTTCAGTATGATATTAGTATTTTTTCCTACACCTAGCAACTTTAGTAGTGCTTGAAATGATGAAAATAGTACCTAATACTTTTTGATATGGAGACAGAAACGGTGGTTCGTTTTAATGATAACGATATACAGGAAAATCCAGCTATGTTTCTGCGAAGTTGCACAACGCCGAAATCCTGAAATACATCCGTATATTTTGAATGTGGTACAACAGCTGTAGGTAAGAGACGAGTTACTGGCAGAAGTAAAGCTGTGTGGGCGAGGCGTGAGTCTTGCTTGGGTAGCACAGATGGTAAAGCATTTGCCCGCGAAAGGCAAAGCTCCCGAGTTCGAGTCACGGTCCGGCACACAGTTTTAATCTGCCAGGTTCATATCGGCACACACTCCTCTGCAGAGTGAACTAATTCTGGAAACAGCTGTATAGTTACTGGAGAGATACAGGATGTTCCAAAATTCCCGTTAAAAGCTTCTAGGGAACTGAGAGACGATATTTTGAACTGGAACCCATGTATGGAAGCGTATATCCGTGCTACAGCCGTATAAATACATCTTCGCTAATGTGGTATGCAACAGGGTAATCATCACTGGAGGGGGGTTACTTACGTCGGATCGTATGATGTCATTTGACGGCTGTCCTACCTCTCTGAACTGGTTCGAGTCTCGTTCATGTGTCTGTGAGTGATAGAGCAACATTGGTGAGTACACTTTTGCCGAATACACCGACATGAGTATTCTGCGTGGCCAAGCTCACAGTACTCGAAGAGCTGCTCGTCGCCTTTATCAAGATCGTTGTCCACAACGCCTGACTCCTCCCCACACGCTTTTCGTTACCATTGCGCAACGTCTTCGAGAAAGGGTGCCTTCACCGTCAGTAGGTGCGTCTGTGGTGCGCCATGGAGACGCAGCGCACGCGAATTGGAAAATATATTTATATGGATATTGTGTCTTCTTTCGGAGATGTCCGAAAGGACACTACTAATATAAGGTGAGAACGTGGGTCTCGCTCGCGCGGGATAGTCCCTGCAGTCCCTGTGCCCTCGGTGGCTCAGATGAATAGAGCGACTGCCATGTAAGCAGGAGATCCCTGGTTCGAGTCCCGGTCGGGGCACACATTTTCACCTGTCTTCGTTCATATATATATCAACGCCCGTCATCAGCTGAAGGTATTAATATCATTCTAATTTCGAACTGGAAAAACAGTGTCTCCGTAAAAACAGTGTCTCCGTAAAAACAGTGTCTCTGTAAAAACAGTGTCTCTGAAGACCGATTTTTTTTATTTCTTTGGTTATTAACGAGTGGAACTGTAGAACAATAGATGTATTGGGTCACTTCTACTCTGAAATGCCAAAAACTGGTACAATAATGCGTATTCAAACACAGAGATATGTAAACAGGCAAAATATGGTGCTGCGGCTGGCAACGCCTGTGTAAGACATGTGTCTGGCGTAGTTGTTAGATCGGTTACTGCTGCTACAATGGCAGGTTATCAAGATTTAAATGACTTTGAGCGTGGTATTATACTCGGCGCAAGAGCGATGGGACACAGCATGTAAGAGGTAGCGATGAAGTGGGGATTTTCCTGTACGACCAATTCACGAGGGCACCGTGAATATCAGCAATCCAGTAAAACAACAAATCTCCGACATCGCTGCGGCCGGAAAAAGATCCTCCAAGAATGGAAACTGAAGAGAATCGTTCAGCGTGTCGAAAGTGCAACCCTTACGCAAATTACAGAAAATTTCAATGCTTGACCATCAACAAGACGGGTTACAATTTACCATTCAACGAAACATCATCTACATGGGCTTTCAGAGCCGAAGGCCCACTCGTGTACCCCTGCTGACTGCACAGCACAAGGCTTTACGCCTCATTTGGGCCCATCGGTACGAACATTGGACTGTTGTTGACTGCAAACATATTGCCTGGTTGGACGAGTCTCATTTCAAAATGTATATAGAGTATGGACGTGTACGGGTATGAAGACAACATCATCACTCCATGGACCCTGCATGTCAGCTGAGGACTGTTGAAGCTGGTGGAGGCTCTGTGACGTTGTATGGCTTGTCCATTTGGAGTGATGTGGGACCCCTGATACGTCTAGATACAACTCTGACTGGTGACACGTGTGTAAGCATCCTGTCTGATCACCTGCATCCATTCATGTCCATTGTGCATTCTGACGGATGTGGGTAATTCCAGCAGGACAATGCGACACCCCACAAAACCACAATTGCTACAGAGTGGCTGCAGGAACACTCCTCCGAGGTTAAACACTTCCGCTGGCCACGAAACTCCCCAAACATCCTGTACGTTTCCAGTAAATTGTATAGCATTATCGAGCATATCTGCGATGCCTTGCAACGTGTTGATCAGAGGAGATCGCTACTCCCTCGTATTCTTACGGATTTATGGGCAGCTCTGCACGATTCATTATGTCAGTTCCCTCCTGTGCGACTTCAGCCCTCAGTCGATTCCATGCCACGGCGTGTTGAGGCACTTCTGCGTGCTCGCGGGGGCCCTACACGGTGTTTCTGTGGCTCTTTAGTGTAACAAATTACTTGACAAGGTGACAGCGTTACCAACATGTTTTCAAGTGGTTGTAGCACACGGTACGTTTCCGGAGAGGGGTTAGAACTTAAAATACGAGTATTATGTACTCAGTCCCCTGTACAAGTTCTAGCAGTTAGTGATGGGAATTTCAGAACATCCTGTACGTTTCCAGTAAATTGTGTAGCCGTTGTCGTATTATAACTGATATCTGCGAATACATTTCATAATTCGTGACAGATCGTCAGGCGCGACTGCAGACGTCCGCAGCGTTTACCCAGGGGGCGTCTTGGCTACGGCAGCTCTGACGCCCACGAGAATAACCGGAGGTAGAGAGCGCAGCACGGCTAGTTTGAAGGACATTTTCAACTAGTGTTGCCAGAGGTGTCTCTTTTTAGAGATACGACGACTCGCCGCACGTAAGCCTTAAGCGGAAAGCCAAATGCTCCAACTTCTGGCCTCTGCTAACATTTCGAAATACACTGTCCTATCAGTAAGTGTACAGACACCTATTAGTGGACATTAATATGCAGTGTGTCCACCCTTTGTCTCTATGGCGGCTTGAACTCTGCGCGGGACACTAAGTGAGGTGCCTGCCGACAATTCACGCACCACACACGGAAATATTATCTACGTGTTTGTCTTTGTACATGCCAGGCAATACATTGCTCAGCAAGTTTGCCACGTCTCTCACAAATTTTGAACGTTTGGAGCACAATGGGCGGGTTCTTTAAAGCAGGTCGCGATTTTGACGATGTAACGAACCAACTGAACTGAATTTGGTACGATATCCGTCAGGAGGCATCCACTAACTTTATCAATGTCAAGCCGAATAACTGCCCGCGTAAAGGCCAGAGGTGGACCAACACGTTATCGACTTATCAATTTGTGAAGCTCTTTCTCTTGAATTAATCATCCAGTTTTTCTGCAACTGTAATCATTCATTTGCCCCTACACGTACGTCAAGTGTATCGATTTCCATCGCACGGGGGTATTTCCTCCGGGATACGTTTATTTTCCTTAGTGTGTAAATATATTTGGAGCATCTCATTCAAAAACGTTGGAAACGAAATAGAGGGGAGCGGGTTGTTGTTAGGACAACAGAATGTATTAGACTCGCGGATCATGTGGTATTCTAGGCGCTTAAGTCTGGAACCGCGTGACCGCTACGGTCGCAGCTTCGACTCCTGCCTCGGGCAAGGATGTGTGTGATGTCCTTAGGTTAGTTAGGTTTAAGTAGTTCTAGGTTCTAGGGGACTGATGACCACAGATGTTAAGTCCCACAGTGCTCAGAGCGATTTGAACCAATTAACTGCGACGCGCTATTATGGACGACATTGGAAGTAATAAGGAGGTGATAACACGTATAGCAATGGCCAACGAGACGTTTCATAACAGGAGGCTTTTATGTGGGTGCGATAATAGGGGATAAAATAGGCAGGCACAGTGATAAATTAGGTGGTGTTGAGTGGGAGAACAGAGAGAAATTTTAAAGGTAGCAGGATGAGGAAACACAATAGGCGTGGACACTGAATGAGAAGAGATTGTTTACTGATGGTATGGAGGAAATAGTAAATGGAAGAAGAGGAAGAAGAAAAAGACGCAGAACATACCAGGTGGTGGACAGCGTAAGGACAGAAAATAGTTGTGAGAAAACAGGAGGGTAACAAATGATGGGACTGCATGGAGAGGTACATGTGAAGACCTGCCCTAGGGGATAACTCTCATGATGGCGGCGATGGTGGTGGTGGTGGTGGTGACGACGACGACGACGACGACGACGACGATGAAGAGGAGACTTATTTAGGACATTTTCCAAGACGCCCATTTTCTTGTAATCGAAATTTAAACAAAAAAATAATCAGCATATAATCTGTACTCTATAACGACCGTGAAGTGCGTGGCAGATGGAACGTGCCACTATACCAGTTATTAGGACTTATTCCCACTCCACTGACGTATGGAGCGTGCCAATTGTGACGCTTAAAAGCCTCTGTGCGTGCTGTGCTTAGTCTAATCTGGTCTTCACGCTTCCTACAGTTACGATACGTAGGCGGTTTCAGTATATTCCTACATTCATCATGTAACGTCGGTTCTAGAAACTTTCTAAGTAGGTCTCCTCGCGATACTTTGCTCTTCCACGGTATAGTCCGTGTCTACCATCAGCTGTCCGTTAGTTCAGTTGTTTGAACACCTTCGTGACATTCTCCTATGGGTCAAACAAACCTGTGAGCATTTTTTGCTGCCCTTCTCTGTAGAAGTTGAATATCCCCTGTTCGTCCTATCTGGTACTGATTGCAATTCCCTAGTATTGCATCAATGAACCGCACGCTCTTTACCTACAAATGTGCTTATGTGATCGTTCCATTTCATACCCCTACAAATTTATACACTCAAGTATTTACACGAGTTAACAAATTGGAGCTGCAGCGCACTGAAGCTGTAGTCATCGGACGACGTAGTCTCATTTTGTGAAATGTTGATTTTGTTGATACCGTCACTGTAGAATATTTGACTATGCTAACAGAGCCTCAACATCGCCTCTGCTTGCACGGCTTCGAACTATAAAAGTCCTCGAATGTGTTCCGTAAGTTTTGGAGACAGATGAAAATCGGATGGAACCAAGTCGGGGCTGTGTGGAGGTCAATCGACGGCAGTGAACGAACGGCATCGGAGTGCTGCAGACGCCGCAGCGCTCGGCTGTAGTTTGGCGTTGTAATGCTGACCAACTCCTCGAATTCGTGCTTTCAGTTTTCTGAGCTGTTTCTCACGCACCCACACAGTTACATCACACACCGCTATGTTACACGGTACAAATCGGAGCCCTCTAGCAGCAGAGGGCTGCAGATATGTAGAATGTTACCAACGTTTTTTAACTGGAAAGCTTAAGAGTTTTCAAATAAAACATTTGGAGTCATTACTTCTCAGCACGTCCTCGTGTTATATGCACAAAACCAAGAAACTGTTTCCGAGTAAAGTATGCTATCCTTTTAATTGAACATCTTTGTAATGTACATCAGTGGTAAACCTTATGGTGATGGCGAAATTTCGTATTTATATTTACATTGAAAAACAATCTGTGGCCAATACACAATTAAAATGGCAGTAGCCAGGTGGATATTAACTGCAATACCGCACACATTGCCACGGTAAGTGGAAGAATTTGTTTACCGACACATGTCGCCATTTAACAGTCGCTCATGGTGATACATTAAAGAGTTCTCTGTCCCCACGTTAGAGAGCCAGTACCCGGTATCACTCTAACGAAATAAAGACGCAATTTCTGTGTGCCACATTTGAAGGTGAGTCTGTAAAGGCTACAAAACTAGTTAATGGAATAAATAATATTTTAAAGAGTGAGTAGTTGTAGTCTTCCGTATTTATATTCAATACACTAGTCACAGGCTCTAGATCCTCAGTGGATATGCTTAATCGGTTGTGATACTATTTGAATTGTTGAGTGCGTGATGTGTCCCTCCGAGATTAATTTTGCCTGGGCTTTAAGCGACTCACCGGTCAGCATTTACAGAGCTGCCAACTACATCTCACACCGGGAATATTATTATGCTCAGTTTGAACCGCAGCTAAGGGAAGCGAGCGCAGCTCGAACGTGCATTCGCAGTCATTCCCTCTATTGAGTACCATTCGCCTATATACAACATTTAAGGATTCCTCCGGAAATATTTCAAGTAAACTTTCTCTGGATATCTTACGTTTGTTTCCAAGCGCCTGCCAGTTCAGTTTCATCAGAAACTCTGTGACACTCTCCAACGGGTCGAACAAACCTGTGACCATTCGTGCTGCCCTTCTTTGTATACATTCAGTATCGCCTGGCAGTCGTATCTGATTATGATCCTAGAATCTCGAGCAATATTGGGGGATGGGTCGCACGAGTGATTTCTAAGCAATTTCTTTTGTACACATATTGTATTTTCCTAGAATTCCACCAACGAATGGCAGCCTGCCACCATCTTTCCCTAAGACTGCGTCTATGTGACGGTTCCATTTCAAATCTCTAGAAACTTTTACACCCAGGTATTCGTCTGAGTTGAGCGATTGAGAATTTGACTCGCTGACACTATACCCGTAGGGTAAGGTTATTTCGTTTTGTGAACCGAACAATTTTACATTTCGGGAACATTTGAACCAAGTTGCCATGCTTTTCCCTACAGTGAAATCTTATGAGGGCGTGGCTTCCTTCAGACAGTACTTCATTGCAGACGAGTGCATCATTTGCGGAAAGTATGAAGTTCCAAATAGACCGCGTAACCACCGCCCCCTTCTCCCCTCCAAATTGCTATCTGAAGACTGGAAGTCCCGTATGTAAACCACCTTCAGAAGTTCGCTTACTTTCCGTATCAGTTAATGAGTTAAATACTTGACCTGAAGAAGCATAGCCTTTTGCGTTGAAGACGCTCTGTTTTAAGAGAAGCTAGTTTTTCGAAAACATCTCAATGTTTGTGTCCTGAACTAGGTGTTGTACAATGCTATAATTTTTCAGGTACATTCAACGATATGTGTGAATACTGTCTGACAAATGTGTTGCGAATAGAGTGAGTTGTAAAGAAGTAATAAATTCAAAATTCATGCCTGATGCTGACGCCTTACTGCATGAACAGTAGGAGTGATAAAAGTCTTTTTTCCATTCATCATTCTGTCAGGGACGTCAGCGGGAAAAAAAGTTTCGCAAAGTTTCAAAATTATGTGTGAAGTTTGTTGGAAGTCACCAAGTGCTGCCATTCACAAATGCACGGTGAATCTGATCTGGATAATTTTCGCGCCATGTAACTATGCTGCCTTAGACGAGTACACAGTTTCTAACTCTTAACGCCCGACTTATTGCGTTAAACCTATGTCTTTAAATGAGGGATGGAAGGACGATTGTATTTAATGTGCCATCGATGTCGAGGTCATCAGAGACGCAGCAGGAAATGGCACTGCGTCAAGGAAGGGTAAAAGGAGTCCGCCGTGCCCTTTTAAAGGATCCATCCCGACATTTACTTGGAGTGATTTAGGAAAGTTACGAAAAACATAAATCAGGGTGGCCGGACGCGGATTTAAACCGTCGTCCTCCCCAATGGGAGTCTCGTAGCTAGCGTTTCTGCTCTGGAACATGGGATTCCGGGTTCGATTCCCGGCCGGGTTGAGGACTTTCTTCGCCCGGGGACTAGGTGAGTGTGTTGTCCTTATCATTTCGTCATCATTCGTGAAGGTGGCGAGATTGGACTGTGTAAAGATTAGGGCTTTGAACAGGCGCTGATAACCGCGCAGTTGAGCGCCCAACAAACCAATCTTCATCATCACCACCATCATCATAATCATACAGTGTAATAACCACTGCGCCAGCTCGCTCGGTATACTTTTAAATGAGTAGATTATGTCAGCATTTTTACTATTTACATTGACTTCATTCTTCATAAATGAAACCATGAACTACGAGAAGACAAAGGAATTGGGATAACGAATGAGAAATACCTCATTGTGCTTCTGTTTGTAGATGACATGATTCAAGTGAATGAAATGACCTCCAAAGATCTGCATACCACCTGAACGAAATATGCAACGAATGCAACTTTAAAATTTCTAGTAATAAAACGAAAATAAGTGCACTTAGAGGAAAATATTCAGTCAGTTTAAAACTAGTTTTGGATAATCCTCCTTCAGAACAGGTCTCTTAATCTTTCATTTAGGCTACGCTGTAAGATCTGATTTTTAATCTGATACTGAAAATAAATTACACAAATTCTAAGCTGTTTGTGGCACCATTTACCGAACATTGGGCAATAAAGTACAAAAAGAGATTGTCCCGAAATTCTATGAAGTGGTCGCGGTTCCTGTGTTATGCTATAAAGCGAAAACATGTTTAAAACAAAAAAAATTCAGACGGCAGTGATGAGGTTCCTAAGAAATTCGAAGGGCTGCAGAACAAGAAATGATTAGGAATGAAGATACTAGAGAAAAATTAAGTATTTTCAACAGAAACTAAAAAATTCAAAAATACCGTGAAGACTGGTGAGAATGCTAAGTCCCAGACTTCCCCAAAATATTCTGAACTACAAGCAGAATAAGAGACGTGATACTGAAAGGCCTCGGACGTGGGAGTAATTTCATTTGAGAGACTATCCCGCGCGGCGACTACTGAAGTCCTTATACATTATACAATTCTTAAGTTATTCACCAAAATAAGTAAATTTTAATGTAGTTTACGTTCACTGATGTAAAAGAAAACATTTCTTGCTTTCTAAAGTGGGCTATGTTCTTTCTCAGGGTTCAAACTGTCTCCATGCCAAATTTTAACAATATCTGTTAAGTGGTTTAGTCTCTAAAACGAAACAGATTGTGTTACAAAGAAGAAAAACAATTGAGAGAAAGAAGCGGTGTCACCATCTGCAGGACGCACCCATCATTTTGCAGGACAATGTTCGGGCACCCCCCATGAACCATGGACCTTGCCGTTGGTGGGGAGGCTTGCGTGCCTCAGTGATACAGATAGACGTACCGTAGGTGCAGCCACAACGGAGGGGTATCTGTTGAGAGGCCAGACAAAGGTGTGGTTCCTGAGAGGGGCAGCAGCCTTTTCAGTAGTTGCAGGGGCAACAGTTTGGATGACTGACTGATCTGGCCTTCTAGCACTAACCAAAACGGCCTTGCTGTGCTGGTACTGCGAATAGCTGAAAGCAAGGGGAAACTACTTCCGTAATTTTTCCCGAGGGCATGCAGCTTTACTGTATGGTTAAATGATGATGGCGTCCTCTTGGGTAAAATATTCCGGAGGTAAAATAGTCCCTCATTCGGATCTCGGGGGGGGGGGGGGGGGCTACTCAAGAGGACGTCCTTATCAGGAGAAAGAAAACTGGCGTTCTACGGATCAGAGCGTGGAATGTCAGATCGCTTAATAGGGCAGATAGGTTAGAAAACTTAAAAAGGGAAATGGATAGGTTAAAGTTAGATACAGTGGGAATTAATGAAGTTCGGTGGCAGGAGGAGCAAGACTTTTGGTCAGGCGAATATAGGGTTATAAATACAAAATCAAATAGGAGTAACGCAGGAGTAGGTTTAATAATGAATAAAACAATAGGAGTGCGGGTAAGCTACTACAAACAGCATAGCGAACGCATTATTGTGGCCAAGATAGACACGAAGCCCACGCCTACCACAGTAATACAAGTTCATATGCCAACTAGCTCTGCAGATGAAGCAGATGAAGAAGAAATTGAAGAAATGTATGTTGAAATAAAAGAAATTATTCAGACAGTGAAGGGAGACGAAAATTTAATAGTCATGGGTGACTGGAATTCAGTAGTAGGAAAAGGGAGAGAAGGAAACGTAATAGGTGAATATGGATTGGGGGGAAAAAACGAAAGAGGAAGCCGTTTGGTAGAATTTTGCACAGAGCACAACTTAATCATAGCTAACACTTGGTTCAAGAGTCACTAAAGAAGGTTGTATACATGGAAGAAACCTGGAGATACTAAAAGGTATCAGATTATATAATGGTAGGACAAAGATTTAGAAACCAGGTTTTAAATTGTAAGACATTTCCAGGAGCAGATGTGGACTCTGACCACAATCTATTGGTTATGAACTGTTGATTAAAACTGAAGAAACTGCTAAAAGTTGGGAATTTAAGCAGATGGTACCTGGATAAACTGAAAGAACCAGAGGTTGTACGGAGCTTCAAGGAGAGCATAAGGGAACAATTGACAGGAATGGGGGAAAGAAATACATTAGAAGAAGAATGGGTAGCTTTGAAGGATGAAGTAGTGAAGGCAGCAGAGGATCAAATAGGTAAAAAGACGAGGGCTAGTAGAAATCCTTGGGTAACAGAAGAAATATTTAACTTAATTGATGAAATGAGAAAATATAAAAAATGCAGTAAATGAAGCAGGCAAAAAGGAATACAAACGTCTCAAATATGAGATCGACAGGAAGTGCATAATGGCTAGAAGACAAATGTAAGGATGTAGAGGCGCATATCGCCATGGGTAAGATAGATACTGCCTACAGGAAAATTAAAGAGACCTTTGGAGAAAAGAGAACCACTTGTATGAATATCAAGAGCTCAGATGGAAACCCAGTTCTAAGCAAAGAAGGAAAAGCAGAAAGGTGGAAGGAGTACATGGAGGGTCTATACAAGGGCGATGTACTTGAGGACAATATTATGGAAATGGAAGAGGATGTAGATGAAGATGAAATGGGAGATATAATACTGCGTGAAGAGTTTGACAGAGCAATGACCTGAGTCGAAACAAGGCCCTCGGAGTAGACAACATTCCATTAGAACTACTGACAGCCTTGGGAGAGCCAGTCCTGACAAAACTCTACCATCTGGTAAGCAAGATGTACGAGACAGGCAAAATATCGTCAGACTTCAAGAAGAATATAATAAATTCCAATCCCAAAGAAAGCTGGTGTTGACAGATGTGAAAATTATCGAACTATCAGTTTAATAAGTCACTGCTGCAAAATACTAAAGCGAATTCCTTAAAGACGAATGGAAAAGCTAGTAGAAGCCGACCTCGGGGAAGATCAGTTTGGATTCCGTAGAAATATTGGAACACGTGAGGCAATACTGACCTTACGACTTATCTTAGAAGAAAGATTAAGGAAAGGCAAACCTACATTTCATTCATTTGTAGACTTATAGAAAGCTTTTGACAATGTTGACTGGAACACTCTCTTTCAAATTCTAAAGGTGGCAGGAGTAAAATACAGGGAGCGAAAGGCTATTTACAATTTGTACAGAAACCAGATGGCAGTTATAGGACATGAAAGGGAAGTAGTGGTTGGGAAGGGAGTGAGACAGGGTTGTAGCCTCTCCCCGATGTTTTTCAATCTGTATATTGAGCAAGCAGTAAAGGAAACAAAAGAAAAATTCGGAGTAGATATTAAAATCCATGGACAAGAAATAAAAACTTTGAGGTTCGCCGATGACATTGTAATTCTGTCAGAGACAGCAAAGGACTTGGAAGAGCAGTTGAACGGAATGGACAGTGTCTTGAAAGGAGAATATAAGATGATCATCAACAAAAGCAAAACAAGGATACTGGAATGTAGTCGAATTAAGTCGGGTGATGTTGAGGGTATTTGATTAGGAAATGTGACAAAGTAGTAAAGAAGTTTTGCTATTTGGGGAGCAAAATAACTGATGATGGTCGAAGTAGAGAGGATATAAAATGTAGACTGGCAATGGCAAGGAAAGCGTTTCTGAAGAAGAGAAATTTGTTAACATCGAGTATAGATTTAAGTGTCAGGAAGTCGTTTCTGCAAGTATTTGTATGAAATGTAGCCATGTATGGAAGTGAAACATGGACGGTAAATAGTTTGGACAAGAAGAGAATAGAAGCTTTCTAAATGTGGTGCTACAGAAGATTGTTGAAGATTAGATGGGTAGATCATGTAACTAATGAATAGGTATTGAATAGGATTGGGGAGAAGAGGAATTTGTGGCACAACTTGACAAGAAGAAGGGATCGATTGGTAGGACATGTCCTGAGGCATCAAGGGATCACCAATTTAGTATTGGAGGGCAGCGTGGAGGGTAAAAATCGTAGAGGGAGACCAAGAGATGAATGCACTAAGCAGATTCAGAAGGATGTAGGTTGTAGTAGGTACTGGGAGAGAAAGGAGCTCGTACACAATAGATTAGCATGGAGAGCTGCATCAAACCAGTCTCAGGACTGAAGACCACAACAACAAGGTGTGATGAAGACCAGAAGGAGTCTGTCACGGAAGACTGTATTAACTGTGATAATTGCTCCCAACAGTGGCATGAAGAATGCACAGTTTATGAAGGTCATGGTGCATTTTCTTGTTATTGGTGTTAGTGCGTACTCTTACAAGACGATGCGACTACGAGTACGAACGAACAGTGTCATTATATATATGACATTTAAGGTTTGGGTTAAAAGTTACTCTGATAAATGTTGTTCCTAAATAAATGAGCAATGGTTTGCTATTTGTTTATTTTAACTTTCTCATCAACTAGAAATGACCGATGAAATACTAAGTGCATAGTCCTTCCTGACTTTCCCCTGCAAAGGCAAAGTGATGAAGTCGAATAGTTTGAGGGAAGAATTTTTGTAGTTTCATGACTTTAGGTTGGCACGACTGAGATGAGCTGAGAGTGGCTGCCAAAAAAATAACTGTTATATTTATAACCTTAATGTTGCAGTTAACAATGACGTGTCCGGTTGAAGTTTCCACATTAATTGAGCAACGTTCAGCGATGCGTTTTCCCTTTCACAAGGTGGAAAACGGCCAAAATATTTTCTCTAACGATTTTTCAGTATGGTCGAAGCTGTGCGAACGACGGAAATTTTCGATAAATACGTAGGACAGTTGAAAAACAATCGAACTTGAGTGACGAATGAAAAACGCCGTGGCCGGCCAATTGAAGTGTCTCCTCCTCCGCTTAAAGCCGACTCTGACGACATTACTCCTGATGGCCGACGTGTTGCAGTAGAACTGAATAGCAAAATAGCTGCAATAGGTAGTGGCACAGTTCGTAACGTTGTCAGTGACATGCTCAAGTACAGCAAAACAAGTCCAACGTGGGTCCCGAAAGAATTCACACAACAACAGAAGCAAACAAAGAGTGCTATTAATGTGAAGGTGAACCTTTTCTGACCGAGATATTAACGTGTGATGAAACTTTCGTTCAAAATGGTGAACACGACTCGAAAAGACAAAGCGTGAAATGGAAGCACACCAGCTCACCTGTCCGAAAGAAATTCTAAACTCGAGCATCAGCGAGGAAAGGGATGCTGGCCGTCATCTGGATGCCACAGTTGTCGTATTTTGGTGATTATTTGGAAGATCAGCGTACAGGATGCAGCGCTGACCACTCACACATACTGATGAGCAAAGTAAAGCCAGCGATGAGAGAAAAGGGTCGCCAATGTCAAAGAAAAGACGTGATAATATTACACAACAATGCTCGCCCACACACAGCGCAGCTGATCCAAGAAACCACTGGAAGGAAAAAGAAACCATAATGGGTTGGGAGACGCTACGTCATCGTCCCTACAGTCCAGATTTGACTTCCGTGAATTTTCATTTTCATATTGCTGATATTATGCAGAATGGAAGCTGTCTGCAGTGTAATTAACTCATAAGAAAAACTTCAAAAGTCAACCACATTTGTAGAGCATTTATTGCTACCTGTTTGATCCGTTCAAGGACGCATCGCGTGGAAAGGATTCAGCGACAGCGAGGAGGTTAAAACAATTTCGGTTTTACTTGCTTCATTCGCATTTATCGCCTATATCTTGTCCAGCAGTATTTCGCAAACGACTGGAAAAAGCGCAAATGGCAACCGTATATAACGAGATCAACATACATTTGCCTTCTGAATATTACACCCGTAATGGGTCCAACCTAAGGCAGTTTAAAAAATCGCAGGTGACACTCGTGTACAAGAAGAGTAAAAGAAAGGATGTGCAAAATTACAGACCAGTGTCCTTGACATCGATTTTCTGCAGAATTTTAGAACGTATTCTGAATCTGATTACATAAATTTCCTAGACACCGAAAAGCCTATGTCCATAAATCAGCACGGTTTTAGAAAGCCCGTGTGAAACCCAGCTTGCCCTTTTCGCACATTATATACTGCGAACGACGGATGTAGGGTGCCAGGCAGATTGCACTCTCCTATATTTGAGAAAAGCCTTTGACACGGCGCTCCACTGCACACTGTTAACGAAGGGCCTCGTATGAGCATACGGAGTAGGTTCCCAGATATGTGAGTGGCTCAAAGACTATAATAGATACCAGTACGTTCTCGATGGCGAGAGTTGATCAGAGACAAGGGTATCGTCAGGAATGTCCCAGGAAGTGTAACAGACAGCTGTTGTTCTGTATAGACATAAATGATGTGACAGGCAGAGTGAACAGCAATCTGCGGCTGTTGATGATGCTGTCGTGTACGGGAGAGTGTCGTCAGCGAGTCACTGTAGGAGGATAAATTAACGCGAAGCGCGGACAACTGAGAAACGTGCAGGAGGCAGTGAGGTACTGAGCCATGCCGACGCCGGTGCCTCAGTCAGCTGCGCTACGTTTGTCGGTTGAGGACCCAGGACACGAACAGCCTGAGCCAGGTGGTCCCACATATTCTCGATTCCGTTAAGCCCGGGAAGCCTGGTGGTCGGTGGAGTACAGCAAACTCATCCTGGTGCTTTTCACACCACGCACGTACACTGCAAGCTGTGTCAGAGATTCAGTTGTTCTGCTGGTAGGTTCCGAGGGAAAACAAACTCGATGCAGGTGTGGCAACGGTTCCGACAGATATTTCTGCTCATCCACTGTGCCTTCCAGAACGACGAGATCACGTCGGGAGTGTCACGATAACGTTTCTGAGACCATAACGATCCTTCCGCCTGTCTTAACCCTGCCGTCGACTGCTGCAGGGTGTTCAATTTCAGGTGAATCGCACCCTACACGCCAACGTCTAACTGTCACTTGAAAAGCCCACTTGTCACCGTGCAGTGGACGCGCAGTCGCAGAACTGCGTGGTCAGTTGCTCAACAGTTGTACGTTATTCACCTTCGGCCTTCTTTAACTCCTGTCGTCTGTGGCCCGTGGGGCACCACAACGGCCTCAGCATCGGTTCTGGCAGCGCCATGCGCGGAATGCTTTAAATATGGCAACGAGCCAACATTTTACGAACTTTGCAGTTTCGAAAATGCATCCACCCGTGGCCCGAAAGGCAATGATCACGTCCTTTTGGATGTCACATAAATCGTTGAGTTTCCGCGTTACGCATATCCTACTATGCTAGTGCTGCGACCTGCTGTCTGTGAGTGTTTAATGCACATTAACGTCGGACACAGGCGGTGATCACGTTAATGTCACTGGACCGTGTAGTTAGAAAAGGAAAGGAAAGGAAACTGAAAGGGGAAAGGATGGTAATCGGTACCAGGAGCACCGAAAATGTATACGAATTGCCTGTGCATTAGCTCCGAACGAAATAGGAGCAGCGGCTGTTTAAAAATTGTAAATGGTAGAATCACGGCTGAACAGTAAGTTCCTCGCCCAACCTGACGAAACAGATGTGGAGATTGAGAAACGAATGCGTAACTGCTATAAAAGAGTCTGCGGAGAGGAGACAGTGCCTGTTTTCTGAAGGTTTAAAGAGCAATTTCAAGATTTGCGAGATAAAGGTTTAGATTACGTCGCAAATATGCCGAATTATGAGAAAGACCTCAGTGTGTAAGGGAAGCTACTGGGATGTCCCATAAGCGCGGCACTAGTTCAGGGATTCAGCTGCGCGAAGAGATTTTGAAAGTGACTCAAGTTTTTTCGAAAATTGATAATAAATCTAATCAAAATATCCACGGGTGTGCTACCGGTCTATAGTGTCCAACGGGCACAATATTTCGGCGATCATACATGTCGCCATCATCAGGTGAACTGACGGACTGAGCTCCTGTGAGCGTGCCGGCACGGAGATCCGTACGCTATGGCTGCTCGGAGGGAACTGAATTCGGTCGCGGCGGCGGCGGCCGATTTAAGTACCCTCCGCCGGCGGCGCGCTCCCTCCGCCGTCCGCACCCCGCGCCACGGTCGCGCGGTGGAACAGATTGCGACGGCGTCTGAGATGACGTCGGTGTGATGGCTCTGTCCGCCGTGGTCGTCACAACTATACGTTTGCTCGATTTACTCTTGATTAACCCGATCGCTGGTTCCCAAGCCTTGCTAAGATTATAGCCACAGTCACGGTTTGTGAGGTCGTCAGTGGTGCAAATTTCGATGGCCTCTCTAACAACGCTGTCCCAGTATCTCGACGTCTGTACCAGAATCCTCGTGCGGTCATATTCCATGGCGTGATTTTCCGACAAACAATGTTCAGCGACCGCCGACTTGCTAGAATACATCAGTCGAGTGTGCCTCTGTTGTTCACGGCATCGATCCTCGACGGTACGCATCGTCTGACCAATATACGACTTGCCACATTGACACGGAATCTGGTACACGCCGGCCTTCCTCAAACCGAGGTCATCTTTGGCGCTCCCCACCAGTGCACGAGCCGCCGCCGCGGCCGAACCCAGTTCCCTCCGAGCAGCCATAGCGTACGGATCTCCGTGCCGGCACGCTCACAGGAGCTCAGTCCGTCAGTTCACCTGATGATGGCGACATGTATGATCGCCGAAATATTGTGCCCGTTGGACACTATAGACCGGCAGCACACCCGTGGATATTTTGATTATCAAATACGCCGGGAGAAACTCAAGAATCAGATAATAAATCTGTCCCCGACAAATGAATCCTGGTGATCTGTTACGAAGAAGGGGAGAAAATGTATGAAAATAAATCTCTTCTTATGGATGGACATTTCAGAGTTGTTCGAAACAACTGAAGCAACTGTACACCATTGCATATTGATATCGGAAGCACGGAAGACTAGCTGTTTTACCAGAGGAAAGTCGAAATAATTGTTAAATATTTTTTTCTGGACCGAGAAATGTCATAACTGGGTTGTCATTTACAACTGCATTGCTACGCTTCCAAATGGCTGCAAATTAAGCTATGAAAACAGTGTCCTCCGAGACATCTATTTCCAGTTGTAATTTGCAGTTCAAGCAATGCCTCAGGAAGACTTACAAGAACTGGGATTAGTAGAGAAATACAGGGATGAGGAAGTAGTTCGATTGTCTTGCCGCATGTATGCTGTAGAGCAAATCCTCCACCGGACTGCCTTGATGATGCATGGATGGTAACAGCGTAGCAAATGCCCAGTGGCGAAAAGATCATGAATTCGTAGACTATATAGTCAGTCAATAGATGGAAAATCCCAGTACCCCATCTGAAATGTGGAATTGGTGAAGACAGAGAGTCGACCGAAATTATTTCGAAATAAATTCACTCTTAACTTGGCTTCAGTTGCGTTAGGTAATACCTCGATACCTAACACAACTGTATCATAGTTATCTGCGTTCAGAGAATTTATTTCCAAGTGATTTCGGTCAGCTATCTACCGTCATCAATTCGATGCACAGGACCATGAATGCTGTCGAAGTTTGGCATAGCAAAGGTATCTGAACCTACAAATTCTGATCAATACGCTGAAGGAGAATGCAATAAAATCAATACCTGAAATTAAAAAAAGTAATCCATTGGTCAGCCTCTACAGTGAAAGAGGTAAAAGATACATATGTGTTGAAAAAGAGGTAAAAGATAATTTAAGAATACATAATGACTCGCTGGATTTAAGACGTTTAAAATTTACGACATTCCTACGAAAAGTTCGTAAAATAAGACAGGAAGTAATGTTGTAGAATGGAAAAGGTAAAAAAAAATACTTTTTAAAACACGGCTATGCACTATGTGCATAAACAGTCTTAAGCCTAGATAAAATGTGGAGGGGCGTTCTTATTACAAAACGACAGGCAGAGCCTTCCCACTGTCGCGGCTTCCTTTGAAGGTCGGAGGACCCGCAGCTAAAATGTATGTGGTCAGAAACACCGCGATGACTCACGGGTCGCCAAGTCCACGGCCGCAGAAGCCCATGACATCCTTCAAGAGGCGGCGAGGCATCTCGTACAGTTGTTATTTGAGAGTGAATTTATTCCTCGCTCCTCATGAGACGTCATCAAACTGATCTTCCTGCTTCTGGAGTGTCTACAGCGACTATGAGCGAATCCCGAAACATTACATCTTATTTTTGTTCTGCTCTCCGTTCCACACCTTCAAGGACCCACTTCTTTTCTGTGGCACTCGAACACTTGTACTTCTTCGATGTCATTTTCGCGACGGATTTATGTAGTGTGCTAATGCTTTATTGAGAAAACACGGGAATTTACCGAAGTGTATAGGGGTGAAACAATTATCTTAATAACCGATAAAACAATTCCAGATATCGAATATTACGTACTGGCTGACACTTCGTTACAAAATGTTGACGGGGTTGTCTGTTATGCCAGTCGCTTCCGTTTATGGAATGTACCGAACACATGAGGTTTCTTCGATAAATAGAAGTTCTTACATGGGGCTTGACAACACGATCGAATCACAGAGCTTCGGATCCCACGTGGAGCTCACTTCCACACTACAAACTAAACCCGCCTAGCATAGGCAGATTCTCGGTACCTGCAAATAATTGTTACGCAACTAAGGACATTATAGCGACACGAACGTCAGCCGGGTAAATACGTCTGACACTAAGTGGACATCCAGCGGACGCAGGTAAACACTTCCTGTTATACAATACCACTGCGGCCTCGGTGTAAACACGGAGGACAGCAGGAAGTGCTCTACGACCACTAGCTGGACTCCAGAGCAGGAAACAGTCGGGGTCCTCGGTGGTCTAGTGGTAAGGGGTCTGGAACGTTCCAGCGCCTCGGCTGGGGCTATTCGCCCCAGCTGGGCCGGGGTTCTATCCCCGGCCGGCGCTGGAATTTTCAGACTTCCGAACACTAGCCTCCACCTCTGCCCTGGCATGTGGCGCATGCCGGGTACCCCCGTGGGGTCCGTGCTTCGGATCCCACGTGCTCACTCCCACACTACAAACTAAACCTGATTATGCTGCTGCAAACATTTTAATTCACACACTTTCTTCACCAGACGTCATCTACATATATTTTAAGGTACTTATTATATCTCAGTATCATACGAACCTGCATGGTATCATTAATATTTGTAGGATTACAACTATGAAATAAAAACCTTACAAAAAAAATAAATAAAAGATTTTGTTTTCCTTCGTGTACTGAATACTGCTGAGGTAAATACCCAAACATCTGCCATTTTCTTGCAGTTAACAGTCAATATTCGAAAAAAAAGTTTATCATACACATTCATATATTACATACTGTATTTCACACATTATCAGAGCTGAAACAGCAGTAATTATTTCAAAGTCACAAGAAAATGCAAAATATTATATCAATAGCAACACACAAGCTAACAATGTGTCCTTTTTAGTATCATGATTGACTGTGTGATAAATAAATTCTGTATAAGAAATTGTTTCGTAACAGTTGACACTATCTTTTATAAATACATTGTTTTCACTAATTGCATTTTCAAAAACGAACACAGGCCTTCTTTTCTTCTCAAATTATTCTAGCATCAAAATGAGATGTTTGATATGACACAGGTCACTAATGAGATAAAATCTTTTCTTTTGTATGAAAAACGATATTTCTCGTGGTTTTATTAGAGGTGAATGCTGAATCGAACAGATAACACTTAACATTAATAAGAGGAATTTCTTGGCGATTTTACTAACACGATCATATATTTCGATTAATAGTTATATGACAACCTCTCTGCCTCTACTTTTGCAAAAAGTATCTTCTGGGTCAGAAAAAAAATTTATTACTACCTCTACAGGTTAAGTCTAGTTGAAGGACAGAGATTGTAAAGGCCGTAGCCGAAGATGCAGAATGTTACGTTCTCTGCAAGGCCTTTGCCATCACTAATGGGCGAAACTGTAAAATAAGAAAAAGGGATGACAAACGTCTATTATTGCTGTACTATTATATCACTAACGTTGCATTGCAAGAAACTTACAGTTCCCCTTGCTGTTCTAAATTCTTTAACCCACAATACCGTGCGATTATTTTAGTGCCATTTAATGTAACAGTAGCCCCGACACCTCACTGCGCAGAGGAAATTGAACCTAAATTTCGTATATTTGGTAATGAGAGAGAGAGAGAGAGAGAGAGAGAGAGAGAGAGAGAGAGAGAGAGAGAGAGAGAGAAAGAGAGAGAGAGAGAGAGAAAGAGAGACTGTCTGCTAGTATGGCTGTTTCTTTTGATATTAAATTCCGATCCACATATCCATTTTTAATGCTTAAAAGTGTGGACAAAACTTTTAGTAATACTAAATTACAAAGAGGGAATGATGAATGTATCATGCTGCGTAGATTAATGTCGCTGGAGATGTAGTTTGCATTATATGTTACGAGAACAGAATTATTTTGTAACGTGTGAAATACACAAAAATACGGTAACAGACAAACCGAGCAGTGATGCCATAGTCTGTTTTGTAATAATAGTGTAAAGGAAGAAATAAACAGCAACTAGACATTTAAGTCACTCAATTTTCGCGGCCATTTTGCGGTTCATCATTTTGCTGCCAGGTGTCACTACTAGTCCCTCACACATTCAGTTATCACTTCGCTGCTAGGTGTCACTACTAGTCCCTCATACACTCAGTTGTCTGTAGTGCAGGGCTTCGCTACCAGAGGGCTCTATCAGCACCGGTGTGGACTAACTCCGTCGGCGTTTGCTGCTTCACTCCTGAACATCTATGCTAGCTGACGCGACTGCTAAATCTTCATACTAAACGAAAAAAATAACACCAATACCAAATAAGGCAAATGGTAATAAGTGCGAATACTACCGAACCATCACTTTCATACGTCCTGAATGAAAATACTGATCCAAAATATCTACAGAGGAATGGAATACATTAGAGAAGACGAGCTAGAGGAAAATCGATTTTGAGAGAACACACTAGCCGCTAGAGATCGGTGGTAGAAATTCAACCTATATTTATAACATCAATAGATGTAGAAAATAACTTTTGACAGTTTTGACCACAATATACAGTTTGAATTTAAGATGCAGCCAGGGATAAAATACAGTGAGCGGCATGTTATGTAGAGTTCTGCCAGAAATCAGACAGCAGTTGTAAGACTTAAAAGACATAAAGGAATGCTGATAGTTGAGAAGAGTGTGTGTGTGTGTGTGTGTGTGTGTGTGTGTGTGTGTGTGTGTGAGAGAGAGAGAGAGAGAGAGAGAGAGAGAGAGAGAGAGAGAGAGTGAGAGAGAGGGGGGGGGGCTCTAGCCAATTCTCCCATGTTATTCGCTTTGAATACTTCGTGCTACACACTTATCGAGTCTGTAGAGGGAACCTAGCTAATGAAGTTCTACATAGGAATCGATGTCTGCAAACGTCTTCCAGCGACGCTACAGAGTATCAAAGTTACAGGCGCTGGAGTCTGTAAAATATGTGTATACAGGGAGATCCAATGAAGATGTTAGCAATTTTCTATGATGATGTAGATGAAGAAATGTATAAATTTGAGGTTATGTCCCTATAACGGAAAATTAGAAGAGAAGACATTCCTGTTACGTGTGACAGTATGTACCGGTAGTGTTGTAGCTAAGATGTAGGGCAGGAAACTTTCAGAGGTGGTAGTATGGACCGAAAGAAGAAAACAATGTCCAGTGCACATGGGCTGTAAAATGCATACCTTAAGAGCTGTGAGGACTTGTTCATCTTCGCTAGCATAAAACATATCTCCACAATTGAACAAGTGCTCATAGCTCCTCAGGTATGCATTTTGTAGCCCATGTTTACCGGACATTCTTTCTTACTTTGATCCATACTACCACCTTTGAAAGTTAGCAACAACAGTACCAGTACTTGTATTCCACCGTCAGAGGTATGATAACGATTTTCCCTTTTAACTTTCGACTCATTCGTTTCCTGTACCGGGGCCCTTACCTCAAATTAATACAAGATCACGGCATCACACTCTACTTACATACATTTGCCGGAGCTGGCGCCTGTATTTTGATGCTCCTTAGCCTCGTTAGATGACGTTGGCAGGCATGAGTTACTAGATAAAATTGCAAGCTCTAGAAATGTGAAACACCTTGTATGAAGAAAGCAACATACGAAACAAACGAGAAATTCGGGAAATTAATCGAAGATAAGAAAGAAGAAATAGAAATTGTTTCCAAATCGAACTTTCATTTTGCTGCTGCTGATTTGAAATTTCGTGGCATTTATTCGCTCTGAAGAGGATCGTTCAAACGATGGTCGAAATGTCGTTATTTTAGTTGTTTCACTGTATTATAATGACATTGCCTAGTACCCAAAATGATTTTCTTCAAGCGATAATAGAAAGCACAGAAGCTGAAATCGTTATAGGTACAGAAAGCTGGCTAAAGCCTGAAATAAGTTCTGCAGAAATTTTTACGAAGTCTCAGACGCTGTTCAGGAAAGGCAGATTAGGCAGAATTGGTGATGGAGTGTTTGTGTCTGTCAGTAGTGGTTTATCTTGTAGTGAAGTCGAAGTAGATACTCCGTGCGAATTGGTATGGGTGGAGGTTATACTTAACAGCCGAACTAAGTTAAAAATTGGCTCCTTCTACCGACCCCTAGACTCCGATGATATAGTTTATGAACAGTTCAGAGAAAATTTGAGTCTCGTAACAAATAAATACCCCACTCATACGGTTATAGTTGGTGGGATCTTCAACCATCCCTCGATATGTTGGCAAAAATACTTGTTCAAAACCGGTGGTAGGCAGAAAACATCTTCCGAGATTGTCCTAAATGCTTTCTCCGAAAATTATTTCGAGCAGTTAGTCCACGAATCCACGCGAATTGTAAATGGTTTCGAAAACACACTTGACCTCTTAACTACAAACAATCCAGAGCTAATAGAGAGCATCATGACTGTTACAGGAATTAGTGACCACAAGGTCGTTGTAGCTAGGCTCAATACCGTTTCTTCCAAATCCACCAGAAACAAACGCAAAATAACTTTATTTAAAAAAGCGGATAATGTGTCACTAGAAGCCTTCCTAAGAGAGAATCTCCATTCCTTCCGAACTGACTATGCAAATGTAGACGAGATGTGGCTGAAATTCAAAGATATAGTAGCAACAGCAATTGTGAGATTCATACCTCATAAATTGGTAAGAGATGGAACTGATCCCCATGGTACACAAAACATGTCCGAACGCTGTTGCAGAGGCAACGGAAAAAGCATGCGAAGTTCAGAAGAAACCGAAATCCAGAAGATTGGCTAAAATTTACAGACGCGCGCGAAATTTTGCGAGATGCCTTTAATAGGTTCCACAACGAAACATTGTCTCGAAATTTGGTAGAAAATCCGAAGAAACTCTGGTCGTTTGTAAAGCATACAAGCGGAAGACGCAGTCAATACCTTCGCTGCGCAGTGCCGATGGTAGTGTTACAGACGACTGTGCCGCTAAAGTGTTTTCCGAAATTCTTTCACCAGGGAAGGCGAATGGAATATTCCAGAATTTGAAACACGAACAGCTGCTAGTAGATACCTTAGGGGTTGCGAAGCAACTCGAATCGCTTGATACGGGCAGGTCCAGATTGTATACCGATTAGGTTCCTTTCAGATTACGCTGATACAATAGCTCCCTACTTAGCAATCATATACAGCCGCTCACTCACCGATAGATCTGTACCTACAGATTGGAAAATTGCGCAGGTCGCACCACTGTTTAGGAAGGGTAGTAGGAGTAATCCATCGAACTACAGACCTATATAATTGACGTCGGTTTGCAGTAGGGTTTGGAGCATGTACTGTACTCAAACATTATGAATCACCTCGAAGGGAACGATCTATTGATACGTAATCAGCATGGTTTCAGAAAACATCGTTCTTGTGTAACGCCGCTAGCTCTTTATTCGCACGAAGTAATGGCCGCTATCGACAAGGGATCTCAAGTTGATTCCGTATTTCTAGATTTCCGGAATGTTTTTGACACCGTTCCTCACAAGCGACTTCTAATCAAGCTGCGGGCCTATGGGGTATCGTCAAAGTTGTGCGACTAGATTCGTGATTTTCCGTCAGGAAGGTCGCAGTTCGTAGTAATAGACGGCAAATCATCGAGTAAAACTGAAGTGATATCAGGTGTTTCCCAGGGAAGCGTCCTGATACCTCTGGTGTTCCTGATCTACACTCCTGGAAATGGAAAAAGGAACACATTGACACCGGTGTGTCAGACCCACCATACTTGCTCCGGACACTGCGAGAGGGCTGTACAAGCAATGATCACACGCACGGCACAGCGGACACACCAGGAACCGCGGTGTTGGCCGTCGAATGGCGCTAGCTGCGCAGCATTTGTGCACCGCCGCCGTCAGAGTCAGCCAGTTTGCCGTGGCATACGGAGCTCCATCGCAGTCTTTAACACTGGTAGCATGCCGCGACAGCGTGGACGTGAACCGTATGTGCAGTTGACGGACTTTGAGCGAGGGCGTATAGTGGGCATGCGGGAGGCCGGGTGGACGTACCGCCGAATTGCTCAACACGTGGGGCGTGAGGTTTCCACAGTACATCGATGTTGTCGCCAGTGGTCGGCGGAAGGTGCACGTGCCCGTCGACCTGGGACCGGACCGCGGCGACGCACGGATGCACGCCAAGACCGTAGGATCCTACGCAGTGCCGTAGGGGACCGCACCGCCACTTCCCAGCAAATTAGGGACACTGTTGCTCCTGGGGTATCGGCGAGGACCATTCGCAACCGTCTCCATGAAGCTGGGCTACGGTTCCGCTCACCGTTAGGCCGTCTTCCGCTCACGCCCCAACATCGTGCAGCCCGCCTCCAGTGGTGTCGTGACAGGCGTGAATGGAGGGACGAATGGAGACGTGTCGTCTTCAGCGATGAGAGTCGCTTCTGCCTTGGTGCCAATGATGGTCGTATGCGTGTTTGGCGCCGTGCAGGTGAGCACCACAATCAGGATTGCATACGACCGAGGCACACAGGGCCAACACCCGGCATCATGGTGTGGGGAGCGATCTCCTACACTGGCCGTACACCACTGGTGATCGTCGAGGGGACACTGAATAGTGCACGGTACATCCAAACCGTCATCGAACCCATCGTTCTACCATTCCTAGACCGGCAAGGGAACTTGCTGTTCCAACAGGATAATGCACGTCCGCATGTATCCCGTGCCACCCAACGTGCTCTAGAAGGTGTAAGTCAACTACCCTGGCCAGCAAGATCTCCGGATCTGTCCCCCATTGAGCATGTTTGGGACTGGGTGAAGCGTCGTCTCACGCGGTCTGCACGTCCAGCACGAACGCTGGTCCAACTGAGGCGCCAGGTGGAAATGGCATGGCAAGCCGTTCCACAGGACTACATCCAGCATCTCTACGATCGTCTCCATGGGAGAATAGCAGCCTGCATTGCTGCGAAAGGTGGATATACACTGTACTAGTGCCGACATTGTGCATGCTCTGTTTCCTGTGTCTATGTGCCTGTGGTACTGTCAGTGTGATCATGTGATGTATCAGACCCCAGGAATGTGTCAATAAAGTTTCCCCTTCCTGGGACAATGAATTCACGGTGTTCTTATTTCAATTTCCAGGAGTGTATATAAATGACCTGGGTGACAATCTGAGCAGTTCTCTTAGGTTGTTCGCAGATGATGCTGTAATTTACAGTCTAGTATGGTCATCCGAAGACCAGTATCAGTTGCAAAGCGATTTAGAAAAGATTGCTGTATGGTGCGGCAGGTGGCGGTTGACGCTAAATAACGAAAAGTGTGAGGTGATCCACATGAGTTCCAAAAGAAATCCGTTACAATTCGATTACTCGATAAATACTACAATTCTCGAGGCTGTCAGTTCAACTAAGTAACTGGGTGTTAAAATTACTAATAACTTCAGTTGGAAAGACCACATAGATAATATTGTGGGGAAGGCGAGCCAAAGGTTGCGTTTCATTGGCAGGACACTTCGAAGAGGCAACAAGTCCACTAAAGAGACAGCTTACAACACACTCGTTCATCCTCTGTTAGAATATTGCTGCGCGGTGTAGGATCCTTACCAGGTGGGATTGACGGAGGACATGGAAAGGGTGCAAAAAAGGGCAGCTCGTTTTGTATTATCACGTCATAGGGGAGAGAGTGTGGCAGATATGATACGCGAGTGGGGATGGAAGTTGTAACACCATAGCTCTAATGCTGTACTGATTTATTTTGCTTTTGTTTTATTTAATATTATATCATTGAGCTTCTGTAAATGTGTTTGTTTGAATCGACTACATAAAATTGTATACTCCTTTATTTGTAAAAATTTTGAGTCATGGTCTGATTCTATGCAATGTAGTATATCTGTCGTTTAAATGCTTTGTCCCATTTGGAGGGAACAAAACTTACTGTATATGATTGTAATTTTGTGTGAATAATTTTTGGTAGAAATGTCAATAGGTGAAAATGTTCTATTTTAATTAATGTATTTGGTTGCTGTTATGTAAACTGCTGATCCTCACTTAGGGTTCTTAGTTTGTATGTAAAAGGTGTAGTGGTTCCCCTCGGGAACGGAACTGTGTAGCGCGCGCAAATTGTGGTTGGCCTGTGTAGAAAAGGTGGAACTGATAGTCAGTCGGGGACAAGCTACGAGTCGGGGACCAGCTACGAGTCGGTGCACTGCCATGTAAAAGATGCATATTATGCTGGTTCCGAGAGTGGCTTTTCCTGCCGCTTTCAAATGCCTCGGAAGAATGGATAAATAGCTGGAAATATTCTGGGATTGGTATCAATCATCGCCACCAAGAAATGACAGAGTCCAGCAATTCTACCTGCAATTCCACCTAACAACATGCAGTTGCCACCACATTGCGCAATCATTGCATCGGAATACTACAATGATGTACAGTGAAGGATCAGCTTAATGGAAGTGTTAGTGTGCTCAAATATAAGGTAATTTATATCTGAGTTTATGTACCTACCTTGATTTTTTCCTCAGGTTCCTCTTCATCTGAACTAAAGTCATCACCGAGTGTCCCTACTGAAAGAACATTAAAGCCCAGTATTTTGCTAGTTAATGCCTCTTGAATATAGTAAAAAGAAAGTTAATGTGGCAAGAGAGTGAGTTAAAGTCAATGTTGATTGCTGAAAATTATTTTCCTAGTAAAACCGCTTATTAAAGTGCTGTTGCCAACTTCAAAATTAAATGTTCTTAAAACTGAGGCTTATAAAGTAAATGATCACATTGCTGTCTGTAGTAAATTCTAAAAGGTGAGTCAGTTTCTTGCAATTTTGTCAACATTGTGTTTCGCTGTAGTGAAAGTGGGGAACTGCAATAGTAGAAAATTATATGTTCATAATGGCTAAGTGTTTGTCTCTCTTGTATATTGGAAGTGCATATTAATAGTATAACTAGATACACAGTGTGTCTATTATGTTAATGCTAGGTAACAAGTAATGGGAAAACCACTAATTATGAAAACCATAATTTCTTTAAAGCCTGAAAGTAATAGTGTGTTTTGCAAATAGTTTCTGCTGCTCTAACTGTTAGTTTCAATCTTATCGTAAACATATGTATGTGTCAGAGTTCACTGCACTCGCGTGTGAGAAAGTATAGATTGTGTTGATCCGTTATAGTTACTTATACCTACTTTCTTAAACGAGAACGTTAATCTTTCTCTTGCCTAATTAGGCTGGCGACCGTTTTCCTTATTCTATAAACAGTATAGCTAGGCAAAATTTTGTTTGTTACTGTTCAAATATTTACGTAATTCTGACTTTCACTTCCGATAAGCCACCTCCGTTAGATACAACACGGTGAACATAACAAAATTCCTCTCAGAGGGTAACATTGATCTGTTGCTTTATACCATTATTACTCTAACAAAATAATTGTTTTGCAAATTGCCTCCAGTTTCGAGGTGATGGTATAGCAGTTAGGGGTGTTATAAAGTCATTAAAGCAAAGACGTTTCGCGGTGAGATCTATTTACGAAATTTCAGTCACCAACTTTCTCTTCCGAATGCGAAAATATTTTGTTGAGCCCAACATACATAGGTAGGAATGATCATCAAAATAAAATAAGAGAAATCAGAGCTCGAACAGGAAGGTTAAGGTGTTCGTTTTTCCCGCGCGCTGTTCGGGAGTGGCATGGTAGAGAGATAGTATGATTGTGGTTCGATGAACCCTCTGCCAAGCGCTTAAATGTGAATTGCAGAGTAATCATGTAGATGTAGATGTTTGGAGGAATTCTATCGCATCTCTCCGATATTTTCAGCATGATACTAGCATTTTTTACTACACCTAACAATGTTAATAGTGCTTGAAATGATTAAAATAGTAGCTAATACTTTTTGATATGAAGACAAAAACGGTGCTTCGTTTTAATGATAACAATATACAGTAAAATTCAGCAATGTTTCTGCGAAGTTGCATAACGCCGAAATCCTGAAACACGTCCGTATATTTCGAATGCGGCACAACAGCTGTAGGTAGGAGACGAGGTACTGGGAGAAGTAAAGCTGTGCGGACGAGGCGTGAGTCGTTCTTGGGTAGCTCAGATGGTAGAGCACTCGCCCGCGAAAGGCAAAGGCCTTGAGTTCCAGTCTCGGTCGCGCACACGGTTTTAATCTGCCAAGAAGTTTCATATCAGCGCACACTCAGCTGCAGAGTGAACTAATTCTGGAAACAGCTGTATAGTTACTGGAGAGATACAGGATGTTCCAAAATTCCCGTTAAAAACTTCTAGGGAATTGAGTGACGATATTTTGAATTGGAACCCATGTATGGAAACGTATATCCCTGCTACAGGGGTATAAATATAACTTCGCTATTGTGGTATGCAACAGGGTAATCATCACTGGAGGGGGGTTACTTACGTCGGATCGTATGATGTCATTTGACTGCTGTCTCCTCTCTGACCTGGTTCGAGTCTCGTTCATGTGAGTGTTAGAGCAACATTCCTGAGTACACTTTTGCCGAATACACCGACACGAGTATTGTGTGTGGCCAAGCTCACAGTGCTGGAAGAGCTACTGGTCGCCTTTATCAAGATCGTTGTCCACAACGTCTGACTCCTTCCCACACGCTTTTCGTTACCATTGCGCAACGTCTTCGAGAAAGTGTGCCTTCACCGCCAGCAGGTGCGACTGTGGTGCCCCGTGGAGACGCAGCGCACGCGAATTGGAAAATATATATGGTGTCTGTTCCTTCGGAAATGTCCGAAAGGACACTACGAATGTAGTGTGTGGACATACAAGGTGAGAATGTGTGTCTCGCAGGAGGCGTGTGCGAGATAGTCCCTGTAGTCTCACTATCCTCTGTGCCCTCGGTTGCTCAGATGGATAGAGCGTCTGCCATGAAAGCAGATCCCGGGTTCGAGTCCCGGTCGGGGCAGACGTTTTCACCTGTCTTCGTTGATATATATCAACGCCCGTCGTCAGCTGAAGGTATTAATACCATTCTAATTTCGAACTGGAAAAGGCCCTCCTGTATAAACAGTGTCTCTGAAGACCGATTTTTTTTTGTTTCTTTGGTTATTAACGACTGAAACTGCAGAACAATAGATGTACTGGGTCACATCTACACTGAAATGCCAAATAAACTAGTATAATAATGCGTATTGAAACACAGAGGGCCGGCCGGGGTGGCCGTGCGTTTCTAGGCGCTACAGTCTGGAACCGCGTGACCGCTACGGTCGTAGGTTCGAATCCTGCCTCGGGCATGGATGTGTGTGATGTCCTTAGGTTAGTTAGGTTTAAGTAGTTCTAAGTTCTAGGGGACTGATGACCTTAGAAGTTAAGTCCCATAGTGCTCAGAGCCATTTGAACCATTTGAAACACAGAGGTGTGTAAACAGGCAAAATATGGTGCTGCCGCCAGCAACGCCTGTGTAAGACATGTGTCTGCCGCGGTTGTTAGATTTTGAACGTAGTATTATACTCGGCGCAAGAGCGATGGGACACAGGATCCCAGAGGTAGCGATGAAGAGGATTTTCCTGTACGACCATTTCACGAGGGCTCCGCGAATATCAGCAATCCAGTAAAACAACAAATCTCCGACATCGCTGCGGCCGGAAAAAGATCCTGCAGGAATGGGAACTGAAGAGAATCGTTCAGCGTGGTGAAGGTGCACCCTTCCCCAAATTACAGAAAATCTCAATGCTTGACAATCAACAAGTGTCAGCATGCGAACCATTCAACGAATCATCATCTACATGGGCTTTCAGAGCCGAAGGCCCACTCATGTACCCTTGCTGACAGCACAGCACGAAGCTTTACGCCTCATTTGGGCCCATCGGTACGAACATTGAACTGTTGATGACTGGAAACATATTGCCTGGTTGGACGAGTCTCACTTCAAAATGTATATAGAGTATGGACGTGTACGGGTATGAAGACAACATCATGAATCCATGGACCCTGCATGTCAGCTGGGGACTGTTGAAGCTGGTGGAGGCTCTGTGACGTTGTATGGCGTGTCCATTTGGAGTGATGTGGGACCCCTGATACGTCTAGATACAACTCTGACTGGTGACACGGGCGTAAGCATCCTGTCTGATCACCTGCATCCACTCATGTCCATTGTGCATTCCGACGGATGTGGGTAATTCCAGCAGGACAATGCAACACCCCAGACAACCAGTTGCTACAGAGTGGCTGCAGGAACACTCTTCCGAGGTTAAACACTTCCGCTGGCCACGAAACTTCCCAAACATCCTGTACGTTTCCTGTAAACTGTATAGCATTATCGAGAATATCTGGGATGTCTTGCAACGTGATGATCAGAGATCTCTGCTCCCTCGTACTCTTACGGATTTATGGGCAGCTCTGCAGGATTCATGATGTCAGTTCCCTCCTGCGCGACTTCAGCCATTAGTCGATTCCATGCCACGGCGTGTTGAGGCACTTCTGCGTGCTCGCGGGGGCCCTACGCGGTATTTCCTTGGTTCTTCAGTGTAACAAATTACTTGTCAAAGTAACAGCGTTACCAACATGTTTGAAATGGTTGTAGCACACGTTTCCAGTAAATTGTATAGCCGTTGTCGTATTACAATTGGTATCTGCGAATACATTCCATAATTCGTAACAGATCGTGGGTCCCACTGCAGACGTCCGCAGCGTTTACCCAGGGTCGTCTTGACTACGGCAGCTCTGACGCCCACGAGAATAACCGGAGGTAGAGAGCGCAGCACGGCTAGTTTGAAGGCCACTTTCAACTAGCGTTGCCAGAGGTGTCTCTTTCTAGAGATACTACGACTCGCCCCACGAAAGCTTTAAGCGGAAAGGCAAATGCTACAACTTCTGGCCTCTGCTAACATTTCGAAATACACTATCCTATCAGTAAGTGTACAGAGACCTATTAGCGCACATCAATATACAGTGTGTCCAAACTTTGTCTCTGTGGAGGCTTGAACTCTGCGAGGGACACTAAGTGAGGTGCTTGCCGACAATTTACGCACCACACACGGAAATAGTATCTACGTGTTTCTCTTTGTACATGCCAGGCAATACATTGCTCAGCAAGATTGCCATATCTCTCACAAATTTTGAACGTTTGGAGCACAATGGGCGGGTTCTTTAAAGCAGGTAGCGATTTTGATGATGTAACGAACCAACTGATCTGAATTTGGTACGATATCCGTCAGGAGGTCATCCACTAACTTTATCAATCAATGTCAAGCCGAATAACTGCCCGCGTAAAGGCCAGAGTTGGACCAACACGTTATCGACTTATCAATTTGTGAAGCTCTTTCTCTTGAATTAATCATCCCGTTTTTCTGCAACTGTAATCATTCATTTGCCCCTACAGGTACATCACATGTATCTATTTCCATCGCACTGAGGTAATTCCTCCGGGATACTTTTATTTTCCTTAGTGTGTAAATATATTTGTAGCAGGTCATTCAAAAACGTTTGAAATGAAATAGAGGGGAGCTGGTTGTTGTTAGGAGAACAGAATGTATTAGACTCGTGGATCATATGGTGTTACTGGCAGAGAGCGAGAAAAGTATGACTGAAATGTTAAAAGAATTAAACAAGAGACGTGAGTATATTGGAATGAGAAATAATAAGTGTGGTGTCACCGCCAGACACCACACTTGCTAGGTGGTAGCCTTTAAATCGGCTGCGGTCCGGTAGTATACGTCGGACCCGTGTGTCGCCACTGTCAGTAATTGCAGACAGAGCGCCGCCATACGGCAGGTCTAGAGAGACGTACTAGCACTCGCCCAGTTGTACAGCCGACATAGCTAGAGATGGATCACTGACAACTGCGCTCTCATTTGCCGAGACGATAGTTAGCATAGCCTTCAGCTACTTCATTTGCTACGACCTAGCAAGGCGCCGTCGCATTTGATGTTGAGATTATAACATGTACCGCCAAGAGCGATGTACAACAATTGTGGATTAAAGTTAACTATTATATCAACTACGTTCTTTTCTTACAAGACTCAACTACTTTACTGTTCCAGACCTCACTCCAGTCAGCGTGTAATTAAACGCGTGCATTTCGGCTTCCTATAGAAACACTTCAATAAGAGAAAGGCAAAATGTCCGGTGGTAAGTGCAAGAAATGTAAGAACAACTATAATGTTAGGCAGGAGGATACAGAGTATTTTAATGTTTTTAGATAACTGCAACGCGCTATTATGGACGACATTGGAAGTAATAAGGAGGTGAAAACGCGTATAACAATTGCCAACGAGACGTTTCATAACAGGAGGCTTTTATGTGAAAGCGTTGATAGGGGATAAAATAGGCAGGCACAGTGAGAAATTAGGTGGTGTTGAGTGGGAGAACAGAGAGAAATTTTAAAGGTAGCAGGATGAGGAAACACAATTGGCATGGACACTGAATGAGAAGAGATTGTTTATTGATGGTATGGAGGATATATTGAATGGAAGAGGAAGAAGAAGATGACGACGCAGAACATACCAGGTGGTGGACAGTGTAATAGTTGTGAGAAAACAATAGGGTAAAAAATGATGGGACTACATGGAGAGATACATGTGAAGACCTGCCCTAGGGCAGAACACTCATTATGATGGTGGTGGTGGCGACGATGACGACGACGACGACGAAAAGGAGTCTCATTTAGGACATTTTGCAATACGCCCATTTTCTTGTAATCGAAATTTAAACAAAAAAATAGGCGGCATATAATCTGTACTCTAAAAACGACCGTGAAGAGCATGGCAGATGGAACTTGCCATTATACCAGTTATCAGGACTTATTCCCACTCCACTGACACGTATGGAGCGTGCGAAATGTGATTACTCTAATCTGGTCTTCACGCTTCCTACAGTTACGATACGTAGACGGTTTCAGTACATTCCTACATTCATCATGTAACGTCGGTTCTAGAAATTTTCTAAGTAGGTCTCCTCGCGATATTTTGCTCTTCCACGGGATAGTCTGTGTCTATCATCAACTGTCCGTTAGTTCAGTTCTATGAACGCCTTCGTGACATTCTCCTATGAGTCAAACAAACCGGTGAGCATTCTTTACTGCCCTTCTCTGTATAAGTTCAATATCCCCTGTTCGTCCTATCTGGTACTGATTGCTATTCCCCAGTATTGTACCAATGAACCGCACGTGTTTTACCTACAAATGTGCTTATGTGATCGTTCCATTTCATACCACTACAAATTTATACACTCAAGCATTTACTTTAGTTAACAAATTCCAGCTGCAGCTCACTGAAGCTGTAGTCATCGGACTATGTAGTCTCATTTTGCGAAATGTTGATTTTGTCGATACCGTCACAGTAATATATTTGACTATGCTATCAGAGCCTCATCCTCACCTCTGCTTCACGGCTTCGAACTATTATGTCTTCATACTTAGGACTACATCATTTTATGGCCACAGAAAGAAAGTTCCTGTTTCAATTGAAATTTAAGCTTGCAAAGTGAAATATTTTAAAATGTTGTGTAAATGCCCCCTTCCATCACATGAGTCAGTGTAGGTGGTTGTTGGTCACAGTTTGGAAGAGTCCATTCAGGATGGCAGACAGCTGGCCATATTTGCTAACTGATTCTCAAGGGAATGAAATATATGGTGAGAACCTGGGATCAGGATGACATACAAATGCACCAGCACATGCTTTAAGTCAAGTGATTAATAGCATACTGTTATGGAAAGCAAAAACAAAATGTTGACCAAGATATTCCTCACATCGAGCTATGACAAAGTGGGCACAGTTCTGTTGAAAGATGTAGCCAATTTTCACAAAGCCTGTAAATGTTGGTGAGTGAAGTATTCATTTGTTAGCAAGCAATTTAATCAAATACATTGGCACTGTGAGAAGAAACTATGGTTCTGGGATTAGACATGTCTGTTATCCAGCCTGGCAGCCAAATTCTGAGCCCTGTAAGATACCCCGTGTGATTTTAACTGACGCACATCTTGATGTAACATTGTGAGTGAAGCTCTCTGTACTGTGCTATGTGGGCGAGATTCGATGAGGGTGAACCCAGCCCTTGTGAGGCCAACTGAGGAGCTACTTGATGGAGAAGTAGCATCACCAGTGCCAAAAAATGAAAGCGGCCGGGACAGAGGTGTGCTGACGCCGTGCCCCTCCAGTGAATTTTGTTAACTGAGGATGACACAGTTGTCAGTCAGTACCATCACCGTTTAGATGTCCGAGGCCTGTTCACATAGATTTTTTTTTTCTTTTAGGTTCAAGTCATGACTGAAATGTACTGATTGTTATTTATAAAATTTTTTTGTGGAAGAGTAAAATATATGATTATTAAGCTGTTGTTATAAAAGTGTGCTTGTAGCCCACCATATGTACAAAGAGTCTCTGCAAGAAGGAGGCTAAAAGACTGATAGTATTCACAGGTTCCTAATATATCTAAACTTCAGCTAATGCTCACTATTACTGTATTATTCAGCTTTACTGTAAATTCACAATGGGGCAATGACTGACTTGTAAATAAAGTTCAAAATTTCATAATGACAAAAATAAATATAGATCAACCCAGAGCACAATCTTTTTTAAATCTCATCTTCACAAGAAACAAGTAAAGCTGAGTTACATACAGGTTCCAGATGTCACCTGTGAAAGATGAGGAGAACAGCTAGTTATGTCTTTAGATTTTTCTGTGTTTTCTTCATAGATTAATTCTTAAATTCCATGAGTTTTCTTCTATTTAAGAGGTGTAGTCTCACATTTTTATAACTTTTAAGTGTAAATTCAGGCAGTGTGTAGCACAGTTGTCATTTCTCATGAACGACTAACTACACTGCTTAGTTAGGCATGTGGACCATCAGCGTGGAGGCTGGCTGTCCGGCCTCTCCCATTCGTCTGTGAGTCACTCCTCCGACGGCATCTGAGCGAGAACATGGGGGGAGTGGTTTACTACTTATTAGGACCACTAATGTTGGACACATTAGGGAGATCCGTAGGGAAATATTGTTCAGAGCCAGAAAGATAGCCAATATGAACTCGGTATGTCTGCCAGGGAGCCTCATAAAAATATATCGACGTCCCGAAACAAATCGACATCCCGAAACGTGTCGACATCCCGAAACGTGTCGACATATCGAAACGTGTCGACATATGGAAATAAGTCGACATATCGAAAATAAGTAGACATATCGAAAATAAGTAGACATATCGAAAATAAGTAGACACATCGGAAATAAATCGACATATCGGAAATAAATCGATATATCGGAAATAAATCGATATATCGGAAATAAATCGAAATATCGAAATAAATCGAAATATATAAATAAGTCGACACTTAGAAGTAAATCGACATCTCGAAATATATCGACATCTCGAAATACATCGACATCTCGAAATATAACGACATCTCTAAATATATCGACATCTCGTAATATATCGGCATCTCGAAATATATCGACATCTCGAAATAAATCGACATCTCGAACATCGGGAAAAACGCCGACTCCGGGAAAAACGCCACGAATGAATATCCTGCACCAGCATAGAACTTACTCTGGAACTCCAACCTGCACAGAAAATCACAAGGCACAGTTATTTCACATCATTCTCAGCAAACTACAGAATCCTCTAAGGGACGTAACGACGTCACCTCCTTCACCTGTGAAATTTCTTAGCAGCTATTGACTAGCTGAAATTTCTTAGCAGCTATTGAGGCAAGAGAAGGTGGCCAATTATTAATTTGTTTTTCAAAGCTCATTTCAGTGTATATCGGAATACTCAGTGGACATCTTTAACCATCATATTATACTGTCTAAAAGATGTCAACTTTCGAGACTATAAGTATAAGCAGAGCTTGGTCTTTTCCATTCCGAGTTTGTTTAGAATGGGTGTCACAGGAAGCAGATCCACTGGGCATTTAGAGCAACCTGCTTTAAACAACATGAGCAGGCAGTAGACATAGAATTTGACTGACTGTTCTCCTCCTTATGTTGGCAGTATGTTAAGCTTGTGTGTTTCTCACAAAAGAAATCTGGCGAAAATGCTTGAATGGGGGGATGAAATCATGACAACCAGTACAAGCCTTATAGACTGTGTAGCACGGTATCTGTGCTTCATTTCTCTGGAAGGTGGCTGGACGTCAATTTTCTCTCCAATGACTTCACAGCACCCCTTATACTGGCACCCTACTAGCATATAAATAGGCTTGTTGGAAGTCCTCTGCACCCTTGCACTTGAAGGTGACTGGCACGCTGCCTCATTGCCAACACCGTTTACTGTAACACACATCGGTTCTCCAATCTTCTAAAGTCACAGCAACAAAAGCATCAGGTTTTTTCAAATGTTTTATGACAGTTGCAAGTCATGCACACACACACAAAAAATTGCATAACTTGTGATAAACACATTTTTTGACATTGCTGCAAAGTCAATATAAATAGATTTTGGCTTTTTTTCAACCTATAGATCGGCAGTGTCAAATATTTAAATATTGTAATTTATAAATATAATAAAATTGACATACACAAAAAAGAATGATACAAAGGGAAAAAAATAGATTTAAAACCATTAATGGAATAAAAGTAATAATAAAAGTCATTTCGATAAAAATTTAAAGCCGTTATGAGTTTCAAATGTACAACCTTACCCTATTCGTTACGCCATGTAACCAGCCAATATTATACTACTATATTTTAATTCTATTGAGTGTCACATAAAATTCTGATTTCTTTTTCCATCGATTACTCTCAGACTAGGTCCCACCGAGGAGAATGACTGCAAGTGCAATACCTGGTATCATAACCTACATCATCATACAGATGGTTTCACAAAAAGTCTATCTCACCACTGAGGATCTCTCCTTGTAAGTGCTCATCTACCGCTGAATGCCCCTATTACGCAGTGATGGGACACCTTTACTCTTTCTGCTCTTCACTGTACATTTCAACTAATTTAATAATGGGCAGTTGTTTCAAAAAATCAATACTCATGCTGACACTTTACAACTGCTTATGACCATTTTACGCTTGTGCTGTATAGCCGTGGCTGCTAACTGAACGTTTGTAGAACATTTATTCTATTGACAGCGCACTCATCAGTGAAGCCGCAATGTGTGGAGGAATTCAGATAGTCCCTCCATAAGCACCAAGATGCCCACGGTAAGCACTGCCCAGAAGGCAAATACCAGCCACAGGGCAAAGCCTCCAGTCCAGCCCACCACTACCAGTTCATTCTTCATCACCATACTCCACAGCACCTCAGACACCTAAGGAAAACCATTTCAACACATGGAGTAAGCAATCTACTGGACATAACATACCTGAAGACAAAGGGCATGAACTTATTGAGAACAATGCACAGCATCCTTATAACAAATAAAATAAGGTACAGTGAACTGTTTATACTATTCATCCCATGTTGTACAGATTTTATGAAATTATTAAATATGATAGATAATACTGAACAAAGCACAACACTTCCAATTACAATTATGCCTAAGTTTTCATACTACAGTTTTTGCTCTCACAGTACAGTACTATCATTTGTGGTTCAGTAAGCATGTGTCTTACGTGATTTATATGGGGTGACTTGGGCCTCAGTATCAAAATTACCTAAAATATAAAAAACTGTCAGAAATGAATATTTAATTCTTAACTGTGAAAACACCCAACTGCAGAAAGCTGAGCTCTCAGTAGTTCAAAATGACATCTTCCACTCTTGATACACATATCACAGTACTGTATTAGACAATATTCTGACAGGACAGAACGAGTTCTAAATCACCTAACTGCATTACTTGCATAAGTTACTTGACAGTGTGTAACTGCTGCATCAACACATTCCACAATGTGTTATTCAAAGTTGATGGGTTCTTATTAATAACTCTATCCCCTAGCAATCTGACACCATCTCCTCAAATGCTGCTGTGCAAGTAATTCTTTGCTGAGAACCTCAGCTGTGTCGGTGGCGTTATTTATCAGCATTATTACTTAATTTTCATGTCACTCTATGAAAGAAATCAAAGAAAATTCTGGGAGATGAGTAACACTGCAACATGACCTAATAACAATGCTATAGCTTATACAATCATGATCTTCCTGGCTGGAACACCTCTAATGTTATCATGACAGGTATCAAATGGATGTTTCCCTCTTGCCTCTGCCTTTTCCCTGACCTGCTAACTGCATCCATTTTTCACGTAATCCAGCAATCCAGATTGTCATTGTTCTCCCCCTCCCTTTAATACTGTATTTCTTTTCACGACTTTGTTGCAGATAATTATTCTACAATATATACATTCTAGCTGAGGTATTTTCCTTATTCACATCATTCCATACCTTTTCATTCCTCTTCTATTCCTAGAAGCACTTCATCATTGTCACTCCATTTCACTTTATGTCTAAAAACAAAGATGATGTGACTTACCAAACGAAAGTGCTGGCACGTCTATAGACACACAAACATACACACAAAATTCTAGCTTTCGCAACCAACGGTTGCCTCATCAGGAAGGAGGGAAAGACGAAAGGATTTGCGTTTTAAGGGAGAGGGTAAGGAGTCATTCCAATCCTGGGAGTGGAAAGACTTACCTTAGGGGCAAAAAAAGGATGGGTATACACTCGCGCGCGCGCACACACACACACACACACACACACACACACACACACACACACACACACACATACAGACACAAGCAGACATATACAGAGGCAAAGAGTTTGGGCAGAGATGTCAGTTGAGGCGGAAGTGCAGAGGCAAAGATGTTGTTGAATGACAGGTGAGGTATGAGTGGCGGCAACTTGAAATTAGCGGAGATTGAGGCCTGGTATATAACGGGAAGACAGGATATATTGAAGAGCAAGTTCCCATCTCCAGAGTCCGGATAGGTTGGTGTTAGTGGGAAGTATCCAGATAACACGGACGGTGTAACACTGTGCACCAAGGCATGTTTAGCCACAGGGTGACCCTCATTACCAACAAACACTGTCTGCCTGTGTTCATTCATGCGAATGGACAGTTTGTTGCTGGTCATTCCCACATAGAATGCGTCACAGTGTAGGCAGGTCAGTTGGTAGATCACGTGGGTGCTTTCACACGTGGCTCTGCCTTTGATCATGTACACCTTCCGGGTTACAGGACTGGAGTAGGTGGCGGTGTGAGGGTGCATGGGACAGGTTTTACACAGGGGGCGGTTACAAGGGTAGGAGCCAGAGGGTAGGGAAGGTGGTTTGGGGATTTCAGAGGGATATTTTTTTTTTTTGTGGTTTTAGGGCGCACAACTTCAATGGTCATTAGCGCCCTGACTACGTTAAGAATGCACCACGAGGCACAAGTTTAAAACAACAACTAAAAGGGAAAACACGATAAAAGACAGACTGACAGGCATAGGATTAAAAAACAGCATCATCAAATGTCCTTAGAGAGGTTTGTCAAATTGATAAAACGAAGAACACGAGCAGCTGCTCGTGGGTCATCCGCTAAAATGGCATCTAAAGTACATGGCAGGTTAAGATCTAGACGCAGTGTGTTAAAATCCGGACAGGACATTAAAATGTGGCGGACCGTTAGCAATTGCCCACATGGGCAGAACGGCGCCGGCGCAGCCGTCAGCAGATGGCGATGGCTGAACCGGCAGTGTCCAATTCTTAACCGGGCCAAAACTACCTCCTCCCGCCGAGAAGGGCGTGAGGAGGACGTCCAAGCCACGGGAAGAGGTTTCAAGGCCCGAAGCTTGTTGTCTGTAAGTGCAGCCCAATCGGCATGCCACAGCGATAAAATGCGCCGACAAATGACCCTGCTAAAATCTGACGAAGGGACACAACAAGAAGCTGTCCGAGGCTGGAGGACCGCAGCCTTGGCCGCGGCATCTGCAGCTTCGTTCCCAGGGATACCGACATGGCCAGGAACCCACATAAAGCTAACCGGAGAACCGACGTCCACCAGCTGCTGAAGAGAGCGTTGGATCCGGTGCACGAAAGGGTGAACCGGGTTTGGATCACTGAGGCTCTGGATAGCGCTCAGGGAATCGGAGCAGATGACATATGCAGAATTTCGGTGGCGGCAGATGTAAAGAACAGCCTGGTAGAGGGCAAAGAGCTCAGCTGTGAAGACCGAACAATGGCCATGGAGCCGGTATTTGAAACTTTGTGCCCTGACAATAAAAGAACACCCGACCCCGTCATTGGTCTTAGAGCCATCTGTATAAATGAAGGTCATATTAATGAACTGCGAACGAAGTTCGACAAAACGGGAGTGGTAGACTGAACCGGGGGTAACCTCCTTCGGGAGCGAGCAGAGGTCAAGGTGGACGCGAACCTGAGCCTGGAGCCAAGGTGGCGTGTGGCTCTCGCCCACTCGAAAGGTTGCAGGGAGTGAAAAATTAAGGTGTTGAAGGAGGCGACGAAAGCGAACTCCCGGGGGTAGCAGGGCAGAGACATACAACCCGTATTGACGGTCGAGAGAGTCATCAAAAAAAAAGGAACGATAAGATGGGTGGTCAGGCATTGCCAGTAGCCCACAGGCATACCGACAAAGCAGTATATCGCGCCGGTAGGTGAGTGGCAACTCACCAGCGTCAGCATGAAGACTCTCGACGGGACTAGTATAAAACGCGCCGATCGCAAGTCGTAAACCCCGATGTTGTATGGAGTTGAGGCGGCGTAAGATGGATGGCTGTGCAGAGGAGTATACGAAGCTCCCATAATCCAGCTTGGAGCGGACGATCGACCGATATAGGCGAAGTAGGACGGTTCGATCCGCTCCCCACGACATACCACTGAGAACACGGAGGACATTTAAAGAACGGGTACAACGGGCAGCCAAAAATGACACATGTGGAGACCAACTAAGTTTCCTGTCGAATGTAAGACCTAAAAATTTTGTTGTCTCCACGAATGGGAGAGCAACGGGACCGAGTCGTAAGGACGGTGGGAGAAACTCTTTGTAGCGCCAGAAGTTAATGCAGACCGTCTTCTCGGCAGGAAAACGGAAGCCATTGGCGACACTCCAGGAGTAAAGACGGTCAAGAGAACGCCGAAGACAGCGCTCCAGGAAACATGTACGCTGCGCGCTGCAATAGATGGTAAAATCGTCCACGAAAAGGGAGCCTGATACATCAGCTAGGAGGCAATCCATTATTGGATTGATCGCTATGGCGAAGAGAGCGACGCTCAAAACTGAGCCCTGTGGCATCCCATTCTCCTGGCGAAAGGTGTCGGACAGGACAGAACCCACACGTACCCTGAACTGTCGATCCATTAAAAAGGAACGAATAAAAAGAGGGAGGCGACCGCGAAGGCCCCATGTATGCATGGTGCGGAGAATGCCCGCCCTCCAACAGGTGTCGTAAGCCTTCTCCAAATCAAAGAACACAGGCGCGGTCGGGCGCTTCCGCAAGAAGTTATTCATAATGAAGGTCGACAAGGTAACCAGATGGTCAACAGCAGAACGGCGCCTACAAAATCCACATTGTACATTGGTAAGTAGGCGTCGAGACTCGAGCAGCCAAACCAATCGAGAGTTAACCATTCGCTCCATCACTTTACAGACACAGCTGGTAAGCGTGATGGGTCGATAACTGGAAGGCAAGTGCTTGTCCTTCCCCGGCTTAGGAATCGGGCCAACAATAGACTCGCGCCAGCATGCGGGAACATGTCCCTCAATCCAGATGCGATTGTATGTACGAAGAAGAAAACCTTTACCCGCAGCAGAAAGGTTCTTCAGCATCTGAATATGAATAGAATCAGGCCCTGGAGCGGAGGACCGTGATCGGCCAAGTGCGTTTCCGAGTTCCCGCATGGTGAATGGGGCATTATAACTTTCACGATTCGAGGAGCGGAAGGTAGGTGGCCTAGCCTCCTCTGCCTGTTTGCGGGGGAGGAAGGCAGGGTGGTAATGAGCGGAGCTCGAAACCACTGCGAAAAAGCGGCCGAAGGCATTGGAGACATCCTCAGGGGCCACAAGGACGTCATTCGCGACCGTCAAGCCAGAAACTGGTGTGTGGACCTTAGTGCCAGATAGCCGCCGCAGGCTACCCCAGACAACAGAAGAAGGAGTAAAACTGTTGAAGGTGCTTGTGAAAGCAGCCCAGCTGGCTTTCTTGCTTTCTTTAATAATACGACGACACTGAGCACGTAATCGTTTATAATTGATACGATTCGCCACTGTAGGGTGGCGTTTAAAGGTGCGTAAACCACGTCGACGAGCACGTAAAGCGTCTCTACATGCTGCGGTCCACCAGGGGACCGGTACGCGACGTGGAGAAGAAGTAGGGTGAGGGATGGAATATTCAGCAGCAGCGAGAATGACTTCCGTGAGGTGTGCGACCTGACGATCGCAGCTTGTGAAGGTTTGATCCTGAAAGGTCGCCCTGGAAGAGAAGAGCCCCCAGTCTGCCTTGGAGATGGTCCAACTAGAGGAGCACGGAGAGGGGGTATGCTGCAGGAGATGGATAACACACGGGAAGTGGTCGCTCGAATATGTATCAGAAAGTGCATACCACTCAAACCTGCGTGCAAGTTGGGGAGTACATATAGAGAGGTCTAAATGGGAATAGGTGTTAGATGTGTCCGAAATAAAAGTAGGGGCGCCAGTATTGAGGCAGACAAGATTGAGCTGATTGAAAAGGTCTGCTAACAGGGAGCCCCTTGGGCAGGATGCTGGAGAGCCCCAAAGGGGATGGTGGGCATTGAAGTCTCCAGTTAACACAAATGGTGCAGGTAGCTGAGCAATAAGTTGCATCATGTGTGCCCTGGTAACTGCAGATGACGATGGAGTGTAAACGGTACAAATGGAAAATGTAAAAGTGGGGAGAGCAATGCGGATGGCAACTGCCTGCAGGCCGGTGTGCCACGTGATGGGATCGTAGTAAATATCATCCCGGACCAGCAACATAACCCCTCCATGAGCTGGGATACCTACCACAGGGGGTAGGTCAAAACGCACAGAGGTGTAGTGTGCCAAGGCAATTTGATCGCATGGGCGTAGCTTCGTTTCCTGGAGGGCTACGACGAGCGGACGGTGCAAGCGGAGCAGCAACTTCATGTCCTCTCGATTGGAGCGAATGCTGCGAATATTCCAGTGAATAAGTGCCATCGTAAGAAAAGGAAGATGAAAGAAGGGGTCACCTCGAAGGCCGCTGAGGGCCTGGCTTCGAGCGAGCACTGCCGCCGCTATCAGTAGGTGGACAGTCATCGTCCATTGGGTCTATAGGTTCATCGGCCATCTTGGGAGGATGGCCGGGAGGGGGAGCTTCCTCCGCCGGTGAACGGCCAGATGTTCGGCTACCAGCGGTGCGGCCAGGCGAAACGGATGACGGCCTGGGGCGGCATCCGCTGGGTGGTGCAGGAGAAGAAATGCGCCGTGGCGGAGAAGGAGAACTGTGCTTCCTATGAGCCTTCTTGGAAGGACGTTTGGTGGAAGTACCGGTCGAAGGCTGGGAGGACGAGGTGCGTAGGAAGTCTGCACGGGATGGTTCCTTCTTGAAGGCCCGTGCATCTGACTTCTGGGTCTTCGTCTTAGAAGAAGCTGATGAAGGGGCTGGTGTCTGTGGGATGATGGGAGGAAGAGGAGACGTCGACCGACCGAACGGACGACTGTGGTGCTGAAGGTCAGATCGCATGTCTGGGTTGCCACCTCCCTGGTAGTCCGAGGAGAGGCGAGGACAGTACTGTATTTCCCCGCTAGGAGCAGCGTGGGCTTCCTACTAGCCAATAGCTTGCGAGCAGCCGAGGTGGACACTTTCTCTTTGACCCGAATGTCTTGGATACAGCGTTCTTCCTTATAGACAGGACAGTCGCGGGAGGATGCGGCATGGTCACCCTGACAGTTCACACAACGAGGAGACGGAAGTGGACAGTCACCCTCATGGGCATCCCTGCCACAAGTGACACATTTAGCCGCATTGGAACAAGACTGTCGAGTGTGATTGAAACGCTGACACTGGTAGCAGCGCGTAGGTGTCGGGACATAGGGGCGAACAGAAATAACCTCGTAGCCCGCCTTGATGCACGATGGCAGCTTAACACTATCGAAGGTCAAGAAAAGTGTCCGGGTCGGTACAAGGTCATTGTTTACCTTTTTCATGACCCGATGGACAGCCGTCACGCCCTGCTCAGCGAGGAAAGATTGAAGCTCCTCGTCAGTCAATCCGTCGAGGGAGCTAGTATACACTACACCACGAGACGAATTCAAAGTTCGGTGGGCCTCCACCCGGACAGGGATCGTGTACAGGAGTGTGGCCCGAAGCAGTTTTTGTGCCTGAAAGGCGCTCTCAGTTTCTAGTAATAAGGTACCGTTACGCAACCTGGTACAAGATTTGGCAGATCCGGCTATGGCATCTACGCCCTTCTCGATAACGAAAGGGTTGACAGAGGAAAAATCCTTTCCGTCCTCAGATCGAGAAACGACGAGGAACTGTGGGGCAGGCGGTAGTACTTTTGTCACTGGTGGCTGGTCACGTTTCCGTTTTTGGGCAGAAGTCGAGAGAGATGGAGTGAAATCCATTGTGGAGGAATCCCCCATGATTGCCAGCGTCTCCGATGGCGCGCTCCTTCCTTGTGGGGACCCTCTCAGAGGGCACTCCCGCCTTAGGTGAATGTTTACACCTCAGGTCACAACTCCCGAGAAACAGACGGAGGGACCAATCGGCATGGTCAGAACGTATCAGCTCAGGCAATCACCCCTCCCCAGGCCTGGCCTTTACCAGGGGGTACGCGCGTGCCTTACATGTCTACCCAGGGCGGGGAATTACGCGTTACCCCGTCACCGGCTACACGTGCGAACGCGTGGGTCGGCCTTCAGGCACGCACAGGGAGGAAGGAAGAAGAGGAAAAAGAAGAGAGAGAGGGAGAAAGAGGACAGACTGTCTCAAACGCTGAGGCGGAGACCAGAGAAGGCAAGGAGAAGAAGGCAATGAGAAGGCAAGGAGAAGAAGGCAATGAGAAGGCAAGGAGAAGAAGGCAAGGAGAAGAAGGCAATGAGGAGGCAAGGAGAAGAAGTCAAGGGAAAGAGTAAGGAAGACAGTGAGGTGGAGAAGAGCAAAGAAAGGAACCAACCGAAGGAAGTAAGAAACGAGAAGTGAAAAACCAAAAAGATCACAATTATAGGTCGTGGAACCGTCCGTCTCCGGACGCAGGCGCGAACTACCCCCGTGAGGGGAATGGACTCCTTGTAGTCGCCTCTTACGACAGGCAGGAATACCTCGGGCCTATTCTAATCCCCGGACCTGCAGGGGGGGCCAGGGTGTAATTCGCAGAAGCGGAACTCATAGCAAAATGCTCTGCCAAGCCGTTTGCAATGACGTCAGAGTCAGTACAAACTGTTCCATTCAGTGAGAGGGTAGGGACGCTGACAGGTGTCTGAAAGCCGTAGATGCGTCGAATCTTGGCCCAGACTTGCGATGGATTGACATGGAGGCCAATGGTGGACACATACGGCTCCCAGCACTCCTGCTTGCATTGGCGGATAAGGCGACGGGCTCGTGCACGCAGCTGTTTGAAGGCGATAAGGTGTTCGATGGAGGGATGCCGCTTGTGACGCTGGAGCGCCCGCCGGCGATCTTTAATTGCTTCAGTGATCTCAGGCGACCACCAAGGCACAGTCCGCCGCCGAGGGGACGCAGAAGAATGGGGAATGGCAGATTCGGCGGCAGTAACGATGCCGGTAGTGACCGGTTGAACCACCGCATCAATGTCATCACTAGAGAGAGGCTCAATAGCGGCAGTGGAGGAAAACAAGTCCCAGTCAGCCTTATTCAGAGCCCACCTGCAAGGCCGCCCAGATGACTGACGCTGTGGCAGTGACAGAAAGATCTGGAAGTGGTCACTACCACACAGGTCGTCATGCACACTCCAGTCGACAGACGGTAAGAGGCTAGGGCTGCAGATCTAAAGGTCAGTGGCGGAGTACGTGCCACGCGCCACGCTGAAGTGTGTGAAGGAACCACCATTTAAAAGCTAAAGATCGATCTGTGCCAATAAATGCTCAATGGTGGCGTCTCGACCTGTCGCCACCGACCCACCCCACAGAGGGTTAGGGGCGTCGAATTCGCCCAGTAACAGGAAAGGTGGCGGCAATTGGGCTACCAGCACAGCCAGGACATGCTGCGCAAGATCAGGAAGGTAAATACTGCAGACGGTAACAGCCTGTGGCGTCCACACCTGAACAGCGACAGCCTCTAAATGTGTTTGTAGAGGGACAGACTCGCTGTGAAGAGAGTTAAGGACATGTATGCAGACGCCACCACACACCCTTTCAGAAGCTGCCCGGTTCTTATAATAACCCCGATAGCCACGGAGGGCAGGGGTTCGCATTGCTGGAAACCAAGTTTCCTGAATAGCAATGCAGAAGAAAGGGTGAAGACTGATAAGTTGTCGGAGCTCAGCTGGATGGTGGAAGAAACCGCTGCAGTTCCACTGGAGGATGATATTGTCCATTGCTGAGTAAGGCTTGAAGGGACTGGGGAGGCAGATTACGCCTCCAGGGCCCCTGCTGCTACCGAGTCACTACCTGTGCAACAGGTATCCATCGTGTCTGAGGGACTGGCGAGATCCAGGTCCTCAGCGGACGCCAGAATCTCCACCTCATCCTCAGACGTAAAGTTTTCAGTGGGACAGATGCCACCGCAACATCAGGACGCTTGGGAGCCTTTTTCTTCGTCTGCTTTGTGCGCTGTGCCTTTGGTGGGTCTGGCTGGGAGGGCCTCACTGGGTCAGTACCAGGGATGGACGACGACCGGGAGGCCCTATGACCAGCGACTGATGGTTCCTTCAGAAATTTGCAGGTGTCCGATTTGGCACTGTGTAAATCCTGGGATGGCAGGGCCCCAAGGGAGCCCTTCCGGGTGAGAGGAGCCGAAGAAAGCCCACGCTTCTCCGGCGGGGAAGGGGGAACAGATGTCCCCGAAGGTTGGGGTGGTGTTGCTCCAGAAGTAGATGGAGGAGGAGCAGCAGGGAGTGAAGGGCCCCCCACAACCAAGGGGGCCGGTGAAGTCTGACATATCTGAGAGGCAACTGTACGTGACAACACGGAAGTGGATCGTACCGGTGTTGCAGCAGCGGCATAACTTGTTGGCATTGGCACAGGATGTAACCTCTCATATTTCCGCCGGGGTAGGTCAGGCAGTCCAGAGTCTTATATTCCATTATCTTCCTTTCTTTCTGGAATATCCTACAGCCTGGCGAGCAGTGGTAATGGTGTTCTCTGCAGTTAACACAGATAGGAGGCGGGGCACATGGAGTATTGGGATGTGAAGGACGTCCACAATCTCTACACGTGATGCCGGAAGTACAGTGGGATGACATGTGCCCGAACTTCCAGCATTTAAAACACCGCATCGGAGGAGGGATATATGGTTTCACGTCACAGCGGTAAACCATCACCTTGACCTTCTCGGGTAAGACATCACCCTCGAAGGCCAAGATGAAGGCACTGATGGCCACCTGATTATCCTTCGGACCACGACAGACGCGCCGGACAAAGTGAACACCTTGTCATCCTACGTTGGCACGTAGTTTACCGTCCGACTGTAGAAGAAGATCCCTGTGGAAGATAATATCCCGGACCATGTTTAAACTTTTATGGGGAGTGATGGTGATGGAAACATCCCCCAACTTGTCGCAAGTGAGCAACCTCCGCGACGGGGCAGAGGATGCTGTTTTGATGAGAACTGACCCAGAGCGCATTTTGGACGAGCCCCCCACCTCCCCGAACTTGTCCTCTAAATACTCCACAAAAAACTGAGGCTTGGTTGGCATAAAAGATTCACCATTAACCCGCGTACAGACAAGGTACCGGGGTAAATAATCTCCACCGCTGTCTTTAGCCATGCGTTCCTCCCATGGAGTGGCCAGGGAGGGAAATGATCTCAGATCGTATTTCTTCCCGTTGAGGTTAGACCTCGATTGCTTAGAGACTGCTGGTGGAGGCCAACCAGCGAGAGATGATGTACCATGCTTCATTGCGGGCCATCTGCCCTGATGCCACCCACTCTGACCAGGGGCTCTCCCCACGGGCGCCACCCAGCCGCAGCAAAGCCACCTGGCAGGATGGCCTTTGCCAGGAGTCCCGATGCCCCAGAGGGATAGGCATCTACTCCTCGGCAAACGTGGGGAGGTAGCAGCTCAGGCATCAGCAGTACGATCCCTGTGTAGTCAGGGGGCTACCACCAAGAGGGTACATGACGACCCCACCACAACAGACTGGCTACTATGCTGGTTGTCGGGTGTCGAATATCCATTAATAAAGGGAGCAAAGATGGAAGTGCACAATGGAGGGAATGTAGGCTACCCGGAACACACTGCAGCCAATGTGGCCAGAAGCTCAGTGTAAGTCCAACTCCATGACGAAAACGAAGATGCCAGATCTTAGGGCAAGATGGATATAGAATGCACCACTGAGGCGTCCTTCCAAACGGTACGCACTAATGGAAAAATTTAGAAATGGAGTTGTCAAACCCCTTAGGGGACCATCACATTAAAGGCCAAAACAGTTGAGACTCCTTTTAGTCGCCTCTTACGACAGGCAGGAATACCGCGGGCCTATTCTTACCCACGAACCCAGGGGGGGGGGGGGGGGCAATTTCATCGGAGTCTGTACAAACTGCTCCATTCAGTGAGAGCGCAGGGACACTGACAGGGGTCCGATAGCCATAGAGGCGTCGGATCTTGGTCCATACCTGCGATGGAGAGACATGGAGGCCAATGGTGGACACATACCGCTCCCAGCACTCCTGCTTGCTTAGGAGAATAAGGCGGCGGGCCCGCGCACACAGCCGTTTGAAGGTGATGAGGTGTTCAATGCAGGGATGTCGTTTGTGACGCTGTAGCGCCCGCCGGCGATCTTTAATTGCCTCAGCGATCTCAGGCGACGACCAAGGCACAGTCCTCCTCCGAGGGGACTCAGAAGGACGGAGAATGGAAGATTCTGGAGCAGTAACAATGACGGTGGTGACGGAATGAACCACCACATCAATGGCTCCATTAGAGACAGGCTCAATAGCGGCAATGGAGGAGAACAGGTTCCACTCAGCCTTATTCATAGCCCATCTGCTAGGGCGCCCAGAAGAGTGACGCTGTGGCAGTGACAGAGAGATCGGAAAGTGGTCACTACCACACAGGTCGTCATGCACTCTCCATTAGATAGAAGGTAAGAGGCTAGGGCTGCAGACCAAAAGGTCTATGGCGGAGTACGTGCCATGTGCCACGCTGAAGTGAGTGACTGCACCATCATTTAAAATGGAAAGCTCGAGCTGTGCCAATAAACGCTCAATGGAGGGGCCTCGACCTGTTGCCACTGACCCACCCCACAGAGGGTTATGGGCGTTGAAGTCGCCCAGTAACAAGAAAGGTGGAGGCAATTAGTCTGGCAGTACAGCCAGGTCATGCTGTGCCACATCACCATCTGCTGGAAGGTAAAGACTGCAGACGATAACAGCCTGTGGCGTCCACACCCGAACAGCGACAGCCTCTAAAGCTGTTTGTAGAGGAACAGACTCGCTGTGAAGAGAGTTAAGGACATAGATGCAGACGCCACCACACACCCTTTCATAAACTGCCCGGTTCTTATAATAGCCCCGATAGCCACGGAGGGCGGGGGTTCACATTGCTGGTATCCAAGTTTCCTGAAGAGCAATACAGTAGAAAGGGTGAATTGTGATAAGTTTTTGGAGCTCAGCTATTTGATGGAAGAAACCACTGCAGTTCCACTGGAGGATGATATTTTCCATGTCTGAGAAAGGCGTGACGGGACTGGGAAGGCAGATTACGCCGCTGGGTCGCCTGCTGCCTCCGATGGAGCAACTGTGCAAGTGCTATCCATTGTGTCTGAGGGACCGGCGGTCGCATGAATCTCCACCTCATCCTCAGACGCAGAGCTTGTAGGTAGCGGTGGAGTAGGTGCCACCATAGGTGCCTTGGTCTTACGGGTCTTCAATGTCGTTTTCTCTCGCTATTCCTTTGGTTGCCATTGAAGGGAGGGCTTATTGGAGTCAGTCTCCGGGACCGAAGATGATCGCGAAGCTCGACGACCAGTGGCCTGTGACTTCTTCAGCCGCTGATTGGTGTCTGCTGTGCCTTGTTGTTGAACCACGGTGGGTTTTTCTCGTCCCTCACAGTTTTACTCGGCACGTACCTGTCTAAAACGCATTTTACGATTGCCTTGAACTTTTTCCATAAACACTCAACATGGTCAGTGTCGGAACAGAAATTTTCGTTTTGATCTGTTAGGTAGTCTGAAATCTGCCTTCTATTACTCTTGCTAAATAGATAAACCTTCCTCTCTTTTTTATATTCCTATTTACTTCCATATTCAAGGACGCTGCAAACGCCTTATGATCACTGATTCCCTGTTCTGCGCTTACAGAGTCGAAAAATTCGGGTGTGTTTGTTAACAGTGTCCCAGTCTATATCTGGTAAATTGAAATCTCCACCTAAGACTATAACATGCTGCGAAAATTTATGTGAAATGTATTCCTGATTTTCTCTGTTGTTCTGCCTCTAATGCTGCCGAGTCGGGAGGTCGGCAAAAGGAGCAAATTATTAACCAAGCTCGGTTGTTGAGTGTAACCTCCACCCATAATAATTCACAGTGCGGATGACGAACAACAAGTGTTACAGACTGTTACGTAGGACCGAACAACAAGCACCAGGTCTCTCGCCAGTGCAGTCGGAATGTCACAATCTACTGTTATGCGAGTACTCCATAGAAACCATTACCATCCCTTTCGCATGCAGAAGGTACAGGCATTATTGCCGGAAGACTATCAGAGGAGGCTGGACTATGGCGTCAGACCCACGACCAGCATTTTTCAGGAACGATACTGTTCACCCCCCCCCCCCCTTGCGGGTTCGGGGGTAAGAATAGGCCCGTAGTATTCCTGTCTGTCGTAAGAGGCGACTAAAAGGAGTCTCAAATGTTTCGGCCTTATGTGATGGTCCCCTCTCGGGTTTGACCTCCATCTTTCTAAATTTTTCCGAAGATCGAGCCAATTGGGGAAGGGCGCCTTACATGGTGCACTGTATCTGTCGTGCATTGAGACCTTTAGCCGGGTTTCTCGTCGTTGCAATGGTGTCCCGCTCGTTTTCCATCTCTTGGGCGAGGATACGTCCCTGGATCGATTACCACGCTGCACTGTGCAGTGTTGCTTTTAGCTGCGACGACGACCTCATACATTTTTGCACCTAAGATCCAGCACGGTAGCCAGTCTGTTGTGGTGGGGCCGCCATGTACCCTATTGGTTGTAGCCCCCTGACAACACAGGGATCGCTCTACTGATGCCTGCGCCGTTTACTCACCACGTATGCCAAGGAGTAGATGCCCATCTCCCTGGGGCATCAGGACTCCCGGCAATGGCCGTCCTGACAGGTGGCCCTTGCTATGGCTGGGTGGCACCCGTGGGGAGGGCCCTTGGTCAGAGTAGGAGGCATCAGGGTGGATGACACGCAAAGAAGCGTGGCACATCATCTCTTGCTGGTGGCCAGCCACCAGCAGTCTCTAAGCGTTCGAGGGCTCATTTTAAAGCTAACGTTTATGAGCCCAAATCGTTCCCATCCCTGGCCACACCATGCGAGGAACGACAGGCAATGAATGACAGTGACATGCATTCGCCCAGGTATCTCGTCTGTACCAGAGCTGATGGGGAATCCTTTGTATCCGTGAAGCCTGTTCTTTGTAGAGCATTTGGAGGACAAGTTTGGAGAGGTGGAGGGCTTGACCAAAATGCGCTCTGGGTCAGTTTTGATAAATACGGCATCCTCCACCCAGTCACGCAGGTTACTTGTTTGCGACAAGTTGGGGGATGTTAACGTTACCATCACACCACATAAGAGTTTAAATGCAAAATGTCCTAAATAAGTCTCCTCTTCTTCACCACCACCACCACCACCACCATAATCAGTGTTCTGCCCTAGGGCAGGTCTTCACATGTGCCTCTCCATGCAGTCCCATCATTTGTTACCCTCTTGTTTTCACACAAATATTTTCTGTACTTACGCAGTCCACCACCTAGTATGTTCTGCGTCTTCTTCTTCTTTTTCTTCTTTTTCTTCTTTTTCCCTTCACTATTTCCTCCATACCATCAATAAACAATCTCTTCTCGTTCAGTGTCCACGCCTATTGTGTTTCCTCATCCTGCTACCTTTAAAATTTCTCTCTGTTCTCCCACTCAACACCACCTAATTTATCACTGTGCCTGCCTATTTTATCCCCTATCATCGCACCCACATAAAAGCCTCCTGTTATGAAACGTCTCGTTGGCCATTGCTATAGGTGTTTTCACCTCCTTATTACTTCCAATGTCGTCCATAAAAGCACGTCGCAGTTATCTAATTGGTTCAAATGGCTCTGAGCACTGTGGGACTTAACATCTCTGGTCATCAGTCCCCGAGAACCTAGAACTACTTAAACCTAACTAACCTAAGGACATCACACACATCCATGCCCGAGGCAGGAGTCGAACCTGCGACCGTAGCGGTCACGCGGTTCCAGACTGAAGCGCCTAGAACTGCACGGCCACTCCGGCCGGCAGTTATCTAAAAACACTAAATTGTTCTGTATCTTCCTGCCTAACATTATAGTTGTTCTTACTTTTCTTGCACTTACCACCGGACACTTTGCCTTTTTCTTATTATTTCTCATTCCAATTTACTCACGTCTCTTGTTTAATTCTTTCAACATTTAAGTCATACTTTTCTCGCTCTCTGCAAATAACACCATATGATCCGCGAATCTAATACATTCTGTTCTCCTAACAAAAACCAGCTCCCCTCTATTTCGTTTCAAACGTTTTTGAATGACCTGCTCCAAATATATTTACATACTAAGGAAAATAAACGTAACCCGGAGGAATTACCCCAGTGCGACGGAAATCGATACACGTGATGTACGTGTAGGAGCAAATGAATGATTACAGTTGCAGAAAAACTGGATTAATTCAAGAGAAAGAGCTTCACCAATTGATAAGTCGATAATGTGTTGGTCCAACTCTGGCCTTTACGCGGGCAGTTATTCGGCTTGACATTGATTGATAAAGTTAGTGGATGACCTCCTGACGGATATCGTACCAAATTCAAATCAGTTGGTTCGTTACATCATCAAAATCGCTACCTGCTTTAAAGAACCCGCACATTGTGCTCCAAACGTTCAAAACTGGTGAGAGACATGGCAATCTTGCTGAGCAATGTATTGTCTGGCATGTTCAAAAACAAACACGTACGTACTATCTCCGTGTGTGATGAGTAAATTGTCGGCAGGCACCTCACTTAGTGCCTCGAGCAGAGTTCAAGCCGCCATAGAGACAAAGGGTGGACACACTGCATATTAATGTCCACTAATAGGTGTCTGTACACTTACTGATAGGATAGTGTATTTCGAAATGTCAGCAGAGGCCAGAAGCTGGAGCATTTGGCTTTCCGCTTAAAGCTTACGTGAGACGAGTCGTCGTATGTCTAGAAAGAGACACCTCTGGCAACACTAGTTGAAAGTGGCCTTCAAACTAGCCGTGCTGCGCTCTCTACCTCCGGTTATTCTCGTGGGCGTCAGAGCTGCCGTAGCCAAGACGACCCTGGGTAAAGGCTGCTTACGTCTGCAGTCGCGCCTCACGATCTGTCACGAATTATGGAACGTATTCGCAGATACCAATTGTCATACGACAACGGCTGTACAATTTACTGGAAACGTACAGGATGTTCCGAAATTCCCGTTACTAACTGCTAGATCTTGTAGAGGGAACTGAGTACATAATACTCGTATTTTAAATTGTAACGCGTCTCCGGAGACAACCAAGGACGTCGGATTGCTGCAGATGCCGCAGCGCTCGTGTGTAGTTTGGCACTGCCATACCTAAGGAGAATGTGCTCCACATGCGGACCAAGTCTTCGAATTCGTGCTTTTAGTTTTGTGAGCTCTTTCTCACCCACCAACATAGTCACGGCCCACACAGCTATGTTACGAAATATCGGTGCCCTCTAACAGCAGAGGGCTGCAGATATCCATAGTAAAGATGTAGAATGTTACTGACTTCATCAAATAAAACAGACCGAATCATTATCTTCTCAGCACGCCGTCGTGTTATACGCACAAACATCAAAAAATTGTTTCCGAGCAAAGTATGCTGTATTTTTAAGTGAAGATCATTGTCATGTACATCTGTATTAAACGTTATGCTGGTGATATATGGTGACAATTCGTATTTATATTTAGAAAGAAAAGAGATTGACCAGTGGCCGACAGACAACTAAAACGCAAGTTGCCAGATGGATATTAACTGCAATACCGCCCACGCTGCCACGGTAAGTAGGAGGTTTGGTTTCCCGACACATGTCTGTTTTCCGAAAGTTTAAAGAGCAATTTCAAGATTTGCGAGATTACGTCGCAAGTATGACGAATAATGAGAAAGACAGCACTGTGTAAGGGAAGCTACTAGATGTCCCATAACCATGGCACTAGTTCAGGGATTCAGCTGCGCGAAGAGATTTTGAAAGTGACTGAAGTTTCTTTGAAAATTGATAATAAATCTGTTCCCGACAAATGAATCCTGGTGATCAGTTACGAAGAAGTGGAGAAAATGTGTGAAAATAAATCTCTTCTTACGGAGGGACTTTTTAGAGTTGTTCGAAATAACTGAAGTAACTGTACACCATTGCATATTGATATCTGAAGCACGGAAGACTAGCTTTTCTACCAGAGGAGAGTCGAAATAATTGTGAAATATTTTTTTCTGGACCGAGAAATGTCATAATTGGGATCTCATTTAAAACTGCATTGCTTTACTTAGAAATGGCTGCAAATTAAGCTACGAAAACAGTGTTATCCGAGACATCTATTTCCCGTTGTAATTTTCAGTTCAAGCAATGCCTCAGGAAGACTTACAAGAACTGGGATTACTGGAGATATACAGGGATGAAGAAGTAGTTCGATTGTCTTGCCGCAAGTATGTTGTAGAGCACATCTTCCACCCTACCGCCTTGATGACGCACGGATGGTAACAGCGTAGCAAATGCCCAGTGGCGAAAAGATCATGAATTCGTAGACTATATGGTCAACCAATAGATGGAAAATCCTAGTACACCATCTGAAATGTGGAATTGGTGAAGACAGAGAGTCGACCGAAATTATTTCGAAATAAATTCACTCTTAACTTGGCTTCAGTTGCGTTTGGTAATACCTCGATACCTAACACAACTGTATCAAAGTTATCTGCGTTCAGAGAATTTATTTTGAAGTGATTTCGGTCAGCTATCTACGCGTCATCAATTCGATGCACAGGACCATGAATGATGTCGAAGTTTGGCATAGCAAACGATACTCAATAAGCCAAAGGTATCTTGACCTACAATTTCTGATCATTACGCTAAAGGAGAATGCAATAAAATAAACACCTGAAATTAAAAAAAAAATAATCCGTTGGTCAGCCTCTTCAGTGAAAGAGGTAAAAGAACATATGTGTTGAAAAAGAGTTAAAAGATATTTTAAGAATAAATAATCACTCGGTGGATTTAAGAAGTTTAAAATTTACGTCATTCCTACGAAAAGTTCGTGTGAAACGCAGCTTGCCCTTTTCGCACATTATATACTGCGAACGACGGATGAAGGGTGCCAGGCAGATTGCACTCTCCTAGATTTGAGAAAAGCCTTTGAAACGGTGCTCCACTGCACACTGTTAACGAATGGCCTCGTATGAGCATACGGAGTAGGTTCCCAGATATGTGAGTGGCTCAAAGACTATAATAGATAGCAGTACGTTCTCGACGGCGAGAGTTGATCAGAGACAAGGGTATCGTCAGGAATGTCCCAGGAAGTGTAACAGACAGCCGTTGTTCTCTACAGACATAAATGATGTGACAGGCAGAGTGAACAGCAATCTGCGGCTGTTGATGATGCTGTCGTGTACGGGAGAGTGTCGTCAGCGAGTCACTGTAGGAGGATACAATTAACGCGAAGCGCGGACAACTGAGAAACGTGCAGGAGGCAGTGAGGTACTGAGCCATGCCGACGCCGGTGCCTCAGTCAGCTGCGCTACGTTTGTCGGTTGAGGTTCCAGGACACGAACAGCCTGAGCCAGGTGGTCCCACATATTCTCGATTCCGTTAAGCCCGGGAAGCCTGGTGGTCGGTGGAGTACAGCAAACTCATCCTGGTGCTTTTCAGACCACGCACGTACACTGCAAGCTGTGTCAGAGATTCAGTTGTTCTGCTGGTAGGTTCCGAGGGAAAACAAACTCCATGTAGGTGTGGCAATGGTTCCGACGGATATCTCTGCTCATGCACTGTGCCCCTCCAGAACGACGATGTCACGGCGGGAGTGTCACGATAACGTTTCTGAGACCAAAACGATCCTTCCTCCGGTCTTAACCCTGCCGTCGACTGTTGCAGGGTATTCACTTTCAGGTGAATCACGCCCTACACGCCAACGACTATCTGTCACTGGAAAAGCCCGCTTGTCACCGTGCAGTGGACGCCCAGTCGCAGAACTGGCGTGGAAATTCCAGCCTTCGTCCCCGATAAATAGCAGTCAGCATAGGTTTGTGGACCAGGCGTCTGCTGTGGAGACCCACACGCACCATTTTTCGCCGAGCGGTGTTTGAGGAGACACTGTCGGTAGCCCCTTGCTGAACAGTTGTACGTTATTTACCTGCAGCCTTCTTTAACTCCTGTCATCTGTGGCCCGTGGGGCACCACAACGGCCTCAACGTCGGTTCTGGACAGCGCCATGCACGGAGTGCTTGAAATAAGGCAACACGCCAACATTTTACGAACTTTTCCGTTTCGACAATGCGTCCACCCGTGGCCCGAAAGGCAATGATCAAGTGATTTTGGATGTCACATAAGTGGTTGAGTTTCCGCATTACGCGTACCCTACACTGCTAGTGCTGCCACCCGCTGTCTGTGAGTGGTTACTGCACATTGACGTCGGACACAGGCGGAGATCACGTTAATGTGACTGGACCGTGTAGTTGGAAAAAGGAAAGGAAAAGGAAACAGAAAGGGGAAAGGATGCTAATCGGTACCAGGAGCACCGAAAATGTGGTAAGTACACGAATTGCCTGTGCATGAACTCCGGAGCAGCGGCAGTTTAAAAATTGTAAATGGTAGAATCACTGCTGAACAGTAAGTTTCTCTCCCAACCTGACGAAACAGATGTGGAGATTGAGAAACGAATGCATAACTGCTGGAAAAGAGTCTGCGGAGAGGAGACAGTGCCTGTTTTCTGAAGGTTTAAAGAGCAATTTCAAGATTTGCGAGATAAAGGTTTAGATTACGTCGCAAGTATGACGAATTATGAGAAAGACTGCACTGTGTAAGGGAAGCTACTGGGATGTCCCATAACCGTGGCACTAGTTCAGGGATTCAGCTGCGCGAAGAGATTTTCAAAGTGACAGAAGTTTTTTTTGAAAATTGATGATAAATCTGTTCCCGACAAATGAATCCGGGTGATCAGTTACGAAGAAGGGGAGAAAATGTGTGAAAATAAATCTCTTCTTATGGAGGGACGTTTCAGAGTTGTTCGAAACAACTGAAGCAACTGTACACCATTGCATGTTAATACCTGAAGAACGGAAGACTAGCTTTTTTACCAGAGGAAAGTCAAAACAACTGTGAAATATTTTTTTCTGAACCGAGAAGTGTCATAACTGGGTTGTCATTTAAAACTGCAGTGCTAGACTTGGAAATGGCTGCAAATTTAAGCTATGGAAACAGTGTTCTCCGAGACATATATTTACAGTTGTAATTTTCATTTCAAGCAATGCCTCTGGAAGACATACAAGAACTGGGATTAGTGGAGAGATACAGGGATGAAGAAGTAGTTCAATTGTCTTGCCGCATGTATGCTGCAGAGCATATCTTCCACCGGACTGTCATGATGATGCATGGATGGTAACAGCGTAGCAAATGCCCAGTGGCGAAAAGATCATGAATTCGTAGACTATATAGTCAGTCAATAGATGGAAAATCCTAGTCCCCCATCTGAAATGTGGAAATGGTGAAGACAGAGAGTCGACCGAAATTATTTCGAAATAAATTCACTCTTAACTTGGCTTCAGATGCGTTAGGTAATACCTCGATACCTAACACAACTGTATCAAAGTTATCTGCTTTCAGGGAATTAATTTCGAAGTAATTTTGTTCAGCTTTCTACCGTCATCAATTCCATGCACAGGACCATGAATGCTGTCGAAGTTTGGCATAGCAAACGATACTCAATAAGGCAAAGGTATCTGAACCTACAATTTCTGATCAATACGCTAAAGGAGAATGCAATAAAATCAATACCTGAAATTAAAAAAAAAATATCCGTTGATCAGCCTCTTCAGTGAAAGAGGTAAAAGATACTTATGTATTGAAAAAGAGTTAAAAGATATTTTAAGAACACGTAATGACTCGGTGGATTTAAGACGTTAAAAATTTACGACACTCCTACGAAAAGTTCGTAAAATAAGACAGGAAGTAATGTTGTAGAATGGAAAAGGTAAAAAAAATAACTATTTTTTAAAACACGGCTATGTACTATGTGCATAGACAGTTTTAAGCCTAGATAAAATGTGGAGGGGCGTTCTTATTACAAAACGACAGGCAGAGCGTCCCCCATTGTCGCGGCTTCCTTCGAAGGTCGGAGGACCCGCAGCTAAAATGTATGTGGTCAGAAACACCGCGATGACTCACGGGTCGCCAAGTCCACGGCCGCAGAATCCCATGACACCCTTCAAGAGGCGGCGAGGCATCTCGTACAGTAGTTATTTGAGAGTGAATTTATTCCTCGCTCCTCATGACACGTCATCAAACTGATCTTCCTGCTTCTGGAGTGTCTACAGCGACTATGAGCGAATCCCGAAACATTACATCTTAGTTTTGTTCTGCTCTCCGTTCCGCACCTTCAAGGACCCACTTCTTTTCTGTGGTACTCGAACACTTGTACTTCTTCGATGTCATTTTCGCGACGGATTTATGTACTGTGCTTATGCTTTATTGAGAAAACACGGGAATTTTTCGAAGTGTAAAGGGGTGAAACGATTATCTTAATAACTGATAAAACAATTCCAGATATCGAGTATTACGTACCAGCTGGCACTTCAGTACAAAATGTTTACGGGGCTGTCTGTTATGACAGTCGCTTCGGTTTTTGGAATGTACCGAACACATGAGGTTTCTTCGATAAACAGAAGTTCTTACATGTGTCTTGGCAACACGATCGAATTACAAAGGTTCAAATTGTGAGAATCGACTGCGTGTAACTGCATAGGCAGATTTTCGGTCCCTGCAAATAATTGTAACGCAACTAAGGACATTATAGCGACACGAACGTCAGCCGGGTAAATAAGTCGTACACTAAGTGGACATCCAGCGGACGCAGGTAAACACTTCCTGTTACACCATGCCTCTGCTGCCTAGGTGTAAACACGGAGGACAGGAGGAAGTGCCCTACGACCACTAGCTGGACTCCAGAGCAGGAAACAGCTGGAGTCCTCGGTGGTCTAGTGGTAAGGTGTCTGGAACGTTCCAGCGCCTCGGCTGGGGCTATTCGCCCCAGCCGGGCCGGGGTTCTATCCCCGGCCGGCGCTGGAATTTTCAGATTTCCGAACACTAGCCTCCACCTCTGCCCTGGCATGTGGCGCATGCCGGGTACCCCCGTGGGGTCCTTGCTTCGGATCCCACGTGTAGCTCACTCCCATACTACAAAAAAACCTGATTATGCTGCTGCAAACATTTTAATTTTCAATTCACACACTTTCTTCACCAGACTTCATCTACATATATTTTAAGGTACTTAATATATCGCACTATCAAAAGAAACTGCATGGTATCATTAATATTTGTAGGATTACAACTATGAAATAAAAACCCTACAAAAAAAAAAAAAAAAATTTGTTTTCCATCGTGCGCTGAATACCCAAACATCTGCAATTTTCTTGTAGTGAACAGCCAATAATCGAAAAAAAAAATTATCATACTGATTCATGTATTACAAACCGTATTTCACACAATCTCAGTGCTGAAACAGCAGTAATTATTTCAGTCATAAGAAAATGCAAAATATGATATCAATAGCAAAACACAAGCCAACAATGTGTTCTCTTTAGTATCATGATTGACTATTGATAAATAAATTCTGTATAAGAAATCGTTTCGTAACAGCTGACAATACCTTTTAAAAATACATTGTTTTCACTAAAATTGCATTTTCAAAAACGAACACAGGCCTTTTTTCTCAAATTTTTCTAGTGTCAAAATGAGATGTCTGATATGACACAGGTCACTAATGAGACAAACTCTTTTTTTTTAATGACAAACGATATTTCTCGTTGTTTTATGTGAGCTGAATGCTGAATCAAAGACATAACACTTAACATTAATAAGAGGAATTTCTTGGCGATTTTACTAACACGTCCATATATTTCATATAATATTTCGATTAATAGTTATATGACAACCTCTCTGCCCCTACGTTTTGTAAAAGTATCTTGTGGTTCAGAAAAGAAATTATATTATTACCTCTACAGGTTTAGTCTAGTTGAATGAAAGAGATTGTAAAGGCCGTAGCCGAAGATGTAGAATGTTACATTCTCTGCAAGGCGTTTGCCATCAGTAATGAGCGAAACTGTAAAATAAGGAGAAGGGATGACAAACGTCTATTATTGTTGTACTATTATATCACTAACGTTGCATTGCAAGAAACTTACTTACAGTTCCCCTTGCTGTTCAAATTTCTTTAACCCACAATACCGTGCGATTATTTTGGTACCATTTAATGTAACAGTAGCCCCGACACCTCACTGCGCAGAGGAAATTGAACCTACATTTCGTATTTTTGTTAATGAGAGAAAGCCAGGATGGCTGTTTCTTTTACTATTAAATTCCGAGCCACATATCCATTTTTAATGCTTAAAAGTGTGGACAAAACTTTTAGTTATACTAAATTACAAAGAGGGAATGATGAATGTAACAAGCTGCATACATAAATGTCACTGGAGATGTAATTTGCATTTTATGTTACGACAACAGAACTATTTTGTAACGCGTGAAATACACAAAGACACGGTAACAGACAAACCGAGCAGTGATGCCATAGTCTGTTTTGTAGTAATAGTGTAAAGGAAGAAGTAAACAGCAACTAGACATTTAAGTCACTCAATTTTCGCGGCCATTTTGCGGTTCATCACTTTGCTGCTAGGTGTCACTACCAGTCCCTCACACACTCAGTTATCACTTCGCTGCTAGGTGTCGCTACTAGTCCTTCACACACTCAATTATCAATTTTGCTGCCAGGTGTCGCTACTAGTCCCTCACACAGACAGTTATCACTTCGCTGCTAGGTGTCGCTAATACTCCCTCACACAGTCAGTTATCACTTCGCTGCTAGGTGTCGCTACTAGTCCCTCAGTTGTCTATAGTGCAGGGCTTCGCTACCAGAGGGCTCTATCAGCACCGGCGAGGACTCACTCTGTCGGCGTTTGCTGCTTCACTCCTCAAAATCTATGCTAGCTGACGTGACTGCTAAATCTTCAGACTATACAAAAAAATAACACAAATACCAAATAGGGCAAATAGTGATAAGTGCGAATACTACCGAACCATCACTTTCATACGTCCTGGCTGAAAATACTGATCCAAAATATTTACAGAGGAATGGAACACATTAGAGAAGACGAGCTAGAGGAAAATCCATTTTGTGAGAAAACACTAGCCGCTAGAGATCGGTTGAAGAAATTCAACCCCTATTTATAACATCCATAGATGTAGAAAATAATTTCTGACAGTTTTGACCAGAACATACAGTTTGAATTTAAGATGCAACCACCGATAAAATACAGTGAGCGGCATGTTATCTAGAACTCGGCCAGAAATCAGACAGCAGTTGTAAGACTTAACAGGAAGCTGGTAGTTGATAGTTGAGAAGTGAGAGTGAGAGAGAGAGAGAGAGAGAGAGAGAGAGAGAGAGTGAGAGAGAAGGGGGGAGGGGGTTCTAGCCCCATCTTCCATGTTATTCACTTTGCATACAGAATGTTTCACACGTCATGCTACACTTATCGAGTCTGTAGACGGGACCCACGTGATGAAGTTTTACATAGGAATCGATGTCTGGAAACGTCATCCAGCAACGCTATAGAGTATATACGAGGTAAGTTACAGGCGCTGCAGTCTGTAAAATATGTGTATACAGGGAGATCTAATGAAGATGTTACCAATTTTCTATGGTGATGGAGATGGATAAATGTATCAATTTGAGGTGATGTCCCTATAACGGAAAATTAGAAGAGAAGACATCCCTGTTATGTGTGACAGTATGTACCAGTAGTGTTGTAGCTAAAATGTAGGGCAGGAAACTTTCAGAGGTGGTAGTATGGACCGAAGGAAGAAGACAATGTCCAGTACACATGGGCTGTAAAACTCATACCTTGAGAGCTTTGAGGACTTGTTCGTCTTCGCTAGCATAAAACATGTCTCCACTATTGAACAAGTGCTCATAGCTCCTCAGGTACGCATTTTGCAGCCCATGTTTACCGGACATTTTTTCTTACTTTGATCCATACTACCACCTTTCAAAGTTAGCAACAACAGTATCAGTACTCGTATTCCACCGTCAGAGGTAAGATAACGATTTTTCCCTTTTAACTTTCGACTCATTCGTTTCCGGTACTGGGGCCCTTACCTCAAATAGACACATAATCACGGCATCACACACTATTTACAAACATTTGCCGGAGCTGGCGCCTGTATTTTGGTGCTCCGTAGCCTCGTTAGATGACGTTTGCGAGCATGAGTTACTATGTAAAATTGCAAGCTCTAGAAATGTATTAAGAAAGGAACATACGAAACGGACGAGAAATTCGGGAAATTAATAGAAGATTAGAAAGAAGCAATAGAAGTTGTTTCCAAATCGAACTTTCATTTTGCTGCTGCTGATTTGAAATTTCGTGGCATTTATTCGCTCTGAAGAGGATCGTTCAAACGATGGTTGAAATGTCGTTATTTTAGTTGTTTCACTGTATTATAATGACATGGCCTAGTACCCAAAATGATTTTCTTCAAGATGTTTGTAGGAATTCGATCGCTTCTCTCCGATATTTTCAGTATGATATTAGTATTTTTTCCTACACCTAGCAACTTTAGTAGTGCTTGAAATGATGAAAATAGTACCTAATACTTTTTGATATGGAGACAGAAACGGTGGTTCGTTTTAATGATAACGATATACAGGAAAATCCAGCTATGTTTCTGCGAAGTTGCACAACGCCGAAATCCTGAAATACATCCGTATATTTTGAATGTGGTACAACAGCTGTAGGTAAGAGACGAGTTACTGGCAGAAGTAAAGCTGTGTGGGCGAGGCGTGAGTCTTGCTTGGGTAGCACAGATGGTAAAGCATTTGCCCGCGAAAGGCAAAGCTCCCGAGTTCGAGTCACGGTCCGGCACACAGTTTTAATCTGCCAGGTTCATATCGGCACACACTCCTCTGCAGAGTGAACTAATTCTGGAAACAGCTGTATAGTTACTGGAGAGATACAGGATGTTCCAAAATTCCCGTTAAAAGCTTCTAGGGAACTGAGAGACGATATTTTGAACTGGAACCCATGTATGGAAGCGTATATCCGTGCTACAGCCGTATAAATACATCTTCGCTAATGTGGTATGCAACAGGGTAATCATCACTGGAGGGGGGTTACTTACGTCGGATCGTATGATGTCATTTGACGGCTGTCCTACCTCTCTGAACTGGTTCGAGTCTCGTTCATGTGTCTGTGAGTGATAGAGCAACATTGGTGAGTACACTTTTGCCGAATACACCGACATGAGTATTCTGCGTGGCCAAGCTCACAGTACTCGAAGAGCTGCTCGTCGTCTTTATCAAGATCGTTGTCCACAACGCCTGACTCCTCCCCACACGCTTTTCGTTACCATTGCGCAATGTCTTAGAGAAAGGGTGCCTTCACCGTCAGTAGGTGCGTCTGTGGTGCGCCATGGAGACGCAGCGCAAGCGAATTGGAAAATATATTTATATGGATATTGTGTCTTCTTTCGGAGATGTCCGAAAGGACACTACAAATGTAATGTGTGGACATATAAGGTGAGAACGTGGGTCTCGCAGGAGGCTCGCGCGGGATAGTCCCTGCAGTCCCTGTGCCCTCGGTGGCTCAGATGAATAGAGCGACTGCCATGTAAGCAGGAGATCCCTGGTTCGAGTCCCGGTCGGGGCACACATTTTCACCTGTCTTCGTTCATATATATATCAACGCCCGTCATCAGCTGAAGGTATTAATATCATTCTAATTTCGAACTGGAAAAACAGTGTCTCCGTAAAAACAGTGTCTCCGTAAAAACAGTGTCTCTGTAAAAACAGTGTCTCTGTAAAAACAGTGTCTCTGTAAAAACAGTGTCTCTGTAAAAACAGTGTCTCTGTAAAAACAGTGTCTCTGTAAAAACAGTGTCTCTGAAGACCGATTTTTTTTATTTCTTTGGTTATTAACGAGTGGAACTGTAGAACAATAGATGTATTGGGTCACTTCTACTCTGAAATGCCGAAAACTGGTACAATAATGCGTATTCAAACACAGAGATATGTAAACAGGCAAAATATGGTGCTGCGGCTGGCAACGCCTGTGTAAGACATGTGTCTGGCGTAGTTGTTAGATCGGTTACTGCTGCTACAATGGCAGGTTATCAAGATTTAAATGACTTTGAGCGTGGTATTATACTCGGCGCAAGAGCGATGGGACACAGCATGTAAGAGGTAGCGATGAAGTGGGGATTTTCCTGTACGACCAATTCACGAGGGCACCGTGAATATCAGCAATCCAGTAAAACAACAAATCTCCGACATCGCTGCGGCCGGAAAAAGATCCTCCAAGAATGGAAACTGAAGAGAATCGTTCAGCGTGTCGAAAGTGCAACCCTTACGCAAATTACAGAAAATTTCAATGCTTGACCATCAACAAGACGGGTTACAATTTACCATTCAACGAAACATCATCTACATGGGCTTTCAGAGCCGAAGGCCCACTCGTGTACCCCTGCTGACTGCACAGCACAAGGCTTTACGCCTCATTTGGGCCCATCGGTACGAACATTGGACTGTTGTTGACTGCAAACATATTGCCTGGTTGGACGAGTCTCATTTCAAAATGTATATAGAGTATGGACGTGTACGGGTATGAAGACAACATCATGACTCCATGGACCCTGCATGTCAGCTGAGGACTGTTGAAGCTGGTGGAGGCTCTGTGACGTTGTATGGCGTGTCCATTTGGAGTGATGTGGGACCCCTGATACGTCTAGATACAACTCTGACTGGTGACACGTGTGTAAGCATCCTGTCTGATCACCTGCATCCATTCATGTCCATTGTGCATTCTGACGGATGTGGGTAATTCCAGCAGGACAATGCGACACCCCACAAAACCACAATTGCTACAGAGCTACTCCTCCGAGGTTAAACACTTCCGCTGGCCACGAAACTCCCCAAACATCCTGTACGTTTCCAGTAAATTGTATAGCATTATCGAGCATATCTGCGATGCCTTGCAACGTGTTGATCAGAGGAGATCGCTACTCCCTCGTATTCTTACGGATTTATGGGCAGCTCTGCACGATTCATTATGTCAGTTCCCTCCTGTGCGACTTCAGCCCTCAGTCGATTTCATGCCACGGCGTGTTGAGGCACTTCTGCGTGCTCGCGGGGGCCCTACACGGTGTTTCTGTGGCTCTTTAGTGTAACAAATTACTTGACAAGGTGACAGCGTTACCAACATGTTTTCAAGTGGTTGTAGCACACGGTACGTTTCCGGAGAGGGGTTAGAACTTAAAATACGAGTATTATGTACTCAGTCCCCTGTACAAGTTCTAGCAGTTAGTGATGGGAATTTCAGAACATCCTGTACGTTTCCAGTAAATTGTGTAGCCGTTGTCGTATTATAACTGATATCTGCGAATACATTTCATAATTCGTGACAGATCGTCAGGCGCGACTGCAGACGTCCGCAGCGTTTACCCAGGGGGCGTCTTGGCTACGGCAGCTCTGACGCCCACGAGAATAACCGGAGGTAGAGAGCGCAGCACGGCTAGTTTGAAGGACATTTTCAACTAGTGTTGCCAGAGGTGTCTCTTTTTAGAGATACGACGACTCGCCGCACGTAAGCCTTAAGCGGAAAGCCAAATGCTCCAACTTCTGGCCTCTGCTAACATTTCGAAATACACTGTCCTATCAGTAAGTGTACAGACACCTATTAGTGGACATTAATATGCAGTGTGTCCACCCTTTGTCTCTATGGCGGCTTGAACTCTGCGCGGGACACTAAGTGAGGTGCCTGCCGACAATTCACGCACCACACACGGAAATATTATCTACGTGTTTGTCTTTGTACATGCCAGGCAATACATTGCTCAGCAAGTTTGCCACGTCTCTCACAAATTTTGAACGTTTGGAGCACAATGGGCGGGTTCTTTAAAGCAGGTCGCGATTTTGACGATGTAACGAACCAACTGAACTGAATTTGGTACGATATCCGTCAGGAGGCATCCACTAACTTTATCAATGTCAAGCCGAATAACTGCCCGCGTAAAGGCCAGAGGTGGACCAACACGTTATCGACTTATCAATTTGTGAAGCTCTTTCTCTTGAATTAATCATCCAGTTTTTCTGCAACTGTAATCATTCATTTGCCCCTACACGTACGTCAAGTGTATCGATTTCCATCGCACGGGGGTATTTCCTCCGGGATACGTTTATTTTCCTTAGTGTGTAAATATATTTGGAGCATCTCATTCAAAAACGTTGGAAACGAAATAGAGGGGAGCGGGTTGTTGTTAGGACAACAGAATGTATTAGACTCGCGGATCATGTGGTATTCTAGGCGCTTAAGTCTGGAACCGCGTGACCGCTATGGTCGCAGCTTCGACTCCTGCCTCGGGCAAGGATGTGTGTGATGTCCTTAGGTTAGTTAGGTTTAAGTAGTTCTAGGTTCTAGGGGACTGATGACCACAGATGTTAAGTCCCACAGTGCTCAGAGCGATTTGAACCAATTAACTGCGACGCGCTATTATGGACGACATTGGAAGTAATAAGGAGGTGATAACACGTATAGCAATGGCCAACGAGACGTTTCATAACAGGAGGCTTTTATGTGGGTGCGATGATAGGGGATAAAATAGGCAGGCACAGTGATAAATTAGGTGGTGTTGAGTGGGAGAACAGAGAGAAATTTTAAAGGTAGCAGGATGAGGAAACACAATAGGCGTGGACACTGAATGAGAAGAGATTGTTTACTGATGGTATGGAGGAAATAGTAAATGGAAGAAGAGGAAGAAGAAAAAGACGCAGAACATACCAGGTGGTGGACAGCGTAAGGACAGAAAATAGTTGTGAGAAAACAGGAGGGTAACAAATGATGGGACTGCATGGAGAGGTACATGTGAAGACCTGCCCTAGGGGATAACTCTCATGATGGCGGCGATGGTGGTGGTGGTGGTGACGACGACGACGACGACGACGACGACGACGACGACGACGACGATGAAGAGGAGACTTATTTAGGACATTTTCCAAGACGCCCATTTTCTTGTAATCGAAATTTAAACAAAAAAATAATCAGCATATAATCTGTACTCTATAACGACCGTGAAGTGCGTGGCAGATGGAACGTGCCACTATACCAGTTATTAGGACTTATTCCCACTCCACTGACATATGGAGCGTGCCAATTGTGACGCTTAAAAGCCTCTGTGCGTGCTGTGCTTAGTCTAATCTGGTCTTCACGCTTCCTACAGTTACGATACGTAGGCGGTTTCAGTATATTCCTACATTCATCATGTAACGTCGGTTCTAGAAACTTTCTAAGTAGGTCTCCTCGCGATACTTTGCTCTTCCACGGTATAGTCCGTGTCTACCATCAGCTGTCCGTTAGTTCAGTTGTTTGAACACCTTCGTGACATTCTCCTATGGGTCAAACAAACCTGTGAGCATTTTTTGCTGCCCTTCTCTGTAGAAGTTCAATATCACCTGTTCGTCCTATCTGGTACTGATTGCAATTCCCTAGTATTGCATCAATGAACCGCACGCTCTTTACCTACAAATGTGCTTATGTGATCGTTCCATTTCATACCCCTACAAATTTATACACTCAAGTATTTACACGAGTTAACAAATTGGAGCTGCAGCGCACTGAAGCTGTAGTCATCGGACGACGTAGTCTCATTTTGTGAAATGTTGATTTTGTTGATACCGTCACTGTAGAATATTTGACTATGCTAACAGAGCCTCAACATCGCCTCTGCTTGCACGGCTTCGAACTATAAAAGTCCTCGAATGTGTTCCGTAAGTTTTGGAGACAGATGAAAATCGGATGGAACCAAGTCGGGGCTGTGTGGAGGTCAATCGACGGCAGTGAACGAACGGCATCGGAGTGCTGCAGACGCCGCAGCGCTCGGCTGTAGTTTGGCGTTGTAATGCTGACCAACTCCTCGAATTCGTGCTTTCAGTTTTCTGAGCTGTTTCTCACGCACCCACACAGTTACATCACACACCGCTATGTTACACGGTACAAATCGGAGCCCTCTAGCAGCAGAGGGCTGCAGATATGTAGAATAAAGATGTAGAATGTTACTAACGTTTTTTAACTGGAAAGCTTAAGAGTTTTCAAATAAAACATTTGGAGTCATTACTTCTCAGCACGTCCTCGTGTTATATGCACAAAACCAAGAAACTGTTTCGGAGCAAAGTATGCTATCCTTTTAATTGAACATCTTTGTAATGTACATCAGTGGTAAACCTTATGGTGATGGCGAAATTTCGTATTTATATTTACATTGAAAAACAATCTGTGGCCAATACACAATTAAAATGGCAGTAGCCAGGTGGATATTAACTGCAATACCGCACACATTGCCACGGTAAGTGGAAGAATTTGTTTACCGACACATGTCGCCATTTAACAGTCGCTCATGGTGATACATTAAAGAGTTCTCTGTCCCACGTTAGAGAGCCAGTACCCGGCATCACTCTAACGAAATAAAGACGCAATTTCTGTGAGCCACATTTGAAGGTTTTTTTTTTTTTTTTTTGTGGTTTTAGGGCGCACAACTTCAATGGTCATTAGCGCCCTGACTACTCTAAAAATGCACCGCGAGCCACAAGTTGACAACAACAACTAAAAGGAAAAACACAATAAAAGAGACTGACAGGCATAGGATTAAAAAACTTCATCAAATGTCCTTAGCGAGGTGTGTCAAATTGATAAAACAAAGAACACGAGCAGCTGCTCGTGGGTCATCCGCTAAAATGTCATCGAAAGTATTAGGCAGGTTAAGATCGAGGCGCAGTTGGTTAAGATCGGGACAGGACATTAAAATGTGTCTAACCGTCAGCAAGTGCCCACATGGGCAGAACGGCGCCGGCGCAGCCGTCAGCAGATGGCGATGGCTGAACCGGCAGTGTCCAATCCTTAACCTTGCTAAAACGACCTCCTCCCGCCGAGAAGGGCGTGAGGAGGACGTCCAAGCCACGGGAAGAGGTTTTAAGGCCCGAAGCTTGTTGTCGGTAAGTGCAGCCCAATCGGCATGCCACAGCGACACAACGCGCCGACAAATGACCCTGCTAAAATCGGACGAAGGGACACAACAAGAAGCTGTCCGAGGCTGGAGGACCGCAGCCTTGGCCGCGGCATCTGCAGCTTCGTTCCCAGGGATACCGACATGGCCAGGAACCCACATAAAGCTAACCGGCGGACCGACGTCCACCAGCCGCTGAAGAGAGCGTTGGATCCGGTGCACGAAAGGGTGAACCGGGTACGGATCACTGAGGCTCTGGATGGCGCTCAGGGAATCTGAGCAGATGACATAAGCAGAATGTCGGTGGCGGCAGATGTAAAGAACAGCCTGGTAGAGGGCAAAGAGCTCAGCTGTGAAGACCGAACAATGGTCATGGAGCCGGTATTGGAAACTTTGTGCCCCGACTATAAAGGAACACCCGACCCCGTCATTGATCTTAGAGCCATCTGTATAAATGAAGGTCATGGTGATGAACTTCGAACGAAGTTCCAAAAAACGGGAGTGGTAGACCGAACTGGGGGTGACCTCTTTTGGGAGCGAGCTGAGGTCAAGGTGAACGCGGACCTGAGCCTGGAGCCAAGGTGGCGTGTGGCTCTCGCCCACTCGAAAGGTTGCAGGGAGTGAAAAATTAAGGTGTTGAAGGAGGCGACGAAAGCGAACTCCAGGGGGTAGCAGGGCAGAGACATACAACCTATATTGACGGTCAAGAGAGTCGTCAAAAAAGGAACGATAAGACGGATGGTCGGGCATTGACAGTAGCCGACAGGCATACCGACAAAGCAGTATATCGCGCCGGTAAGTGAGTGGCAATTCGCCAGCGTCAGCATGAAGACTCTCTACGGGACTGGTATAAAATGCTCCGATCGCAAGTCGTAAACCCCGATGTTGTATGGAGTTGAGGCGGCGTAAGATGGATGGCCGTGCAGAGGAGTATACGAAGCTCCCTTAATCCAGCTTGGAGCGGACGATCGACCGATATAGACGAAGTAGGACGGTTCGATCCGCTCCCCACGACATACCACTGAGAACACGGAGGACATTTAAAGAACGGGTACAACGGGCGGCCAAATATGACACATGTGGAGACCAGCTAAGTTTCCTGTCAAAGGTAAGGCCTAAAAATTTGGTTGTCTCCACGATTGGGAGAGCAACGGGACCAAGTCGTAAGGACGGTGGGAGAAACTCTTTGTAGCGCCAGAAGTTAATACAGACCGTCTTCTCGGCAGAAAAACGGAAGCCATTGGCGACACTCCAGGAGTAAAGACGGTCAAGAACACGCTGAAGACAGCGCTCCAGGACACGTGTACGCTGCGCGCTGCAATAGATGGTAAAATCGTCCACAAAAAGAGAGCCTGATACATCAGCTGGGAGGCAATCCATTATTGGATTGATCGCGATGGCGAACAGAGCGACGCTCAAAACTGAGCCCTGTGGCACCCCATTCTCCTGGCGAAAGGTGTCGGACAGGACAGAACCCACACGTACCCTGAACTGTCGATCCATTAAAAAGGAACGAATAAAAAGAGGGAGGCGACCGCGAAGGCCCCATGTATGCATGGTGCGGAGAATGCCCGCCCTCCAACAGGTGTCGTAAGCCTTCTCTAAATCAAAGAACACAGCCGCGGTCGGGCGCTTCCGCAAGAAGTTATTCATAATGAAGGTCGACAAGGTAACCAGATGGTCAACAGCAGAGCGGCGCCTACGAAATCCACATTGGACATTGGTAAGTAGGCGTCGAGACTCAAGCAGCCAAACCAATCGAGAGTTAACCATTCGCTCCATCACTTTACAGACACAGCTGGTAAGTGAGATAGGTCGATAACTGGAAGGCAAGTGCTTGTCCTTCCCCGGCTTAGGAATCGGGACAACAATAGACTCGCGCCAGCATGCGGGAACATGTCCCTCAATCCAGATGCGATTGTATGTACGAAGAAGAAAACCTTTACCCGCAGCAGAAAGGTTCTTCAGCATCTGAATATGAATAGAATCAGGCCCTGGAGCGGAGGACCGTGATCGGCCAAGTGCGTTTCCGAGTTCCCGCATGGTGAATGGGGCATTATAACTTTCACGATTCGAGGAGCGGAAGGTAGGTGGCCTAGCCTCCTCTGCCTGTTTGCGGGGGAGGAAGGCAGGGTGGTAATGAGCGGAGCTCGAAACCACTGCGAAAAAGCGGCCGAAGGCATTGGAGACATCCTCAGGGGCCACAAGGACGTCATTCGCGACCGTCAAGCCAGAAACTGGTGTGTGGACCTTAGTGCCAGATAGCCGCCGCAGGCTACCCCAGACAACAGAAGAAGGAGTAAAACTGTTGAAGGTGCTTGTGAAAGCAGCCCAGCTGGCTTTCTTGCTTTCTTTAATAATACGACGACACTGAGCACGTAATCGTTTATAATTAATACAATTCGCCACTGTAGGGTGGCGTTTAAAGGTGCGTAAAGCACGTCGACGAGCACGTAAAGCGTCTCTACATGCTGCGGTCCACCAGGGGACCGGTACGCGACGTGGAGAAGAAGTAGGGTGAGGGATGGAATATTCAGCAGCAGCGAGAATGACTTCCGTGAGGTGTGCGACCTGACGATCGCAGCTTGTGAAGGTTTGATCCTGAAAGGTCGCCCTGGAAGAAAAGAGCCCCCAGTCTGCCTTGGAGATGGTCCAACTAGAGGAGCACGGAGAGGGAGTATGCTGCAGGAGATGGATAACACACGGGAAGTGGTCGCTCGAATAAGTATCAGCAAGTGCATACCACTCAAACCGGCGTGCAAGTTGGGGAGTACAAATAGAGAGGTCTAAATGGGAATAGGTATGAGATGTGTCCGAAAGAAAAGTAGGGGCGCCAGTATTAAGGCAGACAAGATTGAGCTGGTTGAAAAGGTCTGCTAACAAGGAGCCCCTCGGGCAGGAGGCTGGAGAACCCCAAAGGGGATGGTGGGCATTGAAGTCTCCAGTTAACAAAAACGGTGCAGGTAGCTGAGCAATAAGTTGCATCATGTCTGCCCTGGTAACGGCAGATGACGAGGGAGTGTAAACGGTACAAAAGGAAAACGTAAAAGTGGGGAGAGTAATGCGGATGGCGACTGCCTGCAGGCCGGTGTGCAGCGTGATGGGATCGTAGTAAATATCATCCCGAACCAGCAACATAACCCCTCCATGAGCTGGGATTCCTACCATAGGGGGTAGGTCAAAATGCACAGAGGTGTAGTGTGCCAAGGCAATGTGATCGCATGGGCGTAGCTTCGTTTCCTGGAGGGCGACGACGAGCGGATGGTGCAAGCGGAGCAGCAACTTCAAGTCCTCTCGGTTGGAGCGAATGCTGCGAATATTCCAGTGAATAAGTGCCATCGTAAGAAAAGGAAGATGAGAGAAGGGGTCACCTCGAAGGCCGCTTAGGGCCTGGCTTCGAGCGAGCACTGCCGCCGCTATCAGTAGGCGGACAGTCATCGTCCATTGGGTCTATAGGGTCATCGGCCATCTCGGGAGGATGGCCGGGAGGGGGAGCTTCCTCCGCCGGTGAACGGCCAGATGTTCGGCTACCAGCGGTGCGGCCAGGCGAAACGGATGACGGCCTGGGGCGGCAACCGCTGGGTGGCGCAGGAGAAGAGATGCGCCGTGGCGGAGAAGGAGAACTGTGCTTCCTATGCGCCTTTTTGGAAGGACGTTTGGTGGAAGTACCGGTCGAAGGCTGGGAGGTCGAGGGACGGAGGAAGTCTGCACGGGATGGTTCCTTCTTGAAGGACCGTGCATCTGACTTCGGGGTCTTCGACTTAGCAGAAGCTGAGGAAGTGGCTGGTGTCTGTGGGGTGATGGGAGGAAGAGGAGACGTCGACCGCGCGATCTTAGCACTGGCCGAACGGACGACCGTGGTGCTGAAGGTCAGATCGCATGTCTGGGTTGCGACCTCCCGGGTAGTCCGAGGAGAGGCGAGGACAGTACTATATTTCCCCGCTGGGAGCAGCGTGGGCTTCCTACTAGCCAATAGCTTGCGAGCAGCCGAGGTGGACACTTTCTCTTTGACACGAATTTCTTGGATGCAACGTTCGTCCTTATAGACAGGACAGTCGCGGGAGGATGCGGCATGGTCACCCTGACAGTTCACACAATGAGGAGACGGAGGTGGACAGTCACCCCCATGGGCATCCCTGCCACAAGTGACACATTTAGCCGCATTGGAACAAGACTGTCGAGTGTGATTGAAACGCTGACACTGGTAGCAGCGCGTAGGTGTCGGGACATAGGGGCGAACAGAAATAACCTCGTAGCCCGCCTTGATGCGCGATGGCAGCTTAACACTATCGAAGGTCAAGAAGAGTGTCCGGGTCGGTACAAGGTCGTTGTTGACCTTTTTCATGACCCGATGGACAGCCGTCACGCCGTGCTCAGCGAGGAAAGATTGAAGCTCCTCGTCAGTCAATCCGTCGAGGGAGCTAGTATACACTACACCACGAGACGAATTCAAAGTTCGGTGGGCCTCCACCCGGACAGGGAACGTGTACAGGAGGGTGGCCCGAAGCAGTTTTTGTGCCTGAAAGGCACTCTCAGTTTCGAGTAATAAGGTGCCGTTACGCAACCTGGTACAAGATTTGACAGATCCGGCTATGGCATCAACGCCCTTCTGAATAACAAAAGGGTTGACAGAGGAAAAATCCTTTCCGTCCTCAGTGCGAGAAACTACGAGGAACTGTGGGGCAGGCGGTAGTACTTTTGTCACTGTTGGCTGGTCACGTTTCCGTTTTTGGGTCGAAGTCGAAAGCGATGGAGTAGAATCCATTGCGGAGGAATTCCCCATGATTGCCAGCGTCTCCGATGGCGCGCTCCTTCCTTGTGGGGACCCTCTCAGAGGGCACTCCCGCCTTAGGTGAATGTTTACACCTCAGGTCACACCTCCCGAGAAACAGACGGAGGGACCAATCGGCATGGTCAGAAGGTATCAGCTCAGGCAATCACCCCTCCCCGGGCCTGGCCTTTACCAGGGGGTACGCGCATGCCTTACATGTCTACCCAGGGCGGGGACTTACGCGTTACCCCGTCACCGGCTACGCGTGCGAACGCGTGGGTCGGCCTTCAGACACGCACAGGGAGGAAGGAAGAAGAGGAAAAAGAAGAGAGAGAGGGAGAAAGAGGACAGACTGTCTCAAACGCCGAGGCGGAGACCAGAGAAGGCAAGGAGAAGAAGGCAATGAGAAGGCAAGGAGAAAAAGGCAATGAGAAGGCAAGGAGAAAAAGGCAATGAGAAGGCAAGGAGAAAAAGGCAATGAGAAGGCAAGGAGAAAAAGGCAATGAGAAGGCAAGGAGAAAAAGGCAATGAGAAGGCAAGGAGAAAAAGGCAATGAGAAGGCAAGGAGAAAAAGGCAATGAGAAGGCAAGGAGAAAAAGGCAATGAGAAGGCAAGGAGAAGTCAAGGGAAAGAGTAAGGAAGACAGTGAGGTGGAGAAGAGCAAAGAAAGGGACCAACAAAAGGAAGGAAGAAACGAGAAGTGAAAAACCAAAAAGACCACGATTATAGGTCGTGAAACCGTCCGTCTCCGGACGCAGGCGCTAACTACCCCCGTGAGGGGGATGGACTCCTTTTAGTCGCCTCTTACGACAGGCAGGAATACCTCGGGCCTATTCTAATCCCCGGACCCGCAGGGGGGACATTTGAAGGTGAGTCTGTAAAGGCTACAAAACTAGTTAATGGAATTAATATTTTAAAGAGTGAGTAGTTGTAGTCTTCCGTATTTATATTCAATACACTAGTCACAGGCTCTAGATCCTCAGTGGATATGCTTAATCGGTTGTGATACTATTTGAATTGTTGAGCGCGTGCTGTGTTCCTCCGAGATAAATTTTGCCTGGGCTTTAAGCGACTCACCGGTCAGCATTTACAGAGCTGCCAACTACATCTCGCATATTATTATGCTCAGTTTGAACCGCAGCTAAGGGAAGCGAACGCAGATCGAACGTGCATTCGCAGTCATTCCCTCTATTGACTACCATTCGCCTCCGGAAATATTTCAAGTAAACTTTCTCTGGATATCTTACGTTTGTTTCCAAGCGCCTGCCAGTTCAGTTTCATCAGAAACTCTGTGACACTCTCCAACGGGTCGAACAAACCTGTGACCATTCGTGCTGCCCTTCTTTGTATACATTCAGTATCGCCTGGCAGTCGTATCTGATTATGATCCTAGAATCTCGAGCAATATTGGGGGATGGGTCGCACGAGTGATTTCTAAGCAATTTCTTTTGTACACATATTGTATTTTCCTAGAATTCCACCAACGAATGGCAGCCTGCCACCATCTTTCCCTAAGACTGCGTCTATGTGACGGTTCCATTTCAAATCTCTAGAAATTTTTACACCCAGGTATTCGTCTGAGTTGAGCGATTGAGAATTTGACTCGCTGACACTATACCCGTAGGATAAGGTTATTTCGTTTTGTGAACCGAACAATTTTACATTTCGGGAACATTTGAACCAAGTTGCCATGCTTTGCCCTACAGTGAAATCTTATGAGGGCGTGGCTTCCTTCAGACAGTACTTCATTGCAGACGAGTGCATCATTTGCGGAAAGTATGAAGTTCCAAATAGACCGCGTAACCACCGCCCCCTTCTCCCCTCCAAATTGCTATCTGAAGACTGGAAGTCCCGTATGTAAACCACCTTCAGAAGTTCGCTTACTTTCCGTATCAGTTAATGAGTTAAATACTTGACCTGAAGAAGCATAGCCTTTTGCGTTGAAGACGCTCTGTTTTAAGAGAAGCTAGTTTTTCGAAAACATCTCAATGTTTGTGTCCTGAACTAGGTGTTGTACAATGCTATAATTTTTCAGGTACATTCAACGATATGTGTGAATACTGTCTGACAAATGTGTTGCGAATAGAGTGAGTTGTAAAGAAGTAATAAATTCAAAATTCATGCCTGATGCTGACGCCTTACTGCATGAACAGTAGGAGTGATAAAAGTCTTTTTTCCATTCATCATTCTGTCAGGGACGTCAGCGGGAAAAAAAGTTTCGCAAAGTTTCAAAATTATGTGTGAAGTTTGTTGGAAGTCACCAAGTGCTGCCATTCACAAATGCACGGTGAATCTGATCTGGATAATTTTCGCGCCATGTAACTATGCTGCCTTAGACGAGTACACAGTTTCTAACTCTTAACGCCCGACTTATTGCGTTAAACCTATGTGTTTAAATGAGGGATGGAAGGACGATTGTATTTAATGTGCCATCGATGTCGAGGTCATCAGAGACGCAGCAGGAAATGGCACTGCGTCAAGGAAGGGTAAAAGGAGTCCGCCGTGCCCTTTTAAAGGATCCATCCCGACATTTACTTGGAGTGATTTAGGAAAGTTACGAAAAACATAAATCAGGGTGGCCGGACGCGGATTTAAACCGTCGTCCTCCCCAATGGGAGTCTCGTAGCTAGCGTTTCTGCTCTGGAACATGGGATTCCGGGTTCGATTCCCGGCCGGGTTGAGGACTTTCTTCGCCCGGGGACTAGGTGAGTGTGTTGTCCTTATCATTTCGTCATCATTCGTGAAGGTGGCGAGATTGGACTGTGTAAAGATTAGGGCTTTGAACAGGCGCTGATAACCGCGCAGTTGAGCGCCCAACAAACCAATCTTCATCATCACCACCATCATCATAATCATACAGTGTAATAACCACTGCGCCAGCTCGCTCGGTATACTTTTAAATGAGTAGATTATGTCAGCATTTTTACTATTTACATTGACTTCATTCTTCATAAATGAAACCATGAACTACGAGAAGACAAAGGAATTGGGATAACGAATGAGAAATACCTCATTGTGCTTCTGTTTGTAGATGACATGATTCAAGTGAATGAAATGACCTCCAAAGATCTGCATACCACCTGAACGAAATATGCAACTTTAAAATTTCTACTAATAAAAACGAAAATAAGTGCACTTCGAGGAAAATATTCAGTCAGTTTAAAACTAGTTTTGGATAATCCTGCTTTAGAACAGGTCTCTTAATCTTTCATTTAGGCTACGCTGTAAGATCTGATTTTTAATCTGATACTGAAAATAAATTACACAAATTCTAAGCTGTTTGTGGCACCATTTACCGAACATTGGGCAATAAAGTACAAAAAGAGATTGTCCCGAAATTCTATGAAGCGGTTGCGGTTCCTGTGTTATGCTATAAAGCGAAAACATGTTTAAAACAAAAAAAATTCAGACGGCAGTGATGAGGTTCCTAAGAAATTCGAAGGGCTGCAGAACAAGAAATGATTAGGAATGAAGATACTCGAGAAAAATTAAGTATTTTTAACAGAAACTAAAAAATTCAAAAATATCGTGAAGACTGGTGAGAATGCTAATTCCCAGACTTCCCCAAAATATTCTGAACTACAAGCGGAATGGGAGAAGTGATATTGGAAGGCCTCGTACGTGGGAGTAATTTCGTTTGAGAGACTATCCCGCGTGGCAACTACTGAAATACATTATAGAATTCTTAAGTTATACACCAAAATAAATAAGTTTTAATGTTGTTTACGTTCACTGAAGTAAAGAAAAACAAAATGTTCTTTCTCAGGGTTCAAACTGTCTCCATGCCAAATTTTAACAATATCTGTTAAGCGGTTTAGTCTCGAAAACGAAACAGATTGTGTTACAAAGAAGAAAAACAACTGAGAGAAAGAAGCGGCGTCACTTTCTGCAGCACGCGGCCATCATTTTGCAGGACAATGTTCAAGTCGTGACTGATATGATTGGTATCTGAGGATGGGAAGCGCCGCACCACTTGTAAGTGGTACAAGTTGGATTTAGTAATGTTAGCAAAATGACGTCGTTGCATCACATTTGGCTTCAAGCTTGGCGATTCTCAAGTTGAAACTATCATGTGTTTGTGGGCTAAGTAACGGGTACTACACGGCTAAAGGAGTGGTACAACCGTTTCAGAGGTAGCCGCTAATCAATGAAGACAGAAGCCAGTTAAGGTACGCACTCAGTATCCGCAGTTCAGGTCGTTACTGACCCCGCAAGATCCCTGGTGAAGCAGAATAGACGAATCACTATCACAGAAGTTGCAGGCTAATCTAAAAGCCGTAAATTCAACTAAATAACTAAGTATTACAATAACAAACAACTTAAATTGGGGGGAACACATAGAAAATATTGCGGGAAAGCTAACCAAAGACTGCGTTTTATTGGCAGGACACTTAGAAAACGTAACAGACCTACAAAGGAGACTGCCTACACTACGCTTGTCCGTCCTCTTTTAGAATACTGCTGGGAGATGTGGGATCCTTACAAGAGAGGCCTGACTGAGTACATCGAAAAAGGTCAAAGAAAGGTAGCACGTTTTCTATTATCGAGAAATGATACAGGATTTGGGCTGGACATCATTAGAAGAAAAGTGTTTTTCGTTGTGACGGAATCTTCTCATGAAATTCCATGCACCAACTTTTTCCTCCGAATGCGAAAATATTTTGTTGACACCGACTTACGTAGGGAGGAACGATCAACAAGATAAAATATGGGAAATCAGAGCTTACGGTAAGATACAGGTGATCATTCTTTCCGGGTGCCATAGGAGATTGGAATAATAGAGACTTGTGAAGGTGGTTCGATGAACCCTCTGCCAGGCACTTAAATGTGATTTGCAGAGTATCCATATAGATGTGGGTTTAGGTGTTCACATTTTTCCTATTCCCTGTATGTACATATCTTTTCCCACGAACTTTGTTACCTCAATGTCGATATCTGCTCCATTTTCGAAATATGTGAGCTTACTTATATTATCTGTAATGTTAATATATAACATGAACAGTAAGGCTCCCAACACACTTCCCTGTGGCACAAGTGGTTACTTTTACACGTACAGATGAACTCTCCATTCAAGATGAGATGCTGTGTCATCCCTACAAAAATATTTTACTGGCCGTACTTTATATGGTACAGGCAAACGGTCATCTACAATTGCTGTTAACTGTGCGGTAACCTCTAGCGTATCAGAAGCGGTTTAGGAAAATTGTTTCAAATGAGTATACGCACTCGTATTTCGGCAGGTGCACAGTTTTGCATTTCAATTTTTGCACGTTTCCCACATACTTTTTCGAAAATTTCGAGCAAAACAAATCGAAATGTTTATTACATCATGAAACAAAGAAGAAGCAGATGCGGGTTTGTTCGCAAACCCGAATCAACATCTGGTGCAAGAGTCATGGGTTTTAATAAAGTAGCTGTCGATAGTGGTTATTCGTTGTTAACAAATGTAGCTGACAAACACATACTAATGACTTGTCAGATATCTAATTGTGATGGAATAGGCCTTTCGGTTAATCCTAAAAACCAATCGAAGATCACAGCTTGCAAGGGGAAACGTCAAGTAGGATCGTTAACATCTGCAGAAAGGGGCGAAACTGCAGCCTGGAGCTTACATGCCTCCAACGCTTATTTTTTCACGAAAGAAGAAGCAGAAAGAATTTGAGTTAGGACTGGCAGCAGGAGGTTGCGCTGAGGTCCACAGCACCGCATGGATGGCCACAGAGTCGTTCTTTGTATGGTTTCGAAAATTTGTGGAATTTTCCAAGTCATCAAAGGACTTCCCAGTTCTCCTTATATTAGATGGCCCCTCCGCACATAACACGAACATTGACGTTATGGACTACGCGTGGTAGAGTGGCGTTTCGTTGCTATCTTTACAACACATTGCTCTCACAGACTTCAGCCGCTTGATGTTTGTTTTATGAAGCCTTTAAGTCTTCGTTATAGTGATGAGCTTCGAAAATGGCTACGAAGCCACGCAGGGAAAGTCGTAACTATCTTTCAAATTTCAACGCTTTTTGGTTCAGCTTTCGTCTAAAATGCAACAATGAAAACCGCCATTAAATGTTTCGAAGCTAATGGAATACGGCCCACGGACCCATCTATATTCACCGATGCAGACTTCCTTCCTGCAGACACATTTGACATCGGACAAAATAGGTCGTCAGATAAAGAGGTTATCATATCTGAACAATTGGAATTGCCTCCACCTAGCACACCAGCTAAAAAAGACGACGCCAACGGGCTAGATAATCAAGCGGGCGAGGTTTCAGCGAATTGTAACAATGAACTGCCGCCTAAGAATGACAAAGTTATTGAGGCTAATTGTTCTAATCCTTGATGCTCTTGAATAACAACTGACAACACCTCCTCATTTCATATTTCACTACAAATTCTGATGCCCTTGCCAATAGTTAACGAAAGCAAGAAAAGAGCGAAACGGAAGAGGGGGAAGACTGTTGTTTTAACTGATTCGCCGTACAAAAAAAGAGTTAGAAGCCATTATTAAGGAAAAATAGAAAAAGAACTTTGCCAAAGAAGAAAGTGCAAAGAAAAAAACTATTTTCAAAAGAGAATAAAATTAAGGAAAAAAAAGAAAGGGCCTGAAGATAAATGGAAAAAAGGACAGAATACAATACTAAGGAGAGTGATTATGAGAAAAGTTCCGACTGTGAATGTTTATATTGTGGTGGATTTTGTTCAACATCAGTTGAAGGTGGGGTCGCTTGTTCCACGTGCAAAAAATGGACACACGATTCTCGTGCAGGAATAGATAGCGAAGATGATGAGTATTTCCTCATGTGTGAATTTTGTAAACAGCCTTAAGAAAAGGATACAATACATGAAAACTGTAGTTTGACATTAATATTCACTTTAAACTAAATAAATACCGAGCAAGCCAATATTTCCTGCATTTCCGATAATTTTATACGGTTTTGTTATCACTTGTACTTACCACCCCATTCTGCCGCGTGCACGGGGCAGAATGGGGCAAATGACATACATTTCTGTTTTTGAGTGAAAAATATTGTTGTTTTATTTTGTGGCAATGTTCTTTTTTTTGTGATTAATACATCATAAGGTGTTCACATAAAAATTGGTAACTCTCTTATTTATCAATTTTGTACATTTAATCAAAGTTTTCAACTTTGTACCCCATTCGACACCAGATTCCCGTATGTGTCGGATAAGAAAGATAAAAATACAATCGCTACTCGTTTCTTTAACGACAATTTAAGCTGTGCTCTCGGGTTCCTCCCATCGTTCGTCACGATATATTACGAAAAAAATCATAGTTAATGATCATTATAAATTGCTCTAGAAACGAAGGCAATCACAGTTAACATTTAATAAGGCGACTGGTATCCTTCGAAACGCTAACTAATGACCGTCATGCTAAACGTCATGGGTCAAAGTTGACGGGTGGAATCGAAATACGCCCTTTGCCCACGATCGCTACTTTCTGTCAAGTTGTGCCATTAATTTCTCTGCTCCCTAATCTGTTTTCGAACTCCCCATCAGCTATTCGATATAAACTTTTTTAGCATTCTTCTACACCACCACATTTCGAAAGTTTCTATCCGTCTCCTGCTTGGAGAACGAGGCATATTAACTACTGATTCGCAATATATTTATTCCGAAGGGCAGAAGGTACCTCGAAAACAATGAAAATAATTTTTTTATTGGTGATTGTACCAATTTGATTTACACTTAGTGCGAATATAAAAGCATTTTAGTCCAAATCCTTATTTGAAGGTCCTAAATGTCGGTTTAAATGGCAGCTAGCTATGTAAGGCATGCCCACTTGTTTCTTTGTGACAGCTCTTCGTTGAGATGATAAGCGTAGGGACATTTTTTCCCGTTGCTTTGAGCTATCACCTATTGAATACATTTTTTCTTGTCTCGTAGTCAGTTGTTTGCTACAGTAATAACGTATCATGGGTGTTTCTCGTTTCTGAACAAAACAAATGCCAAGATCTACCCACAAAGTGTTCGAGAGAAGCTCTAGAAGACTTGCAAGAAATAAAAGAGTAAATGTCATTAAACAAATGTTATGTTTTTGTACAGCATGCGTACTATTTGAAAGGAACGAAAGACTTTACGAGAGATGTAAAAAATTAAAAAATTACTTGACAGTGCGCTGCTTGCAATAAACAGGAGAGAAATCTATGACACATGCAGTGAAAGAAACTATGAATTTAAATGAGTGCATGTACGTTGCTAAGTGCAATACAACTTTAAATTTTCCATAACTTTTCTAACTAAATGTACCTTTCCTCTCAAACCATTTATCCTAGAACCATGGAATTCTAACGGTCAGTTGTCTTACTGGAGGGCATAAAGAGTCGAGGGGCATGAAAGGGAAGCAGTGGTGGGGAAGGGAGTGAGACAGGGTTGTAGTCTATCCCCGATGTTATTCAATCTGTTTATTGAGCAAGCAGTAAAGGAAACAAAAGAAAAATTCGGAGTAGGAATTAAAATCCATGGAGAAGCTTTATTATAAAGAACACTGTTGCCTTTTTATTTTTGAAATTTGCCCATAAAACCTGTCTTTCTAAATTCTTCCCAAAATTTCACTATTAATATATTATTCATGAAAAATAGTCAGCTTGTTGGAAAATAGTGGAAATGCATGTAAGAAATGTTTTATGTTTTACCGTTAATATAACACAGCTTGAGATAAGGGACGTGGAAATAGATCAATTTAACATGGTGGAGATAGAACATACCTTCTCCCCTTGAAATCTGTCTTTAAAAACAAATGAACATTTTCAAATCAACAGCTCATTTCAAGCAGTCATTACTAGAAACATCTATAATCTCCACAAAATTTTGGAAGTTAATTACTTTGGTGCAAAAAAGTCTCCATCATTCAGGAAAACGAATTTTCAATAACTTGGCAGCAGCCATAAAAAGCTTTACTACTGACAAATTTCAGTTTAAGAGGAGCCTAAAGGATTTATTAACCCATCTCCTCCGACACTATTAATGAAATGAATTTTTTTAGTAGAACTAGGGCGCGGGCGATTGTGAGTGAGTGAGTGAGTGAGTGAGAGAGAGAGAGAGAGAGAGAGAGAGAGAGAGAGAGAGAGAGGTGGGGGGGGGTGTCAAGTAATGCGAGTACAATGACAAGTATGTCTAAATTTTCATTCCTCATTCCATGTCCATGATCAGTCTACTTGCGATCTATGGAAGGTAAATTAGCATATTAGTTTCCCACTGAGTATCTCCTCATTATGGATCAATTGCAACGGAAAGTACATATAATCTAATCTGACCCTCTTGTCTGTCCCATTTCTGTTGAAGGTTACACATGAGACAGGTGCCTTCATATTTTTGTTGTTGTAGTCTTCAGTCCAGAGACTGGTTTGATGCAGCTCTCCATGCTACTGTATCATGTGCAAGCTTCATCTCCCAATGCCTACTGCAACCTACATCCTTCTGAATCTGCTTAGTGTATTCATCTCCTTCCTCGATTTTTATCCTCCACATTGCCCTCCAATATTAAATTGATGCCTCATAACGTGTCCTACCAACCGACCCCTTCTTCTAGTCAAGTTGTGCCACAAACTCCTCTTCTCCCTGATACTAGTCAATACCTCGTCATTAGTTATGTGATCTATCCATCTGATCATCAGCATTCTTCTGTAGCACCATATTTATAAAGCCTCTATTCTCTTCTTTATCGTCCATGATTCACTTCCATACATGGCTACAGTCCATACAAATACTCGGATAAAAGACTTCCTGATACCTAAAGCTATACTTGATGTTAAATTTTTCTTCTTCAGAAACACTTTCCTTGCCATTGCCAGCCTACAATTTATATCCTCTCTACTTCGACCATCATCAGTTATTTTGCTCCCCAAATAGCAAAACTCATTTACTACTTCAAGTGTCTCATTTCCCAATCTAATTCCCGCAGCACCACCTGACTTAATTCGATTACATTCCATTATCCTAGTTTTGCTTTTATTGATGCTCATATCATCCTTTCAGGACACTCCATTGCGTTCAGCTGCTCTTCCAGGTTCTTTGCTGTCTCTGACAGAATTATGTCATCGGCGAAACTCAAGGTTTTAATTTCTTCTTCATTGATTTAAATTCCTACTCCGAATTTTTCTTTTGTTTCCTTTACTGCTTGCTCAATAAACAGATTGAATAACATCGGGGATAGACTACAACCCTGTCTCACTACCTTCCCAACCACTGCTTCCCTTTCATGTCCCTCAACTCTTATAACTGCCATCTCGTTTCTGTACAAATTGTAAATAGCCTTTCGCTCCCTCTATTTTACCACCGCCACCTTCAGAATTTGAAAGAGTATTCCAGTCAACATTGTCAAAAGATTTCTCTAAGTCTACAAATACTAGAAACGTAGGTGTGCGTTTCCCTAATCTAGCTTCTAAGATAAGTCGTAGGGTCAGTATTGCCTCATGTGTTCCAGTATTTCTACGGTATCCAAACTGGTGTTTCCCAAGGTCGGCTTCTACCAGTTTCTCCATTCGTCTGTAAAGAATTGGCGTTATTATTTTGCACCTGTGACTCACTAAACAAATAGTTCGGTAATTTTCACATCTGTCAACACCTGGTTTCTTTGAGATTGGAATTATTATATCCTCCTTGAAGTCTGACGGTATTTCGCCTGTCTCATACACCTTGCTCATCAGATGGTAGAGTTTTGTCAAGGCTGGCTCTCCCACGGGTGTCAGTAGTTATAATGGAATGTTGTCTACTCCCGGGGCCTTGTTTCGGCTTAGGTATTTCAGTGCTCTGTCAAACTCTTCACGCAGTATATCATCTCTCATTTCATCTTCATCTACATCCTCTTCCATTTCCATTATACTGTCCTCAAGTACACTGCCCTTGTATAGATCCTCTATATACTCCTTCCACTTTTCTGCTTTACCTTCTTTGCTTATAGCAGGGTTTCCATCTGAGCTCTTGATATGCATACAAGTGGATCTCTTTTCTCCAAAGGTTTTTTATTTATTTATTGTTCCGTGGGACCAAATTAAGGAGAAATCTCCATGGTCATGGAACGAGTCAATATATGAAATTATAACACGATAGTAGAAACAGATAAAATGAAATATAAAAACATAATCAGGCGACAAGCCGTAAGTATAAATTAAAAAAAATCAACAATGTAACACTGGAATTAGCTTAATTTTTTAGCTCTTCCAGGAGCTCCTCGACAGAATAGAAGGAGTGAGCCATGAGGAAACTCTTCAGTTTAGACTTAAAAGATTTTGGGCTCCTGCTAAGATTTTAGAATTCTTGTGGTAGCTTATTGAAAATAGATGCAGCAGAATACTGCACTCCTTTCTGCACAACAGTCAAGGAAGTGCATTCCACATACAGATTTGATTTCTGCCTAATATTAACTGAGTGAAAGCTGCTAACTGTTGGGAATCGGCTAATATTGCTAATAACAAACGACATTAAAGAAAATATATGCTGTGAGGGCAATGTCAGAAATCCCAGACTATTGAATAGGGGCCGACAAGAGGTTCTGGAACTACATATAGCTCGAACAGCCCGTTTTTGAGCCAAAAATACCCTTTTAGAATCAGAAGAATTACCCCAAAAAATAATACCATACGACATACGCGTATGAAAATATACAAAGTAGACTATTTTTCGTGTTGAACTGTCACTTAGTTCAGATAATGTTCTAATGGTAAATAAAGCAGCATTTAGTTTCTGAACGAGATCCTGGACATGGGCTTTCCACAACAGATTACTATCTATCCGAACGCCTAGGAACTTGAACTGTTCCGTCTCGCTTATATTATGCCCATTCTGTCTCATCAAAGTATTGGTCCTTGTTGAATTGTGAGTCAGAAACTGTAAAAACTGAGTCTTACTGTGATTTAGCATCAAATTGTTTTCCACAAGCCACGAACTTATTTCATGAACTACATTATTTGATACTGTTTCAATATTACACACAAGATCCTTCACTGCCAAACTGGTGTCATCAGCAAACAGAAATATTTTTGAATCACCTGTAATACTAGAAGGCATATCATTTATAGAAATAAGAAACAGCAGTGGCCCTAGCACCGACCCTTGGGGAATGCCCCACTTAACAGAGCCCCATTGCGACTGAACATCACTACCACTCTCAATATTGCGGAGAATTACCTTCTGCTTTCTGTTCTTAAAGTAAGAGGGAAACCAATTCTATGCTACTCCCCTTACTCCATAACGGTCCAACTTCTGCAGTAATATTTTGTGGTCAAAACAGTCAAAAGCTTTCGTTAAATCAAAGAAAACACCTAGTGTCCGCAACCTTTTATTTAATCCGTCCAAAACCTCACAGAGAAAAGAGAATATAGCATTTTCAGTTGTTAAATCATTTCTTAAACCAAACTGTACATTTGACAGCAAATTATGTGAATTTAAATGCTCCAGTAACCTTGTATATACAACCTTCTCGATAACTTTAGCAAACACTGATGGCATGGAAATAGCTCTAAAGTTGTCAACATTATCCCTGTCTCCCTTTTTATAAAGTGGCTTCACTAAAGAGTACTTTAATCGGTCAGGAAACCGACCACTACTAAAGGAAAAGTTACAGATATGGCCAAGTATTGGGCTAACATACACAGAACAATACTTCAGTATTCTGCTAGATACCCCGTCATATCCATGAGTGTTCTTGGTCTTTAGTGATTTACTTATTAAGTCAATCTCCCTCTTGTCAGTATCATGGAGGAGCATTTCAGGTAACAGTATCGGAACACTTTTTTCTAAGACCGCTGTATGATTCCCTGTTGGGGCTAGGTTTCTGTTTAGTTCACCTGCTATATTCAGAAAGTGATTATTAAATACTGTACATATATGCGACTTATCAGTAACACGAACATTCACACTACGCACTGATTCTATATCCTCGACCTGTCTCTGCAGACCAGCCACTTCCTTTACGACTGACCATATGGTTTTAATTTTATCCTGACACTTAGCTATTCTATCTGCATACCACTTACTTTTTGCCTTCCTAATAACATTTTTAAGCACCTTACATTACTGTTTGTAATGGGCTGCTGCATTTAGATTTTGACTGTTTCTAACGTTTTGATATAATTGCCACTTTGTTCTATAAGATATTCTTATCCCTATAGACAGCCACCTAGGCTGCCTGTTAGTGCTAGTACCCTGTTTTGAACGTTCTAACGGAAAGCAACTTTCAAAGAGAACGAGAAAAGTCTTGAGAAAAGCACTATATTTATCGTCTACTGTCTCAGCGCTATAAACATCTTGCCACTCTTGTTGCTTGATAAGGTTTACAAAGGTCTCTGCAGCAACTGGATCAGCTTTCCTACACAGTTGATAACTATATTTAACATGTGTTGCAGCACAAAAATATTTTAGAGTTATAATTTGTGCATCATGATCTGAAAGGCCATTCACCTTTTTGCTAACAGAATGCCCTTCTAGTAATGAGGAATGAACAAAAATGTAGTCTATGGTTGTTCTACTGTTCCCTTGCACTTTCGTTGGAAAGAACAAGGTTTGCATAAGATTATATGAATTAAGGAGGTCTACCGGCATCCGTTTCCTTGCAGAATCACTTACACAATTAATATTGAAGTCACCACATATAACTAACTTTTTGTATTTCCTATAAAGTGAACCTCCTCTAACTTTAGCAAAATGTTGTGAAATCGGCGTCTGGGGATCTATAAATAACAACAATTAGAAGTTTAGCTCCATTAAATTTAACCACACCTACACAACATTCAAACACCTTTTCAGTGAAGTACTTTGAAACATCAATTGACTCTAATGGGATGCCGTTTTCCACATACATGGCTACTCCCCCACACCGCAAACAGCTCCTAGAAAAGCTGCCAGCCAACCTGTATCCTGGTAATGGAAGACTCTGAATTACCTCCTTAATGAAGAAGTGTTCAGATATACCAATAATTTCTGAGTCAAAATCTATAAGCAGTTCACTAACTTAATCTCTAATCCTTGTACATTTTGATGAAATATACTAATTCCCTCATTACTCGGATGCCTAAGCTTTGTCAAAAGTGGTTCTTTTGTTAGAGAGAATTCCCTTAAGCAGGAATACCTATCAGCTGACTTCAATCTAAAAAAGGTGCAGCTGTAACATCCACTATTGCAGGAATTTTCCCATGAGTGCTCCCGCCACCCCCACCTATGCTGTCACTTTAATTTTCCTGTAGGCAGTATCTATCTTACCCCTAGTGATATGCGCCTCTACATCCTTACATTTGTCCTCTAGCCATCCATGCTTAGCCATTTGCACTTCCTGTCGATCTCATTTTTTGCTTCATTTACTGAATTTTTGTAATTTCTCCTTTCATAAATTAAATTCAATATATCTTCTGTTACCCAAGGATTTCTACTAGCGCTCGTCTTTTAACCTACTTGATCCTCTGCTGCCTTCACTATTTCATGCCTCAAAGCTACCCATTCTTCTTCTACTGTATTACTTTCCCCCATTCCTGTCAATCGTTCCCTAATGCTCTTCCTGAAACACTCTACAACTTCTGATTCTGTCAGTTCAACCAGGCCCCATCTCCTTAAATTCCCACCTTTCTCAAGTTTCTTCAGTTTTAATCTACAGTTCATAACCAATAGATTGTGGTCAGAGTCCACATTTTCCCCTGGAAATGTCTTACAATTTAATACCTGGTTCCTAAATCTCTGTCTTACCATTATATAATCCATCTAAAATATTGCAGTATCTCCAGGTCTCTTTCACGTTTACAACCTTCTTTCATGATTCTTGGACCAAGTGTTAGCTATGATTAAGTTATGTTCTGGGCAAAAACCTACCAGGCGGCTTCCTCTCATTTCTTACCCCCATTCCATATTCACCTACTACGCTACCTTTTCTTCCTTTTTCTACTATCGAATTCCAGTCACCCATTACTATTAAATTTTCATCTCCCTCCACTATCTGAATAATTTCTTTTATCTTATCACACATTTCATCAATTTCTTCGTCATCTGCGGACTACTTGTACTACTGTGGTGGGCTTGGGCTTCGTGTCTATCTTGGCCACAACAACGCGTTCACTATGCTGCTTGTAGTAGCTAACCCGCAATCCTATTTTTCTTATTCATCATTAGACATACTCATGCGTTGGCTTCATATTAGACTTCCTAATACTTATATCTATATTCGATGCTAACAATGACGCCGGCGGATAGACTACCATGAAATAACTGACCTTCGACAAAGTCACCAACATAAATGGCTCTGAGCACTATGGGACTCAACTGCTGTGGTCATAAGTCCCCTAGAACTTAGAACTACTTAAACCTAACTAACCTAAGGACAGCACACAACACCCAGCCATCACGAGGCAGAGAAAATCCCTGACCCCGCCGGGAATCGAACCCGGGAACCCGGGCGTGGGAAGCGAGAACGCTACCGTACGACCACGAGATGCGGGCTCACGAATATAACCGACAAGCTAATGGGTCCTTCGCAGGAAAAGGTTTTTCGCCGCAAAAAGCGGAAAACTGGAATCCAGCAAATGAGTAAAATATATATATTCACTGACAATAAATTAGTATACGTACACCACAGTAGTCTGGGATTTCTCTATTACGTAATAGTTTTGGTCTTTGTATCTTGCAGCTTTCGTTATTTTTAATTAAAAGGGATTTTAAAAGGACCGAAAGAACATTTTGGACTGCGCTACAGATAGTTCTGTTAGCACAGTCTTGACTTCGTAATCACTTTTTTTGACTTCGGCAACTCTCAACCAAAATCTCCAACCTAACCGAGACAATGCGCTACGATACAGCCGAGATCATGACAAGAGAATGGGCTACATTACACTTGAAGTAATTTTATATACATAAGGATCTCCATGACCTGTGTACGTCTAATATAAAAGATCTCCGAAACACTCTCCTCAAATAGATCGCAATCTTCACTTGACCTTTAACTGTTACTATTTCAGAATTAAAAACCGAATTCAAAGAAAACTTGGCTACCAGTCACAAAACTAGAAAAATAAAAATAATAAAAGTGAGAACGTGAAACAGGTTAGCAATAACCATAAACAGGAGATTCTACAGGAAATAAAAGTGAGAAAGGAAATTATTAATATTATCGACCGTTTAGGAACTGTAGGCTACGAAAGGGATGAAATCATTTATCGAATAATTGGTGGAAGAGTTAGTGTGTTTTAAGATTAAATCCAAACAAGAATTAGAGAAAAATATATCGAAGCTAGGCCGATATTACGAAAAATTGCTTACTCTCGAGACAAATTGTGTCATGTATTAGATGAAGAGTTTGTGCCCGTAGTACGGATAAAACAGTATCTGCAGCATCAGCAGAAACTTCGGACATGTGTTTCATATTTCATCCAAGCCTGCAGGCTATAAGTACTTAAACAAAATACCACTATAGGGAAATTACCTACGAAGAAGTTCTTGGTAAAGAAACACAGGACACAAATACGTGTGTAGGCTTAATATGCACTACAACTGTGTTTAAAAGTCGCTATACTAGCTTTGGACTAACGACGAGCGAATATCAGTATAACCTGTACAGCCTGTACGCTTTCCAAAGCTGTTATCCATGAAAAAGCTAAACGGCGTATCGTGAACAAAATACAATTGGACACCGAAACAATGAAATTAGCTGACAATGGGCACTGACTTTAGTCAATGGACACTGTTGAAAATTTGTGCCAGACCAGGATTAGCACCCAAGTCCCCTGGTTACTAGGGAGAGGCAATGATCACTGTGTCCGAATTACGCAGTGGACAACCTAATTGCACCAACTGTCCGAGCATGCCGTTCATCAGATCCAAATTCTCAATTTCTCCATAGACTGCTAATGCAGTGCTCCTTGAACATTATCCTCCTCGGCTTAATTATACAGTATATGGCAAAAAAAAAAAAAAAAAAAAAACTGACACCGAATGTATACAAACTTGGCCTTACGAACATTGCAGACACACGTCGCACTTCAAAGAATTGACCGTTGCATTGTTTACTATAGACCACGAATCAAGTAACGTAAAAAAAAGCTCTGCGTCTATTGAGATCATGATCCAGAGTTAAAAAAACTCTAATAAGTCGCCTACATATTACAGTTGCTGCCGAAAGAGGAGAACCACTATTTTCCCAGAAACGGAAATATAGTTAAAATTACGCTTCTATTTCGGCTAGTTTCGGCGCTTACTAAAAATTGTACTTAAAGTTACATAGTGGACTCTCCCCTCCCCCCACCAGAAACGTAGTTTTCGTGACTGTTGTGCGACTTTAGTACACAGCTAGAGAAAATGTGTTAAATAAGGCGCGGACGGAAACACTAGGCTACGCTACAGGGCAATCTGCTCGCACAACGTTTACTCGGCATTCATAATCGTTGGCATAAACAACTCTCAATCAAATTACCTCCCTACAACCTAACTTAGATCTCGGGCTACACTACCCATCGGCCTGTCATCACGACCAAAATTTCATTGGGGAGGGGAGGATTTCCTGTATCTCTCTCTAGGCAAATCTGTCAGTTATTGTAGATTGATTGTCAGTCTCAACTACAAGATTTACTAATGGTAAACGCTTTCGAGACGGCTCATAATTTTAGAATAGTTCTCTTCGTCTTACTTGGCATAAATTGTTCGCTGGCGTCCCTACAGCTAGCTCCCTCAGTGTCTGCTTCTGCCATCGCACCACGCCAGTCTGTTGCTGTCTTAGCAGACCGAACGCACCGCACATCCGACACCTTCGGAACCACTCAATGGCCAGTTAGTTACTGAGCCGAGCACTGTTTACAACGTGAAAGGAAAACTATGCAAAGATGTACACTCAAATGGCACGACTGAGTAGCACACACACACAGTAATATCTGTGGAATGTCCATCGACACGCGTGGAACGAAATACTTCTCGCGAACGTACAACGTCTCCGAAAAAAATCTCGTCACTATATTCCGCCATTAAGGCCAGGTTCTCATTCAAATGAGCAAAAAATGGTACATTTGGAAATCTTTTTGAGACAATGAAAATACATTCGAAGGATCTGTTTGGGAATTACAAGTGATCATACTATGAGCTTTATTTTAGATTTTCAGTAAAAAAAATGGCGCCCATAATTATAATTTGATCAAGGGCCTGCGAGTCTGAAGTACGCAGAGTGCGTGCAGTGTGGCCCCTCAGATGTTACCTGAAATCAAAAATGGATAACATCAGTTGATACTACATTATTTCTCTGAAATTAAAAATGGATAACATCAGTCGATATTACATAAAATTTATGCAAGCGCATACCGAACCGCAATGAAACAACCTTAAATTTAAAGATACAGTGCTAATTCGAACTTTGACTTCGATTTTTGGGGGTTTGTTTCACTCCTTATGCCCACACAAAAATTAGTTAATATTAACAAATGTCACATTATAGCTATAAGCTCCTAAGAAAAATGTTTACTTTTCGGGGTCCGAGGTAGAAGTTAAGAGGTTGAATCACTTTTAGTTTATGCTGCATGCCGTTCTGAGAAATAAACGTATCTCGAAAAAAAAAGTGTTCAAAGTTTAGCGAAAACTTTTAGTTATATTATTACTTCGATTTGCATGAACTGAGTGTTACATATATATTTTTAATGTTGCTGAACAGGAAGCTGAAGTCAGATTTTCAATATTCAAAACGGCTAATTTAATACGGAGGGCACAGGATTATGTTTTGACCAATTTTTACCAAAAATGCATTTTCGTCATTTACGTTTAGTCTGCAATTCAAGGAGTGCTTATGAGCCCTACCTCTAGCTCGAATTGTTCCTACATAGCAATTCCCTGTTCTTATTGGCAGGAAAGGCCGATCTGTGTAACTTGGATATGCAGCACTCGTTATTCGTCAGTATTTACGGCGAGTATGTTTGCATGCATTCTGTAGTATGAATCGTTTTGAGCACGTGCGACACGGGACGAGTTTTCATCTACATCTACATGGATACTCTTCAAATCACATTTAAGTGCCTGGCAGAAGGTTCATCGAATTACCTTCCGAAATGATATTTAATTGAAACCCTCAGATGCCGATAGGTGTTGTTGATACAACCTCGATGGGGACAGCTGAAAATATATGCCCCGACCGGGACTCGAACCCGGGATCTCCTGCTTACATGGCAGACGCTCTATCCATCTGAGCCACCGAGGACACAGATGAATAGCGCGACTGGAGGGACTTAACCCTTGCACGCTTCCCGTGAGACCCACATTCCCAACTGTCCACAATCAACATACGTAATGTACGTAATAGGTATTTGCCCATCCATTCATTACTCGGGCACACTAAGGTGACGATTCCCGTATAAGAGTTCGGGCAATCTTTGGGCATTCGCACAGACGAAGGTTAATGGCTGGGTAGCCTTTAACTACATATATGAAGATAGTAACTGTTCTCGAAGGAACAGATACCACTGATTACCGTGCAGCTTCTCTAGAATAAATGATAATTAATTGAAACCCTCAGCTGCCGACAGGTGTTGATATACCTCGATGGGGACAGCTGAAAATGTGTACCCCGTGGTACATCAACACCTGTCGGCAGCTGAGCGTTTCAATTAATTATCATTTATTCTAGAGAAGCTGCACGGTCATCAGTCGTACCTGTTCTTTCGAGAACAGTTACTATCTTCATATACCTTCACAATTCTCTATTACTCCAATCTCGTATAGCGCGCGGAAAGAACGAACACCTATATCTTTCCGTACGAGCTCTGATTTCCATTATTTTATCGAGGTGATCGTTTCTTCCTATGTAGGTCGTTGTCAACAAAATATTATCGCATTCGGAGGAGAAAGTTGGTGACTGGAATTTCGTCGCAACGAAAAACGCCTTTGTTTTAATGATACCCATCCCAAATCCTCTATCATTTCAGTGACACTCTCTCCCATATTTCGCGATATAACGTGCTGCCCTTCTTTGAACTCCGACAGTCCTATCTGGTAAGGATCCCACACGGCGCAACAATATTCTAAAAGCGGACAGACAAGCGTAGGGTAGGCCTTCTTCCTGAGCAAGCGTTTCCGACTCAAGAGTGTCCCATGGCAACCGTCCGTCTGTGGTAAGCTCCTGTGGGACCAAACTGCTAAGGTCATCAGTACCTAGCCGGCCGGTGTGACCGTGCGGTTCTAGGCGCTTCAGTCTGGAACCGTGTGTCCGCTATGGTCGCAGGTTCGAATGCTGCCTCAGGTATGGATGTGTGTGGTGTCCTTAGGTTAGTTAGGTTTAAGTAGTTCTAAGTTCTAGGGGACTGATGACCTCAGAAGTTAAATATTCTGCGATTTACTTTACTCTGATACCCGTACAACACCAGACAGTGCAGCAACTGAAACCTCACTATGTGCAGCAACATTATGAATTCGCTCTTCGGTTTCTGGCGCGGATCGAAGTTGGTGACTTTTAGCTGGGTAATATTCTGTACAGTGAAGAGGCTGATTTTACACTACAGGGTGCAGTGAATAGACAGACCTGCCGAATTTGGGGTACTGTTAAATCGCGTGTTGTGCATGAAGAGCCGTTGCACTGACCCTATGTGATGGTGTGAGGTGGATTCACAAGCATCTTTATTCTCCATCCGTTCTTCTTTGAAGACAATTCACCATAAAGACCTGTCAGGTGTACCGTGACGTCTGCACGTTATCGAGACCTCTCTGTACAGCATGTGAGTCCGCTTTGGACTTTCTGTTATGTACACGAACAGTAACGCTCTTGTCCTTGTGCCTCCTTTGGACTTAGATTTCTGAAGATGGAAGTAACTCCAAAACGCGTCATGCATACTTTGCATTTGATCCGGTGACCTCGCTGTTTGGTCCTCTCTTCCCAAATCAACCAATCATACTTTGCAACAACCAATAAAGTCATTCTTCACCTGCTGTGTGGGATTTTATGCTATCTGATCAGCAGACCTAAGCATATTAATAGAACTAGTATCGCCTGTGGTCAAAATCCGACCAATTGCGTCAAGGAATCTCATATGCGATGGATAATGTCATGTATCTTAAAGTGAAATTTTAGCCGCAGAACTGATCCCTGGCAAATGCTACGTTGCAGCTACGTGTGTCTATGAAACAGTTCTTTAATTTCTCTTTAATTATTCAAGCATTTAAAGGGAGTCTTTGATACACTACGTTGACAAATTAATTTTACCATTATGACAACACAATGTGAATGCCATTGTATCGTATAAGGTCATCTCAGACGCGAAATGATTTGCATTACAATATCTGCGTTGTAAATTCATCAAAGCGCAATTACAGTTCTCAAAATTATTTGTAATTATGTTCCATGCACATTTAATTGTATCTTTTAGATCCACAATAGAATTATCGTTACTGACATCTGACAAAAATTGTGTGTCTCTAGCTCTTCGTCTTTCAGCCCGACTCGTTAATGTTCTTTTTCGAGGCGTACCCCAAAACAAGTACAGTTTCGTTACAATAGAGGACGTCGTAGCTACTCAAAATGCAGATACTGAAAATTAGGAACACACTACATTTGGTGGTGACGGCGGAAAATGAACACAGAGTTAGTTCCGTTTTCTCTTTGACCAAAGTAAGTGAAAAAACGACGTTAATAAAGAACGTTTGCTGCACCCGACGACTTCGTTACTACGTTTCGTTTTCCACTGTTGACAACTTCAACGACATAGCAGCTTCGGTCCTGGAAGTTGGTAGCAGTGTCAGAGACAAAGGAAAAGTTTTCACAAGTGTGTGCTTCTATTTACCTATCCTAATGGTTATGGACACACATGATGGTTTCCATTTGTTCACATCTACGGCGAAGTTCCTTACCCGTTATGCAAGTTTGATTTGTCATATTGTATAATTAATTTTAAGAATCAGTACTTCAGTTTTCGATAAACAGATGCGTTATCATTATGAATGTTCACGTTGCTATTACTTTCGCGACGCAAAAACTGTGTCTGCCTAGCTCTGCGTCTTCCACTCTGACCCGTTAGCATTCTCCTTCTAGGCATACACTAAAACAAATATGGATTCCGCATACTAAGGGAAATCGGAAGTCTTACATATTCAAAGTGAAGAAATTACAAATCCGGAACTTACTTCAAAGTTTCTGATAATGGCAGCAAACGATCACGTAATTACTTTTACACAAAACTAAGCGAAATAACGACGCCAATATACAATGCTATTTACAGACATCATCATTGACTTAGCAGTTGCCGCATTTTACATGCCAGATATGCATGTTGTACTGCAAATCCATGTAAGCACGAAAGCCCCTAAAATACGATCTCACGAAATGTTGTCACTTTCATTTGTCAATTCTACTGTAGCACTTGATCTGTGCGCTAGGCAGAGGTTGGCAGCTCTACAGTTTTCAATTTTCAGGCATTGGAGATTTTAATGCGTGATGGAGAATGAAAGATTAGTGTTACGAATGTGAAAGCTTCTATTTCCTTTTACGACTCTTAATGGCTTAATACAGAGATTATTTTTTCTTAGCGCACATCTATGGCAAAGTATCTTTCGAATCACATAAGGATCATTGTCCTCGTTGTTCGATTAATATACAAAATCTGTACTTCAATTTCCTTGTTCGCGTATTAAAATTATGACTTGACTTTTGTTACATCTTTGTTACTGACCACTCACCCTCGAAAACACTGTACATAGCTTACAGCGGGCTGGAACGTGGATGGTCAACTCTTGTCCCTATTGTCGTATCTGCAAGCTACCAGATCATCTTCCACGGATTAATGTGGAGATTACAAAGTCGCACTCGAAACGTAATCTGCATCCAGCTATATTTTTAACGCTTCAGGGCCGTTTACCCGAGCTAAAAGTCAGGCGATATTTGTATCTAATCCCTGAAGGAACATGACGTTTCTTGTTTATTTATAGATTTATAATCTGAGACGTAATCAACTGCAAGCAAGCCCCACTGACTGACGCAAATGCCCCTTTCCAGACAAGATACCAAGATGAAATCTGTAAGTTTTAGTTTTGTTTGCCGATTTGAAACTTACTGACTGACGTAATTCTACATTTTAGTAGAAAACAGCCGTCTGAAAGAAAGAATTCTGTGGGAGATGAAAACAAAAAGAGAAACACATTAAGGCGCATTGAAACGAAAGCGAGACAGTTGGGAAAAAGTAAGGAAATTATTATTATTATTATTTCAAAAATAATCACCATAATTGTTATTACGTTTATACAAGTATGCGACAAGACGGTAATGCCTCCATGGAAAAAATGTTTGCGGTGCCTACAGAACCATTACGATACTCAAGCGTGCGCCTCCTCGTCCGAAACAAATTGACGGCAACGAATGTCTTTCCGCTCTAAAAATATGGACGTCGCACGTGGGAGATTGCGACTGTATGCAGGATCTGTAAGCGCTCTTCACAGCGAAACTTCTGCAGCATAGTACTGTAAGTAGGCTGTTTCTGTTTTCTTATTGGCAACGCCACGTAGCACTCTGTATGAAAATCACTGGCTGTGCTGTGTGCAGTCTCTGGCTAGTTTGCATTGTTGTCTGCCATTGTAGTGTTGGGCAGCTGGATGTTAACAGCGCGTAGCGTGGCGCAGTTGGAGGTGAGCCGCCAGCAGTGGTGGATGTGGGGAGAGAAATAGCGGAGTTTAGAAATCTGTAAGACTGGATGTCATGAGCTGCTATATATATTATGAGTATTAAGGTAAATACATTGTTTGTTCTCTATTAAAATCTTTCATTTGCTAACTATGCCTATCAGTAGTTAGTGCCTTCTATAGTTTGAATCTTTTATTTAGCTGGCAGTAGTGGCGCTCGCTGTATTGCAGTAGTTCGAGTAACGAAGATTTTTGTGAGGTAAATGATTTGTGAAACGTGTAGGTTAATGTTAGTCAGGCCATTCTTTTGTACAGATTTTTGAAAGTCAGGTTGCGTTGCACTAAAAAAAAATATTGTGTGTCAGTTTAAGGACAGTCATGTATAATGTTTCTAAGGGGACGTTTCGTATGGCGCGCCTGCCAGGATACCTCACTGGAATCTTCAGATTTTTTTTTTTTTGTAGTTTGTGTAATTAGTGTAGCTATTGTTTATTGCTAGCGCATAATTGTAGAGAGAATCTCCTTTGTAGTTGCAGTCTTTCATTGTTGTTGTGGCATGCATGTAGATTTGCACCAAGTATTTCGCAGCTGCGCTTGCAATTAACTAGATATTATTTTCAGTGCTATGTTGATGTGTTTTCTTATTTTGCTCTTCAAATTGTGCTTCTCTGTGTTGTCGTGTGAAATATTGTGACAATAATGGCGTGTGAAAAACGTAATACTAGGCTCCAAAGTAAACTGAGAAATGACAGTGAAGACGAAAGCAGTGTGTTAGCGCCACCGTGTAATGAATTAACTAATGTTCAAACTAGTGATTTGGTAATTGTGCATAAGGAAATTGAGCGGGAGGCAAATAATGGCATAGACAGTGAAACAATTAGTGAACAGGGAAGCATTATCGATCGATCGGTCGGCAATAGCTCGCCTCAGGAATCCGAAATGGCAGGACACAATCTTCAAAATACTGTAGATTCAGGTTTTGGGTCCTCACCGTTTTCTCAAATAAGTCAAGACACATTTTCTGCTTGTCAAAATGTGAATGTTGCCGGTGTCAATTCACTGCCGAAAAGCACTGAGGAACATGTTTCAGATACCAGTGTATTGTTATTACAATTAATACAACAAATGGGACAAACACAGCAAAAGCTTCAAAAGTTAGACACAATGGAACAAATTCTTCAAAAGTTATACACAATGGAACAACACCAGAGACAAACACAGCAACAGTTAGACACAATGGAACAAAATCTTCCGAAGTTAGACACCACACTTGAATAAACACGTGAATATTTAACTACTGAGTTACATAACATTGAATCGAAATGTCAAAAAGTCTGTGATGACGTAAAAACACAAATATGTGAGCAATTCCAACCGATTTTTTCGCGGCAAGAAAATGCATTATAGAATCACGAAGCAGCCATAAAAGAACTGCAAACTATTGTTCATGAAAATCACGACACATTGCAAGCTAAAATTGACTCAGTTGCATCTACCGATTCGGTACCCGAAATAAATCGATACCTCGAAATAAATCGATACCTCGAGATCAACCGATAAATAAAGGTAAATCGATACCTCGAAATATATCGGAATCTAGGTATAAATCAGTATCTCGAAATAATCGATATCCGAAATCGGTATCCGAAATAAATCGATATAAAGAAATAAAGCGATACATCGAAAAAATTCGATATCCCGAAACTACTCGATATCTCGACATACCACGATATCTTGAAATAAATCGGTATCCTGAAGAAATCGATATTACAAATAAACCGGTCTCCAAATAAATCGAGGTCTCCAAATATATCAATGTCTCGAAAAAAACCGATGTCACGAAAATAATCGATGTCTCCAAATAAGTCGATGTATCCAAATAAATCGATGTCTCCAAATAAATGGAAGACTCCAAATAAATCGAAGTCTCCAAACAATACAATCTCCAAATAAATCAATATCTCGAAATATAACGATATCTCTAAACGCAGCGGTATCTAACATATAGCGGTACCTCGAAATGTACCGATATCTCGTAGTATATCGATATCTCGACATATATCGGTATGTTGAAGTATATCTATATCTCGAACATATCTATATCCCGAAATACATCGATACCTCGAAATGAACCGACATTTCGAAATGAATCGGTATCTCGAAATATATCGATATCTCGAAATGAATGGTATTTTGAAATGTATAGTTTTCACGGAGTATATCGATACCTCGAAATATATAGTTTTCTCAAAATAAAAGATATCCCGAAATAAATCGATGTCTCAAAGTAAATCGATATGGTGAAATGTACCACTATCTCTAAATATGTAGATGTCACGAAACATATCGATATCTCGAAATGTATCAATCACACGAAATAAATAGATTTCTCGAAAGAAATCGGTATCACGAAATAAATCGATATCTCAAAATAATTCGATATACCGATATAAATCATCTTGATATATACCGATATCTCGAGATGTATCGGTATCTCGAATTGTAGCCTTGTATCGAAATAAATCGACGTATCGAAATAATTCGATAACTAGAAATTGGTCGGTCTCGAGATTTTACGATACCTCTATATTAATCGATACACCGAAAGGAATCGATATCTCGGAATGTATTGTATCTCAAAATGAATCGATATCAAGAAATATATCGGTACCTCATAAAGTGTCGAGACCTAGAAATATATCGATATCTCGAAATATACCGTTGTCTCGAAATATACTGATGTCCCGAAATATGCCTACATCTCGAAACATACCGATATCTCGATACCTACCGATTGCTCGAAATATACCGATACCTCGAAATATACAGTGATCTCGAAATAGCTCGATATCTCGAGTTAAATAGGTATCTCGTAATAAACTAATGTATCGAAATATATCGAAGCCACGAAATCTATCGATGCCTCCAAATAAACCAAAATATCCAATTAATCGATATCTCCAAATATATTGATATCTCGAAATGTAACGAATCTCGAAACATATCTAATATCGAAATATTTCGAATCTCAGAATGAAATGATATATCGAAATGAATCGTTATCTGGGAATGAATCGATATATCTAAACATATCGATATTCGATGAAAGCGACATCTCGAAATAAATCGATGTAAAATAATAATTCGATATCTTCAAATAAATCGATATCCCCAAAAGAATCGATACCTCCAAATATATCATATCTCCAAATAATTCAGCATCTTCAAAGAAATCGATATCTCCAAGTAGTCGATGTAACGAAATAAGTCGATATCACGAATTAAATCGATATCACTGTAAAAATAAGTATCTCGAAATAAATCGGCATCTCGAAATTAATCGGTAATTCGAAATAATCGATATCCGAAATAATCGGGTCCAAAATAAACCGGTATCAGAAATAAACCGGTATCTTGAGACATATCGATAACTAGAAGTTAATCGAAATCTCGAAATATATCGATAAGTTGAGATAATTCGGAACATATAAATAAATCGATACCTCGATATAAATCGATATCAGGATATAAATCTTTACCTCGAGATAAAAATTTCCCAAAATAAATCGATTTGATTCAAATCGATATCTCGAGTGAAATCGATACGTCGAAAAAATAGACACCTCGATATATTACAGAACCATGTATTAAGTCGAAATCTCAAAATAAACCGATATCTCGACACAAGTCGATACCTCGTCAAATATCATTAATTCGAAATATCTTGACATCTCGAAATACATCGTCATCTCGAAATATATCGTTACCTCGAAATATACCAACCTCGAAATATAACGATACCTCAAAATACACCGATACCGCGAAATAAATCGATATATCGAAAAAATTTCATATCTCGACATTTTTCGAAATTTTGGATTATGCGACGTCTCGAAATATATCGATATATCGCAGTATGTTGGTATCTCGGTTAAATCGCTGTCCGAAATAAATCGATATATCAAGATAAATCGATATCTCGACTTAATCGATACAGATATTTAACCCCCCCCAAGAGACAGTTTTTTGCCCCCACAAGAGACAGATACTTTGCGCCCCCCCCCCCCCCCCCGAGAGACAGATACTTTGCGGCCCCCCCCGAGAGACAGATACTTGCCACCACCCCCCGAGAGACAGATACTTGCCATCACCCCCCGAGAGACAGATACTTGCCACCACCCCCCGAGAGACAGATACTTGCCGCCCCCCACCCCGAGTGACAGATACTTGCCGCCCTCCACCCCGAGAGGCAGATACTTGCCGCCCCCCCACCCCCAAGAGACAGATACTTGCCGCCCCCCCACCCCGAGAGACAGATACATGCCGCCCCCCCGAGAGACAGATACTTTCCACAGACACACCCCGAGAGACACATATTTGCCGCCCCCCCGAAAGACAGACACTTGCCCCCCCCAGAGACAGATACTTTGCCACCCCCCACCCCCCGCGAGAGGAATAAACCATGTTGTCTACAGCACACTTGCACGTTGTGAACACCACACGCTTACAGCAGAAAGACGACGTACAGAATGGCGCACCCACAGACTGCGTTGTCTTCTATATCTTTCACATCACTTGCAGCGTGATCTGTTGATGAAAATTGTAACTACTGTAATTTCGAAAGTTTGTCAGCCTGAAAATGTACTGTTGTCCCAAGCATATTGCAACAAACGGTGTATTTCTATCGCTGCTCGTTTAGTTTTTATTGCCGTTTCAAATATACCGGTCATTTTTGAAACACCCTGTATTACGTACAGAGTGGTGCGACCGCAAGGCTCATCACGCAACAATAATTGCCAGAAGGTAAATGTTAACGTTTCCGATAGAAATGTGTCCATTGTAGCTGCGTGTGTCTATGAAACAGTTCTTTAATTTCTCTTTAATTATTCAAGCATTTAAAGGGAGTCTTTGATACACTACGTTGACAAATTAATTTTACCATTATGACAACACAATGTGAATGCCATTGTATCGTATAAGGTCATCTCAGACGCGAAATGATTTGCATTACAATATCTGCGTTGTAAATTCATCAAAGCGCAATTACAGTTCTCAAAATTATTTGTAATTATGTTCCATGCACATTTAATTGTATCTTTTAGAACCACAATAGAATTATCGTTACTGACATCTGACAAAAATTGTGTGTCTCTAGCTCTTCGTCTTTCAGCCCGACTCCTTAATGTTCTTGTTCGAGGCATAGCCCAAAACAAGTACAGTTTCGTTACAATACAGGACGTCATAGCTACTCAAAATGCAGATACTGAAAATTAGGAACACACTACATTTGGTGGTGACGGCGGAAAATGAACACAGAGTTAGTTCCGTTTTCTCTTTGACCAAAGTAAGTGAAAAAACGACGTTAATAAAGAACGTTTGCTGTACCCGACGACTTCGTTACTACGTTTCGTTTTCAACTGTCGACAACTTCAACGACATAGCAGCTTCGGTCCTGGAAGTTGGTAGCAGTGTCAGAGACAAAGGAAAAGTTTTCACAAGTGTGTGCTTCTATTTACCTATCCTAATGGTTATGGACACACATGATGGTTTCCTTTTGTTCACATCTACGGCGAAGTTCCTTACCCGTTATGCAAGCTTGATTTGTCATATTGTATAATTAATTTTAAAAATCAGTACTTCAGTTTTCGATAAACAGATGCGTTATCATTATGAATGTTCACATTGCTATTACTGTCGCGAGGCAAAAACTGTGTCTGCCTAGCTCTGCGTCTTCCACTCTGACCCGTTAGCATTCTCCTTCTAGGCATACACTGAAACAAATATGGTTTCCGCATACTAAGGGAAATCGGAAGTCTTACATATTCAAAGTGTAGAAATTACAAATCCGGAACTTACTTCAAAGTTTCTGATAATCTCAGCAAACGATCACGTAATTACTTTTACACAAAACTAAGCGAAATAACGACGCCAATATACAATGCTATTTACAGACATCATCACTGACTTAGCAGTTGTCTCATTTTACATGCCAGATATGCATGTTGTACTGCAAATCCATGTAAGCACGAAAGCCCCTAAAATACGATCTCACGAAATGTTGTCACTTTCATTTGTCAATTCTACTGTAGCAGTTGATCTGTGCGCTAGGCAGAGGTTGGCAGCTCTACAGTTTTCAATTTTCAGGCATTGGAGATTTTAATGCGTGATAGAGAATGAAATATTAGTGTTACGAATGTGAAAGCTTCTATTTCCTTTTACGACTCTTAATGGCTAAATACAGAGATTATTTTTTCTTAGCGCACATCTATGGCAAAGTATCTTTCGAATCACATAAGGATCATTGTCCTCGTAGTACGATTAATATACAAAATCTGTATTTCAATTTTCTTGTTCGCGTATTAAAATTATGACTTGACTTTTGTTACACCTTTGTTACTGACCATTCACGCTCGAAAACACTATACATAGCTTACAGCGGGCTGGAACGTGGATGGTCAACTCTTGTCCCTATTGTCGTATCTGCAAGCTACCAGATCATCTTCCATGGATTAATGTGGAGATTACAAAGTCGCACTCGAAACGTAATCTGCATCCAGCTATATTTTTAACGCTTCAGGGCCGTTTACCCGAGCTTAAAGTCAGGCGATATTTATATCTAATCCCTGAAGGAACATGACGTTTCTTGTTTAGTTATAGATTTATAATCTGAGACGTAATCAACTGCAAGCAAGCCCCACTGATTGACGCAAGCCCGCATTTCGTGGTCGTGCGGTAGCGTTCTCGCCTCCCACGCCCGGGTTCCCGGGTTCGATTCCCAGCGGGGTCAGGGATTTTCTCTGCCTTGTGATGGCTGGGTGTTGTGTGCTGTCCTTAGATTAGTTAGGTTTAAGTAGTTCTAAGTTCTAGGGGACTGTTGACCATAGAAGTTAAGTCCCTAAGTGCTCAGAGCCATTTGAACCATTTTTTTGATTGACGCAAATGCCTCTTTCCAGACAAGATACCAATTGAAATCTGTAAGTTTTAGTTTTGTTTGCCGATATGAAACTTACTGACTGACGTAATTCTACATTTTAGTAGAAAATAGCTGTCTGAAAGAAAGAATTCTGTGGGAGATGAAAACAAAAAGAGAAACACATTAAGGCGCATTGAAACGAAAGCGAGACAGTTGGGAAAAAGTAAGGAAATTATTATTATTATTATTTCAAAAATAATCACCATAATTGTTATTACTTATATACAAGTATGCGACAAGACGGTAATGCCTCCATGGAAAAAATGTTTGCGGTGCCTACAGAACCATTACGATACTCAAGCGTGCGCCTCCTCGTCCGAAACAAATTGACGGCAACGAATGTCTTTCCGCTCTAAAAATATGGACGTCGCACGTGGGAGATTGCGACCGTATGCAGGATCTGTAAGCGCTCTTCCCAGCAAAACTTCTGCAGCATAGTACTGTAAGTAGGCTGTTTCTGTTTTCTTATTGGCAACGCCACGTAGCACTCTGTATGAAAATCACTGGCTGTGCTGTGTGCAGTCTCTGGCTAGTTTGCATTGTTGTCTGCCATTGTAGTGTTGGGCAGCTGGATGTTAAAAGCGCGTAGCGTGGCGCAGTTGGAGGTGAGCCGCCAGCAGTGGTGGATGTGGGGAGAGAAATAGCGGAGTTTAGAAATCTGTAAGACTGGATGTCATGAGCTGCTATATATATTATGAGTATTAAGGTAAATACATATTGTTTGTTCTCTATTAAAATCTTTCATTTGCTAACTATGCCTATCAGTAGTTAGTGCCTTCCGTAGTTTGGATCTTTTATTTAGCTGGCAGTAGTGGCGCTCCCTGTATTGCAGTAGTTCGAGTAACGAAGATTTTTGTGAGGTAAGTGATTTGTGAAACGTATAGGTTAATGTTAGTCAGGGCCTTTCTTTTGTACTGGTTTTTGAAAGTCAGATTGCGTTGCGCTAAAAAAAAAAATATTGTGTGTCAGTTTAAGGACAGTCATGTATAATGTTTCTAAGGGGACGTATCATATGGCGCGCCTGCCAGGATACCTCACTGGAATCTTCAGATTTTTTTTTTGTAGTTTGTGTAATTAGTGTAGCTATTGTTTATTGCTAGCGCATAATTGTAGAGAGAATCTCCTTTGTAGTTGCAGTCTTTCATTGTTGTTGTGGCATGCATGTAGATTTGCACCAAGTATTTCGCAGCTGCGCTTGCAATTAACTAGATATTTTTTCAGTGCTATGTTGATGTGTTTTCTTATTTTGCTCTTCAAATTGTGCTTCTCTGTGTTGTCGTGTGAAATATTGTGACAATAATGGCGTGTGAAAAACGTAATACTAGGCTCCAAAGTAAACTGAGAAATGACAGTAAAGACGAAAGCAGTGTGTTAGCGCCACCGTGTGATGAATTAACTAATGTTCAAACTAGTGATTTGGTAATTGTGCATAAGGAAATGGAGCGGGCGGCAAATAATGGCATAGACAGTGAAACAATTAGTGAACAGGGAAGCATTATCGATCGATCGGTCGGCAATAGCTCGCCTCAGGAATCCGAAATGGCAGGACACAATCTCCAAAATACTGTAGATTCAGGTTTTGGGTCCTCACCGTTTTCTCACATAAGTCAAGACACATTTTCTGCTTGTCAAAATGTGAATGTGGCTGGTGCAAATTCACTGTCGAAAAGCACTGAGGAACATGTTTCAGATACCAGTGCATTGTTATTACAATTAATACAACAAATGGGACAAACACAGCAAAAGCTTCAAAAGTTAGACACAATGGAACAAATTCTTCAAAAGTTATACACAATGGAACAACACCAGAGACAAACACAGCAACAGTTAGACACAATGGAACAAAATCTTCCGAAGTTAGACACCACACTTGAATAAACACGTGAATATTTAACTACTGAGTTACATAACATTGAATCGAAATGTCAAAAAGTCTGTGATGACGTAAAAACACAAATATGTGAGCATTTCAACCGATTTTTTCGCGGCAAGAAAATACATTATAGAATCACGAAGCAGCCATAAAAGAACTGCAAACTATTGTTCATGAAAATCACGACACATTGCAAGCTAAAATTGACTCAGTTGCATCTACCGATTCGGTATCCTGTATAAATCGATACCTCGAGATAAATCGATACCTCGAAATACAGCAGAATCTCTATATAAATCGGTATATCGAAATTATCGATTTCCGAAATTGGTATCCGAAATAAATCGATATATAGAAATAAATCCATACCTCGAATCAATCGATATCTCGAAATTACACGAGAACTCGAATTACCTCGATACCTCGAAATAAGTCGGTGTCTCGAAGAAATCGATACCACCAAATAAACCGGTATCCAAATAAATCGAGGTCTCGAAATAAATCTATGTCCCGGAATTAATCGATGACACGAAAAAAATCGATGTCTCTAAATAAGTCGATGTATCCAAATAAATCGATGTCTCCAAACAAATCAATCTCAAAATAAATCATTACTCTAAACATATCGATATCTCGAAATACAGCGATTTCTAATATATGTCAGTATCTCGAAATATATCGATATCTTGAAATATATCTATATCTCGAACATGTCTATATCCCGAACTCCATGGATATCTCGAAATGAACTGACATATCGAAATGAATCGATATCTCGAAATAAATCAATATATCGATAACTCGAAATGCATTGATACTTGAAATGTATAGTTTCCACGAAATATATCTATACCTCGAAAAATATAGATTGCCCGTAATAAATCGATATCTCGAAAAAGTCGATGTCTCAAAGTAAATCGATATCGCAAAATAAATCGCTATCTCTGAATATGACAATGTCACTAAACATATCGATAACTCGAAATATATCGATCACTAGGAATAAATAGACTTCCCAAAAGAAATCGGTATCTCGAAATAAATCGTTATCTCGGAATGTTTCGATATATCGAATTATCGAAGGCTCAATGTAAATTGATATGTCGAAGTAATTCGATATACATATAATTCGATATATTCAAGTAAATCGATATCTCCAAAATAAACGATGTGTCCAAATATATCGATAACTCCAAATAAATCAAAATTTTCCAATAAATCGATACCTCCAAGTAATCGATATATCGAAGTAGACTGGTATCTCGTTATAAATCGATATCTCAGTAAAAATCGGTATGTCGTAATAAATAGGTATCTCGAAATAAATCGGTAATTCGACATAATCGATATACGAAATAATCGGGTCCAAAATAAATCGGTATCCGAAATAAACCTGTATCTTGAAACAAATAGATATCTCGAAATTAATCGAAATCTCGAAATAAATCAATGCGTCGAAAAAATACGGTACCTAGAAATACAATGATACCTGGATATAAATCGCTATCCGGAAATAAATCTATATCTCGAAATAAACATATATCGGAAATAAATCGAAATCTCGATTCAAATCGATATCTCGAAAGAAATCGACACCTAGAAAAAACAGATACATCGGTATATTTCGATACCACGTATAAAATCGACAGCTCGAAATAAACCGATGTCTCGACACAAGCCGATATCTCGTCAAATATCGATAATTCTAAATACCTCGACAACTCGATATACATCGACATCTAGAAATATATCGTTACCTCGAAATATACCAACCTCGAAATATAACGCTTTCTCGAAATATACCGACACCGTGAAATAAATCGATATCTCGGAAAAAATATCACATATCGAAATAATAAGATTTCTCGAACTAATACGACATCTCGATATATATCGATAATATCGAAGTATGTCCGTATCACGAAGTAAATCGAAGACTGAAAAAAATCGATATCTCGAAATAAATCGATATCTCGAAATAAATCGATATCTCGACTAAATAGATACAGATATTTTGCGCCCCCCCCAAGAGACAGTTACTTTGCCACCACAAGAGACAGATACTTTGCGTCCCCCCTGAGAGACAGATACTTTCCCCACCCCCGAGAGAAAGATACTTGCCACGCCCCCCTCCCCCCGAGAGACAGTTACTTGCCGCCCCCCACCCCAAGGGACAGACACTTGCTGCCCACCCCGAGAGACAGATACTTGCCACCCCTCCCCCGAGAGACAGATACTTGCCACCCCCCCCCGAAAGACAGATACCTGCCACCCCCCGAGAGACAGATACTTTCCACCCCCCCCCCCCCCGAGAGACAGATTTTTGCCGTACCCCAAAAGACAGACACTTGCCCCCCCCCCCCAGAGACAGATACTTTGTACCCCCCCCCCCCCTCCGAGAGGAATAAACCATGTTGTCTACAGCACACTTGCACGTTGTGAACAGCACACTCTTACAGCACAAAGACGACGTACAGAATGGCGCACCCACAGACTGCGTTGTCTTCTATATCTTTCACATCACTTGCAGCGCGATCTGTTGACGAAAATTGTAACAACTGTAATTTCGAAAGTTTGTCCGCCTAAAAATGTACTGTTGTCCCAAGCATATTGCAACAAACGGTGTATTTCTATCGCTGCTCGTTTAGTTTTTATTGCCGTTTCAAATATACCGGTCATTTTTGAAACACCCTGTATTACGTACAGACTGGTGCGACCGCAAAGCTCATCACGCGACAATTATTGCCAGAAGATAAATGTAAACGTTCCCGAGAGTAATGCGTCCATTGTGACGATTTGCAGTTACGTCATTTCGAAAACAAATGTATTAAACGTAAGATTTACTGCGGTTTTTTCTACACATTACATCTTCTCGCTTTTTCTCGTGTAATGGGGCTGCCAGAGCTCGGTTCGTGCCAAATCTTAAGGTCCTAGGTCAACTACAAGGCAGCAAAAGCGGCCAATAAATGAGTTTTCAAAAACTAAATTTGACTTGCTGTGATCCTTACTTGACGACTGCAACAACTTAGATGCTTAAATTACGTACAGAGTGGTGCACCCGCAAGGCTCATCACGCGACTTTAACTGCCAGAAGATAAATGTAAACGAGAAATGCGTCCATTGTGACGATTTGCAGTTACGTCATTTCGAAAACAAATGTAGTAAACGTATGATTTTCTGCGGTTTTTTCTACACATTATCACTTCTCGCTTTTTCTCGTGTAATGTGGCTACCAGAGCTCGCTTCGTGAAGAATCTTAAGGTCCTCGGTCAACTACAACGCAGCAAAAGCGGCCAAAAATTTAGTTTTCAGAAACTAAACCTTGACTTGCTGTGCACCTTACTTGTCGACTGCAACAACTCAGAAGCTCATAATACGTACAGAGTGGTGCGACCGCAAAGCTCATCACGCGACAATAATTGCCAGAAGATAAATGTAAACGTGTCTGAGTGAAATGCCTCCATTGTGACGATTTGCAGTTACGTCATTACGAAAACAAATGTATTAAACGTAACATTTTCTGTGGTTCTTTCTACACATTACACTTTTCGCTTTTTCTCGTGTAGTGTGGCTGCCAGAGCTCGGTTCGTGTCAAATCTTAAGGTCTTAGGACAACTACAAGGGAGCAAAAGCGGCCAGAAATTGAGTTTTGAAAAACTAAAACTTGACTTGCTGCGCTCCTTACTTGTCCTCTGAAACAACTAAGATGCTTATATTACGTACAGAGTGGTGCGGCCGCAAAGCTCATCACGCGAAAATAAATGACAGAAGATAAATGTAAAAGTTTACGAGAGAAATGTTTCCATTGTGACGACTTGCAGTTACGTCATTTCGAATACAAATGTATTAAACGTAAGATTTTCTGCTTTTTTTCTACACATTACCACTTCTGGCTTTTTCTTGTGTAATGTGGCTGCCAGAGCTCGGTTCGTGCCAAATCTTAAGGTCCTAGGTCAACTACAAGGCAGCAAAAGCGGCCAAAAATTGAGTTTTCAAAAACTAAAACTTGACTTGCTGTGCTCCTTACTTGTCGACTGCAACAACTTATATGCTTAAATTACGTACAGGGTGGTGCGCCCGCAAGGCTCATCACGCGACTTTAACAGCCAGAAGATAAATGTATACGTATCCGAGAGAAATGCGTCCATTGTGACGATTTGCAGTTACGTCATTTCGAAAACAAATGTATTTAACGTAAGATTTTCTGCGGTTTTTTCTACACATTACCACATCTGGCTTTTTCTTGTGTAATGTGGCTGCCAGAGCTCGGTTCGTGCCAAATCTTAAGGTCCTAGGTCAACTACAAGGCAGCAAAAGCGGCCAAAAATTGTGTTTTCAAAAACTATAACTTGACTTGCTGTGTTCCTTACTTGTCGACTGCAACAACTTAGATGCTTAAATTACGTACAGAGTGGTGCACTTGCAAGGCTCATCACGAGACTTTAACTGCCAGAAGATAAATGTAAACGTTTCCGATAGAAATGCGTCCATTGTGACGATTTGCAGTTACGTCATTTCGAAAACAAATGTATTAAACGTAAGATTTTCTGCGGTTTTTTCTACACATTACCACTTCTGGCTTTTTCTTGTGTAATGTGGCTGCCAGAGCTCGGTTCGTGCCAAATCTTAAGGTCCTAGGTCAACTACAAGGCAGCAAAAGCGGCCAAAAATTGAGTTATCAAAAACTAAAACTTGACTTGCTGTGCTCCTTACTTGTCGACTGCAACAACTTAGATGCTTAAATTACGTACAGGGTGGTGCACCCGCAAGGCTCATCACGCGACTTTAACTGACAGAAGATAAATGTAAACGTTTCCGAGAGACATGTGTCCATTGTGACGATTTGCAGTTACGTCATTTCGAAAACAAATGTATTAAACGTAAGATTTACTGCGGTTTTTTCTACACATTACATCTTCTCGCTTTTTCTCGTGTAATGGGGCTGCCAGAGCTCGGTTCGTGACAAATCTTAAGGTCCTACGTCAACTACAAGGCAGCAAAATCGGCCAAAAAATGAGTTTTCAAAAACTAAATTTGACTTGCTGTGATCCTTACTTGACGACTGCAACAACTTAGATGCTTAAATTACGTACAGAGTGGTGCACCCGCAAGGCTCATCACGCGACTTTAACTGCCAGAAGATAAATGTAAACGAGAAATGCGTCCATTGTGACGATTTGCAGTTACGTCATTTCGAAAACAAATGTAGTAAACGTACGATTTTCTGCGGTTTTTTCTACACATTACCACTTCTGGCTTTTTCTTGTGTAATGTCGCTGCCAGAGCTCGGTTCGTGCCAAATCTTAAGGTCCTAGGTCAACTACAAGGCAGCAAAGGCGGCCAAAAATTGAGTTTTCAAGAACTAAAACTTGACTTGCTGTGCTCCTTACTTGTCGACTGCAACAACTTAGATGCTTAAATTACGTACAGAGTGGTGCACCCGCAAGGCTCATCACGTGACTTAAACTGCCAGAAGATAAATGTAAACGTTTCCGATAGAAATGCGTCCATTGTGACGATTTGCAGTTACGTCATTTCGAAAACAAATGTATTAAACGTAAGATTTTCTGCGGTTTTTTCTACTCATGACCACTTCTGGCTTTTTAGTGTGTAATGTGGCTGCCAGAGCTCGGTTCGTGCCAAATCGTAAGGTCCTACGTCAACTACAGGGAAGCAAAAGCGGCCAAAAATTGAGTTTTCAAGAACTAAAACTTGACTTGCTGTGCTCCTTACTTGTCGACTGCAACAACTTAGATGCTTAAATTACGTACAGAGTGGTGCGCCCGCAAGGCTCATCACGCGACTTTAACTGCCAGAAGATAAATGTAAACGTTTCCAATAGAAATGCGTCCATTGTGACGATTTGCAGTTACGTCATTTCGAAAACAAATGTATTAAACGTAAGATTTTCTGCGGTTTTTTCTACACATTACCACTTCTGGCTTTTTCTTGTGTAATGTGGCTGCCAGAGCTCGGTTCGTGCCAAATCGTAAGGTCCTAGGTCAACTACAAAGCAGGAAAAGCGGCCAAAAATTGAGTTTTCAAAAACTAAAACTTGACTTGCTGTGCTCCTTACTTGTCGACTGCAACATCTTAGATGCTTAAATTACGTACAGAGTGGTGTACCGGCAAGGCTCATCACGCGACTTTAACTGCCAGAAGATAAATGTAAACGTTTCCGATAGAAATGCGTCCATTGTTTCGATTTGCAGTTACGTCATTTCGAAAACAAATGTATTAAACGTAAGACTTTCTGCGGTTTTATCTACACATTACAACTTCTGGCTTTTTCTTGTGTAATGTGGCTGCCAGAGCACGGTGCGTGCCAAGTCTTAAGGTCCTAGGTCAACTACAAGGCAGCAAAAGCGGCCAAAAATTGAGTTTTCAAAAACTAAAGCTTGACTTGCTGTGCTCCTTACTTGTCGACCGCAACAACTTAGATGCTTAAATTCCGTACAGAGTGGTGCGCCCGCAAGGCTCATCACGCGACTTTAACTGCCACAAGATAAATGTAAACGTTTCCGATAGAAATGCGTCCATTGTGACGATTTGCAGTTACGTCATTTCGAAAACAAATGTATTAAACGTAAGATTTTCTGCGGTTTTTTCTACACATTACCACTTCTTGCTTTTTCTAGTGTAATGTGGCTGCCAGACCTCGGTTCGTGCCAAATCGTTAGGTTCTAGGTCAACTACAAGGCAGCAAAAGCGGCCAAAAATTGAGTTTTCAAAATCTAAATCTTGACTTGCTGTGCTCCTTACTTGTCGACTGCAACATCTTAGATGCTTAAATTACGTACAGGGTGGTGCACCCGCAAGGCTCATTACGCGACTTTAACTGCCAGAAGATAAATGTAAACGTTTCCGATATAAATACGTCCATTGTGACGATTTGCAGTTACGTCATTTCGAAAACAAATGTATTAAACGTAAGATTTTCTATGGCTTTTACTACACATCACCACTTCTGGCTTTTTCTTGTGTAATGTGGCTGGCAGAGCTCGGTTTGTGCAAAATCTTAAGGTCCTAGGTCAACTACAAGGCAGCAAAAGCGGCCAAAAATTGAGTTTTCAAAAACTAAAACTTGACATTCTGTGCTCCTTACTTGCCGACTGCAAAAACTTAGATAACTAAATTACGTACAGGGTGGTGCACCCGCAAGGATCATCACGCGACTTTAACTGCCAGAAGATAAATGTAAACGTTTCCGATAGAAATGCATCCATTGTGACGATTTGCAGTTACGTCATTTCGAAAACAAATGTATTCAACGTAAGATTTTCTGCGGTTTTTTCTACACATTACCACTTCTGGCTTTTTCTTGTGTAATGTGGCTGCCAGAGCTCGGTTCGTGCCAAATCTTAAGGTCCTAGGTCAACTACAAGGCAGCAAAAGCGGCAAAAAATTGAGTTTTCAAAAACTAAAACTTGACTTGCTGTACTCCTTACTTGTCGACTGCAACAACTTAGATGCTTAAATTACGTACAGGGTGGTGCACCCGCAATGCTAATCACGCGACTTTAACTGCCAGAAGATAAATGTAAACGTTTCCGATAGAAATGCGTCCATTGTGACGATTTGCAGTTACGTCATTTCGAAATCAAATGTATTAAACGTAAGATTTTCTGCGGTTTTTTCTACACATTACCACCTCTGGCTTTTTCTAGTGTAATGTGGCTGCCAGAGCTCGGTTCGTGCCAAATCTTAAGGTCCTAGGTCAACTACAAGGCAGCAAAAGCGGCCAAAAATGGAGTTTTCAAAAACTAAAACTTGACTTGCTGTGCTCCTTACTTGTCGACTGCAACAACTTAGATGCTTAAATTACGTACAGAGTGGTGCGCCCGCAAGGCTCATCACGCGACTTTAACTGCCAGAAGATAAATGTAAACGTTTCCAACAGAAATGCGTCCATTTTGACGATTTGCAGTTACGTCATTTCGAAAACAAATGTATTAAACGTAAGATTTTCTGCGGTTTTTTCTACACATTACCACTTCTGGCTTTTTCTTGTGTAATGTGGCTGCCAGAGCTCGGTTCGTGCCAAATCGTAAGGTCCTAGGTCAACTACAAAGCAGGAAAAGCGGCCAAAAATTGAGTTTTCAAAAACTAAAACTTGACTTGCTGTGCTCCTTACTTGTCGACTGCAACATCTTAGATGCTTAAATTACGTACAGAGTGGTGCACCCGCAAGGCTCATCACGCGACTTTAACTGCCAGAAGATAAATGTAAACGTTTCCGATAGAAATGCGTCCATTGTTTCGATTTGCAGTTACGTCATTTCGAAAACAAGTGTATTAAACGTAAGACTTTCTCCGGTTTTATCTACACATTACAACTTCTGGCTTTTTCTTGTGTAATGTGGCTGCCAGAGCTCGGTGCGTGCCAAGTCTTAAGGTCCTAGGTCAACTACAAGGCAGCAAAAGCGGTCAAAAATTGAGTTTTCAAAAACTAAAGCTTGACTTACTGTGCTCCTTACTTGTCGACCGCAACAACTTAGATGCTTAAATTCCGTACAGAGTGGTGCGCCCGCAAGGCTCATCACGCGACTTTAACTGCCACAAGATAAATGTAAACGTTTCCGATAGAAATGCGTCCATTGTGACGATTTGCAGTTACGTTATTTCGAAAACAAATGTATTAAACGTAAGATCTTCTGCGGTTTTTTCTACACATTACCACTTCTTGCTTTTTCTAGTGTAATGTGGCTGCCAGACCTCGGTTCGTGCCAAATCGTAAGGTTCTAGGTCAACTACAAGGCAGCAAAAGCGGCCAAAAATTGAGTTTTCAAAATCTAAATCTTGACTTGCTGTGCTCCTTACTTGTCGACTGCAACATCTTAGATGCTTAAATTACGTACAGAGTGGTGCACCCGCAAGGCTCATCACGCGACTTTACCTGCCAGAAGATAAATGTAAACGTTTCCCATAGAAATGCGTCCATTGTGACGATTTGCAGTTACGTCATTTCCAAAACAAATGTTTTAAACGTAAGATTGTCTGCGGTTTTTTCTACACATTACCACTTCTGGTTTTTTCTTGTGTAATGGGGCTGCCAGAGCTCGGTTCGTGCCAAATCTTAAGGTCCTAGGTCAACTACAAGGCAGCAAAAGCGGCCAAAAATTGAGTTTTCAAAAACTAAAACTTGACTTGCTGTGCTCCTTACTTGTCGACTGCAACAACTTATATGCTTAAATTACGTACAGGGTGGTGCGCCCGCAAGGCTCATCACGCGACTTTAACAGCCAGAAGATAAATATAATTTGCAGTTACGTCATTTCGAAAACAAATGTATTTAACGTAAGATTTTCTGCGTTTTTTTCTACACATTACCACATCTGGCTTTTTCTTGTGTAATGTGGCTGCCAGAGCTCGGTTCGTGCCGAATCTTAAGGTCCTAGGTCAACTACAAGGCAGCAAAAGCGGCCAAAAATTGTGTTTTCAAAAACTATAACTTGACTTGCTGTGTTCCTTACTTGTCGACTGCAACAACTTAGATGCTTAAATTACGTACAGAGTGGTGCACTTGCAAGGCTCATCACGAGACTTTAACTGCCAGAAGATAAATGTAAACGTTTCCGATAGAAATGCGTCCATTGTGACGATTTGCAGTTACGTCATTTCGAAAACAAATGTATTAAACGTAACATTTTCTGCGGTCTTCTCTACACATTACCACTTCTGGCTTTTTCTTGTGTAATGTGGCTGCCAGAGCTCGGTTCGTGCCAAATCTTAAGGTCCTAGGTCAACTACAAGGCAGCAAAAGCGGCCAAAAATTGAGTTTTCAAAAACTAAAAATTGACTTGCTGTGCTCCTTACTTGTCGACTGCAACAACTTAGATGCTTTAATTACGTACAGAGTGGTGCACCCGCAAGGCTCATCACGTGACTTTAACTGCCAGAAGATAAATATAAACGTTTCCGATAGAAATGCGTCCATTGTGACGATTTGCAGTTACGTCATTTCGAAAACAAATGTATTAAACGTAAGATTTTCTGCGGTCTTCTCTACACATTACCACTTCTGGCTTTTTCTTGTGTAATGTGGCTGCCAGTGCTCGGTTCGTGCCAAATCTTAAGGTCTTGGTCAACTACAAGGCAGCAAAAGCGGCCAAAAATTGAGTTTTCAAAAACTAAAACTTGACTTGCTGTGCTCCTTACTTGTCGACTGCAACAACTTAGATGCTTAAATTACGTACAGGGTGGTGCACCCGCAAGGCTCATCACGCGACTTTAACTGACAGAAGATAAATGTAAACGTTTCCGAGAGACATGTGTCCATTGTGACGATTTGCAGTTACGTCATTTCGAAAACAAATGTATTAAACGTAAGATTTACTGCGGTTTTTTCTACACATTACATCTTCTCGCTTTTTCTCGTGTAATGGGGCTGCCAGAGCTCGGTTCGTGACAAATCTTAAGGTCCTAGGTCAACTACAAGGCAGCAAAATCGGCCAAAAAATGAGTTTTCAAAAACTAAATTTGACTTGCTGTGATCCTTACTTGACGACTGCAACAACTTAGATGCTTAAATTACGTACAGAGTGGTGCACCCGCAAGGCTCATCACGCGACTTTAACTGCCAGAAGATAAATGTAAACGAGAAATGCGTCCATTGTGACGATTTGCAGTTACGTCATTTCGAAAACAAATGTAGTAAACGTACGATTTTCTGCGGTTTTTTCTACACATTACCACTTCTGGCTTTTTCTTGTGTAATGTCGCTGCCAGAGCTCGGTTCGTGCCAAATCTTAAGGTCCTAGGTCAACTACAAGGCAGCAAAGGCGGCCAAAAATTGAGTTTTCAAGAACTAAAACTTGACTTGCTGTGCTCCTTACTTGTCGACTGCAACAACTTAGATGCTTAAATTACGTACAGAGTGGTGCACCCGCAAGGCTCATCACGTGACTTAAACTGCCAGAAGATAAATGTAAACGTTTCCGATAGAAATGCGTCCATTGTGACGATTTGCAGTTACGTCATTTCGAAAACAAATGTATTAAACGTAAGATTTTCTGCGGTTTTTTCTACTCATGACCACTTCTGGCTTTTTAGTGTGTAATGTGGCTGCCAGAGCTCGGTTCGTGCCAAATCGTAAGGTCCTACGTCAACTACAGGGAAGCAAAAGCGGCCAAAAATTGAGTTTTCAAGAACTAAAACTTGACTTGCTGTGCTCCTTACTTGTCGACTGCAACAACTTAGATGCTTAAATTACGTACAGAGTGGTGCGCCCGCAAGGCTCATCACGCGACTTTAACTGCCAGAAGATAAATGTAAACGTTTCCAATAGAAATGCGTCCATTGTGACGATTTGCAGTTACGTCATTTCGAAAACAAATGTATTAAACGTAAGATTTTCTGCGGTTTTTTCTACACATTACCACTTCTGGCTTTTTCTTGTGTAATGTGGCTGCCAGAGCTCGGTTCGTGCCAAATCGTAAGGTCCTAGGTCAACTACAAAGCAGGAAAAGCGGCCAAAAATTGAGTTTTCAAAAACTAAAACTTGACTTGCTGTGCTCCTTACTTGTCGACTGCAACATCTTAGATGCTTAAATTACGTACAGAGTGGTGTACCGGCAAGGCTCATCACGCGACTTTAACTGCCAGAAGATAAATGTAAACGTTTCCGATAGAAATGCGTCCATTGTTTCGATTTGCAGTTACGTCATTTCGAAAACAAATGTATTAAACGTAAGACTTTCTGCGGTTTTATCTACACATTACAACTTCTGGCTTTTTCTTGTGTAATGTGGCTGCCAGAGCACGGTGCGTGCCAAGTCTTAAGGTCCTAGGTCAACTACAAGGCAGCAAAAGCGGCCAAAAATTGAGTTTTCAAAAACTAAAGCTTGACTTGCTGTGCTCCTTACTTGTCGACCGCAACAACTTAGATGCTTAAATTCCGTACAGAGTGGTGCGCCCGCAAGGCTCATCACGCGACTTTAACTGCCACAAGATAAATGTAAACGTTTCCGATAGAAATGCGTCCATTGTGACGATTTGCAGTTACGTCATTTCGAAAACAAATGTATTAAACGTAAGATTTTCTGCGGTTTTTTCTACACATTACCACTTCTTGCTTTTTCTAGTGTAATGTGGCTGCCAGACCTCGGTTCGTGCCAAATCGTTAGGTTCTAGGTCAACTACAAGGCAGCAAAAGCGGCCAAAAATTGAGTTTTCAAAATCTAAATCTTGACTTGCTGTGCTCCTTACTTGTCGACTGCAACATCTTAGATGCTTAAATTACGTACAGGGTGGTGCACCCGCAAGGCTCATTACGCGACTTTAACTGCCAGAAGATAAATGTAAACGTTTCCGATATAAATACGTCCATTGTGACGATTTGCAGTTACGTCATTTCGAAAACAAATGTATTAAACGTAAGATTTTCTATGGCTTTTACTACACATCACCACTTCTGGCTTTTTCTTGTGTAATGTGGCTGGCAGAGCTCGGTTTGTGCAAAATCTTAAGGTCCTAGGTCAACTACAAGGCAGCAAAAGCGGCCAAAAATTGAGTTTTCAAAAACTAAAACTTGACATTCTGTGCTCCTTACTTGCCGACTGCAAAAACTTAGATAACTAAATTACGTACAGGGTGGTGCACCCGCAAGGATCATCACGCGACTTTAACTGCCAGAAGATAAATGTAAACGTTTCCGATAGAAATGCATCCATTGTGACGATTTGCAGTTACGTCATTTCGAAAACAAATGTATTCAACGTAAGATTTTCTGCGGTTTTTTCTACACATTACCACTTCTGGCTTTTTCTTGTGTAATGTGGCTGCCAGAGCTCGGTTCGTGCCAAATCTTAAGGTCCTAGGTCAACTACAAGGCAGCAAAAGCGGCAAAAAATTGAGTTTTCAAAAACTAAAACTTGACTTGCTGTACTCCTTACTTGTCGACTGCAACAACTTAGATGCTTAAATTACGTACAGGGTGGTGCACCCGCAATGCTAATCACGCGACTTTAACTGCCAGAAGATAAATGTAAACGTTTCCGATAGAAATGCGTCCATTGTGACGATTTGCAGTTACGTCATTTCGAAATCAAATGTATTAAACGTAAGATTTTCTGCGGTTTTTTCTACACATTACCACTTCTGGCTTTTTCTAGTGTAATGTGGCTGCCAGAGCTCGGTTCGTGCCAAATCTTAAGGTCCTAGGTCAACTACAAGGCAGCAAAAGCGGCCAAAAATGGAGTTTTCAAAAACTAAAACTTGACTTGCTGTGCTCCTTACTTGTCGACTGCAACAACTTAGATGCTTAAATTACGTACAGAGTGGTGCGCCCGCAAGGCTCATCACGCGACTTTAACTGCCAGAAGATAAATGTAAACGTTTCCAACAGAAATGCGTCCATTTTGACGATTTGCAGTTACGTCATTTCGAAAACAAATGTATTAAACGTAAGATTTTCTGCGGTTTTTTCTACACATTACCACTTCTGGCTTTTTCTTGTGTAATGTGGCTGCCAGAGCTCGGTTCGTGCCAAATCGTAAGGTCCTAGGTCAACTACAAAGCAGGAAAAGCGGCCAAAAATTGAGTTTTCAAAAACTAAAACTTGACTTGCTGTGCTCCTTACTTGTCGACTGCAATATCTTAGATGCTTAAATTACGTACAGAGTGGTGCACCCGCAAGGCTCATCACGCGACTTTAACTGCCAGAAGATAAATGTAAACGTTTCCGATAGAAATGCGTCCATTGTTTCGATTTGCAGTTACGTCATTTCGAAAACAAGTGTATTAAACGTAAGACTTTCTGCGGTTTTATCTACACATTACAACTTCTGGCTTTTTCTTGTGTAATGTGGCTGCCAGAGCTCGGTGCGTGCCAAGTCTTAAGGTCCTAGGTCAACTACAAGGCAGCAAAAGCGGTCAAAAATTGAGTTTTCAAAAACTAAAGCTTGACTTACTGTGCTCCTTACTTGTCGACCGCAACAACTTAGATGCTTAAATTCCGTACAGAGTGGTGCGCCCGCAAGGCTCATCACGCGACTTTAACTGCCACAAGATAAATGTAAACGTTTCCGATAGAAATGCGTCCATTGTGACGATTTGCAGTTACGTTATTTCGAAAACAAATGTATTAAACGTAAGATCTTCTGCGGTTTTTTCTACACATTACCACTTCTTGCTTTTTCTAGTGTAATGTGGCTGCCAGACCTCGGTTCGTGCCAAATCGTAAGGTTCTAGGTCAACTACAAGGCAGCAAAAGCGGCCAAAAATTGAGTTTTCAAAATCTAAATCTTGACTTGCTGTGCTCCTTACTTGTCGACTGCAACATCTTAGATGCTTAAATTACGTACAGAGTGGTGCACCCGCAAGGCTCATCACGCGACTTTACCTGCCAGAAGATAAATGTAAACGTTTCCCATAGAAATGCGTCCATTGTGACGATTTGCAGTTACGTCATTTCCAAAACAAATGTTTTAAACGTAAGATTTTCTGCGGTTTTTTCTACACATTACCACTTCTGGTTTTTTCTTGTGTAATGGGGCTGCCAGAGCTCGGTTCGTGCCAAATCTTAAGGTCCTAGGTCAACTACAAGGCAGCAAAAGCGGCCAAAAATTGAGTTTTCAAAAACTAAAACTTGACTTGCTGTGCTCCTTACTTGTCGACTGCAACAACTTATATGCTTAAATTACGTACAGGGTGGTGCGCCCGCAAGGCTCATCACGCGACTTTAACAGCCAGAAGATAAATATAATTTGCAGTTACGTCATTTCGAAAACAAATGTATTTAACGTAAGATTTTCTGCGTTTTTTTCTACACATTACCACATCTGGCTTTTTCTTGTGTAATGTGGCTGCCAGAGCTCGGTTCGTGCCGAATCTTAAGGTCCTAGGTCAACTACAAGGCAGCAAAAGCGGCCAAAAATTGTGTTTTCAAAAACTATAACTTGACTTGCTGTGTTCCTTACTTGTCGACTGCAACAACTTAGATGCTTAAATTACGTACAGAGTGGTGCACTTGCAAGGCTCATCACGAGACTTTAACTGCCAGAAGATAAATGTAAACGTTTCCGATAGAAATGCGTCCATTGTGACGATTTGCAGTTACGTCATTTCGAAAACAAATGTATTAAACGTAACATTTTCTGCGGTCTTCTCTACACATTACCACTTCTGGCTTTTTCTTGTGTAATGTGGCTGCCAGAGCTCGGTTCGTGCCAAATCTTAAGGTCCTAGGTCAACTACAAGGCAGCAAAAGCGGCCAAAAATTGAGTTTTCAAAAACTAAAAATTGACTTGCTGTGCTCCTTACTTGTCGACTGCAACAACTTAGATGCTTTAATTACGTACAGAGTGGTGCACCCGCAAGGCTCATCACGTGACTTTAACTGCCAGAAGATAAATATAAACGTTTCCGATAGAAATGCGTCCATTGTGACGATTTGCAGTTACGTCATTTCGAAAACAAATGTATTAAACGTAAGATTTTCTGCGGTTTTTTCTACACATTACCACTTCTGGCTTTTTCTTGTGTAATGTGGCTGCCAGAGCTCGGTTCGTGCCAAATCTTAAGGTCCTAGGTCAACTACAAGGCAGCAAAAGCGGCCAAAAATTGAGTTTTCAAAAACTAAAACTTGACTTGCTGTGCTCCTTACTTGTCGACTGCAACAACTTAGATGCTTTAATTACGTACAGAGTGGTGCACCCGCAAGGCTCATCACGTGACTTTAACTGCCAGAAGATAAATATAAACGTTTCCGATAGAAATGCGTCCATTGTGACGATTTGCAGTTACGTCATTTCGAAAACAAATGTATTAAACGTAAGATTTTCTGCGGTTTTTTCTACACATTACCACTTCTGGCTTTTTCTTGTGTAATGTGGCTGCTAGAGCTCGGTTCGTGCCAAATCTTAAGGTCCTAGGTCAACTACAAGGCAGCAAAAGCGGCCAAAAATTGAGTTTTCAAAAACTAAAACTTGACTTGCTGTACTCCTTACTTGTCGACTGCAACAACTTAGATGCTTAAATTACGTACAGGGTGGTGCACCCGCAAGGCTCATCACGCGACTTTAACTGACAGAAGATAAATGTAAACGTTTCCGAGAGACATGTGTCCATTGTGACGATTTGCAGTTACGTCATTTCGAAAACAAATGTATTAAACGTAAGATTTACTGCGGATTTTTCTACACATTACATCTTCTCGCTTTTTCTCGTGTAATGGGGCTGCCAGAGCTCGGTTCTTGACAAATCTTAAGGTCCTAGGTCAACTACAAGGCAGCAAAATCGGCCAAAAAATGAGTTTTCAAAAACTAAATTTGACTTGCTGTGATCCTTACTTGACGACTGCAACAACTTAGATGCTTAAATTACGTACAGAGTGGTGCACCCGCAAGGCTCATCACGCGACTTTAACTGCCAGAAGATAAATGTAAACGAGAAATGCGTCCATTGTGACGATTTGCAGTTACGTCATTTCGAAAACAAATGTATTAAACGTAAGATTTTCTATGGCTTTTACTACACATTACCACTTCTGGCTTTATCTTGTGTAATGTGGCTGCCAGAGCTCGGTTTGTGCAAAATCTTAAGGTCCTAGGTCAACTACAAGGCAGCAAAAGCGGCCAAAAATTGAGTTTTCAAAAACTAAAACTTGACATTCTGTGCTCCTTACTTGCCGACTGCAACAACTTAGATAATTAAATTACGTACAGGGTGGTGCACCCGCAAGGATCATCACGCGACTTTAACTGCCAGAAGATAAATGTAAACGTTTCCGATAGAAATGCGTCCATTGTGACGATTTGCAGTTACGTCATTTCGAAATCAAATGTATTAAACGTAAGATTTTCTGCGGTTTTTTCTACACATTACCACTTCTGGCTTTTTCTAGTGTAATGTGGCTGCCAGAGCTCGGTTCGTGCCAAATCTTAAGGTCCTAGGTCAACTACAAGGCAGCAAAAGCGGCCAAAAATGGAGTTTTCAAAAACAAAAACTTGACTTGCTGTGCTCCTTACTTGTCGACTGCAACAACTTAGATGCTTAAATTACGTACAGAGTGGTGCGCCCGCAAGGCTCATCACGCGACTTTAACTGCCAGAAGATAAATGTAAACGTTTCCAATAGAAATGCGTCCATTGTGACGATTTGCAGTTAAGTCATTTCGAAAACAAATGTATTAAACGTAAGATTTTCTGCGGTTTTTTCTACACATTACCACTTCTGGCTTTTTCTTGTGTAATGTGGCTGCCAGAGCTCGGATCGTTCCAAATCGTAAGGTCCTAGGTCAACTACAAAGCAGGAAAAGCGGCCAAAAATTGAGTTTTCAAAAACTAAAACTTGACTTGCTGTGCTCCTTACTTGTCGACTGCAACATCTTAGATGCTTAAATTACGTACAGAGTGGTGCACCCGCAAGGCTCATCACACGGCTTTAACTGCCAGAAGATAAATGTAAACGTTTCCGATAGAAATGCGTCCATTGTTTCGATTTGCAGTTACGTCATTTCGAAAACAAATGTATTAAACGTAAGACTTTCTGCGGTTTTATCTACACATTACAACTTCTGGCTTTTTCTTGTGTAATGTGGCTGCCAGAGCTCGGTGCGTGCCAAGTCTTAAGGTCCTAGGTCAACTACAAGGCAGCAAAAGCGGCCAAAAATTGAGTTTTCAAAAACTAAAGCTTGACTTGCTGTGCTCCTTACTTGTCGACCGCAACAACTTAGATGCTTAAATTCCGTACAGAGTGGTGCGCCCGCAAGGCTCATCACGCGACTTTAACTGCCACAAGATAAATGTAAACGTTTCCGATAGAAATGCGTCCATTGTGACGATTTGCAGTTACGTCATTTCGAAAACAAATGTATTCAACGTAAGATTTTCTGCGGTTTTTTCTACACATTACCACTTCTTGCTTTTTCTAGTGTAATGTGGCTGCCAGACCTCGGTTCGTGCCAAATCGAAAGGTTCTAGGTCAACTACAAGGCAGCAAAAGCGGCCAAAAATTGAGTTTTCAAAATCTAAATCTTGACTTGCTGTGCTCCTTACTTGTCGACTGCAACATCTTAGATGCTTAAATTACGTACAGGGTGGTGCACCCGCAAGGCTCATCACGCGACTTTACCTGCCAGAAGATAAATGTAAACGTTTCCCATAGAAATGCGTCCATTGTGACGATTTGCAGTTACGTCATTTCCAAAACAAATGTTTTAAACGTAAGATTTTCTGCGGTTTTTTCTACACATTACCACTTCTGGCTTTTTCTAGTGTAATGTGGCTGCCAGAGCTCGGTTCGTGCCAAATCTTAAAGTCCTAGATCAACTACAAGGCAGCAAAAGCGGCCAAAAATTGAGTTTTCACAAACTAAAACTTGACTTGCTGTGCTCCTTACTTGTCGACTGCAACAACTTAGATGCTTAAATTACGTACAGGGTGGTGCACCCGCAAGGCTCATTACGCGACTTTAACTGCCAGAAGATAAATGTAAACGTTTCCGATAGAAATACGTCCATTGTGACGATTTGCAGTTACGTCATTTCGAAAACAAATGTATTAAACGTAAGATTTTCTATGGCTTTTACTACACATTACCACTTCTGGCTTTTTCTTGTGTAATGTGGCTGCCAGAGCTCGGTTTGTGCAAAATCTTAAGGTCCTAGGTCAACTACAAGGCAGAAAAAGCGGCCAAAAATTGAGTTTTCAAAAACTATAACTTGACATTCTGTGCTCCTTACTTGTCGACTGCAACAACTTAGATGCTTGAATTACGTACAGAGAGGTGCACCCACAAGGCTCATCACGCGACTTTAACTGCAAGAAGATAAATGTAAACGTTTCCGATAGAAATGCGTCCATTGTGACGATTAGCAGTTACGTCATTTCGAAATAAAATGTATTAAACGTAAGATTTTCTGCGGTTTTTTCTACACATTACCACTTCTGGCTTTTTCTTGTGTAACGTGGCTGCCAGAGCCAGGTTCGTGTCAAATCTTATGGTCCTAGGTCAACTACAAGGCAGCAAAAGCGGCCAAAAATTGAGTTTTCAAAAACTAAAACTTGACTTGCTGTGCTCCTTACTTGTCGACTGTAACATCTTAGATGCTTAAATTACGTACAGAGTGGTGCACCCGCAAGGCTCATCACGCGACTTTAACTGCCAGAAGATAAATGTAAACGTTTCCGATAGAAATGCGTCCATTTTGACGATTTGCAGTTACGTCATTTCGAAAACAAATGTATTAAACGTAAGATTTCCTGCGGTTTTTACTACACATTACCACTTCTGGCTTTTTCTTGTGTAATGTTGCTACCAGAGCTCGGTTCGTGCCCAATCTCAAGGTCCTAGGTGAAATACAAGGCAGAAAAAGCGGCCAAAAATTGAGTTTTCAAAAACTAAAACTTGACTTGCTGTGCTCCTTACTTGTCGACTGCAACAACTTAGATAATTAAATTACGTACAGCGTGGTGCAGCCGCAAGGCTCATCACGCGACTTTAACTGCCAGAAGATAAATGTAAACGTTTCCGAGAGAAATGGGTCCATTGTGACGATTTGCAGTTACGTCATTTCGAAAACAAATGTATTAAACGTAAGATATTCTGCGGTTTTTTCTACAGATTACCACTTCTGACTTTTTCTTGTGTAATGTGGCTGCCAGAGCTCGGTTCGTGCCAAATCTTAAGGTCCTAGGTCAACTACAAGGCAGCAAAAGCGGCCAAAAATTGAGTTTTCAAAAACTAAAACTTGACTTGCTGTGCTCCTTACTTGTCGACTGCAACATCTTAGATGCTTAAATTACGTACAGGGTGGTGCACCCGCAAGGCTCATCACGCGACTTTACCTGCCAGAAGATAAATGTAAACGTTTCCCATAGAAATGCGTCCATTGTGACGATTTGCAGTTACGTCATTTCCAAAACAAATGTTTTAAACGTAAGATTTTCTGCGGTTTTTTCTACACATTACCACTTCTGGCTTTTTCTAGTGTAATGTGGCTGCCAGAGCTCGGTTCGTGCCAAATCTTAAAGTCCTAGATCAACTACAAGGCAGCAAAAGCGGCCAAAAATTGAGTTTTCACAAACTAAAACTTGACTTGCTGTGCTCCTTACTTGTCGACTGCAACAACTTAGATGCTTAAATTACATACAGGGTGGTGCACCCGCAAGGCTCATTACGCGACTTTAACTGCCAGAAGATAAATGTAAACGTTTCCGATAGAAATACGTCCATTGTGACGATTTGCAGTTACGTCATTTCGAAAACAAATGTATTAAACGTAAGATTTTCTATGGCTTTTACTACACATTACCACTTCTGGCTTTTTCTTGTGTAATGTGGCTGCCAGAGCTCGGTTTGTGCAAAATCTTAAGGTCCTAGGTCAACTACAAGGCAGAAAAAGCGGCCAAAAATTGAGTTTTCAAAAACTGTAACTTGACATTCTGTGCTCCTTACTTGTCGACTGCAACAACTTAGATGCTTGAATTACGTACAGAGAGGTGCACCCACAAGGCTCATCACGCGACTTTAACTGCAAGAAGATAAATGTAAACGTTTCCGATAGAAATGCGTCCATTGTGACGATTAGCAGTTACGTCATTTCGAAATAAAATGTATTAAACGTAAGATTTTCTGCGGTTTTTTCTACACATTACCACTTCTGGCTTTTTCTTGTGTAACGTGGCTGCCAGAGCCAGGTTCGTGTCAAATCTTATGGTCCTAGGTCAACTACAAGGCAGCAAAAGCGGCCAAAAATTGAGTTTTCAAAAACTAAAACTTGACTTGCTGTGCTCCTTACTTGTCGACTGCAACATCTTAGATGCTTAAATTACGTACAGAGTGGTGCACCCGCAAGGCTCATCACGCGACTTTAACTGCCAGAAGATAAATGTAAACGTTTCCGATAGAAATGCGTCCATTTTGACGATTTGCAGTTACGTCATTTCGAAAACAAATGTATTAAACGTAAGATTTCCTGCGGTTTTTACTACACATTACCACTTCTGGCTTTTTCTTGTGTAATGTTGCTACCAGAGCTCGGTTCGTGCCCAATCTCAAGGTCCTAGGTGAAATACAAGGCAGAAAAAGCGGCCAAAAATTGAGTTTTCAAAAACTAAAACTTGACTTGCTGTGCTCCTTACTTGTCGACTGCAACAACTTAGATAATTAAATTACGTACAGCGTGGTGCAGCCGCAAGGCTCATCACGCGACTTTAACTGCCAGAAGATAAATGTAAACGATTCCGAGAGAAATGGGTCCATTGTGACGATTTGCAGTTACGTCATTTCGAAAACAAATGTATTAAACGTAAGATATTCTGCGGTTTTTTCTACAGATTACCACTTCTGACTTTTTCTTGTGTAATGTGGCTGCCAGAGCGCGGTTCGTGCCAAATCTTAAGGTCCTAGGTCAACTACAAGGCAGGAAAAGCGGCCAAAAATTGAGTTTTCAAAAACTAAAACTTGACTTGCTGTGCTCCTTACTTGTCGACTGCAACATCTTAGATGCTTAAATTACGTACAGAGTGGTGCACCCGCAAGGCTCATCCCGCGACTTTAATTGCCAGAAGATAAATGTAAACGTTTCCGATAGAAATGCGTCCATTGTTTCGATTTGCAGTCACGTCATTTCGAAAACAAATGTATTAAACGTAAGACTTTCTGCGGTTTTATCTACACATTACAACTTCTGGCTTTTTCTTGTGTAATGTGGCAGCCAGAGCTCGGTTCGTGCCAAGTCTTAAGGTCCTAGGTCAAATACAAGGCAGCAAAAGCGGCCAAAAATTGAGTTTTCAAAAACTAAAACTTGACTTGCTGTGCTCCTTACTTGTCGACTGCAACAACTTAGATGCTTAAATTACGTACAGGGTGGTGCACCCGCAAGGCTCATCACGCGACTTTAACTGCTAGAAGATAAATGTAAACGTTTCCGATAGAAATGCGTCCATTGTGACGATTTGCAGGTACGTCATTTCGAAAACAAATGTATTAAACGTAAGATTTTCTGGCGTTTTTTCTACACATTACCACTTCTGGCTTTTTCTTGTGTAATGTGGCTGCAAGAGCTCGGTTCGTGCCAAATCTTAAGGTCCTAGGTCAACTACAAGGCAGCAAAAGCGGCCAAAAATTGAGTTTTCACAAACTAAAACTTGACTTGCTGTGCTCCTTACTTGTCGACTGCAACATCTTAGATGCTTAAATTACGTACAGAGTGGTGCACCCGCAAGGCTCATCCCGCGACTTTAACTGCCAGAAGATAAATGTAAACGTTTCCGATAGAAATGCGTCCATTGTGACGATTTGCAGTTTCGTCATTTCGAAAAGAAAAGTATTAAACGTAAGATTTTCTGCGGTTTTTTCTACACATTACCACTTCTGGCTTTTTCTAGTGTAATGTGGCTGCCAGAGCTCGGTTCGTGGCAAATCTTAAGGTCCTAGGTCAACTACAAAGCAGGAAAAGCGGCCAAAAATTGAGTTTTCACAAACTAAAACTTGACTTGCTGTGCTCCTTACTTGTCGACTGCAACAACTTAGATGCTTAAATTGCGTACAGGGTGGTGCACCCGCAAGGCTCATTACGCGACTTTAACTGCCAGAAGATAAATGTAAACGTTTCCGATAGAAATGCGTCCATTGTGACGATTTGCAGTTACGTCATTTCGAAAACAAATGTATTAAACGTAAGATTTTCTACGGCTTTTACTACACATTACCACTTCTGGCTTTTCCTTGTGTAATGTGGCTGCCAGAGCTCGGTTCGTGCAAAATCTTATGGTCCTAGGTCAACTACAAGACAGCAAAAGCGGCCAAAAATTGAGTTTTTAAAAACTAAAACTTGACTTGCTGTGCTCCTTACTTGCCGACTGCAACAACTTAGATAATTAAATTACGTACAGGGTGGTGCACCCGTAAGGCTCATCACGCGACTTTAACTGCCAGAAGATAAATGTAAACGTTTCCGATAGAAATGCGTCCATTGTGACGATTTGCAGTTACGTCATTTCGAAAACAAATGTATTAAACGTAAGATTTTCTGCGGTTTTTTCTACACATTACCACTTCTGCCTTTTTCTTATGTAATGTGGCTGCCAGAGCTCGGTTCGTGCCAAATCCTAAGGTCCTAGGTCAACTACAAGGCAGCAAATGCGGCCAAAAATTGAGTTTTCAAAAACTAAAACTTGACTTGCTGTGCTCCTCACTTGTCGACTGCAACATCTTAGATGCTTAAATTACGTACAGAGTGGTGCACCCGCAAGGCTCATCACGCGACTTTAACTGCCAAAAGATAAATGTAAACGTTTCCGATAGAAATGCGTCCATTGTGACGATTTGCAGTTACGTCATTTCGAAAACAAATGTATTAAACGTAAGATTTTCTACAGCTTTTACTACACATTACACTTCTGGCTTTTTCTTGTGTAATGTGGCTGCCAGAGCTCGGTTTGTGCTAAATCTTAAGGTCCTAGGTCAACTACAAGGCAGCAAAAGAGGAAAAAAATTGAGATTTCACAATCTAAAACTTTACTTGCTGTGCTCCTTACTTGTCGACTGCAACAACTTAGATGCTTAAATTACGTACAGGGTGGTGCACCCGCAAGGCTCATTACGCGACTTTAACTGCCAGAAGATAAATTTAAACGTTTCCGAGAGAAATGCGTCCATTGTGACGATTTGCAGTTACGTCATTTCGAAAACAAATGTATTAAACGTAAGATTTTCTACAGCTTTTACTACACATTACACTTCTGGCTTTTTCTTGTGTAATGTGGCTTCCAGAGCTCGGTTTGTGCAAAATCTTAAGGTCCTAGGTCAACTACAAGGCAGCAAAAGCGGCCAAAAATTGAGTTTTCAAAAACTAAAACTTGACTTGCTGTGCTCCTTACTTGTCGACTGCAACATCTTAGATGCTTAAATTACGTACAGAGTGGTGCACCCGCAAGGCTCATCACGCGACTTTAACTGCCAGAAGATAAATGTAAACGTTTCCGATAGAAATGCGTCCATTTTGACGATTTGCAGTTACGTCATTTCGAAAACAAATGTATTAAACGTAAGATTTCCTGCGGTTTTTACTACACATTACCACTTCTGGCTTTTTCTTGTGTAATGTTGCTACCAGAGCTCGGTTCGTGCCCAATCTCAAGGTCCTAGGTGAAATACAAGGCAGTAAAAGCGGCCAAAAATTGAGTTTTCAAAAACTATAACTTGACTTGCTGTGCTCCTTACTTGTCGACTGCAACAACTTAGATAATTAAATTACGTACAGCGTGGTGCAGCCGCAAGGCTCATCACGCGACTTTAACTGCCAGAAGATAAATGTAAACGTTTCCGAGAGAAATGGGTCCATTGTGACGATTTGCAGTTACGTCATTTCGAAAACAAATGTATTAAACGTAAGATATTCTGCGGTTTTTCCTACAGATTACCACTTCTGACTTTTTCTTGTGTAATGTGGCTGCCAGAGCTCGGTTCGTGCCAAATCTTAAGGTCCTAGGTCAACTACAAGGCAGCAAAAGCGGCCAAAAATTGAGTTTTCAAAAACTAAAACTTGACTTGCTGTGCTCCTTACTTGTCGACTGCAACATCTTAGATGCTTAAATTACGTACAGCGTGGTGCAGCCGCAAGGCTCATCCCGCGACTTTAATTGCCAGAAGATAAATGTAAACGTTTCCGATAGAAATGCGTCCATTGTTTCGATTTGCAGTCACGTCATTTCGAAAACAAATGTATTAAACGTAAGACTTTCTGCGGTTTTATCTACACATTACAACTTCTGGCTTTTTCTTGTGTAATGTGGCAGCCAGAGCTCGGTTCGTGCCAAGTCTTAAGGTCCTAGGTCAACTACAAGGCAGCAAAAGCGGCCAAAAATTGAGTTTTCAAAAACTAAAACTTGACTTGCTGTGCTCCTTACTTGTCGACTGCAACAACTTAGATGCTTAAATTACGTACAGGGTGGTGCACCCGCAAGGCTCATCACGCGACTTTAACTGCCAGAAGATAAATGTAAACGTTTCCGATAGAAATGCGTCCATTGTGACGATTTGCAGGTACGTCATTTCGAAAACAAATGTATTAAACGTAAGATTTTCTGGCGTTTTTTCTACACATTACCACTTCTGGCTTTTTCTTGTGTAATGTGGCTGCAAGAGCTCGGTTCGTGCCAAATCTTAAGGTCCTAGGTCAACTACAAGGCAGCAAAAGCGGCCAAAAATTGAGTTTTCACAAACTAAAACTTGACTTGCTGTGCTCCTTACTTGTCGACTGCAACATCTTAGATGCTTAAATTACGTACAGAGTGGTGCACCCGCAAGGCTCATCCCGCGACTTTAACTGCCAGAAGATAAATGTAAACGTTTCCGATAGAAATGCGTCCATTGTGACGATTTGCAGTTTCGTGATTTCGAAAAGAAAAGTATTAGACGTAAGATTTTCTGCGGTTTTTTCTACACATTACCACTTCTGGCTTTTTCTAGTGTAATGTGGCTGCCAGAGCTCGGTTCGTGGCAAATCTTAAGGTCCTAGGTCAACTACAAGGCAGGAAAAGCGGCCAAAAATTGAGTTTTCACAAACTAAAACTTGACTTGCTGTGCTCCTTACTTGCCGACTGCAACAACTTAGATAATTAAATTACGTACAGGGTGGTGCACCCGTAAGGCTCATCACGCGACTTTAACTGCCAGAAGATAAATGTAAACGTTTCCGATAGAAATGCGTCCATTGTGACGATTTGCAGTTACGTCATTTCGAAAACAAATGTATTAAACGTAAGATTTTCTGCGGTTTTTTCTACACATTACCACTTCTGCCTTTTTCTTATGTAATGTGGCTGCCAGAGCTCGGTTCGTGCCAAATCCTAAGGTCCTAGGTCAACTACAAGGCAGCAAATGCGGCCAAAAATTGAGTTTTCAAAAACTAAAACTTGACTTGCTGTGCTCCTCACTTGTCGACTGCAACATCTTAGATGCTTAAATTACGTACAGAGTGGTGCACCCGCAAGGCTCATCACGCGACTTTAAATGCCAAAAGATAAATGTAAACGTTTCCGATAGAAATGCGTCCATTGTGACGATTTGCAGTTACGTCATTTCGAAAACAAATGTATTAAACGTAAGATTTTCTACAGCTTTTACTACACATTACACTTCTGGCTTTTTCTTGTGTAATGTGCGTGCCAGAGCTCGGTTTGTGCTAAATCTTAAGGTCCTAGGTCAACTACAAGGCAGCAAAAGAGGAAAAAAATTGAGTTTTCACAATCTAAAACTTGACTTGCTGTGCTCCTTACTTGTCGACTGCAACAACTTAGATGCTTAAATTACGTACAGGGTGGTGCACCCGCAAGGCTCATTACGCGATTTTAACTGCCAGAAGATAAATGTAAACGTTTCCGATAGAAATGCGTCCATTGTTTCGATTTGCAGTCACGTCATTTCGAAAACAAATGTATTAAACGTAAGACTTTCTGCGGTTTTTTCTACACATTACAACTTCTGGCTTTTTCTTGTGTAATGTGGCAGCCAGAGCTCGGTTCGTGCCAAGTCTTAAGGTCCTAGGTCAACTACAAGGCAGCAAAAGCGGCCAAAAATTAAGTTTTCAAAAACTAAAACTTGACTTGCTGTGCTCCTTACTTGTCGACTGCAACAACTTAGATGCTTAAATTACGTACAGGGTGGTGCACCCGCAAGGCTCATCACGCGACTTTAACTGCCAGAAGATAAATGTAAACGTTTCCGATAGAAATGCGTCCATTGTGACGATTTGCAGGTACGTCATTTCGAAAACAAATGTATTAAACGTAAGATTTTCTGGCGTTTTTTCTACACATTACCACTTCTGGCTTTTTCTTGTGTAATGTGGCTGCAAGAGCTCGGTTCGTGCCAAATCTTAAGGTCCTAGGTCAACTACAAGGCAGCAAAAGCGGCCAAAAATTGAGTTTTCACAAACTAAAACTTGACTTGCTGTGCTCCTTACTTGTCGACTGCAACATCTTAGATGCTTAAATTACGTACAGAGTGGTGCACCCGCAAGGCTCATCCCGCGACTTTAACTGCCAGAAGATAAATGTAAACGTTTCCGATAGAAATGCGTCCATTGTGACGATTTGCAGTTTCGTCATTTCGAAAAGAAAAGTATTAAACGTAAGATTTTCTGCGGTTTTTTCTACACATTACCACTTCTGGCTTTTTCTAGTGTAATGTGGCTGCCAGAGCTCGGTTCGTGGCAAATCTTAAGGTCCTAGGTCAACTACAAGGCAGGAAAAGCGGCCAAAAATTGAGTTTTCACAAACTAAAACTTGACTTGCTGTGCTCCTTACTTGTCGACTGCAACAACTTAGATGCTTAAATTGCGTACAGGGTGGTGCACCCGCAAGGCTCATTACGCGACTTTAACTGCCAGAAGATAAATGTAAACGTTTCCGATAGAAATGCGTCCATTGTGACGATTTGCAGTTACGTCATTTCGAAAACAAATGTATTCAACGTAAGATTTTCTACGGCTTTTACTACACATTACCACTTCTGGCTTTTCCTTGTGTAATGTGGCTGCCAGAGCTCGGTTCGTGCAAAATCTTATGGTCCTAGGTCAACTACAAGACAGCAAAAGCGGCCAAAAATTGAGTTTTTAAAAACTAAAACTTGACTTGCTGTGCTCCTTACTTGCCGACTGCAACAACTTAGATAATTAAATTACGTACAGGGTGGTGCACCCGTAAGGCTCATCACGCGACTTTAACTGCCAAAAGATAAATGTAAACGTTTCCGATAGAAATGCGTCCATTGTGACGATTTGCAGTTACGTCATTTCGAAAACAAATGTATTAAACGTAAGATTTTCTACAGCTTTTACTACACATTACACTTCTGGCTTTTTCTTGTGTAATGTGGCTGCCAGAGCTCGGTTTGTGCTAAATCTTAAGGTCCTAGGTCAACTACAAGGCAGCAAAAGCGGCCAAAAATTGAGTTTTCAAAAACTAAAACTTGACTTGCTGTGCTCCTTACTTGTCGACTGCAACCACTTAGATGCTTAAATTACGTACAGGGTGGTGCACCCGCAAGGCTCGTCACGCGACTTTAACTGCCAGAAGATAAATGTGAACGTTTCCGATAGAAATGCGACCTTTGTGACGATTTGCAGTTACGTCATTTCGAAAACAAATGTATTAAACGTAAGATTTTCTGCGGTTTTTTCTACACATTACCACTTCTGGCTTATTCTTGTGTAATGTGGCTGCCAGAGCTCGGTTCGTGCCAAATCTTAAGGTCCTAGGTCAACTACAAGGCAGCAAAAGCGGCCAAAAATTGAGTTTTCAAAAACTAAAACTTGACTTGCTGTGCTCCTTAATTGTCGACTGCAACAACTTAGATGCTTAAATTGCGTACAGGGTGGTGCACCCGCAAGGCTCATCACGCGACTTTAACTGCCAGAAGATAAATGTAAACGTTTCTGATAGAAATGCGTACATTGTGACGATTTGCAGTTACGTCATTTCGGAAACAAATGTATTAAACGTAAGATTTTCTGCGGTTTTTTTTACACATTACCACTTCTGGCTTTTTCTTGTGTAATGTGGCTGCCAGGGCTCGGATCGTGCCAAATCTTAAAATACTAGGTCAACTACAAGGCAGCAAAAGCGGCCAAAAATTGAGTTTTCATAAACTAAAACTTGACTTGCTGTGCTCCTTACTTGTCGACTGCAACAACTTAGATGCTTAAATTACGTACAGGGTGGTGCACCCGCAAGGCTCGTCACGCGACTTTAACTGCCAGAAGATAAATGTAAACGTTTCCGATAGAAATGCGTCCATTGTTTCGATTTGCAGTCACGTCATTTCGAAAACAAATGTATTAAACGTAAGACTTTCTGCGGTTTTATCTACACATTACAACTTCTGGCTTTTTCTTGTGTAATGTGGCAGCCAGAGCTCGGTTCGTGCCAAGTCTTAAGGTCCTAGGTCAACTACAAGGCAGCAAAAGCGGCCAAAAATTGAGTTTTCAAAAACTAAAACTTGACTTGCTGTGCTCCTTACTTGTCGACTGCAACAACTTAGATGCTTAAATTACGTACAGGGTGGTGCACCCGCAAGGCTCATCACGCGACTTTAACTGCCAGAAGATAAATGTAAACGTTTCCGATAGAAATGCGTCCATTGTGACGATTTGCAGGTACGTCATTTCGAAAACAAATGTATTAAACGTAAGATTTTCTGGCGTTTTTTCTACACATTACCACTTCTGGCTTTTTCTTGTGTAATGTGGCTGCAAGAGCTCGGTTCGTGCCAAATCTTAAGGTCCTAGGTCAACTACAAGGCAGCAAAAGCGGCCAAAAATTGAGTTTTCACAAACTAAAACTTGACTTGCTGTGCTCCTTACTTGTCGACTGCAACATCTTAGATGCTTAAATTACGTACAGAGTGGTGCACCCGCAAGGCTCATCCCGCGACTTTAACTGCCAGAAGATAAATGTAAACGTTTCCGATAGAAATGCGTCCATTGTGACGATTTGCAGTTTCGTCATTTCGAAAAGAAAAGTATTAGACGTAAGATTTTCTGCGGTTTTTTCTACACATTACCACTTCTGGCTTTTTCTAGTGTAATGTGGCTGCCAGAGCTCGGTTCGTGGCAAATCTTAAGGTCCTAGGTCAACTACAAGGCAGGAAAAGCGGCCAAAAATTGAGTTTTCACAAACTAAAACTTGACTTGCTGTGCTCCTTACTTGCCGACTGCAACAACTTAGATAATTAAATTACGTACAGGGTGGTGCACCCGTAAGGCTCATCACGCGACTTTAACTGCCAGAAGATAAATGTAAACGTTTCCGATAGAAATGCGTCCATTGTGACGATTTGCAGTTACGTCATTTCGAAAACAAATGTATTAAACGCAAGATTTTCTGCGGTTTTTTCTACACATTACCACTTCTGCCTTTTTCTTATGTAATGTGGCTGCCAGAGCTCGGTTCGTGCCAAATCCTAAGGTCCTAGGTCAACTACAAGGCAGCAAATTCGGCCAAAAATTGAGTTTTCAAAAACTAAAACTTGACTTGCTGTGCTCCTCACTTGTCGACTGCAACATCTTAGATGCTTAAATTACGTACAGAGTGGTGCACCCGCAAGGCTCATCACGCGACTTTAAATGCCAAAAGATAAATGTAAACGTTTCCGATAGAAATGCGTCCATTGTGACGATTTGCAGTTACGTCATTTCGAAAACAAATGTATTAAACGTAAGATTTTCTACAGCTTTTACTACACATTACACTTCTGGCTTTTTCTTGTGTAATGTGCGTGCCAGAGCTCGGTTTGTGCCAAATCTTAAGGTCCTAGGTCAACTACAAGGCAGCAAAAGAGGAAAAAAATTGAGTTTTCACAATCTAAAACTTGACTTGCTGTGCTCCTTACTTGTCGACTGCAACAACTTAGATGCTTAAATTACGTACAGGGTGGTGCACCCGCGAGGCTCATTACGCGATTTTAACTGCCAGAAGATAAATTTAAACGTTTCCGAGAGAAATGCGTCCATTGTGACGATTTGCAGTTACGTCATTTCGAAAACAAATGTATTAAACGTAAGATTTTCTGCGGTTTTTTCTACACCTTACCACTTCTGACTTATTCTTGTGTAATGTGGCTGCCAGAGCTCGGTACGTGCCAAATCTTAAGGTACAGGTCAACCACAAGGCAGCAAAAGCGGCCAAAAATTGAGTTTTCAAAAACTAAAACTTGACGTGCTGTGCTCCTTACTTGTCGACTGTTACAACTTAGATGCTTAAATTACGTACAGGGTGGTACACCCGCAAGGCTCATCACGCGACTTTAACTGCCAGAAGAAAAATGTAAACGTTTCCGAGAGAAATGCGTCCATTGTGACGATTTGCAGTTACGTCATTTCGAAAACAAATGTATTAAACGTAAGATTTTCTGCGATTTTTTCTACACCTTACCACTTCTGGCTTATTCTTGTGTAATGTGGCTGCCAGAGCTCGGTTCGTGCCAAATCTTAAGGTCCTAGGTCAACTACAAGGCAGCAAAAGCGGCCAAAAATTGAGTTTTCAAAAACTAAAACTTGACTTGCTGTGCTCCTTACTTCTGACTGCACCAACTTAGATGCTTAAATTACGTACAGGGTGGTGCACCCGCAAGGCTAATCACGCGACTTTAACTGCCAGAAGATAAATGTAAACGTTTCCGTTAGAAATGCGTCCATTGTGACGATTTGCAGTTACGTCATTTCGAAATCAAATGTATGGAACGTAAGATTTTCTGCGGTTTTTTCTACACATTACCACTTCTGGCTCTTTCTAGTGTAATGTGGCTGCCAGAGCTCGGTTCGTGCCAAATCTTAAGGTCCTAGGCCAACTACAAGGCAGCAAAAGAGGCAAAAAATTGAGTTTTCAAAAACTAAAACTTGACTTGCTGTGCTCCTTACTTGTCGACTGCAACAACTTAGATGCTTAAATTACGTACAGAGTCGTGCGCCCGCAAGGCTCATCTCGCGACTTTAACTGCAAGTAGATAAATGTAAAAGCTTCCGATAGAAATGCGTCCATTGTGAAGATTTGCAGTTACGTCATTTCGAAAACAAATGTATTAAACGTAAGATTTTCTGCGGTTTTTTCTACACACTACCACTTCTGGCTTTTTCTTGTTTAATGTCGCTGCCAGAGCTCGGTTCGTGCCAAATCTTAAGGTCCTAGGTCAACTACAAGGCAGCAAAAGCGGCCAAAAATTGAGTTTTGAAAAACTAAAACTTGACTTGCTGTGCTCCTTACTTGTGACTGCACCAACTTAGATGCTTAAATTACGTACAGGGTGGTGCACCCGCAAAGCTAATCACGCGACTTTAACTGCCAGAAGACAAATGTAAATGTTTCCGATAGAAATGCGTCCACTGTGACGATTTGCAGTTACGTCATTTCGAAATAAAATTTATTAAACGTAAGATTTTCTGCGGTGTTTTCTACAAATTACCACTTCTGGCTTTTTCTAGTGTAATGTGGCTGCCAGAGCTCGGTTCGTGCAAAATCTTATGGTCCTAGGTCAACTACAAGGCAGCAAAAGCGGCCAAAAATTGAGTTTTCAAAAACTAAAACTTGACTTGCTGTGCTATTTACTTGTCGACTGCAACATCTTAGATGCTTAAATTACGTACAGAGTGGTGCGCCCCCAAGGCTCATCACGCGACTTTCACCGCCAGAAGATAAATGTAAACGTTTCCGATAGAAATGCGTCCATTGTGACGATTTGCAGTTACGTCATTTTGAAAACAAATGTATTAAACGTAAGATTTTCTGCGGTGCTTACTACACATTTCCACTTCTGGCTTTTTATTGTATAATGTGGCTGCCAGAGCTCGGTTCGTGCCAAATCTTAAGGTCCTAGGTCAACTACAAGGCAGCAAAAGCGGCCAAAAATTTAGTTTTCAAAAACTAAAACTTGACTTGCTGTGCTCCTTACTTGTCGACTGCAACAACTTAGATATTTAAATTACGTACAGGGTGGTGCACCCGCAAGGCTCATCACGCGACTTTAACTGCCAGAAGAGAAATGTAAACGTTTCCAATAGAAATGCGTACATTGTGACGATTTGCAGTTACGTCATGTCGAAAACAAATGTGTTAAACGTAAGATTTCCAGCGGTTTTTTCTACACATTACCACTTCTGGCTTTTTCTTGTGTAATGTGGCTGCCAGAGCTCGGTTCATGCCAAATCTTAAGGTCCTAGGTCAACTACAAGGCAGCAAAACCGGCCAAAAATTGAGTTTTCAGAAACTAAAACTTGACTTGCTGTGCTCCTTACTTGTCGACTGCAACAACTTAGATGCTTAAATTACGTACAGGGTGGTGCACCCGCAAGGCTCATCACGCGACTTTAACTGCCAGAAGATAAATTTAAACGTTTCCGAGAGAAATGCGTCCATTGTGACGATTTGCAGTTACATCATTTCGAAAACAAATGTACTAAACGTAAGATTTTCTGCGGTTTTTTCTACACATTACCACTTCCGGCTTTTTCTTGTGTAATGTGGATGCCAGAGCTCGGTTCGTGCCAAATCGTAAGGTCCTAGGTTATTTACAGGACTGTTACCGATAGAAATGCGTCCATTGTGACGATTTGCAGTTACGTCATTTCGAAAACAAATGTATTAAACGTGAGATTTTCTGCGGTTTTTTCTACACATTACCACTTCTTGCTTTTTCTTGTGTAATGCGGCTGCCAGAGCTCGGTTCGTGCCAAATCTTAAGGTCCTAGGTCAACTACAAGGCAGCAAAAGCGGCCAAAAATTTAGTTTTCAAAAACTAAAACTTGACTTGCTGTGCTCCTTACTTGTCGACTGCAACAACTTAGATATTTAAATTACGTACAGGGTGGTGAACCCGCAAGGCTCATCACGCGACTTTAACTGCCAGAAGAGAAATGTAAACGTTTCCAATAGAAATGCGTACATTGTGACGATTTGCAGTTACGTCATTTCGAAAACAAATGTATTAAACGTAAAATTTCCAGCGGTTTTTTCTACACATTACCACTTCTGGCTTTTTCTTGTGTAATGTGGCTGCCAGAGCTCGGTTCATGCCAAATCTTAAGGTCCTAGGTCAACTACAAGGCAGCAAAAGCGGCAAAAAATTGAGTTTTCAGAAACTAAAACTTGACTTGCTGTGCTCCTTACTTGTCGACTGCAACAACTTAGATGCTTAAATTACGTACAGGGTGGTGCACCCGCAAGGCTCATCACGCGACTTTAACTGCCAGAAGATAAATTTAAACGTTTCCGAGAGAAATGCGTCCATTGTGACGATTTGCAGTTACGTCATTTCGAAAACAAATGTACTAAACGTAAGATTTTCTGCGGTTTTTTCTACACATTACCACTTCTGGCTTTTTCTTGTGTAATGTGGATGCCAGAGCTCGGTTCGTGACAAATCGTAAGGTCCTAGGTTATTTACAGGACTGTTACCGATAGAAATGCGTCCATTGTGACGATTTGCAGTTACGTCATTTCGAAAACAAATGTATTAAACGTGAGATTTTCAGCGGTTTTTTCTACACATTACCACTTCTTGCTTTTTCTTGTGTAATTCGGCTGCCAGAGCTCGGTTCGTGCCGAATCTTAAGGTCCTAGGTCAACTACAAGGCAGCAAAAGCGGCCAAAAATTGAGTTTTCAAAAACTAAAACTTGACCTCCTGTGCTCCTTACTTGTCGACTGCAACAACTTAGATGCTTAAATTACGTGCAGGGTGGTGCACCCGCAAGGCTCATCACGCGACTTTAACTGCCAGAAGAGAAATGTAAACTTTTCCAATAGAAATGCGTCCATTGTGACGATTTGCAGTTAAGTCATTTCGAAAACAAATGTATTAAACGTAAGATTTCCTGCGGTTTTTTCTACACATTACCACTTCTGGCTTTTTCTAGTGTAATGTGGCTGCCAGAGTTCGGTTCATGCCAAATCTTAAGGTCCTAGGTCAACTACAAGGCAGCAAAAGCGGCCAAAAATTGAGTTTTCACAAACTAAAACTTGACTTGCTGTGCTCCTTACTTGTTGACTGCAACATCTTAGATGCTTAAATTACGTACAGAGTGGTGCACCCGCAAGCCTCATCACGCGACTTTAACTGCCAGAAGATAAATGTAAACGTTTCCGATAGAAATGCGTCCATTGTGACGATTTGCAGTTTCGTCATTTCGAAAACAAAAGTAATAAACGCAAGATTTTCTGCGGTTTTTTCTACACATTACCACTTCTGGCTTTCTCTAGTGTAATATGGCTGCCAGAGCTCGGTTCGTGCAAAATCTTATGGTCCTAGGTCAACTACAAGACAGCAAAAGCGGAAAAAAGTTGAGTTTTTAAAAACTAAAACTTGACTTGCTGTGCTCCTTACTTGCCGACCGCAACAACTTAGATGCTTAAATTACGTACAGGGTGGTGCACCCGCAACGCTCATCACGCGACTTTAACCGCCAGAAGATAAATTTAAACGTTTCCGAGAGAAATGCGTCCATTGTGACGATTTGCAGTTACGTCATTTCGAAAACAAATGTACTAAACGTAAGATTTTCTGCGGTTTTTTCTACACATTACCACTTCTGGCTTTTTCTTGTGTAATGTGGAGGCCAGAGCTCGGTTCGTGCCAAATCGTAAGGTCCTAGGTTATTTACAGGACTGTTACCGATAGAAATGCGTCCATTGTGACGATTTGCAGTTACGTCATTTCGAAAACAAATGTATTAAACGTAAGATTTTCTGCGGTTTTTTCTACACATTACCACTTCTTGCTTTTTCTTGTGTAATGCGGCTGCCAGAGCTCGGTTCGTGCCAAATCTTAAGGTCCTAGGTCAACTAAAAGGCAGCAAAAGCGGCCAAAAATTTAGTTTTCAAAAACTAAAACTTGACTTGCTGTGCTCCTTACTTGTCGACTGCAACAACTTAGATATTTAAATTACGTACAGGGTGGTGCACCCGCAAGGCTCATCACGCGACTTTAACTGCCAGAAGAGAAATGTAAACGTTTCCAATAGAAATGCGTACATTGTGACGATTTGCAGTTACGTCATTTCGAAAACAAATGTATTAAACGTAAGATTTCCAGCGGTTTTTTCTACACATTACCACTTCTGGCTTTTTCTTGTGTAATGTGGCTGCCAGAGCTCGGTTCATGCCAAATCTTAAGGTCCTAGGTCAACAACAAGGCAGCAAAAGCGGCCAAAAATTGAGTTTTCAGAAACTAAAACTTGACTTGCTGTGCTCCTTACTTGTCGACTGCAACAACTTAGATGCTTAAATTACGTACAGGGTGGTGCACCCGCAAGCCTCATCACGCGACTTTAACTGCCAGAAGATAAATTTAAACGTTTCCGAGAGAAATGCGTCCATTGTGACGATTTGCAGTTACGTCATTTCGAAAACAAATGTACTAAACGTAAGATTTTCTGCGGTTTTTTCTACATATTACCACTTCTGGCTTTTTCTTGTGTAATGTGGATGCCAGAGCTCGGTTCGTGCCAAATCGTAAGGTCCTAGGTTATTTACAGGACTGTTACCGATAGAAATGCGTCCATTGTGACGATTTTCAGTTACGTCATTTCGAAAACAAATGTATTAAACGTGAGATTTTCTGCGGTTTTTTCTACACATTACCACTTCTTGCTTTTTCTTGTGTAATTCGGCTGCCAGAGCTCGGTTCGTGCAAAATCTTAAGGTCCTAGGTCAACTAAAAGGCAGCAAAAGCGGCCAAAAATTGAGTTTTCAAAAACTAAAACTTGACCTCCTGTGCTCCTTACTTGTCGACTGCAACAACTTAGATGCTTAAATTACGTGCAGGGTGGTGCACCCGCAAGGCTCATCACGCGACTTTAACTGCCAGAAGAGAAATGTAAACGTTTCCAATAGAAATGCGTCCATTGTGAAGATTTGCAGTTAAGTCATTTCGAAAACAAATGTATTAAACGTAAGATTTCCTGCGGTTTTTTCTACACATTACCACTTCTGGCTTTTTCTAGTGTAATGTGGCTGCCAGAGCTCGGTTCATGCCAAATCTTAAGGTCCTAGGTCAACTACAAGGCAGCAAAAGCGGCCAAAAATTGAGTTTTCACAAACTAAAACTTGACTTGCTGTGCTCCTTACTTGTTGACTGCAACATCTTAGATGATTAAATTACTTACAGAGTGGTGCACCCGCAAGGCCCATCACGCGACTTTAACTGCCAGAAGATAAATGTAAACGTTACCGATAGAAATGTGTCCATTGTGACGATTTGCAGTTTCGTCATTTCGAAAACAAAAGTATTAAACGTAAGATTTTCTGCGGTTTTTTCTACACATTACCACTTCTGGCTTTCTCTAGTGTAATGTGGCTGCCAGAGCTCGGTTCGTGCCAAATCTTAAGGTCCTAGGTCAACTACAAGACAGCAAAAGCGGAAAAAAATTGAGTTTTTAAAAACTAAAACTTGACTTGCTGTGCTCCTTACTTGCCGACTGCAACAACTTAGATAATTAAATTACGTACAGTGTGGTGCACCCGCAAGGCTCATCACGCGACTTTAACTGCCAGAAGAGAAATGTAAAGGTTTCCAATAGAAATGCGTCCATTGTGACGATTTGCAGTTAAGTCATTTCGAAAACAAATGTATTAAACGTAAGATTTCCTGCGGTTTTTTCTACACATTACCACTTCTTGCTTTTTCTTGTGTAATTCGGCTGCCAGAGCTCGGTTCGTGCCAAATCTTAAGGTCCTAGGTCAACTACAAGGCAGCAAAAGCGGCCAAAAATTGAGTTTTCACAAACTAAAACTTGACTTGCTGTGCTCCTTATTTGTTGACTGCAACATCTTAGATGCTTAAATTACGTACAGAGTGGTGCACCCGCAAGGCTCATCACGCGACTTTAACTGCCAGAAGATAAATGTAAACGTTTCCGATAGAAATGCGTCCATTGTGACGATTTGCAGTTTCGTCATTTCGAAAACAAAAGTATTAAACGTAAGATTTTCTGCGGTTTTTTCTACACATTACCACTTCTGGCTTTCTCTAGTGTAATGTTGATGCCAGAGCTCGGTTCGTGCAAAATCTTATGGTCCTAGGTCAACTACAAGACAGCAAAAGCGGAAAAAAATTGAGTTTTTAAAAACTAAAACTTGACTTGCTGTGCTCCTTACTTGCCGACTGCAACAACTTAGATAATTAAATTACGTACAGTGTGGTGCACCCGCAAGGCTCATCACGCGACTTTAACTGCCAGAAGAGAAATGTAAAGGTTTCCAATAGAAATGCATCCATTGTGACGATTTGCAGTTACGTCATTTCGAAAACAAATGTATTAAACGTAAGATTTTCTGCGGTTTTTTCTACACATTACCACTTCTGGCTTTTTCTAGTGTAATGTAGCTGCCAGGGCTCGGTTCGTGCCAAATCTTAAGGTCCTAGGTCAACTACAAGGCAGCAAAAGCGGAAAAAAATTGAGGTTTCAGAAACTAAAACTTAACTTGCTGTGCTCCTTACATGTCACTGCAACAACTTAGATGCTTAAATTACGTACAGGGTGGTGCACTCGCAAGGCTCATTACGCGACTTTAACTGCCAGAAGATAAATTTAAACGTTTCCGATAGAAATACGTCCATTGTGACGATTTGCAGTTACGTCATTTCGAAAACAAATGTATTAAACGTAAGATTTTCTACAGCTTTTACTACACATTACACTTCTGGCTTTTTCTTGTGTAATGTGCCAGAGTTCGGTTTGTGCTAAATCTTAAGGTCCTAGGTCAACTACAAGGCAGCAAAAGCGGCCAAAAATTGAGTTTTCAAAATCTAAAACTTGACTTGCTGTGTTCCTTACTTGCCGACTGCAACAACTTAGATAATTAAATTACGTACAGGGTGGTGCACCCGCAAGGATCATCACGCGACTTTAACTGCCAGACGAGAAATGTAAAGGTTTCCAATAGGAATGCGTCCATTGTGACGATTTGCAGTTAAGTCATTTCGAAAACAAATGTATTAAACGTAAGATTTCCTGCGGTTTTTTCTACACATTACCACTTCTGGCTTTTTCTTGTGTAATGTGGCTGCCAGAGCTCGGTTCATGCCAAATCTTAAGGTCCTAGGTCAACTACAAGGCAGCAAAAGCGGCCAAAAATTGAGTTTTCAAAATCTAAAACTTGACTTGCTGTGCTCCTTACTTGTCGACTGCAACAACTTAGATGCTTAAATTACGTACAGGGTGGTGCACCCGCAAGGCTCATCACGCGACTTTAACTGCCAGAACATAAATTTAAACGTTTCCGATAGAAATGCGTCCATTGTGCCATTTGCAGTTACGTCATTTCGAAAACAAATGTATTAACCGTAAGAATTTCTGCGGTTTTTACTACACATTACCACTTCAGGCTTTTTCTTGTGTAATGTGGCTGCCAGAGCGCGGTTCGTGCCAAATCTTAAGATCCTAGGTCAACTACAAGGCAGCAAAAGCGGCCAAAAATTGAGTTTTCAAAAACTAAAACTTGACTTGCTGTGCTCCTTACTTGTCGACTGCAACAACTTAGATGCTTAAATTACGTACAAAGTGGTGCACCCGCAAGGCTCATCACGCGACTTTAACTCCCAGAAGAAAAATGTTAACGTTTCCGATAGAAATGCGTCCATTGTGACGATTTGCAGTTACGTCATTTCGAAAACAAATGTATTAAACGTAAGATTTTCTGCGGTTTTTACTACACATTACCACTTCAGGCTTTTTCTTGTGTATTTTGGCTGCCAGAACTCGGTTCGTGCCAAATCTTAAGATCCTAGGTCAACTACAAGGCAGCAAAGGCGGCCAAAAATTGAGTTTTCAGAAACTAAAACTTGACTTGCTGTGCTCCTTACTTGTCGACTGCAACAACTTAGATGCTTAAATTACGTACAGGGTGGTGCACCCGCAAGGCTCATCACGCGACTTTAACTGCCAGAAGATAAATTTAAACGTATCCGATAGAAATGCGTCCATTGTGACGATTTGCAGTTACGTCATTTCGAAAACAAATGTATTAACCGTAAGATTTTCTGCGGTTTTTACTACACATTACCACTTCAGGCTATTTCTTGTGTAATGTGGCTGCCAGAGCTCGGTTCGTGCCAAATCTTAAGATCCTAGGTCAACTACAAGGCAGCAAAAGCGGCAAAATTGGGTTTTCAAAAACTAAAACTTGACTTGCTGTGCTCCTTACTTGTCGACTGCAACAACTTAGATATTTAAATTACGTACAGGGTGGTGCACCCGCAAGGCTCATCACGCGACTTTAACTGCCAGAAGAGAAATGTAAAGGTTTCCAATAGAAATGCGTCCATTGTGACGATTTGCAGTTAAGTCATTTCGAAAACAAATGTATTAAACGTAAGATTTCCTGCAGTTTTTTCTACACATTACCACTTCTGGCTTTTTCTTGTGTAATGTGGCTGCCAGAGCTCGGTTCATGCCAAATCTTAAGGTCCTAGGTCAACTACAAGGCAGCAAAAGCGGCCAAAAATTGAGTTTTCATAAACTAAAACTTGACTTGCTGTGCTCCTTACTTGTCGACTGCAACAACTTAGATGCTTAAATTACGTACAGGGTGGTGCACCCGCAAGGCTCATCACGCGACTTTAACTGCCAGAAGATAAATTTAAACGTTTCCAATAGAAATGCGTCCATTGTGACCATTTGCAGTTACGTCATTTCGAAAACAAAAAAGATTAACCGTAAGAATTTCTGCGGTTTTTACTACACATTACCACTTCAGGCTTTTTCTTGTGTAATGTGGCTGCCAGAGCTCGGTTCGTGCCAAATCTTAAGATCCTAGGTCAACTACAAGGCAGCAAAAGCGGCCAAAAATTGAGTTTTCAAAAACTAAAACTTGACTTGCTGTGCTCCTTACTTGTCGCCTGCAACAACTTATATGCTTAAATTACGTACAGAGTGGTGCACCCGCAAGGCTCATCACGCGACTTTAACTCCCAGAAGAAAAATGTTAACGTTTCCGATAGAAATGCGTCCATTGTGACGATTTGCAGTTACGTCATTTCGAAAACAAATGTATTAAACGTAAGATTTTCTGCGGTTTTTACTACACATTACCACTTCAGGCTTTTTGTTGTGTAATGTGGCTGCCAGAGCTCGGTTCGTGCCAAATCTTAAGGTCCTAGGTAAACTACAAGGCAGCAAAAGCGGCCAAAAATTGAGTTTTCAAAAACTAAAACTTGACTTGCTGTGCTCCTTACTTGTCGACTGCAACAACTTAGATATTTAAATTACGTACAGGGTGGTGCACCCGCAAGGCTCATCACGCGACTTTAACTGCCAGAAGAGAAATGTAAAGGTTTCCAATAGAAATGCGTCCATAGTGACGATTTGCAGTTAAGTCATTTCGAAAACAAATGTATTAAACGTAAGATTTCCTGCGGTTTTTTCTACACATTACCACTTCTGGCTTTTTCTTGTGTAATGTGGCTGCCAGAGCTCAGTTCATGCCAAATCTTAAGGTCCTAGGTCAACAACAACGCAGCAAAAGCGTCCAAAAATTGAGTTTTCATAAACTAAAACTTGACTTTCTGTGCTCCTTACTTGTCGACTGCAACAACTTAGATGCTTAAATTACGTACAGAGTGGTGCACCCGCAAGGCTCATCACGCGACTTTAACTCCCAGAAGAAAAATGTTAACGTTTCCGATAGAAATGCGTCCATTGTGACGATTTGCAGTTACGTCATTTCGAAAACAAATGTATTAAACGTAAGAGTTTCTGCTGTTTTTACTACACATTACCACTTCAGGCTTTTTCTTGTGTAATGTGGCTGCCAGAGCTCGGTTCGTGCCAAATCTTAAGATCCTAGGTCAACTACAAGGCAGCAAAAGCGGCCAAAAATTGAGTTTTCAGAAACTAAAACTTGACTTGCTGTGCTCCTTACTTGTCGACTGCAACAACTTAGATGCTTAAATTACGTACAGGGTGGTGCATCCGCAAGGCTCATCACGCGACTTTAACTGCCAGAAGATAAATTTAAACGTATCCGATAGAAATGCGTCCATTGTGACGATTTGCAGTTACGTCATTTCGAAAACAAATGTATTAACCGTAAGATTTTCTGCGGTTTTTACTACACATTACCACTTCAGGCTATTTCTTGTGTAATGTGTCTGCCAGAGCTCGGTTCGTGCCAAATCTTAAGATCCTAGGTCAACTACAACGCAGCAAAAGCGGCCAAAAATTGAGTTTTCAAAAACTAAAACTTGACTTGCTGTGCTCCTTACTTGTCGACTGCAACAACTTAGATGCTTAAATTACGTACAGAGTGGTGCACCCGCAAGGCTCATCACGCGACTTTAACTGCCAGAAGATAAGTGTAAACGTTTCCGATAGAAATGCGTCTATTGTGACGATTTGCAGTTACGTCATTTCGAAAACAAATGTATTAAACGTAAGATTTTCTGCGGTTTTTTCTATACATTACCACTTCTGGCTTTTTCTTGTGTAATGCGGCTGCCAGACCTCGGTTCGTGCCAAATCTTATGGTCCTAGATAAACTACAAGGCGTCAAAAGCGGCCAAAAATTGAGTTTTCAAATACAAAAACTTGACTTGCTGTGCTCCTTACTTGTTGACTGGAACAACTTAGATGCTTAAATTACGTACAGGTTGGTGCACCCGCAAGGCTCATCACGCGACTTTAACTGCCAGAAGATAAATGTAAATGTTTCCGATAGAAATGCGTCCATTGTGACGATTTGCAGTTACGTCATTTCGATAACAAATGTATTTAACGTAAGATGTTCTGCGGTTTTTTCTACACATTACCACTTCTGGCTTTTTATAGTGTAATGTGGCTGCCAGAGCTCGGTACAGGCCAAATCTTAAGGTACAGGTCAACTACAAGGCAGCAAAAGCGGCCAAAAATTGAGTTTTCAAAAACTAAAACTTGACTTGCTGTGTTCCTTACTTGTCGACTGAAACAACTTAGATAATTAAATTACGTACAGGGTGGTGCTCCCGCAAGGCTCATCACGCGACTTTAACTGCCAGAAGATAAATGTAAACGTTTCCGAGAGAAATGGGTCCATTGTCACGATTTGCAGTTACGTCAATTCGAAAACAATTGTATTAAATGTAATATTTTCTGCGGTTTTTACTACACATTACCACTTCTTGCTTTTTCTTGTGTAATGTGGCTGCCAGAGCTCGGTTCGTGCCAAATCTTAAGATCCTAGGTCAACTACAAGGCAGCAAAAGCGGCCAAAAATTGAGTTTTCAAAAACTAAAACTTGACTTGCTGTGCTCCTTACTTGTCGACTGCAACAACTTAGATGCTTAAATTACGTACAAAGTGGTGCACCCGCAAGGCTCATCACGGGACTTTAACTGCCAGAGCTCGGTTCATGCCAAATCTTAAGGTCCCAAGACAACTACAAGGCAGCAAAAGCGGCCAAAAATTGAGTTTTCAGAAACTAAAACTTGACTTGCTGTGCTCCTTACTTGTCGACTGCAACAACTGAGATGCTTAAATTACGTACAGAGTGGTGCACCCGCAAGGCTCATCACGGGACTTTAACTCCCAGAAGAAAAATGTTAACGTTTCCGATAGAAATGCGTCCATTGTGACGATTTGCAGTTACGTCATTTCGAAAACAAATGTATTAAACATAAGATTTTCTGCGGTTTTTTCTACACATTACCACTTCTGGCTTTTTCTTGTGTAATGTGGCTGCCAGAGCTCGGTTCGTGCCAAATCTTAAGGTCCTAGGTCAACTACAAGGCAGCAAAAGCGGCCAAAAATTGAGTTTTCAAAAACTAAAACTTGACTTGCTGTGCTCCTTACTTATCGACTGCAACAACTTAGATGCTAATATTACGTACAGAGTGGTGCACCCGCAAGGCTCATAACGCGACTTTAACTGCCAGAAGATAAATGTAAATGTTTCCGATAGAAATGCGTCTATTGTGACGATTTGCAGTTACGTCATTTCGAAAACAAATGTATTAAACGTAAGATTTTCTGCGGTTTTTTCTATACATTACCACTTCTGGCTTTTTCTTGTGTAATGCGGCTGCCAGAGCTCGGTTCGTTCCAAATCTTATGGTCCTAGGTAAACTACAAGGCAGCAAAAGCGGCCAAAAATTGAGTTTTCAAAAACAAAAACTTGACTTGCTGTGCTCCTTACTTGTTGACTGCAACAACTTAGATGCTTAAATTACGTACAGGTTGGTGCACCCGCAAGGCTCATCACGCGACTTTAACTGCCAGAAGATAAATGTAAATGTTTCCGATAGAAATGCGTCCATTGTGACGATTTGCAGTTACGTCATTTCGAAAACAAATGTATTTAACGTAAGATTTTCTGCCGTTTTTTCTACACATTACCACTTCTGGCTTTTTATAGTGTAATGTGGCTGCCAGAGCTCGGTTCGTGCCAAATCTTAAGGTCCTAGGTAAACTACAAGGCAGCAAAAGCGGCCAAAAATTGAGTTTTCAAAAACTAAAACTTGACTTGCTGTGCTCCTTACTTGTCGACTGAAACAACTTAGATAATTAAATTACGTACAGAGTGGTGCACCCGCAAGGCTCATAACGCGACTTTAACTGCCAGAAGATAAATGTAAATGTTTCCGATAGAAATGCGTCTATTGTGACGATTTGCAGTTACGTCATTTCGAAAACAAATGTATTAAACGTAAGATTTTCTGCGATTTTTTCTATACATTGCCACTTCTGGCTTTTTCTTGTGTAATGCGGCTGCCAGAGCTCGGTTCGTTCCAAATCTTATGGTCCTAGGTAAACTACAATGCAGCAAAAGCGGCCAAAAATTGAGTTTTCAAAAACAAAAACTTGACTTGCTGTGCTCCTTACTTGTTGACTGCAACAACTTAGATGCTTAAATTACGTACAGGTTGGTGCACCCGAAAGGCTCATCACGCGACTTTAACTGCCAGAAGATAAATGTAAATGTTTCCGATAGAATTGCGTCCATTGTGACGATTTGCAGTTACGTCATTTCGAAAACAAATGTATTAACCGTAAGATTTTCTGCGGTTTTTTCTACACATACCACTTCTGGCTTTTTCTTGTGTAATGTGGCTGCCAGAGCTCGGTTCGTGCCAAATCTTAAGGTCCTAGGTCAACTACAAGGCAGCAAAAGCGGCCAAAAATTGAGTTTTCAAAAATTAAAACTTAACGTGCTGTGCTCCTTACTTGTCGACTGTTACAACTTAGATGCTTAAATTACGTACAGGGTGGTACACCCGCAAGGCTCATCACGCGACTTTAACTGCCAGAAGAAAAATGTAAACGTTTCCGATAGAAATGCGTCCATTGTGACGATTTGCAGTTACGTCATTTCGAAAACAAATGTATTAAACGTAAGATTTTCTGCTGCTTTTTCTGCTCATTACCACTTCTGGCTTTTTCTTGTGTAATGTGGCTGCCAGAGCTCGGTTCGTCCAAATCATAAGGTACAGATCAACTACAAGGCAGCAAAAGCGGCCAAAATTTGAGTTTTCAAAAACTAAAACTTGACTTGCTGTGCTCCTTACTTGTCGACTGCAACAACTGAGATGCTTAAATTACGTACAGAGTGGTGCACCCGCAAGGCTCATCACGGGACTTTAACTCCCAGAAGAAAAATGTTAACGTTTCCGATAGAAATGCGTCCATTGTGACGATTTGCAGTTACGTCATTTCGAAAACAAATGTATTAAACATAAGATTTTCTGCGGTTTTTTCTACACATTACCACTTCTGGCTTTTTCTTGTGTAATGTGGCTGCCAGAGCTCGGTTCGTGCCAAATCTTAAGGTCCTAGGTCAACTACAAGGCAGCAAAAGCGGCCAAAAATTGAGTTTTCAAAAACTAAAACTTGACTTGCTGTGCTCCTTACTTATCGACTGCAACAACTTAGATGCTAATATTACGTACAGAGTGGTGCACCCGCAAGGCTCATAACGCGACTTTAACTGCCAGAAGATAAATGTAAATGTTTCCGATAGAAATGCGTCTATTGTGACGATTTGCAGTTACGTCATTTCGAAAACAAATGTATTAAACGTAAGATTTTCTGCGGTTTTTTCTATACATTACCACTTCTGGCTTTTTCTTGTGTAATGCGGCTGCCAGAGCTCGGTTCGTTCCAAATCTTATGGTCCTAGGTAAACTACAAGGCAGCAAAAGCGGCCAAAAATTGAGTTTTCAAAAACAAAAACTTGACTTGCTGTGCTCCTTACTTGTTGACTGCAACAACTTAGATGCTTAAATTACGTACAGGTTGGTGCACCCGCAAGGCTCATCACGCGACTTTAACTGCCAGAAGATAAATGTAAATGTTTCCGATAGAAATGCGTCCATTGTGACGATTTGCAGTTACGTCATTTCGAAAACAAATGTATTTAACGTAAGATTTTCTGCCGTTTTTTCTACACATTACCACTTCTGGCTTTTTATAGTGTAATGTGGCTGCCAGAGCTCGGTTCGTGCCAAATCTTAAGGTCCTAGGTAAACTACAAGGCAGCAAAAGCGGCCAAAAATTGAGTTTTCAAAAACTAAAACTTGACTTGCTGTGCTCCTTACTTGTCGACTGAAACAACTTAGATAATTAAATTACGTACAGAGTGGTGCACCCGCAAGGCTCATAACGCGACTTTAACTGCCAGAAGATAAATGTAAATGTTTCCGATAGAAATGCGTCTATTGTGACGATTTGCAGTTACGTCATTTCGAAAACAAATGTATTAAACGTAAGATTTTCTGCGATTTTTTCTATACATTGCCACTTCTGGCTTTTTCTTGTGTAATGCGGCTGCCAGAGCTCGGTTCGTTCCAAATCTTATGGTCCTAGGTAAACTACAAGGCAGCAAAAGCGGCCAAAAATTGAGTTTTCAAAAACAAAAACTTGACTTGCTGTGCTCCTTACTTGTTGACTGCAACAACTTAGATGCTTAAATTACGTACAGGTTGGTGCACCCGAAAGGCTCATCACGCGACTTTAACTGCCAGAAGATAAATGTAAATGTTTCCGATAGAATTGCGTCCATTGTGACGATTTGCAGTTACGTCATTTCGAAAACAAATGTATTTAACGTAAGATTTTCTGCCGTTTTTTCTACACATTACCACTTCTGGCTTTTTATAGCGTAATGTGGCTGCCAGAGCTCGGTTCGTGCCAAATCTTAAGGTCCTAGGTAAACTACAAGGCAGCAAAAGCGGCCAAAAATTGAGTTTTCAAAAACTAAAACTTGACTTGCTGTGCTCCTTACTTGTCGACTGAAACAACTTAGATAATTAAATTACGTACAGAGTGGTGCACCCGCAAGGCTCATAACGCGACTTTAACTGCCAGAAGATAAATGTAAATGTTTCCGATAGAAATGCGTCTATTGTGACGATTTGCAGTTACGTCATTTCGAAAACAAATGTATTAAACGTAAGATTTTCTGCGGTTTTTTCTATACATTACCACTTCTGGCTTTTTCTTGTGTAATGTGGCTGCCAGAGCTCGGTTCGTGCCAAATCTTAAGGTCCTAGGTCAACTACAAGGCAGCAAAAGCGGCCAAAAATTGAGTTTTCAAAAACTAAAACTTGACTTGCTGTGCTCCTTACTTATCGACTGCAACAACTTAGATGCTAATATTACGTACAGAGTGGTGCACCCGCAAGGCTCATAACGCGACTTTAACTGCCAGAAGATAAATGTAAATGTTTCCGATAGAAATGCGTCTATTGTGACGATTTGCAGTTACGTCATTTCGAAAACAAATGTATTAAACGTAAGATTTTCTGCGGTTTTTTCTATACATTACCACTTCTGGCTTTTTCTTGTGTAATGCGGCTGCCAGAGCTCGGTTCGTTCCAAATCTTATGGTCCTAGGTAAACTACAAGGCAGCAAAAGCGGCCAAAAATTGAGTTTTCAAAAACAAAAACTTGACTTGCTGTGCTCCTTACTTGTTGACTGCAACAACTTAGATGCTTAAATTACGTACAGGTTGGTGCACCCGCAAGGCTCATCACGCGACTTTAACTGCCAGAAGATAAATGTAAATGTTTCCGATAGAAATGCGTCCATTGTGACGATTTGCAGTTACGTCATTTCGAAAACAAATGTATTTAACGTAAGATTTTCTGCCGTTTTTTCTACACATTACTACTTCTGGCTTTTCATAGTGTAATGTGGCTGCCAGAGCTCGGTTCGTGCCAAATCTTAAGGTCCTAGGTAAACTACAAGGCAGCAAAAGCGGCCAAAAATTGAGTTTTCAAAAACTAAAACTTGACTTGCTGTGCTCCTTACTTGTCGACTGAAACAACTTAGATAATTAAATTACGTACAGAGTGGTGCACCCGCAAGGCTCATAACGCGACTTTAACTGCCAGAAGATAAATGTAAATGTTTCCGATAGAAATGCGTCTATTGTGACGATTTGCAGTTACGTCATTTCGAAAACAAATGTATTAAACGTAAGATTTTCTGCGGTTTTTTCTATACATTACCACTTCTGGCTTTTTCTTGTGTAATGTGGCTGCCAGAGCTCGGTTCGTGCCAAATCTTAAGGTCCTAGGTCAACTACAAGGCAGCAAAAGCGGCCAAAAATTGAGTTTTCAAAAACTAAAACTTGACTTGCTGTGCTCCTTACTTATCGACTGCAACAACTTAGATGCTAATATTACGTACAGAGTGGTGCACCCGCAAGGCTCATAACGCGACTTTAACTGCCAGAAGATAAATGTAAATGTTTCCGATAGAAATGCGTCTATTGTGACGATTTGCAGTTACGTCATTTCGAAAACAAATGTATTAAACGTAAGATTTTCTGCGGTTTTTTCTATACATTACCACTTCTGGCTTTTTCTTGTGTAATGCGGCTGCCAGAGCTCGGTTCGTTCCATATCTTATGGTCCTAGGTAAACTACAAGGCAGCAAAAGCGGCCAAAAATTGAGTTTTCAAAAACAAAAACTTGACTTGCTGTGCTCCTTACTTGTTGACTGCAACAACTTAGATGCTTAAATTACGTACAGGTTGGTGCACCCGCAAGGCTCATCACGCGACTTTAACTGCCAGAAGATAAATGTAAATGTTTCCGATAGAAATGCGTCCATTGTGACGATTTGCAGTTACGTCATTTCGAAAACAAATGTATTTAACGTAAGATTTTCTGCCGTTTTTTCTACACATTACCACTTCTGGCTTTTTATAGTGTAATGTGGCTGCCAGAGCTCGGTTCGTGCCAAATCGTAAGGTCCTAGGTCAACTACAAGGCAGCAAAAGCGGCCAAAAATTGAGTTTTCAAAAATTAAAACTTGACTTGCTGTGCTCCTTACTTGTCGACTGCAACATCTTAGATGCTTAAATTACGTACAGAGTGGTGCACCCGCAAGGCTCATCACGGGACTTTAAGTGCCAGAGCTCGGTTCATGCCAAATCTTAAGGTCCTAGGTCAACAACAAGGCAGCAAAAGCGGCCAAAAATTGAGTTTTCAGAAACTAAAACTTGACTTTCTGTGCTTCTTACTTGTCGACTGCAACAACTTAGATGCTTAAATTACGTACAGGGTGGTGCATCCGCAAGGCTCATCACGCGACTTTAACTGCCAGAAGATAAATTTAAACGTTTCCGATAGAAATGCGTCCATTGTGACGATTTGCAGTTACGTCATTTCGAAAACAAAAGTATTAAACGTAAGATTTTCTGCGGTTTTTTCTAGACATACCACTTCTGGCTTTTTCTTGTGTAATGTGGCTGCCAGAGCTCGGTTCGTGCCAAATCTTAAGGTCATAGGTCAACTACAAGGCAGCAAAAGCGGCCAAAAATTGAGTTTTAAAAAACTAAAACTTGACTTGCTGTGCTCCTTACTTGTCGACTGCAACAACTTAGAAGATTAAATTACGTACAGTGTGGTGCGCCCGCAAGGCTCATCACGCGACTTTAACTGCCAGAAGATAAATGTAAACGTTTCCGATAGAAATGCGTCCATTGTGACGATTTGCAGTTACGTCATTTCGAAAACAAATGTATTAAACGTAAGATTTTCTGCTGCTTTTTCTGCTCATTACCACTTCTGGCTTTTTCTTGTGTAATGTGGCTGCCAGAGCTCGGTTCGTCCAAATCTTAAGGTACAGATCAACTACAAGGCAGCAAAAGCGGCCAAAAATTGAGTTTTCAAAAACTAAAACTTGACTTGCTGTGCTCCTTACTTGTCGACTGCAACAACTGAGATGCTTAAATTACGTACAGAGTGGTGCACCCGCAAGGCTCATCACGGGACTTTAACTCCCAGAAGAAAAATGTTAACGTTTCCGATAGAAATGCGTCCATTGTGACGATTTGCAGTTACGTCATTTCGAAAACAAATGTATTAAACATAAGATTTTCTGCGGTTTTTTCTACACATTACCACTTCTGGCTTTTTCTTGTGTAATGTGGCTGCCAGAGCTCGGTTCGTGCCAAATCGTAAGGTCCTAGGTCAACTACAAGGCAGCAAAAGCGGCCAAAAATTGAGTTTTCGAAAACTAAAACTTGACGTGCTGTGCTCCTTACTTGTCGACTGTTACAACTTAGATGCTTAAATTACGTACAGGGTGGTACACCCGCAAGGCTCATCACGCGACTTTAACTGCCAGAAGAAAAATGTAAACGTTTCCGAGAGAAATGCGTCCATTGTGACGATTTGCAGTTACGTCATTTCGAAAACAAATGAATTAAACGTAAGATTTTCTGCGGTTTTTTCTACACATTACCACTTCTGGCTTATTCTTGTGTAATGTGGCTGCCAGAGCTCGGTACGTGCCAAATCTTAAGGTACAGGTCAACTACAAGGCAGCAAAAGCGGCCAAAAATTGAGATTTCAGAAACTAAAACTTGACTTGCTGTGCTTCTTACTTGTCGACTGCAACAACTTAGATGGTTAAATTACGTACAGAGTGGTGCACCCGCAAGGCTCATCACGCGACTTTAACTGCCAGAAGATAAATGTAAACGTTTCCGATAGAAATGCGTCAATTGTGACGAATTGCAGTTACGTCATTTCGAAATCAAATGTATTAAACGTAAGATTTTCTGCGGTTTTTTCTACACATTACCACTTCTGGCTTTTTCTTGTGTAATGTGGCTGCCAGAGCTCGGTTCGTGCCAAATCTTAAGGTCATAGGTCAACTACAAGGCAGCAAAAGCGGCCAAAAATTGAGTTTTAAAAAACTAAAACTTGACTTGTTGTGCTCCTTACATGTCGACTGCAACAACTTAGATGATTAAATTACGTACAGTGTGGTGCGCCCGCAAGGCTCATCACGCGACTTTAACTGCCAGAAGATAAATGTAAACGTTTCCGATAGAAATGCGTCCATTGTGACGATTTGCAGTTACGTCATTTCGAAAACAAATGTATTAAACGTAAGATTTTCTGCTGTTTTTTCTGCTCATTACCACTTCTGGCTTTTTATAGTGTAATGTGGCTGCCAGAGCTCGGTTCGTGCCAAATCTTAAGGTGTAGGTCAACTACAAGGCAGCAAAAGCGGCCAAAGTTGAGTTTTCAAAAATTAAAACTTGACTTGCTGTGCTCCTTACTTATCGACTGCAACAACATAGATGTTAATATTACGTACAGAGTGGTGCACCCGCAAGGCTCATCACGCGACTTTAACTGCCAGAAGATAAATGTAAACGTTTCCGATAGAAATGCGTCCATTGTGACGATTTGCAGTTACGTCATTTCGAAAACAAATGTATTTAACGTAAGATTTTCTGCGGTTTTTTCTACACATTACCACTTCTGGCTTTTTATAGTGTAATGTGGCTGCCAGAGCTCGGTTCGTGCCAAATCTTAAGGTCATAGGTCAACTACAAGGCAGCAAAATCGGCCAAAAATTGAGTTTTCAAAAACTAAAACTTGACTTGCTGTGCTCCTTACTTGTCGACTGAAACAACTTAGATAATTAAATTACGTACAGGGTGGTGCACCCGCGAGGCTCATCACGCGACTTTAACTGCCAGAAGATAAATGTAAACGTTTCCGAGAGGAATGGGTCCATTGTCACGATTTGCAGTTACGTCAATTCGAAAACAAATGTATTAAATGTAAGATTTTCTGCGGTTTTTACTACACATTACCACTTCTTGCTTTTTCTTGTGTAATGTGGCTGCCAGAGCTCGGTTCGTGCCAAATCTTAAGATCCTAGGTCAACTACAAGGCAGCAAAAGCGGCCAAAAATTGAGTTTTCAAAAACCAAAACTTGACTTGCTGTGCTCCTTACTTGTCGACTGCAACATCTTAGATGCTTAAATTACGTACAGAGTGGTGCACCCGCAAGGCTCATCACGGGACTTGAACTGTCAGAGCTCGGTTCATGCCAAATCTTAAGATCCTAGGTCAACTACAAGGCAGCAAAAGCGGCCAAAAATTGAGTTTTCAGAAACTAAAACTTGACTTGCTGTGCTCCTTACTTGTCGACTGCAGCAACTTAGATGCTTAAATTACGTACAGGGTGGTGCATCCGCAAGGCTCATCACGCGACTTTAACTGCCAGAAGATAAATTTAAATGTTTCCGATAGAAATGCGTCCATTGTGACGATTTGCAGTTACGTCATTTCGAAAACAAATGTATTAACCGTAAGATTTTCTGCGGTTTTTTCTAGACATACAACTTCTGGCTTTTTCTTGTGTAATGTGACTGCCAGAGCTCGGTTCGTGCCAAATCTTAAGGTCCTAGGTCAACTACAAGGCAGCAAAAGCGGCCAAAAATTGAGTTTTCAAAAACTAAAACTTGACGTGCTGTGCTCCTTACTTGTCGACTGTTACAACTTAGATGCTTAAATTACGTACAGGGTGGTACACCCGCAAGGCTCATCACGCGACTTTAACTGCCAGAAGAAAAATGTAAACGTTTCCGAGAGAAATGCGTCCATTGTGACGATTTGCAGTTACGTCATTTCGAAAACAAATGTATTAAACGTAAGATTTTCTGCGATTTTTTCTACACCTTACCACTTCTGGCTTATTCTTGTGTAATGTGGCTGCCAGAGCTCGGTACGTGCCAAATCTTAAGGTACAGGTCAACTACAAGGCAGCAAAAGCGGCCAAAAATTGAGATTTCAGTTACTAAAACTTGACTTGCTGTGCTTCTTACTTGTCGACTGCAACAACTTAGATGGTTAAATTACGTACAGAGTGGTGCACCCGCAAGGCTCATCAGGCGACTTTAACTGCCAGAAAATAAATGTAAACGTTTCCGATAGAAATGCGTCCATTGTGACGATTTGCAGTTACGTCATTTCGAAATCAAATGTATTAAACGTAAGATTTTCTGCGGTTTTTTCTGCACATTACCACTTCTGGCTTTTTCTTGTGTAATGTGGCTGCCAGAGCTCGGTTCGTGCCAAATCTTAAGGTGTAGGTCAACTACAAGGCAGCAAAAGTGGCCAAAGTTGAGTTTTCAAAAACTAAAACTTGACTTGGTGTGCTCCTTACTTATCGACTGCAACAACTTAGATGCTAATATTACGTACAGAGTGGTGCACCCGCAAGGCTCATCACGGGACTTTAACTGCCAGAGCTCGGTTCATGCCAAATCTTAAGGTCCTAGGTCAACTACAAGGCAGCAAAAGCGGCCAAAAATAAATTTTTCAGAAACTAAAACTTGACTTTCTGTGCTCCTTACTTGTCGACTGCAACAACTTAGATGCTTAAATTACGTACAGGGTGGTGCATCCGCAAGGCTCATCACGCGACTTTAACTGCCAGAAGATAAATTTAAACGTTTCCGATAGAAATGCGTCCATTGTGACGATTTGCAGTTACGTCATTTCGAAAACAAATGTATTAACCGTAAGATTTTCTGCAGTTTTTTCTACACATACCACTTCTGGCTTTTTCTTGTGTAATGTGGCTGCCAGAGCTCGGTTCGTGCCAAATCTTAAGGTCCTAGGTCAACTACAAGGCAGCAAAAGCGGCCAAAAATTGAGTTTTCAAAAACTAAAACTTGACGTGCTGTGCTCCTTACTTGTCGACTGTTACAACTTAGATGCTTAAATTACGTACAGGGTGGTACACCCGCAAGGCTCATCACGCGACTTTAACTGCTAGAAGAAAAATGTAAGCGTTTCCGAGAGAAATGCGTCCATTGTGACGATTTGCAGTTACGTCATTTCGAAAACAAATGTATTAAACGTAAGATTTTCTGCGGTTTTTTCTACACATTACCACTTCTGGCTTATTCTTGTGTAATGTGGCTGCCAGAGCTCGGTACGTGCCAAATCTTAAGGTACAGGTCAACTACAAGGCAGCAAAAGCGGCCAAAAATTGAGATTTCAGAAACTAAAACTTGACTTGCTGTGCTTCTTACTTGTCGACTGCAACAACTTCGATGGTTAAATTACGTACAGAGTGGTCCACCCGCAAGGCTCATCACGCGACTTTAACTGCCAGAAGATAAATGTAAACGTTTCCGATAGAAATGCGTCCATTGTGACGATTTGCAGTTACGTCATTTCGAAAACAAATGTATTTAACGTAAGATTTTCTGCGGTTTTTTCTACACATTACCACTTCTGGCTTTTTATAGTGTAATGTGGCTGCCAGAGCTCGGTTCGTGCCAAATCTTAAGGTCCTAGGTCAACTACAAGGCAGCAAAAGCGGCCAAAAATTGAGTTTTCAAAAACTAAAACTTGACTTGCTGTGCTCCTTACTTGTCAACTGAAACAACTTAGATAATTAAATTACGTACAGGGTGGTGCACCCGCAAGGCTCATCACGCGACTTTAACTGCCAGAAGATAAATGTAAACGTTTCCGAGAGAAATGGGTCCATTGTCACGATTTGCAGTTACGTCAATTCGAAAACAAATGTATTAAATGTAAGATTTTCTGCGGTTTTTACTACACATTACCACTTCTTGCTTTTTCTTGTGTAATGTGGCTGCCAGAGCTCGGTTCGTGCCAAATCTTAAGATCCTAGGTCAACTACAAGGCAGCAAAAGCGGCCAAAAATTGAGTTTTCAAAAACTAAAACTTGAATTGCTGTGCTCCTTACTTGTCGACTGCAACAACTGAGATGCTTAAATTACGTACAGAGTGGTGCACCCGCAAGGCTCATCACGGGACTTTAACTCCCAGAAGAAAAATGTTAACGTTTCCGATAGAAATGCGTCCACTGTGACGATTTGCAGTTACGTCATTTCGAAAACAAATGTATTAAACATAAGATTTTCTGCGGTTTTATCTACACATTACCACTTCTGGCTTTTTCTTGTGTAATGTGGCTGCCAGAGCTCGGTTCGTGCCAAATCGTAAGGTCCTAGGTCAACTACAAGGAAGCTAAAGCGGCCAAAAATTGAGTTTTCAAAAATTAAAACTTGACTTGCCGCGCTCCTTACTTGTCGACTGCAACATCTTAGATGCTTAAATTACGTACAGAGTGGTGCACCCGCAAGGCTCATCACGGGACTTTAACTGCCAGAAGATAAATGTAAACGTTTCCGATAGAAATGCGTCCATTGTGACGATTTGCAGTTACGTCATTTCGAAAACAAATGTATTAAACGTAAGATTTTCTGCGGTTTTTTCTACACATTACCACTTCTGGCTTTTTCTAGTGTAATGTGGCTGCCAGAGCTCGGTTCGTGCCAAATCTTAAGGTCCTAGGTAAACTACAAGGCAGCAAAAGCGGCCAAAAATTGAGTTTTCAAAAACTAAAACTTGACTTGCTGTGCTCCTTACTTGTCGACTGCAACTACTTAGATGCTTAAATTTTGTACAGAGTGGTGCGCCCGCAAGGCTCATCACGCGACTTTCACTGCCAGAAGATAAATGTAAACGTTTCCGATAGAAATGCGTCCATTGTGACGATTTGCAGTTACGTCATTTCGAAAACAAATGTATTAAACGTAAGATTTTCTGCGGTTTTTTCTACACATTACCACTTCTGGCTTTTTATAGTGTAATGTGGCTGCCAGAGCTCGGTTCGTGCCAAATCTTAAGGTCCTAGGTCAATTACAAGGCAGCAAAAGCGGCCAAAAATTGAGTTTTCAAAAATTAAAACTTGACTTGCTGTGCTCCTTACTTGTCGACTGCAACATCTTAGATGCTTAAATTACGTACAGAGTGGTGCACCCGCAAGGCTCATCACGGGACTTTAACTGCCAGAGCTCGGTTCATGCCAAATCTTAAGGTCCTAGGTCAACTACAAGGCAGCAATAGCGGCCAAAAATTGAGTTTTCACAAACTAAAACTTTACTTGCTGTGCTCCTTACTTGTCGACTGCAGCAACTTAGATGCTTAAATTACGTACAGGGTGGTGCATCCGCAAGGCTCATCACGCGACTTTAACTGCCAGAAGATAAATTTAAATGTTTCCGATAGAAATGCGTCCATTGTGACGATTTGCAGTTACGTCATTTCGAAAACAAATGTATTAACAGTAAGATTTTCTGCGGTTTTTTCTAGACATACCACTTCTGGCTTTTTCTTGTGTAATGTGACTGCCAGAGCTCGGTTCGTGCCAAATCTTAAGGTCCTAGGTCAACTACAAGGCAGCAAAAGCGGCCAAAAATTGAGTTTTCAAAAACTAAAACTTGACGTGCTGTGCTCCTTACTTGTCGACTGTTACAACTTAGATGCTTAAATTACGTACAGGGTGGTACACCCGCAAGGCTCATCACGCGACTTTAACTGCCAGAAGAAAAATGTAAACGTTTCCGAGAGAAATGCGTCCATTGTGACGATTTGCAGTTACGTCATTTCGAAAACAAATGTATTAAACGTAAGATTTTCTGCGATTTTTTCTACACCTTACCACTTCTGGCTTATTCTTGTGTAATGTGGCTGCCAGAGCTCGGTACGTGCCAAATCTTAAGGTACAGGTCAACTACAAGGCAGCAAAAGCGGCCAAAAATTGAGTTTTCAAAAACTAAAACTTGACGTGCTGTGCTCCTTACTTGTCGACTGTTACAACTTAGATGCTTAAATTACGTACAGGGTGGTACACCCGCAAGGCTCATCACGCGACTTTAACTGCCAGAAGAAAAATGTAAACGTTTCCGAGAGAAATGCGTCCATTGTGACGATTTGCAGTTACGTCATTTCGAAAACAAATGTATTAAACGTAAGATTTTCTGCGATTTTTTCTACACCTTACCACTTCTGGCTTATTCTTGTGTAATGTGGCTGCCAGAGCTCGGTACGTGCCAAATCTTAAGGTACAGGTCAACTACAAGGCAGCAAAAGCGGCCAAAAATTGAGATTTCAGTTACTAAAACTTGACTTGCTGTGCTTCTTACTTGTCGACTGCAACAACTTAGATGCTTAAATTACGTACAGAGTGGTGCACCCGCAAGGCTCATCAGGCGACTTTAACTGCCAGAAAATAAATGTAAACGTTTCCGATAGAAATGCGTCCATTGTGACGATTTGCAGTTACGTCATTTCGAAATCAAATGTATTAAACGTAAGATTTTCTGCGGTTTTTTCTGCACATTACCACTTCTGGCTTTTTCTTGTGTAATGTGGCTGCCAGAGCTCGGTTCGTGCCAAATCTTAAGGTGTAGGTCAACTACAAGGCAGCAAAAGTGGCCAAAGTTGAGTTTTCAAAAACTAAAACTTGACTTGGTGTGCTCCTTACTTATCGACTGCAACAACTTAGATGCTAATATTACGTACAGAGTGGTGCACCCGCAAGGCTCATCACGGGACTTTAACTGCCAGAGCTCGGTTCATGCCAAATCTTAAGGTCCTAGGTCAACTACAAGGCAGCAAAAGCGGCCAAAAATTAATTTTTCAGAAACTAAAACTTGACTTTCTGTGCTCCTTACTTGTCGACTGCAACAACTTAGATGCTTAAATTACGTACAGGGTGGTGCATCCGCAAGGCTCATCACGCGACTTTAACTGCCAGAAGATAAATTTAAACGTTTCCGATAGAAATGCGTCCATTGTGACGATTTGCAGTTACGTCATTTCGAAAACAAATGTATTAACCGTAAGATTTTCTGCAGTTTTTTCTACACATACCACTTCTGGCTTTTTCTTGTGTAATGTGGCTGCCAGAGCTCGGTTCGTGCCAAATCTTAAGGTCCTAGGTCAACTACAAGGCAGCAAAAGCGGCCAAAAATTGAGTTTTCAAAAACTAAAACTTGACGTGCTGTGCTCCTTACTTGTCGACTGTTACAACTTAGATGCTTAAATTACGTACAGGGTGGTACACCCGCAAGGCTCATCACGCGACTTTAACTGCTAGAAGAAAAATGTAAGCGTTTCCGAGAGAAATGCGTCCATTGTGACGATTTGCAGTTACGTCATTTCGAAAACAAATGTATTAAACGTAAGATTTTCTGCGGTTTTTTCTACACATTACCACTTCTGGCTTATTCTTGTGTAATGTGGCTGCCAGAGCTCGGTACGTGCCAAATCTTAAGGTACAGGTCAACTACAAGGCAGCAAAAGCGGCCAAAAATTGAGATTTCAGAAACTAAAACTTGACTTGCTGTGCTTCTTACTTGTCGACTGCAACAACTTCGATGGTTAAATTACGTACAGAGTGGTGCACCCGCAAGGCTCATCACGCGACTTTAACTGCCAGAAGATAAATGTAAACGTTTCCGATAGAAATGCGTCCATTGTGACGATTTGCAGTTACGTCATTTCGAAATCAAATGTATTAAACGTAAGATTTTCTGCGGTTTTTTCTACACATTACCACTTCTGGCTTTTTCTTGTGTAATGTGGCTGCCAGAGCTCGGTTCGTGCCAAATCTTAAGGTCATAGGTCAACTACAAGGCAGCAAAAGCGGCCAAAAATTGAGTTTTAAAAAACTAAAACTTGACTTGCTGTGCTCCTTACTTGTCGACTGCAACAACTTAGATGATTAAATTACGTACAGTGTGGTGCGCCCGCAAGGCTCATCACGCGACTTTAACTGCCAGAAGATAAATGTAAACGTTTCCGATAGAAATGCGTCCATTGTGACGATTTGCAGTTACGTCATTTCGAAAACAAATGTATTTAACGTAAGATTTTCTGCGGTTTTTTCTACACATTACCACTTCTGGCTTTTTATAGTGTAATGTGGCTGCCAGTGCTCGGTTCGTGCCAAATCTTAAGGTCCTAGGTCAACTACAAGGCAGCAAAAGCGGCCAAAAATTGAGTTTTCAAAAACTAAAACTTGACTTGCTGTGCTCCTTACTTGTCAACTGAAACAACTTAGATAATTAAATTACGTACAGGGTGGTGCACCCGCAAGGCTCATCACGCGACTTTAAATGCCAGAAGATAAATGTAAACGTTTCCGAGAGAAATGGGTCCATTGTCACGATTTGCAGTTACGTCAATTCGAAAACAAATGTATTAAATGTAAGATTTTCTGCGGTTTTTACTACACATTACCACTTCTTGCTTTTTCTTGTGTAATGTGGCTGCCAGAGCTCGGTTCGTGCCAAATCTTAAGATCCTAGGTCAACTACAAGGCAGCAAAAGCGGCCAAAAATTGAGTTTTCAAAAACTAAAACTTGAATTGCTGTGCTCCTTACTTGTCGACTGCAACAACTGAGATGCTTAAATTACGTACAGAGTGGTGCACCCGCAAGGCTCATCACGGGACTTTAACTCCCAGAAGAAAAATGTTAACGTTTCCGATAGAAATGCGTCCACTGTGACGATTTGCAGTTACGTCATTTCGAAAACAAATGTATTAAACATAAGATTTTCTGCGGTTTTATCTACACATTACCACTTCTGGCTTTTTCTTGTGTAATGTGGCTGCCAGAGCTCGGTTCGTGCCAAATCGTAAGGTCCTAGGTCAACTACAAGGAAGCTAAAGCGGCCAAAAATTGAGTTTTCAAAAATTAAAACTTGACTTGCCGCGCTCCTTACTTGTCGACTGCAACATCTTAGATGCTTAAATTACGTACAGAGTGGTGCACCCGCAAGGCTCATCACGGGACTTTAACTGCCAGAAGATAAATGTAAACGTTTCCGATAGAAATGCGTCCATTGTGACGATTTGCAGTTACGTCATTTCGAAAACAAATGTATTAAACGTAAGATTTTCTGCGGTTTTTTCTACACATTACCACTTCTGGCTTTTTCTAGTGTAATGTGGCTGCCAGAGCTCGGTTCGTGCCAAATCTTAAGGTCCTAGGTAAACTACAAGGCAGCAAAAGCGGCCAAAAATTGAGTTTTCAAAAACTAAAACTTGACTTGCTGTGCTCCTTACTTGTCGACTGCAACTACTTAGATGCTTAAATTTTGTACAGAGTGGTGCGCCCGCAAGGCTCATCACGCGACTTTCACTGCCAGAAGATAAATGTAAACGTTTCCGATAGAAATGCGTCCATTGTGACGATTTGCAGTTACGTCATTTCGAAAACAAATGTATTAAACGTAAGATTTTCTGCGGTTTTTTCTACACATTACCACTTCTGGCTTTTTATAGTGTAATGTGGCTGCCAGAGCTCGGTTCGTGCCAAATCTTAAGGTCCTAGGTCAATTACAAGGCAGCAAAAGCGGCCAAAAATTGAGTTTTCAAAAATTAAAACTTGACTTGCTGTGCTCCTTACTTGTCGACTGCAACATCTTAGATGCTTAAATTACGTACAGAGTGGTGCACCCGCAAGGCTCATCACGGGACTTTAACTGCCAGAGCTCGGTTCATGCCAAATCTTAAGGTCCTAGGTCAACTACAAGGCAGCAGAAGCGGCCAAAAATTGAGTTTTCAGAAACTAAAACTTGACTTGCTGTGCTCCTTACTTGTCGACTGCAACAACTTAGATGCTTAAATTACGTACAGGGTGGTGCATCCGCAAGGCTCATCACGCGACTTTAACTGCCAGAAGATAAATTTAAATGTTTCCGATAGAAATGCGTCCATTGTGACGATTTGCAGTTACATCATTTCGAAAACAAATGTATTAACCGTAAGATTTTCTGCGGTTTTTTCTAGACATACCACTTCTGGCTTTTTCTTGTGTAATGTGGCTGCCAGAGCTCGGTTCGTGCCAAATCTTAAGGTCCTAGGTCAACTACAAGGCAGCAAAAGCGGCCAAAAATTGAGTTTTCAAAAACTAAAACTTGACTTGCTGTGCTCCTTACTTGTCAACTGAAACAACTTAGATAATTAAATTACGTACAGGGTGGTGCACCCGCAAGGCTCATCACGCGACTTTAACTGCCAGAAGATAAATGTAAACGTTTCCGAGAGAAATGGGTCCTTTGTCACGATTTGCAGTTACGTCAATTCGAAAACAAATGTATTAAATGTAAGATTTTCTGCGGTTTTTACTACACATTACCACTTCTTGCTTTTTCTTGTGTAATGTGGCTGCCAGAGCGCGGTTCGTGCCAAATCTTAAGATCCTAGGTCAACTACAAGGCAGCAAAAGCGGCCAAAAATTGAGTTTTCAAAAACTAAAACTTGAATTGCTGTGCTCCTTACTTGTCGACTGCAACAACTGAGATGCTTAAATTACGTACAGAGTGGTGCACCCGCAAGGCTCATCACGGGACTTTAACTCCCAGAAGAAAAATGTTAACGTTTCCGATAGAAATGCGTCCACTGTGACGATTTGCAGTTACGTCATTTCGAAAACAAATGTATTAAACATAAGATTTTCCGCGGTTTTTTCTACACATTACCACTTCTGGCTTTTTCTTGTGTAATGTGGCTGCCAGAGCTCGGTTCGTGCCAAATCGTAAGGTCCTAGGTCAACTACAAGGCAGCTAAAGCGGCCAAAAATTGAGTTTTCAAAAATTAAAACTTGACTTGCCGCGCTCCTTACTTGTCGACTGCAACATCTTAGATGCTCAAATTACGTACAGAGTGGTGCACCCGCAAGGCTCATCACGGGACTTTAACTGCCAGAAGATAAATGTAAACGTTTCCGATAGAAATGCGTCCATTGTGACGATTTGCAGTTACGTCATTTCGAAAACAAATGTATTAAACGTAAGATTTTCTGCGGTTTTTTCTACACATTACCACTTCTGGCTTTTTCTAGTGTAATGTGGCTGCCAGAGCACGGTTCGTGCCAAATCTTAAGGTCCTAGGTAAACTACAAGGCAGCAAAAGCGGCCAAAAATTGAGTTTTCAAAAACTAAAACTTGACTTGCTGTGCTCCTTACTTGTCGACTGCAACTACTTAGATGCTTAAATTTTGTACAGAGTGGTGCGCCCGCAAGGCTCATCACGCGACTTTCACTGCCAGAAGATAAATGTAAACGTTTCCGATAGAAATGCGTCCATTGTGACGATTTGCAGTTACGTCATTTCGAAATCAAATGTATTAAACGTAAGATTTTCTGCGGTTTTTTCTAGACATACCACTTCTGGCTTTTTCTTGTGTAATGTGGCTGCCAGAGCTCGGTTCGTGCCAAATCTTAAGGTCCTAGGTCAACTACAAGGCAGCAAAAGCGGCCAAAAATTGAGTTTTCAAAAACTAAAACTTGACGTGCTGTGCTCCTTACTTGTCGACTGTTACAACTTAGATGCTTAAATTACGTACAGGGTGGTACACCCGCAAGGCTCATCACGCGACTTTAACTGCCAGAAGAAAAATGTAAACGTTTCCGAGAGAAATGCGTCCATTGTGACGATTTGCAGTTACGTCATTTCGAAAACAAATGTATTAAACGTAAGATTTTCTGCGATTTTTTCTACACCTTACCACTTCTGGCTTATTCTTGTGTAATGTGGCTGCCAGAGCTCGGTACGTGCCAAATCTTAAGGTACAGGTCAACTACAAGGCAGCAAAAGCGGCCAAAAATTGAGATTTCAGAAACTAAAACTTGACTTGCTGTGCTTCTTACTTGTCGACTGCAACAACTTAGAAGGTTAAATTACGTACAGAGTGGTGCACCCGCAAGGCTCATCAGGCGACTTTAACTGCCAGAAGATAAATGTAAACGTTTCCGATAGAAATGCGTCCATTGTGACGATTTGCAGTTACGTCATTTCGAAATCAAATGTATTAAACGTAAGATTTTCTGCGGTTTTTTCTGCACATTACCACTTCTGGCTTTTTCTTGTGTAATGTGGCTGCCAGAGCTCGGTTCGTGCCAAATCTTAAGGTATAGGTCAACTACAAGGCAGCAAAAGTGGCCAAAGTTGAGATTTCAAAAACTAAAACTTGACTTGCTGTGCTCCTTACTTATCGACTGCAACAACTTAGATGCTAATATTACGTACAGAGTGGTGCACCCGCAAGGCTCATCACGCGACTTTAACTGCCAGAAGATAAATGTAAACGTTTCCGATAGAAATGCGTCTATTGGGACGATTTGCAGTTACGTCATTTCGAAAACAAATGTATTTAACGTAAGATTTTCTGCGGTTTTTTCTATACATTACCACTTCTGGCTTTTTCTTGTGTAATGCGGCTGCCAGAGCTCGGTTCGTGCCAAATCTTATGGTCCTAGGTAAACTGCAAGGCAGCAAAAGCGGCCAAAAATTGAGTTTTCAAAAACAAAAACTTGACTTGCTGTGCTCCTTACTTGTTGACTGCAACAACTTAGATGCTTAAATTACGTACAGGTTGGTGCACCCGCAAGGCTCATCACGCGACTTTAACTGCCAGAAGATAAATGTAAACGTTTCCGATAGAAATGCGTCCATTGTGACGATTTGCAGTTACGTCATTTCGAAAACAAATGTATTTAACGTAAGATTTTCTGCGGTTTTTTCTACACATTACCACTTCTGGCTTTTTTAAGTGTAATGTGGCTGCAAGAGCTCGGTTCGTGCCAAATCTTAAGGTCCTAGGTCAACTACAAGGCAGCAAAAGCGGCCAAAAATTGAGTTTTCAAAAACTAAAACTTGACTTGCTGTGCCTCTTACTTGTCGACTGTTACAACTTAGATGCTTAAATTACGTACAGGGTGGTACACACGCAAGGCTCATCACGCGACTTTAACTGCCAGAAGAAAAATGTAAACGTTTCCGATAGAAATGCGTCCATTGTGACGATTTGCAGTTACGTCATTTCGAAAACAAATGTATTAAACGTAAGATTTTCTGCGATTTTTTCTACACCTTACCACTTCTGGCTTATTCTTGTGTAATGTGGCTGCCAGAGCTCGGTACGTGCCAAATCTTAAGGTACAGGTCAACTACAAGGCAGCAAAAGCGGCCAAAAATTGAGATTTCAGAAACTAAAACTTGACTTGCTGTCCTTCTTACTTGTCGACTGCAACAACTTAGATGGTTAAATTACGTACAGAGTGGTGCACCCGCAAGGCTCATCAGGCGACTTTAACTGCCAGAAAATAAATGTAAACGTTTCCGATAGAAATGCGTCCATTGTGACGATTTGCAGTTACGTCATTTCGAAAACAAATGTATTAAACATAAGATTTTCTGCGGTTTTATCTACACATTACCACTTCTGGCTTTTTCTTGTGTAATGTGGCTGCCAGAGCTCGGTTCCTGCCAAATCGTAAGGTCCTAGGTCAACTACAAGGAAGCTAAAGCGGCCAAAAATTGAGTTTTCAAAAATTAAAACTTGACTTGCCGCGCTCCTTACTTGTCGACTGCAACATCTTAGATGCTTAAATTACGTACAGAGTGGTGCACCCGCAAGGCTCATCACGGGACTTTAACTGCCAGAAGATAAATGTAAACGTTTCCGATAGAAATGCGTCCATTGTGACGATTTGCAGTTACGTCATTTCGAAAACAAGTGTATTAAACGTAAGATTTTCTGCGGTTTTTTCTACACATTACCACTTCTGGCTTTTTCTAGTGTAATGTGGCTGCCAGAGCTCGGTTCGTGCCAAATCTTAAGGTCCTAGGTAAACTACAAGGCAGCAAAAGCGGCAAAAAATTGAGTTTTCAAAAACTAAAACTTGACTTGCTGTGCTCCTTACTTGTCGACTGCAACTACTTAGATGCTTAAATTTTGTACAGAGTGGTGCGCCCGCAAGGCTCATCACGCGACTTTCACTGCCAGAAGATAAATGTAAACGTTTCCGATAGAAATGCGTCCATTGTGACGATTTGCAGTTACGTCATTTCAAAAACAAATGTATTAAACGTAAGATTTTCTGCGGTTTTTTCTACACATTACCACTTCTGGCTTTTTATAGTGTAATGTGGCTGCCAGAGCTCGGTTCGTGCCAAATCTTAAGGTCCTAGGTCAATTACAAGGCAGCAAAATCGGCCAAAAATTGAGTTTTCAAAAATTAAAACTTGACTTGCTGTGCTCCTTACTTGTCGACTGCAACATCTTAGATGCTTAAATTACGTACAGAGTGGTGCACCCGCAAGGCTCATCACGCGACTTTAACTGCCAGAAGATAAATTTAAATGTTTCCGATAGAAATGCGTCCATTGTGACGATTTGCAGTTACATCATTTCGAAAACAAATGTATTAACCGTAAGATTTTCTGCGGTTTTTTCTAGACATACCACTTCTGGCTTTTTCTTGTGTAATGTGGCTGCCAGAGCTCGGTTCGTGCCAAATCTTAAGGTCCTAGGTCAACTACAAGGCAGCAAAAGCGGCCAAAAATTGAGTTTTCAAAAACTAAAACTTGACTTGCTGTGCTCCTTACTTGTCAACTGAAACAACTTAGATAATTAAATTACGTACAGGGTGGTGCACCCGCAAGGCTCATCACGCGACTTTAACTGCCAGAAGATAAATGTAAACGTTTCCGAGAGAAATGGGTCCATTGTCACGATTTGCAGTTACGTCAATTCGAAAACAAATGTATTAAATGTAAGATTTTCTGCGGTTTTTACTACACATTACCACTTCTTGCTTTTTCTTGTGTAATGTGGCTGCCAGAGCTCGGTTCGTGCCAAATCTTAAGATCCTAGGTCAACTACAAGGCAGCAAAAGCGGCCAAAAATTGAGTTTTCAAAAACTAAAACTTGAATTGCTGTGCTCCTTACTTGTCGACTGCAACAACTGAGATGCTTAAATTACGTACAGAGTGGTGCACCCGCAAGGCTCATCACGGGATTTTAACTCCCAGAAGAAAAATGTTAACGTTCTCGATAGAAATGCGTCCACTGTGACGATTTGCAGTTACGTCATTTCGAAAACAAATGTATTAAACATAAGATTTTCTGCGGTTTTTTCTACACATTACCACTTCTGGCTTTTTCTTGTGTAATGTGGCTGCCAGAGCTCGGTTCGTGCCAAATCGTAAGGTCCTAGGTCAACTACAAGGCAGCTAAAGCGGCCAAAAATTGAGTTTTCAAAAATTAAAACTTGACTTGCCGCGCTCCTTACTTGTCGACTGCAACATCTTAGATGCTTAAATTACGTACAGAGTGGTGCACCCGCAAGGCTCATCACGGGACTTTAACTGCCAGAAGATAAATGTAAACGTTTCCGATAGAAATGCGTCCATTGTGACGATTTGCAGTTACGTCATTTCGAAAACAAATGTATTAAACGTAAGATTTTCTGCGGTTTTTTCTACACATTACCACTTCTGGCTTTTTCTAGTGTAATGTGGCTGCCAGAGCACGGTTCGTGCCAAATCTTAAGGTCCTAGGTAAACTACAAGGCAGCAAAAGCGGCCAAAAATTGAGTTTTCAAAAACTAAAACTTGACTTGCTGTGCTCCTTACTTGTCGACTGCAACTACTTAGATGCTTAAATTTTGTACAGAGTGGTGCGCCCGCAAGGCCCATCACGCGACTTTCACTGCCAGAAGATAAATGTAAACGTTTCCGATAGAAATGCGTCCATTGTGACGATTTGCAGTTACGTCATTTCGAAAACAAATGTATTAAACGTAAGATTTTCTGCGGTTTTTTCTACACATTACCACTTCTGGCTTTTTATAGTGTAATGTGGCTGCCAGAGCTCGGTTCGTGCCAAATCTTAAGGTCCTAGGTCAATTACAAGGCAGCAAATGCGGCCAAAAATTGAGTTTTCAAAAATTAAAACTTGCCTTGCTGTGCTCCTTACTTGTCGACTGCAACATCTTAGATGCTTAAATTACGTACAGAGTGGTGCACCCGCAAGGCTCATCACGGGACTTTAACTGCCAGAGCTCGGTTCATGCCAAATCTTAAGGTCCTAGGTCAACTACAAGGCAGCAAAAGCGGCCAAAAATTGAGTTTTCAGAAACTAAAACTTGACTTGCTGTGCTCCTTACTTGTCGACTGCAACAACTTAGATGCTTAAATTACGTACAGGGTGGTGCATCCGCAAGGCTCATCACGCGACTTTAACTGCCAGAAGATAAATTTAAATGTTTCCGATAGAAATGCGTCCATTGTGACGATTTGCAGTTACATCATTTCGAAAACAAATGTATTAACCGTAAGATTTTCTGCGGTTTTTTCTAGACATACCACTTCTGGCTTTTTCTTGTGTAATGTGGCTGCCAGAGCTCGGTTCGTGCCAAATCTTAAGGTCCTAGGTCAACTACAAGGCAGCAAAAGCGGCCAAAAATTGAGTTTTCAAAAACTAAAACTTGACGTGCTGTGCTCCTTACTTGTCGACTGTTACAACTTAGATGCTTAAATTACGTACAGGGTGGTACACCCGCAAGGCTCATCACGCGACTTTAACTGCCAGAAGAAAAATGTAAACGTTTCCGAGAGAAATGCGTCCATTGTGACGATTTGCAGTTACGTCATTTCGAAAACAAATGTATTAAACGTAAGATTTTCTGCGATTTTTTCTACACCTTACCACTTCTGGCTTATTCTTGTGTAATGTGGCTGCCAGAGCTCGGTACGTGCCAAATCTTATGGTACAGGGCAACTACAAGGCAGCAAAAGCGGCCAAAAATTGAGATTTCAGAAACTAAAACTTGACTTGCTGTGCTTCTTACTTGTCGACTGCAACAACTTAGATGGTTGAATTACGTACAGAGTGGTGCACCCGCAAGGCTCATCAGGCGACTTTAACTGCCAGAAGATAAATGTAAGCGTTTCCGATAGAAATGCGTCCATTGTGACGATTTGCAGTTACGTCATTTCGAAATCAAATGTATTAAACGTAAGATTTTCTGCGGTTTTTTCTGCACATTACCACTTCTGGCTTTTTCTTGTGTAATGTGGCTGCCAGAGCTCGGTTCGTGCCAAATCTTAAGGTATAGGTCAACTACAAGGCAGCAAAAGTGGCCAAAGTTGAGTTTTCAAAAACTAAAACTTGACTTGCTGTGCTCCTTACTTATCGACTGCAACAACTTAGATGCTAATATTACGTACAGAGTGGTGCACCCGCAAGGCTCATCACGCGACTTTAACTGCCAGAAGATAAATGTAAACGTTTCCGATAGAAATGCGTCTATTGGGACGATTTGCAGTTACGTCATTTCGAAAACAAATGTATTAAACGTAAGATTTTCTGCGGTTTTTTCTATACATTACCACTTCTGGCTTTTTCTTGTGTAATGCGGCTGCCAGAGCTCGGTTCGTGCCAAATCTTACGGTCCTAGGTAAACTGCAAGGCAGCAAAAGCGGCCAAAAATTGAGTTTTCAAAAACAAAAACTTGACTTGCTGTGCTCCTTACTTGTTGACTGCAACAACTTAGATGCTTAAATTACGTACAGGTTGGTGCACCCGCAAGGCTCATCACGCGACTTTAACTGCCAGAAGATAAATGTAAACGTTTCCGATAGAAATGCGTCCATTGTGACGATTTGCAGTTACGTCATTTCGAAAACAAATGTATTTAACGTAAGATTTTCTGCGGTTTTTTCTACACATTACCACTTCTGGCTTTTTTAAGTGTAATGTGGCTGCCAGAGCTCGGTTCGTGCCAAATCTTAAGGTCCTAGGTCAACTACAAGGCAGCAAAAGCGGCCAAAAATTGAGTTTTCAAAAACTAAAACTTGACTTGCTGTGTTCCTTACTTGTCGACTGTTACAACTTAGATGCTTAAATTACGTACAGGGTGGTACACCCGCAAGGCTCATCACGCGACTTTAACTGCCAGAAGAAAAATGTAAACGTTTCCGAGAGAAATGCGTCCATTGTGACGATTTGCAGTTACGTCATTTCGAAAACAAATGTATTAAACGTAAGATTTTCTGCGATTTTTTCTACACCTTACCACTTCTGGCTTATTCTTGTGTAATGTGGCTGCCAGAGCTCGGTACGTGCCAAATCTTAAGGTACAGGTCAACTACAAGGCAGCAAAAGCGGCCAAAAATTGAGATTTCAGAAACTAAAACTTGACTTGCTGTCCTTCTTACTTGTCGACTGCAACAACTTAGATGGTTAAATTACGTACAGAGTGGTGCACCCGCAAGGCTCATCAGGCGACTTTAACTGCCAGAAAATAAATGTAAACGTTTCCGATAGAAATGCGTCCATTGTGACGATTTGCAGTTACGTCATTTGGAAAACAAATGTATTAAACGTAAGATTTTCTGCGGTTTTTTCTACACATTACCACTTCTGGCTTATTCTTGTGTAATGTGGCTGCCAGAGCTCGGTACGTGCCAAATCTTAAGGTACAGGTCAACTACAAGGCAGCAAAAGCGGCCAAAAATTGAGATTTCAGAAACTAAAACTTGACTTGCTGTGCTTCTTACTTGTCGACTGCAACAACTTAGATGGTTGAATTACGTACAGAGTGGTGCACCCGCAAGGCTCATCACGCGACTTTAACTGCCAGAAGATAAATGTAAACGTTTCCGATAGAAATGCGTCCATTGTGACGATTTGCAGTTACGTCATTTCGAAATCAAATGTATTAAACGTAAGATTTCTGCGGTTTTTTCTACACATTACCACTTCTGGCTTTTTCTTGTGTAATGTGGCTGCCAGAGCTCGGTTCGTGCCAAATCTTAAGGTCATAGGTCAACTACAAGGCAGCAAAAGAGGCCAAAAATTGAGTTTTAAAAAACTAAAACTTGACTTGCTGTGCTCCTTACTTGTCGACTGCAACAACTTAGATGATTAAATTACGTACAGTGTGGTGCGCCCGCAAGGCTCATCACGCGACTTTAACTGCCAGAAGATAAATGTAAACGTTTCCGATAGAAATGCGTCCATTGTGACGATTTGCAGTTACGTCATTTCGAAAACAAATGTATTTAACGTAAGATTTTCTGCGGTTTTTTCTACACATTACCACTTCTGGCTTTTTATAGTGAAATGTGGCTGCCAGAGCTCGGTTCGTGCCAAATCTTAAGGTCCTAGGTCAACTACAAGGCAGCAAAAGCGGCCAAAAATTGAGTTTTCAAATACTAAAACTTGACTTGCTGTGCTCCTTACTTGTCGACTGAGACAACTTAGATAATTAAATTACGTACAGGGTGGTGCACCCGCAAGGCTCATCACGCGACTTTAACTGCCAGAAGATAAATGTAAACGTTTCCGAGAGAAATGGGTCCATTGTCACGATTTGCAGTTACGTCAATTCGAAAACAAATGTATTAAATGTAAGATTTTCTGCGGTTTTTACTACACATTACCACTTCTTGCTTTTTCTTGTGTAATGTGGCTGCCAGAGCTCGGTTCGTGCCAAATCTTAAGATCCTAGGTCAACTACAAGGCAGCAAAAGCGGCCAAAAATTGAGTTTTCAAAAACTAAAACTTGAATTGCTGTGCTCCTTACTTGTCGACTGCAACAACTGAGATGCTTAAATTACGTACAGAGTGGTGCACCCGCAAGGCTCATCACGGGACTTTAACTCCCAGAAGAAAAATGTTAACGTTTCCGATAGAAATGGGTCCATTGTGACGATTTGCAGTTACGTCATTTCGAAAACAAATGTATTAAACATAAGATTTTCTGCGGTTTTTTCTACACATTACCACTTCTGGCTTTTTCTTGTGTAATGTGGCTGCCAGAGATCGGTTCGTGCCAAATCGTAAGGTCCTAGGTCAACTACAAGGCAGCAAAAGCGGCCAACAATTGAGTTTTCAAAAATTAAAACTTGACTTGCCGTGCTCCTTACTTGTCGACTGCAACATCTTAGATGCTTAAATTACGTACAGAGTGGTGCACCCGCAAGGCTCATCACGGGACTTTAACTGCCAGAAGATAAATGTAAACGTTTCCGATAGAAATGCGTCCATTGTGACGATTTGCAGTTACGTCATTTCGAAAACAAATGTATTAAACGTAAGATTTTCTGCGGTTTTTTCTACACATTACCACTTCTGGCTTTTTCTAGTGTAATGTGGCTGCCAGAGCTCAGTTCGTGCCAAATCTTAAGGTCCTAGGTAAACTACAAGGCAGCAAAAGCGGCCAAAAATTGAGTTTTCAAAAACTAAAACTTGACTTGCTGTGCTCCTTACTTGTCGACTGCAACTACTTAGATGCTTAAATTTTGTACAGAGTGGTGCGCCCGCAAGGCTCATCACGCGACTTTCACTGCCAGAAGATAAATTTAAACGTTTCCGATAGAAATGCGTCCATTGTGACGATTTGCAGTTACGTCATTTCGAAAACAAATGTATTAAACGTAAGATTTTCTGCGGTTTTTTCTACACATTACCACTTCTGGCTTTTTGTAGTGTAATGTGGCTGCCAGAGCTCGGTTCGTGCCAAATCTTAAGGTCCTAGGTCAATTACAAGGCAGCAAAAGCGGCCAAAAATTGAGTTTTCAAAAATTAAAACTTGACTTGCTGTGCTCCTTACTTGTCGACTGCAACATCTTAGATGCTTAAATTATGTACAGAGTGGTGCACCCGCAAGGCTCATCACGGGACTTTAACTGCCAGAAGATAAATGTAAACGTTTCCGAGAGAAATGCGTCCATTGTGACGATTTGCAGTTACGTCATTTCGAAAACAAATGTATTAAACCTGAGATTTTCTGCGATTTTTTCTACACCTTACCACCTCTGGCTTATTCTTGTGTAATGTGGCTGCCAGAGCTCGGTACGTGCCAAATCTTAAGGTACAGGTCAACTACAAGGCAGCAAAAGCGGCCAAAAGTTGAGATTTCAGAAACTAAAACTTGACTTGCTGTGCTTCTTACTTGTCTACTGCAACAACTTAGATGGTTAAATTACGTACATAGTGGTGCACCCGCAAGGCTCATCAGGCGACTTTAACTGCCAGAAGATAAATGTAAACGTTTCCGATAGAAATGCGTCCATTGTGACGATTTGCAGTTACGTCATTTCGAAATCAAATGTATTAAACGTAAGATTTTCTGCGGTTTTTTCTGCACATTACCACTTCTGGCTTTTTCTTGTGTAATGTGGCTGCCAGAGCTCGGTTCGTGCCAAATCTTAAGGTATAGGTCAACTACAAGGCAGCAAAAGTGGCCAAAGTTGAGTTTTCAAAAACTAAAACTTGACTTGCTGTGCTCCTTACTTATCGACTGCAACAACTTAGATGCTAATATTACGTACAGAGTGGTGCACCCGCAAGGCTCATCACGCGACTTTAACTGCCAGAAGATAAATGTAAACGTTTCCGATAGAAATGCGTCTATTGGGACGATTTGCAGTTACGTCATTTCGAAAACAAATGTATTAAACGTAAGATTTTCTGCGGTTTTTTCTATACATTACCACTTCTGGCTTTTTCTTGTGTAATGCGGCTGCCAGAGCTCGGTTCGTGCCAAATCTTATGGTCCTAGGTGAACTGCAAGGCAGCAAAAGCGGCCAAAAATTGAGTTTTCAAAAACAAAAACTTGACTTGCTGTGCTCCTTACTTGTCGACTGCAACAACTTAGATGATTAAATTACGTACAGTGTGGTGGGCCCGCAAGGCTCATCACGCGACTTTAACTGCCAGAAGATAAATGTAAACGTTTCCGATAGAAATGCGTCCATTGTGACGATTTGCAGTTACGTCATTTCGAAAACAAATGTATTAAACGTAGGATTTTCTGCGGTTTTTTCTACACATTACCACTTCTGGCTTTTTCTTGTGTAATGTGGCCGCCAGAGCTCGGTTCGTGTCAAATCGTAAGGTCATAGGTCAACTACAAGGCAGCAAAAGCGGCCAAAAATTGAGTTTTCAAAAACTAAAACTTGACTTGCTGTGCTCCTTACTTGTCGACTGCAACTACTTAGATGCTTAAATTACGTACAGGTTGGTGCACCCGCAAGGCTCATCACGCGACTTTAACTGCCAGAAGATAAATGTAAACGTTTCCGATAGAAATGCGTCCATTGTGACGATTTGCAGTTACGTCAATTCGAAAACAAATGTATTTAACGTAAGATTTTCTGCGGTTTTTTCTACACATTACCACTTCTGGCTTTTTATAGTGTAATGTGGCTGCCAGAGCTCGTTTCGTGCCAAATCTTAAGGTCCTAGGTCAACTACAAGGCAGCAAAAGCGGCCAAAAATTGAGTTTTCAAAAACTAAAACTTGACTTGCTGTGCTCCTTACTTGTCGACTGCAACAACATAGATGATTAAATTACGTACAGTGTGGTGCGCCCGCAAGGCTCATCACGCGACTTTAACTGCCAGAAGATAAATGTAAACGTTTCCGATAGAAATGCGTCCATTGTGACGATTTGCAGTTACGTCATTTCGAAAACAAATGTATTAAACGTAGGATTTTCTGCTGTTTTTTCTACACATTACCACTTCTGGCTTTTTCTTGTGTAATGTGGCTGCCAGAGCTCGGTTCGTGCCAAATCTTAAGGTATAGGTCAACTACAAGGCAGCAAAAGCGGCCAAAGTTGAGTTTTCAAAAACTAAAACTTGACTAGCTGTGCTCCTTACTTGTTGACTGAAACAACTTAGATGCTAAAATTACGTACAGGTTGGTGCACCCGCAAGGCTCATCACGCGACTTTAACTGCCAGAAGATAAATGTAAACGTTTCCGATAGAAATGCGTCCATTGTGACGATTTGCAGTTACGTCAATTCGAAAACAAATGTATTTAACGTAAGATTATCTGCGGTTTTTTCTACACATTACCACTTCTGGCTTTTTCTTGTGTAATGTGGCTGCCAGAGCTCGGTTCGTGCCAAACCTTAAGGTCCTAGGTCAACTACAAGGCAGCAAAAGCGGCCAAAAATTGAGTTTTCAAAAACTAAAACTTGACTTGCTGTGCTCCTTACTTGTCGACTGAAACAACTTAGATAATTAAATTACGTACAGGGTGGTGCACCCGCAAGGCTCATCATGCGACTTTAACTGCCAGAAGATAAATGTAAACGTTTCCGATAGAAATGCGTCCATTGTGACGATTTGCAGTTACATCATTTCGAAAACAAATGTATTAACCGTAAGATTTTCTGCGGTTTTTTCTAGACATACCACTTCTGGCTTTTTCTTGTGTAATGTGGCTGCCAGAGCTCGGTTCGTCCCAAATCTTAAGGTCCTAGGTCAACTACAAGGCAGAAAAAGCGGCCAAAAATTGAGTTTTCAAAAACTAAAACTTGACGTGCTGTGCTCCTTACTTGTCGACTGTTACAACTTAGATGCTTAAATTACGTACAGGGTGGTACACCCGCAAGGCTCATCACGCGACTTTAACTGCCAGAAGATAAATGTAAACGTTTCCGAGAGAAATGCGTCCATTGTGACGATTTGCAGTTACGTCATTTCGAAAACAAATGTATTAAACGTGAGATTTTCTGCGATTTTTTCTACACCTTACCACCTCTGGCTTATTCTTGTGTAATGTGGCTGCCAGAGCTCGGTACGTGCCAAATCTTAAGGTACAGGTCAACTACAAGGCAGCAAAAGCGGCCAAAAATTGAGATTTCAGAAACTAAAACTTGACTTGCTGTGCTTCTTACTTGTCTACTGCAACAACTTAGATGGTTAAATTACGTACAGAGTGGTGCACCCGCAAGGCTCATCAGGCGACTTTAACTGCCAGAAGATAAATGTAAACGTTTCCGATAGAAATGCGTCCATTGTGACGATTTGCAGTTACGTCATTTCGAAATCAAATGTATTAAACGTAAGATTTTCTGCGGTTTTTTCTGCACATTACCACTTCTGGCTTTCTCTTGTGTAATGTGGCTGCCAGAGCTCGGTTCGTGCCAAATCTTAAGGTATAGGTCAACTACAAGGCAGCAAAAGTGGCCAAAGTTGAGTTTTCAAAAACTAAAACTTGACTTGCTGTGCTCCTTACTTATCGACTGCAACAACTTAGATGCTAATATTACGTACAGAGTGGTGCACCCGCAAGGCTCATCACGCGACTTTAACTGCCAGAAGATAAATGTAAACGTTTCCGATAGAAATGCGTCTATTGGGACGATTTGCAGTTACGTCATTTCGAAAACAAATGTATTAAACGTAAGATTTTCTGCGGTTTTTTCTATACATTACCACTTCTGGCTTTTTCTTGTGTAATGCGGCTGCCAGAGCTCGGTTCGTGCCAAATCTTATGGTCCTAGGTGAACTGCAAGGCAGCAAAAGCGGCCAAAAATTGAGTTTTCAAAAACAAAAACTTGACTTGCTGTGCTCCTTACTTGTCGACTGCAACAACTTAGATGATTAAATTACGTACAGTGTGGTGGGCCCGCAAGGCTCATCACGCGACTTTAACTGCCAGAAGATAAATGTAAACGTTTCCGATAGAAATGCGTCCATTGTGACGATTTGCAGTTACGTCATTTCGAAAACAAATGTATTAAACGTAGGATTTTCTGCGGTTTTTTCTACACATTACCACTTCTGGCTTTTTCTTGTGTAATGTTGCCGCCAGAGCTCGGTTCGTGTCAAATCGTAAGGTCATAGGTCAACTACAAGGCAGCAAAAGCGGCCAAAAATTGAGTTTTCAAAAACTAAAACTTGACTTGCTGTGCTCCTTACTTGTCGACTGCAACAACTTAGATGATTAAATTACGTACAGTGTGGTGGGCCCGCAAGGCTCATCACGCGACTTTAACTGCCACAAGATAAATGTAAACGTTTCCGATAGAAATGCGTCCATTGTGACGATTTGCAGTTACGTCATTTCGAAAACAAATGTATTAAACGTAGGATTTTCTGCGGTTTTTTCTACACATTACCACTTCTGGCTTTTTCTTGTGTAATGTGGCTGCCAGAGCTCGGTTCGTGCCAAATCTTAAGGTATAGGTCAACTACAAGGCAGCAAAAGCGGCCAAAGTTGAGTTTTCAAAAACTAAAACTTGACTAGCTGTGCTCCTTACTTGTTGACTGCAACAACTTAGATGCTTAAATTACGTACAGGTTGGTGCACCCGCAAGGCTCATCACGCGACTTTAACTGCCAGAAGATAAATGTAAACGTTTCCGATAGAAATGCGTCCATTGTGACGATTTGCAGTTACGTCAATTCGAAAACAAATGTATTTAACGTAAGATTTTCTGCGGTTTTTTCTACACATTACCACTTCTGGCTTTTTATAGTGTAATGTGGCTGCCAGAGCTCGGTTCGTGCCAAATCTTAAGGTCCTAGGTCAACTACAAGGCAGCAAAAGCGGCCAAAAATTGAGTTTTCAAAAACTAAAACTTGACTTGCTGTGCTCCTTACTTGTCGACTGCAACAACTTAGATGATTAAATTACGTACAGTGTGGTGCGCCCGCAAGGCTCATCACGCGACTTTAACTGCCAGAAGATAAATGTAAACGTTTCCGATAGAAATGCGTCCATTGTGACGATTTGCAGTTACGTCATTTCGAAAACAAATGTATTAAACGTAGGATTTTCTGCTGTTTTTTCTACACATTACCACTTCTGGCTTTTTCTTGTGTAATGTGGCTGCCAGAGCTCGGTTCGTGCCAAATCTTAAGGTATAGGTCAACTACAAGGCAGCAAAAGCGGCCAAAGTTGAGTTTTCAAAAACTAAAACTTGACTAGCTGTGCTCCTTACTTGTTGACTGAAACAACTTAGATGCTTAAATTACGTACAGGTTGGTGCACCCGCAAGGCTCATCACGCGACTTTAACTGCCAGAAGATAAATGTAAACGTTTCCGATAGAAATGCGTCCATTGTGACGATTTGCAGTTACGTCAATTCGAAAACAAATGTATTTAACGTAAGATTATCTGCGGTTTTTTCTACACATTACCACTTCTGGCTTTTTCTTGTGTAATGTGGCTGCCAGAGCTCGGTTCGTGCCAAACCTTAAGGTCCTAGGTCAACTACAAGGCAGCAAAAGCGGCCAAAAATTGAGTTTTCAAAAACTAAAACTTGACTTGCTGTGCTCCTTACTCTTCGACTGCAACAACTTAGATGCTTAAATTACGTACAGAGTGGTGCATCTGCAAGGCTCATCACGCGACTTTAACTCCCAGAAATAAAATGTAAACGTTTCCGATAGAAATGCGTCCATTGTGACGATTTGCAGTTACGTCATTTCTAAAACAAATGTATTAAACGTAAGATTTTCTGCGGCTTTTTCTACACATTAACACTTCTGGCTTTTTATAGTGTAATGTGGCTGCCAGAGCTCAGTTCGTGCCAAATCTTAAGGTCCTAGGTCAACTACAAGGCAGCAAAAGCGGCCAAAAATTGAGTTTTCAAAAATTAAAACTTGACTTGCTGTGCTCCTTACTTGTCGACTGCAACATCTTAGATGCTTAAATTACGTACAGAGTGGTGCACCCGCAAGGCTCATCACGGCACTTTAACTGCCAGAAGATAAATTTAACGTTTCCGATAGAAATGCGTCCATTGTGACGATTTGCAGTTACGTCATTTCGAAAACAAATGTATTAAACGTAAGATTTTCTGCGGTTTTTTCTACACATTACCACTTCTTGCTTTTTCTTGTGTAATGCGGCTGCCAGAGCTCGGTTCGTGCCAAATCTTAAGGTCCTAGGTCAACTACAAGGCAGCAAAAGCGGCCAAAAATTAAGTTTTCAAAAACTAAAACTTGACTTGCTGTGCTCCTTACTTGTCGACTGCAACAACTTAGATGCTTAAATTACGTACAGGGTGGTGCACACGCAAAGCTCATCACGCGACTTTAACTGCCAGAAGAGAAATGTAAACGTTTCCAATAGAAATGCGTCCATTGTGACGATTTGCAGTTACGTCATTTCGAAAACAAATGTATTAAACGTAAGATTTCCTGCGGTTTTTTCTACACATTATCACTTATGGCTTTTTCTTGTGTAATGTGGTTGCCAGAGCTCGGTTCGTGCCAAATCTTAAGGTCCTAGGTCAACTACAAGGCAGCAAAAGCGGCCAAAAATTGAGTTCTCAGAAACTAAAACTTGACTTCCTGTGCTCCTTACTTGTCGACTGCAAACACTTAGATGCTTAAATTACGTACAGGTTGGTGCACCCGCAAGGCTCATCACGCGACTTTAACTGCCAGAAGATAAATTTAAACGTTTCCGAGAGAATTGCGTCCATTGTGACGATTTGCAGTTACGTCATTTCAAAAACAAATGTATTTAACGTAAGAGTTTCTGCGGTTTTTTCTACACATTACCACTTCTGGCTTTTTATAGTGTAATGTGGCTGCAAGAGCTCGGTTCGTGCCAAATCTTAAGGTCCTAGGTCAACTACAAGGCAGCAAAAGCGGCAAAAAATTGAGTTTTCAAAAACTAAAACTTGACTTGCTGTGCTCCTTACTTGTCGACTGCAACAACTTAGATGATTAAATTACGTACAGTGTGGTGCGCCCGCAAGGCTCATCACGCGACTTTAACTGCCAGAAGATAAATGTAAACGTTTCCGATAGAAATGCGTCCATTGTGACGATTTGCAGTTACGTCATTTCGAAAACAAATGTATTAAACGTAAGATTTTCTGCGGTTTTTTCTACATATTACCACTTCTGGCTTTTTCTTGTGTAATGTGGCTGCCAGAGCTCGGTTCGTGCCAAATCTTAAGGTATAGGTCAACTACAAGGCAGCAAAAGCGGCCAAAGTTGAGTTTTCAAAAACTAAAACTTGACTAGCTGTGCTCCTTACTTGTTGACTGAAACAACTTAGATGCTTAAATTACGTACAGGTTGGTGCACCCGCAAGGCTCATCACGCGACTTTAACTGCCAGAAGATAAATGTAAACGTTTCCGATAGAAATGCGTCCATTGTGACGATTTGCAGTTACGTCAATTCGAAAACAAATGTATTTAACGTAAGATTATCTGCGGTTTTTTCTACACATTACCACTTCTGGCTTTTTCTTGTGTAATGTGGCTGCCAGAGCTCGGTTCGTGCCAAACCTTAAGGTCCTAGGTCAACTACAATGCAGCAAAAGCGGCCAAAAATTGAGTTTTCAAAAACTAAAACTTGACTTGCTGTGCTCCTTACTTGTCGACTGAAACAACTTAGATAATTAAATTACGTACAGGGTGGTGCACCCGCAAGGCTCATCATGCGACTTTAACTGCCAGAAGATAAATGTAAACGTTTCCGAGAGAAATGGGTCCATTGTGACGATTTGAGTTACGTCATTTCGAAAACAAATGTATTAAATGTAAGATTTTCTGCGGTTTTTACTACACATTACCACTTCTGGCTTTTTCTTGTGTAATGTGGCTGCCAGAGCTCGTTTCGTGCCAAATCTTAAGATCCTAGGTCAACTACAAGGCAGCAAAAGCGGCCAAAAATTGAGTTTTCAAAAACTAAAACTTGACTTGCTGTGCTCCTTACTCTTCGACTGCAACAACTTAGATGCTTAAATTACGTACAGAGTGGTGCACCTGCAAGGCTCATCACGCGACTTTAACTCCCAGAAGAAAAATGTAACCGTTTCCGATAGAAATGCGTCCATTGTGACGATTTGCAGTTACGTCATTTCTAAAACAAATGTATTAAACGTAAGATTTTCTGCGGCTTTTTCTACACATTAACACTTCTGGCTTTTTATAGTGTAATGTGGCTGCCAGAGCTCAGTTCGTGCCAAATCTTAAGGTCCTAGGGCAACTACAAGGCAGCAAAAGCGGCCAAAAATTGAGTTTTCAAAAATTAAAACTTGACTTGCTGTGCTCCTTACTTGTCGACTGCAACAACTTAGATGCTTAAATTACGTACAGAGTGGTGCACCCGCAAGGCTCATCACGGGACTTTAACTGCCAGAAGATAAATTTAACGTTTCCGATAGAAATGCGTCCATTGTGACGATTTGCAGTTACGTCATTTCGAAAACAAATGTATTAAACGTAAGATTTTCTGCGGTTTTTTCTACACATTACCACTTCTTGCTTTTTCTTGTGTAATGCAGCTGCCAGAGCTCGGTTCGTGCCAAATCTTAAGGTCCTAGGTCAACTACAAGGCAGCAAAAGCGGCCAAAAATTAAGTTTTCAAAAACTAAAACTTGACTTGCTGTGCTCCTTACTTGTCGACTGCAACAACTTAGATGCTTAAATTACGTACAGGGTGGTGCACACGCAAGGCTCATCACGCGACTTTAACTGCCAGAAGAGAAATGTAAACGTTTCCAATAGAAATGCGTCCATTGTGACGATTTGCAGTTACGTCATTTCGAAAACAAATGTATTAAACGTAAGATTTCCTGCGGTTTTTTCTACACATTATCACTTATGGCTTTTTCTTGTGTAATGTGGTTGCCAGAGCTCGGTTCGTGCCAAATCTTAAGGTCCTAGGTCAACTACAAGGCAGCAAAAGCGGCCAAAAATTGAGTTTTCAGAAACTAAAACTTGACTTCCTGTGCTCCTTACTTGTCGACTGCAAACACTTAGATGCTTAAATTACGTACAGGTTGGTGCACCCGCAAGGCTCATCACGCGACTTTAACTGCCAGAAGATAAATTTAAACGTTTCCGAGAGAAATGCGTCCATTGTGACGATTTGCAGTTACGTCATTTCGAAAACAAATGTATTAAACGTAAGAGTTTCTGCGGTTTTTTCTACACATTACCACTTCTGGCTTTTTATAGTGTAATTTGGCTGCAAGAGCTCGGTTCGTGCCAAATCTTAAGGTCCTAGGTCAAGTACAAGGCAGCAAAAGCGGCAAAAAATTGAGTTTCCAGAAACTAAAACTTGACTTGTTGTTTTCCTTACTTGTCGACTGACACAACTTAGATAATTAAATTACGTACAGGGTGGTGCACCCGCAAGGCTCATCACGCGACTTTAACTGCCAGAAGATAAATTTAAACGTTTCCGAGAGAAATGCGTCCATTGTGACGATTTGCTGTTACGTCATTTCGAAATCAAATGTATTAAACGTAAGATTTCCTGCGGTTTTTTCTACACATTACCACTTCTGGCTTTTTCTTGTGTAATGTGGCTGCCAGAGCTCGGTTCATGCCAAATCTTAAAGTCCTAGGTCAACTACAAAGCAGCAAAAGCGGCCAAAAATTGAGTTTTCAGAAACTAAAACTTGACTTGCTGTGCTCCTTACTTGTCGACTGCAACAACTTAGATGCTTAAATTACGTACAGGGTGGTGCACCCGCAAGGCTCATCACGCGACTTTAACTGCCAGAAGATAAATTTAAACGTTTCCGATAGAAATGCGTCCATTGTGACGATTTGCAATTACGTCATTTCGAAAACAAATGTATTAACCGTAAGATTTTCTGCGGTTTTTTCTACACATACCACTTCTGGCTTTCTCTTGTGTAATGTGGCTGCCAGAGCTCGGTACGTGCCAAATCTTAAGGTACAGGTCAACTACAAGGCAGCAAATTCGGCCAAAAATTGAGTTTTCAAATCTAAAACTTGACTTGCTGTGCTCCTTACTTGTCGACTGCAACAACTTAGATGCTTAAATTACGTACAGAGTGGTGCACCCGCAGGGCTCATCACGCGACTTTAACTGCCAGAAGATCAATGTAAACGTTTCCGATAGAAATGCGTCCATTGTGTCGATTTGAGGTTACGTCATTTCGAAAACAAATGTATTAAACGTAAGATTTTGTGCTGTTTTTTCTGCACATTACCACTTCTGGCTTTTTCTTGTGTAATGTGGCTGCCAGAGCTCGGTTCGTGCCAAATCTTAAGGTATAGGTCAACTACAAGGCAGCAAAAGTGGCCAAAGTTGAGTTTTCAAAAACTAACACTTGACTTGCTGTGCTCCTTACTTATCGACTGCAACAACTTAGATGCTAATATTACGTACAGAGTGGTGCACCCGCAAGGCTCATCACGCGACTTTAACTGCCAGAAGATAAATGTAAACGTTTCCGATAGAAATGCGTCTATTGTGACGATTTGCAGTTACGTCATTTCGAAAACAAATGTATTAAACGTAAGATTTTCTGCGGTTTTTTCTGTACATTACCACTTCTGGCTTTTTCTTGTGTAATGCGGCTGCCAGAGCTCGGTTCGTGCCTAATCTTATGGTCCTAGGTAAACTACAAGGCAGCAAAAGCGGCCAAAAATTGAGTTTTCAAAAACAAAAACTTGACTTGCTGTGCTCCTTACTTGTTGACTGCAACAACTTAGATGCTTAAATTACGTACAGGTTGGTGCACCCGCAAGGCTCATCACGCGACTTTAACTGCCAGAAGATAAATGTAAACGTTTCCGATAGAAATGCGTCCATTGTGACGATTTGCAGTTACGTCATTTCGAAAACAAATGTATTTAACGTAAGATTTTCTGCGGTTTTTTCTACACATTACCACTTCTGGCTTTTTATAGTGTAATGTGGCTGCCAGAGCTCGGTTCGTGCCAAATCTTAAGGTCCTAGGTCAACTACAAGGCAGCAAAAGCGGCCAAAAATTGAGTTTTCAAAAACTAAAACTTGACTTGCTGTGCTCCTTACTTGTCGACTGAAACAACTTAGATTATTAAATTACGTACAGGGTGGTGCACCCGCAAGGCTCATCACGCGACTTTAACTGCCAGAAGATAAATGTAAACGTTTCCGATAGAAATGCGTCCATTGTGACGATTTGCAGTTACGTCATTTCGAAAACAAATGTATTAAACGTAAGATTTTCTGCGGTTTTTTCTATACATTACCACTTCTGGCTTTTTCTTGTGTAATGCGGCTGCCAGAGCTCGGTTCGTGCCAAATCTTATGGTCCTAGGTAAACTACAAGGCAGCAAAAGCGGCCAAAAATTGAGTATTGAAAAACTAAAACTTTACTTGCTGTGCTCCTTACTTGTCGACTGCAACAACTTAGATGCTTAAATTACGTACAGGGTGGTGCACCCGCAAGGCTCATCACGCGACTTTAACTGCCAGAAGATAAATGTAAACGTTTCCGATAGGACCGCGTCCATTGTGGCGATTTGCAGTTACGTCATTTCGAAAACAAATGTATTAAACGTAAGATTTTCTGCGGTTTTTTCTACACATTACCACTTCTGGCTTTTTCTTGTGTAATGTGGCTGCCAGAGCTCGGTTCGTGCCAAATCGTAAGGTCCTAGGTCAACTACAAGGCAGCAAAAGCGGCCAAAAATTGAGTTTTCAAAAACTAAAACTTGACTTGCTGTGCTCCTTACTTGTCGACTGCAACAACATAGATGCTTAAATTACGTACAGGGTGGTGCACCCGCAAGGCTCATCACGCGACTTTAACTGCCAGAAGAGAAATGAAACGTTTCCAATAGAAATGCGTCCATTGTGACGATTTGCAGTTACGTCATTTCGAAAACAAATGTATTTAACGTAAGATTTCCTGCGGTTTTTTCTACACATTACCACTTCTGGCTTTTTCTTGTGTAATGTGGCTGCCAGAGCTCGGTTCATGCCAAATCTTAAGGTCCTTGGTCAACTACAAGGCAGCAAAAGCGGCCAAAAATTGAGTTTTCAGAAACTAAAACTTGACTTGCTGTGCTCCTTACTTGTCGACTGCAACAACTTAGATGCTTAAATTACGTACAGGATGGTGCACCCGCAAGGCTCATCACGCGACTTTAACTGCCAGAAGATAAATGTAAACGTTTCCGATAGAAATGCGTCCATTGTGACGATTTGCAGTTACGTCATTTCGAAAACAAATGTATTAAACGTAAGATTTTCTGCGGTTTTTTCTATACATTACCACTTCTGGCTTTTTCTTGTGTAATGCGGCTGCCAGAGCTCGGTTCGTGCCAAATCTTATGGTCCTAGGTAAACTACAAGGCAGCAAAAGCGGCCAAAAATTGAGTATTGAAAAACTAAAACTTTACTTGCTGTGCTCCTTACTTGTCGACTGCAACAACTTAGATGCTTAAATTACGTACAGGGTGGTGCACCCGCAAGGCTCATCACGCGACTTTAACTGCCAGAAGATAAATGTAAACGTTTCCGATAGAAACGCGTCCATTGTGACGATTTGCAGTTACGTCATTTCGAAAACAAGTGTATTAAACGTAAGATTTTCTGCGGTTTTTTCTACACATTACCACTTCTGGCTTTTTCTTGTGTAATGTGGCTGCCAGAGCTCGGTTCGTGCCAAATCGTAAGGTCCTAGGTCAACTACAAGGCAGCAAAAGCGGCCAAAAATTGAGTTTTCAAAAACTAATACTTGACTTGCTGTGCTCCTTACTTGTCGACTGCAACAACATAGATGCTTAAATTACGTACAGGGTGGTGCACCCGCAAGGCTCATCACGCGACTTTAACTGCCAGAAGAGAAATGAAACGTTTCCAATAGAAATGCGTCCATTGTGACGATTTGCAGTTACGTCATTTCGACAACAAATGTATTTAACGTAAGATTTTCTGCGGTTTTTTCTACACATTACCACTTATGGCTTTTTCTTGTGTAGTGTGGCTGCCAGAGCTCGGTACGTGCCAAATCTTAAGGTACAGGTCAACTACTAGGCAGCAAAAGCTGCCAAAAATTGAGTTTTCAAATCTAAAACTTGACTTGCTGTGCTCCTTACTTGTCGACTGCAACAACTTAAGTGCTTAAATTACGAACAGAGTGGTGCATCCGCAAGGCTCATCACGCGCTTTAACTGCCAGAAGATAAATGTAAACGTTTCCGATAGAAATGCGTCCCTTCTGTCGATTTGCAGTTACGTCATTTCGAAAACAAATGTATTAAACGTAAGATTTTCTGCGGTTTTTTCTACAAATTACCACTTCTGGCTTTTTCTTGTGTAATGTGGCTGCCAGAGCTCGGTTCGTGCCAAATCTTAAGGTCATAGATCAACTACAAGGCAGCAAAAGCGGCCAAAAATTGAGTTTTAAAAAACTAAAACTTGACTTGCTGTGCTCCTTACTTGTCGACTGCAACAACTTAGATGATTAAATTACGTACAGTGTGGTGCGCCCGTAAGGCTCATCACGCGACTTTAGCTGCCAGATGATAAATGTAAACGTTTCCGATAGAAATGCGTCCATTGTGACGATTTGCAGTTACGTCATTTCGAAAACAAATGTATTAAACGTAAGATTTTCTGCTGTTTTTTCTACACATTACCACTTCTGGCTTTTTCTTGTGTAATGTGGCTGCCAGAGCTCGGTTCGTGCCAAATCTTAAGGTATAGGTCAACTACAAGGCAGCAAAAGCGGCCAAAGTTGAGTTTTCAAAAACTAAAACTTGACTTGCTGTGCTCCTTACTTATCGACTGCAACAAATTAGATGCTAATATTACGTACAGAGTGGTGCACCCGCAAGGCTCATCACGCGACTTTAACTGCCAGAAGATAAATGTAAACGTTTCCGATAGAAATGCGTCCATTGTGACGATTTGCAGTTACGTCATTTTGAAAACAAATGTATTAAACGTAAGATTTTCTGCGGTTTTTTCTACACATTACCACTTCTGGCTTTTTCTTGTGTAATGCGGCTGCCAGAGCTCGTTCGTGCCAAATCTTAAGGTCCTAGGTAAACTACAAGGCAGCAAAAGCGGCCAAAAATTGAGTATTGAAAAACTAAAACTTTACTTGCTGTGCTCCTTACTTGTCGACTGCAACAACTTAGATGCTTAAATTACGTACAGGGTGGTGCATCCGCAAGGCTCATCACGCGACTTTAACTGCCAGAAGATAAATGTAAACGTTTCCGATAGAAACGCGTCATTGTGACGATTTGCAGTTACGTCATTTCGTAAACAAGTGTATTAAACGTAAGATTTTCTGCGGTTTTTTCTACACATTACCACTTCTGGCTTTTTCTTGTGTAATGGGGCTGCCAGAGCTCGGTTCGTGCCAAATATTAAGGTCCTAGGTCAAGTACAAGGCAGCAAAAGCGGCCAAAAATTGAGTTTTCAAAAACTAAAACTTGACTTGCTGTGCTCCTTACTTGTCGACTGCAACAACATAGATGCTTAAATTACGTACAGGGTGGTGCACCCGCAAGGCTCATCACGCGACTTTAACTGCCAGAAGAGAAATGAAACGTTTCCAATAGAAATGCGTCCATTGTGACGATTTGCAGTTACGTCATTTCGACAACAAATGTATTTAACGTAAGATTTCCTGCGGTTTTTTCTACACATTACCACTTCTGGCTGTTTCTTGTCTAATGTGGCTGCCAGAGCTCGGTTCATGCCAAATCTTAAGGTCCTTGGTCAACTACAGGGCAGCAAAAGCGGCCAAAAATTGAGTTTTCAGAAACTAAAACTTGACTTGCTGTGCTCCTTACTTGTCGATTTCAACAACTTAGATGCTTAAATTACGTACAGGGTGGTGCACCCGCAAGGCTCATCACGCGACTTTAACTGCCAGAAGAAAAATGTAAACGTTTCCGAGAGAAATGCGTCCATTGTGACGATTTGCAGTTACGTCATTTCGAAAACAAATGTATTAAACGTAAGATTTTCTGCGGTTTTTTCTACACATACCACTTCTGGCTTTTTCTTGTGTAATGTGGCTGACAGAGCTCGGTTCGTGCCATATCTTAAGGTCCTAGGTCAACTAGAAGGCAGCATAAGCGGCCAAAAATTGAGTTTTCAAAAACTAAAACTTGACGTGCTGTGCTCCTTACTTGTCGACTGCAACAACTTAGATGCTTAAATTACGTACAGGGTGGTACACCCGCAAGGCTCATCACGCGACTTTAACTGCCAGAAGAAAAATGTAAACTTTTCCGAGAGAAATGCGTCCATTGTGACGATTTGCAGTTACGTCATTTCGAAAACAAATGTATTAAACGTAAGATTTTCTGCGGTTTTTTTTACACATTACCACTTATGGCTTTTTCTTGTGTAGTGTGGCTGCCAGAGCTCGGTACGTGCCAAATCTTAAGGTACAGGTCAACTACTAGGCAGCAAAAGCGGCCAAAAATTGAGTTTTCAAATCTAAAACTTGACTTGCTGTGCTCCTTACTTGTCGACTGCAACAACTTAGATGCTTAAATTACGAACAGAGTGGTGCATCCGCAAGGCTCATCACGCGACTTTAACTGCCAGAAGATAAATGTAAACGTTTCCGATAGAAATGCGTCCCTTCTGTCGATTTGCAGTGACGTCATTTCGAAAACAAATGTATTAAACGTAAGATTTTCTGCGGTTTTTTCTACACATTACCACTTTTGGCTTTTTCTTGTGTAATGTGGCTGCCAGAGCTCGGTTCGTGCCAAATCTTAAGGTCCTAGGTCAACTACAAGGCAGCAAAAGAGGCCAAAAATTGAGTTTTCAGAAACTAAAACTTGACTTGCTGTTCTTCTTACTTGTCGACTGCAACAACTTAGATGCTTAAATTACGTACAGGTTGGTGCACCCGCAAGGCTCATCACGCGACTTTAACTTCCAGAAGATAAATGTAAACGTTTCCGATAGAAATGCGTCCATTATGACGATTTGCAGTTACGTCATTTCGAAATCAAATGTATTAAACGTAAGATTTTCTGCGGTTTTTTCTACAAATTACCACTTCTGGCTTTTTCTTGTGTAATGTGGCTGCCAGAGCTCGGTTCGTGCCAAATCTTAAGGTCATAGATCAACTACAAGGCAGCAAAAGCGGCCAAAAATTGAGTTTTAAAAAACTAAAACTTGACTTGCTGTGCTCCTTACTTGTCGACTGCAACAACTTAGATAATTAAATTACGTACAGTGTGGTGCGCCCGCAAGGCTCATCACGCGACTTTAACTGCCAGAAGATAAATGTAAACGTTTCCGATAGAAATGCGTCCATTGTGACGATTTGCAGTTACGTAATTTCGAAAACAAATGTATTAAACGTAAGATTTTCTACTGTTTTTTCTACACATTACCACTTCTGGCTTTTTCTTGTGTAATGTGGCTGCCAGAGCTCGGTTCGTGCCAAATCTTAAGGTATAGGCCAACTACAAGGCAGCAAAAGCGGCCAAAGTTGAGTTTTCAAAAACTAAAACTTGACTTGCTGTGCTCCTTACTTATCGACTGCAACAACTTAGATGCTAATATTACGTACAGAGTGGTGCACCCGCAAGGCTCATCACGCGACTTTAACTGCCAGAAGATAAATGTAAACGTTTCCGATAGAAATGCGTCCATTGTGACGATTTGCAGTTACGTCATTTCGAAAACAAATGTATTAAACGTAAGATTTACTGCGGATTTTACTACATATTACCACTTCTGGCTTTTTCTTGTGTAATATGGCTGCCAGAGCTCGGTTCATGCCAAATCTTAAGGTCCTAGGTAAACTACAAGGCAGCAAAAGCGGCCAAAAATTGAGTTTTCAGAAACTAAAACTTGACTTGCTGTGCTCCATACTTGTCGACTGCAACAACTTAGATGCTTAAATTACGTACAGGGTGGTACACCCGCACGGCTCATCACGCGACTTTAACTGCCAGAAGAGAAATGTAAACGTTTCCAATAGAAATGCGTCCATTGTGACGATTTGCAGTTACGTCATTTCGAAAACAAATGTATTAAACGTAAGATTTTCTGCGGTTTTTTCTACACTTTAGCACTTCTTGCTTTTTCTTGTGTAATGCGGCTGCCAGAGCTCGGTTCATGCCAAATCTTAAGGTCCTAGGTAAACTACAAGGCAGCAAAAGCGGCCAAAAATTGAGTTTTCAAAAACTAAAACTTGACTTGCTGTGCTCCTTACTTGTCGACTGCAACAACTTAGATGCTTAAATTACGTACAGGGTGGTGCACCCGCAAGGCTCATCACGCGACTTTAACTGCCAGAAGAGAAATGTAAACGTTTCCAATAGAAATGCGTCCATTGTGACGATTTGCAGTTACGTCATTTCGAAAACAAATGTATTAAACGTAAGATTTCCTGCGGTTTTTTCTACACATTACCACTTCTGGCTTTTTCTTGTGTAATATGGCTGCCAGAGCTCGGTTCATGCCAAATCTTAAGGTCCTAGGTAAACTACAAGGCAGCAAAAGCGGCCAAAAATTGAGTTTTCAGAAACTAAAACTTGACTTGCTGTGCTCCATACTTGTCGACTGCAACAACTTAGATGCTTAAATTACGTACAGGGTGGTACACCCGCACGGCTCATCACGCGACTTTAACTGCCAGAAGAGAAATGTAAACGTTTCCAATAGAAATGCGTCCATTGTGACGATTTGCAGTTACGTCATTTCGAAAACAAATGTATTAAACGTAAGATTTTCTGCGGTTTTTTCTACACTTTAGCACTTCTTGCTTTTTCTTGTGTAATGCGGCTGCCAGAGCTCGGTTCATGCCAAATCTTAAGGTCCTAGGTAAACTACAAGGCAGCAAAAGCGGCCAAAAATTGAGTTTTCAGAAACTAAAACTTGACTTGCTGTGCTCCTTACTTGTCGACTGCAACAACTTAGATGCTTAAATTACGTACAGGGTGGTACACCCGCAAGGCTCATCACGCGACTTTAACTGCCAGAAGAAAAATGTAAACGTTTCCGAGAGAAATGCGTCCATTGTGACGATTTGCAGTTACGTCATTTCGAAAACAAATGTATTAAACGTAAGATTTTCTGCGGTTTTATTTACACATTACCACTTATGGCTTTTTCTTGTGTAGTGTGGCTGCCAGAGCTCGGTACGTGCCAAATCTTAAGGTACAGGTCAACTACTAGGCAGCAAAAGCGGCCAAAAATTGAGTTTTCAAATCTAAAACTTGACTTGCTGTGCTCCTTACTTGTCGACTGCAACAACTTAGATGCTTAAATTACGAACAGAGTGGTGCATCCGCAAGGCTCATCACGCGACTTTAACTGCCAGAAGATAAATGTAAACGTTTCCGATAGAAATGCGTCCCTTCTGTCGATTTGCAGTTACGTCATTTCGAAAACAAATGTATTAAACGTAAGATTTACTGCGGTTTTTTCTACACATTACCACTTTTGGCTTTTTCTTGTGTAGTTTGGCTGCCAGAGCTCGGTACGTGCCAAATCTTAAGGTACAGGTCAACTACTAGGCAGCAAAAGCGGCCAAAAATTGAGTTTTCAAATCTAAAACTCTACTTGCTGTGCTCCTTACTTGTCGACTGCAACAACTTAGATGCTTAAATTACGAACAGTGGTGCATCCGCAAGGCTCATCACGCGACTTTAACTGCCAGAAGATAAATGTAAACGTTTCCGATAGAAATGCGTCCCTTCTGCCGATTTGCAGTTACGTCATTTCGAAAACAAATGTATTAAGCGTACGATTTCTGCGGTTTTTTCTACACATTACAACTTCTGGCTTTTTCTTGTGTAATGTGGCTGCCAGAGCTCGGTTCGTGCCAAATCTTAAGGTCCTAGGTCAACTACAAGGCAGCAAAAGAGGCCAAAAATTGAGTTTTCAGAAACTAAAACTTAACTTGCTGTTCTTCTTACTTGTCGACTGCAACAACTTAGATGCTTAAATTACGTACAGGGTGGTGCACCCGCAAGGCTCATCACGCGACTTTAACTGCCAGAAGATAAATGTAAACGTTTCCGATAGAAATGCGTCCATTATGACGATTTGCAGTTACGTCATTTCGAAATCAAATGTATTAAACGTAAGATTTTCTGCGGTTTTTTCTACAAATTACCACTTCTGGCTTTTTCTTGTGTAATGTGGCAGCCAGAGCTCGGTTCGTGCCAAATCTTAAGGTCATAGATCAACTACAAGGCAGCAAAAGCGGCCAAAAATTGAGTTTTCAGAAACTAAAACTTGAGTTGCTGTGCTCCTTACTTGTCGACTGCAACAACTTAGATGCTTAAATTACGTACAGGGTGGTGCACCCGCACGGCTCATCACGCGACTTTAACTGCCAGAAGAGAAATGTAAACGTTTCCAATAGAAATGCGTCCATTGTGACGATTTGCAGTTACGTCATTTCGAAAACAAATGTATTAAACGTAAGATTTTCTGCGGTTTTTTCTACACTTTAGCACTTCTTGCTTTTTCTTGTGTAATGCGGCTGCCAGAGCTCGGTTCATGCCAAATCTTAAGGTCCTAGGTAAACTACAAGGCAGCAAAAGCGGCAAAAAATTGAGTTTTCAGAAACTAAAACTTGACTTGCTGTGCTCCTTACTTGTCGACTGCAACAACTTAGATGCTTAAATTACGTACAGGGTGGTACACCCGCAAGGCTCATCACGCGACTTTAACTGCCAGAAGAAAAATGTAAACGTTTCCGAGAGAAATGCGTCCATTGTGACGATTTGCAGTTACGTCATTTCGAAAACAAATGTATTAAACGTAAGATTTTCTGCGGTTTTTTTTACACATTACCACTTATGGCTTTTTCTTGTGTAGTGTGGCTGCCAGAGCTCGGTACGTGCCAAATCTTAAGGTACAGGTCAACTACTAGGCAGCAAAAGCGGCCAAAAATTGAGTTTTCAAATCTAAAACTTGACTTGCTGTGCTCCTTACTTGTCGACTGCAACAACTTAGATGCTTAAATTACGAACAGAGTGGTGCATCCGCAAGGCTCATCACGCGACTTTAACTGCCAGAAGATAAATGTAAACGTTTCCGATAGAAATGCGTCCCTTCTGTCGATTTGCAGTTACGTCATTTCGAAAACAAATGTATTAAACGTAAGATTTTCTGCGGTTTTTTCTACACATTACCACTTTTGGCTTTTTCTTGTGTAATGTGGCTGCCAGAGCTCGGTTCGTGCCAAATCTTAAGGTCCTAGGTCAACTACAAGGCAGCAAAAGAGGCCAAAAATTGAGTTTTCAGAAACTAAAACTTGACTTGCTGTGCTCCTTACTTGTCGACTGCAACAACTTAGATGCTTAAATTACGTACAGGTTGGTGCACCCGCAAGGCTCATCACGCGACTTTAACTTCCAGAAGATAAATGTAAACGTTTCCGATAGAAATGCGTCCATTATGACGATTTGCAGTTACGTCATTTCGAAATCAAATGTATTAAACGTAAGATTTTCTGCGGTTTTTTCTACAAATTACCACTTCTGGCTTTTTCTTGTGTAATGTGGCTGCCAGAGCTCGGTTCGTGCCAAATCTAAAGGTCATAGATCAACTACAAGGCAGCAAAAGCGGCCAAAAATTGAGTTTTAAAAAACTAAAACTTGACTTGCTGTGCTCCTTACTTGTCGACTGCAACAACTTAGATAATTAAATTACGTACAGTGTGGTGCGCCCGCAAGGCTCATCACGCGACTTTAACTGCCAGAAGATAAATGTAAACGTTTCCGATAGAAATGCGTCCATTGTGACGATTTGCAGTTACGTAATTTCGAAAACAAATGTATTAAACGTAAGATTTTCTACTGTTTTTTCTACACATTACCACTTCTGGCTTTTTCTTGTGTAATGTGGCTGCCAGAGCTCGGTTCGTGCCAAATCTTAAGGTATAGGTCAACTACAAGGCAGCAAAAGCGGCCAAAGTTGAGTTTTCAAAAACTAAAACTTGACTTGCTGTGCTCCTTACTTATCGACTGCAGCAACTTAGATGCTAATATTACGTACAGAGTGGTGCACCCGCAAGGCTCATCACGCGACTTTAACTGCCAGAAGAGAAATGTAAACGTTTCCAATAGAAATGCGTCCATTCTGACGATTTGCAGTTACGTCATTTCGAAAACAAATGTATTAAACGTAAGATTTCCTGCGGTTTTTTCTACACATTACCACTTCTGGCTTTTTCTTGTGTAATATGGCTGCCAGAGCTCGGTTCATGCCAAATCTTAAGGTCCTAGGTAAACTACAAGGCAGCAAAAGCGGCCAAAAATTGAGTTTTCAGAAACTAAAACTTGACTTGCTGTGCTCCTTACTTGTCGACTGCAACAACTTAGATGCTTAAATTACGTACAGGGTGGTACACCCGTAAGGCTCATCATGCGACTTTAACTGCCAGAAGAAATATGTAAACTTTTCCGAGAGAAATGCGTCCATTGTGACGATTTGCAGTTACGTCATTTCGAAAACAAATGTATTAAACGTAAGATTTTCTGCGGTTTTTTCTACACATTACCACTTATGGCTTTTTCTTGTGTAGTGTGGCTGCCAGAGCTCGGTACGTGCCAAATCTTAAGGTACAGGTCAACTACTAGGCAGCAAAAGCGGCCAAAAATTGAGTTTTCAAATCTAAAACTCTACTTGCTGTGCTCCTTACTTGTCGACTGCAACAACTTAGATGCTTAAATTACGAACAGAGTGGTGCATCCGCAAGGCTCATCACGAGACTTTAACTGCCAGAAGATAAATGTAAACATTTCCGATAGAAATGCGTCCCTTCTGTCGATTTCCAGTTACGTCATTTCGAAAACAAACGTATTAAACGTAAGATTTCTGCGGTTTTTTCTACACATTACAACTTCTGGCTTTTTCTTGTGTAATGTGGCTGCCAGAGCTCGGTTCGTGCCAAATCTTAAGGTCCTAGGTCAACTACAAGGCAGCAAAAGAGGCCAAAAATTGAGTTTTCAGAAACTAAAACTTAACTTGCTATTCTTCTTACTTGTCGACTGCAACAACTTAGATGCTTAAATTACGTACAGGGTGGTGCACCCGCAAGGCTCATCACGCGACTTTAACTGCCAGAAGAGAAATGAATCGTTTCCAATAGAAATGCGTCCATTGTGACGATTTGCAGTTACGTCATTTCGACAACAAATGTATTTAACGTAAGATTTCCTGCGGTTTTTTCTACACATTACCACTTCTGGCTGTTTCTTGTCTAATGTGGCTGCCAGAGCTCGGTTCATGCCAAATCTTAAGGTCCTTGGTCAACTACAGGGCAGCAAAAGCGGCCAAAAATTGAGTTTTCAGAAACTAAAACTTGACTTGCTGTGCTCCTTACTTGTCGATTTCAACAACTTAGATGCTTAAATTACGTACAGGGTGGTGCACCCGCAAGGCTCATCACGCGACTTTAACTGCCAGAAGAAAAATGTAAACGTTTCCGAGAGAAATGCGTCCATTGTGACGATTTGCAGTTACGTCATTTCGAAAACAAATGTATTAAACGTAAGATTTTCTGCGGTTTTTTCTACACATAACACTTCTGGCTTTTTCTTGTGTAATGTGGCTGCCAGAGCTCGGTTCGTGCCAAATCGTAAGGTCCTAGGTCAACTAGAAGGCAGCATAAGCGGCCAAAAATTGAGTTTTCAAAAACTAAACTTGACGTGCTGTGCTCCTTACTTGTCGACTGCAACAACTTAGATGCTTAAATTACGTACAGGGTGGTACACCCGCAAGGCTCATCACGCGACTTTAACTGCCAGAAGAAAAATGTAAACTTTTCCGAGAGAAATGCGTCCATTGTGACGATTTGCAGTTACGTCATTTCGAAAACAAATGTATTAAACGTAAGATTTTCTGCGGTTTTTTTTACACATTACCACTTATGGCTTTTTCTTGTGTAGTGTGGCTGCCAGAGCTCGGTACGTGCCAAATCTTAAGGTACAGGTCAACTACTAGGCAGCAAAAGCGGCCAAAAATTGAGTTTTCAAATCTAAAACTTGACTTGCTGTGCTCCTTACTTGTCGACTGCAACAACTTAGATGCTTAAATTACGAACAGAGTGGTGCATCCGCAAGGCTCATCACGCGACTTTAACTGCCAGAAGATAAATGTAAACGTTTCCGATAGAAATGCGTGCCTTCTGTCGATTTGCAGTTACGTCATTTCGAAAACAAATGTATTAAACGTAAGATTTTCTGCGGTTTTTTCTACACATTACCACTTTTGGCTTTTTCTTGTGTAATGTGGCTGCCAGAGCTCGGTTCGTGCCAAATCTTAAGGTCCTAGGTCAACTACAAGGCAGCAAAAGCGGCCAAAAATTGAGTTTTCAAAATCTAAAACTTGACTTGCTGTGCTCCTTACTTGTCGACTGCAACAACTTAGATGCTTAAATTACGTACAGGGTGGTGCACCCGCAAGGCTCATCACGCGACTTTAACTGCCAGAAGAGAAATGTAAACGTTTCCAATAGAAATGCGTCCATTGTGACGATTTGCAGTTACGTCATTTCGAAAACAAATGTATTAAACGTAAGATTTCCTGCGGTTTTTTCTACACATTACCACTTCTGGCTTTTTCTTGTGTAATATGGCTGCCAGAGCTCGGTTCATGCCAAATCTTAAGGTCCTAGGTAAACTACAAGGCAGCAAAAGCGGCCAAAAATTGAGTTTTCAGAAACTAAAACTTGACTTGCTGTGCTCCTTACTTGTCGACTGCAACAACTTAGATGCTTAAATTACGTACAGGGTGGTACACCCGCAAGGCTCATCACGCGACTTTAACTGCCAGAAGAAAAATGTAAACTTTTCCGAGAGAAATGCGTCCATTGTGACGATTTGCAGTTACGTCATTTCGAAAACAAATGTATTAAACGTAAGATTTTCTGCGGTTTTTTCTACACATTACCACTTATGGCTTTTTCTTGTGTAGTGTGGCTGCCAGAGCTCGGTACGTGCCAAATCTTAAGGTACAGGTCACTACTAGGCAGCAAAAGCGGCCAAAAATTGAGTTTTCAAATCTAAAACTCTACTTGCTGTGCTCCTTACTTGTCGACTGCAACAACTTAGATGCTTAAATTACGAACAGAGTGGTGCATCCGCAAGGCTCATCACGCGACTTTAACTGCCAGAAGATAAATGTAAACGTTTCCGATAGAAATGCGTCCCTTCTGTCGATTTGCAGTTACGTCATTTCGAAAACAAATGTATTAAACGTAAGATTTCTGCGGTTTTTTCTACACATTACAACTTCTGGCTTTTTCTTGTGTAATGTGGCTGCCAGAGCTCGGTTCGTGCCAAATCTTAAGGTCCTAGGTCAACTACAAGGCAGCAAAAGAGGCCAAAAATTGAGTTTTCAGAAACTAAAACTTAACTTGCTGTTCTTCTTACTTGTCGACTGCAACAACTTAGATGCTTAAATTACGTACAGGGTGGTGCACCCGCAAGGCTCATCACGCGACTTTAACTGCCAGAAGAGAAATGTAAACGTTTCCGATAGAAATGCGTCCATTATGACGATTTGCAGTTACGTCATTTCGAAATCAAATGTATTAAACGTAAGATTTTCTGCGGTTTTTTCTACAAATTACCACTTCTGGCTTTTTCTTGTGTAATGTGGCAGCCAGAGCTCGGTTCGTGCCAAATCTTAAGGTCATAGATCAACTACAAGGCAGCAAAAGCGGCCAAAAATTGAGTTTTCAGAAACTAAAACTTGAGTTGCTGTGCTCCTTACTTGTCGACTGCAACAACTTAGATGCTTAAATTACGTACAGGGTGGTGCACCCGCAAGGCTCATCACGCGACTTTAACTGCAAGAAGAGAAATGTAAACGTTTCCAATAGAAATGCGTCCATTGTGACGATTTGCAGTTACGTCATTTCGAAAACAAATGTATTAAACGTAAGATTTTCTGCGGTTTTTTCTACACTTTAGCACTTCTTGCTTTTTCTTGTGTAATGCGGCTGCCAGAGCTCGGTTCATGCCAAATCTTAAGGTCCTAGGTAAACTACAAGGCAGCAAAAGCGGCCAAAAATTGAGTTTTCAGAAACTAAAACTTGACTTGCTGTGCTCCTTACTTGTCGACTGCAACAACTTAGATGCTTAAATTACGTACAGGGTGGTACACCCGCAAGGCTCATCACGCGACTTTAACTGCCAGAAGAAAAATGTAAACTTTTCCGAGAGAAATGCGTCCATTGTGACGATTTGCAGTTACGTCATTTCGAAAACAAATGTATTAAACGTAAGATTTTCTGCGGTTTTTTTTACACATTACCACTTATGGCTTTTTCTTGTGTAGTGTGGCTGCCAGAGCTCGGTACGTGCCAAATCTTAAGGTACAGGTCAACTACTAGGCAGCAAAAGCGGCCAAAAATTGAGTTTTCAAATCTAAAACTTGACTTGCTGTGCTCCTTACTTGTCGACTGCAACAACTTAGATGCTTAAATTACGAACAGAGTGGTGCATCCGCAAGGCTCATCACGCGACTTTAACTGCCAGAAGATAAATGTAAACGTTTCCGATAGAAATGCGTCCCTTCTGTCGATTTGCAGTTACGTCATTTCGAAAACAAATGTATTAAACGTAAGATTTTCTGCGGTTTTTTCTACATATTACCACTTTTGGCTTTTTCTTGTGTAATGTGGCTGCCAGAGCTCGGTTCGTGCCAAATCTTAAGGTCATAGATCAACTACAAGGCAGCAAAAGCGGCCAAAAATTGAGTTTTCAGAAACTAAAACTTGAGTTGCTGTGCTCCTTACTTGTCGACTGCAACAACTTAGATGCTTAAATTACGTACAGGTTGGTGCACCCGCAAGGCTCATCACGCGACTTTAACTTCCAGAAGATAAATGTAAACGTTTCCGATAGAAATGCGTCCATTATGACGATTTGCAGTTACGTCATTTCGAAATCAAATGTATTAAACATAAGACTTTCTGCGTTTTTTTTTTACAAATTACCACTTCTGGCTTTTTCTTGTGTAATGTGGCTGCCAGAGCTCGGTTCGTGCCAAATCTTAAGGTCATAGATCAACTACAAGGCAGCAAAAGGGGCCAAAAATTGAGTTTTAAAAAACTAAAACTTGACTTGCTGTGCTCCTTACTTGTCGACTGCAACAACTTAGATAATTAAATTACGTACAGTGTGGTGCGCCCGCAAGGCTCATCACGCGACTTTAACTGCCAGAAGATAAATGTAAACGTTTCCGATAGAAATGCGTCCATTGTGACGATTTGCAGTTACGTAATTTCGAAAACAAATGTATTAAACGTAAGATTTTCTACTGTTTTTTCTACACATTACCACTTCTGGCTTTTTCTTGTGTAATGTGGTTGCCAGAGCTCGGTTCGTGCCAAATCTTAAGGTATAGGTCAACTACAAGGCAGCAAAAGCGGCCAAAGTTGAGTTTTCAAAAACTAAAACTTGACTTGCTGTGCTCCTTACTTATCGACTGCAACAACTTAGATGCTAATATTACGTACAGAGTGGTGCACCCGCAAGGCTCATCACGCGACTTTAACTGCCAGAAGATAAATGTAAACGTTTCCGATAGAAATGCGTCCATTGTGACGATTTGCAGTTACGTCATTTCGAAAACAAATGTATTAAACGTAAGATTTACTGCGGATTTTACTACATATTACCACTTCTGGCTTTTGCTTGTATAATGTGGCTGCCAGAGCTCGGTTCGTACCAAATCTTAAGGTCCTAGGTCAACTACAAGGCAGCAAAAGCGGCCAAAAATTGAGTTTTCAGAAACTAAAACTTGACTTGCTGTGCTCCTTACTTGTCGACTGCAACAACTTAGATGCTTAAATTACGTACAGGGTGGTACACCCGCAAGGCTCATCACGCGACTTTAACTGCCAGAAGAAATATGTAAACTTTTCCGAGAGAAATGCGTCCATTGTGACGATTTGCAGTTACGTCATTTCGAAAACAAATGTATTAAACGTAAGATTTTCTGCGGTTTTTTCTACACATTACCACTTATGGCTTTTTCTTGTGTAGTGTGGCTGCCAGAGCTCGGTACGTGCCAAATCTTAAGGTACAGGTCAACTACTAGGCAGCAAAAGCGGCCAAAAATTGAGTTTTCAAATCTAAAACTCTACTTGCTGTGCTCCTTACTTGTCGACTACAACAACTTAGATGCTTAAATTACGAACAGAGTGGTGCATCCGCAAGGCTCATCACGCGACTTTAACTGCCAGAAGATAAATGTAAACGTTTCCGATAGAAATGCGTCCCTTCTGTCGATTTGCAGTTACGTCATTTCGAAAACAAATGTATTAAACGTAAGATTTCTGCGGTTTTTTCTACACATTACAACTTCTGGCTTTTTCTTGTGTAATGTGGCTGCCAGAGCTCGGTTCGTGCCAAATCTTAAGGTCCTAGGTCAACTACAAGGCAGCAAAAGAGGCCAAAAATTGAGTTTTCAGAAACTAAAACTTAACTTGCTGTTCTTCTTACTTGTCGACTGCAACAACTTAGATGCTTAAATTACGTACAGGGTGGTGCACCCGCAAGGCTCATCACGCGACTTTAACTGCTAGAAGATAAATGTAAACTTTTCCGATAGAAATGCGTCCATTATGACGATTTGCAGTTACGTCATTTCGAAATCAAATGTATTAAACGTAAGATTTTCTGCGGTTTTTTCTACAAATTACCACTTCTGGCTTTTGCTTGTGTAATGTGGCAGCCAGAGCTCGGTTCGTGCCAAATCTTAAGGTCATAGATCAATTACAAGGCAGCAAAAGCGGCCAAAAATTGAGTTTTCAGAAACTAAAACTTGAGTTGCTGTGCTCCTTACTTGTCGACTGCAACAACTTAGATGCTTAAATTACGTACAGGGTGGTGCACCCGCAAGGCTCATCACGCGACTTTAACTGCCAGAAGAGAAATGTAAACGTTTCCAATAGAAATGCGTCCATTGTGACGATTTGCAGTTACGTCATTTCGAAAACAAATGTATTAAACGTAAGATTTTCTGCGGTTTTTTCTACACTTTAGCACTTCTTGCTTTTTCTTGTGTAATGCGGCTGCCAGAGCTCGGTTCATGCCAAATCTTAAGGTCCTAGGTAAACTACAAGGCAGCAAAAGCGGCCAAAAATTGAGTTTTCAGAAACTAAAACTTGACTTGCTGTGCTCCTTACTTGTCGACTGCAACAACTTAGATGCTTAAATTACGAACAGAGTGGTGCATCCGCAAGGCTCCTCACGCGACTTTAACTGCCTGAAGATAAATGTAAACGTTTCCGATAGAAATGCGTCCCTTCTGTCGATTTGCAGTTACGTCATTTCGAAAACAAATGTATTAAACGTAAGATTTTCTGCGGTTTTCTCTACACATTACCACTTCTGGCTTTTTCTTGTGTAATGTGGCTGCCAGAGCTCGGTTCATGCCAAATCTTAAGGTCCTAGGTAAACTACAAGGCAGCAAAAGCGGCCAAAAATTGAGTTTTCAGAAACTAAAACTTGACTTGCTGTGCTCCTTACTTGTCGACTGCAACAACTTAGATGCTTAAATTACGTACAGGGTGGTACACCCGCAAGGCTCATCACGCGACTTTAACTGCCAGAAGAAAAATGTAAACTTTTCCGAGAGAAATGCGTCCATTGTGACGATTTGCAGTTACGTCATTTCGAAAACAAATGTATTAAACGTAAGATTTTCTGCGGTTTTTTCTACACATTACCAATTCTGGCTTTTTCTTGTGTAGTGTGGCTGCCAGAGCTCGGTACGTGCCAAATCTTAAGGTACAGGTCAACTACTAGGCAGCAAAAGCGGCCAAAAATTGAGTTTTCAAATCTAAAACTTGACTTGCTGTGCTCCTTACATGTCGACTGCAACAACTTAGATGCTTAATTTACGAACAGAGTGGTGCATCCGCAAGGCTCATCACGCGACTTTAACTGCCAGAAGATAAATGTAAACGTTTCCGATAGAAATGCGTCCCTTCTGTCGATTTGCAGTTACGTCATTTCGAAAACAGATGTATTAAACGTAAGATTTTCTGCGGTTTTTTCTACACATTACCACGTCTGGCTTTTTCTTGTGTAATGTGGCTGCCAGAGCTCGGTTCGTGCCAAATCTTAAGGTCCTAGGTCAACTACAAGGCAGCAAAAGCGGCCAAAAATTGAGTTTTCAAAAACTAAAACTTGAATTGCTGTGCTCCTTACTTGTCGACTGCAACAACTTAGATGCTTAAATTACGTACAGGGTGGTGCACCCGCAAGGCTCATCACGCGACTTTAACTGCCAGAAGAGAAATGTAAACGTTTCCAATAGAAATGCGTACATTGTGACGATTTGCAGTTACGTCATTTCGAAAACAAATGTATTAAACATAAGATTTCCTGCGGTTTTTTCTACACATTACCACTTCTGGCTTTTTCTTGTGTAATGTGGCTGCCAGAGCTCGGTTCATGCCAAATCTTAAGGTCCTAGGTAAACTACAAGGCAGCAAAAGCGGCCAAAAATTGAGTTTTCAGAAACTAAAACTTGACTTGCTGTGCTCCTTACTTGTCGACTGCAACAACTTAGATGCTTAAATTACGTACAGGGTGGTGCACCCGCAAGGCTCATCACGCGACTTTAACTGCCAGAAGATAAATTTAAACGTTTCCGATAGAAATGCGTCCATTGTGTCGATTTGCAGTTACGTCATTTCGAAAACAAATGTATTAACCGTAAGATTTTCTGCGGTTTTTTCTACACATACCACTTCTGGCTTTTTCTTGTGTAATGTGGCTGCCAGAGCTCGGTACGTGCCAAATCTTAAGGTACAGATCAACTACAAGGCAGCAAAAGCGGCCAAAAATTGAGTTTTCAGATCTAAAACTTGACTTGCTGTGCTCCTTACTTGTCGACTGCAACAACTTAGATGCTTAAATTACGTACAGAGTGGTGCACCCGCAAGGCTCATCACGCGACTTTAACTGCCAGAAGATAAATGTAAACGTTTCCGATAGAAATGCGTCCATTGTGTCGATTTGCAGTTACGTCATTTCGAAAACAAATGTATTAAACGTAAGATTTTCTGCGGTTTTTTCTACACATTACCACTTCTGGCTTTTTCTGGTGTAATGTGGCTGCCAGAGCTCGGTTCGTGCCAAATCTTAAGGTCCTAGGTCAACTACAAGGCAGCTAAAGCGGCCAAAAATTGAGTTTTCAGAAATTAAAACTTGACTTGCTGTGCTCCTTACTTGTCGACTGCAACAACTTAGATGCTTAAATTACGTGCAGAGTGGTGCACCCGTGAGGCTCATCACGCGACTTTAACTGCCAGTAGATAAATGTAAACGTTTCCGATAGAAATGCGTCCATTGTGACGATTTGCAGTTACGTCATTTCGAAAACAAATGTATTAAACGTAAGATTTTCTGCGGTTTTTTCTACAAATTACCACTTCTGGCTTCTTCTTGTGTAATGTGGCTGCCAGAGCTCGGTTCGTGCCAAATCTTAAGGTACAGGTCAACTACTAGGCAGCAAAAGCGGCCAAAAATTGAGTTTTCAAATCTAAAACTTGACTTTCTGTGCTCCTTACTTGTCGACTGCAACAACTTAGATGCTTAAATTACGAACAGAGTGGTGCATCCGCAAGGCTCATCACGCGACTTTAACTGCCTGAAGATAAATGTAAACGTTTCCGATAGAAATGCGTCCCTTCTGTCGATTTGCAGTTACGTCATTTCGAAAACAAATGTATTAAACGTAAGATTTTCTGCGGTTTTCTCTACACATTACCACTTCTGGCTTTTTCTTGTGTAATGTGGCTGCCAGAGCTCGGTTCATGCCAAATCTTAAGGTCCTAGGTAAACTACAAGGCAGCAAAAGCGGCCAAAAATTGAGTTTTCAGAAACTAAAACTTGACTTGCTGTGCTCCTTACTTGTCGACTGCAACAACTTAGATGCTTAAATTACGAACAGAGTGGTGCACCCGCAAGGCTCATCACGCGACTTTAACTGCCAGAAGATAAATGTAAACGTTTCCGATAGAAATGCGTCCCTTCTGTCGATTTGCAGTTACGTCATTTTGAAAACAAATGTATTAAACGTAAGATTTACTGCGGTTTTTTCTACACATTACCACTTCTGGCTTTTTCTTGTGTAATGTGGCTGCCAGAGCTCGTTCGTGCCAAATCTTAAGGTCCTAGGTCAACTACAAGGCAGCAAAAGCGGCCAAAAATTGAGTTTTCAGAAACTAAAACTTGACTTGCTGTGCTCCTTACTTGTCGACTGCAACAACTTAGATGGTTAAATTACGTACAGAGTGGTGCACCCGCAAGGCTCATCACGCGACTTTAACTGCCAGAAGATAAATGTAAACGTTTCCAATAGAAATGCGTCCATTGTGACGATTTGCAGTTACGTCATTTCGAAAACAAATGTATTAAACGTAAGATTTTCTGCGGTTTCTTCTACACATTAAAACTTCTGGTTTTTCTTGTGTAATGTGGCTGCCAGAGCTCGGTTCGTGCCAATCTTAAGGTCATAGGTCAACTACAAGGCAACAAAAGCGGCCAAAAATTGAGTTTTAAAAAACTAAAACTTGACTTGCTGTGCCCCTTACTTGTCGACTGCAACAACTTAGATGATTAAATTACGTACAGTGTGGTGCGCCCGCAAGGCTCATCACGCGACTTTAACTGCCAGAAGATAAATGTAAATGTTTCCGATAGAAATGGGTCCATTGTGACGATTTGCAGTTACGTCATTTCGAAAACAAATGTATTAAACGTAAGATTTTCTGCTGTTTTTTCTACACATTACCACTTCTGGCTTATTCTTGTGTAATGTGGCTGCCAGAGTTCGGTTCGTGCCAAATCTTAAGGTATAGGTCAACTACAAGGCAGCAAAAGCGGCCAAAAATTGAGTTTTCAAAAACTAAAACTTGACTTGCTGTGCTCCTTGCTTATCGACTGCAACAACTTAGATGCTAATATTACGTACAGAGTGGTGCACCCGCAGAGTTCATCACGCGACTTTATCTGCCAGAAGATAAATGTAAGCGTTTCTGATAGAAATGCGTCCATTGTGACGATTTGCAGTTACGTCATTTCGAAAACAAATATATTATACGTAAGATTTTCTGCGGGTTTTTCTACACATTAGCACTTCTGGCTTTTTCTTGTGTAATGTGACTGCCAGAGCTCGGTTCGTGCCAAATCTGAAGGTCCTCGTTCAACTACAAGGCAGCAAAAGCGGCCAAAAATTGGGTCTTCAGAAACTAAAACTTGACTTGCTGTGCTCCTTACTTGTCGACTGCAACAACATAGATGCTTAAATTACGTACAGGGTGGTGCACCCGCAAGGCTCATCACGCGACTTTAACTGCCAGAAAATAAATGTAAACATTTCCGAGAGAAATGCGTCCACTTTGACGATTTGCAGTTACGTCATTTCCAAAACAAATGTATTAAACGTAAGATTTTCTGCGGTTTTTTCTACACTTTACCACTTCTGGCTTTTTCTTGTGTAATGTGGCTGCCAGAGCTCAGTTCGTGCCAAATCTGAAGGTCCTCGGTCAACTACAAGGCAGCAAAAGCGGCCAAAAATTGGGTCTTCAGAAACTAAAACTTGACTTGCTGTGCTCCTTACTTGTCGACTGCAACAACTTAGATGCTTAAATTACGTACAGGGTGGTGCACCCGCAAGGCTCATAACGCGATTTTAACTGCCATAAGATAAATGTAAACGTTTCCGATAGAAATACGTCCATTGTGACGATTTGCAGTTACGTCATTTCGAAAACAAATGTATTTAACGTAAGATTTTCTGCGGTTTTTTCTACAAATTACCACTTCTGGCTTTTTCTTGTGTAATGTGGCTGCCAGAGCTCGGTTCGTGAAAAATCTTAAGGTCCTAGGTCAACTACAAGGCAGCAAAAGCGGCCAAAAATTGGGTTTTCACAAACTAAAACTTGACTTGCTGTGCTCCTTACATGTCGACTACAACAACTTAGATGCTTAAATTACGTACAGGGTGGTGCACCCGCAATGCTCATCACGCGACCTTAACTGCCAGAAGATAAATGTAGACGTTTCCGAGAGAAATGCGTCCATTGTGACGATTTGCAGTTACGTCATTTCGAAAACAAATGTATTAAACGTAAGATTTTCTGCGGTTTTTTCTACACATTACCACTTCTGGCTTTTTCTTGTGTAATGTGGCTGCCAGAGCTCGGTTCTTGCCAAATCTTAAGGTCCTAGATCAACTACAGGGCAGCAAAAGCGGCCAAATATTGAGTTTTCAAATCTAAAACTTGACTTGCTGTGCTCCTTACTTGTCGACTGCAACAACTTAGATGCTTAAATTAGGTACAGAGTGGTGCACCCGCAAGGCTCATCACGCGACTTTAACTGCCAGAAGATAAATGTAAACATTTCCGATAGAAATGCGTCCCCTGTGTCGATTTGCAGTTACGTCATTCCGAAAACAAATGTATTAAACGTAAGATTTTCTGCGGTTTTTTCTACACATTACCACTTCTGGCTTTTTCTTGTGTAATGTGGCTGCCAGAGCTCGGTTCGTGCCAAATCTTAAGGTCCTCGGTCAACTACAAGGCAGCAAAAGCGGCCAAAAATTGGGTCTTCAGAAACTAAAACTTGACTTGCTGTGCTCCTTACTTGTCGACTGTAACAACTTAGATGGTTAAATTACGTACAGAGCTGTGCACCCGCAAGGCTCATCACGCGACTTTAACTGCCAGAACATAAATGTAAACGTTTCCGATAGAAATGCGTCCATCGTGACGATTTGCAGTTACGTCATTTCGAAAACGAATGTACTAAACGTAAGATTTTCTGCGGTTGTTTCTACACATTACCACTTATGGCTTTTTCTTGTGTACTGTGGCTGCCAGAGCTCGGTTCGTGCCAAATCTTAAGGTCCTAGGTCAACTACAAGGCAGCAAAAGCGGCCAAAAATTGGGTTTTCACAAACTAAAACTTGACTTGCTGTGCTCCTTACTTGTCGACTACAACAACTTAGATGCTTAAATTACGTACAGGGTGGTGCACCCGCAAGGCTCATCACGCGACTTTAACTGCCAGAAAATAAATGTGAACATTTCCGAGAGAAATGCGTCCATTTTGACGATTTGCAGTTACGTCATTTCCAAAACAAATGTATTAAACGTAAGATTTTCTGCGGTTTTTTTTACACATTACCACTTCTGGCTTTTTCTTGTGTAATGTGGCTGCCAGAGCTCAGTTCGTGCCAAATCTGAAGGTCCTCGGTCAACTACAAGGCAGCAAAAGCGGCCAAAAATTGGGTTTTCAGTAACTAAAACTTGACTTTCTGTGCTCCTTACTTGTCGACTGCAACAACTTAGATGCTTAAATTACGTACAGAGTGGTGCACCCACAAGCCTCATAACGCGACTTTATCTGGCAGAAGATAAATGTAAACGTTTCCGATAGAAATGCGTCCATTGTGACGATTTGCAGTTACGTCATTTCGAAAACAAATGTATTTAACGTAAGATTTTCTTCGGTTTTTTCTACACATTACCACTTCTGGCTTTTTCTTGTGTAGTGTGGCTGCCAGAGCTCGGTACGTGCCAAATCTTAAGGTACAGGTCAACTACAAGGCAGCAAAAGCGGCCAAAAATTGAGTTTTCAAATCTAAAACTTGACTTGCTGTGCTCCTTACTTGTCGACTGCAACAACTTAGATGCTTAAATTACGAACAGAGTGGTGCACCCGCAAGGCTCATCACGCGACTTTAACTGCCAGAAGATAAATGTAAACGTTTCCGATAGAAATGCGTCCCTTCTGTCGATTTGCAGTTACGTCATTTTGAAAACAAATGTATTAAACGTAAGATTTACTGCGGTTTTTTCTACACATTACCACTTCTGGCTTTTTCTTGTGTAATGTGGCTGCCAGAGCTCGTTCGTGCCAAATCTTAAGGTCCTAGGTCAACTACAAGGCAGCAAAAGCGGCCAAAAATTGAGTTTTCAGAAACTAAAACTTGACTTGCTGTGCTCCTTACTTGTCGACTGCAACAACTTAGATGGTTAAATTACGTACAGAGTGGTGCACCCGCAAGGCTCATCACGCGACTTTAACTGCCAGAAGATAAATGTAAACGTTTCCAATAGAAATGCGTCCATTGTGACGATTTGCAGTTACGTCATTTCGAAAACAAATGTATTAAACGTAAGATTTTCTGCGGTTTCTTCTACACATTACAACTTCTGGTTTTTCTTGTGTAATGTGGCTGCCAGAGCTCGGTTCGTGCCAATCTTAAGGTCATAGGTCAACTACAAGGCAACAAAAGCGGCCAAAAATTGAGTTTTAAAAAACTAAAACTTGACTTGCTGTGCCCCTTACTTGTCGACTGCAACAACTTAGATGATTAAATTACGTACAGTGTGGTGCGCCCGCAAGGCTCATCACGCGACTTTAACTGCCAGAAGATAAATGTAAATGTTTCCGATAGAAATGGGTCCATTGTGACGATTTGCAGTTACGTCATTTCGAAAACAAATGTATTAAACGTAAGATTTTCTGCTGTTTTTTCTACACATTACCACTTCTGGCTTATTCTTGTGTAATGTGGCTGCCAGAGTTCGGTTCGTGCCAAATCTTAAGGTATAGGTCAACTACAAGGCAGCAAAAGCGGCCAAAAATTGAGTTTTCAAAAACTAAAACTTGACTTGCTGTGCTCCTTGCTTATCGACTGCAACAACTTAGATGCTAATATTACGTACAGAGTGGTGCACCCGCAGAGTTCATCACGCGACTTTATCTGCCAGAAGATAAATGTAAGCGTTTCTGATAGAAATGCGTCCATTGTGACGATTTGCAGTTACGTCATTTCGAAAACAAATATATTATACGTAAGATTTTCTGCGGGTTTTTCTACACATTAGCACTTCTGGCTTTTTCTTGTGTAATGTGACTGCCAGAGCTCGGTTCGTGCCAAATCTGAAGGTCCTCGGTCAACTACAAGGCAGCAAAAGCGGCCAAAAATTGGGTCTTCAGAAACTAAAACTTGACTTGCTGTGCTCCTTACTTGTCGACTGCAACAACATAGATGCTTAAATTACGTACAGGGTGGTGCACCCGCAAGGCTCATCACGCGACTTTAACTGCCAGAAAATAAATGTAAACATTTCCGAGAGAAATGCGTCCACTTTGACGATTTGCAGTTACGTCATTTCCAAAACAAATGTATTAAACGTAAGATTTTCTGCGGTTTTTTCTACACTTTACCACTTCTGGCTTTTTCTTGTGTAATGTGGCTGCCAGAGCTCAGTTCGTGCCAAATCTGAAGGTCCTCGGTCAACTACAAGGCAGCAAAAGCGGCCAAAAATTGGGTCTTCAGAAACTAAAACTTGACTTGCTGTGCTCCTTACTTGTCGACTGCAACAACTTAGATGCTTAAATTACGTACAGGGTGGTGCACCCGCAAGGCTCATAACGCGATTTTAACTGCCATAAGATAAATGTAAACGTTTCCGATAGAAATACGTCCATTGTGACGATTTGCAGTTACGTCATTTCGAAAACAAATGTATTTAACGTAAGATTTTCTGCGGTTTTTTCTACAAATTACCACTTCTGGCTTTTTCTTGTGTAATGTGGCTGCCAGAGCTCGGTTCGTGAAAAATCTTAAGGTCCTAGGTCAACTACAAGGCAGCAAAAGCGGCCAAAAATTGGGTTTTCACAAACTAAAACTTGACTTGCTGTGCTCCTTACATGTCGACTACAACAACTTAGATGCTTAAATTACGTACAGGGTGGTGCACCCGCAATGCTCATCACGCGACCTTAACTGCCAGAAGATAAATGTAGACGTTTCCGAGAGAAATGCGTCCATTGTGACGATTTGCAGTTACGTCATTTCGAAAACAAATGTATTAAACGTAAGATTTTCTGCGGTTTTTTCTACACATTACCACTTCTGGCTTTTTCTTGTGTAATGTGGCTGCCAGAGCTCGGTTCTTGCCAAATCTTAAGGTCCTAGATCAACTACAGGGCAGCAAAAGCGGCCAAATATTGAGTTTTCAAATCTAAAACTTGACTTGCTGTGCCCCTTACTTGTCGACTGCAACAACTTAGATGATTAAATTACGTACAGTGTGGTGCGCCCGCAAGGCTCATCACGCGACTTTAACTGCCAGAAGATAAATGTAAATGTTTCCGATAGAAATGGGTCCATTGTGACGATTTGCAGTTACGTCATTTCGAAAACAAATGTATTAAACGTAAGATTTTCTGCTGTTTTTTCTACACATTACCACTTCTGGCTTATTCTTGTGTAATGTGGCTGCCAGAGTTCGGTTCGTGCCAAATCTTAAGGTATAGGTCAACTACAAGGCAGCAAAAGCGGCCAAAAATTGAGTTTTCAAAAACTAAAACTTGACTTGCTGTGCTCCTTGCTTATCGACTGCAACAACTTAGATGCTAATATTACGTACAGAGTGGTGCACCCGCAGAGTTCATCACGCGACTTTATCTGCCAGAAGATAAATGTAAGCGTTTCTGATAGAAATGCGTCCATTGTGACGATTTGCAGTTACGTCATTTCGAAAACAAATATATTATACGTAAGATTTTCTGCGGGTTTTTCTACACATTAGCACTTCTGGCTTTTTCTTGTGTAATGTGACTGCCAGAGCTCGGTTCGTGCCAAATCTGAAGGTCCTCGGTCAACTACAAGGCAGCAAAAGCGGCCAAAAATTGGGTCTTCAGAAACTAAAACTTGACTTGCTGTGCTCCTTACTTGTCGACTGCAACAACATAGATGCTTAAATTACGTACAGGGTGGTGCACCCGCAAGGCTCATCACGCGACTTTAACTGCCAGAAAATAAATGTAAACATTTCCGAGAGAAATGCGTCCACTTTGACGATTTGCAGTTACGTCATTTCCAAAACAAATGTATTAAACGTAAGATTTTCTGCGGTTTTTTCTACACTTTACCACTTCTGGCTTTTTCTTGTGTAATGTGGCTGCCAGAGCTCAGTTCGTGCCAAATCTGAAGGTCCTCGGTCAACTACAAGGCAGCAAAAGCGGCCAAAAATTGGGTCTTCAGAAACTAAAACTTGACTTGCTGTGCTCCTTACTTGTCGACTGCAACAACTTAGATGCTTAAATTACGTACAGGGTGGTGCACCCGCAAGGCTCATAACGCGATTTTAACTGCCATAAGATAAATGTAAACGTTTCCGATAGAAATACGTCCATTGTGACGATTTGCAGTTACGTCATTTCGAAAACAAATGTATTTAACGTAAGATTTTCTGCGGTTTTTTCTACAAATTACCACTTCTGGCTTTTTCTTGTGTAATGTGGCTGCCAGAGCTCGGTTCGTGAAAAATCTTAAGGTCCTAGGTCAACTACAAGGCAGCAAAAGCGGCCAAAAATTGGGTTTTCACAAACTAAAACTTGACTTGCTGTGCTCCTTACATGTCGACTACAACAACTTAGATGCTTAAATTACGTACAGGGTGGTGCACCCGCAATGCTCATCACGCGACCTTAACTGCCAGAAGATAAATGTAGACGTTTCCGAGAGAAATGCGTCCATTGTGACGATTTGCAGTTACGTCATTTCGAAAACAAATGTATTAAACGTAAGATTTTCTGCGGTTTTTTCTACACATTACCACTTCTGGCTTTTTCTTGTGTAATGTGGCTGCCAGAGCTCGGTTCTTGCCAAATCTTAAGGTCCTAGATCAACTACAGGGCAGCAAAAGCGGCCAAATATTGAGTTTTCAAATCTAAAACTTGACTTGCTGTGCCCCTTACTTGTCGACTGCAACAACTTAGATGATTAAATTACGTACAGTGTGGTGCGCCCGCAAGGCTCATCACGCGACTTTAACTGCCAGAAGATAAATGTAAATGTTTCCGATAGAAATGGGTCCATTGTGACGATTTGCAGTTACGTCATTTCGAAAACAAATGTATTAAACGTAAGATTTTCTGCTGTTTTTTCTACACATTACCACTTCTGGCTTATTCTTGTGTAATGTGGCTGCCAGAGTTCGGTTCGTGCCAAATCTTAAGGTATAGGTCAACTACAAGGCAGCAAAAGCGGCCAAAAATTGAGTTTTCAAAAACTAAAACTTGACTTGCTGTGCTCCTTGCTTATCGACTGCAACAACTTAGATGCTAATATTACGTACAGAGTGGTGCACCCGCAGAGTTCATCACGCGACTTTATCTGCCAGAAGATAAATGTAAGCGTTTCTGATAGAAATGCGTCCATTGTGACGATTTGCAGTTACGTCATTTCGAAAACAAATATATTATACGTAAGATTTTCTGCGGGTTTTTCTACACATTAGCACTTCTGGCTTTTTCTTGTGTAATGTGACAGCCAGAGCTCGGTTCGTGCCAAATCTGAAGGTCCTCGGTCAACTACAAGGCAGCAAAAGCGGCCAAAAATTGGGTCTTCAGAAACTAAAACTTGACTTGCTGTGCTCCTTACTTGTCGACTGCAACAACATAGATGCTTAAATTACGTACAGGGTGGTGCACCCGCAAGGCTCATCACGCGACTTTAACTGCCAGAAAATAAATGTAAACATTTCCGAGAGAAATGCGTCCACTTTGACGATTTGCAGTTACGTCATTTCCAAAACAAATGTATTAAACGTAAGATTTTCTGCGGTTTTTTCTACACTTTACCACTTCTGGCTTTTTCTTGTGTAATGTGGCTGCCAGAGCTCAGTTCGTGCCAAATCTGAAGGTCCTCGGTCAACTACAAGGCAGCAAAAGCGGCCAAAAATTGGGTCTTCAGAAACTAAAACTTGACTTGCTGTGCTCCTTACTTGTCGACTGCAACAACTTAGATGCTTAAATTACGTACAGGGTGGTGCACCCGCAAGGCTCATAACGCGATTTTAACTGCCATAAGATAAATGTAAACGTTTCCGATAGAAATACGTCCATTGTGACGATTTGCAGTTACGTCATTTCGAAAACAAATGTATTTAACGTAAGATTTTCTGCGGTTTTTTCTACAAATTACCACTTCTGGCTTTTTCTTGTGTAATGTGGCTGCCAGAGCTCGGTTCGTGAAAAATCTTAAGGTCCTAGGTCAACTACAAGGCAGCAAAAGCGGCCAAAAATTGGGTTTTCACAAACTAAAACTTGACTTGCTGTGCTCCTTACATGTCGACTACAACAACTTAGATGCTTAAATTACGTACAGGGTGGTGCACCCGCAATGCTCATCACGCGACCTTAACTGCCAGAAGATAAATGTAGACGTTTCCGAGAGAAATGCGTCCATTGTGACGATTTGCAGTTACGTCATTTCGAAAACAAATGTATTAAACGTAAGATTTTCTGCGGTTTTTTCTACACATTACCACTTCTGGCTTTTTCTTGTGTAATGTGGCTGCCAGAGCTCGGTTCGTGCCAAATCTTAAGGTCCTCGGTCAACTACAAGGCAGCAAAAGCGGCCAAAAATTGGGTCTTCAGAAACTAAAACTTGACTTGCTGTGCTCCTTACTTGTCGACTGTAACAACTTAGATGGTTAAATTACGTACAGAGCTGTGCACCCGCAAGGCTCATCACGCGACTTTAACTGCCAGAACATAAATGTAAACGTTTCCGATAGAAATGCGTCCATCGTGACGATTTGCAGTTACGTCATTTCGAAAACGAATGTACTAAACGTAAGATTTTCTGCGGTTGTTTCTACACATTACCACTTATGGCTTTTTCTTGTGTACTGTGGCTGCCAGAGCTCGGTTCGTGCCAAATCTTAAGGTCCTAGGTCAACTACAAGGCAGCAAAAGCGGCCAAAAATTGGGTTTTCACAAACTAAAACTTGACTTGCTGTGCTCCTTACTTGTCGACTACAACAACTTAGATGCTTAAATTACGTACAGGGTGGTGCACCCGCAAGGCTCATCACGCGACTTTAACTGCCAGAAAATAAATGTGAACATTTCCGAGAGAAATGCGTCCATTTTGACGATTTGCAGTTACGTCATTTCCAAAACAAATGTATTAAACGTAAGATTTTCTGCGGTTTTTTTTACACATTACCACTTCTGGCTTTTTCTTGTGTAATGTGGCTGCCAGAGCTCAGTTCGTGCCAAATCTGAAGGTCCTCGGTCAACTACAAGGCAGCAAAAGCGGCCAAAAATTGGGTTTTCAGTAACTAAAACTTGACTTTCTGTGCTCCTTACTTGTCGACTGCAACAACTTAGATGCTTAAATTACGTACAGAGTGGTGCACCCACAAGCCTCATAACGCGACTTTATCTGGCAGAAGATAAATGTAAACGTTTCCGATAGAAATGCGTCCATTGTGACGATTTGCAGTTACGTCATTTCGAAAACAAATGTATTTAACGTAAGATTTTCTTCGGTTTTTTCTACACATTACCACTTCTGGCTTTTTCTTGTGTAATGTGGCTGCCAGAGCTCGGTTTGTGCCAAATCTTAAGGTCCTAGGTCAACTACAAGGCAGCAAAAGCGGCCAAAAATTGAGTTTTCAAAAACTAAAACTTGACTTGCTGTGCTCCTTACTTGTCGACTGCAACAACTTAGATGCTTAAATTACGTACAGGGTGGTGCACCCGCAAGGCTCATCACGCGACATTAACTGCCAGAAAATAAATGTAAACATTTCCGAGAGAAATGCGTCCATTTTGACGATTTGCAGTTACGTCATTTCCAAAACAAATGTATTAAACGTAAGATTTTCTGCGGTTTTTTCTACACATTACCACTTCTGGCTTTTTCTTGTGTAATGTGGCTGCCAGAGCTCAGTTCGTGCCAAATCTGAAGGTCCTCGGTCAACTACAAGGCAGCAAAAGCGGCCAAAAATTGGGTCTTCAGAAACTAAAACTTGACTTGCTGTGCTCCTTACTTGTCGACTACAACAACTTAGATGCTTAAATTACGTACAGGGTGGTGCACCCGCAAGGCTCATCACGCGACTTTAACTGCCAGAAGATAAATGTAAACGTTTCCGATAGAAATGCGTCCATTGTGACGATTTGCAGTTACGTCATTTCGAAAACAAATGTATTAAACGTTAGATTTTCTGCGGATTTTTCTATACATTACCACTTCCGGCTTTTCTTGTGCAATGCGGCTGCCAGAGCCCGGTTCGTGCCAAATCTTATGGTCCTAGGTCAACTACAAGGCAGCAAAAGCGGCCAAAAATTGAGTTTTCAAAAACTAAAACTTTACTTGCTGTGCTCCTTACTTGTCGACTGCAACAACATAGATAATTAAATTACGTACAGGGTGGTGCACCCGCAAGGCTCATCACGCGACTTTAACTGTCAGAAGATAAATGTAAACGTTTCCGATAGAAATGCGTCCATTGTGACTATTTGCAGTTACGTCATTTCGAAAACAAATGTATTAAACGTAAGATTTTCTGCGGTTTTTTCTACACATTACCACTTCTGGCTTTTTCTTGTGTAATGTGGCTGCCAGAGCTCGGTTCGTGCCAAATCTTAAGGTCCTAGGTCAACTACAAGGCAGCAAAAGCGTCCAAAAATTGAGTTTTCAGAAACTAAAACTTGACTTGCTGTGCTCCTTACTTGTCGCCTGCAACAACTTAGATGCTTAAATTACGTACAGAGCTGTGCACCCGCAAGGCTCATCACGCGACTTTAACTGCCAGAACATAAATGTAAACGTTTCCGATAGAAATGCGTCCATTGTGACGATTTGCAGTTACGTCATTTCGAAAACAAATGTACTAAACGTAAGATTTTCTGCGGTTTTTTCTACACATTACCACTTCTGGCTTTTTCTTGTGTAATGTGGCTGCCAAAGCTCGGTTTGTGCCAAATCTTAAGGTCCTAGGTCAACTACAAGGCAGCAAAAGCGTCCAAAAATTGGGTTTTCACAAACTAAAACTTGACATGCTGTGCTCCTTACTTGTCGACTACAACAACTTAGATGCTTAAATTACGTACAGGGTGGTGCACCCGCAAGGCTCATCACGCGACTTTAACTGCCAGAAGATAAATGTAAACATTTCCGATAGAAATGCGTCCCCTGTGTCGATTTGCAGTTACGTCATTCCGAAAACAAATGTATTAAACGTAAGATTTTCTGCGGTTTTTTCTACACATTACCACTTCTGGCTTTTTCTTGTGTAATGTGGCTGCCAGAGCTCGGTTCGTGCCAAATCTTAAGGTCCTCGGTCAACTACAAGGCAGCAAAAGCGGCCAAAAATTGGGTCTTCAGAAACTAAAACTTGACTTGCTGTGCTCCTTACTTGTCGACTGTAACAACTTAGATGGTTAAATTACGTACAGAGCTGTGCACCCGCAAGGCTCATCACGCGACTTTAACTGCCAGAACATAAATGTAAACGTTTCCGATAGAAATGCGTCCATCGTGACGATTTGCAGTTACGTCATTTCGAAAACGAATGTACTAAACGTAAGATTTTCTGCGGTTGTTTCTACACATTACCACTTATGGCTTTTTCTTGTGTACTGTGGCTGCCAGAGCTCGGTTCGTGCCAAATCTTAAGGTCCTAGGTCAACTACAAGGCAGCAAAAGCGGCCAAAAATTGGGTTTTCACAAACTAAAACTTGACTTGCTGTGCTCCTTACTTGTCGACTACAACAACTTAGATGCTTAAATTACGTACAGGGTGGTGCACCCGCAAGGCTCATCACGCGACTTTAACTGCCAGAAAATAAATGTGAACATTTCCGAGAGAAATGCGTCCATTTTGACGATTTGCAGTTACGTCATTTCCAAAACAAATGTATTAAACGTAAGATTTTCTGCGGTTTTTTTTACACATTACCACTTCTGGCTTTTTCTTGTGTAATGTGGCTGCCAGAGCTCAGTTCGTGCCAAATCTGAAGGTCCTCGGTCAACTACAAGGCAGCAAAAGCGGCCAAAAATTGGGTTTTCAGTAACTAAAACTTGACTTTCTGTGCTCCTTACTTGTCGACTGCAACAACTTAGATGCTTAAATTACGTACAGAGTGGTGCACCCACAAGCCTCATAACGCGACTTTATCTGGCAGAAGATAAATGTAAACGTTTCCGATAGAAATGCGTCCATTGTGACGATTTGCAGTTACGTCATTTCGAAAACAAATGTATTTAACGTAAGATTTTCTTCGGTTTTTTCTACACATTACCACTTCTGGCTTTTTCTTGTGTAATGTGGCTGCCAGAGCTCGGTTTGTGCCAAATCTTAAGGTCCTAGGTCAACTACAAGGCAGCAAAAGCGGCCAAAAATTGAGTTTTCAAAAACTAAAACTTGACTTGCTGTGCTCCTTACTTGTCGACTGCAACAACTTAGATGCTTAAATTACGTACAGGGTGGTGCACCCGCAAGGCTCATCACGCGACTTTAACTGCCAGAAAATAAATGTAAACATTTCCGAGAGAAATGCGTCCATTTTGACGATTTGCAGTTACGTCATTTCCAAAACAAATGTATTAAACGTAAGATTTTCTGCGGTTTTTTCTACACATTACCACTTCTGGCTTTTTCTTGTGTAATGTGGCTGCCAGAGCTCAGTTCGTGCCAAATCTGAAGGTCCTCGGTCAACTACAAGGCAGCAAAAGCGGCCAAAAATTGGGTCTTCAGAAACTAAAACTTGACTTGCTGTGCTCCTTACTTGTCGACTACAACAACTTAGATGCTTAAATTACGTACAGGGTGGTGCACCCGCAAGGCTCATCACGCGACTTTAACTGCCAGAAGATAAATGTAAACGTTTCCGATAGAAATGCGTCCATTGTGACGATTTGCAGTTACGTCATTTCGAAAACAAATGTATTAAACGTTAGATTTTCTGCGGATTTTTCTATACATTACCACTTCCGGCTTTTCTTGTGCAATGCGGCTGCCAGAGCCCGGTTCGTGCCAAATCTTATGGTCCTAGGTCAACTACAAGGCAGCAAAAGCGGCCAAAAATTGAGTTTTCAAAAACTAAAACTTTACTTGCTGTGCTCCTTACTTGTCGACTGCAACAACATAGATAATTAAATTACGTACAGGGTGGTGCACCCGCAAGGCTCATCACGCGACTTTAACTGTCAGAAGATAAATGTAAACGTTTCCGATAGAAATGCGTCCATTGTGACTATTTGCAGTTACGTCATTTCGAAAACAAATGTATTAAACGTAAGATTTTCTGCGGTTTTTTCTACACATTACCACTTCTGGCTTTTTCTTGTGTAATGTGGCTGCCAGAGCTCGGTTCGTGCCAAATCTTAAGGTCCTAGGTCAACTACAAGGCAGCAAAAGCGTCCAAAAATTGAGTTTTCAGAAACTAAAACTTGACTTGCTGTGCTCCTTACTTGTCGCCTGCAACAACTTAGATGCTTAAATTACGTACAGAGCTGTGCACCCGCAAGGCTCATCACGCGACTTTAACTGCCAGAACATAAATGTAAACGTTTCCGATAGAAATGCGTCCATTGTGACGATTTGCAGTTACGTCATTTCGAAAACAAATGTACTAAACGTAAGATTTTCTGCGGTTTTTTCTACACATTACCACTTCTGGCTTTTTCTTGTGTAATGTGGCTGCCAAAGCTCGGTTTGTGCCAAATCTTAAGGTCCTAGGTCAACTACAAGGCAGCAAAAGCGTCCAAAAATTGGGTTTTCACAAACTAAAACTTGACATGCTGTGCTCCTTACTTGTCGACTACAACAACTTAGATGCTTAAATTACGTACAGGGTGGTGCACCCGCAAGGCTCATCACGCGACTTTAACTGCCAGAAGATAAATGTAAACGTTTCCGAGAGAAATGCGTCCATTGTGACGATTTGCAGTTACGTCATTTCGAAAACAAATGTATTAAACGTAAGATTTTCTGCGATTTCTTCTACATATTACCACTTCTGGCTTTTTCTTGTGTAATGTGGCTGCCAGAGCTCGGTTCGTGCCAAATCTTAAGGTCCTAGATCAACTACAAGGCAGCAAAAGCGGCCAAAAATTGGGTTTTCACAAACTAAAACTTGACTTGCTGTGCTCCTTAGTTGTCGACTACAACTACTTAGATGCTTAAATTACGTACAGGGTGGTGCACCCGCAAGGCTCATCACGCGACTTTAACTGCCAGAAGATAAATGTAAATGTTTCCGAGAGAAATGCGTCCATTGTGACGATTTGCAGTTACGTCATTCCGAAAACAAATATATTATACGTAAGATTTTCTGCGGGTTTTCCTACACATTAGCACTTCTGGCTTTTTCTTGTGTAATGTGACTGCCAGAGCTCGGTTCGTGCCAAATCTTAAGGTCCTAGGTCAACTACAAGGCAGCAAAAGCGCCCAAAAATTGAGTTTTCAAAAACTAAAACTTGACTTGCTGTGCTCCTTACTTGTCGACTGCAACAACTTAGATGCTTAAATTACGTACAGGGTGGTGCACCCGCAAGGCTCATCACGCGACTTTAACTGCCAGAAAATAAATGTAAACATTTCCGAGAGAAATGCTTCCATTTTGACGATTTGCAGTTACGTCATTTCCAAAACAAATGTATTAAACGTAAGATTTTCTGCGGTTTTTTCTACACATTACCACTTCTGGCTTTTTCTTGTGTAATGTGGCTGCCAGAGCTCAGTTCGTGCCAAATCTGAAGGTCCTCGGTCAACTACAAGGCAGCAAAAGCGGCCAAAAATTGGGTCTTCAGAAACTAAAACTTGACTTGCTGTGCTCCTTACTTGTCGACTGCAACAACTTAGATGCTTAAATTACGTACAGGGTGGTGCACCCGCAAGGCTCATAACGCGACTTTAACTGCCAGAAGATAAATGTAAACGTTTCTGATAGAAATGCGTCCATTGTGACGATTTGCAGTTACGTCATTTCGAAAACAAATGTATTTAACGTAAGATTTTCTGCGGTTTTTTCTACACATTACCACTTCTGCCTTTTTCTTGTGTAATGTGGCTGCCAGAGCTCGGTTCGTGCCAAATCTTAAGGTCCTAGGTCAACTAAAAGGCAGCAAAAGCGGCCAAAAATTGGGTTTTCACAAACTAAAACTTGACTTGCTGTGCTCCTTACTTGTCGACTACAACAACTTAGATGCTTAAATTACGTACAGGGTGGTGCACCCGCAAGGCTCATCACGCGACTTTAACTGCCAGAAGATAAATGTAAACGTTTCCGAGAGAAATGCGTCCATTGTGACGATTTGCAGTTACGTCATTTCGAAAACAAATGTATTAAACGTAAGATTTTCTGCGGTTTTTTCTACACATTACCACTTCTGGCTTTTTCTTGTGTAATGTGGCTGCCAGAGCTCGGTTCGTGCCAAATCTTAAGGTCCTAGATCAACTACAAGGCAGCAAAAGCGGCCAAAAATTGAGTTTTCAAATCTAAAACTTGACTTGCTGTGCTCCTTACTCGTCGACTGCAACAACTTAGATGCTTAAATTACGAACAGAGTGGTGCATCCGCAAGGCTCATCACGCGACTTTAACTGCCAGAAGATAAATGTAAACGTTTCCGATAGAAATGCGTCCATTGTGAAGATTTGCAGTTACGTCATTTCGAAAACAAATGTATTAAACGTAAGATTTTCTGCGGTTTTTTCTACACATTACCACTTCTGGCTTGTTCTTGTGTAAAGTGGCTGCCAGAGCTCGGTTCGTGCCAAATCTTAAGGTCCTAGGTCAACTACAAGGCAGCAAAAGCGGCCAAAAATTGAGTTTTCAGAAACTAAAACTTGACTTGCTGTGCTCCTTACTTGTCGACTGTAACAACTTAGATGGTTAAATTACGTACAGAGCTGTGCACCCGCAAGGCTCATCACGTGACTTTAACTGCCAGAACATAAATGTAAACGTTTCCGATAGAAATGCGTCCATTGTGACGATTTGCAGTTACGTCATTTCGAAAACAAATGTACTTAGCGTAAGATTTTCTGCGGTTTTTTCTACACATTACCACTTATGGCTTTTTCTTGTATAATGTGGCTGCCAGAGCTCGGTTCGTGCCAAATCTTAAGGTCCTAGGTCAACTACAAGGCAGCAAAAGCGGCCAAAAATTGGGTTTTCACAAACTAAAACTTGACTTGCTGTGCTCCTTAATTGTCGACTACAACAACTTAGATGCTTAAATTACGTACAGGGTGGTGCACCCGCAAGGCTCATCACGCGACTTTAACTGCCAGAAGATAAATGTAAACGTTTCCGAGAGAAATGCGTCCATTGTGACGATTTGCAGTTACGTCATTTCGAAAACAAATGTATTAAACGTAAGATTTTCTGCGGTTTTTCTCTACACATTACCACTTCTGGCTTTTTCTTGTGTAATGTGGCTGCCAGAGCTCGGTTCGTGCCAAATCTTAAGGTCCTAGGTCAACTACAAGGCAGCAAAAGCGGCCAAAAATTGAGTTTTCAGCAACTAAGACTTGACTTGCTGTGCTCCTTACTTGTCGACTGCAACAACTTAGATGGTTAAATTACGTACAGAGTGGTGCACCCGTAAGGCTCATAACGCGACTTTAACTGCCAGTAGATAAATGTAAACGTTTCCGTTAGAAATGCGTCCATTGTGACGATTTGCAGTTACGTCATTTCGAAAACAAATGTATTAAACGTAAGATTTTCTGCGGTTTTTTCTACACATTACCACTTCTGGCTTGTTCTTGTGTAATATGGCTGCCAGAGCTCGGTTGGTGCCAAATCTTAAGGTCCTAGGTCAACTACAAGGCAGCAAAAGCGGCCAAAAATTGAGTTTTCAAAAATTAACACTTGACTTGCTGTGCTCCTTACTTGTCGACTGCAACAACTTAGATGCTTAAATTACGTACAGGGTGGTGCACCCGCAAGGCTCATAACGCGACTTTAACAGCCAGAAGATAAATGTAAACATTTCCGATAGAAATGCGTCAATTGTGACGATTTGCAGTTACGTCATTTCGAAAACAAATGTATTTAACGTAAGATTCTCTGCGGTTTTTTCTACACATTACCACTTCTGGCTTCTTCTTGTGTAATGTGGCTGCCAGAGCTCGGTTCGTGCCAAATCTTAAGGTCCTAGGTCAACTACAAGGCAGCAAAAGCGGCCAAAAATTGGGTTTTCACAAACTAAAACTTGACTTGCTGTGCTCCTTACTTGTCGACTACAACAACTTAGATGCTTAAATTACGTACAGGGTGGTGCACCCGCAAGGCTCATCACGCGACTTTAACTGCCAGAAGATAAATGTAAACGTTTCCGAGAGAAATGCGTCCATTGTGACGATTTGCAGTTACGTCATTTCGAAAAGAAATGTATTTAACGTAAGATTTTCTGCGGTTTTTTTCTACACATTACCACTTCTGGCTTTTTCTTGTGTAATGTGCCTGCCAGAGCTCGGTTCGTGCCAAATCTTAAGGTCCTAGGTCAACTACAAGGCAGCAAAAGCGGCCAAAAATTGAGTTTTCAGAAACTAAGACTTGACTTGCTGTGCTCCTTACTTGTCGACTGCAACAACTTAGATGGTTAAATTACGTACAGAGTGGTGCACCCGTAAGGCTCATCACGCGACTTTAACTGCCAGTAGATAAATGTAAACGTTTCCGATAGAAATGCGTCCATTGTGACGATTTGCAGTTACGTCATTTCGAAAACAAATGTATTTAACGTAAGATTTTCTGCAGTTTTTTCTACACATTACCACTTCTGGCTTGTTCTTGTGTAATGTGGCTGCCAGAGCTCGGTTCGTGCCAAATCTTAAGGTCCTAGGTCAACTACAAGGCAGCAAAAGCGGCCAAAAATTGAGTTTTCAAAAATTAAAACTTGACTTGCTGTGCTCCTTACTTGTCGACTGCAACATCTTAGATGCTTAAATTACGTACAGGGTGGTGCACCCGCAAGGCTCATAACGCGACTTTAACTGCCAGAAGATAAATGTAAACGTTTCCGATAGAAATGCGTCCATTGTGACGATTTGCAATTACGTCATTTCGAAAACACATGTCTTAAACGTAAGATTTTCTGCGGTTTTTTCTACACATTACCACTTCTGGCTTTTTCTTGTGTAATGTGGCTGCCAGAGCTCGGTTTGTGCCAAATCTTAAGGTCCTAAGTCAACTACAAGGCAGCAAAAGCGGCCAAAAATTGAGTTTTCAGAAACTAAAACTTGACTTGCTGTGCTCCTTACTTGTCGACTGCAACAACTTAGATGGTTAAATTACGTACAGAGTGGTGCACCCGCAAGGCTCATCACGCGACTTTAACTGCCAGTAGATAAATGTAAACGTTTCCGATAGAAATGCGTCCATTGTGACGATTTGCAGTTACGTCATTTCGAAAACAAATGTATTAAACGTAAGATTTTTTGCGGTTTTTTCTACACATTACCACTTCTGGCTTGTTCTTGTGTAATGTGGCTGCCAGAGCTCGGTTCGTGCCAAATCTTAAGGTCCTAGGTCAACTACAAGGCAGCAAAAGCGGCCAAAAATTGGGTTTTCACAAACTAAAACTTGACTTGCTGTGCTCCTTACTTGTCGACTACAACAACTTAGATGCTTAAATTACGTACAGGGTGGTGCACCCGCAAGGCTCATCACGCGACTTTAACTGCCAGAACATAAATGTAAACGTTTCCGATAGAAATGCGTCCATTGTGACGATTTGCAGTTACGTCATTCCGAAAACAAATATATTATACGTAAGATTTTCTGCGGGTTTTCCTACACATTAGCACTTCTGGCTTTTTCTTGTGTAATGTGACTGCCAGAGCTCGGTTCGTGCCAAATCTTAAGGTCCTAGGTCAACTACAAGGCAGCAAAAGCGCCCAAAAATTGAGTTTTCAAAAACTAAAACTTGACTTGCTGTGCTCCTTACTTGTCGACTGCAACAACTTAGATGCTTAAATTACGTACAGGGTGGTGCACCCGCAAGGCTCATCACGCGACTTTAACTGCCAGAAAATAAATGTAAACATTTCCGAGAGAAATGCTTCCATTTTGACGATTTGCAGTTACGTCATTTCCAAAACAAATGTATTAAACGTAAGATTTTCTGCGGTTTTTTCTACACATTACCACTTCTGGCTTTTTCTTGTGTAATGTGGCTGCCAGAGCTCAGTTCGTGCCAAATCTGAAGGTCCTCGGTCAACTACAAGGCAGCAAAAGCGGCCAAAAATTGGGTCTTCAGAAACTAAAACTTGACTTGCTGTGCTCCTTACTTGTCGACTGCAACAACTTAGATGCTTAAATTACGTACAGGGTGGTGCACCCGCAAGGCTCATAACGCGACTTTAACTGCCAGAAGATAAATGTAAACGTTTCTGATAGAAATGCGTCCATTGTGACGATTTGCAGTTACGTCATTTCGAAAACAAATGTATTTAACGTAAGATTTTCTGCGGTTTTTTCTACACATTACCACTTCTGCCTTTTTCTTGTGTAATGTGGCTGCCAGAGCTCGGTTCGTGCCAAATCTTAAGGACCTAGGTCAACTACAAGGCAGCAAAAGCGGCCAAAAATTGGGTTTTCACAAACTAAAACTTGACTTGCTGTGCTCCTTACTTGTCGACTACAACAACTTAGATGCTTAAATTACGTACAGGGTGGTGCACCCGCAAGGCTCATCACGCGACTTTAACTGCCAGAAGATAAATGTAAACGTTTCCGAGAGAAATGCGTCCATTGTGACGATTTGCAGTTACGTCATTTCGAAAACAAATGTATTAAACGTAAGATTTTCTGCGGTTTTTTCTACACATTACCACTTCTGGCTTTTTCTTGTGTAATGTGGCTGCCAGAGCTCGGTTCGTGCCAAATCTTAAGGTCCTAGATCAACTACAAGGCAGCAAAAGCGGCCAAAAATTGAGTTTTCAAATCTAAAACTTGACTTGCTGTGCTAGTTACTCGTCGACTGCAACAACTTAGATGCTTAAAATAGGTACAGAGTGGTGCACCCGCAAGGCTCATCACGCGACTTTAACTGCCAGAAGATAAATGTAAACATTTCCGATAGAAATGCGTCCCTTGTGTCGATTTGCAGTTACATCATTTCGAAAACAAATGTATTAAACGTAAGATTTTCTGCGGTTTTTTCTACACATTACCACTTCTGGCTTTTTCTTGTGTAATGTGGCTGCCAGAGCTCGGTTCGTGTAAAATCTTAAGGTCCTAGGTCAACTACAAGGCAGCAAAAGCGGCCAAAAATTGAGTTTTCAGAAACTAAAACTTGACTTGCTGTGCTCCTTACTTGTCGACTACAACAACTTAGATGCTTAAATTACGTACAGGGTGGTGCACCCGCAAGGCTCATCACGCGACTTTAACTGCCAGAAGATAAATGTAAACGTTTCCGATAGAAATGCGTCCATTGTGAAGATTTGCAGTTACGTCATTTCGAAAACAAATGTATTAAACGTAAGATTTTCTGCGGTTTTTTCTACACATTACCACTTCTGGCTTGTTCTTGTGTAAAGTGGCTGCCAGAGCTCGGTTCGTGCCAAATCTTAAGGTCCTAGGTCAACTACAAGGCAGCAAAAGCGCCCAAAAATTGAGTTTTCAGAAACTAAAACTTGACTTGCTGTGCTCCTTACTTGTCGACTGTAACAACTTAGATGGTTAAATTACGTACAGAGCTGTGCACCCGCAAGGCTCATCACGTGACTTTAACTGCCAGAACATAAATGTAAACGTTTCCGATAGAAATGCGTCCATTGTGACGATTTGCAGTTACGTCATTTCGAAAACAAATGTACTTAGCGTAAGATTTTCTGCGGTTTTTTCTACACATTACCACTTATGGCTTTTTCTTGTGTAATGTGGCTGCCAGAGCTCGGTTCGTGCCAAATCTTAAGGTCCTAGGTCAACTACAAGGCAGCAAAAGCGGCCAAAAATTGGGTTTTCACAAACTAAAACTTGACTTGCTGTGCTCCTTAATTGTCGACTACAACAACTTAGATGCTTAAATTACGTACAGGGTGGTGCACCCGCAAGGCTCATCACGCGACTTTAACTGCCAGAAGATAAATGTAAACGTTTCCGAGAGAAATGCGTCCATTGTGACGATTTGCAGTTACGTCATTTCGAAAACAAATGTATTAAACGTAAGTTTTTCTGCGGTTTTTCTCTACACATTACCACTTCTGGCTTTTTCTTGTGTAATGTGGCTGCCAGAGCTCGGTTCGTGCCAAATCTTAAGGTCCTAGGTCAACTACAAGGCAGCAAAAGCGGCCAAAAATTGAGTTTTCAGCAACTAAGACTTGACTTGCTGTGCTCCTTACTTGTCGACTGCAACAACTTAGATGGTTAAATTACGTACAGAGTGGTGCACCCGTAAGGCTCATAACGCGACTTTAACTGCCAGTAGATAAATGTAAACGTTTCCGTTAGAAATGCGTCCATTGTGACGATTTGCAGTTACGTCATTTCGAAAACAAATGTATTAAACGTAAGATTTTCTGCGGTTTTTTCTACACATTACCACTTCTGGCTTGTTCTTGTGTAATATGGCTGCCAGAGCTCGGTTCGTGCCAAATCTTAAGGTCCTAGGTCAACTACAAGGCAGCAAAAGCGGCCAAAAATTGAGTTTTCAAAAATTAACACTTGACTTGCTGTGCTCCTTACTTGTCGACTGCAACAACTTAGATGCTTAAATTACGTACAGGGTGGTGCACCCGCAAGGCTCATAACGCGACTTTAACAGCCAGAAGATAAATGTAAACATTTCCGATAGAAATGCGTCAATTGTGACGATTTGCAGTTACGTCATTTCGAAAACAAATGTATTTAACGTAAGATTCTCTGCGTTTTTTTCTACACATTACCACTTCTGGCTTTTTCTTGTGTAATGTGGCTGCCAGAGCTCGGTTCGTGCCAAATCTTAAGGTCCTAGGTCAACTACAAGGCAGCAAAAGCGGCCAAAAATTGGGTTTTCACAAACTAAAACTTGACTTGCTGTGCTCCTTACTTGTCGACTACAACAACTTAGATGCTTAAATTACGTACAGGGTGGTGCACCCGCAAGGCTCATCACGCGACTTTAACTGCCAGAAGATAAATGTAAACGTTTCCGAGAGAAATGCGTCCATTGTGACGATTTGCAGTTACGTCATTTCGAAAACAAATGTATTTAACGTAAGATTTTCTGCGGTTTTTTTCTACACATTACCACTTCTGGCTTTTTCTTGTGTAATGTGTCTGCCAGAGCTCGGTTCGTGCCAAATCTTAAGGTCCTAGGTCAACTACAAGGCAGCAAAAGCGGCCAAAAATTGAGTTTTCAGAAACTAAGACTTGACTTGCTGTGCTCCTTACTTGTCGACTGCAACAACTTAGATGGTTAAATTACGTACAGAGTGGTGCACCCGTAAGGCTCATCACGCGACTTTAACTGCCAGTAGATAAATGTAAACGTTTCCGATAGAAATGCGTCCATTGTGACGATTTGCAGTTACGTCATTTCGAAAACAAATGTATTTAACGTAAGATTTTCTGCAGTTTTTTCTACACATTACCACTTCTGGCTTGTTCTTGTGTAATGTGGCTGCCAGAGCTCGGTTCGTGCCAAATCTTAAGGTCCTAGGTCAACTACAAGGCAGCAAAAGCGGCCAAAAATTGAGTTTTCAAAAATTAAAACTTGACTTGCTGTGCTCCTTACTTGTCGACTGCAACATCTTAGATGCTTAAATTACGTACAGGGTGGTGCACCCGCAAGGCTCATAACGCGACTTTAACTGCCAGAAGATAAATGTAAACGTTTCCGATAGAAATGCGTCCATTGTGGCGATTTGCAATTACGTCATTTCGAAAACAAATGTATTAAACGTAAGATTTTCTGCGGTTTTTTCTACACATTACCACTTCTGGCTTTTTCTTGTGTAATGTGGCTGCCAGAGCTCGGTTTGTGCCAAATCTTAAGGTCCTAAGTCAACTACAAGGCAGCAAAAGCGGCCAAAAATTGAGTTTTCAGAAACTAAAACTTGACTTGCTGTGCTCCTTACTTGTCGACTGCAACAACTTAGATGGTTAAATTACGTACAGAGTGGTGCACCCGCAAGGCTCATCACGCGACTTTAACTGCCAGTAGATAAATGTAAACGTTTCCGATAGAAATGCGTCCATTGTGACGATTTGCAGTTACGTCATTTCGAAAACAAATGTATTAAACGTAAGATTTTTTGCGGTTTTTTCTACACATTACCACTTCTGGCTTGTTCTTGTGTAATGTGGCTGCCAGAGCTCGGTTCGTGCCAAATCTTAAGGTCCTAGGTCAACTACAAGGCAGCAAAAGCGGCCAAAAATTGGGTTTTCACAAACTAAAACTTGACTTGCTGTGCTCCTTACTTGTCGACTACAACAACTTAGATGCTTAAATTACGTACAGGGTGGTGCACCCGCAAGGCTCATCACGCGACTTTAACTGCCAGAACATAAATGTAAACGTTTCCGATAGAAATGCGTCCATTGTGACGATTTGCAGTTACGTCATTTCGAAAACAAATGTACTAAACGTAAGATTTTCTGCGGTTTTTTCTACACATTACCACTTATGGCTTTTTCTTGTGTAATGTGGCTGCCAGAGCTCGGTTCGTGCCAAATCTTAAGGTCCTAGGTCAACTACAAGGCAGCAAAAGCGGCCAAAAATTGGGTTTTCACAAACTAAAACTTGACTTGCTGTGCTCATTAATTGTCGACTACAACAACTTAGATGCTTAAATTACGTACAGGGTGGTGCACCCGCAAGGCTCATCACGCGACTTTAACTGCCAGAAGATAAATGTAAACGTTTCCGAGAGAAATGCGTCCATTGTGACGATTTGCAGTTACGTCATTTCGAAAACAAATGTATTAAACGTAAGATTTTCTGCGGTTTTTTTCTACACATTACCACTTATGGCTTTTTCTTGTGTAATGTGGCTGCCAGAGCTCGGTTCGTGTTAAATCTTAAGGTTGTAGGTCAACTACAAGGCAGCAAAAGCGGCCAAAAATTGAGTTTTCAGCAACTAAGACTTGACTTGCTGTGCTCCTTACTTGTCGACTGCAACAACTTAGATGGTTAAATTACGTACAGAGTGGTGCACCCGTAAGGCTCATAACGCGACTTTAACTGCCAGTAGATAAATGTAAACGTTTCCGATAGAAATGCGTCCATTGTGACGATTTGCAGTTACGTCATTTCGAAAACAAATGTATTAAACGTAAGATTTTCTGCGGTTTTTTCTACACATTACCACTTCTGGCTTGTTCTAGTGTAATATGGCTGCCAGAGCTCGGTTCGTGCCAAATCTTAAGGTCCTAGGTCAACTACAAGGCAGCAAAAGCGGCCAAAAATTGAGTTTTCAAAAATTAACACTTGACTTGCTGTGCTCCTTACTTGTCGACTGCAACAATTTAGATGCTTAAATTACGTACAGGGTGGTGCACCCGCAAGGCTCATCACGCGACTTTAACTGCCAGAAGATAAATGTAAACGTTTCCGAGAGAAATGCGTCCATTGTGACGATTTGCAGTTACGTCATTTCGAAAACAAATGTATTTAACGTAAGATTTTCTGCGGTTTTTTTCTACACATTACCACTTCTGGCTTTTTCTTGTGTAATGTGTCTGCCAGAGCTCGGTTCGTGCCAAATCTTAAGGTCCTAGGTCAACTACAAGGCAGCAAAAGCGGCCAAAAATTGAGTTTTCAGAAACTAAGACTTGACTTGCTGTGCTCCTTACTTGTCGACTGCAACAACTTAGATGGTTAAATTACGTACAGAGTGGTGCACCCGTAAGGCTCATCACGCGACTTTAACTGCCAGTAGATAAATGTAAACGTTTCCGATAGAAATGCGTCCATTGTGACGATTTGCAGTTACGTCATTTCGAAAACAAATGTATTTAACGTAAGATTTTCTGCGGTTTTTTCTACACATTACCACTTCTGGCTTGTTTTTGTGTAATGTGGCTGCCAGAGCTCGGTTCGTGCCAAATCTTAAGGTCCTAGGTCAACTACAAGGCAGCAAAAGCGGCCAAAAATTGAGTTTTCAAAAATTAAAACTTGACTTGCTGTGCTCCTTACTTGTCGACTGCAACAACTTAGATGCTTAAATTACGTACAGGGTGGTGCACCCGCAAGGCTCATAACGCGACTTTAACTGCCAGAAGATAAATGTAAACGTTTCCGATAGATATGCGTCCATTGTGACGATTTGCAGTTACGTCATTTCGAAAACAAATGTATTAAACGTAAGATTTTCTGCGGTTTTTTCTACATATTACCACTTCTGGCTTTTTCTTGTGTAATGTGGCTGCCAGAGCTCGGTTTGTGCCAAATCTTAAGGTCCTAGGTCAACTACAAGGCAGCAAAAGCGGCCAAAAATTGGGTTTTCACAAACTAAAACTTGACTTGCTGTGCTCCTTACTTGTCGACTACAACAACTTAGATGCTTAAATTACGTACAGGGTGGTGCACCCGCAAGGCTCATGACGCGACTTTAACTGCCAGAAGATAAATGTAAACGTTTCCGAGAGAAATGCGTCCATTGTGACGATTTGCAGTTATGTCATTTCGAAAACAAATGTATTAAACGTAAGATTTTCTGCGGTTTTTGCTACATATTACCACTTCTGGCTGTTTCTTGTGTAATGTGGCTGCCAGAGCTCGGTTCGTGCCAAATCTTAAGGTCCTAGATCAACTACAAGGCAGCAAAAGCGGCCAAAAATTGGGTTTTCACAAACTAAAACTTGACTTGCTGTGCTCCTTAGTTGTCGACTACAACTACTTAGATGCTTAAATTACGTACAGGGTGGTGCACCCGCAAGGCTCATCACGCGACTTTAACTGCCAGAAGATAAATGTAAACGTTTCCGAGAGAAATGCGTCCATTGTGACGATTTGCAGTTACGTCATTTCGAAAACAAATATATTATACGTAAGATTTTCTGCGGGTTTTTCTACACATTAGCACTTCTGGCTTTTTCTTGTGTAATGTGACTGCCAGAGCTCGGTTCGTGCCAAATCTTAAGGTTCTAGGTCAACTACAAGGCAGCAAAAGCGGCCAAAAATTGAGTTTTCAAAAACTAAAACTTGACTTGCTGTGCTCCTTACTTGTCGACTGCAACAACTTAGATGCTTAAATTACGTACAGGGTTGTGCACCCGCAAGGCTCATCACGCGACTTTAACTGCCAGAAAATAAATGTAAACATTTCCGAGAGAAATGAGTCCATTTTGACGATTTGCAGTTACGTCATTTCCAAAACAAATGTATTAAACGTAAGATATTCTGCGGTTTTTTCTACACATTACCACTTCTGGCTTTTTCTTGTGTAATGTGGCTGCCAGAGCTCAGTTCGTGCCAAATCTGAAGGTCCTCGGTCAACTACAAGGCAGCAAAAGCGGCCAAAAATTGGGTATTCAGAAACTAAAACTTGACTTGCTGTGCTCCTTACTTGTTGACTGCAACAACTTAGATGCTTAAATTACGTACAGGGTGGTGCACCCGCAAGGCTCATAACGCGACTTTAACTGCCAGAAGATAAATGTAAACGTTTCCGATAGAAATGCGTCCATTGTGTCGATTTGCAGTTACGTCATTTCGAAAACAAATGTATTAAACGTAAGATTTTCTGCGGTTTTTTCTACACATTACCACTTCTGGCTTTTTCTTGTGTAATGTGGCTGCCACAGCTCGGTTCGTGCCAAATCTTAAGGTCCTAGGTCAACTACAAGGCAGCAAAAAACGGCCAAAAATTGGGTTTTCACAAACTAAAACTTGACTTGCTGTGCTCCTTACTTGTCGACTACAACAACTTAGATGCTTAAATTACGTACAGGTTGGTGCACCCGCAAGGCTCATCACGCGACTTTAACTGCCAGAAGATAAATGTAAACGTTTCCGAGAGAAATGCGTCCATTGTGACGATTTGCAGTTACGTCATTTCGAAAACAAATGTATTAAACGTAAGATTTTCTGCGGTTTTTGCTACACATTACGACTTCTGGCTTTCTCTGGTGTAATGTGGCTGCCAGAGCTCGGTTCGTGCCAAATCTTAAGGTCCTAGATCAACTACAAGGCAGCAAAAGCGGCCAAAAATTGAGTTTTCAAATCTAAAACTTGACTTGCTGTGCTCCTTACTTGTCGACTGCAACAACTTAGATGCTTAAATTAGGTACAGAGTGGTGCACCCGCAAGGCTCATCACGCGACTTTAACTGCCAGTAGATAAATGTAAACGTTTCCGATAGAAATGCGTCCATTGTGACGATTTGCAGTTACGTCATTTCGAAAACAAATGTATTAAACGTAAGATTTTCTGCGGGCTTTCCTACACATTAGCACTTCTGGCTTGTTCTTGTGTAATGTGGCTGCCAGAGCTCAGTTCGTGCCAAATCTTAAGGTCCTAGGTCAACTACAAGGCAGCAAAAGCGGCCAAAAATTGGGTTTTCACAAACTACAACTTGACTTGCTGTGCTCCTTACTTGTCGACTACAACAACTTAGATGCTTAAATTACGTACAGGGTGGTGCACCCGCAAGGCTCATCACGCGACTTTAACTACCAGAAGAGAAATGTAAACGTTTCCGAGAGAAATGCGTCCATTGTGACGATTTGCAGTTACGTCATTTCGAAAACAAATGTATTAAACGTAAGATTTTCTGCGTTTTTTCTACACATTACCACTTCTGGCTTTTTCTTGTGTAATGTGGCTGCCAGAGCTCGGTTCGTGCCAAATCTTAAGGTCCTAGGTCAACTACAAGGCAGCAAAAGCGGCCAAAAATTGAGTTTTCAGAAACTAAAACTTGACTTGCTGTGCTCCTTACTTGTCGACTGCAGCAACTTAGATGCTTAAATTACGTGCAGAGTGGTGCACCCGTGAGGCTCATCACGCGACTTTAACTGCCAGTAGATAAATGTAAACGTTTCCGATAGAAATGCGTCCATTGTGACGATTTGCAGTTACGTCATTTCGAAAACAAATGTATTAAACGTAAGATTTTCTGCGTTTTTTCTACACATTACCACTTCTGGCTTTTTCTTGTGTAATGTGGCTGCCAGAGCTCGGTTCGTGCCAAATCTTAAGGTCCTAGGTCAACTACATGGCAGCAAAAGCGGCCAAAAATTGAGTTTTCACAAACTAAAACTTGACTTGCTGTGCTCCTTACTTGTCGACTGCAACAACTTAGATGCTTAAATTACGTACAGCGTGGTGCACCCGCAGGGCGCATCACGCGACTTTAACTGCCAGAAAGTAAATGTAAACATTTCCGAGAGAAATGCGTCCATTTTGACTATTTGCAGTTACGTCATTTCCAAAACAAATGTATTAAACGTAAGATTTTCTGCGGTTTTTTCTACACATTACCACTTCTGGCTTTTTCTTGTGTAATGTGGCTGCCAGAGCTCAGTTCGTGCCAAATCTGAAGGTCCTCGGTCAACTACAAGGCAGCAAAAGCGGCCAAAAATTGGGTTTTCAGAAACGAAAACTTGACTTGCTGTGCTCCTTACTTGTCGACTGCAACAACTTAAATGCTTAAATTACGTACAGGGTGGTGCACCCGCAAGGCTCATAACGCGACTTTATCTGGCAGAAGATAAATGTAAACGTTTCCGATAGAAATGCGTCCATTGTGACGATTTGCAGTTACGTCATTTCGAAAACAAATGTATTTAACGTAAGATTTTCTGCGGTTTTTTCTACACATTACCACTTCTGGCTTTTTCTTGTGTAATGTGGCTGCCAGAGCTCGGTTTGTGCCAAATCTTAAGGTCCTAGGTCAACTACAAGGCAGCAAAGCGGCCAAAAATTGGGTTTTCACAAACTAAAACTTGACTTGCTGTGCTCCTTACTTGTCGACTACAACAACTTAGATGCTTAAATTACGTACAGGGTGGTGCACCCGCAAGGCTCATCACGCGACTTTAACTGCCAGAAAATAAATGTAAACGTTTCCGAGAGAAATGCGTCCATTGTGACGATTTGCAGTTACGTCATTTCGAAAACAAATGTATTAAACGTAGGATTTTCTGCGGATTTTTCTATACATTACCACTTCCGACTTTTCTTGTGCAATGCGGCTGCCAGAGCCCGGTTCGTGCCAAATCTTATGGTCCTAGGTAAACTACAAGGCAGCAAAAGCGGCCAAAAATTGTGTTTTCAAATCTAAAACTTGACTTGCTGTGCTCCTTACTTGTCGACTGCACCAAATTAGATGCTTAAATTACGTACAGAGTGGTGCACCCGCAAGGCTCATCACGCGACTTTATCTGCCAGAAGATAAATGTAAACGTTTCCGATAGAAATGCGTCCATTTTGACGATTTGCAGTTACGTCATTTCGAAAACAAATGTATTTAACGTAAGATTTTCTGCGGTTTTTTCTACACATTACCACTTCTGGCTTTTTCTTGTGTAATGTGGCTGCCAGAGCTCAGTTCGTGCCAAATCTTAAGGTCCTCGGTCAACTACAAGGCAGCAAAAGCGGCCAAAAATTGGGTCTTCAGAAACTAAAACTTGACTTGCTGTGCTCCTTACTTGTCGACTGCAACAACTTAGATGCTTAAATTACGTACAGGGTGGTGCACCCGCAAGGCTCATAACGCGATTTTAACTGCCAGAAGATAAATGTAAACGTTTCCGATAGAAATACGTCCATTGTGACGATTTGCAGTTACGTCATTTCGAAAACAAATGTATTTAACGTAAGATTTTCTGCGGTTTTTTCTACACATTACCACTTCTGGCTTTTTCTTGTGTAATGTGACTGCCAGAGCTCGGTTTGTGCCAAATCTTAAGGTCCTAGGTCAACTACAAGGCAGCAAAAGCGACCAAAAATTGGGTTTTCACAAACTAAAACTTGACTTGCTGTGCACCTTACTTGTCGACTACAACAACTTAGATGCTTAAATTACGTACAGGGTGGTGCACCCGCAAGGCTCATCACGCGACTTTAACTGCCAGAAGATAAATGTAAACGTTTCCGATAGAAATGCGTCCCTTGTGTCGATTTGCAGTTACGTCATTTCGAAAACAAATGTATTAAACGTAAGATTTTCTGCGGTTTTTTCTACACATTACCACTTCTGGCTTTTTCTTGTGTAATGTGGCTGCCAGAGCTCGGTTCGTGCCAAATCTTAAGGTCCTAGGTCAACTACAAGGCAGCAAAAGCGGCCAAAAATTGAGTTTTCAAAAATTAAAACTTGACTTGCTGTGCTCCTTACTTGTCGACTGCAACAACTTAGATGCTTAAATTACGTACAGGGTGGTGCACCCGCAAGGCGCATCACGCGACTTTAACTGCCAGAAAGTAAATGTAAACATTTCCGAGAGAAATGCGTCCATTTTGACGATTTGCAGTTACGTCATTTCCAAAACAAATGTATTAAACGTAAGATTTTCTGCGGTTTTTTCTACACATTACCACTTCTGGCTTTTTCTTGTGTAATGTGGCTGCCAGAGCTCAGTTCGTGCCAAATCTTAAGGTCCTAGATCAACTACAAGGCAGCAAAAGCGGCCAAAAATTGTGTTTTCAAATCTAAAACTTGACTTGCTGTGCTCCTTATTTGTCGACTGCACCAAATTAGATGCTTAAATTACGTACAGAGTGGTGCACCCGCAAGGCTCATCACGCGACTTTATCTGCCAGAAGATAAATGTAAACGTTTCCGATAGAAATGCGTCCATTTTGACGATTTGCAGTTACGTCATTTCGAAAACGAATGTACTAAACGTAAGATTTTCTGCGGTTGTTTCTACACATTACCACTTATGGCTTTTTCTTGTGTAATGTGGCTGCCAGAGCTCGGTTCGTGCCAAATCTTAAGGTCCTAGGTCAACTACAAGGCAGCAAAAGCGGCCAAAAATTGAGTTTTCAAAAATTAAAACTTGACCTGCTGTGCTCCTTACTTGTCGACTGCAACAACTTAGATGCTTAAATTACGTACAGGGTGGTGCACCCGCAAGGCTCATCACGCGACTTTAACTGCCAGAAAATAAATGTGAATATTTCCGAGAGAAATGCGTCCATTTTGACGATTTGCAGTTACGTCATTTCCAAAACAAATGTATTAAACGTAAGATTTTCTGCGGTTTTTTCTACACATTACCACTTCTGGCTTTTTCTTGTGTAATGTGGCTGCCAGAGCTCAGTTCGTGCCAAATCTGAAGGTCCTCGGTCAACTACAAGGCAGCAAAAGCGGTCAAAAATTGGGTTTTCAGAAACTAAAACTTGACTTGCTGTGCTCCTTACTTGTCGACTGCAACAACTTAGATGCTTAAATTACGTACAGAGTGGTGCACCCACAAGCCTCATAACGCGACTTTATCTGGCAGAAGATAAATGTAAACGTTTCCGATAGAAATGCGTCCATTGTGACGATTTGCAGTTACGTCATTTCGAAAACAAATGTATTTAACGTAAGATTTTCTGCGGTTTTTTCTACACATTACCACTTCTGGCTTTTTCTTGTGTAATGTGGCTGCCAGAGCTCGGTTTGTGCCAAATCTTAAGGTCCTAGGTCAACTACAAGGCAGCAAAAGCGGCCAAAAATTGGGTTTTCACAAACTAAAACTTGACTTGCTGTGCTCCTTACTTGTCGACTACAACAACTTAGATGCTTAAATTACGTACAGGGTGGTGCACCCGCAAGGCTCATCACGCGACTTTAACTGCCAGAAGATAAATGTAAACATTTCCGATAGAAATGCGTCCCTTGTGTCGATTTCTAGTTACGTCATTTCGAAAACAAATGTATTAAACGTAAGATTTTCTGCGGTTTTTTCTACACATTACCACTTCTGGCATTTTCTTGTGTAATGTGGCTGCCAGAGCTCGGTTCGTGCCAAATCTTAAGGTCCTAGGTCAACTACAAGGCAGCAAAAGCGGCCAAAAATTGAGTTTTCAGAAACTAAAACTTGACTTGCTGTGCTCCTTACTTGTCGACTGTAACAACTTAGATGGTTAAATTACGTACAGAGCTGTGCACCCGCAAGGCTCATCACGCGACTTTAACTGCCAGAACATAAATGTAAACGTTTCCGATAGAAATGCGTCCATCGTGACGATTTGCAGTTACGTCATTTCGAAAACGAATGTACTAAACGTAAGATTTTCTGCGGTTGTTTCTACACATTACCACTTATGGCTTTTTCTTGTGTAATGTGGCTGCCAGAGCTCGGTTCGTGCCAAATCTTAAGGTCCTAGGTCAACTACAAGGCAGCAAAAGCGGCCAAAAATTGAGTTTTCAAAAATTAAAACTTGACCTGCTGTGCTCCTTACTTGTCGACTGCAACAACTTAGATGCTTAAATTACGTACAGAGTGGTGCACCCACAAGCCTCATAACGCGACTTTATCTGGCAGCTGATAAATGTAAACGTTTCCGATAGAAATGCGTCCATTGTGACGATTTGCAGTTACGTCATTTCGAAAACAAATGTATTTAACGTAAGATTTTCTGCGGTTTTTTCTACACATTACCACTTCTGGCTTTTTCTTGTGTAATGTGGCTGCCAGAGCTCCCTTTGTGCTAAATCTTAAGGTCCTAGGTCAACTACAAGGCAGCAAAAGCGGCCAAAAATTGGGTTTTCACAAACTAAAACTTGACTTGCTGTGCTCCTTACTTGTCGACTACAACAACTTAGATGCTTAAATTACGTACAGGGTGGTGCACCCCCAAGGCTGTTCACGCGACTTTAACTGCCAGAAGATAAATGTAAGCGTTTCCGAGAGAAATGCGTCCATTGTGACGATTTGCAGTTACGTCATTTCGAAAACAAATATATTATACGTAAGATTTTCTGCGGGTTTTCCTACACATAAGCACTTCTGGCTTTTTCTTGTGTAATGTGACTGCCAGAGCTCGGTTCGTGCCAAATCTTAAGGTCCTAGGTCAACTACAATTCAGCAAAAGCGGCCAAAAATTGAGTTTTCAAAAACTAAAACTTGACTTGCTGTGCTCCTTACTTGTCGACTGCAACAACTTAGATGCTTAAATTACGTACAGGGTGGTGCACCCGCAAGGCTCATCACGCGACTATAACTGCCAGAAGATAAATGTAAACATTTCCGAGAGAAATGCGTCCATTTTGACGATTTGCAGTTACGTCATTTCCAAAACAAATGTATTAAACGTAAGATTTTCTGCGGTTTTTTCTACACATTACCACTTTGGCTTTTTCTTGTGTAATGTGGCTGCCAGAGCTCAGTTCGTGCCAAATCTGAAGGTCCTCGGTCAACTACAAGCAGCAAAAGCGGCCAAAAATTGGGTCTTCAGAAACTAAAACTTGAATTTCTCTGCTCCTTACTTGTCGACTGCAACAACTTAGATGGTTAAATTACGTACAGAGTGGTGCACCCGCAAGGCTCATCACGCGACATTAACTGCCAGTAGATAAATGTAAACGTTTCCGATAGAAATGCGTCCATTGTGACGATTTGCAGTTACGTCATTTCGAAAACAAATGTATTAAACGTAAGATTTTCTGCGGTTTTTTCTACACATTACCACTTCTGGCTTGTTCTTGTGTAATGTGGCTGCCAGAGCTCGGTTCGTGCCAAATCTTAAGGTCCTAGGTCAACTACAAGGCAGCAAAAGCGGCCAAAAATTGGGTTTTCACAAACTAAAACTTGACATGCTGTGCTCCTTACATGTCGACTACAACAACTTAGATGCTTAAATTACGTACAGGGTGGTGCACCCGCAAGGCTCATCACGAGACTTTAACTGCCAGAAGATAAATGTAAACGTTTCCGATAGAAATGCGTCCATTGTGACGATTTGCAGTTACGTCATTTCGAAAACAAATGTATTAAACGTAGGATTTTCTGCGGATTTTTCTATACATTACCACTTCCGACTTTTCTTGTGCAATGCGGCTGCCAGAGCCCGGTTCGTGCCAAATCTTATGGTCCTAGGTAAACTACAAGGCAGCAAAAGCGGCCAAAAATTGAGTTTTCAAAAACTAAAACTTTACTTGCTGTGCTCCTTACTTGTCGACTGCAACAACTTAGATGCTTAAATTACGTACAGGGTGGTGCACCCGCAAGGCTCATCACGCGACTTTAACTGTCAGAAGATAAATGTAAACGTTTCCGATAGAAATGCGTCCATTGTGACTATTTGCAGTTACGTCATTTCGAAAACAAATGTATTAAACGTAAGATTTTCTGCGGTTTTTTCTACACATTACCACTTCTGGCTTTTTCTTGTGTAATGTGGCTGCCAGAGCTCGGTTCGTGCCAAATCTTAAGGTCCTAGGTCAACTACAAGGCAGCAAAAGCGGCCAAAAATTGAGTTTTCAGAAACTAAAACTTGACTTGCTGTGCTCCTTACTTCTCGACTGTAACAACTTAGATGGTTAAATTACGTACAGAGCTGTGCACCCGCAAGGCTGATCACGCGACTTTAACTGCCAGAACATAAATGTAAACGTTTCCGATAGAAATGCGTCCATTGTGACGATTTGCAGTTACGTCATTTCGAAAACAAATGTACTAAACGTAAGATTTTCTGCGGTTTTTTCTACACATTACCACTTATGGCTTTTTCTTGTGTAATGTGGCTGCCAGAGCTCGGTTCGTGCCATATCTTAAGGTCCTAGGTCAACTACAAGGCAGCAAAAGCGGCCAAAAATTGGGTTTTCACAAACTAAAACTTGACTTGCTGTGCTCCTTACTTGTCGACTACAACATCTTAGATGCTTAAATTACGTACAGGGTGGTGCACCCGCAAGGCTCATCACGCGACTTTAACTGCCAGAAGATAAATGTAAACGTTTCCGAGAGAAATGCGTCCATTGTGACGATTTGCAGTTACGTCATTTCGAAAACAAATGTATTAAACGTAAGATTTTCTGCGGTTTTTTCTACTCATTACCACTTCTGGCTTTTTCTTGTGTAATGTGGCTGCCAGAGCTCGGTTCGTGCCAAATCTTAAGGTCCTAGGTCAACTACAAGGCAGCAAAAGCGGCCAAGAATTGAGTTTTCAAAAACTAAAACTTGACTTTCTGTGCTACTTACTTGTCGACTACAACATCTTAGATGCTTAAATTACGTGCAGGGTGGTGCACCCGCAAGGCTCATCACGCGACTTTAACTGCCAGAAGATAAATGTAAACGTTTCCGAGAGAAATGCGTCCATTGTGACGATTTGCAGTTACGTCATTTCGAAAACAAATATATTATACGTAAGATTTTCTGCGGGCTTTCCTACACATTACCACTTCTGGCTTTTTCTTGTGTAATGTGACTGCCAGAGCTCGGTTCGTGCCAAATCTTAAGGTCCTAGGTCAACTACAAGGCAGCAAAAGCGGCCAAAAATTGAGTTTTCAAAAACTAAAACTTGACTTGCTGTGCTCCTTACTTGTCGACTGCAACAACTTAGATGCTTAAATTACGTTCAGGGTGGTGCACCCGCAAGGCTCATCACGCGACTTTAACTGCCAGAAAATAAATGTAAACATTTCCGAGAGAAATGCGTCCATTTTGACGATTTGCAGTTACGTCATTTCGAAAACAAATGTATTTAACGTAAGATTTTCTGCGGTTTTTTCTACACATTACCACTTCTGGCTTTTTCTTGTGTAATGTGGCTGCCAGAGCTCGGTTCGTGCCAAATCTTAATGCCCTAGGTCAACTACAAGGCAGCAAAAGCGGCCAAAAATTGGGTTTTCACAAACTAAAACTTGACTTGCTGTGCTCCTTACTTGTCGACTACAACAACTTAGATGCTTAAATTACGTACAGGGTGGTGCACCCGCAACTCTCATCACGCGACTTTAACTGCCAGAAGATAAATGTAAACGTTTCCGAGAGAAATGCGTCCATTGTGACGATTTGCAGTTACGTCATTTCGAAAACAAATGTATTAAACGTAAGATTTTCTGCGGTTTTTTCTACACATTACCACTTCTGGCTTTTTCTTGTGTAATGTGGCTGCCAGAGCTCGGTTCGTGCCAAATCTTAAGGTCCTAGATCAACTACAAGGCAGCAAAAGCGGCCAAAAATTGAGTTTTCAAATCTAAACCTTGACTTGCTGTGCTCCTTACTTGTCGACTGCAACAACTTAGATGCTTAAATTAGGTACAGAGTGGTGCACCCGCAAGGCTCATCACGCGACTTTAACTGCCAGAAGATAAATGTAAACATTTCTGATAAAAATGCGTCCCTTGTGTCGATTTGCAGTTACATCATTTCGAAAACAAATGTATTAAACGTAAGATTTTCTGCGGTTTTTTCTACACATTACCACTTCTGGCTTTTTCTTGTGTAATGTGGCTGCCAGAGCTCGGTTCGTGCCAAATCTTAAGATCCTAGGTCAACTACAAGGCAGCAAAAGCGGCCAAAAATTGAGTTTTCACAAACTAAAACTTGACTTGCTGTGCTCCTTACTTGTCGACTGCAACAACTTAGATGGTTAAATTACGTACAGAGTGGTGCACCCGCAAGGCTCATCACGCGACTTTAACTGCCAGTAGATAAATGTAAACGTTTCCGATAGAAATGCGTCCATTGTGACGATTTGCAGTTACGTCATTTCGAAAACAAATGTATTAAACGTAAGATTTTCTGCGGTTTTTTCTACACATTACCACTTCTGGCTTGTTCTTGTGTAATGTGGCTGCCAGAGCTCGGTTCGTGCCAAATCTTAAGGTCCTAGGTCAACTACAAGGCAGCAAAAGCGGCCAAAAATTGGGTTTTCACAAACTAAAACTTGACTTGCTGTGCTCCTTACTTGTCGACTACAACAACTTAGATGCTTAAATTACGTACAGGGTGGTGCACCCGCAAGGCTCATCACGCGACTTTAACTGCCAGAAGATAAATGTAAACGTTTCCGATAGAAATGCGTCCATTGTGAAGATTTGCAGTTACGTCATTTCGAAAACAAATGTATTAAACGTAAGATTTTCTGCGGTTTTTTCTACACATTACCACTTCTGGCTTTTTCTTGTGTAAAGTGGCTGCCAGAGCTCGGTTCGTGCCAAATCTTAAGGTCCTAGGTCAACTACAAGGCAGCAAAAGCGGCCAAAAATTGAGTTTTCAGAAACTAAGACTTGACTTGCTGTGCTCCTTACTTGTCGACTGCAACAACTTAGATGGTTAAATTACGTACAGAGTGTGCACCCGTAAGGCTCATAACGCGACTTTAACTGCCAGTAGATAAATGTAAACGTTTCCGATAGAAATGCGTCCATTGTGACGATTTGCAGTTACGTCATTTCGAAAACAAATGTATTAAACGTAAAATTTTCTGCGGTTTTTTCTACACATTACCACTTCTGGCTTGTTCTTGTGTAATATGGCTGCCAGAGCTCGGTTCGTGCCAAATCTTAAGGTCCTAGGTCAACTACAAGGCAGAAAAAGCGGCCAAAAATTGAGTTTTCAGAAACTAAAACTTCACTTGCTGTGCTCCTTACTTGTCGACTGCAAAAACTTAGATGGTTAAATTACGTACAGAGTGGTGCACCCGCAAGGCTCATCACGCGACTTTAACTGCCAGTAGATAAATGTAAACGTTTCCGATAGAAATGCGTCCATTGTGACGATTTGCAGTTACGTCATTTCGAAAACAAATGTATTAAACGTAAGATTTTCTGCGGTTTTTTCTACACATTACCACTTCTGGCTTGTTCTTGTGTAATGTGGCTGCCAGAGCTCAGTTCGTGCCAAATCTTAAGGTCCTAGGTCAACTACAAGGCAGCAAAAGCGGCCAAAAATTGGGTTTTCACAAACTAAAACTTGACTTGCTGTGCTCCTTACTTGTCGACTACAACAACTTAGATGCTTAAATTACGTACAGGGTGGTGCACCCGCAAGGCTCATTACGCGACTTTAACTGCCAGAACATAAATGTAAACGTTTCCGATAGAAATGCGTCCATTGTGAAGATTTGCAGTTACGTCATTTCGAAAACAAATGTATTAAACGTAAGATTTTCTGCGGTTTTTTCTACACATTACCACTTCTGGCTTTTTCTTGTGTAAAGTGGCTGCCAGAGCTCGGTTCGTGCCAAATCTTAAGGTCCTAGGTCAACTACAAGGCAGCAAAAGCGGCCAAAAATTGAGTTTTCAGAAACTAAAACTTGACTTGCTGTGCTCCTTACTTGTCGACTTCAACAACTTAGATGCTTAAATTACGTACAGGGTGGTGCACCCGCAAGGCTCATCACGCGACTTTAACTGCCAGAAGATAAATGTAAACGTTTCCGAGAGAAATGCGTCCATTGTGACGATTTGCAGTTACGTCATTTCGAAAACAAATGTATTAAACGTAAGATTTTCTGCGGTTTTTTTCTACACATTACCACTTCTGGCTTTTTCTTGTGTAATGTGGCTGCCAGAGCTCGGTTCGTGCCAAATCTTAAGGTCCTAGGTCAACTACAAGGCAGCAAAAGCGGCAAAAAATTGAGTTTTCACAAACTAAGACTTGACTTGCTGTGCTCCTTACTTGTCGACTGCAACAACTTAGATGGTTAAATTACGTACAGAGTGGTGCACCCGTAAGGCTCATAACGCGACTTTAACTGCCAGTAGATAAATGTAAACGTTTCCGATAGAAATGCGTCCATTGTGACGATTTGCAGTTACGTCATTTCGAAAACAAATGTATTAAACGTAAGATTTTCTGCGGTTTTTTCTACACATTACCACTTCTGGCTTGTTCTTGTGTAATATGGCTGCCAGAGCTCGGTTCGTGCCAAATCTTAAGGTCCTAGGTCAACTACAAGGCAGCAAAAGCGGCCAAAAATTGAGTTTTCAAAAATTAAAACTTGACTTGCTGTGCTCCTTACTTGTCGACTGCAACAACTTAGATGCTTAAATTACGTACAGGGTGGTGCACCCGCAAGGCTCATAACGCGACTTTAACAGCCAGAAGATAAATGTAAACGTTTCCGATAGAAATGCGTCAATTGTGACGATTTGCAGTTACGTCATTTCGAAAACAAATGTATTTAACGTAAGATTTTCTGCGGTTTTTTCTACACATTACCACTTCTGGCTTTTTCTTGTGTAATGTGGCTGCCAGAGCTCGGTTTGTGCCAAATCTAAAGGTCCTAGGTCAACTACAAGGCAGCAAAAGCGGCCAAAAATTGGGTTTTCACAAACTAAAACTTGACTTGCTGTGCTCCTTACTTGTCGACTACAACAACTTAGATGCTTAAATTACGTACAGGGTGGTGCACCCGCAAGGCTCATCACGCGACTTTAACTGCCAGAAGATAAATGTAAACGTTTCCGAAAGAAATGCGTCCATTGTGACGATTTGCAGTTACGTCATTTCGAAAACAAATGTATTTAACGTAAGATTTTCTGCGGTTTTTTCTACACATTACAACTTCTGGCTTTTTCTTGTGTAATGTGGCTGCCAGAGCTCGGTTCGTGCCAAATCTTAAGGTCCTAGATCAATTACAAGGCAGCAAAAGCGGCCAAAAATTGAGTTTTCAAATCTAAAACTTGAATTGCTGTGCTCCTTACTTGTCGACTGCAACAACTTAGATGCTTAAATTAGGTACAGAGTGGTGCACCCGCAAGGCTCATCACGCGACTTTAACTGCCAGAAGATAAATGTAAACATTTCCGATAGAAATGCGTCCCTTGTGTCGATTTGCAGTTACATCATTTCGAAAACAAATGTATTAAACGTAAGATTTTCTGCGGTTTTTTCTACACATTACCACTTCTGGCTTTTTCTTGTGTAATGTGGCTGCCAGAGCTCGGTTCGTGCCAAATCTTAAGGTCCTAGGTCAACTACAAGGCAGAAAAAGCGGCCAAAAATTGAGTTTTCAGAAACTAAAACTTCACTTGCTGTGCTCCTTACTTGTCGACTGCAACAACTTAGATGGTTAAATTACGTACAGAGTGGTGCACCCGCAAGGCTCATCACGCGACTTTATCTGCCAGAAGATAAATCTAAACGTTTCCGATAGAAATGCGTCCATTGTGACGATTTGCAGTTACGTCATTTCGAAAACAAATGTATTTAACGTAAGATTTTCTGCGGTTTTTTCTACACATTACCACTTCTGGCTTTTTCTTGTGTAATGTGGCTGCCAGATCTCGGTTTGTGCCAAATCTTAAGGTCCTAGGTCAACTACAAGGCAGCAAAAGCGGCCAAAAATTGGGTTTTCACAAACAAAAACTTGACTTGCTGTGCTCCTTACTTGTCGACTACAACAACTTAGATGCTTAAATTACGTACAGGGTGGTGCACCCGCAAGGCTCATCACGCGACTTTAACTGCCAGAAGATAAATGTAAACGTTTCCGAGAGAAATGCGTCCATTGTGACGATTTGCAGTTACGTCATTTCGAAAACAAATGTATTAAACGTAAGATTTTCTGCGGTTTTTTCTACACATTACCACTTCTGGCTTTTTCTTGTGTAATGTGGCTGCCAGAGATCGGTTCGTGCCAAATCTTAAGGTCCTAGATCAACTACAAGGCAGCAAAAGCGGCCAAAAATTGAGTTTTCAAAAACTAAAACTTTGCTTGCTGTGCTCCTTACTTGTCGACTGCAACAACTTAGATGCTTAAATTACGTACAGGGTGGTGCACCCGCAAGGCTCATCACGCGACTTTAACTGCCAGAAGATAAATGTAAACGTTTCCGATAGAAATGCGTCCATTGTGACGATTTGCAGTTACGTCATTTCGAAAACAAATGTATTAAACGTAAGATTTTCTGCGGTTTTTTCTACACATTACCACTTCTGGCATTTTCTTGTGTAATGTGGCTGCCAGATCTCGGTTTGTGCCAAATCTTAAGGTCCTAGGTCAACTACAAGGCAGCAAAAGCGGCCAAAAATTGGGTTTTCACAAACTAAAACTTGACTTGCAGTGCTCCTTACTTGTCGACTACAACAACTTAGATGCTTAAATTACGTACAGGGTGGTGCACCCGCAAGGCTCATCACGCGACTTTATCTGCCAGAAGATAAATGTAAACGTTTCCGATAGAAATGCGTCCATTGTGACGATTTGCAGTTACGTCATTTCGAAAACAAATGTATTAAACGTAAGATTTTCTGCGGTTTTTTCTACACATTACCACTTCTGGCTTTTTCTTGTGTAATGTGGCTGCCAGAGATCGGTTCGTGCCAAATCTTAAGGTCCTAGATCAACTACAAGGCAGCAAAAGCGGCCAAAAATTGAGATTTCAAAAACTAAAACTTTACTTGCTGTGCTCCATACTTGTCGACTGCAACAACTTAGATGCTTAAATTACGTACAGGGTGGTGCACCCGCAAGGCTCATCACGCGACTTTAACTGCCAGAAGATAAATGTAAACGTTTCCGATAGAGATGCGTCCATTGTGACGATTTGCAGTTACGTCATTTCGAAAACAAATGTATTAAACGTAAGATTTTCTGCGGTTTTTTCTACACATTACCACGTCTGGCATTTTCTTGTGTAATGTGGCTGCCAGAGCTCGGTTCGTGCCAAATCTTAAGGTCCTAGGTCAACTACAAGGCAGCAAAAGCGGCCAAAAATTGAGTTTTCAGAAACTAAAACTTGACTTGCTGTGCTCCTTACTTGTCGACTGTAACAACTTAGATGGTTAAATTACGTACAGAGTGGTGCACCCGCAAGGCTCATCACGCGACTTTAACTGCCAGAACATAAATGTAAACGTTTCCGATAGAAATGCGTCCATTGTGACGATTTGCAGTTACGTCATTTCGAAAACAAATGTACTAAACGTAAGATTTTCTGCGGTTTTTTCTACACATTACCACTTATGGCTTTTTCTTGTGTAATGTGACTGCCAGAGCTCGGTTCGTGCCAAATCTTAAGGTCCTAGGTCAACTACAAGGCAGCAAAAGCGGCCAAAAATTGGGTTTTCACAAACTAAAACTTGACTTGCTGTGCTCCTTACTTGTCGACTACAACAACTTAGATGCTTAAAGTACGTACAGGGTGGTGCACCCGCAAGGCTCATCACGGGACTTTAACTGCCAGAAGATAAATATAAACGTTTCCGAGAGAAATGCGTCCATTGTGACGATTTGCAGTTACGTCATTTCGAAAACAAATGTATTAAACGTAAGATTTTCTGCGTTTTTTTCTACTCATTACCACTTCTGGCTTTTTCTTGTGTAATGTGGCTGCCAGAGCTCGGTTCGTGCCAAATCTTAAGGTCCTAGGCAACTACAAGGCAGCAAAAGCGGCCAAAAATTGAGTTTTCAGAAACTAAAACTTGACTTGCTGTGCTCCTTACTTGTCGACTGCAACAACTTAGATGCTTAAATTACGTACAGAGTGGTGCACCCGTAAGGCTCATCACGCGACTTTAACTGCCAGTAGTTAAATGTAAACGTTTCCGATAGAAATGCGTCCATTGTGACGATTTGCAGTTACGTCATTTCGAAAACAAATGTATTAAACGTAAGATTTTCTGCGGTTTTTTCTACACATTACCACTTCTGGCTTTTTCTTGTGTAATGTGGCTGCCAGAGCTCAGTTCGTGCCAAATCTGAAGGTCCTCGGTCAACTACAAGGCAGCAAAAGCGGCCAAAAATTGGGTTTTCAGAAACTAAAACTTGACTTGCTGTGCTCCTTACTTGTCGACTACAACAACTTAGATGCTTAAATTATGTACAGGGTGGTGCACCCGCAAGGCTCATCACGCAACTTTAATTGCCAGAAGATAAATGTAAACGTTTCCGAGAGAAATGCGTCCATTCTGACGATTTGCAGTTACGTCATTTCGAAAACAAATGTATTAAACGTAAGATTTTCTGCGTTTTTTTCCTTCTCATTACCACTTCTGGCTTTTTCTTGTGTAATGTGGCTGCCAGAGCTCGGTTCGTGCCAAATCTTAAGGTCCTAGGTCAACTACAAGGCAGCATAAGCGGCCAAAAATTGAGTTTTCAGAAACTAAAACTTGACTTGCTGTGCTCCTTACTTGTCGACTGCAACAACTTAGATGCTTAAATTACGTACAGAGTGGTGCACCCGTAAGGCTCATCACGCGACTTTAACTGCCAGTAGTTAAATGTAAACGTTTCCGATAGAAATGCGTCCATTGTGACGATTTGCAGTTACGTCATTTCGAAAACAAATGTATTTAACGTAAGATTTTCTGCGGTTTTTTCTACACATTACCACTTCTGGCTTTTTCTTGTGTAATGTGGCTGCCAGATCTCGGTTTGTGCCAAATCTTAAGGTCCTATGTCAACTACAAGGCAGCAAAAGCGGCCAAAAATTGGGTTTTCACAAACTAAAACTTGACTTGCTGTGCTCCTTACTTGTCGACTACAACAACTTAGATGCTTAAATTACGTACAGGGTGGTGCACCCGCAAGGCTCATCACGCGACTTTAACTGCCAGAAGATAAATGTAAACGTTTCCGAGAGAAATGCGTCCATTGTGACGATTTGCAGTTACGTCATTTCGAAAACAAATGTATTAAACGTAAGATTTTCTGCGGTTTTTTCTACACATTACCACTTCTGGCTTTTTCTTGTGTAATGTGGCTGCCAGAGATCGGTTCGTGCCAAATCTTAAGGTCCTAGATCAACTACAAGGCAGCGAAAGCGGCCAAAAATTGTGTTTTCAAATCTAAAACTTGACTTGCTGTGCTCCTTACTTGTCGACTGCAACAACTTAGATGCTTAAATTACGTACAGAGTGGTGCACCCGCAAGGCTCATCACGCGACTTTAACTGCCAGAAGATAAATGTAAACGTTTCCGATAGAAATGCGTCCCTTGTGTCGATTTGCAGTTACGTCATTTCGAAATCAAATGTATTAAACGTAAGATTTTCTGCGGTTTTTTCTACACATTACCACTTCTGGCTTTTTCTTGTGTAAAGTGGCTGCCAGAGCTCGGTTCGTGCCAAATCTTAAGGTCCTAGGTCAACTACAAGGCAGCAAAAGCGGCCAAAAATTGAGTTTTCAGAAACTAAAACTTGACTTGCTGTGCTCCTTACTTGTCGACTTCAACAACTTAGATGCTTAAATTACGTACAGGGTGGTGCACCCGCAAGGCTCATCACGCGACTTTAACTGCCAGAAGATAAATGTAAACGTTTCCGAGAGAAATGCGTCCATTGTGACGATTTGCAGTTACGTCATTTCGAAAACAAATGTATTAAACGTAAGATTTTCTGCGGTTTTTTTCTACACATTACCACTTCTGGCTTTTTCTTGTGTAATGTGGCTGCCAGAGCTCGGTTCGTGCCAAATCTTAAGGTCCTAGGTCAACTACAAGGCAGCAAAAGCGGCAAAAAATTGAGTTTTCACAAACTAAGACTTGACTTGCTGTGCTCCTTACTTGTCGACTGCAACAACTTAGATGGTTAAATTACGTACAGAGTGGTGCACCCGTAAGGCTCATAACGCGACTTTAACTGCCAGTAGATAAATGTAAACGTTTCCGATAGAAATGCGTCCATTGTGACGATTTGCAGTTACGTCATTTCGAAAACAAATGTATTAAACGTAAGATTTTCTGCGGTTTTTTCTACACATTACCACTTCTGGCTTGTTCTTGTGTAATATGGCTGCCAGAGCTCGGTTCGTGCCAAATCTTAAGGTCCTAGGTCAACTACAAGGCAGCAAAAGCGGCCAAAAATTGAGTTTTCAAAAATTAAAACTTGACTTGCTGTGCTACTTACTTGTCGACTGCAACAACTTAGATGCTTAAATTACGTACAGGGTGGTGCACCCGCAAGGCTCATAACGCGACTTTAACAGCCAGAAGATAAATGTAAACGTTTCCGATAGAAATGCGTCAATTGTGACGATTTGCAGTTACGTCATTTCGAAAACAAATGTATTTAACGTAAGATTTTCTGCGGTTTTTTCTACACATTACCACTTCTGGCTTTTTCTTGTGTAATGTGGCTGCCAGAGCTCGGTTTGTGCCAAATCTAAAGGTCCTAGGTCAACTACAAGGCAGCAAAAGCGGCCAAAAATTGGGTTTTCACAAACTAAAACTTGACTTGCTGTGCTCCTTACTTGTCGACTACAACAACTTAGATGCTTAAATTACGTACAGGGTGGTGCACCCGCAAGGCTCATCACGCGACTTTAACTGCCAGAAGATAAATGTAAACGTTTCCGAAAGAAATGCGTCCATTGTGACGATTTGCAGTTACGTCATTTCGAAAACAAATGTATTTAACGTAAGATTTTCTGCGGTTTTTTCTACACATTACAACTTCTGGCTTTTTCTTGTGTAATGTGGCTGCCAGAGCTCGGTTCGTGCCAAATCTTAAGGTCCTAGATCAATTACAAGGCAGCAAAAGCGGCCAAAAATTGAGTTTTCAAATCTAAAACTTGAATTGCTGTGCTCCTTACTTGTCGACTGCAACAACTTAGATGCTTAAATTAGGTACAGAGTGGTGCACCCGCAAGGCTCATCACGCGACTTTAACTGCCAGAAGATAAATGTAAACATTTCCGATAGAAATGCGTCCCTTGTGTCGATTTGCAGTTACATCATTTCGAAAACAAATGTATTAAACGTAAGATTTTCTGCGGTTTTTTCTACACATTACCACTTCTGGCTTTTTCTTGTGTAATGTGGCTGCCAGAGCTCGGTTCGTGCCAAATCTTAAGGTCCTAGGTCAACTACAAGGCAGAAAAAGCGGCCAAAAATTGAGTTTTCAGAAACTAAAACTTCACTTGCTGTGCTCCTTACTTGTCGACTGCAACAACTTAGATGGTTAAATTACGTACAGAGTGGTGCACCCGCAAGGCTCATCACGCGACTTTAACTGTCAGTAGATAAATGTAAACGTTTCCGATAGAAATGCGTCCATTGTGACGATTTGCAGTTACGTCATTTCGAAAACAAATGTATTAAACGTAAGATTTTCTGCGGTTTTTTCTACACATTACCACTTCTGGCTTGTTCTTGTGTAATGTGGCTGCCAGAGCTCGGTTCGTGCCAAATCTTAAGGTCCTAGGTCAACTACAAGGCAGCAAAAGCGGCCAAAAATTGGGTTTTCACAAACTAAAACTTGACTTGCTGTGCTCCTTACTTGTCGACTACAACAACTTAGATGCTTAAATTACGTTCAGGGTGGTGCACCCGCAAGGCTCATCACGCGACTTTAACTGCCAGAACATAAGTGTAAACGTTTCCGATAGAAATGCGTCCATTGTGAAGATTTGCAGTTACGTCATTTCGAAAACAAATGTATTAAACGTAAGATTTTCTGCGGTTTTTTCTACACATTACCACTTCTGGCTTTTTCTTGTGTAAAGTGGCTGCCAGAGCTCGGTTCGTGCCAAATCTTAAGGTCCTAGGTCAACTACAAGGCAGCAAAAGCGGCCAAAAATTGAGTTTTCAGAAACTAAAACTTGACTTGCTGTGCTCCTTACTTGTCGACTAACACAACTTAGATGCTTAAATTACGTACAGGGTGGTGCACCCGCAAGGCTCATCACGCGACTTTAACTGCCAGAAGATAAATGTAAACGTTTCCGAGAGAAAAGCGTCCATTGTGACGTTTTGCAGTTACGTCATTTCGAAAACAAATGTATTAAACGTAAGATTTTCTGCGGTTTTTTCTACACATTACCACTTCTGGTTTTTTCTTGTGTAATGTGGCTGCCAGAGCTCGGTTCGTGCCAAATCTTAAGGTCCTAGGTCAACTACAAGGCAGCAAAAGCGGCCAAAAATTGAGTTTTCAGAAACTAAGACTTGACTTGCTGTGCTCCTTACTTGTCGACTGCAACAACTTGGATGGTTAAATTACGTACAGAGTGGTGCACCCGTAAGGCTCATAACGCGACTTTAACAGCCAGAAGTTAAATGTAAACGTTTCCGATAGAAATGCGTCAATTGTGACGATTTGCAGTTACGTCATTTCGAAAACAAATGTATTTAACGTAAGATTTTCTGCGGTTTTTTCTACACATTACCACTTCTGGCTTTTTCTTGTGTAATGTGGCTGCCAGAGCTCGGTTTGTGCCAAATCTTAAGGTCCTAGGTCAACTACAAGGCAGCAAAAGCGGCCAAAAATTGGGTTTTCACAAACTAAAACTTGACTTGCTGTGCTCCTTACTTGTCGACTACAACAACTTAGATGCTTAAATTACGTACAGGGTGGTGCACCCGCAAGGCTCATCACGCGACTTTAACTGCCAGAAGATAAATGTAAACGTTTCCGATAGAAATGCGTCCATTGTGACGATTTGCAGTAACGTCATTTCGAAAACAAATGTATTAAACGTAAGATTTTCTGCGGTTTTTTCTACATATTACCACTTCTGGCTTTTTCTTGTGTAATGTGGCTGCCAGAGCTCGGTTCGTGCCAAATCTTAAGGTCCTAGATCAACTACAAGGCAGCAAAAGCGGCCAAAAATTGGGTTTTCACAAACTAAAACTTGACTTGCTGTGCTCCTTAGTTATCGACTACAACTACTTAGATGCTTAAATTACGTACAGGGTGGTGCACCCGCAAGGCTCATCACGCGACTTTAACTGCCAGAAGATAAATGTAAACGTTTCAGAGAGAAATGCGTCCATTGTGACGATTTGCAGTTACGTCATTTCGAAAACAAATATACTATACGTAAGATTTTCTGCGGGTTTTTCTACACATTAGCACGTCTGGCTTTTTCTTGTGTAATGTGACTGCCAGAGCTCGGTTCGTGCCAAATCTTAAGGTCCTAGGTCAACTACAAGGCAGCAAAAGCGGCCAAAAATTGAGTTTTCAAAAACTAAAACTTGACTTGCTGTGCTCCTTACTTTCGACTACAACAACTTAGATGCTTAAATTACGTACAGGGTGGTGCACCCGCAAGGCTCATCACGCGACTTTAACTGCCAGAAAATAAATGTAAACGTTTCCGAGAGAAATGCGTCCATTGTGACGATTTGCAGTTACGTCATTTCGAAAACAAATGTATTAAACGTAAGATTTTCTGCGGTTTTTTCTACATATTACCACTTCTGGCTTTTTCTTGTGTAATGTGGCTGCCAGAGCTCGGTTCGTGCCAAATCTTAAGGTCCTAGGTCAACTACAAGGCAGCAAAAGCGGCCAAAAATTGAGTTTTCAAAAACTAAAACTTGACTTGCTGTGCTCCTTACTTGTCGACTGCAACAACTTAGATGCTTAAATTACGTACAGGGTGGTGCACCCGCAAGGCTCATCACGCGACTTTAACTGCCAGAAATTAAATGTAAACATTTCCTAGAGAAATGCGTCCATTTTGACGATTTGCAGTTACGTCATTTCCAAAACAAATGTATTAAACGTAAGATTTTCTGCGGTTTTTTCTACACATTACCACTTCTGGCTTTTTCTTGTGTAATGTGGCTGACAGAGCTCGGTTCGTGCCAAATCTTAAGGTCCTAGGTCAACTACAAGGCAGCAAAACCGGCCAAAAATTTGGTTTTCACAAACTAAAACTTGACTTGCTGTGCTCCTTACTTGTCGGCTACAACAACTTAGATGCTTAAATTACGTACAGGGTGGTGCACCCGCAAGGCTCATCACGCGACTTTAACTGCCAGAAATTAAATGTAAACATTTCCTAGAGAAATGCGTCCATTTTGACGATTTGCAGTTACGTCATTTCAAAAACAAATGTATTAAACGTAAGATTTTCTGCGGTTTTTTCTACACATTACCACTTCTGGCTTTTTCTTGTGTAATGTGGCTGACAGAGCTCGGTTCGTGCCAAATCTTAAGGTCCTAGGTCAACTACAAGGCAGCAAAACCGGCCAAAAATTTGGTTTTCACAAACTAAAACTTGACTTGCTGTGCTCCTTACTTGTCGGCTACAACAACTTAGATGCTTAAATTACGTACAGGGTGGTGCACCCGCAAGGCTCATCACGCGACTTTAACTGCCAGAAGATAAATGTAAACGTTTCTGAGAGAAATGCGTCCATTGTGACGATTTGCAGTTACGTCATTTCGAAAACAAATGTATTAAACGTAAGATTTTCTGCGGTTTTTTCTACACATTACGACTTCTGGCTTTTTCTTGTGTAATGTGGCTGCCAGAGCTCGGTTCGTGCCAAATCTTAAGGTCCTAGATCAACTACAAGGCAGCAAAAGCGGCCAAAAATTGAGTTAACAAATCTAAAACTTGACTTGCTGTGCTCCTTACTTGTCGACTGCAACAACTTAGATGCTTAAATTAGGTACAGAGTGGTGCACCCGCAAGGCTCATCACGCGACTTTAACTGCCAGTAGATAAATGTAAACGTTTCCGAGAGAAATGCGTCCATTGTGGCGATTTGCAGTTACGTCATTTCGAAAACAAATGTATTAAACGTAAGATTTTCTGCGGTTTTTTCTACATATTACCACTTCTGGCTTTTTCTTGTGTAATGTGGCTGCCAGAGCTCGGTTCGTGCCAAATCTTAAGGTCCTAGATCAACTACAAGGCAGCAAAAGCGGCCAAAAATTGAGTTTTCAAATCTAAAACTTGACTTGCTGTGCTCCTTACTTGTCGACTGCAACAACTTAGATGCTTAAATTAGGTACAGAGTGGTGCACCCGCAAGGCTCATCACGCGACTTTAACTGCCAGTAGATAAATGTAAACGTTTCCGATAGATATGCGTCCATTGTGACGATTTGCAGTTACGTCATTTCGAAAACAAATGTATTAAACGTAAGATTTTCTGCGGTTTTTTCTACACATTACCACTTCTGGCTTCATCTTGTGTAATGTGGCTGCCAGAGCTCGGTTCGTGCCAAATCTTAAGGTCCTAGGTGAACTACAAGTCTGCAAAAGCGGCCAAAAATTGGGTTTTCACAAACTAAAACTTGACTTGCTGTGCTCCTTACTTGTCGACTACAACAACTTAGATGCTTAAATTACTTACAGGGTGGTGCACCCGCAAGGCTCATCACGCGACTTTAACTGCCAGAAGATAAATGTAAACGTTTCCGAGAGAAATGCGTCCATTGTGACGATTTGCAGTTACGTCATTTCGAAAACAAATGTATTAAACGTAAGATTTTCTGCGGTTTTTTCTACACATTACCACTTCTGGCTTTTTCTTGTGTAATGTGGCTGCCAGAGCTCGGTTCGTGCCAAATCTTAAGGTCCTAGGTCAACTACAAGGCAGCAAAAGCGGCCAAAAATTGAGTTTTCAGAAACTAAAACTTGACTTGCTGTGCTCCTTACTTGTCGACTGCAACAACTTAGATGCTTAAATTACGTACAGAGTCGTGCACCCGTGCGGCTCATCACGCGACTTTAACTGCCAGTAGATAAATGTAAACGTTTCCGACAGAAATGCGTCCATTGTGACGATTTGCAGTTACGTCATTTCGAAAACAAATGTATTAAACGTAAGATTTTCTGCGGTTTTTTCTACACATTACCACTTCTGGCTTGTTCTTGTGTAATGTGGCTGCCAGAGCTCGGTTCGTGCCAAATATTAAGGTCCTAGGTCAACTACAAGGCAGCAAAAGCGGCCAAAAATTGAGTTTTCAAAACCTAAAACTTGACTTGCTGTGCTCCTTACTTGTCGACTGCAACAACTTAGATGCTTAAATTACGTACAGGGTGGTGCACCCGCAAGGCGCATCACGCGACTTTAACTGCCAGAAAGTAAATGTAAACATTTCCGAGAGAAATGCGTCCATTTTGACGATTTGCAGTTACGTCATTTCCAAAACAAATGTATTAAACGTAAGATTTTCTGCGGTTTTTTCTACACATTACCACTTCTGGCTTTTTCTTGTGTAATGTGGCTGCCAGAGCTCAGTTCGTGCCAATTCTGAAGGTCCTCGGTCAACTACAAGGCAGCAAAAGCGGCCAAAAATTGAGTTTTCAAAAACTAAAACTTGACTTGCTGTGCTCCTTACTTGTCGACTGCAACAACTTAGATGCTTAAATTACCTACAGGGTGGTGCACCCGCAAGGCTCATAACGCGACTTTATCTGGCAGAAGATAAATGTAAACGTTTCCGATAGAAATGCGTCCATTGTGACGATTTGCAGTTACGTCATTTCGAAAACAAATGTATTTAACGTAAGATTTTCTTCGGTTTTTTCTACACATTACCACTTCTGGCTTTTTCTTGTGTAATGTGGCTGCCAGAGCTCGGTTTGTGCCAAATCTTAAGGTCCTAGGTCAACTACAAGGCAGCAAAAGCGGCCAAAAATTGGGTTTTCACAAACTAAAACTTGACTTGCTGTGCTCCTTACTTGTCGAGTACAACAACTTAGATGCTTAAATTACGTACAGGGTGGTGCACCCGCAAGGCTCATTACGCGACTTTAACTGCCAGAAGATAAATGTAAACGTTTCCGAGAGAAATGCTTCCATTGTGACGATTTGCAGTGACGTCATTTCGAAAACAAATGTATTAAACGTAAGATTTTCTGCGGTTTTTTCTACATATTACCACTTCTGGCTTTTTCTTGTGTAATGTGGCTGCCAGAGCTCGGTTCGTGCCAAATCTTAAGGTCCTAGGTCAACTACAAGGCAGCAAAAGCGGCCAAAAATTGAGTTTTCAAAAACTAAAACTTGACTTGCTGTGCTCCTTACTTGTCGACTACAACAACTTAGATGCTTAAATTACGTACAGGGTGGTGCACCCGCAAGGCTCATTACGCGACTTTAACTGCCAGAAGATAAATGTAAACGTTTCCGAGAGAAATGCGTCCATTGTGACGATTTGCAGTTACGTCATTTCGAAAACAAATGTATTAAACGTAAGATTTTCTGCGGTTTTTTCTACACATTACCACTTCTGGCTTTTTCTTGTGTAATGTGGCTGCCAGAGCTCGGTACGTGTCAAATCTTAAGGTACAGGTCAACTACAAGTCAGCAAAAGCGGCCAAAAATTGAGTTTTCAAATCTAAAACTTGACTTCCTGTGCTCCTTACTTGTCGACTGCAACAACTTAGATGGTTAAATTACGTACAGAGTGGTGCACCCGCAAGGCTCATCACGCGACTTTAACTGCCAGTAGATAAATGTAAACGTTTCCGATAGAAATGCGTCCATTGTGACGATTTGCAGTTACGTCATTTCGAAAACAAATGTATTAAACGTAAGATTTTCTGCGGTTTTTTCTACACATTACCACTTCTGGCTTGTTCTTGTGTAATGTGGCTGCCAGAGCTCGGTTCGTGCCAAATCTTAAGGTCCTAGGTCAACTACAAGGCAGCAAAAGCGGCCAAAAATTGAGTTTTCAAAAACTAAAACTTGACTTGCTGTGCTCCTTACTTGTCGACTGCAACAACTTAGATGCTTAAATTACGTACAGGGTGGTGCACCCGCAAGGCGCATCACGCGACTTTAACTGCCAGAAAGTAAAAGGTAAACATTTCCGAGAGAAATGCGTCCATTTTGACGATTTGCAGTTACGTCATTTCCAAAACAAATGTATTAAACGTAAGATTTTCTGCGGTTTTTTCTACACATTACCACTTCTGGCTTTTTCTTGTGTAATGTGGCTGCCAGAGCTCAGTTCGTGCCAAATCTGAAGGTCCTCGGTCAACTACAAGGCAGCAAAAGCGGCCAAAAATTGGGTTTTCAGAAACTAAAACTTGACTTGCTGTGCTCCTTACTTGTCGACTGCAACAACTTAGATGCTTAAATTACGTACAGGGTGGTGCACCCGCAAGGCTCATAACGCGACTTTATCTGGCAGAAGATAAATGTAAACGTTTCCGATAGAAATGCGTCCATTGTGACGATTTGCAGTTACGTCATTTCGAAAACAAATGTATTTAACGTAAGATTTTCTGCGGTTTTTTCTACACATTAGCACTTCTGGCTTTTTCTTGTGTAATGTGGCTGCCAGAGCTCGGTTTGTGCCAAATCTTAAGGTCCTAGGTCAACTACAAGGCAGCAAAAGCGGCCAAAAATTGGGTTTTCACAAACTAAAACTTGACTTGCTGTGCTCCTTACTTGTCGACTACAACAACTTAGATGCTTAAATTACGTACAGGGTGGTGCACCCGCAAGGCTCATCACGCGACTTTAACTGCCAGAAGATAAATGTAAACGTTTCCGAGAGAAATGCGTCCATTGTGACGATTTGCAGTTACGTCATTTCGAAAACAAATGTATTAAACGTAAGATTTTCTGCGGTTTTTTCTACATATTACCACTTCTGGCTTTTTCTTGTGTAATGTGGCTGCCAGAGCTCGGTTCGTGCCAAATCTTAAGGTCCTAGATCAACTACAAGGCAGCAAAAGCGGCCAAAAATTGTGTTTTCAAATCTAAAACTTGACTTGCTGTGCTCCTTACTTGTCGACTGCACCAAATTAGATGCTTAAATTACGTACAGAGTGGTGCACCCGCAAGGCTCATCACGCGACTTTATCTGCCAGAAGATAAATCTAAACGTTTCCGATAGAAATGCGTCCATTGTGACGATTTGCAGTTACGTCATTTCGAAAACAAATGTATTTAACGTAAGATTTTCTGCGGTTTTTTCTACACATTACCACTTCTGGCTTTTTCTTGTGTAATGTGGCTGCCAGATCTCGGTTTGTGCCAAATCTTAAGGTCCTAGGTCAACTACAAGGCAGCAAAAGCGGCCAAAAATTGGGTTTTCACAAACAAAAACTTGACTTGCTGTGCTCCTTACTTGTCGACTACAACAACTTAGATGCTTAAATTACGTACAGGGTGGTGCACCCGCAAGGCTCATCACGCGACTTTAACTGCCAGAAGATAAATGTAAACGTTTCCGATAGAAATGCGTCCATTGTGACGATTTGCAGTTACGTCATTTCGAAAACAAATGTATTAAACGTAAGATTTTCTGCGGTTTTTTCTACACATTACCACTTCTGGCATTTTCTTGTGTAATGTGGCTGCCAGATCTCGGTTTGTGCCAAATCTTAAGGTCCTAGGTCAACTACAAGGCAGCAAAAGCGGCCAAAAATTGGGTTTTCACAAACTAAAACTTGACTTGCAGTGCTCCTTACTTGTCGACTACAACAACTTAGATGCTTAAATTACGTACAGGGTGGTGCACCCGCAAGGCTCATCACGCGACTTTATCTGCCAGAAGATAAATGTAAACGTTTCCGATAGAAATGCGTCCATTGTGACGATTTGCAGTTACGTCATTTCGAAAACAAATGTATTAAACGTAAGATTTTCTGCGGTTTTTTCTACACATTACCACTTCTGGCTTTTTCTTGTGTAATGTGGCTGCCAGAGATCGGTTCGTGCCAAATCTTAAGGTCCTAGATCAACTACAAGGCAGCAAAAGCGGCCAAAAATTGAGTTTTCAAAAACTAAAACTTGACTTGCTGTGCTCCATACTTGTCGACTGCAACAACTTAGATGCTTAAATTACGTACAGGGTGGTGCACCCGCAAGGCTCATCACGCGACTTTAACTGCCAGAAGATAAATGTAAACGTTTCCGATAGAGATGCGTCCATTGTGACGATTTGCAGTTACGTCATTTCGAAAACAAATGTATTAAACGTAAGATTTTCTGCGGTTTTTTCTACACATTACCACGTCTGGCATTTTCTTGTGTAATGTGGCTGCCATAGCTCGGTTCGTGCCAAATCTTAAGGTCCTAGGTCAACTACAAGGCAGCAAAAGCGGCCAAAAATTGAGTTTTCAGAAACTAAAACTTGACTTGCTGTGCTCCTTACTTGTCGACTACAACAACTTAGATGCTTAAATTATGTACAGGGTGGTTCACCCGCAAGGCTCATCACGCGACTTTAACTGCCAGAAGATAAATGTAAACGTTTCCGAGAGAAATGCGTCCATTCTGACGATTTGCAGTTACGTCATTTCGAAAACAAATGTATTAAACGTAAGATTTTCTGCGTTTTTTTCTTCTCATTACCACTTCTGGCTTTTTCTTGTGTAATGTGGCTGCCAGAGCTCGGTTCGTGCCAAATCTTAAGGTCCTAGGTCAACTACAAGGCAGCATAAGCGGCCAAAAATTGAGTTTTCACAAACTAAAACTTGACTTGCTGTGCTCCTTACTTGTCGACTACAACAACTTAGATGCTTAAATTACGTACAGGGTGGTGCACCCGCAAGGCTCATCACGCGACTTTAACTGCCAGAAGATAAATGTAAACGTTTCCGATAGAAATGCGTCCATTGTGACGATTTGCAGTTACGTCATTTCGAAAACAAATGTATTAAACGTAAGATTTTCTGCGGTTTTTTCTACACATTACCACTTCTGGCATTTTCTTGTGTAATGTGGCTGCCAGATCTCGGTTTGTGCCAAATCTTAAGGTCCTAGGTCAACTACAAGGCAGCAAAAGCGGCCAAAAATTGGGTTTTCACAAACTAAAACTTGACTTGCAGTGCTCCTTACTTGTCGACTACAACAACTTAGATGCTTAAATTACGTACAGGGTGGTGCACCCGCAAGGCTCATCACGCGACTTTATCTGCCAGAAGATAAATGTAAACGTTTCCGATAGAAATGCGTCCATTGTGACGATTTGCAGTTACGTCATTTCGAAAACAAATGTATTAAACGTAAGATTTTCTGCGGTTTTTTCTACACATTACCACTTCTGGCTTTTTCTTGTGTAATGTGGCTGCCGGAGATCGGTTCGTGCCAAATCTTAAGGTCCTAGATCAACTACAAGGCAGCAAAAGCGGCCAAAAATTGAGTTTTCAAAAACTAAAACTTTACTTGCTGTGCTCCATACTTGTCGACTGCAACAACTTAGATGCTTAAATTACGTACAGGGTGGTGCACCCGCAAGGCTCATCACGCGACTTTAACTGCCAGAAGATAAATGTAAACGTTTCCGATAGAGATGCGTCCATTGTGACGATTTGCAGTTACGTCATTTCGAAAACAAATGTATTAAACGTAAGATTTTCTGCGGTTTTTTCTACACATTACCATTTTTGGCTTGTTCTTGTGTAATGTGGCTGCCAGAGCTCGGTTGGTGCCAAATGTTAAGAACCTAGGTCAACTACAAGGCAGCAAAAGCGGCCAAAAATTGAGTTTTCAGAAACTAAAACTTGACTTGCTGTGCTCCTTACTTGTCGACTGCAACAACTTAGATGGTTAAATTACGTACAGAGTGGTGGACCCGCAAGGCTCATCACGCGACTTTAACTGCCAGTAGACAAATGTAAACGTTTCCGATAGAAATGCGTCCATTGTGACGATTTGCAGTTACGTCATTTCGAAAACAAATGTATTAAACGTAAGATTTTCTGCGGTTTTTTCTACACATTACCACTTCTGGCTTGTTCTTGTGTAATGTGGCTGCCAGAGCTCGGTTCGTGCCAAATCTTAAGGTCGTAGGTCAACTACAAGGCAGCAAAAGCGGCCAAAAATTGGGTTTTCACAAACTAAAACTTGACTTGCTGTGCTCCTTACTTGTCGACTACAACAACTTAGATGCTTAAATTACGTACAGGGTGGTGCACCCGCAAGGCTCATCACGCGACTTTAACTGCCAGAAGATAAATGTAAACGTTTCCGAGAGAAATGCGTCCATTGTGACGATTTGCAGTTACGTCATTTCGAAAACAAATGTATTAAACGTAAGATTTTCTGCGGTTTTTTCTACATATTACCACTTCTGGCTTTTTCTTGTGTAATGTGGCTGCCAGAGCTCGGTTCGTGCCAAATCTTAAGGTCCTAGATCAACTACAAGGCAGCAAAAGCGGCCAAAAATTGTGTTTTCAAATCTAAAACTTGACTTGCTGTGCTCCTTACTTGTCGACTGCACCAAATTAGATGCTTAAATTACGTACAGAGTGGTGCACCCGCAAGGCTCATCACGCGACTTTATCTGCCAGAAGATAAATCTAAACGTTTCCGATAGAAATGCGTCCATTGTGACGATTTGCAGTTACGTCATTTCGAAAACAAATGTATTTAACGTAAGATTTTCTGCGGTTTTTTCTACACATTACCACTTCTGGCTTTTTCTTGTGTAATGTGGCTGCCAGATCTCGGTTTGTGCCAAATCTTAAGGTCCTAGGTCAACTACAAGGCAGCAAAAGCGGCCAAAAATTGGGTTTTCACAAACAAAAACTTGACTTGCTGTGCTCCTTACTTGTCGACTACAACAACTTAGATGCTTAAATTACGTACAGGGTGGTGCACCCGCAAGGCTCATCACGCGACTTTAACTGCCAGAAGATAAATGTAAACGTTTCCGAGAGAAATGCGTCCATTGTGACGATTTGCAGTTACGTCATTTCGAAAACAAATGTATTAAACGTAAGATTTTCTGCGGTTTTTTCTACACATTACCACTTCTGGCTTTTTCTTGTGTAATGTGGCTGCCAGAGATCGGTTCGTGCCAAAGCTTAAGGTCCTAGATCAACTACAAGGCAGCAAAAGCGGCCAAAAATTGAGTTTTCAAAAACTAAAACTTGACTTGCTGTGCTCCTTACTTGTCGACTGCAACAACTTAGATGCTTAAATTACGTACAGGGTGGTGCACCCGCAAGGCTCATCACGCGACTTTAACTGCCAGAAGATAAATGTAAACGTTTCCGATAGAAATGCGTCCATTGTGACGATTTGCAGTTACGTCATTTCGAAAACAAATGTATTAAACGTAAGATTTTCTGCGGTTTTTTCTACACATTACCACTTCTGGCATTTTCTTGTGTAATGTGGCTGCCAGATCTCGGTTTGTGCCAAATCTTAAGGTCCTAGGTCAACTACAAGGCAGCAAAAGCGGCCAAAAATTGGGTTTTCACAAACTAAAACTTGACTTGCAGTGCTCCTTACTTGTCGACTACAACAACTTAGATGCTTAAATTACGTACAGGGTGGTGCACCCGCAAGGCTCATCACGCGACTTTATCTGCCAGAAGATAAATGTAAACGTTTCCGATAGAAATTCGTCCATTGTGACGATTTGCAGTTACGTCATTTCGAAAACAAATGTATTAAACGTAAGATTTTCTGCGGTTTTTTCTACACATTACCACTTCTGGCTTTTTCTTGTGTAATGTGGCTGCCAGAGATCGGTTCGTGCCAAATCTTAAGGTCCTAGATCAACTACAAGGCAGCAAAAGCGGCCAAAAATTGAGATTTCAAAAACTAAAACTTTACTTGCTGTGCTCCATACTTGTCGACTGCAACAACTTAGATGCTTAAATTACGTACAGGGTGGTGCACCCGCAAGGCTCATCACGCGACTTTAACTGCCAGAAGATAAATGTAAACGTTTCCGATAGAGATGCGTCCATTGTGACGATTTGCAGTTACGTCATTTCGAAAACAAATGTATTAAACGTAAGATTTTCTGCGGTTTTTTCTACACATTACCACGTCTGGCATTTTCTTGTGTAATGTGGCTGCCAGAGCTCGGTTCGTGCCAAATCTTAAGGTCCTAGGTCAACTACAAGGCAGCAAAAGCGGCCAAAAATTGAGTTTTCAGAAACTAAAACTTGACTTGCTGTGCTCCTTACTTGTCGACTGTAACAACTTAGATGGTTAAATTACGTACAGAGTGGTGCACCCGCAAGGCTCATCACGCGACTTTAACTGCCAGAACATAAATGTAAACGTTTCCGATAGAAATGCGTCCATTGTGACGATTTGCAGTTACGTCATTTCGAAAACAAATGTACTAAACGTAAGATTTTCTGCGGTTTTTTCTACACATTACCACTTATGGCTTTTTCTTGTGTAATGTGACTGCCAGAGCTCGGTTCGTGCCAAATCTTAAGGTCCTAGGTCAACTACAAGGCAGCAAAAGCGGCCAAAAATTGGGTTTTCACAAACTAAAACTTGACTTGCTGTGCTCCTTACTTGTCGACTACAACAACTTAGATGCTTAAAGTACGTACAGGGTGGTGCACCCGCAAGGCTCATCACGGGACTTTAACTGCCAGAAGATAAATATAAACGTTTCCGAGAGAAATGCGTCCATTGTGACGATTTGCAGTTACGTCATTTCGAAAACAAATGTATTAAACGTAAGATTTTCTGCGTTTTTTTCTACTCATTACCACTTCTGGCTTTTTCTTGTGTAATGTGGCTGCCAGAGCTCGGTTCGTGCCAAATCTTAAGGTCCTAGGCAACTACAAGGCAGCAAAAGCGGCCAAAAATTGAGTTTTCAGAAACTAAAACTTGACTTGCTGTGCTCCTTACTTGTCGACTGCAACAACTTAGATGCTTAAATTACGTACAGAGTGGTGCACCCGTAAGGCTCATCACGCGACTTTAACTGCCAGTAGTTAAATGTAAACGTTTCCGATAGAAATGCGTCCATTGTGACGATTTGCAGTTACGTCATTTCGAAAACAAATGTATTAAACGTAAGATTTTCTGCGGTTTTTTCTACACATTACCACTTCTGGCTTTTTCTTGTGTAATGTGGCTGCCAGAGCTCAGTTCGTGCCAAATCTGAAGGTCCTCGGTCAACTACAAGGCAGCAAAAGCGGCCAAAAATTGGGTTTTCAGAAACTAAAACTTGACTTGCTGTGCTCCTTACTTGTCGACTACAACAACTTAGATGCTTAAATTATGTACAGGGTGGTGCACCCGCAAGGCTCATCACGCAACTTTAATTGCCAGAAGAGAAATGTAAACGTTTCCGAGAGAAATGCGTCCATTCTGACGATTTGCAGTTACGTCATTTCGAAAACAAATGTATTAAACGTAAGATTTTCTGCGTTTTTTTCCTTCTCATTACCACTTCTGGCTTTTTCTTGTGTAATGTGGCTGCCAGAGCTCGGTTCGTGCCAAATCTTAAGGTCCTAGGTCAACTACAAGGCAGCATAAGCGGCCAAAAATTGAGTTTTCAGAAACTAAAACTTGACTTGCTGTGCTCCTTACTTGTCGACTGCAACAACTTAGATGCTTAAATTACGTACAGAGTGGTGCACCCGTAAGGCTCATCACGCGACTTTAACTGCCAGTAGTTAAATGTAAACGTTTCCGATAGAAATGCGTCCATTGTGACGATTTGCAGTTACGTCATTTCGAAAACAAATGTATTTAACGTAAGATTTTCTGCGGTTTTTTCTACACATTACCACTTCTGGCTTTTTCTTGTGTAATGTGGCTGCCAGATCTCGGTTTGTGCCAAATCTTAAGGTCCTATGTCAACTACAAGGCAGCAAAAGCGGCCAAAAATTGGGTTTTCACAAACTAAAACTTGACTTGCTGTGCTCCTTACTTGTCGACTACAACAACTTAGATGCTTAAATTACGTACAGGGTGGTGCACCCGCAAGGCTCATCACGCGACTTTAACTGCCAGAAGATAAATGTAAACGTTTCCGAGAGAAATGCGTCCATTGTGACGATTTGCAGTTACGTCATTTCGAAAACAAATGTATTAAACGTAAGATTTTCTGCGGTTTTTTCTACACATTACCACTTCTGGCTTTTTCTTGTGTAATGTGGCTGCCAGAGATCGGTTCGTGCCAAATCTTAAGGTCCTAGATCAACTACAAGGCAGCGAAAGCGGCCAAAAATTGTGTTTTCAAATCTAAAACTTGACTTGCTGTGCTCCTTACTTGTCGACTGCAACAACTTAGATGCTTAAATTACGTACAGAGTGGTGCACCCGCAAGGCTCATCACGCGACTTTAACTGCCAGAAGATAAATGTAAACGTTTCCGATAGAAATGCGTCCCTTGTGTCGATTTGCAGTTACGTCATTTCGAAATCAAATGTATTAAACGTAAGATTTTCTGCGGTTTTTTCTACACATTACCATTTTTGGCTTGTTCTTGTGTAATGTGGCTGCCAGAGCTCGGTTGGTGCCAAATGTTAAGGTCCTAGGTCAACTACAAGGCAGCAAAAGCGGCCAAAAATTGAGTTTTCAGAAACTAAAACTTGACTTGCTGTGCTCCTTACTTGTCGACTGCAACAACTTAGATGGTTAAATTACGTACAGAGTGGTGCACCCGCAAGGCTCATCACGCGACTTTAACTGCCAGTAGACAAATGTAAACGTTTCCGATAGAAATGCGTCCATTGTGACGATTTGCAGTTACGTCATTTCGAAAACAAATGTATTAAACGTAAGGTTTTCTGCGGTTTTTTCTACACATTACCACTTCTGGCTTGTTCTTGTGTAATGTGGCTGCCAGAGCTCGGTTCGTGCCAAATCTTAAGGTCCTAGGTCAACTACAAGGCAGCAAAAGCGGCCAAAAATTGGGTTTTCACAAACTAAAACTTGACTTGCTGTGCTCCTTACTTGTCGACTACAACAACTTAGATGCTTAAATTACGTACAGGGTGGTGCACCCGCAAGGCTCATCACGCGACTTTAACTGCCAGAAGATAAATGTAAACGTTTCCGATAGAAATGCGTTTATTGTGACGATTTGCAGTTACGTCATTTCGAAAACAAATGTATTAAACGTAAGATTTTCTGCGGTTTTTTCTATACATTACCGCTTCCGGCTTTTTCTTGTGTAATGCGGCTGCCAGAGCTCGGTTCGTGCCAAATCTTATGGTCCTAGGTAAACTACAAGGCAGCAAAAGCGACCAAAAATTGAGTTTTCAAAAACTAAAACTTTACTTGCTGTGCTCCTTACTTGTCGACTGCAACAACTTAGATGCTTAAATTACGTACAGGGTGGTGCACCCGCAAGGCTCATTACGCGACTTTAACTGCCAGAAGATAAATGTAAACGTTTCCGATAGAAATGCGTCCATTGTGACGATTTGCAGTTACGTCATTTCGAAAACAAATATATTAAACGTAAGATTTTCTGCGGTTTTTTCTACACATTACCACTTCTGGTTTTTTCTTGTGTAATGTGGCTGCCAGATCTCGGTTCGTGCCAAATCTTAAGGTCCTAGGTCAACTACAAGGCAGCAAAAGCGGCCAAAAATTGAGTTTTCAGAAACTAAAACTTGACTTGCTGTGCTCCTTACTTGTCGACTGTAACAACTTAGATGGTTAAATTACGTACAGGGTGGTGCACCCGCAAGGCTCATCACGCGACTTTAACTGCCAGAAGATAAATGTAAACGTTTCCGAGAGAAATGCGTCCATTGTGACGATTTGCAGTTACGTCATTTCGAAAACAAATGTATTAAACGTAAGATTTTCTGCGGTTTTTTCTACACATTACCACTTCTGGCTTTTTCTTGTGTAATGTGGCTGCCAGAGATCGGTTCGTGCCAAATCTTAAGGTCCTAGATCAACTACAAGGCAGCGAAAGCGGCCAAAAATTGAGTTTTCAAATTTAAAACTTGACTTGCTGTGCTCTTTACTTGTCGACTGCAACAACTTAGATGCTTAAATTACGTACAGAGTGGTGCACCCGCAAGGCTCATCACGCGACTTTAACTGCCAGTAGACAAATGTAAACGTTTCCGATAGAAATGCGTCCATTGTGACGATTTGCAGTTACGTCATTTCGAAAACAAATGTATTAAACGTAAGATTTTCTGCGGTTTTTTCTACACATTACCACTTCTGGCTTGTTCTTGTGTAATGTGGCTGCCAGAGCTCGGTTCGTGCCAAATGTTAAGGTCCTAGGTCAACTACAAGGCAGCAAAAGCGGCCAAAAATTGGGTTTTCACAAACTATAACTTGACTTGCTGTGCTCCTTACTTGTCGACTACAACAACTTAGATGCTTAAATTACGTACAGGGTGGTGCACCCGCAAGGCTCATCACGCGACTTTAACTGCCAGAAGATAAATGTAAACGTTTCCGATAGAAATGCGTCCATTGTGACGATTTGCAGTTACGTCATTTCGAAAACAAATGTATTAAACGTAAGATTTTCTGCGGTTTTTTCTACACATTACCACTTCTGTTTTTTTCTTGTGTAATGTGGCTGCCAGATCTCGGTTCGTGCCAAATCTTAAGGTCCTACGTCAACTACAAGGCAGCAAAAGCGGCCAAAAATTGAGTTTTCACTTCTAAAACTTGACTTGCTGTGCTCCTTACTTGTCGACTGCAACAACTTAGATGCTCAAATTGCGTACAGATTAGTGCACCCGCAAGGCTCATCACGCGCCTTTAACTGCCAGAAGATAAATGTAAACGTTTCCGATAGAAATGCGTCAATTGTGATGATTTGCAGTTACGTCATTTCGAAAACAAATGTATTAAACGTAAGATTTTCTGCGGTTTTTTCTACACATTACCACTTCTGGCTTTTTCTTGTGTAATGTGGATGCCAGAGCTCGGTTCGAGCCAAATCTTAAGGTCCTATGTCAACTACAAGGCAGCAAAAGCGGCAAAAAATTGGGTTTTCACAAACTAAAACTTGACTTATTGTGCTCCTTACTTGTCGACTACAACAACTTAGATGCTTAAATTACGTACAGGATGGTGCACCCGCAAGGCTCATCACGCGACTTTAACTGCCAGAAGATAAATGTAAACGTTTCCAAGAGAAATGCGTCCATTGTGACGATTTGCAGTTACGTCATTTCGAAACAAATGTATTAAACGTAAGATTTTCTGCGGTTCTTTTTACACATTACCACTTCTGGCTTTTTCTTGTGTAATGTCGCCGCCAGAGCTCGGTTCGTGCCAAATCTTAAGGTCATAGGTCATCTACAAGGCAGCAAAAGCGGCCAAAAATTGAGTTTTAAAAAACTAAAACTTGACTTGCTGTGCTCCTTACTTGTCGACTGCAACAACTTAGATGATTAATTTACGTACAGTGTGGTGCGCCCGCAAGGCTCATCACGCGACTTTAACTGCCAGAAGATAAATGTAAACGTTTCCGACAGAAATGCGTCCATTGTGACGATTTGCAGTTACGTCATTTCGAAAACAAATGTATTTAACGTAAGATTTTCTGCGGGTTTAACTACACATTACCACTTCTGGCTTTTTCTTGTGTAATGTGGCAGCCAGAGCTCGGTTCGTGCCACATCTTAAGGTCCTAGGTCAACTACAAGGCAGCAAAAGCGGCCAAAAATTGGGTTTTCAAAAACTAAAACTTTACTTGCTGTGCTCCTTACTTGTCGACTGCAACAACTTAGATGCTTAAATTACGTACAGGGTGGTGCACCCGCAAGGCTCATCACGCGACTTTAACTGCCAGAAAATAAATGTAAACATTTCCGAGAGAAATATGTCCATTTTGACGATTTGCAGTTACGTCATTTCCGAAACAAATGTATTAAACGTAACATTTTCTGCGGTTTTTTCTACACATTACCACTTCTGGCTTTTTTTGTGTAATGTGGCTGCCAGAGCTCGGTTCGTGCAAATCTTAAGGTCCTAGGTCAACTACAAGGCAGCAAAAGCGGCCAAAAATTGGGTTTTCACAAACTAAAACTTGACTTGCTGTGCTCCTTACTTGTCGATTACAACAACTTAGATGCTTAAATTACGTACAGGGTGGTGCACCCGCAAGGCTCTTCACGCGACTTTAACTGCCAGAAGATAAATGTAAACGTTTCCGAGAGAAATGCGTCCATTGTGACGATTTGCAGTTACGTCATTTCGAAAACAAATGTATTAAACGTAAGATTTTCTGCGGTTTTCTCTACACATTAATACTTCTGGCTTTTCTTGTGTAATGTGGCGGCCAGAGCTCGGTTCGTGCCAAATCTTAAGGTCCTAAGTCAACTACAAGGCAGCATATGCCGCCAAAAATTGAGTTTTCAAAAACTAAATTATGCTTGCTGTGCTCCTTACTTGTCGACTGCAATAACTTAGATGCTTAAATTATGTACAGGATGGTGCATCCGCAAGGCTCATCACGCGACTTTAACTGCCAGAAGGAAAATGTAAACGTTTCCGATAGAAATGCGTCCATTGTGACGATTTGCAGTTACGTCATTTCGAAAACAAATGTATTAAACGTAAGATTTTATGCGGTTTTTCTACACATTACCACTTCTGGCTTTTTCTTGTGTAATGTGGCTGCCAGAGCTCGGTTCGTGCCAAATCTTAAGGTCCTAGGTCAACTACAAGGCAGCAAAAGCGTCCAAAAACTGAGTTTTCAAAAACTAAAATTTGACTTGCTGTGCTCCTTACTTGTCGACTACAACAACTTAGATGCTTAAATTACGTACAGGGTGGTGCACCCGCAAGGCTCATCACGCGACTTTAACTGCCAGAAGATAAATGTAAACGTCTCCGAGAGAAATGCGTCCATTGTGACGATTTGCAGTTACGTCATTTCGAAAACAAATGTATTAAACGTAAGATTTTCTGCGGTTTTTTCTACACATTACCACTTCTGGCTTTTTCTTGTGTAATGTGGCTGCCAGAGCTCGGTTCGTGCCAAATCTTAAGGTCCTAGGTCAACTACAAGGCAGCAAAAGCGGCCAAAAACTGAGTTCTCAAAAACTAAAATTTGACTTGCTGTGCTCCTTACTTGTCGACTACAACAACTTAGATGCTTAAATTACGTACAGGTTGGTGCACCCGCAAGGCTCATCACGCGACTTTAACTGCCAGAAGATAAATGTAAACGTTTCCGAGAGAAATGCGTCCATTGTGACGATTTGCAGTTACGTCATTTCGAAAACAAATGTATTTAACGTAAGAATTTCTGCGGTTTCTTCTACACACTTCTGGCTTTTTCTTGTGTAATGTGGCTGCCAGAGCTCAGTTCGTGCCAAATCTTGAGGTATAGGTCAACTACATGGCAGCAAAAGCGGCCAAAAATTGAGTTTTCAAAAACTAAAACTTGACTTGCTGTGCTCCTTACTTGTCGACTGCAACAACTTAGATGCTTAAATTACGTACAGAGTGGTGCACCCGCAAGGCTCATCACGCGACTTTAACTGCCAGAAGATAAATGTAAACGTTTCCGATAGAAATGCGTCCATTGTGACGATTTGCAGTTACGTCATTTCGAAAACAAATGTATTAAACGTAAGATTTTCAGCGGTTTTGTCTACAGATTACCACTTCTGGCTTTTTCTTGTGTAATGTGGCTGCCAGAGCTCGGTTCGTGCCAAATCTTAAGGTCCTAGGTCAACTACAAGGCAGCAAATGCCGCCAAAAGTTGAGTTTAAAGAAACTAAAACTTGACTTGCTGTGCTACCTTACTTGTCGACTGCAACAACTTAGATACTTAAATTACGTACAGAGTGGTGCGCCCGCAAGGCTCATCACGCGACTTTAACTGTCAGAAGATAAATGTAAACGTTTCCGATAGAAATGCGTCCATTGTGACGATTTGAAGTTACGTCATTTCGAAAACAAATGTATTTAACGTAAGATTTTCTGCGGTTTTTTCTATACATTACCACTTCTGGCTTTTTCTTGTGTAATGTGGCTGCCAGAGCTCAGTTCGTGCCAAATCTTGAGGTATAGGTCAACTACATGGCAGCAAAAGCGGCCAAGAATTGAGTTTTCAAAAACTAAAACTTGACTTGCTGTGCTCCTTACTTGTTGACTGCAACAACTTAGATGCATAAATTACATACAGGGTGGTGCACCCGCAAGGCTCATCACGCGACTTTAACTGCCAGAAGATAAATGTAAACGTTTCCGATAGAAATGCGTCCATTGTGACGATTTGCAGTTACGTCATTTCGAAAACAAATGTATTTAACGTAAGATTTTCTGCGGGTTTTTCTACACATTACCACTTCTGGCTTTTTCTTGTGTAATGTGGCAGCCAGAGCTCGGTTCGTGCCACATCTTAAGGTCCTAGGTCAACTACAAGGCAGCAAAAGCGGCCAAAAATTGGGTTTTCAAAAACTAAAACTTTACTTGCTGTGCTCCTTACTTGTCGACTGCAACAACTTAGATGCTTAAATTACGTACAGGGTGGTGCACCCGCAAGGCTCATCACGCGACTTTAACTGCCAGAAGATAAATGTAAACGTTTCCGATAGAAATGCGTCCATTGTGACGATTTGCAGTTACGTCATTTCAAAAACTAATGTATCAAACGTAAGATTTTCTGCGGTTTTTTCTACACATTACCACTTCTGGCTTTTTCTTGTGTAATGTGGCTTCCAGAGCTCGGTTCGTGCCAAATCTTAAGGTCCTAGGTCAATTACAAGGCAGCAGAAGCGGCCAAAAATTGAGTTTTCAAAAACTAAAACTTGACTTGCTGTGCTCCTTACTTGTCGACTGCAACAACTTAGATACTTAAATTACGTACAGGGTGGTGCACCCGCAAGGCTCATCACGCGACTTTAACTGCCAGAAAATAAATGTAAACATTTCCGAGAGAAATATGTCCATTTTGACGATTTGCAGTTACGTCATTTCCGAAACAAATGTATTAAACGTAACATTTTCTGCGGTTTTTTCTACACATTACCACTTCTGGCTTTTTCTTGTGTAATGTGGCTGCCAGAGCTCAGTTCGTGCCAAATCTTAAGGTCCTCGGTCAACTACAAGGCAGCAAAAGCGGCCAAAAATTGGGTTTTCAGAAACTAAAACTTGACTTGCTGTGCTCCTTACTTGTCGACTGCAACAACTTAGATGCTTAAATTACGTACTGGGTGATGCACCCGCAAGGCTCATCACGCGACTTTAACTGCCAGAAGATAAATGTAAACGTTTCCGATAGAAATGCGTCCATTGTGACGATTTGCAGTTACGTCATTTCGAAAACAAATGTATTTAACGTAAGATTTTCTGCGGTTTTTTCTACACATTACCACTTCTGGCTTTTTTTGTGTAATGTGGCTGCCAGAGCTCGGTTCGTGCAAATCTTAAGGTCCTAGGTCAACTACAAGGCAGCAAAAGCGGCCAAAAATTGGGTTTTCACAAACTAAAACTTGACTTGCTGTGCTCCTTACTTGTCGATTACAACAACTTAGATGCTTAAATTACGTACAGGGTGGTGCACCCGCAAGGCTCTTCACGCGACTTTAACTGCCAGAAGATAAATGTAAACGTTTCCGAGAGAAATGCGTCCATTGTGACGATTTGCAGTTACGTCATTTCGAAAACAAATGTATTAAACGTAAGATTTTCTGCGGTTTTTTCTACACATTACCACTTCTGGCTTTTTCTTGTGTAATGTGGCTGCCAGAGCTCGGTTCGTGCCAAATCTTAAGGTCCTAGATCAACTACAAGGCAGCAAAAGCGGCCAAAAATTGAGTTTTCAAAAACTAAATATTGCATGCTGTGCTCCTTACTTGTCGACTGCAACAACTTAGATGCTTAAATTACGTACAGAGTGGTGCATCCGCAAGGCTCATCACGCGACTTTAACTGCCAGAAGATAAATGTAAACGTCTCCGATAGAAATCCGTCCATTGTGACGATTTGCAGTTACGTCATTTCGAAAACAAATGTATTAAACGTAAGATTTTCAGCGGTTTTTTCTACACATTACCATTTCTGGCTTTTTCTTGTGTAATGTGGCTGCCAGAGCTCGGTTCGTGCAAATCTTGAGGTCCTAGGTCAACTACAAGGCAGCAAAAGCGGCCAAAAATTGGGTTTTCACAAACTAAAACTTGACTTGCTGTGCTCCTTACTTGTCGACTACAACAACTTAGATGCTTAAATTACGTACAGGGTGGTGCACCCGCAAGGCTCATCACGCGACTTTAACTGCCAGAAGATAAATGTAAACGTTTCCGATAGAAATGCGTCCATTGTGACGATTTGCAGTTACGTCATTTCGAAAACAAATGTATTAAACGTAAGATTTTCTGCGGTTTTTTCTACACATTACCACTTCTGGCTTTTTCTTGTGTAATGTGGCTGCCAGAGCTCGGTTCGTGCCAAATCTTAAGGTCCTAGGTCAACTACAAGGCAGCAAAAGCGGCCAAAAACTGAGTTCTCAAAAACTAAAATTTGACTTGCTGTGCTCCTTACTTGTCGACTACAACAACTTAGATGCTTAAATTACGTACAGGTTGGTGCACCCGCAAGGCTCATCACGCGACTTTAACTGCCAGAAGATAAATGTAAACGTTTCCGAGAGAAATGCGTCCATTGTGACGATTTGCAGTTACGTCATTTCGAAAACAAATGTATTTAACGTAAGAATTTCTGCGGTTTCTTCTACACACTTCTGGCTTTTTCTTGTGTAATGTGGCTGCCAGAGCTCAGTTCGTGCCAAATCTTGAGGTATAGGTCAACTACATGGCAGCAAAAGCGGCCAAAAATTGAGTTTTCAAAAACTAAAACTTGACTTGCTGTGCTCCTTACTTGTCGACTGCAACAACTTAGATGCTTAAATTACGTACAGAGTGGTACACCCGCAAGGCTCATCACGCGACTTTAACTGTCAGAAGATAAATGTAAACGTTTCCGTTAAAATGCGTCCATTGTGACGATTTGCAGTTACGTCAACTCGAAAACAAATGTATTAAACGTAAGATTTTCTGCGGTTTTTTCTACACATAACCACTTCTGGCTTTTTCTTGTGTAATGTGGCTGCCAGAGCTCGTTTCGTGCCAAATCTTAAGGTATAGGTCAACTACAAGGCAGCAAAAGTGGCCAAAAATTGAGTTTTCAAAGACTAAAACTTGACTTGCTGTGCTCCTTACTTGTCGACTGCAAAAACTTAGATGCTTAAATTACGTACAGAGTGGTGCACCCGCAAGGCTCATCACGCGACTTTAACTGCCAGAAGATAAATGTAAACGTTTCCGATAGAAATGCGTCCATTGTGACGATTTGCTGTTACGTCATTTCGAAAACAAATGTATTAAACGTAAGATTTTCAGCGGTTTTGTCTACAGGTTACCACTTCTGGCTTTTTCTTGTGTAATGTGGCTGCCAGAGCTCGGTTCGTGCCAAATCTTAAGGTCCTAGGTCAACTACAAGGCAGCAAATGCGGCCAAAAGTTGAGTTTAAAGAAACTAAAACTTGACTTGCTGTGCTACCTTACTTGTCGACTGCAACAACTTAGATACTTAAATTACGTACAGAGTGGTGCGCCCGCAAGGCTCATCACGCGACTTTAACTGTCAGAAGATAAATGTAAACGTTTCCGATAGAAATGCGTCCATTGTGACGATTTGAAGTTACGTCATTTCGAAAACAAATGTATTAAACGTAAGATTTTCTGCGGTTTTTTCTATACATTACCACTTCTGGTTTTTTCTTGTGTAATGTGGCTGCCAGAGCTCAGTTCGTGCCAAATCTTGAGGTATAGGTCAACTACATGGCAGCAAAAGCGGCCAAGAATTGAGTTTTCAAAAACTAAAACTTGACTTGCTGTGCTCCTTACTTGTCGACTGCAACAACTTAGATGCTTAAATTACGTACAGGGTGGTGCACCCGCAAGGCTCATCACGCGACTTTAACTGCCAGAAGATAAATGTAAACGTTTCCGATAGAAATGCGTCCATTGTGACGATTTGCAGTTACGTCATTTCAAAAACTAATGTATTAAACGTAAGATTTTCTGCGGTTTTTTCTACACATTACCACTTCTGGCTTTTTCTTGTGTAATGTGGCTTCCAGAGCTCGGTTCGTGCCAAATCTTAAGGTCCTAGGTCAATTACAAGGCAGCAGAAGCGGCCAAAAATGGAGTTTTCAAAACTAGAACTTGACTTGCTGTGCTCCTTACTTGTCGACTGCAACAACTTAGATGTTTAAATTACGTACAGGGTGGTGCATCCGCAAGGCTCATCACGCGACTTTAACTGCCAGAAGATAAATGTAAACGTTTCCCATAGAAATGCGTCCATTGTGACGATTTGCAGTTACGTCATTTCGAAAACAAATGTATTAAACGTAAGATTTTCTGCGGTTTTTTCTACACAATACCACTTCTGGCTTTTTCTTGTGTAATGTGGCTGCCAGAGCTCGGTTCGTGCCAAATCTTAAGGTCCTAGGTCAACTACAAGGCAGCAAAAGCGGCAAAAAATTGAGTTTTCAAAAACTAATACTTGACTTTCTGTGCTCCTTACTTGTCGACTGCAACAACTTACATGCTTATATTACGTACAGGGTGGTGCACCCGCACGGGTCATCACGCGACTTTAACTGCCAGAAGATAAATGTAAACCTTTCCGATAGAAATGCGTCCATTGTGACGATTTGCAGTTACGTCATTTCGAAAACAAATGTATTAAACGTAAGGTTTTCTGCGGTTTTTTCTACACATTACCACTTCTGGCTTTTCTTGTGTAATGTGGCTGCCAGAGCTCGGTTCGTGCCAAATCTTAAAGTCCTAAGTCAACTACATGGCAGCATATGCGCCAAAAATTGAGTTTTCAAAAACTAAATATTGCTTGCTGTGCTCCTTACTTGTCGACTGCAACAACTTAGATGCATAAATTACGTTCAGGGTGGTGCACCCGCAAGGCTCATCACGCGACTTTAACTGCCAGAAGATAAATGTAAACGTTTCCGAGAGAAATGCGTCCATTGTGACGATTTGCAGTTACGTCATTTCGAAAACAAATGTATTAAACGTAAGATTTTATGCGGTTTTTTCTACACATTACCACTTCTGGCTTTTTCTTGTGTAATGTGGCGGCCAGAGCTCAGTTCGTGCTAAATCTTGAGGTATAGGTCAACTACATGGCAGCAAAAGCGGCCAAAAATTGAGTTTTCAAAAACTAAAACTTGACTTGCTGTGCTCCTTACTTGTCGACTGCAACAACTTAGATGCTTAAATTACATACAGAGTGGTGCACCCGCAAGGCTCATCACGCGACTTTAACTGTCAGAAGATAAATGTAAACGTTTCCGTTAAAATGCGTCCATTGTGACGATTTGCAGTTACGTCAACTCGAAAACAAATGTATTAAACGTAAGATTTTCTGCGGTTTTTTCTACACATAACCACTTCTGGCTTTTTCTTGTGTAATGTGGCTGCCAGAGCTCGGTTCGTGAAAAATCTTGAGGTCCTAGGTCAACTACAAGGCAGCAAATGCGGCCAAAAGTTGAGTTTTCAGAAACTAAAACTTGACTTGCTGTGCTACCTTACTTGTCGACTGCAACAACTTAGATACTTAAATTACGTACAGAGTGGTGCGCCCGCAAGGCTCATCACGCGACTTTAACTGTCAGAAGATAAATGTAAACGTTTCCGATAGAAATGCGTCCATTGTGACGATTTGCAGTTACGTCATTTCGAAAACAAATGTATTAAACGTAAGATTTTCTGCGGTTTTTTCTATACATTACCACTTCTGGCTTTTTCTTGTGTAATGTGGCTGCCAGAGCTCAGTTCGTGCCAAATCTTGAGGTATAGGTCAACTACATGGCAGCAAAAGCGGCCAAAATTTGAGTTTTCAAAAACTAAATCTTGACTTGCTGTGCTCCTTACTTGTCGACTGCAACAACTTAGATGCTTAAATTACGTACAGGGTGGTGCATCCGCAAGGCTCATCACGCGACTTTAACTGCCAGAAGATAAATGTAAACGTTTCCCATTGAAATGCGTCCATTGTGACGATTTGCAGTTACGTCATTTCGAAAACAAATGTATTAAACGTAAGATTTTCAGCGGTTTTTTCTACACAATACCACTTCTGGCTTTTTCTTGTGTAATGTGGCTGCCAGAGCTCGGTTCGTGCCAAATCTTAAGGTCCTAGGTCAACTACAAGGCAGCAAAAGCGGCAAAAAATTGAGTTTTCAAAAACTAAAACTTGACTTCCTGTGCTCCTTACTTGTCGACTGCAACAACTTACATGCTTATATTACGTACAGGGTGGTGCACCCGCAAGGGTCATCACGCGACTTTAACTGCCAGAAGATAAATGTAAACGTTTCCGATAGAAATGCGTCCATTGTGACGATTTGCAGTTACGTCATTTCGAAAACAAATGTATTAAACGTAAGATTTTCTGCGGTTTTTTCTACACAATACCACTTCTGGCTTTTTCTTGTATAATGTGGCTGCCAGAGCTCGGTTCGTGCCAAATCTTAAGGTCCTAGGTCAACTACAAGGCAGCAAATGCGGCCAAAAATTGAGTTTTCAGAAACTAAAACTTGACTTGCTGTGCTCCTTACTTGTCGACTGCAACAACTTAGATGCTTAAATTACGTACAGAGTGGTGCATCCGCAAGGCTCATCACGCGACTTTAACTGCCAGAAGATAAATGTAAACGTCTCCGATAGAAATCCGTCCATTGTGACGATTTGCAGTTACGTCATTTCGAAAACAAATGTATTAAACGTAAGATTTTCAGCGGTTCTTTCTACACATTACCACTTCTGGCTTTTTCTTGTGTAATGTGGCTGCCAGAGCTCGGTTCGTGCAAATCTTGAGGTCCTAGGTCAACTACAAGGCAGCAAAAGCGGCCAAAAATTGGGTTTTCACAAACTAAAACTTGACTTGCTGTGCTCCTTACTTGTCGACTACAACAACTTACATGCTTAAATTACGTTCAGGGTGGTGCACCCGCAAGGCTCATCACGCGACTTTAACTGCCAGAAGATAAATGTAAACGTTTCCGATAGAAATGCGTCCATTGTGACGATTTGCAGTTACGTCATTTCGAAAACAAATGTATTAAACGTAAGATTTTCTGCGGTTTTTTCTACACATTACCACTTCTGGCTTTTTCTTGTGTAATGTGGCTGCCACAGCTCGGTTCGTGCCAAATCTTAAGGTCCTAGGTCAACTACAAGGCAGCAAAAGCGGCCAAAAACTGAGTTCTCAAAAACTAAAATTTGACTTGCTGTGCTCCTTACTTGTCGACTACAACAACTTAGATGCTTAAATTACGTACAGGTTGGTGCACCCGCAAGGCTCATCACGCGACTTTAACTGCCAGAAGATAAATGTAAACGTTTCCGAGAGAAATGCGTCCATTGTGACGATTTGCAGTTACGTCATTTCGAAAACAAATGTATTTAACGTAAGAATTTCTGCGGTTTCTTCTACACACTTCTGGCTTTTTCTTGTGTAATGTGGCTGCCAGAGCTCAGTTCGTGCCAAATCTTGAGGTATAGGTCAACTACATGGCAGCAAAAGCGGCCAAAAATTGAGTTTTCAAAAACTAAAACTTGACTTGCTGTGCTCCTTACTTGTCGACTGCAACAACTTAGATGCTTAAATTACGTACAGAGTGGTGCACCCGCAAGGCTCATCACGCGACTTTAACTGTCAGAAGATAAATGTAAACGTTTCCGTTAAAATGCGTCCATTGTGACGATTTGCAGTTACGTCAACTCGAAAACAAATGTATTAAACGTAAGATTTTCTGCGGTTTTTTCTACACATAACCACTTCTGGCTTTTTCTTGTGTATTGTGGCTGCCAGAGCTCGTTTCGTGCCAAAACTTAAGGTATAGGTCAACTACAAGGCAGCAAAAGTGGCCAAAAATTGAGTTTTCAAAGACTAAAACTTGACTTGCTGTGCTCCTTACTTGTCGACTGCAAAAACTTAGATGCTTAAATTACGTACAGAGTGGTGCACCCGCAAGGCTCATCACGCGACTTTAACTGCCAGAAGATAAATGTAAACGTTTCCGATAGAAATGCGTCCATTGTGACGATTTGCAGTTACGTCATTTCGAAAACAAATGTATTAAACGTAAGATTTTCAGCGGTTTTGTCTACAGATTACCACTTCTGGCTTTTTCTTGTGTAATGTGGCTGCCAGAGCTCGGTTCGTGCCAAATCTTAAGGTCCTAGGTCAACTACAAGGCAGCAAATGCGGCCAAAAGTTGAGTTTAAAGAAACTAAAACTTGACTTGCTGTGCTACCTTACTTGTCGACTGCAACAACTTAGATACTTAAATTACGTACAGAGTGGTGCGCCCGCAAGGCTCATCACGCGACTTTAACTGTCAGAAGATAAATGTAAACGTTTCCGATAGAAATGCGTCCATTGTGACGATTTGAAGTTACGTCATTTCGAAAACAAATGTATTAAACGTAAGATTTTCTGCGGTTTTTTCTATACATTACCACTTCTGGCTTTTTCTTGTGTAATGTGGCTGCCAGAGCTCAGTTCGTGCCAAATCTTGAGGTATAGGTCAACTACATGGCAGCAAAAGCGGCCAAGAATTGAGTTTTCAAAAACTAAATCTTGACTTGCTGTGCTCCTTACTTGTCGACTGCAACAACTTAGATGCTTAAATTACGTACAGGGTGGTGCACCCGCATGGCTCATCACGCGACTTTAACTGCCAGAAGATAAATGTAAACGTTTCCGATAGAAATGCGTCCATTGTGACGATTTGCAGTTACGTCATTTCAAAAACTAATGTATTAAACGTAAGATTTTCTGCGGTTTTTTCTACACATTACCACTTCTGGCTTTTTCTTGTGTAATGTGGCTGCCAGAGCTCGGTTCGTGCCAAATCTTAAGGTCCTAGGTCAATTACAAGGCAGCAGAAGCGGCCAAAAATGGAGTTTTCAAAACTAGAACTTGACTTGCTGTGCTCCTTACTTGTCGACTGCAACAACTTAGATGTTTAAATTACGTGCAGGGTGGTGCATCCGCAAGGCTCATCACGCGACTTTAACTGCCAGAAGATAAATGTAAACGTTTCCCATAGAAATGCGTCCATTGTGATGATTTGCAGTTACGTCATTTCGAAAACAAATGTATTAAACGTAAGATTTTCTGCGGTTTTTTCTACACAATACCACTTCTGGCTTTTTCTTGTGTAATGTGGCTGCCAGAGCTCGGTTCGTGCCAAATCTTAAGGTCCTAGGTCAACTACAAGGCAGCAAAAGCGGCAAAAAATTGAGTTTTCAAAAACTAATACTTGACTTGCTGTGCTCCTTACTTGTCGACTGCAACAACTTACATGCTTATATTACGTACAGGGTGGCGCACCCGCACGGGTCATCACGCGACTTTAACTGCCAGAAGATAAATGTAAACCTTTCCGATAGAAATGCGTCCATTGTGACGATTTGCAGTTACGTCATTTCGAAAACAAATGTATTAAACGTAAGATTTTCTGCGGTTTTTTCTACACATTACCACTTCTGGCTTTTCTTGTGTAATGTGGCTGCCAGAGCTCGGTTCGTGCCAAATCTTAAAGTCCTAAGTCAACTACATGGCAGCATATGCGCCAAAAATTGAGTTTTCAAAAACTAAATATTGCTTGCTGTGCTCCTTACTTGTCGACTGCAACAACTTAGATGCTTAAATTACGTTCAGGGTGGTGCACCCGCAAGGCTCATCACGCGACTTTAACTGCCAGAAGATAAATGTAAACGTTTCCGAGAGAAATGCGTCCATTGTGACGATTTGCAGTTACGTCATTTCGAAATCAAATGTATTAAACGTAAGATTTTATGCGGTTTTTTCTACACATTACCACTTCTGGCTTTTTCTTGTGTAATGTGGCGGCCAGAGCTCAGTTCGTGCTAAATCTTGAGGTATAGGTCAACTACATGGCAGCAAAAGCGGCCAAAAATTGAGTTTTCAAAAACTAAAACTTGACTTGCTGTGCTCCTTACTTGTCGACTGCAACAACTTAGATGCTTAAATTACGTACAGAGTGGTGCACCCGCAAGGCTCACCACGCGACTTTAACTGTCAGAAGATAAATGTAAACGTTTCCGTTAAAATGCGTCCATTGTGATGATTTGCAGTTACGTCAACTCGAAAACAAATGTATTAAACGTAAGATTTTCTGCGGTTTTCTCTACACATAACCACTTCTGGCTTTTTGTTGTGTAATGTGGCTGCCAGAGCTCGGTTCGTGAAAAATCTTGAGGTCCTAGGTCAACTACATGGCAGCAAAAGCGGCCAAAAATTGAGTTTTCAAAAACTAAAACTTGACTTGCTGTGCTCCTTACTTGTCGACTGCAACAACTTAGATGCTTAAATTACGTACAGAGTGGTGCACCCGCAAGGCTCATCACGCGACTTTAACTGTCAGAAGATAAATGTAAACGTTTCCGATAGAAATGCGTCCATTGTGACGATTTGCAGTTACGTCATTTCGAAAACAAATGTATTAAACGTAAGATTTTCTGCGGTTTTTTCTATACATTACCACTTCTGGCTTTTTCTTGTGTAATGTGGCTGCCAGAGCTCAGTTCGTGCCAAATCTTGAGGTATAGGTCAACTACATGGCAGCAAAAGCGGCCAAAATTTGAGTTTTCAAAAACTAAAACTTGACTTGCTGTGCTCCTTACTTGTCGACTGCAACAACTTAGATGCTTAAATTACGTACAGGGTGGTGCATCCGCAAGGCTCATCACGCGACTTTAACTGCCAGAAGATAAATGTAAACGTTTCCCATTGAAATGCGTCCATTGTGACGATTTGCAGTTACGTCATTTCGAAAACAAATGTATTAAACGTAAGATTTTCTGCGGTTTTTTCTACACAATACCACTTCTGGCTTTTTCTTGTGTAATGTGGCTGCCAGAGCTCGGTTCGTGCCAAATCTTAAGGTCCTAGGTCAACTACAAGGCAGCAAAAGCGGCAAAAAATTGAGTTTTCAAAAACTAAAACTTGACTTGCTGTGCTCCTTACTTGTCGACTGCAACAACTTACATGCTTATATTACGTACAGGGTGGTGCACCCGCAAGGGTCATCACGCGACTTTAACTGCCAGAAGATAAATGTAAACGTTTCCGATAGAAATGCGTCCATTGTGACGATTTGCAGTTACGTCATTTCGAAAACAAATGTATTAAACGTAAGATTTTCTGCGGTTTTTTCTACACAATACCACTTCTGGCTTTTTCTTGTATAATGTGGCTGCCAGAGCTCGGTTCGTGCCAAATCTTAAGGTCCTAGGTCAACTACAAGGCAGCAAATGCGGCCAAAAATTGAGTTTTCAGAAACTAAAACTTGACTTGCTGTGCTCCTTACTTGTCGACTGCAACAACTTAGATGCTTAAATTACGTACAGAGTGGTGCGCCCGCAAGGCTCATCACGCGACTTTAACTGTCAGAAGATAATGTAAACGTTTCCGATAGAAATGCGTCCATTGTGACGATTTGCAGTTACGTCATTTCGAAAACAAATGTATTAAACGTAAGATTTTCTGCGGTTTTTTCTATACATTACCACTTCTGGCTTTTTGTTGTGTAATGTGGCTGCCAGAGCTCAGTTCGTGCCAAATCTTGAGGTATAGGTCAACTACATGGCAGCAAAAGCGGCCAAAAATTGAGTTTTCAAAAACTAAAACTTGACTCGCTGTGCTCCTTACTTGTCGACTGCAACAACTTAGATGCTTAAATTACGTACAGGGTGGTGCACCCGCAAGGCTCATCACGCGACTTTAACTGCCAGAAGATAAATGTAAACGTCTCCGATAGAAATGCGTCCATTGTGACGATTTGCAGTTACGTCATTTCAAAAACAAATGTATTAAACGTAAGATTTTCTGCGGTTTTTTCTACACATTACCACTTCTGGCTTTTTCTTGTGTAATATGGCTGCCAGAGCTCGGTTCGTGCCAAATCTTAAGGTCCTATGTCAACTACAAGGCACCAAAAGCGGCAAAAAATTGAGTTTTCAAAAACTAAAACTTGACTTGCTGTGCTCCTTACTTGTCGACTGAAACAACTTAGATGCTTAAATTACGTACAGGGTGGTGCACCCACAAGGCTCATCACGCGACTTTAACTGCCAGAAGATAAGTGTAAACGTCTCCGAGAGAAATGCGTCCATTGTGACGATTTGCAGTTACGTCATTTCGAAAACAAATGTATTAAACGTAAGATTTTCTGCGGTTTTTTCTACACATTACCACTTCTGGCTTTTTCTTGTGTAATGTGGCTGCCAGAGCTCGGTTCGTGTCAAATCTTGAGGTATAGGTCAACTACATGGCAGAAAAACCGGCCAAAAATTGAGTTTTCAAAAACTAAAACTTGACTTGCTGTGCTCCTTACTTGTCGACTGCAACAACTTAGATGCTTAAATTACGTACAGGGTGGTGCACCCGCAAGGCTCATCACGCGACTTTAACTGCCAGAAGATAAATGTAAACGTTTCCGAGAGAAATGCGTCCATTGTGACGATTTGCAGTTACGTCATTTCCGAAACAAATGTATTAAACGTAAGATTTTCTGCGGTTTTTTCTACACATTACCACTTCTGGCTTTTTCTTGTGTAATGCGGCTGCCAGAGCTCGGTTCGTGCCAAATCTTAAGGTCCTAGGTCAACTACAAGGCAGCAAAAGCGGCCAAAAATTGAGTTTTCAAAAACTAAAACTTGTCTTGCTGTGCTCCTTACTTGTCGACTGCAACAACTTAGATGCTTAAATTACGTACAGGGTGGTGCACCCGCAAGGCTCATCACGCGACTTTAACTGCCAGAAGATAAATGTAAACGTTTCCGAGAGAAATGCGTCCATTGTGGCGATTTGCAGTTACGTCATTTCCGAAACAAATGTATTAAACGTAAGATTTTCTGCGGTTTTTTCTACACATTACCACTTCTGGCTTTCTCTTGTGTAATGTGGCTGCCAGAGCTCGCTTCGTGAAAAATCTTAAGGTCCTAGGTCAACTACAAGGAGGCAAAAGCGGCCAAAAATTGGGTTTTCACAAACTAAAACTTGACTTGCTGTGCTACTTACTTGTCGACTGCAACAACTTAGATGCTTAAATTACGTACAGGGTGGTGCATCCGCAAGGCTCATCACGTGACTTTAAGTGCCAAAAGATAAATTTAAACGTTTCCCATAGAAATGCGTCCATTGTGACGATTTGCAGTTACGTCATTTCGAAAACAAATATATTAAACGTAAGATTTTCGGCGGTTTTTTCTACACAATACCACTTCTGGCTTTTTCTTGTGTAATGTGGCTGCCAGAGCTAAGTTCGTGCCAAATCTTAAGGTCCTATGTCAACTACAAGGCAGCAAAAGCGGCAAAAAATTGAGTTATCAAAAACTAAAACTTGATTTGCTGTGCTCCTTACTTGTCGACTGCAACAACTTACATGCTTATATTACGTACAGGGTGGTGCACCCGCAAGGGTCATCACGCGACTTTAACTGCCAGAAGATAAATGTAAACGTTTCCGATACAAATGCGTCCATTGTGACGATTTGTAGTTACGTCATTTCGAAAACAAATGTATTAAACGTAAGATTTTCTGCGGTTTTCTCTACACATTACCACTTCTGGCTTTTCTTGTGTAATGTGGCGGCCAGAGCTCGGTTCGTGCCAAATCTTAAGGTCCTAAGTCAACTACAAGGCAGCATATGCGCCAAAAATTGAGTTTTCAAAAACTAAATTATGCTTGCTGTGCTCCTTACTTGTCGACTGCAATAACTTAGATGCTTAAATTATGTACAGGATGGTGCATCCGCAAGGCTCATCACGCGACTTTAACTGCCAGAAGGTAAATGTAAACGTTTCCGATAGAAATGCGTTCATTGTGACGATTAGCAGTTACGTCATTTCGAAAACAAATGTATTAAACGTAAGATTTTATGCGGTTTTTTCTACACATTACCACTTCTGGCTTTTTCTTGTGTAATGTGGCTGCCAGAGCTCGGTTCGTGCCAAATCTTAAGGTCCTAGGTCAACTACAAGGCAGCAAAAGCGGCCAAAAACTGAGTTTTCAAAAACTAAAATTTGACTTGCTGTGCTCCTTACTTGTCGACTACAACAACTTAGATGCTTAAATTACGTACAGGTTGGTGCACCCGCAAGGCTCATCACGCGACTTTAACTGCCAGAAGATAAATGTAAACGTTTCCGAGAGAAATGCGTCCATTGTGACGATTTGCAGTTACGTCATTTCGAAAACAAATGTATTTAACGTAAGAATTTCTGCGGTTTTTTCTACACACTTCTGGCTTTTTCTTGTGTAATGTGGCTGCCAGAGCTCGTTTCGTGCCAAATCTTAAGGTATAGGTCAACTACAAGGCAGCAAAAGTGGCCAAAAATTGAGTTTTCAAAAACTAAAACTTGACTTGCTGTGCTCCTTACTTGTCGACTGCAACAACTTAGATGCTTAAATTACGTACAGGGTGGTGCACCCGCGAGGCTCATCACGCGACTTTAACTACCAGAACATAAATGTAAACGTTTCCGATAGAAATGCGTCCATTGTGACGATTTGCAGTTACGTCATTTCGAAAACAAATGTATTAAACGTAAGATTTTGAGCGGTTTTTTCTACAGATTACCACTTCTGGCTTTTTCTTGTGTAATGTGGCTGCCAGAGCTCGGTTCGTGCCAAATCTTAAGGTCCTAGGTAACTACAAATCTTCACAATGGACGCATTTTGTCGGAAACGTATATAACAAATGTATTAAACGTAAGATTATCTGCGGTTTTCTCTGCACAATTCCACTTCTGGCTTTTTCTTGAGTAATGTGACTGCCAGAGCTAAGATCGTGCCAAATCTTAAGGTCCTAGGTCAACTGCAAGGCAGCAAAAGCGGCCAAAGATTGAGTTTTCAAAATCTAAAACTTGACTTGCTGTGCTCCTTACTGGTCGACTGCAACAACTTAGATGCTTAAATTACGTGCAGGTTATTGCGCCCGCAAGGCTCATCACGCGACTTTAACTGCCAGAATATAAATGTAAACGTTTCCCTTAGAAATGCGTCCATTGTGACGATTTGCAGTTACGTCATTTCGAAAACAAATGTATTAATCGTAAGATATTCTGCGGTTTTTTCTACACATTACTACTTCTGGCTTTTTCTTGTGTAATGTGGCTGCCAGAGCTCGGTTCGTGCCAAATCTTAAGGTCCTAGGACAACTACAAGGCAGCAAAAGCGGCCAATAATTGAGTTTTCAAAAACGAAACTTGACTTGCTGTGCTCCTAACTTGTCGACTGCAACAACTTAGATGCTTAAATTACGTACAGGGTGGTGCACCCGCAAGGCTCATCAGACGACTTTAACTGCCAGAAGATAAATGTAAACGTTTCCGAGAGAAATGCGTCCATTGTGACGATTTGCAATTATGTCATTTCGAAAACAAAGGTATTTAACGTAAGATTTTCTGCGGTTTTTTCTACACATTACTACTTCTGGCTTTTTCTTGTATAATGTGGCTGCCAGAGCTCGGTTCGTGCCAAATCTTAAGGTCCTAGGACAACTACAAGGCAGCAAATGCAGCCAAAAATTGAGTTTTCAAAAACTAAGTTTTGACTTCCTGTGCTCCTTACTTGTCGACTGCAACAACTTAGATGCTTAAATTACGTACAGAGTGGTGCACCCGCAAGGCTCATCACGCGACTTTAACTGCCAGAAGAAAAATGTAAACGTTTCCGATAGAAATGCGTCCCCTGTGACGATTTGCAGTTACGTCATTTCGAAAACAAATGTACTAAACATAAGATTTCCTGCGTTTTTTTCTACACATTACCACTTCTGGCTTTTTCTTGTGTAATGCGGCTGCCAGAGCTCGGTTCGTGCCAAATCTTAAGGTCCTAGGTAACTACAAATCTTCACAATGGACGCATTTCTCTCGGAAACGTTGATAACAAATGTATTAAACGTAAGATTATCTGCGGTTTTCTCTACACAATTCCACTTCTGGCTTTTTCTTGTGTAATGTGGCTGCCAGAGCTCGGTTCGTGCCAAATCTTAAGGTCCTAGGTCAACTACAAGGCAGAAAAAGCGGTCAAAAATTGAGTTTTCAAAAACAAAAACTTGACTTCTTGTGCTCCTTACTTGTCGACTGCAACAACTTAGATGCTTAAATTACGTACAGGCTGGTGCACCCGCAAGGCTCATCACACGACTTTAACTGCCAGAAGATAAATGTAAACGTTTCCGAGAGAAATGCGTCCATTGTGATGATTTGCAATTACGTCATTTCGAAAACAAACGAATTAAACGTAAGATTTTCTGCGGTTTTTTCTACACATTACCACTTCTCGCTTTTTCTTGTGTGATGTGGCTGCCAGAGCTCGGTTCGTGAAAAATCTTAAGGTCCTACGTCAACTACAAGGCAGCAAATGCGGCCAAAAATTGAGTTTTCAGAAACTAAAACTTGACTTGCTGTGCTCCTTACTTGTCGACTGCAACAACTTAGATGCTTAAATTACGTACAGAGTGGTGCGCCCGCAAGGCTCATCACGCGACTTTAACTGTCAGAAGATAAATGTAAACGTTTCCGATAGAAATGCGTCCATTGTGACGATTTGCAGTAACGTCATTTCGAAAACAAATGTATTAAACGTAAGATTTTCTGCGGTTTTTTCTATACATTACCACTTCTGGCTTTTTCTTGTGTAATGTGGCTGCCAGAGCTCAGTTCGTGCCAAATCTTGAGGTATAGGTCAACTACAGGGCAGCAAAAGCGGCCAAAAATTGAGTTTTCAAAAACTAAAACTTGACTTGCTGTGCTCCTTACTTGTCGACTGCAACAACTTAGATGCTTAAATTACGTACAGGGTGGTGCACCCGCAAGGCTCATCACGCGACTTTAACTGCCAGAAGATAATTGTAAACGTCTCCGATAGAAATGCGTCCATTGTGACGATTTGCAGTTACGTCATTTCAAAAACTAATGTATTAAACGTAAGATTTTCTGCGGTTTTTTCTACACATTACCACTTCTGGCTATTTCTTGTGTAATGTGGCTGCCAGAGCTCGGTTCGTGCCAAATCTTAAGGTCCTATGTCAACTACAAGGCACCAAAAGCGGCAAAAAATTGAGTTTTCAAAAACTAAAACTTGACTTGCTGTGCTCCTTACTTGTCGACTGAAACAACTTAAATGCTTAAATTACGTACAGGGTGGTGCACCCACAAGGCTCATCACGCGACTTTAACTGCCAGAAGATAAATGTAAACGTCTCCGAGAGAAATGCGTCCATTGAGACGATTTGCAGTTACGTCATTTCGAAAACAAATGTATTAAACGTAAGATTTTCTGCGGTGTTTTCTACACATTACCACTTCTGGCTTTTTCTTGTGTAATGCGGCTGCCAGAGCTCGGTTCGTGCCAAATTTTAAGGTCCTAGGTCAACTACAAGGCAGCAAAAGCGGCCAAAAATTGAGTTTTCAAAAACTAAAACTTGACTTGCTGTGCTCCTTACTTGTCGACTGCAACAACTTAGATGCTTAAGTTACGTACAGGGTGGTGCACCCGCAAGGCTCATCACGCGACTTTAACTCCCAGAAGATAAATGTAAACTTTTCCGAGAGAAATGCGTCCATTGTGACGATTTGCAGTTACGTCATTTCCGAAACAAATGTATTAAACGTAAGATTTTCGGCGGTTTTTTCTACACAATACCACTTCTGGCTTTTTCTTGTGTAATGTGGCTGCCAGAGCTAAGTTCGTGCCAAATCTTAAGGTCCTAGGTCAACTACAAGGCAGCAAAAGCGGCAAAAAATTGAGTTATCAAAAACTAAAACTTGACTTGCTGTGCTCCTTACTTGTCGACTGCAACAACTTACATGCTTATATTACGTACAGGGTGGTGCACCCGCAAGGGTCATCACGCGACTTTAACTGCCAGAAGATAAATGTAAACGTTTCCGATAGAAATGCGTCCATTGTGACGATTTGCAGTTACGTCATTTCGAAAACAAATGTATTAAACGTAAGATTTTCTGCGGTTTTCTCTACACATTAATACTTCTGGCTTTTCTTGTGTAATGTGGCGGCCAGAGCTCGGTTCGTGCCAAATCTTAAGGTCCTAAGTCAACTACAAGGCAGCATATGCCGCCAAAAATTGAGTTTTCAAAAACTAAATTATGCTTGCTGTGCTCCTTACTTGTCGACTGCAATAACTTAGATGCTTAAATTATGTACAGGATGGTGCATCCGCAAGGCTCATCACGCGACTTTAACTGCCAGAAGGAAAATGTAAACGTTTCCGATAGAAATGCGTCCATTGTGACGATTTGCAGTTACGTCATTTCGAAAACAAATGTATTAAACGTAAGATTTTATGCGGTTTTTCTACACATTACCACTTCTGGCTTTTTCTTGTGTAATGTGGCTGCCAGAGCTCGGTTCGTGCCAAATCTTAAGGTCCTAGGTCAACTACAAGGCAGCAAAAGCGTCCAAAAACTGAGTTTTCAAAAACTAAAATTTGACTTGCTGTGCTCCTTACTTGTCGACTACAACAACTTAGATGCTTAAATTACGTACAGGGTGGTGCACCCGCAAGGCTCATCACGCGACTTTAACTGCCAGAAGATAAATGTAAACGTCTCCGAGAGAAATGCGTCCATTGTGACGATTTGCAGTTACGTCATTTCGAAAACAAATGTATTTAACGTAAGAATTTCTGCGGTTTTTTCTACACACTTCTGGCTTTTTCTTGTGTAATGTGGCTGCCAGAGCTCAGTTCGTGCCAAATCTTGAGGTATAGGTCAACTACATGGCAGCAAAAGCGGCCAAAAATTTAGTTTTCAAAAACTAAAACTTTACTTGCTGTGCTCCTTACTTGTCGACTGCAACAACTTAGATGCTTAAATTACGTACAGAGTGGTGCACCCGCAAGGCTCATCACGCGACTTTAACTGTCAGAAGATAAATGTAAACGTTTCCGTTAAAATGCGTCCATTGTGACGATTTGCAGTTACGTCATTTCGAAAACAAATGTATTAAACGTAAGATTTTCTGCGGTTTTTTCTACACATTACCACTTCTGGCTTTTTCTTGTGTAATGTGGCTGCCAGAGCTCGGTTCGTGCCAAATCTTAAGCTATAGGTCAACTACAAGGCAGCAAAAGCGGCCAAAAATTGAGTTTTCAAAAACTAAAACTTGACTTGCTGTGCTCCTTACTTGTCGACTGCAAAAACTTAGATGCTTAAATTACGTACAGAGTGGTGCACCCGCAAGGCTCATCACGCGACTTTAACTGCCAGAAGATAAATGTAAACTTTTCCGATAGAAATGCGTCCATTGTGACGATTTGCAGTTACGTCATTTCGAAAACAAATGTATTAAACGTAAGATTTTCTGCGGTTTTTTCTACACATTACCACTTCTGGCTTTTTCTTGTGTAATGTGGCTGCCAGAGCTCGGTTCGTGCCAAATCTTAAGGTATAGGTCAACTACAAGGCAGCAAAAGCGGCCAAAAATTGAGTTTTCAAAAACTAAAACTTGACTTGCTGTGCTCCTTACTTGTCGACTGCAAAAACTTAGATGCTTAAATTACGTACAGAGTGGTGCACCCGCAAGGCTCATCACGCGACTTTAACTGCCAGAAGATAAATGTAAACGTTTCCGATAGAAATGCGTCCATTGTGACGATTTGCAGTTACGTCATTTCGAAAACAAATGTATTAAACGTAAGATTTTCTGCGGTTTTTTCTACACATTACCACTTCTGGCTTTTTCTTGTGTAATGTGGCTGCCAGAGCTCGGTTCGTGCCAAATCTTAAGGTCCTAGGTAACTACAAATCTTCACAATGGACGCATTTTGTCGGAAACGTATATAACAAATGTATTAAACGTAAGATTATCTGCGGTTTTCTCTACACAATTGCACTTCTGGCTTTGTCTTGTGTAATGCGGCTGTCAGAGCTCGGTTCGTGCCAAATCTTAAGGTCCTAGGTCAACTACAAGGCAGCAAAAGCGGCCAAAAATTGAGTTTTCAAAAACTAAAACTTGACTTGCTGTGCTCCTTACTTGTCGACTGCAACAACTTAGATGCTTAAATTACGTACAGGGTGGTGCACCCGCAAGGCTCATCACGCGACTTTAACTGCCAGAAGATAAATGTAAACTTTTCCGAGAGAAATGCGTCCATTGTGACGATTTGCAGTTACGTCATTTCCGAAACAAATGTATTAAACGTAAGATTTTCTGCGGTTTTTTCTACACATTACCACTTCTGGCTTTTTCTTGTGTAATGTGGCTGCCAGAGCTCGGTTCGTGCCAAATCTTAAGGTATAGGTCAACTACAAGGCAGCAAAAGCGGCCAAAAATTGGGTTTTCACAAACTAAAACTTGACTTGCTGTGCTAGTTACTTGTCGACTGCAACAACTTAGATGCTTAAATTACGTACAGGGTGGTGCATCCGCAAGGCTCATCACGCGACTTTAACTGCCAGAAGATAAATTTAAACGTTTCAAATAGAAATGCGTCCATTGTGACGAATTGCAGTTACGTCATTTCGAAAACAAATGTATTAAACGTAAGATTTTCGGCGGTTTTTTCTACACAATACCACTTCTGGCTTTTTCTTGTGTAATGTGGCTGCCAGAGCTAAGTTCGTGCCAAATCTTAAGGTCCTAGGTCAACTACAAGGCAGCAAAAGCGGCAAAAAATTGAGTTATCAAAAACTAAAACTTGACTTGCTGTGCTCCTTACTTGTCGACTGCAACAACTTACATGCTTATATTACGTACAGGGTGGTGCACCCGCAAGGGTCATCACGCGACTTTAACTGCCAGAATATAAATGTAAACGTTTCCGATAGAAATGCGTCCATTGTGACGATTTGCAGTTACGTCATTTCGAAAACAAATGTATTAAACGTAAGATTTTCTGTGGTTTTCTCTACACATTAATACTTCTGGCTTTTCTTGTGTAATGTGGCGGCCAGAGCTCGGTTCGTACCAAATCTTAAGGTCCTAAGTCAACTACAAGGCAGCATATGCGCCAAAAATTGAGTTTTCAAAAACTAAATTATGCTTGCTGTGCTCCTTACTTGTCGACTGCAATAACTTAGATGCTTAAATTATGTACAGGATGGTGCATCCGCAAGGCTCATCACGCGACTTTAACTGCCAGAAGGAAAATGTAAACGTTTCCGATAGAAATGCGTCCATTGTGACGATTTGCAGTTACGTCATTTCGAAAACAAATGTATTAAACGTAAGATTTTATGCGGTTTTTCTACACATTACCACTTCTGGCTTTTTCTTGTGTAATGTGGCTGCCAGAGCTCGGTTCGTGCCAAATCTTAAGGTCCTAGGTCAACTACAAGGCAGCAAAAGCGGCCAAAAACTGAGTTTTCAAAAACTAAAATTTGACTTGCTGTGCTCCTTACTTGTCGACTACAACAACTTAGATGCTTAAATTACGTACAGGGTGGTGCACCGGCAAGGCTCATCACGCGACTTTAACTGCCAGAAGATAAATGTAAACGTCTCCGAGAGAAATGCGTCCATTGTGACGATTTGCAGTTACGTCATTTCGAAAACAAATGTATTTAACGTAAGAATTTCTGCTTTTTTTTCTACACACTTCTGGCTTTTTCTTGTGTAATGTGGCTGCCAGAGCTCAGTTCGTGCCAAATCTTGAGGTATAGGTCAACTACATGGCAGCAAATGCGGCCAAAAATTTAGTTTTCAAAAACTAAAACTTGACTTGCTGTGCTCCTTACTTGTCGACTGCAACAACTTAGATGCTTAAATTACGTACAGAGTGGTGCACCCGCAAGGCTCATCACGCGACTTTAACTGCCAGAAGATAAATGTAAACGTTTCCGATAGAAATGCGTCCATTGTGACGATATGCAGTTACGTCATTTCGAAAACAAATGTATTAAACGTAAGATTTTCAGCGGTTTTTTCTACAGATTACCACTTCTGGCTTTTTCTTGTGTAATGTGGCTGCCAGAGCTCGGTTCGTGCCAAATCTTAAGGTCCTAGGTAACTACAAATCTTCACAATGGACGCATTTTGTCGGAAACGTATATAACAAATGTATTAAACGTAAGATTATCTGCGGTTTTCTCTACACAATTCCACTTCTGGCTTTTTCTTGAGTAATTTGGCTGCCAGAGCTCGGATCGTGCCAAATCTTAAGGTCCTAGGTCAACTACAAGGCAGCAAAAGCGGCCAAAAATTGAGTTTTCAAAATCAGAAACTTGACTTGCTGTGCTCCTTACTGGTCGACAGCAACAACTTAGATGCTTAAATTACGTGCAGGGTATTGCGCCCGCAAGGCTCATCACGCGACTTTAACTGCCAGAATATAAATGTAAACGTTTCCCTTAGAAATGCGTCCATTGTGACGATTTGCAGTTACGTCATTTCGAAAACAAATGTATTAAACGTAAGATATTCTGCGGTTTTTTCTACACATTACTACTTCTGGCTTTTTCTTGTGTAATGTGGCTGCCAGAGCTCGGTTCGTGCCAAATCTTAAGGTCCTAGGACAACTACAAGGCAGCAAAAGCGGCCAATAATTGAGTTTTCAAAAACGAAACTTGACTTGCTGTGCTCCTAACTTGTCGACTGCAACAACTTAGATGCTTAAATTACGTACAGAGTGGTGCACCCGCAAGGCTCATTACGCGACTTTAACTGTCAGAAGATAAATGTAAACTTTTCCGAGAGAAATGCGTCCATTGTGACGATTTGCAGTTACGTCATTTCCGAAACAAATGTATTAAACGTAAGATTTTCTGCGGTTTTTTCTACACATTACCACTTCTGGCTTTTTCTTGTGTAATGTGGCTGCCAGAGCTCGGTTCGTGCCAAATCTTAAGGTATAGGTCAACTACAAGGCAGCAAAAGCGGCCAAAAATTGGGTTTTCACAAACTAAAACTTGACTTGCTGTGCTAGTTACTTGTCGACTGCAACAACTTAGATGCTTAAATTACGTACAGGGTGGTGCATCCGCAAGGCTCATCACGCGACTTTAACTGCCAGAAGATAAATTTAAACGTTTCCCATAGAAATGCGTCCATTGTGACGAATTGCTGTTACGTCATTTCGAAAACAAATGTATTAAACGTAAGATTTTCGGCGGTTTTTTCTACACAATACCACTTCTGGCTTTTTCTTGTGTAATGTGGCTGCCAGAGCTAAGTTCGTGCCAAATCTTAAGGTCCTAGGTCAACTACAAGGCAGCAAAAGCGGCAAAAAATTGAGTTATCAAAAACTAAATCTTGACTTGCTGTGCTCCTTACTTGTCGACTGCAACAACTTACATGCTTATATTACGTACAGGGTGGTGCACCCGCAAGGGTCATCACGCGACTTTAACTGCCAGAAGATAAATGTAAACGTTTCCGATAGAAATGCGTCCATTGTGACGATTTGCAGTTACGTCATTTCGAAAACAAATGTATTAAACGTAAGATTTTCTGCGGTTTTCTCTACACATTAATACTTCTGGCTTTTCTTGTGTAATGTGGCGGCCAGAGCTCGGTTCGTGCCAAATCTTAAGGTCCTAAGTCAACTACAAGGCAGCATATGCCGCCAAAAATTGAGTTTTCAAAAACTAAATTATGCTTGCTGTGCTCCTTACTTGTCGACTGCAATAACTTAGATGCTTAAATTATGTACAGGATGGTGCATCCGCAAGGCTCATCACGCGACTTTAACTGCCAGAAGGAAAATGTAAACGTTTCCGATAGAAATGCGTCCATTGTGACGATTTGCAGTTACGTCATTTCGAAAACAAATGTATTAAACGTAAGATTTTATGCGGTTTTTCTACACATTACCACTTCTGGCTTTTTCTTGTGTAATGTGGCTGCCAGAGCTCGGTTCGTGCCAAATCTTAAGGTCCTAGGTCAACTACAAGGCAGCAAAAGCGGCCAAAAACTGAGTTTTCAAAAACTAAAATTTGACTTGCTGTGCTCCTTACTTGTCGACTACAACAACTTAGATGCTTAAATTACGTACAGGGTGGTGCACCCGCAAGGCTCATCACGCGACTTTAACTGCCAGAAGATAAATGTAAACGTCTCCGAGGGAAATGCGTCCATTTTGACGATTTGCAGTTACGTCATTTCGAAAACAAATGTATTTAACGTAAGAATTTCTGCTTTTTTTTCTACACACTTCTGGCTTTTTCTTGTGTAATGTGGCTGCCAGAGCTCAGTTCGTGCCAAATCTTGAGGTATAGGTCAACTACATGGCAGCAAAAGCGGCCAAAAATTTAGTTTTCAAAAACTAAAACTTGACTTCCTGTGCTCCTTACTTGTCGACTGCAACAACTTAGATGCTTAAATTACGTACAGAGTGGTGCACCCGCAAGGCTCATCACGCGACTTTAACTGTCAGAAGATAAATGTAAACGTTTCCGTTAAAATGCGTCCATTGTGACGATTTGCAGTTACGTCATTTCGAAAACAAATGTATTAAACGTAAGATTTTCTGCGGTTTTTTCTACACATTACCACTTCTGGCTTTTTCTTGTGTAATGTGGCTGCCAGAGCTCGGTTCGTGCCAAATCTTAAGGTATAGGTCAACTACAAGGCAGCAAAAGAGGCCAAAAATTGAGTTTTCAAAAACTAAAACTTGACTTGCTGTGCTCCTTACTTGTCGACTGCAAAAACTTAGATGCTTAAATTACGTACAGAGTGGTGCACCCGCAAGGCTCATCACGCGACTTTAACTGCCAGAAGATAAATGTAAACGATTCCGATAGAAATGCGTCCATTGTGACGATTTGCAGTTACGTCATTTCGAAAACAAATGTATTAAACGTAAGATTTTCAGCGGTTTTTTCTACAGATTACCACTTCTGGCTTTTTCTTGTGTAATGTGGCTGCCAGAGCTCGGTTCGTGCCAAATCTTAAGGTCCTAGGTAACTACAAATCTTCACAATGGACGCATTTTGTCGGAAACGTATATAACAAATGTATTAAACGTAAGATTATCTGCGGTTTTCTCTACACAATTCCACTTCTGGCTTTTTCTTGAGTAATTTGGCTGCCAGAGCTCGGATCGTGCCAAATCTTAAGGTCCTAGGTCAACTACAAGGCAGCAAAAGCGGCCAAAAATTGAGTTTACAAAATCTAAAACTTGACTTGCTGTGCTCCTTACTGGTCGACTGCAACAACTTAGATGCTTAAATTACGTGCAGGGTATTGCGCCCGCAAGGCTCATCACGCGACTTTAACTGCCAGAATATAAATGTAAACGTTTCCCTTAGAAATGCGTCCATTGTGACGATTTGCAGTTACGTCATTTCGAAAACAAATGTATTAAACGTAAGATATTCTGCGGTTTTTTCTACACATTACTACTTCTGGCTTTTTCTTGTGTAATGTGGCTGCCAGAGCTCGGTTCGTGCCAAATCTTAAGGTCCTAGGACAACTACAAGGCAGCAAAAGCGGCCAATAATTGAGTTTTCAAAAACGAAACTTGACTTGCTGTGCTCCTAACTTGTCGACTGCAACAACTTAGATGCTTAAATTACGTACCGGGTGGTGCACCCGCAAGGCTCATCACACGACTTTAACTGCCAGAAGATAAATGTAAACGTTTCCGAGAGAAATGCGCCCATTGTGACGATTTGCAATTATGTCATTTCGGAAACAAAGGTATTAAACGTAAGATTTTCTACGGTTTTTTCTACACATTACTACTTCTGGCTTTTTCTTGTGTAATGTGGCTGCCAGAGCTCGGTTCGTGCCAAATCTTAAGGTCCTAGGACAACTACAAGGCACCAAATGCAGCCAAAAATTGAGTTTTCAAAAACTAAGTTTTGACTTGCTGTGCTCCTTACTTGTCGACTGCAACAACTTAGATGCTTAAATTACGTACAGAGTGGTGCACCCGCAAGGCTCATCACGCGACTTTAACTGCCAGAAGAAAAATGTAAACGTTTTCGATAGAAATGCGTCCATTGTGACGATTTGCAGTTACGTCATTTCGAAAACAAATGTACTAAACATAAGGTTTCCTGCGTTTTTTTCTACACATTACCACTTCTGGCTTTTTCTTGTGTAATGCGGCTGCCAGAGCTCGGTTCGTGCCAAATCTTAAGGTCCTAGGTAACTACAAATCTTCACAATGGACGCATTTCTCTCAAAAACGTTGATAACAAATGTATTAAACGTAAGATTATCTGCGGTTTTCTCTACACAATTCCACTTCTGGCTTTTTCTTGTGTAATGTGGCTGCCAGAGCTCGGTTCGTGCCAAATCTTAAGGTCCTAGGTCAACTACAAGGCAGCAAAAGCGGTCAAAAATTGAGTTTTCAAAAACAAAAACTTGACTTCTTGTGCTCCTTACTTGTCGACTGCAAAACTTAGATGCTTAAATTACGTACAGGGTGGTGCACCCGCAAGGCTCATCACACGACTTTAACTGCCAGAAGAAAAATGTAAACGTTTCCGATAGAAATGCGTCCATTGTGACGTTTTCCAGTTACGTCATTTCGAAAACAAATGTATTAAACGTAAGATTTTCTGCGGTTTTTTCTACACATTACCACTTCTGGCTTTTTCTTGTGTAATGCAGCTGCCAGAGCTCGGTTCGTGCCAAATCTTAATTTCCTAGGTAACTACAAATCTTCACAATGGACGCATTTCTCTCGGAAACGTATATAACAAATGTATTAAACGTAAGATTATCTGCGGTATTTTCTACACAATTCCACTTCGGGCTTTTTCTTGTGTAATGTGGCTGCCAGAGCACAGTTCGTGCAAATCTTAAGGTCCTAGGTCAACTAGAAGGCAGCAAAAGCGGCCAAAAATTGAGTTTTCAAAAACTAAAACTTGACTTGCTGTGCTCTTTACTTGTCGACTGCAACAACTTAGATGCTTAAATTACGTACAGGGTGGTGCACCCGCAAGGCTCATCACGCGACTTTAACTGCCAGAAGATAAATGTAAACGTTTCCGAGAGAAATGCGCCCATTGTGACGATGTGCAGTTACGTCATTTCGAAAACAAATGTATTAAAGGTAAGATATTCTGCGGTTATTCCTACACATTACCATTTCTGGCTTTTTCTTGTGTAATGTGGCTGCCAGAGCTCGGTTCGTGCAAATCTTAAGGTCCTAGGTCAACTACAAGGCAGCAAAAGCGGCCAAAAATTGAGTTTTCAAAATAACTTGACTTGCTATGCTCTTTACTGGTCGACTGCAACAACTTAGATGCTTAAATTACGTGCAGGGTATTGCGCCCGCAAGGCCCATCACGCGACTTTAACTGCCAGAATATAAATGTAAACGTTTCCCTTAGAAATGCGTCCATTGTGACGATTTGCAGTTACGTCATTTCGAAAACAAATGTATTAAACGTAAGATATTCGGCGGTTTTTTCTACACATTACTACTTCTGGCTTTTTCTTGTGTAATGTGGCTGCCAGAGCTCGGTTCGTGCCAAATCTTAAGGTCCTATGACAACTACAAGGCAGCAAAAGTGGCCAATAATTGAGTTTTCAAAAACGAAACTTGACTTGCTGTGCTCCTAACTTGTCGACTGCAACAACTTAGATGCTTAAATTACGTACAGGGTGGTGCACCCGCAAGGCTCATCACGCGACTTTAACTGCCAGAACATAAATGTAAACGTTTCCGAGAGAAATGCGTCCATTGTGACGATTTGCAATTATGTCATTTCGAAAACAAAGGTATTAAACGTAAGATTTTCTGCGGTTTTTTCTACACATTACCACTTCTGGCTTTTTCTTGTGTAATGTGGCTGCCAGAGCTCGGTTCGTGCCAAATCTTAAGGTCCTAGGACAACTACAAGCCAGCAAAAGCGGCCAAAAATTGAGTTTTCAAAAACTAAGTTTTGACTTGCTGTACTCCTTACTTGTCGACTTCAACAACTTAGATTCTTAAATTACGTACAGAGTGTTGCGTTCGCAAGGCTCATCACGCGATTTTAACTGCCAGAAGATAAATGTAAACGTTTCCGATAGAAATGCGTCTATTGTGACAATTTGCAGTTACGTCATTTCGAAAACAAATGTATTAAACGTAAGATTTTCTGCGGTTGTTTCTACACATTACCACTTATGGCTTTTTCTTGTGTAATGTGGCTGCCAGAGCTCGGTTCGTACCAAATCTTAAGGTATAGGTCAACTACAAGGCAGCAAAAGCGGCCAAAAATTGAGTTTTCAAAAACTAAAACTTGACTTGCTGTGCTCCTTACTTGTCGACTGCAAAAACTTAGATGCTTAAATTACGTACAGAGTGGTGCACCCGCAAGGCTCATCACGCGACTTTAACTGCCAGAAGAAAAATGTAAACGTTTCCGATAGAAATGCGTCCATTGTGACGATTTGCAGTTACGTCATTTCGAAAACAAATGTACTAAACATAAGATTTCCTGCGTTTTTTTCTACACATTACCACTTCTGGCTTTTTCTTGTGTAATGCGGCTGCCAGAGCTCTGTTCGTGCCAAATCTTAAGGCCCTAGGTCAACTACAAATCTTCACAATGGACGCATTTCTCTCGGAAACGTATATAACAAATGTATTAAACGTAAGATATTCCTGCGGTTTTTCCTACACATTACCACTTCTGGCTTTTTCTTGTGTAATGCGGCTGCCAGAGCTCGGTTCGTGCCAAATCTTAAGGTCCTAGGACAACTACAAAGCAGCAAATGCGGCCAAAAATTGAGTTTTCAAAATCTAAAACTTGACTTGCTGTGCTCCTTACTTGTCGACTGCAACAACTTAGATGCTTAAATTACGTGCAGGGTATTGCGCCCGCAAGGTTCATCACGCGACTTTAACTGCCAGAAGATAAATGTAAACGTTTCCGTTAGAAATGCGTCCATTGTGACGATTTGCAGTTACGTCATTTCGAAAACAAATGTATTAAACGTAAGATTTTCTGCGGTTTTTTCTACACATTACCACTTCTGGCTTTTTCTTGTGTAATGTGGCTGCCAGAGCTCGTATCGTGCCAAATCTTAAGGTCCTAAGTCAACTACAAGGCAGCAAAAGCGGCCAAAAATTGAGTTTTCAAAAACTAAAACTTGCCTTGCTGTGCTCCTTACTTGCCGACTGCTCCAACTTAGATGCTTAAATTACGTACAGAGTGTTGCGCCCGCAAGGCTCATCACGCGACTTTAACTGCCAGAAGATAAATATAAAAGTTTCCGATAGAAATGCGTCCATTGTGACGATTTGCAGTTACGTCATTTCGAAAACAAATGTATTAAACGTAAGATTTTCTGCGGTTGTTTCTACACATTACCACTTCTGGCTTTTTCTTGTGTAATGTGGCTGCCAGAGCTCGGTTCGTGCCAAATCTTAAGGTATAGGTCAACTACAAGGCAGCAAAAGCGGCCAAAAATTGAGTTTTCAAAAACTAAAACTTGACTTGCTGTGCTCCTTACTTGTCGACTGCAAAAACTTAGATGTTGAAATTACGTACAGAGTGTTGCGCCCGCAAGGCTCATCACGCGACTTTAACTGCCAGAAGAAAAATTTAAACGTTTCCGATAGAAATGCGTCCATTGTGACGATTTGCAGTTACGTCATTTCAAAAACTGATGTATTAAACATAAGATTTTCTGCGGTTTTTTCTACACATTACCACTTCTGGCTTTTTCTTGTGTAATGCGGCTGCCAGAGCTCGGTTCGTGCCAAATCTTAAGGTCCTAGGTCAACTACAAATCTTCACAATGGACGCATTTCTCTCGGAAACGTATATAACAAATGTATTAAACGTAAGATTATCTGCGGTTTTTTCTACACAATTCCACTTCTGGCTTTTTCTTGTGTAATGTGGCTGCCAGAGCTCGGTTCGTGCCAAATCTTAAGGTCCTAGGACAACTACAAAGCAGCAAATGCGGCCAAAAATTGAGTTTTCAAAATCTAAAACTTGACTTGCTGTGCTCCTTACTTGTCGACTGCAACAACTTAGATGCTTAAATTACGTGCAGGGTATTGCGCCCGCAAGGCTCATCACGCGACTTTAACTGCCAGAAGATAAATGTAAACGTTTCCGTTAGAAATGCGTCCATTGTGACGATTTGCAGTTACGTCATTTCGAAAACAAATGTATTAAACGTAAGATTTTCTGCGGTTTTTTCTACACATTACCACTTCTGGCTTTTTCTTGTGTATTGTGGCTGCCAGAGCTCGGTTCGTGCCAAATCTTAAGGTCCTAGGTCAACTACAAGGCAGCAAAAGCGGCCAAAAATTGAGTTTTCAAAAACTAAAACTTGACTTGCTGTGCTCCTTACTTGTCGACTGCAACAACTTAGATGCTTAAATTACGTACAGGGTGGTGCACCCGCAAGGCTCATCACGCGACTTTAACTGCCAGAAGATAAATGTAAACGTTTCCGATAGAAATGCGTCCATTGTGACGATTTGCAGTTACGTCATTTCGAAAACAAATGTATTAAACGTAAGATTTTCTGCGGTTTTTTCTACACATTACCACTTCTGGCTTTTTCTTGTGTAATGTGGCTGCCAGAGCTCGTATCGTGCCAAATCTTAAGGTCCTAAGTCAACTACAAGGCAGCAAAAGCGGCCAAAAATTGAGTTTTCAAAAACTAAAACTTGACTTGCTGTGCTCCTTACTTGCCGACTGCTCCAACTTAGATGCTTAAATTACGTACAGAGTGTTGCGCCCGCAAGGCTCATCACGCGACTTTAACTGCCAGAAGATAAATATAAAGTTTCCGATAGAAATGCGTCCATTGTGACGATTTGCAGTTACGTCAATTCGAAAACAAATGTATTAAACGTAAGATTTTCTGCGGTTGTTTTTACACATTACCACTTCTGGCTTTTTCTTGTGTAATGTGGCTGCCAGAGCTCGGTTCGTGCCTAATCTTAAGGTATAGGTCAACTACAAGGCAGCAAAAGGGGCCAAAAATTGAGTTTTCAAAAACTAAAACTTGACTTGCTGTGCTCCTTTCTTGTCGACTGCAAAAACTTAGATGTTGAAATTACGTACAGAGTGTTGCGCCCGCAAGGCTCATCACGCGACTTTAACTGCCAGAAGAAAAATTTAAACGTTTCCGATAGAAATGCGTCCATTGTGACGATTTGCAGTTACGTCATTTCAAAAACTGATGTATTAAACATAAGATTTTCTGCGGTTTTTTCTACACATTACCACTTCTGGCTTTTTCTTGTGTAATGCGGCTGCCAGAGCTCGGTTCGTGCCAAATCTTAAGGTCCTAGGTCAACTACAAATCTTCACAATGGACGCATTTCTCTCGGAAACGTATATAACAAATGTATTAAACGTAAGATTATCTGCGGTTTTTTCTACACAATTCCACTTCTGGCTTTTTCTTGTGTATTTGCGGCTGCCAGAGCTCGGATCGTGCCAAATCTTAAGGTCCTAGGTTAACTACAAGGCAGCAAAAGCGGCCAAAAATTGAGTTTCCATAAACTAAAACTTGACTTGCTGTGCTCCTTACTTATCGACTGCAACAACTTAGATACTTAAATTACGTACAGGGTGGTGCTCCCGCAAGGCCCATCACGCAACTTTAACTGCCAGAAGATAAATGTAAACGTTTCCGATAGAGATGCGTCCACGGTGACGATTTGCAGTTACGTCATTTCGAAAACAAATGTATCAAACGTAAGAATTTCTGCGGTTTTTTCTACACATTACTACTTCTGGCTTTTTCTTGTGTATTGTGGCTGCCAGAGCTCAGATCGTGCCAAATCTTAAGGTCCTAGGTTAATTACAAGGCAGCAAAAGCGACCAAAAATTGAGTTTCCATAAACTAAAACTTGACTTGCTGTGCTCCTTACTTGTCGACTGCAACAACTTAGATGCTTAAATTACGTACAGGGTGGTGCACCCGCAAGGCTCATCACGCGACTTTAACTGCCAGAAGATAAATGTAAACGTTTCCGATAGAAATGCGTCCATTGTGTGATTTGCAGTTACATCATTTCGAAAACAAATGTATTAAACGTAAGATTTTCTGGGTTTTTTCTACACATTACCACTTCTGGCATATTCTTGTGTAATGTGGATGCCAGAGCTCGGTTCGTGCCAAATCTTAAGGTCCTAGGTCAACTACAAGGCAGCAAAAGGGGCAAAAAATTGAGTTTTCAAAAACCAAAACTTGATTTGCTGTGCTCCTTACTTGTCGCCTGCAACAACTTAGATGCTTAAATTACGTACAGGGTGGTGCACTCGCAAGGCTCATCACGCGACTTTAACTGCCAGAAGATAAATGTAAACGTTTCCGATAGAAATGCGTCCATTGTGACGATTTGCAGTTACGTCATTTCGAAAACAAATGTATTAAACCTAAGATTTTCTGCGGTTTTTTCTACACATTACCACTTCTGGCTTTTTCTTGTGTAATGTGGCTGCCAGAGCTCGGATCGTGCCAAATCTTAAGGTCCTAGGTCAACTACAAGGCAGCAAAAGCGGCCAAAAATTAATTTTTCATAAACTAAAACTTGACTTTCTGTGCTCCTTGCTTGTCGACTGCAACAACTTAGATGCTTAAATTACGTACAGGGTGGTGCACCCGCAAGGCTCATCACGCCACTTTGACTGCCAGAAGATAAATGTAAACGTTTCCGATAGAGATGCGTCCATTGTGACGATTTGCAGTTATGTCATTTCGAAAACAAATGTATTAAACGTAAGATTTTCTGCGGTTTTTTCTACACATTACCACTTCTGGCTTTTTCTTGTGTAATGTGGCTGCCAGAGCTCGGTTCGTGCCTAATCATAAGGTCCTAGGTCAACTACAAGGCACCAAAAGCGGCCAAAAATTGAGTTTTCAAAAACTAAAACTTGACTTGCTGTGCTCCTTACTTGTCGACTGCAAAAACTTAGATGCTTAAATTACGGACAGGGTGGTGCACCCGCAAGGCTCATCACGCGACTTTAACTGCCAGAAGATAAATGTAAACGTTTCCGATAGAAATGCGTCCATTGTGACGATTTGCAGTTACGTCATTTCGAAAACAAATATATTAAACGTAAGATTTTCTGCGGGTTTTTCTACACATTACCACTTCTGGCTTTTTCTTGTGTAATGTGGCTGCCAGAGCTCGGAACGTGCCAACTCTTAAGGTCCTAGGTCTACTATAAGGCAGCAAAAGCGGTAAAAAATTGAGTTTTCAAAAACTAAACTTGACTTGCTGTGCTCCTTACTTGTCGACTGCAACAACTTAGATGCTTAAATTACGTACAGGGTGGTGCACCCGCAAGGCTCATCACGCGACTTTAACTGCCAGAAGATAAATGTAAACGTTTCCGATAGAAATGCGTCCATTGTGACGATTTGCAGTTACGTCATTTCGAAAACAAATGTATTAAACGTAAGATTTTCAGCGGTTTTTTCTACACACTACCACTTCTGGCTTTCTCATGTGTAATGTGGCTGCCAGAGCTCGGTTCGTGCGAAATCTTAAGGTCCTAGATCAACTACAAGGCAGCAAAAGCGGCCAAAAATTGAGTTTTCAAAAACTAAAACTTGACTTGCTGTGCTCCTTACTTGTCGACTGCAACAACTTAGATGCTTAAATTACGTACAGGGTGGTGCGACCGCAAGGCTCATCACGCACCTGCCAGAAGACAAATGTAAACGTTTCCAATAGAAATGCGTCCATTGTGACGATTTGCAGTTACGTCATTTCGAAAACTAATGTATTAAACGTAAGAGTTTCTGCGGATTTTTCTACACATTACCACTTCTGGCTTTTTCTTGTGTAATGTGGCTGCCAGAGCTCGGTTAGTGCCAAATCTTAAGGTCCTAGGTCTACTACAAGGCAGCAAAAGCGGCCAAAAATTGAGTTTTCAAAAACTAAAGCTTGACTTGCTGTGCTCCTTACTTGTCGACTGCAACAACTTAGATGCTTAAATTACGTACAGGGTGGTGCACCCGCACGGCTCATCACGCGACTTTATTTTCCTGAAGATAAATGTAAACGTTTCCGATAGAAATGCCACTATTTCACGATTTGCCGTTACGTCATTTCGAAAACAAATGTATTAAACGTAAGATTTTCTGCGGTTTTTTCTACACATTACCACTTCCGGCTTTTTCTTGTGTGATGTGGATGCCAGAGCTCGGTTCGTGCCAAATCTTAAGGTCCTAGGTCAACTACAAGGCAGCAAAAGCGGCCAAAAATTGAGTTTTCAAAAACTAAACTTGACTTGCTGTGCTCTTTACTTGTCGACTGCAACAACTTAGATGCTTAAATTACGTACAGGGTGGTGCACCCGCAAGGCACATCTCGCGACTTTAACTGCCAGAAGATAAATGTAAATGTTTCCGAAAGAAATGCGTCCATTGTGACGATTTGCAGTTACGTCATTTCGGAAACAAATGTATTAAACGTAAGATTTTCTGCGGTTTTTTCTATACATTTCCACTTCTGGCTTTTTCTTGTTTAATGTGGCTGCCAGAGCTCGGATCGTGCCAAATCTTGAGGTCCTAGGTCAAGTACAAGGCAGCAAAAGCGGCCAAAAATTGAGTTATCATAAACTAAAACTTGACTTTCTGTGCTCTTTACTTGTCGACTGCAACAACTTAGATGCTTAAATTACGTACAGGGTGGTGCACCCGCAAGGCTCATCACGCGACTTTAACTGAAAGAAAATAAATGTAAACGTATCCGATAGAAACGCATGCATTGTGACGATTTGCAGTTACGTCATTTCGAAAACAAATGTATTAAACGTAAGATTTTCTGCGGTTTTTTCTACACATTACCACTTCTGGCTTTTCTTGTGTAATGTGGCTGCCAGAGCTCGGTTCGTGCCAAATCTTAAGGTCCTAGGTCAACCACAAGGCACCAAAAGCGGCCAAAAATTGAGTTTTCAAAAACTAAAACATGACTTGCTATGCTCCTTACTTGTCGACTGCAACAACTTAGATGCTTAAATTACGTACAGGGTGGTGCACCCGCAAGGCTCATCACGCGACTTTAACTGCCAGAAGATAAATGTAAACGTTTCCGATAGAAATGCGTCCATTGCGACGAATTTCAGTTAAGTCATTTCGAAAACAAATATATTAAACGTAAGATTTTCTGCGGTTTTTTCTACACATTACCACTTCTGGCTTTTTCCTGTGTAATGTGGCTGCCAGAGCTCGGTTCGTGCCAAATCTTAAGGTCCTAGGTCAACAACAAGGCAGCAAAAGAGGCCAAAAATTCAGTTTTCAAAAACTAAAACTTGACTTGCTGTGCTCCTTACTTGTCAACTGCCACAACTTAGATGCTTAAATTACGTACAGGGTGGTGCACCCGCAAGGCTCATCACGCGACTTTAACTGCAGGAAGATAAATGTAAACGTTTCCGATAGAAATGCGACCATTGTGACGAATTGCACTTACGTCATTTCGAAAACAAATGTATTAAACGTAAGATTTTATGCGGTTTTTTCTAACCATTACCACTTCTGGCTTTTTCTTGTGTAATGTGGATGCCAGAGCTCGGTTCGTGCCAAATCTTAAGATCCTAGGTCTACTACAAGGCAGCAAAAGCGGCCAAAAATTGAGTTTTCATAAACTAAAACTTGACTTGCTGTGCTCCTTACTTGTCGACTGCAACAACTTAGATGCTTAAATTACGTACAGTGTGGTGCACCCGCAAGGCTCATCACGCGAATTTAACTGCCAGAAGATAAATGTAAACGTTTCCGATAGAGATGCGTCCACTGTGACGATTTGCATTTACGTCATTTCGAAAACAAATGTATTAATCGTAAGATTTTCTGTGGATTTTTCTACACATTACCACTTGTCGCCTTTTCTTGTGTAATGTGGCTGCCAGAGCTCGGATCGTGCCAAATCTTAAGGTCCTAGGTCAACTACAAGGCAGCATAAGCGGCCAAAAATTGAGTTTCCATAAACTAAAACTTGACTTGCTGTGCTCCTTACTTGTCGACTGCAACAACTTAGATGCTTAAATTACGTACAGGCTGGTGCACCCGCAAGGCTCATCACGCGACATTAGCTGCCAGAAGATAAATGTAAACGTATCCGATAGAAACGCATCCATTGTGACGATTTGCAGTTATGTCATTTCGAAAACAAATCTATTAAACGTAAGATTTTCTGCGGTTTTTTCAACACATTACCACTTCTGGCATATTCTTGTGTAATGTGGATGCCAGAGCTCGGTTCGTGCCAAATCTTAAGGTTCTAGGTCAACTACAAGGCAGCAAAAGCGGCCAAAAATTGAGTTTTCAAAAACCTAAACTTGATTTGCTGTGCTCCTTACTTGTCGACTGCAACAACTTAGATGCTTAAATTACGTACAGGGTGGTGCACTCGCAAGGCTCATCACGCGACTCTAACTGCCAGAAGATAAATGTAAACGTTTCCGATGGAGATGCGTCCATTGTGACGATTTGCAGTTACGTCATTTCGAAAACAAATGTATTAAACGTAAGATTTTCTGCGGTTTTTTCTACACATTACCACTTCTGGCTGTTTCTTGTGTAATGTGGCTGCCAGAGCTCGGTTCGTGCCAAATCTTAAGGTCCTAGGTCAACTACAAGGCACCAAAAGCGGTCAAATATTGAGTTTTCAAAAACTAAAACTTGACTTGCTGTGCTCTTTACTTGTCGACTGCAACAACTTAGATGCTTAAATTACGTACAGGGTGGTGCACCCGCAAGGCTCATCACGCGACTTTAACTGCCAGAAGATAAATGTAAACGTTTCCGATAGAAACGCGTCCATTGTGACGATTTGCAGTTACGTCATTTCGAAAGCAAATGTATTAAACGTAAGATTTTCTGCGGTGTTTTCTACACATTACCACTTCTGGCTTATTCTTGTGTAATGTGGATGCCAGAGCTCGGTTCGTGCCAAATCTTAAGGTGTTAGGTCAACTACAAGGCAGCAAAAGCGGCCAAAAGTTGAGTTTTCAAAAACTAAAACTTGACTTGCAGTGCTCCTTACTTGTCGACTGCAACAACTTAGATGCTTAAATTACGTACAGGGTGGTGCACTCTCAAGGCCCATCACGCGACTTTAACTGCCAGAAGATAAATGTAAACGTTTCCGATAGAGATGCGTCCATTGTGACGATTTGCAGTTACGTCATTTCGAAAACAAATGTATTAAACGTAAGATTTTCTGCGGTTTTTTCTACACATTACCACTTCTGGCTTTTTCTTGTGTAATGTGGCTGCCAGAGCTCGGATCGTGCCAAATCTTAAGGTCCTAGGTCAACTACAAGGCAGCAAAAGCGGCCAAAAATTGAGTTTTCAAAAACCAAAACTTGATTTGCTGTGCTTCTTACTTGTCGACTGCAACAACTTAGATGCTTAAATTACGTACAGGGTGGTGCACTCGCAAGGCTCATCACGCGACTTTAACTGCCAGAAGATAAATGTAAACGTTTCCGGTAGAGATGCGTCCATTGTGACGATTTGCAGTTACGTCATTTCGAAAACAAATGTATTAAACGTAAGTTTTTCTACGGTTTTTTCTACACATTACCACTTCTGGCTTTTTCTTGTAAAATGTGGCTGCCAGAGCTCGGTTCGTGAAAAAATCTTAAGGTCCTAGGTCAACTGCAAGGCAGCAAAAGCGGCCAAAAGTTGAGTTTTCAAAAACTAAAACTTGACTTGTTGTGCTCCTTACTTGTCGACTGCAACAATTTAGATGCTTAAATTACGTACAGGGTGGTGCACCCGCAAGGCTCATCACGCGACTTTAACTGCCAGAAGATAAATGTAAACGTTTCCGATAGAAACGCGTCCATTGTGACAATTTTCAGTTACGTCATTTCGAAAACAAATGTATTAAACGTAAGATTTTCTGCGGTTTTTTCTACACATTACCACTTCTGGCTTATTCTTGTGTAATGTGGATGCCAGAGCTCAATTCGTGCCAAATCTTAAGGTGTTAGGTCAACTACAAGGCAGCAAAAGCGGCCAAAAATTGAGTTTTCAAAAACTAAAACCTGACTTGCTGTGCTCCTTACTTGTCGACTGCAACAACTTAGATACTTAAATTACCAACAGGGTCGTGCACCCGCAAGGCTCATCACGCGACTTTAACTGCCAGAAGATAAATGTAAACGTTTCCGATAGAAATGGGTCCATTGTGACGATTTGCAGTTACGTTATTTCAAATACTAATGTATTGAACCTAAGATTTTCTGCGGTTTTTTTACACATTACCACTTCTGGCTTATTCTTGTGTAATGTGGATGCCAGAGCTCGGTTCGTGCCAAATCTTAAGGTCCTAGGTCAACTACAAGGCAGCAAAAGCGGCCAAAAGTTGAGTTTACAAAAACTAAAACTTGACGTGCTGTGCTCCTTACTTGTCGACTGCAACAACTTAGATTCTTAAATTACGTACAGGGTGGTGCACCCGCAAGGCTCATCTCGCGACTTTAACTGCCAGAAGATATATGTAAACGTTTCCGCTAGAAATGCGACCATTGTGACGATTTGCAGTTACGTCATTTCGAAAACAAATGTATTAAACGTAAGATTTTCTGAGGTTTTTTCTACACATTACCACTTCTGGCTTTTTCTTGTGTAATGTGGCTGCCAGAGCTCGGTTCGTGCCAAATCTTAAGGTCCTAGGTCAACTACAAGGCAGCAAAAGCGGCCAAATGTTTAGTTTTCAAAAACTAAAACTTGACTTGCTGTGCTCCTTACTTGTCGACTGCAACAACTTAGATGCTTAAATTACGTACAGGGTGGTGCACCCGCAAGGCTCATCACGCGACTTTAACTACCAGAAGATAAATGTAAACGTTTCCGATAGAAATGCGACCATTGTGACGATTTGCAGTTACGTCATTTCGAAAACAAATGTATTAAACCTAATTTTCTGCGGTTTTTTCTACACCTTACCACTTCTGGCTTTTTCTTGTGTAATGTGGCTGCCAGAGCTCGGTTCGTGCCAAATCTTAAGGTCCTAGGTCAACTACAAGGCAGCAAAAGCGGCAAAATTGAGTTTTCAAAAACTAAAACTTGACTTGCTGTGCTCCTTACTTGTCGACTGCAACAACTTAGATTCTTAAATTACGTACAGGGTGGTGCACCCGCAAGGCTCATCTCGCGACTTTAACTGCCAGAAGATATATGTAAACATTTCCGCTAGAAATGCGACCATTGTGACGATTTGCAGTTACGTCATTTCGAAAACAAATGTATTAAACGTAAGATTTTCTGCGGTTTTTTCTACACATTACCACTTCTGGCATTTTCTGGTGTAATGTGGCTGCCAGAGCTCGGTTCGTGCCAAATCTTAAGGTCCTAGGTCAACTACAAGGCAGCAAAAGCAGCCAAATGTTTAGTTTTCAAAAACTAAAACTTGACTTTCTGTGCTCCTTACTTGTCGACTGCAACAACTTAGATGCTTAAATTACGTACAGGAAGGTGCACCCGCAAGGCTCATCACGCGACTTTAACTACCAGAAGATAAATGTAAACGTTTCCGATAGAAATGCGACCATTGTGACGATTTGCAGTTACGTCATTTCGAAAACAAATGTATTAAACGTAAGATTTTCTGCGGTTTTTTCTACACATTACCACTTCTGGCTTTTTCTTGTGTAATGTGGCTGCCAGAGCTCGGTTCGTGCCAAATCGTAAGGTCCTAGGTCAACTACAAGGCAGCAAAAGCGGCCAAATGTTTAGTTTTCAAAAACTAAAACTTGACTTGCTGTGCTCCTTACTTGTCGACTGCAACAACTTAGATGCTTAAATTACGTACAGGGTGGTGCACCCGCAAGGCTCATCACGCGACTTTAACTGCCAGAAGATAAATGTAAACCTTTCCGATAGAAATGCGTCCATTGTGACGATTTGCAGTTACGTTATTTCAAATACCAATGTATTAAACCTAAGATTTTCTGCGGTTTTTTCTACACATTACCACTTCTGGCTTTTTCTTGAGTAATGTGGCTGCCAGAGCTCGGTTCGTGCCAAATCTTAAGGTCCTAGGTCAACTACAAGGCAGCAAAAGCGGCCAAATGTTTAGTTTTCAAAAACTAAAACTTGACTTGCTGTGCTCCTTACTTGTCGACTGCAACAACTTAGATGCTTAAATTACGTACAGGGTGGTGCACCCGCAAGGCTCATCACGCGACTTTAACTACCAGAAGATAAATGTAAACGTTTCCGACAGAAATGCGACCATTGTGACGATTTGCAGTTACGTCATTTCGAAAACAAATGCATTAAACGTAAGATTATCTGCGGTTTTTTCCACACATTACTACTTCTGGCTTTTTCTGGTGTAATGTGGCTGCCAGAGCTCGGTTCGTGCCAAATCTTAAGGTCCTAGGTCAACTACAAGGCAGCAAAAGCGGCCAAAAATTGAGTTTTCAAAAACTAAAACTTGACTTGCAGTGCTCCTAACTTGTCGACTGCAACAACTTAGATGCTTAAATTACGTACAGGGTGGTGCACTCGCAAGGCTCATCACGCGACTTTAACTGCCAGAAGATAAATGTAAACGTTTCCGATAGAAATGCGTCCATTGTGACGATTTGCAGATACGTCATTTCGAAAACAAATGTATTAAACGTAAGATTTTCTGCGTTTTTTTGTACAAATTACCACCTCTGGCTTTTTCTTGTGTAATGTGGCTGCCAGAGCTCGGTTCGTGCCAAACCTCAGGGTCCTAGGTCAACTACAAGGCAGCAAAAGCGGCCAAATATTGAGTTTTCAAAAACTAAAACTTGACTTTCTGTGCTCCTTACTTGTCGACTGCAACAACTTAGATGCTTAAATTACGTACAGGGTGGTGCACCCGCAAGGCTCATCATCCGACTTTAACTGCCAGAAGCTAAATGTAAACGTTTCCGATAGAAAAGCGACCATTGTGACGATTTGCAGTTACGTCATTTCGAAAACAAATGTATTAAACGTAAGATTTTCTGAGGTTTTTTCTACACATTACCACTTCTGGTTTTTCTTGTGTAATGTGGCTGCCAGAGATCGGTTCGTGCCAAATCTTAAGGTCCTAGGTCAACTATAAGGCAGCAAAAGCGGCCAAAAATTGAGTTTTCAAAAACTAAAACTTGACATGCTGTGCTCCTTACTTGTCGACTGCAACAACTTGATACTTAAATTACGTACAGGGTGGTGCACCCGCAAGGCTCATCACGCGACTTTAACTGCCAGAAGATAAATGTAAACGTTTCCGATAGAAAGGCGTCCATTGTGACGATTTGCAGTTACGTTATTTCAAAAACAAATGTATTAAACGTAAGATTTTCAGCGGTTTTTTCTACACAATACCACTTCTGGCTTTTTCTTGTGTTATGTGCCTGCCAGAGCTCGGATCGTGCCAAATCTTAAGGTCCTAGGTCAACTACAAGGCAGCAAAAGCGGCCAAAAATTGAGTTTTCATAAACTAAAGCTTGACATGCTGTGCTCCTTACTTGTCGACTGCAACAACTTAGATGCTTAAATTACGTACAGGGTGGTGCACCCGCAAGGCTCATCACGCGACTTTAACTGCCAGAAGATAAATGTAAACGTTTCCGATAGAAAGGCGTCCATTGTGACGATTTGCAGTTACGTTATTTCAAAAACTAATGGATTAAACGTAAGATTTTCTGCGGTTTTTTCTACACATTACCACTTCTGGCTTTTTCTTGTGTAATGTGGCTGCCAGAGCTCGGTTCGTGCCAAATCTTAAGGTCCTAGGTCAACTACAAGGCACCAAAAGCGGCAAAATTGAGTTTTCAAAAACTAAAACTTGACTTTCTGTGCTCCTTACTTGTCGACTGCAACAACTTAGATGCTTAAATTACGTACAGGGTGGTGCACCCGCAAGGCTCATCACGCGACTTTAACTACCAGAAGATAAATGTAAACGTTTCCGATAGAAATGCGACCATTGTGACGATTTGCAGTTACGTCATTTCGAAAACAAATGTATAAAACGTAAGATTTTCTGCGGTTTTTTCTACACATTACCACTTCTGGCTTTTTCTGGTGTAATGTGGCTGCCAGAGCTCGGTTCGTGCCAAATCTTAAGGTCCTAGGTCAACTACAAGGCAGCAAAAGTGGCCAAAAATTGAGTTTTCAAAAACTAAACCTTGACTTGCTGTGATCCATACTTGTCGACTGCAACAACTTAGATGCTTAAATTACGTACAGGGTGGTGCACCCGCGAGGCTCATCACGCGACTTTAACTGCCAGAAGATAAATGTAAACGTTTCCGAGAGAAATGCGACCATTGTGACGATTTGCAGTTACGTCACTTCGAAAACAAATGTATTAAACGTAAGATATTCTGCGGTTTTTTCTACACATTACCACTTCTGGCTTTTTCTTGTGTAATGTGGCTGCCAGAGCTCGGTTCGTGCCAAATCTTAAGGTCCTAGGTCAACTACAAGGCAGCAAAAGCGGCCAAAAATTGTGTTTTCAAAAAACTAGACGTGCTGTGCTCCTTACTTGTCGACTGCAACAACTTAGATGTTTAAATTACGTACAGGGTGGTGCACCCGCAAGGCTCATCACGCGACTTTAACTGCCAGAAGATAAATGTAAACGTTTCCGATAGAAATGCGACCATTGTGACGATTTTCAGTTACGTCATTTCGAAAACAAATGGATTAAACGTAAGATTTTCTGCGGTTTTTTCTACACATTACCACTTCTGGCTTTTTCTTGTGTAATGTGGCTGCCAGAGCTGGGATCGTGGCAAATCTTAATGTCCTAGGTCAACTACTAGGCAGCAAAAGCGGCCAAAAATTGAGTTTCCATAAACTAAAACTTGACTTGCTGTGCTCCTTACTTGTCGACTGCAACAACTTAGATGCTTAAATTACGTACAGGGTGGTGCACCCGCAAGGCTCATCACGCGACTTTAACTGCCAGAAGATAAATGTAAACCTTTCCGATAGAAATGCGTCCATTGTGACGATTTGCAGTTACGTTATTTCAAATACTAATGTATTAAACCTAAGATTTTCTGCGGTTTTTTCTACACATTACCACTTCTGGCTTTTTCTTGTGTAATGTGGCTGCCAGAGCTCGGTTCGTGCCAAATCTTAAGGTCCTAGGTCAACTACAAGGCAGCAAAAGCGGCAAAATTGAGTTTTCAAAAACTAAAACTTGACGTGCTGTGCTCCTTACTTGTCGACTGCAACAACTTAGATTCTTAAATTACGTACAGGGTGGTGCACCCGCAAGGCTCATCTCGCGACTTTAACTGCCAGAAGATATATGTAAACGTTTCCGCTAGAAATGCGACCATTGTGACGATTTGCAGTTACGTCATTTCGAAAACAAATGTATTAAACGTAAGATTTTCTGCGGTTTTTCTAAACATTACCACTTATGGCTTTTTCTTGTGTAATGTGGCTGCCAGAGCTCGGTTCGTGCCAAATCTTAAGAACCTAAATCAACTACAAGGCAGCAAAAGCGGCCAAATGTTTAGTTTTCAAAAACTAAAACTTGACTTGCTGTGCTCCTTACTTGTCGACTGCAACAACTTAGATGCTTAAATTACGTACAGGAAGGTGCACCCGCAAGGCTCATCACGCGACTTTAACTACCAGAAGATAAATGTAAACGTTTCCGCTAGAAATGCGACCATTGTGACGATTTGCAGTTACGTCATTTCGAAAACAAATGTATTAAACGTAAGATTTTCTGCGGTTTTTCTACACATTACCACTTATGGCTTTTTCTTGTGTAATGTGGCTGCCAGAGCTCGGTTCGTGCCAAATCTTAAGGTCCTAGGTCAACTACAACGCAGCAAAAGCGGCCAAATGTTTAGTTTTCAAAAACTAAAACTTGACTTGCTGTGCTCCTTACTTGTCGACTGGAACAACTTAGATGCTTAAATTACGTACAGGAAGGTGCACCCGCAAGGCTCATCACGCGACTTTAACTACCAGAAGATAAATGTAAACGTTTCCGATAGAAATGCGACCATTGTGACGATTTGCAGTTACGTCATTTCGAAAACAAATGTATTAAACGTAAGATTTTCTGCGGTTTTTTCTACACATTACCACTTCTGGCTTATTCTTGTGTAATGTGGCTGCCACAGCTCGGTTCGTGCCAAATCGTAAGGTCCTAGGTCAACTACAAGGCAGCAAAAGCGGCCAAATGTTTAGTTTTCAAAAACTAAAACTTGACTTGCTGTGCTCCTTACTTGTCGACTGCAACAACTTAGATGCTTAAATTACGTACAGGGTGGTGCACCCGCAAGGCTCATCACGCGACTTTAACTGCCAGAAGATAAATGTAAACCTTTCCGATAGAAATGCGTCCATTGTGACGATTTGCAGTTACGTTATTTCAAATACTAATGTATTAAACCTAAGATTTTCTGCGGTTTTTTCTACACATTACCACTTCTGGCTTTTTCTTGAGTAATGTGGCTGCCAGAGCTCGGTTCGTGCCAAATCTTAAGGTCCTAGGTCAACTACAAGGCAGCAAAAGCGGCAAAATTGAGTTTTCAAAAACTAAAACTTGACTTGCTGTGCTCCTTATTTGTCGACTGCAACAACTTAGATTCTTAAATTACGTACAGGGTGGTGCACCCACAAGGCTCATCTCGCGACTTTAACTGCCAGAAGATATATGTAAACGTTTCCGCTAGAAATGCGACCATTGTGACGATTTGCAGTTACGTCATTTCGAAAACAAATGTACTAAACGTAAGATTTTCTGCGGTTTTTTCTACACATTACCACTTCTGGCTTTTTCTTGTGTAATGTGGCTGCCAGAGCTCGGTTCGTGCCAAATCTTAAGGTCCTCGGTCAACTACAAGGCAGCAAAAGCGGCCAAATGTTTAGTTTTCAATAACTAAAACTTGACTTGCTGTGCTCCTTACTTGTCGACTGCAACAACTTAAATGCTTAAATTACGTACAGGGTGGTGCACCCGCAAGGCTCATCACGCGACTTTAACTACTAGAAGATAAATGTAAACGTTTCCGATAGAAATGCGACCATTGTGACGATTTGCAGTTACTTCATTTCGAAAACCAATGTATTAAACGTAAGATTATCTGCGGTTTTTTCTACACATTACTACTTCTGGCTTTTTCTGGTGTAATGTGGCTGCCAGAGCTCGGTTCGTGCCAAATCTTAAGGTCCTAGGTCATTTACAAGGCAGCAAAAGCGGCCAAAAATTGAGTTTTCAAAAACTAAAACTTGACTTGCTGTGATCCATACTTGTCGACTGCAACAACTTAGATAATTAAATTACGTACAGGGTGGTGCACCCGCGAGGCTCATCACGCGACTTTAACTGCCAGAAGATAAATGTAAACGTTTCCGATAGAAATGCGACCATTGTGACGATTTGCAGTTACGTCACTTCGAAAACAAATGTATTAAACGTGAGATATTCACCGGTTTCTTCTACACATTACCACTTCTGGCTTTTTCTTGTGTAATGTGGCTACCAGAGCTCGGTTCGTGCCAAACCTTAGGGTCCTAGGTCAACTACAAGGCAGCAAAATCGGCCAAAAATTGAGTTTTCAAAAACTAAAACTTGACTTGCTGTGCTCCTTACTTGTCGACTGCAACAACTTAGATGCTTAAATTACGTACAGGGTGGTGCACCCGCAAGGCTCATCATGCGACTTTAACTGCCAGAAGATAAATGTAAACGTTTCCGATAGAAATGCGACCATTGTGACGATTTGCAGTTACGTCATTTCGAAAACAAATGTATTAAACGTAAGATTTTATGCAGTTTTTTCTACACATTACCACTTCTGGCTTTTTCTTGTGTAATGTGGCTGCCAGAGCTCGGATCGTTCCAAATCTTAAGGTCCTAGGTCAACTACATGGCTGCAAAAGCGGCCAAAAATTGAGTTTCCATAAACTAAAACTTGACTTGCTGTGCTCCTTACTTGTCGACTGCAACAACTTAGATGCTTAAATTACGTACAGGTTGGTGCAACCGCAAGGCTCATCACGCGACTTTAACTGCCAGAAGATAAATGTAAACGTTTCCGATAGAAACGCGTCCATTGTGACGATTTGCAGTTACGTTATTTCAAAACTAATGTATTAAACCTAAGATTTTCAGCGTTTTTTTTTTACACATTACCACTTCTGGCTTTTTCTTGTGTAATGTGGCTGCCAGAGCTCGGTTCGTGCCAAATCTTAAGATCCTAGGTCAACTACAAGGCAGCAAAAGCGGGAAAAAATTTCAGTTTTCAAAAACTAAAACTTGACTTGCTGTGCTCCTTACTTGTCGACTGCAACAACTTAGATGCATAAATTACGTACAGGGTGGTGCACCCGCAAGGCTCATCACGCGACTTTAACTGCCAGAAGATAAATGTAAATGTTTCCGATAGAAAGGCGTCCATTGAGACGATTTGCAGTTACGTTATTTCAAAAACTAATGTATTAAACCTAAGATTTTCTGCGGTTTTTTCCACACATTACCACTTCTGGCTTTTTCTAGTGTAATGTGGCTGCCAGAGCTCGGTTCGTGCCAAATCTTAAGGTCATAGGTCAACTACAAGGCAGCAAAAGCGGCTAAAAATTGAGTTTTCAAAAACTAAAACTTGACTTGCTGTGATCCATACTTGTCGACTGCAACAACTTAGATGCTTAAATTACGTACAGGGTGGTGCACCCGCGAGGCTCATCACGCGACTTTAACTGCCAGAAGATAAATGTAAACTTTTCCGATAGAAATGCGACCATTGTGACGATTTGCAGCTACGTCACTTCGAAAACAAATGTGTTAAACGTAAGATATTCTGCGGTTTTTTCTACACATTACCACTTCTGGCTTTTTCTTGTGTAATGTGGCTGCCAGAGCTCGGTTCGAGCCAAACCTTAGTGTCCTAGGTCAGCTACAAGGCAGCAAAAGCGGCCAAAAATTGAGTTTTCAAAAACTAAAACTTGACTTGCTGTGCTCCTTACTTGTCGACTGCTACAACTTAGATGCTTAAATTACGTACTGGGTGGTGCACCCGCAAGGCTCATCACGCGACTTTAACTGCCAGAAGATAAATGTAAACGTTTCCGATAGAAACACGTCCATTGTGACGATTTGCAGTTACGTCATTTCGAAAACAAGTGTATTGTTGAGTGGTACTTAAGTAAATAAATTAGTGAAATCAAAGTGAACTAGAAATTAGAATATAAATGGAAAACTTGGTTTAGTTAGAGAGTTACATACTGGCATTCAGCGAGCCGAACAGCGGAACAGCAGAGACAATGACCGTGAAGTCAGCAAGTTCCACATAAGCGGGCGCTGTCGATTCAGCCGTCAGGGCATCGCCCGACCGGCTCACGTGTTTCTCAGTTGCCGCATGTGAGCAAAGGCCCTCACCTACATCCCAAGAGCCAATGACCGACGTTAAGAAGATTCTTCGAGAAGCTTTTCAACGTGACAGAAGAGGCAATGACCGGCTCACGTGTTTCTCAGTTGTCGTATGTGAGCAAAGGCCCCTCGCCTACATTCCAAGAGCCAATGACCGACGTTAAGAAGAATCTTCGAGAATCTTTTCAACGTGACAGAAGAGGCAATGGCCGTGAAGTCGTTCACCTCCAGTAAACTGAAGTGAATAAATACGCGAGACGCAGTGGGCCCGACAGATGTAGATGAGATGTAGATGAAGACGAGAGGAAGACGAAGGCGAAGATGTAGATGAAGACGGAGACGAGCGACGAAGAAGACGAAGAAGAAGCGTAGCAGTTGTTTTAAGTTAGTTTCGGTGCTGAAGATCGTCAGGCAAGAAGAGACTACATCATGCACAGACGCACCAAGTCCGCCGCTGTAATAGAATAGCAAGCAGCAGCCTCAGTGCCAGAAGAAGAAGTTAAAAGGTATTTTGAAGTCTGATTTTACATACCCGGGTGACTCGTGAGGACGGGAAGGAGACGGCCTCACATCAGCAGTCACCTGTGATCTGGGATGAAGACCTGACAGCCGAAGACTGGCAAGCGGGAGTCCGTGGTTCGAGTCCGGGACACTGGCCTTCCCCCGCCGCGCCGCTCCGCTGGTCGACGCACAACACACGCGGCCGCTTAGAGAAGAGAAACACTGGGACGCCACATTCAAGGTATCACCACCCGATGCACGACGTCGCTCGCAATAATTAAACAGGCCACCTCGCGCTGCGCGTCTCCGGTCAGCTGGGCGAGACGGCGACACGAGATACACACCGCTACGCGTAATCAGACGCCGCCGCCGCCGCCGCCGCCGCTGCCGCAGCAGAAGGCTACGCAAACGACACGGCTGCCGCTCTCCGAACCAGAACGTCCAGTAAGATAACAGTTGTACGAAACTTTCAATAAAAGTTATCTTATGTATAAAATGATGTTTCATTCGACCTCATACCCGAGCCAAGGAAGAACCCACCCTGCCCACATTTTGTAAGACAGAAAAGTTTATTTATTTAATATTTTCACCCTGACAGAATGCTTGAGAATGCTCATCCTGACAATTGACAGCATCAAAAGAGAAAACCCATTTACATTGAGTGACAGAAGTGTCACATTTAGTAACACAACTGTTACATTTGATGTCAGAAGCCGTAGTAACTGTTACATTTGGTGTCAGAGAAAAAACCCTTGGCTCAATATGAGGTGTGAATGACAGTCACTAACGGTCCACAGTTAGGATTGTTTAATGTGTGAAAGGATAGAGGTTTGCATAGCAGTCGTAATATTTTCTTTATTTAGAAGTGTATTCTCTCTCATAATTTTAAGAGTTTGTCGAAAATATTTAAACATCTTTTTCATTCAGTGTGATAAGATTGTGTAACTAACAGTTTGTAAAATGATGACACGAAATCGTACAAAGTCAGAGTCAGCACCACAAGCGGTTTCTACTGAGGAAGCTATTCAGAGCTTAGTTAATCAAATAGCACATCTTAAAAATGATAATAATGCATTATTTAAACAGTTGTGTGAGGTTAGGCAAACCAGTTCAATCCCTCCCACCCTAGATTCCTCAGCAGCAGCCTTGGTAACTCCTTTTTCAGGTAAACCTGGCGAAGACATAACAGCCTTTTTTGATGATTTAGTAGCAGCTGCAAAGTTAGGATCATGGTCAGATGAACAGCTCTTACAAATGACAAAGTTAAGATTGCTAGGAGAGGCTAAAGCACACGTCTTATACCATGAAGAATTACGGAATGCTCCAACATTTGAGGAATTGAAGAAAGGATTAGTTAAACGTTTTCAAAAACAGAACAGCTGTAGATTTTATAGAGAAAAATTACACACTATCACTCAGAAGCAAAACGAGTCATTAGAAAGCTTTGTAGATAGGATTAGAAAAGTTAATATTAACACCTATCAGTTGACAACTAGTGATGAAGCAAATAAAGTTATTTTACAAGAGGCAGAAGATAGAGCTCTAGATACATTTTTACGTGGGTTACCTCCTGAAACGTCCCGTCGTGTCAGGGCAGAGTTTCCTAAGAATTTAGCAGAAGCTGTATCTGTGGCGACAGCTTTTGAAGAAATTGACATTGCCACCAGATACAAGGAGAAGCGAAATGTATTTTCAGCAGGAGTACGATGTTTTAGGTGCGATCGACAAGGCCATATAGCAAAAAACTGCAGACAACCTCAATACACTAATTGTCAAAGAATAGGTCACACATTCAAGGAATGCAGGTCTAAGAAAGTTTTTGGAAATAGAAATCAGTTAAACTCAAACGGGAATGTCGGAACCGCCGCCAGGCGTTCCCAATAAAATTTCATGCCATTAAGGCGAATGTGAAGGCGGAATGCTGGTTATCTGCTACCATACGGGATAAAGAGGCAAGGATACTGGTGGATACAGGCGCAAACGTATCAGTAGTGAGTAGTGAATGCATTGGAGAAAAGAAATATGACCCTCCAAGGTATAGATTGAGTGGAGTAGGAGGAGGTACAGTGAAGTCATTAGGATGTACATCATTGATTTTCTATATTCACGGTGTACAATTTCAAGAAGATGTAGAAGTGGTAACAAAGATAACTGACGGGTACGACGCGATCCTAGGGTTGGATTTCCTGAATAAACATCACGCTAAAATTGACCTCAGACAGCAAACTGTAGAACTTAGCGGAATAGTATTTCAGCTAGGTGACACCGCTGCAAAGGGCCCTCTGCCGCAAGATTTCCCTAACCGGAAGGCGAAATCAACTACACTGCGTGCAACGTCCTTGAAGGTTGATTCGCGGGATCAGATACCATCTGGCTCAGGAAAACTTCTCTGGATGACCGTTGACCCCGAGGTACCTACAGATACAATATGTCTAATAGAGCCACTAGAGGAAAATGAGGAATTAGATGTATCACATTGTTTTGTACGTAGAAGTGTTGTACGGGTTCAAGACGTTGAGGGAGAAAGAAAAGTACCGGTACATATTGACAATTTTGGAGTGGAGGACAAAGAGTTGCATAAGGGAATATTAGTAGCTACAGTCAGTACTTTTGAAGAAGAAGATTTTATTTGGTCAGATATTAATGATGGTCAGAAACCAGACGCCTATAAAACCGCATTACGCCAGAAGATTGAGCATTTGCAAGGAAAGGATAGAGACACGATAGAAGCAGTTTTAGTTGAGTTTCAAGATTTATTTAATGCAGAAGGTCCACTGCCAGCAACAGATATCACACAGCATAGGATCCCAACAGGAAATAGCCCCCCAGTTTATAGAAAGCCTTATAGAGTTGCGCATCACTTACAGCCAGTACTGGATGAATTTTTAGAACAGCATCTAAAAGATGGAATCATAGAATATTCTGATTCGCCTTATAATTCAAATATTGTAATTATTCCAAAGAAGTCTCCCGACGGTACGAAACGATATAGATTTTGTTGTGACTACAGACACCTTAACAAACAAACTATCTCAGATGTTTATCCTCTTCCAAACATTACAGATATCATTGACAGTTTAGGTAACAGTAAATACTTTTCAACAATCGATTTACGTAGCGGATATCATCAATTGGAAGTTGCACCTGAAGATAGGCATAAAACAGCATTTTCTACCCCTGGAGGCCACTGGCAATTTAAAAGAATGCCTTTCGGTTTGAAAAATGCACCAGCAACTTTTCAAAGACTACTCGATGGAGTATTGCGAGGACTAAAAACTCAGCAATGTTGTGTATATCTAGACGATATTATTGTATTCTCCAAAGACATTAATGAACATGCTGTGCGTCTGCGTAATGTTTTTCAGAGACTTAGGAAAGCTAAATTAACATTAAATATGGAAAAATGTAGTTTTGCATTGACAGAGGTTACATACCTAGGGCATGTCATTAGTGAAAAAGGAATTAGAACAGATCCTCGATTAATTTCGGCAGTTAAGGACTTCCCAACACCACAACGCGTTAAGGAAGTACAAAGTTTCATTGGTCTCGCATCGTATTACCGAAAATATGTTCAAAATTTTGCTGAAATTGCCCGACCCTTAACCCAATTATTGAAAAAGGGTGCAAAATTTCATTGGTCTGAAGATTGTGAATCAGCATTTCAAACCCTTAAAGATAAGTTAACACACAGTCCAGTATTAGCCTACCCAGATTATAATAAAGAATTTATTTTATCCTGTGACGCAAGTGGTCATTCAGTAGGAGTTGTTTTGAGTCAGAATATTAGTGGCGCGGAACACCCCATAGCCTACGCTTCGAGACAACTAACAACAGCAGAAAGAAATTATTCCACAACAGAGAAAGAATTGTTAAGTGTTATTTATGGTATCAAATACTTTAAATGCTACTTGTATGGTAGGAAATTCAAGGTCATTACAGACCACGCAGCTTTAAAATGGTTGCTTGGGTTAAAGGATCCATCTAGTCGTCTCACGCGTTGGGCCCTATGTCTTTCCGAAATGGATTTCGAAGTTATCCATAAACCAGGCAAAAAACACACGAATGCAGATTGTCTAAGTCGGAAAATAGCACTTTTGGAAGCAACAGGCCGAGATACTGAGGACTGGAGAAAGGCACAAAATGAGGATACAGAATGCAAAAAATATGCATCTCAAAAACAATTTTGCTTTGAAGATGGTGTATTATGCCGTAAAACAAAACTTGGACCGCGAATTGTTGTTCCCCAACACCTTAGACAAGAAATAATGGCAGAGGCCCACGATCATATCCTTGCAGGACACGGTGGACAGCGGACAACCGAAAGACGTGTAGCAGAGCGATTTTGGTGGCAAACCAGAAAGCAGGATGTTGCGCAGTACGTTCGCAATTGCATTGCGTGCGCACAACGAGCTGAACTTTCTCGTTCAAAAATACCCTTACAGAGGCTCCCCGAGGCTTCATGTCCATTTCAAATCTGCGGAGTGGATCTCTACGGGCCATTTCATAAAACACCTGCTGGTAATAAGTATGTTCTTACAATTATAGATCACTTTTCACGCTATCTAGCTATGGTGAGTCTCCCAGATCAGCAAGCAAATACAGTTGCCCAAGCTTTAGTTAACAACTGGATACTTAAATTTGGCGTACCTGAAGCTATTATCACAGATCAGGGATCTAATTTTATGTCTGAACTAATGAAACAGCTATGCCACTTACTAAAAATACGCAAATTACGCACAACTCCGTTACACCCTCAGTGCAACGGACGCACAGAAAGAGTTCATCGGACAATTGGCAAGATGCTTAGTTATTATATTAACGAACAACATTCTAATTGGGATACGTATTTACCAATAATCGTGTCGGTATACAACGCCAAAACGCATGAAGCAACTGGCATGTCACCTTATGAAGTGGTTTATGGGAGAAAAATGCCGTCCCCTTTTGATGTAATCAGGCAGAAAAACGGAAAAGTCGGAGAAACAGTAAGAGATTTCAGTCGAATGATGAAAGATGTATGGAAAAAGGTTCAAAAATCTAATACAAAGGCTTTGGAACGACAGGAAAGATTAGGTAATGCCCAAGCTAAATATCCAAATTACAAAATCGGTCAGTGGGTTATGCTTTCAGCTCCATACGTTGCGAAAGGAAAAACAAAGAAATTTGTAACAAATTACAGAGGTCCTTATCAAATTATTGAGATCACGTCACCAGTCAACGTTAAATTGCAACTGCCCACCCGAACTACCATTGTGCATGTAAGTCGTTTAAAACCTTTTAAGGGCGCTCCAGATGTAATTCCTTCAACAGTAGTGTCTGCTTTTCCGAAGGGTGGAGGAAGTTCACGAAGAGGAAAAAGAGTGGCCACGCCAGCACAACATACAGACATGGCACCATACGAGTACAATCTTCGACCAAGACTGCGAATGTCCTAGTGGAATCTCAGTAGACTGTGGATAGTATACAAAAGTAAATAATTAATAAATGATAATGGTTTATTTTTTAAGAAAAAGTTGACCGTAGAAACAGGTAGATCTTGTAGTTAAGAATGTATTCCTTCTTTTTCTTGTTTTTGTTTTTACTAGGTTGGTAGGCCCATAACCATGTTGTTTGCTTTTTTCAGAAAACGCCATGCAAAGCATTTCCTACACAAAACCTATCCTACCTCAATGACTCCCTTCATAGTTCCCTTCTGAAGTCATTAGATACGTTCATAAACTCACAGCAAGACAAAATTGATGCCAATATTATGATGCAACATGTCTTAAAATTAAAAGGTGAACACAAAACTAAAATTATAATGCTAGGAACGGGTATATCTGGAACCTTTGTGTTGGTGTTTCTGCTTTGTACAGTTTTCTTTTATATAAGACGAAAAAATAAGCCAAATAATAATATACCACTTCATCAAATCCCTGTTAATTGGATACCACACTCTTAACTGGTGTACTTCAGTAGTTACTTTTAAGCATTAGTGTATTAATTTTGTTTATTGTACTTCACTCTTTACTAAACAGTCTTATGTTAAAATAAACAATACTGTAGAATCGTTATTCTTGCATTAGTATAGGGTAGATTAAACAGCTGTTGCTATGTAATTTTCTAAGTGAAAAATCTATTTCTGTTTATTCATTCTCATCAAGATTTGTTACACTTATTATAACCATTTATGTGTAAACTATGTGATTCATGAGCGCACAGGGCTTTTATAAAGTGATACAGTATTTTCAACATACTTAATGTGACGCATGTGTAAGTCGAGAGTTTTCAGTGCTTGTATTTTTTCCGTGTGAAGAGTGGAGGAATGTTGAGTAGTAAATTCGAGGGCGAATTTCTCCGAAGGGTGGAGGAATGTTGAGTGGTACTTAAGTAAATAAATTAGTGAAATCAAAGTGAACTAGAAATTAGAATATAAATGGAAAACTTGGTTTAGTTAGAGAGTTACATACTGGCATTCAGCGAGCCGAACAGCGGAACAGCAGAGACAATGACCGTGAAGTCAGCAAGTTCCACATAAGCGGGCGCTGTCGATTCAGCCGTCAGGGCATCGCCCGACCGGCTCACGTGTTTCTCAGTTGCCGCATGTGAGCAAAGGCCCTCACCTACATCCCAAGAGCCAATGACCGACGTTAAGAAGATTCTTCGAGAAGCTTTTCAACGTGACAGAAGAGGCAATGACCGGCTCACGTGTTTCTCAGTTGTCGTATGTGAGCAAAGGCCCCTCGCCTACATTCCAAGAGCCAATGACCGACGTTAAGAAGAATCTTCGAGAATCTTTTCAACGTGACAGAAGAGGCAATGGCCGTGAAGTCGTTCACCTCCAGTAAACTGAAGTGAATAAATACGCGAGACGCAGTGGGCCCGACAGATGTAGATGAGATGTAGATGAAGACGAGAGGAAGACGAAGGCGAAGATGTAGATGAAGACGGAGACGAGCGACGAAGAAGACGAAGAAGAAGCGTAGCAGTTGTTTTAAGTTAGTTTCGGTGCTGAAGATCGTCAGGCAAGAAGAGACTACATCATGCACAGACGCACCAAGTCCGCCGCTGTAATAGAATAGCAAGCAGCAGCCTCAGTGCCAGAAGAAGAAGTTAAAAGGTATTTTGAAGTCTGATTTTACATACCCGGGTGACTCGTGAGGACGGGAAGGAGACGGCCTCACATCAGCAGTCACCTGTGATCTGGGATGAAGACCTGACAGCCGAAGACTGGCAAGCGGGAGTCCGTGGTTCGAGTCCGGGACACTGGCCTTCCCCCGCCGCGCCGCTCCGCTGGTCGACGCACAACACACGCGGCCGCTTAGAGAAGAGAAACACTGGGACGCCACATTCAAGGTATCACCACCCGATGCACGACGTCGCTCGCAATAATTAAACAGGCCACCTCGCGCTGCGCGTCTCCGGTCAGCTGGGCGAGACGGCGACACGAGATACACACCGCTACGCGTAATCAGACGCCGCCGCCGCCGCCGCCGCCGCTGCCGCAGCAGAAGGCTACGCAAACGACACGGCTGCCGCTCTCCGAACCAGAACGTCCAGTAAGATAACAGTTGTACGAAACTTTCAATAAAAGTTATCTTATGTATAAAATGATGTTTCATTCGACCTCATACCCGAGCCAAGGAAGAACCCACCCTGCCCACATTTTGTAAGACAGAAAAGTTTATTTATTTAATATTTTCACCCTGACAGAATGCTTGAGAATGCTCATCCTGACAATTGACAGCATCAAAAGAGAAAACCCATTTACATTGAGTGACAGAAGTGTCACATTTAGTAACACAACTGATACATTTGATGTCAGAAGCCGTAGTAGTTGTTACAGTATTAAACGTAAGATTTTCTGCGGTTTTTTCTACACATTACCACTTCTGGCTTATTCTTGTGTAATGTGGATGCCAGAGCTCGGTTCGTGCCAAATCTTAAGGTCCTAGGTCTACTACAAGGCAGCAAAAGCGGCCAAAAATTGAGTTTTCAAAAACTAAAACTTGACTTGCTGTGCTCCTTACTTGTCGACTGCAACAACTTAGATGCTTAAATTACGTACAGGGTGGTGCACTCGCAAGGCTCATCACGCGACTTTAACTTCCAGAAGATAAATGTAAACGTTTCCGATAGAAATGCGTCCATTGTGACGATTTGCAGTTACGTCATTTCGAAAACAAGTGTATTAAACGTAAGATTTTCTGCGGTTTTTTCTACACATTACCACTTCTGTCTTTTTCTTGTGTAATGTGGCTGCCAGAGCTCGGATCATACCAAATCTTAAGGTCCTAGGTCAACTACAAGGCAGCAAAAGCGGCCAAAAATTGAGTTTTCATATACCAAAACTTGACTTCCTTTGCTCCTTACTTGTCGACTGCAACAACTTAGATGCTTAAATTACGTACAGGGTGGTGCACCCGCAAGTCTCATCACGCGAATTTAACTGCCAGAAGATAAATGTAAACGTTTCCGATAGAAATGCAGTTACGTTATTTCAAATACTAATGTATTAAACCTAAGATTTTCTGCGGTTTTTTGTACACTTTACCACTTCTAGCTTTTTCTTGTGTAATGTGGCTGCCAGAGCTCGGTTCGTGCCAAATCTTAAGGTCCTAGGTCAACTACAAGGCAGCAAAAGCGGCCAAAAATTCAGTTTTCAAAATCTAAAACTTGACTTGCTGTGCTCCTTACTTGTCGACTGCAACAACTTAGATGCTTAAATTACGTACAGGGTGGTGCACCCGAAAGGCTCATCACGCGACTTTAACTGCCAGAAAATAAATGTAAACCTTCCCGACAGAAATGCTTCCATTGTTACGATTTGCAGTTACGTCATTTCGAAAACAAATGTATTAAACGTAAGATTTTCTGCGGTTTTGTCTACACATTACCACTTCTGGCTTATTCTTGAGTAATGTGGCTGCCAGAGCTCGGATCGTGCCAAATCTTAAGGTCCTAGGTCAACTACAAGGCAGCAAAAGCGGCCAAAAATTGAGTTTTCATAAACTAAAACTTGACTTGCTGTGCTCCTTACTTGTCGACTGCAACAACTTAGATGCTTAAATTACGTACAGGGTGGTGCACCCGCAAGGCTCATCACGCGACTTTAACTGCCAGAAGATAAATGTAAACGTTTCCGATAGAAAGGCGTCCATTGTGACGATTTGCAGTTGCGTTATTTCAAAAACTAATGTATTAAACCTAGGATTTTCTGCGGTTTTTTCTACACATTACCACTTCTGGCTTTTTCTGGTGTAATGTGGCTGCCAGAGCTCGGTTCGTGCCAAATCTTAATGTCATAGGTCAACTACAAGGCAGCAAAAGCGGCTAAAAATTGAGTTTTCAAAAACTAAAACTTGACTTGCTGTGATCCATACTTGTCGACTGCAACAACTTAGATGCTTAAATTACGTACAGGGTGGTGCACCCGCGAGGCTCATCACGCGACTTTAACTGCCAGATGATAATTGTAAACTTTTCCGATAGAAATGCGACCATTGTGACGATTTGCAGTTACGTCACTTCGAAAACAAATGTATTAAACGTAAGATTTTCTGCGGTTTTTTCTACACATTACCACTTCTGGCTTTTTCTTGTGTAATGTGGCTGCCAGAGCTCGGTTCGTGCCAAACCTTAGGGTCCTAGGTCAACTACAAGGCAGCAAAAGCGGCCAAAAATTGAGTTTTCAAAAACTAAAACTTAACTTGCTGTGCTCCTTACTTGTCGACTGCAACAACTTAGATGCTTAAATTACGTACAGGGTGGTGCACCCGCAAGGCTCATCATGCGACTTTAACTGCCAGAAGATAAATGTAAACGTTTCCGATAGAAATGCGACCATTGTTACGATTTGCAGTTACGTCATTTCGAAAACAAATGTATTAAACGTAAGATTTTCTGCGGTTTTTTCTACACATTACCACTTCTGGCTTTTTCTTGTGTAATGTGGCTGCAAGAGCTCGGTTCGTGCCAAATCTTAAGGTCCTAGGTCAACTACAAGGTAGCAAAAGCGGCCAAAATTTGAGTTTTCAAAAACTAAAACTTGACTTGCTGTGCTCCTTACTTGTCGACTGCAACAACTTAGATGCTTAAATTACGTACAGGGTGGTGAACCCGCAAGGCTCATCACGCGACTTTAACTGCCAGAAGATAAATGTAAACATTTCCGATAGAAACGCGTCCATTGTGACGATTTGCAGTTACGTCATTTCGAAAACAAGTGTATTAAACGTAAGATTTTCTGCGGTTTTTTCTACACATTACCACTTCTGGCTTATTCTTGTGTAATGTGGATGCCACAGCTCGGTTCGTGCCAAATCTTAAGGTCCTAGGTCAACTACAAGGCAGCAAGAGCGGCCAAAAATTGAGTTTTCAAAAACTAAAGCTTGACTTGCTGTGCTCCTTACTTGTCGACTGCAACAACTTAGATGCTTAAATTACGTACAGGGTGGTGCACCCGCAAGGCTCATCACGCGACTTTAACTGCCAGAAGATAAATGTAAACGTTTCCGATAGAAATGCGTCCATTGTGACGATTTGCAGTTACGTCATTTCGAAAACAAACGTATTAAACGTAAGATTTTCTACGGGTTTTTAAACATATCACCACTTCTGGCTTATTCTTGTGTAATGTGGCTGCCAGAGCTCGGTTCGTGCCAAATCTTAAGGTCCTAGGTCAACTACAAGGCAGCAAAAGCGGCCAAAAATTGAGTTTTCAAAAACTAAAACTTGACTTGCTGTGCTCCTTACTTGTCGACTGCAACAACTTAGATGCTTAAATTACGTACTGGTTGGTGAACCCGCAAGTCTCATCACACGACTTTAACTGCCAGAAGATAAATGTAAATGTTTCTGATAGAAATGCGGCCATTGTGACGATTTGCAGTTACGTCATTTCGAAAACAAATGTATTAAACGTAAGATTTTTTGCGGTTTTCTCTACACATTACCACTTCTGGCTTTTTCTTGTGTAATGTGGCTGCCAGAGCTCGGTTCGTGCCAAATCTTAAGGTCCTAGGTCAACTACAAGGGTGCAAAAGCGGCCAAAAATTCAGTTTTCAAAAACTAAAACTTGACTTGCTGTGCTCCTTACTTGTCGACTGCAACAACTTAGATGCTTAAATTACGTACAGGGTGGTGCACTCGCAAGGCTCATCACGCGACTTTAACTGCCACAAGATAAATGTAAACGTTTCCGATAGAAAGGCGTCCATTGTGACGATTTGCAGTTACGTTATTTCAAAAACTAATGTATTAAACCTAAGATTTTCTGCGGTTTTTTCTACACATTACCACTTCTGGCTTTTTCTTGTGTAATGAGGCGGCCAGAGCTCGGTTCGTGCCAAATCTTATGGTCCTAGGTCAACTACAAGGCAGCAAAAGCGGCCAAAAATTGAGTTTTCAAAAACTAAAACTTGACTTGCTGTGCTCCTTACTTGTCGCCTGCAACAACTTAGATGCTTAAATTACGTACAGGGTGGTGCACCCGCAAGGCCCATCACGTGACTCTAACTGCCAGAAGATAAATGTAAACGTTTCCGATAGAGATGCGTCCATTGTGACGATTTCCAGTTACGTCATTTCGAGAACAAATGTATTAAACGTAAGATTTTCTGCGGTTTTTTCTACACATTACCACTTCTGGCTTTTTCTTGTGTAATGTGGCTGCCAGAGCTCGCTTCGTGCCAAATCTTAAGGTCCTAGGTCAACTACAAGGCACCAAAATCGGTCAAATATTGAGTTTTCAAAAACTAAAACTTGACTTGCTGTGCTCTTTACTTGTCGACTGCAACAACTTAGATGCTTAAATTACGTACAGGGTGGTGCACCCGCAAGGCTCATCACGCGACTTTAACTGCCAGAAGATAAATGTAAACGTTTCCGATAGAAACGCGTCCATTGTGACGATTTGCAGTTACGTCATTTCGAAAACAAATGTATTAAACGTAAGATTTTCTGCGGTTTTTTCTACACATTACCACTTCTGGCTTATTCTTGAGTAATGTGGATGCCAGAGCTCGGTTCGTGCCAAGTCTTAAGGTGTTAGGTCAACTACAAGGCAGCAAAAGCGGCCAAAAATTGAGTTTTCAAAAACTAAAACTTGACTTGCAGTGCTCCTTACTTGTCGACTGCAACAACTTAGATGCTTAAATTACGTACAGGGTGGTGCACTCGCAAGGCTCATCACGCGACTTTAACTGCCAGAATATAAATGTAAACGTTTCCGATAGAAATGCGTCCATTGTGACGATTTGCAGATACGTCATTTCGAAAACAAATGTATTAAACGTAAGATTTTCTGCGGTTTTTTCTACAAATTACCACTTCTGGCTTTTTCTTGTGTAATGTGGCTGCCAGAGCTCGGATCGTGTCAAATCGTAAGGTCCTAGGTCAACTACAAGGAAGCAAAAGCGGCCAAAAATTGAGTTTTCATGAACTAAAACTTGACTTGCTCTGCTCCTTACTTGTCGACTGCAACAACTTAGATGCTTAAATTACGTACAGGGTGGTGCACTCGCAAGGCCCATCACGCGACTTTAACTGCCAGAAGATAAATGTAAACGTTTCCGATAGAAATGCGTCCATTGTGACGATTTGCAGTTACGTCATTTCGAAAACAAATGTATTAAACGTACGATTTTCTGCGGTTTTTTCTACACATTACCACTTCTGGCTTTTTCTTGTGTAATGTGGCTGCCAGAGCTCGGATCGTGCCAAATCTTAAGGTCCTAGGTCAACTACAAGGCAGCAAAAGCGGCCAAAAATTGAGTTTCCATAAACTAAAATTTGACTTGCTGTGCTCCTTACTTGTCGACTACAACAACTTAGATGCTTAAATTACGTACAGGTTGGTGCACCCGCAAGGCTCATCACGCGACTTTAACTGCCAGAATATAAATGTAAACGTTTCCGATAGAAATGCGTCCATTGTGACGATTTGCAGATACGTCATTTCGAAAACAAATGTATTAAACGTAAGATTTTCTGCGGTTTTTTCTACAAATTACCACTTCTGGCTTTTTCTTGTGTAATGTGGCTGCCAGAGCTCGGATCGTGTCAAATCGTAAGGTCCTAGGTCAACTACAAGGAAGCAAAAGCGGCCAAAAATTGAGTTTTCATGAACTAAAACTTGACTTGCTGTGCTCTATACTTGTCGACTGCAACAACTTAGATGCTTAAAATACGTACAGGGTGGTGCACCCGCAAGGCTTATCACGCGACTTTAACTGCCAGATGATAAATGTAAACGTTTCCGATAGAAAAGCGTCCATTGTGACGATTTGCAGTTACGTTATTTCAAATACTAATGTATTATACCTATGGTTTTCTGCGGTTTTTTTTACACATTACCACTTCTGGCTTTTTCTTGTGTAATGTGGCTGCCAGAGCTCGGTTCGTGCCAAATCGTAAGGTCCTAGGTCAACTACAAGGCAGCAAAAGCGGCCAAAAGTTGAGTTTTCAAAAAATAAAACTTGACTTGCTGCGCTCCTTACTTGTCGACTGCAACAACTTAGATGCTTAAATTACGTACAGGGTGGTGCACCCGCAAGGCTCATCACGCGACTTTAACTGCCAGAATATAAATGTAAACGTTTCCGATAGAAATGCGTCCATTGTGACGATTTGCAGATACGTCATTTCGAAAACAAATGTATTAAACGTAAGATTTTCTGCGGTTTTTTCTACAAATTACCACTTCTGGCTTTTTCTTGTGTAATGTGGCTGCCAGAGCTCGGATCGTGCCAAATCTTAAGGTCCTAGGTCAACTACAAGGAAGCAAAAGCGGCCAAAAATTGAGTTTTCATGAACTAAAACTTGACTTGCTGTGCTCCTTACTTGTCGACTGCAACAACTTAGATGCTTAAATTACGTACAGGGTGGTGCACTCGCAAGGCCCATCACGCGACTTTAACTGCCAGAAGATAAATGTAAACGTTTCCGATAGAAATGCGTCCATTGTGACGATTTGCAGTTACGTCATTTCGAAAACAAATGTATTAAACGTAAGATTTTCTGCGGTTTTTTTCTACACATTACCACTTCTGGCATTTTCTTGTTTAATGTGGCTGCCAGAGCTCGGATCATACCAAATCTTAAGGTCCTAGGTCAATTACAAGGCAGCAAAAGCGGCCAAAAATTGAGTTTCCATAAACTAAAACTTGACTTGCTGTGCTCCTTACTTGTCGACTGCAACAACTTAGATACTTAAATTACGTACAGGGTGGTGCACACGCAAGGCTCATCACGTGACTTTAACTGCCAGAAGATAAATGTAAACGTTTCCGATAGAAATGCGTCCATTGTGACGATTTGCAGTTACGTTATTTCAAATACTAATGTATTAAACCTAAGATTTTCTGCGTTTTTTTTACACATTACCACTTCTGGCTTATTCTTGTGTAATGTGGATGCCAGAGCTCGGTTCGTGCCAAATCTTAAGGTCCTAGGTCAACTACAAGGCAGCAAAAGCGGCCAAAAGTTGAGTTTACAAAAACTAAACTTGACTTGTTGTGCTCCTTACTTGTCGACTGCAACAACTTGAATGCTTAAATTACGTACAGGGTGGTGCACCCGCAAGGCTCATCACGCGACTTTAACTGCCAGAAGCTAAATGTAAACGTTTCCGATAGAAACGCGTCCATTGTGACAATTCTCAGTTACGTCATTTCGAAAACAAATGTATTAAACGTAAGATTTTCTGCGGTTTTTTCTACACATTACCACTTCTGGCTTTTTCTTGTGTAATGTGCCTGCCAGAGCTCGGATCGTGCCAAATCTTAAGGTCCTAGGTCAACTACAAGGCAGCAAAAGCGGCCAAAAATTGAGTTTTCATAAACTAAAGCTTGACTTGTTGTGCTCCTTACTTGTCGACTGCAAACACTTAGATTCTTAAATTACGTACAGGGTGGTGCACTCGCAAGGCCCATCACGCGACTTTAACTGCCAGAAGATAAATGTAAACGTTTCCGATAGAAATGCGTCCATTGTGACGATTTGCAGTTACGTCATTTCGAAAACAAATGTATTAAACGTAAGATTTTCTGCGGTTTTTTTCTACACATTACCACTTCTGGCATTTTCTTGTGTAATGTGGCTGCCAGAGCTCGGATCATACCAAATCTTAAGGTCCTAGGTCAATTACAAGGCAGCAAAAGCGGCCAAAAATTGAGTTTCCATAAACTAAAACTTGACTTGCTGTGCTCCTTACTTGTCGACTGCAACAACTTAGATAATTAAATTACGTACAGGGTGGTGCACACGCAAGGCTCATCACGTGACTTTAACTGCCAGAAGATAAATGTAAACGTTTCCGATAGAAATGCGTCCATTGTGACGATTTGCAGTTACGTTATTTCAAATACTAATGTATTAAACCTAAGATTTTCTGCGTTTTTTTTACACATTACCACTTCTGGCTTATTCTTGTGTAATGTGGATGCCAGAGCTCGGTTCGTGCCAAATCTTAAGGTCCTAGGTCAACTACAAGGCAGCAAAAGCGGCCAAAAGTTGAGTTTACAAAAACTAAACTTGACTTGTTGTGCTCCTTACTTGTCGACTGCAACAACTTGAATGCTTAAATTACGTACAGGGTGGTGCACCCGCAAGGCTCATCACGCGACTTTAACTGCCAGAAGATAAATGTAAACGTTTCCGATAGAAACGCGTCCATTGTGACAATTTTCAGTTACGTCATTTCGAAAACAAATGTATTAAACGTAAGATTTTCTGCGGTTTTTTCTACACATTACCACTTCTGGCTTTTTCTTGTGTAATGTGCCTGCCAGAGCTCGGATCGTGCCAAATCTTAAGGTCCTAGGTCAACTACAAGGCAGCAAAAGCGGCCAAAAATTGAGTTTTCATAAACTAAAGCTTGACTTGTTGTGCTCCTTACTTGTCGACTGCAAACACTTAGATTCTTAAATTACGTACAGGGTGGTGCACCCGCAAGGCTCATCACGCGACTTTAACTGCCAGAAGATAAATGTAAACGTTTCCGATAGAAACGCGTCCATTGTGACAATTTTCAGTTACGTCATTTCGAAAACATATGTATTAAACGTAAGATTTTCTGCGGTTTTTTCTACACATTACCACTTCTGGCTTTTTCTTGTGTAATGTGCCTGCCAGAGCTCGGATCGTGCCAAATCTTAAGGTCCTAGGTCAACTACAAGGCAGCAAAAGCGGCCAAAAATTGAGTTTCCATAAACCAAAACTTTACTTGCTGTGCTCCTTACTTGTCGACTGCAACAACTTAGATGCTTAAATTACGTACAGGGTGGTGCACCCGCAAGGCTCATCATACGACTTTAACTGCCAGAAGATAAATGTAAACGTTTCCGATAGAAATGCGTCCATTGTGACGATTTGCAGTTACGTCATTTCGAAAACAAATGTATTAAACGTAAGATTTTCTGCGGTTTTTTCTACACATTACCACTTCTGGCTTTTTCTTGAGTAATGTGGCTGCCAGAGCTCGGTTCGTGCCAAATCTTAAGGTCCTAGGTCAACTACAAGGCAGCAAAAGCGGCAAAATTGAGTTTTCAAAAACTAAAATTTGACTTCCTGTACTCCTTACTTGTCGACTGCAACAACTTAGATTCTTAAATTACGTACAGGGTGGTGCACCCGCAAGGCTCATCACGCGACTTTAACTACCAGAAGATAAATGTAAATGTTTCCGATAGAAATGCGACCATTGTGACGATTTGCAGATACGTCATTTCGAAAACAAATGTATTAAACGTAAGATTATCTGCGGTTTTTTCTACACATTACTACTTCTGGCTTTTTCTGGTGTAATGTGGCTGCCAGAGCTCGGTTCGTGCCAAATCTTAAGGTCCTAGGTCAACTACAAGGCAGCAAAAGCGGCCAAAAATTGAGTTTTCAAAAACTAAAACTTGACTTGCTGTGATCCATACTTGTCGACTGCAACAACTTAGATGCTTAAATTACGTACAGGGTGGTGCACCCGCGAGGCTCATCACGCGACTTTAACTGCCAGAAGATAAATGTAAACGTTTCCGATAGAAATGCGACCATTGTGACGATTTGCCGTTACGTCACTTCGAAAACAAATGTATTAAACGTAAGATATTCTGCCGTTTTTTCTACACTTTACCACTTCTGGCTTTTTCTTGTGTAATGTCGCTGCCAGAGCTCGGTTCGTGCCAAACCTTAGGGTCCTAGGTCAACTACAAGGCAGCAAAAGCGGCCAAAAATTGAGTTTTCAAAAACTAAAACTTGACTTGCAGTGCTCCTTACTTGTCGACTGCAACAACTTAGATGCTTAAGTTACGTACAGGGTGGTGCACCCGCAAGGCTCATCACGCGACTTTAACTGCCAGAAGATAAATGTAAACGTTTCCGATAGAAATGCGACCATTGTGACGATTTGCAGTTACGTCATTTCGAAAACAAATGTATTAAACGTAAGACTTTATGCGGTTATTTCTACACATTACCACTTCTGGCTTTTTCTTGTGTAATGTGGCTGCCAGAGCTCGGTTCGTGCCAAATCTTAAGGTCCTAGGTCAACTACATGGCTGCAAAAGCGGCCAAAAATTGAGTTTCCATAAACTAAAACTTGACTTGCTGTGCTCCTTACTTGTCGACTGCAACAACTTAGATGCTTAAATTACGTACAGGGTGGTGCACCCGCAAGGCTCATCACGCGACTTTAACTGCCAGAAGATAAATATAAACGTTTCCGATAGAAACGCGTCCATTGTGACGATTTGCAGTTACGTTATTTCAAATACTAATGTATTAAACCTAAAATTTTCTGCGTTTTTTTTACACATTACCACTTCTGGCTTATTCTTGTGTAATGTGGATGCCAGAGCTCGGTTCGTGCCAATCTTAAGGTGCTAGGTCAACTACAAGGCAGCAAAAGCGCCAAAAGTTGAGTTTTCAAAAACTAAAACTTGACTTGTTGTGCGCCTTACTTGTCGACTGTAACAACTTAGATGCTTAAATTACGTACAGGGTGGTGCACCCGCAAGGCTCATCACGCGGCTTTAACTGCCAGAAGATAAATGTAAACGTTTCCGATAGAAACGCGTCCATTGTGAAAAATTTTCAGTTACGTCATTTCGAAAACAAATGTATTAAACGTAAGATTTTCTGCGGTTTTTTCTACATATTACCACCTCTGGTTTATTCTTGTGTAATGTGGATGCCAGAGCTCCGTTCGTGCCAAATGTTAAGGTGTTAGGTCAACTACAAGGCAGCAAAAGCGGCCAAAAATTGAGTTTTCAAAAACTAAATCTTGACTTGCTGTGCTCCTTACTTGTCGACTGCAACAACTTGAATGCTTAAATTACGTACAGGGTGGTGCACTCGCAAGGCTCATCACGCGACTTTAACTGCCAGAAGATAAATGTAAACGTTTCCGATAGAAACGCGTCCATTGTGACGATTTGCAGTTACGTTATTTCAAAAACAAATGTGTTAAACGTAAGATTTTCTGCTGTTTTTTCTACACATTACCACTTCTGGCTTTTTCTTGTGTAATGTGGCTGCCAGAGCTCGGTTCGTGCCAAATCTTAAGGTCCTAGGTCAACTAGAAGGCAGCGAAAGCGGCTAAAAATTGAGTTTTCAAAAACTAAAACTTGACTTGCTGTAATCCATACTTGTCGACTGCAACAACTTACATGCTTAAATTACGTACAGGGTGGTGCACCCGCGAGGCTCATCACGCGACTTTTACTGCCAGAAGATAAATGTAAACTTTTCCGATAGAAATGCGACCATTGTTACGATTTGCAGTTACGTCACTTCGAAAACAAATGTGTTAAACGTAAGATATTCTGCGGTTTTTTCTACACATTACCACTTCTGGCTTTTTCTTGTGTAATGTGGCTGCCAGAGCTCGGTTCGTGCCAAACCTTAGGGTCCTAGGTCAACTACAAGGCAGCAAAAGTGGCCAAAAATTAAGTTTTCAAAAACTAAAACTTGACTTGCTGTGCTCCTTACTTGTCGACTGCAACAACTTAGATGCTTAAATTACGTACAGGGTGGTGCACCCGCAAGGCTCATCATGCGACATTAACTGCCAGAAGATAAATGTAAACGTTTCCGATAGAAATGCGACCATTGTGACGATTTGCAGTTACGTCATTTCGAAAACAAGTGTATTAAACGAAAGATTTTCTGCGGTTTTTTCTACACATTACCACTTCTGGCTTTTTCTTGTGTAATGCGGCTGCCAGAGCTCGGTTCGTGCCAAATCTTAAGGTCCTAGGTCAACTACAAGGCAGCAAAAGCGGCCAAAAGTTGAGTTTTCAAAAACTAAAACTTGACTTTCTGTGCTCCTTACTTGTCGACTGCAACAACTTAGATGCTTAAATTACGTACTGGGTGGTGCACCCGCAAGGCTCATCACGCGACTTTAACTGCCAGAAGATAAATGTAAACGTTTCCGATAGAAACGCGTCCATTGTGACGATTTGCAGTTACGTCATTTCGAAAACAACTGTATTAAACGTAAGATTTTCTGCGGTTTTTTCTACACATTACCACTTCTGGCTTATTCTTGTGTAATGTGGGTGCCAGAGCTCGGTTCGTGCCAAATCTTAAGGTCCTAGGTCAACTACAAGGCAGCAAAAGCGGCCAAAAATTGAGTTTTCAAAAACTAAAACTTGACTTGCTGTGCTCCTTACTTGTCGACTGCAACAACTTAGATGCTTAAATTACGTACAGGGTGGTGCACTCGCAAGGCTCATCACGCGACTTTAACTTCCAGAAGATAAATGTAAACGTTTCCGATAGAAATGCGTCCATTGTGACGATTTGCAGTTACGTCATTTCGAAAACAAATGTATTAAACGTAAGATTTTCTGCGGTTTTTTTCTACACATTACCACTTCTGGCATTTTCTTGTGTAATGTGGCTGCCAGAGCTCGGATCATACCAAATCTTAAGGTCCTAGGTCAACTACAAGGCAGCAAAAGCGGCCAAAAATTGAGTTTTCATAAACCAAAACTTGACTTGCATTGCTCCTTACTTGTCGACTGCAACAACTTAGATGCTTAAATTACGTACAGGGTGGTGCACCCGCAAGTCTCATCACGTGACTTTAACTGCCAGAAGATAAATGTAAACGTTTCCGATAGAAATGTAGTTACGTTATTTCAAAAACTAATGTATTAAACCTAAGATTTTCTGCGGTTTTTTTTACACATTACCACTTCTAGCTTTTTCTTGTGTAATGTGGCTGCCAGAGCTCGGTTAGTGCCAAATCTTAAGGTCCTAGGTCAACTACAAGGCAGCAAAAGCGGCCAAAAATTCAGTTTTCAAAAACTAAAACTTGACTTGCTCTGCTCTTTACCTGTCGACTGCAACAACTTAGATGCTTAAATTACGTACAGGGTGGTGCACCCGAAAGGCTCATCACGCGACTTTAACTGCCAGAAAATAAATGTAAACCTTCCCGATAGAAATGCGTCCATTGTTACGATTTGCAGTTACGTCATTTCGAAAACAAATGTATTAAACGTAAGATTTTCTGCGGTTTTGTCTACACATTAACACATCTGGCTTTTTCTTGTGTAATGTGGCTGCCAGAGCTCGGATCGTGCCAAATCTTAAGGTCCTAGGTCAACTACAAGGCAGCAAAAGCGGCCAAAAATTGAGTTTTCATAAACTAAAACTTGACTTGCTGTGCTCCTTACTTGTCGACTGCAACAACTTAGATGCTTAAATTACGTACAGGGTGGTGCACCCGCAAGGCTCATCACGCGACTTTAACTGCCAGAAGATAAATGTAAACGTTTCCGATAGAAAGGCGTCCATTGTGACGATTTGCAGTTGCGTTATTTCAAAAACTAATGTATTAAACCTAAGATTTTCTGCGGTTTTTTCTACACATTACCACTTCTGGCTTTTTCTGGTGTAATGTGGCAGCCAGAGCTCGGTTCGTGCCAAATCTTAATGTCATAGGTCAACTACAAGGCAGCAAAAGCGGCTAAAAATGGAGTTTTCAAAAACTAAAACATGACTTGCTGTGATCCATACTTGTCGACTGCAACAACTTAGATGCTTAAATTACGTATAGGGTGGTGCACCCGCGTGGCTCATCACGCGACTTTAACTGCCAGAAGATAATTGTAAACTTTTCCGATAGAAATGCGTCCATTGTGACGATTTGCAGTTACGTCATTTCGAAAACAGGTGTATTAAACGTAAGATTTTCTGCGGTTTTTTCTACACATTACCACTTCTGGCTTTTTCTTGTGTAATGTGGATGCCAGAGCTCGGTTCGTGCCAATTCTTAAGGTCCTAGGTCAACTACAAGGCAGCAAAAGCGGCCAAAAATTGAGTTTTCATAAACTAAAACTTGACTTGCTGTGCTCCTTACTTGTCGACTGCAACAACTTAGATGCTTAAATTACGTACAGGGTGGTGCACCCGCAAGGCTCATCACGCGACTTTAACTGCCAGAAGATAAATGTAAACGTTTCCGATAGAAACGCGTCCATTGTGACTATTTGAAGTTACGTCATTTCGAAAACAAGTGTATTAAACGTAAGATTTTCTGCGGTTTTTTCTACACTTTACCACTTCTGGCTTTTTCTTGTGTAATGTGGATGCCAGAGCTCGGTTCGTGCCAATTCTTAAGGTCCTAGGTCAACTACAAGGCAGCAAAAGCGGCCAAAAATTGAGTTTTCATAAACTAAAACTTGACTTGCTGTGCTCCTTACTTGTCGACTGCAACAACTTAGATGCTTAAATTACGTACAGGGTGGTGCACCCGCGAGGCTCATCACGCGACTTTAACTGCCAGAAGATAATTGTAAACTTTTCCGATAGCAATGCGACCATTGTGACGCTTTGCAGTTACGTCACTTCGAAAACAAATGTATTAAACGTAAGATATTCTGCGGTTTTTTCTACACATTACCACTTCTGGCTTTTTCTTGTGTAATGTGGCTGCCAGAGCTCGGTTCGTGCCAAACCTTAGGGTCCTAGGTCAACTACAAGGCAGCAAAAGCGGCCAAAAATTGAGTTTTCAAAAACTAAAACTTGACTTGCTATGCTCCTTACTTGTCGACTGCAACAACTTAGATGCTTAAATTACGTACAGGGTGGTGCACCCGCAAGGCTCATCATGCGACTTTAACTGCCAGAAGATAAATGTAAACGTTTCCGATAGAAATGCGACCTTTGTGACGATTTGCAGTTACGTCATTTCGAAAAAAAATGTATTAAACGTACGATTTTCTGCGGTTTTTTCTACACATTACCACCTCTGGCTTTTTCTTGTGTAATGTGGATGCCAGAGCTCGGTTCGTGCCAATTCTTAAGGTCCTAGGTCAACTACAAGGCAGCAAAAGCAGCCAAAAATTGAGTTTTCAAAAACTAAAACTTGACTTGCTGTGCTCCTCACTTGTCGACTGCAACAACTTAGATGCTTAAATTACGTACAGGGTGGTGCACTCGCAAGGCTCATCACGCGACTTTAACTTCCAGAAGATACATGTAAACGTTTCCGATAGAAATGCGTCCATTGTGACGATTTGCAGTTACGCCATTTCGAAAACAAATGTATTAAACGTAAGATTTTCTGCGGTTTTTTCTACACATTACCACTTCTGTCTTTTTCTTGTGTAATGTGGCTGCCGGAGCTCGGATCATACCAAATCTTAAGGTCCTAGGTCAACTACAAGGCAGCAAAAGCGGCCAAAAATTGAGTTTTCAAAAACTAAAACTTGACTTGCTGTGCTTCTTACTTGTCGACTGCAACAACTTAGATGCTTAAATTACGTACAGGGTGGTGCACCCACAAGGCTCATCACGCGACTTTAACTGCCAGAAGATAAATGTAAACGTTTCCGATAGAAATGCGTCCATTGTGACGATTTGCAGTTACGTCATTTCGAAAACAAACGTATTAAACGTAAGATTTTCTACGGGTTTTTAAACACATCACCACTTCTGGCTTATTGTTGTGTAATGTGGCTGCCAGAGCTCGGTTCGTGCCAAATCTTAAGGTCCTAGGTCAACTACAAGGCAGCAAAAGCGGCCAAAAATTGAGTTTTCAAAAACTAAAACTTGACTTGCTGTGCTTCTTACTTGTCGACTGCAACAACTTAGATGCTTAAATTACGTACAGGTTGGTGCACCCGCAAGTCTCATCACACGACTTTAACTGCCAGAAGATAAATGTAAATGTTTCTGATAGAGATGCGTCCATTGTGACGATTTGGAGTTACGTCATTTCGAAAACAAATGTATTAAACGTAAGATATTCTGCGGTTTTCTCTACACATTACCACTTCTGGCTTTTTCTTGTGTAATGTGGCTGCCAGAGCTCGGTTCGTGCCAAATCTTAAGGTCCTAGGTCAACTACAAGGCAGCAAAAGCGGCCAAAAATTGAGTTTTCATAAACTAAAACTTGACTTGATGTGCTCCTTACTTGTCGACTGCAACAACTTAGTGCTTAAATTACGTACAGGGTGGTGCACACGCAAGGGTCATCACGCGACTTTAACTGCCAGAAGATAAATGTAAACGTTTCCGATAGAAATGCAGTTACGTTATTTCAAATACTAATGTATTAAACCTAAGATTTTCTGCGGTTTTTTTTACACATTACCACTTCTGGCTTTTTCTTGTGTAATGTGGCTGCCAGAGCTCGGATCATACCAAATCTTAAGGTCCTAGGTCAACTACAAGGCAGCAAAAGCGGCCAAAAAATGAGTTTTCATAAACCAAAACTTGACTTGCTGTGCTCATTACTTGTCGACTGCAACAACGCAGACGCTTAAATTACGTACAGGGTGGTGCACCCGCAAGGATCATCACGCGACTTTAACTGCCAGAAGATAAATGTAAACGTTCCCGATAGAAATGCGTCCATTGTGACGATTTGCAGTTACGTCATTTCGAAAACAAATGTATTAAACGTAAGATTTTCTGTGGTTTTTTCTACACATTACCACTTCTGGCTTTTTCTTGTGTAATGTGGCTGCCAGAGCTCGGATCGTGCCAAATCTTAAGGTCCTAGGTCAACTACAAGGCAGCAAAAGCGGCCAAAAATCGAGTTTTCAAAAACTAAAACTTGACTTGCTGTGATAATTTCTTGTCGACTGCAACAACTTAGATGCTTAAATTACGTACAGGGTGGTGCACCCGCAAGGCTCATCACGCAACTGCCAGAAGACAAATGTAAACGTTTCCAATAGAAATGCGTCCATTGTGACGATTTGCAGTTACGTCATTTCGAAAACAATAATATTAAAAGTAAGATTTTCTGCGGTTTTTTCTACACATTACCACTTCTGGCTTTTTCTTATGTAATGTGGCTGCCAGAGCGCGGTTCGTGCCAAATCTTAAGGTCCTAGGTCAACTACAAGGCAGCAAAAGCGGCCAAAAATTGAGTTTTCGAAAACTAAAGCTTGACTTGCTGTGCTCCTTACTTGTCTACTGCAACAACTTAGATGCTTAAATTACGTACAGGGTGGTGCACCCGCAAGGCACATCACGCGACTTTAACTGCCAGAAGATAAATGTAAACGTTTCCGAGAGAAATGCGTCCATTGTGACGATTTGCAGTTACGTCATTTCAAAAACTAATGTATTAAACGTAAGATTTTCTGCGGTTTTTTCTACACATTACCACTTCTGGCATTTTCTTGTGTAATGTGGCTGCCAGAGCTTGGTTCGTGCCAAATCTTAAGGTCCTAGGTCAACTACAAGGCACCAAAAGCGGCCAAAAATTGAGTTTTCAAAAACTAAAACTTGACTTGCTGTGCTCCTTACTTGTCGACTGCAACAACTTAGATGCTTAAATTAAGTACAAGGTGGTGCACCCGCGTGGCTCATCACGCGACTTTAACTGCCAGAAGATAAATGTAAACGTTTCCGATAGAAATGCGACCATTGTGACGATTTGCAGTTACGTCACTTCGAAAACAAATGTATTAAACGTAAGATTTTCTGCGGTGTTTTCTACACATTACCACTTCTGGCTTTTTCTTGTGTAATGTGGCTGCCAGAGCTAAGTTCGTGCCAAATCTTAAGGTCCTAGGTCAACTACAAGGCAGCAAAAGCGGCCAAAAATTGAGTTTTCATAAACTAAAACTTGACTTGCTGTGCTCCTTACTTGTCGACTGCAACAACTTAGATGCTTAAATTACGTACAGGGTGGTGCACCCGAATGGCTCATCACGCGACTTTAACTGCCAGAAGATAAATGTAAACGTTTCCGATAGAAATGCGACCATTGTGACGACTTGCAGTTACGTCATTTCGAAAACAAATGTATTAAACGTAAGATTTTCTGCGGTTTTTTCTACACATTACCACTTCTGGCTTTTTCTTGTGTAATGTGGCTGCCAGAGCTCGGTTCGTGCCAAATCTTAAGGTCCTAGGTCAACTACAAGGCAGCAAAAGCGGCCAAAAGTTGAGTTTTCAAAAACTAAAACTTGACTTGCTGTGCTCCTTACTTGTCGACTGCAACAACTTAGATGCTTAAATTACGTACTGGGTGGTGCACCCGCAAGGCTCATCACGCGACTTTAACTGCCAGAACATAAATGTAAACGTTTCCGATAGAAACGCGTCCATTGTGGCGATTTGCAGTTACGTCATTTCGAAAACAAATGTATTAAACGTAAGATTTTCTGCGGTTTTTTCTACACATTACCACTTCTGGCTTATTCTTGTGTTATGTGGATGCCAGACCTCGGTTCGTGCCAAATCTTAAGGTCCTAGGTCAACTACAAGGCAGAAAAAGCGGCCAAAAATTGAGTTTTCAAAAACTAAAACTTGACTTGCTGTGCTCCTTACTTGTCGACTGCAACAACTTAGATGCTTAAATTACGTACAGGGTGGTGCACTCGCAAGGCTCATCACGCGACTTTAACTGCCAGAACATAAATGTAAACGTTTCCGATAGAAACGCGTCCATTGTGACGATTTGCAGTTACGTCATTTCGAAAACAAATGTATTAAACGTAAGATTTTCTGCGGTTTTTTCTACACATTACCACTTCTGGCTTTTTCTTGTGTAATGTGGCTGCCAGAGCTCGGATCATACCAAATCTTAAGGTCCTAGGTCAACTACAAGGCAGCAAAAGCGGCCAAAAAATGAGTTTTCATAAACCAAAACTTGACTTGCTGTGCTCATTACTTGTCGACTGCAACAACGCAGACGCTTAAATTACGTACAGGGTGGTGCACCCGCAAAGCTCATCACGCGACTTTAACTGCCAGAAGCTAAATGTAAACGTTTCCGATAGAAAGGCGTCCATTGTGACGATTTGCAGTTACGTTATTTCAAAAACTAATGTATTAAACCTAAGATTTTCTGCGGTTTTTTCTACACATTACCACTTCTGGCTTTTTCTTGTGTAATGTGGCTGCCAGAGCTCGGATCGTGCCAAATCTTAAGGTCCTAGGTCAACTACAAGGCAGCAAAAGCGGCCAAAAATTGAGTTTCCATAAACTAAAACTTGACTTGCTGTGCTCCTTACTTGTCGACTGCAACAACTTAGATGCTTAAATTACGTACAGGGTGGTGCACCCGCAAGGCTCATGACGCGACTTTAACTGCCAGAAGATAAATGTAAACGTTTCCTATAGAAATGCTTCCATTGTGACGTTTTGCAGTTACGTTATTTCAAAAACTATTGTATTAAACCTAAGATTTTCTGCGGTTTTTTCTACACATTACCACTTCTGGCTTTTTCTTGTGTAATGTGGCTGCCAGAGTTCGGTTCGTGCCAAATCTTAAGGTCCTAGGTCAACTACAAGGCAGCAAAAGCGGCCAAAAATTGAGTTTTCAAAAACTAAAACTTGACTTGCTGTGCTCCTTACTTGTCGACTGCAACAACTTAGATGCTTAAATTACGTACAGGGTGGTGCACCCGCAAGGCTCATCACGCGACTTTAACTGCCAGAAGATAAATGTAAACGTTTCCGATAGAAATGCGTCCATTGTGACGATTTGCAGTTACGTCATTTCGAAAACAAATGTGTTAAACGTAGGATTTTCTGCGGTTTTTTCTACACATTACCACTTCTGGCTTTTTCTTGTGTAATGTGGCTGCCAGAGCTCGGTTCGTGCCAAATCTTAAGGTCCTAGGTCAACAACAAGGCAGCAAAAGCAGCCAAAAATTAAGTTTTCGAAAACTAAAACTTGACTTTCTGTGCTCCTTATTTTTCGACTGCAACAACTTAGATGCTTAAATTACGTACAGGGTGGTGCACCCGCAAGGCTCATCACGCGACTTTAACTGCCAGAAGATAAGTGTAAACGTTTCCGATAGAAATGCGTATATTGTGACGATTTGCAGTTACGTCATTTCGAAAACAAATGTATTAAACGTAAGATTTTCTGCGGTTTTTTCCACACATTACCACTTCTGGCTTATTCTTGTGTAATGTGGCTGCCAAAGTTTGGTTCCTGCCAAATCGTTAGGTCCTAGGTCAACTACAAGGCAGCAAAAGCAGCCAAAAATTGAGTTTTCAAAAACTAAAAATTTACTTGCTGTGCTCCTTACTTGTCGACTGCAACAACTTAGATTCTTAAATTACGTACAGGGTGGTGCACCCGCAAAGCTCATGACGCGTTTTTTACTGCCAGAAGATAAATGTGAACGTTTCCTATAGAAATGCGTCCATTGTGACGTTTTGCAGTTACGTTATTTCAAAAACTATTGTATTAAACCTAAGATTTTCTGCGGTTTTTTCTACACATTACCACTTCTGGCTTTTTCTTGTGTAATGTGGCTGCCAGAGTTCGGTTCGTGCCAAATCTTAAGGTCCTAGGTCAACTACAAGGCAGCAAAAGCGGCCAAAAATTGAGTTTTCAAAATCTAAAACTTGACTTGCTGTGCTCCTTACTTGTCGACTGCAACAACTTAGATGCTTAAATTACGTACAGGGTGGTGCACCCGCAAGGCCCATCACGCGACTTTAACTGCCAGAAGATAAATGTAAACGTTTCCGATAGAAATGCGTCCATTGTGACGATTTGCAGTTACGTCATTTCGAAAACATATGTGTTAAACGTAAGATTTTCTGCGGTTTTTTCTACACATTACCACTTCTGGCTTTTTCTTGTGTAATGTGGCTGCCAGAGCTCGGTTCGTGCCAAATCTTAAGGTCCTAGGTCAACTACAAGGCAGCAAAAGCGGCCAAAAGTTGAGTTTTCAAAAACTAAAACTTGACTTTCTGTGCTCCTTACTTGTCGACTGCAACAACTTAGATGCTTAAATTACGTACAGGGTGGTGCACCCGCAAGGCTCATCACGCGATTTTAACTGCCAGAAGATAAATGTAAACGTTTCCGATAGAAATGCGACCATTCTGACGATTTGCAGTTACGTCATTTCGAAAACAAATGTATTAAACGTAAGATTTTCTGCGGTTATTTCTACACATTACCACTTCTGGCTTTTGCTGGTGTAATGTGGCTGCCAGAGCTCGGTTCGTGCCAAATCTTTAGGTCCTAGGTCAACTACAAGGCAGCAAAGCGGCCAAATGTTTAGTTTTCAAAAACTAAAACTTGACTTGCTGTGCTCCTTACTTGTCGACTGCAACAACTTAGATGCTTAAATTACGTACAGGGTGGTGCACCCGCAAGGCTCATCACGCGACTTTAACTACCAGAAGATAAATGTAAACGTTTCCGATAGAAATGCGACCATTGTGACGATTTGCAGTTACGTCATTTCGAAAACAAATGTATTAAACGTAAGATTTTCTGCGGTTTTTTCTACACATTACCACTTCTGGCTTTTTCTTGAGTAATGTGGCTGCCAGAGCTCGGTTCGTGCCAAATCTTAAGGTCCTAGGTCAACAACAAGGCAGCAAAAGCGGCCAAAAGTTGAGTTTTCAAAAACTAAAACTTGACTTTCTGTGCTCCTTACTTGTCGACTGCAACAACTTAGATGCTTAAATTACGTACAGGGTGGTGCACCCGAATGGCTCATCACGCGACTTTAACTGCCAGAACAAAAATGTAAACGTTTCCGATAGAAACGCGTCCATTGTGACGTTTTGCAGTTACGTCATTTCGAAAACAAATGTATTAAACGTAAGATTTTCTGCGGTTTTTTCTACACATTACCACTTCTGGCTTTTTCTTGTGTAATGTGTCTGCCAGAGCTCGGTTCGTGCCAAATCTTAAGGTCCTAGATCAACTACAAAGCAGCAAAAGCGGCAAAATTGAGTTTTCAAAAACTAAAACTTGACTTGTTGTGCTCCTTACTTGTCGACTGCAACAACTTAGATTCTTAAATTACGTACAGGGTGGTGCACCCGCAAGGCTCATCACGCGACTTTAACTGCCAGAAGATATATGTAAACGTTTCCGATAGAAATGCGACCATCTTGACGATTTGCAGTTAAGTCATTTCGAAAACAAATGTATTAAACGTAAGATTTTCTGTGGTTTTTTCTACACATTACCACTTCTGGCTTTTTCGTGTGTAATGTGGCTGCCAGAGCTCGTTTCGTGCCAAATCTTAAGGTCCTAGCTCAACTACAAGGCAGCAAAAGCGGCCAAATGTTTAGTTTTCAAAAACTAAAACTTGACTTGCTGTGCTCCTTACTTGTCGACTGCAACAACTTAGATGCTTATATTACGTACAGGGTGGTGCACCCGCGAGGCTCATCACGCGACTTTAACTACCAGAACATAAATGTAAACGTTTCCGATAGAAATGCGACCATTGTGACGATTTGCAGTTACGTCATTTCGAAAACAAATGTATTAAACGTAAGATTTTCTGCGGTTTATTCTACACATTACCACTTCCGGCTTTTTCTTGTGTAATGTGGCTGCCAGAGCTCTGATCGTGCCAAATCTTAAGGTCCTAGGTCAACTACAAGGCAGCAAAAGCGGCCAAAAATTGAGTTTACATAAACTAAAACTTGACTTGCTGTGCTCCTTACTTGTCGACTGCAACAACTTAGATGCCTAATTTACGTACAGGGTGGTGCACCCGCAAGGCTCATCACGCGACTTTAACTGCCAGAAGATAAATGTAAACGTTTCCGATAGAAATGCGTCCATTGTGACTATTTGCAGTTACGTTATTTCAAAAACAAATGTATTAAACCTAAGATTTTCTGCGGTTATTTCTACACATTACCACTTCTGGCTTTTGCTGGTGTAATGTGGCTGCCAAAGTTCGGTTCGTGCCAAATCTTAAGGTCCTAGGTCAACTACAAGGCAGCAAAAGCGGCCAAAAATTAAGTTTTCAAAAACTAAAACTTGACTTGCTGTGCTCCTTACTTGTCGACTGCAACAACTTAGATGCTTAAATTACGTACAGGGTGGTGCACCCGCAAGGCTCATCACGCGACTTTAACTGCCAGAAGATAAATGTAAACGTTTCCGATAGAAATGCGTCCATTGTGACGATTTGCAGTTACGTTATTTCAAAAACTAATGTATTAAACCTAAGATTTTCTGCGGTTAGTTCTACACATTACCACTTCTGGCTTTTGCTGGTGTAATGTGGGTGCCAGAGTTCGGTTCGTGCCAAATCTTAAGGTCCTAGGTCAACTACAAGGCAGCAAAAGCGGCCAAAAATTGAGTTTACATAAACTAAAACTTGACTTGCTGTGCTCCTTACTTGTCGACTGCAACAACTTAGATGCTTAATTTACGTACAGGGTGGTCCACCCGCAAGGCTCATCACGCGACTTTAACTGCCAGAAGATAAATGTAAACGTTTCTGATAGAAATACGTCCATTGTGACGATTTGCAGTTACGTCATTTCGAAAACAAATGTATTAAACGTAAGATTTTCTGCGCTTTTCTCTACACATTACCACTTCTGGCTTTTTCTTGTGTAATGTGGCTGCCAGAGCTCGGATCGTGCCAAATCTTAAGGTCCTAGGTCAATTACAAGGCAGCAAATGCGGCCAAAAGTTGAGTTTTCATAAACTAAAACTTGACTTGCTGTGCTCCTTACATGTCGACTGCAACAACTTAGATGCTTAAATTACGTACAGGGTGGTGCACCCGCAAAGCTCATCACGCGACTTTAACTGCCAGAAGATAAATGTAAACGTTTCAGATAGAAATGCGTCCATTGTGACGATTTGCATTTACGTCATTTCGAAAACAAACGTATTAAACGTAAGATTTTCTACGGGTTTTTAAACACATCACCACTTCTGGCTTATTCTTGTGTAATGTGGCTGCTAGAGCTCGGTTCGTGCCAAATCTTAAGGTCCTAGGTCAACTACAAGGCAGCAAACGCGGCCAAAAATTGAGTTTTCAAAAACTAAAACTTGACTTGCTGTGCTCCTTACTTGTCGACTGCAACAACTTAGATGCTTAAATTACGTGCAGGGTGGTACACCCGCAAGGCTCATCACGCGACTTTAACTGCCAGAAGATAAATGTAAACGTTTCCGATAGAAATGCGTCCATTGTGACGATTTGCAGTTACGTCATTTGGAAAACGAATGTATTGAACTTAAGATTTTCTGCGGTTTTTTCTACACATTACCACTTCTGGCTTTTTCTTGTGTAATGTGGCTGCCAGAGCTCGGTTCGTGCCAAATCTTAAGGTCCTAGGTCAACTACAAGGCAGCAAAAGCGGCCAAAAATTGAGTTTTCAAAAACTAAAACTTGACTTGCTGTGCTCCTTACTTGTCGACTGCAACAACTTAGATGCTTAAATTACGTACAGGGTGGTGCACCCGCAAGGCTCATCACGCGACTTTAACTGCCAGAAGATAAATGTAAACGTTTCCGATAGAAATGCGACCATTGTGACGATTTGCAGTTACGTCACTTCGAAAACAAATGTGTTAAACGTAAGATATTCTGCGGTTTTTTCTACACATTACCACTTCTGGCTTTTTCTTGTGTAATGTGGCTGCCAGAGCTCGGTTCGTGCCAAACCTTAGGGTCCTAGGTCAACTACAAGGCAGCAAAAGTGGCCAAAAATTGAGTTTTCAAAAACTAAAACTTGTCTTGCTGTGCTCCTTACTTGTCGACTGCAACAACTTAGATGCTTAAATTACGTACAGGGTGTTGCACCCGCAAGGCTCATCATGCGACATTAACTGCCAGAAGATAAATGTAAACGTTTCCGATAGAAATGCGACCATTGTGACGATTTGCAGTTACGTCATTTCGAAAACAAGTGTATTAAACGAAAGATTTTCTGCGGTTTTTTCTACACATTACCACTTCTGGCTTTTTCTTGTGTAATGCGGCTGCCAGAGCTCGGTTCGTGCCAAATCTTAAGGTCCTAGGTCAACTACAAGGCAGCAAAAGCGGCCAAAAGTTGAGTTTTCAAAAACTAAAACTTGACTTGCTGTGCTCCTTACTTGTCGACTGCAACAACTTAGATGCTTAAATTACGTACTGGGTGGTGCACCCGCAAGGCTCATCACGCGACTTTAACTGCCAGAAGATAAATGTAAACGTTTCCGATAGAAACGCGTCCATTGTGACGATTTGCAGTTACGTCATTTCGAAAACAACTGTATTAAACGTAAGATTATCTGCGGTTTTTTCTACACATTACCACTTCTGGCTTATTCTTGTGTAATGTGGGTGCCAGAGCTCGGTTCGTGCCAAATCTTAAGGTCCTAGGTCAACTACAAGGCAGCAAAAGCGGCCAAAAATTGAGTTTTCAAAAACTAAAACTTGACTTGCTGTGCTCCTTACTTGTCGACTGCAACAACTTAGATGCTTAAATTACGTACAGGGTGGTGCACTCGCAAGGCTCATCACGCGACTTTAACTTCCAGAAGATAAATGTAAACGTTTCCGATAGAAATGCGTCCATTGTGACGATTTGCAGTTACGTCATTTCGAAAACAAATGTATTAAACGTAAGATTTTCTGCGGTTTTTTTCTACACATTACCACTTCTGGCATTTTCTTGTGTAATGTGGCTGCCAGAGCTCGGATCATACCAAATCTTAAGGTCCTAGGTCAACTACAAGGCAGCAAAAGCGGCCAAAAATTGAGTTTTCATATACCAAAACTTGACTTGCATTGTTCCTTACTTGTCGACTGCAACAACTTAGATGCTTAAATTACGTACTGGGTGGTGCACCCGCAAGTCTCATCACGTGACTTTAACTGCCAGAAGATAAATGTAAACGTTTCCGATAGAAATGTAGTTACGTTATTTCAAAAACTAATGTATTAAACCTAAGATTTTCTGCGGTTTTTTTTACACATTACCACTTCTAGCTTTTTCTTGTGTAATGTGGCTGCCAGAGCTCGGTTAGTGCCAAATCTTAAGGTCCTAGGTCAACTACAAGGCAGCAAAAGCGGCCAAAAATTCAGTTTTCAAAAACTAAAACTTGACTTGCTCTGCTCTTTACCTGTCGACTGCAACAACTTAGATGCTTAAATTACGTACAGGGTGGTGCACCCGAAAGGCTCATCACGCGTCTTTAACTGCCAGAAAATAAATGTAAACCTTCCCGAAAGAAATGCGTCCATTGTTACGATTTGCAGTTACGTCATTTCGAAAACAAATGTATTAAACGTAAGATTTTCTGCGGTTTTGTCTACACATTAACACATCTGGCTTTTTCTTGTTTAATGTGGCTGCCAGAGCTCGGATCGTGCCAAATCTTAAGGTCCTAGGTCAACTACAAGGCAGCAAAAGCGGCCAAAAATTGAGTTTTCATAAACTAAAACTTGACTTGCTGTGCTCCTTACTTGTCGACTGCAACAACTTAGATGCTTAAATTACGTACAGGGTGGTGCACCCGCAAGGCTCATCACGCGACTTTAACTGCCAGAAGATAAATGTAAACGTTTCCGATAGAAAGGCGTCCATTGTGACGATTTGCAGTTGCGTTATTTCAAAAACTAATGTATTAAACCTAAGATTTTCTGCGGTTTTTTCTACACATTACCACTTCTGGCTTTTTCTGGTGTAATGTGGCTGCCAGAGCTCGGTTCGTGCCAAATCTTAATGTCATAGGTCAACTACAAGGCAGCAAAAGCGGCTAAAAATTGAGTTTTCAAAAACTAAAACATGACTTGCTGTGATCCATACTTGTCGACTGCAACAACTTAGATGCTTAAATTACGTATAGGGTGGTGCACCCGCGTGGCTCATCACGCGACTTTAACTGCCAGAAGATAATTGTAAACTTTTCCGATAGAAATGCGACCATTGTGACGATTTGCAGTTACGTCACTTCGAAAACAAATGTATTAAACGTAAGATATTCTGCGGTTTTTTCTACACATTACCACTTCTGGCTTTTTCTTGTGTAATGTGGCTGCCAGAGCTCGGTTCGTGCCAAACCTTAGGGTCCTAGGTCAACTACAAGGCAGCAAAAGCGGCCAAAAATTAAGTTTTCAAAAACTAAAACTTGACTTGCTTTGCTCCTTACTTGTCGACTGCAACAACTTAGATGCTTAAATTACGTACAGGGTGGTGCACCCGCAAGGCTCATCATGCGACTTTAACTGCCAGAAGATAAATGTAAACGTTTCCGATAGATGTGCGACCATTGTTACGATTTGCAGTTACGTCATTTCGAAAACAAATGTATTAAACGTAAGATTTTCTGCGGTTTTTTCTACACATTACCACTTCTGGCTTTTTCTTGTGTAATGTGGCTGCCAGAGCTCGGTTCGTGCCAAATCTTAAGGTCCTAGGTCAACTACAAGGCAGCAAAATGGGCCAAAATTTGAGTTTTCAAAAACTAATACTTGACTTGCTGTGCTCCTTACTTGTCGACTGCAACAACCTAGATGCTTAAATTACGTACTGGGTGGTGCACCCGCAAGGCTCATCACGCGACTTTAACTGCCAGAAGATAAATGTAAACGTTATCGATAGAAACGCGTCCATTGTGACGATTTGCAGTTACGTCATTTCGAAAACAGGTGTATTAAACGTAAGATTTTCTGCGGTTTTTTCTACACATTACCACTTCTGGCTTTTTCTTGTGTAATGTGGATGCCAGAGCTCGGTTCGTGCCAATTCTTAAGGTCCTAGGTCAACTACAAGGCAGCAAAAGCGGCCAAAAATTGAGTTTTCATAAACTAAAACTTGACTTGCTGTGCTCCTTACTTGTCGACTGCAACAACTTAGATGCTTAAATTACGTACAGGGTGGTGCACCCGCAAGGCTCATCACGCGACTTTAACTGCCAGAAGATAAATGTAAACGTTTCCGATAGAAACGCGTCCATTGTGACTATTTGAAGTTACGTCATTTCGAAAACAAGTGTATTAAACGTAAGATTTTCTGCGGTTTTTTCTACACATTACCACTTCTGGCTTTTTCTTGTGTAATGTGGATGCCAGAGCTCGGTTCGTGCCAATTCTTAAGGTCCTAGGTCAACTACAAGGCAGCAAAAGCGGTCAAAAATTGAGTTTTCATAAACTAGAACTTGACTTGCTGTGCTCCTTACTTGTCGACTGCAACAACTTAGATGCTTAAATTACGTACAGGGTGGTGCACGCGCGAGGCTCATCACGCGACTTTAACTGCCAGAAGATAATTGTAAACTTTTCCGATAGCAATGCGACCATTGTGACGCTTTGCAGTTACGTCACTTCGAAAACAAATGTATTAAACGTAAGATATTCTGCGGTTTTTTTTACACATTACCACTTCTGGCTTTTTCTTGTGTAATGTGGCTGCCAGAGCTCGGTTCGTGCCAAACCTTAGTTTCCTAGGTCAACTACAAGGCAGCAAAAGCGGCCAAAAATTGAGTTTTCAAAAACTAAAACTTGACTTGCTATGCTCCTTACTTGTCGACTGCAACAACTTAGATGCTTAAATTACGTACAGGGTGGTGCACCCGCAAGGCTCATCATGCGACTTTAACTGCCAGAAGATAAATGTAAACGTTTCCGATAGAAATGCGACCTTTGTGACGATTTGCAGTTACGTCATTTCGAAAAAAAATGTATTAAACGTACGATTTTCTGCGGTTTTTTCTACACATTACCACTTCTGGCTTTTTCTTGTGTAATGTGGATGCCAGAGCTCGGTTCGTGCCAATTCTTAAGGTCCTAGGTCAACTACAAGGCAGCAAAAGCAGCCAAAAATTGAGTTTTCAAAAACTAAAACTTGACTTGCTGTGCTCCTCACTTGTCGACTGCAACAACTTAGATGCTTAAATTACGTACAGGGTGGTGCACTCGCATGGCTCATCACGCGACATTAACTTCCAGAAGATAAATGTAAACGTTTCCGATAGAAATGCGTCCATTGTGACGATTTGCAGTTACGCCATTTCGAAAACAAATGTATTAAACGTAAGATTTTCTGCGGTTTTTTCTACACATTACCACTTCTGTCTTTTTCTTGTGTAATGTGGCTGCCAGAGCTCGGATCATACCAAATCTTAAGGTCCTAGGTCAACTACAAGGCAGCAAAAGCGGCCAAAAATTGAGTTTTCAAAAACTAAAACTTGACTTGCTGTGCTCCTTACTTGTCGACTGCAACAACTTAGATGCTTAAATTACGTACAGGGTGGTGCACCCACAAGGCTCATCACGCGACTTTAACTGCCAGAAGATAAATGTAAACGTTTCCGATAGAAATGCGTCCATTGTGACGATTTGCAGTTACGTCATTTCGAAAACAAACGTATTAAACGTAAGATTTTCTACGGGTTTTTAAACACATCACCACTTCTGGCTTATTCTTGTGTAATGTGGCTGCCAGAGCTCGGTTCGTGCCAAATCTTAAGGTCCTAGGTCAACTACAAGGCAGCAAAAGCGGCCAAAAATTGAGTTTTCATAAACTAAAACTTGACTTGCTGTGCTCCTTACTTGTCGACTGCAACAACTTAGATGCTTAAATTACGTACAGGGTGGTGCACCCGAATGGCTCATCACGCGACTTTAACTGCCAGAAGATAAATGTAAACGTTTCCGATAGAAATGCGACCATTGTGACGACTTTCAGTTACGTCATTTCGAAAACAAATGTATTAAACGTAAGATTTTCTGCGGTTTTTTCTACACATTACCACTTCTGGCTTTTTCTTGTGTAATGTGGCTGCCAGAGCTCGGTTCGTGCCAAATCTTAAGGTCCTAGGTCAACTACAAGGCAGCAAAAGCGGCCAAAAGTTGAGTTTTCAAAAACTAAAACTTGACTTGCTGTGCTCCTTACTTGTCGACTGCAACATCTTAGATGCTTAAATTACGTACTGGGTGGTGCACCCGCAAGGCTCATCACGCGACTTTAACTGCCAGAACATAAATGTAAACGTTTCCGATAGAAACGCGTCCATTGTGACGATTTGCAGTTACGTCATTTCGAAAACAAATGTATTAAACGTAAGATTTTCTGCGGTTTTTTCTACACATTACCACTTCTGGCTTATTCTTGTGTTATGTGGATGCCAGACCTCGGTTCGTGCCAAATCTTAAGGTCCTAGGTCAACTACAAGGCAGCAAAAGCGGCCAAAAATTGAGTTTTCAAAAACTAAAACTTGACTTGCTGTGCTCCTTATTTTTCGACTGCAACAACTTAGATGCTTAAATTACGTACAGGGTGGTGCACCCGCAAGGCTCATCACGCGACTTTAACTGCCAGAAGATAAGTGTAAACGTTTCCGATAGAAATGCGTATATTGTGACGATTTGCAGTTACGTCATTTCGAAAACAAATGTATTAAACGTAAGATTTTCTGCGGTTTTTTCTACACATTACCACTTCTGGCTTATTCTTGTGTAATGTGGCTGCCAAAGTTTGGTTCCTGCCAAATCGTAAGGTCCTAGGTCAACTACAAGGCAGCAAAAGCAGCCAAAAATTGAGTTTTCAAAAACTAAAAATTTACTTGCTGTGCTCCTTACTTGTCGACTGCAACAACTTAGATTCTTAAATTACGTACAGGGTGGTGCACCCGCAAAGCTCATGACGCGACTTTAACTGCCAGAAGATAAATGTGAACGTTTCCTATAGAAATGCGTCCATTGTGACGTTTTGCAGTTACGTTATTTCAAAAACTATTGTATTAAACCTAAGATTTTCTGCGGTTTTTTCTACACATTACCACTTCTGGCTTTTTCTTGTGTAATGTGGCTGCCAGAGTTCGGTTCGTGCCAAATCTTAAGGTCCTAGGTCAACTACAAGGCAGCAAAAGCGGCCAAAAATTCAGTTTCCAAAAACTAAAACTTGACTTGCTGTGCTCCTTACTAGTCGACTGCAACAACTTAGATGCTTAATTTACGTACAGGGTGGTCCACCCGCAAGGCTCATCACGCGACTTTAACTGCCAGAAGATAAATGTAAACGTTTCTGATAGAAATACGTCCATTGTGACGATTTGCACTTACGTCATTTCGAAAACAAATGTATTAAACGTAAGATTTTCTGCGCTTTTCTCTACACATTACCACTTCTGGCTTTTTCTTGTGTAATGTGGCTGCCAGAGCTCGGATCGTGCCAAATCTTAAGGTCCTAGGTCAATTACAAGGCAGCAAATGCGGCCAAAAGTTGAGTTTTCATAAACTAAAACTTGACTTGCTGTGCTCCTTACTTGTCGACTGCAACAACTTAGATGCTTAAATTACGTACAGGGTGGTGCACCCGCAAGGCTCATCACGCGACTTTAACTGCCAGAAGATACATGTAAACGTTTCCGATAGAAATGCGTCCATTGTGACGATTTGCAGTTACGTCATTTCGAAAACAAACGTATTAAACGTAAGATTTTCTACGGGTTTTTAAACACATCACCACTTCTGGCTTTTTCTTGTGTAATGTGGCTGCTAGAGCTCGGTTCGTGCCAAATCTTAAGGTCCTAGGTCAACTACAAGGCAGCAAACGCGGCCAAAAATTGAGTTTTCAAAAACTAAAACTTGACTTGCTGTGCTCCTTACTTGTCGACTGCAACAACTTAGATGCTTAAATTACGTGCAGGGTGGTACACCCGCAAGGCTCATCACGCGACTTTAACTGCCAGAAGATAAATGTAAACGTTTCCGATAGAAAGGCGTCCATTGTGACGATTTGCAGTTGCGTTATTTCAAAAACTAATGTATTAAACCTAAGATTTTCTGCGGTTTTTTCTACACATTACCACTTCTGGCTTTTTCTGGTGTAATGTGGCTGCCAGAGCTCGGTTCGTGCCAAATCTTAATGTCATAGGTCAACTACAAGGCAGCAAAAGCGGCTAAAAATTGAGTTTTCAAAAACTAAAACATGACTTGCTGTGATCCATACTTGTCGACTGCAACAACTTAGATGCTTAAATTACGTATAGGGTGGTGCACCCGCGTGGCTCATCACGCGACTTTAACTGCCAGAAGATAATTGTAAACTTTTCCGATAGACATGCCACCATTGTGACGATTTGCAGTTACGTCACTTCGAAAACAAATGTATTAAACGTAAGATATTCTGCGGTTTTTTCTACACATTACCACTTCTGGCTTTTTCCTGTGTAATGTGGCTGCCAGAGCTCTTTTCGTGCCAAACCTTAGGGTCCTAGGTCAACTACAAGGCAGCAAAAGCGGCCAAAAATTGAGTTTTCAAAAACTAAAACTTGACTTGCTTTGCTCCTTACTTGTCGACTGCAACAACTTAGATGCTTAAATTACGTACAGGGTGGTGCACCCGCAAGGCTCACCATGCGACTTTAACTGCCAGAAGATAAATGTAAACGTTTCCGATAGAAATGCGTCCATTGTGACGATTTGCAGTTACGTCATTTCGAAAACAAACGTATTAAACGTAAGATTTTCTACGGGTTTTTAAACACATCACCACTTCTGGCTTATTCTTGTGTAATGTGGCTGCTAGAGCTCGGTTCGTGCCAAATCTTAAGGTCCTAGGTCAACTACAAGGCAGCAAACGCGGCCAAAAATTGAGTTTTCAAAAACTAAAACTTGACTTGCTGTGCTCCTTACTTGTCGACTGCAACAACTTAGATGCTTAAATTACGTGCAGGGTGGTACACCCGCAAGGCTCATCACGCGACTTTAACTGCCAGAAGATAAATGTAAACGTTTCCGATAGAAACGCGTCCATTGTGACGATTTGCAGTTACGTCATTTGGAAAACGAATGTATTGAACTTAAGATTTTATGCGGTTTTTTCTACACATTACCGCTTCTGGCTTTTTCTTGTGTAATGTGGCTGCCAGAGCTCGGTTCGTGCCAAATCTTAAGGTCCTAGGTCAACTACAAGGCAGCAAAAGCGGCCAAAAATTGAGTTTTCAAAAACTAAAACTTGACTTGCTGTGCTCCTTAATTGTCGACTGCAACAACTTAGATGCTTAAATTGCGTACAGGGTGGTGCACCCGCAAGGCTCATCACGCAACTTTAACTGCCAGAAGATAAATGTAAACGTTTCCGTTAGAAATGCGTCCATACTGACGATTTGCAGTTACGTCATTTCGAAAACAATCGCATTAAACGTAAGATTTTCTACGAGTTTTTCTACACATTACCACTTCTGGCTTTTTCTTGAGTAATGTGGCTGCCAGAGCTCGGTTCGTGCCAAATCTTAAGGTCCTAGGTCAACTACAAGGCAGCAAAAGCGGCAAAATTGAGTTTTCAAAAACTAAAATTTGACTTGCTGTACTCCTTACTTGTCGACTGCAACAACTTAGATTCTTAAATTACGTACAGGGTGGTGCACCCGCAAGGCTCATCACGCGACTTTAACTGCCAGAAGATAAATATAAACGTTTCCGATAGAAACGCGTCCATTGTGACGATTTGCAGTTACGTTATTTCAAATACTAATGTATTAAACCTAAGATTTTCTGCGTTTTTTTTACACATTACCACTTCTGGCTTATTCTTGTGTAATGTGGATGCCAGAGCTCGGTTCGTGCCAATCTTAAGGTGCTAGGTCAACTACAAGGCATCAAAAGCGGCCAAAAGTTGAGTTTTCAAAAACTAAAACTTGACTTGTTGTGCGCCTTACTTGTCGACTGTAACAACTTAGATGCTTAAATTACGTACAGGGTGGTGCACCCGCAAGGCTCATCACGCGGCTTTAACTGCCAGAAGATAAATGTAAACGTTTCCGATAGAAACGCGTCCATTGTGAAAAATTTTCAGTTACGTCATTTCGAAAACAAATGTATTAAACGTAAGATTTTCTGCGGTTTTTTCTACATATTACCACCTCTGGTTTATTCTTGTGTAATGTGGATGCCAGAGCTCCGTTCGTGCCAAATGTTAAGGTGTTAGGTCAACTACAAGGCAGCAAAAGCGGCCAAAAATTCAGTTTTCAAAAACTAAAACTTGACTTGCTGTGCTCCTTACTTGTCGACTGCAACAACTTGAATGCTTAAATTACGTACAGGGTGGTGCACTCGCAAGGCTCATCACGCGACTTTAACTGCCAGAAGATAAATGTAAACGTTTCCGATAGAAATGCGTCCATTGTGACGATTTTCAGTTACGTCATTTCGAAAACAAATGTATTAAACGTAAGATTTTCTGCGGTTTTTTCTACACATTACCACTTCTGGCTTTTTCTTGTGTAATGTGGCTGCCAGAGCTCGGACCGTGCCAAATCTTAAGGTCCTAGGTCAACTACAAGGCAGCAAAAGCGGCAAAATTGAGTTTTCAAAAACTAAAACTTGACTTGCTGTGCTCCTTACTTGTCGACTGCAACAACTTAGATGCTTAAATTACGTACAGGGTAGTGCACCCGCAAGGCCCATCACGCGACTTTAACTGCCAGAAGATAAATGGAAACGTTTCCGATAGAGATGCGTCCATTGTGACGATTTGCAGTTACGTCATTTCGAAAACAAATGTATTAAACGTCAGATTTTCTGCGGTTTTTTCTACACATTACCACTTCTGGCTTTTTCTTGTGTAATGCGGCTGCCAGAGCTCGGTTCGTGCCAAATCTTAAGGTCCTAGGTCAACTACAAGGCAGCAAAAGCGGCCAAAAGTTGAGTTTTCAAAAACTAAAACTTGACTTTCTGTGCTCCTTACTTGTCGACTGCAACAACTTAGATGCTTAAATTACGTACTGGGTGGTGCACCCGCAAGGCTCATCACGCGACTTTAACTGGCAGAAGATAAATGTAAACGTTTCCGATAGAAACGCGTCCATTGTGACGATTTGCAGTTACGTCATTTCGAAAACAACTGTATTAAACGTAAGATTTTCTGCGGTTTTTTCTACACATTACCACTTCTGGCTTATTCGTGTGTAATGTGGGTGCCAGAGCTCGGTTCGTGCCAAATCTTAAGGTCCTAGGTCAACTACAAGGCAGCAAAAGCGGCCAAAAATTGAGTTCTCAAAAACTAAAACTTGACTTGCTGTGCTCCTTACTTGTCGACTGCAACAACTTAGATGCTTAAATTACGTACAGGGTGGTGCACTCGCAAGGCTCATCACGCGACTTTAACTTCCAGAAGATAAATGTAAACGTTTCCGATAGAAATGCGTCCATTGTGACGATTTGCAGGTACGTCATTTCGAAAACAAATGTATTAAACGTAAGATTTTCTGCGGTTTTTTTCTACACATTACCACTTCTGGCATTTTCTTGTGTAATGTGGCTGCCAGAGCTCGGATCATACCAAATCTTAAGGTCCTAGGTCAACTACAAGGCAGCAAAAGCGGCCAAAAATTGAGTTTTCATAAACCAAAACTTGACTTGCATTGCTCCTTACTTGTCGACTGCAACAACTTAGATGCTTAAATTACGTACAGGGTGGTGCACCCGCAAGTCTCATCACGTGACTTTAACTGCCAGAAGATAAATGTAAACGTTTCCGATAGAAATGTAGTTACGTTATTTCAAAAACTAATGTATTAAACCTAAGATTTTCTGCGGTTTTTTTTACACATTACCACTTCCAGCTTTTTCTTGTGTAATGTGGCTGCCAGAGCTCGGTTAGTGCCAAATCTTAAGGTCCTAGGTCAACTACAAGGCAGCAAAAGCGGCCAAAAATTCAGTTTTCAAAAATTAAAACTTGACTTGCTCTGCTCTTTACTTGACGACTGCAACAACTTAGATGCTTAAATTACGTACAGGGTGGTGCACCCGAAAGGCTCATCACGCGACTTTAACTGCCAGAAAATAAATGTAAATCTTCCCGATAGAAATGCGTCCATTGTTACGATTTGCAGTTACGTCATTTCGAAAACAAATGTATTAAACGTAAGATTTTCTGCGGTTTTGTCTACACATTAACACATCTGGCTTTTTCTTGTGTAATGTGGCTGCCAGAGCTCGGATCGTGCCAAATCTTAAGGTCCTAGGTCAACTACAAGGCAGCAAAAGCGGCCAAAAATTGAGTTTTCATAAACTAAAACTTGACTTGCTGTGCTCCTTACTTGTCGACTGCAACAACTTAGATGCTTAAATTACGTACAGGGTGGTGCACCCGCAAGGCTCATCACGCGACTTTAACTGCCAGAAGATAAATGTAAACGTTTCCGATAGAAAGGCGTCCATTGTGACGATTTGCAGTTGCGTTATTTCAAAAACTAATGTATTAAACCTAAGATTTTCTGCGGTTTTTTCTACACATTACCACTTCTGGCTTTTTCTGGTGTAATGTGGCTGCCAGAGCTCGGTTCGTGCCAAATCTTAATGTCATAGGTCAACTACAAGGCAGCAAAAGCGGCTAAAAATTGAGTTTTCAAAAACTAAAACATGACTTGCTGTGATCCATACTTGTCGACTGCAACAACTTAGATGCTTAAATTACGTATAGGGTGGTGCACCCGCGTGGCTCATCACGCGACTTTAACTGCCAGAAGATAATTGTAAACTTTTCCGATAGACATGCGACCATTGTGACGATTTGCAGTTACGTCACTTCGAAAACAAATGTATTAAACGTAAGATATTCTGCGGTTTTTTCTACACATTACCACTTCTGGCTTTTTCCTGTGTAATGTGGCTGCCAGAGCTCTTTTCGTGCCAAACCTTAGGGTCCTAGGTCAACTACAAGGCAGCAAAAGCGGCCAAAAATTGAGTTTTCAAAAACTAAAACTTGACTTGCTTTGCTCCTTACTTGTCGACTGCAACAACTTAGATGCTTAAATTACGTACAGGGTGGTGCACCCGCAAGGCTCACCATGCGACTTTAACTGCCAGAAGATAAATGTAAACGTTTCCGATAGAAATGCGACCATTGTTACGATTTGCAGTTACGTCATTTCGAAAACAAATGTATTAAACGTAAGATTTTCTGCGGTTTTTTCTACACATTACCACTTCTGGCTTTTTCTTGTGTAATGTGGCTGCCAGAGCTCGGTTCGTGCCAAATCTTAAGGTCCTAGGTCAACTACAAGGCAGCAAAAGCGGCCAAAATTTGAGTTTTCAAAAACTAATACTTGACTTGCTGTGCTCCTTACTTGTCGACTGCAACAACCTAGATGCTTAAATTACGTACTGGGTGGTGCACCCGCAAGGCTCATCACGCGACTTTAACTGCCAGAAGATAAATGTAAACGTTTCCGATAGAAACGCGTCCATTGTGACGATTTGCAGTTACGTCATTTCGAAAACAGGTGTATTAAACGTAAGATTTTCTGCGGTTTTTTCTACACATTACCACTTCTGGCTTTTTCTTGTGTAATGTGGTTGCCAGAGCTCGGTTCATGCCAAATCTTAAGGTCCTAGGTCAACTACAAGGCAGCAAAAGCGGCCAAAAATTGAGTTTTCATAAACTAAAACTTGACTTGCTGTGCTCCTTACTTGTCGACTGCAACAACTTAGATGCTTAAATTACGTACAGGGTGGTGCACCCGCAAGGCTCATCACGCGACTTTAACTGCCAGAAGATAAATGTAAACGTTTCCGATAGAAACGCGTCCATTGTGACTATTTGAAGTTACGTCATTTCGAAAACAAGTGTATTAAACGTAAGATTTTCTGCGGTTTTTTCTACACATTACCACTTCTGGCTTTTTCTTGTGTAATGTGGATGCCAGAGCTCGGTTCGTGCCAATTCTTAAGGTCCTAGGTCAACTACAAGGCAGCAAAAGCGGCCAAAAATTGAGTTTTCATAAACTAAAACTTGACTTGCTGTGCTCCTTACTTGTCGACTGCAACAACTTAGATGCTTAAATTACGTACAGGGTGGTGCACCCGCGAGGCTCATCACGCGACTTTAACTGCCAGAAGATAATTGTAAACTTTTCCGATAGCAATGCGACCATTGTGACGCTTTGCAGTTACGTCACTTCGAAAACCAATGTATTAAACGTAAGATATTCTGCGGTTTTTTCTACACATTACCACTTCTGGCTTTTTCTTGTGTAATGTGGCTGCCAGAGCTCGGTTCGTGCCAAACCTTAGGGTCCTAGGTCAACTACAAGGCAGCAAAAGCGGCCAAAAATTGAGTTTTCAAAAACTAAAACTTGACTTGCTATGCTCCTTACTTGTCGACTGCAACAACTTAGATGCTTAAATTACGTACAGGGTGGTGCACCCGCAAGGCTCATCATGCGACTTTAACTGCCAGAAGATAAATGTAAACGTTTCCGATAGAAATGCGACCTTTGTGACGATTTGCAGTTACGTCATTTCGAAAAAAAATGTATTAAACGTACGATTATCTGCGGTTTTTTCTACACATTACCACTTCTGGCTTTTTCTTGTGTAATGTGGATGCCAGAGCTCGGTTCGTGCCAATTCTTAAGGTCCTAGGTCAACTACAAGGCAGCAAAAGCAGCCAAAAATTGAGTTTTCAAAAACTAAAACTTGACTTGCTGTGCTCCTCACTTGTCGACTGCAACAACTTAGATGCTTAAATTACGTACAGGGTGGTGCACTCGCAAGGCTCATCACGCGACTTTAACTTCCAGAAGATAAATGTAAACGTTTCCGATAGAAATGCGTCCATTGTGACGATTTGCAGTTACGCCATTTCGAAAACAAATGTATTAAACGTAAGATTTTCTGCGGTTTTTTCTACACATTACCACTTCTGTCTTTTTCTTGTGTAATGTGGCTGCCAGAGCTCGGATCATACCAAATCTTAAGGTCCTAGGTCAACTACAAGGCAGCAAAAGCGGCCAAAAATTGAGTTTTCAAAAACTAAAACTTGACTTGCTGTGCTCCTTACTTGTCGACTGCAACAACTTAGATGCTTAAATTACGTACAGGGTGGTGCACTCACAAGGCTCATCACGCGACTTTAACTGCCAGAAGATAAATGTAAACGTTTCCGATAGAAATGCGTCCATTGTGACGATTTGCAGTTACGTCATTTCGAAAACAAACGTATTAAACGTAAGATTTTCTACGGGTTTTTAAACACATCACCACTTCTGGCTTATTCTTGTGTAATGTGGCTGCCAGAGCTCGGTTCGTGCCAAATCTTAAGGTCCTAGGTCAACTACAAGGCAGCAAAAGCGGCCAAAAATTGAGTTTTCAAAAACTAAAACTTGACTTGCTGTGCTTCTTACTTGTCGACTGCAACAACTTAGATGCTTAAATTACGTACAGGTTGGTGCACCCGCAAGTCTCATCACACGACTTTAACTGCCAGAAGATAAATGTAAATGTTTCTGATAGAGATGCGTCCATTGTGACGATTTGCAGTTACGTCATTTCGAAAACAAATGTATTAAACGTAAGATTTTCTGCGGTTTTCTCTACACATTACCACTTCTCGCTTTTTCTTGTGTAATGTGGCTGCCAGAGCTCGGTTCGTGCCAAATCTTAAGGTCCTAGGTCAACTACAAGGCAGCAAAAGCGGCCAAAAATTGAGTTTTCATAAACTAAAACTTGACTTGATGTGCTCCTTACTTGTCGACTGCAACAACTTAGATGCTTAAATTACGTACAGGGTGGTGCACACGCAAGGGCCATCACGCGACTTTAACTGCCAGAAGATAAATGTAAACGTTTCCGATAGAAATGCAGTTACGTTATTTCAAATACTAATGTATTAAACCTAAGATTTTCTGCGGTTTTTTTTACACATTACCACTTCTGGCTTTTTCTTGTGTAATGTGGCTGCCAGAGCTCGGTTCGTGCCGAATCTTAAGGTCCTAGGTCGACTACAAGGCAGCAAAAGCGGCCAAAAATTCAGTTTTCAAACACTAAAACTTGACTTGCTGTGCTCCTTACTTGTCGACTGCAACAACTTAGATGCTTAAATTACGTTCAGGGTGGTGCACCCGCAAGGCTCATCACGCGACTTTAACTGCCAGAAAATAAATGTAAACGTTCCCGATAGAAATGCGTCCATTGTGACGATTTGCAGTTACGTCATTTCGAAAACAAATGTATTAAACGTAAGATTTTCTGTGGTTTTTTCTTCACATTACCACTTCTGGCTTTTTCTTGTGTAATGTGGCTGCCAGAGCTCGGATCGTGCCAAATCTTAAGGTCCTAGGTCAAATACAAGGCAGCAAAAGCGGCCAAAAATCGAGTTTTCAAAAACTAAAACTTGACTTGCTGTGATAATTTCTTGTCGACTGCAACAACTTAGATGCTTAAATTACGTACAGGGTGGTGCACCCGCAAGGCTCATCACGCAACTGCCAGAAGACAAATGTAAACGTTTCCAATAGAAATGCGTCCATTGTGACGATTTGCAGTTACGTCATTTCGAAAACAATAATATTAAACGTAAGATTTTCTGCGGTTTTTTCTACACATTACCACTTCTGGCTTTTTCTTATGTAATGTGGCTGCCAGAGCGCGGTTCGTGCCAAATCTTAAGGTCCTAGGTCAACTACAAGGCAGCAAAAGCGGCCAAAAATTGAGTTTTCGAAAACTAAAGCTTGACTTGCTGTGCTCCTTACTTGTCTACTGCAACAACTTAGATGCTTAAATTACGTACAGGGTGGTGCACCCGCAAGGCACATCACGCGACTTTAACTGCCAGAAGATAAATGTAAACGTTTCCGAGAGAAATGCGTCCATTGTGACGATTTGCAATTACGTCATTTCAAAAACTAATGTATTAAACGTAAGATTTTCTGCGGTTTTTTCTATACATTACCACTTCTGGCATTTTCTTGTGTAATGTGGCTGCCAGAGCTTGGTTCGTGCCAAATCTTAAGGTCCTAGGTCAACTACAAAGCACCAAAAGCGGCCAAAAATTGAGTTTTCAAAAACTAAAACTTGACTTGCTGTGCTCCTTACTTGTCGACTGCAACAACTTAGATGCTTAAATTACGTACAGGGTGGTGCACCCGAATGGCTCATCACGCGACTTTAACTGCCAGAAGATAAATGTAAACGTTTCCGATAGAAACGCGTCCATTGTGACGATTTGCAGTCACGTCATTTCGAAAACAAATGTATTAAACGTAAGATTTTCTGCGGTTTTTTCTACACATTACCACTTCTGGCTTATTCTTGTGTTATGTGGATGCCAGACCTCGGTTCGTGCCAAATCTTAAGGTCCTAGGTCAACTACAAGGCAGCAAAAGCGGCCAAAAATTGAGTTTTCAAAAACTAAAACTTGACTTGCTGTGCTCCTTACTTGTCGACTGCAACAACTTAGATGCTTAAATTACGTACAGGGTGGTGCACTCGCAAGGCTCATCACGCGACTTTAACTGCCAGAAGATAAATGTAAACGTTTCCGATAGAAATACGTCCATTGTGACGATTTGCAGTTACGTCATTTCGAAAACAAATGTATTAAACGTAAGATTTTCTGCGGTTTTTTCTACACATTACCACTTCTGGCTTTTTCTTGTGTAATGTGGCTGCCAGAGCTCGGATCATACCAAATCTTAAGGTCCTAGGTCAACTACAAGGCAGCAAAAGCGGCCAAAAAATGAGTTTTCATAAACCAAAACTTGACTTGCTGTGCTCATTACTTGTCGACTGCAACAACGTAGATGCTTAAATTACGTACAGGGTGGTGCACCCGCAAGGCTCATCACGCGACTTTAACTGCCAGAAGATAAATGTAAACGTTTCCGATAGAAAGGCGTCCATTGTGACGATTTGCAGTTACGTTATTTCAAAAACTAATGTATTAAACCTAAGATTTTCTGCGGTTTTTTCTACACATTACCACTTCTGGCTTTTTCTTGTGTAATGTGGCTGCCAGAGCTCGGATCGTGCCAAATCTTAAGGTCCTAGGTCAACTACAAGGCAGCAAAAGCGGCCAAAAATTGAGTTTCCATAAACTAAAACTTGACTTGCTGTGCTCCTTACTTGTCGACTGCAACAACTTAGATGCTTAAATTACGTACAAAGGTGGTGCACCCGCAAGGCTCATGACGCGACTTTAACTGCCAGAAGATAAATGTGAACGTTTCCTATAGAAATGCGTCCATTGTGACGTTTTGCAGTTACGTTATTTCAAAAACTATTGTATTAAACCTAAGATTTTCTGCGGTTTTTTCTACACATTACCACTTCTGGCTTTTTCTTGTGTAATGTGGCTGCCAGAGTTCGGTTCGTGCCAAATCTTAAGGTCCTAGGTCAACTACAAGGCAGCAAAAGCGGCCAAAAATTGAGTTTTCAAAAACTAAAACTTGACTTGCTGTGCTCCTTACTTTTCGACTGCAACAACTTAGATGCTTAAATTACGTACAGGGTGGTGCACCCGCAAGGCTCATCACGCGACTTTAACTGCCAGAAGATAAATGTAAACGTTTCCGATAGAAATGCGTCCATTGTGACGATTTGCAGTTACGTCATTTCGAAAACAAATGTGTTAAACGTAAGATTTTCTGCGGTTTTTTCTACACATTACCACTTCTGGCTTTTTCTTGTGTAATGTGGCTGCCAGAGCTCGGTTCGTGCCAAATCTTAAGGTCCTAGGTCAACAACAAGGCAGCAAAAGCAGCCGAAAATTAAGTTTTCGAAAACTAAAACTTGACTTTCTGTGCTCCTTATTTTTCGACTGCAACAACTTAGATGCTTAAATTACGTACAGGGTGGTGCACCCGCAAGGCTCATCACGCGACTTTAACTGCCAGAAGATAAGTGTAAACGTTTCCGATAGAAATGCGTATATTGTGACGATTTGCAGTTACGTCATTTCGAAAACAAATGTATTAAACGTAAGATTTTCTGCGGTTTTTTCTACACATTACCACTTCTGGCTTATTCTTGTGTAATGTGGCTGCCAAAGTTTGGTTCCTGCCAAATCGTAAGGTCCTAGGTTAACTACAAGGCAGCAAAAGCGGCCAAAAATTGAGTTTTCAAAAACTAAAAATTTACTTGCTGTGCTCCTTACTTGTCGACTGCAACAACTTAGATTCTTAAATTACGTACAGGGTGGTGCACCCGCAAAGCTCATGACGCGACTTTAACTGCCAGAAGATAAATGTGAACGTTTCCTATAGAAATGCGTCCATTGTGACGTTTTGCAGTTACGTTATTTCAAAAACTATTGTATTAAACCTAAGATTTTCTGCGGTTTTTTCTACACATTACCACTTCTGGCTTTTTCTTGTGTAATGTGGCTGCCAGAGTTCGGTTCGTGCCAAATCTTAAGGTCCTAGGTCAACTACAAGGCAGCAAAAGCGGCCAAAAATTGAGTTTTCAAAAACTAAAACTTGACTTGCTGTGCTCCTTACTTGTCGACTGCAACAACTTAGATACTTAAATTACGTACAGGGTGGTGCACCCGCAAGGCCCATCACGCGACTTTAACTGCCAGAAGATAAATGTAAACGTTTCCGATAGAAATGCGTCCATTGTGACGATTTGCAGTTACGTCATTTCGAAAACATATGTGTTAAACGTAAGATTTTCTGCGGTTTTTTCTACACATTACCACTTCTGGCTTTTTCTTGTGTAATGTGGCTGCCAGAGCTCGGTTCGTGCCAAATCTTAAGGTCCTAGGTCAACTACAAGGCAGCAAAAGCGGCCAAAAGTTGAGTTTTCAAAAACTAAAACTTGACTTGCTGTGCTCCTTACTTGTCGACTGCAACAATTTAGATGCTTAAATTACGTACAGGGTGGTGCACCCGCAAGGCTCATCACGCGATTTTAACTGCCAGAAGATAAATGTAAACGTTTCCGATAGAAATGCGACCATTGTGACGATTTGCAGTTACGTCATTTCGAAATCAAATGTATTAAACGTAAGATTTTCTGCGGTTATTTCTACACATTACCACTTCTGGCTTTTGCTGGTGTAATGTGGCTGCCAGAGCTCGGTTCGTGCCAAATCTTAAGGTCCTAGGTCAACTACAAGGCAGCAAAAGCGGCCAAATGTTTAGTTTTCAAAAACTAAAACTTGACTTGCTGTGCTCCTTACTTGTCGACTGCAACAACTTAGATGCTTAAATTACGTACAGGGTGGTGCACCCGCAAGGCTAATCACGCGACTTTAACTACCAGAAGATAAATGTAAACGTTTCCGATAGAAATGCGACCATTGTGACGATTTGCAGTTACGTCATTTCGAAAACAAATGTATTAAACGTAAGATTATCTGCGGTTTTTTCTACACATTACCACTTCTGGCTTTTTCTTGTGTAATGTGGCTGCCAGAGCTCGGTTCGTGCCAAATCTTAAGGTCCTAGGTCAACAACAAGGCAGCAAAAGCGGCCAAAAGTTGAGTTTTCAAAAACTAAAACTTGACTTTCTGTGCTCCTTACTTGTCGACTGCAACAACTTAGATGCTTAAATAACGTACAGGGTGGTGCACCCGCAAGGCTCATCACGCGACTTTAACTGCCAGAACAAAAATGTAAACGTTTCCGATAGAAACGCGTCCATTGTGACGTTTTGCAGTTACGTCATTTCGAAAACAAATGTATTAAACGTAAGATTTTCTGCGGTTTTTTCTACACATTACCACTTCTGGCTTTTTCTTGTGTAATGTGTCTGCCAGTGCTCGGTTCGTGCCAAATCTTAAGGTCCTAGATCAACTACAAGGCAGCAAAAGCGGCAAAATTGAGTTTTCAAAAACTAAAACTTGACTTGTTGTGCTCCTTACTTGTCGACTGCAACAACTTAGATTCTTAAATTACGTACAGGGTGGTGCACCCGCAAGGCTCATCACGCGACTTTAATTGCCAGAAGATATATGTAAACGTTTCCGATAGAAATGCGACCATTGTGACGATTTGCAGTTAAGTCATTTCGAAAACATATGTATTAAACGTAAGATTTTCTGTGGTTTTTTCTACACATTACCACTTCTGGCTTTTTCGTGTGTAATGTGGCTGCCAGAGCTCGGTTCGTGCCAAATCTTAAGGTCCTAGCTCAAATACAAGGCAGCAAAAGCGGCCAAATGTTTAGTTTTCAAAAACTAAAACTTGACTTGCTGTGCTCCTTACTTGTCGACTGCAACAACTTAGATGCTTAAATTACGTACAGGGTGGTGCACCCGCGAGGCTCATCACGCGACTTTAACTACCAGAACATAAATGTAAACGTTTCCGATAGAAATGCGACCATTGTGACGATTTGCAGTTACGTCATTTCGAAAACATATGTGTTAAACGTAAGATTTTCTGCGGTTTTTTTACACATTACCACTTCTGGCTTTTTCTTGTGTAATGTGGCTGCCAGAGTTCGGTTCGTGCCAAATCTTAAGGTCCTAGGTCAACTACAAGGCAGCAAAAGCGGCCAAAAATTGAGTTTTCAAAAACTAAAACTTGACTTGCTGTGCTCCTTACTTGTCGACTGCAACAACTTAGATGCTTAAATTACGTACAGGGTGGTGCACCCGCAAGGCCCATCACGCGACTTTAACTGCCAGAAGATAAATGTAAACGTTTCCGATAGAAATGCGTCCATTGTGACGATTTGCAGTTACGTCATTTCGAAAACATATTTGTTAAACGTAAGATTTTCTGAGGTTTTTTCTACACATTACCACTTCTGGCTTTTTCTTGTGTAATGTGGCTGCCAGAGCTCGGTTCGTGCCAAATCTTAAGGTCCTAGGTCAACAACAAGGCAGCAAAAGCGGCCAAAAGTTGAGTTTTCAAAAACTAAAACTTGACTTTCTGTGCTCCTTACTTGTCGACTGCAACAACTTAGATGCTTAAATTACGTACAGGGTGGTGCACCCGCAAGGCTCATCACGCTACTTTAACTACCAGAAGATAAATGTAAACGTTTCCGATAGAAATGCGACCATTGTGACGATTTGCAGTTACGTCATTTCGAAAACAAATGTATTAACCGTAAGATTATCTGCGGTTTTTTCTACACATTACCACTTCTGGCTTTTTCTTGTGTAATGTGGCTGCCAGAGCTCGGTTCGTGCCAAATCTTAAGGTCCTAGGTCAACAACAAGGCAGCAAAAGCGGCCAAAAGTTGAGTTTTCAAAAACTAAAACTTGACTTTCTGTGCTCCTTACTTGTCGACTGCAACAACTTAGATGCTTAAATTACGTACAGGGTGGTGCACCCGCAAGGCTCATCACGCGACATTAACTGCCAGAACAAAAATGTAAACGTTTCCGATAGAAACGCGTCCATTGTGACGTTTTGCAGTTACGTCATTTCGAAAACAAATGTATTAAACGTAAGATTTTCTGCGGTTTTTTCTACACATTACCACTTCTGGCTTTTTCTTGTGTAATGTGTCTGCCAGAGCTCGGTTCGTGCCAAATCTTAAGGTCCTAGATCAACTACAAGGCAGCAAAAGCGGCAAAATTGAGTTTTCAAAAACTAAAACTTGACTTGTTGTGCTCCTTACTTGTCGACTGCAACAACTTAGATTCTTAAATTACGTACAGGGTGGTGCACCCGCAAGGCTCATCACGCGACTTTAACTGCCAGAAGATATATGTAAACGTTTCCGATAGAAATGCGACCATTGTGACGATTTGCAGTTAAGTCATTTCGAAAACAAATGTATTAAACGTAAGATTTTCTGTGGTTTTTTCTAGACATTACCACTTCTGGCTTTTTCGTGTGTAATGTGGCTGCCAGAGCTCGGTTCGTGCCAAATCTTAAGGTCCTAGCTCAACTACAAGGCAGCAAAAGCGGCCAAAAGTTGAGTTTTCAAAAACTAAAACTTGACTTGCTGTGCTCCTTACTTGTCGACTGCAACAACTTAGATACTTAAATTACGTACAGGGTGGTGCATCCGCGAGGCTCATTACGCGACTTTAACTACCAGAACATAAATGTAAACGTTTCCGATAGAAATGCGACCTTTGTGACGATTTGCAGTTACGTCATTTCGAAAACAAATGTAATAAACGTAAGATTTTCTGCGGTTTATTCTACACATTACCACTTCTGGCTTTTTCTTGTGTAATGTGGCTGCCAGAGCTCTGATCGTGCCAAATCTTAAGGTCCTAGGTCAACTACAAGGCAGCAAAAGCGGCCAAAAATTGAGTTTACATAAACTAAAACTTGACTTGCAGTGCTCCTTACTTGTCGACTGCAACAACTTAGATGCCTAATTTACGTACAGGGTGGTGCACCCGCAAGGCTCATCACGCGACTTTAACTGCCAGAAGATAAATGTAAACGTTTCCGATAGAAATGCGTCCACTGTGAATATTTGCAGTTACGTTATTTCAAAAACAAATGTATTAAACCTAAGATTTTCTGCGGTTATTTCTACACATTACCACTTCTGGCTTTTGCTGGTGTAATGTGGCTGCCAAAGTTCGGTTCGTGCCAAATCTTAAGGTCCTAGGTCAACTACAAGGCAGCAAAAGCGGCCAAAAATTAAGTTTTCAAAAACTAAAACTTGACTTGCTGTGCTCCTTACTTGTCGACTGCAACAACTTAGATGCTTAAATTACGTACAGGGTGGTGCACCCGCAAGGCTCATCACGCGACTTTAACTGCCAGAAGATAAATGTAAACGTTTCCGATAGAAACGCGTCCATTGTGACGATTTGCAGTTACGTCATTTCGAAAACAAATGTATTAAACGTAAGATTTTCTGCGGTTTTTTCTACACACTACCACTTCTGGCTTATTCTTGTGTAATGTGGATGCCAGAGCTCGGTTCGTGCCTAATCTTAAGGTCCTAGGTCAACTACAAGGCAGCAAACGCGGCCAAAAATTGAGTTTTCAAAAACTAAAACTTGACTTGCTGTGCTCCTTAATTGTCGACTGCAACAACTTAGATGCTTAAATTACGTGCAGGGTGGTACACCCGCAAGGCTCATCACGCGACTTTAACTGCCAGAAGATAAATGTAAACGTTTCCGATAGAAATGCGTCCATTGTGACGATTTGCAGTTACGTCATTTGGAAAACGAATGTATTGAACTTAAGATTTTCTGCGGTTTTTTCTACACATTACCGCTTCTGGCTTTTTCTTGTGTAATGTGGCTGCCAGAGCTCGGTTCGTGCCAAATCTTAAGGTCCTAGGTCAACTACAAGGCAGCAAAAGCGGCCAAAAATTGAGTTTTCAAAAACTAAAACTTGACTTGCTGTGCTCCTTAATTGTCGACTGCAACAACTTAGATGCTTAAATTGCGTACAGGGTGGTGCACCCGCAAGGCTCATCACGCGACTTTGACTACCAGAAGATAAATGTAAACGTTTCTGATAGAAATGCGTACATTGTGACGATTTGCAGTTACGTCATTTCGGAAACAAACGTATTAAACGTATGATTTTCTGCGGTTTTTTTTACACATTACCACTTCTGGCTTTTTCTTGTGTAATGTGGCTGCCAGGGCTCGGATCGTGCCAAATCTTAAAATACTAGGTCAACTACAAGGCAGCAAAAGCGGCCAAAAATTGAGTTTTCATAAACTAAAACTTGACTTGCTGTGCTCCTTACTTGTCGACTGCAACAACTTAGATGCTTAAATTACGTACAGGGTGGTGCACCCGCAAGGCTCGTCACGCGACTTTAACTGCCAGAAGATAAATGTAAACGTTTCCGATAGAAATGCGTCCATTGTGACGATTTGCAGTTACGTTATTTCAAAAACTAATAAATTAAACCTAAGATTTTCTGCGATTTTTTCTATACATTGCCACTTCTGGCTTTGTCTTGTGTAATGTGGCTGCCAGAGCACGGTTCGTGCCAAATCTTAAAGTCCTTAGTCAAGTACAAGGCAGCAAAAGCGGCCAAAATTTGAGTTTTCAAAAACTAACACTTGACTTGCTGTGCTCCTTACTTGTCGACTGCAACAACTTAGATGCTTAAATTACGTACAGGGTGATGCACCCGCAAGGCTCATCACGCGACTTTAACTGCCAGAAGATAAATGTAAACGTTTCCGATAGAAATGCGTCCATTGTGACGATTTGCAGTTACGTCATTTGGAAAACAAATTTATTAAACTTAAGATTTTCTGCGGTATTTTCTACACATTACCACTTCTGGCTTTTTCTTGTGTAATGTGACTGGCAGAGCTCGGATCGTGCCAAATCTTAAGGTCCTAGGTCAACTACAAGGCAGCAAAAGCGGCCAAAAATTGAGTTTCCAAAAACTAAAACTTGACTTGCTGTGCTCCTTACTTGTCGACTGCAACAACTTAGATGCTTAAATTGCGTACAGGGTGGTGCACCCGCAAGGCTCATTACGCGACTTTAACTGCCAGAAGATAAATGTAAACGTTTCCGATAGAGATGCGTCCATTGTGACGATTTGCAGTTAAGTCATTTCAAAAACAAAAGTATTAAACGTAAGATTTTCTGCGGTTTATTCTACACATTACCACTTCTGGCTTTTTCTTGTGTAATGTGGCTGCCAGAGCTCTGATCGTGCCAAATCTTAAGGTCCTAGGTCAACTACAAGGCTGCAAAAGCGGCCAAAAATTGAGTTTACATAAACTAAAACTTGACTTGCAGTGCTCCCTACTTGTCGACTGCAACAACTTAGATACTTAAATTACGTACAGAATGGTGCACCCGCAAGGCTCATCATGCGACTTTAACTGCCAGAAGATAAATGTAAACGTTTCCGATAGAGATGCGTCCACTGTGACGATTTGCAGTTAAGTCATTTCAAAAACAAAAGTATTAAACGTAAGATTTTCTGCGGTTTATTCTACACATTACCACTTAAGGCTTTTTCTTGTGTAATGTGGCTGCCAGAGCTCTGATCGTGCCAAATCTTAAGGTCCTAGGTCAACTACAAGGCAGCAAAAGCGGCCAAAAATTGAGTTTTCAAAAACTAAAACTTGACTTGCTGTGCTCCTTACTTGTCGACTGCAACAACTTAGATGCTTAAATTACGTACAGAGTTGTGCACCCGCAAGGCTCATCACGCGACTTTAACTACCAGAAGATAAATGTAAACGTTTCCGATAGAAATGCGACCATTGTGACGATTTGCAGTTACGTCATTTCGAAAACAAATGTATTAAACGTAAGATTTTCTGCGGTTTTTTCTACACATTACCACTTCTGGCTTTTTCTTGTGTAATGTGGCTGCCAGAGCTCGGTTCGTGCCAAATCTTAAGGTCCTAGGTCAACTACAAGGCAGCAAAAGCGGCGAAAAGTTGAGTTTTCAAAAACTAAAACTTGACTTTCTGTGCTCCTTACTTGTCGACTGCAACAACTTAGATGCTTAAATTACGTACAGGGTGGTGCACCCGCAAGGCTCATCACGCGACTTTAACTGCCAGAAGATAAATGTAAACGTTTCCGATAGAAATGCGTCCATTGTGACGATTTGCAGTTACGTTATTTCAAAAACTAATGTATTAAACCTAAGATTTTCTGCGGTTTTTTCTACACATTACCACTTCTGGCTTTTGCTGGTGTAATGTGGCTGCCAGAGTTCGGTTCGTGCCAAATCTTAAGGTCCTAGGTCAACTACAAGGCAGCAAAAGCGGCCAAAAATTGAGTTTTCAAAAACTAAAACTTGACTTGCTGTGCTCCTTAATTGTCGACTGCAACAACTTAGATGCTTAAATTGCGTACAGGGTGGTGCACCCGCAAGGCTCATCATGCGACTTTAACTGCCAGAAGATAAATGTAAACGTTTCCGATAGAAATGCGTCCATTGTGACGATTTGCAGTTACGTCATTTCGAAAACAATCGTATTAAACGTAAGATTTTCTACGAGTTTTTCTACACATTACCACTTCTGGCTTTTTCTTGTGTAATGTGGCTGCCAGAGCTCGGTTCGTGCCAAATCTTAAGGTCCTAGGTCAACTACAAGGCAGCAAAAGCGGCGAAAAGTTGAGTTTTCAAAAACTAAAACTTGACTTTCTGTGCTCCTTACTTGTCGACTGCAACAACTTAGATGCTTAAATTACGTACAGGGTGGTGCACCCGCAAGGCTCATCACGCGACTTTAACTGCCAGAAGATAAATGTAAACGTTTCCGATAGAAATGCGTCCATTGTGACGATTTGCAGTTACGTTATTTCAAAAACTAATGTATTAAACCTAAGATTTTCTGCGGTTTTTTCTACACATTACCACTTCTGGCTTTTTCTTGTGTAATGTGGATGCCAGAGCTCGGTTCGTGCCTAATCTTAAGGTCCTAGGTCAACTACAAGGCAGCAAAAGCGGCCAAAAATTGAGTTTTCAAAAACTAAAACTTGACTTGCTGTGCTCCTCAATTGTCGACTGCAACAACTTAGATGCTTAAATTGCGTACAGGGTGGTGCACCCGCAAGGCTCATCACGCAACTTTAAATGCCAGAAGATAAATGTAAACGTTTCCGATAGAAATGCGTCCATTGTGACGATTTGCAGTTACGTCATTTCGAAAACAATCGCATTAAACGTAAGATATTCTACGAGTTTTTCTACACATTACCACTTCTGGCTTATTCTTGTGTAATGTGGCTGCCAGAGCTCGGTTCGTGCCAAATCTTAAGGTCCTAGGTCAACTACAAGGCAGCAAAAGCGGCCAAAAATTGAGTTTTCAAAAACTAAAACTTGACTTGCTGTGCTCCTTACTTGTCGACTGCAACAACTTAGATGCTTAAATTACGTACAGGGTGGTGCACCCGCAAGGCTCATCACGCGACTTTATCTGCCAGAAGATAAATGTAAACGTTTCTGATAGAAATGCGTCCATTGTGACGATTTGCAGTTACGTCATTTCGGAAACAAATGTATTAAACGTAAGATTTTCTGCGGTTTTTTTACACATTACCACTTCTGGCTTTTTCTTGTGTAATGTGGCTGCCAGGGCTCGGATCGTGCCAAATCTTAAAATACTAGGTCAACTACAAGGCAGCAAAAGCGGCCAAAAATTGAGTTTTCATAAACTAAAACTTGACTTGCTGTGCTCCTTACTTGTCGACTGCAACAACTTAGATGCTTAAATTACGTACATGGTGGTGCACCCGCAAGGCTCGTCACGCGACTTTAACTGCCAGAAGATAAATGTAAACGTTTCCGATAGAAATGCGTCCATTGTGACGATTTGCAGTTACGTTATTTCAAAAACTAATGAATTAAACCTAAGATTTTCTGCGATTTTTTCTACACATTGCCACTTCTGGCTTTGTCTTGTGTAATGTGGCTGTCAGAGCTCGGTTCGTGCCAAATCTTAAATTCCTTAGTCAAGTACAAGGCAGCAAAAGCGGCCAAAATTTGAGTTTTCAAAAACTAAAACTTGACTTGCTGTGCTCCTTACTTGTCGACTGCAACAACTTAGATGCTTAAATTACGTACAGGGTTGTGCACCCGCAAGGCTCATCACGCGACTTTAACTACCAGAAGATAAATGTAAACGTTTCCGATAGAAATGCGACCATTGTGACGATTTGCAGTTACGTCATTTCGAAAACAAATGTATTAAACGTAAGATTTTCTGCGTTTTTTTCTACACATTACCACTTCTGGCTTTTTCTTGTGTAATGTGGCTGCCAGAGCTCGGTTCGTGCCAAATCTTAAGGTCCTAGGTCAACTAAAAGGCAGCCAAAGCGGCCAAAATTTGAGTTTTCAAAAACTAAAACTTGACTTGCTGTGCTCCTTACTTGTCGACTGCAACAACTTAGATGCTTAAATTACGTACAGGGTGGTGCACCCGCAAGGCTCATCACGCGACTTTAACTGCCAGAAGATATATGTAAACGTTTCCGATAGAAACGCGTCCATTGTGACGATTTGCAGTTACGTCATTTCGAAAACAAATGTATTAAACGTAAGATTTTCTGCGGTTTTTTCTACACATTACCACTTCTGGCTTATTCTTGTGTAATGTGGATGCCAGAGCTCGGTTCGTGCCTAATCTTAAGGTCCTAGGTCAACTACAAGGCAGCAAAAGCGGCCAAAAATTGAGTTTTCAAAAACTAAAACTTGACTTGCTGTGCTCCTTACTTGTCGACTGCAACAACTTAGATGCTTAAATTACGTACAGGGTGGTGCACCCGCAAGGCTCATCACGCGACTTTATCTGCCAGAAGATAAATGTAAACGTTTCTGATAGAAATGCGTCCATTGTGACGATTTGCAGTTACGTCATTTCGGAAACAAATGTATTAAACGTAAGATTTTCTGCGGTTTTTTTACACATTACCACTTCTGGCTTTTTCTTGTGTAATGTGGCTGCCAGGGCTCGGATCGTGCCAAATCTTAAAATACTAGGTCAACTACAAGGCAGCAAAAGCGGCCAAAAATTGAGTTTTCATAAACTAAAACTTGACTTGCTGTGCTCCTTACTTGTCGACTGCAACAACTTAGATGCTTAAATTACGTACATGGTGGTGCACCCGCAAGGCTCGTCACGCGACTTTAACTGCCAGAAGATAAATGTAAACGTTTCCGATAGAAATGCGTCCATTGTGACGATTTGCAGTTACGTTATTTCAAAAACTAATGAATTAAACCTAAGATTTTCTGCGATTTTTTCTACACATTGCCACTTCTGGCTTTGTCTTGTGTAATGTGGCTGTCAGAGCTCGGTTCGTGCCAAATCTTAAATTCCTTAGTCAAGTACAAGGCAGCAAAAGCGGCCAAAATTTGAGTTTTCAAAAACTAAAACTTGACTTGCTGTGCTCCTTACTTGTCGACTGCAACAACTTAGATGCTTAAATTACGTACAGGGTTGTGCACCCGCAAGGCTCATCACGCGACTTTAACTACCAGAAGATAAATGTAAACGTTTCCGATAGAAATGCGACCATTGTGACGATTTGCAGTTACGTCATTTCGAAAACAAATGTATTAAACGTAAGATTTTCTGCGTTTTTTTCTACACATTACCACTTCTGGCTTTTTCTTGTGTAATGTGGCTGCCAGAGCTCGGTTCGTGCCAAATCTTAAGGTCCTAGGTCAACTAAAAGGCAGCCAAAGCGGCCAAAATTTGAGTTTTCAAAAACTAAAACTTGACTTGCTGTGCTCCTTACTTGTCGACTGCAACAACTTAGATGCTTAAATTACGTACAGGGTGGTGCACCCGCAAGGCTCATCACGCGACTTTAACTGCCAGAAGATATATGTAAACGTTTCCGATAGAAACGCGTCCATTGTGACGATTTGCAGTTACGTCATTTCGAAAACAAATGTATTAAACGTAAGATTTTCTGCGGTTTTTTCTACACATTACCACTTCTGGCTTATTCTTGTGTAATGTGGATGCCAGAGCTCGGTTCGTGCCTAATCTTAAGGTCCTAGGTCAACTACAAGGCAGCAAAAGCGGCCAAAAATTGAGTTTTCAAAAACTAAAACTTGACTTGCTGTGCTCCTTACTTGTCGACTGCAACAACTTAGATGCTTAAATTACGTACCGGGTGGTGTACCCGCAAGGCCCATCACGCGACTTTAACTGCCAGAAGATAAATGTACACGTTTCCGATTGAAATGCGTCCATTGTGAGGATTTGCACTTACGTCATTTCGAAAACAAATGTATTAAACGTAAGATTTTCTGCGGTTTATTCTACACATTACCACTTCTGGCTTTTTCTTGTGTAATGTGGCTGCCAGAGCTCTGATCGTGCCAAATCGTAAGGTCCTAGGTCAACTACAAGGCAGCAAAAGCGGCCAAAAATTGAGTTTACATAAACTAAAACTTGACTTGCAGTGCTCCTTACTTGTCGACTGCAACAACTTAGATGCTTAATTTACGTACAGGGTGGTCCACCCGCAAGGCTCATCACGCGACTTTAACTGCCAGAAGATAAATGTAAACGTTTCCGATAGAAATGCGTCCATTGTGACGATTTGCAGTTACGTCATTTCGAAAACAATCGTATTAAACGTAAGATTTTCTACGAGTTTTTCTACACATTACCACTTCTGGCTTATTCTTGTGTAATGTGGCTGCCAGAGCTCGGATCGTGCCAAATCTTAAAATACTAGGTCAACTACAAGGCAGCAAAAGCGGCCAAAAATTGAGTTTTCATAAACTAAAACTTGACTTGCTGTGCTCCTTACTTGTCGACTGCAACCACTTAGATGCTTAAATTACGTACAGGGTGGTGCACCCGCAAGGCTCGTCACGCGACTTTAACTGCCAGAAGATAAATGTAAACGTTTCCGATAGAAATGCGTCCATTGTGACGATTTGCAGTTACGTTATTTCAAAAACTAATGTATTAAACCTAAGATTTTCTGCGGTTTTTTCTACACATTACCACTTCTTGCTTTTTCTTGTGTAATGTGGCTGCCAGAGCTCGGTTCGTGCCAAATCTTAAGGTCCTAGGTCAACTACAAGGCAGCAAGAGCGGCCAAAAATTGAGTTTTCAAAAACTAAAGCTTGACTTGCTGTGCTCCTTACTTGTCGACTGCAACAACTTAGATGCCTAAATTACGTACAGGGTGGTGCACCCGCAAGGCTCATCACGCGACTTTAACTGCCAGAAGATAAATGTAAACGTTTCCGATAGAAATGCGTCCATTGTCACGATTTGCAGTTACGTTATTTCATAAACTAATGTATTAAACCTAAGATTTTCTGCGGTTTTTTCTACACATTACCACTTCTGGCTTTTTCTTGTGTAATGTGGATGCCAGAGCTCGGTTCGTGCCTAATCTTAAGGTCCTAGGTCAACTACAAGGCAGCAAAAGCGGCCAAAAATTGAGTTTTCAAAAACTAAAACTTGACTTGCTGTGCTCCTTACTTGTCGACTGCAACCACTTAGATGCTTAAATTACGTACAGGGTGGTGCACCCGCAAGGCTCGTCACGCGACTTTAACTGCCAGAAGATAAATGTAAACGTTTCCGATAGAAATGCGTCCATTGTGACGATTTGCAGTTACGTCATTTCGAAAACAAATGTATTAAACGTAAGATTTTCTGCGGTTTTTTCTACACATTACCACTTCTGGCTTTTTCTTGTGTAATGTGGCTGCCAGAGCTCGGTTCGTGCCAAATCTTAAGGTCCTAGGTCAACTACAAGGCAGCAAAAGCGGCCAAAAATTGAGTTTTCAAAAACTAAAACTTGACTTGCTGTGCTCCTTAATTGTCGACTGCAACAACTTAGATGCTTAAATTGCGTACAGGGTGGTGCACCCGCAAGGCTCATCACGCGACTTTAACTGCCAGAAGATAAATGTAAACGTTTCTGATAGAAATGCGTACATTGTGACGATTTGCAGTTACGTCATTTCGGAAACAAATGTATTAAACGTAAGATTTTCTGCGGTTTTTTTTACACATTACCACTTCTGGCTTTTTCTTGTGTAATGTGGCTGCCAGGGCTCGGATCGTGCCAAATCTTAAAATACTAGGTCAACTACAAGGCAGCAAAAGCGGCCAAAAATTGAGTTTTCATAAACTAAAACTTGACTTGCTGTGCTCCTTACTTGTCGACTGCAACAACTTAGATGCTTAAATTACGTACAGGGTGGTGCACCCGCAAGGCTCGTCACGCGACTTTAACTGCCAGAAGATAAATGTAAACGTTTCCGATAGAAATGCGTCCATTGTGACGATTTGCAGTTACGTTATTTCAAAAACTAATAAATTAAACCTAAGATTTTCTGCGATTTTTTCTATACATTGCCACTTCTGGCTTTGTCTTGTGTAATGTGGCTGCCAGAGCACGGTTCGTGCCAAATCTTAAAGTCCTTAGTCAAGTACAAGGCAGCAAAAGCGGCCAAAATTTGAGTTTTCAAAAACTAACACTTGACTTGCTGTGCTCCTTACTTGTCGACTGCAACAACTTAGATGCTTAAATTACGTACAGGGTGATGCACCCGCAAGGCTCATCACGCGACTTTAACTGCCAGAAGATAAATGTAAACGTTTCCGATAGAAATGCGTCCATTGTGACGATTTGCAGTTACGTCATTTGGAAAACAAATTTATTAAACTTAAGATTTTCTGCGGTTTTTTCTACACATTACCACTTCTGGCTTTTTCTTGTGTAATGTGGCTGCCAGAGCTCGGTTCGTGCCAAATCTTAAGGTCCTAGGTCAACTACAAGGCAGCAAAAGCGGCCAAAAATTGAGTTTTCAAAAACTAAAACTTGACTTGCTGTGCTCCTTAATTGTCGACTGCAACAACTTAGATGCTTAAATTGCGTACAGGGTGGTGCACCCGCAAGGCTCATCACGCGACTTTAACTGCCAGAAGATAAATGTAAACGTTTCTGATAGAAATGCGTACATTGTGACGATTTGCAGTTACGTCATTTCGGAAACAAATGTATTAAACGTAAGATTTTCTGCGGTTTTTTTTACACATTACCACTTAAGGCTTTTTCTTGTGTAATGTGGCTGCCAGAGCTCTGATCGTGCCAAATCTAAAGGTCCTAGGTCAACTACAAGGCAGCAAAAGCGGCCAAAAATTGAGTTTTCAAAAACTAAAACTTGACTTGCTGTGCTCCTTAATTGTCGACTGCAACAACTTAGATGCTTAAATTGCGTTCAGGGTGGTGCACCCGCAAGGCTCATCATGCGTATTTAACTGCCAGAAGATAAATGTAAACGTTTCCGATAGAAATGCGTCCATTGTGACGATTTGCAGTTACGTCATTTCGAGAACAATCGTATTAAACGTAAGATTTTCTACGAGATTTTCTACACATTACCACTTCTGGCTTATTCTTGTGTAATGTGGCTGCCAGAGCTCGGATCGTGCCAAATCTTAAAATACTAGGTCAACTACAAGGCAGCAAAAGCGGCCAAAAATTGAGTTTTCATAAACTAAAACTTGACTTGCTGTGCTCCTTACTTGTCGACTGCAACCACTTAGATGCTTAAATTACGTACAGGGTGGTGCACCCGCAAGGCTCGTCACGCGACTTTAACTGCCAGAAGATAAATGTAAACGTTTCCGATAGAAATGCGTCCATTGTGACGATTTGCAGTTACGTTATTTCAAAAACTAATGTATTAAACCTAAGATTTTCTGCGGTTTTTTCTACACATTACCACTTCTTGCTTTTTCCTGTGTAATGTGGCTGCCAGAGCTCGGTTCGTGCCAAATCTTAAGGTCCTAGGTCAACTACAAGGCAGCAAGAGCGGCCAAAAATTGAGTTTTCAAAAATTAAAGCTTGACTTGCTGTGCTCCTTACTTGTCGACTGCAACAACTTAGATGCTTAAATTACGTACAGAGTTGTGCACCCGCAAGGCTCATCACGCGACTTTAACTACCAGAAGATAAATGTAAACGTTTCCGATAGAAATGCGACCATTGTGACGATTTGCAGTTACGTCATTTCGAAAACAAATGTATTAAACGTAAGATTTTCTGCGGTTTTTTCTACACATTACCACTTCTGGCTTATTCTTGTGTAATGTGGATGCCAGAGCTCGGTTCGTGCCTAATCTTAAGGTCCTAGGTCAACTACAAGGCAGCAAAAGCGGCCAAAAATTGAGTTTTCAAAAACTAAAACTTGACTTGCTGTGCTCCTTACTTGTCGACTGCAACAACTTAGATGCTTAAATTACGTACCGAGTGGTGCACCCGCAAGGCCCATCACGCGACTTTAACTGCCAGAAGATAAATGTACACGTTTCCGATTGAAATGCGTCCATTGTGAGGATTTGCACTTACGTCATTTCGAAAACAAATGTATTAAACGTAAGATTTTCTGCGGTTTATTCTACACATTACCACTTCTGGCTTTTTCTTGTGTAATGTGGCTGCCAGAGCTCTGATCGTGCCAAATCGTAAGGTCCTAGGTCAACTACAAGGCAGCAAAAGCGGCCAAAAATTGAGTTTACATAAACTAAAACTTGACTTGCTGTGCTCCTTACTTGTCGACTGCAACAACTTAGATGCTTAATTTACGTACAGGGTGGTCCACCCGCAAGGCTCATCACGCGACTTTAACTGCCAGAAGATAAATGTAAACGTTTCCGATAGAAATGCGTCCATTGTGACGATTTGCAGTTACGTCATTTCGAAAACAATCGTATTAAACGTAAGATTTTCTACGAGTTTTTCTACACATTACCACTTCTGGCTTATTCTTGTGTAATGTGGCTGCCAGAGCTCGGATCGTGCCAAATCTTAAAATACTAGGTCAACTACAAGGCAGCAAAAGCGGCCAAAAATTGAGTTTTCATAAACTAAAACTTGACTTGCTGTGCTCCTTACTTGTCGACTGCAACCACTTAGATGCTTAAATTACGTACAGGGTGGTGCACCCGCAAGGCTCGTCACGCGACTTTAACTGCCAGAAGATAAATGTAAACGTTTCCGATAGAAATGCGTCCATTGTGACGATTTGCAGTTACGTTATTTCAAAAACTAATGTATTAAACCTAAGATTTTCTGCGGTTTTTTCTACACATTACCAGTTCTTGCTTTTTCTTGTGTAATGTGGCTGCCAGAGCTCGGTTCGTGCCAAATCTTAAGGTCCTAGGTCAACTACAAGGCAGCAAGAGCGGCCAAAAATTGAGTTTTCAAAAACTAAAGCTTGACTTGCTGTGCTCCTTACTTGTCGACTGCAACAACTTAGATGCTTAAATTACGTACAGGGTGGTGCACCCGCAAGGCTCGTCACGCGACTTTAACTGCCAGAAGATAAATGTAAACGTTTCCGATAGAAATGCGTCCATTGTGACGATTTGCAGTTACGTTATTTCATAAACTAATGTATTAAACCTAAGATTTTCTGCGGTTTTTTCTACACATTACCACTTCTGGCTTTTTCTTGTGTAATGTGGATGCCAGAGCTCGGTTCGTGCCTAATCTTAAGGTCCTAGGTCAACTACAAGGCAGCAAAAGCGGCCAAAAATTGAGTTTTCAAAAACTAAAACTTGACTTGCTGTGCTCCTTACTTGTCGACTGCAACCACTTAGATGCTTAAATTACGTACAGGGTGGTGCACCCGCAAGGCTCGTCACGCGACTTTAACTGCCAGAAGATAAATGTGAACGTTTCCGATAGAAATGCGACCTTTGTGACGATTTGCAGTTACGTCATTTCGAAAACAAATGTATTAAACGTAAGATTTTCTGCGGTTTTTTCTACACATTACCACTTCTGGCTTATTCTTGTGTAATGTGGCTGCCAGAGCTCGGTTCGTGCCAAATCTTAAGGTCCTAGGTCAACTACAAGGCAGCAAAAGCGGCCAAAAATTGAGTTTTCAAAAACTAAAACTTGACTTGCTGTGCTCCTTAATTGTCGACTGCAACAACTTAGATGCTTAAATTGCGTACAGGGTGGTGCACCCGCAAGGCTCATCACGCGACTTTAACTGCCAGAAGATAAATGTAAACGTTTCTGATAGAAATGCGTACATTGTGACGATTTGCAGTTACGTCATTTCGGAAACAAATGTATTAAACGTAAGATTTTCTGCGGTTTTTTTTACACATTACCACTTCTGGCTTTTTCTTGTGTAATGTGGCTGCCAGGGCTCGGATCGTGCCAAATCTTAAAATACTAGGTCAACTACAAGGCAGCAAAAGCGGCCAAAAATTGAGTTTTCATAAACTAAAACTTGACTTGCTGTGCTCCTTACTTGTCGACTGCAACAACTTAGATGCTTAAATTACGTACAGGGTGGTGCACCCGCAAGGCTCGTCACGCGACTTTAACTGCCAGAAGATAAATGTAAACGTTTCCGATAGAAATGCGTCCATTGTGACGATTTGCAGTTACGTTATTTCAAAAACTAATAAATTAAACCTAAGATTTTCTGCGATTTTTTCTATACATTGCCACTTCTGGCTTTGTCTTGTGTAATGTGGCTGCCAGAGCACGGTTCGTGCCAAATCTTAAAGTCCTTAGTCAAGTACAAGGCAGCAAAAGCGGCCAAAATTTGAGTTTTCAAAAACTAACACTTGACTTGCTGTGCTCCTTACTTGTCGACTGCAACAACTTAGATGCTTAAATTACGTACAGGGTGATGCACCCGCAAGGCTCATCACGCGACTTTAACTGCCAGAAGATAAATGTAAACGTTTCCGATAGAAATGCGTCCATTGTGACGATTTGCAGTTACGTCATTTGGAAAACAAATTTATTAAACTTAAGATTTTCTGCGGTTTTTTCTACACATTACCACTTCTGGCTTTTTCTTGTGTAATGTGGCTGGCAGAGCTCGGATCGTGCCAAATCTTAAGGTCCTAGGTCAACTACAAGGCAGCAAAAGCGGCCAAAAATTGAGTTTCCAAAAACTAAAACTTGACTTGCTGTGCTCCTTACTTGTCGACTGCAACAACTTAGATGCTTAAATTGCGTACAGGGTGGTGCACCCGCAAGGCTCATTACGCGACTTTAACTGCCAGAAGATAAATGTAAACGTTTCCGATAGAGATGCGTCCATTGTGACGATTTGCAGTTAAGTCATTTCAAAAACAAAAGTATTAAACGTAAGATTTTCTGCGGTTTATTCTACACATTACCACTTCTGGCTTTTTCTTGTGTAATGTGGCTGCCAGAGCTCTGATCGTGCCAAATCTTAAGGTCCTAGGTCAACTACAAGGCTGCAAAAGCGGCCAAAAATTGAGTTTACATAAACTAAAACTTGACTTGCAGTGCTCCTTACTTGTCGACTGCAACAACTTAGATGCTTAAATTACGTACAGAATGGTGCACCCGCAAGGCTCATCATGCGACTTTAACTGCCAGAAGATAAATGTAAACGTTTCCGATAGAGATGCGTCCACTGTGACGATTTGCAGTTAAGTCATTTCAAAAACAAAGGTATTAAACGTAAGATTTTCTGCGGTTTATTCTACACATTACCACTTAAGGCTTTTTCTTGTGTAATGTGGCTGCCAGAGCTCTGATCGTGCCAAATCTTAAGGTCCTAGGTCAACTACAAGGCAGCAAAAGCGGCCAAAAATTGAGTTTTCAGAAACTAAAACTTGACTTGCTGTGCTCCTTAATTGTCGACTGCAACAACTTAGATGCTTAAATTGCGTTCAGGGTGGTGCACCCGCAAGGCTCATCATGCGACTTTAACTGCCAGAAGATAAATGTAAACGTTTCCGATAGAAATGCGTCCATTGTGACGATTTGCAGTTACGTCATTTCGAAAACAATCGTATTAAACGTAAGATTTTCTACGAGTTTTTCTACACATTACCACTTCTGGCTTATTCTTGTGTAATGTGGCTGCCAGAGCTCGGATCGTGCCAAATCTTAAAATACTAGGTCAACTACAAGGCAGCAAAAGCGGCCAAAAATTGAGTTTTCATAAACTAAAACTTGACTTGCTGTGCTCCTTACTTGTCGACTGCAACCACTTAGATGCTTAAATTACGTACAGGGTGGTGCACCCGCAAGGCTCGTCACGCGACTTTAACTGCCAGAAGATAAATGTAAACGTTTCCGATAGAAATGCGTCCATTGTGACGATTTGCAGTTACGTTATTTCATAAACTAATGTATTAAACCTAAGATTTTCTGCGGTTTTTTCTACACATTACCACTTCTTGCTTTTTCTTGTGTAATGTGGCTGCCAGAGCTCGGTTCGTGCCAAATCTTAAGGTCCTAGGTCAACTACAAGGCAGCAAGAGCGGCCAAAAATTGAGTTTTCAAAAATTAAAGCTTGACTTGCTGTGCTCCTTACTTGTCGACTGCAACAACTTAGATGCTTAAATTACGTACAGAGTTGTGCACCCGCAAGGCTCATCACGCGACTTTAACTACCAGAAGATAAATGTAAACGTTTCCGATAGAAATGCGACCATTGTGACGATTTGCAGTTACGTCATTTCGAAAACAAATGTATTAAACGTAAGATTTTCTGCGGTTTTTTCTACACATTACCACTTCTGGCTTTTTCTTGTGTAATGTGGCTGCCAGAGCTCGGTTCGTGCCAAATCTTAAGGTCCTAGGTCAACTACAAGGCAGCAAAAGCGGCGAAAAGTTGAGTTTTCAAAAACTAAAACTTGACTTTCTGTGCTCCTTACTTGTCGACTGCAACAACTTAGATGCTTAAATTACGTACAGGGTGGTGCACCCGCAAGGCTCATCACGCGACTTTAACTGCCAGAAGATAAATGTAAACGTTTCCGATAGAAATGCGTCCATTGTGACGATTTGCAGTTACGTTATTTCAAAAACTAATGTATTAAACCTAAGATTTTCTGCGGTTTTTTCTACACATTACCACTTCTGGCTTTTGCTGGTGTAATGTGGCTGCCAGAGTTCGGTTCGTGCCAAATCTTAAGGTCCTAGGTCAACTACAAGGCAGCAAAAGCGGCCAAAAATTGAGTTTTCAAAAACTAAAACTTGACTTGCTGTGCTCCTTAATTGTCGACTGCAACAACTTAGATGCTTAAATTGCGTACAGGGTGGTGCACCCGCAAGGCTCATCATGCGACTTTAACTGCCAGAAGATAAATGTAAACGTTTCCGATAGAAATGCGTCCATTGTGACGATTTCCAGTTACGTCATTTCGAAAACAATCGTATTAAACGTAAGATTTTCTACGAGTTTTTCTACACATTACCACATCTGGCTTATTCTTGTGTAATGTGGCTGCCAGAGCTCGGATCGTGCCAAATCTTAAAATACTAGGTCAACTACAAGGCAGCAAAAGCGGCCAAAAATTGAGTTTTCATAAACTAAAACTTGACTTGCTGTGCTCCTTACTTGTCGACTGCAACCACTTAGATGCTTAAATTACGTACAGGGTGGTGCACGCGCAAGGCTCGTCACGCGACTTTAACTGCCAGAAGATAAATGTAAACGTTTCCGATAGAAATGCGACCATTGTGACGATTTGCAGTTACGTCATTTCGAAAACAAATGTATTAAACGTAAGATTTTCTGCGGTTTTTTCTACACATTACCACTTCTGGCTTTTTCTTGTGTAATGTTGCTGCCAGAGCTCGGTTCGTGCCAAATCTTAAGGTCCTAGGTCAACTACAAGGCAGCAAAAGCGGCGAAAAGTTGAGTTTTCAAAAACTAAAACTTGACTTTCTGTGCTCCTTACTTGTCGACTGCAACAACTTAGATGCTTAAATTACGTACAGGGTGGTGCACCCGCAAGGCTCATCACGCGACTTTAACTGCCAGAAGATAAATGTAAACGTTTCCGATAGAAATGCGTCCATTGTGACGATTTGCAGTTACGTTATTTCAAAAACTAATGTATTAAACCTAAGATTTTCTGCGGTTTTTTCTACACATTACCACTTCTGGCTTTTTCTTGTGTAATGTGGATGCCAGAGCTCGGTTCGTGCTAAATCTTAAGGTCCTAGGTCAACTACAAGGCAGCAAGAGCGGCCAAAAATTGAGTTTTCAAAAACTAAAGCTTGACTTGCTGTGCTCCTTACTTGTCGACTGCAACAACTTAGATGCTTAAATTACGTACAGAGTTGTGCACCCGCAAGGCTCATCACGCGACTTTAACTACCAGAAGATAAATGTAAACGTTTCCGATAGAAATGCGACCATTGTGACGATTTGCAGTTACGTCATTTCGAAAACAAATGTATTAAACGTAAGATTTTCTGCGGTTTTTTCTACACATTACCACTTCTGGCTTTTTCTTGTGTAATGTGGCTGCCAGAGCTCGGTTCGTGCCAAATCTTAAGGTCCTAGGTCAACTACAAGGCAGCAAAAGCGGCGAAAAGTTGAGTTTTCAAAAACTAAAACTTGACTTTCTGTGCTCCTTACTTGTCGACTGCAACAACTTAGATGCTTAAATTACGTACAGGGTGGTGCACCCGCAAGGCTCATCACGCGACTTTAACTGCCAGAAGATAAATGTAAACGTTTCCGATAGAAATGCGTCCATTGTGACGATTTGCAGTTACGTTATTTCAAAAACTAATGTATTAAACCTAAGATTTTCTGCGGTTTTTTTTACACATTACCACTTCTGGCTTTTTCTTGTGTAATGTGGCTGCCAGGGCTCGGATCGTGCCAAATCTTAAAATACTAGGTCAACTACAAGGCAGCAAAAGCGGCCAAAAATTGAGTTTTCATAAACTAAAACTTGACTTGCTGTGCTCCTTACTTGTCGACTGCAACAACTTAGATGCTTAAATTACGTACAGGGTGGTGCACCCGCAAGGCTCGTCACGCGACTTTAACTGCCAGAAGATAAATGTAAACGTTTCCGATAGAAATGCGTCCATTGTGACGATTTGCAGTTACGTTATTTCAAAAACTAATAAATTAAACCTAAGATTTTCTGCGATTTTTTCTATACATTGCCACTTCTGGCTTTGTCTTGTGTAATGTGGCTGCCAGAGCACGGTTCGTGCCAAATCTTAAAGTCGTTAGTCAAGTACAAGGCAGCAAAAGCGGCCAAAATTTGAGTTTTCAAAAACTAACACTTGACTTGCTGTGCTCCTTACTTGTCGACTGCAACAACTTAGATGCTTAAATTACGTACAGGGTGATGCACCCGCAAGGCTCATCACGCGACTTTAACTGCCAGAAGATAAATGTAAACGTTTCCGATAGAAATGCGTCCATTGTGACGATTTGCAGTTACGTCATTTGGAAAACAAATTTATTAAACTTAAGATTTTCTGCGGTTTTTTCTACACATTACCACTTCTGGCTTTTTCTTGTGTAATGTGGCTGGCAGAGCTCGGATCGTGCCAAATCTTAAGGTCCTAGGTCAACTACAAGGCAGCAAAAGCGGCCAAAAATTGAGTTTCCAAAAACTAAAACTTGACTTGCTGTGCTCCTTACTTGTCGACTGCAACAACTTAGATGCTTAAATTGCGTACAGGGTGGTGCACCCGCAAGGCTCATTACGCGACTTTAACTGCCAGAAGATAAATGTAAACGTTTCCGATAGAGATGCGTCCATTGTGACGATTTGCAGTTAAGTCATTTCAAAAACAAAAGTATTAAACGTAAGATTTTCTGCGGTTTATTCTACACATTACCACTTCTGGCTTTTTCTTGTGTAATGTGGCTGCCAGAGCTCTGATCGTGCCAAATCTTAAGGTCCTAGGTCAACTACAAGGCTGCAAAAGCGGCCAAAAATTGAGTTTACATAAACTAAAACTTGACTTGCAGTGCTCCTTACTTGTCGACTGCAACAACTTAGATGCTTAAATTACGTACAGAATGGTGCACCCGCAAGGCTCATCATGCGACTTTAACTGCCAGAAGATAAATGTAAACGTTTCCGATAGAGATGCGTCCACTGTGACGATTTGCAGTTAAGTCATTTCAAAAACAAAAGTATTAAACGTAAGATTTTCTGCGGTTTATTCTACACATTACCACTTAAGGCTTTTTCTTGTGTAATGTGGCTGCCAGAGCTCTGATCGTGCCAAATCTTAAGGTCCTAGGTCAACTACAAGGCAGCAAAAGCGGCCAAAAATTGAGTTTTCAGAAACTAAAACTTGACTTGCTGTGCTCCTTAATTGTCGACTGCAACAACTTAGATGCTTAAATTGCGTTCAGGGTGGTGCACCCGCAAGGCTCATCATGCGACTTTAACTGCCAGAAGATAAATGTAAACGTTTCCGATAGAAATGCGTCCATTGTGACGATTTGCAGTTACGTCATTTCGAAAACAATCGTATTAAACGTAAGATTTTCTACGAGTTTTTCTACACATTACCACTTCTGGCTTATTCTTGTGTAATGTGGCTGCCAGAGCTCGGATCGTGCCAAATCTTAAAATACTAGGTCAACTACAAGGCAGCAAAAGCGGCCAAAAATTGAGTTTTCATAAACTAAAACTTGACTTGCTGTGCTCCTTACTTGTCGACTGCAACCACTTAGATGCTTAAATTACGTACAGGGTGGTGCACCCGCAAGGCTCGTCACGCGACTTTAACTGCCAGAAGATAAATGTAAACGTTTCCGATAGAAATGCGTCCATTGTGACGATTTGCAGTTACGTTATTTCATAAACTAATGTATTAAACCTAAGATTTTCTGCGGTTTTTTCTACACATTACCACTTCTTGCTTTTTCTTGTGTAATGTGGCTGCCAGAGCTCGGTTCGTGCCAAATCTTAAGGTCCTAGGTCAACTACAAGGCAGCAAGAGCGGCCAAAAATTGAGTTTTCAAAAATTAAAGCTTGACTTGCTGTGCTCCTTACTTGTCGACTGCAACAACTTAGATGCTTAAATTACGTACAGAGTTGTGCACCCGCAAGGCTCATCACGCGACTTTAACTACCAGAAGATAAATGTAAACGTTTCCGATAGAAATGCGACCATTGTGACGATTTGCAGTTACGTCATTTCGAAAACAAATGTATTAAACGTAAGATTTTCTGCGGTTTTTTCTACACATTACCACTTCTGGCTTTTTCTTGTGTAATGTGGCTGCCAGAGCTCGGTTCGTGCCAAATCTTAAGGTCCTAGGTCAACTACAAGGCAGCAAAAGCGGCGAAAAGTTGAGTTTTCAAAAACTAAAACTTGACTTTCTGTGCTCCTTACTTGTCGACTGCAACAACTTAGATGCTTAAATTACGTACAGGGTGGTGCACCCGCAAGGCTCATCACGCGACTTTAACTGCCAGAAGATAAATGTAAACGTTTCCGATAGAAATGCGTCCATTGTGACGATTTGCAGTTACGTTATTTCAAAAACTAATGTATTAAACCTAAGATTTTCTGCGGTTTTTTCTACACATTACCACTTCTGGCTTTTGCTGGTGTAATGTGGCTGCCAGAGTTCGGTTCGTGCCAAATCTTAAGGTCCTAGGTCAACTACAAGGCAGCAAAAGCGGCCAAAAATTGAGTTTTCAAAAACTAAAACTTGACTTGCTGTGCTCCTTAATTGTCGACTGCAACAACTTAGATGCTTAAATTGCGTACAGGGTGGTGCACCCGCAAGGCTCATCATGCGACTTTAACTGCCAGAAGATAAATGTAAACGTTTCCGATAGAAATGCGTCCATTGTGACGATTTGCAGTTACGTCATTTCGAAAACAATCGTATTAAACGTAAGATTTTCTACGAGTTTTTCTACACATTACCACTTCTGGCTTATTCTTGTGTAATGTGGCTGCCAGAGCTCGGATCGTGCCAAATCTTAAAATACTAGGTCAACTACAAGGCAGCAAAAGCGGCCAAAAATTGAGTTTTCATAAACTAAAACTTGACTTGCTGTGCTCCTTACTTGTCGACTGCAACCACTTAGATGCTTAAATTACGTACAGGGTGGTGCACGCGCAAGGCTCGTCACGCGACTTTAACTGCCAGAAGATAAATGTAAACGTTTCCGATAGAAATGCGACCATTGTGACGATTTGCAGTTACGTCATTTCGAAAACAAATGTATTAAACGTAAGATTTTCTGCGGTTTTTTCTACACATTACCACTTCTGGCTTTTTCTTGTGTAATGTTGCTGCCAGAGCTCGGTTCGTGCCAAATCTTAAGGTCCTAGGTCAACTACAAGGCAGCAAAAGCGGCGAAAAGTTGAGTTTTCAAAAACTAAAACTTGACTTTCTGTGCTCCTTACTTGTCGACTGCAACAACTTAGATGCTTAAATTACGTACAGGGTGGTGCACCCGCAAGGCTCATCACGCGACTTTAACTGCCAGAAGATAAATGTAAACGTTTCCGATAGAAATGCGTCCATTGTGACGATTTGCAGTTACGTTATTTCAAAAACTAATGTATTAAACCTAAGATTTTCTGCGGTTTTTTCTACACATTACCACTTCTGGCTTTTTCTTGTGTAATGTGGATGCCAGAGCTCGGTTCGTGCCAAATCTTAAGGTCCTAGGTCAACTACAAGGCAGCAAGAGCGGCCAAAAATTGAGTTTTCAAAAACTAAAGCTTGACTTGCTGTGCTCCTTACTTGTCGACTGCAACAACTTAGATGCTTAAATTACGTACAGAGTTGTGCACCCGCAAGGCTCATCACGCGACTTTAACTACCAGAAGATAAATGTAAACGTTTCCGATAGAAATGCGACCATTGTGACGATTTGCAGTTACGTCATTTCGAAAACAAATGTATTAAACGTAAGATTTTCTGCGGTTTTTTCTACACATTACCACTTCTGGCTTTTTCTTGTGTAATGTGGCTGCCAGAGCTCGGTTCGTGCCAAATCTTAAGGTCCTAGGTCAACTACAAGGCAGCAAAAGCGGCGAAAAGTTGAGTTTTCAAAAACTAAAACTTGACTTTCTGTGCTCCTTACTTGTCGACTGCAACAACTTAGATGCTTAAATTACGTACAGGGTGGTGCACCCGCAAGGCTCATCACGCGACTTTAACTGCCAGAAGATAAATGTAAACGTTTCCGATAGAAATGCGTCCATTGTGACGATTTGCAGTTACGTTATTTCAAAAACTAATGTATTAAACCTAAGATTTTCTGCGGTTTTTTCTACACATTACCACTTCTGGCTTTTTCTTGTGTAATGTGGATGCCAGAGCTCGGTTCGTGCCAAATCTTAAGGTCCTAGGTCAACTACAAGGCAGCAAGAGCGGCCAAAAATTGAGTTTTCAAAAACTAAAGCTTGACTTGCTGTGCTCCTTACTTGTCGACTGCAACAACTTAGATGCTTAAATTACGTACAGAGTTGTGCACCCGCAAGGCTCATCACGCGACTTTAACTACCAGAAGATAAATGTAAACGTTTCCGATAGAAATGCGACCATTGTGACGATTTGCAGTTACGTCATTTCGAAAACAAATGTATTAAACGTAAGATTTTCTGCGGTTTTTTCTACACATTACCACTTCTGGCTTTTTCTTGTGTAATGTGGCTGCCAGAGCTCGGTTCGTGCCAAATCTTAAGGTCCTAGGTCAACTACAAGGCAGCAAAAGCGGCGAAAAGTTGAGTTTTCAAAAACTAAAACTTGACTTTCTGTGCTCCTTACTTGTCGACTGCAACAACTTAGATGCTTAAATTACGTACAGGGTGGTGCACCCGCAAGGCTCATCACGCGACTTTAACTGCCAGAAGATAAATGTAAACGTTTCCGATAGAAATGCGTCCATTGTGACGATTTGCAGTTACGTTATTTCAAAAACTAATGTATTAAACCTAAGATTTTCTGCGGTTTTTTCTACACATTACCACTTCTGGCTTTTTCTTGTGTAATGTGGCTGCCAGAGCTCGGTTCGTGCCAAATCTTAAGGTCCTAGGTCAACTACAAGGCAGCAAAAGCAGCGAAAAGTTGAGTTTTCAAAAACTAAAACTTGACTTTCTGTGCTCCTTACTTGTCGACTGCAACAACTTAGATGCTTAAATTACGTACAGGGTGGTGCACCCGCAAGGCTCATCACGCGACTTTAACTGCCAGAAGATAAATGTAAACGTTTCCGATAGAAATGCGTCCATTGTGACGATTTGCAGTTACGTCATTTCGAAAACAATCGTATTAAACGTAAGATTTTCTACGAGTTTTTCTACACATTACCACTTCTGGCTTATTCTTGTGTAATGTGGCTGCCAGAGCTCGGATCGTGCCAAATCTTAAAATACTAGGTCAACTACAAGGCAGCAAAAGCGGCCAAAAATTGAGTTTTCATAAACTAAAACTTGACTTGCTGTGCTCCTTACTTGTCGACTGCAACCACTTAGATGCTTAAATTACGTACAGGGTGGTGCACGCGCAAGGCTCGTCACGCGACTTTAACTGCCAGAAGATAAATGTAAACGTTTCCGATAGAAATGCGACCATTGTGACGATTTGCAGTTACGTCATTTCGAAAACAAATGTATTAAACGTAAGATTTTCTGCGGTTTTTTCTACACATTACCACTTCTGGCTTTTTCTTGTGTAATGTGGCTGCCAGAGCTCGGTTCGTGCCAAATCTTAAGGTCCTAGGTCAACTACAAGGCAGCAAAAGCGGCGAAAAGTTGAGTTTTCAAAAACTAAAACTTGACTTTCTGTGCTCCTTACTTGTCGACTGCAACAACTTAGATGCTTAAATTACGTACAGGGTGGTGCACCCGCAAGGCTCATCACGCGACTTTAACTGCCAGAAGATAAATGTAAACGTTTCCGATAGAAATGCGTCCATTGTGACGATTTGCAGTTACGTTATTTCAAAAACTAATGTATTAAACCTAAGATTTTCTGCGGTTTTTTCTACACATTACCACTTCTGGCTTTTTCTTGTGTAATGTGGATGCCAGAGCTCGGTTCGTGCCAAATCTTAAGGTCCTAGGTCAACTACAAGGCAGCAAGAGCGGCCAAAAATTGAGTTTTCAAAAACTAAAGCTTGACTTGCTGTGCTCCTTACTTGTCGACTGCAACAACTTAGATGCTTAAATTACGTACAGAGTTGTGCACCCGCAAGGCTCATCACGCGACTTTAACTACCAGAAGATAAATGTAAACGTTTCCGATAGAAATGCGACCATTGTGACGATTTGCAGTTACGTCATTTCGAAAACAAATGTATTAAACGTAAGATTTTCTGCGGTTTTTTCTACACATTACCACTTCTGGCTTTTTCTTGTGTAATGTGGCTGCCAGAGCTCGGTTCGTGCCAAATCTTAAGGTCCTAGGTCAACTACAAGGCAGCAAAAGCGGCCAAAAATTGAGTTTTCAAAAACTAAAACTTGACTTTCTGTGCTCCTTACTTGTCGACTGCAACAACTTAGATGCTTAAATTACGTACAGGGTGGTGCACCCGCAAGGCTCATCACGCGACTTTAACTGCCAGAAGATAAATGTAAACGTTTCCGATAGAAATGCGTCCATTGTGACGATTTGCAGTTACGTTATTTCAAAAACTAATGTATTAAACCTAAGATTTTCTGCGGTTTTTTCTACACATTACCACTTCTGGCTTTTTCTTGTGTAATGTGGATGCCAGAGCTCGGTTCGTGCCTAATCTTAAGGTCCTAGGTCAACTACAAGGCAGCAAAAGCGGCCAAAAATTGAGTTTTCAAAAACTAAAACTTGACTTGCTGTGCTCCTCAATTGTCGACTGCAACAACTTAGATGCTTAAATTGCGTACAGGGTGGTGCACCCGCAACGCTCATCACGCAACTTTAACTGCCAGAAGATAAATGTAAACGTTTCCGATAGAAATGCGTCCATTGTGACGATTTGCAGTTACGTCATTTCGAAAACAATCGCATTAAACGTAAGATATTCAACGAGTTTTTCTACACATTACCACTTCTGGCTTATTCTTGTGTAATGTGGCTGCCAGAGCTCGGTTCGTGCCAAATCTTAAGGTCCTAGGTCAACTACAAGGCAGCAAAAGCGGCCAAAAATTGAGTTTTAAAAAACTAAAACTTGACTTGCTGTGCTCCTTACTTGTCGACTGCAACAACTTAGATGCTTAAATTACGTACAGGGTGGTGCACCCGCAAGGCTCATCACGCGACTTTATCTGCCAGAAGATAAATGTAAACGTTTCTGATAGAAATGCGTCCATTGTGACGATTTGCAGTTACGTCATTTCGGAAACAAATGTATTAAACGTAAGATTTTCTGCGGTTTTTTTACACATTACCACTTCTGGCTTTTTCTTGTGTAATGTGGCTGCCAGGGCTCGGATCGTGCCAAATCTTAAAATACTAGGTCAACTACAAGACAGCAAAAGCGGCCAAAAATTGTGTTTTCATAAACTAAAACTTGACTTGCTGTGCTCCTTACTTGTCGACTGCAACAACTTAGATGCTTAAATTACGTACATGGTGGTGCACCCGCAAGGCTCGTCACGCGACTTTAACTGCCAGAAGATAAATGTAAACGTTTCCGATAGAAATGCGTCCATTGTGACGATTTGCAGTTACGTTATTTCAAAAACTAATGAATTAAACCTAAGATTTTCTGCGATTTTTTCTACACATTGCCACTTCTGGCTTTGTCTTGTGTAATGTGGCTGTCAGAGCTCGGTTCGTGCCAAATCTTAAATTCCTTAGTCAAGTACAAGGCAGCAAAAGCGGCCAAAATTTGAGTTTTCAAAAACTAAAACTTGACTTGCTGTGCTCCTTACTTGTCGACTGCAACAACTTAGATGCTTAAATTACGTACAGGGTTGTGCACCCGCAAGGCTCATCACGCGACTTTAACTACCAGAAGATAAATGTAAACGTTTCCGATAGAAATGCGACCATTGTGACGATTTGCAGTTACGTCATTTCGAAAACAAATGTATTAAACGTAAGATTTTCTGCGTTTTTTTCTACACATTACCACTTCTGGCTTTTTCTTGTGTAATGTGGCTGCCAGAGCTCGGTTCGTGCCAAATCTTAAGGTCCTAGGTCAACTAAAAGGCAGCCAAAGAGGCCAAAATTTGAGTTTTCAAAAACTAAAACTTGACTTGCTGTGCTCCTTACTTGTCGACTGCAACAACTTAGATGCTTAAATTACGTACAGGGTGGTGCACCCGCAAGGCTCATCACGCGACTTTAACTGCCAGAAGATAAATGTAAACGTTTCCGATAGAAACGCGTCCATTGTGACGATTTGCAGTTACGTCATTTCGAAAACAAATGTATTGAACGTAAGATTTTCTGCGGTTTTTTCTACACATTACCACTTCTGGCTTATTCTTGTGTAATGTGGATGCCAGAGCTCGGTTCGTGCCTAATCTTAAGGTCCTAGGTCAACTACAAGGCAGCAAAAGCGGCCAAAAATTGAGTTTTCAAAAACTAAAACTTGACTTGCTGTGCTCCTTACTTGTCGACTGCAACAACTTAGATGCTTAAATTACGTACCGAGTGGTGCACCCGCAAGGCCCATCACGCGACTTTAACTGCCAGAAGATAAATGTACTCGTTTCCGATTGAAATGCGTCCATTGTGAGGATTTGCACTTACGTCATTTCGAAAACAAATGTATTAAACGTAAGATTTTCTGCGGTTTATTCTACACATTACCACTTCTGGCTTTTTCTTGTGTAATGTGGCTGCCAGAGCTCTGATCGTGCCAAATCTTAAGGTCCTAGGTCAACTACAAGGCAGCAAAAGCGGCCAAAAATTGAGTTTACATAAACTAAAACTTGACTTGCTGTGCTCCTTACTTGTCGACTGCAACAACTTAGATGCTTAATTTACGTACAGGGTGGTCCACCCGCAAGGCTCATCACGCGACTTTAACTGCCAGAAGATAAATGTAAACGTTTCCGATAGAAATGCGTCCATTGTGACGATTTGCAGTTACGTCATTTCGAAAACAATCGTATTAAACGTAAGATTTTCTACGAGTTTTTCTACACATTACCACTTCTGGCTTATTCTTGTGTAATGTGGCTGCCAGAGCTCGGATCGTGCCAAATCTTAAAATACTAGGTCAACTACAAGGCAGCAAAAGCGGCCAAAAATTGAGTTTTCATAAACTAAAACTTGACTTGCTGTGCTCCTTACTTGTCGACTGCAACCACTTAGATGCTTAAATTACGTACAGGGTGGTGCACCCGCAAGGCTCGTCACGCGACTTTAACAGCCAGAAGATAAATGTAAACGTTTCCGATAGAAATGCGTCCATTGTGACGATTTGCAGTTACGTTATTTCAAAAACTAATGTATTAAACCTAAGATTTTCTGCGGTTTTTTCTACACATTACCACTTCTTGCTTTTTCTTGTGTAATGTGGCTGCCAGAGCTCGGTTCGTGCCAAATCTTAAGGTCCTAGGTCAACTACAAGGCAGCAAGAGCGGCCAAAAATTGAGTTTTCAAAAACTAAAGCTTGACTTGCTGTGCTCCTTACTTGTCGACTGCAACAACTTAGATGCTTAAATTACGTACAGGGTGGTGCACCCGCAAGGCTCATCACGCGTCTTTAACTGCCAGAAGATAAATGTAAACGTTTCCGATAGAAATGCGTCCATTGTGACGATTTGCAGTTACGTTATTTCATAAACTAATGTATTAAACCTAAGATTTTCTGCGGTTTTTTCTACACATTACCACTTCTGGCTTTTTCTTGTGTAATGTGGATGCCAGAGCTCGGTTCGTGCCTAATCTTAAGGTCCTAGGTCAACTACAAGGCAGCAAAAGCGGCCAAAAATTGAGTTTTCAAAAACTAAAACTTGACTTGCTGTGTTTCTCAATTGTCGACTGCAACAACTTAGATGCTTAAATTGCGTACAGGGTGGTGCACCCGCAAGGCTCATCACGCAACTTTAACTGCCAGAAGATAAATGTAAACGTTTCCGATAGAAATGCGTCCATTGTGACGATTTGCAGTTACGTCATTTCGAAAACAATCGCATTAAACGTAAGATATTCTACGAGTTTTTCTACACATTACCACTTCTGGCTTATTCTTGTGTAATGTGGCTGCCAGAGCTCGGTTCGTGCCAAATCTTAAGGTCCTAGGTCAACTACAAGGCAGCAAAAGCGGCCAAAAATTGAGTTTTAAAAAACTAAAACTTGACTTGCTGTGCTCCTTACTTGTCGACTGCAACAACTTAGATGCTTAAATTACGTTCCGAGTGGTGCACCCGCAAGGCCCATCACGCGACTTTAACTGCCAGAAGATAAATGTAAACGTTTCCGATAGAAATGCGTCCATTGTGACGATTTGCAGTTACGTCATTTCGAAAACAATCGTATTAAACGTAAGATTTTCTACGAGTTTTTCTACACATTACCACTTCTGGCTTATTCTTGTGTAATGTGGCTGCCAGAGCTCGGATCGTGCCAAATCTTAAAATACTAGGTCAACTACAAGGCAGCAAAAGCGGCCAAAAATTGAGTTTTCATAAACTAAAACTTGACTTGCTGTGCTCCTTACTTGTCGACTGCAACCACTTAGATGCTTAAATTACGTACAGGGTGGTGCACCCGCAAGGCTCGTCACGCGACTTTAACTGCCAGAAGATAAATGTAAACGTTTCCGATAGAAATGCGTCCATTGTGACGATTTGCAGTTACGTTATTTCAAAAACTAATGTATTAAACCTAAGATTTTCTGCGGTTTTTTCTACACATTACCACTTCTTGCTTTTTCTTGTGTAATGTGGCTGCCAGAGCTCGGTTCGTGCCAAATCTTAAGGTCCTAGGTCAACTACAAGGCAGCAAGAGCGGCCAAAAATTGAGTTTTCAAAAACTAAAGCTTGACTTGCTGTGCTCCTTACTTGTCGACTGCAACAACTTAGATGCTTAAATTACGTACAGGGTGGTGCACCCGCAAGGCTCATCACGCGACTTTAACTGCCAGAAGATAAATGTAAACGTTTCCGATAGAAATGCGTCCATTGTCACGATTTGCAGTTACGTTATTTCAAAAACTAATGTATTAAACCTAAGATTTTCTGCGGTTTTTTCTACACATTACCACTTCTGGCTTTTTCTTGTGTAATGTGGATGCCAGAGCTCGGTTCGTGCCTAATCTTAAGGTCCTAGGTCAACTACAAGGCAGCAAAAGCGGCCAAAAATTGAGTTTTCAAAAACTAAAACTTGACTTGCTGTGCTCCTTACTTGTCGACTGCAACAACTTAGATGCTTAAATTACGTACAGAGTGGTGCACCCGCAAGGCCCATCACGCGACTTTAACTGCCAGAAGATAAATGTACACGTTTCCGATTGAGATGCGTCCATTGTGAGGATTTGCAGTTACGTCATTTCGAAAACAAATGTATTAAACTTAAGATTTTCTGCGGTTTTTTCTACACATTACCACTTCTGGCTTTTTCTTGTGTAATGTGGCTGCCAGAGCTCGGTTCGTGCCAAATCTTAAGGTCCTAGGTCAACTACAAGGCAGCAAAAGCGGCCAAAAATTGAGTTTTCAAAAACTAAAACTTGACTTGCTGTGCTCCTTAATTGTCGACTGCAACAACTTAGATGCTTAAATTACGTACAGAGTGGTGTACCCGAAAGGCTCATCACGCGACTTTAACTGCCAGAAGATAAATGTAAACGTTTCCGATAGAAATGCGTCCATTGTGACGATTTGCAGTTACGTCATTTCGAAAACAAATGTATTAAACGTAAGAATTTCTGCGGTTTTTTCTACACATTACCATTTCTGGCTTTTTCTTGTGTAATGTGGCTGCCAGAGCTCGGTTTGTGCCAAATCTGAAGGTCCTAGGTCAACTACAAGGCAGCAAAAGCCTCCAAAAATTGAGTTTTCAAAAACTAAAACTTGACTTGCTGTGCTCCTTACTTGTCGACTGCAACAACTTAGATGCTTAAATTTCGTACAGGGTGGTGCACCCGCAAGGCTCATCACGCAACTTTAACTGCCTGAAGATAAATGTAAACGTTTCCGATAGAAATGCGTCCATTGTGACGATTTGCAGTTACGTCATTTCGAAAACAATCGCATTAAACGTAAGATTTTCTACGAGTTTTTCTACACATTACCACTTCTGGCTTATTCTTGTGTAATGTGGCTGCCAGAGCTCGGTTCGTGCCAAATCTTAAGGTCCTAGGTCAAGTACAAGGCAGCAAAAGCGGCCAAAAATTGAGATTTCAAAAACTAAAACTTGACTTTCTGTGCTCCTTACTTGTCGACTGCAACAACTTAGATGCTTAAATTACGTACAGGGTGGTGCACCCGCAAGGCTCATCACGCGACTTTAACTGCCAGAAGATAAATGTAAACGTTTCCGATAGAAATGCGTCCATTGTGACGATTTGCAGTTACGTCATTTCGAAAACAAACGTATTAAACGTCAGATTTTCTACGGGTTTTTAAACACATCACCACTTCTGGCTTATTCTTGTGTAATGTGGCTGCCAGAGCTCGGTTCGTGCCAAATCATAAGGTCCTAGGTCAACTACAAGACAACAAAAGCGGCCAAAAATTGAGTTTTCAAAAATTAAAACTTGACTTGCTGTGCTCCTTACTTGTCGACTGCAACAACTTAGATGCTTAAATTACGTACAGGGTGGTACACCCGAAAGGCCCTACACGCGACTTTAACTGCCAGAAGATAAGTGTAAACGTTTCCGATAGAAATGCGTCCATTGTGACGATTTGCAGTTACGTCATTTCGAAAACAAACGTATTAAACGTCAGATTTTCTACGGGTTTTTAAACACATCACCACTTCTGGCTTATTCTTGTGTAATGTGGCTGCCAGAGCTCGGTTCGTGCCAAATCTTAAGGTCCTAGGTCAACTACAAGGCAGTAAAAGCGGCCAAAAATTGAGTTTTCAAAAACTAAAACTTGACTTGCTGTGCTCCTTACTTGTCGACTGCAACAACTTAGATGCTTAAATTACGTACAGAGTGGTGCAGCCGCAAGGCTCATCACGCAACTTTAACTGCCAGAAGATAAATGTAAACGTTTCCGATAGAAATGCGACCATTGTGACGATTTGCAGTTACGTCATTTCGAAAACAAATGTATTGAACGTAAGATTTTCTGCGGTATTTTCTACACATTACCACTTCTGTCTTTTTCTTGTGTAATGTGGCTGCCAGAGCTCGGTTCCTGCCAAATCTTAAGGTCCTAGGTCAACTACAAGGCAGCAAAAGCGGCCAAATGTTTAGTTTTCAAAAACTAAAACCTGACTTGCTGTGCTCCTTACTTGTCTACTGCAACTACTTAGATGCTTAAATTACGTACAGGGTTGTGCACCCGCAAGGCTCATCACGCGACTTTAACTACCAGAAGATAAATGTAAACGTTTCCGATAGAAATGCGACCATTGTGACGATTTGCAGTTACGTCATGTCGAAAACAAATGTATTAAACGTAAGATTTTCTGCGGTTTTTTCTACACATTACCACTTCTGGCTTTTTCTTGTGTAATGTGGCTGCCAGAGCTCGGTTCGTGCCCAATCTTAAGGTCCTAGGTCAACTACAAGGCAGCAAAAGCGGCGAAAAGTTGAGTTTTCAAAAACTAAAACTTGACTTTCTGTGCTCCTTACTTGTCGACTGCAACAACTTAGATGCTTAAATTACGTACAGGGTGGTGCACCCGCAAGGCTCATCACGCGACTTTAACTGCCAGAAGATAAATGTAAACGTTTCCGATAGAAACGCGTAAATTGTGACGATTTGCAGTTACGTCATTTCGAAAACAAATGTATTAAACGTAAGATTTTCTGCGGTTTTTTCTACACATTACCACTTCTGGCTTATTCTTGTGTAATGTGGATGCCAGAGCTCGGTTCGTGCCTAATCTTAAGGTTCTAGGTCAACTACAAGGCAGCAAAAGCGGCCAAAAATTGAGTTTTCAAAAACTAAAACTAGACTTGCTGTGCTCCTTACTTGTCGACTGCAACAACTTAGATGCTTAAATTACGTACAGAGTGGTGCACCCGCAAGGCCCATCACGCGACTTTAACTGCCAGAAGATAAATGTACACGTTTCCGATTGAGATGCGTCCATTGTGAGGATTTGCACTTACGTCATTTCGAAAACAAATGTATTAAACGTAAGATTTTCTGCGGTTTATTCTACACATTACCACTTCTGGCTTTTTCTTGTGTAATGTGGCTGCCAGAGCTCTGATCGTGCCAAATCTTAAGGTCCTAGGTCAACTACAAGACAGCAAAAGCGGCCAAAAATTGAGTTTACATAAACTAAAACTTGACTTGCTGTGCTCCTTACTTGTCGACTGCAACAACTTAGATGCTTAATTTACGTACAGGGTGGTCCATTCGCAAGGCTCATCACGCGACTTTAACTGCCAGAAGATAAATGTAAACGTTTCTGATAGAAATACGTCCATTGTGACGATTTGCAGTTACGTCATTTCGAAAACAAATGTATTAAACGTAAGATTTTCTGCGCTTTTCTCTACACATTACCACTTCTGGCTTTTTCTTGTGTAATGTGGCTGCCAGAGCTCGGATCGTGCCAAATCTTAAGGTCCTAGGTCAACTACAAGGCAGCAAATGCGGCCAATAGTTGAGTTTTCATAAACTAAAACTTGACTTGTTGTGCTCCTTACTTGTCGACTGCAACAACTTAGATGCTTAAATTACGTACAGGGTGGTGCACCCGCAAGGCTCATCACGCGACTTTAACTGCCAGAAGATAAATGTAAACGTTTCCGATAGAAATGCGTCCATTGTGACGATTTGCAGTTACGTCATTTCGAAAACAAACGTATTAAACGTAAGATTTTCTGCGGGTTTTTAAACACATCACCACTTCTGGCTTATTCTTGTGTAATGTGGCTGCTAGAGCTCGGTTCGTGCCAAATCTTAAGGTCCTAGGTCAACTACAAGGCAGCAAAAGCGGCCAAAAACTGAGTTTTCAAAAACTAAAACTTGACTTGCTGTGCTCCTTACTTGTCGACTGCAACAACTTAGGTGCTTAAATTACGTACAGGGTGGTGCACCCGCATGGCTCATCACGCGACTTTAACTGCCAGAAGATAAATGTAAACGTTTCTGATAGAAATGAGTACATCGTGACGATTTGCAGTTACGTCATTTCGGAAACAAATGTATTAAACGTAAGATTTTCTGCGGTTTTTTTTACACATTACCACTTCTGGCTTTTTCCTGTGTAATGTGGCAGCCAGGGCTCGGATCGTGCCAAATCTTAAAATACTAGGTCAACTACAAGGCAGCAAAAGCGGCCAAAAATTGAGTTTTCATAATCTAAAACTTGACTTGCTGTGCTCCTTACTTGTCGACTGCAACAACTTAGATGCTTAAATTACGTACAGGGTGGTGCACCCGCAAGGCTCGTCACGCGACTTTAACTGCCAGAAGATAAATGTAAACGTTTCCGATAGAAATGCGTCCATTGTGACGATTTGCAGTTACGTTATTTCAAAAACTAATAAATTAAACCTAAGATTTTCTGCGATTTTTTCTACACATTGCCACTTCTGGCTTTGTCTTGTGTAATGTGGCTGCCAGAGCTCGGTTCGTGCCAAATCTTAAAGTCCTTAGTCAAGTACAAGGCAGCAAAAGCGGCCAAAATTTGAGTTTTCAAAAATTAAAACTTGACTTGCTGTGCTCCTTACTTGTCGACTGCAACAACTTAGATGCTTAAATTACGTACAGGGTGGTGCACCCGCAAGGCTCATAACGCGACTTTAACTGCCAGAAGATAAATGTAAACGTTTCCGATAGAAATGCGTCCATTGTGACGATTTGCAGTTACGTCATTTGGAAAACAAATTTATTAAACTTAAGATTTTCTGCGGTTTTTTCTACACATTACCACTTCTGGCTTTTTCTTGTGTAATGTGGCTGCCAGAGCTCGGATCGTGCCAAATCTTAAGGTCCTAGGTCAACTACAAGGCAGCAAAAGCGGCCAAAAATTGAGTTTCAAAAAACTAAAACTTGACTTGCTGTGCTCCTTACTTGTCGACTGCAACAACTTAGATGCTTAAATTGCGTACAGGGTGGTGCACCCGCAAGGCTCATTACGCGACTTTAACTGCCAGAAGATAAATGTAAACGTTTCCGATAGAGATGCGTCCATTGTGACGATTTGCAGTTAAGTCATTTCAAAAACAAAAGTATTAAACGTAAGATTTTCTGCGGTGTATTCTACACATTACCACTTCTGGCTTTTTCTTGTGTAATGTGGCTGCCAGAGCTCTGATCGTGCCAAATCTTAAGGTCCTAGGTCAACTACAAGGCAGCAAAAGCGGCCAAAAATTGAGATTTTCATAAACTAAAACTTGACTTGCAGTGCTCCTTACTTGTCGACTGCAACAACTTAGATGCTTAAATTACGTACAGGGTGGTGCACCCGCAAGGCTCATCATGCGACTTTAACTGCCAGAAGATAAATGTAAACGTTTCCGATAGAGATGCGTCCATTGTGACGATTTGCAGTTAAGTCATTTCAAAAACAAAAGTATTAAACGTAAGATTTTCTGCGGTTTATTCTACACATTACCACTTAAGGCTTTTTCTTGTGTAATGTGGCTGCCAGAGCTCTGATCGTGCCAAATCTTAAGGTCCTAGGTCAACTACAAGGCAGCAAAAGCGGCCAAAAATTGACTTTACATAAACTAAAACTTGACTTGCTGTGCTCCTTACTTGTCGACTGCAACAACTTAGATGCTTAATTTACGTACAGGGTGGTGCACCCGCAAGGCTCATCACGCGACTTTAACTGCCAGAAGATAAATGTAAACGTTTCCGATAGAAATGCGTCCATTGTGACGATTTGCAGTTACGTTATTTCAAAAACTAATGTATTAAACCTAAGATTTTCTGCGGTTTTTTCTACACATTACCACTTCTGGCTTTTGCTGGTGTAATGTGGCTGCCAGAGTTCGGTTCGTGCCAAATCTTAAGGTCCTAGGTCAACTACAAGGCAGCAAAAGCGGCCAAAAATTGAGTTTTCAAAAACTAAAACTTGACTTGCTGTGCTCCTTACTTGTCGACTGCAACAACTTAGATGCTTAAATTGCGTTCAGGGTGGTGCACACGCAAGGCTCAACATGCGACATTAACTGCCAGAAGATGAATGTAAACGTTTCCGATAGAAATGCGTCCATTGTGACGATTTGCAGTTACGTCATTTCGAATACAATCGTATTAAACGTAATATTTTCTACGAGTTTTTCTACACATTACCACTTCTGGCTTATTCTTGTGTAATGTGTCTGCCAGAGCTCGGATCGTGCCAAATCTTAAAATACTAGGTCAACTACAAGGCAGCAAAAGCGGCCAAAAATTGAGTTTTCATAAACTAAAACTTGACTTGCTGTGCTCCTTACTTGTCGACTGCAACCACTTAGATGCTTAAATTACGTACAGAGTTGTGCACCCGCAAGGCTCATCACGCGACTTTAACTGCCAGAAGATAAATGTAAACGTTTCCGATAGAAATGCGTCCATTGTGACGATTTGCAGTTACGTTATTTCAAAAACTAATGTATTAAACCTAAGATTTTCTGCGGTTTTTTCTACACATTACCACTTCTGGCTTATTCTTGTGTAATGTAGATGCCAGAGCTCGGTTCGTGCCTAATCTTAAGGTCCTAGGTCAACTACAAGGCAGCAAAAGCGGCCAAAAATTGAGTTTTCAAAAACTAAAACTTGACTTGCTGTGCTCCTTACTTGTCGACTGCAACAACTTAGATGCTTAAATTACGTACAGAGTGGTGCACCCGCAAGGCCCATCACGCGACTTTAACTGCCAGAAGATAAATGTACACGTTTCCGATTGAGATGCGCCCATTGTGAGGATTTGCACTTACGTCATTTCGACAACAAAAGTATTAAACGTAAGATTTTCTGCGGTTTATTCTACACATTACCACTTCTGGCTTTTTCTTGTGTAATGTGGCTGCCAGAGCTCTGATCGTGCCAAATCTTAAGGTCCTAGGTCAACTACAAGGCAGCAAAAGCGGCCAAAAATTGAGTTAAATAAACTAAAACTTGACTTGCTGTGCTCCTTACTTGTCGACTGCAACAACTTAGATGCTTAATTTACGTACAGGGTGGTGCACCCGCAAGGCTCGTCACGCGACTTTAACTGCCAGAAGACAAATGTAAACGTTTCCGATAGAAATGCGTCCATTGTGACGATTTGCAGTTACGTTATTTCAAAAACTAATGTATTAAACCTAAGATTTTCCCGCGGTTTTTTCTACACATTACCACTTCTTGCTTTTTCTTGTGTAATGTGGCTGCCAGAGCTCGGTTCGTGCCAAATCTTAAGGTCCTAGGTCAACTACAAGGCAGCAAGAGCGGCCAAAAACTGAGTTTTCAAAAACTAAAGCTTGACTTGCTGTGCTCCTTACTTGTCGACTGCAACAACTTAGATGCTTAAATTACGTACAGAGTTGTGCACCCGCAAGGCTCATCACGCGACTTTAACTACCAGAAGATAAATGTAAACGTTTCCGATAGAAATGCGACCATTGTGACGATTTGCAGTTACGTCATTTCGAAAACAAATGTATTAAACGTAAGATTTTCTGCGGTTTTTTCTACACATTACCACTTCTGGCTTTTTCTTGTGTAATGTGGCTGCCAGAGCTCGGTTCGTGCCAAATCTTAATGTCCTAGGTCAACTACAAATCAGCAAAAGCGGCGAAAAGTTGAGATTTCAAAAACTAAAACTTGACTTTCTGTGCTCCTTACTTGTCGACTGCAACAACTTAGATGCTTAAATTACGTACAGGGTGGTGCACCCGCAAGGCTCATCACGCGACTTTAACTGCCAGAAGATAAATGTAAACGTTTCCGATAGAAATGCGTCCATTGCGACGATTTGCAGTTACGTTATTTCAAAAACTAATGTATTAAACCTAAGATTTTCTGCGGTTTTTTCTACACATTACCACTTCTGGCTTTTTCTTGTGTAATGTGGATGCCAGAGCTCGGTTCGTGCCTAATCTTAAGGTCCTAGGTCAACTACAAGCCAGAAAAAGCGGCCAAAAATTGACTTGCTGTGCTCCTTACTTGTCGACTGCAACAACTTAGATGCTTAAATTACGTGCAGGGTGGTACACCCGCAAGGCTCATCACGCGACTTTAACTGCCAGAAGATAAATGTAAACGTTTCCGATAGAAATGCGTCCATTGTGACGATTTGCAGTTACGTCATTTGGAAAACAAATGTATTAAACTTAAGATTTTCTGCGGTTTTTTCTACACATTACCACTTCTGGCTTTTTCTTGTGTAATGTGGCTGCCAGAGCTCGGTTCGTGCCAAATCTTAAGGTCCTAGGTCAACTACAAGGCGGCAAAAGCGGCCAAAAATTGAGTTTTCAAAAACTAAAACTTGACTTGCTGTGCTCCTTAATTGTCGACTGCAACAACTTAGATGCTTAAATTGCGTACAGGGTGGTGCACCCGCAAGGCTCATCACGCAACTTTAACTGCCAGAAGATAAATGTAAACGTTTCCGATAGAAATGCGTCCATTGTGACGATTTGCAGTTACGTCATTTCGAAAACAATCGCATTAAACGTAAGATTTTCTACGAGTTTTTCTACACATTACCACTTCTGGCTTATTCTTGTGTAATGTGGCGGCCAGAGCTTGGTTCGTGCCAAATCTTAAGGTCCTAGGTCAACTACAAGGCAGCAAAAGCGGCCAAAAATTGAGTTTTCAAAAACTAAAACTTGACTTGCAGTGCTCCTTACTTGTCGACTGCAACAACTTAGATGCTTAAATTACGTACAGGGTGGTGCACCCGCAAGGCTCATCACGCGAGTTTAACTGCCAGAAGATAAATGTAAACGTTTCTGATAGAAATGCGTCCATTATGACGATTTGCAGTTACGTCATTTCGGAAACAAATGTATTAATTGTAAGATTTTCTGCGGTTTTTTTACACATTACCACTTCTGGCTTTTTCTTGTGTAATGTGGCTGCCAGGGCTCGGATCGTGCCAAAACCTTAAAATACTAGGTCAACTACAAGGCAGCAAAAGCGGCCAAAAATTGAGTTTTCATAAACTAAAACTTGACTTGCTGTGCTCCTTACTTGTCGACTGCAACAACTTAGATGCTTAAATTACGTACAGGGTGGTGCACCCGCAAGGCTCGTCACGCGACTTTAACTGCCAGAAGATAAATGTAAACGTTTCCGATAGAAATGTGTCCATTGTGACGATTTGCAGTTACGTTATTTCAAAAACTAATAAATTAAACCTAAGATTTTCTGCGATTTTTTCTACACATTGCCACTTCTGGCTTTGTCTTGTGTAATGTGGCTGCCAGAGCTCGGTTCGTGCCAAATCTTAAAGTCCTTAGTCAAGTACAAGGCAGCAAAAGCGGCCAAAATTTGAGTTTCCAAAAACTAAAACTTGTTTTGCTGTGCTCCTTACTTGTCGACTGCAACAACTTAGATGCTTAAATTACGTACAGGGTGGTGCACCCGCAAGGCTCATCACGCGACTTTAACTGCCAGAAGATAAATGTAATCGTTTCCGATAGACATGCGTCCATTGTGACGATTTGCAGTTACGTCATTTCGAAAACAAACGTATTAAACGTAAGATTTTCTACAGGTTTTTAAACACATCACCACTTCTGGCTTATTTTTGAGTAATGTGGCTGCCAGAGCTCGGTTCGTGCCAAATCTTAAAATACTAGGTCAACTACAAGGCAGCAAAAGCGGCCAAAAATTGAGTTTTCATAAACTAAAACTTGACTTGCTGTGCTCCTTACTTGTCGACTGCAACCACTTAGATGCTTAAATTACGTACAGGGTGGTGCACCCGCAAGGCTCGTCACGCGACTTTAACTGCCAGAAGATAAATGTAAACGTTTCCGATAGAAATGCGTCCATTGTGACGATTTGCAGTTACGTTATTTCAAAAACTAATGTATTAAACCTAAGATATTCTGCGGTTTTTTCTACACATTACCACTTCTGGCTTTTGCTGGTGTAATGTGGCTGCCAGAGTTCGGTTCGTGCCAAATCTTAAGGTCCTAGGTCAACTACAAGGCAGCAAAAGCGGCCAAAAATTGAGTTTTCAGAAACTAAAACTTGACTTGCTGTGCTCCTTAATTGTCGACTGCAACAACTTAGATGCTTAAATTGCGTTCAGGGTGGTGCACCCGCAAGGTTCATCATGCGACTTTAACTGCCAGAAGATAAATGTAAACGTTTCCGATAGAAATGCGTCCATTGTGACGATTTGCAGTTACGTCATTTCGAAAACAATCGTATTAAACGTAAGATTTTCTACGAGTTTTTCTACACATTACCACTTCTGGCTTATTCTTGTGTAATGTGGCTGCCAGAGCTCGGATCGTGCCAAATCTTAAAATACTAGGTCAACTACAAGGCAGCAAAGGCGGCCAAAAATTGAGTTTCCATAAACTAAAACTTGACTTGCTGTGCTCCTTACTTGTCGACTGCAACCACTTAGATGCTTAAATTACGTACAGGGTGGTGCACCCGCAAGGCTCGTCACGCGACTTTAACTGCCAGAAGATAAATGTAAACGTTTCCGATAGAAATGCGTCCATTGTGACGACTTGCAGTTACGTTATTTCAAAAACTAGTGTATTAAACCTAAGATTTTCTGCGGTTTTTTCTACACATTACCACTTCTTGCTTTTTCTTGTGTAATGTGGCTGCCAGAGCTCGGTTCGTGCCAAATCTTAAGGTCCTAGGTCAACTACAATGCAGCAAAAGCGGCGAAAAGTTGAGTTTTCAAAAACTAAAACTTGACTTTCTGTGCTCCTTACTTGTCGACTGCAACAACTTAGATGCTTAAATTACGTACAGGGTGGTGCACCCGCAAGGCTCATCACGCGACTTTAACTGCCAGAAGATAAATGTAAACGTTTCCGATAGAAATGCGTCCATTGTGACGATTTGCAGTTACGTTCTTTCAAAAACTAATGTATTAAACCTAAGATTTTCTGCGGTTTTTTCTACACATTACCACTTCTGGCTTTTGCTGGTGTAATGTGGCTGCCAGAGTTCGGTTCGTGCCAAATCTTAAGGTCCTAGGTCAACTACAAGGCAGCAAAAGCGGCCAAAAATTGAGTTTTCAAAAACTAAAACTTGACTTGCTGTGCTCCTTAATTGTCGACTGCAACAACTTAGATGCTTAAATTGCGTACAGGGTGGTGCACCCGCAAGGCTCATCATGCGACTTTAACTGCCAGAAGATAAATGTAAACGTTTCCGATAGAAATGCGTCCATTGTGACGATTTGCAGTTACGTCATTTCGAAAACAATCGTATTAAACGTAAGATTTTCTACGAGTTTTTCTACACATTACCACTTCTGGCTTATTCTTGTGTAATGTGGCTGCCAGAGCTCGGTTCGTGCCAAATCTTAAAATACTAGGTCAACTACAAGGCAGCAAAAGCGGCCAAAAATTGAGTTTTCATAAACTAAAACTTGACTTGCTGTGCTCCTTACTTGTCGACTGCAACCACTTAGATGCTTAAATTACGTACAGGGTGGTGCACCCGCAAGGCTCGTCACGCGACTTTAACTGCCAGAAGATAAATGTAAACGTTTCCGATAGAAATGCGTCCATTGTGACGATTTGCAGTTACGTTATTTCAAAAACTAATGTATTAAACCTAAGATTTTCTGCGGTTTTTTCTACACATTACCACTTCTGGCTTTTTCTTGTGTAATGTGGCTGCCAGAGCTCGGTTCGTGCCAAATCTTAAGGTCCTAGGTCAACTACAAGGCAGCAAGAGCGGCCAAAAATTGAATTTTCAAAAACTAAAGCTTGACTTGCTGTGCTCCTTACTTGTCGACTGCAACAACTTAGATGCTTAAATTACGTACAGATTGGTGCACCCGCAAGGCCCATCACGCGACTTTAACTGCCAGAAGATAAATGTACACGTTTCCGATTGAGATGCGTCCATTGTGAGGATTTGCAGTTACGTCATTTCGAAAACAAATGTATTCAACTTAAGATTTTCTGCGGTTTTTTCTACACATTACCACTTCTGGCTTTTTCTTGTGTAACGTCGCTGCCAGAGCTCGGTTCGTGCCAAATCTTAAGGTCCTAGGTCAACTACAAGGCAGCAAAAGCGGCCAAAAATTGAGTTTTCAAAAACTAAAACTCGACTTGCTGTGCTCCTTAATTGTCGACTGCAACAACTTAGATGCTTAAATTGCGTACAGGGTGGTGCACCCGCAAGGCTCATCACGCAACTTTAACTGCCAGAAGATAAATGTAAACGTTTCCGATAGAAATGCGTCCATTGTGACGATTTGCAGTTACGTCATTTCGAAAGCAATCGCATTAAACGTAAGATTTTCTACGAGTTTTTCTACACATTACCACTTCTGGCTTATTCTTGTGTAATGTGGCTGCCAGAGCTCGGTTCGTGCCAAATCTTAAGGTCCTAGGTCAACTACAAGGCAGCAAAAGCGGCCAAAAATTGAGTTTTCAAAAACTAAAACTTGACTTGCTGTGCTCCTTACTTGTCGACTGCAACAACTTAGATGCTTAAATTACGTACAGGGTGGTGCACCCGCAAGGCTCATCACGCGACTTTAACTGCCAGAAGATAAATGTAAACGTTTCTGATAGAAATGCGTCCATTGTGACGATTTGCAGTTACGTCATTTCGGAAACAAATGTATTAAACGTAAGATTTTCTGCGGTTTTTTTACACATTACCACTTCTGGCTTTTTCTTGTGTAATGTGGCTGCCAGGGCTCGGATCGTGCCAAATCTTAAAATACTAGGTCAACTACAAGGCAGCAAAAGCGGCCAAAAATTGAGTTTTCATAAACTAAAACTTGACTTGCTGTGCTCCTTACTTGTCGACTGCAACAACTTAGATGCTTAAATTACGTACAGGGTGGTGCACCCGCAAGGCTCGTCACGCGACTTTAACTGCCAGAAGATAAATGTAAACGTTTCCGATAGAAATGCGTCCATTGTGACGATTTGCAGTTACGTTATTTCAAAAACTAATGAATTAAACCTAAGATTTTCTGCGATTTTTTCTACACATTGCCACTTCTGGCTTTGTCTTGTGTAATGTGGCTGTCAGAGCTCGGTTAGTGCCAAATCTTAAATTCCTTAGTCAAGTACAAGGCTGCAAAAGCGGCCAAAATTTGAGTTTTCAAAAACTAAAACTTGACTTGCTGTGCTGCTTACTTGTCGACTGCAACAACTTAGATGCTTAAATTACGTACAGGGTGGTGCACCCGCAAGGCTCATCACGCGACTTTAACTGCCAGAAGATAAATTTAAACGTTTCCGATAGACATGCGTCCATTGTGACGATTTGCAGTTACGTCATTTCGAAAACAAACGTATTAAACGTAAGATTTTCTACAGGTTTTTAAACACATCACCACTTCTGGCTTATTTTTGAGTAATGTGGCTGCCAGAGCTCGGTTCGTGCCAAATCTTAAGGTCCTAGGTCAACTACAAGGCAACAAAAGCGGCCAAAAATTGAGTTTTCAAAAACTAAAACTTGACTTGCTGTGCTCCTTACTAGTCGACTGCAACAACTTAGATGCTTAAATTACGTACAGGGTGGTGCACCCGCAAGGCCTATCACGCGACTTTAACTGCCAGAAGATAAATGTAAACGTTTCCGATAGAAATGCGTCCATTCTGACGATTTGCAGTTACGTCATTTCGAAAACAAACGTATTAACCGTCAGATTTTCTACGGGTTTTTAAACACATCACCACTTCTGGCTTATTCTTGTGTAATGTGGCTTCCAGAGCTCGGTTCGTGCCAAATCTTAAGGTCCTAGGTCAACTACAAGGCAGTAAAAGCGGCCAAAAATTGAGTTTTCAAAAACTAAAACTTGACTTGCTGTGCTCCTTACTTGTCGACTGCAACAACTTAGATGCTTAAATTACGTACAGAGTGGTGCAGCCGCAAGGCTCATCACGCAACTTTAACTGCCAGAAGATAAATGTAAACGTTTCCGATAGAAATGCGACCATTGTGACGATTTGCAGTTACGTCATTTCGAAAACAAATGTATTAAACGTAAGATTTTGTGCGGTATTTTCTACACATTACCACTTCTGGCTTTTTCTTGTGTAATGTGGCTGCCAGACCTCGGTTCGTGCCAAATCTTAAGGTCCTAGGTCAACTACAAGGCAGCAAAAGCGGCCAAATGTTTAGTTTTCAAAAACTAAAACTTGACTTGCTGTGCTCCTTACTTGTCGACTGCAACAACTTAGATGCTTAAATTACGTACAGGGTTGTGCACCCGCAAGGCTCATCACGCGACTTTAACTACCAGAAGATAAATGTAAACGTTTCCGATAGAAATGCGACCATTGTGACGATTTGCAGTTACGTCATTTCGAAAACAAATGTATTAAACGTAAGATTTTCTGCGGTTTTTTCTACACATTACCACTTCTGGCTTTTTCTTGTGTAATGTGGCTGCCAGAGCTCGGTTCGTGCCAAATCTTAAGGTCCTAGGTCAACTACAAGGCAGCAAAAGCGGCGAAAAGTTGAGTTTTCAAAAACTAAAACTTGACTTTCTGTGCTCCTTACTTGTCGACTGCAACAACTTAGATGCTTAAATTACGTACAGGGTGGTGCACCCGCAAGGCTCATCACGCGACTTTAACTGCCAGAAGATAAATGTAAACGTTTCCGATAGAAACGCGTCCATTGTGACGATTTGCAGTTACGTCATTTCGAAAACAAATGTATTAAACGTAAGATTTTCTGCGGTTTTTTCTACACATTACCACTTCTGGCTTATTCTTGTGTAATGTGGATGCCAGAGCTCGGTTCGTGCCTAATCTTAAGGTCCTAGGTCAACTACAAGGCAGCAAAAGCGGCCAAAAATTGAGTTTTCAAAAACTAAAACTTGACTTGCTGTGCTCCTTACTTGTCGACTGCAACAACTTAGATGCTTAAATTACGTACAGAGTGGTGCACCCGCAAGGCCCATCACGCGACTTTAACTGCCAGAAGATAAATGTACACGTTTCCGATTGAGATGCGTCCATTGTGAGGATTTGCACTTACGTCATTTCGAAAACAAATGTATTAAACGTAAGATTTTCTGCGGTTTATTCTACACATTACCACTTCTGGCTTTTTCTTGTGTAATGTGGCTGCCAGAGCTCTGATCGTGCCAAATCTTAAGGTCCTAGGTCAACTACAAGGCAGCAAAAGCGGCCAAAAATTGAGTTTACATAAACTAAAACTTGACTTGCTGTGCTCCTTACTTGTCGACTGCAACAAGTTAGATGCTTAATTTACGTACAGGGTTGTGCACCCGCAAGGCTCGTCACGCGACTTTAACTGCCAGAAGATAAATGTAAACGTTTCCGATAGAAATGCGTCCATTGTGACGATTTGCAGTTACGTTATTTCAAAAACTAATGTATTAAACCTAAGATTTTCTGCGGTTTTTTCTACACATTACCACTTCTTGCTTTTTTTTGTGTAATGTGGCTGCCAGAGCTCGGTTCGTGCCAAATCTTAAGGTCCTAGGTCAACTACAAGGCAGCAAGAGCGGCCAAAAATTGAGTTTTCAAAAACTAAAGCTTGACTTGCTGTGCTCCTTACTTGTCGACTGCAACAACTTAGATGCTTAAATTACGTACAGAGTTGTGCACCCGCAAGGCTCATCACGCGACTTTAACTACCAGAAGATAAATGTAAACGTTTCCGATAGAAATGCGACCATTGTGACGATTTGCAGTCACGTCATTTCGAAAACAAATGTATTAAACGTAAGATTTTCTGCGGTTTTTTCTACACATTACCACTTCTGGCTTTTTCTTGTGTAATGTGGCTGCCAGAGCTCGGTTCGTGCCAAATCTTAAGGTCCTAGGTCAACTACAAGGCAGCAAAAGCGGCCAAAAGTTGAGTTTTCAAAAACTAAAACTTGACTTTCTGTGCTCCTTACTTGTCGACTGCAACAACTTAGATGCTTAAATTACGTACAGGGTGGTGCACCCGCAAGGCTCATCACGCGACTTTAACTGCCAGAAGATAAATGTAAACGTTTCCGATAGAAATGCGTCCATTGTGACGATTTGCAGTTACGTTATTTCAAAAACTAATGTATTAAACCTAAGATTTTCTGCGGTTTTTTCTACACATTACCACTTCTGGCTTTTTCTTGTGTAATGTGGCTGCCAGAGCTCGGTTCGTGCCAAATCTTAAGGTCCTAGGTCAACTACAAGGCAGCAAAAGCGGCCAAAAGTTGAGTTTTCAAAAACTAAAACTTGACTTTCTGTGCTCCTTACTTGTCGACTGCAACAACTTAGATGCTTAAATTACGTACAGGGTGGTGCACCCGCAAGGCTCATCACGCGACTTTAACTGCCAGAAGATAAATGTAAACGTTTCCGATAGAAATGCGTCCATTGTGACGATTTGCAGTTACGTTATTTCAAAAACTAATGTATTAAACCTAAGATTTTCTGCGGTTTTTTCTACACATTACCACTTCTGGCTTTTTCTTGTGTAATGTGGATGCCAGAGCTCGGTTCGTGCCTAATCTTAAGGTCCTAGGTCAACTACAAGGCAGCAAAAGCGGCCAAAAATTGAGTTTTCAAAAACTAAAACTTGACTTGCTGTGCTCCTTACTTGTCGACTGCAACAACTTAGATGCTTAAATTACGTACAGGGTGGTGCACCCGCAAGGCTAATCACGCGACTTTAACTGCCAGAAGATAAATGCAAACGTTTCCGATAGACATGCGTCCATTGTGACGATTTGCAGTTACGTCATTTCGAAAACAAACGTATTAAACGTAAGATTTTCTACAGGTTTTTAAACACATCACCACTTCTGGCTTATTTTTGAGTAATGTGGCTGCCAGAGCTCGGTTCGTGCCAAATCTTAAGGTCCTAGGTCAACTACAAGGCAACAAAAGCGGCCAAAAATTGAGTTTTCAAAAACTAAAACTTGACTTGCTGTGCTCCTTACTTGTCGACTGCAACAACTTAGATGCTTAAATTACGTACAGGGTGGTGCACCCGCAAGGCTCATCACGCGACTTTAACTGCCAGAAGATAAATGTAAACGTTTCCGATAGAAATGCGTCCATTGTGACGATTTGCAGTTACGTCATTTCGAAAACAAACGTATTAAACGTCAGATTTTCTACGGGTTTTTTAAACACATCACCACTTCTGGCTTATTCTTGTGTAATGTGGCTGCCAGAGCTCGGTTCGTGCCAAATCTTAAGGTCCTAGGTCAACTACAAGGCAGTAAAAGCGGCCAAAAATTGAGTTTTCAAAAACTAAAACTTGACTTGCTGTGCTCCTTACTTGTTGACTGCAACAACTTAGATGCTTAAATTACGTACAGTGTGGTGCAGCCGCAAGGCTCATCACGCTACTTTAACTGCCAGAAGATAAATGTAAACGTTTCCGATAGAAATGCGACCATTGTGACGATTTGCAGTTACGTCATTTCGAAAACAAATGTATTAAACGTAAGATTTTCTGCGGTATTTTCTACACATTACCACTTCTGGCTTTTTCTTGTGTAATGTGGCTGCCAGAGCTCGGTTCGTGCCAAATCTTAAGGTCCTAGGTCAACTACAAGGCAGCAAAAGCGGCCAAATGTTTAGTTTTCAAAAACTAAAACTTGACTTGCTGTGCTCCTTACTTGTCTACTGCAACAACTTAGATGCTTAAATTACGTACAGGGTTGTGCACCCGCAAGGCTCATCACGCGACTTTAACTACCAGAAGATAAATGTAAACGTTTCCGATAGAAATGCGACCATTGTGACGATTTGCAGTTACGTCATTTCGAAAACAAATGTATTAAACGTAAGATTTTCTGCGGTTTTTTCTACACATTACCACTTCTGGCTTTTTCTTGTGTAATATGGCTGCCAGAGCTCGGTTCGTGCCAAATCTTAAGGTCCTAGGTCAACTACAAGGCACCAAAAGCGGCGAAAAGTTGAGTTTTCAAAAACTAAAACTTGACTTTCTGTGCTCCTTACTTGTCGACTGCAACAACTTAGATGCTTAAATTACGTTCAGGGTGGTGCACCCGCAAGGCTCATCACGCGACTTTAACTGCCAGAAGATAAATGTAAACGTTTCCGATAGAAACGCGTCCATTGTGACGATTTGCAGTTACGTCATTTCGAAAACAAATGTATTAAACGTAAGATTTTCTGCGGTTTTTTCTACACATTACCACTTCTGGCTTATTCTTGTGTAATGTAGATGCCAGAGCTCGGTTCGTGCCTAATCTTAAGGTCCTAGGTCAACTACAAGGCAGCAAAAGCGGCCAAAAATTGAGTTTTCAAAAACTAAAACTTGACTTGCTGTGCTCCTTACTTGTCGACTGCAACAACTTAGATGCTTAAATTACGTACAGAGTGGTGCACCCGCAAGGCCCATCACGCGACTTTAACTGCCAGAAGATAAATGTACACGTTTCCGATTGAGATGCGCCCATTGTGAGGATTTGCACTTACGTCATTTCGAAAACAAAAGTATTGAACGTAAGATTTTCTGCGGTTTATTCTACACATTACCACTTCTGGCTTTTTCTTGTGTAATGTGGCTGCCAGAGCTCTGATCGTGCCAAATCTTAAGGTCCTAGGTCAACTACAAGGCAGCAAAAGCGGCCAAAAATTGAGTTAAATAAACTAAAACTTGACTTGCTGTGCTCCTTACTTGTCGACTGCAACAACTTAGATGCTTAATTTACGTACAGGGTGGTCCACCCGCAAGGCTCATCACGCGACTTTAACTGCCAGAAGATAAATGTAAACGTTTCTGATAGAAATACGTCCATTGTGACGATTTGCAGTTACGTCATTTCGAAAACAAATGTATTAAACGTAAGATTTTCTGCGCTTTTCTCTACACATTACCACTTCTGGCTCTTTCTTGTGTAATGTGGCTGCCAGAGCTCGGATCGTGCCAAATCTTAAGGTCCTAGGTCAACTACAAGGCAGCAAAAGCGGCCAATAGTTGAGATTTCATAAACTAAAACTTGACTTGCTGTGCTCCTTACTTGTCGACTGCAACAACTTAGATGCCTAAATTACGTACAGGGTGGTGCACCCGCAAGGCTCATCACGCGACTTTAACTGCCAGAAGATAAATGTAAACGTTTCCGATAGAAATGCGTCCATTGTGACGATTTGCAGTTACGTCATTTCGAAAACAAACGTATTAAACGTAAGATTTTCTACGGGTTATTAAACACATCACCACTTCTGGCTTATTCTGGTGTAATGTGGCTGCTAGAGCTCGGTTCGTGCCAAATCTTAAGGTCCTAGGTCAACTACAAGGCAGCAAACGCGGCCAAAAATTGAGTTTTCAAAAACTAAAACTTGACTTGCTGTGCTCCTTACTTGTCGACTGCAACAACGTAGATGCTTAAATTACGTGCAGGGGGGTACACCCGCAAGGCTCATCACGCGACTTTAACTGCCAGAAGATAAATGTAAACGTTTCCGATAGAAATGCGTCCATTGTGACGATTTGCAGTTACGTCATTTGGAAAACAAATGTATTAAACTTAAGATTTTCTGCGGTTTTTTCTACACATTACCCGTTCTGGCATTTTCTTGTGTAATGTGGCTGCCAGAGCTCGGTTCGTGCCAAATCTTAAGGTCCTAGGTCAACTACAAGGCAGCAAAAGCGGCCAAAAATTGAGTTTTCAAAAACTAAAACTTGACTTGCTGTGCTCCTTAATTGTCGACTGCAACAACTTAGATGCTTAAATTGCGTACAGAGTGGTGCACCCGCAAGGCTCATCACGCAACTTTAACTGCCAGAAGATAAATGTAAACGTTTCCGATAGAAATGCGTCCATTGTGACGATTTGCAGTTACGTCATTTCGAAAACAATCGCATTAAACTTAAGATTTTCTGCGGTTTTTTCTACACATTACCCGTTCTGGCGTTTTCTTGTGTAATGTGGCTGCCAGAGCTCGGTTCGTGCCAAATCTTAAGGTCCTAGGTCAACTACAAGGCAGCAAAAGCGGCCAAAAATTGAGTTTTCAAAAACTAAAACTTGACTTTCTGTGCTCCTTACTTGTCGACTGCAACAACTTAGATGCTTAAATTACGTACAGGGTGGTGCACCCGCAAGGCTCATCACGCGACTTTAACTGCCAGAAGATAAATGTAAACGTTTCCGATAGAGATGCGTCCATTGTGACGATTTGCAGTTAAGTCATTTCAAAAACAAAAGTATTAAACGTAAGATTTTCTGCGCTTTATTCTACACATTACCACTTCTGGCTTTTTCTTGTGTAATGTGGCTGCCAGAGCTCTGATCGTGCTAAATCTTAAGGTCCTAGGTCAACTACAAGGCAGCAAAAGCGGCCAAAAATTGAGTTTTCATAAACTAAAACTTGACTTGCTGTGCTCCTTACCTGTCGACTGCAACCACTTAGATGCTTAAATTACGTACAGGGTGGTGCACCCGCAAGGCTCGTCACGCGACTTTAATTGCCAGAAGATAAATGTAAACGTTTCCGATAGAAATGCGTCCATTGTGACGATTTGCAGTTACGTTATTTCAAAAACTAATGTATTAAACCTAAGATTTTCTGCGGTTTTTTCTACACATTACCTCTTCTTGCTTTTTCTTGTGTAATGTGGCTGCCAGAGCTCGGTTCGTGCCAAATCTTAAAGTCCTTAGTCAAGTACAAGGCAGCAAAAGCGGCCAAAATTTGAGTTTCCAAAAACTAAAACTTGATTTGCTGTGCTCCTTACTTGTCGACTGCAACAACTTAGATGCTTAAATTACGTACAGGGTGGTGCACCCGCAAGGCTCATCACGCGACTTTAACTGCCAGAAGATAAATGTAAACGTTTCCGATAGAAATGCGTCCATTGTGACGATTTGCAGTTACGTCATTTGGAAAACAAATTTATTAAACTTAAGATTTTCTGCGGTTTTTTCTACACATTACCACTTCTGGCTTTTTCTTGTGTAATGTGGCTGCCAGAGCTCGGTTCGTGCCAAATCATAAGGTCCTAGGTCAACTACAAGGCAGCAAAAGCGGCCAAAAATTGAGTTTCCAAAAACTAAAACTCGACTTCCTGTGCTCCTTACTTGTCGACTGCAACAACTTACATGCTTAAATTACGTACAGGGTGGTGCACCCGCAAGGCTCGTTACGCGACTTTAACTGCCAGAAGATAAATGTAAACGTTTCCGACAGAGATGCGTCCATTGTGACGATTTGCAGTTAAGTCATTTCAAAAACAAAAGTATTAAACGTAAGATTTTCTGCGGTTTATTCTACACATTACCACTTCTGGCTTTTTCTTGTGTAATGTGGCTGCCAGAGCTCTGATCGTGCCAAATCTTAAGGTCCTAGGTCAACTACAAGCAGCAAAAGCGGCCAAAAATTGAGTTTACATAAACTAAATCTTGACTTGCAGTGCTCCTTACTTGTCGACTGCAACAACTTAGATGCTTAATTTACGTACAGGGTGGTGCACCCGCAAGGCTCATCACGCGACTTTAACTGCCAGAAGATAAATGTAAACGTTTCCGATAGAAATGCGTCCATTGTGACGATTTGCAGTTACGTTATTTCAAAAACTAATGTATTAAACCTAAGATTTTCTGCGGTTTTTTCTACACATTACCACTTCTGGCTTTTGCTGGTGTAATGTGGCTGCCAGAGTTCGGTTCGTGCCAATTCTTAAGGTCCTAGGTCAACTACAATTCAGCAAAAGCGGCCAAAAATTGAGTTTTCAAAAACTAAAACTTGACTTGCTGTGCTCCTTAATTGTCGACTGCAACAACTTAGATGCTTAAATTGCGTTCAGGGTGGTGAACCCGCAAGGCTCATCATGCGACTTTAACTGCCAGAAGATAAATGTAAACGTTTCCGATAGAAATGCGTCCATTGTGACGATTTGCAGTTACGTCATTTCGAAAACAATCGTATTAAACGTAAGATTTTCTACGAGTTTTTCTACACATTACCACTTCTGGCTTATTCTTGTGTAATGTGGCTGCCAGAGCTCGGATCGTGCCAAATCTTAAAATACTAGGTCAACTACAAGGCAGCAAAAGCGGCCAAAAATTGAGTTTTCATAAACTAAAATTTGACTTGCTGTGCTCCTTACTTGTCGACTGCAACAACTTAGATGCTTAAATTACGTACAGGGTGGTGCACCCGCAAGGCTCGTCACGCGACTTTAACTGCCAGAAGATAAATGTAAACGTTTCCGATAGAAATGCGTCCATTGTGACGATTTGCAGTTACGTTATTTCAAAAACTAATGTATTAAACCTAAGATTTTCTGCGGTTTTTTCTACACATTACCACTTCTTGCTTTTTCTTGTGTAATGTGGCTGCCAGAGCTCGGTTCGTGCCAAATCTTAATTTCCTGGTCAACTACAAGGCAGCAAGAGCGGCCAAAAATTGAGTTTTCAAAAACTAAAGCTTGACTTGCTGTGCTCCTTACTTGTCGACTGCAACAACTTAGATGCTTAAATTACGTACAGGGTGGTGCACCCGCAAGGCTCATCACGCGACTTTAACTGCCAGAAGATAAATGTAAACGTTTCCGATAGACATGCGTCCATTGTGACGATTTGCAGTTACGTCATTTCGAAAACAAATGTATTAAACGTAAGATTTTCTGCGGTTTATTCTACACATTACCACTTCTGGCTTTTTCTTGTGTAATGTGGCTGTCAGAGCTCTGATCGTGCCAAATCTTAAGGTCCTAGGTCAACTACAAGGCAGCAAAAGCGGCAAAAAATTGAGTTTTCAAAAACTAAAACTTGACTTGCTGTGCTCCTTACTTGTCGACTGCAACAACTTAGATGCTTAAATTGCGTACAGGGTGGTGCACCCGCAAATCTCATCACGCGACTTTAACTGCCAGAAGATTAATGTAAACGTTTCCGATAGAAATGCGTCCATTGTGACGATTTGCAGTTACGTCATTTCGAAAACAAATGTATTAAACGTAAGATTTTCTGCGGTTTTGCTACACATTACCACTTCTGGCTTTTTCTTGTGTAATGTGGCTGCCAGAGCTCGGTTTCTGCCAAATCTTAAAGTCCTAAGTCAACTACAAGGCAGCCAAAGCGGTCAAAATTTGAGTTTTCAAAAACTAAAACTTGACTTGCTGTGCTCCTTACTTGTCGACTGCAACAACTTAGATGCTAAAATTACGTACAGGGTGGTGCACCCGCAAGGCTCCTCACGCGACTTTAACTGCCAGAAGATAAATGTAAACGTTTCCGTTAGAAATGCGTCCATTGTGACGATTTGCAGTTACGTTATTTCAAAAACTAATGTATTAAACCTAAGATTTTCTGCGGTTTTTCTACACATTACCACTTCTGGCATTTGCTGGTGTAATGTGGCTGCTTGAGTTCGGTTCGTGCAAAATCTTAAGATCCTAGGTCAACTACAAGGCAGCAAAAGCGGCCAAAAAATGAGTTTTCAAAAACTAAAACTTGACTTGCTGTGCTCCTTACTTGTCGACTGCAAAAACTTAGATGCTTAAATTGCGTACAGGGTGGTGCACCGGCAAGGCTCATCACGCGACTTTAACTGCCAGAAGATAAATGTAAACGTTTCCGATAGAGATGCGTCCAATGTGACGATTTGCAGTTACGTTATTTCAAAAACTAATGTATTAAACCTAAGATTTTCAGCGTTTTTTCTACACATTACCACTTCTGGCATTTGCTGGTGTAATGTGGCTGCGAAAGTTCGGTTCGTGCCAAATCTTAAGGTCCTAGGTCAACTACAAGGCAGCAAAAGCGGCAAAAAATTGAGTTTTCAAAAACTAAAACTTGACATGCTGTGCTCCTAAATTACCGACTGCAAAAACTTAAATGCTCAAATTGCGTACAGGGTGGTGCACCCGCAAGGATCATCACGCGACTTTAACTGCCAGAAGATAAATGTAAACGTTTCCGATAGAAATGCGTCCATTGTTACGATTTGCAGTTACGTAAATCGTTACGTCATTTCGAAAACAAATGTATTAAACGTAAGATTTTCTGCGGTTTTTTCTACACATTACCACTTCTGGCTTTTTCTTGTGTAATGTGGCTGCCAGAGCTCGGTTCGTGCCAAATCTTAAGGTCCTAGCTCAACTACAAGGCAGCAAAAGCGGCCAAAATTTGAGTTTTCAAAAAATAAAACTTGACTTGCTGTGCTCCTGACTTGTCGACTGCAACAACTTAGATGCTTAAATTACGTACAGGGTGGTGCACCCGCAAGGCTCATCACGCGACTTTAACTGCCAGAAGATAAATGTAAACGTTTCCGATAGAAATGCGTCCATTGTGACGATTTGCAGTTACGTCATTTCGAAAACAAACGTAATAAACGTAAGATTTTCTACGGGTTTTTCTACACATTTCCACTTCTGGCTTTTTCTTGTGTAATGTGGCTGCCAGAGCTCGGTTCGTGCCAAATCTTAAAGTCCTAGGTCAACTACAAGGCAGCAAAAGCGGCCAAAAATTGAGTTTTCAAAAACTATAACTTGAATTGCTGTGCCCCTTTCTTGTCGACTGCAACAACTTAGATGCTTAAATTACGTACAGGGTGGTGCACCCGCAAGGCTTATCACGCGACTTTAACTGCCAGAAGATAAATGTAAACGTTTCCGAGAGAAATGCGTCCATTGTGACGATTTGCAGTTACGTCATTTCGAAAACAAATGTATTAAAAGTAAGATTTTCTGCGGTTTTTTCTACACTTTACCACTTCTGGCTTTTTCTTGTGTAATGTGGCTGCCAGAGCTCGGTTCGTGCCAAATCTTAAGGTCCTAGGTCAACTACAAGGCAGCAAAAGCGGCCAAAAATTCAGTTTTCAAAAACTAAAACTTGACTTGCTGTGCTCCTTACTTGTCGACTGCAACAACTTAGATGCTTAAATTACGTACAGGGTGGTGCACCCGCAAGGCTCATCACGCGACTTTAACTGCCAGAAGATAAATGTAAACGTTTCCGATAGATATGCGACCATTGTGACGATTTGCAGTTACGTCATTTCGAAAACAAATGTATTAAACGTAAGATTTTCTGCGGTTTTTTCTACACATTACCACTTCTGGCTTTTTCTTGTGTAATGTGGCTGCCAGCACTCGGTTTGTGCCAAATCTTAGGGTCCTAGGTCAACTACAAGGCAGCAAAAGCGGCCAAAAGTTGAGTTTTCAAAAACTAAAACTTGACTTGCTGTGCTCCTTACTTGTTGACTGCAACAACTTAGATGCTTAAATTACGTACAGGGTGGTGCACCCGCAAGTCTCATCACGCGACTTTAACTGCCAGAAGATAAATGTAAACGTTTCCGATAGAAACGCGTCCATTGTGACGATTTGCAGTTACGTCATTTCGAAAACAAACGTATTAAACGTAAGATTTTCTACGGGTTATTAAACACATCACCACTTCTGGCTTATTCTTGTGTAATGTGGCTGCCAGAGCTCGGTTCGTGCCAAATCTTAAGGTCCTAGGTCAACTACAAGGCAGCAAGAGCGGCCAAAAATTGAGTTTTCAAAAACTAAAACTTGACTTGCTGTGCTCCTTACTTGTCGACTGCAACAATTTAGATGCTTAAATTACGTACAGGGTGGTGCACTCGCAAGGCTCATCACGCGACTTTAGCTACCAAAAGATAAATGTAAACGTTTCCGATAGAAATGCGTCCATTGTGACGATTTGCAGTTACGTCATTTCGAAAACAAATGTATTAAACGTAAGATTTTCTGCGGTTTTTTCTACACATTACCACTTCTGGCTTTTTCTTGTGTAATGTGGCTGCCAGAGCTCGATTCGTGCCAATTCTTAAGGTCCTAGGTCAACTACAAGGCAGAAAAAGCGGCAAAAAATTGAGTTTCAAAAACTTAAACTTGACGTGCTGTGCTCCTTACTAGTCGACTGCATAAACTTAGATGCTTAAATTGCATACAGGGTGGTGCACGCGCAAGGCTCATCACGCGACTTTAACTGCCAGAAGATAAATGTAAACGTTTCCGATAGAAATGCGTCCATTGTGACGATTTGCAGTTACGTCATTTCGAAAACAAATGTATTAAACGTAAGATTTTCAGCGGTTTTTTCTAACCATTACTACTTCTGGCTTTTTCTTGTGTAATGTGGCTGCCAGAGCTCGGATCGTGCCAAATCTTAAGGTCCTAGGTCAACTACAAGGCAGCAGAAGCGGCCAAAAATTGAGTTTTCATAAACTAAAACTTGACTTGCTGTGCTCCTTACTTGTCGGCTGCAACAACTTAGATGCTTAAATTACGTACAGGGTGGTGCACCCGCAAGGCTCATAACGCAACTTTAACTGCCAGAAGATAAATGTAAACGTTTCCGATAGAAAGGCGTCCATTGTGACGATTTGCAGTTACGTTATTTCAAAAACTAATGTATTAAAACTAAGATTTTCTGTGATTTTTTCTACACATTACCACTTCTGGCTTTTTCTTGTGTAATGTGGCTGCCAGGGCTCGTTTCGTGCCAAATCTTAAGGTCCTAGTTCAACTACAAGGCAGCAAAAGCGGCCAAAAATTGAGATTTAAAAAACTAAAACTTGACTTGCTGTGCTCCTTACTTGTCGACTGCAACAACTTAGATGCTTAAATTACGCACAAGGTGGTGCACCCGCAAGGCCCATCACGCGACTTTAACTGCCAGAAGATAAATGTAAACGTTTCCGATAGAAATGCGTCCATTGTGACGATTTTCAGTTACGTTATTTCAAAAACTAATGTATTAAACCTAAGATTTTCTGCGGTTTTTTCTACACATTACCACTTCTGGCTTTTGCTGGTGTAATGTGGCTGCCAGAGTTCGGTTCGTGCCAAATCTTAAGGTCCTAGGTCAACTACAAGGAAGCAAAAGCGGCCAAAAATTGAGTTTTCAAAAACTAAAACTTGACTTGCTGTGCTCCTTAATTGTCGACTGCAACAACTTAGATGCTTAAATTGCGTTCAGGGTGGTGCACCCGCAAGGCTCATCATGCGACTTTAACTGCCAGAAGATGAATGTAAACGTTTCCGATAGAAATGCGTCCATTGTGACGATTTGCAGTTACGTCATTTCGAAAACAATCGTATTAACGTAAGATTTTCTACGAGTTTTTCTACACATTACCACATCTGGCTTATTCTTGTGTAATGTGGCTGATAGAGCTCGGATCGTGCCAAATCTTAAAATACTAGGTCAACTACAAGGCAGCAAAAGCGGCCAAAAATTGAGTTTTCATAAACTAAAACTTGACTTGCTGTGCTCCTTACTTGTCGACTGCAACAACTTAGATGCTTAAATTACGTACAGGGTGGTGCACCCGCAAGGCTCGTCACGCGACTTTAACTGCCAGAAGATAAATGTAAACGTTTCCGATAGAAATGCGTCCATTGTGACGATTTGCGGTTACGTTATTTCAAAAACTAATGTATTAAACCTAAGATTTTCTGCGGTTTTTTCTACACATTACCACTTCTGGCTTTTTCTTGTGTAATGTGGCTGCCAGAGCTCTGATCGTGCCAAATCTTAAGGTCCTAGGTCAACTACAAGGCAGCTAAAGCGGCCAAAAATTCAGTTTACATAAACTTAAACTTGACTTGCTGTGCTTCTTACTTGTCGACTGCAACAACTTAGATGCTTAATTTACGTACAGGGTGGTGCACCCGCAAGGCTCATCACGCGACTTTATCTGCCAGAAGATAAATGTAAACGATTCCGATAGAAATGCGTCCATTGTGACGAATTGCAGTTACGTTATTTTAAAAACTAATGTATTAAACCTAAGATTTTCTGCGGTCTTTTCTACACATTACCACTTCTGGCTTTTGCTGGTGTAATGTGGCTGCCAGAGTTCGGTTCGTGCCAAATCTTAAGGTCCTAGGTCAACTACAAGGCAGCAAAAGCGGCCAAAAATTGAGTTTTCATAAACTAAAACTTGACTTGCTGTGCTCCTTACTTGTCGACTGCAACAACTTAGATGCTTAAATTGCGTACAGGGTGGTGCACCCGCAAGGCTCATCACGCGACTTTAACTGCCAGAAGATAAATGTAAACGTTTCCGATAGAGATGCGTCCATTGTGACGATTTGCAGTTAAGTCATTTCGAAAACAAAAGTATTAAACGTAAGATTTTCTGCGGTTTATTCTACACATTACCACTTCTGGCTTTTTCTTGTGTAATGTGGCTGCCAGAGCTCTGATCGTGCCAAATCTTAAGGTACTAGGTCAACTACAAGGCAGCAAAAGCGGCCAAAAATTGAGTTTACATAAACTAAAACTTGACTTACTGTGCTCCTTACTTGTCGACTGCAACAACTTAGATGCTTCATTTACGTACAGGGTGGTGCACCCGCAAGGCTCATCACGCAACTTTAACTGCCAGAAGATAAATGTAAAGGTTTCCGTTAGAAATGCGTCCATTGTGACGATTTGCAGTTACGTTATTTCAAAAACTAATGTATTAAACCTAAGATTTTCTGCGGTTTTTCTACACATTACCACTTCTGACATTTGCTGGTGTAATGTGGCTGCGAGAGTTCGGTTCGTGCCAAATCTTAAGGTCCTAGGTCAACTACAAGGCAGCAAAAGCGGCCAAAATTTGAGTTTTCAAAAAATAAAACTTGACTTGCTGTGCTCCTTACTTGTCGACTGCAACAACTTAGATGCTTAAATTACGTACAGGGTGGTGCACCCGCAAGGCTCATCACGCGACTTTAACTGCCAGAAGATAAATGTAAACGTTTCCGTTAGAAATGCGTCCATTGTGACGATTTGCAGTTACGTTATTTCAAAAACTAATGTATTAAACCTAAGATTTTCTGCGGTTTTTCTACACATTACCACTTCTGGCATTTGCTGGTGTAATGTGGCTGCGAGAGTTCGGTTCGTGCCAATTCTTAAGGTCCTAGGTCAACTACAAGGCAGCAAAAGCGGCAAAAAATTGAGTTTTCAAAAACTATAACTTGACTTGCTGAGCTCTAAAATTATCGACTGCAAAAACTTAGATGCTCAAATTGCGTACAGGGTGGTGCACCCGCAAGGATCATCACGCGACTTTAACTGCCAGAAGATAAATGTAAACGTTTCCGATAGAAATGCGTCCATTGTTACGGTTTGCAGTTACGTAAATCGTTACGTCATTTCGAAAACAAATGTATTAAACGTAAGATTTTCTGCGGTTTTTTCTACACATTACCACTTCTGGCTTTTTCTTGTGTAATGTGGCTGCCAGAGCTCGGTTCGTGCCAAATCTTAAGATCCTAGGTCAACTACAAGGCAGCAAAAGCGGCCAAAAATTGAGTTTTCAAAAACTAAAACTTGACTTGCTGTGCTCCCTAATTGTCGACTGCAACAACTTAGATGCTTAAATTGCGTACAGGGTGGTGCACCCGCAAGGCTCATCATGCGACTTTAACTGCCAGAAGATAAAGGTAAATGTTTCTGATAGAAATGCGTCCATTGTGACGATTTGCAGTTACGTCATTTCGAAAACAAATGTATTAAACGTAAGATTTTCTGCGGTTTTCTCTACACATTACCACTTCTGGCTTTTTCTTGTGTAATGTGGCTGCCAGAGCTCGGATCGTGCCAAATCTTAAGGTCCCAGGTCAACTACAAGGCAGAAAAAGCGGCCAAAAATTGAGTTTTCATAAACTAAAACTTGACTTACTGTGCTCCTTACTTGTCGACTGCAACAACTTAGATGCTTAAATTACGTACAGGGTGGTGCACCCGCAAGGCTCATCACGCGACTTTAACTGCCAGAAGATAAATGTAAACGTTTCCGATGGAAATGCGTCCATTGTGACGATTTGTAGTTACGTTCTTTCAAAAACTAATGTATTAAACCTAAGATTTTCTGCGGTTTTTTCTACACATTACCACTTCTGGCTTTTTCTTGTGTAATGTGGCTGCCAGAGCTCGGTTCGTGCCAAATCTTAAGGTCCTAGGTCAACTACAACGCAGCAAAAGCGGCCAAAAATTGAGTTTTCAAATACTAAAACTTGACTTGCTGTGCTCCTTACTTGTTGACTGCAACAACTTAGATGCTTAAATTGCGTACAGGGTGGTGCACCCGCAAGGCTCATCACGCGACTTTAACTGCCAGAAGATAAATGTAAACGTTTCCGATAGAGATGCGTCCATTGTGACGATTTGCTGTTAAGTCATTTCGAAAACAAGAGTATTAAACGTAAGATTTTCTGCGGTTTATTCTACACATTACCACTTCTGGCTTTTTCTTGTGTAATGTGGCTGCCAGAGCTCTGATCGTGCCAAATCTTAAGGTCCTAGGTCAACTACAAGGCAGCAAAAGCGGCCAAAATTGAGTTTACATAAACTAAAACTTGACTTGCTGTGCTCCTTACTTGTTGACTGCAACAACTTAGATGCTTAATTTACGTACAGGGTGGTGCACCCGCAAGGCTCATCACGCGACTTTAACTGCCAGAAGATAAATGTAAACGTTTCCGTTAGAAATGCGTCCATTGTGACGATTTGCAGTTACGTTATTTCAAAAACTAATGTATTAAACCTAAGATTTTCTGCGGTTTTTCTACACATTACCACTTCTGGCATTTGCTGGTGTAATGTGGCTGCGAGAGTTCGGTTCGTGCCAAATCTTAAGGTCCTAGGTCAACTACAAGGCAGCAAAAGCGGCAAAAAATTGAGTTTTCAAAAACTATAACTTCACTTGCTGTGCTCTAAAATTATCGACTGCAAAAACTTAGATGCTCAAATTGCGTACAGGGTGGTGCACCCGCAAGGATCATCACGCGACTTTAACTGCCAGAAGATAAATGTAAACGTTTCCGATAGAAATGCGTCCATTGTTACGATTTGCAGTTACGTAAATCGTTACGTCATTTCGAAAACAAATGTATTAAACGTAAGATTTTCTGCGGTTTTTTCACACATTACCACTTCTGGCTTTTTCTTGTGTAATGTGGCTGCCAGAGCTCGGTTCGTGCCAAATCTTAAGGTCCTAGGTCAACTACAAGGCAGCAAAAGCGGCCAAAATTTGAGTTTTCAAAAAATAAAACTTAACTTGCTGTGCTCCTTACTTGTCGACTGCAACAACTTAGATGCTTAAATTACGTACAGGGTGGTGCACCCGCAAGGCTCATCACGCGACTTTAACTGCCAGAAGATAAATGTAAACGTTTCCGATAGAAATGCGTCCATTGTGACGATTTGCAGTTACGTCATTTCGAATACAAACGTATTAAACGTAAGATTTTCTACGGGTTTTTCTACACATTTCCACTTCTGGCTTTTTCTTGTGTAATGTGGCTGCCAGGGCTCGGTTCGTGCCAAATCTTAAAGTCCTAGGTCAACTACAAGGCAGCAAAAGCGGCCAAAAATTGAGTTTTCAAAAACTATAACTTGAATTGCTGTGCCCCTTACTTGTCGACTGCAACAACTTAGATGCTTAAATTACGTACAGGGTGGTGCACCCGCAAGGCTTATCACGCGACTTTAACTGCCAGAAGATAAATGTAAACGTTTCCGATAGAAATGCGTCCATTGTGACGATTTGCAGTTACGTCATTTCGAAAACAAATGTATTAAAAGTAAGATTTTCTGTGGTTTTTTTTACACATTACCACTTCTGGCTTTTTCTTGTGTAATGTGGCTGCCTGAGCTCGGTTCGTGCCAAATCTTAAGGTCCTAGGTCAACTACAAGGCAGCAAAAGCGGCCAAAAATTCAGTTTTCAAAAACTAAAACTTGACTTGCTGTGCTCCTTACTTGTCGACTGCAACAACTTAGATGCTTAAATTACGTACAGGGTGGTGCACCCGCAAGGCTCATCACGCGACTTTAATTGCCAGAAGATAAATGTAAACGTTTCCGATAGATATGCGACCATTGTGAGGATTTGCAGTTACGTCATTTCGAAAACAAATGTATTAAACGTAAGATTTTCTGCGGTTTTTTCTACACATTACCACTTCTGGCTTTTTCTTGTGTAATGTGGCAGCCAGCACTCGGTTTGTGCCAAATCTTAAGGTCCTAGGTCAACTACAAGGCAGCAAAAGCGGCCAAAAGTTGAGTTTTCAAAAACTAAAACTTGAATTGCTGTGCTCCTTACTTGTCGACTGCAACAACTTAGATGCTTAAATTACGTACAGCGTGGTGCACCCGCAAGGCTCATCACGCGACTTTAACTGCCAGAAGATAAATGTAAACGTTTCCGATAGAAACGCGTCCATTGTGACGATTTGCAGTTACGTCATTTCGAAAACAAATGTATTAAACGTAAGATTTTCTTCGGTTTTTTCTACACATTACCACATCTGGCTTTTTCTGGTGTAATGTGGCTGCCAGAGCTCGGTTCGTGCCAAATCTTAGGGTCCTAGGTCAACTACAAGACAGCAAGAGCAGCCAAAAATTGAGTTTTCAAAAACTAAAACTTGACGTGCTGTGCTCCTTACTTGTCGACTGCATAAACTTAGATGCTTAAATTGCGTACAGGGTGGTGCACGCGCAAGGCTCATCACGCGACTTTAACTGCCAGAAGATAAATGTAAACGTTTCCGATAGAAATGCGTCCATTGTGACGATCTGCAGTTACGTCATTTCGAAAACAAATGTATTAAACGTAAGATTTTCTGCGGTTTATTCTACACATTACCACTTCTGGCTTTTTCTTGTGTAATGTGGCTGCCAGAGCTCTGATCGTGCCAAATCTTAAGGTCCTAGGTCAACTACAAGGCAGCAAAAGCGGCCAAAAATTGAGTTTACATAAACTAAAACTTGACTTACTGTGCTCCTTACTTGTCGACTGCAACAACTTAGATGCTTCATTTACGTACAGGGTGGTGCACCCGCAAGGCTCATCACGCAACTTTAACTGCCAGAAGATAAATGTAAAGGTTTCCGTTAGAAATGCGTCCATTGTGACGATTTGCAGTTACGTTATTTCAAAAACTAATGTATTAAACCTAAGATTTTCTGCGGTTTTTCTACACATTACCACTTCTGGCATTTGCTGGTGTAATGTGGCTGCGAGAGTTCGGTTCGTGCCAAATCTTAAGGTCCTAGGTCAACTACAAGGCAGCAAAAGTGGCAAAAAATTGTGTTTTCAAAAACTATAACTTGACTTGCTGTGCTCTAAAATTATCGACTGCAAAAACTTAGATGCTCAAATTGCGTACAGGGTGGTGCACCCGCAAGAATCATCACGCGACTTTAACTGCCAGAAGATAAATGTAAACGTTTCCGATAGAAATGCGTCCATTGTTACGATTTGCAGTTACGTAAATCGTTACGTCATTTCGAAAACAAATGTATTAAACGTAAGATTTTCTGCGGTTTTTTCTACACATTACCACTTCTGGCTTTTTCTTGTGTAATGTGGCTGCCAGAGCTCGGTTCGTGCCAAATCTTAAGGTCCTAGGTCAACTACAAGGCAGCAAAAGCGGCCAAAATTTGAGTTTTCAAAAAATAAAACTTGACTTGCTGTGCTCCTTACTTGTCGACTGCAACAACTTAGATGCTTAAATTACGTACAGGGTGGTGCACCCGCAAGGCTCATCACGCGACTTTAACTGCCAGAAGATAAATGTAAACGTTTCCGTTAGAAATGCGTCCATTGTGACGATTTGCAGTTACGTTATTTCAAAAGCTAATGTATTAAACCTAAGATTTTCTGCGGTTTTTCTACACATTACCACTTCTGGCATTTGCTGGTGTAATGTGGCTGCGAGAGTTCGGTTCGTGCCAATTTTTAAGGTCCTAGGTCAACTACAAGGCAGCAAAAGCGGCAAAAAATTGAGTTTTCAAAAACTATAACTTGACTTGCTGTGCTCTAAAATTATCGACTGCAAAAACTTAGATGCTCAAATTGCGTACAGGGTGGTGCACCCGCAAGGATCATCACGCGACTTTAACTGCCAGAAGATAAATGTAAACGTTTCCGATAGAAATGCGTCCATTGTTACGATTTGCAGTTACGTAAATCGTTACGTCATTTCGAAAACAAATGTATTAAACGTAAGATTTTCTGCGGTTTTTTCTACACATTACCACTTCTGGCTTTTTCTTGTGTAATGTGGCTGCCAGAGCTCGGTTCGTGCCAAATCTTAAGATCCTAGGTCAACTACAAGGCAGCAAAAGCGGCCAAAAATTGAGTTTTCAAAAACTAAAACTTGACTTGCTGTGCTCCATAATTGTCGACTGCAACAACTTAGATGCTTAAATTGCGTACAGGGTGGTGCACCCGCAAGGCTCATCATGCGACTTTAACTGCCAGAAGATAAAGGTAAATGTTTCTGATAGAAATGCGTCCATTGTGACGATTTGCAGTTACGTCATTTCGAAAACAAATGTATTAAACGTAAGATTTTCTGCGGTTTTCTCTACACGTTACCACTTCTGGCTTTTTCTTGTGTAATGTGGCTGCCAGAGCTCGGATCGTGCCAAATCTTAAGGTCCCAGGTCAACTACAAGGCAGCAAAAGCGGCCAAAAATTGAGTTTTCATAAACTAAAACTTGACTTACTGTGCTCCTTACTTGTCGACTGCAACAACTTAGATGCTTAAATTACGTACAGGGTGGTGCACCCGCAAGGCTCATCACGCGACTTTAACTGCCAGAAGATAAATGTAAACGTTTCCGATGGAAATGCGTCCATTGTGACGATTTGTAGTTACGTTCTTTCAAAAACTAATGTATTAAACCTATGATTTTCTGCGGTTTTTTCTACACATTACCACTTCTGGCTTTTTCTTGTGTAATGTGGCTGCCAGAGCTCGGTTCGTGCCAAATCTTAAGGTCCTAGGTCAACTACAAGGCAGCAAAAGCGGCCAAAAATTGAGTTTTCAAACACTAAAACTTGACTTGCTGTGCTCCTTACTTGTCGACTGCAACAACTTAGATGCTTAAATTGCGTACAGGGTGGTGCACCCGCAAGGCTCATCACGCGACTTTAACTGCCAGAAGATAAATGTAAACGTTTCCGATAGAGATGCGTCCATTGTGACGATTTGCAGTTAAGTCATTTCGAAAACAAAAGTATTAAACGTAAGATTTTCTGCGGTTTATTCTACACTTTACCACTTCTGGCTTTTTCTTGTGTAATGTGGCTGCCAGAGCTCTGATCGTGCCAAATCTTAAGGTCCTAGGTCAACTACAAGGCAGCAAAAGCGGCCAAAAATTGAGTTTACGTAAACTAAAACTTGACTTGCTGTGCTCCTTACTTGTCGACTGCAACAACTTAGATGCTTAATTTACGTACAGGGTGGTGCACCCGCAAGGCTCATCACGCGACTTTAACTGCCAGAAGATAAATGTAAACGTTTCCGTTAGAAATGCGTCCATTGTGACGATTTGCAGTTACGTTATTTCAAAAACTAATGTATTAAACCTAAGATTTTCTGCGGTTTTTCTACACATTACCACTTCTGGCATTTGCTGGTGTAATGTTCGGTTCGTGCCAAATCTTAAGGTCCTAGGTCAACTACAAGGCAGCAAATGCGGCAAAAAATTGAGTTTTCAAAAACTATAACTTGACTTGCTGTGCTCTAAAATTATCGACTGCAAAAACTTAGATGCTCAAATTGCGTACAGGGTGGTGCACCCGCAAGGATCATCACGCGACTTTAACTGCCAGAAGATAAATGTAAACGTATCCGATAGAAATGCGTCCATTGTTACGATTTGCAGTTACGTAAATCGTTACGTCATTTCGAAAACAAATGTATTAAACGTAAGATTTTCTGCGGTTTTTTCACACATTACCACTTCTGGCTTTTTCTTGTGTAATGTGGCTGCCAGAGCTCGGTTCGTGCCAAATCTTAAGGTCCTAGCTCAACTACAAGGCAGCAAAAGCGGCCAAAATTTGAGTTTTCAAAAAATAAAACTTGACTTGCTGTGCTCCTTACTTGTCGACTGCAACAACTTAGATGCTTAAATTACGTACAGGGTGGTGCACCCGCAAGGCTCATCACGCGACTTTAACTGCCAGAAGATAAATGTAAACGTTTCCGATAGAAATGCGTCCATTGTGACGATTTGCAGTTACGTCATTTCGAATACAAACGTATTAAACGTAAGATTTTCTACGGGTTTTTCTACACATTTCCACTTCTGGCTTTTTCTTGTGTAATGTGGCTGCCAGGGCTCGGTTCGTGCCAAATCTTAAAGTCCTAGGTCAACTACAAGGCAGCAAAAGCGGCCAAAAATTGAGTTTTCAAAAACTATAACTTGAATTGCTGTGCCCCTTACTTGTCGACTGCAACAACTTAGATGCTTAAATTACGTACAGGGTGGTGCACCCGCAAGGCTTATCACGCGACTTTAACTGCCAGAAGATAAATGTAAACGTTTCCGAGAGAAATGCGTCCATTGTGACGATTTGCAGTTACGTCATTTCGAAAACAAATGTATTAAAAGTAAGATTTTCTGCGGTTTTTTTTTTTACACATTACCACTTCTGGCTTATTCTTGTGTAATGTGGCTGCCTGAGCTCGGTTCGTGCCAAATCTTAAGGTCCTAGGTCAACTACAAGGCAGCAAAAGCGGCCAAAAATTCAGTTTTCAAAAACTAAAACTTGTCTTGCTGTGCTCCTTAGTTGTCGACTGCAACAACTTGGATGCTTAAATTACGTACAGGGTGGTGCACCCGCAAGGCTCATCACGCGACTTTAACTGCCAGAAGATAAATGTAAACGTTTCCGATAGATATGCGACCATTGTGACGATTTGCAGTTACGTCATTTCGAAAACAAATGTATTAAACGTAAGATTTTCTGCGGTTTTTTCTACACATTACCACTTCTGGCTTTTTCTTGTGTAATGTGGCTGCCAGCACTCGGTTTGTGCCAAATCTTAAGGTCCTAGGTCAACTACAAGGCAGCAAAAGCGGCCAAAAGTTGAGTTTTCAAAAACTAAAACTTGAATTGCTGTGCTCCTTACTTGTCGACTGCAACAACTTAGATGCTTAAATTACGTACAGGGTGGTGCACCCGCAAGGCTCATCACGCGACTTTAACTGCCAGAAGATAAATGTAAACGTTTCCGATAGAAACGCGTCCATTGTGACGATTTGCAGTTACGTCATTTTGAAAACAAATGTATTAAACGTAAGATTTTCTTCGGTTTTTTCTACACATTACCACATCTGGCTTTTTCTGGTGTAATGTGGCTGCCAGAGCACGGTTCGTGCCAAATCTTAAGGTCCTAGGTCAACTACAAGACAGCAAGAGCAGCCAAAAATTGAGTTTTCAAAAACTAAAACTTGACGTGCTGTGCTCCTTACTTGTCGACTGCATAAACTTAGATGCTTAAATTGCGTACAGGGTGGTGCACGCGCAAGGCTCATCACGCGACTTTAACTGCCAGAAGATAAATGTAAACGTTTCCGATAGAAATGCGTCCATTGTGACGATCTGCAGTTACGTCATTTCGAAAACAAATGTATTAAACGTAAGATTTTCTGCGGTCTTTTCTACACATTACCACTTCCGGCTTTTTCATGTGTAATGTGGATGCCAGAGCTCGGATCGGGCCAAATCTTAAGGTCCTAGGTCAACTACAAGGCAGCAAAAGCGGCCAAAAATTGAGTTTTCATAAACTAAAACTTGACTTGCTGTGCTCCTTACTTGTCGGCTGCAACTACTTAGATGCTTAAATTACGTACAGGGTGGTGCACCCGCAAGGCTCATAACGCAACTTTAACTGCCAGAAGATAAATGTAAACGTTTCCGATAGAAAGGCGTCCATTGTGACGATTTGCAGTTACGTTATTTCAAAAACTAATGTATTAAAACTAAGATTTTCTGCGATTTTTTCTACACATTACCACTTCTGGTTTTTTCTTGTGTAATGTGGCTGCCAGAGCTCGGTTCGTGCCAAATCTTAAGGTCCTAGTTCAACTACAAGGCAGCAAAAGCGGCCAAAAATTGAGATTTAAAAAACTAAAACTTGACTTGCTGTGCTCCTTACTTGTCGACTGCAACAACTTAGATGCTTAAATTACGTACAGGGTGGTGCACCCGTAAGGCTCATCACGCGACTTTAACTGCCAGAGGATAAATGTAAACGTTTCCGATAGAAATGCGACCATTGTGACGATTTGCAGTTACGTCATTTCGAAAACAAATGTATTAAACGTAAGATTTTCTGCGGTTTTTTCTACACATTACCACTTCTGGCTTTTTCTTGTGTAATGTGGCTGCCAGAGTTCGGTTCGTGCCAAATCTTAAGCTCCTAGGTCAACTACAAGGCAGCAAAAGCTGCCAAAAATTGAGTTTTCAAAAACTAAAACTTGACTTGCTGTGCTCCTTACTTGTCGACTGCAGTAACTTAGATGCTTAAATTACGTGCAGGGTGGTGCACCCGCAAGGCTCATCACGCGACTTTAACTGCCAGAAGATAAATGTAAACGTTTTCGAGAGAAATGCGTCCATTGTGACGATTTGCAGTTACGTCATTTCGAAAACAAATGTATTAAACCTAAGATTTTCTGCGGTCTTTTCTACACATTACCACTTCCGGCTTTTTCATGTGTAATGTGGATGCCAGAGCTCGGATCGGGCCAAATCTTAAGGTCCTAGGTCAACTACAAGGCAGCAAAAGCGGCCAAAAATTCAGTTTTCAAAAACTAAAACTAGACTTGCTGTGCTCCTTACTTGTGGACTGCAACAATTTAGATGCTTAAACTACGTACAGGGTGGTGCACCCGCAAGGCCCATCACGCGACTTTAACTGCCAGAAGATAAATGTGAACGTTTCTGATAGAAATGCGTCCATTGTGACGATTTGCAGTTACGTCATTTCGAAAACAAATGTATTAAACGTAAGATTTTCTGCGGTTTTTTCTACACATTTTCACTTCTGGCTTTTTCTTGTGTAATGCGGCTGCCCGAGCTCGGTTCGTGCCAAATCTTAAGGTCCTAGGTCAACTACAAGGCAACAAAAGCGTCCAAAAATTGAGTTTTCAAAAACTAAAACTTGACTTGCTATGCTCCTTACTTGTCGACTGCAACAACTTAGATGCTTAAATTACGTAGAGGGTGGTGCACTCGCAAGGCTCACCACGCGACTTTAACTATCTGAAGATAAATGTAAACGTTTCCGATAGAAATGCGTCCATTGTGTTGATTTGCAGTTACGTCATTTCGAAAACAAATGTATTAAACGTAAGATTTTCTGCGGTTTTTTCTACACATTACCACTTCTGGCTTTTTCTTGTGTAATGTGGCTGCCAGAGCTCGGCTCGTGCCAAATCTTAAGGTCCTAGGTCAACTACAAGGCAGCAAAAGCGGCAAAAAATTGAGTTTTCAAAAACTAAAACTTGACTTGCTGTGCTCCTTACTTGTCGACTGAAACAACTTATATGCTTAAATTACGTACAGGGTGGTGCACCCGCAAGAGTCATCACGCAACTGCCAGAAGGCAAATGTAAACGTTTCCAATATAAATGCGTCCATTGTGACGATTTGCAGTTACGTCATTTCGAAAACGAATGTATTAAACGTAAGATTTTCTGCGGTTTTTTCTACACATTGCCACTTCTGGTATTTTCTTGTGTAATGTGGCTGCCAGAGCTCGGTTCGTGCCAAATCTTAAGGTCCTAGGTCAACTACAAGGCACCAAAAGCGGCCAAAAATTGAGTTTTCAAAAACTAAAACTTGACTTGCTGTGCTCCTTACTTGTCGACTGCAACAACTTAGATGCTTAAATTACGTACAGGGTGGTGCACCCGTAAGGCTCATCACCCGACTTTAACTGCCAGAAGATAAATGTAAACGTTTCCGATAGAAATGCGACCATTGTGACGATTTGCAGTTACGTCATTTCGAAAACAAATGTATTAAACGTAAGATTTTCTGCGGTTTTTTCTACACATTACCACTTCTGGCTTTTTCTTGTGTAATGTGGCTGCCAGAGTTCGGTTCGTGCCAATTCTTAAGCTCCTAGGTCAACTACAAGGCAGCAAAAGCTGCCAAAAATTGAGTTTTCAAAAACTAAAACTTGACTTGCTGTGCTCCTTACTTGTCGACTGCAGTAACTTAGATGCTTAAATTACGTGCAGGGTGGTGCACCCGCAAGGCTCATCACGCGACTTTAACTGCCAGAAGATAAATGTAAACGTTTTCGAGAGAAATGCGTCCATTGTGACGATTTGCAGTTACGTCATTTCGAAAACAAATGTATTAAACCTAAGATTTTCTTCGGTTTTTTCTAAACATTACCACTTCTGGCTTTTTCTTGTGTAATGTGGCTGCCAGAGCTCGGTTCGTGCCAAATCTTAAGGTCCTAGGTCAACTACAAGGCAGCAAAAGCGGCCAAAAATTCAGTTTTCAAAAACTAAAACTAGACTTGCTGTGCTCCTTACTTGTCGACTGCAACAATTTAGATGCTTAAACTACGTACAGGGTGGTGCACCCGCAAGGCCCATCACGCGACTTTAACTGCCAGAAGATAAATGTGAACGTTTCTGATAGAAATGCGTCCAATGTGACGATTTGCAGTTACGTCATTTCGAAAACAAATGTATTAAACGTAAGTTTTTCTGCGGTTTTTTCTACACATTTTCACTTCTGGCTTTTTCTTGTGTAATGCGGCTGCCCGAGCTCGGTTCGTGCCAAATCTTAAGGTCCTAGGTCAACTACAAGGCAACAAAAGCGGCCAAAAATTGAGTTTTCAAAAACTAAAACTTGACTTGCTATGCTCCTTACTTGTCGACTGCAACAACTTAGATGCTTAAATTACGTAGAGGGTGGTGCACTCGCAAGGCTCACCACGCGACTTTAACTATCTGAAGATAAATGTAAACGTTTCCGATAGAAATGCGTCCATTGTGACGATTTGCAGTTACGTCATTTCGAAAACAAATGTATTAAACGTAAGATTTTCTGCGGTTTTTTCTACACATTACCACTTCTGGCTTTTTCTTGTGTAATGTGGCTGCCAGAGCTCGGCTCGTGCCAAATCTTAAGGTCCTAGGTCAACTACAAGGCAGCAAAAGCGGCAAAAAATTGAGTTTTCAAAAACTAAAACTTGACTTGCTGTGCTCCTTACTTGTCGACTGAAACAACTTATATGCTTAAATTACGTACAGGGTGGTGCACCCGCAAGAGTCATCACGCAACTGCCAGAAGGCAAATGTAAACGTTTCCAATATAAATGCGTCCATTGTGACGATTTGCAGTTACGTCATTTCGAAAACAAATGTATTAAACGTAAGATTTTCTGCGGTTTTTTCTACACATTTTCACTTCTGGCTTTTTCTTGTGTAATGCGGCTGCCCGAGCTCGGTTCGTGCCAAATCTTAAGGTCCTAGGTCAACTACAAGGCAACAAAAGCGTCCAAAAATTGAGTTTTCAAAAACTAAAACTTGACTTGCTATGCTCCTTACTTGTCGACTGCAACAACTTAGATGCTTAAATTACGTAGAGGGTGGTGCACTCGCAAGGCTCACCACGCGACTTTAACTATCTGAAGATAAATGTAAACGTTTCCGATAGAAATGCGTCCATTGTGTTGATTTGCAGTTACGTCATTTCGAAAACAAATGTATTAAACGTAAGATTTTCTGCGGTTTTTTCTACACATTACCACTTCTGGCTTTTTCTTGTGTAATGTGGCTGCCAGAGCTCGGCTCGTGCCAAATCTTAAGGTCCTAGGTCAACTACAAGGCAGCAAAAGCGGCAAAAAATTGAGTTTTCAAAAACTAAAACTTGACTTGCTGTGCTCCTTACTTGTCGACTGAAACAACTTATATGCTTAAATTACGTACAGGGTGGTGCACCCGCAAGAGTCATCACGCAACTGCCAGAAGGCAAATGTAAACGTTTCCAATATAAATGCGTCCATTGTGACGATTTGCAGTTACGTCATTTCGAAAACGAATGTATTAAACGTAAGATTTTCTGCGGTTTTTTCTACACATTGCCACTTCTGGTATTTTCTTGTGTAATGTGGCTGCCAGAGCTCGGTTCGTGCCAAATCTTAAGGTCCTAGGTCAACTACAAGGCACCAAAAGCGGCCAAAAATTGAGTTTTCAAAAACTAAAACTTGACTTGCTGTGCTCCTTACTTGTCGACTGCAACAACTTAGATGCTTAAATTACGTACAGGGTGGTGCACCCGTAAGGCTCATCACCCGACTTTAACTGCCAGAAGATAAATGTAAACGTTTCCGATAGAAATGCGACCATTGTGACGATTTGCAGTTACGTCATTTCGAAAACAAATGTATTAAACGTAAGATTTTCTGCGGTTTTTTCTACACATTACCACTTCTGGCTTTTTCTTGTGTAATGTGGCTGCCAGAGTTCGGTTCGTGCCAATTCTTAAGCTCCTAGGTCAACTACAAGGCAGCAAAAGCTGCCAAAAATTGAGTTTTCAAAAACTAAAACTTGACTTGCTGTGCTCCTTACTTGTCGACTGCAGTAACTTAGATGCTTAAATTACGTGCAGGGTGGTGCACCCGCAAGGCTCATCACGCGACTTTAACTGCCAGAAGATAAATGTAAACGTTTTCGAGAGAAATGCGTCCATTGTGACGATTTGCAGTTACGTCATTTCGAAAACAAATGTATTAAACCTAAGATTTTCTTCGGTTTTTTCTAAACATTACCACTTCTGGCTTTTTCTTGTGTAATGTGGCTGCCAGAGCTCGGTTCGTGCCAAATCTTAAGGTCCTAGGTCAACTACAAGGCAGCAAAAGCGGCCAAAAATTCAGTTTTCAAAAACTAAAACTAGACTTGCTGTGCTCCTTACTTGTCGACTGCAACAATTTAGATGCTTAAACTACGTACAGGGTGGTGCACCCGCAAGGCCCATCACGCGACTTTAACTGCCAGAAGATAAATGTGAACGTTTCTGATAGAAATGCGTCCAATGTGACGATTTGCAGTTACGTCATTTCGAAAACAAATGTATTAAACGTAAGTTTTTCTGCGGTTTTTTCTACACATTTTCACTTCTGGCTTTTTCTTGTGTAATGCGGCTGCCCGAGCTCGGTTCGTGCCAAATCTTAAGGTCCTAGGTCAACTACAAGGCAACAAAAGCGGCCAAAAATTGAGTTTTCAAAAACTAAAACTTGACTTGCTATGCTCCTTACTTGTCGACTGCAACAACTTAGATGCTTAAATTACGTAGAGGGTGGTGCACTCGCAAGGCTCACCACGCGACTTTAACTATCTGAAGATAAATGTAAACGTTTCCGATAGAAATGCGTCCATTGTGACGATTTGCAGTTACGTCATTTCGAAAACAAATGTATTAAACGTAAGATTTTCTGCGGTTTTTTCTACACATTACCACTTCTGGCTTTTTCTTGTGTAATGTGGCTGCCAGAGCTCGGCTCGTGCCAAATCTTAAGGTCCTAGGTCAACTACAAGGCAGCAAAAGCGGCAAAAAATTGAGTTTTCAAAAACTAAAACTTGACTTGCTGTGCTCCTTACTTGTCGACTGAAACAACTTATATGCTTAAATTACGTACAGGGTGGTGCACCCGCAAGAGTCATCACGCAACTGCCAGAAGGCAAATGTAAACGTTTCCAATATAAATGCGTCCATTGTGACGATTTGCAGTTACGTCATTTCGAAAACGAATGTATTAAACGTAAGATTTTCTGCGGTTTTTTCTACACATTGCCACTTCTGGTATTTTCTTGTGTAATGTGGCTGCCAGAGCTCGGTTCGTGCCAAATCTTAAGGTCCTAGGTCAACTACAAGGCACCAAAAGCGGCCAAAAATTGAGTTTTCAAATACTAAAGCTTGACTTGCTGTGCTACTTACTTGTCGACTGCAACAACTTAGATGCTTAAATTACGTACAGGGTGGTGCACCCGCAGGGCTCATCACGCGACTTTAACTGCCAGAAGATAAATGTAAACCTTTCCGAGAGAAATGCGTCCATTATGACGATTTGCAGTTACGTCATTTCAAAAACTAATGTATTAAACGTAAGGTTTTCTGCGGTTTTTTCTACACATTACCACTTCTGGCTTTTTCTTGTGTAATGTGGCTGCCAGAGCTGGGTTCGTGCCAAATCGTAAGGTCCTAGGTCAACTACAAGGCACCAAAAGCGGCCAAAAATTGAGTTTTCAAAAACTAAAACTTGACTTGCTGTGCTCCTTACTTGTCGACTGCAACAACTTAGATGCTTAAATTACGTACAGGGTGGTGCACCCGTAAGGCTCATCACGCGACTTTAACTGCCAAAAGATAAATGTAAACGTTTCCGATAGAAATGCGACCATTGTGACGATTTGCAGTTACGTCATTTCGAAAACAAATGTATTAAACGTAAGATTTTCTGCGGTTTTTTCTACACATTACCACTTCTGGCTTTTTCTTGTGTAATGTGGCTGCCAGAGTTCGGTTCGTGCCAAATCTTAAGCTCCTAGGTCAACTACAAGGCAGCAAAAGCTGCCAAAAATTGAGTTTTCAAAAACTAAAACTTGACTTGCTGCTCTCCTTACTTGTCGACTGCAGTAACTTAGATGCTTAAATTACGTGCAGGGAGGTGCACCCGCAAGGCTCATCACGCGACTTTAACTGCCAGAAGATAAATGTAAACGTTTTCGAGAGAAATGCGTCCATTGTGACGATTTGCAGTTACGTCATTTCGAAAACAAATGTATTAAACGTAAGATTTTCTGCGGTTTTTTCTACACATTACCACTTCTGGCTTTTTCTTGTGTAATGTGGCTGCCAGAGCTCGGTTCGTGCCAAATGGTAAGGTCCTACGTCAACTACAAGGCAGCAAAAGGGGCAAAAAATTGAGTTTTCAAAAACTAAAACTTGACTTGCTGTGCTCCTTACTTGTCGACTGCAACAACTCAGATGCTTAAATTACGTACAGGGTGGTGCACCCGCAAGGCTCATCACGCGACTTTAACTGCCAGAAGATAAATGTAAACGTTTCCGATAGAAATGCGTCCATTGTGACGATTTGCAGTTACGTTATTTCAAAAACTAATTTATTAAACCTAAGATTTTCTTCGGTTTTTTCTACACATTACCACTTCTGGCTTTTTCTTGTGTAATGTGGCTGCCAGAGCTCGGTTCGTGCCAAATCTTAAGGTCCTAGGTCAACTACAAGGCAGCAAAAGCGGCCAAAAATTCAGTTTTCAAAAACTAAAACTTGACTTGCTGTGCTCCTTATTTGTCGACTGCAACAATTTAGATGCTTAAACTACGTACAGGGTGGTGCACCCGCAAGGCCCATCACGCGACTTTAACTGGCAGAAGATAAATGTAAACGTTTCTGATAGAAACGCGTCCATTGTGACGATTTGCAGTTACGTCATTTCGAAAACAAATGTATTAAACGTAAGATTTTCTGCGGTTTTTTCTACACATTACCACTTCTGGCTTTTTCTTGTGTAATGTGGCTGCCAGCACTCGGTTTGTGCCAAATCTTAAGGTCCTAGGTCAACTACAAGACAGCAAAAGCGGCCAAAAGTTGAGTTTTCAAAAACTAAAACTTGAATTGCTGTGCTCCTTACTTGTCGACTGCAACAACTTAGATGCTTAATTTACGTACAGGGTGGTGCACCCGCAAGGCTCATCACGCGACTTTAACTGCCAGAAGATAAATGTAAACGTTTCCGATAGAAATGCGTCCATTGTGACGATTTGCAGTTACGTCATTTCGAATACAAACGTATTAAACGTAAGATTTTCTACGGGTTTTTCTACACATTTCCACTTCTGGCTTTTTCTTGTGTAATGTGGCTGCCAGGGCTCGGTTCGTGCCAAATCTTAAAGTCCTAGGTCAACTACAAGGCAGCAAAAGCGGCCAAAAATTGAGTTTTCAAAAACTATAACTTGAATTGCTGTGCCCCTTACTTGTCGACTGCAACAACTTAGATGCTTAAATTACGTACAGGGTGGTGCACCCGCAAGGCTTATCACGCGACTTTAACTGCCAGAAGATAAATGTAAACGTTTCCGAGAGAAATGCGTCCATTGTGACGATTTGCAGTTACGTCATTTCGAAAACAAATGTATTAAAAGTAAGATTTTCTGTGGTTTTTTTTACACATTACCACTTCTGGCTTATTCTTGTGTAATGTGGCTGCCTGAGCTCGGTTCGTGCCAAATCATAAGGTCCTAGGTCAACTACAAGGCAGCAAAAGCGGCCAAAAATTCAGTTTTCAAAAACTAAAACTTGACTTGCTGTGCTCCTTAGTTGTCGACTGAAACAACTTATATGCTTAAATTACGTACAGGGTGGTGCACCCGCAAGGCTCATCACGCGACTTTAACTGCCAGAAGATAAATGTAAACGTTTCCGATAGATATGCGACCATTGTGACGATTTGCAGTTACGTCATTTCGAAAACAAATGTATTAAACGTAAGATTTTCTGCGGTTTTTTCTACACATTACCACTTCTGGCTTTTTCTTGTGTAATGTGGCTGCCAGCACTCGGTTTGTGCCAAATCTTAAGGTCCTAGGTCAACTACAAGACAGCAAAAGCGGCCAAAAGTTGAGTTTTCAAAAACTAAAACTTGAATTGCTGTGCTCCTTACTTGTCGACTGCAACAACTTAGATGCTTAAATTACGTACAGGGTGGTGCACCCGCAAGGCTCATCACGCGACTTTAACTGCCAGAAGATAAATGTAAACGTTTCCGATAGAAACGCGTCCATTGTGACGATTTGCAGTTACGTCTTTTCGAAAACAAATGTATTAAACCTAAGCTTTTCTTCGGTTTTTTCTACACATTACCACATCTGGCTTTTTCTGGTGTAATGTGGCTGCCAGAGCTCGGTTCGTGCCAAATCTTAAGGTCCTAGGTCAACTACAAGACAGCAAGAGCAGCCAAAAATTGAGTTTTCAAAAACTAAAACTTGACGTGCTGTGCTCCTTACTTGTCGACTGCATAAACTTAGATGCTTAAATTGCGTACAGGGTGGTGCACGCGCAAGGCTCAACACGCGACTTTAACTGCCAGAAGATAAATGTAAACGTTTCCGATAGAAATGCGTCCATTGTGACGATCTGCAGTTACGTCATTTCGAAAACAAATGTATTAAACGTAAGATTTTCTGCGGTCTTTTCTACACATTACCACTTCCGGCTTTTTCATGTGTAATGTGGATGCCAGAGCTCGGATCGGGCCAAATCTTAAGGTCCTAGGTCAACCACAAGGCAGCAAAAGCGGCCAAAAATTGAGTTTTCATAAACTAAAACTTGACTTGCTGTGCTCCTTACTTGTCGGCTGCAACAACTTAGATGCTTAAATTACGTACAGGGTGGTGCACCCGCAAGGCTCATAACGCAACTTTAACTGCCAGAAGATAAATGTAAACGTTTCCGATAGAAAGGCGTCCATTGTGACGATTTGCAGTTACGTTATTTCAAAAACTAATGTATTAAAACTAAGATTTTCTGCGATTTTTTCTACGCATTACCACTTCTGGCTTTTTCTTGTGTAATGTGGCTGCCAGAGCTCGGTTCGTGCCAAATCTTAAGGTCCTAGTTCAACTACAAGGCAGCAAAAGCGGGCAAAAATTGAGATTTAAAAAACTAAAACTTGACTTGCTGTGCTCCTTACTTGTCGACTGCAACAACTTAGATGCTTAAATTACGTACAGGGTGGTGCACCCGTAAGGCTCATCACGCGACTTTAACTGCCAGAAGATAAATGTAAACGTTTCCGATAGAAATGCGACCATTGTGACGATTTGCAGTTACGTCATTTCGAAAACAAATGTATTAAACGTAAGGTTTTTTGCGGTTTTTTCTACACATTACCACTTCTGGCTTTTTCTTGTGTAATGTGGCTGCCAGAGTTCTGTTCGTGCCAATTCTTAAGCTCCTAGGTCAACTACAAGGCAGCAAAAGCTGCCAAAAATTGAGTTTTCAAAAACTAAAACTTGACTTGCTGTGCTCCTTAATTGTCGACTGCAGTAACTTAGATGCTTAAATTACGTGCAGGGTGGTGCACCCGCAAGGCTCATCACGCGACTTTAACTGCCAGAAGATAAATGTAAACGTTTTCGAGAGAAATGCGTCCATTGTGACGATTTGCAGTTACGTCATTTCGAAAACAAATGTATTAAACCTAAGATTTTCTGCGGTTTTTTCTACACATTACCACTTCTGGCTTTTTCTTGTGTAATGTGGCTGCCAGAGCTCGGATCGTGCCAAATCTTAATGTCCTAGGTCAACTACAAGGCAGCAAAAGCGGCCAAAAATTCAGTTTTATAAAACTAAAACTACACTTGCTGTGCTCCTTACTTGTCGACTGCAACAATTTAGATGCTTAAACTACGTACAGGGTGGTGCACCCGCAAGGCCCATCACGCGACTTTAACTGCCAGAAGATAAATGTGAACGTTTCTGATAGAAATGCGTCCATTGTGACGATTTGCAGTTACGTCATTTCGAAAACAAATGTATTAAACGTAAGATTTTCTGCGGTTTTTTCTACACATTTTCACTTCTGGCTTTTTCTTGTGTAATGCGGCTGCCCGAGCTCGGTTCGTGCCAAATCTTAAGGTCCTAGGTCAACTACAAGGCAACAAAAGCGGCCAAAAATTGAGTTTTCAAAAACTAAAACTTGACTTGCTATGCTCCTTACTTGTCGACTGCAACAACTTAGATGCTTAAATTACGTAGAGGGTGGTGCACTCGCAAGGCTCACCACGCGACTTTAACTATCTGAAGATAAATGTAAACGTTTCCGATAGAAATGCGTCCATTGTGACGATTTGCAGTTACGTCATTTCGAAAACAAATGTATTAAACGTAAGATTTTCTGCGGTTTTTTCTACACATTACCACTTCTGGCTTTTTCTTGTGTAATGTGGCTGCCAGAGCTCGGCTCGTGCCAAATCTTAAGGTCCTAGGTCAACTACAAGGCAGCAAAAGCGGCAAAAAATTGAGTTTTCAAAAACTAAAACTTGACTTGCTGTGCTCCTTACTTGTCGACTGAAACAACTTACATGCTTAAATTACGTACAGGGTGGTGCACCCGCAAGAGTCATCACGCAACTGCCAGAAGGCAAATGTAAACGTTTCCAATATAAATGTGTCCATTGTGACGATTTGCAGTTACGTCATTTCGAAAACGAATGTATTAAACGTAAGATTTTCTTCGGTTTTTTCTACACATTGCCACTTCTGGTATTTTCTTGTGTAATGTGGCTGCCAGAGCTCGGTTCGTGCCAAATCTTAAGGTCCTAGGTCAACTACAAGGCACCAAAAGCGGCCAAAAATTGAGTTTTCAAATACTAAAGCTTGACTTGCTGTGCTACTTACTTGTCGACTGCAACAACTGAGATGCTTAAATTATGTACAGGGTGGAGCACCCGCAGGGCTCATCACGCGACTTTAACTGCCAGAAGATAAATGTAAACCTTTCCGAGAGAAATGCGTCCATTATGACGATTTGCAGTTACGTCATTTCAAAAACTAATGTATTAAACGTAAGGTTTTCTGCGGTTTTTTCTACACATTACCACTTCTGGCTTTTTCTTGTGTAATGTGGCTGCCAGAGCTGGGTTCGTGCCAAATCTTAAGGTCCTAGGTCAACTACAAGGCACCAAAAGCGGCCAAAAATTGAGTTTTCAAAAACTAAAACTTGACTTGCTGTGCTCCTTACTTGTCGACTGCAACAACTTAGATGCTTAAATTACGTACAGGGTGGTGCACCCGTAAGGCTCATCACGCGACTTTAACTGCCAGAAGATAAATGTAAACGTTTCCGATAGAAATGCGACCATTGTTACGATTTGCAGTTACGTCATTTCGAAAACAAATGTATTAAAAGTAAGATTTTCTGCGGTTTTTTCTACACATTACCACTTCTGGCTTTTTCTTGTGTAATGTGGCTGCTAGAGTTCGGTTCGTGCCAAATCTTAAGCTCCTAGGTCAACTACAAGGCAGCAAAAGCTGCCAAAAATTGAGTTTTCAAAAACTAAAACTTGACTTGCTGCTCTCCTTACTTGTCGACTGCAGTAACTTAGATGCTTAAATTACGTGCAGGGTGGTGCACCCGCAAGGCTCATCACGCGACTTTAACTGCCAGAAGATAAATGTAAACGTTTTCGAGAGAAATGCGTCCATTGTGACGATTTGCAGTTACGTCATTTCGAAAACAAATGTATTAAACGTAAGATTTTCTGCGGTTTTTTTTACACATTACCACTTCTGGCTTTTTCTTGTGTAATGTGGCTGCCAGAGCTCGGTTCGTGCCAAATGGTAAGGTCCTACGTCAACTACAAGGCAGCAAAAGGGGCAAAAAATTGAGTTTTCAAAAACTAAAAGACTTGCTGTGCTCCTTACTTGTCGACTGCAACAACTCAGATGCTTAAATTACGTACAGGGTGGTGCACCCGCAAGGCTCATCACGCGACTTTAACTGCCAGAAGATAAATGTAAACGTTTCCGATAGAAATGCGTCCATTGTGACGATTTGCAGTTACGTTATTTCAAAAACTAATTTATTAAACCTAAGATTTTCTTCGGTTTTTTCTACACATTACCACTTCTGGCTTTTTCTTGTGTAATGTGGCTGCCAGAGCTCGGTTCGTGCCAAATCTTAAGGTCCTAGGTCAACTACAAGGCAGCAAAAGCGGCCAAAAATTCAGTTTTCAAAAACTAAAACTTGACTTGCTGTGCTCCTTACTTGTCGACTGCAACAACTTAGATGCTTAAATTACGTGCAGGGTGGTGCACCCGCAAGGCTCATCACGCGACTTTAACTGCCAGAAGATAAATGTAAACGTTTTCGAGAGAAATGCGTCCATTGTGACGATTTGCAGTTACGTCATTTCGAAAACAAATGTATTAAACCTAAGATTTTCTTCGGTTTTTTCTAAACATTACCACTTCTGGCTTTTTCTTGTGTAATGTGGCTGCCAGAGCTCGGTTCGTGCCAAATCTTAAGGTCCTAGGTCAACTACAAGGCAGCAAAAGCGGCCAAAAATTCAGTTTTCAAAAACTAAAACTAGACTTGCTGTGCTCCTTACTTGTCGACTGCAACAATTTAGATGCTTAAACTACGTACAGGGTGGTGCACCCGCAAGGCCCATCACGCGACTTTAACTGCCAGAAGATAAATGTGAACGTTTCTGATAGAAATGCGTCCATTGTGACGATTTGCAGTTACGTCATTTCGAAAACAAATGTATTAAACGTAAGATTTTCTGCGGTTTTTTCTACACATTTTCACTTCTGGCTTTTTCTTGTGTAATGCGGCTGCCCGAGCTCGGTTCGTGCCAAATCTTAAGGTCCTAGGTCAACTACAAGGCAACAAAAGCGGCCATAAATTGAGTTTTCAAAAACTAAAACTTGACTTGCTATGCTCCTTACTTGTCGACTGCAACAACTTAGATGCTTAAATTACGTACAGGGTGGTGCACTCGCAAGGCTCACCACGCGACTTTAACTATCTGAAGATAAATGTAAACGTTTCCGATAGAAATGCGTCCATTGTGACGATTTGCAGTTACGTCATTTCGAAAACAAATGTATTAAACGTAAGATTTTCTGCGGTTTTTTCTACACATTACCACTTCTGGCTTTTTCTTGTGTAATGTGGCTGCCAGAGCTCGGCTCGTGCCAAATCTTAAGGTCCTAGGTCAACTACAAGGCAGCAAAAGCGGCAAAAAATTGAGTTTTCAAAAACTAAAACTTGACTTGCTGTGCTCCTTACTTGTCGACTGAAACAACTTATATGCTTAAATTACGTACAGGGTGGTGCACCCGCAAGAGTCATCACGCAACTGCCAGAAGGCAAATGTAAACGTTTCCAATATAAATGCGTCCATTGTGACGATTTGCAGTTACGTCATTTCGAAAACGAATGTATTAAACGTAAGATTTTCTGCGGTTTTTTCTACACATTGCCACTTCTGGTATTTTCTTGTGTAATGTGGCTGCCAGAGCTCGGTTCGTGCCAAATCTTAAGGTCCTAGGTCAACTACAAGGCACCAAAAGCGGCCAAAAATTGAGTTTTCAAATACTAAAGCTTGACTTGCTGTGCTACTTACTTGTCGACTGCAACAACTTAGATGCTTAAATTACGTACAGGGTGCAGCACCCGCAGGGCTCATCACGCGACTTTAACTGCCAGAAGATAAATGTAAACCTTTCCGAGAGAAATGCGTCCATTATGACGATATGCAGTTACGTCATTTCAAAAACTAATGTATTAAACGTAAGGTTTTCTGCGGTTTTTTCTACACATTACCACTTCTGGCTTTTTCTTGTGTAATGTGGCTGCCAGAGCTGGGTTCGTGCCAAATCTTAAGGTCCTAGGTCAACTACAAGGCACCAAAAGCGGCCAAAAATTGAGTTTTCAAAAACTAAAACTTGACTTGCTGTGCTCCTTACTTGTCGACTGCAACAACTTAGATGCTTAAATTACGTACAGGGTGGTGCACCCGTAAGGCTCATCACGCGACTTTAACTGCCAGAAGATAAATGTAAACGTTTCCGATAGAAATGCGTCCATTGTGACGATTTGCAGTTACGACATTTCGAAAACAAATGTATTAAACGTAAGATTTTCTGCGGTTTTTTCTACACATTACCACTTCTGGCTTTTTCTTGTGTAATGTGGCTACCAGAGCTCGGCTCGTGCCAAATCTTAAGGTCCTAGGTCAACTACAAGCCAGCAAAAGCGGCCAAAAATTGAGTTTTCAAAAACTAAAACTTGACTTGCTGTGCTCCTTACTTGTCGACTGAAACAACTTATATGCTTAAATTACGTACAGGGTGGTGCACCCGCAAGAGTCATCACGCAACTGCCAGAAGGCAAATGTAAACGTTTCCAATATAAATGCGTCCATTGTGACGATTTGCAGTTACGTCATTTCGAAAACAAATGTATTAAACGTAAGATTTTCTGCGGTTTTTTCTACACATTGCCACTTCTGGTATTTTCTTGTGTAATGTGGCTGCCAGAGCTCGGTTCGTGCCAAATCTTAAGGTCCTAGGTCAACTACAAGGCACCAAAAGCGGCCAAAAATTGAGTTTTCAAATACTAAAGCTTGACTTGCTGTGCTACTTACTTGTCGACTGCAACAACTTAGATGCTTAAATTACGTACAGGGTGGTGCACCCGTAGGGCTCATCACGCGACTTTAACTGCCGGAAGATAAATGTAAACCTTTCCGAGAAAAATGCGTCCATTATGACGATTTGCAGTTACGTCATTTCAAAAACTAATGTATTAAACGTAAGATTTTCTGCGGTTTCTTCTACACATTACCACTTCTGGCTTTTTCTTGTGTAATGTGGCTAACAGAGCTGGGTTCCTGCCAAATCTTAAGGTCCTAGGTCAACTAAAAGGCACCAAAAGCGGCCAAAAATTGAGTTTTCAAAAACTAAAACTTGACTTGCTGTGCTCCTTACTTGTCGACTGCAACAACTTAGATGCTTAAATTACGTACAGGGTCGTGCACCCGTAAGGCTCATCACTCGACTTTAACTGCCAAAAGATAAATGTAAACGTTTCCGATAGAAATGCGTCCATTGTGACGATTTGCAGTTACGTCATTTCGAAAACAAATGTATTAAACGTAAGATTTTCTGCGGTTTTTTCTACACATTACCACTTCTGGCTTTTTCTTGTGTAATGTGGCTGCCAGAGCTCGGCTCGTGCCAAATCTTAAGGTCCTAGGTCAACTACAAGGCAGCAAATGCGGCCAAAAATTGAGTTTTCAAAAACTAAAACTTGACTTGCTGTGCTCCTTAATTGTCGACTGCAACAACTTAGATGCTTAAATTACGTACAGGGTGCAGCACCCGCAGGGCTCATCACGCGACTTTAACTGCCAGAAGATTAATGTAAACCTTTCCGAGAGAAATGCGTCCATTATGACGATATGCAGTTACGTCATTTCAAAAACTAATGTATTAAACGTAAGGTTTTCTGCGGTTTTTTCTACACATTACCACTTCTGGCTTTTTCTTGTGTAATGTGGCTGCCAGAGCTGGGTTCGTGCCAAATCTTAAGGTCCTAGGTCAACTACAAGGCACCAAAAGCGGCCAAAAATTGAGTTTTCAAAAACTAAAACTTGACTTGCTGTGCTCCTTACTTGTCGACTGCAACAACTTAGATGCTTAAATTACGTACAGGGTGGTGCACCCGTAAGGCTCATCACGCGACTTTAACTGCCAGAAGATAAATGTAAACGTTTCCGATAGAAATGCGTCCATTGTGACGATTTGCAGTTACGACATTTCGAAAACAAATGTATTAAACGTAAGATTTTCTGCGGTTTTTTCTACACATTACCACTTCTGGCTTTTTCTTGTGTAATGTGGCTACCAGAGCTCGGCTCGTGCCAAATCTTAAGGTCCTAGGTCAACTACAAGTCAGCAAAAGCGGCCAAAAATTGAGTTTTCAAAAACTAAAACTTGACTTGCTGTGCTCCTTACTTGTCGACTGAAACAACTTATATGCTTAAATTACGTACAGGGTGGTGCACCCGCAAGAGTCATCACGCAACTGCCAGAAGGCAAATGTAAACGTTTCCAATATAAATGCGTCCATTGTGACGATTTGCAGTTACGTCATTTCGAAAACGAATGTATTAAACGTAAGATTTTCTGCGGTTTTTTCTACACATTGCCACTTCTGGTATTTTCTTGTGTAATGTGGCTGCCAGAGCTCGGTTCGTGCGAAATATTAAGGTCCTAGATCAACTACAAGGCATCAAAAGCGGGTAAAAATTGAGTTTTCGAGAACTAAAACTTGACTTGCTGTGCTCCTTACTTGTCGACTGCAACAACTTATATGCTTAAATTACGTACAGGGTGGTGCACCCGCAAGAGTCATCACGCAACTGCCAGAAGACAAATGTAAACGTTTCCAATATAAATGCGTCCATTGTGACGATTTGCAGTTACGTCATTTCGAAAACAAATGTATTAAACGTAAGATTTTCTGCGGTTTTTTCTACACATTGCCACTTCTGGTATTTTCTTGTGTAATGTGGCTGCCAGAGCTCGGTTCGTGCCAAATCTTAAGGTCCTAGGTCAACTACAAGGCACCAAAAGCGGCCAAAAATTGAGTTTTCAAATACTAAAGCTTGACTTGCTGTGCTACTTACTTGTCGACTGCAACAACTTAGATGCTTAAATTACGTACAGGGTCGTGCACCCGTAAGGCTCATCACTCGACTTTAACTGCCAAAAGATAAATGTAAACGTTTCCGATAGAAATGCGTCCATTGTGACGATTTGCAGTTACGTCATTTCGAAAACAAATGTATTAAACGTAAGATTTTCTGCGGTTTTTTCTACACATTACCACTTCTGGCTTTTTCTTGTGTAATGTGGCTAACAGAGCTGGGTTCCTGCCAAATCTTAAGGTCCTAGGTCAACTAAAAGGCACCAAAAGCGGCCAAAAATTGAGTTTTCAAAAACTAAAACTTGACTTGCTGTGCTCCTTACTTGTCGACTGCAACAACTTAGATGCTTAAATTACGTACAGGGTCGTGCACCCGTAAGGCTCATCACTCGACTTTAACTGCCAAAAGATAAATGTAAACGTTTCCGATAGAAATGCGTCCATTGTGACGATTTGCAGTTACGTCATTTCGAAAACAAATGTATTAAACGTAAGATTTTCTGCGGTTTTTTCTACACATTACCACTTCTGGCTTTTTCTTGTGTAATGTGGCTGCCAGAGCTCGGCTCGTGCCAAATCTTAAGGTCCTAGGTCAACTACAAGGCAGCAAATGCGGCCAAAAATTGAGTTTTCAAAAACTAAAACTTGACTTGCTGTGCTCCTTAATTGTCGACTGCAACAACTTAGATGCTTAAATTACGTACAGGGTGGTGCACCCGCAAGGCTCATCACGCGACTTTAACTGCCAGAAGATAAATGTAAACGTTTCCGATAGAAATGCGTCCATTGTGACAATTTGCAGTTACGTCATTTCGAAAACAAATGTATTAAACGTAAGATTTTCTGCGGTTTTTTCTACACATTACCACTTCTGGCTTTCTCTTGTGTAATTTGGCTGCCAGAGGTCGGTTCGTGCGAAATCTTAAGGTCCTAGATCAACTACAAGGCATCAAAAGCGGGTAAAAATTGAGTTTTCAAGAACTAAAACTTGACTTGCTGTGCTCCTTACTTGTCGACTGCAACAACTTATATGCTTAAATTACGTACAAGGTGGTGCACCCGCAAGAGTCATCACGCAACTGCCAGAAGACAAATGTAAACGTTTCCAATGTAAATGCGTCCATTGTGACGATTTGCAGTTACGTCATTTCGAAAACAAATGTATTAAACGTAAGATTTTCTGCGGTTTTTTCTACACATTGCCACTTCTGGTATTTTCTTGTGTAATGTGGCTGCCAGAGCTCGGATCGTGCCAAATCTTAAGGTCCTAGGTCAACTACAAGACACCAAAAGCGGCCAAAAATTGAGTTTTCAAATACTAAAGCTTGACTTGCTGTGCTACTTACTTGTCGACTGCAACAACTTAGATGCTTAAATTACGTACAGGGTGGTGCACCCGCAGGGCTCATCACGCGACTTTAACTGCCGGAAGATAAATGTAAACCTTTCCGAGAAAAATGCGTCCATTATGACGATTTGCAGTTACGTCATTTCAAAAACTAATGTATTAAACGTAAGATTTTCTGCGGTTTTTTCTACACATTACCACTTCTGGCTTTTTCTTGTGTAATGTGGCTAACAGAGCTGGGATCGTGCCAAATCTTAAGGTCCTAGGTCAACTACAAGGCACCAAAAGCGGCCAAAAATTGAGTTTTCAAAAACTAAAACTTGACTTGCTGTGCTCCTTACTTGTCGACTGCAACAACTTAGATGCTTAAATTACGTACAGGATGGTGCACCCGTAAGGCTCATCACGCGACTTTAACTGCCAGAAGATAAATGTAAACGTTGCCGATAGCAATGCGACCATTGTGACGATTTGCAGTTACGTCATTTCGAAAACAAATGTATTAAACGTAAGATTTTCTGCGGTTTTTTCTACACATTGCCACTTCTGGTATTTTCTTGTGTAATGTGGCTGCCAGAGCTCGGTTCGTGCCAAATCTTAAGGTCCTAGGTCAACTACAAGACACCAAAAGCGGCCAAAAATTGAGTTTTCAAATACTAAAGCTTGACTTGCTCTGCTACTTACTTGTCGACTGCAACAACTTAGATGCTTAAATTACGTACAGGGTGGTGCACCCGCAGGGCTCATCACGCGACTTTAACTGCCGGAAGATAAATGTAAACCTTTCCGAGAAAAATGCGTCCATTATGACGATTTGCAGTTACGTCATTTCAAAAACTAATGTATTAAACGTAAGATTTTCTGCGGTTTTTTCTACACATTACCACTTCTGGCTTTTTCTTGTGTAATGTGGCTGCCAGAGGTCGGTTCGTGACAAATGGTAAGGTCCTAGGTCAACTACAAGGCAGCAAAAGCAGCAAAAAATTGAGTTTTCAAAAACTAAAACTTGACTTGCTGTGCTCCTTACTTGTCGACTGCAAGAACTTAGATGCTTAAACTACGTACAGGTTGGTGCACCCGCAAAGCCCATCACGCGACTTTAACTGCCAGAAGATAAATGTAATCGTTTCCGAATGAAATGCGTCCATTGTGACGATTTGTAGTTACGTCATTTCGAAAACAAATGTATTAAACGTAAGATTTTCTGCGTTTTTTTCTACACATTACCACTTCTGGCTTATTCTTGTGTAATGTGGCTGCCAGAGCTCGGTCCGTGCCAAATCGTAAGGTCCTAGGTCAACTACAAGGCAGCAAAAGCGGCCAAACATTGAGTTTTCAAAAACTAAAACCTGACTTGCTGTGCTCCATAATTGTCGACTGCAACAACTTAGATGCTTAAATTACGTACAGGGTGGTGCACCCGCAGGGCTCATCACGCGACTTTAACTGCCGGAAGATAAATGTAAACCTTTCCGAGAAAAATGCGTCCATTATGACGATTTGCAGTTACGTCATTTCAAAAACTAATGTATTAAACGTAAGATTTTCTGCGGTTTTTTCTACACATTACCACTTCTGGCTTTTTCTTGTGTAATGTGGCTAACAGAGCTGGGATCGTGCCAAATCTTAAGGTCCTAGGTCAACTACAAGGCACCAAAAGCGGCCAAAAATTGAGTTTTCAAAAACTAAAACTTGACTTGCTGTGCTCCTTACTTGTCGACTGCAACAACTTAGATGCTTAAATTACGTACAGGATGGTGCACCCGTAAGGCTCATCACGCGACTTTAACTGCCAGAAGATAAATGTAAACGTTGCCGATAGCAATGCGACCATTGTGACGATTTGCAGTTACGTCATTTCGAAAACAAATGTATTAAACGTAAGATTTTCTGCGGTTTTTTCTACACATTGCCACTTCTGGTATTTTCTTGTGTAATGTGGCTGCCAGAGCTCGGTTCGTGCGAAATCTTAAGGTCCTAGATCAACTACAAGGCATCAATAGCGGGTAAAAATTGAGTTTTCAAGAACTAAAACTTGACTTGCTGTGCTCCTTACTTGTCGACTGCAACAACTTATATGCTTAAATTACGTACAGATTGGTGCACCCGCAAGAGTCATCACGCAACTGCCAGAAGACAAATGTAAACGTTTCCAATGTAAATGCGTCCATTGTGACGATTTGCAGTTACGTCATTTCGAAAACAAATGTATTAAACGTAAGATTTTCTGCGGTTTTTTCTACACATTGCCACTTCTGGTATTTTCTTGTGTAATGTGGCTGCCAGAGCTCGGTTCGTGCCAAATCTTAAGGTCCTAGGTCAACTACAAGACACCAAAAGCGGCCAAAAATTGAGTTTTCAAATACTAAAGCTTGATTTGCTGTGCTACTTACTTGTCGACCGCAACAACTTAGATGCTTAAATTACGTACAGGGTGGTGCACCCGCAGGGCTCATCACGCGACTTTAACTGCCGGAAGATAAATGTAAACCTTTCCGAGAAAAATGCGTCCATTATGACGATTTGCAGTTACGTCATTTCAAAAACTAATGTATTAAACGTAAGATTTTCTGCGGTTTTTTCTACACATTACCACTTCTGGCTTTTTCTTGTGTAATGTGGCTAACAGAGCTGGGATCGTGCCAAATCTTAAGGTCCTAGGTCAACTACAAGGCACCAAAAGCGGCCAAAAATTGAGTTTTCAAAAACTAAAACTTGACTTGCTGTGCTCCTTACTTGTCGACTGCAACAACTTAGATGCTTAAATTACGTACAGGGTGGTGCACCCGTAAGGCTCATCACGCGACTTTAACTGCCAGAAGATAAATGTAAACGTTTCCGATAGAAATGCGACCATTGTGACGATTTGCAGTTACGTCATTTCGAAAACAAATGTATTAAACGTAAGATTTTCTGCGTTTTTTTCTACACATTACCACTTCTGGCTTTTTCTTGTGTAATGTGGCTGCCAGAGTTCGGTTCGTGCCAAATCTTAAGCTCCTAGGTCAATTACAAGGCAGCAAAAGCTGCCAAAAATTGAGTTTTCAAAAACTAAAACTTGACTTGCTGTGCTCCATACTTGTCGACTGCAGTAACTTAGATGCTTAAATTACCTACAGGGTAGTGCACCCGCAAGGCTCATCACGCGACTTTAACTGCCAGAAGATAAATGTAAACGTTTCCGATAGAAATGCGTCCATTGTGACGATTTGCAGTTACGTCATTTCGATAACAAATGTATTAATAGTAAGATTTTCTGCGGTTTCTTCTACACATTACCACTTCTGGCTTTTTCTTGTGTAATGTGGCTGCCAGAGGTCGGTTCGTGACAAATGGTAAGGTCCTAGGTCAACTACAAGGCAGCAAAAGCAGCAAAAAATTGAGTTTTCAAAAACTAAAACTTGACTTGCTGTGCTCCTTACTTGTCGACTGCAACAACTTAGATGCTTAAACTACGTACAGGGTGGTGCACACGCAAAGCCCATCACGCGACTTTAACTGCCAGAAGATAAATGTAAACGTTTCCGAATGATATGCGTCCATTGTGACGATTTGTAGTTACGTCATTTCGAAAACAAATGTATTAAACGTAAGGTTTTCTGCGTTTTTTTCTACACATTACCACTTCTGGCTTATTCTTGTGTAATGTGGCTGCCAGAGCTCGGTCCGTGCCAAATCTTAAGGTCCTAGGTCAACTACAAGGCAGCAAAAGCGGCCAAACATTGAGTTTTCAAAAACTAAAACTTGACTTGCGGTGCTCCATAATTGTCGACTGCAACAACTTAGATGCTTAAATTACGTACAGGGTGGTGCACCCGCAGGGCTCAACACGCGACTTTAACTGCCAGAAGATAAATGTAAACGTTTCCGATAGAAATGCGTACATTGTGACGATTTGCAGTTACGTCATTTCGAAAACAAATGTATTAAACGTAAGATTTTCTGCGGTTTTTTCTACACAATACCACTTCTGGCTTTTTCTTGTGTAATGTGGCTGCCAGAGCTCGGCTCGTGCCAAATCTTAAGGTCCTAGGTCAACTACAAGGCAGCAAAAGCGACAAAAAATTGAGTTTTCAAAAACTAAAACTTGACTTGCGGTGCTCCATACTTGTCGACTGCAACAACTTAGATGCTTAAATTACGTACAGGGTAGTGCACCCGCAAGGCTCATCACGCGACTTCAACTGCCAAAAGATAAATGTAAACGTTTCCGATAGAAATGCGTCCATTTTGACGATTTGCAGTAACGACATTTCAAAAACTAATGTATTAAACGTAAGATTTTCTGCGGTTTTTTCTACACATTACCACTTCTGGCTTTTTCTTGTGTAATGTGGCTGCCAGAGATCGGTTCGTGCCAAATCGTAAGGTCCTAGGTCAACTACAAGGCAGCAAAAGCGGCAAAAAATTGAGTTTTCAAAAACTAAAACTTGACTTGCTGTGCTCCTTAATTGTCGACTGCAGCAAATTAGATGCTTAAATTACGTACAGGGTGGTGCACCCGCAAGGCTCATCACGCGGCTTTAACTGCCAGAAGATAAATGTAAACGTTTCCGATAGAAATGCGTCCATTGTGACGATTTGCAGTTACGTCATTTCGAAAACAAATGTATTAAACGTAAGATTTTCTGCGGTTTTTTCTACACATTACCACTTCTGGCTTTTTCTTGTGTAATGTGGCTGCCAGAGCTCGGTTCGTGACAAATGGTAAGGTCCTAGGTCAACTACAAGGCAGCAAAAGCGGCAAAAATTGAGTTTTCAAAAACTAAAACTTGACTTGCTGTGCTCCTTACTTGTCGACTGCAACAACTTAGATGCTTAAATTACGTACAGGGTGGTGCACCCGCAAGGCTCATCACGCGACTTTAACTGCCAGAAGATAAATGTAAACGTTTCCGATAGAAATGCGTCCATTGTGTCGATTTGCAGTTACGTTATTTCAAAAACTAATTTATTAAATCTAAGATTTTCTTCGGTTTTTTCTACACATTACCACTTCTGGCTTTTTCTTGTGTAATGTGGCTGCCAGAGCTCGGTTCGTGCCAAATCTTAAGGTCCTAGGTCAACTACAAGGCAGCAAAAGCGGCCAAAAATTGAGTTTTCAAAAACTAAAACTTGACTTGCTGTGCTCCTTACTTGTCGACTGCAACAACTTAGATGCTTAAACTACGTACAGGGTGGTGCACCCGCAAGGCCCATCACGCGACTTTAACTGCCAGAAGATAAATGTAAACGTTTCCGAATGAAATGCGTCCAATGTGACGATTTGTAGTTACGTCATTTCGAAAACAAATGTATTAAACGTAAGATTTTCTGCGGTTTTTTCTACACATTACCACTTCTGGCTTACTCTTGTGTAATGTGGCTGCCAGAGCTCGGTCCGTGCCAAATCTTAAGGTCCTAGGTCAACTACAAGGCAGCAAAAGCGGCCAAAAATTGAGTTTTCAAAAACTAAAACTTGACTTGCTGTGCTCCATAATTGTCGACTGCGACAACTTAGATGCTTAAATTACGTACAGGGTGGTGCACCCGCAAGGCTCATCACGCGACTTTAACTGCCAGAAGGTTAATGTAAACGTTTCAGATAGAAATGCGTACATTGTGACGATTTGCAGTTACGTCATTTCGAAAACAAATGTATTTAACGTAAGATTTTCTGCGGTTTTTTCTACACATTTTCACTTCTGGCTTTTTCTTGTGTAATGCGGCTGCCCGAGCTCGGTTCGTGCCAAATCTTAAGGTCCTAGGTCAACTACAAGGCAACAAAAGCGGCGAAAAATTGAGTTTTCAAAAACTAAAACTTGACTTGCTATGCTCCTTACTTGTCGACTGCAACAACTTAGATGCTTAAATTACGTACAGGGTGGTGCACTCGCAAGGCTCACCACGCGACTTTAACTATCAGAAGATAAATGTAAACGCTTCCGAGAGAAATGCGTCCATTGTGACGATTTGCAGTTACGTCATTTCGACAACAAATGTATTAAACGTAAGATTTTCTGCGGTTTTTTCTACACATTACCACTTCTGGCTTTTTCTTGTGTAATGTAGCTGCCAGAGCTCGGCTCGTGCCAAATCTTAAGGTCCTAGGTCAACTACAAGGCAGCAAAAGCGGCAAAAAATTGAGTTTTCAAAAACTAAAACTTGACTTGCTGTGCTCCTTAATTGTCGACTGCAACAAATTAGATGCTTAAATTACGTACTGGGTGGTGCACCCGCAAGGCTCATCACGCGACTTTAACTGCCAGAAGATAAATGTGAACGTTTCCGATAGAAATGCGTCCATTGTGACGATTTGCAGTTACGTCATTTCGAAAACAAATGTATTAAACGTAAGATTATCTGCGGTTTTTTCTACACATTACCACTTCTGGCTTTCTCTTGTGTAATGTGACTGCCAGAGCTCGGTTCGTGCGAAATCTTAAGGTCCTAGATCAACTACAAGGCAGCAAAAGCGGGTAAAAATAGAGTTTTCAAAAACTAAAACTTGACTTGCTGTGCTCCTTACTTGTCGACTGCAACAACTTATATGCTTAAATTACGTACAGGGTGGTGCACCCGCAAGAGTCATCACGCAACTGCCAGAAGACAAATGTAAACGTTTCCAATGTAAATGCGTCCATTGTGACGATTTGCAGTTACGTCATTTCGAAAACAAATGTATTAAACGTAAGATTTTCTGCGGTTTTTTCTACACATTGCCACTTCTGGTATTTTGTTGTGTAATGTGGCTGCCAGAGCTCGGTTCGTGCCAAATCTTAAGGTCCTAGGTCAACTACAAGACACCAAAAGCGGCCAAAAATTGAGTTTTCAAATACTAAAGCTTGATTTGCTGTGCTACTTACTTGTCGACCGCAACAACTTAGATGCTTAAATTACGTACAGGGTGGTGCACCCGCAGGGCTCATCACGCGACTTTAACTGCCGGAAGATAAATGTAAACCTTTCCGAGAAAAATGCGTCCATTATGACGATTTGCAGTTACGTCATTTCAAAAACTAATGTATTAAACGTAAGATTTTCTGCGGTTTTTTCTACACATTACCACTTCTGGCTTTTTCTTGTGTAATGTGGCTAACAGAGCTGGGATCGTGCCAAATCTTAAGGTCCTAGGTCAACTACAAGGCACCAAAAGCGGCCAAAAATTGAGTTTTCAAAAACTAAAACTTGACTTGCTGTGCTCCTTACTTGTCGACTGCAACAACTTAGATGCTTAAATTACGTACAGGGTGGTGCACCCGTAAGGCTCATCACGCGACTTTAACTGCCAGAAGATAAATGTAAACGTTTCCGATAGAAATGCGACCATTGTGACGATTTGCAGTTACGTCATTTCGAAAACAAATGTATTAAACGTAAGATTTTCTGCGTTTTTTTCTACACATTACCACTTCTGGCTTTTTCTTGTGTCATGTGGCTGCCAGAGTTCGGTTCGTGCCAAATCTTAAGCTCCTAGGTCAATTACAAGGCAGCAAAAGCTGCCAAAAATTGAGTTTTCAAAAACTAAAACTTGACTTGCTGTGCTCCATACTTGTCGACTGCAGTAACTTAGATGCTTAAATTACCTACAGGGTAGTGCACCCGCAAGGCTCATCACGCGACTTTAACTGCCAGAAGATAAATGTAAACGTTTCCGATAGAAATGCGTCCATTGTGACGATTTGCAGTTACGTCATTTCGAAAACAAATGTATTAAACGTAAGATTTTCTGCGGTTTTTTCTACACATTACCACTTCTGGCTTTTTCTTGTGTAATGTGGCTGCCAGAGGTCGGTTCGTGACAAATGGTAAGGTCCTAGGTCAACTACAAGGCAGCAAAAGCAGCAAAAAATTGAGTTTTCAAAAACTAAAACTTGACTTGCTGTGCTCCTTACTTGTCGACTGCAACAACTTAGATGCTTAAACTACGTACAGGGTGGTGCACACGCAAAGCCCATCACGCGACTTTAACTCCCAGAAGATAAATGTAAACGTTTCCGAATGAAATGCGTCCATTGTGACGATTTGTAGTTACGTCATTTCGAAAACAAATGTATTAAACGTAAGGTTTTCTGCGTTTTTTTCTACACATTACCACTTCTGGCTTATTCTTGTGTAATGTGGCTGCCAGAGCTCGGTCCGTGCCAAATCTTAAGGTCCTAGGTCAACTACAAGGCAGCAAAAGCGGCCAAACATTGAGTTTTCAAAAACTAAAACTTGACTTGCTGTGCTCCATAATTGTCGACTGCAACAACTTAGATGCTTAAATTACGTACAGGGTGGTGCACCCGCAAGGCTCAACACGCGACTTTAACTGCCAGAAGATAAATGTAAACGTTTCCGATAGAAATGCGTACATTGTGACGATTTGCAGTTACGTCATTTCGAAAACAAATGTATTAAACGTAAGATTTTCTGCGGTTTTTTCTACACATTACCACTTCTGGCTTTTTCTTGTGTAATGTGGCTGCCAGAGCTCGGCTCGTGCCAAATCTTAAGGTCCTAGGTCAACTACAAGGCAGCAAAAGCGACAAAAAATTGAGTTTTCAAAAACTAAAACTTGACTTGCGGTGCTCCATACTTGTCGACTGCAACAACTTAGATGCTTAAATTACGTACAGGGTGGTGCACCCGCAAGGCTCATCACGCGACTTCAACTGCCAAAAGATAAATGTAAACGTTTCCGATAGAAATGCGTCCATTTTGACGATTTGCAGTAACGACATTTCAAAAACTAATGTATTAAACGTAAGATTTTCTGCGGTTTTTTCTACACATTACCACTTCTGGCTTTTTCTTGTGTAATGTGGCTGCCAGAGATCGGTTCGTGCCAAATCGTAAGGTCCTAGGTCAACTACAAGGCAGCAAAAGCGGCAAAAAATTGAGTTTTCAAAAACTAAAACTTGACTTGCTGTGCTCCTTAATTGTCGACTGCAGCAAATTAGATGCTTAAATTACGTACAGGGTGGTGCACCCGCAAGGCTCATCACGCGGCTTTAACTGCCAGAAGATAAATGTAAACGTTTCCGATAGAAATGCGTCCATTGTGACGATTTGCAGTTACGTCATTTCGAAAACAAATGTATTAAACGTAAGATTTTCTGCGGTTTTTTCTACACATTACCACTTCTGGCTTTTTCTTGTGTAATGTGGCTGCCAGAGCTCGGTTCGTGACAAATGGTAAGGTCCTAGGTCAACTACAAGGCAGCAAAAGCGGCAAAAATTGAGTTTTCAAAAACTAAAACTTGACTTGCTGTGCTCCTTACTTGTCGACTGCAACAACTTAGATGCTTAAATTACGTACAGGGTGGTGCACCCGCAAGGCTCATCACGCGACTTTAACTGCCAGAAGATAAATGTAAACGTTTCCGATAGAAATGCGTCCATTGTGTCGATTTGCAGATACGTTATTTCAAAAACTAATTTATTAAATCTAAGATTTTCTTCGGTTTTTTCTACACATTACCACTTCTGGCTTTTTCTTGTGTAATGTGGCTGCCAGAGCTCGGTTCGTGCCAAATCTTAAGGTCCTAGGTCAACTACAAGGCAGCAAAAGCGGCCAAAAATTGAGTTTTCAAAAACTAAAACTTGACTTGCTGTGCTCCTTACTTTTCGACTGCAACAACTTAGATGCTTAAACTACGTACAGGGTGGTGCACCCGCAAGGCCCATCACGCGACTTTAACTGCCAGAAGATAAATGTAAACGTTTCCGAATGAAATGCGTCCAATGTGACGATTTGTAGTTACGTCATATCGAAAACAAATGTATTAAACGTAAGATTTTCTGCGGTTTTTTCTACACATTACCACTTCTGGCTTACTCTTGTGTAATGTGGCTGCCAGAGCTCGGTCCGTGCCAAATCTTAAGGTCCTAGGTCAACTACAAGGCAGCAAAAGCGGCCAAAAATTGAGTTTTCAAAAACTAAAACTTGACTTGCTGTGCTCCATAATTGTCGACTGCGACAACTTAGATGCTTAAATTACGTACAGGGTGGTGCACCCGCAAGGCTCATCACGCGACTTTAACTGCCAGAAGGTTAATGTAAACGTTTCAGATAGAAATGCGTACATTGTGACGATTTGCAGTTACGTCATTTCGAAAACAAATGTATTTAACGTAAGATTTTCTGCGGTTTTTTCTACACATTTTCACTTCTGGCTTTTTCTTGTGTAATGCGGCTGCCCGAGCTCGGTTCGTGCCAAATCTTAAGGTCCTAGGTCAACTACAAGGCAACAAAAGCGGCCAAAAATTGAGTTTTCAAAAACTAAAACTTGACTTGCTATGCTCCTTACTTGTCGACTGCAACAACTTAGATGCTTAAATTACGTACAGGGTGGTGCACTCGCAAGGCTCACCACGCGACTTTAACTATCAGAAGATAAATGTAAACGTTTCCGATAGAAATGCGTCCATTGTGACGATTTGCAGTTACGTCATTTCGACAACAAATGTATTAAACGTAAGATTTTCTGCGGTTTTTTCTACACATTACCACTTCTGGCTTTTTCTTGTGTAATGTCGCTGCCAGAGCTCGGTTCGTGCCAAATCTTAAGGACCTAGGTCAACTACAAGGCAGCAAAAGCGGCAAAAAATTGAGTTTTCAAAAACTAAAACTTGACTTGCTGTGCTCCTTAATTGTCGACTGCAACAAATTAGATGCTTAAATTACGTACTGGGTGGTGCACCCGCAAGGCTCATCACGCGACTTTAACTGCCAGAAGATAAATGTGAACGTTTCCGATAGAAATGCGTCCATTGTGACGATTTGCAGTTACGTCATTTCGAAAACAAATGTATTAAACGTAAGATTATCTGCGGTTTTTTCTACACATTACCACTTCTGGCTTTCTCTTGTGTAATGTGGCTGCCAGAGATCGGTTCGTGCCAAATCGTAAGGTCCTAGGTCAACTACAAGGCAGCAAAAGCGGCAAAAAATTGAGTTTTCAAAAACTAAAACTTGACTTGCTGTGCTCCTTAATTGTCGACTGCAGCAAATTAGATGCTTAAATTACGTACAGGGTGGTGCACCCGCAAGGCTCATCACGCGGCTTTAACTGCCAGAAGATAAATGTAAACGTTTCCGATAGAAATGCGTCCATTGTGACGATTTGCAGTTACGTCATTTCGAAAACAAATGTATTAAACGTAAGATTTTCTGCGGTTTTTTCTACACATTACCACTTCTGGCTTTTTCTTGTGTAATGTGGCTGCCAGAGCTCGGTTCGTGACAAATGGTAAGGTCCTAGGTCAACTACAAGGCAGCAAAAGCGGCAAAAATTGAGTTTTCAAAAACTAAAACTTGACTTGCTGTGCTCCTTACTTGTCGACTGCAACAACTTAGATGCTTAAATTACGTACAGGGTGGTGCACCCGCAAGGCTCATCACGCGACTTTAACTGCCAGAAGATAAATGTAAACGTTTCCGATAGAAATGCGTCCATTGTGTCGATTTGCAGTTACGTTATTTCAAAAACTAATTTATTAAATCTAAGATTTTCTTCGGTTTTTTCTACACATTACCACTTCTGGCTTTTTCTTGTGTAATGTGGCTGCCAGAGCTCGGTTCGTGCCAAATCTTAAGGTCCTAGGTCAACTACAAGGCACCAAAAGCGGCAAAAAATTGAGTTTTCAAAAACTAAAACTTGACTTGCTGTGCTCCTTACTTGTCGACTGCAACAACTTAGATGCTTAAACTACGTACAGGGTGGTGCACCCGCAAGGCCCATCACGCGACTTTAACTGCCAGAAGATAAATGTAAACGTTTCCGAATGAAATGCGTCCAATGTGACGATTTGTAGTTACGTCATTTCGAAAACAAATGTATTAAACGTAAGATTTTCTGCGGTTTTTTCTACACATTACCACTTCTGGCTTACTCTTGTGTAATGTGGCTGCCAGAGCTCGGTCCGTGCCAAATCTTAAGGTCCTAGGTCAACTACAAGGCAGCAAAAGCGGCCAAAAATTGAGTTTTCAAAAACTAAAACTTGACTTGCTGTGCTCCATAATTGTCGACTGCGACAACTTAGATGCTTAAATTACGTACAGGGTGGTGCACCCGCAAGGCTCATCACGCGACTTTAACTGCCAGAAGGTTAATGTAAACGTTTCAGATAGAAATGCGTACATTGTGACGATTTGCAGTTACGTCATTTCGAAAACAAATGTATTTAACGTAAGATTTTCTGCGGTTTTTTCTACACATTTTCACTTCTGGCTTTTTCTTGTGTAATGCGGCTGCCCGAGCTCGGTTCGTGCCAAATCTTAAGGTCCTAGGTCAACTACAAGGCAACAAAAGCGGCCAAAAATTGAGTTTTCAAAAACTAAAACTCGACTTGCTATGCTCCTTACTTGTCGACTGCAACAACTTAGATGCTTAAATTACGTACAGGGTGGTGCACTCGCAAGGCTCACCACGCGACTTTAACTATCAGAAGATAAATGTAAACGTTTCCGATAGAAATGCGTCCATTGTGACGATTTGCAGTTACGTCATTTCGACAACAAATGTATTAAACGTAAGATTTTCTGCGGTTTTTTCTACACATTACCACTTCTGGCTTTTTCTTGTGTAATGTCGCTGCCAGAGCTCGGCTCGTGCCAAATATTAAGGTCCTAGGTCAACTACAAGGCAGCAAAAGCGGCAAAAAATTGAGTTTTCAAAAACTAAAACTTGACTTGCTGTGCTCCTTAATTGTCGACTGCAACAAATTAGATGCTTAAATTACGTACTGGGTGGTGCACCCGCAAGGCTCATCACGCGACTTTAACTGCCAGAAGATAAATGTGAACGTTTCCGATAGAAATGCGTCCATTGTGACGATTTGCAGTTACGTCATTTCGAAAACAAATGTATTAAACGTAAGATTATCTGCGGTTTTTTCTACACATTACCACTTCTGGCTTTCTCTTGTGTAATGTGGCTGCCAGAGCTCGGTTCGTGCGAAATCTTAAGGTCCTAGATCAACTACAAGGCAGCAAAAGCGGGTAAAAATAGAGTTTTCAAAAACTAAAACTTGACTTGCTGTGCTCCTTACTTGTCGACTGCAACAACTTATATGCTTAAATTACGTACAGGGTGGTGCACCCGCAAGAGTCATCACGCAACTGCCAGAAGACAAATGTAAACGTTTCCTATATAAATGCGTCCATTGTGACGATTTGCAGTTACGTCATTTCGAAAACAAATGCATTAAACGTAAGATTTTCTGCGGTTTTTTCTACACATTGCCACTTCTGGTATTTTCTTGTGTAATGTGGCTGCCAGAGCTCGGTTCGTGCCAAATCTTAAGGTCCTACGTCAACTACAAGGCACCAAAAGCGGCCAAAAATTGAGTTTTCAAATACTAAAGCTTGACTTGCTGTGCTACTTACTTGTCGACTGCAACAAATTAGATGCTTAAATTACGTACTGGGTGGTGCACCCGCAAGGCTCATCACGCGACTTTAACTGCCAGAAGATAAATGTAAACGTTTCCGATAGAAATGCGTACATTGTGACGATTTGCAGTTACGTCATTTCGAAAACAAATGTATTAAACGTAAGATTTTCTGCGGTTTTTTCTACACATTACCACTTCTGGCTTTTTCTTGTGTAATGTGGCTGCCAGAGCTCGGTTTGTGACAAATGGTAAGGTCCTAGGTCAACTACAAGGCAGCAAAAGAAGCAAAAAATTGAGTTTTCAAAAACTAAAACTTGACTTGCTGTGCTCCTTACTTGTCGACTGCAACAACTTAGATGCTTAAACTACGTACAGGGTGGTGCACCCGCAAAGCCCATCACGCGACTTTAACTGCCAGAAGATAAATGTAAACGTTTCCGAATGAAATGCGTCCATTGTGACGATTTGTAGTTACGTCATTTCGAAAACAAATGTATTAAACGTAAGATTTTCTGCGTTTTTTTCTACACATTACCACTTCTGGCTTATTCTTGTGTAATGTGGCTGCCAGAGCTCGGTCCGTGCCAAATCTTAAGGTCCTAGGTCAACTACAAGGCAGCAAAAGCGGCCAAACATTGAGTTTTCAAAAACTAAAACTTGACTTGCTGTGCTCCATAATTTACGACTGCAACAACTTAGATGCTTAAATTACGTACAGGGTGGTGCACCCGCAAGGCTCAACACGCGACTTTAACTGCCAGAAGATAAATGTAAACGTTTCCGATAGAAATGCGTACATTGTGACGATTTGCAGTTACGTCATTTCGAAAACAAATGTATTAAACGTAAGATTTTCTGCGGTTTTTTCTACACATTACCACTTCTGGCTTTTTCTTGTGTAATGTGGCTGCCAGAGCTCGGCTCGTGCCAAATCTTAAGGTCCTAGGTCAACTACAAGGCAGCAAAAGCGTCAAAAAATTGAGTTTTCAAAAACTAAAACTTGACTTGCTGTGCTCCTTAATTGTCGACTGCAACAAATTAGATGCTTAAATTACGTACTGGGTGGTGCACCCGCAAGGCTCATCACGCGACTTTAACTGCCAGAAGATAAATGTAAACGTTTCCGATAGAAATGCGTCCATTGTGACGATTTGCAGTTACGTCATTTCGAAAACAAATGTATTAAACGTAAGATTTTCTGCGGTTTTTTCTACACATTACCACTTCTGGCTTTCTCTTGTGTAATGTGGCTGCCAGAGCTCGGTTCGTGCGAAATCTTAAGGTCCTAGTTCAACTACAAGGCAGCAAAAGCGGGTAAAAATAGAGTTTTCAAAAACTAAAACTTGACTTGCTGTGCTCCTTACTTGTCGACGGCAACAACTTATATGCTTATATTACGTACAGGGTGGTGCACCCGCAAGAGTCATCACGCAACTGCCAGAAGACAAATGTAAACGTTTCCAATATAAATGCGTCCATTGTGACGATTTGCAGTTACGTCATTTCGAAAACAAATGTATTAAACGTAAGATTTTCTGCGGTTTTTTCTACACATTGAGACTTCTGGTATTTTCTTGTGTAATGTGGCTGCCAGAGCTCCGTTCGTGCCAAATCTTAAGGTCCTAGGTCAACTACAAGGCACCAAAAGCGGCCAAAAATTGAGTTTTCAAATACTAAAGCTTGACTTGCTGTGCTACTTACTTGTCGACTGCCACAACTTTGATGCTTAAATTACGTACAGGGTAGTGCACCCGCAGGGCTCATCACGCGACTTTAACTGCCAGAAGATAAATGTAAACGTTTCCGATAGAAATGCGTCCATTGTGACGATTTGCAGTTACGTTATTTCAAAAACTAATTTATTAAACCTAAGATTTTCTTCGGTTTTTTCTACACATTACCACTTCTGGCTTTTTCTTGTGTAATGTGGCTGCCAGAGCTCGGTTCGTGCCAAATCTTAAGGTCCTAGATCAACTACAAGGCAACAAAAGCGGCCAAAAATTGAGTTTTCAAAAACTAAAACTTGACTTGCTATGCTCCTTACTTGTCGACTGCAACAACTTAGATGCTTAAATTACGTACAGGGTGGTGCACTCGCAAGGCTCACCACGCGACTTTAACTATCAGAAGATAAATGTAAACGTTTCCGATAGAAATGCGTCCATTGTGACGATTTGCAGTTACGTTATTTCAAAAACTAATTTATTAAACCTAAGATTTTCTTCGGTTTTTTCTACACATTACCACTTCTGGCTTTTTCTTGTGTAATGGGGATGCCAGAGCTCGGTTCGTGCCAAATCTTAAGGTCCTAGGTCAACTACAAGGCAGCAAAAGCGGCCAAAAATTGAGTTTTCAAAAACTAAAACTTGACTTGCTGTGCTCCTTACTTGTCGACTGCAACAACTTAGATGCTTAAACTACGTACAGGGTGGTGCACCCGCAAGGCCCATCACGCGACTTTAACTGCCAGAAGATAAATGTAAACGTTTCCGAATGAAATGCGTCCATTGTGACGATTTGTAGTTACGTCATTTCGAAAACAAATGTATTAAACGTAAGATTTTCTGCGGTTTTTTCTACACATTACCACTTCTGGCTTATTCTTGTGTAATGTGGCTGCCAGAGCTCGGTCCGTGCCAAATCTTAAGGTCCTAGGTCAACTACAAGGCAGCAAAAGCGGCCAAACATTGAGTTTTCTAAAACTAAAACTTGACTTGCTGTGCTCCATAATTGTCGACTGCAACAACTTAGATGCTTAAATTACGTTAGTGCACCCGCAAGGCTCATCACGCGACTTTAACTGCCAGAAGGTTAATGTAAACGTTTCTGATAGAAATGCGTCCATTGTGACGATTTGCAGTTACGTCATTTCGAAAACAAATGTATTAAACGTAAGATTTTCTGCGGTTTTTTCTACACATTTTCACTTCTGGCTTTTTCTTGTGTAATGCGGCTGCCCGAGCTCGGTTCGTGCCAAATCTTAAGGTCCTAGGTCAACTACAAGGCAACAAAAGCGGCCAAAAATTGAGTTTTCAAAAACTAAAACTAGACTTGCTATGATCCTTACTTGTCGACTGCAACAACTTAGATGCTTAAATTACGTACAGGGTGGGGCACTCGCAAGGCTCACCACGCGACTTTAACTATCAGAAGATAAATGTAAACGTTTCCGATAGAAATGCGTCCATTGTGACGATTTGCAGTTACGTCATTTCGAAAACAAATGTATTAAACGTAAGATTTTCTGCGGTTTTTTCTAAACATTACCACTTCTGGCTTTTTCTTGTGTAATGTGGCTGCCAGAGCACGGTTCGTGCCAAATCATAAAGTCTTAGGTCAACTACATGGCAGGAAAAGCGGCCAAAATTTGAGTTTTCAAAAACTAAAACTTGACTTGCGGTGCTCCTTACTTGTCGACTGAAACAACTTAGATGCTTAAATTACGTACAGGGTACTGCACCCGCAAAGCTCATCACGCGACTTCAACTGCCGGAAGATAAATGTAAACGTTTCCGATAGAAATGCGTCCATTGTGTCGATTTGCAGTTACGTCATTTCGAAAACAAATGTATTAAACGAAAGATTTTCTGCGGTTTTTTCTAAACATTACCACTTCCGGCTTTTTCTTGTGTAATGTGGCTGCCAGAGCACGGTTCGTGCCAAATCATAAAGTCTTAGGTCAACTACATGGCAGGAAAAGCGGCCAAAATTTGAGTTTTCAAAAACTAAAACTTGACTTGCGGTGCTCCTTACTTGTCGACTGCAACAACTTAGATGCTTAAATTACGTACAGGGTGGTGCACCCGCAAGGCTCATCACGCGACTTTAACTGCCAGAAGATAAATGTAAACGATTCCGATAGAAATGCGTCCATTGTGACGATTTGCAGTTACGTCATTTCGAAAACAAATGTATTCAACGTAAGATTTTCTGCGGTTTTTTCTACACATTACCACTTCTGGCTTTTTCTTGTGTAATGTGGCTGCCAGAGCTCGGTTCGTGCCAAATGGTAAGGTCCTCGGTCGACTGTAAGGCAGCAAAACCGGCCAAAAATTGAGTTTTCAAAAACTAAAACTTGACTTGCTGTGCTCCTTACTTGTCGACTGCAACAACTTATATGCTTAAATTACGTACAGGGTGGTGCACCCGCAAGAGTCATCACGCAACTGCCAGAAGACAAATGTAAACGTTTCCAATATAAATGCGTCCATTGTGACGATTTGCAGTTACGTCATTTCGAAAACAAATGTATTAAACGTAAGATTTTCTGCGGTTTTTTCTACACATTACCACTTCTGGCTTTTTCTTGTGTAATGTGGCTGCCAGAGATCGGTTCGTGCCAAATCTTAAGGTCCTAGGTCAACTACAAGGCAGCAAAAGCGGCAAAAAATTGAGTTTTCAAAAACTAAAACTTGACTTGCTGTGCTCCTTAATTGTCGACTGCAGCAAATTAGATGCTTAAATTACGTACAGGGTGGTGCACCCGCAAGGCTCATCACGCGGCTTTAACTGCCAGAAGATAAATGTAAACGTTTCCGATAGAAATGCGTCCATTGTGACGATTTGCATTTACGTCATTTCGAAAACAAATGTATTAAACGTAAGATTTTCTGCGGTTTTTTCTACACATTACCACTTCTGGCTTTTTCTTGTGTAATGTGGCTGCCAGAGATCGGTTCGTGCCAAATCGTAAGGTCCTAGGTCAACTACAAGGCAGCAAAAGCGGCAAAAAATTGAGTTTTCAAAAACTAAAACTTGACTTGCTGTGCTCCTTAATTGTCGACTGCAGCAAATTAGATGCTTAAATTACGTACAGGGTGGTGCACCCGCAAGGCTCATCACGCGGCTTTAACTGCCAGAAGATAAATGTAAACGTTTCCGATAGAAATGCGTCCATTGTGACGATTTGCATTTACGTCATTTCGAAAACAAATGTATTAAACGTAAGATTTTCTGCGGTTTTTTCTACACATTACCACTTCTGGCTTTTTCTTTTGTAATGTGGCTGCCGGAACTCGGTTCGTGACAAATGGTAAGGTCCTAGGTCAACTACAAGGCAGCAAAAGCGGCAAAAAATTGAGTTTTCAAAAACTAAAACTTGACTTGCTGTGCTCCTTACTTGTCGACTGCAACAACTTAGATGCTTAAATTACGTACAGGGTGGTGCACCCGCAAGGCTCATCACGCGACTTTAACTGCCAGAAGATAAATGTAAACGTTTCCGAATGAAATGCGTCCATTGTGACGATTTGTAGTTACGTCATTTCGAAAACAAATGTATTAAACGTAAGATTTTCTGCGTTTTTTTCTACACATTACCACTTCTGGCTTATTCTTGTGTAATGTGGCTGCCAGAGCTCGGTCCGTGCCAAATCTTAAGGTCCTAGGTCAACTACAAGGCAGCAAAAGCGGCCAAACATTGAGTTTTCAAAAACTAAAACTTGACTTGCTGTGCTCCATAATTGTCGACTGCAACAACTTAGATGCTTAAATTACGTACAGGGTGGTGCACCCGCAAGGCTCAACACGCGACTTTAACTGCCAGAAGATAAATGTAAACGTTTCCGATAGAAATGCGTACATTGTGACGATTTGCAGTTACGTCATTTCGAAAACAAATGTATTAAACGTAAGATTTTCTGCGGTTTTTTCTACACATTACCACTTCTGGCTTTTTCTTGTGTAATGTGGCTGCCAGAGCTCGGCTCGTGCCAAATCTTAAGGTCCTAGGTCAACTACAAGGCAGCAAAAGCGTCAAAAAATTGAGTTTTCAAAAACTAAAACTTGACTTGCTGTGCTCCTTAATTGTCGACTGCAACAAATTAGATGCTTAAATTACGTACTGGGTGGTGCACCCGCAAGGCTCATCACGCGACTTTAACTGCCAGAAGATAAATGTAAACGTTTCCGATAGAAATGCGTCCATTGTGACGATTTGCAGTTACGTCATTTCGAAAACAAATGTATTAAACGTAAGATTTTCTGCGGTTTTTTCTACACATTACCACTTCTGGCTTTCTCTTGTGTAATGTGGCTGCCAGAGCTCGGTTCGTGCGAAATCTTAAGGTCCTAGTTCAACTACAAGGCAGCAAAAGCGGGTAAAAATAGAGTTTTCAAAAACTATAACTTGACTTGCTGTGCTCCTTACTTGTCGACGGCAACAACTTATATGCTTATATTACGTACAGGGTGGTGCACCCGCAAGAGTCATCACGCAACTGCCAGAAGACAAATGTAAACGTTTCCAATATAAATGCGTCCATTGTGACGATTTGCAGTTACGTCATTTCGAAAACAAATGTATTAAACGTAAGATTTTCTGCGGTTTTTTCTACACATTGAGACTTCTGGTATTTTCTTGTGTAATGTGGCTGCCAGAGCTCCGTTCGTGCCAAATCTTAAGGTCCTAGGTCAACTACAAGGCAGCAAAAGCGGCCAAACATTGAGTTTTCTAAAACTAAAACTTGACTTGCTGTGCTCCATAATTGTCGACTGCAACAACTTAGATGCTTAAATTACGTTAGTGCACCCGCAAGGCTCATCACGCGACTTTAACTGCCAGAAGGTTAATGTAAACGTTTCTGATAGAAATGCGTCCATTGTGACGATTTGCAGTTACGTCATTTCGAAAACAAATGTATTAAACGTAAGATTTTCTGCGGTTTTTTCTACACATTTTCACTTCTGGCTTTTTCTTGTGTAATGCGGCTGCCCGAGCTCGGTTCGTGCCAAATCTTAAGGTCCTAGGTCAACTACAAGGCAACAAAAGCGGCCAAAAATTGAGTTTTCAAAAACTAAAACTAGACTTGCTATGATCCTTACTTGTCGACTGCAACAACTTAGATGCTTAAATTACGTACAGGGTGGGGCACTCGCAAGGCTCACCACGCGACTTTAACTATCAGAAGATAAATGTAAACGTTTCCGATAGAAATGCGTCCATTGTGACGATTTGCAGTTACGTCATTTCGAAAACAAATGTATTAAACGTAAGATTTTCTGCGGTTTTTTCTAAACATTACCACTTCTGGCTTTTTCTTGTGTAATGTGGCTGCCAGAGCACGGTTCGTGCCAAATCATAAAGTCTTAGGTCAACTACATGGCAGGAAAAGCGGCCAAAATTTGAGTTTTCAAAAACTAAAACTTGACTTGCGGTGCTCCTTACTTGTCGACTGAAACAACTTAGATGCTTAAATTACGTACAGGGTACTGCACCCGCAAAGCTCATCACGCGACTTCAACTGCCGGAAGATAAATGTAAACGTTTCCGATAGAAATGCGTCCATTGTGTCGATTTGCAGTTACGTCATTTCGAAAACAAATGTATTAAACGAAAGATTTTCTGCGGTTTTTTCTAAACATTACCACTTCCGGCTTTTTCTTGTGTAATGTGGCTGCCAGAGCACGGTTCGTGCCAAATCATAAAGTCTTAGGTCAACTACATGGCAGGAAAAGCGGCCAAAATTTGAGTTTTCAAAAACTAAAACTTGACTTGCGGTGCTCCTTACTTGTCGACTGCAACAACTTAGATGCTTAAATTACGTACAGGGTGGTGCACCCGCAAGGCTCATCACGCGACTTTAACTGCCAGAAGATAAATGTAAACGATTCCGATAGAAATGCGTCCATTGTGACGATTTGCAGTTACGTCATTTCGAAAACAAATGTATTCAACGTAAGATTTTCTGCGGTTTTTTCTACACATTACCACTTCTGGCTTTTTCTTGTGTAATGTGGCTGCCAGAGCTCGGTTCGTGCCAAATGGTAAGGTCCTCGGTCGACTGTAAGGCAGCAAAACCGGCCAAAAATTGAGTTTTCAAAAACTAAAACTTGACTTGCTGTGCTCCTTACTTGTCGACTGCAACAACTTATATGCTTAAATTACGTACAGGGTGGTGCACCCGCAAGAGTCATCACGCAACTGCCAGAAGACAAATGTAAACGTTTCCAATATAAATGCGTCCATTGTGACGATTTGCAGTTACGTCATTTCGAAAACAAATGTATTAAACGTAAGATTTTCTGCGGTTTTTTCTACACATTACCACTTCTGGCTTTTTCTTGTGTAATGTGGCTGCCAGAGATCGGTTCGTGCCAAATCTTAAGGTCCTAGGTCAACTACAAGGCAGCAAAAGCGGCAAAAAATTGAGTTTTCAAAAACTAAAACTTGACTTGCTGTGCTCCTTAATTGTCGACTGCAGCAAATTAGATGCTTAAATTACGTACAGGGTGGTGCACCCGCAAGGCTCATCACGCGGCTTTAACTGCCAGAAGATAAATGTAAACGTTTCCGATAGAAATGCGTCCATTGTGACGATTTGCATTTACGTCATTTCGAAAACAAATGTATTAAACGTAAGATTTTCTGCGGTTTTTTCTACACATTACCACTTCTGGCTTTTTCTTGTGTAATGTGGCTGCCAGAGATCGGTTCGTGCCAAATCTTAAGGTCCTAGGTCAACTACAAGGCAGCAAAAGCGGCAAAAAATTGAGTTTTCAAAAACTAAAACTTGACTTGCTGTGCTCCTTAATTGTCGACTGCAGCAAATTAGATGCTTAAATTACGTACAGGGTGGTGCACCCGCAAGGCTCATCACGCGGCTTTAACTGCCAGAAGATAAATGTAAACGTTTCCGATAGAAATGCGTCCATTGTGACGATTTGCATTTACGTCATTTCGAAAACAAATGTATTAAACGTAAGATTTTCTGCGGTTTTTTCTACACATTACCACTTCTGGCTTTTTCTTTTGTAATGTGGCTGCCGGAACTCGGTTCGTGACAAATGGTAAGGTCCTAGGTCAACTACAAGGCAGCAAAAGCGGCAAAAAATTGAGTTTTCAAAAACTAAAACTTGACTTGCTGTGCTCCTTACTTGTCGACTGCAACAACTTAGATGCTTAAATTACGTACAGGGTGGTGCACCCGCAAGGCTCATCACGCGACTTTAACTGCCAGAAGATAAATGTAAACGTTTCCGATAGAAATGCGTCCATTGTGACGATTTGCAGTTACGTTATTTCAAAAACTAATTTATTAAACCTAAGATTTTCTTCGGTTTTTTCTACACATTACCACTTCTGGCTTTTTCTTGTGTAATGTGGCTGCCAGAGCTCGGTCCGTGCCAAATCTTAAGGTCCTAGGTCAACTACAAGGCAGCAAAAGCGGCCAAAAATTGAGTTTTCAAAAACTAAAACTTGACTTGCTGTGCTCCATAATTGTCGACTGCAACAACTTAGATGCTTAAATTACGTACAGGGTGGTGCACCCGCAAGGCTCATCATGCGACTTTAACTGCCAGAAGGTTAATGTAAACGCTTCAGATAGAAATGCGTACATTGTGACGATTTGCAGTTACGTCATTTCGAAAACAAATGTATTAAACGTAAGATTTTCTGCGGTTTTTTCTACACATTTTCACTTCTGGCTTTCTCTTGTGTAATGCGGCTGCAAGAGCTGGGTTCATGCCAAATCTTAAGGTCCTAGGTCAACTACAAGGCAACAAAAGCGGCCAAAAATTGAGTTTTCAAAAACTAAAACTTGACTTGCTATGCTCCTTACTTGTCGACTGCAACAACTTAGATGCTTAAATTACGTACAGGGTGGTGCACTCGCAAGGCTCACCACGCGACTTTAACTATCAGAAGATAAATGTAAACGTTTCCGATAGAAATGCGTCCATTGTGACGATTTGCAGTTACGTCATTTCGAAAACAAATGTATTAAACGTAAGATTTTCTGCGGTTTTTTCTACACATTACCACTTCTGGCTTTCTCTTGTGTAATGTGGCTGCCAGAGCTCGGTTCGTGCGAAATCTTAAGGTCCTAGATCTACTACAAGGCAGCAAAAGCGGGTAAAAATAGAGTTTTCAAAAACTAAAACTTGACTTTCTGTGCTCCTTACTTGTCGACTGCAACAACTTATATGCTTAAATTACGTACAGGGTGGTGCACCCGCAAGAGTCATCACGCAACTGCCAGAAGACAAATGTAAACGTTTCCAATATAAATGCGTCCATTGTGACGATTTGCAGTTACGTCATTTCGAAAACAAATGTATTAAACGTAAGATTTTCTGCGGTTTTTTCTACACATTTTCGCTTCTGGCTTTTTCTTGTGTAATGAGGCTGCCCGAGCTCGGTTCGTGCCAAATCTTAAGGTCCTAGGTCAACTACAAGGCAACAAAAGCGGCCAAAAATTGAGTTTTCAAAAACTAAAACTTGATTTGCTATGCTCCTTACTTGTCGACTGCAACAACTTAGATGCTTAAATTACGTACAAGGTGGTGCACTCGCAAGGCTCACCACGCGACTTTAACTATCAGAAGATAAATGTAAACGTTTCCGATCGAAATGCGTCCATTGTGACGATTTGCAGTTACGTCATTTCGAAAACATATGTATTAAACGTAAGATTTTCTGCGGTTTTTTCTACACATTACCACTTCTGGCTTTTTCTTGTGTAATGTGGCTGCCAGAGCTCGGCTCGTGCCAAATCTTAAGGTCCTAGGTCAACTACAAGGCAGCAAAAGCGGCAAAAAATTGAGTTTTCAAAAACTAAAACTTGACTTGCTGTGCTCCTTAATTGTCGACTGCAACAAATTAGATGCTTAAATTACGTACTGGGTGGTGCACCCGCAAGGCTCATCACGCGACTTTAACTGCCAGAAGATAAATGTAAACGTTTCCGATAGAAATGCGTCCATTGTGACGATTTGCAGTTACGTCATTTCGAAAACAAATGTATTAAACGTAAGATTTTCTGCGGTTTTTTCTACACATTACCACTTCTGGCTTTCTCTTGTGTAATGAGGCTGCCAGAGCTCGGTTCGTGCGAAATCTTAAGGTCCTAGATCAACTACAAGGCAGCAAAAGCGGGTAAAAATAGAGTTTTCAAAAACTAAAACTTGACTTGCTGTGCTCCTTACTTGTCGACTGCAACAACTTATATGCTTAAATTACGTACAGGGTGGTGCACCCGCAAGAGTCATCACGCAACTGCCAGAAGACAAATGTAAACGTTTCCAATATAAATGCGTCCATTGTGACGATTTGCAGTTACGCCATTTCGAAAACAAATGTATTAAACGTAAGATTTTCTGCGGTTTTTTCTACACATTGCCACTTCTGGTATTTTCTTGTGTAATGTGGCTGCCAGAGCTCGGTTCGTGCCAAATGTTAAGGTCCTAGGTCAACTACAAGGCACCAAAAGCGGCCAAAAATTGAGTTTTCAAATACTAAAGCTTGACTTGCTGTGCTACTTACTTGTCGACTGCAACAACTTAGATGCTTAAATTACGTACAGGGTGGTGCACCCGCAGGGCTCATCACGCGACTTTAACTGCCAGAAGATAAATGTAAACGTTTCCGATAGAAATGCGTCCATTGTGACGATTTGCAGTTACGTCATTTCGAAAACAAATGTATTAAACGTAAGATTTTCTGCGGTTTTTTCTACACATTACCACTTCTGGCTTTTTCTTGTGTAATGTGGCTGCCAGATCTCGGTTCGTGACGAATGGTAAGGTCCTAGGTCAACTACAAGGCAGCAAAAGCGGCAAAAAATTGAGTTTTCAAAAACTAAAACTTGACTTGCTGTGCTCCTTACTTGTCGACTGCAACAACTTAGATGCTTAAATTACGTACAGGGTGGTGCACCCGCAAGGCTCATCACGCGACTTTAACTGCCAGAAGATAAATGTAAACGTTTCCGATAGAAATGCGTCCATTGTGACGATTTGCAGTTACGTTATTTCAAAAACTAATTTATTAAACCTAAGATTTTCTTCGGTTTTTTCTACACATTACCACTTCTGGCTTTTTCTTGTGTAATGTGGCTGCCAGAGCTCGGTTCGTGCCAAATCTTAAGGTCCTAGGTCAACTACAAGGCAGCAAAAGCGGCCAAATATTGAGTTTTCAAAAACTAAAACTTGACTTGCTGTGCTCCTTACTTGTCGACTGCAACAACTTAGATGCTTAAACTACGTACAGGGTGGTGCACCCGCAAGGCCCATCACGCGACTTTAACTGCCAGAAGATAAATGTAAACGTTTCCGAATGAAATGCGTCCATTGTGACGATTTGTAGTTACGTCATTTCGAAAACAAATGTATTAAACGTAAGATTTTCTGCGGTTTTTTCTACACATTACCACTTCTGGCTTATTCTTGTGTAATGTGGCTGCCAGAGCTCGGTTCGTGCCAAATGTTAAGGTCCTAGGTCAACTACAAGGCACCAAAAGCGGCCAAAAATTGAGTTTTCAAATACTAAAGCTTGACTTGCTGTGCTACTTACTTGTCGACTGCAACAACTTAGATGCTTAAATTACGTACAGGGTGGTGCACCCGCAGGGCTCATCACGCGACTTTAACTGCCAGAAGATAAATGTAAACGTTTCCGATAGAAATGCGTCCATTGTGACGATTTGCAGGTACGTCATTTCGAAAACAAATGTATTAAACGTAAGATTTTCTGCGGTTTTTTCTACACATTTTCACCTCTGGCTTTTTCTTGTGTAATGCGGCTGCCCGAGCTCGGTTCGTGCCAAATCTTAAGGTCCTAGGTCCACTACAAGGCAACAAAAGCGGCCAAAAATTGAGTTTTCAAAAACTAAAACTTGACTTGCTATGCTCCTTACTTGTCGACTGCAACAACTTAGATGCTTAAATTACGTACAGGGTGGTGCACTCGCAAGGCTCACCACGCGACTTTAACTATCAGAAGATAAATGTAAACGTTTCCGATAGAAATGCGTCCATTGTGACGATTTGCAGTTACGTCATTTCGAAAACAAATGTATTAAACGTAAGATTTTCTGCGGTTTTTTCTACACATTACCACTTCTGGCTTTTTCTTGTGTAATGTGGCTGCCAGAGCTCGGCTCGTGCCAAATCTTAAGGTGGTAGGTCAACTACAAGGCAGCAAAAACGGCCAAAAATTGAGTTTTCAAAAACTAAAACTTGACTTGCTGTGCTCCTTAAATGTCGACTGCAGCAAATTAGATGCTTAAATTACGTACTGGGTGGTGCACCCGCAAGGCTCATCACGCGACTTTAACTGCCAGAAGATGAATGTAAACGTTTCCGATAGAAATGCGTCCATTGTGACGATTTGCAGTTACGTCATTTCGAAAACAAATGTATTAAACGTAAGATTTTCTGCGGTTTTTTCTACACATTCCCACTTCTGGCTTACTCTTGTGTAATGTGGCTGCCAGAGCTCGGTTCGTGCGAAATCTTAAGGTCCTAGATCAACTACAAGGCAGCAAAAGCGGGTAAAAATAGAGTTTTCAAAAACTAAAACTTGACTTGCTGTGCTCCTTACTTGTCGACTGCAACAACTTAGATGCTTAAATTACGTACAGGGTGGTGCACCCGCAAGAGTCATCACGCAACTGCCAGAAGACAAATGTAAACGTTTCCAATATAAATGCGTCCATTGTGACGATTTGCAGTTACGTCATTTCAAAAACTAATGTATTAAACGTAAGATTTTCTGCGGTTTTTTCTACACATTACCACTTCTGGCATTTTCTTGTGTAATGTGGCTGCCAGAGCTGGGTTCGTGCCAAATCTTAAGGTCCTAGGTCAACTACAAGGCACCAAAAGCGGCCAAAAATTGAGTTTTAAAAACTAAAACTTGACTTGCTGTGCTCCTTACTTGTCGACTGCAGTAACTTAGATGCTTAAATTACGTACAGGGTGGTGCACCCGCAAGGCTCATCACGCGACTTTAACTGCCAGAAGATAAATGTAAACGTTTCCGATAGAAATGCGTCCATTGTGACGATTTGCAGTTACGTCATTTCGATAACAAATGTATTAATAGTAAGATTTTCTGCGGTTTTTTCTACACATTACCACTTCTGGCTTTTTCTTGTGTAATGTGGCTGCCAGAGGTCGGTTCGTGCCAAATCTTAAGGTCCTAGATCAACTACAAGGCAACAAAAGCGGCCACAAATTGAGTTATCAAAAACTAAAACTTGACTTGCTATGCTCCTTACTTGTCGACTGCAACAACTTAGATGCTTAAATTACGTACAGGGTGGTGCACTCGCAAGGCTCACCACGCGACTTTAACTATCAGAAGATAAAATTAAACGTTTCCGATAGAAATGCGTCCATTGTGACGATTTGCAGTTACGTTATTTCAAAAACTAATTTATTAAACCTAAGATTTTCTTCGGTTTTTTCTACACATTACCACTTCTGGCTTTTTCTTCTGTAACGGGGATGCCAGAGCTCGGTTCGTGCCAAATCTTAAGGTCCTAGGTCAACTACAAGGCAGGAAAAGCGGGCAAAAATTGAGTTTTCAAAAACTAAAACTTGACTTGCTGTGCTCCTTACTTGTCGACTGCAACAACTTAGATGCTTAAACTACGTACAGGGTGGTGCACCCGCAAGGCCCATCACGCGACTTTAACTGCCAGAAGATAAATGTAAACGTTTCCGAATGAAATGCGTCCATTGTGACGATTTGTAGTTACGTCATTTCGAAAACAAATGTATTAAACGTAAGATTTTCTGCGGTTTTTTCTACACATTACCACTTCTGGCTTATTCTTGTGTAATGTGGCGGCCAGAGCTCGGTCCGTGCCAAATCTTAAGATCCTAGATCAACTACAAGGCAGCAAAACCGGCCAAAAATTGAGTTTTCAAAAACTAAAACTTGACTTGCTGTGCTCCATAATTGTCGAATGCAACAACTTAGATGCTTAAATTACGTACAGGGTGGTGCACCCGCAAGTCTCATCGCGCGACTTTAACTGCCAGAAGGTTAATGTAAACGTTTCAGATAGAAATGCGTCCATTGTGACGATTTGCAGTTACGTTATTTCAAAAACTAATTTATTAAACCTAAGAATTTTTTCGGTTTTTTCTACACATTACCACTTCTGGCTTTTTCTTGTGTAATGGGGATGCCAGAGCTCGGTTCGTGCCAAATCGTAAGGTCCTAGGTCAACTACAAGGCAGCAAAAGCGGGCAAAAATTGAGTTTTCAAAAACTAAAACTTGACTTGCTGTGCTCCTTACTTGTCGACTGCAACAACTTAGATGCTTAAACTACGTACAGGGTGGTGCACCCGCAAGGCCCATCACGTGACTTTAACTGCCAGAAGGTTAATGTAAACGTTTCTGATAGAAATGCGTCCATTGTGACGATTTGCAGTTACGTCATTTCGAAAACAAATGTATTAAACGTAAGATTTTCTGCGGTTTTTTCTACACATTTTCACTTCTGGCTTTTTCTTGTGTAATGCGGCTGCCCGAGCTCGGTTCGTGCCAAATCTTAAGGTCCTAGGTCAACAAAAAGGCAACAAAAGCGGCCAAAAATTGAGTTTTCAAAAACTAAAACTTGACTTGCTATGATCCTTACTTGTCGACTGCAACAACTTAGATGCTTAAATTACGTACAGGGTGGTGCACCCGCAGGGCTCATCACGCGACTTTAACTGCCAGAAGATAAATGTAAACGTTTCCGATAGAAATGCGTCCATTGTGACGATTTGCAGGTACGTCATTTCGAAAACAAATGTATTAAACGTAAGATTTTCTGCGGCTTTTTTCTACACATTACCACTTCTGGCTTTTTCTTGTGTAATTTGGCTGCCAGATCTCGGTTCGTGACAAATGGTAAGGTCCTAGGTCAACTACAAGGCAGCAAAAGCGGCCAAAAGTTGAGTTTTCAAAAACTAAAACTTGACTTGCTGTGCTCCTTACTTGTCGACTGCAACAACTTAGATGCTTAAATTACGTACAGGGTGGTGCACCCGCAAGCCTCATCACGCGACTTTAACTGCCAGAAGATAAATGTAAACGTTTCCGATAGAAATGCGTCCATTGTGACGATTTGCAGTTACGTTATTTCAAAAACTAATTTATTAAACCTAAGATTTTCTTCGGTTTTTTCTACACATTACCACTTCTGGCTTTTTCTTGTGTAATGTGGCTGCCAGAGCTCGGTTCGTGCCAAATCTTAAGGTCCTAGGTCAACTACAAGGCAGCAAAAGCGGCCAAATATTGAGTTTTCAAAAACTAAAACTTGACTTGCTGTGCTCCTTACTTGTCGACTGCAACAACTTAGATGCTTAAACTACGTACAGGGTGGTGCACCCGCAAGGCCCATCACGCGACTTTAACTGCCAGAAGATAAATGTAAACGTTTCCGAATGAAATGCGTCCATTGTGACGATTTGTAGTTACGTCATTTCGAAAACAAATGTATTAAACGTAAGATTTTCTGCGGTTTTTTCTACACATTACCACTTCTGGCTTATTCTTGTGTAATGTGGCGGCCAGAGCTCGGTCCGTGCCAAATCTTAAGATCCTAGATCAACTACAAGGCAGCAAAAGCGGCCAAAAATTGAGTTTTCAAAAACTAAAACTTGACTTGCTGTGCTCCATAATTGTCGACTGCAACAACTTAGATGCTTAAATTACGTACAGGGTGGTGCACCCGCAAGGCTCATCACGCGACCTTAACTGCCAGAAGGTTAATGTAAACGTTTCAGATAGAAATGCGTACATTGTGACGATTTGCAGTTACGTCATTTCGAAAACAAATGTATTAAACGTAAGATTTTCTGCGGTTTTTTCTACACATTTTCACCTCTGGCTTTTTCTTGTGTAATGCGGCTGCCCGAGCTCGGTTCGTGCCAAATCTTAAGGTCCTAGGTCAACTACAAGGCAGCAAAAGCGGCCAAAAATTGAGTTTTCAAAAACTAAAACTTGACTTGCTATGCTCCTTACTTGTCGACTGCAACAACTTAGATGCTTAAATTACGTACAGGGTGGTGCACTCGCAAGGCTCACCACGCGACTTTAACTATCAGAAGATAAATGTAAACGTTTCCGATAGAAATGCGTCCATTGTGACGATTTGCAGTTACGTCATTTCGAAAACAAATGTATTAAACGTAAGATTTTCTGCGGTTTTTTCTACACATTCCCACTTCTGGCTTTCTCTTGTGTAATGTGGCTGCCAGAGCTCGGTTCGTGCGAAATCTTAAGGTCCTAGATCAACTACAAGGCAGCAAAAGCGGGTAAAAATAGAGTTTTCAAAAACTAAAACTTGACTTGCTGTGCTCCTTACTTGTCGACTGCAACAACTTAGATGCTTAAATTACGTACAGGGTGGTGCACCCGCAAGAGTCATCACGCAACTGCCAGAAGACAAATGTAAACGTTTCCAATATAAATGCGTCCATTGTGACGATTTGCAGTTACGTCATTTCAAAAACTAATGTATTAAACGTAAGATTTTCTGCGGTTTTTTCTACACATTACCACTTCTGGCATTTTCTTGTGTAATGTGGCTGCCAGAGCTGGGTTCGTGCCAAATCTTAAGGTCCTAGGTCAACTACAAGGCACCAAAAGCGGCCAAAAATTGAGTTTTAAAAACTAAAACTTGACTTGCTGTGCTCCTTACTTGTCGACTGCAGTAACTTAGATGCTTAAATTACGTACAGGGTGGTGCACCCGCAAGGCTCATCACGCGACTTTAACTGCCAGAAGATAAATGTAAACGTTTCCGATAGAAATGCGTCCATTGTGACGATTTGCAGTTACGTCATTTCGATAACAAATGTATTAATAGTAAGATTTTCTGCGGTTTTTTCTACACATTACCACTTCTGGCTTTTTCTTGTGTAATGTGGCTGCCAGAGGTCGGTTCGTGCCAAATCTTAAGGTCCTAGATCAACTACAAGGCAACAAAAGCGGCCACAAATTGAGTTTTCAAAAACTAAAACTTGACTTGCTATGCTCCTTACTTGTCGACTGCAACAACTTAGATGCTTAAATTACGTACAGGGTGGTGCACTCGCAAGGCTCACCACGCGATTTAACTATCAGAAGATAAAATTAAACGTTTCCGATAGAAATGCGTCCATTGTGACGATTTGCAGTTACGTTATTTCAAAAACTAATTTATTAAACCTAAGATTTTCTTCGGTTTTTTCTACACATTACCACTTCTGGCTTTTTCTTCTGTAACGGGGATGCCAGAGCTCGGTTCGTGCCAAATCTTAAGGTCCTAGGTCAACTACAAGGCAGGAAAAGCGGACAAAAATTGAGTTTTCAAAAACTAAAACTTGACTTGCTGTGCTCCTTACTTGTCGACTGCAACAACTTAGATGCTTAAACTACGTACAGGGTGGTGCACCCGCAAGGCCCATCACGCGACTTTAACTGCCAGAAGATAAATGTAAACGTTTCCGAATGAAATGCGTCCATTGTGACGATTTGTAGTTACGTCATTTCGAAAACAAATGTATTAAACGTAAGATTTTCTGCGGTTTTTTCTACACATTACAACTTCTGGCTTATTCTTGTGTAATGTGGCGGCCAGAGCTCGGTCCGTGCCAAATCTTAAGATCCTAGATCAACTACAAGGCAGCAAAACCGGCCAAAAATTGAGTTTTCAAAAACTAAAACTTGACTTGCTGTGCTCCATAATTGTCGACTGCAACAACTTAGATGCTTAAATTACGTACAGGGTGGTGCACCCGCAAGTCTCATCGCGCGACTTTAACTGCCAGAAGGTTAATGTAAACGTTTCAGATAGAAATGCGTCCATTGTGACGATTTGCAGTTACGTTATTTCAAAAACTAATTTATTAAACCTAAGATTTTTTTCGGTTTTTTCTACACATTACCACTTCTGGCTTTTTCTTGTGTAATGGGGATGCCAGAGCTCGGTTCGTGCCAAATCGTAAGGTCCTAGGTCAACTACAAGGCAGCAAAAGCGGGCAAAAATTGAGTTTTCAAAAACTAAAACTTGACTTGCTGTGCTCCTTACTTGTCGACTGCAACAACTTAGATGCTTAAACTACGTACAGGGTGGTGCACCCGCAAGGCCCATCACGTGACTTTAACTGCCAGAAGGTTAATGTAAACGTTTCTGATAGAAATGCGTCCATTGTGACGATTTGCAGTTACGTCATTTCGAAAACAAATGTATTAAACGTAAGATTTTCTGCGGTTTTTTCTACACATTTTCACTTCTGGCTTTTTCTTGTGTAATGCGGCTGCCCGAGCTCGGTTCGTGCCAAATCTTAAGGTCCTAGGTCAACAAAAAGGCAACAAAAGCGGCCAAAAATTGAGTTTTCAAAAACTAAAACTTGACTTGCTATGATCCTTACTTGTCGACTGCAACAACTTAGATGCTTAAATTACGTACAGGGTGGGGCACTCGCAAGGCTCACCACGCGACTTTAACTATCAGAAGATAAATTTAAACTTTTCCGATAGAAATGCGTCCATTGTGACGATTTGCAGTTACGTCATTTCGAAAACAAATGTATTAAACGTAAGATTTTCTGCGGTATTTTCTACACATTACCACTTCTGGCTTTTTCTTGTGTAATGTGGCTGCCAGAGCTCGGCTCCTGCCAAATCTTAAGGTCCTAGGTCAACTACAAGGCAGCAAAAGCGGCAAAAAATTGAGTTTTCAAAAACATTAAATTTGACTTGCTGTGCTGCTTAATTGTCGACTGCAACAAATTAGATGCTTAAATTACGTACAGGGTGGTGCACCCGCAAGGCTCATCACGCGACTTTAACTGCCAGAAGATAAATGTAAACGTTTCCGATAGAGATGCGTCCATTGTGACGATTTGCAGTTACGTCATTTCGAAAACAAATGTATTAAACGTAAGATTTTCTGCGGTTTTTTCTAAACATTACCACTTCTGGCTTTTTCTTGTGTAATGTGGCTGCCAGAGCACGGTTCGTGCCAAATCATAAAGTCTTAGATCAACTACATGGCAGGAAAAGCGGCCAAAATTTGAGTTTTCAAAAACTAAAACTTGACTTGCGGTGCTCCTTACTTGTCGACTGCAACAACTTAGATGCTTAAATTACGTACAGGGTACTGCACCCGCAAAGCTCATCACGCGACTTCAACTGCCAGAAGATAAATGTAAACGTTTCCGATAGAAATGCGTCCATTGTGTCGATTTGCAGTTACGTCATTTCGAAAACAAATGTATTAAACGAAAGATTTTCTGCGGTTTTTTCTAAACATTACCACTTCCGGCTTTTTCTTGTGTAATGTGGCTGCCAGAGCACGGTTCGTGCCAAATCATAAAGTCTTAGATCAACTACATGGCAGGAAAAGCGGCCAAAATTTGAGTTTTCAAAAACTAAAACTTGACTTGCGGTGCTCCTTACTTGTCGACTGCAACAACTTAGATGCTTAAATTACGTACAGGTTACTGCACCCGCAAAGCTCATCACGCGACTTCAACTGCCAGAAGATAAATGTAAACGTTTCCGAATGAAATGCGTCCATTGTGACGATTTGTAGTTACGTCATTTCGAAAACAAATGTATTAAACGTAAGATTTTCTGCGGTTTTTTCTACACATTACCACTTCTGGCTTATTCTTGTGTAATGTGGCGGCCAGAGCTCGGTCCGTGCCAAATCTTAAGATCCTAGATCAACTACAAGGCAGCAAAAGCGGCCAAAAATTGAGTTTTCAAAAACTAAAACTTGACTTGCTATGCTCCTTACTTGTCGACTGCAAAAACTTAGATGCTTAAATTACGTACAGGGTGGTGCACTCGCAAGGCTCACCACGCGACTTTAACTATCAGAAGATAAATGTAAACGTTTCCGATAGAAATGCGTCCATTGTGACGATTTGCAGTTACGTCATTTCGAAAACAAATGTATTAAACGTAAGATTTTCTGCGGTTTTTTCTACACATTACCACTTCTGGCTTTTTCTTGTGTAATGTGGCTGCCAGAGCTCGGCTCGTGCCAAATCTTAAGGTCCTAGATCAACTACAAGGCAGCAAAAGCGGGTAAAAATAGAGTTTTCAAAAACTAAAACTTGACTTGCTGTGCTCCTTACTTGTCGACTGCAACAACTTATATGCTTAAATTACGTACAGGGTGGTGCACCCGCAAGAGTCATCACGCAACTGCCAGAAGACAAATGTAAACGTTTCCAATATAAATGCGTCCATTGTGACGATTTGCAGTTACGTCATTTCGAAAACAAATGTATTAAACGTAAGATTTTCTGCGGTTTTTTCTACACATTGCCACTTCTGGTATTTTCTTGTGTAATGTGGCTGCCAGAGCTCGGTTCGTGCCAAATCGTAAGGTCCTAGGTCAACTACAAGGCACCAAAAGCGGCCAAAAATTGAGTTTTCAAATACTAAAGCTTGACTTGCTGTGTTACTTACTTGTCGACTGCAACAACTTAGATGCTTAAATTACGTACAGGGTGGTGCACCCGCAGGGCTCATCACGCGACTTTAACTGCCAGAAGATAAATGTAAACCTTTCCGAGAGATATGCGTCCATTGCGACGATTTGCAGTTACGTCATTTCAAAAACTAATGTATTAAACGTAAGATTTTCTGCGGTTTTTTTTACACATTACCACTTTTGGCTTTTTCTTGTGTAATGTGGCTGCCAGAGCTGGGTTCGTGCCAAATCTTAAGGTCCTAGGTCAACTACAAGGCACCAAAAGCGGCCAAAAATTGAGTTTTAAAAACTAAAACTTGACTTGCTGTGCTCCTTACTTGTCGACTGCAGTAACTTAGATGCTTAAATTACGTACAGGGTGGTGCACCCGCAAGGCTCATCACGCGACTTTAACTGCCAGAAGATAAATGTAAACATTTCCGATAGAGATGCGTCCATTGTGACGATTTGCAGTTACGTCATTTCGAAAACAAATGTATTAAACGTAAGATTTTCTGCGGTTTTTTCTAAACATTACCACTTCTGGCTTTTTCTTGTGTAATGTGGCTGCCAGAGCACGGTTCGTGCCAAATCATAAAGTCTTAGATCAACTACATGGCAGGAAAAGCGGCCAAAATTTGAGTTTTCAAAAACTAAAACTTGACTTGCGGTGCTCCTTACTTGTCGACTGCAACAACTTAGATGCTTAAATTACGTACAGGTTACTGCACCCGCAAAGCTCATCACGCGACTTCAACTGCCAGAAGATAAATGTAAACGTTTCCGAATGAAATGCGTCCATTGTGACGATTTGTAGTTACGTCATTTCGAAAACAAATGTATTAAACGTAAGATTTTCTGCGGTTTTTTCTACACATTACCACTTCTGGCTTATTCTTGTGTAATGTGGCGGCCAGAGCTCGGTCCGTGCCAAATCTTAAGATCCTAGATCAACTACAAGGCAGCAAAAGCGGCCAAAAATTGAGTTTTCAAAAACTAAAACTTGACTTGCTATGCTCCTTACTTGTCGACTGCAAAAACTTAGATGCTTAAATTACGTACAGGGTGGTGCACTCGCAAGGCTCACCACGCGACTTTAACTATCAGAAGATAAATGTAAACGTTTCCGATAGAAATGCGTCCATTGTGACGATTTGCAGTTACGTCATTTCGAAAACAAATGTATTAAACGTAAGATTTTCTGCGGTTTTTTCTACACATTACCACTTCTGGCTTTTTCTTGTGTAATGTGGCTGCCAGAGCTCGGCTCGTGCCAAATCTTAAGGTCCTAGATCAACTACAAGGCAGCAAAAGCGGGTAAAAATAGAGTTTTCAAAAACTAAAACTTGACTTGCTGTGCTCCTTACTTGTCGACTGCAACAACTTATATGCTTAAATTACGTACAGGGTGGTGCACCCGCAAGAGTCATCACGCAACTGCCAGAAGACAAATGTAAACGTTTCCAATATAAATGCGTCCATTGTGATGATTTGCAGTTACGTCATTTCGAAAACAAATGTATTAAACGTAAGATTTTCTGCGGTTTTTTCTACACATTGCCACTTCTGGTATTTTCTTGTGTAATGTGGCTGCCAGAGCTCGGTTCGTGCCAAATCGTAAGGTCCTAGGTCAACTACATGGCAGGAAAAGCGGCCAAAATTTGAGTTTTCAAAAACTAAAACTTGACTTGCGGTGCTCCTTACTTGTCGACTGCAACAACTTAGTTGCTTAAATTACGTACAGGGTACTGCACCCGCAAAGCTCATCACTCGACTTCAACTGCCAGAAGATAAATGTAAACGTTTCCGATAGAAATGCGTCCATTGTGTCGATTTGCAGTTACGTCATTTCGAAAACAAATGTATTAAACGAAAGATTTTCTGCGGTTTTTTCTAAACATTACCACTTCCGGCTTTTTCTTGTGTAATGTGGCTGCCAGAGCACGGTTCGTGCCAAATCATAAAGTCTTAGGTCAACTACATGGCAGGAAAAGCGGCCAAAATTTGAGTTTTCAAAAACTAAAACTTGACTTGCGGTGCTCCTTACTTGTCGACTGCAACAACTTAGATGCTTAAATTACGTACAGGGTGGTGCACCCGCAAGGCCCATCACGCGACTTTAACTGCCAGAAGATAAATGTAAACGTTTCCGAATGAAATGCGTCCATTGTGACGATTTGTAGTTACGTCATTTCGAAAACAAATGTATTAAACGTAAGATTTTCTGCGGTTTTTTCTACACATTACCACTTCTGGCTTATTCTTGTGTAATGTGGCGGCCAGAGCTCGGTCCGTGCCAAATCTTAAGATCCTAGATCAACTACAAGGCAGCAAAAGCGGCCAAAAATTGAGTTTTCAAAAACTAAAACTTGACTTGCTATGCTCCTTACTTGTCGACTGCAACAACTTAGATGCTTAAATTGCGTACAGGGTGGTGCACTCGCAAGGCTCACCACGCGACTTTAACTATCAGAAGATAAATGTAAACGTTTCCGATAGAAATGCGTCCATTGTGACGATTTGCAGTTACGTCATTTCGAAAACAAATGTATTAAACGTAAGATTTTCTGCGGTTTTTTCTACACATTACCACTTCTGGCTTTTTCTTGTGTAATGTGGCTGCCAGAGCTCGGCTCGTGCCAAATCTTAAGGTCCTAGATCAACTACAAGGCAGCAAAAGCGGGTAAAAATAGAGTTTTCAAAAACTAAAACTTGACTTGCTGTGCTACTTACTTGTCGACTGCAACAACTTATATGCTTAAATTACGTACAGGGTGGTGCACCCGCAAGAGTCATCACGCAACTGCCAGAAGACAAATGTAAACGTTTCCAATATAAATGCGTCCATTGTGACGATTTGCAGTTACGTCATTTCGAAAACAAATGTATTAAACGTAAGATTTTCTGCGGTTTTTTCTACACATTGCCACTTCTGGTATTTTCTTGTGTAATGTGGCTGCCAGAGCTCGGTTCGTGCCAAATCGTAAGGTCCTAGGTCAACTACAAGGCACCAAAAGCGGCCAAAAATTAAGTTTTCAAATACTAAAGCTTGACTTGCTGTGCTACTTACTTGTCGACTGCAACAACTTAGATGCTTAAATTACGTACAGGGTGGTGCAACCGCAGGGCTCATCACGCGACTTTAACTGCCAGAAGATAAATGTAAACCTTTCCGAGAGATATGCGTCCATTGTGACGATTTGCAGTTACGTCATTTCAAAAACTAATGTATTAAACGTAAGATTTTCTGCGGTTTTTTCTACACATTACCACTTCTGGCTTTTTCTTGTGTAATGTGGCTGCCAGAGCTGGGTTCGTGCCAAATCTTAAGGGCCTAGGTCAACTACAACGCACCAAAACGGGCCAAAAATTGAGTTTTAAAAACTAAAACTTGACTTGCTGTGCTCCTTACTTGTTGACTGCAGTAACTTAGATGCTTAAATTACGTACAGGGTGGTGCACCCGCAAGGCTCATCACGCGACTTTAACTGCCAGAAGATAAATGTAAACCTTTCCGATAGAGATGCGTCCATTGTGACGATTTGCAGTTACGTCATTTCGAAAACAAATGTATTAAACGTAAGATTTTCTGCGGTTTTTTCTAAACATTACCACTTCTGGCTTTTTCTTGTATAATGTGGCTGCCAGAGCACGGTTCGTGCCAAATCATAAAGTCTTAGGTCAACGACATGGCAGGAAAAGCGGCCAAAATTTGAGTTTTCAAAAACTAAAACTTGACTTGCGGTGCTCCTTACTTGTCGACTGCAACAACTTAGATGCTTAAATTACGTACAGGGTGGTGCACCCGCAAGGCTCATCACGCGACTTTAACTGCCAGAAGATAAATGTAAACGATTCCGATAGAAATGCGTCCATTGTGACGATTTGCAGTTACGTCATTTCGAAAACAAATGTATTAAACGTAAGATTTTCTGCGGTTTTTTCTACACATTACCACTTCTGGCTTTTTCTTGTGTAATGTGGCTGCCAGAGCTCGGTTCGTGCCAAATGGTAAGGTCCTCGGTCGACTGTAAGGCAGCAAAACCGGCCAAAAATTGAGTTTTCAAAAACTAAAACTTGACTTGCTGTGCTCCATACTTGTCGACTGCAACAACTTAGATGCTTGAATTACGTACAGGGTGGTGCACCCGCAAGGCTCATCACGCGACTTCAACTGCCAGAAGATAAATGTAAACGTTTCCGATAGAAATGCGTCCATTGTGTCGATTTGCAGTTACGTCATTTCGAAAACAAATGTATTAAACGTAAGATTTTCTGCGGTTTTTTCTACACATTACCACTTCTGGCATTTTCTTGTGTAATGTGGCTGCCAGAGGTCGGTTCGTGCCAAATCTTAAAGTCCTAGGTCAACAACAAGGCAGCAAAAGCGAACAAAAATTGAGTTTTCAAAAACTAAAACTTGGATTGCGGTGCACCTTACTTGTCGACTGCAACAACTTAGATGCTTAAATTACGAACAGGGTGGTGCACCCGCAAGGCTCATCACGCGACTTCAACTGCCAAAAGATAAATGTAAACCTTTCCGATAGAAATGCGTCCATTTTGACGATTTGCAGTAACGACATTTCAAAAACTAATGTATTATACGTAAGATTTTCTGTTGTTTTTTCTACACATTACCACTTCTGGCTTTTTCTTGTGTAATGTGGATGCCAGAGCTCGGTTCGTGCCAAATCTTAAGGTCCTAGGTCAACTACAAGGCAGCAAAAGCGGCCAAAAATTGAGTTTTCAAAAACTAAAACTTGACTTGCTGTGCTCCTTAATTGTCGACTGCAGCAAATTAGATGCTTAAATTACGTACAGGGTGGTGCACCCGCAAGGCTCATCACGCGACTTTAACTGCCAGAAGATAAATGTAAACGTTTCCGATAGAAATGCGTTCATTGTGACGATTTGCAGTTACGTCATTTCGAAAACAAATGTATTAAACTTAAGATTTTCTGCGGTTTTTTCTACACATTACCACTTCTGACTTATTCTTGTGTAATGTGGTGTCAGAGCTCGGTTCGTGCCAAATCTTAAGGTCCTAGGTCAACTACAAGGCAGCAAAAGCGGCCAAAAATTGAGTTTTTAAAAACTTAAACTTGACTTGCTGTGCTCCTTAATTGTCGACTGCAACTACTTAGATGCTTAAATTACGTACAGGGTGGTGCACCCGCAAGGCTCATCACGCGACTTTAACTGCCAGAAGATAAATGTAAACGTTTCCGATAGAAATGCGTCCATTTTGACGATTTGCAGTAACGACATTTCAAAAACTAATGTATTAAACGTAAGATTTTCTGCGGTTTTTTCTACACATTACCACTTCTGGCTTTTCCTTGTGTAATGTGGCTGCCAGAGCTCGGTTCGTGCCAAATCTTAAGGCCTAGGTCAACTACAAGGCAGCAAAAGCGGCAAAAAATTGAGTTTTCAAAAACTAAAACTTGATTTGCTGTGCTTCTTAATTGTCGATCGCATCAAATTAGATGCTTAAATTACGTACAGGGTGGTGCACCCGCGAGGTTCATCACGCGACTTCAACTGCCAAAAGATAAATGTAAACGTTTCCGATAGAAATGCGTCCATTTTGACGATTTGCAGTAACGACATTTCAAAAACTAATGTATTAAACGTAAGATTTTCTGCGGTTTTTTCTACACATTACCACTTCTGGCTTTTTCTTGTGTAATGTGGCTGCCAGAGCTCGGTTCGTGCCAAATCTTAAGGTCCTAGGTCAACTACAAGGCAGCAAAAGCGGCCAAAAATTGAGTTTTCAAAAACTTAAATTTGACTTGCTGTGCTCCTTACTTGTCGTCTGCTACAACTTAGATGCTTAAATTACGTACAGGGTGGTGCACCCGCGAGGGTCATCACGCATCTTTAACTGCCTGGAGATAAATGTAAACGTTTCCGATAGAAATGCGTCCATTGTGACGATTTGCAGTTACGTCATTTCGAAAGCAAATGTATTAAACGTACGATTTTCTGCGGTTTTCTCTACACATTACCACTTCTGGCTTTTTCTTGTGTAACGTGGCTGCCAGAGCTCGGTTCGTGCCAAATCTTAAGGTCCTAGGTCAACTACAAGGCAGTAAATGCGGCCAAAAATTGAGTTTTCAAAAACTAAAACTTGACTTGCTGTGCTCCTTACTTGTCGACTGCAACAACTTAGATGCTTAAATTACGTACAGGGTGGTGCACCCGCAAGGCTCATCACGCGACTTTAACTGCCAGAAGATAAATGTAAACGTTTCCGATAGAAAGGCGTGAATTGTAACGATTTGCAGTTATGTCATTGCAAAAACTACTGTATTTAACGTAAGATTTACTGCGGTTTTTTCTACAAATTACCACTTCTGGCTTTTTCTTGTGTAATGTGGTTGCCAGAGCTTGGTCATAGGTCAACTACAAGGCAGCAAAAGCGGCCAAAAATTGAGTTTTCAAAAACTAAAACTTGATTTGCTGTGCTCCTTTCTTGTCGACTGCAACAACTTAGATGCTTAAATTACGTACTGGGTGGAGCACCCGCAAGGCTCATCACGCGACTTTAACTTCCAGGAGATAAACGTAAACGTTTCCGATAGAAATGCCACCATTGTGACGATTTGCATTTACGTCATTTCGAAAACAAATGTATTAAATGTTAGATTTTCTGCGTTTTTTTCTACACATTGCCACGTTTGGCTTTTTCTTGTGTAATGTGGCTATCAGAGCTCGGTTCGTGCCAAATCTTAAGGTCCTAGGTCAACTACAAAGCAGCAAAAGCGGCCAAAAATTGAGTTTTCAAAAACTAAAACTTGACTTGCTGTGCTCCTTACTTGTCGACTGCAACAACTTAGATGCTTAAATTACGTACAGGGTGGTGCACCCGCAAGGCTCATCACGCGACTTTAACTGCCAGAAGATAAATGTAAACGTTTCCGATAGAAAGGCGTGAATTGTAACGATTTGCAGTTATGTCATTGCAAAAACTAATGTATTTAACGTAAGATTTACTGCGGTTTTTTCTACAAATTACCACTTCTGGCTTTTTCTTGTGTAATGTGGCTGCCAGAGCTCGGTTCGAGCCAAATCTTAAGGTCCTAGGTCAACTACAAGGCAGCAAAAGCGGCCAAAAATTGAGTTTTCATAAACCAAAACTTGACTTGCTGTGCTCATTGCTTGTCGACTGCAAGAACTTAGATGCTTAAATTACGTACAGGGTGGTGCACCCGCAAGGCTCATCACGCGACTTTAACTGCCAGAAGATAAAAGTAAACGTTTCCGATAGAAAGGCGACCATTGTGACGATTTGCAGTTATGTCTTTTCAAAAACTAATGTATTAAACGTAAGATTTTCTGCGGTTTTTTCCTCACATTACCACTTCTGGCTTTTTCTTGTGTAATGTGGTTGCCAGAGCTTGGTCATAGGTCAACTACAAGGCAGCAAAAGCGGCCAAAAATTGAGTTTTCAAAAACTTAAATTTGATTTGCTGTACTCCTTACTTGTCGTCTGCAACAACTTAGATGCTTAAATTACGTACAGGGTGGTGCACCAGCGAGGCTCATCACGCGACTTTAACTGCCAGAAGGTTAATGTAAACGTTTCCGATAGAAATGCGTATATTGTGACGATTTGCAGTTACGTCATTTCGAAAGCAAATGTATTAAACGTACGATTTTCTGCGGTTTTCTCTACACATTACCACTTCTGGCTTTATCTTGTGTAATATGGCTACCAGAGCTCGGTCCGTGCCAAATCTTAAGGTCCTAGGTCAACTACAAGGCAGCAAAAGCGGCCAAAAATTGAGTTTTCAAAAACTAAAACTTGACTTGCTGTGCTCCTCACTTGTCGACTGCAACAACTTAGATGCTTAAATTACGTACAGGGTGGTGCACCCGCAAGGCTCATCACGCGACTTTAACTTCCAGGAGATAAATGTAAACGTTTCCGATAGAAATGCCACCATTGTGACGATTTGCATTTACGTCATTTCGAAAACAAATGTATTAAATGTAAGATTTTCTGCGTTTTTTTCTACACATTGCCACGTCTGGCTTTTTCTTGTTTAATGTGGCTGCCAGAGCTCTGTTCGTGCCAAATCTTAAGGTCCTAGGTCAACTACAAGGCAGCAAAAGCGGCCAAAAATTGAGTTTTCAAAAACTAAATCTTGACTTGCTGTGCTACTTACTTGTCGACTGCAACAACTTAGATGCTTAAATTACGTACGGGGTGGTGCACCCGCAAGGCTCATCACGCGACTTTAACTGCCAGAAGATAAATGTAAACGTTTCCGATAGACAAGCGTCCATTGTGACGATTTGCAGTTACGTCATTTCGAAAACAAATGTATTAAACGTAAGATTTTCTGCGGTTTATTCTACACATTACCACTTCTGGCTTTTTCTTGTGTAATGTGGCTGCCAGAGCACTGTTCGTGCCAAATCTTAAGGTCCTAGGTCAACTACAAGGCAGCTAAAGCGGCCAAAAATTTAGTTTACATAAACTAAAACTTGACTTGCTGTGCTTCTTACTTGTCGACTGCAACAACTTAGATGCTTAAATTACGTACAGGGTGGTGCACCCGCAAGGTTCATCACGCGACTTTAACTTCCAGAAGATAAATGTAAACGTTTCCGATAGAAATGCCACTATTGTGACGATTTGCAGTTACGTCATTTCGAAAACAAATGTATTAAACGTAAGATTTTCTGCGGTTTTTTCTACACATTACCACTTCCGGCCTTTTCTTGTGTAATGTGGCTACCAGAGCTGGGTTCGTGCCAAATGTTAAGGTCCTATGTCAACTACAAGGCAGCAAAAGCAGCCAAAAAATGAGTTTTCAAAAACTTAAATTTGACTTGCTGTACTCCTTACTTGTCGTCTGCAACAACTTAGATGCTTAAATTATGTACAGGGTGGTGCACCCGCAAGGCTCATCACGAGACTTTAACTGCCAGAAGATAAATGTAAACGTTTCCGATAGGAATGCGACCATTGTGTCGATTTGCAGTTACGTCAATTCGAAAGCATATGTATTAAACGTACGATTTTCTGCGGTTTTATCTACACATTACCACTTCTGTCTTTTTCTTGTGTAACGTGGCTGCCAGAGCTCGGTTCGTGCCAAATCTTAAGGTCCTAGGTCAACTACAAGGCAGCAAAAGCGGCAAAAAATTGACTTTTCAAAAACTAAAACTTGACTTGCTGTGTTCCTTACTTGTCGACTGCAACAACTTAGATGCTTAAATTACGTACAGGGTGGTGCACCCGCAAGGCTCATCACGAGACTTTAACTGCCAGAAGATAAATGTAAACGTTTCCGATAGGAATGCGACCATTGTGACGATTTGCAGTTACGTCATTTCGAAAACAAATGTATTAAACGTAAGATTTACTGCGGTTTTTTCTACACATTGCCACTTCTGGTATTTTCTTGTGTAATGTGGCTGCCAGAGCTCGGTTCGTGCCAAATCGAAAGGTCCTAGGTCAACTACAAGGCACCAAAAGCGGCCAAAAATTGAGTTTTCAAATACTAAAGCTTGACTTGCTGTGCTACTTACTTGTCAACTGCAACAACTTAGATGCTTAAATTACGTACAGGGTGGTGCACCCGCAGGGCTCATCACGCGACTTTAACTGCCAGAAGATAAATGTAAACCTTTCCGAGAGATATGCGTCCATTGTGACGATTTGCAGTTACGTCATTTCAAAAACTAATGTATTAAACGTAAGATTTTCTGCGGTTTTTTCTACACATTACCACTTCTGGCTTTTTCTTGTGTAATGTGGCATTCAGAGCTGGGTTCGTGCCAAATCTTAAGGTCCTAGGTCAACTACAAGGCACCAAAAGCGGCCAAAAATTGAGTTTTAAAAACTAAAACTTGACTTGCTGTGCTCCTTACTTGTCGACTGCAGTAACTTAGATGCTTAAATTACGTACAGGGTGGTGCACCCGCAAGGCTCATCACGCGACTTTAACTGCCAGAAGATAAATGTAAACCTTTCCGATAGAGATGCGTCCATTGTGACGATTTGCAGTTACGTCATTTCGAAAACAAATGTATTAAACGTAAGATTCTCTGCGGTTTTTTCTAAACATTACCACTTCTGGCTTTTTCTTGTGTAATGTGGCTGCCAGAGCACGGTTCGTGCCAAATCATAAAGTCTTAGATCAACTACATGGCAACAAAAGCGGCCAAAATTTGAGTTTGCAAAAACTAAAACTTGACTTGCGGTGCTCCTTACTTGTCGACTGCAACAACTTAGATGCTTAAATTACGTACAGGGTACTGCACCCGCAAAGCTCATCACGCGACTTCAACTGCCAAAAGATAAATGTAAACGTTTCCGATAGAAATGCGTCCATTGTGTCGATTTGCAGTTACGTCATTTCGAAAACAAATGTATTAAACGAAAGATTTTCTGCGGTTTTTTCTAAACATTACCACTTCCGGCTTTTTCTTGTGTAATGTGGCTGCCAGAGCACGGTTCGTGCCAAATCATAAAGTCTTAGGTCAATTACATGGCAGGAAAAGCGGCCAAAAATTGAGTTTTCAAAAACTAAAACTTGACTTGCGGTGCTCCTTACTTGTCGACTGCAACAACTTAGATGCTTAAATTACGTACAGGGTGGTGCACCCGCAAGGCCCATCACGCGACTTTAACTGCCAGAAGATAAATGTAAACGTTTCCGAATGAAATGCGTCCATTGTGACGATTTGTAGTTACGTCATTTCGAAAACAAATGTATTAAACGTAAGATTTTCTGCGGTTTTTTCTACACATTACCACTTCTGGCTTATTCTTGTGTAATGTGGCGGCCAGAGCTCGGTCCGTGCCAAATCTTAAGATCCTATATCAACTACAAGGCAGCAAAAGCGGCCAAAAATTGAGTTTTCAAAAACTAAAACTTGACTTGCTATGCTCCTTACTTGTCGACTGCAACAACTTAGATGCTTAAATTACGTACAGGGTGGTGCACTCGCAAGGCTCACCACGCGACTTTAACTATCAGAAGATAAATGTAAACGTTTCCGATAGAAATGCGTCCATTGTGACGATTTGCAGTTACGTCATTTCGAAAACAAATGTATTAAACGTAAGATTTTCTGCGGTTTTTTCTACACATTACCACTTCTGGCTTTTTCTTGTGTAATGTGGCTGCCAGAGCTCGGCTCGTGCCAAATCTTAAGGTCCTAGATCAACTACAAGGCAGCAAAAGCGGGTAAAAATAGAGTTTTCAAAAACTAAAACTTGACTTGCTGTGCTCCTTACTTGTCGACTGCAACAACTTATATGCTTAAATTACGTACAGGGTGGTGCACCCGCAAGACTCATCACGCAACTGCCAGAAGACAAATGTAAACGTTTCCAATATAAATGCGTCCATTGTGACGATTTGCAGTTACGTCATTTCGAAAACAAATGTATTAAACGTAAGATTTTCTGCGGTTTTTTCTACACATTGCCACTTCTGGTATTTTCTTGTGTAATGTGGCTGCCAGAGCTCGGTTCGTGCCAAATCGAAAGGTCCTAGGTCAACTACAAGGCACCAAAAGCGGCCAAAAATTGAGTTTTCAAATACTAAAGCTTGACTTGCTGTGCTACTTACTTGTCAACTGCAACAACTTAGATGCTTAAATTACGTACAGGGTGGTGCACCCGCAGGGCTCATCACGCGACTTTAACTGCCAGAAGATAAATGTAAACCTTTCCGAGAGATATGCGTCCATTGTGACGATTTGCAGTTACGTCATTTCAAAAACTAATGTATTAAACGTAAGATTTTCTGCGGTTTTTTCTACACATTACCACTTCTGGCTTTTTCTTGTGTAATGTGGCATTCAGAGCTGGGTTCGTGCCAAATCTTAAGGTCCTAGGTCAACTACAAGGCACCAAAAGCGGCCAAAAATTGAGTTTTAAAAACTAAAACTTGACTTGCTGTGCTCCTTACTTGTCGACTGCAGTAACTTAGATGCTTAAATTACGTACAGGGTGGTGCACCCGCAAGGCTCATCACGCGACTTTAACTGCCAGAAGATAAATGTAAACCTTTCCGATAGAGATGCGTCCATTGTGACGATTTGCAGTTACGTCATTTCGAAAACAAATGTATTAAACGTAAGATTTTCTGCGGTTTTTTCTAAACATTACCACTTCTGGCTTTTTCTTGTGTAATGTGGCTGCCAGAGCACGGTTCGTGCCAAATCATAAAGTCTTAGATCAACTACATGGCAACAAAAGCGGCCAAAATTTGAGTTTGCAAAAACTAAAAATTGACTTGCGGTGCTCCTTACTTGTCGACTGCAACAACTTAGATGCTTAAATTACGTACAGGGTACTGCACCCGCAAAGCTCATCACGCGACTTCAACTGCCAAAAGATAAATGTAAACGTTTCCGATAGAAATGCGTCCATTGTGTCGATTTGCAGTTACGTCATTTCGAAAACAAATGTATTAAACGAAAGATTTTCTGCGGTTTTTTCTAAACATTACCACTTCCGGCTTTTTCTTGTGTAATGTGGCTGCCAGAGCACGGTTCGTGCCAAATCATAAAGTCTTAGGTCAATTACATGGCAGGAAAAGCGGCCAAAAATTGAGTTTTCAAAAACTAAAACTTGACTTGCGGTGCTCCTTACTTGTCGACTGCAACAACTTAGATGCTTAAATTACGTACAGGGTGGTGCACCCGCAAGGCCCATCACGCGACTTTAACTGCCAGAAGATAAATGTAAACGTTTCCGAATGAAATGCGTCCATTGTGACGATTTGTAGTTACGTCATTTCGAAAACAAATGTATTAAACGTAAGATTTTCTGCGGTTTTTTCTACACATTACCACTTCTGGCTTATTCTTGTGTAATGTGGCGGCCAGAGCTCGGTCCGTGCCAAATCTTAAGATCCTATATCAACTACAAGGCAGCAAAAGCGGCCAAAAATTGAGTTTTCAAAAACTAAAACTTGACTTGCTATGCTCCTTACTTGTCGACTGCAACAACTTAGATGCTTAAATTACGTACAGGGTGGTGCACTCGCAAGGCTCACCACGCGACTTTAACTATCAGAAGATAAATGTAAACGTTTCCGATAGAAATGCGTCCATTGTGACGATTTGCAGTTACGTCATTTCGAAAACAAATGTATTAAACGTAAGATTTTCTGCGGTTTTTTCTACACATTACCACTTCTGGCTTTTTCTTGTGTAATGTGGCTGCCAGAGCTCGGCTCGTGCCAAATCTTAAGGTCCTAGATCAACTACAAGGCAGCAAAAGCGGGTAAAAATAGAGTTTTCAAAAACTAAAACTTGACTTGCTGTGCTCCTTACTTGTCGACTGCAACAACTTATATGCTTAAATTACGTACAGGGTGGTGCACCCGCAAGACTCATCACGCAACTGCCAGAAGACAAATGTAAACGTTTCCAATATAAATGCGTCCATTGTGACGATTTGCAGTTACGTCATTTCGAAAACAAATGTATTAAACGTAAGATTTTCTGCGGTTTATTCTACACATTACCACTTCTGGCTTTTTCTTGTGTAATGTGGCTGCCAGAGCACTGTTCGTGCCAAATCTTAAGGTCCTAGGTCAACTACAAGGCAGCTAAAGCGGCCAAAAATTTAGTTTACATAAACTAAATCTTGACTTGCTGTGCTTCTTACTTGTCGACTGCAACAACTTAGATGCTTAAATTACGTACAGGGTGGTGCACCCGCAAGGTTCATCACGCGACTTTAACTTCCAGAAGATAAATGTAAACGTTTCCGATAGAAATGCCACTATTGTGACGATTTGCAGTTACGTCATTTCGAAAACAAATGTATTAAACGTAAGATTTTCTGCGGTTTTTTCTACACATTACCACTTCCGGCCTTTTCTTGTGTAATGTGGCTACCAGAGCTGGGTTCGTGCCAAATGTTAAGGTCCTATGTCAACTACAAGGCAGCAAAAGCAGCCAAAAATTGAGTTTTCAAAAACTTAAATTTGACTTGCTGTACTCCTTACTTGTCGTCTGCAACAACTTAGATGCTTAAATTATGTACAGGGTGGTGCACCCGCAAGGCTCATCACGAGACTTTAACTGCCAGAAGATAAATGTAAACGTTTCCGATAGGAATGCGACCATTGTGTCGATTTGCAGTTACGTCAATTCGAAAGCATATGTATTAAACGTACGATTTTCTGCGGTTTTATCTACACATTACCACTTCTGTCTTTTTCTTGTGTAACGTGGCTGCCAGAGCTCGGTTCGTGCCAAATCTTAAGGTCCTAGGTCAACTACAAGGCAGCAAAAGCGGCAAAAAATTGACTTTTCAAAAACTAAAACTTGACTTGCTGTGTTCCTTACTTGTCGACTGCAACAACTTAGATGCTTAAATTACGTACAGGGTGGTGCACCCGCAAGGCTCATCACGAGACTTTAACTGCCAGAAGATAAATGTAAACGTTTCCGATAGGAATGCGACCATTGTGACGATTTGCAGTTACGTCATTTCGAAAACAAATGTATTAAACGTAAGATTTACTGCGGTTTTTTCTACACATTGCCACTTCTGGTATTTTCTTGTGTAATGTGGCTGCCAGAGCTCGGTTCGTGCCAAATCGAAAGGTCCTAGGTCAACTACAAGGCACCAAAAGCGGCCAAAAATTGAGTTTTCAAATACTAAAGCTTGACTTGCTGTGCTACTTACTTGTCAACTGCAACAACTTAGATGCTTAAATTACGTACAGGGTGGTGCACCCGCAGGGCTCATCACGCGACTTTAACTGCCAGAAGATAAATGTAAACCTTTCCGAGAGATATGCGTCCATTGTGACGATTTGCAGTTACGTCATTTCAAAAACTAATGTATTAAACGTAAGATTTTCTGCGGTTTTTTCTACACATTACCACTTCTGGCTTTTTCTTGTGTAATGTGGCATTCAGAGCTGGGTTCGTGCCAAATCTTAAGGTCCTAGGTCAACTACAAGGCACCAAAAGCGGCCAAAAATTGAGTTTTAAAAACTAAAACTTGACTTGCTGTGCTCCTTACTTGTCGACTGCAGTAACTTAGATGCTTAAATTACGTACAGGGTGGTGCACCCGCAAGGCTCATCACGCGACTTTAACTGCCAGAAGATAAATGTAAACCTTTCCGATAGAGATGCGTCCATTGTGACGATTTGCAGTTACGTCATTTCGAAAACAAATGTATTAAACGTAAGATTCTCTGCGGTTTTTTCTAAACATTACCACTTCTGGCTTTTTCTTGTGTAATGTGGCTGCCAGAGCACGGTTCGTGCCAAATCATAAAGTCTTAGATCAACTACATGGCAACAAAAGCGGCCAAAATTTGAGTTTGCAAAAACTAAAACTTGACTTGCGGTGCTCCTTACTTGTCGACTGCAACAACTTAGATGCTTAAATTACGTACAGGGTACTGCACCCGCAAAGCTCATCACGCGACTTCAACTGCCAAAAGATAAATGTAAACGTTTCCGATAGAAATGCGTCCATTGTGTCGATTTGCAGTTACGTCATTTCGAAAACAAATGTATTAAACGAAAGATTTTCTGCGGTTTTTTCTAAACATTACCACTTCCGGCTTTTTCTTGTGTAATGTGGCTGCCAGAGCACGGTTCGTGCCAAATCATAAAGTCTTAGGTCAATTACATGGCAGGAAAAGCGGCCAAAAATTGAGTTTTCAAAAACTAAAACTTGACTTGCGGTGCTCCTTACTTGTCGACTGCAACAACTTAGATGCTTAAATTACGTACAGGGTGGTGCACCCGCAAGGCCCATCACGCGACTTTAACTGCCAGAAGATAAATGTAAACGTTTCCGAATGAAATGCGTCCATTGTGACGATTTGTAGTTACGTCATTTCGAAAACAAATGTATTAAACGTAAGATTTTCTGCGGTTTTTTCTACACATTACCACTTCTGGCTTATTCTTGTGTAATGTGGCGGCCAGAGCTCGGTCCGTGCCAAATCTTAAGATCCTATATCAACTACAAGGCAGCAAAAGCGGCCAAAAATTGAGTTTTCAAAAACTAAAACTTGACTTGCTATGCTCCTTACTTGTCGACTGCAACAACTTAGATGCTTAAATTACGTACAGGGTGGTGCACTCGCAAGGCTCACCACGCGACTTTAACTATCAGAAGATAAATGTAAACGTTTCCGATAGAAATGCGTCCATTGTGACGATTTGCAGTTACGTCATTTCGAAAACAAATGTATTAAACGTAAGATTTTCTGCGGTTTTTTCTACACATTACCACTTCTGGCTTTTTCTTGTGTAATGTGGCTGCCAGAGCTCGGCTCGTGCCAAATCTTAAGGTCCTAGATCAACTACAAGGCAGCAAAAGCGGGTAAAAATAGAGTTTTCAAAAACTAAAACTTGACTTGCTGTGCTCCTTACTTGTCGACTGCAACAACTTATATGCTTAAATTACGTACAGGGTGGTGCACCCGCAAGACTCATCACGCAACTGCCAGAAGACAAATGTAAACGTTTCCAATATAAATGCGTCCATTGTGACGATTTGCAGTTACGTCATTTCGAAAACAAATGTATTAAACGTAAGATTTTCTGCGGTTTTTTCTACACATTGCCACTTCTGGTATTTTCTTGTGTAATGTGGCTGCCAGAGCTCGGTTCGTGCCAAATCGAAAGGTCCTAGGTCAACTACAAGGCACCAAAAGCGGCCAAAAATTGAGTTTTCAAATACTAAAGCTTGACTTGCTGTGCTACTTACTTGTCAACTGCAACAACTTAGATGCTTAAATTACGTACAGGGTGGTGCACCCGCAGGGCTCATCACGCGACTTTAACTGCCAGAAGATAAATGTAAACCTTTCCGAGAGATATGCGTCCATTGTGACGATTTGCAGTTACGTCATTTCAAAAACTAATGTATTAAACGTAAGATTTTCTGCGGTTTTTTCTACACATTACCACTTCTGGCTTTTTCTTGTGTAATGTGGCATTCAGAGCTGGGTTCGTGCCAAATCTTAAGGTCCTAGGTCAACTACAAGGCACCAAAAGCGGCCAAAAATTGAGTTTTAAAAACTAAAACTTGACTTGCTGTGCTCCTTACTTGTCGACTGCAGTAACTTAGATGCTTAAATTACGTACAGGGTGGTGCACCCGCAAGGCTCATCACGCGACTTTAACTGCCAGAAAATAAATGTAAACCTTTCCGATAGAGATGCGTCCATTGTGACGATTTGCAGTTACGTCATTTCGAAAACAAATGTATTAAACGTAAGATTTTCTGCGGTTTTTTCTAAACATTACCACTTCTGGCTTTTTCTTGTGTAATGTGGCTGCCAGAGCACGGTTCGTGCCAAATCATAAAGTCTTAGATCAACTACATGGCAACAAAAGCGGCCAAAATTTGAGTTTGCAAAAACTAAAACTTGACTTGCGGTGCTCCTTACTTGTCGACTGCAACAACTTAGATGCTTAAATTACGTACAGGGTACTGCACCCGCAAAGCTCATCACGCGACTTCAACTGCCAAAAGATAAATGTAAACGTTTCCGATAGAAATGCGTCCATTGTGTCGATTTGCAGTTACGTCATTTCGAAAACAAATGTATTAAACGAAAGATTTTCTGCGGTTTTTTCTAAACATTACCACTTCCGGCTTTTTCTTGTGTAATGTGGCTGCCAGAGCACGGTTCGTGCCAAATCATAAAGTCTTAGGTCAATTACATGGCAGGAAAAGCGGCCAAAAATTGAGTTTTCAAAAACTAAAACTTGACTTGCGGTGCTCCTTACTTGTCGACTGCAACAACTTAGATGCTTAAATTACGTACAGGGTGGTGCACCCGCAAGGCCCATCACGCGACTTTAACTGCCAGAAGATAAATGTAAACGTTTCCGAATGAAATGCGTCCATTGTGACGATTTGTAGTTACGTCATTTCGAAAACAAATGTATTAAACGTAAGATTTTCTGCGGTTTTTTCTACACATTACCACTTCTGGCTTATTCTTGTGTAATGTGGCGGCCAGAGCTCGGTCCGTGCCAAATCTTAAGATCCTATATCAACTACAAGGCAGCAAAAGCGGCCAAAAATTGAGTTTTCAAAAACTAAAACTTGACTTGCTATGCTCCTTACTTGTCGACTGCAACAACTTAGATGCTTAAATTACGTACAGGGTGGTGCACTCGCAAGGCTCACCACGCGACTTTAACTATCAGAAGATAAATGTAAACGTTTCCGATAGAAATGCGTCCATTGTGACGATTTGCAGTTACGTCATTTCGAAAACAAATGTATTAAACGTAAGATTTTCTGCGGTTTTTTCTACACATTACCACTTCTGGCTTTTTCTTGTGTAATGTGGCTGCCAGAGCTCGGCTCGTGCCAAATCTTAAGGTCCTAGATCAACTACAAGGCAGCAAAAGCGGGTAAAAATAGAGTTTTCAAAAACTAAAACTTGACTTGCTGTGCTCCTTACTTGTCGACTGCAACAACTTATATGCTTAAATTACGTACAGGGTGGTGCACCCGCAAGACTCATCACGCAACTGCCAGAAGACAAATGTAAACGTTTCCAATATAAATGCGTCCATTGTGACGATTTGCAGTTACGTCATTTCGAAAACAAATGTATTAAACGTAAGATTTTCTGCGGTTTTTTCTACACATTGCCACTTCTGGTATTTTCTTGTGTAATGTGGCTGCCAGAGCTCGGTTCGTGCCAAATCGTAAGGTCCTAGGTCAACTACAAGGCACCAAAAGCGGCCAAAAATTGAGTTTTCAAATACTAAAGCTTGACTTGCTGTGCTACTTACTTGTCGACTGCAACAACTTAGATGCTTAAATTACGTACAGGGTGGTGCACCCGCTGGGCTCATCACGCGACTTTAACTGCCAGAAGATAAATGTAAACCTTTCCGAGAGATATGCGTCCATTGTGACGATTTGCAGTTACGTCATTTCAAAAACTAATGTATTAAACGTAAGATTTTCTGCGGTTTTTTCTACACATTACCACTTCTGGCTTTTTCTTGTGTAATGTGGCTGCCAGAGCTGGGTTCGTGCCAAATCTTAAAGTCCTAGGTCAACTACAAGGCAGTAAATGCGGCCAAAAATTGAGTTTTAAAAACTAAAACTTGACTTGCTGTGCTCCTTACTTGTCGACTGCAGTAACTTAGATGCTTAAATTACGTACAGGGTGGTGCACCCGCAAGGCTTATCACGCGACTTTAACTGCCAGAAGATAAATGTAATCCTTTCCGATAGAGATGCGTCCATTGTGACGATTTGCAGTTACGTCATTGCGAAAACAAATGTATTAAACGTAAGATTTTCTGCGGTTTTTTCTAAACATTACCACTTCTGGCTTTTTCTTGTGTAATGTGGCTGCCAGAGCACGGTTCGTGCCAAATCATAAAGTCTTAGGTCAACTACATGGCAGGAAAAGCGGCCAAAATTTGAGTTTTCAAAAACTAAAACTTGACTTGCGGTGCTCCTTACTTGTCGACTGCAACAACTTAGATGCTTAAATTACGTTCAGGGTGGTGCACCCGCAAGGCTCATCACGCGACTTTAACTGCCAGAAGATAAATGTAAACGATTCCGATAGAAATGCGTCCATTGTGACGATTTGCAGTTACGTCATTTCGAAAACAAATGTATTAAACGTAAGATTTTCTGCGGTTTTTTCTACACATTACCACTTCTGGCTTTTTCTTGTGTAATGTGGCTGCCAGAGCTCGGTTCGTGCCAAATGGTAAGGTCCTCGGTCGACTGTAAGGCAGCAAAACCGGCCAAAAATTGAGTTTTCAAAAACTAAAACTTGACTTGCTGTGCTCCATACTTGTCGACTGCAACAACTTAGATGCTTGAATTACGTACAGGGTGGTGCACCCGCAAGGCTCATCACGCGACTTCAACTGCCAGAAGATAAATGTAAACGTTTCCGATAGAAATGCGTCCATTGTGTCGATTTGCAGTTACGTCATTTCGAAAACAAATGTATTAAACGTAAGATTTTCTGCGGTTTTTTCTACACATTACCACTTCTGGCTTTTTCTTGTGTAATGTGGCTGCCAGAGGTCGGTTCGTGCCAAATCTTAAAGTCCTAGGTCAACAACAAGGCAGCACAAGCGAACAAAAATTGAGTTTTCAAAAACTAAAACTTGACTTGCGGTGCACCTTACTTGTCGACTGCAACAACTTAGATGCTTAAATTACGAACAGGGTGGTGCACCCGCAAGGCTCATCACGCGACTTCAACTGCCAAAAGATAAATGTAAACCTTTCCGATAGAAATGCGTCCATTTTGACGATTTGCAGTAACGACATTTCAAAAACTAAGGTATTATACGTAAGATTTTCTGCTGTTTTTTCTACACATTACCACTTCTGGCTTTTTCTTGTGTAATGTGGATGCCAGAGCTCGGTTCGTGCCAAATCTTAAGGTCCTAGGTCAACTACAAGGCAGCAAAACGGCCAAAAATTGAGTTTTCAAAAACTAAAACTTGACTTGCTGTGCTCCTTAATTGTCGACTGCAGCAAATTAGATGCTTAAATTACGTACAGGGTGGTGCACCCGCAAGGCTCATCACGCGACTTTAACTGCCAGAAGATAAATGTAAACGTTTCCGATAGAAATGCGTTCATTGTGACGATTTGCAGTTACGTCATTTCGAAAACAAATGTATTAAACTTAAGATTTTCTGCGGTTTTTTCTACACATTACCACTTCTGACTTATTCTTGTGTAATGTGGCTGCCAGAGCTCGGTTCGTGCCAAATCCTAAGGTCCTAGGTCAACTACAAGGCAGCAAAAGCGGCCAAAAATTGAGTTTTTAAAAACTTAAACTTGACTTGCTGTGCTCCTTAATTGTCGACTGCAACAACTTAGATGCTTAAATTACGTACAGGGTGGTGCACCCGCAAGGCTCATCACGCGACTTTAACTGCCAGAAGATAAATGTAAACGTTTCCGATAGAAATGCGTCCATTTTGACGATTTCCAGTAACGACATTTCAAAAACTAATGTATTAAACGTAAGATTTTCTGCGGTTTTTTCTACACATTACCACTTCTGGCTTTTTCTTGTGTAATGTGGCTGCCAGAGCTCGGTTCGTGCCAAATCTTAAGGCCTAGGTCAACTACAAGGCAGCAAAAGCGGCAAAAAATTGAGTTTTCAAAAACTAAAACTTGAATTGCATTGCTCCTTAATTGTCGATCGCAGCAAATTAGATGCTTAAATTACGTACAGGGTGGTGCACCCGCAAGGTTCATCACGCGACTTCAACTGCCAAAAGATAAATGTAAACGTTTCCGATAGAAATGCGTCCATTTTGACGATTTGCAGTAACGACATTTCAAAAACTAATGTATTAAACGTAAGATTTTCTGCGGTTTTTTCTCCACATTACCACTTCTGGCTTTTTCTTGTGTAATGTGGCTGCCAGAGCTCGCTTCGTGCCAAATCTTAAGGTCCTAGGTCAACTACAAGGCAGCAAAAGCGGCCAAAAATTGAGTTTTCAAAAACATAAAATTGACTTGCTGTGCTCCTTACTTGTCGTCTGCTACAACTTAGATGCTTAAATTACGTACAGGGTGGTGCACCCGCGAGGGTCATCACGCGTCTTTAACTGCCTGGAGATAAATGTAAACGTTTCCGATAGAAATGCGTATATTGTGACGATTTGCAGTTACGTCATTTCGAAAGCAAATGTATTAAACGTACGATTTTCTGCGGTTTTCTCTACACATTACCACTTCTGGCTTTATCTTGTGTAATATGGCTACCAGAGCTCGGTCCGTGCCAAATCTTAAGGTCCTAGGTCAACTACAAGGCAGCAAAAGCGGCCAAAAATTGAGTTTTCAAAAACTAAAACTTGACTTGCTGTGCTCCTCACTTGTCGACTGCAACAACTTAGATGCTTAAATTACGTACAGGGTGGTGCACCCGCAAGGCTCATCACGCGACTTTAACTTCCAGGAGATAAATGTAAACGTTTCCGATAGAAATGCCACCATTGTGACGATTTGCATTTACGTCATTTCGAAAACAAATGTATTAAATGTAAGATTTTCTGCGTTTTTTTCTACACATTGCCACGTCTGGCTTTTTCTTGTTTAATGTGGCTGCCAGAGCTCTGTTCGTGCCAAATCTTAAGGTCCTAGGTCAACTACAAGGCAGCAAAAGCGGCCAAAAATTGAGTTTTCAAAAACTAAATCTTGACTTGCTGTGCTACTTACTTGTCGACTGCAACAACTTAGATGCTTAAATTACGTACGGGGTGGTGCACCCGCAAGGCTCATCACGCGACTTTAACTGCCAGAAGATAAATGTAAACGTTTCCGATAGACAAGCGTCCATTGTGACGATTTGCAGTTACGTCATTTCGAAAACAAATGTATTAAACGTAAGATTTTCTGCGGTTTATTCTACACATTACCACTTCTGGCTTTTTCTTGTGTAATGTGGCTGCCAGAGCACTGTTCGTGCCAAATCTTAAGGTCCTAGGTCAACTACAAGGCAGCTAAAGCGGCCAAAAATTTAGTTTACATAAACTAAAACTTGACTTGCTGTGCTTCTTACTTGTCGACTGCAACAACTTAGATGCTTAAATTACGTACAGGGTGGTGCACCCGCAAGGTTCATCACGCGACTTTAACTTCCAGAAGATAAATGTAAACGTTTCCGATAGAAATGCCACTATTGTGACGATTTGCAGTTACGTCATTTCGAAAACAAATGTATTAAACGTAAGATTTTCTGCGGTTTTTTCTACACATTACCACTTCCGGCCTTTTCTTGTGTAATGTGGCTACCAGAGCTGGGTTCGTGCCAAATGTTAAGGTCCTATGTCAACTACAAGGCAGCAAAAGCAGCCAAAAATTGAGTTTTCAAAAACTTAAATTTGACTTGCTGTACTCCTTACTTGTCGTCTGCAACAACTTAGATGCTTAAATTATGTACAGGGTGGTGCACCCGCAAGGCTCATCACGAGACTTTAACTGCCAGAAGATAAATGTAAACGTTTCCGATAGGAATGCGACCATTGTGTCGATTTGCAGTTACGTCAATTCGAAAGCATATGTATTAAACGTACGATTTTCTGCGGTTTTATCTACACATTACCACTTCTGTCTTTTTCTTGTGTAACGTGGCTGCCAGAGCTCGGTTCGTGCCAAATCTTAAGGTCCTAGGTCAACTACAAGGCAGCAAAAGCGGCAAAAAATTGACTTTTCAAAAACTATAACTTGATTTGCTGTGCTCCTTAATTGTCGACTGCAACAACTTAGATGCTTAAATTACGTACAGGGTGGTGCACCCGCAAGGCTCATCACGAGACTTTAACTGCCAGAAGATAAATGTAAACGTTTCCGATAGGAATGCGACCATTGTGACGATTTGCAGTTACGTCATTTCGAAAACAAATGTATTAAACGTAAGATTTACTGCGGTTTTTTCTACACATTGCCACTTCTGGTATTTTCTTGTGTAATGTGGCTGCCAGAGCTCGGTTCGTGCCAAATCGAAAGGTCCTAGGTCAACTACAAGGCACCAAAAGCGGCCAAAAATTGAGTTTTCAAATACTAAAGCTTGACTTGCTGTGCTACTTACTTGTCAACTGCAACAACTTAGATGCTTAAATTACGTACAGGGTGGTGCACCCGCAGGGCTCATCACGCGACTTTAACTGCCAGAAGATAAATGTAAACCTTTCCGAGAGATATGCGTCCATTGTGACGATTTGCAGTTACGTCATTTCAAAAACTAATGTATTAAACGTAAGATTTTCTGCGGTTTTTTCTACACATTACCACTTCTGGCTTTTTCTTGTGTAATGTGGCATTCAGAGCTGGGTTCGTGCCAAATCTTAAGGTCCTAGGTCAACTACAAGGCACCAAAAGCGGCCAAAAATTGAGTTTTAAAAACTAAAACTTGACTTGCTGTGCTCCTTACTTGTCGACTGCAGTAACTTAGATGCTTAAATTACGTACAGGGTGGTGCACCCGCAAGGCTCATCACGCGACTTTAACTGCCAGAAGATAAATGTAAACCTTTCCGATAGAGATGCGTCCATTGTGACGATTTGCAGTTACGTCATTTCGAAAACAAATGTATTAAACGTAAGATTTTCTGCGGTTTTTTCTAAACATTACCACTTCTGGCTTTTTCTTGTGTAATGTGGCTGCCAGAGCACGGTTCGTGCCAAATCATAAAGTCTTAGATCAACTACATGGCAACAAAAGCGGCCAAAATTTGAGTTTGCAAAAACTAAAACTTGACTTGCGGTGCTCCTTACTTGTCGACTGCAACAACTTAGATGCTTAAATTACGTACAGGGTACTGCACCCGCAAAGCTCATCACGCGACTTCAACTGCCAAAAGATAAATGTAAACGTTTCCGATAGAAATGCGTCCATTGTGTCGATTTGCAGTTACGTCATTTCGAAAACAAATGTATTAAACGAAAGATTTTCTGCGGTTTTTTCTAAACATTACCACTTCCGGCTTTTTCTTGTGTAATGTGGCTGCCAGAGCACGGTTCGTGCCAAATCATAAAGTCTTAGGTCAATTACATGGCAGGAAAAGCGGCCAAAATTTGAGTTTTCAAAAACTAAAACTTGACTTGCGGTGCTCCTTACTTGTCGACTGCAACAACTTAGATGCTTAAATTACGTACAGGGTGGTGCACCCGCAAGGCCCATCACGCGACTTTAACTGCCAGAAGATAAATGTAAACGTTTCCGAATGAAATGCGTCCATTGTGACGATTTGTAGTTACGTCATTTCGAAAACAAATGTATTAAACGTAAGATTTTCTGCGGTTTTTTCTACACATTACCACTTCTGGCTTTTTCTTGTGTAATGTGGCTGCCAGAGCTCGGCTCGTGCCAAATCTTAAGGTCCTAGATCAACTACAAGGCAGCAAAAGCGGGTAAAAATAGAGTTTTCAAAAACTAAAACTTGACTTGCTGTGCTCCTTACTTGTCGACTGCAACAACTTATATGCTTAAATTACGTACAGGGTGGTGCACCCGCAAGACTCATCACGCAACTGCCAGAAGACAAATGTAAACGTTTCCAATATAAATGCGTCCATTGTGACGATTTGCAGTTACGTCATTTCGAAAACAAATGTATTAAACGTAAGATTTTCTGCGGTTTTTTCTACACATTGCCACTTCTGGTATTTTCTTGTGTAATGTGGCTGCCAGAGCTCGGTTCGTGCCAAATCGTAAGGTCCTAGGTCAACTACAAGGCACCAAAAGCGGCCAAAAATTGAGTTTTCAAATACTAAAGCTTGACTTGCTGTGCTACTTACTTGTCGACTGCAACAACTTAGATGCTTAAATTACGTACAGGGTGGTGCACCCGCTGGGCTCATCACGCGACTTTAACTGCCAGAAGATAAATGTAAACCTTTCCGAGAGATATGCGTCCATTGTGACGATTTGCAGTTACGTCATTTCAAAAACTAATGTATTAAACGTAAGATTTTCTGCGGTTTTTTCTACACATTACCACTTCTGGCTTTTTCTTGTGTAATGTGGCTGCCAGAGCTGGGTTCGTGCCAAATCTTAAGATCCTAGGTCAACTACAAGGCAGTAAATGCGGCCAAAAATTGAGTTTTAAAAACTAAAACTTGACTTGCTGTGCTCCTTACTTGTCGACTGCAGTAACTTAGATGCTTAAATTACGTACAGGGTGGTGCACCCGCAAGGCTCATCACGCGACTTTAACTGCCAGAAGATAAATGTAAACCTTTCCGATAGAGATGCGTCCATTGTGACGATTTGCAGTTACGTCATTGCGAAAACAAATGTATTAAACGTAAGATTTTCTGCGGTTTTTTCTAAACATTACCACTTCTGGCTTTTTCTTGTGTAATGTGGCTGCCAGAGCACGGTTCGTGCCAAATCATAAAGTCTTAGGTCAACTACATGGCAGGAGAAGCGGCCAAAATTTGAGTTTTCAAAAACTAAAACTTGACTTGCGGTGCTCCTTACTTGTCGACTGCAACAACTTAGATGCTTAAATTACGTACAGGGTGGTGCACCCGCAAGGCTCATCACGCGACTTTAACTGCCAGAAGATAAATGTAAACGATTCCGATAGAAATGCGTCCATTGTGACGATTTGCAGTTACGTCATTTCGAAAACAAATGTATTAAACGTAAGATTTTCTGCGGTTTTTTCTACACATTACCACTTCTGGCTTTTTCTTGTGTAATGTGGCTGCCAGAGCTCCGTTCGTGCCAAATGGTAAGGTCCTCGGTCGACTGTAAGGCAGCAAAACCGGCCAAAAATTGAGTTTTCAAAAACTAAAACTTGACTTGCTGTGCTCCATACTTGTCGACTGCAACAACTTAGATGCTTGAATTACGTACAGGGTGGTGCACCCGCAAGGCTCATCACGCGACTTCAACTGCCAGAAGATAAATGTAAACGTTTCCGATAGAAATGCGTCCATTGTGTCGATTTGCAGTTACGTCATTTCGAAAACAAATGTATTAAACGTAAGATTTTCTTCGGTTTTTTCTACACATTACCACTTCTGGCTTTTTCTTGTGTAATGTGGCTGCCAGAGGTCGGTTCGTGCCAAATCTTAAAGTCCTAGGTCAACAACAAGGCAGCACAAGCGAACAAAAATTGAGTTTTCAAAAACTAAAACTTGACTTGCGGTGCACCTTACTTGTCGACTGCAACAACTTAGATGCTTAAATTACGAACAGGGTGGTGCACCCGCAAGGCTCATCACGCGACTTCAACTGCCAAAAGATAAATGTAAACCTTTCCGATAGAAATGCGTCCATTTTGACGATTTGCAGTAACGACATTTCAAAAACTAAGGTATTATACGTAAGATTTTCTGCTGTTTTTTCTACACATTACCACTTCTGGCTTTTTCTTGTGTAATGTGGATGCCAGAGCTCGGTTCGTGCCAAATCTTAAGGTCCTAGGTCAACTACAAGGCAGCAAAACGGCCAAAAATTGAGTTTTCAAAAACTAAAACTTGACTTGCTGTGCTCCTTAATTGTCGACTGCAGCAAATTAGATGCTTAAATTACGTACAGGGTGGTGCACCCGCAAGGCTCATCACGCGACTTTAACTGCCAGAAGATAAATGTAAACGTTTCCGATAGAAATGCGTTCATTGTGACGATTTGCAGTTACGTCATTTCGAAAACAAATGTATTAAACTTAAGATTTTCTGCGGTTTTTTCTACACATTACCACTTCTGACTTATTCTTGGGTAATGTGGCTGCCAGAGCTCGGTTCGTGCCAAATCCTAAGGTCCTAGGTCAACTACAAGGCAGCAAAAGCGGCCAAAAATTGAGTTTTTAAAAACTTAAACTTGACTTGCTGTGCTCCTTAATTGTCGACTGCAACAACTTAGATGCTTAAATTACGTACAGGGTGGTGCACCCGCAAGGCTCATCACGCGACTTTAACTGCCAGAAGATAAATGTAAACGTTTCCGATAGAAATGCGTCCATTTTGACGATTTGCAGTAACGACATTTCAAAAACTAATGTATTAAACGTAAGATTTTCTGCGGTTTTTTCTACACATTACCACTTCTGGCTTTTTCTTGTGTAATGTGGCTGCCAGAGCTCGGTTCGTGCCAAATCTTAAGGCCTAGGTCAACTACAAGGCAGCAAAAGCGGCAAAAAATTGAGTTTTCAAAAACTAAAACTTGAATTGCATTGCTCCTTAATTGTCGATCGCAGCAAATTAGATGCTTAAATTACGTACAGGGTGGTGCACCCGCAAGGTTCATCACGCGACTTCAACTGCCAAAAGATAAATGTAAACGTTTCCGATAGAAATGCGTCCATTTTGACGATTTGCAGTAACGACATTTCAAAAACTAATGTATTAAACGTAAGATTTTCTGCGGTTTTTTCTCCACATTACCACTTCTGGCTTTTTCTTGTGTAATGTGGCTGCCAGAGCTCGGTTCGTGACAAATCTTAAGGTCCTAGGTCAACTACAAGGCAGCAAAAGCGGCCAAAAATTGAGTTTTCAAAAACATAAATTTGACTTGCTCTACTCCTTACTTGTCGTCTGCTACAACTTAGATGCTTAAATTACGTACAGGGTGGTGCACCCGCGAGGGTCATCACGCGTCTTTAACTGCCTGGAGATAAATGTAAACGTTTCCGATAGAAATGCGTCCATTGTGACGATTTGCAGTTACGTCATTTCGAAAGCAAATGTATTAAACGTACGATTTTCTGCGGTTTTCTCTACACATTACCACTTCTGGCTTTTTCTTGTGTAACGTGGCTGCCAGAGCTCGGTTCGTGCCAAATCTTAAGGTCCTAGGTCAACTACAAGGCAGTAAATGCGGCCAAAAATTGAGTTTTCAAAAACTAAAACTTGATTTGCTGTGCTCCGTTCTTGTCGACTGCAGTAGCTTAGATGCTTAAATTACGTACAGGGTGGTGCACCCGCAAGGTACATCACGTGACTTTAACTGCCAGAAGATAAATGTAAACGTTTCCGATAGAAAGGCGACCATTGTAACGATTTGCAGTTATGTCATTTCAAAAACTAATGTATTAAACGTAAGATTTTCTGCGGTTTTTTCGTCACATTACCACTTCTGGCTTTTTCTTGTGTAATGTGGTTGCCAGAGCTTGGTCATAGGTCAACTACAAGGCAGCAAAAGCGGCCAAAAATTGAGTTTTCAAAAACTAAAACTTGATTTGCTGTGCTCCTTTCTTGTCGACTGCAACAACTTAGATGCTTAAATTACGTACAGGGTGGAGCACCCGCAAGGCTCATCACGCGACTTTAACTTCCAGGAGATAAACGTAAACGTTTCCGATAGAAATGCCACCATTGTGACGATTTGCATTTACGTCATTTCGAAAACAAATGTATTAAATGTAAGATTTTCTGCGTTTTTTTCTACACATTGCCACGTTTGGCTTTTTCTTGTGTAATGTGGCTATCAGAGCTCGGTTCGTGCCAAATCTTAAGGTCCTAGGTCAACTACAAAGCAGCAAAAGCGGCCAAAAATTGAGTTTTCAAAAACTAAAACTTGACTTGCTGTGCTCCTTACTTGTCGACTGCAACAACTTAGATGCTTAAATTACGTACAGGGTGGTGCACCCGCAAGGCTCATCACGCGACTTTAACTGCCAGAAGATAAATGTAAACGTTTCCGATAGAAAGGCGTGAATTGTAACGATTTGCAGTTATGTCATTGCAAAAACTAATGTATTTAACGTAAGATTTACTGCGGTTTTTTCTACAAATTACCACTTCTGGCTTTTTCTTGTGTAATGTGGCTGCCAGAGCTCTGTTCGAGCCAAATCTTAAGGTCCTAGGTCAACTACAAGGCAGCAAAAGCGGCCAAAAATTGAGTTTTCAAAAACTTAAATTTGACTTGCTGTGCTCCTTACTTGTCGTCTGCTACAACTTAGATGCTTAAATTACGTACAGGGTGGTGCACCCGCGAGGGTCATCACGCGACTTTAACTGCCAGAAGATAAATGTAAACGTTTCCGATAGAAAGGCGACCATTGTGACGATTTGCAGTTATGTCTTTTCAAAAACTAATGTATTAAACGTAAGATTTTCTGCGGTTTTTTCCTCACATTACCACTTCTGGCTTTTTCTTGTGTAATGTGGTTGCCAGAGCTTGGTCATAGGTCAACTACAAGGCAGCAAAAGCGGCCAAAAATTGAGTTTTCAAAAACTTAAATTTGATTTGCTGTACTCCTTACTTGTCGTCTGCAACAACTTAGATGCTTAAATTACGTACAGGGTGGTGCACCCGCGAGGCTCATCACGCGACTTTAACTGCCAGAAGGTTAATGTAAACGTTTCCGATAGAAATGCGTATATTGTGACGATTTGCAGTTACGTCATTTCGAAAACAAATGTATTAAATGTAAGATTTTCTGCGTCTTTTTCTACACATTGCCACGTCTGGCTTTTTCTTGTGTAATGTGGCTGCCAGAGCTCTGTTCGTGCCAAATCTTAAGGTCCTAGGTCAACTACAAGGCAGCAAAAGCGGCCAAAAATTGAGTTTTCAAAAACTAAATCTTGACTTGCTGTGCTACTTACTTGTCGACTGCAACAACTTAGATGCTTAAATTACGTACGGGGTGGTGCACCCGCAAGGCTCATCACGCGACTTTAACTGCCAGAAGATAAATGTAAACGTTTCCGATAGAAAGGTGTGAATTGTGACGATTTGCAGTTATGTCACTGCAAAAACTAATGTATTAAACGTAAGATTTTCTGCGGTTTTTTCTACACATTACCACTTCTGGCTTTTTCTTGTGTAATGTGGCTGCCAGAGCTCGGTTCGTGCGAAATCTTAAGGTCCTAGATCAAATACAAGGCAGCAAAAGCGGCCAAAAATTGAGTTTTCAAAAACTAAAACTTGACTTGCTGTGCTCCTTACTTGTCGACTGCAACAACTTAGATGCTTAAATTACGTACAGGGTAGTGCATCCACAAGGCTCATCACGCAACTGCCAGAAGACAAATGTAAACGTTTCCAATAGAAATGCGACCGTTGTGACGATTTGCAGTTACGTCATTCCAAGAACTAATGCATTTAACGTAAGATTTTCTGCGGTTTTATCTACACATTACCACTTCTGTCTTTTTCTTGTGTAATGTGGCTGCCAGAGTTCGGTTCGTGCCAAATCTTAAGGTCCTAGGTCAACTGCAAGCAGCAAAAGCAGCCAAAAATTGAGTTTTCAAAAACTAAAGTTTGTCTTGCTGTGTTCCTTACTTGTCGACTGCAACAACTTAGATGTTTAAATTACGTAAAGGGTGGTGCACCCGCAAGGCTCATCACTCGACTTTAACTGCTATAAGGTAAATGTAAACGTTTCCGATAGAAAGGCGACCATTGTGACGATTTGCGGTTATGTCATTTCAAAAACTAATGTACTAAACATAAGATTTTCTGCAGTTTTTTCTACACATTACCACGTCTGGCTTTTTCTTGTGTAATGTGGCTGCCACAGCTCGGTTCGTGCCAAATCTTAAGGTCCTATGTCAACTACAAGGCAACAAAAGCAGCCAAAAACTGAGTTTTCAAAAGCTAAAGCTTGACTTGCTGTGCTCCTTACTTGTCGACTGCAACAACTTAGATGCTTAAATTACGTACAGTGTGGTGCACCCGCAAGGCTCATCACGCGACTTTAACTGACAGAAGATAAATGTAAACGTTTCCGATAGAAAGGCGTCCATTGTGACGATTTGCAGTTATGTCATTTCAAAAACTAATGTATTAAACGTAAGATTTTCTGCGGTTTTTTCTACACATTACCACTTCTGGCTTTTACTTGTGTAATGTGGCTGCCAGAGCTCGGTTCGTGCAAAATCTTAAGGTTCTAGGTCAACTACAAGGCAGCAAAAGCGACCAAAAATTGAGTTTCCAAAAACTTAAATTTCACTTGCTGTGCTCCTTCCTTCTCGTCTGCAACAACATAGATGCTTAAATTACGTACAGTGTGGTGCACCCGCGAGGTTCATCATGCGACTTTAACTGCCAGAAGATAAATGTAAACGTTTCCGATAGAAATGCGTCCATTGTGACGATTTGCAGTTACATCATTTCGATAAGAAATGTATTAATAGTAAGATTTTTTGCGTTTTTCTACACATTACCACTTCTGGCTTTTTCTTGTGTAATGTGGCTGCCAGAGCTCGGTTCGTGCCAAATCTTAAGGTCCTAGGTCAACAACAAGGCAGCAAAAGCGGCCAAAAATTGAGTTTTCAAAAACTAAAGCTTGACTTGCTGTGCTCCTAACATGTCGACTGCAACAACTTAGATGCTCAAATTACGTAAAGGGTGGTGGACCCGCAAGGCTCATCACGCGACTTTAACTTCCAGAAGTTAAATGTAAACGTTTCCGATAGAAAGGCGTCCATTGTGACGATTTTCAGTTATGTCATTTCAAAAACTAATGTATTAAACGTAAGATTTTCTGCGGTTTTTTCTAAACATTACCACTTCTGGCTTTTTCTTGTGTAATGTGGCTGCCAGAGCTGGGTTCGTGCCAAATGTTAAGGTCTTATGTCAACTACAAGGTAGCAACAGTGGCCAAAAATTGAGTTTTCAAAAACTTAAATTTGACTTGCTGTACTCCTTCCTTGTCGTCTGCAACAACTTAGATGCTTAAATTACGTACAGGGTGGTGCACCCGCAAGGCTCATCACGCGACTTTAACTGCCAGAAGATAAATGTAAACGTTTCCGATAGACATGCGTCCATTGTGACGATTTGCAGTTACGTCATTTCGAAAACAAATGTATTAAACGTAAGATTTTCTGCGGTTTATTCTACACATTACCACTTCTAGCTTTTTCTTGTGTAATGTGGCTGCCAGAGCTCTGATCGTGCCAAATCTTAAGGTCCTAGGTCAACTACAAGGCAGCTAAAGCGGCCAAAAATTTAGTTTACATAAACTAAAACTTGACTTGCTGTGCTTCTTACTTGTCGACTGCAACAACTTAGATGCTTAAATTACGTACAGGGTGGTGCACCCGCAAGGCTCATCACGCGACTTTAACTTCCAGAAGATAAATGTAAACGTTTCCGATAGAAATGCCACTATTGTGACGATTTGCAGTTACGTCATTTCGAAAACAAATGTAATAAACGTAAGATTTTCTGCGGTTTTTTCTACACATTACCACTTCCGGCCTTTTCTTGTGTAATGTGGCTACCAGAGCTGGGTTCGTGCCAAATGTTAAGGTCCTATGTCAACTACAAGGCAGCAAAAGCAGCCAAAAATTGAGTTTTCAAAAACTTAAATTTGACTTGCTGTACTATTTACTTGTCGTCTGCAACAACTTAGATGCTTAAATTATGTACAGGGTGGTGCACCCGCAAGGCTCATCACGAGACTTTAACTGCCAGAAGATAAATGTAAACGTTTCCGATAGGAATGCGACCATTGTGACGATTTGCAGTCACGTCAATTCGAAAGCATATGTATTAAACGTACGATTTTCTGCGGTTTTATCTACACATTACCACTTCTGTCTTTTTCTTGTGTAACGTGGCTGCCAGAGCTCGGTTCGTGCCAAATCTTAAGGTCCTAGGTCAACTACGAGGCAGCAAAAGCGGCAAAAAATTGACTTTTCAAAAACTAAAACTTGACTTGCTGTGTTCCTTACTTGTCGACTGCAACAACTTAGATGCTTAAATTACGTACAGGGTGGTGCACCCGCAAGGCTCATCACGAGACTTTAACTGCCAGAAGATAAATGTAAACGTTTCCGATAGGAATGCGACCATTGTGACGATTTGCAGTCACGTCAATTCGAAAGCATATGTATTAAACGTACGATTTTCTGCGGTTTTCTCTACACATTACCACTTCTGTCTTTCTCTTGTGTAATGTGGCGGCCAGAGCTCGGTTCGTGCCAAATCTTAAGGTCCTAGGTCAACTACAAGGCAGCTAAAGCGGCCAAAAATTGACTTTTCAAAAACTAAAACTTGACTTGCTGTGTTCCTTACTTGTCGTCTGCAACAACTTAGATGCTTAATTTACGTACAGGGTGGTGCACCCGCAAAGCTCATCACACGACTTTAACTGCCAGAAGATAAATGTAAACGTTTCCGATAGGAATGCGACCATTGTGACGATTTGCAGTTACGTCAATTCGAAAGCATATGTACTAAACGTACGATTTTCTGCGGTTTTCTCTACACATTACCACTTCTGTCTTTTTCTTGTGTAATGTGGCTGCCAGAGCTCGGTTCGTGCCAAATCTTAAGGTCCTAGGTCAACAACAAGGCAAAAAAGCGGCCAAAAATTGAGTTTTAAAAAACTAAAGCTGACTTGCTGTGCTCCTTACTTGTCGACTGCAACAACTTAGATGCTTAAATTACGTAAAGGGTGGTGCACCCGCAAGGCTCATCACGCGACTTTAACTGCCAGAAGATAAATGTAAACGTTTCCGATAGAAAGGCGTCCAGTGTGACGATTTGCAATTATGTCATTTCAAAAACAAATGTATTAAACGTAGGATTTTCTGCGGTTTTTTCTACACATTACCACTTCTGGCTTTTTCTTGTGTAATGTGGCTGCCAGAGCTGGGTTCGTGCTAACGTTAAGGTCCTAGGTCAACTACAAGGCAGCAAAAGCTGCCAAAAATTGAGTTTTCAAAAACTTAAATTTGACTTGCTGTACTCCTTCCTTGTCGTCTGCAACAACTTAGATGCTTAAATTACGTACAGGGTGGTGCACCCGCAAGGCTCATCACGCGACTTTAACTGCCAGAAGATAAATGTAAACGTTTCCGATAGACATGCGTCCATTGTGACGATTTGCAGTTACGTCATTTCGAAAACAAATGTATTAAACGTAAGATTTTCTGCGGTTTATTCTACACATTACCACTTCTGGCTTTTTCTTGTGTAATGTGGCTGCCAGAGCTCGGTTCGTGCCAAATCTTAAGGTCCTAGGTCAACTACAAGGCAGCAAAAGCGGCCAAAAATTGAGTTTTCAAAAACTAAAGCTGACTTGCTGTGCTCCTTACTTGTCGACTGCAACAACTTAGATGCTTAAATTACGTAAAGGGTGGTGCACCCGCAAGGCTCATCACGCGACTTTAACTGTCAGAAGATAAATGTAAACGTTTCCGATAGAAAGGCGTCCAGTGTGACGATTTGCAGTTATGTCATTTCAAAAACAAATGTATTAAACGTACGATTTTCTGCGGTTTTCTCTACACGTAACTTCAAATCGTCACAATGGTCGCATTCCTATCGGAAACGTTTACATTTATCTTCTGGCAGTTAAAGTCGCGTGATGAGCCTTGTGTAACGTGGCTGCCAGAGCTCGGTTCGTGCCAAATCTTAAGGTCCTAGGTCAACTACAAGGCAGCAAAAGCGGCCAAAAATTGACTTTTCAAAAACTAAAACTTGACTTGCTGTGTTCCTTACTTGTCGACTGCAACAACTTAGATGCTTAAATTACGTACAGGGTGGTGCACCCGCAAGGCTCATCACGAGACTTTAACTGTCAGAAGATAAATGTAAACGTTTCCGATAGGAATGCGACCATTGTGACGATTTGCAGTCACGTCAATTCGAAAGCATATGTATTAAACGTAAGATTTTCTGCGGTTTTCTCTACACATTACCACTTCTGTCTTTCTCTTGTGTAATGTGGCGGCCAGAGCTCGGTTCGTGCCAAATCTTAAGGTCCTAGGTCAACTACAAGGCAGCAAAAGCGGCCAAAAGTTGAGTTTTCACAAACTTAAATTTGACTTGCTGTGCTCCTTACTTGTCGTCTGCATCAACTTAGATGCTTAAATTACGTACAGAGTGGTGCACCCGCGAGGCTCATCACGCGACTTTAACTGCCAGAAGATAAACGTAAACGTTTCCGATAGAAATGCGTCCATTATGACGATTTGCAGTTACGTCATTTCGAAAGCAAATGTATTAAACGTAAGATTTTCTGCGGTTTTTTTTACACATTATCACTTCTGGCTTTTTCTTGTGTAATGTGGCTGACACAGCTCGGTTCGTGCCAAATCTTAAGGTCCTAGGTCAACTACAAGGCAGCAAATGCGGCCAAAAATTGAGTTTTCAAAAACTAAAACTTGACTTGCTGTGCTCCTTACTTGTCGACTGCAACAACTTAGATGCTTGAATTACGTACAGGGTGGTGCACCTGCAAGGCTCATTACGCGACTTTAACTGCCAGAAGATAAGTGTAAACGTTTCCGATAGAAATGCGTCCATTGTGACGATTTGCAGTTACTTCATTTCGAAAACAAATGTATTAAACGTAAGATTTTCTGCGGTTTTTTCTACACATATCACTTCTGGCTTTTTCTTGTGTAATGTGGCTGCCAGAGCTCGGTTCATGCCAAATCTTAAGGTCCTAGGTCAACTACAAGGCAGCAAAAGCGGCCAAAAATTCAGTTTTCAAAAACTAAAAACTTGTCTTGCTGTGCTCCTTACTTGTCGACTGCAACAACTTAGATGCTTAAATTACGTACAGGGTGGTGTACCCGCTAGGCTCATCACGCGACTATAACTGCCAGAAGGTAAATGTAAACGTTTCCGAGAGAAATGCGTCCATTGTGACGATTTGCAGTTACGACATTTCAAAAACTATTGTAGTAAACGTAAGATTTTCTGCGGTTTTTTCTACACATTACCACTTCTGGCTTTTTCTTGTGTAATGTGGCTGCCGGAGCTCGGTTCGTGCCAAATCTTAAGGTCCTCGGTCAACTACAAGGCAGAAAAAACGGCAAAAATTGGGTTTTCAAAAACTAAAACTTGACTTGCTGTGCTCCTTACTTGTCGACTGCAACAACTTAGATGCTTAAATTACGTACAGAGTGGTGCACCCGCAAGGCTCATGGCGCGACTTTAACTGCCAGAAGATAAATGTAAACGTTTCCGATAGAAATGCGTCCATTGTGACGATTTGCAGTTACGTCATTTCGAAAACAAATGTATTAAACGTAAGATTTTCTGCGGTTTTTTCTACACATTACCACTTCTGGCATATTCTTGTGTAATGTGGATGCCAGACTCGGTTCGTGCCAAATCTTAAGATCCTCGGTCAACTACAAGGCAGCAAAAGCGTCCAAAAATTGAGTTTTCAAAAACAAAAGCTTGACTTGCTGTGCTCCTTACTTGTCGACTGTAACAACTTAGATGCTTAAATTACGTACAGGGTGGTGCACCCGCAAGGCTCATCACGCGACTTTAACTGCCAGAAGATAAATGAAAACGTTTCCGATAGATAGGCGTCCATTGTGACGATTTGCAGTTATGTCATTTCAAAAACTAATGTATTAAACGTAATATTTTCTGCGGTTTTTTCTACACATTACCACTTCTGGCTTTTTCTTGTGTAATGTGGCTGCCAGAGCTCGGTTCGTGCCAAATCTTAAGGTCCTAGGTCAACTACAAGGCAGCAAAAGCGGCCAAAAATTGAGTTTTCAAAAACTAAAACTTGACTTGCTGTGCTCCTTACTTGTCGTCTGCAACAACTTAGATGCTTAAATTTCGTACAGGGTGGTGCACCCGCGAGGCTCATCACGCGAAATTAACTGCCAGAAGATAAATGTAAACGTTTCCGATAGAAATGCGTCCATTGTGACGATTTGCAGTTACGTCATTTCGAAAGCAAATTTATTGAACGTACGATTTTCTGCGGTTTTTTCTACACATTACCACTTCTGGCTTTTTCTTGTGTAATGTGGCTTCCAGAGCTCGGTTCGTGCCAAATCTTAAGGTCCTAGGTCAACTACAAGGCAGCAAAAGCGGCCAAAAATTGAGTTTTCAAAAACTAAAACTTGATTTGCTGTGCTCCTTACTTGTCGACTGCAACAACTTAGATGCTTAAATTACGTACAGGGTGGTGCACCCGCAAGGCTCATGGCGCGACTTTAACTGCCAGAAGATAAATGTAAAAGTGTCCGATAGAAATGCGTCCATTGTGACGATTTGCAGTTACGTCATTTCGAAAACAAATATATTAAACGTAAGATTTTCTGCGGTTTTTCCTACACATTACCACTTCTGGCTTTTTCTTGTGTAATGTGGCTGCCAGACTCGGTTCGTGCCAAATCTTAAGGTCCTAGGTCAACTACAAGGCAGCAAAAGCGGCCAAAAATTGAGTTTTCACAAACTTAAATTTGACTTGCTGTGCTCCTTACTTGTCGTCTGCATCAACTTAGATGCTTCAATTACGTACAGAGTGGTGCACCCGCGAGGCTCATCACTCGACTTTAACTGCCAGAAGATAAATGTAAACGTTTCCGATAGAAATGCGTCCATTGTGACGATTTGCAGTTACGTCATTTCGAAAGCAAATGTATTAAACGTACGATTTTCTGCGGTTTTCTCTACACATTACCACTTCTGTCTTTTTCTTGTGTAATGTGGCTGCCAGAGCTCGGTTCGTGCCAAATCTTGAGGTCCTAGGTCAACTACAAGGCAGCAAAAGCGGCCAAAAATTGAGTTTTCAAAAACTAAAACTTGACTTGCTGTGCTCCTTACTTGTCGACTGCAACAACTTAGATGCTTAAATTACGTACAGGGTGGTGCACCCGCAAGGCTCATCACGCGACTTTAACTGCCAGAAGATAAATGTAAACGTTTCCGATAGATATGCGTCCATTGTGACGATTTGCAGTAACGTCATTTCGAAAACAAATGTATTAAACGTAAGATTTTCTGCGGTTTTTTCTACACATTATCACTTCTGGCTTCTTCTTGTGTAATGTGGCTGACACAGCTCGGTTCGTGCCAAATCTTAAGGTCCTAGGTCAACAACAAGGCAGCAAAAGCGGCCAAAAATTGAGTTTTCAAAAACTAAAGCTTGACTTGCTGTGCTCCTAACATGTCGACTGCAACAACTTAGATGCTCAAATTACGTAAAGGGTGGTGGACCCGCAAGGCTCATCACGCGACTTTAACTTCCAGAAGATGAATGTAAACGTTTCCGATAGAAAGGCGTCCATTGTGACGATTTTCAGTTATGTCATTTCAAAAACTAATGTATTAAACGTAAGATTTTCTGCGGTTTTTTCTAAACATTACCACTTCTGGCTTTTTCTTGTGTAATGTGGCTGCCAGAGCTGGGTTCGTGCCAAATGTTAAGGTCTTATGTCAACTACAAGGTAGCAACAGTGGCCAAAAATTGAGTTTTCAAATACTAAAACTTGATTTGCTGTGCTCCTTACTTGTCGACTGCAACAACTTAGATGCTTAAATTACGTACAGGGTGGTGCACCCGCAAGGCTCATCACGCGACATTATTTTCCAGAAGATAAACGTAAACGTTTCCGATAGAAATGCCACTATTGTGACGATATGCAGTTACGTCATTTCGAAAACAAATGTATTAAATGTAAGATTTTCTGCGTTTTTTTCTACACATTACCACTTCTGGCTTTTTCTTGTGTAATGTGGCTGCCAGAGCTCTGATCGTGCCAAATCTTAAGGTCCTAGGTCAACTACAAGGCAGCAAAAGCGGCCAAAAATTGAGTTTTCAAAAACTAAAGCTGACTTGCTGTGCTCCTTACTTGTCGACTGCAACAACTTAGATGCTTAAATTACGTAAAGGGTGGTGCACCCGCAAGGCTCATCACGCGACTGTAACTGCCAGAAGATAAATGTAAACGTTTCCGATAGAAAGGCGTCCAGTGTGACGATTTGCAGTTATGTCATTTCAAAAACTAATGTATTAAACGTAGGATTTTCTGCGGTTTTTTCTACACATTACCACTTCTGGCTTTTTCTTGTGTAATGTGGCTGCCTGAGCTGGGTTCGTGCTAACGTTAAGGTCCTAGGTCAACTACAAGGCAGCAAAAGCTGCCAAAAATTGAGTTTTCAAAAACTTAAATTTGACTTGCTGTACTCCTTCCTTGTCGTCTGCAACAACTTAGATGCTTAAATTACGTACAGGGTGGTGCACCCGCAAGGCTCATCACGCGACTTTAACTGCCAGAAGATAAATGTAAACGTTTCCGATAGACATGCGTCCATTGTGACGATTTGCAGTTACGTCATTTCGAAAACAAATGTATTAAACGTAAGATTTTCTGCGGTTTATTCTACACATTACCACTTCTAGCTTTTTCTTGTGTAATGTGGCTGCCAGAGCTCTGATCGTGCCAAATCTTAAGGTCCTAGGTCAACTACAAGGCAGCTAAAGCGGCCAAAAATTTAGTTTACATAAACTAAAACTTGACTTGCTGTGCTTCTTACTTGTCGACTGCAACAACTTAGATGCTTAAATTACGTACAGGGTGGTGCACCCGCAAGGCTCATCACGCGACTTTAACTTCCAGAAGATAAATGTAAACGTTTCCGATAGAAATGCCACTATTGTGACGATTTGCAGTTACGTCATTTCGAAAACAAATGTAATAAACGTAAGATTTTCTGCGGTTTTTTCTACACATTACCACTTCCGGCCTTTTCTTGTGTAATGTGGCTACCAGAGCTGGGTTCGTGCCAAATGTTAAGGTCCTATGTCAACTACAAGGCAGCAAAAGCAGCCAAAAATTGAGTTTTCAAAAACTTAAATTTGACTTGCTGTACTCCTTACTTGTCGTCTGCAACAACTTAGATGCTTAAATTATGTACAGGGTGGTGCACCCGCAAGGCTCATCACGAGACTTTAACTGCCAGAAGATAAATGTAAACGTTTCCGATAGGAATGCGACCATTGTGTCGATTTGCAGTTACGTCAATTCGAAAGCATATGTATTAAACGTACGATTTTCTGCGGTTTTATCTACACATTACCACTTCTGTCTTTTTCTTGTGTAACGTGGCTGCCAGAGCTCGGTTCGTGCCAAATCTTAAGGTCCTAGGTCAACTACAAGGCAGCAAAAGCGGCAAAAAATTGACTTTTCAAAAACTAAAACTTGACTTGCTGTGTTCCTTACATGTCGACTGCAACAACTTAGATGCTTAAATTACGTACAGGGTGGTGCACCCGCAAGGCTCATCACGAGACTTTAACTGCCAGAAGATAAATGTAAACGTTTCCGATAGGAATGCGACCATTGTGACGATTTGCAGTCACGTCAATTCGAAAGCATATGTATTAAACGTACGATTTTCTGCGGTTTTCTCTACACATTACCACTTCTGTCTTTCTCTTGTGTAATGTGGCGGCCAGAGCTCGGTTCGTGCCAAATCTTAAGGTCCTAGGTCAACTACAAGGCAGCTAAAGCGGCCAAAAATTGACTTTTCAAAAACTAAAACTTGACTTGCTGTGTTCCTTACTTGTCGTCTGCAACAACTTAGATGCTTAATTTACGTACAGGGTGGTGCACCCACATGGCTCATCACACGACTTTAACTGCCAGAAGATAAATGTAAACGTTTCCGATAGGAATGCGACCATTGTGACGATTTGCAGTTACGTCAATTCGAAAGCATATGTACTAAACGTACGATTTTCTGCGGTTTTCTCTACACATTACCACTTCTGTCTTTTTCTTGTGTAATGTGGCTGCCAGAGCTCGGTTCGTGCCAAATCTTAAGGTCCTAGGTCAACAACAAGGCAAAAAAGCGGCCAAAAATTGAGTTTTAAAAAACTAAAGCTGACTTGCTGTGCTCCTTACTTGTCGACTGCAACAACTTAGATGCTTAAATTACGTAAAGGGTGGTGCACCCGCAAGGCTCATCACGCGACTTTAACTGCCAGAAGATAAATGTAAACGTTTCCGATAGAAAGGCGTCCAGTGTGACGATTTGCAGTTATGTCATTTCAAAAACAAATGTATTAAACGTAGGATTTTCTGCGGTTTTTTCTACACATTACCACTTCTGGCTTTTTCTTGTGTAATGTGGCTGCCAGAGCTGGGTTCGTGCTAACGTTAAGGTCCTAGGTCAACTACAAGGCAGCAAAAGCTGCCAAAAATTGAGTTTTCAAAAACTTAAATTTGACTTGCTCTACTCCTTCCTTGTCGTCTGCAACAACTTAGATGCTTAAATTACGTACAGGGTGGTGCACCCGCAAGGCTCATCACGCGACTTTAACTGCCAGAAGATAAATGTAAACGTTTCCGATAGACATGCGTCCATTGTGACGATTTGCAGTTACGTCATTTCGAAAACAAATGTATTAAACGTAAGATTTTCTGCGGTTTATTCTACACATTACCACTTCTGGCATTTTCTTGTGTAATGTGGCTGCCAGAGCTCGGTTCGTGCCAAATCTTAAGGTCCTAGGTCAACTACAAGGCAGCAAAAGCGGCCAAAAATTGAGTTTTCAAAAACTAAAGCTGACTTGCTGTGCTCCTTACTTGTCGACTGCAACAACTTAGATGCTTAAATTACGTAAAGGGTGGTGCACCCGCAAGGCTCATCACGCGACTTTAACTGTCAGAAGATAAATGTAAACGTTTCCGATAGAAAGGCGTCCAGTGTGACGATTTGCAGTTATGTCATTTCAAAAACAAATGTATTAAACGTACGATTTTCTGCGGTTTTCTCTACACGTAACTTCAAATCGTCACAATGGTCGCATTCCTATCGGAAACGTTTACATTTATCTTCTGGCAGTTAAAGTCGCGTGATGAGCCTTGTGTAACGTGGCTGCCAGAGCTCGGTTCGTGCCAAATCTTAAGGTCCTAGGTCAACTACAAGGCAGCAAAAGCGGCCAAAAATTGACTTTTCAAAAACTAAAACTTGACTTGCTGTGTTCCTTACTTGTCGACTGCAACAACTTAGATGCTTAAATTACGTACAGGGTGGTGCACCCGCAAGGCTCATCACGAGACTTTAACTGTAAGAAGATAAATGTAAACGTTTCCGATAGGAATGCGACCATTGTGACGATTTGCAGTCACGTCAATTCGAAAGCATATGTATTAAACGTACGATTTTCTGCGGTTTTCTCTACACATTACCACTTCTGTCTTTCTCTTGTGTAATGTGGCGGCCAGAGCTCGGTTCGTGCCAAATCTTAAGGTCCTAGGTCAACTACAAGGCAGCAAAAGCGGCCAAAAGTTGAGTTTTCACAAACTTAAATTTGACTTGCTGTGCTCCTTACTTGTCGTCTGCATCAACTTAGATGCTTAAATTACGTACAGAGTGGTGCACCCGCGAGGCTCATCACGCGACTTTAACTGCCAGAAGATAAACGTAAACGTTTCCGATAGAAATGCGTCCATTATGACGATTTGCAGTTACGTCATTTCGAAAGCAAATGTATTAAACGTAAGATTTTCTGCGGTTTTTTTTACACATTATCACTTCTGGCTTTTTCTTGTGTAATGTGGCTGACACAGCTCGGTTCGTGCCAAATCTTAAGGTCCTAGGTCAACTACAAGGCAGCAAATGCGGCCAAAAATTGAGTTTTCAAAAACTAAAACTTGACTTGCTGTGCTCCTTACTTGTCGACTGCAACAACTTAGATGCTTAAATTACGTACAGGGTGGTGCACCTGCAAGGCTCATTACGCGACTTTAACTGCCAGAAGATAAGTGTAAACGTTTCCGATAGAAATGCGTCCATTGTGACGATTTGCAGTTACTTCATTTCGAAAACAAATGTATTAAACGTAAGATTTTCTGCGGTTTTTTCTACACATATCACTTCTGGCTTTTTCTTGTGTAATGTGGCTGCCAGAGCTCGGTTCATGCCAAATCTTAAGGTCCTAGGTCAACTACAAGGCAGCAAAAGCGGCCAAAAATTCAGTTTTCAAAAACTAAAAACTTGTCTTGCTGTGCTCCTTACTTGTCGACTGCAACAACTTAGATGCTTAAATTACGTACAGGGTGGTGTACCCGCTAGGCTCATCACGCGACTATAACTGCCAGAAGGTAAATGTAAACGTTTCCGAGAGAAATGCGTCCATTGTGACGATTTGCAGTTACGACATTTCAAAAACTATTGTAGTAAACGTAAGATTTTCTGCGGTTTTTTCTACACATTACCACTTCTGGCTTTTTCTTGTGTAATGTGGCTGCCGGAGCTCGGTTCGTGCCAAATCTTAAGGTCCTCGGTCAACTACAAGGCAGCAAAAACGGCAAAAATTGGGTTTTCAAAAACTAAAACTTGACTTGCTGTGCTCCTTACTTGTCGACTGCAACAACTTAGATGCTTAAATTACGTACAGAGTGGTGCACCCGCAAGGCTCATGGCGGGACTTTAACTGCCAGAAGATAAATGTAAACGTTTCCGATAGAAATGCGTCCATTGTGACGATTTGCAGTTACGTCATTTCGAAAGCAAATTTATTGAACGTACGATTTTCTGCGGTTTTTTCTACACATTACCACTTCTGGCTTTTTCTTGTGTAATGTGGCTTCCAGAGCTCGGTTCGTGCCAAATCTTAAGGTCCTAGGTCAACTACAAGGCAGCAAAAGCGGCCAAAAATTGAGTTTTCAAAAACTAAAACTTGATTTGCTGTGCTCCTTACTTGTCGACTGCAACAACTTAGATGCTTAAATTACGTACAGGGTGGTGCACCCGCAAGGCTCATGGCGCGACTTTAACTGCCAGAAGATAAATGTAAAAGTGTCCGATAGAAATGCGTCCATTGTGACGATTTGCAGTTACGTCATTTCGAAAACAAATATATTAAACGTAAGATTTTCTGCGGTTTTTCCTACACATTACCACTTCTGGCTTTTTCTTGTGTAATGTGGCTGCCAGACTCGGTTCGGGCCAAATCTTAAGGTCCTAGGTCAACTACAAGGCAGCAAAAGCGGCCAAAAATTGAGTTTTCACAAACTTAAATTTGACTTGCTGTGCTCCTTACTTGTCGTCTGCATCAACTTAGATGCTTCAATTACGTACAGAGTGGTGCACCCGCGAGGCTCATCACTCGACTTTAACTGCCAGAAGATAAATGTAAACGTTTCCGATAGAAATGCGTCCATTGTGACGATTTGCAGTTACGTCATTTCGAAAGCAAATGTATTAAACGTACGATTTTCTGCGGTTTTCTCTACACATTACCACTTCTGTCTTTTTCTTGTGTAATGTGGCTGCCAGAGCTCGATTCGTGCCAAATCTTGAGGTCCTAGGTCAACTACAAGGCAGCAAAAGCGGCCAAAAATTGAGTTTTCAAAAACTAAAACTTGACTTGCTGTGCTCCTTACTTGTCGACTGCAACAAATTAGATGCTTAAATTACGTACAGGGTGGTGCACCCGCAAGGCTCATCACGCGACTTTAACTGCCAGAAGATAAATGTAAACGTTTCCGATAGATATGCGTCCATTGTGACGATTTGCAGTAACGTCATTTCGAAAACAAATGTATTAAACGTAAGATTTTCTGCGGTTTTTTCTACACATTATCACTTCTGGCTTCTTCTTGTGTAATGTGGCTGACACAGCTCGGTTCGTGCCAAATCTTAAGGTCCTAGGTCAACTACAAGGCAGCAAATGCGGCCAAAAATTGAGTTTTCTAAAACTAAAACTTGACTTGCTGTGCTCCTTACTTGTCGACTGCAACAACTTAGATGCTTAAATTACGTACAGGGTGGTGCACCTGCAAGGCTCATTACGCGACTTTAACTGCCAGAAGATAAATGTTAACTTTTCCGATAGAAATGCGTCCATTGTGACAATTAGCAGTTAAGTCATTTCGAAAACAAATGTATTAAACGTAAGATTTTCTGCGGTTTATTCTACACATTACCACTTCTGGCTTTTTTTTGTGAAATAAGGCTGCCAGAGCTTGGTTCGTGCCAAATCTTTAGGTCATAGGTCAACTACAAGGCAGCAAAAGCGGCCAAAAATTCAGTTTTCAAAAACTAAAACTTGACTTGCTGTGCTCCTTACTTGTCGACTGTAACAACTTAGATGCTTAAATTACGTACAGGGTGGTGCACCCGCAAGGCTCATCACGCGACTTTAACTGCCAGAAGATAAATGAAAACGTTTCCGATAGAAATGCGTCCATTGTGACGATTTGCAGTTACGTCATTTCGAAAGCAAATTTATTGAGTGTACGATTTTCTGCGGTTTTTTCTACACATTACCACTTCTGGCTTTTTCTTGTGTAATGTGGCTGCCAGAGCTCGGTTCATGCCAAATCTTAAGGTCCTAGATCAACTACAAGACAGCAAAAGAGGCCAAAAATTGAGTTTTCAAAAACTAATACTTGACTTGCTGTGCTCCTTAATTGTCGACTGCAACAACTTAGATGCTTAAATTACGTATTGAGTGGTGCACCCGCAAGGCTCATGGCGCGACTTTAACTGCCAGAAGATAAATGTAAACGTTTCCGATAGAAATGCGTCCATTGTGACCATTTGCAGGTACGTCATTTACAAAACAAATGTATTAAACGTAAGATTTTCTGCGTGTTTTTTCTACACATTACCATTTCTGGCTTTTTCTTGTGTAATGTGGCTGCCAGAGCTCGGTTCGTGAAAAATCTTAAGGTATTAGGTCAACTACAAGGCAGCAAAAGCGGCCAAAAATTGAGTTTTCACAAACTAAAACTTGACTTGCTGTGCTACTTACTTGTCGACTGCAACAACTTAGAAGCTTAAATTACGTACAGGGTGGTGCACCCGCAAGGCTCATCACGCGACTTTAACTGCCAGAAGATAAATGAAAACGTTTCTGATAGAAATGCGTCCATTGTGACGATTTGCAGTTACGTCATTTCGAAAACAATGTATTATACGTAATATTTTCTGCGGTTTTTTCAACACATTACCACTTCTGGCTTTTTCTTGTGTAATGTGGCTGCCAGAGCTCGGTTCGTGCCAAATGTTAAGGTCCTAGGTCAACTACAAGGCAGCAAAAGTGGCCAAAAATTGAGTTTTCAAAAACTATAACTTGATTTGCTGTGCTCCTTACTTGTCGACTGCAACAACTTAGATGCTTAAATTACGTACAGAGTGCTGCACCCGCAAGGCTCATGACGCGTCTTTAACTGCCAGAAGATAAATGTAAACGTTTCCGATAGAAATGCGTCCATTGTGACGATTTGCAGTTACGTCATTTCGAAAACAAATGTATTAAACGTAATATATTCTGCGGTTTTTTCTACACATTACCACTTCTGGCTTTTTCTTGTGTAATGTGGCTGCCAGAGCTCGGGTCGTGCCAATTCTTAAGGTCCTAGGTCAACTACAAGGCAGCAAAAGCGGCCAAAAATTGAGTTTTCAAAAACTAAAACTTGACTTGCTGTGCTCCTTACTTGTCGACTGCAACAACTTAGATGCTTAAATTACGTGCAGGGTGGTGCACCCGCAAGGCCCATCACGCGACTTTAACTGCCAGATGATAAATGTAAACGTTTCCGAGAGAAATACGTCCATTGTGAAGATTTGCAGTTACGTCATTTCGAAAATAAATGTATTAATCGTAAGATTTTCTGCGGTTTTTTCTACACATTACCACTTCTGGCTTTTTCTCGTGTAATGTGGCTGCCAGAGCTCGGTTCGTGCCAAATCTTAAGGTCCTAGGTCAACTACAAGGCAGCAAAAGCGGCCAAAAATTAAGTTTTCAAAATCTAAAACTTGATTTGCTGTGCTCCTTACTAATCGTCTGCAACAACTTAGATGCTTAAATTACGTACAGAGTGGTGCACCCGCAAGGCTCATGACGCGACTTTAACTGCCAGAAGATAAATGTAAACGTTTCCGATAGAAATGCGTCCATTGTGACGATTTGCAGTTACGTCATTTCGAAAACAAATGTATTAAACGTAAGATTTTCTGTGGTTTCTTCGACACATTACCACTTCTGGCTTTTTCTTGTGTAATGTGGCTGCCAGAGCTCGGTTCGTGCCAAATATTAAGGTCCGAGGTCAACTACAAGGCAGCAAAAGCGACCGAAAATTGAGTTCTCAAAAACTATAACTTGATTTGCTGTGCTCCTTAATTGTCGACTGCAACAACTTAGATGCTTAAATTACGTACAGGGTGGTGCACCCGCAAGGCTCATCGCGCGACTTTAACTGCCAGAAGATAAATGTAAACTTTTCCGATAGAAATGCGTCCATTGTGACGATTTGCAGGTACGTCATTTACAAAACAAATGTATTAAACGTAAGATTTTCTGCGTGTTTTTTCAACACATTACCATTTCTGGCTTTTTCTTGTGTAATGTGGCTGCCAGAGCTCGGTTCGTGAAAAATCTTAAGGTCCTAGGTCAACTACAAGGCAGCAAAAGTGGCCAAAAATTGAGTTTTCAAAAACTAAAACTTGATTTGCTGTGCTCCTTACTTGTCGACTGCAACAACTTAAATGCGTAAATTACGTACAGAGTGGTGCACCCGCAAGGCTCATGACGCGTCTTTAACTGCCAGAAGATAAATGTAAACGTTTGCGATAGAAATGCGTCCATTGTGACGATTTGCAGTTACGTCATTTCGAAACCAAATGTATTAAACGTAAGATTTTCTGCGTGTTTTTTCTACACATTACCACTTCTGGCTTTTTCTTGTGTAATGTGGCTGCCAGAGCTCGGTTCGTGTCAAATCTTAAGGTCCTAGGTCAACTACAAGGCAGCAAAAGTGGCCAAAAATTGAGTTTTAGAAAACTAAAACTTGATTTGCAGTGCTCCTTACTTGTCGACTGCAACAACTTAGACGCTTAAATTACGTACAGAGTGGTGCACCTGCAAGGCTCATGACGCGACTTTAACTGCCAGAAGATAAATGTAAACGTTTCCGATAGAAATGCGTCCATTGTGACGATTTGTAGTTACGTCATTTGGAAAACAAATGTATTAAACGTAAGATATTCTGCGGTTTTTTTACACATTACCACTTCTGGCTTTTTCTTGTGTAATGTGGCTGCCAGAGCACGGTTTGTGCCAAGTCTTAAGGTCCTAGGTCAACTACAAGGCAGCAAAAGCGGCCAAAAATTGAGTTTTCAAAAACTAAAACTTGACTTGCTGTGCTCCTTACCTGGCGACTGCAACAATTTAGAGGCTTAAATTACGTACAGGGTGGTGAACCCGCAAGGCTCATCACGCGACTTTAACTGCCAGAAGATAAATGTAAACGTTTCCGATAGAAATGCGTCCATTGTGACGATTTGCAGTTACGTCATTTCAAAAACTACTGTATTAAACGTAAGATTTTCTGCGGTTTTTTCTACACATTACCACTTCTGGCTTTTTCTTGTGTAATGTGGTTGCCAGAGCTCGATTTGTGCCAAATCTTAAGGTCCTAGGTCAACTACAAGGCATCAAAAGCGGCCAAAAATTGAGTTTTCAAAAATTAAAACTTGACTTGCTGTGCTCCTTACTTGTCGACTGCAACAACTTGGATGCTTAAATTACGTACAGGGTGGTGCCCCCGCAAGGCTCATCACGCGACTTTATCTGCCAGAAGATAAATGTAAACGTTTCCGATTGAAATGCGTCCATTGTGACGATTTGCATTTACGTCATTTGGAAAACAAATGTATTAAACGTAAGATATTCTGCGGTTTTTTCTACACGTTACCACTTCTGGCTTTTTCTTGTGTAATGTGGCTGCCAGAGCTCGGTTCGTGCCAAATCTTAAGGTCCTAGGTCAACTACATGCCAGCAAAAGCGTCCAAAAATTGAATTTTCAAGAACTAAAACTTGACATGCTGTGCTCCTTACTTGTCGACTGCAACAACATAGATGCTTAAATTACGTACAGGGTGGTGCACCGGCAAGGCTCATCACGCGACTTTAACTGCCAGAAGATAAATGTAAACGTTTCCGATAGAAATGCGTCCATTGTGACGATTTGCAGTTACGTCATTTCAAAAACTAGTGTATTAAACGTGAGATTCTCTGCGGTTTTTTCTACACATTACCACTTCTGGCTTTTTCTTGTGTAATGTGGCTGCCAGAGCTAGGTTCGTGCCAAATCTTAAGGTGCTAGGTCAACTACAAGGCAGCAAAAGCGACCAAAAATTGAGTGTTCAAAAACTAAAACTTGACTTGCTGTGCTCCTTACTTGTCGACTGCAACAACTTAGATTCTTAAATTACGTACAGGGTGGTGCACCCGCAAGGCTCATCACGCGACTTTAACTGCCACAAGATAAATGTAAACGTTGCCTAGAGAAATGCGTCCAATGTGACGATTTGCAGTTACGTCATTTCGAAAAAAATTTATTTAACGTAAGTTTTTCTGCGGTTTTTTCTACACATTACCACTTCTGGCTTTTTCTGGTGTAATGTGGCTGCCAGAGCTCGGTTCGTGCGAAGTCCTAAGGTCCTACGTCAATTACAAGGCAGCAAAAGCGGCCAAAAATTGAGTTTTCAAAAACTAAAACTTGACTTGCTGTGCTCCTTACTTGTCGACTGCAACAACTTAGATGCTTAAATTACGTGCAGGGTGGTGCACCCGCAAGGCCCATCACGCGACTTTAACTGCCAGATGATAAATGTAAACGTTTCCGAGAGAAATACGTCCATTGTGAAGATTTGCAGTTACGTCATTTCGAAAATAAATGTATTAATCGTAAGATTTTCTGCGGTTTTTTCTACACATTACCACTTCTGGCTTTTTCTCGTGTAATGTGGCTGCCAGAGCTCGGTTCGTGCCAAATCTTAAGGTCCTAGGTCAACTACAAGGCAGCAAAAGCGGCCAAAAATTAAGTTTTCAAAATCTAAAACTTGATTTGCTGTGCTCCTTACTAATCGTCTGCAACAACTTAGATGCTTAAATTACGTACAGAGTGGTGCACCCGCAAGGCTCATGACGCGACTTTAACTGCCAGAAGATAAATGTAAACGTTTCCGATAGAAATGCGTCCATTGTGACGATTTGCAGTTACGTCATTTCGAAAACAAATGTATTAAACGTAAGATTTTCTGTGGTTTCTTCGACACATTACCACTTCTGGCTTTTTCTTGTGTAATGTGGCTGCCAGAGCTCGGTTCGTGCCAAATATTAAGGTCCGAGGTCAACTACAAGGCAGCAAAAGCGACCGAAAATTGAGTTCTCAAAAACTATAACTTGATTTGCTGTGCTCCTTAATTGTCGACTGCAACAACTTAGATGCTTAAATTACGTACAGGGTGGTGCACCCGCAAGGCTCATCGCGCGACTTTAACTGCCAGAAGATAAATGTAAACTTTTCCGATAGAAATGCGTCCATTGTGACGATTTGCAGGTACGTCATTTACAAAACAAATGTATTAAACGTAAGATTTTCTGCGTGTTTTTTCAACACATTACCATTTCTGGCTTTTTCTTGTGTAATGTGGCTGCCAGAGCTCGGTTCGTGAAAAATCTTAAGGTCCTAGGTCAACTACAAGGCAGCAAAAGTGGCCAAAAATTGAGTTTTCAAAAACTAAAACTTGATTTGCTGTGCTCCTTACTTGTCGACTGCAACAACTTAAATGCGTAAATTACGTACAGAGTGGTGCACCCGCAAGGCTCATGACGCGTCTTTAACTGCCAGAAGATAAATGTAAACGTTTGCGATAGAAATGCGTCCATTGTGACGATTTGCAGTTACGTCATTTCGAAACCAAATGTATTAAACGTAAGATTTTCTGCGTGTTTTTTCTACACATTACCACTTCTGGCTTTTTCTTGTGTAATGTGGCTGCCAGAGCTCGGTTCGTGTCAAATCTTAAGGTCCTAGGTCAACTACAAGGCAGCAAAAGTGGCCAAAAATTGAGTTTTAGAAAACTAAAACTTGATTTGCAGTGCTCCTTACTTGTCGACTGCAACAACTTAGACGCTTAAATTACGTACAGAGTGGTGCACCTGCAAGGCTCATGACGCGACTTTAACTGCCAGAAGATAAATGTAAACGTTTCCGATAGAAATGCGTCCATTGTGACGATTTGTAGTTACGTCATTTGGAAAACAAATGTATTAAACGTAAGATATTCTGCGGTTTTTTTACACATTACCACTTCTGGCTTTTTCTTGTGTAATGTGGCTGCCAGAGCACGGTTTGTGCCAAGTCTTAAGGTCCTAGGTCAACTACAAGGCAGCAAAAGCGGCCAAAAATTGAGTTTTCAAAAACTAAAACTTGACTTGCTGTGCTCCTTACCTGGCGACTGCAACAATTTAGAGGCTTAAATTACGTACAGGGTGGTGCACCCGCAAGGCTCATCACGCGACTTTAACTGCCAGAAGATAAATGTAAACGTTTCCGATAGAAATGCGTCCATTGTGACGATTTGCAGTTACGTCATTTCAAAAACTACTGTATTAAACGTAAGATTTTCTGCGGTTTTTTCTACACATTACCACTTCTGGCTTTTTCTTGTGTAATGTGGTTGCCAGAGCTCGATTTGTGCCAAATCTTAAGGTCCTAGGTCAACTACAAGGCATCAAAAGCGGCCAAAAATTGAGTTTTCAAAAATTAAAACTTGACTTGCTGTGCTCCTTACTTGTCGACTGCAACAACTTGGATGCTTAAATTACGTACAGGGTGGTGCCCCCGCAAGGCTCATCACGCGACTTTATCTGCCAGAAGATAAATGTAAACGTTTCCGATTGAAATGCGTCCATTGTGACGATTTGCATTTACGTCATTTGGAAAACAAATGTATTAAACGTAAGATATTCTGCGGTTTTTTCTACACATTACCACTTCTGGCTTTTTCTTGTGTAATGTGGCTGCCAGAGCTCGGTTCGTGCCAAATCTTAAGGTCCTAGGTCAACTACATGCCAGCAAAAGCGTCCAAAAATTGAATTTTCAAGAACTAAAACTTGACATGCTGTGCTCCTTACTTGTCGACTGCAACAACATAGATGCTTAAATTACGTACAGGGTGGTGCACCGGCAAGGCTCATCACGCGACTTTAACTGCCAGAAGATAAATGTAAACGTTTCCGATAGAAATGCGTCCATTGTGACGATTTGCAGTTACGTCATTTCAAAAACTAGTGTATTAAACGTGAGATTCTCTGCGGTTTTTTCTACACATTACCACTTCTGGCTTTTTCTTGTGTAATGTGGCTGCCAGAGCTAGGTTCGTGCCAAATCTTAAGGTGCTAGGTCAACTACAAGGCAGCAAAAGCGACCAAAAATTGAGTGTTCAAAATCTAAAACTTGACTTGCTGTGCTCCTTACTTGTCGACTGCAACAACTTAGATTCTTAAATTACGTACAGGGTGGTGCACCCGCAAGGCTCATCACGCGACTTTAACTGCCACAAGATAAATGTAAACGTTGCCTAGAGAAATGCGTCCAATGTGACGATTTGCAGTTACGTCATTTCGAAAAAAATTTATTTAACGTAAGTTTTTCTGCGGTTTTTTCTACACATTACCACTTCTGGCTTTTTCTGGTGTAATGTGGCTGCCAGAGCTCGGTTCGTGCGAAGTCCTAAGGTCCTACGTCAATTACAAGGCAGCAAAAGCGGCCAAAAATTGAGTTTTCAAAAACTAAAACTTGACTTGCTATGCTCCTTACTTGGCGACTGCAACAACTTAGTGGCTTAAATTACGTACAGGGTGGTGCACCCGCAAGGCTCATCACGCGACTTTAACTGCCAGAAGATATATGTAAACGTTTCCGAGAGAAATGCGTCCATTGTGACGATTTTCAGTTACGTCATTTCAAAAACTAATGTATTAAACGTAAGATTTTCTGCGGTTTTTTTACACAATACCACTTCTGGCTTTTTCTTGTGTAATGTGGCTGCCAGAGCTCGGTTCGTGCCAAATCTTAAGGTCCTAGGTCAACTACAAGGCAGCAAAAGCGGCCAAAAATTGAGTTTTCAAAAACAAAAACTTGACTTGCTGTGCTCCTTACTTGTCGACTGCAACAACTTAGATGCTTAAATTACGTACAGGGTGGTGCACCCGCAATGCTCATCACGCGACTTTAACTGCCAGAAGATAAATGTAAACGTTTCCGATATAAATGCGTCCATTGTGACGATTTGCAGTTACGTTATATCGAAAACAAATGTATTAAACGTAAGATTTTCTGCGGTTTTTTCTACACATTACTACTTCAGGCTTTTTCTTGTGTAATGTGGCTGCCAGAGGTCGGTTCGTGCCAAATCTTAAGGTCCTAGGTCAACTACAAGGCAGCAAAAGCGGCAAAAAATTGAGTCTTCAAAAACTTAAACTTTAGTTGCTGTGCTTCTTACTTGGCGACTGCAACAACTTAAAGGCTTAAGTTACGTACAGGGTGGTGCACCCGCAAGGCTCATCACGCGACTTTAACTGCCAGAAGATAAATGTAAACGTTTCTGAGAGAAATGCGTCCATTGTGACGATTTGCAGTTACGTCATTTCAAAATCTAATGTATTAAACGTAAGATTTTCTGCGGTTTTTTCTACACATTACCACTTCTGGCTTTTTCTTGTGTAATGTGGTTGCCAGAGCTCGATTTGTGCCAAATCTTAAGGTCCTAGGTCAACTACAAGGCAGCAAAAGCGGCCAAAAATTGAGTTTTCAAAAATTAAAACTTGACTTGCTGTGCTCCTTACTTGTCGACTGCAACAACTTGGATGCTTAAATTACGTACAGGGTGGTGCCCCCGCAAGGCTCATCACGCGACTTTATCTGCCAGAAGATAAATGTAAACGTTTCCGATAGAAATGCGTCCATTGTGACGATTTGCAGTTACGTCATTTCAAAAATTAATGTATTAAACGTGAGATTTTCTGCGCATTTTTCTACACATTACAACTTCTGGCATTTTCTTGTGTAACGTGGCTGCCAGAGCACGGTTCGTGACAAATCTTAAGGTCCTACGTCAACTACAAGGTAGCAAAAGCGACCAAAAATTGAGTTTTCAAAAACTAAAACTTGACTTGCTGTGCTCCTTACTTGTCGACTGCAACAACTTAGATGCTTAAATTACGTATAGGGTGGTGTAGCCGAAAGGCTCATCACGCGACTTTAACTGCCAGAAGATTAATGTAAACGTTTCCGATAGAAATGCGTCCATTGTGACTATTTGCAGATACGTCATTTCGAAAACAAAAGTGTTAAACGTAAGGTTTTCTTCGGTTTTTTCCACACATTACCACTTCTGGCTTTTTCTCGTGTAATGTGGCTGCCAGAGCTCGGTTTGTGCCAAATCTTAAGGTCCTAGGTCAACTACATGGCAGCAAAAGCGTCCAAAAATTGAACTTTCAAAAACTAAAACTTGACTTGCTGTGCTCCTTACTTGTCGACTGCAACAACATAGATGCTTAAATTACGTACAGGGTGGTGCACCGGCAAGGCTCATCACGCGACTTTAACTGCCAGAAGATAAATGTAAACGTTTCCGATAGAAATGCGTCCATTGTGACGATTTGCAGTTACGTCATTTCAAAAACTAGTGTATTAAACGTGAGATTTTCTGCGGTTTTTTGTACACATTACCACTTTTGGCTTTTTCTTGTGTAATGTGGCTGCCAGAGCTCGGTTCGTGCCAAATCTTAAGGTCCTAGGTCAACTACAAGGCAGCAAAAGCGGCCAAAAATTGAGTCTTCAAAAACTTAAACTTTAGTTGCTGTGCTCCTTACTTGGCGACTGCAACAACTTAGATGCTTAAATTACGTATTGGGTGGTGTACCCGCAAGGCTTGTAACACTTCCGCCCAGTCGGACGTGCGTTAGCTCAATAAAGCCTGTACTGTAATAAGTTCACGGGCTTCACCTTGTAAACAAGGATTTAGTACATAAGTTGACCGCGTGTAGCTAATGGAAGCAATTCGGACTTATATTCAGTCAGTAACTACAGTGATGCGTCAAGTAAACGTAATGTACAATTACGCGTTCGCATGGACAAGAAGTACACACAGCAGATACTACCAATAATTAATAGTACGGTCGCCAGCCTAATTAGGCATTGAGTGAGTTTTTCCCTGTACAAGTATGTGCATGTACAAGCATAATGACACGTAGTAATGTTGCGTTTTATAGCAAAATTTAGAACCAAAAAGAATCTACTGAACTAAGGTTTTCTTCTTTTGTACTAATTTGTACGAGCTAAAATTACACAACACCACACAGCAATGATTACTACGAGCTGCACTTTGTATATTGATCAGACTGAAATCGGGCATAGATTACCCTAGAATCAGCAATTTTGAAAACACACATACAATGTCACTATTAAAATTGGAAAAAACACTAATACACTTAGGTTTAATATAGAAATTAATTTTACTGTTCAATTCTGATCAGTACACTTTAAAATGTGCAAGAATAGGCAAGAGAATGGGGGGGGGGGCCCTGAAACTGTTATGGTCGTTATACGGAAGCTAGTAAGTCATGAAGGTACATTAACACTCGAAATTATTAACCTATGGATTACTATTCTTTTGTCACGCTTCTGGATTAATAGCCTAACATTTTTTCAGTCTCAAATGAATTAAATAACATTGCTAGCTCAATTCAAAATTTATCTTTCAATTTGATCACACTGATATTCTTTACTAACATTTACATTTGCACTCCTATCCTTGAACGTCTTTATAGTATAGATTGGTCTGCAGATAATTTAGTACTAACTGTAACTTTCAGTTCGGGATGCTCGGGTTGCACAATATGCGGTAAGGACCCTGTCTAGGTCAATGATAAGGATAAATGATGGCTAAGGCAATTCTGGTAAAAGTCACGTTCTTATTGAACAGTTAGAACAGTTTCAACACTGGTCCACACAGATACACTTCTAAAGATGAAATAAATGTTTGACCTGCGCACGTCATTGAGGCGGATGGCGGGCAGCGAGATAGCGGGCAGCACAGCACACAGACAAGAACGGCTAAGGCTCTCACAGTATCGGCACTTTCATTCTTCTTAGCGTCGTAATCTTTCCAGTTTTGTGCCTGAGGAAATAGCCATGCCAAGTAGTCGTCGGAATCGGCCCATCCGAGGCTCAATGGAATCCACTTTTCCTAGATAGCCTCCTCGGTACAGTACATGTTCCTCTGACCGATGCTCAACTCCGACTGTCTTACTGAGCCCGTTGTGCCGAACCGCGCCAGTGTGCGTTTTCCCGCGCTCGCCTGCATCCACCTTTTCCCGCGCTCGCCTGCAGGTAGGGTATTCACCACAGGTTTTCTACTACACATATTCTAATGCATTACCTACGTATGGACCAAGTGTTTAAATTACAATTTACACATTATACAATAGTTTTAACATTTAATACACTTTCCTTTGGTTATCAAAGTGCTTAAAATCTAACATAAGTAATGACATTCATTTCAAAAGTTGTGTACAGTTTCTTCAACATGACACGAAAAGAAAAATTCTAAAATAATATTTACATTATTTCACATAAATTCAGATAGAAACATTTATCTAAATGCATAAAGAAAAAAATTATTATAGGTACATTATTGTTACACATGCCCCTGTTTCCAGAAAATTTTCTTAAGTCCAAATTTTATGGGAACACTAAATTTAACAATGATACACTGGTTCTGAATCTTTACGTAAAAGTTCAAGAAGATTTACACTACATATTTCCTTCCACTCACTGTATATAGGTTCACACTATTTTAACATATTAAGACCAGTTTCTTGTTATTTATTTAAGTGCCTTTTGCACAGTCCCACTTCCCATTCTAACATTACTAAAATAGCAATTTAATCATTTTTTCCCAAATTTCTTAAAGAAATAATTTAAAATTCTGGAATGCAAACATTTAACTACAAAAACAAATGCATATTTCGTATACACTATAGGATAATTTATCGCTGCTTGCTTTAAATAGCAGTCCATTTCTTAACTTACTAAACAAAACACACACAAAAAATTTTCGTAAAATTAACTACACATATTTGCTGCCTATTCTGTGGATTTGGGCAGTCCCTTTCACTTCATATTGTCACATCCTCTGGATTACATTTACTATTTTCCATCGACTATTTATCTGCCCTCATTGGTATTTGGCAGTCCTTCATATTATGGTTCATATGCTGCCCATTTTTATTTTTGACAGTTCCACCTTTTATCTGGCTGATAGCATTTATCCTTCCTTTTCAGTCCTTTTCTCCATACATTTTTACAGTTATAGTACAATTGGAAATCTGAAACTCACATAACTACATTAGCACACTTTCAATGGTATACAGACATTTACAAAGATTAGTTACATTTCAAATAATTTGGGTTCAGCATAAGATACAGCACAATTACTCGTTCCTGGGAACATACAGTTTCAGGTCCACAATATTTCTTACACCTAAAGGTCTTTTGGATTTTGGGTAGATTAGGTAGTAAGCATTATCGTGTGAAATATTCTGTATTATATATGGTCCATTATAGATATATTTAAATTTTGAAATTTCATGGTTTAGTTCACTAGATTTTTCGTGGGTTTTTAGAAGAACATAATCTCCAATTTTAAATTTTGAAACTTTTAGATTTTTATTGTGTCTTCTAGATCCAGATTCAGCTTTTTGCTTTGCCCTTTTTATTACTAATTCTTTCTTTTGATGCAATCCCAAACTTGTACAAGGTGGAAACTCTAATTTTTCTTCGATTAAACTTTTACTACTTCTGCCTAACAAAATTTCTTCCGGTGGGAATCCCGTAGTTTCATGATGTAATGTGTTCATGACATTCTCAAAATCCGATATTAATCTGCCCCAGGTTCTAATTCAACAAAACAATAATTCAATTTCAGATAACACTGAGTTAAAGTAACAATAAAGTTATGCATAATATTAATAATATATACAAATACAGCATCCTGCCCCCTAGTCTCTTCATTAACAAGGCAGTCTTTTATATTTCATAAAATAGTCACTTAAATCTGGTGGCTTCTTAGGCCTCTGGAGTTCAAAGTCTTTGCTTACTTGAACTCTTCGCAAAATAAACACAGAGTCGTCAGGTGGCTCTTTCTTTCTTTGTTCGGTCTCAACGTCTGGATTTTGTTTTGAAACTTCTTCATCATTAGGTACAATTTCGCAATTAACTGCATCCCTATTAATTTCACTAATTTTCTCATATCCTCTTTCAGTAAAAGTATATTCACTTTCTTTTACACCTAAAAATACATCTTCACTAGAGTCATCACTACTCTCTTCCTCAGCACCAGATTCATTTAAGTACGCTACTTTTGCACAACAGGGAAAGTTAGTATATTCAATTTTGTCTGTATTTACGTATGTTTCAGCATCTGAACTATCGTCGGAATCCGACCATTCTGGATCGCTTTCAGGTTCTAACATAAAAGCTTTTCTGAGACAGGCACTAAGTTCTTCCTCGGTATTGTCATCAGGCTTGGATTTTAATTCAATCTCCTCTTTTGGCAAAACGGCCTCTTCATCAGCTTTATTTACCTCTACTGTGACTTCATATTCGGTGTAATCCTCGTGGACTTTAATTACTTTCATGTAATCATCTGCCCCTTCTCCACGGTGCCTCTCGGTAGCAGCTTGCACTATTGGCGGATTGTTAGCAGAAGTTATTTCTTCGTCAATGGTGAGGAATTCATCCTCCAAATCCTTCCTATCATTAACCTTCCCCTTATCGGCAGCACGCGTACTTTTCGCGGCGCTATTTATTCTCCCTTCTTCACATTTGGGCCACGTCACTATATTGACGCCTCTATCATTTCCCTTTCTATTAACTAATTTCTTCGCCTCATATTCCTTCTTAACATCCTCCCACTCACATTGCTTTAGGCCCTTGTACAGATCGTCGATCTGCACACGCCAATCAGTCACTTCTGCTAATTCATTATCGCCCTTTTCCTCATTGCAAACACTGCTAACCGCACCTCTCTGTGTACTCACAGTCTCATCTATTGTTTCCTTTGCCACGGAATTATCACTCGTAAAATTTTCATTATCTCTTACGGCTACGTTCGCACCTACTGCTGCCGTATTGCTAGCGGCTTCTCTCTGAACAGATGTTCCACTAGGCTGGGCCGTTGCCCTCTGATGCTCCACTCGCCCGTTAACCTGGAGCCTTCTGTGCGGCATAGATGACTCATGCTCGCTCACACCTGACGCTTGTCTCGCCACAACACGTTGCTTCGTTTCACGCCTGTCTCTAACCTGTCTCATTACATTACGGTCGGTCCGGTATCTGTTCTTAAATCGGGGCCGGTATGTATTGTCCGCTTCCGTTTGGCCCGCAACGTTCGCGGAAATTAGTTTCCCGCGTCGTTATTATTTTGCGCGGCATACCCTCTACCGCGACCTTGATAATTTCCCCTGCCTCTTCCTCTGCCTCTTCCTCTCTGTATCATATTGACGCGAAATCCATCGCCGTCATTTCTTTCGACATTGTGTCGGTTATTATGGTTACCAAAATTTTGATAATTGGCACGACTTGCGCGCCAATGGTCTTCGTCTTCGACCCTTTCCAGAAATGCTTGGAAGCTGCGATGATTGCTTCCTACATACCTCTTAGAATCTTCTGGAAGCTTTTTATATAGCTCCCAGATAATTTCTGAATCCGATCTTCTACCTCTTAAATGCGTTAATTTTCGGTACCAATACTCGCAGAAATCTTTCAAAGAATTCCTGCCCCTGCTATCATGCTGTTTTGCCATAATAAACTCGCGCCATAAATGGTCCTGTTTTTGTTCTGACCAATATTCTTCGGTAAATTTTTGCCTAAATTCTTCGAACGTCATTCGTTCGGTATTTAAATTTATTCCCCAGCGCTTAGCGTCACCTGCTAAGGCGCTAATTACAATGTTTATCTTTTCTTGATCAGACAAGTGCTCAGGAAATACTCTCTCGCAATTTTTGATGAAGTCTAACGGATGCCACCCGTTATGTTTCTTGGCTGGATCGAAGCGTTCCTCGCCTTCTAACAGCTTCGTAATTGGTGCGCCATTACAGACCACACCAGGCCTATCTTTAATTTTGCTCTCTAGATCGAAAATTTTGCCTTGAATTTTCGTACAATTTTGAACACATCCGGTTACTTTTTCACCTAATTCTTTTTCAGTGTCTACAACTACCTTTTTCAACTGAGATATTCCGTATTGACATTCGTTTACGATCTCAGTTTTAAGACCGAAAACTTTTTCGTCTACCTTAGTTTCAACCAGCGGTTCTACTTTCTCTTGGATGTTGAGAATTTCGACATCGAATCTACTGTTAATGTTACCAATTTCCTCCTGCATAGTATCCATATTTTTGTTAATGGTGTCAATTTCAAATTTCATATTGTTTACCACAGAACTTAAATTTCCCACTTTTTGTTCTACCTGCTCTATTTGTTTACTAATTCTAATTCCTTGATCTTTGACCTGTGCTTTAATTTGATCAACGTGTGTTTTAAGCTGCTCGTTCTGTGTTTTGAGCTGCTCATCAACGTGTGTTTTAAGCTGCTCATTCCGTCCTACAATTTGTTTGGTTAATTGTTCAAATAAGTCGTTCATATTTAAAATTTTTACACTGTTTTGTTCTACGGAATCCGTGTGTTCCGATTCTACTTCATAAGTTTCTTTCGGTTCTTTCTTTATCTGTGGTGAATCAAATATGTCAGTGGATTCGTTCACGTACCCACTATCATCTACAAAGTCACCCTCTACTTCCTGTTTTGTCCCTTGCTGTGTTCGAGGTGATCGCGACATTTCAATCTGTTCGTTGACGTGTTCATGGTATTGTATGTACGCCAATTGTCTTCCGCTAACGCCATCTGTTATCTGGCCGCGTAGACTCCTGCTACTGCTAGCCGCATTCTCCATTTCGCTCGGCACATCTACCCTGTCCCCGTTCCTGTCCATATTGAATGCCAATCACACCGCACTATTATACTTGACTCACGCTATAGTTTACTTTGCTAAACTTTATTGCTGTTCGTGCCACTGAACATCCACTGTTCGGTCTTTACGTTAGTGTATAACCGACAACAACTGGATGTCCTGTCACGGTCGCCACGTGTAACACTTCCGCCCAGTCGGACGTGCGTTAGCTCAATAAAGCCTGTACTGTAATAAGTTCACGGGCTTCACCTTGTAAACAAGGATTTAGTACATAAGTTGCCCGCGTGTAGCTAATGGAAGCAATTCGGACTTATATTCAGTCAGTAACTACAGTGATGCGTCAAGTAAACGTAAAGTACAATTACGCGTTCGCATGGACAAGAAGTACACACAGCAGATACTACCAATAATTAATAGTACGGTCGCCAGCCTAATTAGGCATTGAGTGAGTTTTTCCCTGTACAAGTATGTGCATGTACAAGCATAATGACACGTAGTAATGTTGCGTTTTATAGCAAAATTTAGAACCAAAAAGAATCTACTGAACTAAGGTTTTCTTCTTTTGTACTAATTTGTACGAGCTAAAATTACACAACACCACACAGCAATGATTACTACGAGCTGCACTTTGTATATTGATCAGACTGAAATCGGGCATAGATTACCCTAGAATCAGCAATTTTGAAAACACACATACAATGTCACTATTAAAATTGGAAAAAACACTAATACACTTAGGTTTAATATAGAAATTAATTTTACTGTTCAATTCTGATCAGTACACTTTAAAATGTGCAAGAATAGGCAAGAGAATGGGGGGGGGGGGGGGGCCCTGAAACTGTTATGGTCGTTATACGGAAGCTAGTAAGTCATGAAGGTACATTAACACTCGAAATTATTAACCTATGGATTACTATTCTTTTGTCACGCTTCTGGATTAATAGCCTAACATTTTTTCAGTCTCAAATGAATTAAATAACATTGCTAGCTCAATTCAAAATTTATCTTTCAATTTGATCACACTGATATTCTTTACTAACATTTACATTTGCACTCCTATCCTTGAACGTCTTTATAGTATAGATTGGTCTGCAGATAATTTAGTACTAACTGTAACTTTCAGTTCGGGATGCTCGGGTTGCACAATATGCGGTAAGGACCCTGTCTAGGTCAATGATAAGGATAAATGATGGCTAAGGCAATTCTGGTAAAAGTCACGTTCTTATTGAACAGTTAGAACAGTTTCAACACTGGTCCACACAGATACACTTCTAAAGATGAAATAAATGTTTGACCTGCGCACGTCGTTGAGGCGGATGGCGGGCAGCGAGATAGCGGGCAGCACAGCACACAGACAAGAACGGCTAAGGCTCTCACAGTATCGGCACTTTCATTCTTCTTAGCGTCGTAATCTTTCCAGTTTTGTGCCTGAGGAAATAGCCATGCCAAGTAGTCGTCGGAATCGGCCCATCCGAGGCTCAATGGAATCCACTTTTCCTAGATAGCCTCCTCGGTACAGTACATGTTCCTCTGACCGATGCTCAACTCCGACTGTCTTACTGAGCCCGTTGTGCCGAACCGCGCCAGTGTGCGTTTTCCCGCGCTCGCCTGCATCCACCTTTTCCCGCGCTCGCCTGCAGGTAGGGTATTCACCACAGGTTTTCTACTACACATATTCTAATGCATTACCTACGTATGGACCAAGTGTTTAAATTACAATTTACACATTATACAATAGTTTTAACATTAAATACACTTTCCTTTGGTTATCAAAGTGCTTAAAATCTAACATAAGTAATGACATTCATTTCAAAAGTTGTGTACAGTTTCTTCAACATGACACGAAAAGAAAAATTCTAAAATAATATTTACATTATTTCACATAAATTCAGAAAGAAACATTTATCTAAATGCATAAAGAAAAAAATTATTATAGGTACACTATTGTTACAGGCTCATCACGCGACTTTAACTGCCAGAAGATAAATGTAAACGTTTCCGATAGAAATGCGTCCATTGTGACGATTTGCAGATACGTCATTTCGAAAACAAATGTGTTAAACGTAAGATTTTCTTCGGTTTTTTCCACACATTACCACTTCTGGCTTTTTCTTGTGTAATGTGGCTGCCAGATCTCGGTTCGTGCGAAATCTTAAGGTCCTAGGTCAACTACAAGGCAGCAAAAGCGGCCAAAAATTGAGTTTTCAAAAACTAAAACTTGACTTGCTGTGCTCCTTACTTCTCGACTGCAGCAACTTAGATGCTTAAATTACGTACATAGTGGAGCACCCGCAAGGCTCATCACGCGACTTTAACTGCCAGAAGATAAATGGAAACGTTTCCGAGAGAAATGCGTCCTTTGTGACGAATTGCAGTTACGTCATTTCAAAAACTAATGTATTACACGTAAAATCTTCTGAGGTTATTTCTACACATTACCACTTCTACTTTTTCTTGTGTAATGTGGCTGCCAAAGCTCGGTTCGCGCCAAATCTTAAGGTCCTAGGTCAACTACAAGGCAGCAAAAGCGGCCAAAAATTGAGTTTTCAAAAACTAAAACTTGATTTGCTGTGCTCCTTACTTGTCGACTGCAACAACTTATATGCTTAAATTACGTACAGGGTGGTGCACCCGCACGGCTCATCACGCGACTTTAACTGCCAGAAGATTAATGTAAACGTTTCCGATAGAAATGCGTCCATTGTGACGATTTGCAGATACGTCATTTCGAAAACAAAAGTGTTAAACGTAAGGTTTTCTTCGGTTTTTTCCACACATTACCACTTCTGGCTTTTTCTCGTGTAATGTGGCTGCCAGACCTCGGTTTGTGCCAAATCTTAAGGTCCTAGGTCAACTACATGGCAGCAAAAGCGTCCAAAAATAGAATTTTCAAAAACTAAAACTTGACTTGCTGTGCTCCTTACTTGTCGACAGCAACAACTTAGATGCTTAAATTACGTATAGGGTGGTGTAGCCGCAAGGCTCATCACGCGTCTTTAACTGCCAGAAGATAAATGTAAACGTTTCCGATAGAAATGCGTCCATTGTGACGATTTGCAATTACGTCATTTCAAAAACTAGTGTATTAAACGTGAGATTTTCTGCGGTTTTTTCTACACATTACCACTTCTGGCTTTTTCTTGTGTAATGTGGCTGCCAGAGCTCGGTTCGTGCCAAATCTTAAGGTGCTAGGTCAACTACAAGGCAGCAAAAGCGACCAAAAATTGAGTTTTCAAGAACTAAAACTTGACTTGCTGTGCTCCTTACTTGTCGACTGCAACAACTTAGATGCTTAAATTACGTATTGGCTGGTGTACCCGCAAGGCTCATCACGCGACTTTAACTGCCAGAAGATAAATGTAAACGTTTCCGATAGAAATGCGTCCATTGTGACGATTTGCAGATACGTCATTTCGAAAACAAATGTGTTAAACGTAAGATTTTCTTCGGTTTTTTCCACACATTACCACTTCTGGCTTTTTCTTGTGTAATGTGGCTGCCAGATCTCGGTTCGTGCGAAATCTTAAGGTCCTAGGACAACTACAAGGCAGCAAAGGCGGCCAAAAATTGAGGTTTCAAAAACTAAAACTTGACTTGCTGTGCTCCTTACTTGTCGACTGCAACAACTTAGATGCTTAAATTACGTACATAGTGGAGCACCCGCAAGGCTCATCACGCGACTTTAACTGCCAGAAGATAAATGTAAACGTTCCGATACAAATGCGTCCATTGTGACGATTTGCAGTTACGTCATTTCGAAAACAAATGTATTATACGTAAGGTTTTCTGCGGTTTTTTCTACACATTACCACTTATGGCTTTTTCTTGTGTAATGTGGCTGCCAGAGCTCGGTTCGTGCCAAATCTTAAGCTCCTAGGTCAACTACAAGGCAGCAAAGGCGGCCAAAAATTGAGGTTTCAAAAACTAAAACTTGACTTGCTGTGCTCCTTACTTGTCGACTGCAACAACTTGGATGCTTAAATTACGTACAGGGTGGTGCACCGGCAAGGCTCATCACGCGACTTTAACTGCCAGAAGATAAATGTAAACGTTTCCGAGAGAAATGCGTCCATTGTGACGATTTGCAGTTACGTCATTTCAAAAACTAGTGTATTAAACGTGAGATTCTCTGCGGTTTTTTCTACACATTACCACTTCTGGCTTTTTCTTGTGTAATGTGGCTGCCAGAGCTAGGTTCGTGCCAAATCTTAAGGTGCTAGGTCAACTACAAGGCAGCAAAAGAGACCAAAAATTGAGTGTTCAAAAACTAAAACTTGACTTGCTGTGCTCCTTACTTGTCGACTGCAACAACTTAGATTCTTAAATTACGTACAGGGTGGTGCACCCGCAAGGCTCATCACGCGACTTTAACTGCCACAAGATAAATGTAAACGTTGCCTAGAGAAATGCGTCCAATGTGACGATTTGCAGTTACGTCATTTCGAAAAAAATTTATTTAACGTAAGTTTTTCTGCGGTTTTTTCTACACATTACCACTTCTGGCTTTTTCTGGTGTAATGTGGCTGCCAGAGCTCGGTTCGTGCGAAGTCTTAAGGTCCTAGGTCAATTACAAGGCAGCAAAAGCGGCCAAAAATTGAGTTTCCAAAAACTAAAACTTGACTTGCTATGCTCCTTACTTGGCGACTGCAACAACTTAGAGGCTTAAATTACGTACAGGGTGGTGCACCCGCAAGGCTCATCACGCGACTTTAACTGCCAGAAGATAAATGTAAACGTTTCCGAGAGAAATGCGTCCATTGTGACGATTTGCAGTTACGTCATTTCAAAAACTAATGTATTAAACGTAAGAATTTCTGCGGTTTTTTTACACAATACCACTTCTGGCTTTTTCTTGTGTAATGTGGCTGGCAGAGCTCGGTTCGTGCCGAATCTGAAGCTCCTAGGTCAACTACAAGGCAGCAAAAGCGGCCAAAAATTAAAATTTCAAAAACTAAAACTTGACTTGTGGTGCTCCTTACTTGGCGGCTGCAACAACTTAGGTGCTTAAATTACGTACAGGGTAGTGCACCCGCAAGGCTCATCACACGACTTCAACTGCCAGAAGATAAATGTAAACGTTTCCGATAGAAATGCGTCCATTGTGACGAATTGCCGTTACGTCATTTCGAAAAACAAATGTATTAAACATAAGATTTTCTGCGGTTTTTTCTACACATTACCACTTCTGGCTTTTTCTCGTGTAATGTGGCTGCCAGAGCTCGGTTCGTGCCAAATCTTAAGGTCCTAGGTCAACTACAAGGCAGCAAAAGCGGCCAAAAATTGAGTTTTCAAAAACAAAAACTTGACTTGCTGTGCTCCTTACTTGTCGACTGCAACAACTTAGATGCTTAAATTACGTACAGGGTGGTGCACCCGCAAGGCTCATCACGCGACTTTAACTGCCAGAAGATAAATGTAAACGTTTCCGATATAAATGCGTCCATTGTGACGATTTGCAGTTACGTCATATCGAAAACAAATGTATTAAACGTAAGATTTTCTGCGGTTTTTTCTACACATTACTACTTCAGGCTTTTTCTTGTGTAATGTGGCTGCCAGAGCTCGGTTCGTGCCAAATCTTAAGGTCCTAGGTCAACTACAAGGCAGCAAAAGCGGCCAAAAATTGAGTCTTCAAAAACTTAAACTTTAGTTGCTGTGCTCCTTACTTGGCGACTGCAACAACTTAAAGGCTTAAATTACGTACAGGGTGGTGCACCCGCAAGGCTCATCACGCGACTTTAACTGCCAGAAGATAAATGTAAACGTTTCCGAGAGAAATGCGTCCATTGTGACGATTTGCAGTTACGTCATTTCGAAAGCAAATTTATTGAGCGTACGATTTTCTGCGGTTTTTTCTACACATTACCACTTCTGGCTTTTTCTTGTGTAATGTGGCCTCCAGAGCTCGGTTCGTGCCAAATCTTAAGGTCCTAGGTCAACTACAAGGCAGCAAAAGCGGCCAAAAATTGAGTTTTCAAAAACTAAAACTTGATTTGCTGTGCTCCTTACTTGTCGACTGCAACAACTTATATGCTTAAATTACGTACAGGGTGGTGCACCGGCACGGCTCATCACGCGACTTTAACTGCCAGAAGATTAATGTAAACGTTTCCGATAGAAATGCGTCCATTGTGACGATTTGCAGTTACGTCATTTCAAAAACTAGTGTATTAAACGTGAGATTTTCTGCGGTTTTTTCTACACATTACCACTTCTGGCTTTTTCTTGTGTAATGTGGCTGCCAGAGCTCGGTTCGTGCCAAATCTTAAGGTCCTAGGTCAACTACATGGCAGCAAAAGCGTCCAAAAATTGAATTTTCAAAAACTAAAACTTGACATGCTGTGCTCCTTACTTGTCGACTGCAACAACATAGATGCTTAAATTTTGTACAGGGTGGTGCACCGGCAAGGCTCATCACGCGACTTTAACTGCCAGAAGATAAATGTAAACGTTTCCGATAGAAATGCGTCCATTGTGACGATTTAAGGTTACGTCATTTCAAAAACTAGTGTATTAAACGTGAGATTCTCTGCGGTTTTTTCTACACATTACCACTTCTGGCTTTTTCTTGTGTAATGTGGTTGCCAGAGCTCGGTTCGTGCCAAATCTTAAGGTCCTAGGTCAACTAAAAGGCAGCAAAAGCGGCCAAAAATTGAGTCTTCAAAAACTTAAACTTTAGTTGCTGTGCTCCTTACTTGGCGACTGCAACAAGTTAGATGCTTAAATTACGTATTGGGTGGTGAACCCGCAAGGCTCATCACGCGACTTTAACTGCCAGAAGATAAATGTAAACGTTTCCGATAGAAATGCGCCCATTGTGACGATTTGCAGATACGTCATTTCGAAAACAAATGTGTTAAACGTAAGATTTTCTTCGGTTTTTTCCACACATTACCACTTCTGGCTTTTTCTTGTGTAATGTGGCTGCCAGATCTCGGTTCGTGCGAAATCTTAAGGTCCTAGGACAACTACAAGGCAGAAAAAGCGGCCAAAAATTGAGTTTTCAAAAACTAAAACTTGACTTGCTGTGCTCCTTACTTCTCGACTGCAGCAACTTAGATGCTTAAATTACGTACATAGTGGAGCACCCGCAAGGCTCATCACGCGACTTTAACTGCCAGAAGATAAATGGAAACGTTTCCGAGAGAAATGCGTCCTTTGTGACGAATTGCAGTTACGTCATTTCAGAAACTAATGTATTACACGTAAATTCTTCTGAGGTTATTTCTACACATTACCACTTCTACTTTTTCTTGTGTAATGTGGCTGCCAGAGCTCGGTTTGTGCCAAATCTTAAGGTCCTAGGTCAACTACAAGGCAGCAAAAGCGGCCAAAAATTGAGTTTTCAAAAACTAAAACTTGATTTGCTGTGCTCCTTACTTGTCGACTGCAACAACTTATATGCTTAAATTACGTACAGGGTGGTGCACCCGCACGGCTCATCACGCGACTTTAACTGCCAGAAGATTAATGTAAACGTTTCCGATAGAAATGCGTCCATTGTGACGATTTGCAGTTACGTCATTTCAAAAACTAGTGTATTAAACGTGAGATTTTCTGCGGTTTTTTCTACACATTACCACTTCTGGCTTTTTCTTGTGTAATGTGGCTGCCAGAGCTCGGTTCGTGCCAAATCTTAAGGTCCTAGGTCAACTACATGGCAGCAAAAGCGTCCAAAAATTGAATTTTCAAAAACTAAAACTTGACATGCTGTGCTCCTTACTTGTCGACTGCAACAACATAGATGCTTAAATTACGTACAGGGTGGTGCACCGGCAAGGCTCATCACGCGACTTTAACTGCCAGAAGATAAATGTAAACGTTTCCGATACAAATGCGTCCATTGTGACGATTTGCAGTTACGTCATTTCAAAAACTAGTGTATTAATCGTGAGATTCTCTGCGGTTTTTTCTACACATTACCACTTCTGGCTATTTCTTGTGTAATGTGGCTGCCAGAGCTAGGTTCGTGCCAAATCTTAAGGTGCTAGGTCAACTACAAGGCAGCAAAAGCGACCAAAAATTGAGTTTTCAAAAACTAAAACTTGACTTGCTGTGCTCCTTACTTGTCGACTGCAACAACTTAGATGCTTAAATTACGTATTGGCTGGTGTACCCGCAAGGCTCATCACGCGACTTTAACTGCCAGAAGATAAATGTAAACCTTTCCGATAGAAATGCGTCCATTGTGACGATTTGCAGATACGTCATTTCGAAAACAAATGTGTTAAACGTAAGATTTTCTTCGGTTTGTTCCACACATTACCACTTCTGGCTTTTTCTTGTGTAATGTGGCTGCCAGATCTCGGTTCGTGCGAAATCTTAAGGTCCTAGAACAACTACAAGCCAGCAAATGCGGCCAAAAATTGAGTTTTCAAAAAGTAAAACTTGACTTGCTGTGCTCCTTACTTCTCGACTGCAGCAAATTAGATGCTTAAATTACGTACATAGTGGAGCACCCGCAAGGCTCATCACGCGACTTTAACTGCCAGAAGATAAATGTAAACGTTCCGATACAAATGCGTCCATTGTGACGATTTGCAGTTACGTCATTTCGAAAACAAATGTATTATACGTAAGGTTTTCTGCGGTTTTTTCTACACATTACCACTTATGGCTTTTTCTTGTGCAATGTGGCTGCCAGAGCTCGGTTCGTGCCAAATCTTAAGCTCCTAGGTCAACTACAAGGCAGCAAAGGCGGCCAAAAATTGAGTTTTCAAAAACTAAAACTTGACTTGCTGTGCTCCTTACTTGTCGACTGCAACAACTCAGATGCTTAAATTACGTACAGAGCGGTGCACCCGCAAGGCTCATCACGCGACTTTAACTGCCAGAAGATAAATGTAAACGTTTCCGAGAGAAATGCGTCCTTTGTGACGAATTGCAGTTACGTCATTTCACAAACTAATGTATTACACGTAACATCTTCTGAGATTATTTCTACACATTACCACTTCTACTTTTTCTTGTGTAGTGTGGCTGCCAGAGCTCGGTTTGTGCCAAATCTTAAGGTCCTAGGTCAACTACAAGGCAGCAAAAGCGGCCAAAAATTGAGTATTCAAAAACTAAAACTTGATTTGCTGTGCTCCTTACTTGTCGACTGCAACAACTTATATGCTTAAATTACGTACAGGGTGGTGCACCCGCACGGCTCATCACGCGACTTTAACTGCCAGAAGATAAATGTAAACGTTTCCGATAGAAATGCGTCCATTGTGACGATTTGCAGTTAAGTCATTTCGAAAACTAATTTAGTAAACGTAAGATTTTCTGCGGTTTTCTCTACACATTACCTCTTCTGGCTTTTTCTTGTGTAATGTGGCTGCCAGAGCTCGGTTCGTGCCTAATCTTAAGTTCCTAGGTCAACTACAAGGCAGCAAAAGCGACCAAAAATTGAGTTTTCAAAAACTAAAACTTGACTTGCTGTGCTCCTTACTTGTCGACTGCAACAACTTAGATGCTTAAATTACGTATTGGCTGGTGTACCCGCAAGGCTCATCACGCGACTTTAACTGCCAGAAGATAAATGTAAACGTTTCCGATAGAAATGCGTCCATTGTGACGATTTGCAGATACGTCATTTCGAAAACAAATGTGTTAAACGTAAGATTTTCTTCGGTTATTTCCACACATTACCACTTCTGGCTTTTTCTTGTGTAATGTGGCTGCCAGATCTCGGTTCGTGCGAAATCTTAAAGTCCTAGGACAACTACAAGGCAGCAAATGCGGCCAAAAATTGAGTTTTCAAAAAGTAAAACTTGACTTGCTGTGCTCCTTACTTCTCGACTGCAGCAAATTAGATGCTTAAATTACGTACATAGTGGAGCACCCGCAAGGCTCATCACGCGACTTTAACTGCCAGAAGATAAATGTAAACGTTCCGATACAAATGCGTCCATTGTGACGATATGCAGTTACGTCATTTCGAAAACAAATGTATTATACGTAAGGTTTTCTGCGGTTTTTTCTACACATTACCACTTATGGCTTTTTCTTGTATAATGTGGCTGCCAGAGCTCGGTTCGTGCCAAATCTTAAGCTCCTAGGTCAACTACAAGGCAGCAAAGGCGGCCAAAAATTGAGTTTTCAAAAACTAAAACTTGACTTGCTGTGCTCCTTACTTGTCGACTGCAACAACTCAGATGCTTAAATTACGTACAGAGCGGTGCACCCGCAAGGCTCATCACGCGACTTTAACTGCCAGAAGATAAATGTAAACGTTTCCGAGAGAAATGCGTCCTTTGTGACGAATTGCAGTTACGTCATTTCACAAACTAATGTATTACACGTAACATCTTCTGAGATTATTTCTACACATTACCACTTCTACTTTTTCTTGTGTAGTGTGGCTGCCAGAGCTCGGTTTGTGCCAAATCTTAAGGTCCTAGGTCAACTACAAGGCAGCAAAAGCGGCCAAAAATTGAGTATTCAAAAACTAAAACTTGATTTGCTGTGCTCCTTACTTGTCGACTGCAACAACTTATATGCTTAAATTACGTACAGGGTGGTGCACCCGCACGGCTCATCACGCGACTTTAACTGCCATAAGATAAATGTAAACGTTTCCGATAGAAATGCGTCCATTGTGACGATTTGCAGTTAAGTCATTTCGAAAACTAATTTAGTAAACGTAAGATTTTCTGCGGTTTTCTCTACACATTACCTCTTCTGGCTTTTTCTTGTGTAATGTGGCTGCCAGAGCTCGGTTCGTGCCTAATCTTAAGTTCCTAGGTCAACTACAAGGCAGCAAAAGCGACCAAAAATTGAGTTTTCAAAAACTAAAACTTGACTTGCTGTGCTCCTTACTTGTCGACTGCAACAACTTAGATGCTTAAATTACGTATTGGCTGGTGTACCCGCAAGGCTCATCACGCGACTTTAACTGCCAGAAGATAAATGTAAACGTTTCCGATAGAAATGCGTCCATTGTGACGATTTGCAGATACGTCATTTCGAAAACAAATGTGTTAAACGTAAGATTTTCTTCGGTTTTTTCCACACATTACCACTTCTGGCTTTTTCTTGTGTAATGTGGCTGCCAGATCTCGGTTCGTGCGAAATCTTAAAGTCCTAGGACAACTACAAGGCAGCAAATGCGGCCAAAAATTGAGTTTTCAAAAAGTAAAACTTGACTTGCTGTGCTCCTTACTTCTCGACTGCAGCAACTTAGATTCTTAAATTACGTACATAGTGGAGCACCCGCAAGGCTCATCACGCGACTTTAACTGCCAGAAGATAAATGTAAACGTTCCGATACAAATGCGTCCATTGTGACGATTTGCAGTTACGTCATTTCGAAAACAAATGTATTATACGTAAGGTTTTCTGCGGTTTTTTCTACACATTACCACTTATGGCTTTTTCTTGTGTAATGTGGCTGCCAGAGCTCGGTTCGTGCCAAATCTTAAGCTCCTAGGTCAACTACAAGGCAGCAAAGGCGGCCAAAAATTGAGTTTTCAAAAACTAAAACTTGACTTGCTGTGCTCCTTACTTGTCGACTGCAACAACTCAGATGCTTAAATTACGTACAGAGCGGTGCACCCGCAAGGCTCATCACGCGACTTTAACTGCCAGAAGATAAATGTAAACGTTTCCGAGAGAAATGCGTCCTTTGTGACGAATTGCAGTTACGTCATTTCAAAAACTAATGTATTACACGTAACATCTTCTGAGATTATTTCTACCCATTACCACTTCTACTTTTTCTTGTGTAATGTGGCTGCCAGAGCTCGGTTTGTGCCAAATCTTAAGGTCCTAGGTCAACTACAAGGCAGCAAAAGCGGCCAAAAATTGAGTATTCAAAAACTAAAACTTGATTTGCTGTGCTCCTTACTTGTCGACTGCAACAACTTATATGCTTAAATTACGTACAGGGTGGTGCACCCGCACGGCTCATCACGCGACTTTAACTGCCAGAAGATAAATGTAAACGTTTCCGATAGAAATGCGTCCATTGTGACGATTTGCAGTTAAGTCATTTCGAAAACTAATTTATTAAACGTAAGATTTTCTGCGGTTTTCTCTACACATTACCTCTTCTGGCTTTTTCTTGTGTAATGTGGCTGCCAGAGCTCGGTTCGTGCCTAATCTTAAGTTCCTAGGTCAACTACAAGGCAGCAAAAGGGGCCAAAAATTGAGTTTTCAAAAACTAAAACTTGACTTGCTGTGCCCCTTGATTGTCGACTGAAACAACTTAGATGCCTAAATTACGTACAGAGTGTTGCACCCGCAAGGCTCATCACGCGACTTTAACTGCCAGAAGATAAATGTAAACGTTTCCGAGAGAAATGCGTCCAGTGTCACAATTTACAGTTACGTCATTTCGAAAACAAATGTATTATACGTAAGATATTCTGCGGTTTTTTTTACACATTACCACTTCTGGCTTTTTCTTGTGTAATGTGGCTGCCAGATCTCGGTTCGTGCCAAATCTTAGGGTCCTAGGTCAACTACAAGGCAGCAAAAGCGGCCAAAAATTGAGTTTTCAAAAACTAAAACTTGACTTGCTCTGCTCCTTACTTGTCGACTGCAACAACTTAGATGCTTAAATTTCGTACAGGGTGGTGCACCCGCAAGGCTCATCACGCGACTTTAACTGCCAGGAGGTAAATGTAAACGTTTCCGAGAGAAATGCGTCCATTGTGACGATTTGCAGTTTCGTCGTTTCGAAAACAAATGTATTAAACGTAAGATTTTCTGCGGTTTTTTCTACACAGTACCACTTCTGGCTTTTTCTTGTGTGATGCGGCTGCCAGAGCTCGGTTCGTGCCAAATCGTAAGGTCCTAGGTCAACTACAAGGCAGCAAAAGCGGCCAAAAATTCAGGTTTCAAAAACTAAAACTTGACTTCCTGTGCTCCTTACTTGTCGACTGCAACAAATTAGATGCTTAAATTACGTACACGGTAGTGCACCCGCACGGCTCATCACGCGACTTTAACTGCCAGAAGGTAAATGTAAACGATTCCGAGAGAAATGCGTCCATTGTGACGATTTGAAGTTACGTCATTTCGAAAACAAATGTATTAAACGTAAGATTTTCTGCGGTTTTTTCTACACATTACCACTTCTGGCTTTTTCTTGTGTAATGTGGCTGCCAGAGCTCGGTTCGTGCCAAATCTTAAGGTCCTAGGTTAACTACAAGGCAGCAAAAGCGGCCAAAAATTGAGTTTTCAAAAACTAAAGCTTGACTTGCTGTGCTCCTTACTTGTCGACTGCAACAACTTATATGCTTAAATTACGTACAGGGTGGTGCACCCGCACGGCTCATCACGCGACTTTAACTGCCAGAAGATAAATGTAAACGTTTCCGATAGAAATGCGTCCATTGTGACGATTTGCAGTTACGTCATTTCAAAAACTAGTGTATTAAACGTGAGATTCTCTGCGGTTTTTTCTACAAATTACCACTTCTGGCTCTTTCTTGTGTAATGTGGCTGCCAGAGCTAGGTTCGTGCCAAATCTTAAGGTCCTACGACAACTACAAGGTAGCAAAAGCGACCAAAAATTGAGTTTTCAAAAACTAAAACTTGACTTCCAATGCTCCTTACTTGTCGACTGCAACAACTTAGATGCTTAAATTACGTATAGGGTGGTGTAGCCGCAAGGCTCATCACGCGACTTTAACTGCCAGAAGATTAATGTAAACGTTTCCGAAAGAAATGCGTCCATTGTGACGATTTGCAGATACGTCATTTCGAAAACAAAAGTGTTAAACGTAAGGTTTTCTTCGGTTTTTTCCACACATTACCACTTCTGGCTTTTTCTCGTGTAATGTGGCTGCCAGAGATCGGTTTGTGCCAAATCTTAAGGTCCTAGGTCAACTACATGGCAGCAAAAGCGTCCAGAAATTGAATTTTCAAAAACTAAAACTTGACTTGCTGTGCTCCTTACTTGTCGACTGCAACAACTTAGATGCTTAAATTACGTATAGGGTGGCGTAGCCGCAAGGCTCATCACGCGTCTTTAACTGCCAGAAGATAAATGTAAACGTTTCCGATAGAAATGCGTCCATTGTGACGATTTGCAGTTACGTCATTTCAAAAACTAGTGTATTAAACGTGAGATTTTCTGCGGTTTTTTCTTCACATTACCCCTTCTGGCTTTTTCTTGTGTAATGTGGCTGCCAGAGCTCGGTTCGTGCCAAATCTTAAGGTCCTAGGTCAACTACATGGCAGCAAAAGCGTCCAAAAATTGAATTTTCAAAAACTAGAACTTGACATGCTGTGCTCCTTACTTGTCGACTGCAACAACATAGATGCTTAAATTACGTACAGGGTGGTGCACCGGCAAGGCTCATCACGCGACTTTAACTGCCAGAAGATAAATGTAAACGTTTCCGATAGAAATGCGTCCATTGTGACGATTTGAAGTTACGTCATTTCAAAAACTAGTGTATTAAACGTGAGATTCTCTGCGGTTTTTTCTACACATTACCACTTCTGGCTTTTTCTTGTGTAATGTGGCTGCCAGAGCTAGGTTCGTGCCAAATCTTAAGGTGCTAGGTCAACTACAAGGCAGCAAAAGCGACCAAAAATTGAGTTTTCAAAAACTAAAACTTGACTTGCTGTGCTCCTTACTTGTCGACTGCAACAACTTAGATGCTTAAATTACGTATTGGCTGGTGTACCCGCAAGGCTCATCACGCGACTTTAACTGCCAGAAGATAAATGTAAACGTTTCCGAGAGAAATGCGTCCTTTGTGACGAATTGCAGTTACGTCATTTCAAAAACTAATGTATTACACGTAACATCTTCTGAGATTATTTCTACACATTACCACTTCTACTTTTTCTTGTGTAATGTGGCTGCCAGAGCTCGGTTTGTGCCAAATCTTAAGGTCCTAGGTCAACTACAAGGCAGCAAAAGCGGCCAAAAATTGAGTTTTCAAAAACTAAAACTTGATTTGCTGTGCTCCTTACTTGTCGACTGCAACAACTTAGATGCTTAAATTACGTACAGGGTGGTGCACCCGCACGGCTCATCACGCGACTTTAACTGCCAGAAGATAAATGTAAACGTTTCCGATAGAAATGCGTCCATTGTGACGATTTGCAGTTAAGTCATTTCGAAAACTAATTTATTAAACGTAAGATTTTCTGCGGTTTTCTATACACATTACCTCTTCTGGCTTTTTCTTGTGTAATGTGGCTGCCAGAGCTCGGTTCGTGCCTAATCTTAAGTTCCTAGGTCAACTACAAGGCAGCAAAAGCGGCCAAAAATTGAGTTTTCAAAAACTAAAACTTGACTTGTTGTGCCCCTTGATTGTCGACTGAAACAACTTAGATGCCTAAATTACGTACAGAGTGGTGCACCCGCAAGACTCATCACGCGACTTTAACTGCCAGAAGATAAATGTAAACGTTTCCGAGAGAAATGCGTCCAGTGTCACAATTTACAGTTACGTCATTTCGAAAACAAATGTATTATACGTAAGATTTTCTGCGGTTTTTTTCTACACATTACCACTTCTGGCTTTTTCTTGTGTAATGTGGCTGCCAGAGCTCGGTTCGTGCCAAATCTTAGGGTCCTAGGTCTACTACAAGGCAGCAAATTCGGCCAAAAATTGAGTTTTCAAAAACTAAAACTTGACTTGCTGTGCTCCTTACTTGTCGACTGCAACAACTTAGATGCTTAAATTTCGTACAGGGTGGTGCACCCGCAAGGCTCATCACGCGACTTTAACTGCCAGAAGGTAAATGTAAACGTTTCCGAGAGAAATGCGTCCATTGTGACGATTTGAAGATACGTCATTTCGAAAACAAATGTATTAAACGTAAGATTTTCTGCAGGTTTTTCTACACATTACCACTTCTGGCTTTTTCTTGTGTAATGTGGCTGCCCGAGCTCGGTTCGTACCAAATCTTAGGGTCCTAGGTCAACTACAAGGATGCAAATGCGGCCAAAAATTGAGTTTTTAAAAACTAAAACTTGACTTGCTGTGCTCCTTACTTGTCGACTGCAACAAATTAGATGCTTAAATTACGTACAGGGTAGTGCACCCGCACGGCTCATCACGCGACTTTAACTGCCAGAAGGTAAATGTAAACGTTTCCGAGAGAAATGCGTCCATTGTGACGATTTGAAGTTACGTCATTTCGAAAACTAATTTATTAAACGTAAGATTTTCTGCGGTTTTCTCTACACATTACCTCTTCTGGCTTTTTCTTGTGTAATGTGGCTGCCAGAGCTCGGTTCGTGCCTAATCTTAAGTTCCTAGGTCAACTACAAGGCAGCAAAAGGGGCCAAAAATTGAGTTTTCAAAAACTAAAACTTGACTTGCTGTGCCCCTTGATTGTCGACTGAAACAACTTAGATGCCTAAATTACGTACAGAGTGTTGCACCCGCAAGGCTCATCACGCGACTTTAACTGCCAGAAGATAAATGTAAACGTTTCCGAGAGAAATGCGTCCAGTGTCACAATTTACAGTTACGTCATTTCGAAAACAAATGTATTATACGTAAGATATTCTGCGGTTTTTTTCTACACATTACCACTTCTGGCTTTTTCTTGTGTAATGTGGCTGCCAGAGCTCGGTTCGTGCCAAATCTTAGGGTCCTAGGTCAACAACAAGGCAGCAAAAGCGGCCAAAAATTGAGTTTTCAAAAACTAAAACTTGACTTGCTCTGCTCCTTACTTGTCGACTGCAACAACTTAGATGCTTAAATTTCGTACAGGGTGGTGCACCCGCAAGGCTCATCACGCGACTTTAACTGCCAGAAGGTAAATGTAAACGTTTCCGAGAGAAATGCGTCCATTGTGACGATTTGCAGTTTCGTCGTTTCGAAAACAAATGTATTAAACGTAAGATTTTCTGCGGTTTTTTCTACACAGTACCACTTCTGGCTTTTTCTTGTGTGATGCGGCTGCCAGAGCTCGGTTCGTGCCAAATCGTAAGGTCCTAGGTCAACTACAAGGCAGCAAAAGCGGCCAAAAATTCAGGTTTCAAAAACTAAAACTTGACTTCCTGTGCTCCTTACTTGTCGACTGCAACAAATTAGATGCTTAAATTACGTACACGGTAGTGCACCCGCACGGCTCATCACGCGACTTTAACTGCCAGAAGGTAAATGTAAACGTTTCCGATAGAAATGCGTCCATTGTGACGATTTGAAGTTACGTCATTTCGAAAACAAATGTATTAAACGTAAGATTTTCTGCGGTTTTTTCTACACATTACCACTTCTGGCTTTTTCTTGTGTAATGTGGCTGCCAGAGCTCGGTTCGTGCCAAATCTTAAGGTCCTAGGTTAACTACAAGGCAGCAAAAGCGTCCAAAAATTGAGTTTTCAAAAACTAAAGCTTGACTTGCTGTGCTCCTTACTTGTCGACTGCAACAACTTATATGCTTAAATTACGTACAGGGTGGTGCACCCGCACGGCTCATCACGCGACTTTAACTGCCAGAAGATAAATGTAAACGTTTCCGATAGAAATGCGTCCATTGTGACGATTTGAAGTTACGTCATTTCAAAAACTAGTGTATTAAACGTGAGATTCTCTGCGGTTTTTTCTACACATTACCACTTCTGGCTTTTTCTTGTGTAATGTGGCTTCCAGAGCTAGGTTCGTGCCAAATCTTAAGGTCCTACGACAACTACAAGGTAGCAAAAGCGACCAAAAATTGAGTTTTCAAAAACTAAAACTTGACTTCCTGTGCCCCTTACTTGTCGACTGCAACAACTTAGATGCTTAAATTACGTATAGGGTGGTGTAGCCGCAAGGCTCATCACGCGACTTTAACTGCCAGAAGATTAATGTAAACGTTTCCGAAAGAAATGCGTCCATTGTGACGATTTGCAGATACGTCATTTCGAAAACAAAAGTGTTAAACGTAAGGTTTTCTTCGGTTTTTTCCACACATTACCACTTCTGGCTTTTTCTCGTGTAATGTGGCTGCCAGAGATCGGTTTGTGCCAAATCTTAAGGTCCTAGGTCAACTACATGGCAGCAAAAGCGTCCAGAAATTGAATTTTCAAAAACTAAAACTTGACTTGCTGTGCTCCTTACTTGTCGACTGCAACAACTTAGATGCTTAAATTACGTATAGGGTGGCGTAGCCGCAAGCCTCATCACGCGTCTTTAACTGCCAGAAGATAAATGTAAACGTTTCCGACAGAAATGCGTCCATTGTGACGATTTGCAGTTACGTCATTTCAAAAACTAGTGTATTAAACGTGAGATTTTCTACGGTTTTTTCTACACATTACCACTTCTGGCTTTTTCTTGTGTAATGTGGCTGCCAGAGCTCGGTTCGTGCCAAATCTTAAGGTCCTAGGTCAACTACATGGCAGCAAAAGCGTCCAAAAATTGAATTTTCAAAAACTAGAACTTGACATGCTGTGCTCCTTACTTGTCGACTGCAACAACATAGATGCTTAAATTACGTACAGGGTGGTGCACCGGCAAGGCTCATCACGCGACTTTAACTGCCAGAAGATAAATGTAAACGTTTCCGATAGAAATGCGTCCATTGTGACGATTTGAAGTTACGTCATTTCAAAAACTAGTGTATTAAACGTGAGATTCTCTGCGGTTTTTTCTACACATTACCACTTCTGGCTTTTTCTTGTGTAATGTGGCTGCCAGAGCTAGGTTCGTGCCAAATCTTAAGGTGCTAGGTCAACTACAAGGCAGCAAAAGCGACCAAAAATTGAGTTTTCAAAAACTAAAACTTGACTTGCTGTGCTCCTTACTTGTCGACTGCAACAACTTAGATGCTTAAATTACGTATTGGCTGGTGTACCCGCAAGGCTCATCACGCGACTTTAACTGCCAGAAGATAAATGTAAACGTTTCCGAGAGAAATGCGTCCTTTGTGACGAATTGCAGTTACGTCATTTCAAAAACTAATGTATTACACGTAACATCTTCTGAGATTATTTCTACACATTACCACTTCTACTTTTTCTTGTGTAATGTGGCTGCCAGAGCTCGGTTTGTGCCAAATCTTAGGGTCCTAGGTCAACTACAAGGCAGCAAAAGCGGCCAAAAATTGAGTTTTCAAAAACTAAAACTTGATTTGCTGTGCTCCTTACTTGTCGACTGCAACAACTTAGATGCTTAAATTACGTACAGGGTGGTGCACCCGCACGGCTCATCACGCGACTTTAACTGCCAGAAGATAAATGTAAACGTTTCCGATAGAAATGCGTCCATTGTGACGATTTGCAGTTACGTCATTTCGAAAACTAATTTATTAAACGTAAGATTTTCTGCGGTTTTCTATACACATTACCTCTTCTGGCTTTTTCTTGTGTAATGTGGCTGCCAGAGCTCGGTTCGTGCCTAATCTTAAGTTCCTAGGTCAACTACAAGGCAGCAAAAGCGGCCAAAAATTGAGTTTTCAAAAACTAAAACTTGACTTGCTGTGCCCCTTGATTGTCGACTGAAACAACTTAGATGCCTAAATTACGTACAGAGTGGTGCACCCGCAAGACTCATCACGCGACTTTAACTGCCAGAAGATAAATGTAAACGTTTCCGAGAGAAATGCGTCCAGTGTCACAATTTACAGTTACGTCATTTCGAAAACAAATGTATTATACGTAAGATTTTCTGCGGTTTTTTTCTACACATTACCACTTCTGGCTTTTTCTTGTGTAATGTGGCTGCCAGAGCTCGGTTCGTGCCAAATCTTCGGGTCCTAGGTCAACTACAAGGCAGCAAATGCGGCCAAAAATTGAGTTTTCAAAAACTAAAACTTGACTTGCTGTGCTCCTTAGTTGTCGACTGCAACAACTTAGATGCTTAAATTTCGTACAGGGTGGTGCACCCGCAAGGCTCATCACGCGACTTTAACTGCCAGAAGATAAATGTAAACGTTTCCGAGAGAAATGCGTCCATTGTGACGATTTGAAGATACGTCATTTCGAAAACAAATGTATTAAACGTAAGATTTTCTGCAGGTTTTTCTACACATTACCACTTCTGGCTTTTTCTTGTGTAATGTGGCTGCCCGAGCTCGGTTCGTACCAAATCTTAGGGTCCTAGGTCAACTACAAGGCAGCAAATGCGGCCAAAAATTGAGTTTTTAAAAACTAAAACTTGACTTGCTGTGCTCCTTACTTGTCGACTGCAACAAATTAGATGCTTAAATTACGTACAGGGTAGTGCACCCGCACGGCTCATCACGCGACTTTAACTGCCAGAAGGTAAATGTAAACGTTTCCGAGAGAAATGCGTCCATTGTGACGATTTGAAGTTACGTCATTTCGAAAACTAATTTATTAAACGTAAGATTTTCTGCGGTTTTCTCTACACATTACCTCTTCTGGCTTTTTCTTGTGTAATGTGGCTGCCAGAGCTCGGTTCGTGCCTAATCTTAAGTTCCTAGGTCAACTACAAGGCAGCAAAAGCGGCCAAAAATTGTGTTTTCAAAAACTAAAACTTGACTTGCTGTGCCCCTTGATTGTCGACTGAAACAACTTAGATGCCTAAATTACGTACAGGGTGGTGCACCCGCAAGGCTCATCACGCGACTTTAACTGCCAGAAGGTAAATGTAAACGTTTCCGAGAGAAATGCGTCCATTGTGACGATTTGAAGATACGTCATTTCGAAAACAAATGTATTAAACGTAAGACTTTCTGCAGTTTTTTCTACACATTACCACTTCTGGCTTTTTCTTGTGTAATGTGGCTGCCAGAGCTCGGTTCGCGCCAAATCTTAAGGTCCTAGGTTAACTACAAGGTAGCAAAAGCGGCCAAAAATTGAGTTTTCAAAAACTAAAACTTGACTTACTGTCGTCCTTACTTGTCGACTGCAACAACTTAGAAGCATAAATTACGTACAGGGTGGTGCACCCGCAAGGCTCATCGCGCGACTTTAACTGCCAGAAGATAAATGTAAACGTTTCCGATACAAATGCGTCCATTGTGACGATTTGCAGTTACGTCGTTTCGAAAACAAATGTATTAAACGTAAGATTTTCTGCGGTTTTTTCTACACAGTACCACTTCTGGCTTTTTCTTGTGTGATGCGGCTGCCAGAGCTCGGTTCGTGCCAAATCGTAAGGTCCTAGGTCAACTGCAAGGCAGCAAAAGCGGGCAAAAATTCAGTTTTTAAAAACTAAAACTTGACTTACTTGCTCCTTACTTGTCGACTGCAACAACTTAGATGCTTAAATTACGTACAGGGTGGTGCACCCGCAAGGCTCATCTCGCGACTTTAACTACCAGAAGATAAATGTAAACGTTTCCGATAAAAATGCTTACATTGTGACGATTTGCTGATACGTCATTTCGAAAACAAATGTATTAAACGTAAGATTTTCTGCGGTTTTTTCTACACATTACCACTTCTGGCTTTTTCTTGTGTAATGTGGCTGCCAGAGCTCGGTTCGTGCCAAATCTTAAGGTCCTTGGTTAACTACAAGGCAGCAAAAGCGGCCAAAAATTGAGTTTTCAAAAACTAAAGCTTGACTTGCTGTGCTCCTTACTTGTCGACTGCAACAACTTAGATGCTTAAATTACGTACATGGTGGTGCACCCGCAAGGCTCATCACGCGACTTTAACTACCAGAAGATAAATGTAAACGTTTCCGATAAAAATGCTTACATTGTGACGATTTGCAGTTACGTCATTTCGAAAACAAATGTATTAAACGTAAGATTTTCTGCGGTTTTTTCTACACATTACCTCTTCTGGCTTTTTCTTGTTTAATGTGGCTGCCAGAAATCGGTTCGTGACAAATCTTAAGGTCCTAGGTCAACTACAAGGCAGCAAAAGCGGCCAAAAATTGAGTTTTCAAAAACTCAAACTTGACTTGCTGTGCTTCTTACTTGTCGACTGCAACAACTTGGATGCTTAAATTACGTACAGAGTGGTGCACCCGCAAGGCTCATCACGCGACTTTAACTGCCAGAAGATAAATGTAAACGTTTCCGAGAGAAATGCGTCCATTGTGACGAATTGAGTTACGTCATTTCAAAAACTAATGTATTACACGTAAGATCTTCTGAGGTTATTTCTACACATTACCACTTTCACTTTTTCTCGTGTAATGTGGCTGCCAGAGCTCGGTTCGTGCCAAATCTTAAGGTCCTAGGTCAACTACAAGGCAGGAAAAGCGGCCAAAAATTGAGTTTTCAAGAACTAAAACTTGACTTGCTGTGCCCCTTACTTGTCGACTGCAACAACTTATATGCTTAAATTACGTAGAGGGTGGTGCACCCGCACGGCTCATCACGCGACTTTAACTGCCAGAAGATAAATGTAAACGTTTCCGATAGAAATGCGTCCATTTTGACGATTTGCAGTTAAGTCATTTCGAAAACTAATGAATTAATCGTTAGATTTTCTGCGGTTTTCTCTACACATTACCTCTTCTGGCTTTTTCTTGTGTAATGTGGCTGCCAGAGCTCGGTTCGTGCCAAATCTTAAGTTCCTAGGTCAACTACAAGGCAGCAAAAGCGGCCAAAAATTGAGTTTTCAAAAACTAAAACTTGACTTGCTGTGCCCCTTGATTGTCGACTGAAACAACTTAGATGCCTAAATTACGTACAGAGTGGTGCACCCGCAAGGCTCATCACGCGACTTTAACTGCCAGGAGATAAATGTAAATGTTTCCGAGAGAAATGCGTCCATTGTCACGATTTACAGTTTAGTCATTTCGAAAAGAAATGTATTAAACGTAAGATTTTCTGCGGTTTTTTCTACACATTACCACTTCTGGCGTTTTCTTGTGTAATGTGGCTGCCAGAGCTCGGTTCGTGCCAAATCTTAAGGTCCTAGGTCAACTACAAGGCAGCAAAAGCGGCCAAAAATTGAGTTTTCAAAAACTAAAACTTGACTTGCAGTGCTCCTTACTTGTCGACTGCAACAATTTAGGTGCTTAAATTTCGTACAGGGTGGTGCACCCGCAAGGCTCATCACGCGACTTTAACTGCCAGAAGATAAATGTAAACGTTTCCGATAGAAATGCGACCATTGTGACGATTTGCAGTTACGTCATTTCGAAAACAAATGTATTAAACGTAAGATTTTCTCCGGTTTTTTCTACACATTACCACTTCTGGCTTTTTCTTGTGTAATGCGGCTGCCAGAGCTCGGTTCGTGCCAAATCGTAATGTCCTAGGCCAACTACAAGGCAGCAAAAGCGGCCAAAAATTGAGTTTTCAAAAACTAAAACTTGACTTGCTGTGCTCCTTACTTGTCCACTGCAAAAACTTAGATGCTTAAATTACATACAGAGTGGTGCGCCCGCAAGGCTAATCTCGCGACTTTAACTGCCAGAAGATAATTGTAAACGTTTCCGAGAGAAATGCGTCCATTGTGACGATTTGCAGTTACGTCATTTCGTAAACAAATGTATTAAACGTAAGATTTTCTGCGGTTTTTTCTACACATTACCACTTCTGGCTTTTTCTTGTGTAATGTGGCTGCCAGATCTCGGTTCGTGCCAAATCTTAAGGTCCTAGGTCAAAGACAAGGCAGCAAAAGCGACCAAAAATTAAGTTTTCAAAAACTAAAACTTGACTTGCTGTGCTCCTTGCTTGTCGACTGCAACAATTTAGATGCTTAAATTACGTACAGAGTGGTGCGTCCGCAAGGCACATCACGCGACTTTAACTGCCAGAAGCTAAATGTAAACGTTTCCGATAGAAATGCGTCCATTGTGACGATTTGCAGTTACGTCATTTCTAAAACAAATGTATTATACGTAAGGTTTTCTGCGGTTTTTTCTACGCATTACCACTTCTGGCTTTTTCTTGTGTAATGTGGCTGCCAGAGCTCGGTTCGTGCCAAATCTTAAGGTCCTAGGTCAACTACAAGGCAGCAAAAGCGGACAAAAATTTAGTTTTCAAAAACTAAAACTTGACTTGCTGTGACCCTTGATTGTCGACTGAAACAACTTAGATGCCTAATTTACGTACAGAGTGGTGCACCCGCAAGGCTCATCACGCGACTTTAACTGCCAGAAGATAAATGTAAACGTTTCCGAGAGAAATGCGTCCATGTCACGATTTACAGTTACGTCATTCCGAAAACAAATGTATTAAACGTAAGATTTTCTGCAGTTTTTTCTACACATTACCACTTCTACTTTTTCTTGTGTAATGTGGCTGCCAGAGCTCGGTTTGTGCCAAATCTTAAGGTCCTAGGTCAACTACAAGGCAGCAAAAGCGGCCAAAAATTGATTTTTCAAAAACTAGAACTTGATTTGCTGTGCTCCTTCCTTGTCGACTGCAACAACTTATATGCTTAAATTACGTACAGGGTGGTGCACCCGCACGGCTCATCACGCGACTTTAGCTGTCAGAAGATAAATGTAAACGTTTCCGAGAGAAATGCGTCCATTGAGACGATTTGCAGTTAAGTCATTTCGAAAACTAATGTATTAAACGTAAGATTTTCTGCGGTTTTCTCTACACATTACCTCTTCTGGCTTTTTCCTGTGTAATATGGCTGCCAGAGCTCGGTTCGTGCCTAATCTTAAGTTCCTAGGTCTACTACAAGGCAGCAAAAGAGCCAAAAATTGAGTTTTCAAAAACTAAAACTTGACTTGCTGTGCCCCTTGATTGTCGACTGAAACAACTTAGATGCCTAAATTACGTACAGAGTGGTGAACCCGCAAGGCTCATAACGCGACTTTAACTGCCAGAAGATAAATGTAAACGTTTCCGAGAGAAGTGCGTCCGTTGTCACAATTTACAGTTACGTCATTTCGAAAACAAATGTATTATACGTAAGATTTTCTGCGGTTTTTTTCTACACATTACCACTTCTGGCTTTTTCTTGTGTAATGTGGCTGCCAGAGCTCGGTTCGTGCCAAATCTTAGGGTCCTAGGTCAACTACAAGGCAGCAAAAGCGGCCAAGAATTGAGTTTTCAAAAACTAAAACTTGACTTGCTGTGCTCCTTACTTGTCGACTGCAACAACTTAGATGCTTAAATTTCGTACAGGGTGGTGCACCCGCAAGGCTCATCACGCGACTTTAACTGCCAGAAGGTAAATGTAAACGTTTCCGAGAGAAATGCGTCCATTGTGACGATTTGAAGTTACGTCATTTCGAAAACAAATGTATTAAACGTAAGATTTTCTGCAGTTTTTTCTACACATTACCACTTCTGGCTTTTTCTTGTGTAAAGTGGCTGCCAGAGCTCGGTTCGTGCCAAATCTTAAGGTCCTAGGATAACTACAAGGCAGCAAAAGCGGCCAAAAATTGAGTTTTCAAAAACTAAAACTTGACTTGCTGTCGTCCTTACTTGTCGACTGCAACAACTTAGATGCTTAAATTACGTACAGGGTGGTGCACCCGCAAGGCTCATCACGCGACTTTAACTGCCAGAAGATAAATGTAAACGTTTCCGATACAAATGCGTCCATTGTGACGATTTGCAGTTACGTCGTTTCGAAAACAAATGTATTAAACGTAAGATTTTCTGCGGTTTTTTTTACACAGTACCACTTCTGGCTTTTTCTTGTGTGATGCGGCTGCCAGAGCTCGGTTCGTGCCAAATCGTAAGGTCCTAGGTCAACTACAAGGCAGCAAAAGCGGCCAAATATTCAGTTTTCAAAAACTAAAACTTGACTTGCTTGCTCCTTACTTGTCGACTGCAACAACTTAGATGCTTAAATTACGTACAGGGTGGTGCACCCGCAAGGCTCATCACGCGACTTTAACTACCAGAAGATAAATGTAAACGTTTCCGATAAAAATGCTTACATTGTGACGATTTGCAGTTACGTCATTTCGAAAACAAATTTATTAAACGTAAGATTTTCTGCGGTTTTTTCTACACATTACCACTTCTGGCTTTTTCTTGTGTAATGCGGCTGCCAGAGCTCGGTTCGTGCCAAATCGTAATGTCCTAGGCCAACTACAAGGCAGCAAAAGCGGCCAAAAATTGAGTTTTCAAAAACTAAAACTTGACTTGCTGTGCTCCTTACTTGTCCACTGCAAAAACTTAGATGCTTAAATTACATACAGAGTGGTGCGCCCGCAAGGCTAATCTCGCGACTTTAACTGCCAGAAGATAAATGTAAACGTTTCCGAGAGAAATGCGTCCATTGTGACGATTTGCAGTTACGTCATTTCTAAAACAAATGTATTATACGTAAGGTTTTCTGCGGTTTTTTCTACGCATTACCACTTCTGGCTTTTTCTTGTGTAATGTGGCTGCCAGAGCTCGCTTCGTGCCAAATCTTAAGGTCCTAGGTCAACTACAAGGCAGCAAAAGCGGACAATAATTTAGTTTTCTAAAACTAAAACTTGACTTGCTGTGACCCTTGATTGTCGACTGAAACAACTTAGATGCCTAAATTACGTACAGAGTGGTGCACCCGCAAGGCTCATCACGCGACTTTAACTGCCAGAAGATAAATGTAAACGTTTCCGAGAGAAATGCGTCCATGTCACGATTTACAGTTACGTCATTTCGAAAACAAATGTTTTAAACGTAAGATTTTCTGCAGTTTTTTCTACACATTACCACTTCTACTTTTTCTTGTGTAATGTGGCTGCCAGAGCTCGGTTTGTGCCAAATCTTAAGGTCCTAGGTCAACTACAAGGCAGCAAAAGCGGCCAAAAATTGATTTTTCAAAAACTAAAACTTGATTTGCTGTGCTCCTTACTTGTCGACTGCAACAACTTCTATGCTTAAATTACGTACAGGGTGGTGCACCCGCACGGCTCATCACGCGACTTTAGCTGCCAGAAGATAAATGTAAACGTTTCCGAGAGAAATGCGTCCATTGTGACGATTTGCAGTTAAGTCATTTCGAAAACTAATGTATTAAACGTAAGATTTTCTGCGGTTTTCTCTACACATTACCTCTTCTGGCTTTTTCCTGTGTAATGTGGCTGCCAGAGCTCGGTTCGTGCCTAATCTTAAGTTCCTAGGTCAACTACAAGGCAGCAAAAGAGCCAAAAATTGAGTTTTCAAAAACTAAAACTTGACTTGCTGTGCCCCTTGATTGTCGACTGAAACAACTTAGATGCCTAAATTACGTACAGAGTGGTGCACCCGCAAGGCTCATAACGCGACTTTAACTGCCAGAAGATAAATGTAAACGTTTCCGAGAGAAGTGCGTCCATTGTCACAATTTACAGTTACGTCATTTCGAAAACAAATGTATTATACGTAAGATTTTCTGCGGTTTTTTCTACGCATTACCACTTCTGGCTTTTTCTTGTGTAATGTGGCTGCCAGAGCTCGGTTCGTGCCAAATCTTAAGGTCCTAGGTTAACTACAAGGCAGCAAAAGCGGCCAAAAATTGAGTTTTCAAAAACTAAAACTTGACTTGCTGTCGTCCTTACTTGTCGACTGCAACAACTTAGATGCTTAAATTACGTACAGGGTGGTGCACCCGCAAGGCTCATCACGCGACTTTAACTGCCAGAAGATAAATGTAAACGTTTCCGATACAAATGCGTCCATTGTGAGGATTTGCAGTTACGTCGTTCCGAAAACAAATGTATTAAACGTAAGATTTTCTGCGGTTTTTTTTACACAGTACCACTTCTGGCTTTTTCTTGTGTGATGCGGCTGCCAGAGCTCGGTTCGTGCCAAATCGTAAGGTCCTAGGTCAACTACAAGGCAGCAAAAGCGGCCAAAAATTGAGTTTTCAAAAACTAAAACTTGACTTGCTGTGCTCCTTACTTGTCCACTGCAACAACTTAGATGCTTAAATTACATACAGAGTGGTGCGCCCGCAAGGCTCATCTTGCGACTTTAACTGCCAGAAGATAAATGAAAACGTTTCCGATAGAAATGCGTCCATTGTGACGATTTGCAGTTGCGTCATTTGGAAAACAAATGTATTAATCGTAAGATTTACTGCGGTTTTTTCTACACATTACCACTTCTGGCTTTTTCTTGTGTAATGTGGCTGCCAGATCTCCGTTCGTGCCAAATCTTAAGGTCCTAGGTCAAATACAAGGCAGCAAAAGCGGCCAAAAATTGAGTTTTCAAAAACTAAAACTTGACTTGCTGTGCTCCTTGCTTGTCGACTGCAACAATTTAGATGCTTAAATTACGTACAGAGTGGTGCGTGCGCAAGGCACATCACGCGACTTTAACTGCCAGAAGATAAATGTAAACTTTTCCGATAGAAATGCGTCCATTGTGACGATTTGCAGTTACGTCATTTCGAAAACAAATGTATTAAACGTAAGATTTTCTGCGGTTTTTTCTACACATTACCACTTCTGGCTTCTTCTTGTGTAATGTGGCTGCCAGAGCTCGGTTCGTGCCAAATCTTAAGGTCCTAGGTTAACTACAAGGCAGCAAAAGCGGCCAAAAATTGAGTTTTCAAAAACTAGAACTTGACTTGCTGTGCTCCTTACTTGTCGACTGCAACAACTTAGATGCTTAAATTACGTACATGGTAGTGCACCCGCAAGGCTCATCACGCGACTTTAACTACCAGAAGATAAATGTAAACGTTTCCGATAAAAATGCTTACATTGTGACGATTTCCAGTTACGTCATTTCGAAAACAAATGTATTAAACGTAAGATTTTCTGCGGTTTTTTCTACACATTACCACTTCTGGCTTCTTCTTGTGTAATGTGGCTGCCAGAGCACAGTTCGTCTCAAATGTTAAGGTCCTAGGGCAACTACAAGGCAGCAAAAGCGGCCAAAAATTGAGTTTTCAAAAACAAAAACTTGACTTGCTGTTCTCCTTGCTTGTCGACTGCAACAATTTAGATGCTTAAATTACATACAGAGTGGTGCGCCCGCAAGGCTCATCTCGCGATTTTAACTGTCAGAAGATAAATGAAAACGTTTCCGATAGAAATGCGTCCATTGTGACGATTTGCAGTTACGTCATTTCGAAAACAAATGTATTAATCGTAAGATTTACTGCGGTTTTTTCTACACATTACCACTTCTGGCTTTTTCTTGTGTAATGTGGCTGCCAGAGCTCGGTTTGTGCCAAATCTTAAGGTCCTAGGTCAACTACAAGGCAGCAAAAACGGCCAAAAATTGAGTTTTCAAAAACTAAAACTTGACTTGCTGTCGTCCTTACTTGTCGACTGCAACAACTTAGATGCTTAAATTACGTACAGGGTGGTGCACCCGCAAGGCTCATCACGCGACTTTAACTGCCAGAAGATAAATGTAAACGTTTCCGATACAAATGCGTCCATTGTGAGGATTTGCAGTTACGTCGTTTCGAAAACAAATGTATTAAACGTAAGAATTTCTGCGGTTTTTTTTACACAGTACCACTTCTGGCTTTTTCTTGTGTGATGCGGCTGCCAGAGCTCGGTTCGTGCCAAATCGTAAGGTCCTAGGTCAACTACAAGGCAGCAAAACGGCCAAATATTCAGTTTTCAAAAACTAAAACTTGACTTGCTTGCTCCTTACTTGTCGACTGCAACAACTTAGATGCTTAAATTACGTACAGGGTGGTGCACCCGCAAGGCTCATCGCGCGACTTTAACTACCAGAAGATAAATGTAAACGTTTCCGATAAAAATGCTTACATTGTGACGATTTGCAATTACGTCATTTCGAAAACAAATTTATTAAACGTAAGATTTTCTGCGGTTTTTTCTACACATTACCACTTCTGTCTTTTCCTTGTGTAATGTGGCTGCCAGAGCACAGTTCGTGCCAAATGTTAAGGTCCTAGGTCAACTACAAGGCAGCAAAAGCGGCCAAAAATTGAGTTTTCAAAAACTAAAACTTGACTTGCTGTGCTCCTTACTTGTCCACTGCAACAACTTAGATGCTTAAATTACATACAGAGTGGTGCGCCCGCAAGGCTCATCTCGCGACTTTAACTGCCAGAAGATAAATGAAAACGTTTCCGATAGAAATGCGTCCATTGTGACGATTTGCAGTTGCGTCATTTGGAAAACAAATGTATTAATCGTAAGATTTACTGCGGTTTTTTCTACACATTACCACTTCTGGCTTTTTCTTGTGTAATGTGGCTGCCAGATCTCCGTTCGTGACAAATCTTAAGGTCCTAGGTCAAATACAAGGCAGCAAAAGCGGCCAAAAATTGAGTTATCAAAAACTAAAACTTGACTTGCTGTGCTCCTTGCTTGTCGACTGCAACAATTTAGATGCTTAAATTACGTACAGAGTGGTGCGTCCGCAAGGCACATCACGCGACTTTAACTGCCAGAAGATAAATGTAAACTTTTCCGATAGAAATGCGTCCATTGTGACGATTTGCAGTTACGTCATTTCGAAAACAAATGTATTAAACGTAAGATTTTCTGCGGTGTTTTTTCTACACATTACCACTTCTGGCTTTTTCTTGTGTAATGTGGCTGCCAGAGCTCGGTTCGTACCAAATCTTAGGGTCCTAGGTCAACTACAAGGCAGCAAAAGCGGCCAAAAATTGAGTTTTCAAAAACTAAAACTTGACTTGCTGTGCTCCTTACTTGTCGACTGCAACAAATTAGATGCTTAAATTACGTACAGGGTAGTGCACCCGCACGGCTCATCACGCGACTTTAACTGCCAGAAGGTAAATGTAAACGTTTCCGAGAGAAATGCGTCCATTGTGACGATTTGAAGTTACGTCATTTCGAAAACAAATGTATTAAACGTAAGATTTTCTGCGGTTTTTTCTACACATTACCACTTCTGGCTTTTTCTTGTGTAATGTGGCTGCCAGAGCTCGGTTCGTGCCAAATCTTAAGGTCCTAGGTTAACTACAAGGCAGCAAAAGCGGCCAAAAATTGAGTTTTCAAAAACTAAAACTTGACTTGCTGTGCTCCTTACTTGTCGACTGCAACAACTTAGATGCTTAAATTACGTACATGGTGGTGCACCCGCAAGGCTCATCACGCGACTTTAACTACCAGAAGATAAATGTAAACGTTTCCGATAAAAATGCTTACATTGTGACGATTTGCAGTTACGTCATTTCGAAAACAAATGTATTAAACGTAAGATTTTCTGCGGTTTTTTCTACACATTACCACTTCTGGCTTCTTCTTGTGTAATGTGGCTGCCAGAGCACAGTTCGTCTCAAATGTTAAGGTCCTAGGGCAACTACAAGGCAGCAAAAGCGGCCAAAAATTGAGTTTTCAAAAACAAAAACTTGACTTGCTGTGCTCCTTGCTTGTCGACTGCAACAATTTAGATGCTTAAATTACATACAGAGTGGTGCGCCCGCAAGGCTCATCTCGCGATTTTAACTGTCAGAAGATAAATGAAAACGTTTCCGATAGAAATGCGTCCATTGTGACGATTTGCAGTTACGTCATTTCGAAAACAAATGTATTAATCGTAAGATTTACTGCGGTTTTTTCTACACATTACCACTTCTGGCTTTTTCTTGTGTAATGTGGCTGCCAGAGCTCGGTTTGTGCCAAATCTTAAGGTCCTAGGTCAACTACAAGGCAGCAAAAACGGCCAAAAATTGAGTTTTCAAAAACTAAAACTTGACTTGCTGTGCTCCTTACTTGTCGACTGCAACAACTTAGATGCTTAAATTACGTACAGGGTGGTGCACCCGCAAGGCTCATCACGCGACTTTAACTGCCAGAAGGTAAATGTAAACGTTTCCGAGAGAAATGCGACCATTGTGAGGATTTGAAGTTACGTCGTTTCGAAAACAAATGTATTAAACGTAAGATTTTCTGCGGTTCTTTCTACACATTACCACTTCTGGCTTTTTCTTGTGAAATGTGGCTGCCAGAGCTCGGTTCGCGCCAAATCTTAAGGTCCTAGGTTAACTACAAGGCAGCAAAAGCGGCCAAATATTGAGTTTTCAAAAACTAAATTTTGACTTGCTGTCCTCCTTACTTGTCGACTGCAACAACTTAGATGTCTAAATTACGTACAGAGTGGTGCACCCGCAAGGCTCATCACGCGACTTTAACTGCCAGAAGATAAATGTAAACGTTTCCGAGAGAAATGCGTCCATTGTGATGATTTGCAGTTACGTCATTTCGAAAACAAATGTATTAAACGTAAGATTTTCTGCGGTTTTTTCTACACATTACCACTTCTGGCTTTTTCTTGTGTAATGTGGCTGCCAGAAATCGGTTCGTTCCAAATCTTAAGGCCCTAGGTCAACTACAAGGCAGCAAATGCGGCAAAAATTGAGTTTTCAAAAACTTAAACTTGACTTGCTGTGCTCCTTACTTGTCGACTGCAACAACTTGGATGCTTAAATTACGTACAGGGTGGTGCCCCCGCAAGGCTAATCACGCGACTTTATCTGCCAGAAGATAAATGTAAACGTTTCCGAGAGAAATTCGTACATTGTGACGATTTGCAGTTACGTCATTTCAAAAACTAATGTATTACACGTAAGATTTTCTGCGGTTTTTTCTACACATTACCACTTATGGCTTTTTCTTGTGCAATGTGGCAGCCAGAGCTCGGTTCGTGCCAAATCTTAAGCTCCTAGGTCAACTACAAGGCAGCAAAGGCGGCCAAAAATTGAGTTTTCAAAAACTAAAACTTGACTTGCTGTGCTCCTTACTTGTCGACTGCAACGACTCAGATGCTTAAATTACGTACAGAGTGGTGCACCCGCAAGGCTCATCACGCGACTTTAACTGTCAGAAGATAAATGTAAACGTTTCCGAGAGAAATGCGTCCTTTTGTGACGAATTGAGTTACGTCATTTCAAAAACTAATGTATTAAACGTAAGATTTTCTGAGGTTATTTCTACACATTACCACTTCTGGCTTTTTCTTGTGTAATGTGGCTGCCAGATCTCGGTTCGTGCAAAATCTTAAGGTCCTAGGTCAAATACAAGGCAGCAAAAGCGGCCAAAAATTGAGTTTTCAAAAACTAAAACTTGACTTGCTGTGCTTGTTGCTTGTCGACTGCAACAATATAGATGCTTAAATTACGTACAGAGTGGTGCGTCCGCAAGGCACATCACGCGACTTTAACTGCCAGAAGCTAAATGTAAACGTTTCCGATAGAAATGCGTCCATTGTGACGATTTGTAGTTACGTCATTTCGAAAACAAATGTATTATACGTAAGGTTTTCTGCGGTTTTTTCTACGCATTACCACTTCTGGCTTTTTCTTGTGTAATGTGGCTGCCAGAGCTCGGTTCGTGCCAAATCTTAAGGTCCTAGGTCAACTACAAGGCAGCAAAAGCGGGCAAAAATTTAGTTTTCAAAAACTAAAACTTGACTTGCTGTGACACTTGATTGTCGACTGAAACAACTTAGATGCCTAAATTACGTACAGAGTGGTGCACCCGCAAGGCTCATCACGCGACTTTAACTGCCAGAAGATAAATGTAAACGTTTCCGAGAGAAATGCGTCCATTGTCACGATTTACAGTTACGTCATTTCGAAAACAAATGTATTAAACGTAAGATTTTCTGCGGTTTTTTCTACACATTACCACTTCTGGCTTTTTCTTGTGTAATGTGGCTGCCAGAGATCGGTTCGTGCCAAATCGTGAGGTCCTAGGTCAACTACAAGGCAGCAAAAGCGGCCACAAATTGAGATTTCAAAAACTAAGACTTGACTTGCAGTGCTCCTTACTTGTCGACTGCAACAACTTAGATGCTTAAATTACGTACTTGTCGACTGCAACAACTTAGATGCTTAAATTACGTACAGGGTGGTGCACCCGCAAGCCTCATCACGCGACTTTAACTGCCAGAAGATAAATGTGAACGTTTCCGAAAGAAATGCGTCCATTGTGACGATTTGAAGTTACGTCATTTCGAAAACAAATGTATTAAACATAAGATTTTCTGCGGTTTTTTCTACACATTACCACTTCTGGCTTTTTCTTGTGTAATGTGGCTGTCAGAGCTCGGTTCGTGATAAATCTTAATGTCCTAGGTCAACTAGAAGGCACCAAAAGCGGCCAAAAATTGGGTTTTCACAAACTAAAACTTGACTTGCAGTGCTCCTTACTTGTCGACTACAACAACTTAGATGCTTAAATTACGTACAGGGTGGTGCACCCGCAAGGCTCATCACGCGACTTTAACTGCCAGAAGATAAATGTAAACGTTTCCTATACAAATGCGTCCTTTGTGACGATTTGCAGTTACGTCATTTCGAAAACAAATGTATTAAACGTAAGATTTTCTGCGGTTTTTTCTACACAGTACCACTTCTGGCTTTTTCTTGTGTAATGCGGCTGCCACAGCTCGGTTCGTGCAAAATCGTAAGGTCCTAGGTCAACTACAAGGCAGCAAAAGCGGCCAAAAATTCAGTTTTCAAAAACTAAAACTTGACTTGCTGTGCTCCTTACTTGTCGACTGCAACAACTTAGATGCTTAAATTACGTACAGGGTGGTGCACCCGCAAGGCTCATCACGCGACTTTAACTGCCAGAAGATAAATGTAAACGTTTCCGATAAAAATGCTTACATTGTGACGATTTGCAGTTACGTCATTTCGAAAACAAATTTATTAAACGTAAGATTTTCTGCGGTTTTTTCTACACGTTACCATTTCTGGCTTTTTCTTGTGTAATGTGGCTGCCAGAGCTCAGTTCGTGCCAAATGTTAAGGTCCTAGGTCAACTACAAGGCAGCAAAAGCGGCCAGAAATTGAGTTTTCTAAAACTAAAACTTGACTTGCTGCGCTCCTTACTTGTCCACTGCAACAACTTAGATGCTTAAATTACATACAGAGTGGTGCGCCCGCAAGCCTCATCTCGCGACATTAACTGCCAGAAGATAAATGTAAACGTTTCCGATAGAAATGCGTCCATTGTGACGATTTGCAGTTACGTCATTTCGAAAACAAATGTATTAATCGTAAGATTTACTGCGGTTTTTTCTACACATTACCACTTCTGGCTTTTTCTTGTGTAATGTGGCTGCCAGATCTCGGTTCTTGCCAAATCTTAAGGTCATAGGTCAAATACAAGGCAGCAAAAGCGTCGAAAAATTGAGTTTTCAAAAACTAAGACTTGACTTGCTGTGCTCCTTGCTTGTCGACTTCAACAATTTAGATGCTTAAATTACGTACAGAGTGGTGCGTCCGCAAGGCACATCACGCGACTTTAACTGCCAGAAGATAAATGTAAACTTTTCCGATAGAAATGCGTCCATTGTGACGATTTGCAGTTACGTCATTTCGAAAACAAATGTATTAAACGTAAGATTTTCAGCGGTTTTTTCTACACATTACCACTTCTGGCTTTTTCTTGTGTAATGAGGCTGCCAGAGCTCGCTTCGTGCCTAATCTTAAGGTCTAGGTTAACTACAAGGCAGCAAAAGCAGCCAAAAATTGAGTTTTCAAAAACAAAAACTTGACTTGCTGTGCTCCTTACTTGTCGACTGCAACAACTTAGATGTCTAAATTACGTACAGAGTGGTGCATCCGCAAGGCTCATCACGCGACTTTAACTGCCAGAAGATAAATGTAAACGTTTCCGAGAGAAATGCGTCCATTGTCACGATTTACAGTTACGTCATTTCGAAAACAAATGTATTAAACGTAAGATTTTCTGCGGTTTTTTCTACACATTACCACTTCTACTTTTTCTTTTGTAATGTGGCTGCCAGAGCTCGGTTCGTGACAAATCTTAAGGTCCTAGGTCAACTACAAAGCAGGAAAAGCGGACAAAAATTTAGTTTTCAAAAACTAAAACTTGACTTGCTGTGCTCCTTACTTGTCGACTGCAACAACTTAGATGTCTAAATTACGTACAGAGTGGTGCATCCGCAAGGCTCATCACGCGACTTTAACTGCCAGAAGATAAATGTAAACGTTTCCGAGAGAAATGCGTCCATTGTGACGATTTGCAGTTACGTCATTTCGAAAACAAATGTATTAAACGTAAGATTTTCTGCGGTTTTTTCTACACATTACCACTTCTGGAATTTTCTTGTGTAATGTGGCTGCCAGAGATCGGTTCGTGCCAAATCTTAAGGTCCTAGGTCAACTACAAGGCGGCAAAAGCGGCCAAAAATTGAGTTTTCAAAAACTAAAACTTGACTTGCTGTGCTCCTTACTTGTCGACTGCAACAACTTAGATGTCTAAATTACGTACAGAGTGGTGCTCCCGCAAGGCTCATCACGCGACATTAACTGCCAGAAGATAATTGTAAACGTTTCCGAGAGAAATGCGTCCATTGTCACGATTTACAGTTACGTCATTTCGAAAACAAATGTATTAAACGTAAGATTTTCTGAGGTTATTTCTACACATTACCACTTCTACTTTTTCTTTTGTAATGTGGCTGCCAGAGCTCGGTTCGTTGCAAATCTTAAGGTCCTAGGTCAACTACAAAGCAGCAAAAGCGGACAAAAATTTAGTTTTCAAAAACTAAAACTTGACTTGCTGTGACCCTTGATTGTCGACTGAAACAACTTAGATGCCTAAATTACGTACAGAGTGGTGCACCCGCAAGGCTTATCACGCGACCTTCACTGCCAGAAGATAAATGTAAACGTTTCCGAGAGAATTGCGTCCATTGTCACGATTTACAGTTACGTCATTTCGAAAACAAATGTATTAAACGGAAGATTTTCTACGGTATTTTCTACACATTACCACTTCTGGCTTTTTCTTGTGTAATGTGGCTGCCAGAGCTCGGTTCGTGCCAAATCTTAAGGTCCTAGGTCAAGTACAAGGCAGCAAAAGCGGACAAAAATTTAGTTTTCAAAAACTAAAACTTGACTTGCTGTGACCCTTGATTGTCGACTGAAACAACTTAGATGCCTAAATTACGTACAGAGTGGTGCACCCGCAAGGCTCATCACGCGACTTTAACTGCCAGAAGATAAATGTAAACGTTTCCGAGAGAAATGCGTCCATTGTCACGATTTACAGTTACGTCATTTCGAAAACAAATGTTTTAAACGTAAGATTTTCTGCGGTTTTTTTTACACATTACCACTTCTGGCTTTTTCTTGTGTAATGTGGCTGCCAGAGATCGGTTCGTGCCAAATCTTGAGGTCCTAGGTCAACTACAAGGCAGCAAAAGCGGCCACAAATTGAGATTTCAAAAACTAAGACTTGACTTGCAGTGCTCCTTACTTGTCGACTGCAACAACTTAGATGCTTAAATTACGTACTTGTCGACTGCAACAACTTAGATGCTTAAATTACGTACAGGGTGGTGCACCCGCAAGCCTCATCACGCGACTTTAACTGCCAGGAGATAAATGTGAACGTTTCCGAAAGAAATGCGTCCATTGTGACGATTTGAAGTTACGTCATTTCGAAAACAAATGTATTAAACATAAGATTTTCTGCGGTTTTTTCTACACATTACCACTTCTGGCTTTTTCTTGTGTAATGTGGCTGTCAGAGCTCGGTTCGTGCCAAATCTTAATGTCCTAGGTCAACTAGAAGGCACCAAAAGCGGCCAAAAATTCAGTTTTCAAAAACTAAATCTTGACTTGCTGTGCTCCTTACTTGTCGACTGCAACAACTTATATGCTTAAATTACGTACAGGGTGGTGCACCCGCACGGCTCATCACGCGACTTTAACTGCCAGAAGATAAATGTAAACGTTTCCGATAGAAATGCGTCCATTGTGACGATTTGCAGTTAAGTCATTTCGAAAACTAATGTATTAAACAGAAGATTTTCTGCGGTTTTCTCTACACATTACCTCTTCTGGCTTTTTCTTGTGTAATGTGGCTGCCAGAGCTCGGTTCGTGCCAAATCTTAAGTTCCTAGGTCAACTACATGGCAGCAAAAGCGGCCAAAAATTGAGTTTTCAAAAACTAAAACTTGACTTGCTGTGCCCCTTGATTGTCGACTGAAACAACTTAGATGCCTAAATTACGTACAAAGTGGTGCATCCGCAAGGCTCATCACGCGACTTTAACTGCCAGGAGATAAATGTAAACGTTTCCGAGAGAAATGCGTCCATTGTCACGATTTACAGTTACGTCATTTCGAAAACACACGTATTAAACGTAATATTTTCCGCGGTTTTTTCTACACATTACCACTTCTGGCTTTTTCTTGTGTAATGAAGCTGCCAGAGATCGGTTCGTGCCAAATCTTAAGGTCCTAGGTCAACTACAAGGCGGAAAAGCGGCCAAAAATTGAGTTTTCAAAAACTAAAACTTGACTTGCTGTGCTCCTTACTTGTCGACTGCAACAACTTAGATGTCTAAATTACGTACAGAGTGGTGCTCCCGCAAGGCTCATCACGCGACTTTAACTGCCAGAAGATAAATGTAAAAGTTTCCGAGAGAAATGCGTCCATTGTCACGATTTACAGTTACGTCATTTCGAAAACAAATGTATTAAACGTAAGATTTTCTGAGGTTATTTCTACACATTACCACTTCTACTTTTTCTTTTGTAATGTGGCTGCCAGAGCTCGGTTCGTGACAAATCTTAAGGTCCTAGGTCAACTACAAAGCAGCAAAAGCGGACAAAAATTTAGTTTTCTAAAACTAAAACTTGACTTGCTGTGACCCTTGATTGTCGACTGAAACAACTTAGATGCGTAAATTACGTACAGAGTGGTGCACCCGCAAGGCTCATCACGCGACCTTCACTGCCAGAAGATAAATGTAAACGTTTCCGAGAGAAATGCGTCCATTGTCACGATTTACAGTTACGTCATTTCGAAAACAAATGTATTAAACGGAAGATTTTCTGCGGTATTTTCTACACATTACCACTTCTGGCTTTTTCTTGTGTAATGTGGCTGCCAGAGCTCGGTTCGTGCCAAATCTTAAGGTCCTAGGTCAAGTACAAGGCAGCAAAAGCGGACAAAAATTTAGTTTTCAAAAACTAAAACTTGACTTGCTGTGACCCTTGATTGTCGACTGAAACAACTTAGATGCCTAAATTACGTACAGAGTGGTGCACCCGCAAGGCTCATCACGCGACTTTAACTGCCAGAAGATAAATGTAAACGTTTCCGAGAGAAATGCGTCCATTGTCACGATTTACAGTTACGTCATTTCGAAAACAAATGTTTTAAACGTAAGATTTTCTGCGGTTTTTTTTACACATTACCACTTCTGGCTTTTTCTTGTGTAATGTGGCTGCCAGAGATCGGTTCGTGCCAAATCTTGAGGTCCTAGGTCAACTACAAGGCAGCAAAAGCGGCCACAAATTGAGATTTCAAAAACTAAGACTTGACTTGCAGTGCTCCTTACTTGTCGACTGCAACAACTTAGATGCTTAAATTACGTACTTGTCGACTGCAACAACTTAGATGCTTAAATTACGTACAGGGTGGTGCACCCGCAAGCCTCATCACGCGACTTTAACTGCCAGGAGATAAATGTGAACGTTTCCGAAAGAAATGCGTCCATTGTGACGATTTGAAGTTACGTCATTTCGAAAACAAATGTATTAAACATAAGATTTTCTGCGGTTTTTTCTACACATTACCACTTCTGGCTTTTTCTTGTGTAATGTGGCTGTCAGAGCTCGGTTCGTGCCAAATCTTAATGTCCTAGGTCAACTAGAAGGCACCAAAAGCGGCCAAAAATTCAGTTTTCAAAAACTAAATCTTGACTTGCTGTGCTCCTTACTTGTCGACTGCAACAACTTATATGCTTAAATTACGTACAGGGTGGTGCACCCGCACGGCTCATCACGCGACTTTAACTGCCAGAAGATAAATGTAAACGTTTCCGATAGAAATGCGTCCATTGTGACGATTTGCAGTTAAGTCATTTCGAAAACTAATGTATTAAACAGAAGATTTTCTGCGGTTTTCTCTACACATTACCTCTTCTGGCTTTTTCTTGTGTAATGTGGCTGCCAGAGCTCGGTTCGTGCCAAATCTTAAGTTCCTAGGTCAACTACATGGCAGCAAAAGCGGCCAAAAATTGAGTTTTCAAAAACTAAAACTTGACTTGCTGTGCCCCTTGATTGTCGACTGAAACAACTTAGATGCCTAAATTACGTACAAAGTGGTGCATCCGCAAGGCTCATCACGCGACTTTAACTGCCAGGAGATAAATGTAAACGTTTCCGAGAGAAATGCGTCCATTGTCACGATTTACAGTTACGTCATTTCGAAAACACACGTATTAAACGTAATATTTTCCGCGGTTTTTTCTACACATTACCACTTCTGGCTTTTTCTTGTGTAATGAGGCTGCCAGAGATCGGTTCGTGCCAAATCTTAAGGTCCTAGGTCAACTACAAGGCGGAAAAGCGGCCAAAAATTGAGTTTTCAAAAACTAAAACTTGACTTGCTGTGCTCCTTACTTGTCGACTGCAACAACTTAGATGTCTAAATTACGTACAGAGTGGTGCTCCCGCAAGGCTCATCACGCGACTTTAACTGCCAGAAGATAAATGTAAAAGTTTCCGAGAGAAATGCGTCCATTGTCACGATTTACAGTTACGTCATTTCGAAAACAAATGTATTAAACGTAAGATTTTCTGAGGTTATTTCTACACATTACCACTTCTACTTTTTCTTTTGTAATGTGGCTGCCAGAGCTCGGTTCGTGACAAATCTTAAGGTCCTAGGTCAACTACAAAGCAGCAAAAGCGGACAAAAATTTAGTTTTCTAAAACTAAAACTTGACTTGCTGTGACCCTTGATTGTCGACTGAAACAACTTAGATGCGTAAATTACGTACAGAGTGGTGCACCCGCAAGGCTCATCACGCGACCTTCACTGCCAGAAGATAAATGTAAACGTTTCCGAGAGAAATGCGTCCATTGTCACGATTTACAGTTACGTCATTTCGAAAACAAATGTATTAAACGGAAGATTTTCTGCGGTATTTTCTACACATTACCACTTCTGGCTTTTTCTTGTGTAATGTGGCTGCCAGAGCTCGGTTCGTGCCAAATCTTAAGGTCCTAGGTCAACTACAAGGCAGCAAAAGCGGACAAAAATTTAGTTTTCAAAAACTAAAACTTGACTTGCTGTGACCCTTGATTGTCGACGGAAACAACTTAGATGCCTAAATTACGTACAGAGTGGTGCACCCGCAAGGCTCATCACGCGACTTTAACTGCCAGAAGATAAATGTAAACGTTTCCGAGAGAAATGCGTCCATTGTCACGATTTACAGTTACGTCATTTCGAAAACAAATGTATTAAACGTAAGATTTTCTGCGGTTTTTTCTACACATTACCACTTCTGGCTTTTTCTTGTGTAATGTGGCTGCCAGAGATCGGTTCGTGCCAAATCATGAGGTCCTAGGTCAACTACAAGGCAGCAAAAGCGGCCACAAATTGAGATTTCAAAAACTAAGACTTGACTTGCAGTGCTCCTTACTTGTCGACTGCAACAACTTAGATGCTTAAATTACGTACTTGTCGACTGCAACAACTTAGATGCTTAAATTACGTACAGGGTGGTGCACCCGCAAGACTCATCACGCGACTTTAACTGCCAGAAGATAAATGTGAACGTTTCCGAAAGAAATGCGTCCATTGTGACGATTTGAAGTTACGTCATTTCTAAAACAAATGTATTAAACATAAGATTTTCTGCGGTTTTTTCTACACATTACCACTTCTGGCTTTTTCTTGTGTAATGTGGCTGTCAGAGCTCGGTTCGTGCCAAATCTTAATGTCCTAGGTCAACTAGAAGGCACCAAAAGTGGCCAAAAATTCAGATTTCAAAAACTAAATCTTGTCTTGCTGTGCTCCTTACTTGTCGACTGCAACAACTTATATGCTTAAATTACGTACAGGGTGGTGCACCCGCACGGCTCATCACGCGACTTTAACTGCCAGAAGATAAATGTAAACGTTTCCGATAGAAATGCGTCCATTGTGACGATTTGCAGTTAAGTCATTTCGAAAACTAATGTATTAAACGTAAGATTTTCTGCGGTTTTCTCTACACATTACCTCTTCTGGCTTTTTCTTGTGTAATGTGGCTGCCAGAGCTCGGTTCGTGCCAAATCTTAAGTTCCTAGGTCAACTACATGGCAGCACAAGCGGCCAAAAATTGAGTTTTCAAAAACTAAAACTTGACTTGCAGTGCTCCTTACTTGTCGACTGCAACTACTTAGATGCTTAAATTACGTACAGGATGGTGCACCCGCAAGGCTCATCACGCGACTTTAACTGCCAGAAGATAAATGTAAACGTTTCCGATACAAATGCGTCCTTTGTGACAATTTGCAGTTACGTCATTTCGAAAACAAATGTATTAAACGTAAGATTTTCTGCGGTTTTTTCTACACAGTACCACTTCTGGCTTTTTCTTGTGTAATGCGGCTGCCACAGCTCGGTTCGTGCAAAATCGTAAGGTCCTAGGTCAACTACAAGGCAGCAAAAGCGGCCAAAAATTCAGTTTTCAAAAACTAAAACTTGACTTGCTGTGCTCCTTACTTGTCGACTGCAACAACTTAGATGCTTAAATTACGTACAGGGTGGTGCACCCGCAAGGCTCATCACGCGACTTTAACTGCCAGAAGATAAATGTAAACGTTTCCGATAAAAATGCTTACATTGTGACGATTTGCAGTTACGTCATTTCGAAAACAAATTTATTAAACGTAAGATTTTCTGCGGTTTTTTCTACACGTTACCATTTCTGGCTTTTTCTTGTGTAATGTGGCTGCCAGAGCTCAGTTCGTGCCAAATGTTAAGGTCCTAGGTCAACTACAAGGCAGCAAAAGCGGCCAGAAATTGAGTTTTCAAAAACTAAAACTTGACTTGGTGCGCTCCTTACTTGTCCACTGCAACAACTTAGATGCTTAAATTACATACAGAGTGGTGCGCCCGCAAGGCTCATCTCGCGACATTAACTGCCAGAAGATAAATGTAAACGTTTCCGATAGAAATGCGTCCATTGTGACGATTTGCAGTTACGTCATTTCGAAAACAAATGTATTAATCGTAAGATTTACTGCGGTTTTCTCTACACATTACCACTTCTGGCTTTTTCTTGTGTAATGTGGCTGCCAGATCTCGGTTCGTGCCAAATCTTAAGGTCATAGGTCAAATACAAGGCAGCAAAAGCGTCGAAAAATTGAGTTTTCAAAAACTAAGACTTGACTTGCTGTGCTCCTTGCTTGTCGACTTCAACAATTTAGATGCTTAAATTACGTACAGAGTGGTGCGTCCGCAAGGCACATCACGCGACTTTAACTGCCAGAAGATAAATGTAAACTTTTCCGATAGAAATGCGTCCATTGTGACGATTTGCAGTTACGTCATTTCGAAAACAAATGTATTAAACGTAAGATTTTCTGCGGTTTTTTCTGCACATTACCACTTCTGGCTTTTTCTTGTGTAATGAGGCTGCCAGAGCTCGGTTCGTGCCAAATCTTAAGGTCCTAGGTCAACTACAAGGCGGCAAAAGCGGCCTAAAATTGAGTTTTCAAAAACTAAAACTTGACTTGCTGTGCTCCTTACTTGTCGACTGCAACAACTTAGATGTCTAAATTACGTACAGAGTGGTGCTCCCGCAAGGCTCATCACGCGACCTTAACTGCCAGAAGATAATTGTAAACGTTTCCGAGAGAAATGCGTCCATTGTCACGATTTACAGTTACGTCATTTCGAAAACAAATGTATTAAACGTAAGATTTTCTTAGGTTATTTCTACACATTACCACTTCTACTTTTTCTTTTGTAATGTGGCTGCCAGAGCTCGGTTCGTGACAAATCTTAAGGTCCTAGGTCAACTACAAAGCAGCAAAAGCGGACAAAAATTTAGTTTTCAAAAACTAAAACTTGACTTGCTGTGCTCCTTACTTGTCGACTGCAACAACTTAGATGTCTAAATTACGTACAGAGTGGTGCATCCGCAAGGCTCATCACGCGACTTTAACTGCCAGAACATAAATGTAAACGTTTCCGAGAGAAATGCGTCCATTGTGACGATTTGCAGTTACGTCATTTCGAAAACAAATGTATTAAACGTAAGATTTTCTGCGGTTTTTTCTACACATTACCACTTCTGGAATTTTCTTGTGTAATGTGGCTGCCAGAGATCGGTTCGTGCCAAATCTTAAGGTCCTAGGTCAACTACAAGGCGGCAAAAGCGGCCAAAAATTGAGTTTTCAAAAACTAAAACTTGACTTGCTGTGCTCCTTACTTGTCGACTGCAACAACTTAGATGTCTAAATTACGTACAGAGTGGTGCTCCCGCAAGGCTCATCACGCGACATTAACTGACAGGAGATAATTGTAAACGTTTCCGAGAGAAATGCGTCCATTGTCACGATTTACAGTTACGTCATTTCGAAAGCAAATGTATTAAACGTAAGATTTTCTGCGGTTTTTTCTACACATTACCACTTCTGGCTTTTTCTTGTGTAATGTGGCTGCCAGAGATCGGTTCGTGCCAAATCTTGAGGTCCTAGGTCAACTACAAGGCAGCAAAAGCGGCCACAAATTGAGATTTCAAAAACTAAGACTTGACTTGCAGTGCTCCTTACTTGTCGACTGCAACAACTTAGATGCTTAAATTACGTACTTGTCGACTGCAACAACTTAGATGCTTAAATTACGTACAGGGTGGTGCACCCGCAAGCCTCGTCACGCGACTTAAACTGCCAGAAGATAAATGTGAACGTTTCCGAAAGAAATGCGTCCATTGTGACGATTTGAAGTTACGTCATTTCGAAAACAAATGTATTAAACATAAGATTTTCTGCGGTTTTTTCTACACATTACCACTTCTGGCTTTTTCTTGTGTAATGTGGCTGTCAGAGCTCGGTTCGTGCCAAATCTTAATGTCCTAGGTCAACTAGAAGGCACCAAAAGCGGCCAAAAATTCAGTTTTCAAAAACTAAATCTTGACTTGCTGTGCTCCTTACTTGTCGACTGCAACAACTTATATGCTTAAATTACGTACAGGGTGGTGCACCCGCACGGCTCATCACGCGACTTTAACTGCCAGAAGATAAATGTAAACGTTTCCGATAGAAATGCGTCCATTGTGACGATTTGCAGTTATCTCATTTCGAAAACTAATGTATTAAACGTAAGATTTTCTGCGGTTTTCTCTACACATTACCTCTTCTGGCTTTTTCTTGTGTAATGTGGCTGCCAGAGCTCGGTTCGTGCCAAATCTTAAGTTCCTAGGTCAACTACATGGCAGCAAAAGCGGCAAAAAATTGAGTTTTCAAAAACTAAAACTTGACTTGCTGTGCCCCTTGATTGTCGACTGAAACAACTTAGATGCCTAAATTACGTACAAAGTGGTGCACCCGCAAGGCTCATCACGCGACTTTAACTGCCAGGAGATAAATGTAAACGTTTCCGAGAGAAATGCGTCCATTGTCACGATTTACAGTTACGTCATTTCGAAAACACACGTATTAAACGTAAGATTTTCTGCGGTTTTTTCTACACATTACCACTTCTGGCTTTTTCTTGTGTAATGTGGCTGCCAGAGCTCGGTTCGTGCCAAATCTTAGGGTCCTAGGTCAACTACAAGGCAGCAAAAGCGGCCAAAAATTCAGTTTTCAAAAACTAAAACTTGACTTGCAGTGCTCCTTACTTGTCGACTGCAACTACTTAGATGCTTAAATTACGTACAGGGTGGTGCACCCGCAAGGCTCATCACGCGACTTTAACTGCCAGAAGATAAATGTAAACGTTTCCGATACAAATGCGTCCTTTGTGACGATTTGCAGTTACGTCATTTCGAAAAGAAATGTATTAAACGTAAGATTTTCTGCGGTTTTTTCTACACAGTACCACTTCTGGCTTTTTCTTGTGTAATGCGGCTGCCACAGCTCGGTTCGTGCAAAATCGTAAGGTCCTAGGTCAACTACAAGGCAGCAAAAGCGGCAAAAAATTCAGTTTTCAAAAACTAAAACTTGACTTGCTGTGCTCCTTACTTGTCGACTGCAACAACTTAGATGCTTAAATTACGTACAGGGTGGTGCACCCGCAAGGCACATCACGCGACTTTAACTGCCAGAAGATAAATGTAAACGTTTCCGATAAAAATGCTTACATTGTGACGATTTGCAGTTACGTCATTTCGAAAACAAATTTATTAAACGTAAGATTTTCTGCGGTTTTTTCTACACGTTACCATTTCTGGCTTTTTCTTGTGTAATGTGGCTGCCAGAGCTCAGTTCGTGCCAAATGTTAAGGTCCTAGGTCAACTACAAGGCAGCAAAAGCGGCCAGAAATTGAGTTTTCAAAAACTAAAACTTGACTTGCTGCGCTCCTTACTTGTCCACTGCAACAACTTAGATGCTTAAATTACATACAGAGAGGTGCGCCCGCAAGGCTCATCTCGCGACATTAACTGCCAGAAGATAAATGTAAACGTTTCCGATAGAAATGCGTCCATTGTGACGATTTGCACTTACGTCATTTCGAAAACAAATGTATTAATCGTAAGATTTACTGCGGTTTTTCTACACATTACCACTTCTGGCTTTTTCTTGTGTAATGTGGCTGCCAGATCTCGGTTCGTGCCAAATCTTAAGGTCGTAGGTCAAATACAAGGCAGCAAAAGCGGCGAAAAATTGAGTTTTCAAAAACTAAGACTTGACTTGCTGTGCTCCTTGCTTGTCGACTTCAACAATTTAGATGCTTAAATTACGTACAGAGTGGTGCGTCCGCAAGGCACATCACGCGACTTTAACTGCCAGAAGATAAATGTAAACTTTTCCGATAGAAATGCGTCCATTGTGACGATTTGCAGTTACGTCATTTCGAAAACAAATGTATTAAACGTAAGATTTTCTGCGTTTTTTTCTACACATTACCACTTCTGGCTTTTTCTTGTGTAATGAGGCTGCCAGAGCTCGCTTCGTGCCAAATCTTAAGGTCTAGGTTAACTACAAGGCAGCAAAAGCAGCCAAAAATTGAGTTTTCAAAAACTAAAACTTGACTTGCTGTGCTCCTTACTTGTCGACTGCAACAACTTAGATGTCTAAATTACGTACAGAGTGGTGCATCCGCAAGGCTCATCACGCGACTTTAACTGCCAGAAGATAAATGTAAACGTTTCCGAGAGAAATGCGTCCATTGTGACGATTTGCAGTTACGTCATTTCGAAAACAAATGTATTAAACGTAAGATTTTCTGCGGTTTTTTCTACACATTACCACTTCTGGAATTTTCTTGTGTAATGTGGCTGCCAGAGGTCGGTTCGTGCCAAATCTTAAGGTCCTAGGTCAACTACAAGGCGGCAAAAGCGGCCAAAAATTGAGTTTTCAAAAACTAAAACTTGACTTGCTGTGCTCCTTACTTGTCGACTGCAACAACTTAGATGTCTAAATTACGTACAGAGTGGTGCTCCCGCAAGGCTCATCACGCGACCTTAACTGCCAGAAGATAATTGTAAACGTTTCCGAGAGAAATGCGTCCATTGTCACGATTTACAGTTACGTCATTTCGAAAACAAATGTATTATACGTAAGATTTTCTGAGGTTATTTCTACACATTACCACTTCTACTTTTTCTTTTGTAATGTGGCTGCCAGAGCTCGGTTCGTGACAAATCTTAAGGTCCTAGGTCAACTGCAAAGCAGCAAAAGCGGACAAAAATTTAGTTTTCAAAAACTAAAACTTGACTTGCTGTGACCCTTGATTGTCGACTGAAACAACTTAGATGCCTAAATTACGTACAGATTGGTGCACCCGCAAGGCTCATCACGCGACTTTAACTGCCAGAAGATAAATGTAAACGTTTCCGAGAGAAATGCGTCCAATGTCACGATTTACAGTTACGTCATTTCGAAAGCAAATGTATTAAACGTAAGATTTTCTGCGGTTTTTTCTACGCATTACCACTTCTGGCTTTTTCTTGTGTAATGTGGCTGCCAGAGATCGGTTCGTGCCAAATCTTAAGGTCCTAGGTCAACTACAAGGCAGCAAAAGCGGCCAAAAATTGAGTTTTCAAAAACTAAAACTTGACTTGCTGTGCTCCTTACTTGTCGACTGCAACAACTTAGATGCTTAAATTACGCACAGGGTGGTGCACCCGCAACTCTCATCACGCGACTTTAGCTGCCAGAAGATAAATGTAAACATTTCCGAGAGAAATGCATCCATTGTGACTATTTGCAGTTACGTCATTTCTAAAACAAATGTATTAAACGTAAGATTTTCTGCGGTTTTTTCTACACATTACCACTTCTGGCTTTTTCTTGTGTAATGTGGCTGCCAGAGCTCGGTTCGTGCCAAATCTTAGGGTCCTAGGTCAACTACAAGGCAGCAAAAGCGGCCAAAAATTGAGTTTTCAAAAACTAAAACTTGACTTGCAGTGCTCCTTACTTGTCGACTGCAACAACTTAGATGCTTAAATTACGTACAGGGTGGTGCACCCGCAAGGCTCATCACGCGACATTATCTGCCAGAAGATAAATGTAAACGTTTTCGATACAAATGCGTCCTTTGTGACGATTTGCAGTTACGTCATTTCGGAAACAAATGTATTAAACGTAAGATTTTCTGCGGTTTTTTGTACACAGTACCACTTCTGGCTTTTTCTTGTGTAATGCGGCTTCCAGAGCTCGGTTCGTGCCAAATCGTAAGGTCCTAGGTCAACTACAAGGCAGCAAAAGCGGCGAAAAATTCAGTTTTCAAAAACTAAAACTTGACTTGCTGTGCTCCTTACTTGTCGACTGCAACAACTTAGATGCTTAAATTACGTACGGGGTGGTGCACCCGCAAGGCTCATCACGCGACTTTAACTGCCAGAAGATAAATAAAAACGTTTCCGATAAAAATGCTTACATTGTGACGATTTGCAGTTACGTCATTTCGAAAACAAATTTATTAAACGTCAGATTTTCTTCGGTTTTTTCTACACATTACCACTTCTGGCTTTTTCTTGTGTAATGTGGCTGCCAGAGCTCAGTTCGTGCCAAATGTTAAGGTCCTAGGTCAACTACAAGGCAGCAAAAGCGGCCAAAAATTGAGTTTTCAAAAACTAAAACTTGACTTGCTGTGCTCCTTACTTGTCCACTGCAACAACTCAGATGCTTAAATTACATACAGAGTGGTGCGCCCGCAAGGCTCATCTCGCGACTTTAACTGCCAGAAGATAAATGTAAACGTTTCCGATAGAAATGCGCCCATTGTGACGATTTGCAGTTACGTCATTTCGAAAGCAAATGTATTAATCGTAAGATTTACTGCGGTTTTTTCTACACATTACCACTTCTGGCTTTTTCTTGTGTAATGTGGCTGCCAGATCTCGGTTCGTGCCAAATCTTAAGGTCCTAGGTCAAATACAAGGCAGCAAAAGCGGCGAAAAATTGTGTTTTCAAAAACTAAAACTTGAATTGCTGTGCTCCTTGCTTGTCGACTGCAACAATTTAGATGCTTAAATTACGTACAGAGTGGTGCGTCCGCAAGGCACATCACGCGACTTCAACTGCCAGAAGATAAATGTAAACTTTTCCGATAGAAATGCGTCCATTGTGACGATTTGCAGTTACGTCATTTCGAAAACAAATGTATTAAACGTAAGATTTTCTGCGGTTTTTTCTACACATTACCACTTATGGATTTTTCTTGTGTAATATGGCTGCCAGAGATCGGTTCGTGCCAAATCTTAAGGTCCTAGGTCAACTACAAGCCAGCAAAAGCGGCCAAAAATTGAGTTTTCAAAAACTAAAACTTGACTTGCTGTGCTCCTTACTTGTCGACTGCAACAACTTAGATGCTTAAATTACGTACAGGGTGGTGCACCCGCAAGGCTCATCACGCGACATTATCTGCCAGAAGATAAATGTAAACGTTTCCGATACAAATGCGTCCTTTGTGACGATTTGCAGTTACGTCATTTCGAAAACAAATGTATTAAACGTAAGATTTTCTGAGGTTATTTCTACACATTACCACTTCTGGCTTTTTCTTGTGTAATGTGGCTGCCAGAGCTCGGTTCGTGACAAATCTTAAGGTCCTAGGTCAACTACAAAGCAGCAAAAGCGGACAAAAATTTAGTTTTCAAAAACTAAAACTTGACTTGCTGTGACCCTTGATTGTCGACTGAAACAACTTAGATGCTTAAATTACGTACAGAGTGGTGCACCCGCAAGGCTCAACACGCGACCTTCACTGCCAGAAGATAAATGTAAACGTTTCCGAGAGAAATGCGTCCATTGTCACAATTTACAGTTACGTCATTTCGAAAACAAATGTATTAAACGGAAGATTTTCTGCGGTATTTTCTACACATTACCACTTCTGGCTTTTTCTTGTGTAATGTGGCTGCCAGAGAACGGTTCGTGCCAAATCTTAAGGTCCTAGGTCAACTACAAGGCAGCAAAAGCGGCCAAAAATTGAGTTTTCAAAAACAAAAACTTGACTTGTTGTGCTCCTTACTTGTCGACTGCAACAACTTAGATGCTTAAATTACGTACAGGGTGGTGCACCCGCAAGGCTCATCACGCGACTTTAACTGCCAGAAGATAAATGTAAACGTTTCCGAGAGAAATGCGTCCATTGTCACGATTTACAGTTACGTCATTTCGAAAGCAAATGTATTAAACGTAAGATTTTCTGCGGTTTTTTCTACACATTACCACTTCTGGCTTTTTCTTGTGTAATGTGGCTGCCAGAGATCGGTTCGTGCCAAATCTTAAGGTCCTAGGTCAACTACAAGGCAGCAAAAGCGGCCAAAAATTGAGTTTTCAAAAACTAAAACTTGACTTGCTGTGCTCCTTACTTGTCGACTGCAACAACTTAGATGCTTAAATTACGCACAGGGTGGTGCACCCGCAACTCTCATCACGCGACTTTAGCTGCCAGAAGATAAATGTAAACATTTCCGAGAGAAATGCATCCATTGTGACTATTTGCAGTTACGTCATTTCTAAAACAAATGTATTAAACGTAAGATTTTCTGCGGTTTTTTCTACACATTACCACTTCTGGCTTTTTCTTGTGTAATGTGGCTGCCAGAGCTCGGTTCGTGCCAAATCTTAGGGTCCTAGGTCAACTAGAAGGCAGCAAAAGCGGCCAAAAATTGAGTTTTCAAAAACTAAAACTTGACTTGCAGTGCTCCTTACTTGTCGACTGCAACAACTTAGATGCTTAAATTACGTACAGGGTGGTGCACCCGCAAGGCTCATCACGCGACTTTATCTGCCAGAAGATAAATGTTAACGTTTCCGATACAAATGCGTCCTTTGTGACGATTTGCAGTTACGTCATTTCGAAAACAAATGTATTAAACGTAAGATTTTCTGCGGTTTTTTCTACACAGTACCACTTCTGGCTTTTTCTTGTGTAATGCGGCTGCCAGAGCTCGGTTCGTGCCAAATCGTAAGGTCCTAGGTCAACTACAAGGCAGCAAAAGTGGCCAAAAATTCAGTTTTCAAAAACTAAAACTTGACTTGCTGTGCTCCTTACTTGTCGACTGCAACAACTTAGATGCTTAAATTACGTACGGGGTGGTGCACCCGCAAGGCTCATCACGCGACTTTAACTGCCAGAAGATAAATAAAAACGTTTCCGATAAAAATGCTTACATTGTGACGATTTGCAGTTACGTCATTTCGAAAACAAATTTATTAAACGTCAGATTTTCTTCGGTTTTTTCTACACATTACCACTTCTGGCTTTTTCTTGTGTAATGTGGCTGCCAGAGCTCAGTTCGTGCCAAATGTTAAGGTCCTAGGTCAACTACAAGGCAGCAAAGCGGCCAAAAATTGAATTTTCAAAAACTAAAACTTGACTTGCTGTGCTCCTTACTTGTCCACTGCAACAACTCAGATGCTTAAATTACATACAGAGTGGTGCGCCCGCAAGGCTCATCTCGCGACTTTAACTGCCAGAAGATAAATGTAAACGTTTCCGATAGAAATGCGTCCATTGTGACGATTTGCAGTTACGTCATTTCGAAAGCAAATGTATTAATCGTAAGATTTACTGCGGTTTTTTCTACACATTACCACTTCTGGCTTTTTCTTGTGTAATGTGGCTGCCAGATCTCGGTTCGTGCCAAATCTTAAGGTCCTAGGTCAAATACAAGGCAGCAAAAGCGGCGAAAAATTGAGTTTTCAAAAACTAAAACTTGACTTGCTGTGCTCCTTGCTTGTCGACTGCAACAACTTAGATGCTTAAATTACGTACAGAGAGGTGCGCCCGCAGGGCTCATCACGCGACTTTAACTGCCACAAGATAAATGTAAACGTGTCCGAGAGAAATGCGTCCATTGTGACGATTTGCAGTTGGGTCATTTGGAAAACAAATGTATTAAATGTAAGATTATCTGCGGTTTTTTCTACACATTACCACTTCTGGCTTTTTCTTGTGTAATGTGGCTGCCAGAGCTCGGTTCGTGCCAAATCTTAGGGTCCTAGGTCAACTACAAGGCAGCAAAAGCGGCCAAAAATTGAGTTTTCAAAAACTAAAACTTGACTTGCAGTGCTCCTTACTTGTCGACTGCAACAACTTTGATGCTTAAATTACGTACAGGGTGGTGCACCCGCAAGGCTCATCACGCGACATTATCTGCCAGAAGATAAATGTAAACGTTTCCGATACAAATGCGTCCTTTGTGACGATTTGCAGTTACGTCATTTCGAAAACAAATGTATTAAACGTAAGATTTTCTGCGGTTTCTTCTACACAGTACCACTTCTGGCTTTTTCTTGTGTAATGCGGCTGCCAGAGCTCGGTTCGTGCCAAATCGTAAGGTCCTAGGTCAACTACAAGGCAGCAAAAGCGGCCAAAAATTCAGTTTTCAAAAACTAAAACTTGACTTGCTGTGCTCCTTACTTGTCGACTGCAACAACTTAGATGCTTAAATTACGTACGGGGTGGTGCACCCGCAAGGCTCATCACGCGACTTTAACTGCCAGAAGATAAATAAAAACGTTTCCGATAAAAATGCTTACATTGTGACGATTTGCAGTTACGTCATTTCGAAAACAAATTTATTAAACGTCAGATTTTCTTCGGTTTTTTCTACACATTACCACTTCTGGCTTTTTCTTGTGTAATGTGGCTGCCAGAGCTCAGTTCGTGCCAAATGTTAACGTCCTAGGTCAACTACAAGGCAGCAAAAGCGGCCAAAAATTGAGTTTTCAAAAACTAAAACTTGACTTGCTGTGCTCCTTACTTGTCCACTGCAACAACTTAGATGCTTAAATTACATACAGAGTGGTGCGCCCGCAAGGCTCATCTCGCGACTTTAACTGCCAGAAGATAAATGTAAACGTTTCCGATAGAAATGCGTCCATTGTGACGATTTGCAGTTACGTCATTTCGAAAGCAAATGTATTAATCGTAAGATTTACTGCGGTTTTTTCTACACATTACCACTTCTGGCTTTTTCTTGTGTAATGTGGCTGCCAGATCTCGGTTCGTGCCAAATCTTAAGGTCCTAGGTCAACTACAAGCTAGCAAAAGCGGCCAAAAATTGAGTTTTCAAAAACTAAAACTTGACTTGCTGTGCTCCTTACTTGTCGACTGCAACAACTTAGATGCTTAAATTACGTACAGAGAGGTGCGCCCGCAAGGCTCATCACGCGACTTTAACTGCCACAAGATAAATGTAAACGTGTCCGAGAGAAATGCGTCCATTGTGACGATTTGCAGTTACGTCATTTGGAAAACAAATGTATTAAACGTAAGATTATCTGCGGTTTTTTCTACACATTACCACTTCTGGCTTTTTCTTGTGTAATGCGGCTGCCAGAGCTCGGTTCGTGCCAAATCTTAAGGCCCTAGGTCAACTACAAGGCTGCAAAAGCGGCCAAAAATTGAGTTTTCAAAAACTAAAACTTGATTTGCTTTGCTCCTTACTTGTCGACTGCAACAACTTAGATGCATAAACTACGTACAGGGTGGTGCACCCGCAAGGCTCATCACGCGACTCTAACTGCCAGAAGATAAATGTGAACGTTTCCGATAGAAATGTGTCCATTGTGATGATTAACAGTTACGTCATTTCGAAAACAAATGTATTAAACGTAAGATTTTCTGCGGTTTTTTCTACACATTACCACTTCTGGCTTGTTCTTGTGTAATGCGGCTGCCAGAGCTCGGTTCGTGCTAAATCTTAAGGCCCTAGGTCAACTACAAGGCAGCAAAAGCGGCCAAAAATTGAGTTTTCAAAAACTAAGACTTGATTTGCAGTGCTCCTTACTTGTCGACTGCAACAACTTAGATGCTTAAATTACGTACAGAGTGGTGCACCCGCAAGGCTCATCACGCGACTTTAACTGCCAAAAGATAAATGTAAACGTTTCCGAAAGAAATGCGTGCATTGTGACGATTTGAAGTTACTTCATTTCGAAAACAAATGTATTGAACATAAGATTTTCTGCGGTTTTTCTACACATTACCACTTCTGGCTTTTTCTTGTGTAATGTGGCTGTCAGAGCTCGGTTCGTGCCAAATCTTAAGGTCCTAGGTCAACTACAAGGCAGCAAAAGTGGCCAAAAATTGAGTTTTCAAAAACTAAAACTTGACTTGCTGTGCTCCTTACTTGACGACTGCAATAACTTAGATGCTTAAATTACGTACAGGGTGGTGCACCCGCAAGGCTCATCACGCGACTTTAACTGCCAGAAGATAAATGTAAACGTTTCCGAGAGAAATGCGTCCATTGTCACGATTTACAGTTACGTCATTTCGAAAACAAATGTATTAAACGTAAGATTTTCTGCGGTTTTCTTCTACACATTACCACTTCTGGCTTTTTCTTGTGTAATGTGGCTGCCAGAGATCAGTTCGTGCCAAATCTTAACGTCCCAGGTCAACTACAAGGCAGCAAAAGCGGCCAAAAATTGAGTTTTCAAAAACTAAAACTTGACTTGCTGTGACCCTTGATTGTCGACTGAAACAACTTAGATGCCTAAATTACGTACAGAGTGGTGCACCCGCAAGGCTCATCACGCGACTTTAACTGCCAGAAGATAAATGTAAACGTTTCCGAGAGAAATGCGTCCATTGTCACGATTTACAGTTACGTCATTTCGAAAACAAATGTATTAAACGTAAGATTTTCTGCGGTTTTTTCTTTACATTACCACTTCTGGCTTTTTCTTGTGTAATGTGGCTGCCAGAGATCGGTTCGTGCCAAATCTTGAGGTCCTAGGTCAACTACAAGGCAGCAAAAGCGGCCAAAAATTGAGATTTCAAAAACTAAGACTTGACTTGCAGTGCTCCTTACTTGTCGACTGCAACAACTTAGATGCTTAAATTACGTACAGGGTGGTGCACCAGCAAGGCTCATCACGCGAATTTAACTGCCAGAAGATTAATGTGATCGTTTCCGATAGAAATGCGTCCATTGTGACGATTTGAAGTTACGTCATTTCGAAAACAAATGTATTAAACATAAGATTTTCTGCGGTTTTTTCTACACATTACCACTTCTGGCTCTTTCTTGTGTAATGTGGCTGTCAGAGCTCGGTTCGTGCCAAATCTTAAGGTCCTTGGTCAACTACAAGGCAGCAAAAGCGGCCAAAAATTCAGTTTTCAAAAACTAAATCTTGACTTGCTGTGCTCCTTACTTGTCGACTGCAACAACTTAGATGCTTAAATTACGTACAGGGTGGTGCACCCGCAAAGCTCATCACACGACTTTAACTGCCAGAAGATAAATGTAAACGTTTCCGATAGAAATGCGTCAATTGTGACGATTGACAGATACGTCATTTCGAAAACAAATGTATTAAACGTACGATTTTCTGCGGTTTTTTCTACACATTACCACTTCTGGCTTTTTCTTGTGTAATGTGGCTGCCAGAGATCGGTTCGTGCCAAATCTTAAGGTCCTAGGTCAACTACAAGCCAGCAAAAGCGGACAAAAATTGAGTTTTCAAAAACTAAGACTTGACTTGCTGTGCTCCTTACTTGTCGACTGCAACAACTTAGATGCTTAAATTACGTACAGGGTGGTGCACCCGCAAGGCTCATCACGCGACTTTAACTGCCAAAAGATAAATGTAAACGTTTCCGATGGAAATGCGTCCATTGTGTCGATTTGCAGTTACGTCATTTCGAAAAGAAATGTATTAAACGTTAGATTTTCTGTCGTTTTTTCTACACATTACCACTTTTGGCTATTTCTTGTGTTATGTGGCTGCCAGAGCTCGGTTCGTGCCAAATCTTACGGTCCTAGGTCAACTACAAGCCAGCAAAAGCGGCCAAAAATTGAGTTTTCAAAAACTAAAACTTGACTTGCTCTGCTCCTTACTTGTCGACTGCAACAACTTAGATTCTTAAATTACGTACAGTGTGGTGCACCCGCAAGGCTCATCACGCGACTTTAACTGCCAGAAGATAAATGTAAACGTTTCTGAGAGAAATGCGTCCGTTGTGACGATTTGAAGTTAAGTCATTTCGAAAACTAATGTATTGAACGTAAGGTTTTCTGCGGTTTTTTCTACACATTCCCACTTATGGCTTTTACTTGTGTAATGTGGCTGCCAGAGCTCGATTCGTGCCAAATCTTAAGGTCCTAGGTCAACTACAAGGCAGCATAAGCGGCCAAAAATTGATTTTTCAAAAACTAAAACTTGACTTGCTGTGCTCCTTACTTGTCGACTGCAACAACTTAGATGCTTAAATTACGTACAGGGTGGTGCACCCGCAAGGCTCATCACATGACTTTAACTGCCAGAAAATAAATGTAAACGTTTCCGATACAAATGCGTCCTTTGTGACGATTTGCAGTTGCGTCATTTCGAAAACAAATGTATTAAACGTAAGATTATCTGCGGTTTTTTCTACACAGTACCACTTCTGGCTTTTTCTTGTGTAATGCGGCTGCCAGAGATCGGTTCGTGCCAAATCTTAAGGTCCTAGGTCAACTACAAGGCAGCAAAAGCGGCCAAAAATTGAGTTTTCAAAAACTAAAACATGACTTGCTGTGCTTCTTACTTGTCGACTGCAACAACTTATATGCTTAAATTACGTACAGAGTGTTGCGCCCGCAAGGCTCATCACGCGACTTTAACTGCCAGAAGATAAATGTACACGTTTCCGATAGAAATGCGTCAATTGTGACGATTTTCAGTTACGTCATCTCGAAAACAAATGTATTAAACGTAAGATTTTCTGCGGTTTTTACTACACATACCACTTCTGGCTTTTTCTTGTGTAATGTGGCTGCCAGAGCTCGGTTCGTGCCAAATCGTAAGGTCCTAGGTCGACTACAAGGCAGCAAAAGCTGCCAAAAATTGAGTTTTCAAGAACTAAAACTTGACTTGCTGTGCTCCTTACTTCTCGACTGCAACAAATAAGATGCTTAATTTACGTAGAGGGTGGTGCACCCGCAAGGCTCATCACGCGACTTTAACTGCCAGAAGATAAATGTAAACGTTTCCGAGAAAAATGCGTCCATTGTGACGATTTGCAGTTAAGTCATTTCGAAAACTTATGGATTGAACGTAAGGTTTTCTGCGGTTTTTTCTACACATTACCACTTCTGGCTTTTACTTGTGTAATGTGGCTGCCAGAGCTCGGCTCGTGCCAAATCTTAAGATCCTAGGTCAACTACAAGGCAGCAAAAGCGGCCAAAAATTGAGTTTTCAAAAACTAAAACTTAACTTGCTGTGCTCCTTACTTGTCGACTGCAACAACTTAGATGCTTAAATTACGTACAGGGTGGTGCACCCGCAAGGCTCATCATGCGACTTTAACTGCCAGAAGATAAATGTAAACGTTTCCGATAGAAATGCGTCCATTGTGACGATTTGCAGTTACATCATTTCGAAAACAAATGTATTAAACGTAAGTATTTCTGCGGTTTTTTCTACACATTACCACTTCTGGCTTTTTCTTGTGTAATGTGGCTGCCAGAGCTCGATTCGTGCCAAATCTTACGGTCCTAGGTCAACTACAAGCCAGCAAAAGCGGCCAAAAATTGAGTTTTCAAAAACTAAATCTTGACTTGCTGTGCTCCTTACTTGTCGACTGCAACAACTTAGATTCTTAAATTACGTACAGGGTGGTGCACCCGCAAGGCTCATCACGCGACTTTAACTGCCAGAAGATAAATGTAAACGTTTACGATGGGAATGCGTCCATTGTGTCGATTTGCAGTTACGTCATTTCGAAAAGAAATGTATTAAACGTTAGATTTTCTGCGGTTTTTTCTACACATTACCACTTTTGGCTATTTCTTGTGTTATGTGGCTGTCAGAGCTCGGTTCGTGCCAAATCTTTAGGTCAACTACAAAACAGCAAAAGCGGCCAAAAATTGAGTTTTCAAAAACTAAAACTTAACTTGCTGTGCCCCTTACTTGTCGACTGCAACAACTTAGATGCTTAAATTACGTACAGGGTGGTGCACCCGCAAGGCTCATCATGCGACTTTAACTGCCAGAAGATAAATGTAAACGTTTCCGATAGAAATGCGTCCATTGTGACGATTTGCAGTTACATCATTTCGAAAACAAATGTATTAAACGTAAGTATTTCTGCGGTTTTTTCTACACATTACCACTTCTGGCTTTTTCTTGTGTAATGTGGCTGCCAGAGCTCGGTTCGTGCCAAATCTTACGGTCCTAGGTCAACTACAAGCCAGCAAAAGCGGCCAAAAATTGAGTTTTCAAAAACTAAATCTTGACTTGCTGTGCTCCTTACTTGTCGACTGCAACAACTTAGATGCTTAAATTACGTACAGGGTGGTGCACCCGCAAAGCTCATCACACGACTTTAACTGCCAGAAGATAAATGTAAACGTTTCCGATAGAAATGCGTCAATTGTGACGATTGACAGATACGTCATTTCGAAAACAAATGTATTAAACGTACGATTTTCTGCGTTTTTTTCTACACATTACCACTTCTGGCTTTTTCTTGTGTAATGTGGCTGCCAGAGCTCGGTTCGTGCCAAATCTTAAGGTCCTAGGTCAACTACAAGCCAGCAAAAGCGGACAAAAATTGAGTTTTCAAAAACTAAGACTTGACTTGCTGTGCTCCTTACTTGTCGACTGCAACAACTTAGATGCTTAAATTACGTACAGGGTGGTGCACCCGCAAGGCTCATCACGCGACTTTAACTGCCAAAAGATAAATGTAAACGTTTCCGATGGAAATGCGTCCATTGTGTCGATTTGCAGTTACGTCATTTCGAAAAGAAATGTATTAAACGTTAGATTTTCTGTCGTTTTTTCTACACATTACCACTTTTGGCTATTTCTTGTGTTATGTGGCTGCCAGAGCTCGGTTCGTGCCAAATCTTACGGTCCTAGGTCAACTACAAGCCAGCAAAAGCGGCCAAAAATTGAGTTTTCAAAAACTAAAACTTGACTTGCTCTGCTCCTTACTTGTCGACTGCAACAACTTAGATTCTTAAATTACGTACAGTGTGGTGCACCCGCAAGGCTCATCACGCGACTTTAACTGCCAGAAGATAAATGTAAACGTTTACGATGGGAATGCGTCCATTATGTCGTTTTGCAGTTACGTCATTTCGAAAAGAAATGTATTAAACGTTAGATTTTCTGCGGTTTTTTCTACACATTACCACTTTTGGCTATTTCTTGTGTTATGTGGCTGTCAGAGCTCGGTTCGTGCCAAATCTTTAGGTCAACTACAAGACAGCAAAATCGGCCAAAAATTGAGTTTTCAAAAACTAAAACATGACTTGCTGTGCTTCTTACTTGTCGACTGCAACAACTTATATGCTTAAATTACATACAGAGTGTTGCGCCCGCAAGGCTCATCACGCGACTTTAACTGCCAGAAGATAAATGTAAACGTTTCTGAGAGAAATGCGTCCGTTGTGACGATTTGAAGTTAAGTCATTTCGAAAACTAATGTATTGAACGTAAGGTTTTCTGCGGTTTTTTCTACACATTCCCACTTATGGCTTTTACTTGTGTAATGTGGCTGCCAGAGCTCGATTCGTGCCAAATCTTAAGGTCCTAGGTCAACTACAAGGCAGCATAAGCGGCCAAAAATTGATTTTTCAAAAACTAAAACTTGACTTGCTGTGCTCCTTACTTGTCGACTGCAACAACTTAGATGCTTAAATTACGTACAGGGTGGTGCACCCGCAAGGCTCATCACGCGACTTTAACTGCCAAAAGATAAATGTAAACGTTTCCGATGGAAATGCGTCCATTGTGTCGATTTGCAGTTACGTCATTTCGAAAAGAAATGTATTAAACGTTAGATTTTCTGTCGTTTTTTCTACACATTACCACTTTTGGCTATTTCTTGTGTTATGTGGCTGTCAGAGCTCGGTTCGTGCCAAATCTTTAGGTCAACTACAAGACAGCAAAAGCGGCCAAAAATTGAGTTTTCAAAAACTAAAACATGACTTGCTGTGCTTCTTACTTGTCGACTGCAACAACTTATATGCTTAAATTACGTACAGAGTGTTGCGCCCGCAAGGCTCATCACGCGACTTTAACTGCCAGAAGATAAATGTACACGTTTCCGATAGAAATGCGTCAATTGTGACGATTTTCAGTTACGTCATCTCGAAAACAAATGTATTAAACGTAAGATTTTCTGCGGTTTTTACCACACATACCACTTCTGGCTTTTTCTTGTGTAATGTGGCTGCCAGAGCTCGGTTCGTGCCAAATCGTAAGGTCCTAGGTCGACTACAAGGCAGCAAAAGCTGCCAAAAATTGAGTTTTCAAGAACTAAAACTTGACTTGCTGTGCTCCTTACTTCTCGACTGCAACAAATAAGATGCTTAATTTACGTAGAGGGTGGTGCACCCGCAAGGCTCATCACGCGACTTTAACTGCCAGAAGATAAATGTAAACGTTTCCGAGAAAAATGCGTCCATTGTGACGATTTGCAGTTAAGTCATTTCGAAAACTTATGGATTGAACGTAAGGTTTTCTGCGGTTTTTTCTACACATTACCACTTCTGGCTTTTACTTGTGTAATGTGGCTGCCAGAGCTCGGCTCGTGCCAAATCTTAAGATCCTAGGTCAACTACAAGGCAGCAAAAGCGGCCAAAAATTGAGTTTTCAAAAACTAAAACTTAACTTGCTGTGCTCCTTACTTGTCGACTGCAACAACTTAGATGCTTAAATTACGTACAGGGTGGTGCACCCGCAAGGCTCATCATGCGACTTTAACTGCCAGAAGATAAATGTAAACGTTTCCGATAGAAATGCGTCCATTGTGACGATTTGCAGTTACATCATTTCGAAAACAAATGTATTAAACGTAAGTATTTCTGCGGTTTTTTCTACACATTACCACTTCTGGCTTTTTCTTGTGTAATGTGGCTGCCAGAGCTCGGTTCGTGCCAAATCTTACGGTCCTAGGTCAACTACAAGCCAGCAAAAGCGGCCAAAAATTGAGTTTTCAAAAACTAAATCTTGACTTGCTGTGCTCCTTACTTGTCGACTGCAACAACTTAGATTCTTAAATTACGTACAGGGTGGTGCACCCGCAAGGCTCATCACGCGACTTTAACTGCCAGAAGATAAATGTAAACGTTTACGATGGGAATGCGTCCATTGTGTCGATTTGCAGTTACGTCATTTCGAAAAGAAATGTATTAAATGTTAGATTTTCTGCGGTTTTTTCTACACATTACCACTTTTGGCTATTTCTTGTGTTATGTGGCTGTCAGAGCTCGGTTCGTGCCAAATCTTTAGGTCAACTACAAGACAGCAAAATCGGCCAAAACTTGAGTTTTCAAAAACTAAAACATGACTTGCTGTGCTCCTTACTTGTCGACTGCAACAACTTATATGCTTAAATTACATACAGAGTGTTGCGCCAGCAAGGCTCATCACGCGACTTTAACTGCCAGAAGATAAATGTAAACGTTTCCGAGAGAAATGCGTCCGTTGTGACGAATTGAAGTTAAGTCATTTCGAAAACTAATGTATTGAACGTAAGGTTTTCTGCGGTTTTTTCTACACATTCCCACTTATGGCTTTTACTTGTGTAATGTGGCTGCCAGAGCTCGGTTCGTGCCAAATCTTAAGGTCCTAGGTCAACTACAAGGCAGCATAAGCGGCCAAAAATTGATTTTTCAAAAACTAAAACTTGACTTGCTGTGCTCCTTACTTGTCGACTGCAATAACTTAGATGCTTAAATTACGTACAGGGTGGTGCACCCGCAAGGCTCATCACATGACTTTAACTGCCAGAAGATAAATGTAAACGTTTCCGATACAAATGCGTCCTTTGTGACGATTTGCAGTTGCGTCATTTCGAAAACAAATGTATTAAACGTAAGATTTTCTGCGGTTTTTTCTACACAGTACCACTTCTGGCTTTTTCTTGTGTAATGCGGCTGCCAGAGCTCGGTTCGTGCCAATTCGTAAGGTCCTAGGTCATTTACAAGGCAGCAAAAGCGGCCAAAAATTCAGTTTTCAAAAACTAAAACTTGACTTGCTTTGCTCCTTACTTGTCGACTGCAACAACTTAGATGCTTAAATTACGTACGGGGTGGTGCACCCGCAAGGCTCATCACGCGACTTTAACTGCCATTAGATAAATGTAAACGTTTCCGTTAAAAATGCTTACATTGTGACGATTTGCAGTTACGTCATTTCGAAAACAAATTTATTAAACGTAAGATTTTCTGCGGTTTTTTCTACACATTACCACTTCTGGCTTTTTCTTGTGTAATGTGGCTGCCAGAGCTCAGTTCGTGCCAAATGTTAAGGTCCTAGGTCAACTACAAGGCAGCAAAAGCGGCCAAAAATTGAGTTTTCAAAAACTAAAATTTGACTTGCTGTGCTCCTTACTTGTCCACTGCAACAACTTAGATGCTTAAATTACATACAGAGTGGTGCGCCCGCAAGGCTCATCTCGCGACTTTAACTGCCAGAAGATAAATGTAAACGTTTCCGATAGAAATGCGTCCATTGTGACGATTTGCAGTTACGTCATTTCGAAAACAAATGTATTAAACGTAAGATTTTCTGAGGTTATTTCTACACATTACCACTTCAACTTTTTCTTTTGTAATGTGGCTGCCAGAGCTCGGTTCGTGCCAAATCTTAAGGTCCTAGGTCAACTACAAGGCAGCAAAAGCGGACAAAAATTGAGTTTTCAAAAACTAAAACTTGACTTGCTGTGACCCTTGATTGTCGACTGAAACAACTTAGATGCCTAAATTACGTACAGAGTGGTGCACCCGCAAGGCTCATCACGCGACTTTAACTGCCAGAAGATAAATGTAAACGTTTCCGAGAGAAATGCGTCCATTGTCACGATTTACAGTTACGTCATTTCGAAAACAAATGTATTAAACGTAAGATTTTCTGCGGTTTTTTCTACACATTACCACTTCTGGCTTTTTCTTGTGTAATGTGGCTGCCAGAGATCGGTTCGTGCCAAATCTTGAGGTCCTAGGTCAACTACAAGGCAGCGAAAGCGGCCAAAAATTGAGATTTCAAAAACTAAGACTTGACTTGCAGTGCTCCTTACTTGTCGACTGCAACAACTTAGATGCTTAAATTACGTACAGGGTGGTGCACCCGCAAGGCTCATCATGCGAATTTAACTGCCAGAAGATAAATGTGATCGTTTCCGATAGAAATGCGTCCATTGTGACGATTTGAAGTTACGTCATTTCGAAAACAAATGTATTAAACATAAGATTTTCTGCGGTTTTTTCTACACATTACAACTTCTGGCTCTTTCTTGTGTAATGTGGCTGTCAGAGCTCGGTTCGTGCCAAATCTTAAGGTCCTTGGTCAACTACAAGGCAGCAAAAGCGGCCAAAAATTCAGTTTTCAAAAACTAAATCTTGACTTGCTGTGCTCCTTACTTGTCGACTGCAACAACTTAGATGCTTAAATTACGTACAGGGTGGTGCACCCGCAAGGCTCATCACACGACTTTAACTGCCAGAAGATAAATGTAAACGTTTCCGATAGAAATGCGTCAATTCTGACGATTGACAGATACGTCATTTCGAAAACAAATGTATTAAACGTACGATTTTCTGCGGTTTTTTCTACAAATTACCACTTCTGGCATTTTCTTGTGTAATGTGGCTGCCAGAGATCGGTTCGTGCCAAATCTTAAGGTCCTAGGTCAACTACAAGGCAGCAAAAGCGGCCAAAAATTGAGTTTTCAAAAACTAAAACTTGACTTGTTGTGCTCCTTACTTGTCGACTGCAACAACTTAGATGCTTAAATTACGTACAGGGTGGTGCACCCGCAAGGCTCATCACGCGTCTTTAACTGCCAGAAGATAAATGTAAACGTTTCCGAGAGAAATGCGTCCATTGTCACGATTTACAGTTACGTCATTTCGAAAACAAATGTATTAAACGTAAGATTTTCTGCGGTTTTTTCTACACATTACCACTTCTGGCTTTTACTTGTGTAATGTGGCTGCCAGAGATCGGTTCGTGCCAAATCTTAAGGTCCTAGGTCAACTACAAGCCAGCAAAAGCGGACAAAAATTGAGTTTTCAAAGACTAAGACTTGACTTGCTGTGCTCCTTACTTGTCGACTGCAACAACTTAGATGCTTAAATTACGTACAGGGTGGTGCACCCGCAAGGCTCATCACGCGACTTTAACTGCCAAAAGATAAATGTAAACGTTTCCGATGGAAATGCGTCCATTGTGTCGATTTGCAGTTACGTCATTTCGAAAAGAAATGTATTAAACGTTAGATTTTCTGATGTTTTTTCTACACATTACCACTTTTGGCTATTTCTTGTGTTATGTGGCTGTCAAAGCTCGGTTCGTGCCAAATCTTTAGGTCAACTACAAGACAGCAAAAGCGGCCAAAAATTGAGTTTTCAAAAACTAAAACATGACTTGCTGTGCTTCTTACTTGTCGACTGCAACAACTTAGATGCTTAAATTACGTACAGGGTGGTACACCCGCAAGGCTCATCATGCGACTTTAACTGCCAGAAGATAAATGTAACCGTTTCCGAGAGAAATGCGTCCGTTGTGACGATTTGAAGTTATGTCATTTCGAAAACTAATGTATTGAACGTAAGGTTTTCTGCGGTTTTTTCTACACATTCTCACTTATGGCTTTTACTTGTGTAATGTGGCTGCCAGAGCTCGGTTCGTGCCAAATCTCAAGGTCCTAGGTCAACTACAAGGCAGCAAAAGCGGCCAAAAATTGAGTTTTCAAAAACTAAAACTTGACTTGCAGTGCTCCTTACTTGTCGACTGCAACAACTTAGATGCTTAAATTACGTACAGGGTGGTACACCCGCAAGGCTCATCATGCGACTTTAACTGCCAGAAGATAAATGTAAACGTTTCCGATAGAAATGAGTCCATTGTGACGATTTGCAGTTACATCATTTCGAAAACAAATGTATTAAACGTAAGTATTTCTGCGGTTTTTTCTACACATTACCACTTCAGGCTTTTTCTTGTGTAATGTGGCTGCCAGAGCTCGGTTCGTGCCAAATCTTACGGTCCTAGGTCAACTACAAGCCAGCAAAAGCGGCCAAAAATTGAGTTTTCAAAAACTAAAACTTGACTTGCTGTGCTCCTTACTTGTCGACTGCAACAACTTAGATTCTTAAATTACGTACAGGGTGGTGCACCCGCAAGGTTCGTCACGCGACTTTAACTGCAAGAAGATAAATGTAAACGTTTCCGAAGGGAATGCGTCCATTGTGTCGATTTGCAGTTACGTCATTTCGAAAAGAAATGTATTAAACGTTAGATTTTCTGCGGTTTTTTCTACACATTACCACTTTCGGCTATTTCTTGTGTTATGTGGCTGTCAGAGCTCGGTTCGTGCCAAATCTTTAGGTCAACTACAAGACAGCAAAAGCGGCCAAAAATTGAGTTTTCAAAAACTAAAACATGACTTGCTGTGCTTCTTACTTGTCGACTGCAACAACTTATATGCTAAAATTACGTACAGGGTGGTACACCCGCAAGGCCTATCATGCGACTTTAACTGCCAGAAGATAAATGTAAACGTTTCCGAGAGAAATGCGTCCGTTGTGACGATTTGAAGTTAAGTCATTTCGAAAACTAATGTATTGAACGTAAGGTTTTCTGCGGTTTTTTCTACACATTCCCAGTTATGGCTTTTACTTGTGTAATGTGGCTGCCAGAGCTCGGTTCGTGCCAAATCTTAAGGTCCTAGGTCAACTACAAGGCAGCAAAAGCGGCCAAAAATTGAGTTTTCAAAAACTAAAACTTGACTTGCTGTGCTCCTTACTTGTCGACTGCAACAACTTAGATTCTTAAATTACGTACTGGGTGGTGCACCCGCAAGGCTCATCACGCGACTTTAACTGCCAGAAGATAAATGTAAACGTTTCCGAGAGAAATGCGTCCATTGTGACGACTTGCAGTTTCGTCATTTCGAAAAAAAATGTATTAAACGTAAGATTTTCTGCGGTTTTTTCTACACATTACCACTTCTGGCTTTTTCTTGTGTAATGTGGCTGCCAGAGCTCGGTTCGTGAAAAATCTTACGGCCCTAGGTCAACTACAAGGCAGCAAAAGCGACCAAAAATTAATTTTTCAAAAACTAAATCTTGACTTGCTGTGCTCCTTACTTGTCGACTTCAACATCTTAGATGCTTAAATTACGTACAGAGTGGTGCACCCGCAAGGCTCATCACGCGACTTTAACTGCCAGAAGATAAATGTAAACGTTTCCGATAGAAATGCGTCCATTGTGACGATATGCAGTTACGTCATTTCGAAAACAAATGTATTAAACGAAAGATTTTCTGCGGTTTTTTCTAAACATTACCACTTCCGGCTTTTTCTTGTGTAATGTGGCTGCCAGACTTCGGTTCGTGCCAAATCTTAAGGTCCTAGGTCAACTACAAGGCAGCAAAAGCGAACAAAAATTGAGTTTTCAAAAACTAAAACTTGACTTGCTGTGCTCCTTACTTGTCGACTGCAACAACTTAGATGCTTAAATTACGTACAGGGTGGTGCACCCGCAAGGCTCATCACGTGACTTTATCTGCCAGAAGATAAATGTAAACGTTTCCTAAAGAAATGCGTCCATTGTGTTGATTTGCAGTTACGTCATTTCGAAAACAAATGTACTAAACGTAAGATTTTCTGCGGTTTTTTCTACACATTACCACTTCTGGCTATTTCTTGTGTAATGTGGCTGCCAGAGCTTGGTTCGTGCCAAACGTTAAGGTCCTAGGTCAACTACAAGACAGCAAAAGCGGCCAAAAATTGAGTTTTCAAAAACTAAAACTTGACTTGCTGTGCTCCATACTTGTCGACTGCAAGAACCTAGATGCTTAAATTACGTACAGGGTGGTGCACCCGCAAGGCTCATCACGCGACTTTAACTGCCAGAAGATAAATGTAAACGTTTCCGATAGACATGCGTCCATTGTGACGATTTGCAGTTACGTCATTTGGAAAACAAATGCATTAAACTTAAGATTTTCTGCGGTATTTTCTACACATTACCACTTCTGGCTTTTGCTTGTGTAATTTGGCTGCCAGAGCTCGGCTCGTGCCAAATCTTAAGGTCCTACGTCAACTACAAGGCAGCAAAAGCAGCCAAAAATTCAGTTTTCAAAAAGTAAAACTTGACTTGCTGTCCTCCTTACTTGTCGACTGCAACAACTTAGATGCCTAAGTGACGTACAGGGTGGTGCACCCGCAAGGCTCATCACGAGACTTTAACTGCCAGAAGATAAATGTAAATATTTCCGGGAGAAATGCGTCCATTGTGACGATTTGCAGTTACGTCATTTCGATAACAAATGTATTAAACGTAAGATTTTCTGCGGTTTTTTTCTACACATTACCACTTCTGGCTTTTTCTTGTGTAATTTTCCTGCCAGAGCTCGGTTCGTGCCAAATCTTAAGGTCCTAAGTCAACTACAAGGCCGCAAAAGCGGCCAAAAATTGAGTTTTCAAAAACTAAAAGTTGACTTGCTGTGCTCCTTACTTGTCGACTGCAACAACTTAGATGCTTAAATTGCGTACAGGGTGGTGCACCCGCAAGGCTCATCATGCGACTTTAACTGCCAGAAGGTAAATGTAAACGTTTCCGATAGAAATGCGTCCATTGTGACGATTTGCAGTTACGTCATTTCGAAAACAAATGTAATAAACGTAAGTATTTCTGCGGTTTTTTCTACACATTACCACTTCTGGCTTTTTCTTGTGTAATGAGGCTGCCAGAGCTCGGTTCGTGCCAAATCTTAGGGACCTAGGTCAACTACAAGGCAACAAAAGCGGTCAAAAATTCAGTTTTCAAAAACTAAATCTAGACTTGCTGTGCTCCTTACTTGTCGACTGCAATAACTTAGATGCTTAAATTACGTACAGGGTGGTGCACCCGCAAGGCTCATCACGCGACTTTAACTGCCAGAAGATAAATGTAAACGTTTCCGAGAGAAATGCGTCCATTGCGACGATTTTCAGTTACGTCATTTCGAAACCAAATGTATTAAACGTAAGATTTTCTGCGGTTTTTTCTACACATTACCACTTCTGGCTTTTTCTTGTGTAATGTGGCTGCCAGAGATCGGTTCGTGCCAAATCTTAAGGTCCTAGGTCAACTACAAGACAGCAAAAGCGGCCAAAAATTGAGTTTTCAAAAACTAAAACTTGACTTGTTGTGCTCCTTACTTGTCGACTGCAACAACTTAGATGCTTAAATTACGTACAGGGTGGTGCACCCGCAAGGCTCATCACTCGACTTTAACTGCCAGAACATAAATGTAAACGTTTCCGATAGAAATGCGTCAATAGTGACGATTTGCAGTTACGTCATTTCGAAAACAAATGTATTAAACGTTAGATTTTCTGCGGTTTTTACTACACATACCACTTCTGGCTTTTTCTTGTGTAATATGGCTGCCAGAGCTCGGTTCGTGCCAAATCTTAAGGTCCTAGGTCAACTACAAGGCAGCAAAAGCGGACAAAAATTTAGTTTTCAAAAACTAAAACTTGACTTGCTGTGACCCTTGATTGTCGACTGAAACAACTTAGATGCCTAAATTACGTACAGAGTGGTGCACCCGCAAGGCTCATCACGCGACTTTAACTGCCAGAAGATAAATGTAAACGTTTCCGGGAGAAATGCGTCTATTGTGACGATTTGCACTTACGTTATTTCGAAAACAAATGTATTAAACGTAAGATTTTCTGCGGTTTTTACTACACATTACCACTTCTGGCTTTTTCTTGTGTAATGTGGCTGCCAGAGCGCGGTTCGTGCCAAATCGTAAGGTCCTAGGTCAACTACAAGGCAGCAAAAGCTGCCAAAAATTGAGTTTTCAAGAACTAAACCTTGACTTGCTGTGCTCCTTACTTGTCGACTGCAACAATTTAGATGCTTAAATTACGTACAGAGTGGTGCACCCGCAAGGCTCATCATGCGACATTAACTGCCAGAAGATAACTGTAAACGTTTCCGATAGAAATGCGTCCATTGTGACGATTTGCAGTTAAGTCATTTCGAAAAGAAATGTATTAAACGTCAGATTTTCTGCGGTTCTTGCTACACATTACCACTTCTGGCTTTTTCTTGTGTGATGTGGCTGCCAGAGCTCGGTTCGTGCCAAATCTTAAGGTCCTAGGTCAACTACAAGGCAGCAAAAGCGACCAAAAATTGAGTTTTCAAAAACTAAAACTTGACTTGCTGTGCTCCTTACTTGTCGACTGCAAGAACCTAGATGCTTTAATTACGTACAGGGTGGTGCACCCGCAAGGCTCATCACGCGACGTTAACTGCCAGAAGATAAATGTAAACGTTTCCGGGGGGAAATGCGTCCATTGTGACGATTTGCAGTTACGTCATTTCGAAAACAAATGTATTAAACGACAGATTTTCTGCGGTTTTTTCTACACATTACCACTTCTGGCTTTTTCTTGTGTAATGTGGCTGCCAGAGCTTGGTTCGTGCCAAATCTTAAGGTCCTAGGCCAACTACAAGGCAGCAAATGCGGCCAAAAATTGAGTTTTTAAAAACTATAACTTGACTTGCTGTGCTCCTTACTTGTCGACTGCAACAATTTAGGTGCTTAAATTACGTACAGAGTGGTGCACCCGCAAGGCTCATCACGCGACTTTAACTGCCAGAAGATAACTGTAAACGTTTCCGATAGAAATGCGTCCATTGTGACGATTTGCAGTTAAGTCATTTCGAAAACAAATGTATTAAACGCAAGATTTTCTGCGGTTCTTTTTACACATTACCACTTCTGGCTTTTTCTTGTGTAACGTGGCTGCCAGAGCTCGGTTTGCGCCAAATCTTATGGTCCTAGGTCAACTACAAGGCAGCAAAAGCGGCCAAAAATTGTGTTTTCAAAAACTAAAACTTGACTTGCTGTGCTCCTTACTTGTCGACTGCAAGAACCTAGATGCTTAAATTACGTACAGGGTGGTGCACCCGCAAGTCTCATCACGCGACGTTAACTGCCAGAAGATAAATGAAAACTTTTCCGATAGATGTGCGTCCAGTGTGACGATTTGCAGTTACGTCATTTCGAAAACAAATGTATTAAACGTAAGATTTTCTGCGGTTTTTTCTACACATTACCACTTCCAGCTTTTTCTTGTGTAATTTGGCTGCCAGAGCGCAGTTCGTGCCAAATCGTAAGCTCCTAGGTCAATTACAAGGCAGCAAAAGCGGTCAAAATTTGAGTTTTCAAAAACTAAAACTTGACTTGCTGTGCTCCTTACTTGTCGACTGCAACAACTTAGATGCTTAATTTAGGTACAGGGTGGTGCACCCGCAAGGCTCATCACGCGACTTTAACTGCCAGAAGATAACTGTAAACGTTTCCGATAGAAATGCGTCCATTGTGACGATTTGCAGTTACGTCATTTCGAAAACAAATGTATCAAACGTAAGATTTTCTGCGGTTCTTTCTACACATTACCACTTCTGACTTTTTCTTGTGTAATGTGGCTGCCAGAGCTCGGTTCGTGCCAAATCTTATGGTCCTAGGTCAACTACAAGGCAGCAAAAGTGGCCCAAAATTGAGTTTTCAAAAACAAAAACTTGACTTGCTGTGCCCCTTACTTGTCGACTGCAACAACTTAGATGCTTAAATTACGTACAGGGTGGTGCACCCGCAAGGCTCATCACGCGACTTTAACTGCCAGAAGATAAATGTAAACGTTTCCGAGAGAAATGCGTCCATTCTGATGATTTGAAGTTACGTCATTTCGAAAACAAATGTATTAAACGTACGATTTTCTGCGGTTTTTTCTACACATTACCAGTTCTGGCTTTTTCTTGTGTATTGTGGCTGCCAGAGCTCGGTTCGTGCCAAATCTTAAGGTCCTAGGTCAACTACAAGGCAGCAAAAGCGGCCAAAAATTGAGTTTTCAAAAACTAAAACTTGACTTGCTGAGCTCCTTACTTGTCGACTGCAACAACTTAGATGCTTAAATTACTTACAGGGTGGTGCACCCGCAAGTCTCATCACGCGACATTAGCTGCCAGAAGATAAATCTAAACATTTCCGAGAGAAATGCGTCCATTGTGACTATTTGCAGTTACGTCATTTCGAAAACAAATGTATTAAACGTTAGATTTTCTGCGGTTTTTTCTACACATTACAACTTCTGGCTTTTTCTTGTGTAATGTGGCTGCCAGAGCTCGGTTCGTGCCAAATCTTAATGTCCTAGGTCAACTACAAGGCAGCAAAAGCGGCAAAAATTTGAGTTTTCAAAAACTAAAACTTGACTTGCTGTGCTCCTTACTTGTCGACTGCAACAACTTAGATGCTTAAATTACGTACACAGTAATAAACCCGCAAGGCTCATCACGCGACTTTAACTGCCAGAAGATAAATGTAAACGTTTCCGATAGAAATGCGTCCATTGTGACGATTTGCAGTTACGTCATTTCGAAAACAAATGAATTAAACGTAAGATTTACCTCGGTTTTTTCCACACATTACCATTTCTGGCTTTCTCTTGTGTAATGTGGCTGCCAGATCTCGGTTCGTGCCAACTCATAAGGTCCTAGGTCAACTACAAGGCAACAAAAACTGCCAAAAATTCAGTTTTCAAAAACTAAAACTTGACTTGCTGTGCTCCTTACTTGTCAACTACAACAACTTAGATGCTTAAATTACGTACAGGGTGGTGCACCCGCAAGGCTCATCACGCGACTTTAACTGCCAGAAGATAAATGTAAACGTTTCCGAGAGAAATGCGTCTATTGTGACGATTTGCAGTTACGTCATTTCGAAAACAAATGTATTAAACATAAGATTTTCTGCGGTTTTTTCTACACATTACCACTTCTGGCTTTTTCTTGTGTAATGTGGCTGCCACAGCTCGGTTCGTGCCAAATCGTAAGGTCCTAGGTCAACTACAAGGCAACAAAAGCTGCCAAAAATTCAGTTTTCAAAAACTAAAACTTGACTTGCTGTGCTCCTTACTTGTCGACTGCAACAACTTAGATGCTTAATTGAGGTACAGGGTGGTGCACCCGCAAGGCTCATCACGCAACTTCAACTGCCAGAAGATAAATGTAAACGTTTCCGAGAGAAATGCGTCCATTGTGACGATTTGCAGTTAAGTCATTTCGAAAATTAATGTATTGAACGTAAGATTTTCTGCGGTTTTTTCTACACATTACCACCTCTGGCTTTTACTTGTGTAATTTGGCTGCCAGAGCTCGGTTCGTGCCAAATCCTAAGGTCCTAGGTCAACTATAAGGCAGCAAAAGCGGCCAAAATTTGAGTTTTCAAAAACTAAAACTTGACTTGCTGTGCTCCTTACTTGTCGACTGCAATAATTTAGTCGCTTAAATTACGTACAGAGTGGTGCACCCGCAAGGCTCATCACGCGACTTTAACTGCCAGAAGATAACTGTAAACGTTTCCGATAAAAATGCGTCCATTGTGACGATATGCAGTTACGTCACTTAGAAAACAAATGTATTGAACGTAAGATTTTCTGCGGTTTTTTCTACACATTACCAATTCGGACTTTTTCTTGTGTAATGTGGCTGCCAGAGCTCGGTTCGTGCCAGATCTTAAGGTCCTAGGTCAACTACAAGGCAGCAAATGCGGCCAAAAATTGAGTTTTCAAAAACTAAAACTTGACTTGCTGTGCTCCTTACTTGTCGACTGCAACAACTTAGATGCTTAAATTACGTACACAGTAATAAACCCGCAAGGCTCATCACGCGACTTTAACTGCCAGAAGATAAATGTAAACGTTTCCGATAGAAATGCGTCCATTGTGACGATTTGCAGTTACGTCATTTGGAAATAAATGTATTAAACGTAAGATTTCCTGCGGTTTTTTCTACACATTACCACTTCTGGCTTTTTCTTGTGTAATTTGGCTGCCAGAGCTCGGTGCGTGCCAAATCTTAAGGTCCTAGGTCAACTACAAGGCAGCAAAACGGCCAAAAATTGAGTTTTCAAAAACTAAAACTTGACTTGCTGTGCTCCTTACTTGTCGACTGCAACAACTTAGATGCTTAAATTACGTACAGGGTGGTGCACCCGCAAGGCTCATCACGAGACTTTAACTGTCAGAAGATAAATGTAAACGTTTCCGATAGAAATGCGTCCATTGTGACGATTTGCAGTTACGTCATTTCGAAAACAAATGAATTAAACGTAAGGTTTTCCTCGGTTTTTTCTACACATTACCACTTCTGGCTTTTTCTTGTGTAATGTGGCTGCCAGAGCTCGGTTCGTGCCAAATCTTAAGGTCCTAGGTCAACTACAAGGCAGCAAAAGCGGTCAAAACTTGACTGGCTGTGCTCCTTACTTGTCGACTGCAACAACTTAGATGCTTAAATTACGTACAGGGTGGTGCAGTCGCAAGGCTCATCACGTGACTTTAACTGCCAGAAGATAAATGTAAACGTTTCCGATAGAAATGCGTCCATTGTGACGATTTGCAGTTACGTCATTTCGAATACAAATGTATTAAACGTAAGATTTTCTGCGGATTTTTCTACACATTACCACTTCTGGCTTTTTCTTGTGTAATGTGGCTGCCAGAGCTCGGTTCGTGCCAAATCATAATGTCCTAGGTCAACTACAAGGCAGCAAAAGCGGCCAAAATTTGAGTTTTCAAAAACTAAAACTTGACTTGCTGTGCTCCTTACTTCTCGACTGCAACAACTTAGATGCTTAAATTACGTACACAGTAATAAACCCGCAAGGCTCATCACGCGACTTTAACTGCCAGAAGATAAATGTAAACGTTTCCGATAGAAATGCGTCCATTGTGACAATTTTTAGTTACGTCATTTCGAAAACAAATGAATTAAACGTAAGATTTTCCTCGGTTTTTTCTACACATTACCACTTCTGGCTTTTTCTTGTGTAATGTGGCTGCCAGAGCTCGGTTCGTGCCAAATCTTAAGGTCCTAGGTCAACTACAAGGCAGCAAAAGCAGCCAAAAATTGAGGTTTCAAAAGCTAAAACTTGACTTGCTGTGTTCCTTACTTGTCGACTGCAACAACTTTGATGCTTAAATGACGTAAAGAGTGGTGCACCCGCAAGGCTCATCACGCAACTTTAACTGCCAGAAGATAAATGTAAACGTTTCCGGGAGAAATGCGTCCATTGTGACGATTTGCAGTTACGTCATTTCGAAAACAAATGCATTAAACGTTAGATTTTCTGCGGTTTTTTCTACACATTACCACTTCTGGTCTTTCTTGTGTAATGTGGCTGCCAGAGCTAAGTTCGTGCCAAATCTTAAGGTCCTAGGTCAACTACAAGGCAGCAAAAGCGGCAAGAAATTGAGTTTTCAAAAACTGAAACTTGACTTGCTGTGCTCCTTACTTACCGACTGCAACAACTTAGATGCTTAAATTACGTACAGAGTGGTGGACCCGCAAGGCTCATCACGAGACTTTAACTGCCAGAAGAGAAATGTAAACGTTTCCGGGAGAAATGCGTCCATTGTGACGATTTGCAGTTACGTCATTTCGAAAAGAAATGTATTAAACGTAAGGTTTTGTGCCCTTTTTTCTACACATTACCACTTCTGGCTTTTTCTTGTGTAATTTTGCTGCCAGAGCTCGGTTCGTGCCAAATCTTAAGGTCCTAGGTGAACTATAAGACAGCAAAAGCGGCCAAAAATTGAGTTTTCAAAAACTAATACTTGACTTGCTGTGGTCCTTACTTGTCGACTGCAACAACTTAGATGCTTAAATTACTTACAGGGTGGTGCACCTGCAAGGCTCATCACGCGACTTTAGCTGCCAGAAGATAAATGTAAACATTTCCGAGAGAAATGCGTCCATTGTGACTATTTGCAGTTACGTCATTTCGAAAACAAATGTATTACACGTAAGATTTTCTGCTGTTTTTTCTACACATTACCACTTCTGGCTTCTTCTTGTGTAATGTGGCTGCCAGAGCTCGGTTCGTGCCAAATCTTAATGTCCTAGGTCAACTACAAGGCAGCAAAAGCGGCCAAAAATTGAGTTTTCAAAAACTAAAACTTGACTTGCTGTGCTCCTTACTTGTCGACAGCAACAATTTAGATGCTTAAATTACGTACAGAGTGGTGTACCCGCAAGGCTCATCACGCGACTTTAACTGCCAGAAGATAACTGTAAACGTTTCCGATAGAAATGCGTCCATTGTGACGATTTGCAGTTACGTCATTTCGAAAACAAATGTATTAAACGTAAGATTTTCTGCGGTTCTTTCTACACATTACCACTTCTGGCTTTTTCTTGTGTAATGTGGCTGCCAGAGCTCGGTTCGTGCGAAATCTTATGGTCCTAGGTCAACTACAAGGCAGCAATAGCGGCCAAAAATTGAGTTTTCAAAAACTAAAACTTGACTTGCTGTGCTCCTTACTTGTCGACTGCAACAACTTAGATGCTTAAATTACGTACACAGTAATTAACCCGCTAGGCTCATCACGCGACTTTAACTGCCAGAAGATAACTGTAAACGTTTCCGATAGAAATGCGTCCATTGTGACGATTTGCAGTTACGTCATTTCGAAAACAAATGTATCAAACGTAAGATTTTCTGCGGTTTTTTCTACACATTACCACTTCTGGCTTTTTCTTGTGTAATGTGGCTGCCAGATCTCGGTTCGTGCCAACTCATAAGGTCCTAGGTCAACTACAAGGCAACAAAAACTGCCAAAAATTCAGTTTTCAAAAACTAAAACTTGACTTGCTGTGCTCCTTACTTGTCAACTACAACAACTTAGATGCTTAAATTACGTACAGGGTGGTGCACCCGCAAGGCTCATCACGCGACTTTAACTGCCAGAAGATAAATGTAAACGTTTCCGAGAGAAATGCGTCTATTGTGACGATTTGCAGTTACGTCATTTCGAAAACAAATGTATTAAACATAAGATTTTCTGCGGTTTTTTCTACACATTACCACTTCTGGCTTTTTCTTGTGTAATGTGGCTGCCACAGCTCGGTTCGTGCCAAATCGTAAGGTCCTAGGTCAACTACAAGGCAACAAAAGCTGCCAAAAATTCAGTTTTCAAAAACTAAAACTTGACTTGCTGTGCTCCTTACTTGTCGACTGCAACAACTTAGATGCTTAATTGAGGTACAGGGTGGTGCACCCGCAAGGCTCATCACGCAACTTCAACTGCCAGAAGATAAATGTAAACGTTTCCGAGAGAAATGCGTCCATTGTGACGATTTGCAGTTAAGTCATTTCGAAAATTAATGTATTGAACGTAAGATTTTCTGCGGTTTTTTCTACACATTACCACCTCTGGCTTTTACTTGTGTAATTTGGCTGCCAGAGCTCGGTTCGTGCCAAATCCTAAGGTCCTAGGTCAACTATAAGGCAGCAAAAGCGGCCAAAATTTGAGTTTTCAAAAACTAAAACTTGACTTGCTGTGCTCCTTACTTGTCGACTGCAATAATTTAGTTGCTTAAATTACGTACAGAGTGGTGCACCCGCAAGGCTCATCACGCGACTTTAACTGCCAGAAGATAACTGTAAACGTTTCCGATAAAAATGCGTCCATTGTGACGATATGCAGTTACGTCACTTAGAAAACAAATGTATTGAACGTAAGATTTTCTGCGGTTTTTTCTACACATTACCAATTCGGACTTTTTCTTGTGTAATGTGGCTGCCAGAGCTCGGTTCGTGCCAGATCTTAAGGTCCTAGGTCAACTACAAGGCAGCAAATGCGGCCAAAAATTGAGTTTTCAAAAACTAAAACTTGACTTGCTGTGCTCCTTACTTGTCGACTGCAACAACTTAGATGCTTAAATTACGTACACAGTAATAAACCCGCAAGGCTCATCACGCGACTTTAACTGCCAGAAGATAAATGTAAACGTTTCCGATAGGAATGCGTCCATTGTGACGATTTGCAGTTACGTCATTTGGAAATAAATGTATTAAACGTAAGATTTCCTGCGGTTTTTTCTACACATTACCACTTCTGGCTTTTTCTTGTGTAATTTGGCTGCCAGAGCTCGGTGCGTGCCAAATCTTAAGGTCCTAGGTCAACTACAAGGCAGCAAAACGGCCAAAAATTGAGTTTTCAAAAACTAAAACTTGACTTGCTGTGCTCCTTACTTGTCGACTGCAACAACTTAGATGCTTAAATTACGTACAGGGTGGTGCACCCGCAAGGCTCATCACGAGACTTTAACTGTCAGAAGATAAATGTAAACGTTTCCGATAGAAATGCGTCCATTGTGACGATTTGCAGTTACGTCATTTCGAAAACAAATGAATTAAACGTAAGGTTTTCCTCGGTTTTTTCTACACATTACCACTTCTGGCTTTTTCTTGTGTAATGTGGCTGCCAGAGCTCGGTTCGTGCCAAATCTTAAGGTCCTAGGTCAACTACAAGGCAGCAAAAGCGGCCAAAACTTGACTGGCTGTGCTCCTTACTTGTCGACTGCAACAACTTAGATGCTTAAATTACGTACAGGGTGGTGCAGTCGCAAGGCTCATCACGTGACTTTAACTGCCAGAAGATAAATGTAAACGTTTCCGATAGAAATGCGTCCATTGTGACGATTTGCAGTTACGTCATTTCGAATACAAATGTATTAAACGTAAGATTTTCTGCGGATTTTTCTACACATTACCACTTCTGGCTTTTTCTTGTGTAATGTGGCTGCCAGAGCTCGGTTCGTGCCAAATCATAATGTCCTAGGTCAACTACAAGGCAGCAAAAGCAGCCAAAAATTGAGGTTTCAAAAGCTAAAACTTGACTTACTGTGTTCCTTACTTGTCGACTGCAACAACTTTGATGCTTAAATGACGTAAAGAGTGGTGCACCCGCAAGGCACATCACGCAACTTTAACTACCAGAAGATAAATGTAAACGTTTCCGGGAGAAATGCGTCCATTGTGACGATTTGCAGTTACGTCATTTCGAAAACAAATGTATTAAACGTTAGATTTTCTGCGGTTTTTTCTACACATTACCACTTCTGGTCTTTCTTGTGTAATGTGGCTGCCAGAGCTAAGTTCGTGCCAAATCTTAAGGTCCTAGGTCAACTACAAGGCAGCAAAAGCGGCAAGAAATTGAGTTTTCAAAAACTGAAACTTGACTTGCTGTGCTCCTTACTTACCGACTGCAACAACTTAGATGCTTAAATTACGTACAGAGTGGTGGACCCGCAAGGCTCATCACGAGACTTTAACTGCCAGAAGAGAAATGTAAACGTTTCCAGGAGAAATGCGTCCATTGTGACGATTTGCAGTTACGTCATTTCGAAAAGAAATGTATTAAACGTAAGGTTTTGTGCCCTTTTTTCTACACATTACCACTTCTGGCTTTTTCTTGTGTAATTTTGCTGCCAGAGCTCGGTTCGTGCCAAATCTTAAGGTCCTAGGTCAACTATAAGACAGCAAAAGCGGCCAAAAATTGAGTTTTCAAAAACTAATACTTGACTTGCTGTGGTCCTTACTTGTCGACTGCAACAACTTAGATGCTTAAATTACTTACAGGGTGGTGCACCCGCAAGGCTCATCACGCGACTTTAGCTGCCAGAAGATAAATGTAAACATTTCCGAGAGAAATGCGTCCATTGTGACTATTTGCAGTTACGTCATTTCGAAAACAAATGTATTACACGTAAGATTTTCTGCTGTTTTTTCTACACATTACCACTTCTGGCTTCTTCTTGTGTAATGTGGCTGCCAGAGCTCGGTTCGTGCCAAATCTTAATGTCCTAGGTCAACTACAAGGCAGCAAAAGCGGCCAAAAATTGAGTTTTCAAAAACTAAAACTTGACTTGCTGTGCTCCTTACTTGTCGACAGCAACAATTTAGATGCTTAAATTACGTACAGAGTGGTGTACCCGCAAGGCTCATCACGCGACTTTAACTGCCAGAAGATAACTGTAAACGTTTCCGATAGAAATGCGTCCATTGTGACGATTTGCAGTTACGTCATTTCGAAAACAAATGTATTAAACGTAAGATTTTCTGCGGTTCTTTCTACACATTACCACTTCTGGCTTTTTCTTGTGTAATGTGGCTGCCAGAGCTCGGTTCGTGCGAAATCTTATGGTCCTAGGTCAACTACAAGGCAGCAAAAGCGGCCAAAAATTGAGTTTTCAAAAACTAAAACTTGACTTGCTGTGCTCCTTACTTGTCGACTGCAACAACTTAGATGCTTAAATTACGTACACAGTAATTAACCCGCAAGGCTCATCACGCGACTTTAACTGCCAGAAGATAACTGTAAACGTTTCCGATAGAAATGCGTCCATTGTGACGATTTGCAGTTACGTCATTTCGAAAACAAATGTATCAAACGTAAGATTTTCTGCGGTTTTTTCTACACATTACCACTTCTGGCTTTTTCTTGTGTAATGTGGCTGCCAGATCTCGGTTCGTGCCAACTCATAAGGTCCTAGGTCAACTACACTCCTGGAAATTGAAATAAGAACACCGTGAATTCATTGTCCCAGGAAGGGGAAACTTTATTGACACATTCCTGGGGTCAGATACATCACATGATCACACTGACAGAACCACAGGCACATAGACACAGGCAACAGAGCATGCACAATGTCGGCACTAGTACAGTGTATATCCACCTTTCGCAGCAATGCAGGCTGCTATTCTCCCATGGAGACGATCGTAGAGATGCTGGATGTAGTCCTGTGGAACGGCTTGCCATGCCATTTCCACCTGGCGCCTCAGTTGGACCAGCGTTCGTGCTGGACGTGCAGACCGCGTGAGACGACGCTTCATCCAGTCCCAAACATGCTCAATGGGGGACAGATCCGGAGATCTTGCTGGCCAGGGTAGTTGACTTACACCTTCTAGAGCACGTTGGGTGGTACGGGATACATGCGGACGTGCATTGTCCTGTTGGAACAGCAAGTTCCCTTGCCGGTCTAGGAATGGTAGAACGATGGGTTCGATGACGGTTTGGATGTACCGTGCACTATTCAGTGTCCCCTCGACGATCACCAGTGGTGTACGGCCAGTGTAGGAGATCGCTCCCCACACCATGATGCCGGGTGTTGGCCCTGTGTGCCTCGGTCGTATGCAGTCCTGATTGTGGCGCTCACCTGCACGGTGCCAAACACGCATACGACCATCATTGGCACCAAGGCAGAAGCGACTCTCATCGCTGAAGACGACACGTCTCCATTCGTCCCTCCATTCACGCCTGTCGCGACACCACTGGAGGCGGGCTGCACGATGTTGGGGCGTGAGCGGAAGACGGCCTAACGGTGTGCGGGACCGTAGCCCAGCTTCATGGAGACGGTTGCGAATGGTCCTCGCCGATACCCCAGGAGCAACAGTGTCCCTAATTTGCTGGGAAGTGGCGGTGCGGTCCCCTACGGCACTGCGTAGGATCCTACGGTCTTGGCGTGCATCCGTGCGTCGCTGCGGTCCGGTCCCAGGTCGATGGGCACGTGCACCTTCCGCCGACCACTGGCGACAACATCGATGTACTGTGGAGACCTCACGCCCCACGTGTTGAGCAATTCGGCGGTACGTCCACCCGGCCTCCCGCATGCCCACTATACGCCCTCGCTCAAAGTCCGTCAACTGCACATACGGTTCACGTCCACGCTGTCGCGGCATGCTACCAGTGTTAAAGACTGCGATGGAGCTCCGTATGCCACGGCAAACTGGCTGACACTGACGGCGGCGGTGCACAAATGCTGCGCAGCTAGCGCCATTCGACGGCCAACACCGCGGTTCCTGGTGTGTCCGCTGTGCCGTGCGTGTGATCATTGCTTGTACAGCCTTCTCGCAGTGTCCGGAGCAAGTTTGGTGGGTCTGACACACCGGTGTCAATGTGTTCTTTTTTCCATTTCCAGGAGTGTACAAGGCAACAAAAACTGCCAAAAATTCAGTTTTCAAAAACTAAAACTTGACTTGCTGTGCTCCTTACTTGTCAACTACAACAACTTAGATGCTTAAATTACGTACAGGGTGGTGCACCAGCAAGGCTCATCACGAGACTTTAACTGCCAGAAGATAAATGTAAACGTTTCCGGGAGAAATGCGTCCATTGTGACGATTTGCAGTTACGTCATTCCGGAATTAAATGTATTAAACGTAAGATTTTCTGCTGTTTTTTCTACACATTACCACTTCAGGCTCTTTCTTGTGTTATGTGGCTGCCAGAGCTCGGTTCGTGCCAAATCTTAATGTCCTAGGTCAACTACAAGGCAGCAAAAGCGGCCAAAATTTGAGTTTTCAAAAACTAAAACTTGACTTGCTGTGCTCCTTACTTGTCGACTGCAACAACTTAGATGCTTATATTACGTACACAGTAATAAACCCGCAAGCCTTATCACGCGACTCTAACTGCCAGAAGATAAATGTAAACGTTTCCGATAGAAATGCGTCCATTGTGACGATTTGCAGTTACGTCATTTGGAAATAAATGTATTAAACGTAAGATTTTCTGCGGTTTTTTCTACACATTACCACTTCTGGCTTTTTCTTGTGTAATGTGGCTGCCAGAGCTCGGTTCGTGCAAAGTCTTAAGGTTCTAGGTCAACTACAAGGTAGCAAAAGCGGCCAAAATTCGAGTTTTCAAAAACTAAAACTTGACTTGCTGTGCTCCTTACTTGTCAACTGCAACAACTTAGATGCTTAAATTACGTACACAGTAATAAACCCGCAAGGCTCATCACGCGACTTTAACTGCCAGAAGATAAATGTAAACGTTTCCGATAGAAATGCGTCCATTGTGACGATTTGCAGTTACGTCATTTCGAAAAAAAATGAATTAAACGTAAAATTTTCCTCGGTTTTTTCTACACATTACCACTTCTGGCTTTTTCTTGTGTAATGTGGCTGCCAGAGCTCGGTTCGTGCCAAATCTTAAGGTCCTAGGTCAAGTACAAGGCAGCAAAAGCGGCCAAAAGTTGAGTTTTCAAAAACTAAAACTTGACTTGCTGTGCTCCTTACTTGTCGACCGCAACAATTTAGATGCTTAAATTACGTACAGAGTGGTGCACCCGCAAGGCTCATCACGCGACTTTAACTGCCAGAAGATAAATGTAAACGTTTCCGATAGAAATGCATCCATTGTGACGATTTGCAGTTACGTCATTTGGAAATAAATGTAATAAACGTAAGATTTTCTGCGGTTTTCTCTACACATTACCACTTCTGGCTTTTCCTTGTGTAATGTGGCAGCCAGAGCACGGTTCGTGCAAAATCTTAAGGTCCTAGGTCAACTAAAAGGCAGCAAAAGCGGCCAAAAATTGAGTTTTCAAAAACTAAAACTTGACTTGCTGTGCTCCTTACTTGTCGACTGCAACAACTTTGATGCTTAAATGACGTAAAGAGTGGTGCACCCGCAAGGCTCATCACGCAACTTTAACTGCCAGAAGATAAATGTAAACGTTTCCGGGAGAAATGCGTCCATTGTGACGATTTGCAGTTACGTCATTTCGAAAACAAATGTATTAAACGTTAGATTTTCTGCGGTTTTTTCTACACATTACCACTTCTGGTCTTTCTTGTGTAATGTGGCTGCCAGAGCTAAGTTCGTGCCAAATCTTAAGGTCCTAGGTCAACTACAAGGCAGCAAAAGCGGCAAGAAATTGAGTTTTCAAAAACTGAAACTTGACTTGCTGTGCTCCTTACTTACCGACTGCAACAACTTAGATGCTTAAATTACGTACAGAGTGGTGGACCCGCAAGGCTCATCACGTGACTTTAACTGCCAGAAGATAAATGTAAACGTTTCCGATAGAAATGCGTCCATTGTGACGATTTGCAGTTACGTCATTTCGAAAACAAATGTATTAAACGTAAGATTTCCTGCGGTTTTTCCTACACATAACCACTTCTGGTTTATCTTGTGTAATGTGGCTGCCAGAGCTCGGCTCGTGCCAAATCTTATGGTCCTAGGTCAACTACAAGGCAGCAAAAGCGGCCAAAAATTGAGTTTTCAAAAACTAAAACTTGACATGCTGTGCTCTTCACCTGTCGACTGCAACAACTTAGATGCTGAAATTACGTACAGAGTGGTGCACCCGCAAGGCTCATCACGCGAATTTAACTGCCAGAAGATAAATGTAAACGTTTCCGATAGATGTGCGTCCATTGTGACGATTTGCAGTTACGTCATTTCGAAAACAAATGTATTAAACGTAAGATTTTCTGCGGTTTTTTCTACACATTAGCACTTCTGGCTTTTTCTTGTGTAATGTGGCTGCCAGAGCTCGGTTCGTGCCAAATGTTAAGGTCCTAGGTCAACAACAAGGCAGCAAAAGCGGCCAAAAATTGAGTTTTCAAAAACAAAAATGTGACTTGCTGTGCGCCTTACTTGTCGACTGCAACAACTTAGATGCCTAAATTACGTACAGGGTGGTGCACCCGCAAGGCTCATCACGCGACTGTAACTGCCAGAAGATAAATGTAAACGTTTCCGATAGAAATGCGTCCATTGTGACGATTTGCAGTTTCGTCATTTCGAAAACAAATGTATAAAAGTATGATTTTCTGCGGTTTTTTCTACACATTACCACTTCTGGCTTTTCCTTCTGTAATGTGGCTGCCAGAGCTCGGTTCGTGCCAAATCTTAAGGTCCTAGGTCAACTACAAGGCAGCAAATGCGGCCAAAAATTGAGTTCTCAAAAACTAGAACTTGACTTGCTGTGCTCCTTACTTGTCGACTGCAACAACTTAGATGCTTACATTACTTCGAGGGTGGTGCACCCGCAAGGCTCATCACGCAACTGCCAGAAGATAAATGTAACCGTTTCCGATAGAAATGCGTCCATTGTGACGATTTGCAGGTACGTCATTTCGAAAACAAATGTATTAATCGTAAGATTTTCTGCGGTTTTTTCTACACATTACCACTTCTGGCTTTTTCTTGTGTAATTTGGCTGCCAGAGCTCGGTGCGTGCCAATCTTAAGGTCCTAGGTCAACTACAAGGCAGCAAAACGGCAAAAAATTGAGTTTTCAAAAACTAAAACTTGACTTGCTGTGCTCCTTACTTGTCGACTGCAACAACTTAGATGCTTAAATTACGTACAGGGTGGTGCACCCGCAAGGCTCATCACGAGACTTTAACTGCCAGAAGATAAATGTAAACGTTTACGATAGAAATGCGTCCATTGTGACGATTTGCAGTTACGTCATTTCGAAAACAAATGAATTAAACGTAAGATTTTCCTCGGTTTTTTCTACACATTACCACTTCTGGCTTTTTCTTGTGTAATGTGGCTGCCAGAGCTCGGTTCGTGCCAAATCTTAAGGTCCTAGGTCAACTACAAGCCAGCAAAAGCGGCCAAAAATTGAGTTTTCAAAAACAAAAACTTGACTTGCTGTGCTCCTTACCTGTCGACTGCAACAACTTAGATGCTTAAATTACGTACAGAGTGGTGCACCCGCAAGGCTCATCACGCGACTTTAACTGCCAGAAGATAAATGTAAACGTTTCCGATAGAAATGCGTCCATTGTGACGATTTGCAGTTACGTCATTTCGAAAACAAATGTATTTTACGTAAAATTTTCTACGGTTTTTTCTACACATTACCACTTCTGGCTTTTTCTTGTGTAATGTGGCTGCCAGAGCTCGGTTCGTGCCAAATCTTAAGGTCCTAGGTCAACTACAAGCCAGCAATGCGGCCAAAAATTGAGTTTTCAAAAACTAAAACTTGACTTGCTGTGCTCCTTACTTGTCGACTGCAACAACTTAGATGCTTAAATTACTTACAGGGTGGTGCACCCGCAAGGCTCATCACGCGACTTTAGCTGCCAGAAGATAAATGTAAACATTTCCGAGAGAAATGCGTCCAATGTGACTACTTGCAGTTACGTCATTTCGAAAACAAATGTATTAAACGTAAGATTTTCTGCTGTTTTTTCTACACATTACCACTTCTGGCTTTTTCTTGTGTAATGTGGCTGCCAGAGCTCGGTTCGTGCCTAATCTTAATGTCCTAGGTCAACTACAAGGCAGCAAAAACGGCCAAAATTTGAGTTTTCAAAAACTAAAACTTGACTTGCTGTGCTCCTTACTTGTCGACTGCAACAACTTAGATGCTTAAATTACGTACACAGTAATAAACCCGCAAGGCTCATCACGCGACTTTAACTGCCAGAAGACAAATGTAAACGTTTCCGATAGAAATGCGTCCATTGTGACGATTTGCAGTAACGTCATTTCGAAGACAAATGAATTAAACGTAAGATTTTCCTCGGTTTTTTCTACACATTACCAATTCTGGCTTTTTCTTGTGTAATGTGGCTGCCAGAGCTCGGTTCGTGCCAAATCTTAAGGTCCTAGGTCAACTACAAGGCAGCAAAAGCGGCCAAAAATTGAGTTTTCAAAAACTAAAACTTGACTTGCTGTGCTCCTTACTTGTCGACTGCAACAACTTAGATGCTTAAATTACGCACAGGGTGGTGCACCCGCAACTCTCATCACGAGACTTAAGCTGCCAGAAGATAAATGTAAACATTTCCGAGAGAAATGCATACATTGTGACTATTTGCAGTTACGTCATTTCTAAAACAAATGTATTAAACGTAAGATTTTCTGCTGTTTTTTCTACACTTCTGGCTTTTTCTTGTGTAATGTGGCTGCCAGAGCTCGGTTCGTGCCAAATCTTAATGTCCTAGGTCAACTACAAGGCAGCAAAAGCGGCCAAAATTTGAGTTTTCAAAAACAAAAACTTGACTTGCTGTGCTCCTTACTTGTCGACTGCATCAACTTAGATGCTTAAATTACGTACACAGTAATAAACCCGCAAGGCTCATCACGCGACTTTAACTGCCAGAAGACAAATGTAAACGTTTCCGATAGAAATGCGTCCATTGTGACGATTTGCAGTAACGTCATTTCGAAAACAAATGAATTAAACGTAAGATTTTCCTCGGTTTTTTCTACACATTACCAATTCTGGCTTTTTCTTGTGTAATGTGGCTGCCAGAGCTCGGTTCGTGCCAAATCTTAAGGTCCTAGGTCAACTACAAGGCAGCAAAAGCGGCCAAAAATTGAGTTTTCAAAAACTAAAACTTGACATGCTGTGCTCCTTACTTGTCGACTGCAACAACTTAGATGCTTAAATTACGCACAGGGTGGTGCACCCGCAACTCTCATCACGAGACTTTAGCTGCCAGAAGATAAATGTAAACATTTCCGAGAGAAATGCATACATTGTGACTATTTGCAGTTACGTCATTTCGAAAACAAATGTATTAAACGTAAGATTTTCTGCGGTTTTTTCTACACATTAGCACTTCTGGCTTTTTCTTGTGTGATGTGGCTGCCAGAGCTCGGTTCGTGCCAAATCTTAAGGTCCTAGTTCAACTACAAGGCAGCAAAAGCGGCCAAAAATTGAGTTTTCAAAAACTAAAACTTGACTTACTGTGCTCCTTACTTGTCGACTGCAATAATTTAGATGCTTAAATTGCGTACAGAGTGGTGCACCCGCAAGGCTCATCATGCGACTTTAACTGCCAGAAGATACATGTAAACGTTTCCGATAGAAATGCGTCCATTGTGACGATTTGCAGTTACGTCATTTCGAAAACAAATGTATTAAACGTAAGGTTTTCTGCCCTTTTGTCTACACATTACCACTTCTGGCTTTTTCTTGTGTAATGTGGCTGCCAGAGCTCGGTTCGTGCCAAATCTTAATGTCCTAGGTCAACTACAAGGCAGCAAAAGCGGCCAAAATTTGAGTTTTCAAAAACTAAAACTTGACTTGCTGTGCTCCTTACTTGTCGACTGCAACAACTTAGATGCTTAAATTACGTACACAGTAATAAACCCGCAAGGCTCATCACGCGACTTTAACTGCCAGAAGACAAATGTAAACGTTTCCGATAGAAATGCGTCCATTGTGACGATTTGCAGTAACGTCATTTCGAAAACAAATGAATTAAACGTAAGATTTTCCTCGGTTTTTTCTACACATTACCAATTCTGGCTTTTTCTTGTGTAATTTGGCTGCCAGAGCTCGGTTCGTGCCAAATCTTAATGTCCTAGGTCAACTACAAGGCAGCAAAAGCGGCCAAAATTTGAGTTTTTAAAAACTAAAACTTGACTTGCTGTGCTCCTTACTTGTCGACAGCAACAACTTAGATGCTTAAATTACGTACACAGTAATAAACCCGCAAGGCTCATCACGTGACTTTAACTGCCAGAAGATAAATGTAAACGTTTCCGTTAGTAATGCGTCCATTGTGACGATTTGCAGTTACGTCATTTCGAAAACAAATGTATTAAACGTAAGATTTTCTGCGGTTTTTTCTACACATTACCACTTCTGGCTTTTTCTTGTGTAATGTGGCTGCCAGAGCTCGGTTCGTGCCAAATCTTAAGGTCCTAGGTCAACTAGAAGGCAGCAAAAGCGGCCAAAAATTAAGTTTTCAAAAAATAAAACTTGAGTTGCTGTGCTCCTTACTTGTCGACTGCAATAATTTTGATGCTTAAATTACGTACAGAGTGGTGCACCCGCAAGGCTCATCATGCGACTTTAACTGCCAGAAGATAAATGTAAACGTTTCCGATAGAAATGCGTCCATTGTGACGATTTGCAGTTACGTCATTTCGAAAACAAATGTATTAAACGTAAGGTTTTCTGCCCTTTTTTCTACACATTACCACTTCTGGCTTTTTCTTGTGTAATGTGGCTGCCAGAGCTCGGTTCGTGCCAAATCTTAATGTCCTAGGTCAACTACAAGGCAGCAAAGGCGGCCAAAATTTGAGTTTTCAAAAACTAAAACTTGCCTTGCTGTGCTCCTTACTTGTCGACTGCAACAACTTAGATGCTTAAATTACGTACACAGTAATAAACCCGCAAGGCTCATCACGCGACTTTTTCTGCCAGAAGACAAATGTAAACGTTTCCGATAGAAATGCGTCCATTGTGACGATTTGCATTAACGTCATTTCGAAAACAAATGAATTAAACGTAAGATTTTCCTCGTTTTTTCTACACATTACCAATTCTGGCTTTTTCTTGTGTAATGTGGCTGCCAGAGCTCGGTTCGTACCAAATCTTAATGTCCGAGGTCAACTACAAGGTAGCAAAAGCGGCCAAAATTTGAGTTTTTAAAAACTAAATCTTGACTTGCTGTGCTCCTTACTTGTCGACTGCAACAACTTAGATGCTTAAATTACGTACACAGTAATAAACCCGCAAGGCTCATCACGCGACTTTAACTGCCAGAAGATAAATGTAAACGTTTCCGATAGTAATGCGTCCATTGTGACGATTTGCAGTTACGTCATTTCGAAAACAAATGTATTAAACGTAAGATTTTCTTCGGTTTTTTCTACACATTACCACTTCTGGCTTTTTCTTGTGTAATGTGGCTGCCAGAGCTCGGTTCGTGCCAAATCTTAATGTCCCAGGTCAACTAGAAGGCAGCAAAAGCGGCCAAAAATTAAGTTTTCAAAAACTAAAACTTGACTTGCTGTGCTCCTTACTTGTCGACTGCAACAACTTAGATGCTTAAATTACGTACAGGGTGGTGCACCCGCACGGCTCATAACGCGACTTTAACTGCCAGAAGATAAATGTAAACGTTTCCGATAGAAATGCGTCCATTGTGACGATTTGCAGTTAAGTCATTTCGAAAACTAATGTATTGAACGTAAGACTTTCTGCGGTGTTTTCTACACATTACCACTTCTGGCTTTTACTTGTGTAATGTGGCTGCCAGAGCTCGGTTCGTGCCAAATCTTAAGGTCTTAGGTCAACTACAAGGCAGCAAAAGCGGCCAAAAATTGAGTTTTCAAAAACTGAAACTTGACTTGCTGTGCTCCTTACTTACCGACTGCAACAACTTAGATGCTTAAATTACGTACTGGGTGGTGCACCCGCAAGGCTCATCACGCGACTTTAACTGACAGAAGATAAATGTAAACGTTTCCGAGAGAAAAGCGTCCATTGTGACGATTTGCAGGTTCGTCATTTCGAAAAAAAATGTATTAAGCGTAAGGTTTTCTGTCCTTTTTTCTACACATTACCACTTCTGGCTTTTTCATGTGAAATTTTGCTGCCAGAGCTCTGTTCGTGCCAAATCTTAAGGTCCTAGGTCAACTACAAGGCAGCAAAAGCGGCCAAAAATTGAGTTTTCAAAAACAAAATCTTGACTTGCTGTGCTCCTTACTTGTCGACTGCAACAACTTAGATGCTTAAATTACTTACAGGGTGGTGCACCAGCAAGTCTCATCACGCGACTTTAGCTGCCAGAAGTTAAACGTAAACATTTTTAATTGAAATGCGTCCATTGTGACTATTTGCTGTTACGTCATTTCGAAAACAAATGTATTAAACGTATGATTTTCTGCGGTTTTTTCTACACATTACCACTTATGGCTTTTTCTTGTGTAATGTGGCTGCCAGAGCTTGGTTCGTGCCAAATCTTAAGGTCCTAGGTCAACTAAAGGGCAGCAAAAGCGGCCAAAAATTAAGTTCTCAAAAACTAAAACTTGACTTGCTGTGCTCCTTACTTGTCGACTGCAACAACTTACATGCTTAAATTACGTAGAGGGTGGTGCACCCGCAAGGCTCATCACGCAACTGCCTGAAGATAAATGTAAACGTTTCCGATAGAAATGCGTCCATTGTGACGATTTGCAGTTACGTCATTTCGAAAACAAATGTATTAATCGTAAGATTTTCTGCGGTTTTTTCTACACATTACCACTTCTGGCTTTTTCTTGTGTAATGTGGCTGCCAGAGCTCGGTTCGTGCCAAATCTTAAGGTCCTAGGTCAACTACAAGGCAGCAAAAGCGGCTGAAATTTGAGTTTTCAAAAACTAAAACTTGACTTGCTGTGCTCCTTACCTGTCGACTGCAACAACTTAGATGCTTAAATTACGTACAGAGTGGTGCACCCGCAAGGCTCATCACGCGAATTTAACTGCCAGAAGATAAATGTAAATGTTTCCGATAGAAGTGCGTCCATTGTGACGATTTGCAGTTACGTCATTTCGAAAACAAATATATTAAGCGTAAGATATTCTGCGGTTTTTTCTACACATTACCACCTTTGGTTATTCTTGTGTAATGTGGCTGCCAGAGCTCGGTTTGTCCCAAATATTATGGTCCTAGGTCAACTACAAGGCAGCAAAAGCGGCCAAAAATTCAGTCTTCAAAAACTAAAACTTGACTTGCTGTGCTCCTTACTTGTCGACTGCAACAACTTAGATGCTTAAATTACGTACAGAGTGGTGCACCCGCAAGTCTCATCACGCGAATTTAAACGCCAGAATATAAATGTAAACGTTTCCCATAGAAATGTGTCCATTGTGACGATTTCAGATACGTCATTTCGAAAACAAATGTATTAAACGTAAAATTTTCTGCGGTTTTTTCTACACATTACCACTTCTGGCTTTTTCTTGTGTAATGTGGCTGCCAGAGCTCGGTTCGTACGAAATCTTAAGGTTCTAGGTCAACTAAACCGCAGAAAAAGCGGCCAAAAATTGAGTTCTCAAAAACTAAAACTTGACTTGCTGTGCTCAGTACTTGTCGACTGCAACAACTTAGATGCGTAAATTACGTACAGAGTGGTGCACCCGCAAGGCTCATCACGCGAATTTAACTGACAGAATATAAATGTAAACGTTTCCGATAGAAATGCGTCCATTGTGACGATTTGCAATTACGTCATTTCGAAAACAAATGTATTAAACGTAAGATTTTCTGCGGTTTTTTCTACACTTTACCACTTCTGGCTTTTTCTTGTGTAATGTGGCCGCCAGAGCTCCGTTCATGCCAAATCCTAAGGTCCTAGGTCAAATACAAGGCAGCAAAAGCGGCCAAAAATTGAGTTTTCAAAAATTAAAACTTGACTTGCTGTGTTCCTTATTTGTCGACTGCAACAACTTAGATGCTTAAATGACGTAATAAAGAGTGGTGCACCCGCAAGGCTCATAACGCGACTTTAGCTGCCAGAAGATAAATGTAAACGTTTCCGATAGACATGCGTCCATTGTGACAATTTGCAGTTACGTCATTTCGAAAACAGATGTATTATACGTAAAATTTTCTACGGTTTTTTCTACACATTACCACTTCTGGCTTTTTCGTGTGTAATGTGGCTGCGAGACCTCGGTTCGTGCCAAATCTTAAGGTCCTAGGTCAACAACAAGGCAGCAAAAGCGGCCAAAAATTGAGTTTTCAAAAACAAAAATTTGACTTGCTGTGCGCCTTACTTGTCGACTGCAACAACTTAGATGCCCAAATTACGTACAGGGTGGTCCACGCGCAAGGCTTATCACGCGACTTTAACTGCCAGAAGATAAATGTAAACGTTTCCGATAGAAATGCGTCCATTGTGACAATTTGCAGTTACGTCATTTCGAAAACAGATGTATTATACGTAAAATTTTCTACGGTTTTTTCTACACATTACCACTTCTGGCTTTTTCGTGTGTAATGTGGCTGCGAGACCTCGGTTCGTGCCAAATCTTAAGGTCCTAGGTCAACTACAAGCCAGCAAAAGCGGCCAAAAATTGAGTTTTCAAAAACTAAAACTTAATTGCTGTGCTCCTTACCTGTCGACTGCAACAACTTAGATGCTTAAATTACGTACAGAGTGGTGCACCCGCAAGGCTCATCATGGGAATTTAACTGCCAGAAGATAAATGTAAACGTTTCCGATAGAAGTGCGTCCATTGTGACGATTTGCAGTTACGTCATTTCGAAAACAAATGTATTAAACGTAAGATATTCTGCGGTTTTTTTCTACACATTACCACTTCTGGCTTTTTCTTCTGTAATGTGGCTGCCAGAGCTCGGTTCGTGCCAAATCTTAAGGTCCTAGGTCAACAACAAGGCAGCAAAAGCGGCCAAAAATTGAGTTTTCAAAAACAAAAATTTGACTTGCTGTGCGCCTTACTTGTCGACTGCAACAACTTAGATGCCCAAATTACGTACAGGGTGGTCCACGCGCAAGGCTTATCACGCGACTTTAACTGCCAGAAGATAAATGTAAACGTTTCCGATAGAAATGCGTCCATTGTGACAATTTGCAGTTACGTCATTTCGAAAACAGATGTATTATACGTAAAATTTTCTACGGTTTTTTCTACACATTACCACTTCTGGCTTTTTCGTGTGTAATGTGGCTGCGAGACCTCGGTTCGTGCCAAATCTTAAGGTCCTAGGTCAACTACAAGCCAGCAAAAGCGGCCAAAAATTGAGTTTTCAAAAACTAAAACTTGACTTGCTGTTCTCCTTACCTGTCGACTGCAACAACTTAGGTGCTTAAATTACGTACAGATTGGTGCACCCGCAAGGCTCATCACGCGAATTTAACTGCCAGAAGGTAAATGTAAACGTTTCCGATAGAAGTGCGTCCATTGTGACGATTTGCAGTTACGTCATTTCGAAAACAAATGTATTAAACGTAAGATTTTCTGCGGTTTTTTCTACACATTACCACTTGTGGCTTTTTCTTGTGTAATGTGGCTGCCAGAGCTCGGTTCGTGCCAAATCTTAAGGTCCTAGGTCAACTACAAGGCAGCAAAATCGGCCAAAAATTGAGTTTTCAAAAACTAAAACTTGACTTGCTGTGCTCCTTACTTGTCGACTGCAACAACTTAGATGCTTAAATTACGTACAGAGTGGTGCACCCGCAAGGCTCATCACGCGAATTTAACTGACAGAATACAAATGTAAACGTTTCCGATAGAAGTGCGTCCATTGTGACGATTTGCAGTTACGTCATTTCGAAAACAAGTGTATTAAACGTAAGATTTTCTATGGTTTTTTCTACACATTACCACTTCTGGCTTTTTCTTGTGTAATGTGGCTGCCAGAGCTCGGTTCGTGCCAAATCTTAAGGTCCTAGGTCAACTACAAGGCAGCAAAAGCGGCCAAAAATTGAGATTTAAAAAACTAAAACTTGACTTGCTGTGCTCCTTACTTGTCGACTGCAACAACTTAGATGCTTAAATTACGTACAGAGTGGTGCACCCGCAAGGCTCATCACGCGACATTAGCTGCCAGAAGATAAATGTAAACGTTTCCGATAGAAATGCGTCCATTGTGACGATTTGCAGTTACGTCTTTTCGAAAGCAAATGTATTAAACGTAAGATTTTCTGCAGTTTTTTCTACACATTACCACTTCTGGCTTTTTCTTGTGTAATGTGGCTGCCAGAGCTCGGTTCGTGCCAAATCTTAAGGTCCTAGGTCGACTACAAGGCAGCAAAAGCGGCCAAAATTGAGTTTTCAAAAACTAAAACTTGACTTGCTGTGCTCCTTACTTGTCGACTGCGACAACTTAGATGCTTAAAATACGTACAGGGTGGTGCACCCGCGAGGCTCATCACGCGACTTTAACTGCCAGAAGATAAATGTAAACGTTTCCGGTAGAAATGCGTCCATTGTGACGATTTGCAGTTACGTCATTTCGAAAACAAATGTATTAAACGTAAGTTTCTCTGCAGTTTTTTCTACACATTACCACTTCTGGCTTTTTCTTGTGTAATGTGGCTGCCAGAGCTCGGTTCGTGCCAAATCTTAAGGTCCTAGGTCAACTACAAGGCAGCAAAAGCGCCCAAAAATTGAATTTTCTAGAACTAAAACTTGACTTGCTGTGCTCCTTACTTGTAGACACCAACAACTTAGATGCTTGAATTACGTACGGGGTGGTGCACCCGCAAGGCTCATCATGCGACGTTAACTGCCACAAGATAAATCTAAACGTTTCCGATAGAAATGCGTCCATTGTGACGATTTGCAGTTACGTCATTTCGAAAACAAATGTATTAAACGTAAGATTTTCTGCGGTTTTTTCTACACATTACCACTTCTGGCTTTTTCTTGTGTAATGTGGCTGCCAGAGCTCGGTTCGTGCCAAATCTTAAGGTCCTAGGTCAACTACAAGGCAGCAAAAGCGGGCAAAAATAGAATTGTCAAAATCTAAAACTTGACTTGCTGTGCTCCTTACTTGTCGACTGCAACAACTTAGATGCTTAAATTACATACAGATTGGTGCACCCGCAAGGCTCATCATGCGACTTTAACTGCCAGAAGATAAATGTAAACTATTCCGATAGAAATGCGTCCATTGTGACGATTTGCTGTTGCGTCATTCCGAAAACAAATGTATTAAACGTAAGATTTTCTGCGGTTTTATCTACACATTACCACTTCTGGCTTTTTCTTGTGTAATGTGGCTGCCACAGCTCGGTTCGTGCCAAATCTTAAGGTCCTAGGTCAACTACAAGGCAGCAAAAGCGGCCAAAAATTGAGTTTTCAAAAACTAAAACTTGACTTGCTGTGCTCCTTACTTGTCGACTGCAAATACTTAGATGCTTAAATTACGTACAGATTGGTGCACCCGCAAGGATCATCACGCGACTTTAACTGCCAGAAGATAAATGTAAACGTTTCCAATAGAAATGCGTCCATTGTGACGATTTGTAGTTACGTCATTTCGAAAACAAATGTATTAAACGTAAGATTTTCTGCGGTTTTTTCTACACATTACCACTTCTGGCTTTTTCTTGTGTAATGTGGCTGCCAGAGCTCGGTTCGTGCCAAATCCTATGGTCCTAGGTCAACTACAAGGCAGCAAAAGCGGCCAAAAATTGAGTTTTCAAAAACTAAAACTTGACTTGCTGTGCTCCTTACTTGTCGACTGCAACAACTTAGATGCTTAAATTACGTACAGAGTGGTGCACCCGCATGGCTCATCATGCGAATTTAACTGCCAGAATATAAATGTAAACGTTTCCGATAGAAATGCGTCCATTGTGACGATTTGCAGTTACGTCATTTCGAAAACAAATGTATTAAACGTAAGACTTTATGCGGTTTTTTCTACACATTACCACTTATGGCTTTTTCTTGTGTAGTGTGGCTGCCAGAGCTCGGTTCCTATCAAATCTTAAGGTCCTAGGTCAACTACAAGGCAGCAAAAGCGGCCAAAAATTGAGTTTTCAGAAACTAAAACTTGACTTGCTGTGCTCCTTACTTGTCGACTGCAACAACTTAGATGCTTCAGTTACGTACAGGGTGGTGCACCCGCAAGTCTCATCACGCGAATTTAACTGCCAGAAGATAAATGTAAACGTTTCCGATAGAAATGCGTCCATTGTGACGATTTGCAGTTACGTCATTTCGAAAACAAACGTATTAAACGTAAGATTTTCTGCGGTTATTTCTACACATTACCACTTCTGGCTTTTTCTTGTGTAATGTGGCTGCCACAGCTCGGTTCGTGCCAAATCTTAAGGTCCTAGGTCAACTAAAAGGCAGCAAAAGCGGCCTAAAATTGAGTTTTCAAAAACTAAAACTTGACTTGCTGTGGTCCTTACTTGTCGACTGCAACAACTTAGATGCTTAAATTACGTACAGGGTGGTGCACCCGCAAGTTTCACCACGCGACTTTAACTGCCAGAAGATAAATGTAAACGTTTCCGATAGAAATGCGTCCATTGTGACGATTTGTAGTTACGTCATTTCGAAAACAAATGTATTAAACGTAAGATTTTCTGCGGTTTTTTCTACACATTACCACTTCTGGCTTTTTCTTGTGTAATGTGGCTGCAAGAGCTCGGTTCATGCCAAATCTTAAGGTCCTAGGTCAACTACAAGGCAGCCAAAGCGGCCAGAAATTGAGTTTTCAAAAACTAAAACTTGACTTGCTGTGCTCCTTACTTGTCGACTGCAACAACTTAGATGGTTCAATGACGTAAAGAGTGGTCCACCCGCAAGGATCTTCACGCGACTTTAACTGCCAGAATATAAATGTAAACGTTTCCGATAGAAATGCGTCCATTGTGACGATTTCCAGTTACGTCCTTTCGAAAACAAATGTATTAAACGTAAGATTTTCTGCTGTTTTTTCTACACATTACCACTTCTGGCTTTTTCTTGTGTAGTGTGGCTGCCAGTGCTCGGTTCGTATCAAATCTTAAGGTCCTAAGTTAACTACAAGGCAGCAAAAGCGGCCAAAAATTGAGTTTTCAAAAACTAAAACTTGACATGCTGTGCTCCTTACTTGTCGACTGCAACAACTTAGATGCTTAAATTGCGTACAGAGTGGTGCACCCGCAAGGCTCATCACGCGAATTAAACTGCCAGAATATAAATGTAAACGTTTCCGATAGAAATGCGTCCATTGTGACGATTTGCAGTGACGTCATTTCGAAAACAAATGTATTAAACGTAAGATTTTCTGCGGTTTTTTTTACACATTACCACTTCTGGCTTTTTCTTGTGTAATGTGGCTGCCAGAGCTCGGTTCATGCCAAATCATAAGGTCCTAGGTCAACTACAAGTCAGCCAAAGCGGCCAGAAATTGAGTTTTCAAAAACTAAAACTTGATTTGCTGTGCTCCTTACTTGTCGACTGCAACAACTTAGATGATTAAATTACGTACAGGGTGGTGCACCCGCAAGGCTCATCACGCGACTTTAACTGCCAGAAGATAAATGTAAACGTTTCCGATAGAAATGCGTAGATTGTGACGATTTGTAGTTACGTCATTTCGAAAACAAATGTATTAAACGTAAGATTTTCTGCGGTTTTTTCTACACATTACCACTTCTGGCTTTTTCTTATGTAATGTGGCTGCTAGAGCTCGGTTCGTGCCAAATCGTGAGGTCCTAGGTCAACCTCAAGGCAGCAAAAGCGACCAAAAGTTGAGCTTTCAAAAACTAAAACTTGACTTGCTGTGCTCCTTACTTATCGACTGCAACAACTTAGATGCTTCAATGACGTGAAGAGTGGTGCACCCGCAAGGATCATCACGCGACTTTAACTGCCAGAATATAAATGTAAACGTTTCCGATAGAAATGCGTCCATTGTGACGAATTGCAGTTACGTCATTTCGAAAACAAATGTATTAAACGTAAGATTTTCTGCGGTTTTTTCTACACATTACCACTTCTGGCTTTTTCTTGTGTAATGTGGCTGCCAGAGCTCGGTTCATGCCAAATCTTAAGGTCCTAGGTCAACTACAAGGCAGCCAAAGCGGCCAGAAATTGAGTTTTCAAAAACTGAAACTTGATTTGCTGTGCTCCTCACTTGTCGACTGCAACAACTTAGATGATTAAATTACGTACAGGGTGGTGCACCCGCAAGGCTCATCACGCGACTTTAACTGCCAGAAGATAAATGTAAACGTTTCCGATAGAAATGCGTCCATTGTGACGATTTGCAGTTACGTCATTTCGAAAACAAATGTATTAAACGTAAGATTTTCTGCGGTTTTTCTACACATTACCACTTGTGGCTTTTTCTTGTGTAATGTGGCTGCCAGAGCTCGGTTCGTGCCAAATCTTAAGGTCCTAGGTCAAATACAAGGCAGCAAAAGCGGCCAAAAATTCAGTTCTCAAAAACTAAAACTTGACTTGCTGTGCTCCTTACTTGTCGACTGCAACAACTTATATGCTTAAATTACGTAGAGGGTGGTGCACCCGCAAGGCTCATCACGCAACTGCCAGAAGATAAATGTAAACGTTTCCGATAGAAATGCGTCCATTGTGACGATTTGCAGTTACGTCATTTCGAAAACAAATGTATTAAACGTAAGATTTTCTATGGTTTTTTCTACACATTACCACTTCTGGCTTTTTCTTGTGTAATGTGGCTGCCAGAGCTCGGTTCGTGCCAAATCTTAAGGTCCTAGGTCAACTACAAGGCAGCAAAAGCGGCCAAAAATTGAGATTTAAAAAACTAAAACTTGACTTGCTGTGCTCCTTACTTGTCGACTGCAACAACTTAGATGCTTAAATTACGTACAGAGTGGTGCACCCGCTAGGCTCATCACGCGAATTTAACTGACAGAATACAAATGTAAACGTTTCCGATAGAAATGCGTCCATTGTGACGCTTTCCAGTTACGTCATTTCGAAAACAAATGTATTAAACGTAAGATTTTCTGCTGTTTTTTCTACACATTACCACTTCTGGCTTTTTCTTGCGTAATGTGGCTGCCAGAGCTCGGTTCGTACCAACTCTTAAGGTCCTAGGTCAACTACAAGGCAGCAAAAGCGGCCAAAAATTGAGTTTTCAAAAACTAAAACTTGACTTGCTGTGCGCCTTACTTGTCGACTGCAACAACTTAGATGCTTAAATTACGTACAGGGTGGTGCGCCCGCAAGGCTCATCACGCGACTTTAAGTGCCAGAAGATAAATGTAAACATTTCCGATAGAAATGCGTCAATTGTGACGATTTGCAGTTACGTCATTTCGAAAACAAATGTATTAAACGTAAGATTTTCTGCGGTTTTTTCTACACATTACCACTTTTGGCTGTTTCTTGTGTAATGTGGCTTCCAGAGCTCGGTTCGTGCCAAATCTTAAGGTCCTAGGTCAACTACAAGGCAGCAAATGCGGCCAAAAATTGAGTTTTCAAAAACTAATACTTGACTTGCTGTGCGCCTTACTTGTCGACTGCAACAACTTAGATGCTTCAATTTCGTACAGGGTGGTGCGCCCGCAAGGCTCATCACGCGACTTTAACTGCCAGAAGATAAATGTAAACGTTTCCGATAGAAATGCGACCATTGTGACGATTTGCAGTTACGTCATTTCGAAAACAAATGTATTAAACGTAAGATTTTCTGCGGTTTTTTCTACACATTACCACTTCTGGCTTTTTCTTGTGTAATGTGGCTGCCAGAGCTCGGTTCGTGCCACATCTTAAGGTCCTAGGTCAACTACAAGGCAGCCAAAGCGGCCAGATATTGAGTTTTCAAAAACTAAAACTTGACTTGCTGAGCTCCTTACTTGTCGACTGCAACAACTTAGATGATTAAATTACGTACAGGGTGGTGCACCCGCAAGGCTCATCACGCGACTTTAACTGCCAGAAGATAAATGTAAACGTTTCCGATAGAAATGCGTCCATTGTGACGATTTGTAGTTACGTCATTTCGAAAACAAATGTATTAAACGTAAGATTTTCTGCGGTTTTTTCTACACATTACCACTTCTGGCTTTTTCTTGTGTAATGTGGCTGCCAGAGCTCGGTTCGTGCCAAATCTTAAGGTCCTAGGTCAACTACAAGGCAGCAAAAGCGGCCAAAAATTGAGTTTTCCAAAACTTAAACTTGACTTGCTGTGCTCCTTACTTGTCGACTGCAACAACTTAGATGCTTAAATTACGTACAGGGTGGTGCACCCGCAAGGCTCATCACGCGACTTTAACTGCCAGAAGATAAATGTAAACGTTTCCGATAGAAATGTGTCCTTTGTGACGATTTGCAGTTACGTCATTTCGAAAACAAATGTATTACACGTAAGTTTTTCTGCGGTTTTTTCTTCACATTACCACTTCTGGCTTTTTCTTGTGTAATGTGGCTGCCAGAGCTCGGTTCGTGCCAAATCTTAAGGTCCTAGGTCAACTACAAAGCAGCAAAAGCCGCCAAAAATTAAGTTTTCAAAAACTAAAACTTGACTTCCTGTGCTCCTTACATGTCGACTGCAACAACTTAAATGCTTAAATTACGTACAGAGTTGTGCGCCCGCAAGGCTCATCACGCGACATTAACTGCCAGAAGATAAATGTAAACGTTTCCGATAGAAATGCGTCCATTGTGACGATTAGCAGTTACGTCATTTCGAAAACAAATGTATTAAACGTAAGATTTTCTGCGGTTTTTTCTACACATTACCACTTCTGCCTTTTTCTTGAGGTATGTGGCTGCCAGAGCTCGGTTCGTGCCAAATCTTAAGGTCCTAGGTCAACTACAAGGCAGCAAAAGCGGCCAAAATTGAGTTTTCAAAAAGTAAAACTTGACTTGCTGTGCTCCTTACTTGTCGACTGCAACAACTTAGATGCTTAAATTACGTACAGAGTGGTGCGCCCGCAAGGCTCATCACGCGACTTTAACTGCCAGAAGATAAATGTAAACGTTTCCGCTAGAAATGCGTCTATTGTGACGATTTGGAGTTACGTCATTTCAAAAACAAAAGTATTAAACGTAAGATTTTCTGCGGTTTTTTCTACACATTACCACTTCTGGCTTTTTCTTGTGTAATGTGGCAGCCAGAGCTCGGTTCGTGCCAAATCTTAAGGTTCTAGGTCAACTACAAGGCAGCAAAACAGCCAAAAATTGAGTTTTCAAAAACTAAAACTTGACATGCTGTGCTCCTTAGTTGTCGACTGCAACAACTTAGATGCTTAAATTACGTACAGGGTGGTGCACCCGCAAGTTTCACGACGCGACTTTAACTGCCAGAAGATAAATGTAAACGTTTCCGATAGAAATGCGTCCATTGTGATGCTTTCCAGTTACGTCATTTCGAAAACAAATGTATTAAACGTAAGATTTTCTGCTGTTTTTTCTACACATTACCACTTCTGGCTTTTTCTTGTGTAATGTGGCTGCCAGGGCTCGGTTCGTACCAACTATTAAGGTCCTAGGTCAACTACAAGGCAGCAAAAGCGGCCAAAAATTGAGTTTTCAAAAACTAAAACTTGACTTGCTGTGCTCCTTACTTGTCGACTGCAACAACTTAGATGCTTAAATTGCGTACAGAGTGGTGCACCCGTAAGGCTCATCACGCGAATTTAACTGCCAGAATATAAATGTAAACGTTTCCGATAGAAATGCGTCCATTGTGACGATTTGCAGTTACGTCATTTCGAAAACAAATGTATTAAACGTAAGATTTTCTGCGGTTTTTTCTACACATTACCACTTCTGGCTTTTTCGTGTGTAATGTGGCTGCCAGAGCTCGGTTCGTGCCAAATCTTAAGGTCCTAGGTCAACTACAAGGCAGCAAAAGCGGCCAAAAATTGAGTTTTCAAAAACTTAAACTTGACTTGCTGTGCTCCTTACTTGTCGACTGCAACAACTTAGATGCTTAAATTACGTACAGGGTGGTGCACCCGCAAGGCTCATCACGCGACTTTAACTGCCAGAAGTTAAATGTAAACGTTTCCGATAGAAATGCGTCCATTGTGACGATTTGCAGTTACGTCATTTCGAAAACAAATGTATTAAACGTAAGATTTTCTGCGGTTTTTTCTTCACATTACCACTTCTGGCTTTTTCTTGTGTAATGTGGCTGCCAGAGCTCGGTTCGTGCCAAATCTTAAGGTCCTAGGTCAACTACAAAGCAGCAAAAGCGGCCAAAAATTAAGTTTTCAAAAACTAAAACTTGACTTCCTGTGCTCCTTACATGTCGACTGCAACAACTTAAATGCTTAAATTACGTACAGAGTTGTGCGCCCGCAAGGCTCATCACGCGACATTAACTGCCAGAAGATAAATGTAAACGTTTCCGATAGAAATGCGTCCATTGTGACGATTTGCAGTTACGTCATTTCGAAAACAAATGTATTAAACGTAAGATTTTCTGCGGTTTTTTCTACACATTACCACTTCTGGCTTTTTCTTGAGGTATGTGGCTGCCAGAGCTCGGTTCGTGCCAAATCTTAAGGTCCTAGGTCAACTACAAGGCAGCAAAAGCGGCCAAATTTGAGTTTTCAAAAACTAAAACTTGACTTGCTGTGCTCCTTACTTGTCGACTGCAACAACTTAGATGCTTAAATTACGTACAGAGTGGTGCGCCCGCAAGGCTCATCACGCGACTTTAACTGCCAGAAGATAAATGTAAACGTTTCCGATAGAAATGCGTCCATTGTGACGATTTGGAGTTACGTCATTTCAAAAACAAAAGTATTAAACGTAAGATTTTCTGCGGCTTTTTCTACACATTACCACTTCTGGCTTTTTCTTGTGTAATGTGGCTGCCAGAGCTCGGTTCGTGCCAAATCTTAAGGTCCTAGGTTAACTACAAGGCAGCAAAAACGGCAAAAAATTGAGTTTTCAAAAACTAAAACTTGACTTGCTGTGCTCCTTACTTATCAACTGCAACAACTTAAATGCTTAAATTTCGTACAGGGTGGTGCACCCGCAAGGCTCATCACGCGACTTTAACTGCCAGAAGATAAATGTAAACGTTTCCGAGAGAAATGCGTCCATTGTGACGATTTGCAGTTACGTCATTTCGAAAACAAATGTATAAAACGTAAGATTTTCTGCGGTTTTTTCTACACATTACCACTTCTGGCTTTTTCTTGTGTGATGTGGCTGCCAGAGCTCGGTTCGTGCCAAATCTTAAGGTCCTAGGTCAACTACAATGCAGCAAAAGCGGCCAAAAATTGAGTTTTCAAAAACTAAAACTTGAATTGCTGTGCTCCTTACTTGTCGACTGCAACATCTTAGATGCTTAAATTACGTACAGGGTGGTGCACCCGCAAGGCTCATCACGCGACTTTAACTGCCTGAAGATAAATGTAAACTTTCCGATAGAAATGCGACCATTGTGACGATTTGCACTTACGTCATTTCGAAAACAAATGTATTAAACGTAAGATTTTCTGCGGTTTTTCCTACACATTACCACTTCTGGCTTTTTATTGTGTAATGTGGCTGCCAGAGCTCGGTTCATGGCAAATCTTAAGGTCCTAGGTCAAATACAAGGCAGCCAAAGCGGCCAGAAATTGAGTTTTCAAAAACTAATACTTGACTTGCTGTGCTCCTTACTTGTCGACTGCAACAACTTAGATACTTAAATTACGTACAGGGTGGTGCACCCGCAAGGCTCATCACGCGACTTTAACTGCCAGAAGATAAATGTAAACGTTTGCGATAGAAATGCGTCCATTGTGACGATTTGCAGTTACGTCATTTCGAAAACAAATGTATTAAACGTAAGATTTTCTGCGCTTTTTTCTACACATTACCACTTCTGGCTTTTTCTTATGTAATGTGGCTGCTAGAGCTCTGTTCGTGCCAAATCTTAAGGTCCTAGGTCAAATTCAAGGCAGCAAAAGCGGCCAAAAATTGAGTTTTCAAAAACTAAAACTTGACTTGCTGTGCTCCTTACTTGTCGACTGCAACAACTTAGATGCTTAAATTACGTACAGAGTGGTGCGCCCGCAAGGCTCCTCACGCGACTTTAACTGCCAGAAGATAAATGTAAACGTTTCCGATAGAAATGCGTCCATTGTGACGATTTGCAGTTACGTCATTTCGAAAACAAATGTATTAAACGTAAGATTTTCTGCGGTTTTTTCTACACATTACCACTTCTGGCTTTTTCTTGTGTAATGTGGCTGCCAGAGCTCGGTTCGTGCCAAATCTTAAGGTCCTAGGTCAACTACAAGGCAGCAAAAGCGGCCAAAAATTGAGTTTTCCAAAACTTAAACTTGACTTGCTGTGCTCCTTACTTGTCGACTGCAACAACTTAGATGCTTAAATTACGTACAGGGTGGTGCACCCGCAAGGCTCATCACGCGACTTTAACTGCCAGAAGATAAATGTAAACGTTTCCGATAGAAATGCGTCCATTGTGACGATTTGCAGTTACGTCATTTCGAAAACAAATGTATTAAACGTAAGATTTTCTGCGGTTTTTTTTACACATTACCACTTCTGGCTTTTTCTTGTGTAATGTGGCTGCCAGAGCTCGGTTCGTGCCAAATCTTAAGGTCCTAGGTCAACTACAAAGCAGCAAAAGCGGCCAAAAATTAAGTTTTCAAAAACTAAAACTTGACTTCCTGTGCTCCTTACATGTCGACTGCAACAACTTAAATGCTTAAATTACGTACAGAGTTGTGCGCCCGCAAGGCTCATCACGCGACATTAACTGCCAGAAGATAAATGTTAACGTTTCCGATAGAAATGCGTCCATTGTGACGATTTGCAGTTACGTCATTTCGAAAACAAATGTATTAAACGTAAGATTTTCTGCGGTTTTTTCTACACATTACCACTTCAGGCTTTTTCTTGAGGTATGTGGCTGCCAGAGCTCGGTTCGTGCCAAATCTTAAGGTCCTAGGTCAACTACAATGCAGCAAAAGCGGCCAAAAATTGAGTTTTCAAAAACTAAAACTTGAATTGCTGTGCTCCTTACTTGTCGACTGCAACATCTTAGATGCTTAAATTACGTACAGGGTGGTGCACCCGCAAGGCTCATCACGCGACTTTAACTGCCTGAAGATAAATGTAAACTTTCCGATAGAAATGCGACCATTGTGACGATTTGCACTTACGTCATTTCGAAAACAAATGTATTAAACGTAAGATTTTCTGCGGTTTTTCCTACACATTACCACTGCTGGCTTTTTCTTGTGTAATGTGGCTGCCAGAGCTCGGTTCATGCCAAATCTTAAGGTCCTAGGTCAACTACAAGGCAGCCAAAGCGGCCAGAAATTGAGTTTTCAAAAACTAATACTTGACTTGCTGTGCTCCTTACTTGTCGACTGCAACAACTTAGATACTTAAATTACGTACAGGGTGGTGCACCCGCAAGGCTCATCACGCGACTTTAACTGCCAGAAGACAAATGTAAACGTTTCCGATAGAAATGCGTCCATTGTGACGATTTGCAGTTACGTCATTTCGAAAACAAATGTATTAAACGTAAGATTTTCTGCGGTTTTTTCTACACATTACCACTTCTGGCTTTTTCTTATGTAATGTGGCTGCTAGAGCTCTGTTCGTGCCAAATCTTAAGGTCCTAGGTCAAATTCAAGGCAGCAAAAGCGGCCAAAAATTGAGTTTTCAAAAACTAAAACTTGACTTGCTGTGCTCCTTACTTGTCGACTGCAACAACTTAGATGCTTAAATTACGTACAGAGTGGTGCGCCCGCAAGGCTCCTCACGCGACTTTAACTGCCAGAAGATAAATGTAAACGTTTCCGATAGAAATGCGTCCATTGTGACGATTTGCAGTTACGTCATTTCGAAAACAAATGTATTAAACGTAAGATTTTCTGCGGTTTTTTCTACACATTACCACTTCTGGCTTTTTCTTGTGTAATGTGGCTGCCAGAGCTCGGTTCATGCCAAATCTTAAGGTCCTAGGTCAACTACAAGGCAGCCAAAGCGGCCAGAAATTGAGTTTTCAAAAACTAAAACTTGATTTGCTGTGCTCCTTACTTGTCGACTGCAACAACTTAGATGATTAAATTACGTACAGGGTGGTGCACCCGCAAGGCTCATCACGCGACTTTAACTACCAGAAGATAAATGTAAACGTTTCCGATAGAAATGCGTCCATTGTGACGATTTGCAGTTACGTCATTTCGAAAACAAATGTATTAAACGTAGGATTTTCTGCGGTTTTTTCTACACATTACCACTTCTGGCTTTTTCTTGAGTAATGTGGCTGCCACAGCTCGGTTCGTGCCAAATCTAAAGGTCCTAGGTCAACTACAAGGCAGCAAAAGCGGCCAAAAATTGAGTTTTCAAAAACTAAAACTCGACTTGCTGTGCTCCTTACTTGTCGACTGCAACAACTTAGATGCTTAAATTACGTACAGGGTGGTGCACTTGCAAGTTTCACCACGCGACTTTAACTGCCAGCAGATAAATGTAAACGTTTCCGATAGAAATGCGTCCATTGTGACGCTTTCCAGTTACGTCATTTCGAAAACAACCGTATTAAACGTAAGATTTTCTGCTGTTTTTTCTACACATTACCACTTCTGGCTTTTTCTTGCGTAATGTGGCTGCATGAGGCAGATTGGCATCCCTAACAAATTGATAAATTTAATAAAAGCTTGCACTTTAAACTCAAAATACAAAATAAAAGTAGCTGGCAAACTTTCTGAAGACTTTGAGGTTAAAACTGGAGTCAAACAAGGGGATTCACTCTCACCAGTTCTCTTTAACATAGTAATCAATAGAATAATTCAAAAAGTAAAGCTACTACAAATTGGAGCACAACTGGAAAGCAAAATTAACATTGTAGCATACGCTGATGACATTGCATTATTATCTGACAGTGAGAATGATTTGAAACTTCTTACAGCACAATTAATTAAAGCCACAAATGGCACAGGCCTCCAGCTGAATACAGACAAAACAATGTACTTTATCTTATCCCGCTATCCATCAAATAATAATGTACTGCAAATTAATAACACAGCTTTCACAAAGACAAATGAATTTAATTACCTTGGTACAATAGTAACCTCTGACAACTCCATAAAAATTGAAATAGAATCACGAATTCAGAAGGCTAACAAATGCTACTATAGTCTCTTGACAGTTTTCAAAAGCAAGTTAATATCTAGGAACACCAAACTACAAGTATACAAATCATTGATTATACCAGTACTCACCTATGGATCTGAAACCTGGACTCTCACAAAAAAAGAGGAAAACAGATTAAGAGTATTTGAACGAAAAATTTTGAGAAAAATATTTGGACCCATAAGAGATAGGATCAGTGATGAATGGAGATTGCTAAATAACAATGAAATTTACAAATTATATAAAGACTCCGATATAGTGGCCAAAATTAAAGCCAAAAGACTGAAATGGATAGGGCATGTCATCAGAGCACCACCAAACAGGACCATCAAGAAAGTGACTGAAGAGATTCCCACCGGAAGAAGACCTCTTGGACGCCCACGCATGAGATACTTGGACAATATTCAAGACGATCTCAGAAAACTAGGACATGACAGACAGTGGCAAATTACTTGTAAAGACAGAGCAAAGTGGTTCAACATTGTCCATTCTGCAGCAAAAAGCCTTCATGGATTGTAATGCTTAATAATAATAATAATAATAATAATAATGTGGCTGCCAGAGCTCGGTTCGTACCATCTCTTAAGGTCCTAGGTCAACTACAAAGCAGCAAAAGCGGCCAAAAATTGAGTTTTCAAAAACTAAAACTTGACTTGCTGTGCTCCTTACTTGTCGACTGCAACAACTTAGATACTTAAATTACGTACAGGGTGGTGCACCCGCAAGGCTCATCACGCGACTTTAACTGCCAGAAGACAAATGTAAACGTTTCCGATAGAAATGCGTCCATTGTGACGATTTGCAGTTACGTCATTTCGAAAACAAATGTATTAAACGTAACATTTTCTGCGGTTTTTTTTCTGCACATTACCACTTCTGGCTTTTTCTTGTGTAGTGTGGCTGCCAGTGCTCGGTTCATATCAAATCTTAAGGTCCTAGGTTAACTACAAGGCAGCAAAAGCGGCCAAAAATTGAGTTTTCAAAAACTAAAACTTGACTTGCTGTGCTCCTTACTTGTCGACTGCAACAACTTAGATACTTAAATTACGTACAGGGTGGTGCACCCGCAAGGCTCATCACGCGACTTTAACTGCCAGAAGATAAATGTAAACGTTTCCGATAGAAATGCGTCAATTGTGACGATTTGCAGTTACGTCATTTCGAAAACAAATGTATTAAACGTAAGATTTTCTGCGGTTTTTTCTACACATTACCACTTCTGGCTTTTTCTTATGTAATGTGGCTGCTAGAGCTCTGTTCGTGCCAAATCTTAAGGTCCTAGGTCAAATTCAAGGCAGCAAAAGCGGCCAAAAATTGAGTTTTCAAAAACTAAAACTTGACTTGCTGTGCTCCTTACTTGTCGACTGCAACAACTTAGATGCTTAAATTACGTACAGAGTGGTGCGCCCGCAAGGCTCCTCACGCGACTTTAACTGCCAGAAGATAAATGTAAACGTTTCCGATAGAAATGCGTCCATTGTGACGATTTGCAGTTACGTCATTTCGAAAACAAATGTATTAAACGTAAGATTTTCTGCGGTTTTTTCTACACATTACCACTTCTGGCTTTTTCTTGTGTAATGTGGCTGCCAGAGCTCGGTTCATGCCAAATCTTAAGGTCCTAGGTCAACTACAAGGCAGCCAAAGCGGCCAGAAATTGAGTTTTCAAAAACTAAAACTTGATTTGCTGTGCTCCTTACTTGTCGACTGCAACAACTTAGATGATTAAATTACGTACAGGGTGGTGCACCCGCAAGGCTCATCACGCGACTTTAACTACCAGAAGATAAATGTAAACGTTTCCGATAGAAATGCGTCCATTGTGACGATTTGCAGTTACGTCATTTCGAAAACAAATGTATTAAACGTAAGATTTTCTGCGGTTTTTTCTACACATTACCACTTCTGGCTTTTTATTGTGTAGTGTGGCTGCCAGAGCTCGGTTCGTATCAAATCTTAAGGTCCTAGGTCAACTACAAGGCAGCAAAAGCGGCCAAAAATTGAGTTTTCAAAAACTAAAACTTGACTTGCTGTGCTCCTTACTTGTCGACTGCAACAACTTAGATGCTTCAATTACGTACAGATTGGTGCACCCGCAAGTCTCATCACGCGACTTTAACTGCCAGAAGATAAATGTAAACGTTTCCGATAGAAATGCGTCAATTGTGACGATTTGCAGTTACGTCATTTCGAAAACAAATGTATTAAACGTAGGATTTTCTGCGGTTTTTTCTACACATTACCACTTCTGGCTTTTTCTTGAGTAATGTGGCTGCCACAGCTCGGTTCGTGCCAAATCTAAAGGTCCTAGGTCAACTACAAGGCAGCAAAAGCGGCCAAAAATTGAGTTTTCAAAAACTAAAACTCGACTTGCTGTGCTCCTTACTTGTCGACTGCAACAACTTAGATGCTTAAATTACGTACAGGGTGGTGCACTTGCAAGTTTCACCACGCGACTTTAACTGCCAGAAGATAAATGTAAACGTTTCCGATAGAAATGCGTCCATTGTGACGCTTTCCAGTTACGTCATTTCGAAAACAACCGTATTAAACGTAAGATTTTCTGCTGTTTTTTCTACACATTACCACTTCTGGCTTTTTCTTGCGTAATGTGGCTGCATGAGGCAGATTGGCATCCCTAACAAATTGATAAATTTAATAAAAGCTTGCACTTTAAACTCAAAATACAAAATAAAAGTAGCTGGCAAACTTTCTGAAGACTTTGAGGTTAAAACTGGAGTCAAACAAGGGGATTCACTCTCACCAGTTCTCTTTAACATAGTAATCAATAGAATAATTCAAAAAGTAAAGCTACTACAAATTGGAGCACAACTGGAAAGCAAAATTAACATTGTAGCATACGCTGATGACATTGCATTATTATCTGACAGTGAGAATGATTTGAAACTTCTTACAGCACAATTAATTAAAGCCACAAATGGCACAGGCCTCCAGCTGAATACAGACAAAACAATGTACTTTATCTTATCCCGCTATCCATCAAATAATAATGTACTGCAAATTAATAACACAGCTTTCACAAAGACAAATGAATTTAATTACCTTGTTACAATAGTAACCTCTGACAACTCCATAAAAATTGAAATAGAATCACGAATTCAGAAGGCTAACAAATGCTACTATAGTCTCTTGACAGTTTTCAAAAGCAAGTTAATATCTAGGAACACCAAACTACAAGTATACAAATCATTGATTATACCAGTACTCACCTATGGATCTGAAACCTGGACTCTCACAAAAAAAGAGGAAAACAGATTAAGAGTATTTGAACGAAAAATTTTGAGAAAAATATTTGGACCCATAAGAGATAGGATCAGTGATGAATGGAGATTGCTAAATAACAATGAAATTTACAAATTATATAAAGACTCCGATATAGTGGCCAAAATTAAAGCCAAAAGACTGAAATGGATAGGGCATGTCATCAGAGCACCACCAAACAGGACCATCAAGAAAGTGACTGAAGAGATTCCCACCGGAAGAAGACCTCTTGGACGCCCACGCATGAGATACTTGGACAATATTCAAGACGATCTCAGAAAACTAGGACATGACAGACAGTGGCAAATTACTTGTAAAGACAGAGCAAAGTGGTTCAACATTGTCCATTCTGCAGCAAAAAGCCTTCATGGATTGTAATGCTTAATAATAATAATAATAATAATAATAATGTGGCTGCCAGAGCTCGGTTCGTACCATCTCTTAAGGTCCTAGGTCAACTACAAAGCAGCAAAAGCGGCCAAAAATTGAGTTTTCAAAAACTAAAACTTGACTTGCTGTGCTCCTTACTTGTCGACTGCAACAACTTAGATGCTTAAATTGCGTACAGAGTGGTGCACCCGCAAGGCTCGTCACGCGAATTTAACTGCCAGAATATAAATGTTAACGTTTCCGATAGAAATGCGTCCATTGTGACGATTTGCAGTTACGTCATTTCGAAAACAAATGTATTAAACGTAACATTTTCTGCGGTTTTTTTCTGCACATTACCACTTCTGGCTTTTTCTTGTGTAGTGTGGCTGCCAGTGCTCGGTTCATATCAAATCTTAAGGTCCTAGGTTAACTACAAGGCAGCAAAAGCGGCCAAAAATTGAGTTTTCAAAAACTAAAACTTGACTTGCTGTGCTCCTTACTTGTCGACTGCAACAACTTAGATACTTAAATTACGTACAGGGTGGTGCACCCGCAAGGCTCATCACGCGACTTTAACTGCCAGAAGATAAATGTAAACGTTTCCGATAGAAATGCGTCCATTGTGACGATTTGCAGTTACGTCATTTCGAAAACAAATGTATTAAACGTAAGATTTTCTGCGGTTTTTTCTACACATTACCACTTCTGGCTTTTTCTTGTGTAATTTGGCTTCCAGAGCTCGGTTCGTGCCAAATCTTAAGGTCCTAGGTCAACTACAAGGCAGCAAAAGCGGCCAAAAATTGAGTTTTCAAAAACTAATACTTGACTTGCTGTGCTCCTTACTTGTCGACTGCAACAACTTAGATGATTTAATTACGTACAGGGTGGTGCACCCGCAAGGCTCATCACGCGACTTTAACTGCCAGAAGATAAATGTAAACGTTTCCGATAGAAATGCGTCCATTGTGACGATTTGCAGTTACGTCATTTCGAAAACAAATGTATTAAACGTAAGATTTTCTGCGGTTTTTTCTACACATTACCACTTCTGGCTTTTTATTGTGTAGTGTGGCTGCCAGAGCTCGGTTCGTATCAAATCTTAAGGTCCTAGGTCAACTACAAGGCAGCAAAAGCGGCCAAAAATTGAGTTTTCAAAAACTAAAACTTGACTTGCTGTGCTCCTTACTTGTCGACTGCAACAACTTAGATGCTTCAATTACGTACAGGGTGGTGCACCCGCAAGTCTCATCACGCGACTTTAACTGCCAGAAGATAAATGTAAACGTTTCCGATAGAAATGCGTCAATTGTGACGATTTGCAGTTACGTCATTTCGAAAACAAATGTATTAAACGTAGGATTTTCTGCGGGTTTTTCTACACATTACCACTTCTGGCTTTTTCTTGAGTAATGTGGCTGCCACAGCTCGGTTCGTGCCAAATCTTAAGGTCCTAGGTCAACTACAAGGCAGCAAAAGCGGCCAAAAATTGAGTTTTCAAAAACTAAAACTTGACTTGCTGTGCTCCTTACTTGTCGACTGCAACAACTTAGATGCTTAAATTACGTACAGGGTGGTGCACTTGCAAGTTTCACCACGCGACTTTAACTGCCAGAAGATAAATGTAAACGTTTCCGATAGAAATGCGTCCATTGTGACGCTTTCCAGTTACGTCATTTCGAAAACAAACGTATTAAACGTAAGATTTTCTGCTGTTTTTTCTACACATTACCACTTCTGGCATTTTCTTGTGTAATGTGGCTGCCAGAGCTCGGTTCGTACCAACACTTAAGGTCCTAGGTCAACTACAAGGCAGCAAAAGCGGCCAAAAATTGAGATTTCAAAAACAAAAACTTGACTTGCTGTGCTCCTTACTTGTCGACTGCAACAACTTAGATGCTTAAATTGCGTACAGAGTGGTGCACCCGCAAGGCTCGTCACGCGAATTTAACTGCCAGAATATAAATGTTAACGTTTCCGATAGAAATGCGTCCATTGTGACGATTTGCAGTTACGTCATTTCGAAAACAAATGTATTAAACGTAAGATTTTCTGCGGTTTTTTTCTGCACATTACCACTTCTGGCTTTTTCTTGTGTAGTGTGGCTGCCAGTGCTCGGTTCATATCAAATCTTAAGGTCCTAGGTTAACTACAAGGCAGCAAAAGCGGCCAAAAATTGAGTTTTCAAAAACTAAAACTTGACTTGCTGTGCTCCTTACTTGTCGACTGCAACAACTTAGATGCTCAAATTATGTACAGGGTGGTGCACCCGCAAGTTTCACCACGCGACTTTAACTGCCAGAAGATAAATGTAAACGTTTCCGATAGAAATGCGTCCATTGTGACGCTTTCCAGTTACGTCATTTCGAAAACAAATGTATTAAACGTAAGATTTTCTGCTGTTTTTTCTACACATTACCACTTCTGGCTTTTTCTTGTGTAATGTGGCTGCCAGAGCTCGGTTCGTACCAACTATTAAGATCCTAGGTCAACTACAAGGCAGCAAAAGCGGCCAAAAATTGAGTTTTCAAAAACTAAAACTTGACTTGCTGTGCTCCTTACTTGTCGACTGCAACAACTTAGATGCTTAAATTGCGTACAGAGTGGTGCACCCGCAAGGCTCATCACGCGAATTTAACTGCCAGAATATAAATGTAAACGTTTCCGATAGAAATGCGACCATTGTGACGATTTGCAGTTACGTCATTTCGAAAACAAATGTATTAAACGTAAGATTTTCTGCGGTTTTTTCTACACATTACCACTTCTGGCTTTTTCTTGTGTAATGTGGCTTCCAGAGCTCGGTTCGTGCCAAATCTTAAGGTCCTAGGTCAACTACAAGGCAGCAAAAGCGGCCAAAAATTGAGTTTTCAATAACTAATACTTGACTTGCTGTGCGCCTTACTTGTCGACTGCAACAACTTAGATGCTTAAATTACGTACAGGGTGGTGCGCCCGCAAGGCTCATCACGCGACTTTAACTGCCAGAAGATAAATGTAAACGTTTCCGATAGAAATGCGTCAATTGTGACGATTTGCAGTTACGTCATTTCGAAAACAAATGTATTAAACGTAAGATTTTCTGCGGTTTTTTCTACACATTACCACTTCTGGCTTTTTCTTGTGTAATGTGGTTGCCAGAGCTCGGTTCGTGCCAAATCTTAAGGTCCTAGGTCAACTACAAGGCAGCCAAAGCGGCCAGAAATTGAGTTTTCAAAAACTAAAACTTGACTTGCTGTGCTCCTTACTTGTCGACTGCAACAACTTAGATGATTAAATTACGTACAGGGTGGTGCACCCGCAAGGCTCATCACGCGACTTTAACTGCCAGATGATAAATGTAAACGTTTCCGATAGAAATGCGTCCATTGTGACGATTTGCAGTTACGTCATTTCGAAAACAAATGTATTAAACGTAAGATTTTCTGCGGTTTTTTCTACACATTACCACTTCTGGCTTTTTCTTGTGTAATGTGGCTGCCAGAGCTCGGATCGTGCCAAATCTTAAGGTTCTAGGTCAACTACAAGGCAGCAAAACAGCCAAAAATTCAGTTTTGAAAAACTAAAACTTGACTTGCTGTGCGCATAACTTGTCGACTGCAACAACTTAGATGCTTAAATTACGTACAGGGTGGTGCACCCGCAAGGCTCATCACGCGACTTCAACTGCCAGAAGATAAATGTAAACGTTTCCGATAGAAATGCGTCAATTGTGACGATTTGCAGTTACGTCATTTCGAAAACAGATGTATTAAACGTAAGATTTTCTGTGGTTTTTTCTACACATTACCACTTCTGGCTTTTTGTTGTATAATGTGGCTGCCACAGCTCGGTTCGTGCAAAATCTTAAGGTCCTAGGTCAACTACAAGGCAGCAAAAGCGGCCAAAAATTGAGTTTTCAAATACTAAAACTTGACTTGCTGTGCTCCTTACTTGTCGACTGCAACAACTTAGATGCTTAAATTACGTACAGGGTGGTGCACCCGCAAGGCTCATCACGCGACTTTAACTGCCAGAAGATAAATGTAAACGTTTCCGATAGAAATGCGTCCATTGTGACGATTTGCAGTTACGTCATTTCGAAAACAAATGTATTAAACGTAAGATTTTCTGCGGTTTTTTCTACACATTACCACTTGTGGCTTTTTCTTGTGTAATGTGGCTGCCAGAGCTCGGTTCGTGCCAAATCTTAAGGTCCTAGGTCAAATACAAGGCAGCAAAAGCGGCCAAAAATTCAGTTCTCAAAAACTAAAACTTGACTTGCTGTGCTCCTTACTTGTCGACTGCAACAACTTATATGCTTAAATTACGTAGAGGGTGGTGCACCCGCAAGGCTCATCACGCAACTGCCAGAAGATAAATGTAAACGTTTCCGAGAGAAATGCGTCCATTGTGACGATTTGCAGTTACCTCATTTCGAAAACAAATGTATTAAACGTAAGATTTTCTGCGGTCTTTTCTACACATTACCACTTCTGGGTTTTTCTTGTGTAATGTGGCTGCCAGAGCTCGGTTCGTGCCAAATCTGAAAGTCCTATGTCAACTACAAGGCAGCAAAAGCGGCCAAAAATTGAGTTTTAAAAAACTATAACTTGACTTGCTGTGCTCCTTACTTGTCGACTGCAACAACTTAGATGCTTAAATTACGTACAGAGTGGTGCGCCTGCAAGGCTCATCACGCGACTTTAACTGCCAGAAGATAAATGTAAACGTTTCCGATAGAAATGCGTCCATTGTGACGATTTGGAGTTACGTCATTTCAAAAACTAAAGTATTAAACGTAAGATTTTCTGCATTTTTTTCTACATATTACCACTTCTGGCTTTTTCTTGTGTAATGTGGCTGCCAGAGCTCGGTTCGTGCCAAATCTTAAGGTCGTAGGTCAACTACAAGGCAGCAAAAGCGGCAAAAAATTGAGTTTTCAAAAACTAAAACTTGACTTGCTGTGCTCCTTACTTTTCAACTGCAACAACTTAAATGCTTAAATTACGTACAGGGTGGTGCACCCGCAAGGCTCATCACGCGACTTTAACTGCCAGAAGATAAATGTAAACGTTTCCGAGAGAAATGCGTCCATTGTGACGATTTGCAGTTACGTCATTTCGAAAACAAATGTATTAAACGTAAGATATTCTGCGGTTGTTTCTACACATTACCACTTCTGGCTTTTTCTTGTGTAATGTGGCTGCCAGTGCTCGGTTCGTGCCAAATCTTAAGGTCGTAGGTCAACTGCAAGGCAGCAAAAGCGGCAAAAATTGAGTTTTCAAAAACTAAAACTTGACTTGCTGTGCTCCTTACTTGTCGACTGCAACAACTTAGATGCTTAAATTACGTACAGATTGGTGCACCCGCAGGCTCATCACGCGACTTTAACTGCCAGAAGATAAATGTAAACGTTTACGATAGAAATGCGTCAATTGTGACGATTTGCAGTTACGCCATTTCGAAAACAAATGTATTAAACGTAAGATTTTCTGCGGTTTTTTCTACACATTACCATTTCTGGCTTTTTCTTATGTAATGTGGCTGCCAGATCTCGGTTCGTGCCAAATCTTAAGGTCCTAGGTCAACTACAAGGCAGCAAAAGCGGCCAAAAATTGAGTTTTCAAAAACTAAAACTTGACTTCCTGTGCTTCTTACTTGTCGACTGCAACAACTTAAAAGCTTAAATTACGTACAGGGTGGTGCACCCGCAAGGCTCATCACGCGACTTTAACTGCCAGAAGATAAATGTAAACGTTTCCGATAGAAATGCGTCCATTGTGACGATTTGCAGTTACGTCATTTCAAAAACAAATGTATTAAACGTAAGATTTTCTACGGTTTTTCCTACACATTACCACTTCTGGCTTTTTCTTGTGTAATGTGGCTGCCAGAGCTCGGTTCGTGCCAAATCTTAAGGTCCTAGGTCAACTACAAGGCAGCAAATGCGGCCAAAAATTGAGTTTTCAAAAACTAAAACTTGACTTGCTGTGCTCCTTACTTATCAACTGCAACAACTTAAATGCTTAAATTACGTACAGGGTGGTGCAACCGCAAGGCTCATCACGCGACTTTAACTGCCAGAAGATAAATGTAAACGTTTCCGATAGAAATGCGTCCATTGTGACGATTTGCAGTTACGTCATTTCGAAAACATATGAATTAAACGTAAGATTTTCTGCGGTTTTTTCTACACATTACCACATCTGGCTTTTTGTTGTGTAATGTGGCTGCCAGAGCTCGGATCGTGCCAAATCTTAAGGTCGTAGGTCAACTACAAGGCAGCAAAAGCGGCAAAAATTGAGTTTTCAAAAACTAATACTTGACTTGCTGTGCTCCTTACTTGTCGACTGCAACAACTTAGATCCTTAAATTACGTACAGGGTGGTGCACCCGCAAGGCTCATCACGCGACTTTAACTGCCAGAAGATAAATGTAAACTTTTCCGATAGAAATGCGTACATTGTGACGATTTACAGTTACGTCATTTCGAAAACAAATGTATTAAACGTAAGATTTTCTGCGGTTTTTTCTACACATAACCACTTCTGGGTTTTCTTGTGTAATGTGGCTGCCAGATCTCGGTTCGTGCCAAATCTTAAGGTCCTAGGTCAACTACAAGGCAGCAAAACCGGCCAAAAATTGAGTTTTCAAAAGTAATTCTTGACTTGCTGTGCTCCTTACATGTCGACTGCAACAACTTAGATGCTTAAATTACGTACAGAGTGGTGCGCCCGCAAGGCTCATCACGCTACTTTAAATGCCAGAAGATAAATGTAATCGTTTCCGATTGAAATGCGTCCATTGTGACGATTTGCAGTTACGTCATTTCGAAAACAAATGTATTAAACGTACGATTTTCTGCGGTTTTTTCTACACATTACCACTTCTGGCTTTTTCTTGTGTTATGTGGCTGCCACAGCTCGGTTTGTGCCAAATCTGAAGGTCCTAGGTCAACTACAAGGCAGCAAAAGCGGCCAAAAATTGAGTTTTAAAAAACTAAAACTTGACTTGCTGTGCTCCTTACTTGTCGACTGCAACAACTTAGATGCTTAAATTACGTACAGAGTGGTGCGCCCGCAAGGCTCATCACGCGACTTTAACTGCCAGAAGATAAATGTAAACGTTTCCGATAGAAATGCGTCCATTGTGACGATTTGCAGTTACGTCATTTCGAAAAGAAATGTATTAAACGTAAGATTTTCTGCGGTTTTTTTTACACATTACCACTTCTGGCTTTTTCTTGTGTAATGTGGCTGCCAGAGCTCGGTTCGTGCCAAATCTTAAGGTTCTAGGTCAACTACAAGGTAGCAAAACAGCCAAAAATTCAGTTTTCAAAAACTAAAACTTGACATGCTGTGCTCCTTAGTTGTCGACTGCAACAACTTAGATGCTTAAATTACGTACAGGGTGGTGCACCCGCAAGTTTCACCACGCGACTTTAACAGCCAGAAGATAAATGTAAACGTTTCCGATAGAAATGCGTCCATTGTGACGCTTTCCAGTTACGTCATTTCGAAAACAAATGTATTAAACGTAAGATTTTCTGCTGTTTTTTCTACACATTACCACTTCTGGCTTTTTCTTGTGTAATGTGGCTGCCAGAGCTCGGTTCGTGCCAAATCATAAGGTCGTAGGTCAACTGCAAGGCAGCAAAAGCGGCAAAAATTGAGTTTTCAAAAACTAAAACTTGACTTGCTGTGCTCCTTACTTGTCGACTGCAACAACTTAGATGCTTAAATTACGTACAGATTGGTGCACCCGCAGGCTCATCACGCGACTTTAACTGCCAGAAGATAAATGTAAACGTTTACGATAGAAATGCGTCAATTGTGACGATTTGCAGTTACGCCATTTCGAAAACAAATGTATTAAACGTAAGATTTTCTACGGTTTTTTCTACACATTACCACTTCTGGCTTTTTCTTATGTAATGTGGCTGCCAGATCTCGGTTCGTACCAAATCTTAAGGTCCTAGGTCAACTACAAGGCAGCAAAAGCGGCCAAAAATTGAGTTTTCAAAAACTAAAACTTGACTTGCTGTGCTCCTTACTTGTCGACTGCAACAACTTAGATGCTTAAATTACGTACAGGGTGGTGCACCCGCAAGGCTCATCACGCGACTTTAACTGCCAGAAGATAAATGTAAACGTTTCCGATAGAAATGCGTCCATTGTGACGATTTGCAGTTACGTCATTTCAAAAACAAATGTATTAAACGTAAGATTTTCTACGGTTTTTCCTACACATTACCACTTCTGGCTTTTTCTTGTGTAATGTGGCTGCCAGAGCTCGGTTCGTGCCAAATCTTAAGGACCTAGGTCAACTACAAGGCAGCAAATGCGGCCAAAAATTGAGTTTTCAAAAACTAAAACTTGACTTGCTGTGCTCCTTACTTATCAACTGCAACAACTTAAATGCTTAAATTACGTACAGGGTGGTGCAATCGCAAGGCTCATCACGCGACTTTAACTGCCAGAAGATAAATGTAAACGTTTCCGATAGAAATGCGTCCATTGTGACGATTTGCAGTTACGTCATTTCGAGAACATATGAATTAAACGTAAGATTTTCTGCGGTTTTTTCTACACATTACCACATCTGGCTTTTTCTTGTGTAATGTGGCTGCCAGAGCTCGGATCGTGCCAAATCTTAAGGTCGTAGGTCAACTACAAGGCAGCAAAAGCGGCCAAAAATTGAGTTTTCAAAACCAAATACTTGACTTGCAGTGCTCCTTACTTGTCGACTGCAACAACTTAGATGCTTAAATTACGTACAGGGTGGTGCACCCGCAAGGCTCATCACGCGACTTTAACTGCCAGAAGATAAATGTAAACTTTTCCGATAGAAATGCGTACATTGTGACGATTTGCAGTTACGTCATTTCGAAAACAAATGTATTAAACGTAAGATATTCTGCGGTTTTTTCTACACATTACCACTTCTGGCTTTTCTTGTGTAATGTGGCTGCCAGATCTCGGTTCGTGCCAAATCTTAAGGTCCTAGGTCAACTACAAGGCAGCAAACCCGGCCAAAAATTGAGTTTTCAAAACTAATACTTGACTTGCTGTGCTCCTTACATGTCGACTGCAACAACTTAGATGCTTAAATTACGTACAGAGTGGTGCTCCCGCAAAGCTCATCACGCGACTTTAAATGCCAGAAGATAAATATAATCGTTTCCGATTGAAATGCGTCCATTGTGACGATTTGCAGTTACGTCATTTCGAAAACAAATGTATTAAACGTACGATTTTCTGCGGTTTTTTCTATACATTACCACTTCTGGCTTTTTCTTGTGTTACGTGGCTGCCACAGCTCGGTTCGTGCCAAATCTTAAGGTTCTAGGTCAACTACAAGGTAGCAAAACAGCCAAAAATTGAGTTTTAAAAAACTAAAACTTGACTTGCTGTGCTCCTTACTTGTCGACTGCAACAACTTAGATGCTTAAATTACGTACAGGGTGGTGCACCCGCAAGTTTCACCACGCGACTTTAACTGCCAGAAGATAAATGTAAACGTTTCCGATATAAATGCGTCCATTGTGACGCTTTCCAGTTACGTCATTTCGAAAACAAATGTTTAAACGTAAGATTTTCTGCGGTTTTTTCTACACATTACCACTTCTGGCTTTTTCTTGTGTAATGTGGCTGCCAGAGCTCGGTTCGTGCCAAATCTTAAGGTTCTAGGTCAACTACAAGGTAGCAAAACAGCCAAAAATTCAGTTTTCAAAAACTAAAACTTGACATGCTGTGCTCCTTAGTTGTAGACTGCAACAACTTAGATGCTTAAATTACGTACAGGGTGGTGCACCCGCAAGTTTCACCACGCGACTTTAACAGCCAGAAGATAAATGTAAACGTTTCCGATAGAAATGCGTCCATTGTGACGCTTTCCAGTTACGTCATTTCGAAAACAAATGTATTAAACGTAAGATTTTCTGCTGTTTTTTCTACACATTACCACTTCTGGCTTTTTCTTGTGTAATGTGGCTGCCAGCGCTCGGTTCGTGCCAAATCATAAGGTCGTAGGTCAACTGCAAGGCAGCAAAAGCGGCAAAAATTGAGTTTTCAAAAACTAAAACTTGACTTGCTGTGCTCCTTACTTGTCGACTGCAACAACTTAGATGCTTAAATTACGTACAGATTGGTGCACCCGCAGGCTCATCACGCGACTTTAACTGCCAGAAGATAAATGTAAACGTTTACGATAGAAATGCGTCAATTGTGACGATTTGCAGTTACGCCATTTCGAAAACAAATGTATTAAACGTAAGATTTTCTACGGTTTTTTCTACACATTACCACTTCTGGCTTTTTCTTATGTAATGTGGCTGCCAGATCTCGGTTCGTACCAAATCTTAAGGTCCTAGGTCAACTACAAGGCAGCAAAAGCGGCCAAAAATTGAGTTTTCAAAAACTTAAACTTGACTTGCTGTGCTCCTTACTTATCGACTGCAGCAACTTAAATGCTTAAATTACGTACAGGGTGGTGCAATCGCAAGGCTCATCACGCGACTTTAACTGCCAGAAGATAAATGTAAACGTTTCCGATAGAAATGCGTCCATTGTGACGATTTGCAGTTACGTCATTTCGAAAACATATGAATTAAACGTAAGATTTTCTGCGGTTTTTTCTACACATTACCACATCTGGCTTTTTCTTGTGTAGTGTGGCTGCCAGAGCTCGGATCGTGCCAAATCTTAAGGTCGTAGGTCAACTACAAGGCAGCAAAAGCGGCCAAAAATTGAGTTTTCAAAAACAAATACTTGACTTGCAGTGCTCCTTACTTGTCGACTGCAACAACTTAGATGCTTAAATTACGTACAGGGTGGTGCACCCGCAAGGCTCATCACGCGACTTTAACTGCCAGAAGATAAATGTAAACTTTTCCGATAGAAATGCGTACATTGTGACGATTTGCAGTTACGTCATTTCGAAAACAAATGTATTAAACGTAAGATATTCTGCGGTTTTTTCTACACATTACCACTTCTGGCTTTTCTTGTGTAATGTGGCTGCCAGATCTCGGTTCGTGCCAAATCTTAAGGTCCTAGGTCAACTACAAGGCAGCAAACCCGGCCAAAAATTGAGTTTTCAAAACTAATACTTGACTTGCTGTGCTCCTTACATGTCGACTGCAACAACTTAGATGCTTAAATTACGTACAGAGTGGTGCTCCCGCAAAGCTCATCACGCGACTTTAAATGCCAGAAGATAAATATAATCGTTTCCGATTGAAATGCGTCCATTGTGACGATTTGCAGTTACGTCATTTCGAAAACAAATGTATTAAACGTACGATTTTCTGCGGTTTTTTCTATACATTACCACTTCTGGCTTTTTCTTGTGTTACGTGGCTGCCACAGCTCGGTTTGTGCCAAATCTGAAGGTCCTAGGTCAACTACAAGGCAGCAAAATCGGCCAAAAATTGAGTTTTCAAAAACTAAAACTTGACTTGCTGTGCTCCTTACTTGTCGACTGCAACAACTTAGATGCTTAAATTACGTACAGAGTGGTGCGCCCGCAAGGCTCATCACGCGACTTTAACTGCCAGAAGATAAATGTAAACGTTTCCGATAGAAATGCGTCCATTGTGACGATTTGCAGTTACGTCATTTCGAAAAGAAATGTATTAAACGTAAGATTTTCTGCGGTTTTTTTTACACATTACCACTTCTGGCTTTTTCTTGTGTAATGTGGCTGCCAGAGCTCGGTTCGTGCCAAATCATAAGGTCGTAGGTCAACTGCAAGGCAGCAAAAGCGGCAAAAATTGAGTTTTCAAAAACTAAAACTTGACTTGCTGTGCTCCTTACTTGTCGACTGCAACAACTTAGATGCTTAAATTACGTACAGATTGGTGCACCCGCAGGCTCATCACGCGACTTTAACTGCCAGAAGATAAATGTAAACGTTTACGATAGAAATGCGTCAATTGTGACGATTTGCAGTTACGCCATTTCGAAAACAAATGTATTAAACGTAAGATTTTCTACGGTTTTTTCTACACATTACCACTTCTGGCTTTTTCTTATGTAATGTGGCTGCCAGATCTCGGTTCGTACCAAATCTTAAGGTCCTAGGTCAACTACAAGGCAGCAAAAGCGGCCAAAAATTGAGTTTTCAAAAACTAAAACTTGACTTCCTGTGCTCCTTACTTGTCGACTGCAACAACTTAGATGCTTAAATTACGTACAGGGTGGTGCACCCGCAAGGCTCATCACGCGACTTTAACTGCCAGAAGATAAATGTAAACGTTTCCGATAGAAATGCGTCCATTGTGACGATTTGCAGTTACGTCATTTCAAAAACAAATGTATTAAACGTAAGATTTTCTACGGTTTTTCCTACACATTACCACTTCTGGCTTTTTCTTGTGTAATGTGGCTGCCAGAGCTCGGTTCGTACCAAATCTTAAGGTCCTAGGTCAACTACAAGGCAGCAAATGCGGCCAAAAATTGAGTTTTCAAAAACTAAAACTAGACTTGCTGTGCTCCTTACTTATCAACTGCAACAACTTAAATGCTTAAATTACGTACAGGGTGGTGCAATCGCAAGGCTCATCACGCGACTTTAACTGCCAGAAGATAAATGTAAACGTTTCCGATAGAAATGCGTCCATTGTGACGATTTGCAGTTACGTCATTTCGAAAACATATGAATTAAACGTAAGATTTTCTGCGGTTTTTTCTACACATTACCACATCTGGCTTTTTCTTGTGTAATGTGGCTGCCAGATCTCGGTTCGTGCCAAATCTTAAGGTCGTAGGTCAACTACAAGGCAGCAAAAGCGGCCAAAAATTGAGTTTTCAAAAACAAATACTTGACTTGCAGTGCTCCTTACTTGTCGACTGCAACAACTTAGATGCTTAAATTACGTACAGGGTGGTGCACCCGCAAGGCTCATCACGCGACTTTAACTGCCAGAAGATAAATGTAAACTTTTCCGATAGAAATGCGTACATTGTGACGATTTGCAGTTACGTCATTTCGAAAACAAATGTATTAAACGTAAGATATTCTGCGGTTTTTTCTACACATTACCACTTCTGGCTTTTCTTGTGTAATGTGGCTGCCAGATCTCGGTTCGTGCCAAATCTTAAGGTCCTAGGTCAACTACAAGGCAGCAAACCCGGCCAAAAATTGAGTTTTCAAAACTAATACTTGACTTGCTGTGCTCCTTACATGTCGACTGCAACAACTTAGATGCTTAAATTACGTACAGAGTGGTGCTCCCGCAAAGCTCATCACGCGACTTTAAATGCCAGAAGATAAATATAATCGTTTCCGATTGAAATGCGTCCATTGTGACGATTTGCAGTTACGTCATTTCGAAAACAAATGTATTAAACGTACGATTTTCTGCGGTTTTTTCTATACATTACCACTTCTGGCTTTTTCTTGTGTTACGTGGCTGCCACAGCTCGGTTTGTGCCAAATCTGAAGGTCCTAGGTCAACTACAAGGCAGCAAAAGCGGCCAAAAATTGAGTTTTAAAAAACTAAAACTTGACTTGCTGTGCTCCTTACTTGTCGACTGCAACAACTTAGATGCTTAAATTACGTACAGAGTGGTGCGCCCGCAAGGCTCATCACGCGACTTTAACTGCCAGAAGATAAATGTAAACGTTTCCGATAGAAATGCGTCCATTGTGACGATTTGCAGTTACGTCATTTCGAAAAGAAATGTATTAAACGTAAGATTTTCTGCGGTTTTTTTACACATTACCACTTCTGGCTTTTTCTTGTGTAATGTGGCTGCCAGAGCTCGGTTCGTGCCAAATCTTAAGGTTCTAGGTCAACTACAAGGTAGCAAAACAGCCAAAAATTCAGTTTTCAAAAATTAAAACTTGACATGCTGTGCTCCTTAGTTGTCGACTGCAACAACTTAGATGCTTAAATTACGTACAGGGTGGTGCACCCGCAAGTTTCACCACGCGACTTTAACTGCCAGAAGATAAATGTAAACGTTTCCGATAGAAATGCGTCCATTGTGACGCTTTCCAGTTACGTCATTTCGAAAACAAATGTATTAAACGTAAGATTTTCTGCTGTTTTTTCTACACATTACCACTTCTGGCTTTTTCTTGTGTAATGTGGCTGCCAGAGCTCGGTTCGTGCCAAATCATAAGGTCGTAGGTCAACTGCAAGGCAGCAAAAGCGGCAAAAATTGAGTTTTCAAAAACTATAACTTTACTTGCTGTGCTCCTTACTTGTCGACTGCAACAACTTAGATGCTTAAATTACGTACAGATTGGTGCACCCGCAGGCTCATCACGCGACTTTAACTGCCAGAAGATAAATGTAAACGTTTACGATAGAAATGCGTCAATTGTGACGATTTGCAGTTACGCCATTTCGAAAACAAATGTATTAAACGTAAGATTTTCTACGGTTTTTTCTACACATTACCACTTCTGGCTTTTTCTTATGTAATGTGGCTACCAGATCTCGGTTCGTACCAAATCTTAAGGTCCTAGGTCAACTACAAGGCAGCAAAAGCGGCCAAAAATTGAGTTTTCAAAAACTAAAACTTGACTTCCTGTGCTCCTTACTTGTCGACTGCAACAACTTAGATGCTTAAACTACGTACAGGGTGGTGCACCCGCAAGGCTCATCACGCGACTTTAACTGCCAGAAGATAAATGTAAACGTTTCCGATAGAAATGCGTCCATTGTGACGATTTGCAGTTACGTCATTTCAAAAACAAATGTATTAAACGTAAGATTTTCTACGGTTTTTCCTACACATTACCACTTCTGGCTTTTTCTTGTGTAATGTGGCTGCCAGAGCTCGGTTCGTGCCAAATCTTAAGGTCCTAGGTCAACTACAAGGCAGCAAATGCGGCCAAAAATTGAGTTTTCAAAAACTTAAACTTGACTTGCTGTGCTCCTTACTTATCAACTGCAACAACTTAAATGCTTAAATTACGTACAGGGTGGTGCAATCGCAAGGCTCATCACGCGACTTTAACTGCCAGAAGATAAATGTAAACGTTTCCGATAGAAATGCGTCCATTGTGACGATTTGCAGTTACGTCATTTCGAAAACATATGAATTAAACGTAAGATTTTCTGCGGTTTTTTCTACACATTACCACATCTGGCTTTTTCTTGTGTAATGTGGCTGCCAGAGCTCGGATCGTGCCAAATCTTAAGGTCGTAGGTCAACTACAAGGCAGCAAAAGCGGCCAAAAATTGAGTTTTCAAAAACAAATACTTGACTTGCAGTGCTCCTTACTTGTCGACTGCAACAACTTAGATGCTTAAATTACGTACAGGGTGGTGCACCCGCAAGGCTCATCACGCGACTTTAACTGCCAGAAGATAAATGTAAACTTTTCCGATAGAAATGCGTACATTGTGACGATTTGCAGTTACGTCATTTCGAAAACAAATGTATTAAACGTAAGATATTCTGCGGTTTTTTCTACACATTACCACTTCTGGCTTTTCTTGTGTAATGTGGCTGCCAGATCTCGGTTCGTGCCAAATCTTAAGGTCCTAGGTCAACTACAAGGCAGCAAACCCGGCCAAAAATTGAGTTTTCAAAACTAATACTTGACTTGCTGTGCTCCTTACATGTCGACTGCAACAACTTAGATGCTTAAATTACGTACAGAGTGGTGCTCCCGCAAAGCTCATCACGCGACTTTAAATGCCAGAAGATAAATATAATCGTTTCCGATTGAAATGCGTCCATTGTGACGATTTGCAGTTACGTCATTTCGAAAACAAATGTATTAAACGTACGATTTTCTGCGGTTTTTTCTATACATTACCACTTCTGGCTTTTTCTTGTGTTACGTGGCTGCCACAGCTCGGTTTGTGCCAAATCTGAAGGTCCTAGGTCAACTACAAGGCAGCAAAAGCGGCCAAAAATTGAGTTTTAAAAAACTAAAACTTGACTTGCTGTGCTCCTTACTTGTCGACTGCAACAACTTAGATGCTTAAATTACGTACAGAGTGGTGCGCCCGCAAGGCTCATCACGCGACTTTAACTGCCAGAAGATAAATGTAAACGTTTCCGATAGAAATGCGTCCATTGTGACGATTTGCAGTTACGTCATTTCGAAAAGAAATGTATTAAACGTAAGATTTTCTGCGGTTTTTTTTACACATTACCACTTCTGGCTTTTTCTTGTGTAATGTGGCTGCCAGAGCTCGGTTCGTGCCAAATCTTAAGGTTCTAGGTCAACTACAAGGTAGCAAAACAGCCAAAAATTCAGTTTTCAAAAATTAAAACTTGACATGCTGTGCTCCTTAGTTGTCGACTGCAACAACTTAGATGCTTAAATTACGTACAGGGTGGTGCACCCGCAAGTTTCACCACGCGACTTTAACTGCCAGAAGATAAATGTAAACGTTTCCGATAGAAATGCGTCCATTGTGACGCTTTCCAGTTACGTCATTTCGAAAACAAATGTATTAAACGTAAGATTTTCTGCTGTTTTTTCTACACATTACCACTTCTGGCTTTTTCTTGTGTAATGTGGCTGCCAGATCTCGGTTCGTGCCAAATCATAAGGTCGTAGGTCAACTGCAAGGCAGCAAAAGCGGCCAAAAATTGAGTTTTCAAAAACTAAAACTTGACTTGCTGTGCTCCTTACTTGTCGACTGCAACAACTTAGATGCTTAAATTACGTACAGATTGGTGCACCCGCAGGCTCATCACGCGACTTTAACTGCCAGAAGATAAATGTAAACGTTTACGATAGAAATGCGTCAATTGTGACGATTTGCAGTTACGCCATTTCGAAAACAAATGTATTAAACGTAAGATTTTCTACGGTTTTTTCTACACATTACCACTTCTGGCTTTTTCTTATGTAATGTGGCTGCCAGATCTCGGTTCGTACCAAATCTTAAGGTCCTAGGTCAACTACAAGGCAGCAAAAGCGGCCAAAAATTGAGTTTTCAAAAACTAAAACTTGACTTCCTGTGCTCCTTACTTGTCGACTGCAACAACTTAGATGCTTAAATTACGTACAGGGTGGTGCACCCGCAAGGCTCATCACGCGACTTTAACTGCCAGAAGATAAATGTAAACGTTTCCGATAGAAATGCGTCCATTGTGACGATTTGCAGTTACGTCATTTCAAAAACAAATGTATTAAACGTAAGATTTTCTACGGTTTTTCCTACACATTACCACTTCTGGCTTTTTCTTGTGTAATGTGGCTGCCAGAGCTCGGTTCGTGCCAAATCTTAAGGTCCTAGGTCAACTACAAGGCAGCAAATGCGGCCAAAAATTGAGTTTTCAAAAACTTAAACTTGACTTGCTGTGCTCCTTACTTATCAACTGCAACAACTTAAATGCTTAAATTACGTACAGGGTGGTGCAATCGCAAGGCTCATCACGCGACTTTAACTGCCAGAAGATAAATGTAAACGTTTCCGATAGAAATGCGTCCATTGTGACGATTTGCAGTTACGTCATTTCGAAAACATATGAATTAAACGTAAGATTTTCTGCGGTTTTTTCTACACATTACCACATCTGGCTTTTTCTTGTGTAATGTGGCTGCCAGAGCTCGGATCGTGCCAAATCTTAAGGTCGTAGGTCAACTACAAGGCAGCAAAAGCGGCCAAAAATTGAGTTTTCAAAAACAAATACTTGACTTGCAGTGCTCCTTACTTGTCGACTGCAACAACTTAGATGCTTAAATTACGTACAGGGTGGTGCACCCGCAAGGCTCATCACGCGACTTTAACTGCCAGAAGATAAATGTAAACTTTTCCGATAGAAATGCGTACATTGTGACGATTTGCAGTTACGTCATTTCGAAAACAAATGTATTAAACGTAAGATATTCTGCGGTTTTTTCTACACATTACCACTTCTGGCTTTTCTTGTGTAATGTGGCTGCCAGATCTCGGTTCGTGCCAAATCTTAAGGTCCTAGGTCAACTACAAGGCAGCAAACCCGGCCAAAAATTGAGTTTTCAAAACTAATACTTGACTTGCTGTGCTCCTTACATGTCGACTGCAACAACTTAGATGCTTAAATTACGTACAGAGTGGTGCTCCCGCAAAGCTCATCACGCGACTTTAAATGCCAGAAGATAAATATAATCGTTTCCGATTGAAATGCGTCCATTGTGACGATTTGCAGTTACGTCATTTCGAAAACAAATGTATTAAACGTACGATTTTCTGCGGTTTTTTCTATACATTACCACTTCTGGCTTTTTCTTGTGTTACGTGGCTGCCACAGCTCGGTTTGTGCCAAATCTGAAGGTCCTAGGTCAACTACAAGGCAGCAAAATCGGCCAAAAATTGAGTTTTAAAAAACTAAAACTTGACTTGCTGTGCTCCTTACTTGTCGACTGCAACAACTTAGATGCTTAAATTACGTACAGAGTGGTGCGCCCGCAAGGCTCATCACGCGACTTTAACTGCCAGAAGATAAATGTAAACGTTTCCGATAGAAATGCGTCCATTGTGACGCTTTCCAGTTACGTCATTTCGAAAACAAATGTATTAAACGTAAGATTTTCTGCGGTTTTTTCTACACATTACCACTTCTGGCTTTTTCTTGTGTAATGTGGCTGCCAGAGCTCGGTTCGTACCAACTATTAAGATCCTAGGTCAACTACAAGGCAGCAAAAGCGGCCAAAAATTGAGTTTTCAAAAACTAAAACTTGACTTGCTGTGCTCCTTACTTGTCGACTGCAACAACTTAGATGCATAAATTGCGTACAGAGTGGTGCACCCGCAAGGCTCATCACGCGAATTTAACTGCCAGAATATAAATGTAAACGTTTCCGATAGAAATGCGTCCATTGTGACGATTTGCAGTTACGTCATTTCGAAAACAAATGTATTAAACGTAAGATTTTCTGCGGTTTTTTCTACACATTACCACTTCTGGCTTTTTCTTGTGTAATGTGGTTGCCAGAGCTCGGTTCGTGCCAAATCTTAAGGTCCTAGGTCAACTACAAGGCAGCAAAAGCGGCCAAAAATTGAGTTTTCAATAACTAATACTTGACTTGCTGTGCGCCTTACTTGTCGACTGCAACAACTTAAATGCTTAAATTACGTACAGGGTGGTGCGCCCGCAAGGCTCATCACGCGACTTTAACTGCCAGAAGGTAAATGTAAACGTTTCCGATAGAAATGCGTCAATTGTGACGATTTGCAGTTACGTCATTTCGAAAACAAATGTACTAAACGTAAGATTTTCTGCGGTTTTTTCTACACATTACCACTTCTGGCTTTTTCTTGTGTAATGTGGTTGCCAGAGCTCGGTTCGTGCCAAATCTTAAGGTCCTAGGTCAACTACAAGGCAGCCAAAGCGGCCAGAAATTGAGTTTTCAAAAACTAAAACTTGACTTGCTGTGCTCCTTACTTGTCGACTGCAACAACTTAGATGATTAAATTACGTACAGGGTGGTGCACCCGCAAGGCTCATCACGCGACTTCAACTGCCAGAAGATAAATGTAAACGTTTCCGATAGAAATGCGTCAATTGTGACGATTTGCAGTTACGTCATTTCGAAAACAGATGTATTAAACGTAAGATTTTCTGTGGTTTTTTCTACACATTACCACTTCTGGCTTTTTGTTGTATAATGTGGCTGCCACAGCTCGGTTCGTGCCAAATCTTAAGGTCCTAGGTCAACTACAAGGCAGCAAAAGCGGCCAAAAATTGAGTTTTCAAAACTAATTCTTGACTTGCTGTGCTCCTTACATGTCGACTGCAACAACTTAGATGCTTAAATTACGTACAGAGTGGTGCGCCTGCAAGGCTCATCACGCGACTTTAACTGCCAGAAGATAAATGTAAACGTTTCCGATAGAAATGCGTCCATTGTGACGATTTGGAGTTACGTCATTTCAAAAACTAAAGTATTAAACGTAAGATTTTCTGCATTTTTTTCTACATATTACCACTTCTGGCTTTTTCTTGTGTAATATGGCTGCCAGAGCTCGGTTCGTGCCAAATCTTAAGGTCGTAGGTCAACTACAAGGCAGCAAAAGCGGCAAAAAATTGAGTTTTCAAAAACTAAAACTTGACTTGCTGTGCTCCTTACTTTTCAACTGCAACAACTTAAATGCTTAAATTACGTACAGGGTGGTGCACCCGCAAGGCTCATCACGCGACTTTAACTGCCAGAAGATAAATGTAAACGTTTCCGAGAGAAATGCGTCCATTGTGACGATTTGCAGTTACGTCATTTCGAAAACAAATGTATTAAACGTAAGATATTCTGCGGTTGTTTCTACACATTACCACTTCTGGCTTTTTCTTGTGTAATGTGGCTGCCAGTGCTCGGTTCGTGCCAAATCTTAAGGTCGTAGGTCAACTGCAAGGCAGCAAAAGCGGCAAAAATTGAGTTTTCAAAAACTAAAACTTGACTTGCTGTGCTCCTTACTTGTCGACTGCAACAACTTAGATGCTTAAATTACGTACAGATTGGTGCACCCGCAGGCTCATCACGCGACTTTAACTGCCAGAAGATAAATGTAAACGTTTACGATAGAAATGCGTCAATTGTGACTATTTGCAGTTACGCCATTTCGAAAACAAATGTATTAAACGTAAGATTTTCTGCGGTTTTTTCTACACATTACCATTTCTGGCTTTTTCTTATGTAATGTGGCTGCCAGATCTCGGTTCGTGCCAAATCTTAAGGTCCTAGGTAAACTACAAGGCAGCAAAAGCGGCCAAAAATTGAGTTTTCAAAAACTAAAACTTGACTTCCTGTGCTTCTTACTTGTCGACTGCAACAACTTAAAAGCTTAAATTACGTACAGGGTGGTGCACCCGCAAGGCTCATCACGCGACTTTAACTGCCAGAAGATAAATGTAAACGTTTCCGATAGAAATGCGTCCATTGTGACGATTTGCAGTTACGTCATTTCAAAAACAAATGTATTAAACGTAAGATTTTCTACGGTTTTTCCTACACATTACCACTTCTGGCTTTTTCTTGTGTAATGTGGCTGCCAGAGCTCGGTTCGTGCCAAATCTTAAGGTCCTAGGTCAACTACAAGGCAGCAAATGCGGCCAAAAATTGAGTTTTCAAAAACTAAAACTTGACTTGCTGTGCTCCTTACTTATCAACTGCAACAACTTAAATGCTTAAATTACGTACAGGGTGGTGCAACCGCAAGGCTCATCACGCGACTTTAACTGCCAGAAGATAAATGTAAACGTTTCCGATAGAAATGCGTCCATTGTGACGATTTGCAGTTACGTCATTTCGAAAACATACGAATTAAACGTAAGATTTTCTGCGGTTTTTTCTACACATTACCACATCTGGCTTTTTCTTGTGTAATGTGGCTGCCAGAGCTCGGATCGTGCCAAATCTTAAGGTCGTAGGTCAACTACAAGGCAGCAAAAGCGGCAAAAATTGAGTTTTCAAAAACTAATACTTGACTTGCTGTGCTCCTTACTTGTCGACTGCAACAACTTAGATGCTTAAATTACGTACAGGGTGGTGCACCCGCAAGGCTCATCACGCGACTTTAACTGCCAGAAGATAAATGTAAACTTTTCCGATAGAAATGCGTACATTGTGACGATTTACAGTTACGTCATTTCGAAAGCAATTGTATTAAACGTAAGATTTTCTGCGGTTTTTTCTACACATTACCATTTCTGGCTTTTTCTTATGTAATGTGGCTGTCAGATCTCGGTTCGTGCCAAATCTTAAGGTCCTAGGTCAACTACAAGGCAGCAAAAGCGGCCAAAAATTGAGTTTTCAAAAACTAAAACTTGACTTCCTGTGCTTCTTACTTGTCGACTGCAACAACTTAAAAGCTTAAATTACGTACAGGGTGGTGCACCCGCAAGGCTCATCACGCGACTTTAACTGCCAGAAGATAAATGTAAACGTTTCCGATAGAAATGCGTCCATTGTGACGATTTGCAGTTACGTCATTTCAAAAACAAATGTATTAAACGTAAGATTTTCTACGGTTTTTCCTACACATTACCACTTCTGGCTTTTTCTTGTGTAATGTGGCTGCCAGAGCTCGGTTCGTGCCAAATCTTAAGGTCCTAGGTCAACTACAAGGCAGCAAATGCGGCCAAAAATTGAGTTTTCAAAAACTAAAACTTGACTTGCTGTGCTCCTTACTTATCAACTGCAACAACTTAAATGCTTAAATTACGTACAGGGTGGTGCAACCGCAAGGCTCATCACGCGACTTTAACTGCCAGAAGATAAATGTAAACGTTTCCGATAGAAATGCGTCCATTGTGACGATTTGCAGTTACGTCATTTCGAAAACATACGAATTAAACGTAAGATTTTCTGCGGTTTTTTCTACACATTACCACATCTGGCTTTTTCTTGTGTAATGTGGCTGCCAGAGCTCGGATCGTGCCAAATCTTAAGGTCGTAGGTCAACTACAAGGCAGCAAAAGCGGCAAAAATTGAGTTTTCAAAAACTAATACTTGACTTGCTGTGCTCCTTACTTGTCGACTGCAACAACTTAGATGCTTAAATTACGTACAGGGTGGTGCACCCGCAAGGCTCATCACGCGACTTTAACTGCCAGAAGATAAATGTAAACTTTTCCGATAGAAATGCGTACATTGTGACGATTTACAGTTACGTCATTTCGAAAACAATTGTATTAAACGTAAGATTTTCTGCGGTTTTTTCTACACATAACCACTTCTGGGATTTCTTGTGTAATGTGGCTGCCACAGCTCGGTTCGTGCCAAATCTTAAGGTCCTAGGTCAACTACAAGGCAGCAAAACCGGCCAAAAATTTAGTTTTCAAAAGTAATTCTTGACTTGCTGTGCTCCTTACATGTCGACTGCAACAACTTAGATGCTTAAATTACGTACAGAGTGGTGCGCCCGCAAGGCTCATCACGCGACTTTAAATGCCAGAAGATAAATGTAATCGTTTCCGATTGAAATGCGTCCATTGTGACGATTTGCAGTTACGTCATTTCGAAAACAATTGTATTAAACGTACGATTTTCTGCGGTTTTCCCTACACATTACCACTTCTGGCTTTTTCTTGTGTTATGTGGCTGCCACAGCTCGGTTTGTGCCAAATCTGAAGGTCCTAGGTCAACTACAAGGCAGCAAAAGCGGCCAAAAATTGAGTTTTAAAAAACTAAAACTTGACTTGCTGTGCTCCTTACTTGTCGACTGCAACAACTTAGATGCTTAAATTACGTACAGAGTGGTGCGCCCGCAAGGCTCATCACGCGACTTTAACTGCCAGAAGATAAATGTAAACGTTTCCGATAGAAATGCGTCCATTGTGACGATTTGCAGTTACGTCATTCCGAAAAGAAATGTATTAAACGTAAGATTTTCTGCGGTTTTTTTTACACATTACCACTTCTGGCTTTTTCTTGTGTAATGTGGCTGCCAGAGCTCGGTTCGTGCCAAATCTTAAGGTTCTAGGTCAACTACAAGGTAGCAAAACAGCCAAAAATTCAGTTTTCAAAAACTAAAACTTGACATGCTGTGCTCCTTAGTTGTCGACTGCAACAACTTAGATGCTTAAATTACGTACAGGGTGGTGCACCCGCAAGTTTCACCACGCGACTTTAACTGCCAGAAGATAAATGTAAACGTTTCCGATAGAAATGCGTCCATTGTGACGCTTTCCAGTTACGTCATTTCGAAAACAAATGTATTAAACGTAAGATTTTCTGCTGTTTTTTCTACACATTACCACTTCTGGCTTTTTCTTGTGTAATGTGGCTGCCAGAGCTCGGTTCGTGCCAAATCATAAGGTCGTAGGTCAACTGCACAGCAGCAAAAGCGGCAAAAATTGAGTTTTCAAAAACTAAAACTTGACTTGCTGTGCTCCTTACTTGTCGACTGCAACAACTTAGATGCTTAAATTACGTACAGGGTGGTGCACCCGCAGGCTCATCACGCCACTTTAACTGCCAGAAGATAAATGTAAACGTTTACGATAGAAATGCGTCAATTGTGACGATTTGCAGTTACGCCATTTCGAAAACAAATGTATTAAACGTAAGATTTTCTACGGTTTTTTCTACACATTACCACTTCTGGCTTTTTCTTATGTAATGTGGCTGCCAGATCTCGGTTCGTACCAAATCTTAAGGTCCTAGGTCAACTACAAGGCAGCAAAAGCGGCCAAAAATTGAGTTTTCAAAAACTAAAACTTGACTTCCTGTGCTCCTTACTTGTCGACTGCAACAACTTAGATGCTTAAATTACGTACAGGGTGGTGCACCCGCAAGGCTCATCACGCGACTTTAACTGCCAGAAGATAAATGTAAACGTTTCCGATAGAAATGCGTCCATTGTGACGATTTGCAGTTACGTCATTTCAAAAACAAATGTATTAAACGTAAGATTTTCTACGGTTTTTCCTACACATTACCACTTCTGGCTTTTTCTTGTGTAATGTGGCTGCCAGAGCTCGGTTCGTGCCAAATCTTAAGGTTCTAGGTCAACTACAAGGTAGCAAAACAGCCAAAACTCAGTTTTCAAAAACTAAAACTTGACATGCTGTGCTCCTTAGTTGTCGACTGCAACAACTTAGATGCTTAAATTACGTACAGGGTGGTGCACCCGCAAGTTTCACCACGCGACTTTAACTGCCAGAAGATAAATGTAAACGTTTCCGATAGAAATGCGTCCATTGTGACGATTTGCAGTTACGTCATTTCGAAAACATATGAATTAAACGTAAGATTTTCTGCGGTTTTTTCTACACATTACCACATCTGGCTTTTTCTTGTGTAATGTGGCTGCCAGAGCTCGGATCGTGCCAAATCTTAAGGTCGTAGGTCAACTACAAGGCAGCAAAAGCGGCCAAAAATTGAGTTTTCAAAAACAAATACTTGACTTGCTGTGCTCCTTACTTGTCGACTGCAACAACTTAGATGCTTAAATTACGTACAGGGTGGTGCACCCGCAAGGCTCATCACGCGACTTTAACTGCCAGAAGATAAATGTAAACTTTTCCGATAGAAATGCGTATATTGTGACGATTTGCAGTTACGTCATTTCGAAAACAAATGTATTAAACGTAAGATATTCTGCGGTTTTTTCTACACATTACCACTTCTGGCTTTTCATGTGTAACGTGGCTGCCAGATCTCGGTTCGTGCCAAATCTTAAGGTCCTAGGTCAACTACAAGGCAGCAAACCCGGCCAAAAATTGAGTTTTCAAAACTAATACTTGACTTGCTGTGCTCCTTACATGTCGACTGCAACAACTTAGATGCTTAAATTACGTACAGAGTGGTGCTCCCGCAAAGCTCATCACGCGACTTTAAATGCCAGAAGATAAATATAATCGTTTCCGATTGAAATGCGTCCATTGTGACGATTTGCAGTTACGTCATTTCGAAAACCAATGTATTAAACGTACGATTTTCTACGGTTTTTTCTACACATTACCACTTCTGGCTTTTTCTTGTGTTATGTGGCTGCCACAGCTCGGTTTGTGCCAAATCTGAAGGTCCTAGGTCAACTACAAGGCAGCAAAAGCGGCCAAAAATTGAGTTTTAAAAAACTAAAACTTGACTTGCTGTGCTCCTTACTTGTCGACTGCAACAACTTAGATGCTTAAATTACGTACAGAGTGGTGCGCCCGCAAGGCTCATCACGCGACTTTAACTGCCAGAAGATAAATGTAAACGTTTCCGATAGAAATGCGTCCATTGTGACGATTTGCAGTTACGTCATTTCGAAAAGAAATGTATTAAACGTAAGATTTCTGCGGTTTTTTTTACACATTACCACTTCTGGCTTTTTCTTGTGTAATGTGGCTGCCAGAGCTCGGTTCGTGCCAAATCTTATGGTCCTAGGTCAACTACAAGGTAGCAAAACAGCCAAAAATTCAGTTTTCAAAAACTAAAACTTGACATGCTGTGCTCCTTAGTTGTCGACTGCAACAACTTAGATGCTTAAATTACGTACAGGGTGGTGCACCCGCAAGTTTCACCACGCGACTTTAACTGCCAGAAGATAAATGTAAACGTTTCCGATAGAAATGCGTCCATTGTGACGCTTTCCAGTTACGTCATTTCGAAAACAAATGTATTAAACGTAAGATTTTCTGCGGTTTTTTACACATTACCACTTCTGGCTTTTTCTTGTGTAATGTGGCTGCCAGAGCTCGGTTCGTACCAACTATTAAGATCCTAGGTCAACTACAAGGCAGCAAAAGCGACCAAAAATTGAGTTTTCAGAAACTAAAACTTGACTTGCTGTGCTCCTTACTTGTCGACTGCAACAACTTAGATGCTTAAATTGCGTACAGAGAGGTGCACCCGCAAGGCTCATCACGCGAATTTAACTGCCAGAATATAAATGTAAACGTTTCCGATAGAAATGCGTCCATTGTGACGATTTGCAGTTACGTCATTTCGAAAACAAATGTATTAAACGTAAGATTTTCTGCGGTTTTTTCTACACATTACCACTTCTGGCTTTTTCTTGTGTAATGTGGTTGCCAGAGCTCGGTTCGTGCCAAATCTTAAGGTCCTAGGTCAACTACAAGGCAGCAAAAGCGGCCAAAAATTGAGTTTTCAATAACTAATACTTGACTTGCTGTGCGCCTTACTTGTCGACTGCAACAACTTAAATGCTTAAATTACGTACAGGGTGGTGCGCCCGCAAGGCTCATCACGCGACTTTAACTGCCAGAAGATAAATGTAAACGTTTCCGATAGAAATGCGTCAATTGTGACGATTTGCAGTTACGTCATTTCGAAAACAAATGTATTAAACGTAAGATTTTCTGCGGTTTTTTCTACACATTACCACTTCTGGCTTTTTCTTGTGTAATGTGGTTGCCAGAGCTCGGTTCGTGCCAAATCTTAAGGTCCTAGGTCAACTACAAGGCAGCCAAAGCGGCCAGAAATTGAGTTTTCAAAAACTAAAACTTGACTTGCTGTGCTCCTTACTTGTCGACTGCAACAACTTAGATGATTAAATTACGTACAGGGTGGTGCACCCGCAAGGCTCATCACGCGACTTTAACTGCCAGAAGATAAATGTCCCCCCCATGAACCACGGACCTTGCCGTTGGTGGGGAGGCTTGCGTGCCTCAGCGATACAGATGGCCGTACCGTAGGTGCAACCACAACGGAGGGGTATCTGTTGAGAGGCCAGACAAACATGTGGTTCCTGAAGAGGGGCAGCAGCCTTTTCAGTAGTTGCAGGGGCAACAGTCTGGATGATTGACTGATCTGGCCTTGTATCATTAACCAAAACGGCCTTGCTGTGCTGGTACTGCGAACGGCTGAAAGCAAGGGGAAACTACAGCCGTAATTTTTCCCGAGGACATGCAGCTCTACTGTATGATTAAATGATGATGGCGTCCTCTTGGGTAAAATATTCCGGAGGTAAAATAGTCCCCCATTCGGATCTCCGGGCGGGGACTACTCAAGAGGACGTCGTTATCAGGAGAAAGAAAACTGGCGTTCTACGGATCGGAGCGTGGAATGTCAGATCCCTTAATCGGGCAGGTAGGTTAGAAAATTTAAAAAGGGAGATGGATAGGTTAAAGTTAGATATAGTGGGAATTAGTGAAGTTCGGTGGCAGGAGGAACAAGACTTTTGGTCAGGTGATTACAGGGTTATAAATACAAAATCAAATAGGGGTAATGCAGGAGTAGGTTTAATAATGAATAAAAAATAGGAGTGCGGGTTAGCTACTACAAACAGCATAGTGAACGCATTATTGTGGCCAAGATAGACACAAAGCCCATGCCTACTACAGTAGTACAAGTTTATATGCCAACTAGTTCTGCAGATGATGAAGAAATAGATGAAATGTATGACGAGATAAAAGAAATTATTCAGGTAGTGAAGGGAGACGAAAATTTAATAGTGATGGGTGACTGGAATTCGTCAGTAGGAAAAGGGAGAGAAGGAAACATAGTAGGTGAATATGGATTGGGGGGAAGGAATGAAAGAGGAAGCCGCCTTGTAGAATTTTGCACAGAGCATAACTTAATCATAGCTAACACTTGGTTCAAGAATCATGAAAGGAGGCTGTATACATGGAAGAAGCCTGGAGATACTGACAGGTTTCAGATAGATTATATAATGGTAAGACAGAGATTTAGGAACCAGGTATTAAATTGTAAGACATTTCCTGGGGCAGATGTAGATTCTGACCACAATCTATTGGTTATGAACTGCAGATTGAAACTGAAGAAACTGCAAAAAGGTGGGAATTTAAGGAGATGGGACCTGGATAAACTGAAAGAACCAGAGGTTGTAGAGAGTTTCAGGGAGAGCATTAGGGAAAAATTGACAGGAATGGGGGAAAGAAATACAGTAGAAGAAGAATGGGTAGCTCTGAGGGATGAAGTGGTGAAGGCAGCAGACGATCAAGTAGGTAAAAAGACGCGGGCTAATAGAAATCCTTGGGTAACAGAAGAAATATTGAATTTAATTGATGAAAGGAGAAAATATAAAAATGCAGTAAATGAAGCAGGCAAAAAGGAATATAAACGTCTCAAAAATGAAATCGACAGGAAGTGCAAAATGGCTAAGCAGGGATGGCTAGAGGACAAATGTAAGGATGTAGAGGCTTGTCTCACTAGGGGTAAGATAGATACTGCATACAGGAAAATTAAAGAGACCTTTGGAGAGAAAAGAACCACTTGTATGAATATCAAGAGCTCAGATGGCAACCCAGTTCTAAGCAAAGAAGGGAAAGCAGAAAGGTGGAAGGAGTATATAGAGGGTTTATACAAGGGCGATGTACTTGAGGACAATATTATGGAAATGGAAGAGGATGTAGATGAAGATGAAATGGGAGATAAGATACTGCGTGAAGAGTTTGACAGAGCGCTGAAAGACCTGAGTCAAAACAAGGCCCCGGGAGTAGACAACATTCCATTAGAAATACTGATGGCCTCAGGAGAGCCAGTCATGACAAAACTCTACCATCTGGTGAGCACGATGTATGAGACAGGCGAAATACCCTCAGACTTTAAGAAGAATATAATAATTCCAATCCCAAAGAAATCAGGTGTTGGCAGATGTGAAAATTACCAAACTATCAGTTTGATAAGTCACGGATGCAAAATACTAACGCGAATTCTTTACAGAAGAATGGAAAACCTGGTAGAAGCCGACCTCGGGGAAGATCAGTTTGGATTCCGTAGAAATGTTGGAACACGTGAGGCAATACTGACCTTACGACTTATCTTGGAAGAAAGATTAAGAAAAGGCAAACTTACGTTTCTAGCATTTGTAGACATAGAGAAAGCTTTTGACAATGTTGACTGGAATACTCTCTTTCAAATTCTGAAGGTGGCAGGGGTAAAATACAGGGAGCGAAAGGCTATTTACAATTTGTACAGAAACCAGATGGCAGTTATAAGAGTCGAGGGGCATGAAAGGGAAGCAGTGGTTGGGAAAGGAGTGAGACAGGGTTGTAGCCTCTCCCCGATGTTATTCAATGTGTATATTGAGCAAGCAGTAAAGGAAACAAAAGAAAAATTCGGAGTAGGTATTAAAATTCATGGAGAAGAAGTAAAAACTTTGAGGTTCGCCGATGACATTGTAATTCTGTCAGAGACAGCAAAGGACTTGGAAGAGCAGTTGAACGGAATGGACAGTGTCTTGAAAGGAGGATATAAGATGAACATCAACAAAAGCAAAACGAGGATAATGGAATGTAGTCAAATTAAGTCGGGTGATGCTGAGGGAATTAGATTAGGAAATGAGACACTTAAAGTAGTAAAGGAGTTTTGCTATTTAGGGAGTAAAATAACCGATGATGGTCGAAGTAGAGAGGATATAAAATGTAGACTGGCAATGGCAAGGAAAGCGTTTCTCAAGAAGAGAAATTTGTTAACATCGAATATAGATTTAGGTGTCAGGAAGTCGTTTCTGAAAGTATTTGTATGGAGTGTAGCCATGTATGGAAGTGAGACATGGACGATAACTAGTTTGGACAAGAAGAGAATAGAAGCTTTCGAAATGTGGTGCTACAGAAGAATGCTGAAGATAAGGTGGGTAGATCACGTAACTAATGAGGAGGTATTGAATAGGATTGGGGAGAAGAGAAGTTTGTCGCACAACTTGACTAGAAGAAGGGATCGGTTGGTGGGACATGTTCTGAGGCATCGAGGGATCACAAATTTAGCATTGGAGGGCAGCGTGGAGGGTAAAAATCGTAGAGGGAGACCAAGAGATCAATACACTAAGCAGATTCAGAAGGATGTAGGTTGCAGTAGGTACTGGGAGATGAAGAAGCTTGCACAGGATAGAGTAGCATGGAGAGTTGCATCAAACCAGTCTCTGGACTGTAGACCACAACAACAACAACAACAACAAGATAAATGTAAACGTTTCCGATAGAAATGCGTCCATTGTGACGATTTGCAGTTACGTCATTTCGAAAACAAATGTTTAAACGTAAGATTTTCTGTGGTTTTTTCGACACATTACCACTTCTGGCTTTTTCTTGTATAATGTGGCTGCCACAGCTCGGTTCGTGCCAAATCTTAAGGTCCTAGGTCAACTACAAGGCAGCAAAAGCGGCCAAAAATTGAGTTTTCAAAAACTAAAACTTGACTTGCTGTGCTCCTTACTTGTCGACTGCAACAACTTAGATGCTTAAATTACGTACAGGGTGGTGCACCCGCAAGGCTCATCACGCGACTTTAACTGCCATAAGATAATTGTAAACGTTTCCGATAGAAATGCGTCCATTGTGACGATTTCCAGTTACGTCATTTCGAAAACAAATGTATTAAACGTAAGATTTCCTGCGGTTTTTTCTACACATTACCACTTCTGGGTTTTTCTTGTGAAATGTGGCTGCCAGAGCTCGGTTCGTGCCAAATCTGAAGGTCCTAGGTCAACTACAAGGCAGCAAAAGCGGCCAAAAATTGAGTTTTAAAAAACTATAACTTGACTTGCTGTGCTCCTTACTTGTCGACTGCAACAACTTAGATGCTTAAATTACGTACAGAGTATGCGCCTGCAAGGCTCATCACGCGACTTTAACTGCCAGAAGATAAATGTAAACGTTTCCGATAGAAATGCGTCCATTGTGACGATTTGGAGTTACGTCATTTCAAAAACTAAAGTATTAAACGTAAGATTTTCTGCATTTTTTTCTACATATTACCACTTCTGGCTTTTTTTTTTGTGTAATGTGGCTGCCGGAGCTCGGTTCGTGCCAAATCTTAAGGACGTAGGTCAACTACAAGGCAGCAAAAGCGGCAAAAAATTGAGTTTTCAAAAACTAAAACTTGACTTGTTGTGCTCCTTACTTTTCAACTGCCACAACTTAAATGCTTAAATTACGTACAGGGTGGTGCACCCGCAAGGCTCATCACGCGACTTTAACTGCCAGAAGATAAATGTAAACGTTTCCGAGAGAAATGCGTCCATTGTGACGATTTGCAGTTACGTCATTTCGAAAACAAATGTATTAAACGTAAGATATTCTGCGGTTGTTTCTACACATTACCACTTCTGGCTTTTTCTTGTGTAATGTTGCTGCCAGAGCTCGGTTCGTGCCAAATCTTAAGGTCGTAGGTCAACTGCAAGGCAGCAAAAGCGGCAAAAATTGAGTTTTCAAAAACTAAAACTTGACTTGCTGTGCTGCTTACTTGTCGACTGCAACAACTTAGATGCTTAAATTACGTACAGATTGGTTCACCCGCAGGCTCATCACGCGACTTTAACTGCCAGAAGATATATGTAAACGTTTACGATAGAAATGCGTCAATTGTGACGATTTGCAGTTACGCCATTTCGAAAACAAATGTATTAAACGTAAGATTTTCAGCGTTTTTTTCTACACATTACCACTTCTGGCTTTTTCTTATGTAATGTGGCTGCCAGATCTCGGTTCGTGCCAAATCTTAAGGTCCTAGGTCAACTACAAGGCAGCAAAAGCGGCCAAAAATTGAGTTTTCAAAAACTAAAACTTGACTTCCTGTGCTCCTTACTTGTCGACTGCAACAACTTAGATGCTTAAATTACGTACAGGGTGGTGACCCGCAAGGCTCATCACGCGACTTTAACTGCCAGAAGATAAATGTAAACGTTTCCGATAGAAATGCGTCCATTGTGACGATTTGCAGTTACGTCATTTCAAAAACTAATGTATTAAACGTAAGATTTTCTACGGTTTTTCCTACACATTACCACTTCTGGCTTTTTCTTGTGTAATGTGGCTGCCAGAGCTCGGTTCGTGCCAAATCTTAAGGTCCTAGGTCAACTACAAGGCAGCAAATGCGGCCAAAAATTGAGTTTTCAAAAACTAAAACTTGACTTGCTGTGCTCCTTACTTATCAACTGCAACAACTTAAATGCTTAAATTACGTACAGGGTGGTGCAACCGCAAGGCTCATCACGCGACTTTAACTGCCAGAAGATAAATGTAAACGTTTCCGATAGAAATGCGTCCATTGTGACGATTTGCAGTTACGTCATTTCGAAAACATATGAATTAAACGTAAGATTTTCTGCGGTTTTTTCTACACATTACCACATCTGGCTTTTTCTTGTTTAATGTGGCTGCCAGAGCTCGGATCGTGCCAAATCTTAAGGTCGTAGGTCATCTACAAGGCAGCAAAAGCGGCAAAAATTGACTTTTCAAAAACTAATACATGACTTGCTGTGCTCCTTACTTGTCGACTGCAACAACTTAGATGCTTAAATTACGTACAGGGTGGTGCACCCGCAAGGCTCATCACGCGACTTTAACTGCCAGAATATAAATGTAAACTTTTCCGATAGAAATGCGTACATTGTGACGATTTACAGTTACGTCATTTCGAAAACAAAAGTATTAAACGTAAGATTTTCTGCGGTTTTTTCTACACATAACCACTGCTGGGTTTTCTTGTGTAATGTGGCTGCCAGATCTCGTTTCGTGCCAAATCTTAAGGTCCTAGGTCAACTACAAGGCAGCAAAACCGGCCAAAAATTGAGTTTTCAAAACTAATTCTTGACTTGCTGTGCTCCTTACATGTCGACTGCAACAACTTAGATGCTTAAATTACGTACAGAGTGGTGCGCCCGCAAGGCTCATCACGCGACTTTAAATGCCAGAAGATAAATGTAATCGTTTCCGATTGAAATGCGTCCATTGTGACGATTTGCAGTTACGTCATTTCGAAAACAAATGTATTAAACGTACGATTTTCTGCGGTTTTTTCTACACATTACCACTTCTGGCTTTTTCTTGTGTTATGTGGCTGCCACAGCTCGGTTTGTGCCAAATCTTAGGGTCCTAGGTCAACTACAAGGCAGCAAAAGCGGCCAAAAATTGAGTTTTAAAAAACTAAAACTTGACTTGCTGTGCTCCTTACTTATCAACTGCAACAACTTAAATGCTTAAATTACGTACAGGGTGGTGCACCCGCAAGGCTCATCACGCGACATTAACTGCCAGAAGATAAATGTAAACGTTTCCGATAGAAATGCGTCCATTGTGACGATTTGCAGTTACGTCATTTCAAAAACAAATGTATTAAACGTAAGATTTTCTACGGGTTTTTCTACACATTACCACTTCTGGCTTTTTCTTGTGTAATGTGGCTGCCAGAGATCGCTTCGTGCCAAATCTTAAGGTCCTAGGTCAACTACAAGGCAGCAAAAGCTGCCAAAAATTGAGTTTTCCAAAACTTAAACTTGACTTGCTGTGCTCCTTACTTGTCGACTGCAACAACTTAGATGCTTGAATTACGTACAGAGTGGTGCACCCGCAAGGCTCATCACGCGACATTAACTGCCAGAAGATAAATGTAAACGTTTCCGATAGAAATGCGTCCATTGTGACGTTTTGCTGTTACGTCATTTCGAAATCAAATGTATTAAACGTACGATTTTCTGCGGTTTTTCTACACATTACCACTTCTGGCTTTTTCTTGTGTTATGTGGCTGCCAGAGCTCGGTTCGTGCCAAATCTTAAGGTCCTAGGTCAACTACAAGGCAGCAAAAGCGGCCAAATATTGAGTTTTCAAAAACTAAAACTTGACTTGCTGTGCTCCTTACTTATCAACTGCAACAACTTAAATGCTTAAATTACGTACAGGGTGGTGCACCCGCAAGGCTCATCACGCGACTTTAACTGCCAGAAGATAAGTGTAAACGTTTCCGAGAGAAATGCGTCCATTGTGACGATTTGCAGTTACGTCATTTCGAAAACAAATGTATTAAACGTAAGATTTTCTGCGGTTTTTTCTACACATTACCACATCTGGCTTTTTCTTGTGTAATGTGGCTGCCAGAGCTTGGTTCGTGCCAAATCTTAAGGTCGTAGGTCAACTACAAGGCAGCAAAAGCGCCAAAAACTGAGTTTTCAAAAACAAAAACTTGACTTGTTGTGCTCCTTACTTGTCGACTGCAACAACTTAGATGCTTAAATTACGTACAGATTGGTGCACCCGCAAGGTTCATCACGCGACTTTAACTGCCAGAAGATAAATGTAAACGTTTCCGATAGAAATGCGTCCATTGTGACGATTTGCAGTTACGTCACTTCGAAAACAAATGTATTAAACGAAAGATTTTCTGCGGTTTTTTCTACACATTACCACTTCTGGCTTTTTCTTGTGTAATGTGACTGCCAGAGCTCGGTTCGTGCCAAATCTTAAGGTCCTAGGTCAACCACAAGGCAGCAAAAGCGGCCAAAATTGAGTTTTCCAAAACTTAAACTTGACTTGCTGTGCTCCTTACTTGTCGCCTGCAACAACTTAGATGCTTCAATTACGTACAGAGTTGTGCGCCCGCAATGCTCATCACGCGCCTTTAACTGCCGCAAGATAAATGTAAACGTTTCCGATTGAAATGCGTCCATTGTGACGATTTGCAGTTACGTCATTTCGAAAACAAATGTATTAAACGTAAGATTTTTCTGCGGTTTTTTCTACACATTACCACTCCTGGCCTTTTCCTGTGTAATGTGGCTGCCAGAGCTCGGTTCGTTCCAAATCTTAAGATCGTAGGTTAACTACAAGGCAGCAAAAGCGGCCAAAAATTAAGTTTTCAGAAACTAAAACTTGACTTGCTGTGCTCCTTACTTGTCGACTGCAATAACTTAGATGCTTAAATTACGTACAGAGTGGTGCACCCGCAAGGCTCATCACGCGACTTTAACTACCAGAAGGTAAATGTAAATGTTTCCGATAGAAATGCGTCCATTGTGACGATTTGCAGTTACGTCATTTCGAAAACAAATGTATTAAACGTAAGATTTTCTGCGGTTTTTTCTACACATTACCACTTCTGGCTTTTCTTGTGTAATGTGGGCGCCAGAGCTCCGATCGTGCCAAATCTTAAGGTCCTAGGTCAACTACAAGGCAGCATAAGCGTCCAAAAATTGAGTTTTCAGAAACTAAAACTTGACTTGCTGTGTTCCTTACTTGTCGACTGCAACAACTTAGATGCTTAAATTACGTACAGAATGGTGCACCCGCAAGGCTCATCATGCGACTTTAACTGCCAGAAGATAAATGTAAACGTTTCCGATAGAAATGCGTCCATTGTGACGATTTGCAGTTACGTCATTTCGAAAACAAATGTATTAAACGTAAGATTTTCTGCGGTTTTTTCTACACATTACCACTTCTGGCTTTTTCTTGTGTAATGTGACTGCCAGAGCTCGGTTCGTGCCAAATCTTAAGGTCCTAGGTCAACTACAAGGCAGCAAAAGCGGCCAAAAACTGAGTTTTCAAAAACTAATACTTGACTTGCTGTGCTCCTTACATGTCGACTGCAACAACTTAGATGCTTAAATTACGTACAGAGTGGTGCGCCCGCAAGGCTCATCACGCCACTTTAACTGCCATAAGATAAATGTAAACGTTTCCGATAGAAATGCGTCCATTGTGACGAATTGCAGTTACGTCATTTCAAAAACTAAAGTATTAAACGTAAGATTTTCTGCGGTTTTTTCTACACTTTACCACTTCTGGCTTTTTCTTGTGTAATGTGGCTGCCAGAGATCGCTTCGTGCCAAATCTTAAGGTCCTAGGTCAACTACAAGGCAGCAAGAGCTGCCAAAAATTGAGTTTTCCAAAACTTAAACTTGACTTGCTGTGCTCCTTACTTGTCGACTGCAACAACTTAGATGCTTGAATTACGTACAGAGTGGTGCACCCGCAAGGCTCATCACGCGACATTAACTGCCAGAAGATAAATGTAAACGTTTCCGATAGAAATGCGTCCATTGTGACGTTTTGCTGTTACGTCATTTCGAAAACAAATGTATTAAACGTGCGATTTTCTGCGGTTTTTCTACACATTACCACTTCTGGCTTTTTCTTGTGTTATGTGGCTGCCAGAGCTCGGTTCGTGCCAAATCTTAAGGTCCTAGGTTAACTACAAGGCAGCAAAAGCGGCCAAAAACTGAGTTTTCAAAAACTAATACTTGACTTGCTGTGCTCCTTACATGTCAACTGCAACAACTTAGATGCTTAAATTACGTACAGAGTGGTGCGCCGCAAGGCTCATCACGCGACTTTAACTGCCATAAGATAAATGTAAACGTTTCCGATAGAAATGCGTCCATAGTGACGAATTGCAGTTACGTCATTTCAAAAACTAAAGTATTAAACGTAAGATTTTCTGCGGTTTTTTCTACACATTACCACTTCTGGCCTTTTCTTGTGTAATGTGGCTGCCAGAGCTCGGTTTGTGCCAGATCTTAAGGTGCTAGGTCAACTACAAGGCAGCCAAAGCGGCAAAAAATTGAGTTTTAAAAAACTAAAACTTGACTTGCTGTGCTTCTTACTTATCAACTGCAACAACTTAAATGCTTAAATTACGTACAGGGCGATGCACCCGCAAGGCTCATTAACTGCCAGAAGATAAATGTAAACGTTTCCGAGAGAAATGCGTCCATTGTGACGATTTGCAGTTACGTCACTTCGAAAACAAATGTATTAAACGTAAGATTTTTTGCGGTTTTTCCTACACATTACCACTGCTGGCTTTTTCTTGTGAAGCGGCCAAAAATTGAGTTTTCAAAAAGTAAAACCTGACTTGCTGTGCTCCTTACTTGTCGACTGCAACAACTTAGATGATTAAATTACGTACAGGGTGGTGCACCCGCAAGGCTCATCACGCGACATTAACTGCCAAAAGATAAATGTAAACGTTTCCGATAGAAATGCGTCCATTGTGACGATTTGCAGTTACGTCATTTCGAAAACAAATGTATTAAACGTAAGATTTTCTGCGGTTTTTCCTACACATTACCACTTCTGGCTTTTTCTTGTGTATAGTGGCTGCCAAAGCTCGGTTCGTGCCAAATCTTAAGGTCCTAGGTCAACTACAAGGCAGCAAAAGCGGCCAAAAATTGAGTTTTCAAAAACTAAAACTTGACTTGCTGTGCTCCTTACTTGTCGACTGCAACAACTTAGATGCTTAAATTACGTACAGAGTGGTGCGCCCGCAAGGCTCATCACGCGACTTTAACTGCCAGAAGATAAATGTAAACGTTTCCGATAGAAATGCGTCCATTGTGACGATTTGCAGTTACGTCATTTGGAAAACGAATGTATTAAACGTAAGATTTTCTACGGGTTTTTCTACTCATTACCACTTCTGGCTTTTTCTTGTGTAATGTGGCTGCCAGAGATCGCTTCGTGCCAAATCTTAAGGTCCTAGGTCAACTACAAGGCAGCAAAAGCTGCCAAAAATTGAGTTTTCCAAAACTTAAACTTGACTTGCTGTGCTCCTTACTTGTCGACTGCAACAACTTAGATGCTTCAATTACGTACAGAGTGGTGCACCCGCAAGGCTCATCACGCGACATTAACTGCCAAAAGATAAATGTAAACGTTTCCGATAGAAATGCGTCCATTGTGACGATTTGCAGTTACGTCATTTCGAAAACAAATGTATTAGACGTAAGATTTTCTGCGGTTTTTCCTACACATTACCACTTCTGGCTTTTTCTTGTGTAATGTGGCTGCCAAAGCTCGGTTCGTGCCAAATCTTAAGGTCCTAGGTCAACTACAAGGCAGCAAAAGCGGCCAAAAATTGAGTTTTCAAAAACTAAAACTTGACTTGCTGTGTTCCTTACTTGTCGACTGCAACAACTTAGATGCTTAAATTACGTACAGATTGGTGCACCCGCAAGGCACATCACGCGACTTTAACTGCCAGAAGATAAATGTAAACGTTTCCGATAGAAATGCGTCCATAGTGACGATTTGGAGTTACGTCATTTCGAAAACAAATGTATTAAACGTAAGATTTTCTGCGGTTTTTTCTACACATTACCACTTCTGGCTTTTTCTTGTGTAATGTGACTGCCAGAGCTCGGTTCGTGCCAAATCTTAAGGTCCTAGGTCAACTACAAGTCAGCAAAAGCGGCCAAAAATTGAGTTTTCAAAAACTAATACTTGACTTGCTGTGCTCCTTACATGTCGACTGCAACAACTTTGATGCTTAAATTACGTACAGAGTGGTCCGCCCGCATGGCTCATCACGCGACATTAACAGCCAGAAGATAAATGTAAACGTTTCCGATTGAAATGCGTCCATTGTGACGATTTGCAGTTACGTCATTTCGAAAACAAATGTATTAAACGTAAGATTTTCTGCGGATTTTTCTACACATTACCACTTCTGGCTTTTCTTGTGTCATGTGGGCGCCAGAGCTCCGATCGTGCCAAATCTTAAGGTCCTAGGTCAACTACAAGGCAGCAAAAGCGTCCAAAAATTGAGTTTTCAAAAAGTAAAACCTGACTTGCTGTGCTCCTTACTTGTCGACTGCAACAACTTCGATGCTTAAATTACGTACAGAGTGGTGCGCCCGCAAGGCTAATCACGCGACTTTAACTGCCAGAAGATAAATGTAAACGTTTCCGAGAGAAATGCGTCCATTGTGACGATTTGCAGTTACGTCATTACGAAAACAAACGTATTAAACGTAAGATTTTCTGCGGTTTTCTCTACACATTACCACTTCTGGCTTTTTCTTGCGTAATGCGGCTGCCAAAGCTCGGATCGTGCCAAATCTTAAGGTCCTAGGTCAACTACAAGGCAGCAAAAGCTGCCAAAAATTGAGTTTTCAAAAACTAATACTTGACTTGCTGTGTTCCTTACTTGTCGAATGCAACAAGTTAGATACTTAAATTACGTACAGAAAGGTGCACCCGCAAGGCTCATCATGCGACTTTAACTGCCAGAAGATAAATGTAAACGTTTCCGATAGAAATGCGTCCATTGTGACGATTTGGAGTTACGTCATTTCGAAAACAAATGTATCAAACGTAAGATTTTCTGCGGTTTTTTCTACACATTACCACTTCTGGCTTTTTCTTGTGTAATGTGACTGCCAGAGCTCGGTTCGTGCCAAATCTTAAGCTCCTAGGTCAACTACAAGGCAGCAAAAGCGGCCAAAAACTGAGTTTTCCAAAACTTATACTTGACTTGCTGTGCTCCTTACTTGTCGACTGCAACAACTTAGATGCTTGAATTACGTACAGAGTGGTGCACCCGCAAGGCTCATCACGCGACATTAACTGCCAGAAGATAAATGTAAACGTTTCCGATAGAAATGCGTCCATTGTGACGTTTTGCTGTTACGTCATTTCGAAATCAAATGTATTAAACGTACGATTTTCTGCGGTTTTTCTACACATTACCACTTCTGGCTTTTTCTTGTGTTATGTGGCTGCCAGAGCTCGGTTCGTGCCAAATCTTAAGGTCCTAGGTCAACTACAAGGCAGCAAAAGCGGCCAAATATTGAGTTTTCAAAAACTAAAACTTGACTTGCTGTGCTCCTTACTTATCAACTGCAACAACTTAAATGCTTAAATTACGTACAGGGTGGTGCACCCGCAAGGCTCATCACGCGACTTTAACTGCCAGAAGATAAGTGTAAACGTTTCCGAGAGAAATGCGTCCATTGTGACGATTTGCAGTTACGTCATTTCGAAAACAAATGTATTAAACGTAAGATTTTCTGCGGTTTTTTCTACACATTACCACATCTGGCTTTTTCTTGTGTAATGTGGCTGCCAGAGCTTGGTTCGTGCCAAATCTTAAGGTCGTAGGTCAACTACAAGGCAGCAAAAGCGCCAAAAACTGAGTTTTCAAAAACAAAAACTTGACTTGTTGTGCTCCTTACTTGTCGACTGCAACAACTTAGATGCTTAAATTACGTACAGATTGGTGCACCCGCAAGGTTCATCACGCGACTTTAACTGCCAGAAGATAAATGTAAACGTTTCCGATAGAAATGCGTCCATTGTGACGATTTGCAGTTACGTCACTTCGAAAACAAATGTATTAAACGAAAGATTTTCTGCGGTTTTTTCTACACATTACCACTTCTGGCTTTTTCTTGTGTAATGTGACTGCCAGAGCTCGGTTCGTGCCAAATCTTAAGGTCCTAGGTCAACCACAAGGCAGCAAAAGCGGCCAAAATTGAGTTTTCCAAAACTTAAACTTGACTTGCTGTGCTCCTTACTTGTCGCCTGCAACAACTTAGATGCTTCAATTACGTACAGAGTTGTGCGCCCGCAATGCTCATCACGCGCCTTTAACTGCCGCAAGATAAATGTAAACGTTTCCGATTGAAATGCGTCCATTGTGACGATTTGCAGTTACGTCATTTCGAAAACAAATGTATTAAACGTAAGATTTTTCTGCGGTTTTTTCTACACATTACCACTCCTGGCCTTTTCCTGTGTAATGTGGCTGCCAGAGCTCGGTTCGTTCCAAATCTTAAGATCGTAGGTTAACTACAAGGCAGCAAAAGCGGCCAAAAATTAAGTTTTCAGAAACTAAAACTTGACTTGCTGTGCTCCTTACTTGTCGACTGCAATAACTTAGATGCTTAAATTACGTACAGAGTGGTGCACCCGCAAGGCTCATCACGCGACTTTAACTACCAGAAGGTAAATGTAAATGTTTCCGATAGAAATGCGTCCATTGTGACGATTTGCAGTTACGTCATTTCGAAAACAAATGTATTAAACGTAAGATTTTCTGCGGTTTTTTCTACACATTACCACTTCTGGCTTTTCTTGTGTAATGTGGGCGCCAGAGCTCCGATCGTGCCAAATCTTAAGGTCCTAGGTCAACTACAAGGCAGCATAAGCGTCCAAAAATTGAGTTTTCAGAAACTAAAACTTGACTTGCTGTGTTCCTTACTTGTCGACTGCAACAACTTAGATGCTTAAATTACGTACAGAATGGTGCACCCGCAAGGCTCATCATGCGACTTTAACTGCCAGAAGATAAATGTAAACGTTTCCGATAGAAATGCGTCCATTGTGACGATTTGCAGTTACGTCATTTCGAAAACAAATGTATTAAACGTAAGATTTTCTGCGGTTTTTTCTACACATTACCACTTCTGGCTTTTTCTTGTGTAATGTGACTGCCAGAGCTCGGTTCGTGCCAAATCTTAAGGTCCTAGGTCAACTACAAGGCAGCAAAAGCGGCCAAAAACTGAGTTTTCAAAAACTAATACTTGACTTGCTGTGCTCCTTACATGTCGACTGCAACAACTTAGATGCTTAAATTACGTACAGAGTGGTGCGCCCGCAAGGCTCATCACGCCACTTTAACTGCCATAAGATAAATGTAAACGTTTCCGATAGAAATGCGTCCATTGTGACGAATTGCAGTTACGTCATTTCAAAAACTAAAGTATTAAACGTAAGATTTTCTGCGGTTTTTTCTACACTTTACCACTTCTGGCTTTTTCTTGTGTAATGTGGCTGCCAGAGATCGCTTCGTGCCAAATCTTAAGGTCCTAGGTCAACTACAAGGCAGCAAGAGCTGCCAAAAATTGAGTTTTCCAAAACTTAAACTTGACTTGCTGTGCTCCTTACTTGTCGACTGCAACAACTTAGATGCTTGAATTACGTACAGAGTGGTGCACCCGCAAGGCTCATCACGCGACATTAACTGCCAGAAGATAAATGTAAACGTTTCCGATAGAAATGCGTCCATTGTGACGTTTTGCTGTTACGTCATTTCGAAAACAAATGTATTAAACGTGCGATTTTCTGCGGTTTTTCTACACATTACCACTTCTGGCTTTTTCTTGTGTTATGTGGCTGCCAGAGCTCGGTTCGTGCCAAATCTTAAGGTCCTAGGTTAACTACAAGGCAGCAAAAGCGGCCAAAAACTGAGTTTTCAAAAACTAATACTTGACTTGCTGTGCTCCTTACATGTCAACTGCAACAACTTAGATGCTTAAATTACGTACAGAGTGGTGCGCCGCAAGGCTCATCACGCGACTTTAACTGCCATAAGATAAATGTAAACGTTTCCGATAGAAATGCGTCCATAGTGACGAATTGCAGTTACGTCATTTCAAAAACTAAAGTATTAAACGTAAGATTTTCTGCGGTTTTTTCTACACATTACCACTTCTGGCCTTTTCTTGTGTAATGTGGCTGCCAGAGCTCGGTTTGTGCCAGATCTTAAGGTGCTAGGTCAACTACAAGGCAGCCAAAGCGGCAAAAAATTGAGTTTTAAAAAACTAAAACTTGACTTGCTGTGCTTCTTACTTATCAACTGCAACAACTTAAATGCTTAAATTACGTACAGGGCGATGCACCCGCAAGGCTCATTAACTGCCAGAAGATAAATGTAAACGTTTCCGAGAGAAATGCGTCCATTGTGACGATTTGCAGTTACGTCACTTCGAAAACAAATGTATTAAACGTAAGATTTTTTGCGGTTTTTCCTACACATTACCACTGCTGGCTTTTTCTTGTGAAGCGGCCAAAAATTGAGTTTTCAAAAAGTAAAACCTGACTTGCTGTGCTCCTTACTTGTCGACTGCAACAACTTAGATGATTAAATTACGTACAGGGTGGTGCACCCGCAAGGCTCATCACGCGACATTAACTGCCAGAAGATAAATGTAAACGATTCCGATAGAAATGCGTCCATTGTGACGATTTGCAGTTACGTCATTTGGAAAACAAATGTATTAAACGTAAGATTTTCTACGGGTTTTTCTACACATTACCACTTCTGGATTTTTCTTGTGTAATGTGGCTGCCAGAGATCGCTTCGTGCCAAATCTTAAGGTCCTAGGTCAACTACATGGCAGCAAAAGCTGCCAAAAATTGAGTTTTCCAAAACTTAAACTTGACTTGCTGTGCTCCTTACTTGTCGACTGCAACAACTTAGATGCTTGAATTACGTACAGAGTGGTGCACCCGCAAGGCTCATCACGCGACATTAACTGCCAAAAGATAAATGTAAACGTTTCCGATAGAAATGCGTCCATTGTGACGATTTGCAGTTACGTCATTTCGAAAACAAATGTATTAAACGTAAGATTTTCTGCGGTTTTTCCTACACATTACCACTTCTGGCTTTTTCTTGTGTATAGTGGCTGCCAAAGCTCGGTTCGTGCCAAATCTTAAGGTCCTAGGTCAACTACAAGGCAGCAAAAGCGGCCAAAAATTGAGTTTTCAAAAACTAAAACTTGACTTGCTCTGTTCCTTACTTGTCGACTGCAACAACTTAGATGCTTTAATTACGTACAGAGTGGTGCACCCGCAAGGCTCATCACGCGACATTAACTGCCAGAAGATAAATGTAAACGTTTCAGATAGAAATGCGTCCATTGTGACGATTTGGAGTTACGTCATTTCGAAAACAAGTGTATTAAACGTAAGATTTTCTGCAGTTTTTTCTACACATTACCACTTCTGGCTTTTTCTTGTGTAATGTGACTGCCAGAGCTCGGTTCGTGCCAAATCTTAAGGTCCTAGGTCAACTACAAGGCAGCAAAAGCGGCCAAAACTTGAGTTTTCGAAATCTAATACTTGACTTGCTGTGCTCCTTACATGTCGACAGCAACAACTTAGATGCTTAAATTACGTACAGAGTGGTGCGCCCGCAAAGCTCATCACGCGACATTAACAGCCAGAAGATAAATGTAAACGTTTCCGATTGAAATGCGTCCATTGTGACGATTTGCAGTTACGTCATTTCGAAAACAAATGTATTAAACGTACGATTTTCTGCGGTTTTTCTACATATTACCACTTCTGGCTTTTTCTTGTGTTATGTGGCTGCCAGAGCTCGGTTCGTGCCAAATCTTAAGGTCCTAGGTCAACTACAAGGCAGCAAAAGCGGCCAAAAATTGAGTTTTCAAAAACTAAAACTTGACTTGCTGTGCTCCTTACTTGTCGACTGCAACAACTTAGATGCTTAAATTACGTACAGAGTGGTGCGCCCGCAAGGCTCATCACGCGACTTTAACTGCCAGAAGATAAATGTAAACGTTTCCGATAGAAATGCGTCCATTGTGACGATTTGCAGTTACGTCATTTGGAAAACGAATGTATTAAACGTAAGATTTTCTACGGGTTTTTCTACTCATTACCACTTCTGGCTTTTTCTTGTGTAATGTGGCTGCCAGAGATCGCTTCGTGCCAAATCTTAAGGTCCTAGGTCAACTACAAGGCAGCAAAAGCTGCCAAAAATTGAGTTTTCCAAAACTTAAACTTGACTTGCTGTGCTCCTTACTTGTCGACTGCAACAACTTAGATGCTTCAATTACGTACAGAGTGGTGCACCCGCAAGGCTCATCACGCGACATTAACTGCCAAAAGATAAATGTAAACGTTTCCGATAGAAATGCGTCCATTGTGACGATTTGCAGTTACGTCATTTCGAAAACAAATGTATTAGACGTAAGATTTTCTGCGGTTTTTCCTACACATTACCACTTCTGGCTTTTTCTTGTGTAATGTGGCTGCCAAAGCTCGGTTCGTGCCAAATCTTAAGGTCCTAGGTCAACTACAAGGCAGCAAAAGCGGCCAAAAATTGAGTTTTCAAAAACTAAAACTTGACTTGCTGTGTTCCTTACTTGTCGACTGCAACAACTTAGATGCTTAAATTACGTACAGATTGGTGCACCCGCAAGGCACATCACGCGACTTTAACTGCCAGAAGATAAATGTAAACGTTTCCGATAGAAATGCGTCCATAGTGACGATTTGGAGTTACGTCATTTCGAAAACAAATGTATTAAACGTAAGATTTTCTGCGGTTTTTTCTACACATTACCACTTCTGGCTTTTTCTTGTGTAATGTGACTGCCAGAGCTCGGTTCGTGCCAAATCTTAAGGTCCTAGGTCAACTACAAGTCAGCAAAAGCGGCCAAAAATTGAGTTTTCAAAAACTAATACTTGACTTGCTGTGCTCCTTACATGTCGACTGCAACAACTTTGATGCTTAAATTACGTACAGAGTGGTCCGCCCGCATGGCTCATCACGCGACATTAACAGCCAGAAGATAAATGTAAACGTTTCCGATTGAAATGCGTCCATTGTGACGATTTGCAGTTACGTCATTTCGAAAACAAATGTATTAAACGTAAGATTTTCTGCGGATTTTTCTACACATTACCACTTCTGGCTTTTCTTGTGTCATGTGGGCGCCAGAGCTCCGATCGTGCCAAATCTTAAGGTCCTAGGTCAACTACAAGGCAGCAAAAGCGTCCAAAAATTGAGTTTTCAAAAAGTAAAACCTGACTTGCTGTGCTCCTTACTTGTCGACTGCAACAACTTCGATGCTTAAATTACGTACAGAGTGGTGCGCCCGCAAGGCTAATCACGCGACTTTAACTGCCAGAAGATAAATGTAAACGTTTCCGAGAGAAATGCGTCCATTGTGACGATTTGCAGTTACGTCATTACGAAAACAAACGTATTAAACGTAAGATTTTCTGCGGTTTTCTCTACACATTACCACTTCTGGCTTTTTCTTGCGTAATGCGGCTGCCAAAGCTCGGATCGTGCCAAATCTTAAGGTCCTAGGTCAACTACAAGGCAGCAAAAGCTGCCAAAAATTGAGTTTTCAAAAACTAATACTTGACTTGCTGTGTTCCTTACTTGTCGAATGCAACAAGTTAGATACTTAAATTACGTACAGAAAGGTGCACCCGCAAGGCTCATCATGCGACTTTAACTGCCAGAAGATAAATGTAAACGTTTCCGATAGAAATGCGTCCATTGTGACGATTTGGAGTTACGTCATTTCGAAAACAAATGTATCAAACGTAAGATTTTCTGCGGTTTTTTCTACACATTACCACTTCTGGCTTTTTCTTGTGTAATGTGACTGCCAGAGCTCGGTTCGTGCCAAATCTTAAGCTCCTAGGTCAACTACAAGGCAGCAAAAGCGGCCAAAAACTGAGTTTTCCAAAACTTATACTTGACTTGCTGTGCTCCTTACATGTCGACTGCAACAACTTAGATGCTTAAATTACGTACAGAGTGGTGCGCCCGCAAGGCTCATCACGCGACATTAACTGCCAGAAGATAAATGTAAACGTTTCCGATTGAAATGCGTCCATTGTGACGATTTGCAGTTACGTCATTTCGAAAACAAATGTATTAAACGTACGATTTTCTGCGGATTTTTCTACACATTACCACTTCTGGCTTTTTTTGTTTTATGTGGCTGCCAGAGCTCGGTTCGTGCCAAATCTTAAGGTCCTAGGTCAACTACAAGGCAGCAAAAGCGGCCAAAAATTGAGTTTTCAAAAACTAAAACTTTACTTGCTGTGCTCCTTACTTGTCAACTGCAACAATTTAAATGCTTAAATTACGTACACGGTGGTGCACCCGCAAGGCTCATGACGCGACTTTAACTGCCAGAAGATAAATGTAAACGTTTCCGAGAGAAATGTGTCCATTGTGACGATTTGCAGTTACGTCATTTGGAAAACAAATGTATTAAACGTAATATTTTCTGCGGTTTTTTCTACACATTACCACATCTGGCTTTTTCTTGTGTAATGTGGCTGACAGAGCTCGGTTCGCGCCAAATCTTTAGGTCGTAGGTCAACTACAAGTCAGCAAAAGCGCCAAAAATTGAGTTTTCAAAAAGAAACACTTGACTCGCTGTGCTCCTTACTTGTCGACTGCAACAACTTAGATGCTTAAATTACGTACAGATTGGTGAACCCGCAAGGCTCATCACGCGACTTTAACTGCCAGAAGATAAATGTAAACGTTTCCGATAGAAATGCGTCCATTGTGACGATTTGCAGTTACGTCACTTCGAAAACAAATGTATTAAACGTAAGAATTTCTGCGGTTTTTTCTACACCTTACCACTTCTGGCATTTTCTTGTGTAATGTGGCTGCCAGATCTCGGTTCGTGCCTTATCTTAAGGTCCTAGGTCAACTACAAGGCAGCAAAAGCGCACATAGAATGAGTTTTCAAAAACTAAAACTTGACTTGCTGTGCTCCTTACTTGTCGACTGCAACAACTTAGATGCTTAAATTACGTATAGAATAGTGCACCCGCAAGGCTCATCACGCAACTTTAACTGCCTGAAGATAAATGTAAACGTTTCCGATAGAAATGCGTCCATTGTGACGATTTGCAGTTACGTCATTTCAAAAACAAATGTATTAAACGTAAGATTTTCTACGGGTTTTTCTACACATTACCACTTCTGGCTTTTTCTTGTGTAATGTGGCTGCCAGAGCTCGCTTCGTGCCAAATCTTAAGGTCCTAGGTCAACTACAAGGCAGCAAAAGCGGCCAAAAATTGAGTTTTCAAAAACTAAAACTTGACTTGCTGTGCTCCTTACTTGTCGACTGCAATAACTTAGATGCTTAAATTACGTACAGAGTGGTGCACCCGCAAGGCTCATCACGCGACTTTAACTGCCAGAAGATAAATGTAAAAGTTTCCGATAGAAATGCGTCCATTGTGACGATTTGCAGTTACGTCATTTCGAAAACAAATGTATTAAACGTAAGATTTTCTGCGGTTTTTTCTACACATTACCACTTCTAGCTTTTTCTTGTGTAATGTGGCTGCCAGAGCTCGGTTCGTGCCAAATGTTAAGGTCCTATGTCAACTACAAGGCAGCAAAAGCGCCAAAAATTGAGTTTTCAGAAACGAAAACTTGACTTGCTGTGCTCCTTACTTGTCGACTGCAACAACTTAGATGCTTCAATTACGTACAGAGTGGTGCGCCCGCAAGGCTCATCACGTGACTTTAACTACCAGAAGATAAATGTAAACGTTTCCGATAGAAATGCGTCCACTGTGACGATTTGCAATTACGTCATTTCGAAAACAAATGTATTAAACGTAAGATTTTCTGCGGTTTTTTCAACACATTACCACTTCTGGCTTTTTCTTGTGTAATGTGGCTGCCAGAGCTCGGTTCGTGCAAAATCTTAAGGTCCTAGGTCAAATACAAGGCAGCAAAAGCGGCCAAAAATTGAGTTTTCAAAAACAAAATCTTGAATTGCTGTGCTCCTTACTTGTCGACTGCAACAACTTAGATGCTTAAATTACGTACAGAGTGGTTCACCCGCAAGCCTCATCACGCGACATTAACTGCCAGAAGATAAATGTAAACGATTCAAATAGAAATGCGTCCATTGTGACGATTTGCAATTACGTCATTTCGAAAACAAATGTATTAAACGTAAGATTTTCTGCGGTTTTTTCTACACATTACCACTTCTGGCTTTTTCTTGTGTAACGTGGCTGCCAGAGCTCGGTTCGTTCCAAATCTTAAGATCGTAGGTTAACTACAAGGCAGCAAAAGCGGCCAAAAATTGAGTTTTCAAAAACTAAATCTTGACTTGCTGTGCTCCTTACTTGTCGACTGCAATAACTTAGTTGCTTAAATTACGTACAGAGTGGTGCACCCGCAAGGCTCATCACGCGACTTTAACTACCAGAAGGTAAATGTAAATGTTTCCGATAGAAATGCGTTTATTGTGACGATTTGCAGTTACGTCATTTCGAAAACAAATGTATTAAACGTAAGATTTTCTGCGGTTTTTTCTACACATTACCACTTCTGGCTTTTTCTTGTGTAATGTGGCTGCCAGAGCTCGGATCGTGCCAAATCTTAAGGTCCTAGGTCAACTACAAGGCAGCAAAAGTGGACAAAAATTGAGTTTTCAAAAACTAAAACTTGATTTGCTGTGCTCCTTACTTGTCGACTGCAACAACCTAGATGCTTAAATTACGTACAGAGTGTTGCACCCGCAAGGCTCATCACGCGACATAAACTGCCAGAAGATAAATGTAAACGTTTCCGATAGAAATGCGTCCATTGTGACGATTTGGAGTTACGTCGTTTCGAAAACAAATGTATTAAACGTAAGATTTTCTGCGGTTTTTCCTACACATTACCACTGCTGGCTTTTTCTTGTGTAGTGTGGCCACCAAATCTCGGTTCGTGCCTAATCTTAAGGTCCTAGGTCAACTACAAGGCAGCAAAAGCGGCCAAAAATTGAGTTTTCAAAAACTAAAACTTGACTTGCTGTGCTCCTTACTTGTCGACTGCAATAACTTAGATGCTTAGACTACGTATAGAATAGTGCACCCGCAAAGTTCATCACGCAACTTTAACTGCCAGAAGATAAATGCAAACGTTTCCGATAGAAATGCGTCCATTGTGACGATTTGCAGTTACGTCATTTTGAAAACAAATGTATTAAACGTAAGATTTTCTACGGGTTTTTCTACACATTACCACTTCTGGCTTTTTCTTGTGTAATGTGGCTGCCAGAGCTCGCTTCGTGCCAAATCTTAATGTCCTAGGTCAACTACAAGGCAGCAAAAGCGGCCAAAAATTGAGTTTTCAAAAACTAAAACTTGACTTGCTGTGCTCCTTACTTGTCGACTGCAATAACTTAGATGCTTAAATTACGTACAGAGTGGTGCACCCGCAAGGCTCATCACGCGACTTGAACTGCCAGAAGATAAATGTAAACGTTTCCGATAGAAATGCGTCCATTGTGACGATTTGCAGTTACGTCATTTCGAAAACAAATGTATTAAACGTAAGATTTTCTGCGGTTTTTTCTACACATTACCACTTCTGACTTTTTCTTGTGTAATGTGGCTGCCAGAGCTCGGTTCGTGCTACATCTTAAGGTCCTATGTCAACTACAAGGCAGCAAAAGCGCCAAAAATTGAGTTTTCTGAAACTAAAACTTGACTTGCTGTGCTCCTTACTTGTCGACTGCAACAACTTAGATGCTTAAATTACGTACAGAGTGGTGCGCCCGCAAGGCTCATCACGTGTCTTTAACTGCCAGAAGATAAATGTAAACGTTTCCGATAGAAATGCGTCCATTGTGACGATTTGCAATTACGTCATTTCGAAAACAAATGTATTAAACGTAAGATTTTCTGCGGTTTTTTCAACACATTACCACTTCTGGCTTTTTCTTGTGTAATGTGGCTGCCAGAGCTCGGATCGTGCCAAATCTTAAGGTCCTAGGTCAAATACAAGGCAGCAAAAGCGGCCAAAAATTGAGTTTTCAAAAACAAAATCTTGAATTGCTGTGCTCCTTACTTGTCGACTGCAACAACTTAGATGCTTAAATTACGTACAGAGTGGTTCACCCGCAAGCCTCATCACGCGACTTTAACTGCCAGAAGATAAATGTAAACGTTTCCGATAGAAATGCGTCCATTGTGACGATTTGCAGTTACGTCATTTCGAAAACAAATGTATTAAACGTAAGATTTTCTGCGGTTTTTTCTACACATTACCACTTCTGGCTTTTTCTTGTGTAATGTGGCTGCCAGAGCTCGGTTCGTGCCAAATCTTAAGGTCCTAGGTCAACTACAAGGCGGCAAAAGCGGCCAAAAATTGAGTTTTCAAAAACTAAAACTTGACATTTTCTGCTCCTTACTTGTCGACTGCAACAACTTAGATGCTTAAATTACGTACAGAGTGGTGCGCCCGCAAGGCTCATTACGCGACTTTAACTGCCAGAAGGTAAATGTAAATGTTTCCGATGGAAATGCGTCCATTGTGACGATTTGCAGTTACGTCATTTCGAAAACAAATGTATTAAACGTATGATTTTCTGCGGTTTTTTCTACACATTACAACTTCTGGCTTTTTCTTGTGTAATGTGGCTGCCGGAGCTCGGTTCGTGCCAAATCTTAAGGTCCTAGGTCAACTACAAGGCAGAAAAGCGGCCAAAAACTGACTTTTCAAAAACTAAAACTTGACTTGCTTTGCTCCTTACTTGTCGACTGCAACAACTTAGGTGCTTAAATTACGTACAGGGTGGTGCACCCGCATGGCTCATCCCGCGACTTTAACTGCCAGAAGATAAATGTAAACGTTTCCGATAGAAATGCGTCCAATGTGACGATTTGCAGTTACGTCATTTCGAAAACATATGTATTAAACGTAAGATTTTCTGCGGTTGTTTCTACACATTACCACTTCTGGCTTTTTCTTGTGTAATGTGGCTGCCAGAGCTTGGTTCGTGCCAAATCTTAAGGTCCTAGGTCAACTACAAGGCAGCAAAAGCGGCCAAAAATTGAGTTTACAAAAACTAAAACTTGACTTGCTCTACTCCTTACTTGTCGACTGCAACAACTTAGATGCTTAAATTACGTACAGAGTGGTGCGCCCGCAAGGCCCATCACGCGCCTTTAACTGCCGGAAGATAAATGTAAACGTTTCCGATTGAAATGCGTCCATTGTGACGATTTGCAGTTACGACATTTCGAAAACAAATGTATTAAACGTAAGATTTTCTGCGGTTTTTTCTACGCATTACCACTTCTGGCTTTTTCTTGTGTAATGTGGCTGCCAGAGCTCGGTTCGTTCCAAATCTTAAGATCGTAGGTTAACTACAAGGCAGCAAAACGGCCAAAAATTGAGTTTTCAAAAACTAAAACTTGACTTGCTGTGCTCCTTACTTGTCGACTGCAATAACTTAGTTGCTTAAATTACGTACAGAGTGGTGCAACCGCAAGGCTCACCACGCGACTTTAACTACCAGAAGGTAAATGTAAATGTTAGCGATAGAAATGCGTCCATTGTGACGATTTGCAGTTACGTCATTTCGAAAACAAATGTATTAAACGTAAGATTTTCTGCGGTTTTTTCTACACATTACCACTTCTGGCTTCTCTTGTGTAATTTGGGTGCCAGAGCTCGGGTCGTGCCAAATCTTAAGGTCCTAGGTCAACTACAAGGCAGCAAAAGCGGCCAAAAATTGAGTTTTCAAAAAGTAAAACCTGACTTGCTGTGCTCCTTACTTGTCGACTGCAACAACTTAGATGCTTAAATTACGTACAGAGTGGTGCGCCCGCAAGGCTCATCACGCGACTTTAACTGCCAGAAGATAAATGTAAACGTTTCCGAAAGAAATCCGTCCATTGTGACGATTTGCAGTTACTTCATTCCAAAAACTAATGTATTAAACGTAAGATTTTCTGCGGTTTTTCTACACATTGCCACTTCTGGCTTTTTCTTCTGTACTGTGGCTGCCAGAGCTCGGTTCGTGCCAAATCTTAAGATCCTATGTCAACTACAAGGCTGCAAAAGCGCCAAAAATTGAGTCATCAGAAACTAAAACTTGACTTGCTGTGCTCCTTACTTGTCGACTGCAACAACTTAGATGCTTAAATTACGTACAGAGTGGTTCACCCGCAAGCCTCATCACGCGACTTTAACTGCCAGAAGATAAATGTAAACGTTTCAAATAGAAATGCGTCCATTGTGACGATTTGCAGTTACGTCATTTCGAAAACAAATGTATTAAACGTAAGATTTTCTGCGGTTTTTTCTACACATTACCACTTCTGGCTTTTTCTTGTGTAATGTGGCTGCCAGAGCTCGGTTCGTGCCAAATCTTAAGGTCCTAGGTCAACTACAAGGCAGCTAAAGCGGCCAAAAATTGAGTTTTCAAAAACTAAAACTTGACTTTTTCTGCTCCTTACTTGTCGACTGCAACAACTTAGATGCTTAAATTACGTACAGAGTGGTGCGCCCGCAAGGCTCATCACGCGATTTTAACTGCCAGAAGGTAAATGTAAATGTTTCCGATGGAAATGCGTCCATTATGACGATTTGCAGTTACGTCATTTCGTAAGCAAATGTATTAAACGTATGATTTTCTGCGGTTTTTTCTACACATTACAACTTCTGGCTTTTTCTTGTGTAATGTGGCTGCCAGAGCTCGGTTTGTGCCAAATCTTAAGGTCCTATGTCAACTACAAGGCAGCAAAAGCGGGTAACAATTGAGTTTTTAAAAATTTTATTTGACTTGCTGTGCCCCTTGCTTGTCGACTGCAACAACTTAGATGCTTAAATTACGTACAGAGTGGTGCACTCGCAAGGCTCATCACGCGACTTTAACTGCCAGAAGATAAATGTATACGTTTCCGAGGGAATTGCGCCCATTGTGACGATTTGCAGTTACGTCATTTCAAAAATTACTGTATTAAACGTAAGATTTTCTGCGGTGTTTTCCACATATTACCACTTCTGGCTTTTTCTTGTGTAATGTGGCTGCCAGAGTTCGGTTCGTGCCAAATCATAAGGTCCTAGGTAAACTACAAGGCAGCAAAAGCGGCCAAAAATTGAGTTTTCAAAAACTAAAGCTTGACTTGCTGTGCTCCTTACTTGTCGACTGCAACAACTTAGATGCTTAAATTACGTACATCACGCGACTTTAACTGCCAGAAGATAAATGTAAACGTTTCCGAAAGAAATCCGTCCATTGTGACGATTTGCAGTTACGTCATTCCAAAAACTAATGTATTAAACGTAAGATTTTCTGCGGTTTTTCTACACATTGACACTTCTGGCTTTTTCTTCTGTAATGTGGCTGCCAGAGCTCGGTTCGTGCCAAATCTTAAGGTCCTATGTCAACTACAAGGCAGCAAAAGTGCCAAAAATTGAGTTTTCAGAAACTAAAACTTGACTTGCTGTGCTCCTTACTTGTCGACTGCAACAACTTAGATGCTTAAATTACGTACAGAGTGGTTCACCCGCAAGCCTCATCACGCGACTTTAACTGCCAGAAGATAAATGTAAACGTTTCAAATAGAAATGCGTCCATTGTGACGATTTGCAGTTACGTCATTTCGAAAACAAATGTATTAAACGTAAGATTTTCTGCGGTTTTTTTTACACATTACCACTTCTGGTTTTTTCTTGTGTAATGTGGCTGCCAGAGCTCGGTTCGTGCCAAATCTTAAGGTCCTAGGTCAACTACAAGGCAGCAAAAGCGGCCAAAAATTGAGTTTTCAAAAACTAAAACTTGACTTTTTCTGCTCCTTACGTGTCGACTGCAACAACTTTGATGCTTAAATTACGTACAGAGTGGTGCACCCGCAAGGCTCATCACGCGACTTTAACTGCCAGAAGGTAAATCTAAATGTTTCCGATGGAAATGCGTCCATTGTGACGATTTGCAGTTACGTAATTTCGAAAACAAATGTATTAAACGTAAGATTTTCTGCGGTTTTTTCTACACATTACAACTTCTGGCTTTTTCTTGTGTAATGTGGCTGCCAGAGCTCGGTTCGTGCCAAATCTTAAGGTCCTAGGTCAACTACAAGGCAGAAAACGGCCAAAAACTGTCTTTTCAAGAACTAAAACCAGACTTGCTGTGCTCCTTACTTGTCGACTGCAACAACTTAGGTGCTTAAATTACGTACAGGGTGGTGCACCCGCATGGCTCATCACGCGACTTTAACTGCCAGAAGATAAATGTAAACTTTTCCGATTGAAATGCGTCCATTGTGACGATTTGCAGTTACGTCATTTCGAAAACAAATGTATTAAACGTAAGACTTTCTGCGGTTTTTTCTACACATTACCACTTCTGGCTTTTTCTTGTGTAATGTGGCTGCCAGAGCTCGGTTCGTTCCAAATCTTAGGATCGTAGGTTAACTACAAGGCAGCAAAAGCGGCCAAAAATTGAGTTTTCAAAAACTAAAACTTGACTTGCTGTGCTCCTTACTTGTCGACTGCAATAACTTAGTTGCTTAAATTACGTACAGAGTGGTGCACCCGCAAGGCTCATCACGCGACTTTAACTGCCAGAAGATAAATGTAAACGTTTCCGATAGAAATGCGTCCATTGTGACGATTTGCAGTTACGTCATTTCGAAAACACATGTATTAAACGGAAGAGTTTCCGCGGTTTTTTCTACACATTACCACTTCTGGCTTTTTCTTGTGTAATGTGGCTGCCAGAGCTCGGTTCGTGCCAAATCTTAAGGTCCTAGGTCAACTACAAAGCAGCAAAAGCGGCCAAAAATTGAGTTTTCAACAATTAAACATGACTAGCTGTGCTCCTTGCTTGTCGACTGCAACAACTTAGATGCTTAAATTACGTACAGGGTGGTGCACTCGCAAGGCTCATCACGCGACTTTAACTGCCAGAAGATAAATGTATACGTTTCCGAGGGAATTGCGCCCATTGTGACGATTTGCAGTTACGTCATTTCAAAAACTACTGTATTAAACGTAAGATTTTCTGCGGTGTTTTCCACACAGTACCACTTCTGGTTTTTTCTTGTGTAATGTGGCTGCCAGAGTTCGGTTCGTGCCAAATCATAAGGTCGTAGGTCAACTACAAGGCAGCAAAAGCGGCCAAAAATTGAGTTTTCAAAAACTAAAACTTGACTTGCTGTGCTCCTTACTTGTCGACTGCAACAACTTAGATGCATAAATTACGTACAGAGTGGTGCGCCCGCAAGGCTCATCACGCGACTTTAACTGCCAGAAGATAAATGTAAACGTTTCCGAAAGAAATGCGTCCATTGTGACGATTTGCAGTTACGTCATTTCGAAAACAAATGTACTAAACGTTAGATTTTCGGCGGTTTTTTCTACACATTACCACTTCTGGCTTTTTCTTGTGTAATGTGGCTGCCAGAGCTCGGTTCGTGCCAAATCTTAAGGTCCTAGGTCAACTACAAGGCAGCTAAAGCGGCCAAAAATTGAGTATTCAAAAACTAAAGCTTGACTTGCTGTGCTCCTTACTTGTCGAGTGCAACAACATATATGCTTAAATTACGTACAGGGTGGTGCACCCGCAAGGCTCATCACGCGGCTTTAACTGCCAGAAGATAAATGTAAACGTTTCCGAGACAAATGCGTCCATTGTGACGATTTGCAGTTACGTCATTTCAAAGACTAATGTATTGAACGTAAGATTTTCTGCGGTTTTTTCTACACATTACCTCTTATGGCTTTTTCTTGTGTAATGTGGCTGCAAGAGCTCGGTTTGTGCCAAATCTTAAGGTCCTAGGTCAACTACAAGGCAGCAAAAGCGGCCAAAAATTGAGTTTTCAAAAACTAAAACTTGACTTGCTTTGCTCCTTACGTGTCGACTGCAACAACTTTGATGCTTAAATTACGTACAGAGTGGTGCGCCCGCAAGGCTCATCACGCGACTTTAACTGCCAGAAGGTAAATCTAAATGTTTCCGGTGGAAATGCGTCCATTGTGACGATTTGCAGTTACGTCATTTCGAAAACAAATGTATTAAACGTAAGGCTTTCTGCGGTTTTTTCTACACATTACAACTTCTGGCTTTTTCTTGTGTAATGTGGCTGCCAGAGCTCGGTTCGTGCCAAATCTTAAGGTCCTAGGTCAACTACAAGGCAGAAAACGGCCAAAAACAGACTTTTCAAAAACTAAAACCTGACTTGCTGTGCTCCTTACTTGTCGACTGCAACAACTTAGGTGCTTAAATTACGTACAGGGTGGTGCACCCGCATGGCTCATCACGCGACTTTGACTGCCAGAAGACAAATGTAAACGTTTCCGATTGAAATGCGTCCATTGTGACGATTTGCAGTTACGTCATTTCGAAAACAAATGTATTAAACGTAAGATTTTCTGCGGTTTTTTCTACACATTACCACTTCTGGCTTTTTCTTGTGTAATGTGGCTCCCAGAGCTCGGTTCGTTCCAAATCTTAAGATCGTAGGTTAACTACAAGGCAGCAAAAGCGGCCAAAAATTGAGTTTTCAAAAACTAAAACTTGACTTGCTGTGCTCCTTACTTGTCGACTGCAATAACTTCGTTGCTTAAATTACGTACAGAGTGGTGCACCCGCAAGGCTCATCACGCGACTTTAACTACCAGAAGGTAAATGTAAATGTTTCCGATAGGATTGCGTCCATTGTGACGATTTGCAGTTACGTCATTTCGAAAACAAATGTATTAAACGTAAGATTTTCTGCGGTTTTTCTACACATTACCACTTCTGGCTTTTTCTTGTGTAATGTGGCTGCCAGAGCTCGGATCGTGCCAAATCTTAAGGTCCTAGGTCAACTACAAGGCACCAAAAGCGGACAAAAATTGAGTTTTCAAAAACTAAAACTTGACTTGCTGTGCTCCTTACGTGTCGACTGCAACAACTTTGATGCTTAAATTACGTACAGAGTGGTGCGCCCGCAAGGCTCATCACGCGACTTTAACTGCCAGAAGGTAAATCTAAATGTTTCCGATGGAAATGCGTCCATTGTGACGATTTGCAGTTACGTCATTTCGAAAACAAATGTATTAAACGTAAGATTTTCTGCGGTTTTTTCTACACATTACAACTTCTGGCTTTTTCTTGTGTAATGTGGCTGCCAGAGCTCGGTTCGTGCCAAATCTTAAGGTCCTAGGTCAACTACAAGGCAGAAAACGGCCAAAAACAGACTTTTCAAAAACTAAAACCTGACTTGCTGTGCTCCTTACTTGTCGACTGCAACAACTTAGGTGCTTAAATTACGTACAGGGTGGTGCACCCGCATGGCTCATCACGCGACTTTGACTGCCAGAAGATAAATGTAAACGTTTCCGATTGAAATGCGTCCATTGTGACGATTTGCAGTTACGTCATTTCGAAAACAAATGTATTAAACGTAAGATTTTCTGCGGTTTTTTCTACACATTACCACTTCTGGCTTTTTCTTGTGTAATGTGGCTGCCAGAGCTCGGTTCGTTCCAAATCTTAAGATCGTAGGTTAACTACAAGGCAGCAAAAGCGGCCAAAAATTGAGTTTTCAAAAACTAAAACTTGACTTGCTGTGCTCCTTACTTGTCGACTGCAATAACTTCGTTGCTTAAATTACGTACAGAGTGGTGCACCCGCAAGGCTCATCACGCGACTTTAACTACCAGAAGGTAAATGTAAATGTTTCCGATAGGATTGCGTCCATTGTGACGATTTGCAGTTACGTCATTTCGAAAACAAATGTATTAAACGTAAGATTTTCTGCGGTTTTTTCTACACATTACCACTTCTGGCTTTTTCTTGTGTAATGTGGCTGCCAGAGCTCGGATCGTGCCAAATCTTAAGGTCCTAGGTCAACTACAAGGCACCAAAAGCGGACAAAAATTGAGTTTTCAAAAACTAAAACTTGACTTGCTGTGCTCCTTACTTGTCGACTGCAACCACTTAGATGCTTAAATTACGTACAGAGTGGTGCACCCACAAGGCTCATCACGCGACTTTAACTGCCAGAAGATAAATGTAAACGTTTCCAATAAAAATGCGTCCATTGTGAAGATTTGCAGATACGTCATTTCAAAAACTAATGTATTGATCGTAAGAATTTCTGCGGTTTTTTCTACACATTACCACTTCTGGCTTTTTCTTGTGTAATGTGGCTGCCAGAGCTCGGTTCGTGCCAAATCTTAAGGTCCTAGGTCAACTACAAGGCAGCAAAAGCGGCCAAAAATTGAGTTTTCAACAATTAAACATGACTTGCTGTGCTCCTTGCTTGTCGACTGCAACAACTTAGATGCTTAAATTACGTACAGGGTGGTGCACTCGCAAGGCTCATCACGCGACTTTAACTGCCAGAAGATAAATGTATACGTTTCCGAGGGAATTGCGCCCATTGTGACGATTTGCAGTTACGTCATTTCAAAAATTACTGTATTAAACGTAAGATTTTCTGCGGTGTTTTCCACACAGTACCACTTCTGGCTTTTTCTTGTGTAATTTGGGTGCCAGAGTTCGGTTCGTGCCAAATCATAAGGTCGTAGGTCAACTACAAGGCAGCAAAAGCGGCCAAAAATTGAGTTTTCAAAAACTAAAACTTGACTTGCTGTGCTCCTTACTTGTCGACTGCAACAACTTAGATGCTTAAATTACGTACAGAGTGGTGCGCCCGCAAGGCTCATCACGCGACTTTAACTGCCAGAAGATAAATGTAAACGTTTCCGAAAGAAATGCGTCCATTGTGACGATTTGCAGTTACGTCATTCCAAAAACTAATGTATTAAACGTAAGATTTTCTGCGGTTTTTCTGCACATTGCCACTTCTGGCTTTTTCTTCTGTAATGTGGCTGCCAGAGCTCGGTTCGTGGCAAATCTTAAGGTCCTAGGTCAACTACAAGGCAGCAAAAGCGGCCAAAAATTGAGTTTTCAAAAACTAAGACTTGACTTGCTGTGCTCCTTACTTGTCGACTGCAACAACTTAGATGCTTAACTTACATACAGAGTGGTGCACCCGCAAGGCTCATCACGCGACTTTAACTGCCAGAAGATAAATGTAAACGTTTCCGATAGAAATGCGTCCATTATGACGATTTGCAGTTACGTCATTTCGAAAAGACATGTATTAAACGGAAGAGTTTCCGCGGTTTTTTCTACACATTACCACTTCTGGCTTTTTCTTGTGTAATGTGGCTGCCAGAGCTCGATTCGTGCCAAATCTTAAGGTCCTAGGTGAACTACAAGGCAGCAAAAGCGGCAAAAAATTGAGTTTTCAAAAATTAAACTTGACTTGCTGTGCTCTTTACTTGTCGACTGCAACAACTTAGATGCTTAAATTACGTACAGAGTGGTGCGCCCGCAAGGCTCATCACGCGACTTTAACTGCCAGAAGATAAATGTAAACGTTTCCGAAAGAAATGCGTCCATAGTGACGATTTGCAGTTACGTCATTTCGAAAACAAATGTACTAAACGTTAGATTTTCTGCGGTTTTTTCTACACATTACCACTTCTGGCTTTTTCTTGTGTAATGTGGCTGCCAGAGCTCGGTTCGTGCCATATCTTAAGGTCCTAGGTCAACTACAAGGCAGCTAAAGCGGCCAAAAATTGAGTATTCAAAAACTAAAGCTTGACTTGCTGTGCTCCTTACTTGTCGAGTGCAACAACATATATGCTTAAATTACGTACAGGGTGGTGCACCCGCAAGGCTCATCACGCGACTTGTACTGCCAGAAGATAAATGTAAACGTTTCCGAGGGAACTGCGTCCATTGTGACGATTTGCAGTTACGTCATTTTAGAAACTAATGTATTAAACGTAAGATTTTCTGCGGTGTTTTTTACACATTACCACTTCTGGCTTCTTCTTGTGTAATGTGGCTGCAAGAGCTCCTTTCGTGCCAAATCTTAAGGTCCTAGGTCAACTACAAGGCAGCAAAAGCGGCCAAAAATTGAGTTTTCAAAAACTGAAACTTGACTTGCTGTGCTCCTTACTTGTCGACTGCAACAACTTAGATGCTTAAATTACGTACAGAGTGGTGCCACCGCAAGGCTCATCACGCGACTTTAACTGCCAGAAGATAAATGTAAACGTTTCCGATAGAAGTGCGTCCATTGTGACGATTTGCAGTTACGTCATTTCGAAAACAAATGTAATAAACGTAAGATTTTCTGCGGTTTTTCTACACTTGACCACTTCTGGCTTTTTCTTGTGTAATGTGGCTGCCAGAGCTCGGTTCGTGCCAAATCTTAAGCTCCTAGGTCAACTACAAGGCAGCATAAGCGGCCAAAAATTGAGTTTTCAAAAACTAAAACTTGACTTGCTGTGCTACTTACTTGTCGACTGCAACAACTTAGATGCCTAAATTACGTACAGGGTGGTCCACCCGCAAGACTCATCACGCGACTTTAACTGCCAGAAGATAAATGTAAACGTTTCCGATAGAAATGCGTCCATTGTGACGATTTGCAGTTACGTCATTTCATAAACTAATGTATTAAACGTAAGATTTTCTGCGGTTTTTTCTACACATGACTACTTCTTTCTTTTTCTTGTGTAATGTGGCTGCCAGAGCTCGGTTCGTGCCAAATCTTAAGGTCCTAAGTCAACTACAAGGCAGCAAAATCGGCCAAAAATTGAGTTTTCCAAAACTAAAACTTCACTTGCTGTGCTCCTTACTTGTCGACTGCAATAACTTAGATGCTTAAATTACGTACAGAGTATTGCACCCGCAAGGCTCATCACGCGACTTTAACTGCCAGAAGGTGAATGTAAATGTTTCCGATATAAATGCGTCCATTGTGACGATTTGCAGTTACGTCATTTCAAAAACTAATGTATTGAACGTAAGATTTTCTGCGGTTTTTCTACACATTACCACTTATGGCTTTTTCTTGTGTAATGTGGCTGCCAGAGCTCGGTTCGTGCCAAATCTTAAGGTCGTAGGTCAACTACAAGGCAGCCAAAGCGGCCAAAAATTGAGTTTTCAAAAACTAAAACTTGACTTGCTGTCCATTATAATTATCCGGGCTGTTATGCCGTGGTCGGTTGATGAATGCTGTGGTGATTCCCAACGTTTCGTCTCCGACTGCGGGAGACATCTTCAAGGGGGTCCGTAGCCTGATGGAAGATCCAACACACACACTGGCTCGCTACTGACTGCCGCTACATTCCGTGTCCGCGCGCCCCCGCGCCGCGGCGTGACGTCACGTGTTTTGAAAACGTCAGTGCAATTGGCCGCTGTCCGTCGCCGTCGATCGCCGTTGCCATCACCCAGTAGTGGACGAGTGGTACACATCTTCTTTAACACCGGCATCCATATACCGTTTAATTTGACGCCCTCCTCCTTTCTGTTGAAATTATTTGGGTGTTTAGCGATTTCGATCGCCTCCCTGTAGAGCCTTTCGTAATATCCGCTCGTGGCCGCTAGTACTTGCGTCTCCTCGAAACGAATATTGTGGTTCCCCGGCTGGAAAGTATGCTCCGCAACAGCTGATCGTTCTTTATCAGTAAAATCTTCCGGGCTAAGTTGCCGTGGTCGATCTGTAGAACTTCTTCTTCCTGACGTTTCGTTCTCAACTACGGAGAACATCTTCCGAGGTGAGTCGACGACTGGCTGTTAGGAGCTGGGGCCGCCGCTTATATAGAGATCGTAGGGGGCGCCACCACACGTCACGTGGCGTCGATGTGCAGCTATCTCTGGCTATCGTTTGTTCTCTCGATTGCAGGCAATCGATTGTCACGTGATTGATGCAACGTCGACCGCCATATCTTATCCAATTTTAATCCTTCTTCTTTACGATTAAAATTGTATTGATGTTTGTGGATTTCGATTGCCTCTCTATACATACGTGTATAATAGTGCGACGTCCTCGCTAGCACGCTTGTTTCACCAAATTTTATTTCGTGATCTCCATCCGTAAAAACATGTTCCGCTACTGCCGATTTGTCGATATGTCCCAAGCGACAGTTTCTTTTGTGCTCCGTCAGCCGTGTATTCAACACTGTCTATCCTCGACCTATTTTCAGTACAATGGTGAATTTTATGAACAGACCGATGGGGTAGCCATGGGAAGCCCCCTAAGTCCCGCAATTGCGAATTTATTCATGGAATATTTTGAACATCAAGCACTGCAGTCGGCCAAAAAATGCCCCTCGAAGTGGTATCGGTATGTAGATGATACCTTTGTAATATGGAATCATGAGGAAGAAGACTTGAATGATTTTCTGGTACACTTAAATAGCATCAATCCAAAGATTAAATTTACTATGGAGAAGGAGAAGAATGGACAACTTAACTTCTTGGATGTATCAGTTATCAAACGAGCAGATGGGACCTTAGGCCATAAGGTCTACAGGAAAGGTACACATACTGATCGCTACCTCCATAAGAACTCAAACCACCACCCTAGGCAAAAGAGGGGGGTCATAAAAACACTAGTGGATAGGGCCAATAATATTTGTGAACCAGGCTACTTGAAAGAAGAACTAAATCATTTACGAATGGCCTTTGCGAAAAATGGTTATACGAAAAACGAGATTAACCGAGCACTTCACCCAAATAGAAAAATGCCTAAAAATAGGAGACAGCAACAACCATCAGCTGGAAAAGTATTTCTTCCGTTCATCCATAATATCACGGATCGCATTGGAAAAGTACTAGCCAAGTTTCAGGTAGAGACCATTTTTAGACCTACTAAGAAAATTAGTGAATGCCTAAGATCAACAAAAGATGCTCGTCACCCCCTAGCCACCCCAGGGGTATATAAAATTCCGTGTAGTTGTGGCAGGGTTTACATAGGAACTACAAAAAGAAGCGTCAATACACGGCTGACGGAGCACAAAAGAAACTGTCGCTTGGGACATATCGACAAATCGGCAGTAGCGGAACATGTTTTTACGGATGGAGATCACGAAATAAAATTTGGTGAAACAAGCGTGCTAGCGAGGACGTCGCACTATTATACACGTATGTATAGAGAGGCAATCGAAATCCACAAACATCAATACAATTTTAATCGTAAAGAAGAAGGATTAAAATTGGATAAGATATGGCGGTCGACGTTGCATCAATCACGTGACAATCGATTGCCTGCAATCGAGAGAACAAACGATAGCCAGAGATAGCTGCACATCGACGCCACGTGACGTGTGGTGGCGCCCCCTACGATCTCTATATAAGCGGCGGCCCCAGCTCCTAACAGCCAGTCGTCGACTCACCTCGGAAGATGTTCTCCGTAGTTGAGAACGAAACGTCAGGAAGAAGAAGTTCTACAGATCGACCACGGCAACTTAGCCCGGAAGATTTTACTGATAAAGACGCCGGCCGTGAAAGCCTACATGGAATGAGCTGATCGTTCTGTTTCTCCTCATCTACAGTTTCCCTTGTGCTCTTCCAAACGTTTAGAAACAGTTCTTTTAGTGGTACCCACATAAACCTCACCACAGCTGCATGGGATCCTATACACTCCAGATTTTTCCAATGGTTTGCGAGCGTCCTTGGCAGGCCTAAGGTATTCCTGTATCTTCCTGGTGGGCTTGTAAATTACGGTAATATTCCGCTTCGTCAAGATCCCCCCTATTATTTCCGTTACATTTTTAACAAACGGCAGGAAAACCTTAGATTTTGCAGTAGCCTGTACGTCAGTATGATTTCTGCGTGGCTGCCTCAACGCACGTTTTATTTCGGCGGACGAATATCCGTTCTTCGTTAGTGCATTGTGGAGATGTTCCATCTCAGCGTCGAGCAACTCAGGTTCACAAATATTTCTAGCTCTGTCCGCTAACGTCTTGATAACACCCCGCTTCTGTTGTGGGTGGTGGTTCGAATCCCGGTGCAAATAACGGTCCGTGTGCGTGGGTTTGCGGTACACTGAGTGGCCCAGTCTACCATTTTCGTTTCTAAACACAAGCACATCGAGGAAATGTAGTTTGCCGTCTACCTCCTCCTCCATAGTAAACTGAATTCTTGGGTTTATACTGTTCAGATGTTCGTGGAACCGGCTTAGTTCCTCCCTACCATGTCTCCACAACACAAACGTGTCATCCACGTATCGGAACCATACATTTGGTTTCTTGCTGGCAGTACCTAAGGCCTGTTCTTCGAATTTCTCCATAAAGAAGTTTGCAATTACGGGACTTAGGGGGCTTCCCATAGCCACGCCATCCGTTTGCTCATAAAACTGTTCATTCCACTTGAAGTATGTGGTCGTCAAACAACACTTAAACAGCTCTAAAATATCGGCAGGAAAAATTCGATCCAGCTGTTCCAATACATCATTAAGTGGAACCATGGTAAACAGCGATACCACATCGAAGCTGACCAATATGTCCTCCGGCTGGACCACTATGCCATTCAATCTGCTGATGAAATGTGTCGAATTCTTTATATAAGAGTCCGAACGGCCCACATGTGGTTTTAACAGCGCAGTCAAAAACTTGGCTAACGAGTAGGTGGGCGAACCAATGGCACTTAGTATCGGTCGTAACGGAATATTTTCTTTATGAATTTTGGGCAATCCATAAAGCCTCGGTGGTAGCGCAACCGAATTGCAGAGACCTTTCTGTACACTCTCTTCAATGGAGGACTTTTTTATTAACCGCGACACAGTTCTGAGAACGTTGTTAGTGGGGTCCTTATTCAGCTTCCTATATGCTTGCGGATCCAGTAGATCCGTAATTTTTCTCTGATAGTCGGCCACATCCATAACCACCGTTGCGCTTCCTTTGTCAGCTGGGAGAACCAAAATACTACCGTCGTCATTCAGGAGTTTTAAAGCTCTTCTCTCACCCACAGTTATATTACTTTTCGGCGGTTTTGCATTGGCTAATATTCTCACTGTTTCTATACGGATTTCTTCAGCTGTTACAGAATCTACACTGCGAATTCCTGCTTCTACATTGGCTATAATTTCTTCCGTGGGCACAAAACGCGGACTAACAGCAAAATTTCCTCCCTTGTCAAGCACAGATGTCTCATCGTCAGATAACGAACGTTTGGACAAATTGATAACGGTCCGGGAAACGTCTAAATGCCGAACAGTCTGATTAGGTAGCAAATTATCAAACTTCTTCTTCTGTCTACTAGACGTCGTCAACATACGCTTCCCCATGGTATCATGCAGTAGTCTATCAATTTTATCCCAGTCACCGCTGCACAGTTTATTACTGATCGTAATATGGAGAGACATTAACTTACAGTTTGTGCTTGCCAAGTCCCGTCGGGTCTGCTGAATGCGCTCTCGTAGTAAGGCCTCCTCAGTCCGTTTGAAAATGCGTTGTGCCTTTCCCGAATAGAACAGTCGCTTTATCTTCAGAAACTTCGGTATAACGCCGACGGCTCTGCAACGGGACAGGAATGTGAGGGAACACAAAAGCTGCACTCTCTTCTTCTGGAGTCCTTCCAGGCGTCGCACTTCTCTTGACATCTCCTCCCCATAGAGGCGTCTGATACTAAAATGTAAACTTTCACGGCCGGAAATATCATGTCCATTATAATTATCCGGGCTGTTATGCCGTGGTCGGTTGATGAATGCTGTGGTGATTCCCAACGTTTCGTCTCCGACTCGATGTGCTTGTGGTAGACTGGGCCACTCAGTGTACCGCAAACCCACGCACACGGACCGTTATTTGCACCGGGATTCGAACCACCACCCACAACAGAAGCGGGGTGTTATCAAGACGTTAGCGGACAGAGCTAGAAATATTTGTGAACCTGAGTTGCTCGACGCTGAGATGGAACATCTCCACAATGCACTAACGAAGAACGGATATTCGTCCGCCGAAATAAAACGTGCGTTGAGGCAGCCACGCAGAAATCATACTGACGTAAAGGCTACTGCAAAATCTAAGGTTTTCCTGCCGTTTGTTAAAAATGTAACGGAAATAATAGGGAGGATCTTGACGAAGCGGAATATTACCGTAATTTACAAGCCCACCAGGAAGATACAGGAATACCTTAGGCCTGCCAAGGACGCTCGCAAACCATTGGAAAAATCTGGAGTGTATAGGATCCCATGCAGCTGTGGTGAGGTTTATGTGGGTACCACTAAAAGAACTGTTTCTAAACGTTTGGAAGAGCACAAGGGAAACTGTAGAAGAGGAGAAACAGAAAGATCAGCTGTTGCGGAGCATGCTTTCCAGCCGGGGAACCACAATATTCGTTTCGAGGAGACGCAAGTACTAGCGGCCACGAGCGGATATTACGAAAGGCTCTACAGGGAGGCGATCGAAATCGCTAAACACCCAAATAATTTCAACAGAAAGGAGGAGGGCGTCAAATTAAACGGTATATGGATGCCGGTGTAAAAGAAGATGTGTACCACTCGTCCACTACTGGGTGATGGCAACGGCGATCGACGGAACCGGACAGCGGCCAATTGCACTGAAGTTTTCAAAACACGTGACGTCACGCCGCGGCGAGGGGGCGCGCGGACACGGAATGTAGCGGCAGTCAGTAGCGAGCCAGTGTGTGTGTTGGATCTTCCATCAAGCTACGGACCCCCTTGAAGATGTCTCCCGCAGTCGGAGACGAAACGTTGGGAATCACCACAGCATTCATCAACCGACCACGGCATAACAGCCCGGATAATTATAATGGACATGATATTTACGGCCGTGAAAGTTTACATTTTAGTAACTTGACTTGCTGTGCTCCTTACTTGTCGACTGCAACAACTTAGATGCTTAAATTACGTACAGAGTGGTGCACCCGCACGGCTCATTACGCGACTTTAACTGCCAGAAGATAAATGTAAACGTTTCCGATAGAAATGCGTCCATTGTGACGATTTGCAGTTACGTCATTTCGAAAACAAATGTATTAAACGTAAGATTTTCTGCGGTTTTTTCTACACATTAACACTTCTGGCTTTTTCTTGTGTAATGTGGCTGCCAGAGCTCGGTTCGTGCCAAATCTTAAGGTTCTAGGTCAACTACAAGGAAGCAAAAGCGGCTGAAAATTGAGTTTTAAAAAATAAAACTTGACTTGCTGTGCTCCTTACCTGTCGACTGCAACAATTTAGATGCTTAAATTACGTACAGGGTGTTGCACCCGCAAGGCTCATCACGCGACTTTAACTGCCAGAAGATAAATGTAAACGTTTCCGATAGAAATGCGTCCATTGTGACGATTTGCAGTTACGTCATTTCGAAAACAAATGTACTAAAAGTAAGATTTTCTGCGGTTTTTTCTACACATTACCACTTCTGGCTTTTTCTTGTGTAATGGTGCTGCCAGAGCTCGGTTCGTGCCAAATCTTAAGGTCCTATGTCAACTACAAGGCAGCATAAGCGGCCAAAAATTGAATTTTCAAAAACTAAAACTTGACTTGCTGTGCTACTTACTTGTCGACTGCAACAACTTAGATGCTTAAATTACGTACATGGTGGTGCACCCGCACGGCTCATCACGCGACTTTAACTGCCAGAAGATAAATCTAACTGTTTCCGATAGAAATGCGTCCATTGTGGCGATTTGCAGTTACGTCATATCGAAAACAAATGTATTAAACGTAAGATTTCCTGCGGTTTTTTCTACACATTACCACATCTGGCTGTTTCTTGTGTAATGTAGCTGCCAGAGCTCGGTTCGTGCCAAATCTTAAGGGCCTAGGTCAACTACAAGGCAGCAAAAGCGTCCAAAAATTGAGTTTTCAAAAACTAAAACTTGACTTGCTGTGCTCCTTACTTGTCGACTGCAACAACTTAGATGCTTAAATTACGTACAGGGTGGTGCATCCGCATGGCTCATCACGCGACTTTAACTGCCAGAAGATAAATGTAAACGTTTCCGATAGAAATGCGTCCACTGTGACGATTTGCAGTTACGTCTTTTCGAAAACAAATGTATTAAACGTAAGATTTCCTGCGGTTTTTTCTACACATTACCACTTCTGGCTTTTTCTTGTGTAATGTGGCTGCCAGAGCTCGGATCGTGCCAAATCTTAAAGTCCTAAGTCAACTACAAGGCAGCAAAAGCTGCCAAAAATTGAGTTTTCAAAAACTAAAATTTGACTTGCTGTGCTCTTACTTGTCGACTGCAACAACTTAGATGCTTAAATTACGTACAGAGTGGTGCGCCCGCAAAGCTCATCACGCGACATTAACTGCCAGAAGATAAATCTGAACGTTTATGATAGAAATGCGTCCATTGTGACGATTTGCAGTTACGTCATTTCGAAAACAAATGTATTAAACGTAAGAATTTCTACGGTTTTTTCTACACATTACCACTTCTGGCTTTTTCTTGTGTAATGTGGCGGCCAGAGCTCGGTTCATGCCAAATCTTAAGATCTTAGGTCAACTACAAAGCAGCGAAAGGGGCCAAAAATTGAGTTTTCAAAAACTAAAACTTGACTTGCTGTGCTCCTTACTTGTCGACTGCAATAACATAGACGCTTAAATTACGTACGGAGTATTGCACCCGCAAGGCTCATCACGCGACTTTAACTGCCAGAAGGTAAATGTAAATGTTTCTGATAGAAATGCGTCCATTGTGACGATTTGCAGTTACGTCATTTCGAAAACAAATGTATTAAACGTAAGATTTTCTGCGGTTTTTTCTACACATTACCACTTCTGGCTGTTTCTTGTGTAATGTGGCTGCCAGAGCTCGGATCGTGCCAAATCTTAAGGTCCTAGGTCAACTACAAGGGAGCAAAAGCGGCTAAAAAATTAAGTTTTCAAAAACAAAAACTTGCCTTGCTGTGCTCCTTACTTGTCGACTGCAACAACTTAGATGCTTAAATTACGTACAGAGTGGTGCACCTGCAAGGCTCATCACGCGACTTTAACTGCCAGAAGATAAATGTAAACGTTTATGACAGAAATGCGTCCATTGTGACGATTTGCAGTTACGTCATTTCGAAAACAAATGTATTAAACGTAAGATTTTCTGCGGTTTTTTCTACACATTACCACTTCTGGCTTTTTCTTGTGTAATGTGGCTGCCAGAGCTCGGTTCGTGCCAATTCTTAAGATCCTAGGTCAACTAGAAGGCAGCAAAGGCGGCCAAAAATTGAGTTTTCAAAAACTAAAACTTGACTTGCTGTGCTCCTTACTTGTCGACTGCAACAACTTAGATGCTTAAATTACGTACAGAGTGGTGCGCCCGCAAGGCTCATCACGCGACTTTAACTGCCAGAAGATAAATGTAAACGTTTATGATAGAAATGCGTCCACTGTGACGATTTGCAGTTACGTCATTTCGAAAACAAATGTATTAAACGTAAGATTTTCTGCGGTTTTTTCTACACATTACAACTTCTGGCTTTTTCTTGTGTAATGTGGCTGCCAGAGCTCGGATCGTGCCAAATCTTAAGGTCCTAGGTCAACTACAAGGCAGCAAAAGCGGACAAAAAATGAGTTTTCAAAAACTAAAACTTGACTTGCTGTGCTACTTACTTGTCGACTGCAACAACTTAGATGCTTAAATTACGTACAGAGAGGTGTGCCCGCAAGGCTCATCACGCGACTTTAACTGCCAGTAGATAAATGTAAACGTTTCCGATAGAAATGCGTCCATTGTGACGATTTGCAGTTACGTCATTTCGAAAACAAATGTATTAAACGTACGATTTTCTGCGGTTTTTTCTACACATTACCACTTCTGGCTTTTTCTTGGGTAATGTGGGTGCCAGAGCTCGATTCGTGCCAAATCATAAGATGCTAGGTCAACTACAAGGCAGCAAAAGCGGCCAAAAATTTAGTTTTCAAAAACTAAAACTTGACTTGCTCTGCTCCTTACTTTTCGACTGCAAACAACTTAGATGCTTAAATTACGTACATGGTGGTGCACCCGCAAGGCTCATCACGCGACTTTAACTGCCAGAAGATAAATATAATTGTTTCCGATAGAAATGCGTCCATTGTGACGATTTGCAGTTACGTCATTTCGAAAACTAATGTAGAAAACGTAAGATTTTCTGCGGTTTTTTCTACACATTACCACTTCTGGCTTTTTCTTGTGTAATGTGGCTGCCAGAGCTCGGTTCGTGCCAAATCTTGAGGTCCTAGGTCAACTACAAGGCAGCAAAAGCGGCCAAAAATTGAGTTTTCAAAAACTAAAACTTGACTTGCTGTGCTCCTTACTTGTCGACTGCAACAACTTAGATTGATAATTACGTACAGAGTGGTGCGCCCGCAAGGCTCATCACGCGATATTAACTGCCAGAAGATAAATGTAAACGTTTCCGATAGAAATGCGTCCATTGTGACGATTTGCAGTTACGTCATTTCGAAAACAAATGTATTAAACTTAAGATTTTCTGCGGTTTTTTCTACACATTACCACTTCTGGCTTTTTCTTGTATAATGTTTCTGCCAGAGCTCGGTTCGTGCCAATTCTTAAGATCCTAGGTCAACTACAAGGCAGCAAAAGCGGCCAAAACTTGAGTTATCAAAAACTAAAACTTGACTTGCTGTGCTGCTTACTTGTCGACTGCAACAACTTAGATGCTTAAATTACGTACAGAGTGGTGCGCCCGCAAGGCTCATCACGCGACTTTAACTGCCAGAAGATAAATGTAAACGTTTATGATAGAAATGCGTCCATTGTGACGATTTGCAGTTACGTCATTTCGAAAACAAATGTATTAAACGTAAGATTTTCTGCGGTTTTTTCTACACATTACAACTTCTGGCTTTTTCTTGTGTAATGTGGCTGCCAGAGCTCGGATCGTGCCAAATCTTAAGGTCCTAGGTCAACTACAAGGCAGCAAAAGCGGATAAAAAATGAGTTTTCAAAAACTAAAACTTGACTTGCTGTGCTACTTACTTGTCGACTGCAACAACTTAGATGCTTAAATTACGTACAGAGAGGTGTGCCCGCAAGGCTCATCACGCGACTTTAACTGCCAGAGGATAAATGTGGACGTTTATGATAGAAATGCGTCCATTGTGACAATTTGCAGGTACGTCATTTCGAAAAGAAATGAATTAAACGTAAGATTTTCTACGGTTTTTTCTACACATTACCACTTCTGGCTTTTTCTTGTGTAATGTGGCTGGCAGGGCTCGGAACGTGCCAAATCTTAAGGTCCTAGGTCAACTACAAGGCAGCAAAACCGCCCAAAAATAGAGTTTTCAAAAACTAAAACTTGACTTGCTGTGCTCCTTACTTGTCGACTGCAACAACTTAGATGCTTAAATTACGTACAGAGTGGTGCGCCCGCAAGGATCATCACGCGACATTAACTGCCAGTCGATAAATGTGGACGTTTATGATAGAAATGCGTCCATTGTGACAATTTGCAGGTACGTCATTTCGAAAAGAAATGAATTAAACGTAAGATTTTCTACGGTTTTTTCTACACATTACCACTTCTGGCTTTTTCTTGTGTAATGTGGCTGCCAGAGCTCGGTTCGTGCCAAATCTGAAGATGCTAGGTCAACTACAAGGCAGCAAAAGCGGCCAAAAATTTAGTTTTCAAAAACTAAAACTTGACTTGCTGTGCTCTTTACTTGTCGACTGCAACAACTTAGATGCTTAAATTACGTACAGAGTGGTGCACCCGCAAGACCCATCACGCGACTATAGCTGCGAGAAGATAAATGTAATCGTTTCCGATAGAAATGCAACCATTGTGACGATTTGCAGTTACGTCATTTCAAAAACTAATGTATTAAACGTAAGATTTTCTGCGGTTTTTTCTACACATTACCACTTCTGGCTTTTTCTTGTGTAATGTCGCTGGCAGAGCTCGGAACGTGCCAAATCTTAAGGTCCTAGGTCAACTACAAGGCAGCAAAAGCGCCCAAAAATTGAGTTTTCAACAACTAAAACTTGACTTGCTGTGCTCCTTACTTGTCGACTGCAACAACTTAGATGCTTAAATTACGTACAGAGTGGTGCGCCCGCAAGGCTCATCATGCGACTTTAACTGCCAGAGGATAAATGTGGACGTTTATGATAGAAATGCGTCCATTGTGACAATTTGCAGGTACGTCATTTCGAAATGAAATGAATTAAACGTATGATTTTCTACGGTTTTTTCAACACATTACAACTTCTGGCTTTTTCTTGTGTAATGTGGCTGCCAGAGCTCGGTTCGTGCCAATTCTTAAGATCCTAGGTCAACTACAAGGCAGCAAAAGCGGCCAAAAATTGAGTTTTCAAAAACTAAAACTTGACTTGCTGTGCTCCTTACTTGTCGACTGCAACAACTTAGATGCTTAAATTACGTACATGGTGGTGCAACCGCACGGCTCATCACGCGACTTTAACTGCCAGAAGATAAATCTAATTGTTTCCGATAGAAATGCGTCCATTGTGACGATTTGCAGTTACGTCATTTCGAAAACTAATGTATAAAACGTAAGATTTTCTGCGGTTTTTTCTACACATTACCACTTCTGGCTTTTTCTTGTGTAATGTGGCTGCCAGAGCTCGGTTCGTGCCAAATCTTAAGTTCCTAGGTCAACTACAAGGCAGCAAAAGCGGCCAAAAATTGAGTTTTCAAAAACTAAAACTTCACTTGCTGTGCTCCTTACTTGTCGACTGCAACAACTTAGATGCTTAAATTACGTACAGAGTGGTGCACCCGCAAGGCTCATCACGTGACTATAGCTGCGAGAAGATAAATGTAATCGTTTCCGATAGAAATGCAACCATTGTGACGATTTGCAGTTACGTCATTTCAAAAACTAATGTATTAAACGTAAGATTTTCTGTGGTTTTTTCTACACATTACCACTTCTGGCTTTTTCTTGTGTAATGTGGCTGGCAGAGCTCGGAACGTGCCAAATCTTAAGGTCCTAGGTCAACTACAAGGCAGCAAAAGCGCCCAAAAATTGAGTTTTCAAAAACTAAAACTTGACTTGCTGTGCTCCTTACTTGTCGACTGCAACAACTTAGATGCTTAAATTACGTACAGAGTGGTGCGCCCGCAAGGCTCATCACGCGACATTAACTGCCAGAGGATAAATGTGGACGTTTATGATAGAAATGCGTCCATTGTGACAATTTGCAGGTACGTCATTTCGAAAAGAAATGAATTAAACGTAAGATTTTCTACGGTTTTTTCTACACATTACCACTTCTGGCTTTTTCTTGTGTAATGTGGCTGCCAGAGCTCGGTTCGTGCCAATTCTTAAGATACTAGGTCAACTACAAGGCAGCAAAAGCGGCCAAAAATTGAGTTTTGAAAAACTAAAACTTGACTTGCAGTGCTCCTTACTTGTCGACTGCAAACAACTTAGATGCTTAAATTACGTACATGGTGGTGCACCCGCACGGCTCATCACGCGACTTAACCTGCCAGAAGAAAAAACTAATTGTTTCCGATAGAAATGCGTCCATTGTGACGATTTGCAGTTACGTCATTTCGAAAAAAAATGTATTAAACGTAAGATTTTCTGCGGTTTTTCCTACACATTACCACTTCTGGCTTTTTCTTGTTTAATGTGGCTGCCAGAGCTCGGTTCGTGCCAAATCTTAAGGTCCTAGGTCAACTACAAGGCAGCAAAAGCGACCAAAAATTGAGTTTTCAAAAACTAAATCTTTACTTGCTGTTCTCCTTAATTGTCGACTGCAACAACTTAGATGCATAAATTACGTACAGGGTGGTGCACCCGCATGGCTAATCACGCGACTTTAACTGCCAGAAGATAAATGTAAACGTTTCCGATAGAAATGCGTCCATTGTGACGGTTTGCAGTTACGTCATTTCGAAAACAAATGTATTAAACGTAAGATTTTCTGCGATTTTTTCTACACATTACCACATCAGGCTTTTTCTTGTGTAATGATGCTGCCAGAGCTCAGTTCGTGCCAAATCTTAAGGTCCTAGGTCAACTAAAAGGCAGCAAAATCGGCCAAAAATTGAGTTTTAAAAACTAAATCTTGACTTGCTGTGCTCCTTACTTGTCGACTGCCACAACTTAGATGCTTAAATTACGTACAGAGTGGTGCGCCCGCAAGGCTCGTCACGCGACTTTAACTGCCAGAAGTTAATGTAAACGTTTCCGATAGAAATGCGTCCATTGTGACGATTTGCAGTTACGTCATTTCGAAAACAAATGTATTAAACGTTAGATTTTCTGCGGTTTTTTCTACACATCACCACTTCCGGCTTTTTCTTGTTTAATGTGGCTGCCAGAGCTCGGAACGTGCCAAATCTTAAGGTCCAAGGTCAACTACAAGGCAGCAAAAGCGGCCAAAAATTGAGTTTTCAAAAACTAAAACTTGACTTGCTGTGCTCCTTACTTGTCGACTGCAACAACTTAGATGCTTAAATTACGTACATGGTGGTGCAACCGCACGGCTCATCACGCGACTTTAACTGCCAGAAGATAAATCTAATTGTTTCCGATAGAAATGCGTCCATTGTGACGATTTGCAGTTACGTCATTTCGAAAACTAATGTATAAAACGTAAGATTTTCTGCGGTTTTTTCTACACATTACCACTTCTGGCTTTTTCTTGTGTAATGTGGCTGCCAGAGCTCGGTTCGTGCCAAATCTTAAGTTCCTAGGTCAACTACAAGGCAGCAAAAGCGGCCAAAAATTGAGTTTTCAAAAACTAAAACTTCACTTGCTGTCCTCCTTACTTGTCGACTGCAACAACTTAGATGCTTAAATTACGTACAGAGTGGTGCACCCGCAAGGCTCATCACGTGACTATAGCTGCGAGAAGATAAATGTAATCGTTTCCGATAGAAATGCAACCATAGTGACGATTTGCAGTTACGTCATTTCAAAAACTAATGTATTAAACGTAAGATTTTCTGTGGTTTTTTCTACACATTACCACTTCTGGCTTTTTCTTGTGTAATGTGGCTGGCAGAGCTCGGAACGTGCCAAATCTTAAGGTCCTAGGTCAACTACAAGGCAGCAAAAGCGCCCAAAAATTGAGTTTTCAAAAACTAAAACTTGACTTGCTGTGCTCCTTACTTGTCGACTGCAACAACTTAGATGCTTAAATTACGTACAGAGTGGTGCGCCCGCAAGGCTCATCACGCGACATTAACTGCCAGAGGATAAATGTGGACGTTTATGATAGAAATGCGTCCATTGTGACAATTTGCAGGTACGTCATTTCGAAAAGAAATGAATTAAACGTAAGATTTTCTACGGTTTTTTCTACACATTACCACTTCTGGCTTTTTCTTGTGTAATGTGGCTGCCAGAGCTCGGTTCGTGCCAATTCTTAAGATACTAGGTCAACTACAAGGCAGCAAAAGCGGCCAAAAATTGAGTTTTGAAAAACTAAAACTTGACTTGCAGTGCTCCTTACTTGTCGACTGCAAACAACTTAGATGCTTAAATTACGTACATGGTGGTGCACCCGCACGGCTCATCACGCGACTTAACCTGCCAGAAGAAAAAACTAATTGTTTCCGATAGAAATGCGTCCATTGTGACGATTTGCAGTTACGTCATTTCGAAAAAAAATGTATTAAACGTAAGATTTTCTGCGGTTTTTCCTACACATTACCACTTCTGGCTTTTTCTTGTTTAATGTGGCTGCCAGAGCTCGGTTCGTGCCAAATCTTAAGGTCCTAGGTCAACTACAAGGCAGCAAAAGCGACCAAAAATTGAGTTTTCAAAAACTAAATCTTTACTTGCTGTTCTCCTTAATTGTCGACTGCAACAACTTAGATGCATAAATTACGTACAGGGTGGTGCACCCGCATGGCTAATCACGCGACTTTAACTGCCAGAAGATAAATGTAAACGTTTCCGATAGAAATGCGTCCATTGTGACGGTTTGCAGTTACGTCATTTCGAAAACAAATGTATTAAACGTAAGATTTTCTGCGATTTTTTCTACACATTACCACATCAGGCTTTTTCTTGTGTAATGATGCTGCCAGAGCTCAGTTCGTGCCAAATCTTAAGGTCCTAGGTCAACTAAAAGGCAGCAAAATCGGCCAAAAATTGAGTTTTAAAAACTAAATCTTGACTTGCTGTGCTCCTTACTTGTCGACTGCCACAACTTAGATGCTTAAATTACGTACAGAGTGGTGCGCCCGCAAGGCTCGTCACGCGACTTTAACTGCCAGAAGTTAATGTAAACGTTTCCGATAGAAATGCGTCCATTGTGACGATTTGCAGTTACGTCATTTCGAAAACAAATGTATTAAACGTTAGATTTTCTGCGGTTTTTTCTACACATCACCACTTCCGGCTTTTTCTTGTTTAATGTGGCTGCCAGAGCTCGGAACGTGCCAAATCTTAAGGTCCAAGGTCAACTACAAGGCAGCAAAAGCGGCCAAAAATTGAGTTTTCAAAAACTAAAACTTGACTTGCTGTGCTCCTTACTTGTCGACTGCAACAACTTAGATGCTTATATTACGTACAGAGTGGTGCGCCCGCAAGGCTCATCACGTGACATTAACTGCCAGATGATAAATGTGGACGTTTATGGTAGAAATGCGTCCATTGTGATAATTTGCAGTTACGTCATTTCGAAAACAAATGAATTAAACGTAAGATTTTCTACGGTTTTTCCTACAGATTACAACTTCTGGCTTTTTCTTCTGTAATGTGGCTGCCATCGCTCGGTTCGTGCCAAATCTTAAGATCCTAGGTCAACTACAAGGCAGCGAAAGCGGCCAAAAATTGAGATTTCAAAAACTAAAACTTGACTTGCTGTGCTCCTTACTTGTCGACTGCAATAACTTAGATGCTTGAAGTACGTTCAGAGTGGTGCACCCGCAAGGCTCATCACGCGACTTTAACTGCCAGAAGGTAAATGAAAATGTTTCCGATAGAAATGCGCCCATTGTGACGGTTTGCAGTTACCTCATCTCGAAAACAAATGTTTTAAACGTAAGATTTTTGCGGTTTTTTCTACACATTACCACTTCTGGCTGTTTCTTGTGTAATGTGGCTGCCAGAGCTCGGATCGCGCCAAATCTTAAGGTCCTAGGTAAACTACAAGGGAGCAAAAGCGGCCAAAAATTGAGTTTTCAAAAACTAAAACTTGACTTGCTGTGCTCCTTACTTGTCGACTGCAACAACTTAGATGCTTAAATTACGTACAGAGTGGTGCATCCGCAAGGCTCATCCCGCGACTTTAACTGCCAGAAGATAAATGTAAACGTTTCCGATAGAAATGCGTCCATTGTGATGATTTGCACTTACGTCATTTCAAAAACTAATGTATTAAACGTAAGATTTTCTGCTTTTTTTTCTACACTTTACCACTTCTGGCTTTTTTTGTGTAATGTGGCTGCCAGAGCTCGATTCGTGCCAAATCTTAAGGTCCTAGGTCAACTACAAGGCACAAAAGCTACCACAAAATTGAGTTTTCAAAAACTAAAACTTGACTTGCTGTGCTCCTTACTTGTCGACTGCAACAACTTAGATGCTTAAATTACATACATGGTGGGTCAACCGCACGGCTCATCACGCGACTTTAACTGCCAGAAGATAAATCTAACTGTTTCCGATAGAAATTTGTCCATTGTGACGATTTACAGTTACGTCATTTCGAAAACAAATGTATTAAACATAAGATTTTCTGCGGTTGTTTCTACACATTACCACATCTGGCTTTTTCTTGTGTAATGTGGCTGCCAGAGCTCCGTTTGTGCCAAATCTTAAGGTCCCAGGTCAACTACAAGGCAGCAAAAGCGGCCAAAAATTGAGTTTTCAAAAACAAAAACTTGACTTGCTGTGCTCCTTACTTGTCGACTGCAACAACATAGATGCTTAAATTACGTACAGGGTGGTGCACCCGCAAGGCTCATCACGCGACTTTAACTGCGACAAGATAAATGTAAACGTTTCCAATAGAAATGCGTCCATTGTGACGATTTGCAGTTACGTCATTTCGAAAACAAATGTATTAAACGTAAGATTTTCTGCGGTTTTTTCTACACATTACCACTTCTGGCGTTTTCTTGTTTAATGTGGCTGCCAGAGCTCGGTTCGTGCCAAATCTTAAGGTCCTAGGTCAACTACAAAGAAGCAAAAGCGGCCAAAAATTGAATTTTCAAAAACTAAAACTTGACTTGCTGTGCTCCTTACTTGTCGACTGCAACAACTTAGATGCTTAAATTACGTACACGGTGGTGCACCCGCACGGCTCATCACGCGCCTTTAACTGCCAGATGATAAATGTAACCGTTTGCGATAGAAATGCGTCCATTGTGACGATTTGCAGTTACGCCATTTCGAAAACAAATGTATTAAATGTAAGATATTCTGCGGTTTTTTCTACACATTACCACTTCTGGCTTTTTCTTGTGTAATGTGGCTGACAGAGCTCGGTTCGTGCCAAATCTTAAGGTCCTAGGTCAACTACAGGGCAGCAAAAGCGGCCAAAAATTGAATTTTCAAAAACTAAAACTTGACTTGCTGTGCACCTTACTTGTCGACTGCAACAACTTAGATGCTTAAATTACGTACAGAGTGGTGCACCCGCAAGGCTCATCACGCGACTTTAACTGCCAGAAGATAAATGTAAACGTTTCCGATAGAAATGCGTCCATTGTGATGATTTGCAGTTACGTCATTTCGAAATCAAGTGCATTAAACGTACGATTTTCTGCGGTTTTTCTACAGATTACCACTTCTGGCTTTTTCTTGTGTAATGTGGCTGCCAGAGCTCGGTTCGTGCCAAATCTTAAGGTCCTAGGTCAACTACAAGGCAGCAAAAGCGACCAAAAATTGAGTTTTCAAAAACTAAAACTTGACTTGCTGTGCTCCTTACTTGTCGACTGCAACCACTTAGATGCTTAAATTACGTACAGAGTGGTGCGCCCGCAAGGCTCATCACGCGACTTTAACTGCCAGAAGATAAATGTAAACGTTTCCGACAGAAATGCGTCCATTGTGACGATTTGCAGTTACGCCATTTCGAAAACAAATGTATTAAACGTAAGATTTTCTGCGGTTTTTCTACACATTACCACTTCTTGCTTTTTCTTGTGTAATGTGGCTCCCAGAGCTCGGTTCGTGCCAAATCCTAAGGTCCTAGGTCAACTACAAGGCAGCAAAAGCGGCCAAAAATTGAATTTTCAAAAACTAAAACTCGACTTGCTTTGCTCCTTACTTGTCGACTGCAACCACTTAGATTATTAATTTACGTACAGAGTGGTGCACCCGCAAGGCTCATCCCGCGACTTTAACTGCCAGAAGATAAATGTAAACGTTTCCGATAGAAATGCGTCCATTGTGAAGATTTGCAGTTACGTCATTTCAAAAACTAATGTATTAAACGTAAGATTTTCTGCAGTGTTTTCTACACATTACCACTTCTGGCTTTTTCTTGTGTAATGTGGCTGCCAGAGCTCGGATCGTGCCAAATCTTAAGGTCCTAGGTCAACTACAAAGCAGCAAAAGCGGCCAAAAATTGAGTTTTCAACAATTAAACATGACTTGCTGTGCTCCTTGCTTGTCGACTGCAACAACTTAGATGCTTAAATTACGTACAGGGTGGTGCACTCGCAAGGCTCATCACGCGACTTTAACTGCCAGAAGATAAATGTATACGTTTCCGAGGGAATTGCGCCCATTGTGACGATTTGCAGCTACGTCATTTCAAAAATTACTGTATTAAACGTAAGATTTTCTGCGGTGTTTTCCACACAGTACCACTTCTGGCTTTTTCTTGTGTAATGTGGCTGCCAGAGCTCGGTTCGTGCCAAATCTTAAGGTCCTAGGTCAACTACAAGGCAGCAAAAGCGGCCAAAAATTGAATTTTCAAAAACTAAAACTTGACTTGCTGTGCTCCTTACTTGTCGACTGCAACAACTTAGATGCTTAAATTACGTACATGGTGGTGCACCCGCACGGCTCATCACGCGACTTTAACTGCCAGAAGATAAATGTAAACGTTTCCGATAGAAATGCGTCCATTGTGACGACTTGCAGTTACGTCATTTCGAAAACAAATGTATTAAATGTAAGATTTTCTGCGGTTATTTTCTACACATTACCACATCTCGCTTTTTCTTGTGTAATGTGGCTGCCAGAGCTCGGTTTGTGCCAAATCTTAAGGTCCTAGGTCAACTACAAGGCAGCAAAAGCGGCCAAAAATTGAGTTTTCAAAATCTAAAACTTGACTTGCTGTGCTCCTTACTTGTCGACTGCAATAACTTAGATGCTTGAATTACGTACAGGGTGGTGCACCCGCAAGGCTCTTCACGCGACTTTAACTGCCAGAAGATAAATGTAACCGTTTGCGATAGAAAGGCGTCCATTGTGACGATTTGCAGTTACGTCATTTCGAAAACAAATGTATTAAACGTAAGATTTCTGCGGTTTTTTCTACACATTACCACTTCTGGCTTTTTCTTGTGTAATGTGGCTGCCAGAGCTCGGTTCGTGCCAAATCTTAAGGTCCTAGGTCAACTACAAGGCAGCAAAGGCGACCAAAAATTGAGTTTTCAAAAACTAAAACTTGACTTGCTGTGCTCCTTACTTGTCGACTGCAACAACTTAGATGCTTAAATTACGTACAGGGTGGTGCACCCGCAAGGCTCATCACGCGACTTTAACTGCGAGAAGATAAATGTAAACGTTTCCGATGGAAATGCGTCCATTGTGACGATTTGCAGTTACGTCATTTCGAAAACAAATGTATTGAACGTAAGATTTTCTGCGGTTTTTTCTACACATTACCACTTCTGGCTTTTTCTTGTGTAATGTGGCTGCCAGAGCTCGGTTCGTGCCAAATCTTAAGGTCCTAGGTCAACTACAAGGCAGCAAAAGCGGCCAAAAATTGAGTTTTCAAAAACTAAAACTTGAATTGCTGTGCTCCTTACTTGTTGACTGCAACAACTTAGATTGTAAATTACGTACAGAGTGGTGCGCCCGCAAGGCTCATCACGCGACTTTAACTGCCAGAAGATAAATGTAAACGTTTCCGATAGAAATGCGTCCATTGTGAAGATTTGCAGTTACGCCATTTCGAAAACAAATGTATTACCGAGCGAGGTGGCGCAGTGGTTAGCACACTGGACTCGCATTCGGGAGGACGACGGTTCAATCCCGTCTCCTGCCATCCTGATTTAGGTTTTCCGTGATTTCCCTAAATCGCTTCAGGCAAATGCCGGGATGGTTCCTTTAAAAGGGCACGGCCGATTTCCTTCCCCATCCTTCCCTCACCCGAGCTTGCGCTCCGTCTCTAATGACCTCGTTGTCGACGGGACGTTAAACACTAATCTCCTCCTCCTCCTCCTCCTCCTACAAATGTATTAAATGTAAGATTTTCTGCGGTTTTTTCTACACATTACCACTTCTGGCTTTTTCTTGTGTAATGTGGCTGACAGAGCTCGGTTCGTGCCAAATCTTAAGGTCCTAGGTCACTTACAGGGCAGCAAAAGCAGCCAAAAATTGAATTTCCAAAACTAAACTTTGATTTGCTGTGCTAATTACTTGTCGACTTCAACAACTTAGATGCTTAAATTACGTACAGGGTGGTGCACCCGCAAGGCTCATCACGCGACTTTAACTGCCAGAAGATAAATCTAACTGTTTCCGATAGAAATGTGTCCATGGTGACGATTTGCAATTGCGTCATTTCGAAAACAAATGTATTAAACATAAGAATTACTGCGGTTATTTTCTACACATTACCACATCTGGCTTTTTCTTGTGTAATGTGTCTGCCAGAGCTCGGTTTGTGCCAAATCTTAAGCTCCTAGGTCAACTACAGGGCAGCAAAAGCGGCCAAAAATTGAGTTTTCAAAATCTAAAACTTGACTTGCTGTGCTCCTTACTTGTCGACTTCAACAACTTAGATGCTTAAATTACGTACAGGGTGGTGCACCCGCAAGGCTCATCACGCGACTTTAACTGCGAGAAGATAAATGTAAACGTTTCCGATAGAAAGGCGTCCATTGTGACGATTTGCAGTTACGTCATTTCGAAAACTAATGTATTAAACGTAAGATTTCTGCGGTTTTTTCTACACATTACCACTTCTGGCTTTTTCTTGTGTAATGAGGCTGCCAGAGCTCGGTTCGTGCCAAATCTTAAGGTCCTAGGTCAACTACAAGGCAGCAAAAGCGGCCAAAAATTGAGTTTTCAAAAACTAAAACTTGACTTTCTCTCCTTCTTGCTTGTCGACTGCAACAACTTAGATGCTTAAATTACGTACAGAGTGGTGCGCCCGCAAGGCTCATCACGCGCCTTTAACTGCCAGAAGATAAATGTAAACGTTTATGATAGAAATGCGTCCACTGTGACGATTTGCAGTTAAGTCATTTCGTAAACAAATGTATTAAACGTAAGATTTTCTGCGGTTTTTTCTACACGTTACCACTTCTGACTTTTTCTTGTGTACTGTGGCTGCCAGAGCTCGGTTCGTGCCAAATCTTAAGGTCCTAGGTCAACTACAAGGCAGCAAAACTGGCCAAAATTTCAGTCTTCAAAAACTAAAACTTGACTTGCTGTGCTGCTTACTTGTCGACTGCAACAACTTAGATGCCTTTATTACGTACAGGGTGGTGCACCCGCAAGGCTCATCACGCGACTTTAACTCCCAGAAGATAAATGTAACCGTTTGCGATTGAAATGCGTCCATTGTGACGATTTGCAGTTACGCCATTTCGAAAACAAATGTATTAAATGTAAGATTTTCTGCGGTTTTTTCTACACATTACCACTTCTGGCTTTTTCTTGTGTAATGTGGCTGACAGGGCTCAGTTCGTGCCAAATCCTAAGGTCCTAGGTCAACTACAAGGCAGCAAAAGCGGCCAAAAATTGAATTTTCAAAAACTAAAACTTGACTTGCTGTGCTCCTTACTTGTCGACTGCAACCACTTAGATTATTAATTTACGTACAGAGTGGTGCACCCGCAAGGCTCATCCCGCGACTTTAACTGCCAGAAGATAAATGTAAACGTTTCCGATAGAAATGCGTCCATTGTGAAGATTTGCAGTTACGTCATTTCAAAAACTAATGTATTAAACGTAAGATTTTCTGCAGTGTTTTCTACACATTACCACTTCTGGCTTTTTCTTGTGTAATGTGGCTGCCAGAGCTCGGATCGTGCCAAATCTTAAGGTCCTAGGTCAACTACAAAGCAGCAAAAGCGGCCAAAAATTGAGTTTTCAACAATTAAACATGACTTGCTGTGCTCCTTGCTTGTCGACTGCAACAACTTAGATGCTTAAATTACGTACAGGGTGGTGCACTCGCAAGGCTCATCACGCGACTTTAACTGCCAGAAGATAAATGTAAACGTTTCCGATAGAAATGCGTCCATTGTCACGATTTGCATTTACGTCATTTCAAAAACTAATGTATTAAACGTAAGATTTTCTGCGGATTTTTCTACACATTACCACTTCTGGCTTTTTCTTTTGGAATGTGGCAGCCAGAGCTCGGTTCGTTCCAAATCTTAAGGTCCTAGGTCAACTACAAGGCAGCAAAAGCGGCCAAATATTGAGTTTTCAAAAACTAAAACTTGACTTGCTGTGCTCCTTACTTGTCGACTGCAACAACTTAGATTGTAAATTACGTACAGAGTGGTGCGCCCGCAAGGCTCATCACGCGACTTTAACTGCCAGAAGATAAATGTAAACGTTTCCGAGAGAAATGCGTCCATTGTGACGATTTGCAGTTACGTCATTTCAAAAACTAATGTATTAAACGTAAGATTTTCTGCGGATTTTTCTACACATTACCACTTCTGGCTTTTTCTTGTGTAATATGCCTGACAGAGCTCGGTTCGTGCCAAATCTTAAGGTCCTAGGTCAAATACAGGGCAGCAAAAGCGGCCAAAAATTGAATTTTCAAAAACTAAAACTTGACTTGCTGTGCTCCTTACTTGTCGACTGCAACAACTTAGATGCTTAACTTACGTACAGGGTGGTGCACCCGCAAGGCTCATCACGCGACTTTAACTGCCAGAAGATAAATGTAACCGTTTGCGATAGAAATGCGTCCATTGTGACGATTTGCAGTTACGCCATTTCGAAAACAAATGTATTTAATGTAAAATTTTCTGCGGTTTTTTCTACACATTACCACTTCTGGCTTTTTCTTGTGTAATGTGGCTGCCAGAGCTCGGTTCGAACCAAATCTTAAGGTCCTAGGTCAACTACAAGGCAGCAAAATCGGCCAAAAATTCAGTCTTCAAAAACTAAAACTTGAATTGCTGTGCTCCTTACTTGTCGACTGCAACAACTTAGATTGTAAATTACGTACAGAGTGGTGCGCCCGCAAGGCTCATCACGCGACTTTAACTGCCAGAAGATAAATGTAAACGTTTCCGATAGAAATGCGTCCATTGTGAAGATTTGCAGTTACGCCATTTCGAAAACAAATGTATTAAATGTAAGATTTTCTGCGGTTTTTTCTACACATTACCACTTCTGGCTTTTTCTTGTGTAATGTGGCTGACAGAGCTCGGTTCGTGCCAAATCTTAAGGTCCTAGGTCAACTACAGGGCAGCAAAAGCGGCCAAAAATTGAATTTTCAAAAACTAAACTTTGATTTGCTGTGCTCCTTACTTGTCGACTGCAACAACATAGATGCTTAAATTACGTACATGGTGGTGCACCCGCACGGCTCATCACGCGACTTTAACTGCCAGAAGATAAATCTAACTGTTTCCGATAGAAATGTGTCCATGGTGACGATTTGCAATTGCGTCATTTCGAAAACAAATGTATTAAACATAAGATTTTCTGCGGTTATTTTCTACACATTACCACATCTGGCTTTTTCTTGTGTAATGTGTCTGCCAGAGCTCGGTTTGTGCCAAATCTTAAGCTCCTAGGTCAACTACAAGGCAGCAAAAGCGGCCAAAAATTGAGTTTTCAAAATCTAAAACTTGACTTGCTGTGCTCCTTACTTGTCGACTTCAACAACTTAGATGCTTAAATTACGTACAGGGTGGTGCACCCGCAAAGCTCATCACACGACTTTAACTGCGAGAAGATAAATGTAAACGTTTCCGATAGAAAGGCGTCCATTGTGACGATTTGCAGTTACGTCATTTCGAAAACAAATGTATTAAACGTAAGATTTCTGCGGTTTTTTCTACACATTACCACTTCTGGCTTTTTCTTGTGTAATGAGGCTGCCAGAGCTCGGTTCGTGCCAAATCTTAAGGTCCTAGGTCAACTACAAGGCAGCAAAAGCGGCCAAAAATTGAGTTTTCAAAAACTAAAACTTGACTTGCTGTGCTCCTTACTTGTCGACTGCAACAACTTAGATGCTTAAATTACGTACAGGGTGGTCCACCCGCAAGGCTCATCACGCGACTTTAACTGCCAGAAGATAAATGTAAACGTTTCCGATAGAAATGCGTCCATTGTGATGATTTGCAGTTACGTCATTTCGAAAACAAGTGTATTAAACGTAAGATTTACTGCGGTTTTTCTACAGATTATCACTTCTCGCTTTTTCTTGTGTAATGTGGCTGCCAGAGCTCGGTTCGTGCCAAATCTTAAGGTCCTAGGTCAACTACAAGGCAGCAAAATCGACCACAAATTGAGTTTTCAAAAACTAAAACTTGACTTGCTGTGCTCCTTACTTGTCGACTGCAACCACTTAGATGCTTAAATTACGTACAGAGTGGTGCACCCGCAAGGCTCATCACGCGACTTTAACTGCCAGAAGATAAATGTAAACGTTTCCGAAAGAAATGCGTCCATTGTCACGATTTGCATTTACGACATTTCAAAAACTAATGTATTAAACGTAAGATTTTCTGCGGTTTTTTCTACACATTACCACTTCTGGCTTTTTCGTGTGTAATGTGGCTGCCAGAGGTAGGTTCGTGCCATATATTAAGGTCCTAGGTCAACTACAAGGCAGCAAAAGCGGCCAAAAATTGAGGTTTCAAAAACTAAAACTTGACTTTCTCTCCTTCTTGCTTGTCGACTGCAACAACTTAGATGCTTAAATTACGTACAGAGTGGTGCGCCCGCAAGGCTCATCACGCGCCTTTAACGGCCAAAAGATAAATGTAAACGTTTATGATAGAAATGCGTCCACTGTGACGATTTGCAGTTACGTCATTTCGAAATCAAATGTATTAAACGTAAGATTTTCTCCGGTTTTTTCTACACGTTACCACTTCTGGCTTTTTCTTGTGTAATGCCGCTGCCAGAGCTCGGTTCGTGCCAAATCTTAAGGTCCTAGGTCAACTACAAGGCAGCAAAACGGGCCAAAATTTCAGTCTTCAAAAACTAAAACTTGACTTGCTGTGCTGCTTACTTGTCGACTGCAACAACTTAGATGCCTTTATTACGTACAGGGTGGTGCACCCGCAAGGCTCATCACGCGACTTTAACTGCCAGAAGGTAAATGTAACCGTTTGCGATTGAAATGCGTCCATTGTGACGATTTGCAGTTACGCCCTTTCGAAAACAAATGTATTAAATGTAAGATTTTCTGCGGTTTTTTCTACACATTACCACTTCTGGCTTTTTCTTGTGTAATGTGGCTGACAGAGCTCGGTTCGTGCCAAATCTTAAGGTCCTAGGTCAACTACAGGGCAGCAAAAGCGGCCAAAAATTGAATTTTCAAAAACTAAAACTTGACTTGCTGTGCTCCTTACTTGTCGTTTGCAACAACTTAGATGCTTAAATTACGTACAGAGTGGTGCACCCGCAAGGCTCATCACGCGACTTTAACTGCCAGAAGATAAATGTAAACGTTTCCGACAGAAATGCGTCCATTGTGACGATTTGCAGTTACGCCATTTCGAAAACAAATGTATTAAACGTAAGATTTTCTGCGGTTTTTCTACACATTACCACTTCTTGCTTTTTCTTGTGTAATGTGGCTGCCAGAGCTCAGTTCGTGCCAAATCCTAAGGTCCTAGGTCAACTACAAGGCAGCAAAAGCGGCCAAAAATTGAATTTTCAAAAACTAAAACTTGACTTGCTGTGCTCCTTACTTGTCGACTGCAACCACTTAGATTATTAATTTACGTACAGAGTGGTGCACCCGCAAGGCTCATCCCGCGACTTTAACTGCCAGAAGATAAATGTAAACGTTTCCGATAGAAATGCGTCCATTGTGAAGATTTGCAGTTACGTCATTTCAAAAACTAATGTATTAAACGTAAGATTTTCTGCAGTGTTTTCTACACATTACCACTTCTGGCTTTTTCTTGTGTAATGTGGCTGCCAGAGCTCGGATCGTGCCAAATCTTAAGGTCCTAGGTCAACTACAAGGGAGCAAAAGCGGCCAAAAATTGAATTTTCAAAAACTAAAACTTGACTTGCTGTGCTCCTTACTTGTCGACTGCAACAACTTAGATGCTTAAATTACGTACAGAGTGGTAAACCCGCAAGGCTAATCACGCGACTTTAACTGCCAGAAGATAAATGTAAACGTTTCCGATACAAATGCGTCCATTGTCACGATTTGCATTTACGTCATTTCAAAAACTAATGTATTAAACGTAAGATTTTCTGCGGATTTTTCTACACATTACCACTTCAGGCTTTTTCTTTTGGAATGTGGCTGCCAGAGCTTGGTTCGTTCCAAATCCTAAAGTCCTAGGTCATTTACAAGGCAGCAAAAGTGGCCAAATATTGAGTTTTCAAAAACTAAAACTTGACTTGCTGTGCTCCTTACTTGTCGACTGCAACAACTTAGATTGTAAATTACGTACAGAGTGGTGCGCCCGCAAGGCTCATCACGCGACTTTAACTGCCAGAAGATAAATGTAAACGTTTCCGATAGAAATGCGTCCATTGTGACGATTTGCAGTTACGCCATTTCGAAAACAAATGTATTAAATGTAAGATTTTCTGCGGTTTTTTCTACACATTACCGCTTCTGGCTTTTTCTTGTGTAATGTGGCTGCCAGAACTCGGTTCGTGCCAAATCTTAAGGTCCTAGGTCAACTACAAGGCACCAAAAGCGGCCAAAAATTCAGTCTTCAAAAACTAAAACTTGAATTGCTGTGCTCCTTACTTGTCGACTGCAACAACTTAGATTGTAAATTACGTACAGGGTGGTGCACCCGCAAGGCTCATCACGCGACTTTAACTGCCAGAAGATAAATGTAACCGTTTGCGATAGAAATGCGTCCATTGTGACGATTTGCAGTTACGCCATTTCGAAAACAAATGTATTAAATGTTAGATTTTCTGCGGTTTTTTCTACACATTACCACTTCTGGCTTTTTCTTGTGTAATGTGGCTGACAGAGCTCGGTTCGTGCCAAATCTTAAGGTCCTAGGTCAACTACAGGGCAGCAAAAGCGGCCAAAAATTGAATTTTCAAAAACTAAAACTTGACTAGCTGTGCTCCTTACTTGTCGACTGCAACAACTTAGATGCTTAAATTATGTACAGAGTGGTGCACCCGCAAGGCTCATCACGCGACTTTAACAGCCAGAAGATACATGTAAACGTTTCCGATAGAAATGCGTCCATTGTGATGATTTGCAGTTACGTCATTTCGAAAACAAGTGTATTAAACGTAAGATTTTCTGCGGTTTTTCTACAGATTACCACTTCTGGCTTTTTCTTGTGTAATGTGGCTGCCAGAGCTCGGTTCGTGCCAAATCTTAAGGTCCTAGGTCAACTACAAGGCAGCAAAAGCGGCCAAAAATTGAGATTTCAAAAACTAAAACTTGACTTGCTGTGCTCCTTACTTGTCGACTGCAACAACTTAGATGCTTAAATTACGTACAGGGTGGTGCACCCGCAAGGCTCATCACGCGACATTAACTGCCAGAAGATAAATGTAACCGTTTGCGATAGAAATGCGTCCATTGTGTTGATCTGCAGTTACGCCATTTCGAAAACAAATGTATTAAATGTAAAATTTTCTGCGGTTTTTTCTACACATTACCACTTCTGGCTTTTTCTTGTGTAATGTGGCTGCCAGAGCTCGGTTCGTGCCAAATCTTAAGGTCCTAGGTAAACTACAAGGCAGCAAAAGCGGCCAAAAATTGAGTTTTCAAAAACTAAAACTTGACTTGCTGTACTCCTTACTTGTCGACTGCAACAACTTAGATGCTTAAATTACGTACAGGGTGGTGCACCCGCAAGGCTCATCACGCGACATTAACTGCCAGAAGATAAATGTAACCGTTTGCGATAGAAATGCGTCCATTGTGACGATTTGCAGTTACGCCATTTCGAAAACAATTGTATTATATGTAAAATTTTCTGCGGTTTTTTCTACACATTACCACTTCTGGCTTTTTCTTGTGTAATGTGGCTGCCAGAGCTCGGTTCGTGCCAAATCTTAAGGTCCTAGGTCAACTACAAGGCAGCAAAAGCGGCCAAAAATTCAGTCTTCAAAAACTAAAACTTGAATTGCTGTGCTCCTTACTTGTCGACTGCAACAACTTAGATGCCTTTATTACGTACAGGGTGGTGCACCCGCAAGGCTCATCACGCGACTTTAACTGCCAGAAGATAAATGTAACCGTTTGCGATAGAAATGCGTCCATTGTGACGATTTGCAGTTACGCCATTTCGAAAACAAATGTATTAAATGTTAGATTTTCTGCGGTTTTTTCTACACATTACCACTTCTGGCTTTTTCTTGTGCAATGTGGGTGACAGAGCTCGGTTTGTGCCAAATCGTAAGGTCCTAGGTCAACTACAGGGCAGCAAAAGCGGCCAAAAATTGAATTTTCAAAAACTAAAACTTGACTTGCTGTGCTCCTTACTTGTCGACTGCAACAACTTAGATGCTTAAATTACGTACAGAGTGGTGCGCCCGCAAGGCTCATCACGCGCCTTTAACTGCCAGAAGATAAATGTAAACGTTTATGATAGAAATGCGTCCACTGTGACGATTTGCAGTTACGTCATTTCAAAAACTAATGTATTAAACGTAAGATTTTCTGCGGTTTTTTCTACACATTACCACTTCTGGCTTTTTCTTTTGGAATGTGGCTGCCAGAGCTCGGTTCGTGCCAAACCTTAAGGTCCTAGGTCAACTACAAGGCAGCAAAATCGGCCATAATTGAGTTTTCAAAAACTAAAACTTGACTTGCTGTGCTCCTTACTTGTCGACTGCAACAACTTAGATGCTTAAATTACGTACAGGGTGGTGCACCCGCAAGGCTCATCACGCGACATTAACTGCCAGAAGATAAATGTAACCGTTTGCGATAGAAATGCGTCCATTGTTACGATTTGCAGTTACGCCATTTCGAAAACAAATGTATTAAATGTAAAATTTTCTGCGGTTTTTTCTACACATTACCACTTCTGGCTTTTTGTTGTGTAATGTGGCTGCCAGAGCTCGGTTCGTGCCAAATCTTAAGGTCCTAGGTCAACTACAAGGCAGCAAAAGCGGCCAAAAATTGAGTTTTCAAAAACTAAAACTTGACTTGCTGTGCTCCTTACTTGTCGACTGCAACAACTTAGATGCTTAAATTACGTACAGGGTGGTGCACCCGCAAGGCTCATCACGCGACTTTAACTGCCAGAAGATAAATGTAACCGTTTGCGATAGAAATGCGTCCATTGTGACGATTTGCAGTTACGCCATTTCGAAAACAAATGTATTAAATGTAAAATTTTCTGCGGTTTTTTCTACAGATTACCACTTCTGGCTTTTTCTTGTGTAATGTGGCTGCCAGAGCTCGGTTCGTGCCAAATCTTAAGGTCCTAGGTCAACTACAAGGCCGCAAAAGCGGCCAAAAATTGAGTTTTCAAAAACTAAATCTTGACTTGCTCTGCTCCTTACTTGTCGACTGCAACATCTTAGATGCTTAAATTACGTACAGGGTGGTGCACCCGCAAGAATCATCACGCGACTTTAACTGCCAGAAGATAAATTAAACGTTTCCGATAGAAATGCGTCCATTGTGACCATTTGCTGTTACGTCATTTCGAAAACAAATGTATTAAACGTAAGATTTTCTGCGGTTTTTTCTACACATTACCACTTCTGGCTTTTTCTTGTGTAATGTGGCTGCCAGAGCTCGGTTCGTGCCAAATCTTAAGGTCCAAAGTCAACTACAAGGCTGCAAAAGCGGCCAAAAATTGAGTTTTCAAAAACTAAAACTTGACTTGCTCTGCTCCTTACTTGTCGACTGCAACATCTTAGATGCTTAAATTACGTACAGGGTGGTGCACCCGCAAGGTTCATCACGCGACTTTAACTGCCAGAAGATAAATTAAACCTTTCCGATAGAAATGCGTCCATTGTGACCATTTGCTGTTACGTCATTTCGAAAACAAATGTATTAAACGTAAGATTTTCTGCGGTTTTTTCTACACATTACCACTTCTGGCTTTTTCTTGTGTAATGTGGCTGCCAGAGCTCGGTTCGTGCCAATTCTTAATGTCCTAGGTCAACTACAAGGCAGCAAAAGCGGACAAAAATTGAGTTTTCATAACCTAATACTTGACTTGCTGTGCTCCTTACTTGTCGACTGCAACAACTTTGATGCTTAAATTACGTACAGGGTGGTCCACCCGCAAGGCTCATCACGCGACTTTAACTGCCAGAAGATAAATGTTAACGTTTCCGATAGAAATGCGTCCATTGTGACGATTTGCAGTTACGTCATTTCAAAAACAAATGTATTAAACGTAAGATTTTCTGCGGTTTTTCCTACACATAACCACTTCTGGATTTTTCTTGTGTAATGTGGCTAACAGAGTTCGGTTCGTGCCAAATCTGAAGGTCCTAGGTCAACTACAAGGCAGCAAAAGCGGCCAAAAATTGAGTTTTCAAAAACTAAAACTTGACTTGCTCTGCTCCTTACTTGTCGACTGCAACATCTTAGATGCTTAAATTACGTACAGAGTGGTGCACCCGCAAGGCTCATCACGCGACTTTAACTGCCAGAAGATAAATTAAACGTTTCCGATAGAAATGCGTCCATTGTGACGATTTGCAGTTTTGTCATTTCTAAAACAAATGTACTAGACGTAAGATTTTCTGCGGTTTTTTCTACACATTACCACTTTTGGCTTTTTCTTGTGTAATGTGGCTGCCAGAGCTCGGTTCGTGCCAAATCTTAAGGTCCTAGGTCAACTACAAGGCAGCAAAAGCGGCCAAAAATTGAGTTTTCAAAAACTAAAACTTGACTTGCTCTGCTCCTTACTTGTCGACTGCAACATCTTAGATGCTTAAATTACGTACAGGTTGGTGCACCCGCAAGGTTCATCACGCGACTTTAACTGCCAGAAGATAAATTAAACGTTTCCGATAGAAATGCGTCCATTGTGACGATTTGCTGTTATGTCATTTCGAAAACAAATGTATTAAACGTAAGATTTTCTGCGGTTTTTTCTACACATTACCACTTCTGGCTTTTTCTTGTGTAATGTGGCTGCCAGAGCTCGGTTCGTTCCAAATCTTAAGGTCCTAGGTCAACTACAAGGCAGCAAAAGCGCCCAAAAATTGAGTTTTCAAAAACTAAAACTTGACTTGCTGTGCTCTTTCCTTGTCGACTGCAACAACTTAGATGCTTAAATTACGTACAGGGTGGTCCACCCGCAAGGCTCATCATGCGACTTTAACTGCCAGAAGATAAATGTTAACGTTTCCGACAGAAATGTGTCCATTGTGACGATTTGCAGTTACGTCATTTCGAAAACAAATGTATTAAACGTAAGATTTTCTGCGGTTTTTTGTACACATTACCACTTCTGGCTTTTTGTTGTGTAATGTGGCTGCCAGAGCTCGGTTCGTGCCAAATCTTAAGGTCCTTGGTCAACTAGAAGATAGCAAAAGCAGCCAAAAATTGAGTTTTCAAAAACTAAAACTTGACTTGCTCTGCTCCTTACTTGTCGACTGCAACAACTTAGATGCTTAAATTACGTACAGAGTGGTGGGCCCGCAAGGCTCATCACGCGACTTTAACTGCCAGAAGATAAATGTAATCGTTTCCGATAGAAATGCGTCCATTGTGACGATTTGCAGTTACGTCATTTCGAAAACAAATGTATTAAACGTAAGATTTTGTGCGGTTTTTTCTACTCATTACCACTTCTGGCTTTTTCTTGTGTAATGTGGCTGCCAGAGCTCGGTTCGTGCCAAATCTTAAGGTCCTTGGTCAACTACAAGATAGCAAAAGCGGCCAAAAATTGAGTTTTCAAAAACTAAAACTTGACTTGCTCTGCTCCTTACTTGTCGACTGCAACATCTTAGATGCTTAAATTACGTACAGGGTGGTGCACCCGCAAGGTTCATCACGCGACTTTAACTCCCAGAAGATAAATTAAACGTTTCCGATAGAAATGCGTCCATTGTGACCATTTGCTGTTACGTCATTTCGAAAACAAATGTATTAAACGTAAGATTTTCTGCGGTTTTTTCTACACATTACCACTTCTGGCTTTTTCTTGTGTAATGTGGCTGCCAGAGCTCGGTTCGTGCCAATTCTTAATGTCCTGGGTCAACTACAAGGCAGCAAAAGCGGACAAAAATTGAGTTTTCAAAACCTAAAACTTGACTTGCTGTGCTCCTTACTTGTCGACTGCAACAACTTTGATGCTTAAATTACGTACAGGGTGGTCCAATGTTAACGTTTCCGATAGAAATGCGTCCATTGTGACGATTTGCAGTTACGTCATTTCTAAAACAAATGTATTAAACATAAGATTTTCTGCGGTTTTTTGTACTCATTACCACTTCTGGCTTTTTCTTGTGTAATGTGCCTGCCAGAGCTCGGTTCGTGCCAAATCTTAAGGTCCTTGGTCAACTACAAGATAGCAAAAGCGGCCAAAAATTGAGTTTTCAAAAACTAAAAGTTGACTTGCTGTGCTCCTTACTTGTCGACTGCAACAACTTAGATGCTTAAATTACGTACAGAGTGGTGGGCCCGCAAGGCTCATCACGCGACTTTAACTGCCAGAAGATAAATGTAAACGTTTCCGATAGAAATGCGTCCATTGTGACGATTTGCAGTTACGTCATTTCAAAAACAAATGTATTAAACGTAAGATTTTCTGCGGTTTTTCCTACACATAACCACTTCTGGCTTTTTCTTGTGTAATGTGGCTACCAGAGTTCGGTTCGTGCCAAATCTGAAGGTCCTAGGTCAACTACAAGGCAGCAAAAGCGGCCAAACATTGAGTTTTTAAAAACTAAAACTTGACTTGCTGTGCTCCTTACTTGTAAACTGCAACAACTTAGATGCGTAAATTACGTACAGAGTGGTGCGCCCGCAAGGCTCATCACGCGACTTTAACTGCCAGAAGATAAATGTAAACGTTTCCGATAGAAATGCGTCCATTGTGACGATTTGCAGTTACGTCATTTCGAAAACAAATGAATTAAACGTAAGATTTTCTGCGGTTTTTTCTACACATTACCACTTCTGGCTTTTTCTTGTGTAATTTGGCTGCCAGAGCTCGGTTCGTGCCAAATCTTAAGGTCCTAGGTCAACTACAAGGCAGCAAAAGCGGCCAAAAATTGAGTTTTCAAAAACTAAAACTTGACTTGCTCTGCTCCTTACTTGTCGACTGCAACATCTTAGATGCTTAAAATACGTACAGAGTGGTGCACCCGCAAGGCTCATCACGCGACTTTAACTGCCAGAAGATAAATTAAACGTTTCCGATAGAAATGCGTCCATTGTGACGATTTGCAGTTTTGTCATTTCTAAAACAAATGTACTAGACGTAAGATTTTCTGCGGTTTTTTCTACACATTACCACTTTTGGCTTTTTCTTGTGTAATGTGGCTGCCAGAGCTCGGTTCGTGCCAAATCTTTAGGTCCAAAGTCAACTACAAGGCAGCAAAAGCGGCCAAAAATTGAGTTTTCAAAAACTAAAACTTGACTTGCTCTGCTCCTTACTTGTCGACTGCAACATCTTAGATGCTCAAATTACGTACAGGTTGGTGCACCCGCAAGGTTCATCACGCGACTTTAACTGCCAGAAGATAAATTAAACGTTTCCGATAGAAATGCGTCCATTGTGACGATTTGCTGTTATGTCATTTCGAAAACAAATGTATTAAACGTAAGATTTTCTGCGGTTTTTTCTACACATTACCACTTCTGGCTTTTTCTTGTGTAATGTGGCTGCCAGAGCTCGGTTCGTTCCAAATCTTAAGGTCCTAGGTCAACTACAAGGCAGCAAAAGCGCCCAAAAATTGAGTTTTCAAAAACTAAAACTTGACTTGCTCTGCTCCTTCCTTGTCGACTGCAACAACTTAGATGCTTAAATTACGTACAGGGTGGTCCACCCGCAAGGCTCATCACGCGACTTTAACTGCCAGAAGATAAATGTTAACGTTTCCGACAGAAATGTGTCCATTGTGACGATTTGCAGTTACGTCATTTCGAAAACAAATGTATTAAACGTAAGATTTTCTGCGGTTTTTTGTACACATTACCACTTCTGGCTTTTTCTTGTGTAATGTGGCTGCCAGAGCTCGGTTCGTGCCAAATCTTAAGGTCCTTGGTCAACTAGAAGATAGCAAAAGCGGCCAAAAATTGAGTTTTCAAAAACTAAAACTTGACTTGCTCTGCTCCTTACTTGTCGACTGCAACAACTTAGATGCTTAAATTACGTACAGAGTGGTGGGCCCGCAAGGCTCATCACGCGACTTTAACTGCCAGAAGATAAATGTAAACGTTTCCGATAGAAATGCGTCCATTGTGACGATTTGCAGTTACGTCATTTCGAAAACAAATGTATTAAACGTAAGATTTTGTGCGGTTTTTTCTACTCATTACCACCTCTGGCTTTTTCTTGTGTAATGTGGCTGCCAGAGCTCGGTTCGTGCCAAATCTTAAGGTCCTTGGTCAACTACAAGATAGCTAAAGCGGCCAACAATTGAGTTTTCAAAAACTAAAGCTTGACTTGCTGTGCTCCTTACTTGTCGACTGCAACAACTTAGATGCTTAAATTACGTACAGAGTGGTGGGCCCGCAAGGCTCATCACGCGACTTTAACTGCCAGAAGATAAATTAAACGTTTCCGATAGAAATGCGTCCATTGTGACGATTTGCTGTTACGTCATTTCGAAAACAAATGTATTAAACGTAAGATTTTCTGCGGTTTTTTCTACACATTACCACTTGTGGCTTTTTCTTGTGTAATGTGGCTGCCAGAGCTCGGCTCGTTCCAAATCTTAAGGTCCTAGGTCAACTACAAGGCAGCAAAAGGGGCCAAAAATTGAGTTTTCAAAAACTAATACTTGACTTGCTGTGCTCCTTACTTGTCGACTGCAACAACTTAGATGCTTAAATTACGTACTGGGTGGTCCACCCGCAAGGCTCATCACGCGACTTTAACTGCCAGAAGATAAATGTATACGTTTCCGATAGAAATGCGTCCATTGTGACGATTTGCAGTTACGTCATTTCTAAAACAAATGTACTAAACGTAAGATTTTCTGCGGTTTTTTCTACTCATTACCATTTCTGGCTTTTTCTTGTGTAATGTGGCTGCCACAGCTCGGTTCTTGCGAAATCTTAAGGTCCTTGGTCAACTACAAGATACCAAAAGCGGCCAAAAATTGAGTTTTCAAAAACTAAAACTTGCCTTTCTGTGCTCCTTACTTGTCGACTGCAACAACTTAGATGCTTAAATTACGTACAGAGTGGTGGGCCCGCAAGGCTCATCACGCGACTTTAACTGCCTGAAGATAAATGTAAACGTTTCCGATAGAAATGCGTCCATTGTGACGATTTGCAGTTACGTCATTTCGAAAACAAATGTACTAAACGTAAGATTTTCTGCGGTTTTTTCAACACATTACCACTTCTGGCTTTTTCTTGTGTAATGTGGCTGCCAGAGGTCGGTTCGTGCCAAATCTTAAGGTCCTAGGTCAACTACAAGATAGCAAAAGCGGCCAAAAATTGAGTTTTCAAAAACTAAAACTTGACTTGCTCTGCTCCTTACTTGTCGACTGCAACATCTTAGATGCTTAAATTACGTACAGGGTGGTGCACCCGCAAGGTTCTTCACGCGACTTTAACTGCCAGAAGATAAATTAAACGTTTCCGATAGAAATGCGTCCATTGTCACGATTTGCTGTTACGTCATTTCGAAAACTAATGTATTAAACGTAAGATTTTCTGCGGTTTTTTCTACACATTACCACTTCTGGCTTTTTCTTGTGTAATGTGGCTGCCAGAGCTCGGTTCGTGCCAAATCTTAAGGTCCAAAGTCAACTACAAGGCTGCAAAAGCGGACAAAAATTGAGTTTCCAAAACCTAAAACTTGACTTGCTGTGCTCCTTACTTGTCGACTGCAACAACTTTGATGCTTAAATTACGTACAGGGTGATCCACCCGCAAGGCACATCACGCGACTTTAACTGCCAGAAGATAAATTAAACGTTTCCGATAGAAATGCGTCCATTGTGACGATTTGCAGTTACGTCATTTCTAAAACAAATGTATTAAACATAAGATTTTCTGCGGTTTTTTCTACTCATTACCACTTCTGGCTTTTTCTTGTGTAATGTGCCTGCCAGAGATCGGTTCGTGCCAAATCTTAAGGTCTTGGTCAACTACAAGATAGCAAAAACGGCCAAAAATTGAGTTTTCAAAAACTAAAAGTTGACTTGCTGTGCTCCTTCCTTGTCGACTGCAACAACTTAGATGCTTAAATTACGTACAGGGTGGTCCACCCGCAAGGCTCATCACGCGACTTTAACTGCCAGAAGATAAATGTTAACGTTTCCGACAGAAATGTGTCCATTGTGACGATTTGCAGTTACGTCATTTCGAAAACAAATGTATTAAACGTAAGATTTTCTGCGGTTTTTCCTACACATAACCACTTCTGGCTTTTTCTTGTGTAATGTGGCTACCAGAGTTCGGTTCGTGCCAAATCTGAAGGTCCTAGGTCAACTACAAGGCAGCAAAAGCGGCCAAACATTGAGTTTTTAAAAACTAAAACTTGACTTGCTGTGCTCCTTACTTGTAAACTGCAACAACTTAGATGCGTAAATTACGTACAGAGTGATGCGCCCGCAAGGATCATCACGCGAATTTAACTGCCAGAAGATAAATGTAAACGTTTCCGATAGAAATGCGTCCATTGTGACGATTTGCAGTTACGTCATTTCGAAAACAAATGAATTAAACGTGAGATTTTCTGCGGTTTTTTCTACACATTACCACTTCTGGCTTTTTCTTGTGTAATTTGGCTCCCAGAGCTCGGTTCGTGCCAAATCTTAAGGTCCTAGGTCAACTACAAGGCAGCAAAAGCGGCCAAAAATTGAGTTTTCAAAAACTAAAAATTGACTTGCTCTGCTCCTTACTTGTCGACTGCAACATCTTAGATGCTTAAATTACGTACAGAGTGGTGCACCCGCAAGGCTCATCACGCGACTTTAACTGCCAGAAGATAAATTAAACGTTTCCGATAGAAATGCGTCCATTGTGACGATTTGCAGTTTTGTCATTTCTAAAACAAATGTACTAGACGTAAGATTTTCTGCGGTTTTTTCTACACATTACCACTTTTGGCTTTTTCTTGTGTAATGTGGCTGCCAGAGCTCGGTTCGTGCCAAATCTTAAGGTCCAAAGTCAACTACAAGGCAGCAAAAGCGGCCAAAAATTGAGTTTTCAAAAACTAAAACTTGACTTGCTCTGCTCCTTACTTGTCGACTGCAACATCTTAGATGCTTAAATTACGTACAGGTTGGTGCACCCGCAAGGTTCATCACGCGACTTTAACTGCCAGAAGATAAATTAAACGTTTCCGATAGAAATGCGTCCATTGTGACGATTTGCTGTTATGTCATTTCGAAAACAAATGAATTAAACGTAAGATTTTCTGCGGTTTTTTCTACACATTACCACTTCTGGCTTTTTCTTGTGTAATTTGGCTCCCAGAGCTCGGTTCGTGCCAAATCTTAAGGTCCTAGGTCAACTACAAGGCAGCAAAAGCGGCCAAAAATTGAGTTTTCAAAAACTAAAACTTGACTTGCTCTGCTCCTTACTTGTCGACTGCAACATCTTAGATGCTTAAATTACGTACAGAGTGGTGCACCCGCAAGGCTCATCACGCGACTTTAACTGCCAGAAGTTAAATGTAAACGTTTCCGATAGAAATGCGTCCATTGTGACGATTTGCAGTTACGTCATTTCGAAATCAAATGTATTAAACGTAAGATTTTCTGCGGTTTTTTGTACACATTACCACTTCTGTCTTTTTCTTGTGTAATGTGGCTGCCAGAGCTCGGTTCGTTCCAAATCTTAAGGTCCTAGGTCAACTACAAGGCAGCAAAAGCGGCCAAAAATTGAGTTTTGAAAAACTAAAACTTGATTTGCTGTGCTCCTTACTTGTCGACTGCAACAACTTAAGTGCTGAAATTACGTACAGAGTGGTGCACCCGCAAGGCTCATCACGCGACTTCAACTGCCAGAAGATAATTGTAAACGTTCAAGATAGAAATGCATCCAATGTCACGATTTGCAGTTACGTCATTTCGAAAACAAATGTATTTAACGTAAGATTTTCTGCGGTTTTTTCTACACATTACCACTTCTGGATTTTTCTTGTGTAATGTGGCTGCAAGAGCTCGTTTCGTGCCAAATCTTAAGGTCCTAGGTCAACTACGCGGCAGCAAAAGCGGCCAAAAATTGAGTTATCAAAAACTAAAACTTGAGTTGCTGAGATCCTTACTTATCGACTGCAACAACTTAGATGCTTAAATTACGTACAGGGTGGTGCACCCGCAAATCTCATCACGCGACTTTAACTGCCAGAAGATAAATGTAAACGTTTCCGATAGAAATGCGTCCATTGTGACGATTTGCAGCTACGTCATTTCGAAAACAAATGTATTAACAGTAACATTATCTGCGGTTTGTTCTACACATTACCACTTCTGGCTTTTTCTTGTGTAATGTGGCTGCCAGAGCTCGGTTCGTGCCAAATCTTAAGGTCCTAGGTCAACTACAAGGCAGCAAAAGAAGCCAAAAATTGAGTTTTCAAAAACAAAAACATGACTTGCTGTGCTCCTTACTTGTCGACTGCTACAACTTAGTTGCTTAAGTTACGTACAGGGTGGTGCACCCGCAAGGCTCATCACGCGACTTTAACTGGCAGAAGATAAATGTAAACGTTCCGATAGAAATGCGTCCATTGTGACGATTTGCAGTTACGTCATTTCGAAAACAAATGTATTAAACGTAAGATTTTCTGTGGTTTTTTCTACACATTACCACTTCTAGCTTTTTCTTGTGTAATGTGGCTACCAGAGCTCGGTTCGTGCCAAATCTGAAGGTCCTAGGTCAACTACAATGAAGCAAAAGCAGCCCAAATTTGAGTTTTCGAAAACAAAAACATGACTTGCTGTGCTCCTTACTTGTCGACTGCAACCACTTAGATTATTAAATTACGTACAGGGTGGTCCACCCGCAAGGCTCATCACGCGACTTTAACTGCCAGAAGTTAAATGTAAACGTTTCCGATAGGAATGCGTCCATTGTGACGATTTGCTGTTACGTCATTTCGAAAACAAATGTATTAAACGTAAGATTTTCTGCGGTTTTTTCTACACATTACCACTTCTGGCTTTTCCTTGTGTAATGCGGCTGCCAGAGCTTGGTTCGTGCCAAATCTTAAGGTCCTAGGTCGACAACAAGGCAGCAAAAGTGACCAAAAATTGAGTTTTCAAAAACTAAAACTTAACCTGCTGTGCTCCTTACTTGTCGACTGCAACAACTTAGATGCTTAAATTACGTACAGGGTGGTCCACCCGCAAGGCTCATCACGCGACTTTAACTGCCAGAAGATAAATGTTAACGTTTCCGATAGAAATGCGTCCATTGTGACGATTTGCAGTTACGTCATTTCGAAAATAAATATATTAAACGTAAGATTTTCTGCGGTTTTTTCTACACATTACCACTTCTGGCTTTTCTTGTGTAATGTGGTTGCCAGAGCTCCGTTCGTGCCAAATCTTAAGGTCCTAGGTCAACTACAAGGCAGCAAAAGCGGCCAAAAATTGAGTTATCAAAAACTAAAACTTGAGTTGCTGAGATCCTTAGTTGTCGACTGCAACAACTTAGATGCTTAAATTACGTACAGGGTGGTGCACCCGCAACGCTCATCACGCGACTTTAACTGCTAGAAGATAAATGTAAACGTTTCCGACAGAAATGCGTCCATTGTGACGATTTGCAGTTACGTCATTTCGAAAACAAATGTATTTAACGTAAGATTTTCTGCGGTTTTTTCTACACATTACCACTTCTGGATTTTTCTTGTGTAATGTGGCTGCAAGAGCTCGTTTCGTGCCAAATCTTAAGGTCCTAGGTCGACTACAAGGCAGCAAAAGCGGCCAAAAATTGAGTTATCAAAAACTAATACTTGAGTTGCTGAGATCCTTACTTATCGACTGCAACAACTTAGATGCTTAAATTACGTACAGGGTGGTGCACCCGCAAATCTCATCACGCGACTTTAACTGCCAGAAGATAAATGTAAACGTTTCCGATAGAAATGCGTCCATTGTGACGATTTGCAGCTACGTCATTTCGAAAACAAATGTATTAACAGTAACATTATCTGCGGTTTGTTCTACACATTACCACTTCTGGCTTTTTCTTGTGTAATGTGGCTGCCAGAGCTCGGTTCGTGCCAAATCTTAAGGTCCTAGGTCAACTACAAGGCAGCAAAAGAAGCCAAAAATTGAGTTTTCAAAAACAAAAACATGACTTGCTGTGCTCCTTACTTGTCGACTGCTACAACTTAGTTGCTTAAGTTACGTACAGGGTGGTGCACCCGCAAGGCTCATCACGCGACTTTAACTGCCAGAAGATAAATGTAAACGTTCCGATAGAAATGCGTCCATTGTGACGATTTGCAGTTACGTCATTTCGAAAACAAATGTATTAAACGTAAGATTTTCTGTGGTTTTTTCTACACATTACCACTTCTAGCTTTTTCTTGTGTAATGTGGCTACCAGAGCTCGGTTCGTGCCAAATCTGAAGGTCCTAGGTCAACTACAATGCAGCAAAAGCAGCCCAAATTTGAGTTTTCGAAAACAAAAACATGACTTGCTGTGCTCCTTACTTGTCGACTGCAACCACTTAGATTATTAAATTACGTACAGGGTGGTCCACCCGCAAGGCTCATCACGCGACTTTAACTGCCAGAAGTTAAATGTAAACGTTTCCGATAGGAATGCGTCCATTGTGACGATTTGCTGTTACGTCATTTCGAAAACAAATGTATTAAACGTAAGATTTTCTGCGGTTTTTTCTACACATTACCACTTCTGGCTTTTCCTTGTGTAATGCGGCTGCCAGAGCTTGGTTCGTGCCAAATCTTAAGGTCCTAGGTCGACAACAAGGCAGCAAAAGTGACCAAAAATTGAGTTTTCAAAAACTAAAACTTAACCTGCTGTGCTCCTTACTTGTCGACTGCAACAACTTAGATGCTTAAATTACGTACAGGGTGGTCCACCCGCAAGGCTCATCACGCGACTTTAACTGCCAGAAGATAAATGTTAACGTTTCCGATAGAAATGCGTCCATTGTGACGATTTGCAGTTACGTCATTTCGAAAATAAATATATTAAACGTAAGATTTTCTGCGGTTTTTTCTACACATTACCACTTCTGGCTTTTCTTGTGTAATGTGGTTGCCAGAGCTCGGTTCGTGCCAAATCTTAAGGTCCTAGGTCAACTACAAGGCAGCAAAAGCGGCCAAAAATTGAGTTATCAAAAACTAAAACTTGAGTTGCTGAGATCCTTAGTTGTCGACTGCAACAACTTAGATGCTTAAATTACGTACAGGGTGGTGCACCCGCAACGCTCATCACGCGACTTTAACTGCTAGAAGATAAATGTAAACGTTTCCGACAGAAATGCGTCCATTGTGACGATTTGCAGTTACGTCATTTCGAAAACAAATGTATTTAACGTAAGATTTTCTGCGGTTTTTTCTACACATTACCACTTCTGGATTTTTCTTGTGTAATGTGGCTGCAAGAGCTCGTTTCGTGCCAAATCTTAAGGTCCTAGGTCGACTACAAGGCAGCAAAAGCGGCCAAAAATTGAGTTATCAAAAACTAATACTTGAGTTGCTGAGATCCTTACTTATCGACTGCAACAACTTAGATGCTTAAATTACGTACAGGGTGGTGCACCCGCAAATCTCATCACGCGACTTTAACTGCCAGAAGATAAATGTAAACGTTTCCGATAGAAATGCGTCCATTGTGACGATTTGCAGCTACGTCATTTCGAAAACAAATGTATTAACAGTAACATTATCTGCGGTTTGTTCTACACATTACCACTTCTGGCTTTTTCTTGTGTAATGTGGCTGCCAGAGCTCGGTTCGTGCCAAATCTTAAGGTCGAAAGTCAACTACAAGGCAGCAAGAGCGGCCAAAAATTGAGTTTTCAAAAACTAAAACTTGACTTGCTCTGCTCCATACTTGTCGACTGCAACATCTTCGATGCTTAAATTACGTACAGGGTGGTCCACCCGCAAGGCTCATCACGCGACTTTAACTGCCAGAAGATAAATGTTAACGTTTCCGATAGAAATGCGTCCATTGTGACAATTTGCAGTTACGTCATTTCGAAAACAAATGTATTAAACGTAAGATTTTCTGCGGTTTTTTCTACACATTACCACTTCTGGCTTTTTCTTGTGTAATGTGGTTGCCAGAGCTCGGTTCGTGCCAAATCTTAAGGTCCTAGGTCAACTACAAGGCAGCAAAAGCGGCCAAAAATTGAGTTATCAAAAACTAAAACTTGAGTTGCTGAGATCCTTAGTTGTCGACTGCAACAACTTAGATGCTTAAATTACGTACAGGGTGGTGCACCCGCAAGGCTCATCACGCGACTTCAACTGCCAGAAGATAAATGTAAACGTTTCCGACAGAAATGCGTCCATTGTGACGATTTGCAGTTACGTCATTTCGAAAACAAATGTATTAACAGTAAGATTATCTGCGGTTTTTTCTACACATTACCACTTCTGGCTTTTTCTTTTGTAATGTGGCTCCCAGAGCTCGGTTAGTGCCTAATCTTAAGGTCCTAGGTCAACTACAAGGCAGCAAAAGCGGCCAAAAATTGAGTTTTCAAAAACTGAAACTTGTTTTTCTGTGCTCCTTACTTGTCGACTGCAACAACTTAGATGCTTAAATTACGTACAGGGTGGTGCACCCGCAAGGCTCATCACGCGACTTTAACTGCCAGAAGATAAATGTAAACGTTTCCGAGAGAAATGCGTCCATTGTGACGATTTGCAGTTAAGTCATTTCGAAAACAAATGTATTAAACGTAAGATTTTTTGCAGTTTTTTCTACAAATTACCACTTCTGGCTTTATCTAGTGTAATGTGGCTGCCAGAGCTCGGTTCGTGCCAAATGTTAAGATCCTAGGTCAACTACAAGGCAGCAAAAGCAGCCCAAATTTGAGTTTTCAAAAACAAAAACATTACTTGCTGTGCTCCTTACTTGTCGACTGCAACAACTTAGATGCTTAAATTACGTACAGGGTGGTCCACCCGCAAGGCTCATCACGCGACTTTAACTGCCAGAAGCTAAATGTAAACGTTTCCGATAGAAATGCGTCTATTGTGACGATTTGCAGTTACGTCATTTCGAAAACAAATGTATTAAACGTAAGATTTTCTGCGGGTTTTGCTCCACATTACCACTTCTGGGTTTTTCTTGTGTAATGTGGCTGCCAGAGCTCGGTTCGTGCCAAATCTTAAGGTCCTAGGTCAACTACAAGGCAGCAAAAGCGGCCAAAAATTGAGTTTTCAAAAACTAAAACTTGACTTGCTGTGCTCCTTACTTGTCGACTGCAACAACTTAGATGCTTAAATTACGTACAGGGTGGAGCACCCGCAAGGCTCATCACGCGACTTTAACTGCCAGAAGATAAATGTAAACGTTTCCGATTGAAATGCGTTTATTGTGACGATTTGCAGTTACGTCATTTCGAAAACAAATGTATTAAACGTAAGATATTCTGCGGTTTTTTCTACACATTACCACTTCTTGCTTTTTCTTGTGTAATGTGGCTGCCAGAGCTCGGTTAGTGCCAAATCGTAAGGTCCTAGGTCAACTACAAGGCAGCAAAAGCGGCCAAAAATTGAGTTTTCAAAAACTGAAACTTGATTTGCTGTGCTCCTTACTTGTCGACTGCAACAACTTAGATGCTTAAATTACGTACAGGGTGGTGCACCCGCAAGGCTCATCACGCGTCTTTAACTGCCAGAAGATAAATGTAAACGTTTCCGAGAGAAATGCGTCCATTGTGACGCTTTCCAGTTACGTCATTCGAAAACAAATGTATTAAACGTAAGATTATTTGCGTTTTTTTTCTACAAATTACCACTTCTGGCTTTATCTAGTGTAATGTGGCTGCCAGAGCTCGGTTCGAGCCAAATCTTAAGATCCTAGGTCAACTACAAGGCAGCAAAAGCAGCCCAAATTTGAGTTTTCAAAAACAAAAACATTACTTGCTGTGCTCCTTACTTGTCGACTGCAACAACTTAGATGCTTAAATTACGTACAGGGTGGTCCACCCGCAAGGCTCATCACGCGACTTTAACTGCCAGAAGATAAATGTAAACGTTTCCGATAGAAATGCGTCCATTGTGACGATTTGCAGTTACGTCATTTCGAATACAAATGTATTAAACGTAAGATTTTCTGCGGTTTTGTCTACACATTACCACTTCTGGCTTTTTCTTGTGTAATGTGGCTGCCAGAGCTCGGTTCGTGCCAAATCTTAAGGTCCTAGGTCAACTGTTGTTGTTGTTGTGGTCTTCAGTCCTGAGACTCGTTTGATGCAGCTCTCCATGCTACTCTATCCTGTGCAAGCTTCTTCATCTCCCAGTATCTACTGCAACCTACATCCTTCTGAATCTGCTTAGTGTATTCATCTCTTGGTCTCCCTCTACGATTTTTACCCTCCACACTGCCCTCCAATGCTAGGTCAACTACAAGGCAGCAAAAGCGGCCAAAAATTGAGTTTTTAAGAACTAAAACTTGACTTGCTGTGCTCCTTACTTGTCGACTGCAACAACTTAGATGCTTAAATTACGTACAGGGTGGTCCACCCGCAAGGCTCATCACGCGACTTTAACTGCCAGAAGATAAATGTAAACGTTTCCGATAGAAATGCGTCCATTGTGACGATTTGCAGTTACGTCATTTCGAAAACAAATGTATTAAACGTAAGATTTTCTGCGGTTTTTTCTACTCATTACCACTTCTGGCTTTTTCTTGTGTAATGTGGTTGCCAGAGCTCGGATCGTGCCAAATCTTAAGGTCCTAGGTCAACTACAAGGCAGCAAAAGCAGCCAAAATTTGAGTTTTCAAAAACAAAAACATGACTAGCTGTGCTCCTTACTTGTCGACTGCAACAACTTAGATACTAAAATTACGTACAGGGTGGTCCACCCGCAAGGCTCATCACGCGACTTTAACTGCCAGAAGATAAATGTAAACGTTTCCGATAGAAATGCGTCCATTGTGACGATTTGCAGTTACGTCATTTCGAAAACAAATGTATTAAACGTAAGATTTTCTGCGGTTTTTTCTACACATTACCACTTCTAGCTTTTTCTTGTGTAATGTGGCTACCAGAGCTCGGTTCGTGCCAAATCTGAAGGTTCTAGGTCAACTACAAGGAAGCAAAAGCGGCCAAACATTGAGTTTTTAAAAACTAAAACTTGACTTGCTGTGCTTCTTACTTGTAAACTGCAACAACTTAGATGCTTAAATTACGTACAGAGTGGTGCGCCCGCAAGGCTCATCACGCGACTTCAACTGCCAGAAGATAAATGCAAACGTTTCCGATAGAAATGCGTCCATTGTGACGATTTGCAGTTACGTCATTTCGAAAACAAATGTATTAAACGTAAGATTTTCTGCGGTTTTTTATGCACATTACCACTTCTGGCTTTTCTTGTGTAATGTGGTTGCCAGAGCTCGGTTCGTGCCAAATCTTAAGGTCCTAGGTCAACTACAAGGCAGCAAAAGCGGCCAAAAATTGAGTTATCAAAAACTAAAACTTGAGTTGCTGAGATCCTTAGTTGTCGACTGCAACAACTTAGATGCTTAAATTACGTACAGGGTGGTGCACCCGCAACGCTCATCACGCGACTTTAACTGCTAGAAGATAAATGTAAACGTTTCCGACAGAAATGCGTCCATTGTGACGATTTGCAGTTACGTCATTTCGAAAACAAATGTATTTAACGTAAGATTTTCTGCGGTTTTTTCTACACATTACCACTTCTGGATTTTTCTTGTGTAATGTGGCTGCAAGAGCTCGTTTCGTGCCAAATCTTAAGGTCCTAGGTCGACTACAAGGCAGCAAAAGCGGCCAAAAATTGAGTTATCAAAAACTAATACTTGAGTTGCTGAGATCCTTACTTATCGACTGCAACAACTTAGATGCTTAAATTACGTACAGGGTGGTGCACCCGCAAATCTCATCACGCGACTTTAACTGCCAGAAGATAAATGTAAACGTTTCCGATAGAAATGCGTCCATTGTGACGATTTGCAGCTACGTCATTTCGAAAACAAATGTATTAACAGTAACATTATCTGCGGTTTGTTCTACACATTACCACTTCTGGCTTTTTCTTGTGTAATGTGGCTGCCAGAGCTCGGTTCGTGCCAAATCTTAAGGTCGAAAGTCAACTACAAGGCAGCAAGAGCGGCCAAAAATTGAGTTTTCAAAAACTAAAACTTGACTTGCTCTGCTCCATACTTGTCGACTGCAACATCTTCGATGCTTAAATTACGTACAGGGTGGTCCACCCGCAAGGCTCATCACGCGACTTTAACTGCCAGAAGATAAATGTTAACGTTTCCGATAGAAATGCGTCCATTGTGACAATTTGCAGTTACGTCATTTCGAAAACAAATGTATTAAACGTAAGATTTTCTGCGGTTTTTTCTACACATTACCACTTCTGGCTTTTTCTTGTGTAATGTGGTTGCCAGAGCTCGGTTCGTGCCAAATCTTAAGGTCCTAGGTCAACTACAAGGCAGCAAAAGCGGCCAAAAATTGAGTTATCAAAAACTAAAACTTGAGTTGCTGAGATCCTTAGTTGTCGACTGCAACAACTTAGATGCTTAAATTACGTACAGGGTGGTGCACCCGCAAGGCTCATCACGCGACTTCAACTGCCAGAAGATAAATGTAAACGTTTCCGACAGAAATGCGTCCATTGTGACGATTTGCAGTTACGTCATTTCGAAAACAAATGTATTAACAGTAAGATTATCTGCGGTTTTTTCTACACATTACCACTTCTGGCTTTTTCTTTTGTAATGTGGCTCCCAGAGCTCGGTTAGTGCCTAATCTTAAGGTCCTAGGTCAACTACAAGGCAGCAAAAGCGGCCAAAAATTGAGTTTTCAAAAACTGAAACTTGTTTTTCTGTGCTCCTTACTTGTCGACTGCAACAACTTAGATGCTTAAATTACGTACAGGGTGGTGCACCCGCAAGGCTCATCACGCGACTTTAACTGCCAGAAGATAAATGTAAACGTTTCCGAGAGAAATGCGTCCATTGTGACGATTTGCAGTTAAGTCATTTCGAAAACAAATGTATTAAACGTAAGATTTTTTGCAGTTTTTTCTACAAATTACCACTTCTGGCTTTATCTAGTGTAATGTGGCTGCCAGAGCTCGGTTCGTGCCAAATGTTAAGATCCTAGGTCAACTACAAGGCAGCAAAAGCAGCCCAAATTTGAGTTTTCAAAAACAAAAACATTACTTGCTGTGCTCCTTACTTGTCGACTGCAACAACTTAGATGCTTAAATTACGTACAGGGTGGTCCACCCGCAAGGCTCATCACGCGACTTTAACTGCCAGAAGCTAAATGTAAACGTTTCCGATAGAAATGCGTCTATTGTGACGATTTGCAGTTACGTCATTTCGAAAACAAATGTATTAAACGTAAGATTTTCTGCGGGTTTTGCTCCACATTACCACTTCTGGGTTTTTCTTGTGTAATGTGGCTGCCAGAGCTCGGTTCGTGCCAAATCTTAAGGTCCTAGGTCAACTACAAGGCAGCAAAAGCGGCCAAAAATTGAGTTTTCAAAAACTAAAACTTGACTTGCTGTGCTCCTTACTTGTCGACTGCAACAACTTAGATGCTTAAATTACGTACAGGGTGGAGCACCCGCAAGGCTCATCACGCGACTTTAACTGCCAGAAGATAAATGTAAACGTTTCCGATTGAAATGCGTTTATTGTGACGATTTGCAGTTACGTCATTTCGAAAACAAATGTATTTACAGTAAGATTATCTGCGGTTTTTTCTACACATTACCACTTCTTGCTTTTTCTTGTGTAATGTGGCTGCCAGAGCTCGGTTAGTGCCAAATCGTAAGGTCCTAGGTCAACTACAAGGCAGCAAAAGCGGCCAAAAATTGAGTTTTCAAAAACTGAAACTTGATTTGCTGTGCTCCTTACTTGTCGACTGCAACAACTTAGATGCTTAAATTACGTACAGGGTGGTGCACCCGCAAGGCTCATCACGCGTCTTTAACTGCCAGAAGATAAATGTAAACGTTTCCGAGAGAAATGCGTCCATTGTGACGCTTTCCAGTTACGTCATTCGAAAACAAATGTATTAAACGTAAGATTATTTGCGTTTTTTTTCTACAAATTACCACTTCTGGCTTTATCTAGTGTAATGTGGCTGCCAGAGCTCGGTTCGAGCCAAATCTTAAGATCCTAGGTCAACTACAAGGCAGCAAAAGCAGCCCAAATTTGAGTTTTCAAAAACAAAAACATTACTTGCTGTGCTCCTTACTTGTCGACTGCAACAACTTAGATGCTTAAATTACGTACAGGGTGGTCCACCCGCAAGGCTCATCACGCGACTTTAACTGCCAGAAGATAAATGTAAACGTTTCCGATAGAAATGCGTCCATTGTGACGATTTGCAGTTACGTCATTTCGAATACAAATGTATTAAACGTAAGATTTTCTGCGGTTTTGTCTACACATTACCACTTCTGGCTTTTTCTTGTGTAATGTGGCTGCCAGAGCTCGGTTCGTGCCAAATCTTAAGGTCCTAGGTCAACTGTTGTTGTTGTTGTGGTCTTCAGTCCTGAGACTGGTTTGATGCAGCTCTCCATGCTACTCTATCCTGTGCAAGCTTCTTCATCTCCCAGTATCTACTGCAACCTACATCCTTCTGAATCTGCTTAGTGTATTCATCTCTTGGTCTCCCTCTACGATTTTTACCCTCCACACTGCCCTCCAATGCTAGGTCAACTACAAGGCAGCAAAAGCGGCCAAAAATTGAGTTTTTAAGAACTAAAACTTGACTTGCTGTGCTCCTTACTTGTCGACTGCAACAACTTAGATGCTTAAATTACGTACAGGGTGGTCCACCCGCAAGGCTCATCACGCGACTTTAACTGCCAGAAGATAAATGTAAACGTTTCCGATAGAAATGCGTCCATTGTGACGATTTGCAGTTACGTCATTTCGAAAACAAATGTATTAAACGTAAGATTTTCTGCGGTTTTTTCTACTCATTACCACTTCTGGCTTTTTCTTGTGTAATGTGGTTGCCAGAGCTCGGATCGTGCCAAATCTTAAGGTCCTAGGTCAACTACAAGGCAGCAAAAGCAGCCAAAATTTGAGTTTTCAAAAACAAAAACATGACTAGCTGTGCTCCTTACTTGTCGACTGCAACAACTTAGATACTAAAATTACGTACAGGGTGGTCCACCCGCAAGGCTCATCACGCGACTTTAACTGCCAGAAGATAAATGTAAACGTTTCCGATAGAAATGCGTCCATTGTGACGATTTGCAGTTACGTCATTTCGAAAACAAATGTATTAAACGTAAGATTTTCTGCGGTTTTTTCTACACATTACCACTTCTAGCTTTTTCTTGTGTAATGTGGCTACCAGAGCTCGGTTCGTGCCAAATCTGAAGGTTCTAGGTCAACTACAAGGAAGCAAAAGCGGCCAAACATTGAGTTTTTAAAAACTAAAACTTGACTTGCTGTGCTTCTTACTTGTAAACTGCAACAACTTAGATGCTTAAATTACGTACAGAGTGGTGCGCCCGCAAGGCTCATCACGCGACTTCAACTGCCAGAAGATAAATGCAAACGTTTCCGATAGAAATGCGTCCATTGTGACGATTTGCAGTTACGTCATTTCGAAAACAAATGTATTAAACGTAAGATTTTCTGCGGTTTTTTATGCACATTACCACTTCTGGCTTTTTCTTGTGTAATTTGGCTGCCAGAGCTCGGTTCGTGCCAAATCTTAAGGTCCAAAGTCAACTACAAGGCAGCAAAAGCGGCCAAAAATTGAGTTTTCAAAAACTAAAACTTGACTTGCTCTGCTCCTTACTTGTCGACTGCAACATCTTAGATGCTTAAATTACGTACAGGGTGGTGCACCCGCAAGGTTCATCACGCGACTTTAACTGCCAGAAGATAAATTAAACGTTTCCGATAGAAATGCGTCCATTGTGACGATTTGCAGTTACGTCATTTAGAAAACAAATGTATTAAACGTAAGATTTTCTGCGGTTTTTTCTACACATTACCACTTCTGGCTTTTTCTTGTGTAATGTGGCTGCCAGAGCTCGGTTCGTGCCAAATCTTAAGGTCCTTGGTCAACTAGAAGATAGCAAAAGCGGCCAGAAATTGAGTTTTCAAAAACTAAAACTTGACTTGCTGTGCTCCTTACTTGTCGACTGCAACAACTTAGATGCTTAACTTACGTACAGAGTGGTGGGCCCGCAAGGCTCATCACGCGACTTTAACTGCTAGAAGATAAATGTAAACGTTTCCGATAGAAATGCGTCCATTGTGACGATTTGCAGTTACGTCATTTCGAAAACAAATGTATTAAACGTAAGATTTTGTGCGGTTTTTTCTACTCATTACCACTTCTGGCTTTTTCTTGTGTAATGTGGCTGCCAGAGCTCGGTTCGTGCCAAATCTTAAGGTCCTTGGTCAACTACAAGATAGCAAAAGCGGCCAAAAATTGAGTTTTCAAAAACTAAAAGTTGACTTGCTCTGCTCCTTACTTGTCGACTGCAACAACTTAGATGCTTAAATTATGTACAAGGTGGTGGGCCCGCAAGGCTCATCACGCGACCTTAACTGCCAGAAGATAAATGTAAACGTTTCCGATAGAAATGCGTCCATTCTGACGATTTGCTGTTACGTCATTTCGAAAACAAATGTATTAAACGTAAGATTTTCTGCGGTTTTTTCTACACATTACCACTTCTGGCTTTTTCTTGTGTAATGTGGCTGCCAGAGCTCGGTTCGTGCCAAATCTTAAGGGCCTAGGTCAACTACAAGGCCGCAAAAGCGGCCAAGAATTGAGTTTTCAAAAACTAAATCTTGACTTGCTCTGCTCCTTACTTGTCGACTGCAACATCTTAGATGCTTAAATTACGTACAGGGTGGTGCACCCGCAAGGTTCATCACGCGACTTTAACTGCCAGAAGATAAATTAAACGTTTCCGATAGAAATGCGTCCATTGTGACGATTTGCTGTTACGTCATTTCGAAAACAAATGTATTAAACGTAAGATTTTCTGCGGTTTTTTCTACACATTACCACTTCTGGCTTTTTCTTGTGTAATGTGGCTGCCAGAGCTCGGTTCGTGCCAAATCTTAAGGTCCAAAGTCAACTACAAGGCTGCAAAAGCGGCCAAAAATTGAGTTTTCAAAAACTAAAACTTGACTTGCTCTGCTCCTTACTTGTCGACTGCAACATCTTAGATGCTTAAATTACGTACAGGGTGGTGCACCCGCAAGGTTCATCACGCGACTTTAACTGCCAGAAGATAAATTAAACTTTTCCGATAGAAATGCGTCCATTGTGACCATTTGCTGTTACGTCATTTCGAAAACAAATGTATTAAACGTAAGATTTTCTGCGGTTTTTTCTACACATTACCACTTCTGGCTTTTTCTTGTGTAATGTGGCTGCCAGAGCTCGGTTCGTGCCAATTCTTAATGTCCTAGGTCAACTACAAGGCAGCAAAAGCGGACAAAAATTGAGTTTTCAAAACCTAATACTTGACTTGCTGTGCTCCTTACTTGTCGACTGCAACAACTTTGATGCTTAAATTACGTACAGGGTGGTCCACCCGCAAGGCTCATCACGCGACTTTAACTGCCAGAAGATAAATGTTAACGTTTCCGATAGAAATGCGTCCATTGTGACGATTTGCAGTTACGTCATTTCTAAAACAAATGTATTAAACATAAGATTTTCTGCGGTGTTTTCTACTCATTACCACTTCTGGCTTTTTCTTGTGTAATGTGCCTGCCAGAGCTCGGTTCGTGCCAAATCTTAAGGTCCTTGGTCAACTACAAGATAGCAAAAGCGGCCAAAAATTGAGTTTTCAAAAACTAAAAGTTGACTTGCTGTGCTCCTTACTTGTCGACTGCAACAACTTAGATGCTTAAATTACGTAAAGAGTGGTGGGCCCGCAAGGCTCATCACGCGACTTTAACTGCCAGAAGATAAATGTAAACGTTTCCGATAGAAATGCGTCCATTGTGACGATTTGCAGTTACGTCATTTCAAAAACAAATGTATTAAACGTAAGATTTTCTGCGGTTTTTCCTACACATAACCACTTCTGGCTTTTTCTTGTGTAATGTGGCTAACAGAGTTCGGTTCGTGCCAAATCTGAAGGTCCTAGGTCAACTACAAGGCAGCAAAAGCGGCCAAAAATTGAGTTTTCAAAAACTAAAACTTGACTTGCTCTGCTCCTTACTTGTCGACTGCAACATCTTAGATGCTTAAATTACGTACAGAGTGGTGCACCCGCAAGGCTCATCACGCGACTTTAACTGCCAGAAGATAAATTAAACGTTTCCGATAGAAATGCGTCCATTGTGACGATTTGCAGTTTTGTCATTTCTAAAACAAATGTACTAGACGTAAGATTTTCTGCGGTTTTTTCTACACATTACCACTTTTGGCTTTTTCTTGTGTAATGTGGCTGCCAGAGCTCGGTTCGTGCCAAATCTTAAGGTCCTAGGTCAACTACAAGGCAGCAAAAGCGGCCAAAAATTGAGTTTTCAAAAACAAAAAATTGACTTGCTGTGCTCCTTCCTTGTCGACTGCAACAACTTAGATGCTTAAATTACGTACAGGGTGGTCCACCCGCAAGGCTCATCACGCGACTTTAACTGCCAGAAGATAAATGTAATCGTTTCCGATAGAAATGCGTCCATTGTGACGATTTGCAGTTACGTCATTTCGAAAACAAATGTATTAAACGTAAGATTTTGTGCGGTTTTTTCTACTCATTACCACTTCTGGCTTTTTCTTGTGTAATGTGGCTGCCAGAGCTCGGTTCGTGCCAAATCTTAAGGTCCTTGGTCAACTACAAGATAGCAAAAGCGGCCAAAAATTGAGTTTTCAAAAACTAAAACTTGACTTGCTCTGCTCCTTACTTGTCGACTGCAACATCTTAGATGCTTAAATTACGTACAGGCTGGTGCACCCGCAAGGTTCATCACGCGACTTTAACTGCCAGAAGATAAATTAAACGTTTCCGATAGAAATGCGTCCATTGTGACGATTTGCTGTTACGTCATTTCGAAAACAAATGTATTAAACGTAAGATTTTCTGCGGTTTTTTCTACACATTACCACTTCTGGCTTTTTCTTGTGTAATGTGGCTGCCAGAGCTCGGTTAGTGCCAAATCGTAAGGTCCTAGGTCAACTACAAGGCAGCAAAAGCGGCCAAAAATTGAGTTTTCAAAAACTGAAACTTGATTTGCTGTGCTCCTTACTTGTCGACTGCAACAACTTAGATGCTTAAATTACGTACAGGGTGGTGCACCCGCAAGGCTCATCACGCGACTTTAACTGCCAGAAGATAAATGTAAACGTTTCCGAGAGAAATGCGTCCATTGTGACGCTTTCCAGTTACGTCATTTCGAAAACAAATGTATTAAACGTAAGATTATTTGCGTTTTTTTCTACAAATTACCACTTCTGGCTTTATCTAGTGTAATGTGGCTGCCAGAGCTCGGTTCGAGCCAAATCTTAAGATCCTAGGTCAACTACAAGGCAGCAAAAGCAGCCCAAATTTGAGTTTTCAAAAACAAAAACATTACTTGCTGTGCTCCTTACTTGTCGACTGCAACAACTTAGATGCTTAAATTACGTACAGGGTGGTCCACCCGCAAGGCTCATCACGCGACTTTAACTGCCAGAAGATAAATGTAAACGTTTCCGATAGAAATGCGTCCATTGTGACGATTTGCAGTTACGTCATTTCGAATACAAATGTATTAAACGTAAGATTTTCTGCGGTTTTGTCTACACATTACCACTTCTGGCTTTTTCTTGTGTAATGTGGCTGCCAGAGCTCGGTTCGTGCCAAATCTTAAGGTCCTAGGTCAACTGTTGTTGTTGTTGTGGTCTTCAGTCCTGAGACTGGTTTGATGCAGCTCTCCATGCTACTCTATCCTGTGCAAGCTTCTTCATCTCCCAGTATCTACTGCAACCTACATCCTTCTGAATCTGCTTAGTGTATTCATCTCTTGGTCTCCCTCTACGATTTTTACCCTCCACACTGCCCTCCAATGCTAGGTCAACTACAAGGCAGCAAAAGCGGCCAAAAATTGAGTTTTTAAGAACTAAAACTTGACTTGCTGTGCTCCTTACTTGTCGACTGCAACAACTTAGATGCTTAAATTACGTACAGGGTGGTCCACCCGCAAGGCTCATCACGCGACTTTAACTGCCAGAAGATAAATGTAAACGTTTCCGATAGAAATGCGTCCATTGTGACGATTTGCAGTTACGTCATTTCGAAAACAAATGTATTAAACGTAAGATTTTCTGCGGTTTTTTCTACTCATTACCACTTCTGGCTTTTTCTTGTGTAATGTGGTTGCCAGAGCTCGGATCGTGCCAAATCTTAAGGTCCTAGGTCAACTACAAGGCAGCAAAAGCAGCCAAAATTTGAGTTTTCAAAAACAAAAACATGACTAGCTGTGCTCCTTACTTGTCGACTGCAACAACTTAGATACTAAAATTACGTACAGGGTGGTCCACCCGCAAGGCTCATCACGCGACTTTAACTGCCAGAAGATAAATGTAAACGTTTCCGATAGAAATGCGTCCATTGTGACGATTTGCAGTTACGTCATTTCGAAAACAAATGTATTAAACGTAAGATTTTCTGCGGTTTTTTCTACACATTACCACTTCTAGCTTTTTCTTGTGTAATGTGGCTACCAGAGCTCGGTTCGTGCCAAATCTGAAGGTTCTAGGTCAACTACAAGGAAGCAAAAGCGGCCAAACATTGAGTTTTTAAAAACTAAAACTTGACTTGCTGTGCTTCTTACTTGTAAACTGCAACAACTTAGATGCTTAAATTACGTACAGAGTGGTGCGCCCGCAAGGCTCATCACGCGACTTCAACTGCCAGAAGATAAATGCAAACGTTTCCAATAGAAATGCGTCCATTGTGACGATTTGCAGTTACGTCATTTCGAAAACAAATGTATTAAACGTAAGATTTTCTGCGGTTTTTTATGCACATTACCACTTCTGGCTTTTTCTTGTGTAATTTGGCTGCCAGAGCTCGGTTCGTGCCAAATCTTAAGGTCCAAAGTCAACTACAAGGCAGCAAAAGCGGCCAAAAATTGAGTTTTCAAAAACTAAAACTTGACTTGCTCTGCTCCTTACTTGTCGACTGCAACATCTTAGATGCTTAAATTACGTACAGGGTGGTGCACCCGCAAGGTTCATCACGCGACTTTAACTGCCAGAAGATAAATTAAACGTTTCCGATAGAAATGCGTCCATTGTGACGATTTGCAGTTACGTCATTTAGAAAACAAATGTATTAAACGTAAGATTTTCTGCGGTTTTTTCTACACATTACCACTTCTGGCTTTTTCTTGTGTAATGTGGCTGCCAGAGCTCGGTTCGTGCCAAATCTTAAGGTCCTTGGTCAACTAGAAGATAGCAAAAGCGGCCAGAAATTGAGTTTTCAAAAACTAAAACTTGACTTGCTGTGCTCCTTACTTGTCGACTGCAACAACTTAGATGCTTAACTTACGTACAGAGTGGTGGGCCCGCAAGGCTCATCACGCGACTTTAACTGCTAGAAGATAAATGTAAACGTTTCCGATAGAAATGCGTCCATTGTGACGATTTGCAGTTACGTCATTTCGAAAACAAATGTATTAAACGTAAGATTTTGTGCGGTTTTTTCTACTCATTACCACTTCTGGCTTTTTCTTGTGTAATGTGGCTGCCAGAGCTCGGTTCGTGCCAAATCTTAAGGTCCTTGGTCAACTACAAGATAGCAAAAGCGGCCAAAAATTGAGTTTTCAAAAACTAAAAGTTGACTTGCTCTGCTCCTTACTTGTCGACTGCAACAACTTAGATGCTTAAATTATGTACAAGGTGGTGGGCCCGCAAGGCTCATCACGCGACCTTAACTGCCAGAAGATAAATGTAAACGTTTCCGATAGAAATGCGTCCATTCTGACGATTTGCTGTTACGTCATTTCGAAAACAAATGTATTAAACGTAAGATTTTCTGCGGTTTTTTCTACACATTACCACTTCTGGCTTTTTCTTGTGTAATGTGGCTGCCAGAGCTCGGTTCGTGCCAAATCTTAAGGGCCTAGGTCAACTACAAGGCCGCAAAAGCGGCCAAGAATTGAGTTTTCAAAAACTAAATCTTGACTTGCTCTGCTCCTTACTTGTCGACTGCAACATCTTAGATGCTTAAATTACGTACAGGGTGGTGCACCCGCAAGGTTCATCACGCGACTTTAACTGCCAGAAGATAAATTAAACGTTTCCGATAGAAATGCGTCCATTGTGACGATTTGCTGTTACGTCATTTCGAAAACAAATGTATTAAACGTAAGATTTTCTGCGGTTTTTTCTACACATTACTACTTCTGGCTTTTTCTTGTGTAATGTGGCTGCCAGAGCTCGGTTCGTGCCAAATCTTAAGGTCCAAAGTCAACTACAAGGCTGCAAAAGCGGCCAAAAATTGAGTTTTCAAAAACTAAAACTTGACTTGCTCTGCTCCTTACTTGTCGACTGCAACATCTTAGATGCTTAAATTACGTACAGGGTGGTGCACCCGCAAGGTTCATCACGCGACTTTAACTGCCAGAAGATAAATTAAACTTTTCCGATAGAAATGCGTCCATTGTGACCATTTGCTGTTACGTCATTTCGAAAACAAATGTATTAAACGTAAGATTTTCTGCGGTTTTTTCTACACATTACCACTTCTGGCTTTTTCTTGTGTAATGTGGCTGCCAGAGCTCGGTTCGTGCCAATTCTTAATGTCCTAGGTCAACTACAAGGCAGCAAAAGCGGACAAAAATTGAGTTTTCAAAACCTAATACTTGACTTGCTGTGCTCCTTACTTGTCGACTGCAACAACTTTGATGCTTAAATTACGTACAGGGTGGTCCACCCGCAAGGCTCATCACGCGACTTTAACTGCCAGAAGATAAATGTTAACGTTTCCGATAGAAATGCGTCCATTGTGACGATTTGCAGTTACGTCATTTCTAAAACAAATGTATTAAACATAAGATTTTCTGCGGTGTTTTCTACTCATTACCACTTCTGGCTTTTTCTTGTGTAATGTGCCTGCCAGAGCTCGGTTCGTGCCAAATCTTAAGGTCCTTGGTCAACTACAAGATAGCAAAAGCGGCCAAAAATTGAGTTTTCAAAAACTAAAAGTTGACTTGCTGTGCTCCTTACTTGTCGACTGCAACAACTTAGATGCTTAAATTACGTAAAGAGTGGTGGGCCCGCAAGGCTCATCACGCGACTTTAACTGCCAGAAGATAAATGTAAACGTTTCCGATAGAAATGCGTCCATTGTGACGATTTGCAGTTACGTCATTTCAAAAACAAATGTATTAAACGTAAGATTTTCTGCGGTTTTTCCTACACATAACCACTTCTGGCTTTTTCTTGTGTAATGTGGCTAACAGAGTTCGGTTCGTGCCAAATCTGAAGGTCCTAGGTCAACTACAAGGCAGCAAAAGCGGCCAAAAATTGAGTTTTCAAAAACTAAAACTTGACTTGCTCTGCTCCTTACTTGTCGACTGCAACATCTTAGATGCTTAAATTACGTACAGAGTGGTGCACCCGCAAGGCTCATCACGCGACTTTAACTGCCAGAAGATAAATTAAACGTTTCCGATAGAAATGCGTCCATTGTGACGATTTGCAGTTTTGTCATTTCTAAAACAAATGTACTAGACGTAAGATTTTCTGCGGTTTTTTCTACACATTACCACTTTTGGCTTTTTCTTGTGTAATGTGGCTGCCAGAGCTCGGTTCGTGCCAAATCTTAAGGTCCTAGGTCAACTACAAGGCAGCAAAAGCGGCCAAAAATTGAGTTTTCAAAAACAAAAAATTGACTTGCTGTGCTCCTTCCTTGTCGACTGCAACAACTTAGATGCTTAAATTACGTACAGGGTGGTCCACCCGCAAGGCTCATCACGCGACTTTAACTGCCAGAAGATAAATGTAATCGTTTCCGATAGAAATGCGTCCATTGTGACGATTTGCAGTTACGTCATTTCGAAAACAAATGTATTAAACGTAAGATTTTGTGCGGTTTTTTCTACTCATTACCACTTCTGGCTTTTTCTTGTGTAATGTGGCTGCCAGAGCTCGGTTCGTGCCAAATCTTAAGGTCCTTGGTCAACTACAAGATAGCAAAAGCGGCCAAAAATTGAGTTTTCAAAAACTAAAACTTGACTTGCTCTGCTCCTTACTTGTCGACTGCAACATCTTAGATGCTTAAATTACGTACAGGCTGGTGCACCCGCAAGGTTCATCACGCGACTTTAACTGCCAGAAGATAAATTAAACGTTTCCGATAGAAATGCGTCCATTGTGACGATTTGCTGTTACGTCATTTCGAAAACAAATGTATTAAACGTAAGATTTTCTGCGGTTTTTTCTACACATTACCACTTCTGGCTTTTTCTTGTGTAATGTGGCTGCCAGAGCTCGGTTCGTGCCAAATCTTAAGGTCCAAAGTCAACTACAAGGCTGCAAAAGCGGCCAAAAATTGAGTTTTCAAAAACTAAAACTTGACTTGCTCTGCTCCTTACTTGTCGACTGCAACATCTTAGATGCTTAAATTACGTACAGGTTGGTGCACCCGCAAGGTTCATCACGCGACTTTAACTGCCAGAAGATAAATTAAACTTTTCCGATAGAAATGCGTCCATTGTGACCATTTGCTGTTACGTCATTTCGAAAACAAATGTATTAAACGTAAGATTTTCTGCGGTTTTTTCTACACATTACCACTTCTGGCTTTTTCTTGTGTAATGTGGCTGCCAGAGCTCGGTTCGTGCCAATTCTTAATGTCCTAGGTCAACTACAAGGCAGCAAAAGCGGACAAAAATTGAGTTTTCAAAACCTAATACTTGACTTGCTGTGCTCCTTACTTGTCGACTGCAACAACTTTGATGCTTAAATTACGTACAGGGTGGTCCACCCGCAAGGCTCATCACGCGACTTTAACTGCCAGAAGATAAATGTAAACGTTTCCGATAGAAATGCGTCCATTGTGACGATTTGCAGTTACGTCATTTCAAAAACAAATGTATTAAACGTAAGATTTTCTGCGGTTTTTCCTACACATAACCACTTCTGGCTTTTTCTTGTGTAATGTGGCTACCAGAGTTCGGTTCGTGCCAAATCTGAAGGTCCTAGGTCAACTACAAGGCAGCAAAAGCGGCCAAACATTGAGTTTTAAAAACTAAAACTTGACTTGCTGTGCTCCTTACTTGTAAACTGCAACAACTTAGATGCGTAAATTACGTACAGAGTGGTGCGCCCGCAAGGCTCATCACGCGACTTTAACTGCCAGAAGATAAATGTAAACGTTTCCGATAGAAATGCGTCCATTGTGACGATTTGCAGTTACGTCATTTCGAAAACAAATGAATTAAACGTAAGATTTTCTGCGGTTTTTTCTACACATTACCCCTTCTGGCTTTTTCTTGTGTAATTTGGCTGCCAGAGCTCGGTTCGTGCCAAATCTTAAGGTCCTAGGTCAACTACAAGGCAGCAAAAGCGGCCAAAAATTGAGTTTTCAAAAACTAAAACTTGACTTGCTCTGCTCCTTACTTGTCGACTGCAACATCTTAGATGCTTAAATTACGTACAGGTTGGTGCACCCGCAAGGTTCATCACGCGACTTTAACTGCCAGAAGATAAATTAAACTTTTCCGATAGAAATGCGTCCATTGTGACCATTTGCTGTTACGTCATTTCGAAAACAAATGTATTAAACGTAAGATTTTCTGCGGTTTTTTCTACACATTACCACTTCTGGCTTTTTCTTGTGTAATGTGGCTGCCAGAGCTCGGTTCGTGCCAATTCTTAATGTCCTAGGTCAACTACAAGGCAGCAAAAGCGGACAAAAATTGAGTTTTCAAAACCTAATACTTGACTTGCTGTGCTCCTTACTTGTCGACTGCAACAACTTTGATGCTTAAATTACGTACAGGGTGGTCCACCCGCAAGGCTCATCACGCGACTTTAACTGCCAGAAGATAAATGTAAACGTTTCCGATAGAAATGCGTCCATTGTGACGATTTGCTGTTATGTCATTTCGAAAACAAATGTATTAAGCGTAAGATTTTCTGCGGTTTTTTCTACACATTACCACTTCTGGCTTTTTCTTGTGTAATGTGGCTGCCAGAGCTCGGTTCGTTCCAAATCTTAACGTCCTAGGTCAACTACAAGGCAGCAAAAGCGCCCAAAAATTGAGTTTTCAAAAACTAAAACTTGACTTGCTGTGCTCCTTTCTTGTCGACTGCAACAACTTAGATGCTTAAATTACGTACAGGGTGGTCCACCCGCAAGGCTCATCACGCGACTTTAACTGCCAGAAGATAAATGTTAACGTTTCCGATAGAAATGCGTCCATTGTGACGATTTGCAGTTACGTCATTTCGAAAACAAATGAATTAAACGTAAGATTTTCTGCGGTTTTTTCTACACATTACCCCTTCTGGCTTTTTCTTGTGTAATTTGGCTGCCAGAGCTCGGTTCGTGCCAAATCTTAAGGTCCAAAGTCAACTACAAGGCTGCAAAAGCGGCCAAAAATTGAGTTTTCAAAAACTAAAACTTGACTTGCTCTGCTCCTTACTTGTCGACTGCAACATCTTAGATGCTTAAATTACGTACAGGGTGGTGCACCCGCAAGGTTCATCACGCGACTTTAACTGCCAGAAGATAAATTAAACTTTTCCGATAGAAATGCGTCCATTGTGACGATTTGCAGTTACGTCATTTCGAAAACAAATGTATTAAACGTAAGATTTTGTGCGGTTTTTTCTACTCATTACCACTTCTGGCTTTTTCTTGTGTAATGTGGCTGCCAGAGCTCGGTTCGTGCCAAATCTTAAGGTCCTTGGTCAACTACAAGATAGCAAAAGCGGCCAAAAATTGAGTTTTCAAAAACTAAAACTTGACTTGCTGTGCTCCTTACTTGTCGACTGCAACAACTTAGATGCTTAAATTACGTACAGAGTGGTGGGCCCGCAAGGCTCATCACGCGACCTTAACTGCCAGAAGATAAATGTAAACGTTTCCGATAGAAATGCGTCCATTGTGACGATTTGCAGTTACGTCATTTCGAAAACAAATGTATTAAACATAAGATTTTCTGCGGTTTTTTCTACACATTACCACTTCTGGCTTTTCCTTGTGTAATGTGGCTGCCAGAGCTCGGTTCGTGCCAAATCTTAAGGTCCTAGGTCAACTACAAGGCCGCAAAACCGGCCAAGAATTGAGTTTTCAAAAACTAAATCTTGACTTGCTCTGCTCCTTACTTGTCGACTGCAACATCTTAGATGCTTAAATTACGTACAGGGTGGTGCACCCGCAAGGTTCATCATGCGACTTTAACTGCCAGAAGATAAATTAAACGTTTCCGATAGAAATGCGTCCATTGTGACGATTTGCTGTTACGTCATTTCGAAAACAAATGTATTAAACGTAAGATTTTCTGCGGTTTTTTCTACACATTACCACTTGTGGCTTTTTCTTGTGTAATGTGGCTGCCAGAGCTCGGCTCGTGCCAAATCTTAAGGTCCTAGGTCAACTACAAGGCAGCAAAAGAGGCCAAAAATTGAGTTTTCAAAAACTAATACTTGACTTGCTGTGCTCCTTACTTGTCGACTGCAACAACTTAGATGCTTAAATTACGTACTGGGTGGTTAACCCGCAAGGCTCATCACGCGACTTTAACTGCCAGAAGATAAATGTATACGTTTCCGATAGAAATGCGTCCATTGTGACGATTTGCAGTTACGTCATTTCTAAAACAAATGTACTAAACGTAAGATTTTCTGCGGTTTTTTCTACTCATTACCATTTCTGGCTTTTTCTTGTGTAATGTGGCTGCCAGAGTTCGGTTCTTGCCAAATCTTAAGGTCCTTGGTCAACTACAAGATAGCAAAAGCGGCCAAAAATTGAGTTTTCAAAAACTAAAACTTGCCTTTCTGTGCTCCTTACTTGTCGACTGCAACAACTTAGATGCTTAAATTACGTACAGAGTGGTGGGCCCGCAAGGCTCATCACGCGACTTTAACTGCCAGAAGATAAATGTGTTTCCGATAGAAATGCGTCCATTGTGACGATTTGAGATTACGTCATTTCGAAAACAAATGTATTAAACGTAAGATTTTCTGCGGTTTTTTCTACACATTACCACTTCTGGCTTTTTCTTGTGTAATGTGGCTGCCAGAGGTCGGTTCGTGCGAAATCTTAAGGTCCTAGGTCAACTACAAGATAGCAAAAGCGGCCAAAAATTGAGTTTTCAAAAACTAAAACTTGACTTGCTCTGCTCCTTACTTGTCGACTGCAACATCTTAGATGCTTAAATTACGTACAGGGTGGTGCACCCGCAAGGTTCATCACGCGAATTTAACTGCCAGAAGATAAATTAAACGTTTCCGATAGAAATGCGTCCATTGTGACGATTTGCTGTTACGTCATTTCGAAAACAAATGTATTAAACGTAAGACTTTCTGCGGTTTTTTCTACACATTACCACTTCTGGCTTTTTCTTGTGTAATGTGGCTGCCAGAGCTCGGTTCGTGCCAAATCTTAAGGTCCAAAGTCAACTACAAGGCTGCAAAAGCGGACAAAAATTGAGTTTTCAAAACCTAAAACTTGACTTGCTGTGCTCCTTACTTGTCGACTGCAACAACTTTGATGCTTAAATTACGTACAGGGTGGTCCACCCGCAAGGCACATCACGCGACTTTAACTGCCAGAAGATAAATTAAACGTTTCCGATAGAAATGCGTCCATTGTGACGATTTGCTGTTACGTCATTTCGAAAACAAATGTATTAAACGTAAGATTTTCTGCGGTTTTTTCTACTCATTACCACTTCTGGCTTTTTCTTGTGTAATGTGCCTGCCAGAGCTCGGTTCGTGCCAAATCTTAAGGTCCTTGGTCAACTACAAGATAGCAAAAGCGGCCAAAAATTGAGTTTTCAAAAACTAAAAGTTGACTTGCTGTGCTCCTTACTTGTCGACTGCAACAACTTAGATGCTTAAATTACGTACAGAGTGGTGGGCCCGCAAGGCTCATCACGCGACTTTAACTGCCAGAAGATAAATGTAAACGTTTCCGATAGAAATGCGTCCATTGTGACGATTTGCAGTTACGTCATTTCAAAAACAAATGTATTAAACGTAAGATTTTCTGCGGTTTTTCCTACACATAACCACTTCTGGCTTTTTCTTGTGTAATGTGGCTACCAGAGTTCGGTTCGTGCCAAATCTGAAGGTCCTAGGTCAACTACAAGGCAGCAAAAGCGGCCAAACATTGAGTTTTTAAAAACTAAAACTTGACTTGCTGTGCTCCTTACTTGTAAACTGCAACAACTTAGATGCGTAAATTACGTACAGAGTGATGCGCCCGCAAGGCTCATCACGCGACTTTAACTGCCAGAAGATAAATGTAAACGTTTCCGATAGAAATGCGTCCATTGTGACGATTTGCAGATACGTCATTTCGAAAACAAATGAATTAAACGTAAGATTTTCTGCGGTTTTTTCTACACATTACCACTTCTGGCTTTTTCTTGTGTAATTTGGCTCCCAGAGCTCGGTTCGTGCCAAATCTTAAGGTCCTAGGTCAACTACAAGGCAGCAAAAGCGGCCAAAAATTGGTTTTCAAAAACTTAAACTTGACTTGCTCTGCTCCTTACTTGTCGACTGCAACATCTTAGATGCTTAAATTACGTACAGAGTGGTGCACCCGCAAGGCTCATCACGCGACTTTAACTGCCAGAAGATAAATTAAACGTTTCCGATAGAAATGCGTCCATTGTGACGATTTGCAGTTTTGTCATTTCTAAAACAAATGTACTAGACGTAAGATTTTCTGCGGTTTTTTCTACACATTACCACTTTTGGCTTTTTCTTGTGTAATGTGGCTGCCAGAGCTCGGTTCGTGCCAAACCTTAAGGTCCAAAGTCAACTACAAGGCAGCAAAAGCGGCCAAAAATTGAGTTTTCAAAAACTAAAACTTGACTTGCTCTGCTCCATATTTGTCGACTGCAACATCTTAGATGCTTAAATTACGTACAGGTTGGTGCACCCGCAAGGTTCATCACGCGACTTTAACTGCCAGAAGATAAATTAAACGTTTCCGATAGAAATGCGTCCATTGTGACGATTTGCTGTTATGTCATTTCGAAAACAAATGTATTAAACGTAAGATTTTCTGCGGTTTTTTCTACACATTACCACTTCTGGCTTTTTCTTGTGTAATGTGGCTGCCAGAGCTCGGTTCGTTCCAAATCTTAAGGTCCTAGATCAACTACAAGGCAGCAAAAGCGCCCAAAAATTGAGTTTTCAAAAACTAAAACTTGACTTGCTGTGCTCCTTCCTTGTCGACTGCAACAACTTAGATGCTTAAATTACGTACAGGGTGGTCCACCCGCAAGGCTCATCACGCGACTTTAACTGCCAGAAGATAAATGTTAACGTTTCCGATAGAAATGTGTCCATTGTGACGATTTGCAGTTACGTCATTTCGAAAACAAATGTATTAAACGTAAGATTTTCTGCGGTTTTTTGTACACATTACCACTTCTGGCTTTTTCTTGTGTAATGTGGCTGCCAGAGCTCGGTTCGTGCCAAATCTTAAGGTCCTTGGTCAACTACAAGATAGCAAAAGCGGCCAAAAATTGAGTTTTCAAAAACTAAAACTTGACTTGCTCTGCTCCTTACTTGTCGACTGCAACAACTTAGATGCTTAAATTACGTACAGAGTGGTGGGCCCGCAAGGCTCATCACGCGACTTTAACTGCCAGAAGATAAATGTAAACGTTTCCGATAGAAATGCGTCCATTGTGACGATTTGCAGTTACGTCATTTCGAAAACGAATGTATTAAACGTAAGATTTTCTGCGGTTTTTTCTACACATTACCACTTCTGGCTTTTTCTTGTGTAATGTGGCTGCCAGAGCTCGGTTCGTGCCAAATCTTATGGTCCTAGGTCAAGTACAAGGCCGCAAAAGCGGCCAAAAATTGAGTTTTCAAAAACTAAAACTTGACTTTCTGTGCTCCTTAGTTGTCGACTGCAACAACTTAGATGCTTAAATTACGTACAGAGTGGTGCACCCGCAAGGCTCATCACGCGACTTTAACTGCCGGAAGACAAATGTAAACGTTTCCGATAGAAATTCGTCCATTGTGACGATTTGCAGTTACGTCATTTCGAAAACAAATGTATTAAACGTAAGATTTTCTCCGGATTTTTGTACACATTACCACTTCTGGCTTTTTCTTGTGTAATGTGGCTGCCAGAGCTCGGTTCGTGCCAAATCTTAAGGTCCAAAGTCAACTACAAGGCAGCAAAAGCGGCCAAAAATTGAGTTTTCAAAAACTAAAACTTGACTTGCTGTGCTCCTTACTTGTCGACTGCAACATCTTAGATGCTTAAATTACGTACAGGGTGGTGCACCCGCAAGGTTCAACACGCGACTTTAACTGCCAGAAGATAAATTAAACGTTTCCGATAGAAATGCGTCCATTGTGACGATTTGCTGTTACGTCATTTCGAAAAGAAATGTATTATACGTAAGATTTTCTGCGGTTTTTTCTACACATTACCACTTCTGGCTTTTTCTTGTGTAATGTGGCTGCCAGAGCTCGGCTCGTGCCAAATCTTAAGGTCCTAGGTCAACTACAAGGCAGCAAAAGGTGCCAAAAATTGAGTTTTCAAAAACTAATACTTGACTTTCTGTGCACCTTACTTGTCGACTGCAACAACTTAGATGCTTAAATTACGTACTGGGTGGTCCACCCGCAAGGCTCATCACGCGACTTTAACTGCCAGAAGATAAATGTAAACGTTTCCGATAGAAATGCGTCCATTGTGATGATTTGCAGTTACGTCATTTCTAAAACAAATGTATTAAACGTAAGATTTTCTGCGGTTTTTTCTACTCATTACCATTTCTGGCTTTTTCTTGTGTAATGTGGCTGCCAGAGCTCGGTTCTTGCCAAATCTTAAGGTCCTTGGTCAACTACAAGATAGCAAAAGCGGCCAAAAATTGAGTTTTCAAAAACTAAATCTTGCCTTTCTGTGCTCCTTACTTGTCGACTGCAACAACTTAGATGCTTAAATTACGTACAGAGTGGTGGGCCCGCAATTCTCATCACGCGACTTTAACTGCCAGAAGATAAATGTAAACGTTTCCGATAGAAATGCGTCCATTGTGACGATTTGCAGTTACGTCATTTCGAAAACAAATGTATTAAACGTAAGATTTTCTGCGGTTTTTTCTACACATTACCACATCTGGCTTTTTCTTGTGTAATGTGGCTGCCAGAGGTCGGTTCGTGCCAAATCTTAAGGTCCTAGGTCAACTACAAGGCCGCAAAAGCGGCCAAAATTTGAGTTATCAAAAACTAAAACTTGACTTGCTCTGCTCCTTACTTGTCGACTGCAACATCTTAGATGCTTAAATTACGGACATGGTGGTGCACCCGCAAGGTTCATCACGCGACTTTAACTGCCAGAAAATAAATTAAACGTTTCCGATAGAAATGCGTCCATTGTGACGATTTGCTGTTACGTCATTTCGAAAACAAATGTATTAAACGTAAGATTTTCTGCGGTTTTTTCTACACATTACCACTTCTGGCTTTTTCTTGTGTAATGTGGCTGCCAGAGCTCGGTTCGTGCCAAATCGTAAGGTCCAAAGTCAACTACAAGGCTGCAAAAGCGGCCAAAAATTGAGTTTTCAAAAACTAAAACTTGACTTGCTCTGCTCCTTACTTGTCGACTGCAACATCTTAGATGCTTAAATTACGTACAGGGTGGTGCACCCGCAAGGTTCATCACGCGACTTTAACTGCCAGAAGATAAATTAAACGTTTCCGATAGAAATGCGTCCATTGTGACCATTTGCTGTTACGTCATTTCGAAAACAAATGTATTAAACGTAAGATTTTCTGCGGTTTTTTCTACACATTACCACTTCTGGCTTTTTCTTGTGTAATGTGGCTGCCAGAGCTCGGTTCGTGCCAATTCTTAATGTCCTAGGTCAACTACAAGGCAGCAAAAGCGGCCAAATATTGAGTTTCCAAAAACTAAAACTTGACTTGCTGTGCTCCTTACTTGTCGACTGCAACAACTTAGATGCCTAAATTACGTACAGAGTGGTACACCCGCAAGGCTCATCACGCGACCTTAATTGCCAGAAGATAAATGTAAACGTTTCCGATAGAAATGCGTCCATTGTGACGATTTGCAGTTACGTCATTTCGAAAACAAATGTATTAAACGTAAGATTTTCTCCGGATTTTTGTACACATTACCACTTCTGGCTTTTTCTTGTGTAATGTGGCTGCCAGAGCTCGGTTCGTGCCAAATCTTAAGGTCCAAAGTCAACTACAAGGCAGCAAAAGCGGCCAAAAATTGAGTTTTCAAAAACTAAAACTTGACTTGCTGTGCTCCTTACTTGTCGACTGCAACATCTTAGATGCTTAAATTACGTACAGGGTGGTGCACCCGCAAGGTTCATCACGCGACTTTAACTGCCAGAAGATAAATGTAAACGTTTCCGATAGAAATGCGTCCATTGTGACGATTTGCTGTTACGTCATTTCGAAAACAAATGTATTAAACGTAAGATTTTCTGCGGTTTTTTCTACACATTACCACTTCTGGCTTTTTCTTGTGTAATGTCGCTGCCAGAGCTCGGCTCGTGCCAAATCTTAAGGTCCTAGGTCAACTACAAGGCAGCAAAAGGGGCCAAAAATTGAGTTTTCAAAAACTAATACTTGACTTGCTGTGCTCCTTACTTGTCGACTGCAACAACTTAGATGCTTAAATTACGTACTGGGTGGTCCACCCGCAAGGCTCATCACGCGGCTTTAACTGCCAGAAGATTAATGTAAACGTTTCCGATAGAAATGCGTCCATTGTGACGATTTGCAGTTACGTCATTTCTAAAACAAATGTATTAAACGTAAGATTTTCTGCGGTTTTTTACTCATTACCATTTCTGGCTTTTTCTTGTGTAATGTGGCTGCCAGAGCTCGGTTCTTGCCAAATCTTAAGGTCCTTGGTCAACTACAAGATAGCAAAAGCGGCCAAAAATTGAGTTTTCAAAAACTAAAACTTGCCTTTCTGTGCTCCTTACTTGTCGACTGCAACAACTTAGATGCTTAAATTACGTACAGAGTGGTGGGCCCGCAAGGCTCATCACGCGACTTTAACTGCCAGAAGATAAATGTAAACGTTTCCGATAGAAATGCGTCCATTGTGACGAGTTGCAGTTACGTCATTTCGAAAACAAATGTATTAAACGTAAGATTTTCTGCGGTTTTTTCTACACATTACCACTTCTGGCTTTTTCTTGTTTAATGTGGCTGCCAGAGGTCGGTTCGTGAAAAATCTTAAGGTCCTAGGTCAACTACAAGGCCGCAAAAGCGGCCAAAAATTGAGTTTTCAAAAACTAAAACTTGACTTGCTCTGCTCCTTACTTGTCGACTGCAACATCTTAGATGCTTAAATTACGTACAGGGTGGTGCACCCGCAAGGTTCATCACGCGACTTTAACTGCCAGAAGATAAATTAAACGTTTCCGATAGAAATGCGTCCATTGTGACGATTTGCTGTTACGTCATTTCGAAAACAAATGTATTAAACGTAAGATTTTCTGCGGTTTTTTCTACACATTACCACTTCTGGCTTTTTCTTGTGTAATGTGGCTGCCAGAGCTCGGTTCGTGCCAAATCTTAAAGTCCAAAGTCAACTACAAGGCTGCAAAAGCGGCCAAAAATTTTTTCAAAAACTAAAACTTGACTTGCTCTGCTCCTTACTTGTCGACTGCAACATCTTAGATGCTTAAATTACGTACAGGGTGGTGCACCCGCAAGGTTCATCACGCGACTTTAACTGCCAGAAGATAAATTAAACGTTTCCGATAGAAATGCGTCCATTGTGACCATTTGCTGTTACGCCAATTCGAAAACAAATGTATTAAACGTAAGATTTTCTGCGGTTGTTTCTACACATTACCACTTCTGGCTTTTTCTTGTGTAATGTGGCTGCCAGAGCTCGGTTCGTGCCAAATCTTAAGGTCCAAAGTCAACTACAAGGCAGCAAAAGCGGCCAAAAATTGAGTTTTCAAAAACTAAAACTTGACTTGCTCTGCTCCTTACTTGTCGACTGCAACATCTTAGATGCTTAAATTACGTACAGAGTGCTGCACCCGCAAGGCTCATCACGCGACTTTAACTGCCAGAAGATAAATGTTAACGTTTCCGATAGAAATTTGTCCATTGTGACGATTTGCAGTTACGTCATTTCGAAAACAAATGTATTAAACGTAAGATTTTCTGCGGTTTTTTGTACACATTACCACTTCTAGCTTTTTCTTGTGTAATGTGGCTGCCAGAGCTCGGTTCGTGCCAAATCTTAAGGTCCTTGGTCAACTACAAGATAGCAAAAGCGGCCAAAAATTGAGTTTTCAAAAACTAAAAATTGACTTGCTCTGCTCCTTACTTGTCGACTGCAACAACTTAGATGCTTAAATTACGTACAGAGTGGTGGGCCCGCAAGGCTCATCACGCGACTTTAACTGCCAGAAGATAAATGTAAACGTTTCCGATAGAAGTGCGTCCATTGTGACGATTTGCTGTTACGTCATTTCGAAAACAAATGTATTAAACGTAAGATTTTCTGCGGTTTTTTCTACACATTACCACTTCTGGCTTTTTCTTGTGTAATGTGGCTGCCAGAGCTCGGTTCGTGCCAAATCTTCAGGTCCTAGGTCAACTACAAGGCCGCAAAAGCGGCCAAAAATTGAGTTTTCAAAAACTAAAACTTGACTTGCTGTGCTCCTTAGTTGTCGACTGCAACAACTTAGATGCTTAAATTACGTACAGAGTGGTCCACCCGCAAGGCTCATCACGCTACTTTAACTGCCAGAAGACAAATGTAAACGTTTCCGAAAGAAATTCGTCCATTGTGACGATTTGCAGTTACGTCATTTCGAAAACAAATGTATTAAACGTAAGATTTTCTGCGGATTTTTCTACACATTACAAATTCTGGCTTTTTCTTGTGTAATGTGGCTGCCAGAGCTCGGTTCGTGCCAAATCTTAAGGTCCTAGGTCAACTACAAGTCAGCAAAAGCGGCCAAAAATTGAGTTTTCAAAAACTAAAACTTGACTTGCTGTGCTCCTTACTTGTCGACTGCAACTACTTAGATGCTTAAATTACGTACAGAGTGGTGCACCCGCAAGGCTCATCACGCCACTTTCACAGCCAGAAGAGAAATGTAAACGTTTCCGATAGAAATGCGTCCATTGTGACGATTTGCTGTTACGTCATTTCGAAAACAAATGTATTAAACGTAAGATTTTCTGCGGTTTTTTCTACACATTACCACTTCTGGCTTTTTCTTCTGTAATGTGGCTGCCAGAGCTCGGTTCGTGCCAAATCTTAGGGTCCTAGGGCAACTACCAGGCAGCAAAAGCGGCCAAAAATTGAGTTTTCAAAAACTAAAACTTGACTTGCTGTGCTCCTTACTTGTCGACTGCAACAACTTAGATGCTTAAATTACGTACAGGGTGGTCCACCCGCAAGGCTCATCACGCGACTTTAACTGCCAGAAGATAAATGTAAACGTTTCCGATAGAAATGCGTCCATGTGAAGATTTGCAGTTACGTCATTTCGAAAACAAATGTATTAAACGTAACATTTTCTGCGGTTTTTTCTACACATTACCACTTCTGGCTTTTTCTTCTGTAATGTGGCAGCCAGAGCTCGGTTCGTGCCAAATCTTAAGGTCCTAGGTCAACTACAAGGCCGCAAAAGCGGCCAAAAATTGAGTTTTCAAAAACTAAAACTTGACTTGCTATGCTCCTTACTTGTCGACTGCAACATTTTAGATGCTTAAATTACGTACAGGGTGGTGCAACCGCAAGGTTCATCACGCGACATTAACTGCCAGAAGATAAATTAAACGTTTCCGATAGAAATGCGTCCATTGTGACGATTTGCAGTTACGTCATTTCGAAAACAAATGTATTAAACGTAACATTTTCTGCGGTTTTTTCTACACATTACCACTTCTGGCTTTTTCTTGTGTAATGTGGTTGCCAGCGCTCGGTTCGTGCCAATTCGTAAGGTCCTAGGTCAACTAAAAGGCAGCAAAAGCGGCCAAAAATTGAGTTTTCAAAACCTAAAACTTGACTTGCTGTGCTCCTTACTTGTCGACTGCAACAACTTAGATGTTTATATTACGTACAGAGTGGTGCACTCGCAAGGCTCATCACGCGACTTTGACTGCCAGAAGATAAATGTAAACGTTTCCGATAGAAATGCGTCCATTGTGACGATTTGCAGTTTCGTCATTTCAAAAACTAATGTATTAAACGTAAGATTTTCTGCGGTTTTTTCTACACATTACCACTTCTGGCTTTTTCTTGTATAATGTGGCTGCCAGAGCTCGGTTCGTGCCAAATCTTAAGGTCCTAGGTCAACTACAAGGCAGCAAAATCGGCCAAATATTGAGTTTCCAAAACCTAAAACTTGACTTACTGTGCTCCTTACTTGTCGACTGCAACAAATTAGATGACTAAATTACGTACAGAGTGGTACACCCGCAAGGCTCATCACGCGACCTTAATTGCCAGAAGATAAATGTAAACGTTTCCGATAGAAATGCGTCCATTGTGACGATTTGCAGTTATGTCATTTCGAAAACAAATGTATTAAACGTAAGATTTTCTGCGGTTTTTTCTACACATTACCACTTCTGGCTTTTTCTTGTGTAATGTGGCTGCCAGAGCTCGGTTCGTGCCAAATCTTAAGGTCCTAGGTCAACTACAGGGCAGCAAAAGCGGCCAAAATTGAGTTTTCAAAAACTAAAACTTGACTTGCTGAGCTCCTTATTGGTCGACTGCAACAACTAAGATGCTTAAATTACGTACAGAGTATTGCACCCGCAAGACTCATCACGCGACTTTAACTGCTAGAAGATAAATGTAAACGTTTCCGATAGAAATGCGTCCATTGTGACGATTTGCGGTTACGTCATTTCGAAAACAAATGTATTAAACGTAAGATTTTCTGCTGCTGATTCTACACATTACCACTTCTGGCTTTTTCTTGTGTTATGTGCCGGCCAGAGCTCGGTTCGTGCCAAATCTTAAGGTCCTAGGTCAACTACAAGGCAGCAAAAGCGGCCAAAAATTGAGTTATCAAAAATTAAACTTGATTTTCTGTGCTTCTTACTTGTCGACTGCAACAACTTAGATGCTTAAATTACGTACAGAGTGGTCCACCCGCAAGGCTCATCACGCGACTTTAACTGCCAGAAGACAAATGTAAACGTTTCCGAAAGAAATTCGTCCATTGTGACGATTTGCAGTTACGTCATTTCGAAAACAAATGTATTAAACGTAAGATTTTCTGCGGATTTTTCTACACATTACCACTTCTGGCTTTTTCTTGTGTAATGTGGCTGCCAGAGCTCGGTTCGTGCCAAATCTTAAGGTCCTAGGTCAACTACAAGTCAGCAAAAGCGGCCAAAAATTGAGTTTTCAAAAACTAAAACTTGACTTGCTGTGCTCCTTACTTGTCGACTGCAACTACTTAGATGCTTAAATTACGTACAGAGTGGTGCACCCGCAAGGCTCATCACGCGACTTTGACTGCCAGAAGATAAATGTAAACGTTTCCGATAGAAATGCGTCCATTGTGACGATTTGCAGTTTCGTCATTTCAAAAACTAATGTATTAGACGTAAGATTTTCTGCGGTTTTTTCTACACATTACCACTTCTGGCTTTTTCTTGTGTAATGTGGCTGCAAGAGCTCGTTTCGTGCCAAATCTTAAGGTCCTAGGTCAACTACACGGCAGCAAAAGCGGCCAAAAATTGAGTTTTCAAAAACTAAAACTTGACTTGCTGTGCTCCTTACTTGTCGACTGCAACTACTTAGATGCTTAAATTACGTACAGGGTGGTGCACCCGCAAGGCTCATCACGCGACTTTAACTGCCAGAAGATAAATGTAAACTTTTCCGATAGAAATGCGTCCATTGTGACGATTTGCTGTTACTCATTTCGAAAACAAATGTATTAAACGTAAGATTTTCTGCGTTTTTTTCTACACATTACGACTTCTGGCTTTTTCTTGAGTAATGTGACTGCCAGAGCTCGTTTCGTGCCAAATCTTAAGGTCCTAGGTCAACTACAAGGCCGCAAAAGCGGCCAAAAATTGAGTTTTCAAAAACTAAAACTTGACTTGCTATGCTCCTTACTTGTCGACTGCAACATTTTAGATGCTTAAATTACGTACAGGGTGGTGCAACCGCAAGGTTCATCGCGCGACATTAACTGCCAGAAGATAAATTAAACGTTTCCGATAGAAATGCGTCCATTGTGACGATTTGCTGTTACGTCATTTCGAAAACAAATATATTAAACGTAAGATTTTCTGCGGTTTTTTCTACACATTACCACTTCTGGCTTTTTCTTGTGTAATGTGGCTGCCAGAGCTCGGTTCGTCCCAAATCTTAGGGTCCTAGGGCAACTACAAGGCAGCAAAAGCGGCCAAAAATTGAGTTTTCAGAAACTAAAACTTGACTTGCTGTGCTCCTTACTTGTCGACTGCAACAACTTAGATGCTTAAATTACGTACAGGGTGGTCCACCCGCAAGGCTCATCACGCGACTTTAACTGCCAGAAGATAAATGTAAACGTTTCCGATAGAAATGCGTCCATTGTGAAGATTTGCAGTTACGTCATTTCGAAAACAAATGTATTAAACGTAACATTTTCTGCGGTTTTTTCTACACATTACCACTTCTGGCTTTTTCTTGTGTAATGTGGTTGCCAGCGCTCGGTTCGTGCCAATTCGTAAGGTCCTAGGTCAACTAAAAGGCAGCAAAAGCGGCCAAAAATTGAGTTTTCAAAACCTAAAACTTGACTTGCTGTGCTCCTTACTTGTCGACTGCAACAACTTAGATGTTTATATTACGTACAGAGTGGTGCACCCGCAAGGCTCATCACGCGACTTTGACTGCCAGAAGATAAATGTAAACGTTTCCGATAGAAATGCGTCCATTGTGACGATTTGCAGTTTCGTCATTTCAAAAACTAATGTATTAAACGTAAGATTTTCTGCGGTTTTTTCTACACATTACCACTTCTGGCTTTTTCTTGTATAATGTGGCTGCCAGAGCTCGGTTCGTGCCAAATCTTAAGGTCCTAGGTCAACTACAAGGCAGCAAAAGCGGCCAAATATTGAGTTTTCAAAACCTAAAACTTGACTTACTGTGCTCCTTACTTGTCGACTGCAACAAATTAGATGACTAAATTACGTACAGGGTGGTACACCCGCAAGGCTCATCACGCGACTTTAACTGCCAGAAGATAAATGTAAACGTTTCCGATAGAAATGCGTCCATTGTGACGATTTGCTGTTACGTCATTTCGAAAACAAATGTATTAAACGTAAGATTTTCTGCGTTTTTTTCTACACATTACGACTTCTGGCTTTTTCTTCTGTAATGTGACTGCCAGAGCTCGGTTCGTGCCAAATCTTAAGGTCCTAGGTCAACTACAAGGCCGCAAAAGCGGCCAAAAATTGAGTTTTCAAAAACTAAAACTTGACTTGCTGTGCTCCTTACTTGTCGACTGCAACATTTTAGATGCTTAAATTACGTACAGGGTGGTGCAACCGCAAGGTTCATCACGCGACATTAACTGCCAGAAGATAAATTAAACGTTTCCGATAGAAATGCGTCCATTGTGACGATTTGCTGTTACGTTATTTCGAAAACAAATATATTAAACGTAAGATTTTCTGCGGTTTTTTCTACACATTACCACTTCTGGCTTTTTCTTGTGTAATGTGGCTGCCAGAGCTCGGTTCGTGCCAAATCTTAGGGTCCTAGGGCAACTACAAGGCAGCAAAAGCGGCCAAAAATTGAGTTTTCAAAAACTAAAACTTGACTTGCTGTGCTCCATACTTGTCGACTGCAACAACTTAGATGTTAAAATTACGTACAGGGTGGTCCACCCGCAAGGCTCATCACGCGACTTTAACTGCCAGAAGATAAATGTAAACGTTTCCGATAGAAATGCGTCCATTGTGAAGATTTGCAGTTACGTCATTTCGAAAACAAATGTATTAAACGTAACATTTTCTGCGGTTTTTTCTACACATTACCACTTCTGGCTTTTTCTTGTGTAATGTGGTTGCCAGCGCTCGGTTCGTGCCAATTCGTAAGGTCCTAGGTCAACTAAAAGGCAGCAAAAGCGGCCAAAAATTGAGTTTTCAAAACCTAAAACTTGACTTGCTGTGCTCCTTACTTGTCGACTGCAACAACTTAGATGTTTATATTACGTACAGAGTGGTGCACCCGCAAGGCTCATCACGCGACTTTGACTGCCAGAAGATAAATGTAAACGTTTCCGATAGAAATGCGTCCATTGTGACGATTTGCAGTTTCGTCATTTCAAAAACTAATGTATTAAACGTAAGATTTTCTGCGGTTTTTTCTACACATTACCACTTCTGGCTTTTTCTTGTATAATGTGGCTGCCAGAGCTCGGTTCGTGCCAAATCTTAAGGTCCTAGGTCAACTACAAGGCGGCAAAAGCGGCCAAATATTGAGTTTTCAAAACCTAAAACTTGACTTACTGTGCTCCTTACTTGTCGACTGCAACAAATTAGATGACTAAATTACGTACAGAGTGGTACACCCGCAAGGCTCATCACGCGACCTTAATTGCCAGAAGATAAATGTAAACGTTTCCGATAGAAATGCGTCCATTGTGACGATTTGCAGTTACGTCATTTCGAAAACAAATGTATTAAACGTAAGATTTTCTGCGGTTTTTTCTACACATTACCACTTCTGGCTTTTTCTTGTGTAATGTGGCTGCCAGAGCTCGGTTCGTGCCAAATCTTAAGGTCCTAGGTCAACTACAGGGCAGCAAAAGCGGCCAAAATTGAGTTTTCAAAAACTAAAACTTGACTTGCTGAGCTCCTTATTGGTCGACTGCAACAACTAAGATGCTTAAATTACGTACAGAGTATTGCACCCGCAAGACTCATCACGCGACTTTAACTGCTAGAAGATAAATGTAAACGTTTCCGATAGAAATGCGTCCATTTGTGACGATTTGCGGTTACGTCATTTCGAAAACAAATGTATTAAACGTAAGATTTTCTGCTGCTGATTCTACACATTACCACTTCTGGCTTTTTCTTGTGTTATGTGCCGGCCAGAGCTCGGTTCGTGCCAAATCTTAAGGTCCTAGGTCAACCACAAGGCAGCAAAAGCGGCCAAAAATTGAGTTATCAAAAATTGATTTTCTGTGCTTCTTACTTGTCGACTGCAACAACTTAGATGCTTAAATTACGTACAGGGTGGTGCACCCGCAAGGCTCATCACGCGACTTTAACTGCCAGAAGATAAATGTAAATGTTTCAGATAGAAATGCGTCCATTGTGACGATTTGCAGTTACGTCATTTCGAAAACAAATGTATTAAACGGAAGATTTTCTGCGGTTTTTTCTACACATTACCACTTCTGGCTTTTTGATGTGTTATGCGTCTGCCAGAGCTCGGTTCGTGCCAAATCGTAAGGTCCTAGGTCAACTACAAGGCAGCAAAAGCGCCCAAAAATTGAGTTTTCAAAAACTAAAACTTGACTTGCTGTGCTCCTTACTTGTCGACATCAACAACTTAGATGGTTAAATTACGTACAGAGTGGTGCACCGCAAGGCTCATCACGCGACTTTAACTGCCGGAAGAAAAATGTAAACATTTCCGATAGAAATGCGTCCATTGTGACGATTTGCAGATACGTCATTTCGAAAACAAATGTATTAAACTTAAGAGTTTCTGCGGTTTTTTCTACACATTACCACTTCTGGGTTTTTCTTGTGTAATGTGGCTGCCAGAGCTCGGTTCGTGCCAAATCTTAGGGTCCTAGGGCAACTACAAGGCAGCAAAAGCGGCCAAAAATTGAGTTTTCAAAAACTAAAACTTGACTTGCTGTGCTCCTTACTTGTCGACTGCAACATCTTAGATGCTTAAATTACGTACAGGGTGGTCCACCCGCAAGGCTCATCACGCGACTTTAACTGCCAGAAGATAAATGTAAACGTTTCCGATAGAAATGCGTCCATTGTGAAGATTTGCAGTTACGTCATTTCGAAAACAAATGTATTAAACGTAACATTTTCTGCGGTTTTTTCTACACATTACCACTTCTGGCTTTTTCTTGTGTAATGTGGTTGCCAGCGCTCGGTTCGTGCCAATTCGTAAGGTCCTAGGTCAACTAAAAGGCAGCAAAAGCTGCCAAAAATTGAGTTTTCAAAACCTAAAACTTGACTTGCTGTGCTCCTTACTTGTCGACTGCAACAACTTAGATGTTTATATTACGTTCAGAGTGGTGCACCCGCAAGGCTCATCACGCGACATTGACTGCCAGAAGATAAATGTAAACGTTTCCGATAGAAATGCATCCATTGTGACGATTTGCAGTTTCGTCATTTCAAAAACTAATGTATTAAACGTAAGATTTTCTGCGGTTTTTTCTACACATTACCACTTCTGGCTTTTTCTTGTATAATGTGGCTGCCAGAGCTCGGTTCGTGCCAAATCTTAAGGTCCTAGGTCAACTACAAGGCAGCAAAAGCGGCCAAATATTGAGTTTTCAAAAACTAAAACTTGACTTGCTGTGCTCCTTACTTTTCGACTGCAACAAATTAGATGCCTAAATTACGTACAGAGTGGTACACCCGCAAGGCTCATCACGCGACCTTAATTGCCAGAAGATAAATGTAAACGTTTCCGATAGAAATGCGTCCATTGTGACGATTTGCAGTTACGTCATTTCGAAAACAAATGTATTAAACGTAAGATTTTCTGCGGTTTTTTCTACACATTACCACTTCTGGCTTTTTCTTGTGTAATGTGGCTGCCAGAGCTCGGTTCGTGCCAAAACTTAAGGTCTTAGGTCAACTACAAGGCAGCAAAAGCGGCCAAAAATTGAGTTTTCAAAAACTAAAACTTGACTTGCTGTGCTCCTTATTGGTCGACTGCAACAACGAAGATGCTTAAATTACGTACAGAGTATTGCACCCGCAAGACTCATCAGGCGACTTTAACTGCTAGAAGATAAATGTAAACGTTTCCGATAGAAGTGCGTCCATTGTGACGATTTGCGGTTACGTCATTTCGAAAACAAATGTATTAAACGTAAGATTTTCTGCTGCTGATTCTACACATTACCACTTCTGGCTTTTTCTTGTGTTATGTGCCGGCCAGAGCTCGGTTCGTGCCAAATCTTAAGGTCCTAGGTCAACTACAAGGCAGCAAAACCGGCCAAAAATTGAGTTATCAAAAATTAAAACTTGATTTTCTGTGCTTCTTACTTGTCGACTGCAACAACTTACATGCTTAAATTACGTACAGGGTGGTGCACCCGCAAGGCTCATCACGCGACTTTAACTGCCAGAAGATAAATGTAAACGTTTCAGATAGAAATGCGTCCATTGTGACGATTTGCAGTTACGTCATTTCGAAAACAAATGTATTAAACGGAAGATTTTCTGCGGTTTTTTCTACACATTACCACTTCTGGCTTTTTGATGTGTTATGCGGCTGCCAGAGCTCGGTTCGTGCCAAATCGTAAGGTCCTAGGTCAACTACAAGGCAGCAAAAGCGCCCAAAAATTGAGTTTTCAAAAACTAAAACTTGACTTGCTGTGCTCCTTACTTGTCGACATCAACAACTTAGATGGTTAAATTACGTACAGAGTGGTGCACCGCAAGGCTCATCACGCGACTTTAACTGCCGGAAGAAAAATGTAAACATTTCCGATAGAAATGCGTCCATTGTGACGATTGTCAGTTACGTCATTTCGAAAACAAATGTATTAAACGTAAGATTTTCTGCGGTTTTTTCTACACATTACCACTTCTGGCTTTTTCTTGTATAATGTGGCTGCCAGAGCTCGGTTCGTGTAAAATCTTAGGGTCCTAGGTCAACTACAAGGCAGCAAAAGCGGCAAAAAATAGAGTTTTCAAAAACTAAAACTTGACTTGCTGTGCTCCTTACTTGTCGACTGCAAGAACTTAGATGCTTAAATTACGTACAGAGTGGTGCACCCGAAAGGCTCATCACGCGACTTTAACTGCCAGAAGATAAATGTAATCGTTTCCGATAGAAATGCGTCCATTGTGATGATTGTCAGTTACGTCATTTCGAAAACAAATGTATTAAACGTAAGATTTTTTGTGGTTTTTTCTACACATTACTACTTCTGGCTTTTTCTTGTGAAATGTGGCTGCCAGAGCTCGGTTTGTGCCAAATCTTAAGGTCCTAGGTCAACCACAAGACAGCAAAAGCGGCGAAAAATTGAGATTTCAGAAACTAAAACTTGACAAGCTGTGCTCCTTACTTGTCGACAGCAACAACTTAGATGCTTAAATTACGTACAGAGTGGTGCACCCGCAAGGCTCATCACGCGACTTTAACTGCCAGAAGACGAATGTAAACGTGTCCGATAGAAATGCGTCCATTGTGACGATTTGCAGTTACGTCATTTCGAAAACAAATGTATTAAACGTAAGATTTTCTGCTGTTGATTCTACACATTACCACTTCTGGCTTTTTCTTGAGTAATGTGGCTGCCAGAGCTCGGTTCGTGCCAAATCTTAAGGTCCTAGGTCAACTACGAGGCACCAAAATCGGACAAAAATTGAGTTTTCAAAAACTAAATCTTGACTTGCTGTGCTCCTTACTTGTCGACTGCAACAACTTAGATGCTTAAATTATGTACAGGGTGGTGCACCCGCAAGGCTCATCACGCGACTTTAACTGCCAGAAGATAAATGTAAACCTTTCCGATAGAAATGCGTCCATAGTTTCGATTTGCAGTTACGTCATGTCGAAAACAAATGTATTAAACGTAACATTTTCTGCGGTTTTTTCTACACATTACCACTTCTGGCTTTTTCTTGTGTAATGTACAGTCAGAGCTCGGTTCGTGCCAAATCTTAAGGTCCTAGGTCAACTACAAGGCACCAAAAGCGGACAAAAATTGAGTTTTCAAAAACTAAATCTTGACTTGCTGTGCTCCTTACTTGTCGACTGCAACAACTTAGATGCTTAAATTATGTACAGGGTGGTGCACCCGCAAGGCTCATCACGCGACTTTAACAGCCAGAAGATAAATGTAAACGTTTCCGATAGAAATGCGTCCATTGTGACGATTTGCAGTTACTTCATTTCGAAAACAAATGTATTAAACGTAAGATTTTCTGCGGTTTTTTCTACACATTACCACTTCTGGCATTTTCTTGTGAAATGTGGCTGCCCGAGCTCGGTTCGTGCCAAATCTTAAGGTCCTAGGTCAACTACAAGGCAGCAAAAGCTGCCAAAAATTGAGTTTTCAAAAATTAAAACTTGATTTTCTGTGCTTCTTACTTGTCGACTGCAACAACTTACATGCTTAAATTACGTACAGGGTGGTGCACCCGCAAGGCTCATCACGCGACTTTAACTGCCAGAAGATAAATGTAAACGTTTCAGATAGAAATGCGTCCATTGTGACGATTTGCAGTTACGTCATTTCGAAAACAAATGTATTAAACGGAAGATTTTCTGCGGTTTTTTCTACACATTACCACTTCTGGCTTTTTGATGTGTTATGCGGCTGCCAGAGCTCGGTTCGTGCCAAATCGTAAGGTCCTAGGTCAACTACAAGGCAGCAAAAGCGCCCAAAAATTGAGTTTTCAAAAACTAAAACTTGACTTGCTGTGCTCCTTACTTGTCGACATCAACAACTTAGATGGTTAAATTACGTACAGAGTGGTGCACCGCAAGGCTCATCACGCGATTTTAACTGCCGGAAGAAAAATGTAAACGTTTCCGATAGAAATGCGTCCATTATGACGATTTGCAGATACGTCATTTCGAAAACAAATGTATTAAACTTAAGAGTTTCTGCGGTTTTTTCTACACATTACCACTTCTGGGTTTTTCTTGTGCAATGTGGCTGCCAGAGCTCGGTTCGTGACAAATCTTAATGTCCTAGGTCAACTACAAGGAAGTAAAGGCGGCCAAAAATAGAGTTTTCAAAAACTAAAACTTGACTTGCTGTGCTCCTTACTTGTCGACTGCAACAACTTAGATGCTTAAATTACGTACAGAGTGGTGCGCCCGCAAGGCTCATCACGCGACTTTAACTGCCAGAAGACGAATGTAAACGTTTCCGATAGAAATGCGTCCATTGTGACGATTTGCAGTTACGTCACTTCGAAAACGAATGTATTAAACGTAGGATTTTCTGCGGTTTCTTCTACACATTACCACTTCTGGCTTTCTGTTGTGTAATGTGGCTGCCAAAGCTCGGTTCGTGCCAATTCGTAAGGTCCTAGGTCAACTACAAGGCAGCAAAAGCGGCCAAAAATTGAGTTATCAAAAACTTAATCTTGATTTGCTGTGCTCCTTACTTGTCGACTGCAACAACTTAGATGCTTAAATTACGTAGAGGGTGGTGCACCCGCAAGGCTCATCACGCGACTTTAACTGCCAGAAGATAAATGTAAACGTTTCCGGTAGAAATGCGTCCATTGTGACGATTTGCAGTTACGTCATTTCGAAAACAAATGTATTAAACGTAAGATTTTCTGCGGTTTTTTCTACACATTACCACTTCTGGCTTTTTCTTGTTTAATGTGGCTGCCAGAGCTCAGTTTGTGCCAAATCTTAAGGTCCTAGGTCAACTACAAGGCAGCAAAAGCGGCCAAAAATTGAGTTTTCAAAAACTAAAACTTGACTTGCTGCGCTCCTTACTTATCGACATCAACAACTTAGATGCTGAAATTACGTACAGGGTGGTGCACCCTCGGGACTCATAACGCGACTTTAACTGCTAGAAAATAAATGTAAACGTTTCCGATAGAAATGCGTCCATTGTGACGATTTGCAGTTACGTCATATCAAAAACATATGTATTAAACGTAAGATTTTCTGCGGTTTTTTCTACACATTACCACTTCTGGGTTTATCTTGCGTAATGTGGCTGCCAGAGCTCGGTTCGTGTAAAATCTTAGGGTCCTAGGTCAACTACAAGGCAGCAAAAGCGGAAAAAAATAGAGTTTTCAAAAACTAAAACTTGACTTGCTGTGCTCCTTACTTGTCGACTGCAAGAACTTAGATGCTTAAATTACGTACAGAGTGGTGCGCCCGCAAGGCTCATCACGCGACTTTAACTGCCAGAAGACGAATGTAAACGTTTCCGATAGAAATGCGTCCATTGTGACGATTTGCAGTTACGTCATTTCGAAAACAAATGTATTAAACGTAACATTTTCTGCGGTTTTTTCTACACATTACCACTTCTGGCTTTTTCCTGTGTAATGTGGCTGCCAGAGGTCGGTTCGGGCCAAATCATAAGGTCCTAGGTCAACGATAAGGCTGCACAGCGGCCAAAATTTGAGTTTTCAAAAACTAAAACTTGACTTGTTGTGCTCCTTACTTGTCGACTGCAACAACTTAGATGCATAAATTACGTACAGAGTGGTGCACCCGAAAGGCTCATCACGCGACTTTAACTGCCAGAAGATAAATGTAATCGTTTCCGATAGAAATGCGTCCATTGTGATGATTTTCAGTTACGTCATTTCGAAAACAAATGTATTAAACGTAAGATTTTTTGTGGTTTTTTCTACACATTACTACTTCTGGCTTTTTCTTGTGAAATGTGGCTGCCAGAGCTCGGTTTGTGCCAAATCTTAAGGTCCTAGGTCAACCACAAGACAGCAAAAGCGGCGAAAAATTGAGATTTCAGAAACTAAAACTTGACAAGCTGTGCTCCTTACTTGTCGACAGCAACAACTTAGATGCTTAAATTACGTACAGAGTGGTGCACCCGCAAGGCTCATCACGCGACTTTAACTGCCAGAAGACGAATGTAAACGTGTCCGATAGAAATGCGTCCATTGTGACGATTTGCAGTTACGTCATTTCGAAAACAAATGTATTAAACGTAAGATTTTCTGCTGTTGATTCTACACATTACCACTTCTGGCTTTTTCTTGAGTAATGTGGCTGCCAGAGCTCGGTTCGTGCCAAATCTTAAGGTCCTAGGTCAACTACAAGGCACCAAAATCGGACAAAAATTGAGTTTTCAAAAACTAAAACTTGACTTGCTGTGCTCCTTACTTGTCGACTGCAACAACTTAGATGCTTAAATTATGTACAGGGTGGTGCACCCGCAAGGCTCATCACGCGACTTTAACTGCCAGAAGATAAATGTAAACCTTTCCGATAGAAATGCGTCCATAGTTTCGATTTGCAGTTACGTCATGTCGAAAACAAATGTATTAAACGTAACATTTTCTGCGGTTTTTTCTACACATTACCACTTCTGGCTTTTTCTTGTGTAATGTACAGCCAGAGCTCGGTTCGTGCCAAATCTTAAGGTCCTAGGTCAACTACAAGGCACCAAAAGCGGACAAAAATTGAGTTTTCAAAAACTAAATCTTGACTTGCTGTGCTCCTTACTTGTCGACTGCAACAACTTAGATGCTTAAATTATGTACAGGGTGGTGCACCCGCAAGGCTCATCACGCGACTTTAACAGCCAGAAGATAAATGTAAACGTTTCCGATAGAAATGCGTCCATTGTGACGATTTGCAGTTACGTCATTTCGAAAACAAATGTATTAAACGTAAGATTTTCTGCGGTTTTTTCTACACATTACCACTTCTGGCATTTTCTTGTGAAATGTGGCTGCCCGAGCTCGGTTCGTGCCAAATCTTAAGGTCCGAGGTCAACTACAAGGCAGCAAAAGCGGCCAAAAATTGAGTTTTCAAAAACTAAAACTGACTTGCTGTGCTCCTTACTTGTCGACTGCAACAACTTAGATGCTTAAATTTCGTACAGGGTGGTGCACCCGCAAGGCTCATCACGCGACTTTAACTGCCAGAAGATAAATGTAAACGTTTCCGATAGAAATGCGTCCATTGTGACGATTTGCAGTTACGTCATTTCGAAAACAAATGTTATAAACGTAAGATTTTCTGCGGTTTTTTCTACACATTACCACTTCCGGCTTTTTGTTGTGTAATGTGGCCGCCAGAGCTCGGATCGTGCCAAATCTTAAGGTCCTAGGTCAACTACAAGGCAGCATAAGCGGCCAAAAATTGAGTTGTCAAAACTAAAACTTGACTTGCTGTGCTCCTTATTTGTAGACTGCAACAACGTAGATGCTTAAATTACGTACAGAGTGGTGCACCCGCAAGGCTCATCACGCCACTTTCACAGCCAGAAGAGAAATGTAAACGTTTCCGATAGAAATGCGTCCATTGTGACGATTTGCAGTTACGTCATTTTGAAAACAAATGTATTAAACGTACATTGTCTGTGGTTTTTTCTACACATTACCACTTCTGGCTTTTTCTTGTGTAATGTGGCAGCCAGAGCTCGGTTCGTGCGAAATCTTAAGGTCCTAGGTCAACTACAAGGCAGCAAAATCGGCCATAATTGAGCTTTCAAAAACTAAAACTTGACTTGCTGTGCTCCTTACTTGTCGACTGCTACAACTTAGATGCTTAAATTACGTACAGAGTGGTGCACCCGCAAGGCTCATCACGCGACTTTAACTGCCAGAAGACGAATGTAAACGTGTCCGATAGAAATGCGTCCATTGTGACGATTTGCAGTTACGTCATTTCGAAAACAAATGTATTAAACGTAAGATTTTCTGCTGTTGATTCTACACATTACCACTTCTGGCTTTTTCTTGAGTAATGTGGCTGCCAGTGCTCGGTTCGTGCCCAATCTTAAGGTCCTAGCTCAACTACAAGGCACCAAAATCGGACAAAAATTGAGTTTTCAAAAACTAAATCTTGACTTGCTGTGCTCCTTACTTGTCGACTGCAACAACTTAGATGCTTAAATTATGTACAGGGTGGTGCACCCGCAAGGCTCATCACGCGACTTTAACTGCCAGAAGATAAATGTAAACCTTTCCGATAGAAATGCGTCCATAGTTTCGATTTGCAGTTACGTCATGTCGAAAACAAATGTATTAAACGTAACATTTTCTGCGGTTTTTTCTACACATTACCACTTCTGGCTTTTTCTTGTGTAATGTACAGCCAGAGCTCGGACGTGCCAAATCTTAAGGTCCTAGGTCAACTACAAGGCACCAAAAGCGGACAAAAATTGAGTTTTCAAAACCTAAAACTTGACTTGCTGTGCTCCTTACTTGTCGACTGCAACAACTTAGATGCTTAAATAACGTTCAGAGTGGTGCACCCGCAAGGCTCATCACGCGACTTTAACTGCCAGAAGAGGAATGTAAACGTTTCCGATAGAAATGCGTCCATTGTGTCGATTTGCAGTTACGTCATTTCGAAAACAAATGTATTAAACGTAAGATTTTCTGCGGGTTTTTCTACACATTACCACTTCTGGCTTTTTCTTGTGTAATGTGGCTGCCAGAACTCGGTTCGTGCCAAATCTTAATGTCCTAGGTCAACTACAAGGCTACAAAAGCGGCCAAAAATTGAGTTTTCAAAAACTAAAACTTGACTTGGTGTGCTCCTTACATGTCTACCGCAACAACGTAGATGCTTAAATTACGTACAGGGTGGTGCACCCGCGAGGCTCATCACGCGGCTTTAACTGCAAGAAGATAAATGTAAACGTTTCCGATGAAATGCGTCCAATTTGACGATTTGCAGTTACGTCATTTCGAAAACAAATTTATTAAACGTAAGATTTTCTGCGGTTTTTTCTACACATTACCACTTCTGGCTTTTTCTTGTGTAATGTGGCTGCCAGAGCTCGGTTCGTGCCAAATCTTAAGGTCCTAGGTCAACTACAAGGCACCAAAAGCGGACAAAAATTGAGTTTTCAAAAACTAAATCTTGACTTGCTGTGCTCCTTACTTGTCGACTGCAACAACTTAGATGCTTAAATTATGTACAGGGTGGTGCACCCGCAAGGCTCATCACGCGACTTTAACAGCCAGAAGATAAATGTAAACGTTTCCGATAGAAATGCGTCCATTGTGACGATTTGCAGTTACGTCATTTCGAAAACAAATGTATTAAACGTAAGATTTTCTGCGGTTTTTTCTACACATTACCACTTCTGGCATTTTCTTGTGAAATGTGGCTGCCCGAGCTCGGTTCGTGCCAAATCTTAAGGTCCTAGGTCAACTACAAGGCAGCAAAAGCGGCCAAAAATTGAGTTTTCAAAATCTAAAACTGACTTGCTGTGCTCCTTACTTGTCGACTGCAACAACTTAGATGCTTAAATTTCGTACAGGGTGGTGCACCCGCAAGGCTCATCACGCGACTTTAACTGCCAGAAGATAAATGTAAACGTTTCCGATAGAAATGCGTCCATTGTGACGATTTGCAGTTACGTCATTTCGAAAAGAAATGTTTTAAACGTAAGATTTTCTGCGGTTTTTTCTACACATTACCACTTCCGGCTTTTTGTTGTGTAATGTGGCCGCCAGAGTTCGGATCGTGCCAAATCTTAAGGTCCTAGGTCAACTACAAGGCAGCATAAGCGGCCAAAAATTGAGTTGTCAAAACTAAAACTTGACTTGCTGTGCTCCTTATTTGTCGACTGCAACAACGTAGATGCTTAAATTACGTACAGAGTGGTGCACCCGCAAGGCTCATCACGCCACTTTCACAGCCAGAAGAGAAATGTAAACGTTTCCGATAGAAATGCGTCCATTCTGACGATTTGCAGTTACGTCATTTTGAAAACAAATGTATTAAACGTAAATTGTCTGTGGTTTTTTCTACACATTACCACTTCTGGCTTTTTCTTGTGTAATGTGGCTGCCAGAGCTCGGTTCGTGCGAAATCTTAAGGTCCTAGGTCAACTACAAGGCAGCAAAATCGGCCATAATTGAGCTTTCAAAAACTAAAACTTGACTTGCTGTGCTCCTTACTTGTCGACTGCTACAACTTAGATGCTTAAATTACGTACAGAGTGGTGCACCCGCAAGGCTCATCACGCGACTTTAACTGCCAGAAGACGAATGTAAACGTTTCCGATAGAAATGCGTCCATTGTGACGATTTGCAGTTACTTCACTTCGAAAACGAATGTATTAAACGTAAGATTTTCTGCGGTTTCTTCTACACATTACCACTTCTGGCTTTCTGTTGTGTAATGTGGCTGCCAGAGCTCGGTTCGTGCCAAATTTTAAGGTCCTAGGTCAACTACAAGGCAGCAAAAGAGGCCAAAAATTGAGTTATCAAAAACTAAAACTCGACTTGCTGTGCTCCTTACTTGTCGACTGCAAGAACTTAGATGCTTAAATTACGTACAGGGTGGTGCACCCGCAAGGCTCATCACGCGACTTAAACTGCCAGAAGATAAATGTAAACGTTTCCGGTAGAAATGCGTCCATTGTGACGATTTGCAGTTACGTCATTTCGAAAACAAATGTATTAAACGTAAGATTTTCTGCGGTTTTTTCTACACATTACCACTTCTGGCTTTTTCTTGTTTAATGTGGCTGCCAGAGCTCGGTTTGTGCCAAATCTTAAGGTCCTAGGTCAACTACAAGGCAGCAAAAGCGGCCAAAAACTGAGTTTTCAAAAACCAAAACTTGACTTGGTGTGCTCCTTACTTGTCGACTGCAACAACTTAGATGCTTAAATTACGTACAGAGTGCTGCACCCGCAAGGCTCAACACGCGACTTTAACTGACAGAAGATAAATGTAAACGTTTCCGATACAAATGCGTCCATTGTGACGATTTGCAGTTACGTCATTTCGGAAACAAATGTCTTAAACGTAAGATTTTCCGCCTGTTGATTCTACACATTACCACTTCTGGCTTTTTCTTGTGTAATGTGGCAGCCAGAGCTCGGTTCGTACCAAATCTTAAGGTCCTAGGTCAACTACAAGACAGCAAAAGCGGCCAAAAATTGAGTTTTCAAAAACTTATACTTGACTTGCTGCGCTCCTTACTTGTCGACATCAACAACTTAGATGCTTAAATTACGTACAGGGTGGTGCACCCTCGAGGCTCATCACGCGACTTTAACTGCTAGAAGATAAATGTAAACGTTTCCGATAGAAATGCGTCCATTGCGACGATTTGCAGTTACGTCATTTCGAAAACAAATGTATTAAACGTAAGATTTTCTGCGGTTTTTTCTACACATTACCACTTCTGGGTTTTTCTTGTGTAATGTGGCAGCCAGAGCTCAGTTCGTGTAAAATCTTAAGGTCCTAGGTCAACTACAAGGCAGCAAAAGCGGCCAAAAATAGAGTTTTCAAAAACTAAAACTCGACTTGCTGTGCTCCTTACTTGTCGACTGCAAGAACTTAGATGCTTAAATTACGTACAGGGTGGTGCACCCGCAAGGCTCATCACGCGACTTTAACTGCCAGATGATAAATGTAAACGTTTGCGATAGAAATGCGTCCACTGTGACGATTTGCAGTTACGTCATTTCGAAAACAAATGTATTAAACGTAAGATTTTCTGCAGTTTATTCTACACATTACCACTTCTGGCTTTTTCTTCTGTAACGTGGCTGCCAGAGCTCGGTTCGTGCCAAATCTTAAGGTCCTAGGTCAACTACAAGGCAGCAAAAGCGGCCTAAAATTGAGTTTTCAAAATCTAAAACTTGACGTGCTGTGCTACTTACTTGTCGACTGCAACAACTTAGATGCTTAATTTACGTACAGGGTGGTGCACCCGCAAGGCTCATCACGCGACTTTAACTGCCAGAGGAAAAATGTAAACGTTTCCGATAGAAATGCGTCCATTGTGACGATTTGCAGTTACGTCATTTCGAAAACAAATGTATTAAACGTAAGATTTTCTGCAGTGTTTTCTACACATTACCACATCTGGCTTTTTCTTGTGTAATGTGGCAGCCAGAGCTCAGTTCGTGCCAAATCTTAAGGTCCTAGGTCAACTACAAATCAGCAAAAGCGGCCAAAAATTGAGTTTTCAAAAACTAAAACTTGACTTGCTGTGCTCCTTACTTGTCGACTGCAACAACTTAGATGCTTAAATTACGTACAGTGTGGTGCGCCCGCAAGGCTCATCACGCGACTTTAACTGACAGAAGACGAATGTAAACGTTTCCGATAGAAATGCGTCCATTGTGACGATTTGCAGTTACGTCATTTCGAAAACTAATGTATTAAACGTAAGATTTTCCGCCTGTTGATTCTGCACATTACCACTTCTGCCTTTTTCTTGTGTAATGTGGCTGCCAGAGCTCGGTTCGTGCCAAATCTTAAGCTCCTAGGTCAACTACAAGACAGCAAAATCGGCCAAAAATTGAGTTTTCAAAAACTAAAACTTGACTTGCTGCGCTCCTTACTTGTCGACATCAACAACTTAGATGCTTAAATTACGTACAGGGTGGTGCACCCTCGAGACTCATCACGCGCCTTTAACTGCTAGAAGATAAATGTAAACGTTTCCGATAGAAATGCGTCCATTGTGACGATTTGCAGTTACGTCATTTCGAAAACAAATGTATTAAACGTAAGATTTTCTGCGTTTTTTTCTACACATTACCACTTCTGGCATTTGCTTGTAAAATGTGGCTGCCAGAGCTCGGTTCGTGCCAAATCTTAAGGTCCTAGGTCAACTACAAGGCAGCAAAAGCGGCCAAAAATTGAGTTTTCAAAAACTAAAACTGACTTGCTGTGCTCCTTACTTTTCGACTGCAACAACTTAGATGCTTAAATTACGTACAGTGTGGTGCGCCCGCAAGGCTCATCACGCGACTTTACCTGCCAGAAGATAAATGTAAACGTTTCCGATAGAAATGCGTCCATTCTGACGATTTGCAGTTACGTCATTTCGAAAACAAATGTATTAAACGTAAGATTTTCTGCTGTTAATTCTACACACTACCACTTCTGTCTTTTTCTTGCGTAATGTGGCTGTCAGAGCTCGGTTCCTGCCAAATCTTAATATCCTAGGTCAACTACAAGGCAGCAAAAGCGGCCAAAAATTGAGTTTTCAAAAACTAAAACTTGACTTGCTGTGCTCCTTACTTGTCGACGGCAACAACTTGGATGCTTAAATTACGTACAGGGTGGTGCACCCGCAAGCTTCATCACGCGACTTTAACTACCACAAGATAAATGTAAACGCTTCCAATAGAAATGCGTCCATTGCGATGATTTACAGCTACGTCATTTCGAAAACAAATGTAGTAAACGTAAGATTTTCTGCGGTTTTTTCTACACATTACCACTTCTGGCTTTTTCTTGTGTAATGTGGCTGCCAGAGCTCGGTACGTGCCAAATCCTAAGGTCCTAGGTCAACTACAAGGCTGCAGAGCGGCCAAAAATTGAGTTTTCAAAAACTAAAACTTGACTTGCTGTGCAGCTTACTTGTCGACTGCAACAACTTAGATGCTTAAATTACGTACAGAGTGGTGCACCCGAATAGCTCATCACGCGACTTTAACTGCCAGAAGATAAATGTAAACGTTTCCGATAGAAATGCGTAAATTGTGTCGATTTGCAGTTACGTCATTTCGAAAACAAATGTATTAAACGTAAGATTTTCTGCGGTTTTTTCTACACATTACCACTTCTGGCTTCATCTTGTGTAATGTGGCTGCCAGAGCTCGGTTCGTGCCAAATCTTAAGGTCCTAGGTCAACTACAAGGCAGCAAAAGCGGCCAAAATTGAGTTTTCAAAAACTAAAACTTGACTGCTGTGCTACTTACTTGTTGACTGCAATAACTTAGATGCTTAAATTACGTACAGGGTGGTGTACCCGCGAGGTTAATCACGCGACTTTAACTGCCAGAAGATAAATGTAAACGTTTCCGATAGAAATGCGTCCATTGTGACGATTTGCAGTTACGTCATTTCGAAAACAAATGTATTAAACGTAAGATTTTCTGGGGTTTTTTCTACACATTACCACTTCTGGCTTTTTCTTGTGAAATGTGGCTGCGAGAGCTCGGTTCGTGCCAAATCTTAAGGTCCTAGGTCAACTACAAGGCAGCAAAAGCGGCCAAAAATTGAGTTTTCAAAATCTAAAACTTGACTTGCTGTGCTCCTTACTTGTCGACTGCAACAACTTAGATGCTTAAATTACGTACAGGGTGGTGCACCCGCAAGGCTCATCACGCGACTTTAACTGCCAGAAGATAAATGTAAACGTTTCCGATAGAAATGCGTCCGTTGTGACGATTTGCAGTTACGTCATTTCGAAAACAAATGTATTAAACGTAAGATTTTCTGCTGTTTTTTCTACACATTACCACTTCTGTCTTTTTCTTGTGTAATGTGGCTGTCAGAGCACGTTTCGTGCCAAATCATAAGGTCCTAGGTCAACTACAAGGCAGCAAAAGCGGCCAAAAATTGAGTTTTCAAAAACTAAAACTGACTTGCTGTGCTCCTTACTTTTCGACTGCAACAACTTAGATGCTTAAATTACGTACAGTGTGGTGCGCCCGCAAGGCTCATCACGCGACTTTACCTGCCAGAAGATAAATGTAAACGTTTCCGATAGAAATGCGTCCATTCTGACGATTTGCAGTTCCGTCATTTCGAAAACAAATGTATTAAACGTAAGATTTTCTGCTGTTAATTCTACACACTACCACTTCTGTCTTTTTCTTGCGTAATGTGGCTGTCAGAGCTCGGTTCCTGCCAAATCTTAATATCCTAGGTCAACTACAAGGCAGCAAAAGCGGCCAAAAATTGAGTTTTCAAAAACTAAAACTTGACTTGCTGTGCTCCTTACTTGTCGACGGCAACAACTTGGATGCTTAAATTACGTACAGGGTGGTGCACCCGCAAGCTTCATCACGCGACTTTAACTACCACAAGATAAATGTAAACGCTTCCAATAGAAATGCGTCCATTGCGATGATTTACAGCTACGTCATTTCGAAAACAAATGTATTAAACGTAAGATTTTCTGCGGTTTTTTCTACACATTACCACTTCTGGCTTTTTCTTGTGTAATGTGGCTGCCAGAGCTCGGTACGTGCCAAATCCTAAGGTCCTAGGTCAACTACAAGGCTGCAGAGCGGCCAAAAATTGAGTTTTCAAAAACTAAAACTTGACTTGCTGTGCAGCTTACTTGTCGACTGCAACTACTTAGATGCTTAAATTACGTACAGAGTGGTGCACCCGAATGGCTCATCACGCGACTTTAACTGCCAGAAGATAAATGTAAACGTTTCCGATAGAAATGCGTAAATTGTGTCGATTTGCAGTTACGTCATTTCGAAAACAAATGTATTAAACGTAAGATTTTCTGCGGTTTTTTCTACACATTACCACTTCTGGCTTCATCTTGTGTAATGTGGCTGCCAGAGCTCGGTTCGTGCCAAATCTTAAGGTCCTAGGTCAACTACAAGGCAGCAAAAGCGGCCAAAATTGAGTTTTCAAAAACTAAAACTTGACTGCTGTGCTACTTACTTGTTGACTGCAATAACTTAGATGCTTAAATTACGTACAGGGTGGTGTACCCGCGAGGTTAATCACGCGACTTTAACTGCCAGAAGATAAATGTAAACGTTTCCGATAGAAATGCGTCCATTGTGACGATTTGCAGTTACGTCATTTCGAAAACAAATGTATTAAACGTAACATTTTCTGCGGTTTTTTCTACACATTACCACTTCTGGCTTTTTCTTGTGAAATGTGGCTGCGAGAGCTCGGTTCGTGCCAAATCTTAAGGTCCTAGGTCAACTACAAGGCAGCAAAAGCGGCCAAAAATTGAGTTTTCAAAATCTAAAACTTGACTTGCTGTGCTCCTTACTTGTCGACTGCAACAACTTAGATGCTTAAATTACGTACAGGGTGGTGCACCCGCAAGGCTCATCACGCGACTTTAACTGCCAGAAGATAAATGTAAACGTTTCCGATAGAAATGCGTCCGTTGTGACGATTTGCAGTTACGTCATTTCGAAAACAAATGTATTAAACGTAAGATTTTCTGCTGTTTTTTCTACACATTACCACTTCTGTCTTTTTCTTGTGTAATGTGGCTGTCAGAGCTCGTTTCGTGCCAAATCATAAGGTCCTAGGTCAACTACAAGGCAGCAAAAGCGGCCAAAAATTGAGTTTTCAAAAACTAAACTTGACTTGCTGTGCTCCTTACTTGTCGACTGCAACAACTTAGATGCTTAAATTACGTACAGTGTGGTGCGCCCGCAAGGCTCATCACGCGACTTTAACTGACAGAAGACGAATGTAAACGTTTCCGATAGAAATGCGTCCATTGTGACGATTTGCAGTTACGTCATTTCGAAAACAAATGTATTAAACGTAAGATTTTCTGCGGTTTTTTCTACACATTACCACTTCTAAATTCTTCTTGTGTAATGTGGCTGCCAGAGCTCGGTTCGTGCCAAATCTTAAGGTCCTAGGTCAACTACAAGACAGCAAATGCGGCCAAAAATTGAGTTTTCAAAAACTAAAACTTGACTTGCTGCGCTCCTTACTTGTCGACATCAACAACTTAGATGCTTAAATTACGTACAGGGTGGTGCACCCTCGAGACTCATCACGCGACTTAAACTGCTAGAAGATAAATGTAAACGTTTCCGATAGAAATGCGTCCATTGTGACGATTTGCAGTAACGTCATTTCGAAAACAAATGTATTAAACGTATGATTTTCTGCGTTTTTTTCTACACAATACCACTTCTATCATTTTCTTGTAAAATGTAGCTGCCAGAGCTCGGTTCGTGCCAAATCTTAAGGTCCTAGGTCAACTACAAGGCAGCAAAAGCGGCCAAAAATTGAGTTTTCAAAAACTAAAACTGACTTGCTGTGCTCCTTACTTTTCGACTGCAACAACTTAGATGCTTAAATTTCGTACAGGGTGGTGCACCCGCAAGGCTCATCACGCGACTTTAACTGCCAGAAGATAAATGTAAACGTTTCCGATAGAAATGCGTCCATTGTGACGATTTGCAGTTACGTCATTTCGAAAACAAATGTTTTAAACGTAAGATTTTCTGCGGTTTTGTCTACACATTACCACTTCCGGCTTTTTGTTGTGTAATGTGGCCGCCAGAGCTCGGTTCGTGCCAAATCTTAAGGTCCTAGGTCAACTACAAGGCAGCAAAATCGGCCATAATTGAGCTTTCAAAAACTAAAACTTTACTTGCTGTGCTCCTTAGTTGTCGACTGCTACAACTTAGATAATTAAATTACGTACAGGGTGGTGCACCCGCAAGGCTCATCACGCGACTTTACCTGCCAAGAGATAAATGTAAACGTTTCCGATAGAAATGCGTCCATTCTGACGATTTGCAGTTACGTCATTTCGAAAACAAATGTATTAAACGTAAGATTTTCTGCTGTTTATTCTACACACTACCACTTCTGGCTTTTTCTTGCGTAATGTGGCTGCCAGAGCTCGGTTCCTGGCAAATCTTAATATCCTAGGTCAACTACAAGGCAGCAAAAGCGGCCAAAAATTGAGTTTTCAAAAACTAAAACTTGACTTGCTGTGCTCCTTACTTGTCGACGGCAACAACTTTGATGCTTAAATTACGTACAGGGTGGTGCACCCGCAAGCTTCATCACGCGACTTTAACTACCACAAGATAAATGTAAACGCTTCCAATAGAAATGCGTCCATTGCGACGATTTACAGCTACGTCATTTCGAAAACAAATGTATTAAACGTAAGATTTTCTGCGGTTTTTTCTACACATTACCACTTCTGGCTTTTTCTTGTGTAATGTGGCTGCCATAGCTCGGTTCGTGCCATATCTTAAGGTCCTAGGTCAACTAAAAGGCATCAAAAGCGAATAAAAATTGAGTTTTCAAAAACTAAAACTTGACTTGCTGTGCTCCTTACTTGTCGACTGCAACAACTTAGATGCTTAAATTACGTACAGATTGGTGCGCCCGCAAGGCTCATCGCGCGACTTTAACTACCAGAAGATAAATGTAAACGTTTCCGATAGAATTGCGTCCATTGTGACGATATGCAGTTTCGTAATTTCGAAAACAAAAGTATTAAACGTAAGATTTTCTGTGGTTTTTTCTACACATTACCACTTCTGGCTTTTTCTTGTGTAATTTGGCAGCCAGAGCTCGGTTCGTGCCAAATCTTAAGGTCCTAGGTCAACTACAAGGCAGCAAAAGCAGCCAAAAATTGAGTTTTCAAAAACTAAAACTTGACTTGCTGTGCTCCTTACTTGTCGACTGCAACAACTTAGATGCTTAAATTACGTACAGAGTGGTGCACCCGCAAGGCTCATCACGCGACTTTAACTGCCAGAAGATAAATGTAAACGTTTCCGATAGAAATGCGTCCATTGTGACGATTTGCAGTAACGTCATTTCGAAAACAAATGTATTAAACGTAAGATTTTCTGCGGTTTTTTCTACACATTACCTCCTCTGGCTTTTTCTTGTGTAACGTGGCTGCCAGATCTCGGTTCGTGCCAAATCTTAAGGTCCTAGGTCAACTACAAGGCGGCAAAAGCGGCCAAAAATTGAGTTTTCAAAAACTGAAACTTGACTCGCTGTGCTCCTTGCTTGTCGATTGCAGCAACTTAGATGCTTAATTTAGGTACAGGGTGGTGCACCCGCAAGGCTCATCACGCGACTTTAACTACCAGAAGATAAATGTAAACGTTTCCGCGAGAAATGCGTCCATTGTGACGATTTGCAGTTAAGTAATTTCGAAAACTAATGTATTGAACGGAAGATTTTCTGCGGTTTTTTCTACACATTACGACTTCTTGCTTTTACTTGTGTAATGTGGCTGCCAGAGCTCGGTTCGTGCCAAATCTTAAGGTCCTAGGTCAACTACAAGGCAGCAAAAGCGGCCAAAAATTGAGTTTTCAAAAACTAAAACTGACTTGCTGTGCTCCTTACTTTTCGACTGCAACAACTTAGATGCTTAAATTACGTACAGTGTGGTGCGCCCGCAAGGCTCATCACGCGACTTTACCTGCCAGAAGATAAATGTAAACGTTTCCGATAGAAATGCGTCCATTCTGACGATTTGCAGTTACGTCATTTCGAAAACAAATGTATTAAACGTAAGATTTTCTGCGGTTAATTCTACACACTACCACTTCTGTCTTTTTCTTGCGTAATGTGGCTGTCAGAGCTCGGTTCCTGCCAAATCTTAATATCCTAGGTCAACTACAAGGCAGCAAAAGCGGCCAAAAATTGAGTTTTCAAAAACTAAAACTTGAATTGCTGTGCTCCTTACTTGTCGACGGCAACAACTTGGATGCTTAAATTACGTACAGGGTGGTGCACCCGCAAGCTTCATCACGCGACTTCAACTACCACAAGATAAATGTAAACGCTTCCAATAGAAATGCGTCCATTGCGATGATATACAGCTACGTCATTTCGAAAACAAATGTATTAAACGTAAGATTTTCTGCGTTTTTTTCTACACATTACCACTTCTGGCATTTGCTTGTAAAATGTGGCTGCCAGAGCTCGGTTCGTGCCAAATCTTAAGGTCCTAGGTCAACTACAAGGCAGCAAAAGCGGTCAAAAATTGAGTTTTCAAAAACTAAAACTTGACTTGCTGCGCTCCTTACTTGTCGACATCAACAACTTAGATGCTTAAATTACGTACAGGGTGGTGCACCCTCGAGACTCATCACGCGCCTTTAACTGCTAGAAGATAAATGTAAACGTTTCCGATAGAAATGCGTCCGTGGTGACGATTTGCAGTTACGTCATTTCGAAAACAAATGTATTAAACGTAAGATTTTCTGCGTTTTTTTCTACACATTACCACTTCTGGCATTTGCTTGTAAAATGTGGCTGCCAGAGCTCGGTTCGTGCCAAATCTTAAGGTCCTAGGTCAACTACAAGGCAGCAAAAGCGGCCAAAAATTGAGTTTTCAAAAACTAAAACTGACTTGCTGTGCTCCTTACTTTTCGACTGCAACAACTTAGATGCTTAAATTACGTACAGTGTGGTGCGCCCGCAAGGCTCATCACGCGACTTTACCTGCCAGAAGATAAATGTAAACGTTTCCGATAGAAATGCGTCCATTCTGACGATTTGCAGTTACGTCATTTCGAAAACAAATGTATTAAACGTAAGATTTTCTGCGGTTAATTCTACACACTACCACTTCTGTCTTTTTCTTGCGTAATGTGGCTGTCAGAGCTCGGTTCCTGCCAAATCTTAATATCCTAGGTCAACTACAAGGCAGCAAAAGCGGCCAAAAATTGAGTTTTCAAAAACTAAAACTTGAATTGCTGTGCTCCTTACTTGTCGACGGCAACAACTTGGATGCTTAAATTATGTACAGGGTGGTGCACCCGCAAGCTTCATCACGCGACTTCAACTACCACAAGATAAATGTAAACGCTTCCAATAGAAATGCGTCCATTGCGATGATTTACAGCTACGTCATTTCGAAAACAAATGTATTAAACGTAAGATTTTCTGCGGTTTTTTCTACACATTACCACGTCTGGCTTTTTCTTGTGTAATGTGGCTGCCAGAGCTCGGTACGTGCCAAATCCTAAGGTCCTAGGTCAACTACAAGGCTGCAGAGCGGCCAAAAATTGAGTTTTCAAAAACTAAAACTTGACTTGCTGTGCAGCTTACTTGTCGACTGCAACAACTTAGATGCTTAAATTACGTACAGAGTGGTGCACCCGAATGGCTCATCACGCGACTTTAACTGCCAGAAGATAAATGTAAACGTTTCCGATAGAAATGCGTAAATTGTGTCGATTTGCAGTTACGTCATTTCGAAAACAAATGTATTAAACGTAAGATTTTCTGCGGTTTTTTCTACACATTACCACTTCTGGCTTCTTCTTGTGTAATGTGGCAGCCAGAGCTCGGTTCGTGCCAAATCTTAAGGTCCTAGGTCAACTACAAGGCAGCAAAAGCGGCCAAAATTGAGTTTTCAAAAACTAAAACTTGACTGCTGTGCTACTTACTTGTTGACTGCAATAACTTAGATGCTTAAATTACGTACAGAGTGGTGCACCCGCAAGGCTCATCACGCGACTTTAACTGCCAGAAGATAAATGTAAACGTTTCCGATAGAAATGCGTCCATTGTGACGATTTGCAGTAACGTCATTTCGAAAACAAATGTATTAAACGTAAGATTTTCTGCGGTTTTTTCTACACATTACCTCCTCTGGCTTTTTCTTGTGTAACGTGGCTGCCAGATCTCGGTTCGTGCCAAATCTTAAGGTCCTAGGTCAACTACAAGGCGGCAAAAGCGGCCAAAAATTGAGTTTTCAAAAACTGAAACTTGACTCGCTGTGCTCCTTGCTTGTCGATTGCAGCAACTTAGATGCTTAATTTAGGTACAGGGTGGTGCACCCGCAAGGCTCATCACGCGACTTTAACTACCAGAAGATAAATGTAAACGTTTCCGCGAGAAATGCGTCCATTGTGACGATTTGCAGTTAAGTAATTTCGAAAACTAATGTATTGAACGGAAGATTTTCTGCGGTTTTTTCTACACATTACGACTTCTTGCTTTTACTTGTGTAATGTGGCTGCCAGAGCTCGGTTCGTGCCAAATCTTAAGGTCCTAGGTCAACTACAAGGCAGCAAAAGCGGCCAAAAATTGAGTTTTCAAAAACTAAAACTTGACTTGCTGTGCTCCTTACTTGTCGACTGCAACGACTTAGATTCTTAAATTACGTACTGGGTGGTGCACCCGAAGGCTCATCACGCGACTTTAACTGCCAGAAGATAAATGTAAACGTTTCCGAGAGAAATGCGTCCATTGTGACGATTTGCAGTTACGTCATTTCGAAAACAAATGTATTAAACGTAAGATTTTCTGCGTTTTTTTCTACACATTACCACTTCTGGCATTTGCTTGTAAAATGTGGCTGCCAGAGCTCGGTTCGTGCCAAATCTTAAGGTCCTAGGTCAACTACAAGGCAGCAAAAGCGGTCAAAAATTGAGTTTTCAAAAACTAAAACTTGACTTGCTGCGCTCCTTACTTGTCGACATCAACAACTTAGATGCTTAAATTACGTACAGGGTGGTGCACCCTCGAGACTCATCACGCGCCTTTAACTGCTAGAAGATAAATGTAAACGTTTCCGATAGAAATGCGTCCATTGTGACGATTTGCAGTTACGTCATTTCGAAAACAAATGTATTAAACGTAAGATTTTCTGCGGTTTTTTCTTCACATTACCACTTCTGGCATTTGCTTGTAAAATGTGGTTGCCAGAGCTCGGTTCGTGCCAAATCTTAAGGTCCTAGGTCAACTACAAGGCAGCAAAAGCGGCCAAAAATTGAGTTTTCAAAAACTAAAACTGACTTGCTGTGCTCCTTACTTTTCGACTGCAACAACTTAGATGCTTAAATTACGTACAGTGTGGTGCGCCCGCAAGGCTCATCACGCGACTTTACCTGCCAGAAGATAAATGTAAACGTTTCCGATAGAAATGCGTCCATTCTGACGATTTGCAGTTACGTCATTTCGAAAACAAATGTATTAAACGTAAGATTTTCTGCGGTTAATTCTACACACTACCACTTCTGTCTTTTTCTTGCGTAATGTGGCTGTCAGAGCTCGGTTCCTGCCAAATCTTAATATCCTAGGTCAACTACAAGGCAGCAAAAGCAGCCAAAAATTGAGTTTTCAAAAACTAAAACTTGACTTGCTGTGCTCCTTACTTGTCGACGGCAACAACTTGGATGCTTAAATTACGTACAGGGTGGTGCACCCGCAAGCTTCATCACGCGACTTTAACTACCACAAGATAAATGTAAACGCTTCCAATAGAAATGCGTCCATTGCGATGATTTACAGCTACGTCATTTCGAAAACAAATGTATTAAACGTAAGATTTTCTGCGGTTTTTTCTACACACTACCACGTCTGGCTTTTTCTTGTGTAATGTGGCTGCCAGAGCTCGGTACGTGCCAAATCCTAAGGTCCTAGGTCAACTACAAGGCTGCAGAGCGGCCAAAAATTGAGTTTTCAAAAACTAAAACTTGACTTGCTGTGCAGCTTACTTGTCGACTGCAACAACTTAGATGCTTAAATTACGTACAGAGTGGTGCACCCGAATGGCTCATCACGCGACTTTAACTGCCAGAAGATAAATGTAAACGTTTCCGATAGAAATGCGTAAATTGTGTCGATTTGCAGTTACGTCATTTCGAAAACAAATGTATTAAACGTAAGATTTTCTGCGGTTTTTTCTACACATTACCACTTCTGGCTTCTTCTTGTGTAATGTGGCAGCCAGAGCTCGGTTCGTGCCAAATCTTAAGGTCCTAGGTCAACTACAAGGCAGCAAAAGCGGCCAAAATTGAGTTTTCAAAAACTAAAACTTGACTGCTGTGCTACTTACTTGTTGACTGCAATAACTTAGATGCTTAAATTACGTACAGGGTGGTGTACCCGCGAGGTTAATCATGCGACTTTAACTGCCAGAAGATAAATGTAAACGTTTCCGATAGAAATGCGTCAATTGTGACGATTTGCAGTTACGTCATTTCGAAAACAAATGTATTAAACGTAAGATTTTCTGGGGTTTTTTCTACACATTACCACTTCTGGCTTTTTCTTGTGAAATGTGGCTGCGAGAGCTCGGTTCGTGCCAAATCTTAAGGTCCTAGGTCAACTACAAGGCAGCAAAAGCGGCCAAAAATTGAGTTTTCAAAAACTAAAACTTGACTTGCTGTGCTCCTTACTTGTCGACTGCAACAACTTAGATGCTTAAATTACGTACAGGGTGGTGCACCCGCAAGGCTCATCACGCGACTTTAACTGCCAGAAGATAAATGTAAACGTTTCCGATAGAAATGCGACCGTTGTGACGATTTGCAGTTACGTCATTTCGAAAACAAATGTATTAAACGTAAGATTTTCTGCTGTTTTTTCTACACATTACCACTTCTGTCTTTTTCTTGTGTAATGTGGCTGTCAGAGCTCGTTTCGTGCCAAATCATAAGGTCCTAGGTCAACTACAAGGCAGCAAAAGCGGCCAAAAATTGAGTTTTCAAAAACTAAACTTGACTTGCTGTGCTCCTTACTTGTCGACTGCAACAACTTAGATGCTTAAATTACGTACAGTGTGGAGCGCCCGCAAGGCTCATCACGCGACTTTAACTGACAGAAGACGAATGTAAACGTTTCCGATAGAAATGCGTCCATTGTGACGATTTGCAGTTACGTCATTTCGAAAACAAATGTATTAAACGTAAGATTTTCCGCCTGTTGATTCTACACATTACCACTTCTGGCTTTTTCTTGTGTAATGTGGCTGCCAGAGCTCGGTTCGTGCCAAATCTTAAGGTCCTAGGACAACTACAAGACAGCAAATGCGGCCAAAAATTGAGTTTTCAAAAACTAAAACTTGACTTGCTGCGCTCCTTACTTGTCGACATCAGCAACTTAGATGCTTAAATTACGTACAGGGTGGTGTACCCGCGAGGTTAATCACGCGACTTTAACTGCCAGAAGATAAATGTAAACGTTTCCGATAGAAATGCGTCCATTGTGACGATTTGCAGTTACGTCATTTCGAAAACAAATGTATTAAACGTAAGATTTTCTGCGTTTTTTTCTACACATTACCACATCTATCATTTTCTTGTAAAATGTAGCTGCCAGAGCTCGGTTCGTGCCAAATCTTAAGGTCCTAGGGCAACTACAAGGCAGCAAAAGCGGCCAAAAATTGAGTTTTCAAAAACTAAAACTGACTTGCTGTGCTCCTTACTTTTCGACTGCAACAACTTAGATGCTTAAATTTCGTACAGGGTGGTGCACCCGCAAGGCTCATCACGCGACTTTAACTGCCAGAAGATAAATGTAAACGTTTCCGATAGAAATGCGTCCATTGTGACGATTTGCAGTTACGTCATTTCGAAAACAAATGTTTTAAACGTAAGATTTTCTGCGGTTTTGTCTACACATTACCACTTCCGGCTTTTTGTTGTGTAATGTGGCCGCCAGAGCTCGGTTCGTGCCAAACCTTAAGGTCCTAGGTCAACTACAAGGCAGCAAAATCGGCCATAATTGAGCTTTCAAAAACTAAAACTTTACTTGCTGTGCTCCTTAGTTGTCGACTGCTACAACTTAGATGTTTAAATTACGTACAGGGTGGTGCACCCGCAAGGCTCATCACGCGACTTTACCTGCCAAGAGATAAATGTAAACGTTTCCGATAGAAATGCGTCCATTCTGACGATTTGCAGTTACGTCATTTCGAAAACAAATGTATTAAACGTAAGATTTTCTGCTGTTTATTCTACACACTACCACTTCTGGCTTTTTCTTGCGTAATGTGGCTGCCAGAGCTCGGTTCCTGCCAAATCTTAATATCCTAGGTCAACTACAAGGCAGCAAAAGCGGCCAAAAATTGAGTTTTCAAAAACTAAAACTTGACTTGCTGTGCTCCTTACTTGTCGACGGCAACAACTTGGATGCTTAAATTACGTACAGGGTGGTGCACCCGCAAGCTTCATCACGCGACTTTAACTACCACAAGATAAATGTAAACGCTTCCAATAGAAATGCGTCCATTGCGACGATTTACAGCTACGTCATTTCGAAAACAAATGTATTAAACGTAAGATTTTCTGCGGTTTTTTCTACACATTACCACTTCTGGCTTTTTCTTGTGTAATGTGGCTGCCAGAGCTCGGTTCGTGCCATATCTTAAGGTCCTAGGTCAACTAAAAGGCATCAAAAGCGAATAAAAATTGAGTTTTCAAAAACTAAAACTTGACTTGCTGTGCTCCTTACTTGTCGACTGCAACAACTTAGATGCTTAAATTACGTACAGATTGGTGCGCCCGCAAGGCTCATCGCGCGACGTTAACTACCAGAAGATAAATGTAAACGTTTCCGATAGAAATGCGTCCATTGTGACGATTTGCAGTAACGTCATTTCGAAAACAAATGTATTAAACGTAAGATTTTCTGCGGTTTTTTCTACACATTACCTCCTCTGGCTATTTCTTGTGTAACGTGGCTGCCAGATCTCGGTTCGTGCCTAATCTTAAGGTCCTAGGTGAACTACAAGGCGGCAAAAGCGGCCAAAAATTGAGTTTTCAAAAACTGAAACTTGACTTGCTGTGCTCCTTGCTTGTCGATTGCAGCAACTTAGATGCTTAATTTAGGTACAGGGTGGTGCACCCGCAAGGCTCATCACGCGACTTTAACTGCCAGAAGATAAATGTAAACGTTTCCGCGAGAAATGCGTCCATTGTGACGATTTGCAGTTAAGTCATTTCGAAAACTAATGTATTGAACGGAAGATTTTCTGCGGTTTTTTCTACACATTACGACTTCTTGCTTTTACTTGTGTAATGTGGCGGCCAGAGCTCGGTTCGTGCCAAATCTTAAGGTCCTAGGTCAACTACAAGGCAGCAAAAGCGGCCAAAAATTGAGTTTTCAAAAACTAAAACTTGACTTGCTGTGCTCCTTACTTGTCGACTGCAACGACTTAGATTCTTAAATTACGTACTGGGTGGTGCACCCGAAGGCTCATCACGCGACTTTAACTGCCAGAAGATAAATGTAAACGTTTCCGAGAGAAATGCGTCCATTGTGACGATTTGCAGTTACGTCATTTCGAAAACAAATGTATTAAACGTAAGATTTTCTGCGGTTTTTTCTACACATTACCACTTCTGGCTTCTTCTTGTGTAATGTGGCTGCCAGAGCTCGGTTCGTGCCAAATCTTAAGGTCCTAGGTCAACTACAAGGCAGAAAAAGCGGCCAAAAATTGAGTTTTCAAAAACTAAAACTTGACTGCTGTGCTACTTACTTGTTGACTGCAATAACTTAGATGCTTAAATTACGTACAGGGTGGTGTACCCGCGAGGTTAATCACGCGACTTTAACTGCCAGAAGATAAATGTAAACGTTTCCGATAGAAATGCGTCAATTGTGACGATTTGCAGTTACGTCATTTCGAAAACTAATGTATTAAACGTAAGATTTTCTGCGGTTTTTTCTACACATTACCACTTCTGGCTTTTTCTTGTGTAATGTGGCTGCCAGAGCTCGGTTCGTGCCATATCTTAAGGTCCTAGGTCAACTAAAAGGCATCAAAAGCGAATAAAAATTGAGTTTTCAAAAACTAAAACTTGACTTGCTGTGCTCCTTACTTGCCGACTGCAACAACTTAGATGCCTAAATTACGTACAGAGTGGTGCACCCACAAGGCTCATCACGCGACTTTAACTGCCAGAAGATTAATGTAAACGTTTCCGAGAGAAATGCGTCCATTGTGACGATTTGCAGTTACGTCATTTCGAAAACTAATGTATTAAACGTAAGATTTTTTGCGGTTTATTCTACACATTACCAATTCTGGCTTTTTCTTGTCTAATGTGGCTGCCAGAGCTCGGTTCGTGCCAAATCTTAAGGTCCTAGGTCAACTACAAAGACGCAAATGCGGCCAAAAATTGAGTTTTCAAAAAGTAAAACTTGACTTGCTGTGCTCCTTACTTGTCGTCTGCAACAACTTAGATGCTTAAATTACGTACAGGGTGGTGCACCCGCAAGGCTCATCACGCGACTTTAACTGCCAGAAGATAAATGTAAACGTTTCCAATAGAAATGCGTCCATTGTGAAGATTTGCAGTTACGTCATTTCGAAAACAAATGTATTAAACGTAACATTTTCTGCGGTTTTTTCTACACATTACCACGTCTGGCTTTTTCTTGTGTAATGTGGTTGCCAGCGCTCGGTTCGTGCCAATTCGTAAGGTCCTAGGTCAATTAAAGGCAGCAAAAGCGGCCAAAAATTGAGTTTTCAAAACCTCAAACTTGACTTGCTGTGCTCCTTACCTGTCGACTGCAACAACTTAGATGTTTATATTACGTACAGAGTGGTGCACCCGCAAGGCTCATCACGCGACTTTGACTGCCAGAAGATAAATGTAAACGTTTCCGATAGAAATGCGTCCATTGTGACGATTTGCAGTTTCGTCATTTCAAAAACTAATGTATTAAACGTAAGGTTTTCTGCGGTTTTTTCTACACATTACCACTTCTGGCTTTTTCTTGTATAATGTGGCTGCCAGAGCTCGGTTCGTGCCAAATCTTAAGGTCCTAGGTCAACTACAAGGCAGCAAAAGCGGCCAAATATTGAGTTTTCAAAAACTAAAACTTGACTTGCTGTGCTCCTTACTTGTCGACTGCAACAAATTAGATGCCTAAATTACGTACAGAGTGGTACACCCGCAAGGCTCATCACGCGACCTTAATTGCCAGAAGATAAATGTAAACGTTTCCGATAGAAATGCGTCCATTGTGACGATTTGCAGTTACGTCATTTCGAAAACAAATGTATTAAACGTAAGATTTTCTGCGGTTTTTTCTACACATTACCACTTCTGGCTTTTTCTTGTGTAATGTGGCTGCCAGAGCTCGGTTCGTGCCAAATCTTAAGGTGTTAGGTCAACTACAAGGCAGCAAAAGCGGCCAAAATTGAGTTTTCAAAAACTAAAACTTGACTTGCTGTGCTCCTTATTGGTCGACTGCAACAACTAAGATGCTTAAATTACGTACAGAGTATTGCACCCGCAAGACTCATCACGCGACTTTAACTGCCAGAAGATAAATGTAAACGTTTCCGATAGAAATGCGTCCATTGTGACGATTTGCAGTTACGTCATTTCGAAAACAAATGTATTAAACGTAAGATTTTTCTGCGGTTTTTTCTACACATTACCACTTCTGGCTTTTTCCTGTGTAATGTGGCTGCCAGAGCTCGGTTCGGGCCAAATCATAAGGTCCTAGGTCAACTATAAGGCTGCACAGCGGCCAAAATTTGAGTTTTCAAAAACTAAAACTTGACTTGCTGTGCTCCTTACTTGTCGACTGCACAACTTAGATGCATAAATTACGTACAGAGTGGTGCACCCGAAAGGCTCATCACGCGACTTTAACTGCCAGAAGATAAATGTAATCGTTTCCGATAGAAATGCGTCCATTGTGATGATTTGCAGTTACGTCATTTCGGAAACAAATGTATTAAACGTAAGATTTTTTGTGGTTTTTTCTACACATTACATTACTACTTCTGGCTTTTTCTTGTGAAATGTGGCTTCCAGAGCTCGGTTTGTGCCAAATCTTAAGGTCCTAGGTCAACCACAAGACAGCAAAAGCGGCGAAAAATTGAGTTTTCAGAAACTAAAACTTGACAAGCTGTGCTCCTTACTTGTCGCCTGCAACAACTTAGATGCCTAAATTACGTACAGAGTGGTGCACCCGCAAGGCTCATCACGCGACTTTAACTGCCAGAAGATAAATGTAATCGTTTCCGATAGAAATGCGTCCATTGTGACGATTTGCAGTTACGTCATTTCGAAAACAAATGTATTAAACGTAAGATTTTCTGCGGTTTTTTCTACACATTACCACTTCTGGCTTTTTCTTGTGTAATGTGGCTGCCAGAGCTCGGTTCGTGCCAAATCTTAAGGTCCTAGGTCAACTACAAGGCAGCAAAAGCGGCCAAAAATTGAGTTTTCTAAAACTAAAACTTGATTTGCTGTGCTCCTTACTTGTCGACTGCAACAACTTAGATGCTTAAATTACGTACAGAGTGGTGCACCCGAAAGGCTCATCACGCAACTTTAACTGCCAGAAGATAAATGTAAACGTTTCCGATAGAAATGCGTCCATTGTGACGATTTGCAGTTCCGTCATTTCGAAAACTAATGTATTAAACAAAAGATTTTCTGCGGTTTTTTCTAGACAATACCACTTCTGGCTTTTTCTTGTGTAATGTGCCTGCCAGAGCTCGGTTCGTGCCAAATCTTAAGGTCCTAGGTCAACTACAAGGCAGCAAAAGCGGCCAAAAATTGAGTTTTCAGAAACTAAAACTCGACTTGCTGTGCTCCTTAATTGTCGACTGCAACAACTTAGATGCATAAATTACGTACAGAGTGGTGCACCCGAAAGGCTCATCACGCGACTTTAACTGCCAGAAGATAAATGTAATCGTTTCCGATAGAAATGCGTCCATTGTGATGATTTGCAGTTACGTCATTTCGAAAACAAATGTATTAAACGTAAGATTTTTTGTGGTTTTTTCTACACATTACATTACTACTTCTGGCTTTTTCTTGTGAAATGTGGCTTCCAGAGCTCGGTTTGTGCCAAATCTTAAGGTCCTAGGTCAACCACAAGACAGCAAAAGCGGCGAAAAATTGAGTTTTCAGAAACTAAAACTTGACAAGCTGTGCTCCTTACTTGTCGCCTGCAACAACTTAGATGCCTAAATTACGTACAGAGTGGTGCACCCGCAAGGCTCATCACGCGACTTTAACTGCCAGAAGATAAATGTAATCGTTTCCGATAGAAATGCGTCCATTGTGACGATTTGCAGTTACGTCATTTCGAAAACAAATGTATTAAACGTAAGATTTTCTGCGGTTTTTTCTACACATTACCACTTCTGGCTTTTTCTTGTGTAATGTGGCTGCCAGAGCTCGGTTCGTGCCAAATCTTAAGGTCCTAGGTCAACTACAAGGCAGCAAAAGCGGCCAAAAATTGAGTTTTCTAAAACTAAAACTTGATTTGCTGTGCTCCTTACTTGTCGACTGCAACAACTTAGATGCTTAAATTACGTACAGAGTGGTGCACCCGCAAGGCTCATCACGCAACTTTAACTGCCAGAAGATAAATGTAAACGTTTCCGATAGAAATGCGTCCATTGTGACGATTTGCAGTTCCGTCATTTCGAAAACTAATGTATTAAACAAAAGATTTTCTGCGGTTTTTTCTAGACAATACCACTTCTGGCTTTTTCTTGTGTAATGTGCCTGCCAGAGCTCGGTTCGTGCCAAATCTTAAGGTCCTAGGTCAACTACAAGGCAGCAAAAGCGGCCAAAAATTGAGTTTTCAGAAACTAAAAATTGACATGCTGTGCTCCTTAATTGTCGACTGCAACAACTTAGATGCTTAAATTACGTACAGAGTGGTGCACCCGCAAGGCTCATCACGCGACTTTAACTGCCAGAAGATAAATGTAAACGTTTCCGAAAGAAATGCGTCCATTGTGACGATTTGCAGTTACGTCATTTCGAAAACAAATGTATTAAACGTAAGATTTTCTGTGGTTTTTTCTACACATTACCACTTCTGGCTTTTTCTTGTGTAATGTGGCTGCCAGAGCTCGGTTCGTGCCAAATCATAAGCTCCTAGATCAACTATAAGGCTGCAGAGCGGCCAAAAATTGAGTTTTCAAAAACTAAAACTTGACTTGCTGTGCTCCTTACTTGACGACTGCAACAAATTAGATGCTTAAATTACGTACAGAGTGGTGCACCCGAAAGGATCATCAGGAGACTTTAACTGCCAGAAGATAAATGTAAACGTTTCCGATAGAAATGCGTCCATTGTGACGATTTGCAGTCACGTCATTTCGAAAACAAATGTATTAAACGTAAGATTTTTGGTGGTTTTTTCTACACATTACCACTTCTGGCTTTTTCTTGTGTAATGTGGCTGCCAGAGCTCGGTTGGTGCCAAATCTGATGGTCCTAGGTCAACTACAAGGCAGCAAAAGCGGCCAAAAATTGAGTTTTCAGAAACTAAAACTTGACATGCTGTGCTCCTTACTTGTCGACTGCAACAACTAAGATGCTTAAATTACGTACAGAGTGGTGCACCCGCAAGGCTCATCACGCGACTTTAACTGCCAGAAGATAAATGTAAACGTTTCCGATAGAAATGCGTCCATTGTGACGATTTGCAGTTACGTCATTTCGAAAACAAATCTACATCTACATCTACATCTATACTCCGCGAGCCACCTTACGGTGTGTGGCGGAGGGTACTTATTGTACCACTATCTGATCCCCCCTTCCCTGTTCCATTCACGAATTGTGCGTGGGAAGAACGACTGCTTGTAAGTCTCCGTATTTGCTCTAATTTCTCGGATCTTTTCGTTGTGATCATTACGCGAGATATATGTGGGCGGTAGTAATATGTTGCCCATCTCTTCCCGGAATGTGCTCTCTCGTAATTTCGATAATAAACCTCTCCGTATTGCGTAACGCCTTTCTTGAAGTGTCCGCCACTGGAGCTTGTTCAGCATCTCCGTAACGCTCTCGCGCTGACTAAATGTCCCCATGACGAACCGCGCTGCTTTTCGCTGGATCATGTCTATCTCTTCTATTAATCCAACCTGGTAAGGGTCCCATACTGATGAGCAATACTCAAGAATCGGACGAACAAGCGTTTTGTAAGCTACTTCTTTCGTCGGTGAGTCACATTTTCTTAGAATTCTTCCTATGAATCTCAACCTGGCGCCTGCTTTTCCCACTATTTGTTTTATGTGATCATTCCACTTCAGATCGCTCCGGATAGTAAGTCCTAAGTATTTTACGGTCGTTACCGCTTCCAATGATTTACCACCTATGGCATAATCGTACTGGAATGGATTTCTGCCCCTATGTATGCGCATTATATTACATTTATCTACGTTTAGGGAAAGCTGCCAGCTGTCGCACCATGCATTAATCCTCTGCAGGTCTTCCTGGAGTACGTACGAGTCTTCTGATGTTGCTACTTTCTTGTAGACAACCGTGTCATCTGCAAATAGCCTCACGGAGCTACCGATGTTGTCAACTAAGTCATTTATGTATATTGTAAACAATAAAGGTTCTATCACGCTTCCTTGCGGTACTCCCGAAATTACCTCTACATCTGCAGATTTTGAACCGTTAAGAATGACATGTTGTGTTCTTTCTTCTAGGAAATCCTGAATCCAATCACAAACCTGGTCCGATATTCCGTTAGCTCGTATTTTTTTCATTAAACGTAAGTGCGGAACCGTATCAAATGCCTTCCTGAAGTCCAGGAATACGGCATCAATCTGCTCGCCAGTGTCTACGGCACTGTGAATTTCTTGGGCAAATAGGGCGAGCTGAGTTTCACATGATCTCTGTTTGCGGAATCCATGTTGGTTATGATGAAGGAGATCTGTATTATCTAAGAACGTCATAATACGAGAACACAAAACATGTTCCATTATTCTACAACAGATTGACGTAATCGAGATAGGCCTATAATTATTCGCATCTGATTTATGACCCTTCTTGAAAATGGGAACGACCTGCGCTTTCTTCCAGTCGCTAGGTACTTTACGTTCTTCCAGCGATCTACGATAAATTGCTGATAGAAAGGGGGCAAGTTCTTTAGCATAATCACTGTAGAATCTTAAGGGTATTTCGTCTGGTCCGGATGCTTTTCCGCTACTAAGTGATAGCAGTTGTTTTTCAATTCCGATATCGTTTATTTCAATATTTTCCATTTTGGCGTCCGTACGACGGCTGAAGTCAGGGACCGTGTTACGATTTTCCGCAGTGAAACAGTTTCGGAACACTGAATTCAGTATTTCTGCCTTTCTTCGGTCGTCCTCTGTTTCGGTGCCATCGTGGTCAACGAGTGACTGAATAGGGGATTTAGATCCGCTTACCGATTTTACATACGACCACAACTTTTTAGGGTTCTTGTTTAGATTGTTTGCCAATGTTTTATGTTCGAATTCGTTGAATGCTTCTCTCATTGCTCTCTTTACGCTCTTTTTCGCTTCGTTCAGCTTTTCCTTATCAGCTATGATTCGACTACTCTTAAACCTATGATGAAGCTTTCTTTGTTTCCGTAGTACCTTTCGTACATGATTGTTATACCACGGTGGATCTTTCCCCTCGCTTTGGACCTTAGTCGGTACGAACTTATCTAAGGCGTACTGGACGATGTTTCTGAATTTTTTCCATTTTTGTTCCACATCCTCTTCCTCAGAAATGAACGTTTGATGGTGGTCACTCAGATATTCTGCGATTTGTGCCCTATCACTCTTGTTAAGCAAATATATTTTCCTTCCTTTCTTGGCATTTCTTATTACACTTGTAGTCATTGATGCAACCACTGACTTATGATCACTGATACCCTCTTCTACATTCACGGAGTCGAAAAGTTCCGGTCTATTTGTTGCTATGAGGTCTAAAACGTTAGCTTCACGAGTTGGTTCTCTAACTATCTGCTCGAAGTAATTCTCGGACAAGGCAGTCAGGATAATGTCACAAGAGTCTCTGTCCCTGGCTCCAGTTCTGATTGTGTGACTATCCCATTCTATACCTGGTAGATTGAAGTCTCCCCCTATTACAATAGTATGATCACGAAACTTCTTCACGACGTTCTGCAGGTTCTCTCTGAGGCGCTCAACTACTACGGTTGCTGATGCAGGTGGTCTATAGAAGCATCCGACTATCATATCTGACCCACCTTTGATACTTAGCTTAACCCAGAATGTATTAAACGTAAGATTTTCTGCGGTTTTTTCTACACATTACCACTTCTGGCTTTTTCCTGTGTAATGTGGCTGCCAGAGCTCGGTTCGGGCCAAATCATAAGGTCCTAGGTCAACTATAAGGCTGCACAGCGGCCAAAATTTGAGTTTTCAAAAACTAAATCTAGACTTGCTGTGCTCCTTACTTGTCGACTGCAACAACTTAGATGCATAAATTACGTACAGTGTGGTGCACCCGAAAGGCTCATCACGCGAATTTAACTGCCAGAAGATAAATGTAATCGTTTCCGATAGAAATGCGTCCATTGTGATGATTTGCAGTTACGTCATTTCGAAAACAAATGTATTAAACGTAAGATTTTTTGTGGTTTTTTCTACACATTACTACTTCTGGCTTTTTCTTGTGAAATGTGGCTGCCAGAGCTCGGTTTGTGCCAAATCTTAAGGTCCTAGGTCAACCACAAGACAGCAAAAGCGGCGAAAAATTGAGTTTTCAGAAACTAAAAATTGACAAGCTGTGCTCCTTACTTGTCGACTGCAACAACTTAGATGCTTAAATTACGTACAGAGTGGTGCACCCGCAAGGCTCATCACGCGACTTTAACTGCCAGAAGATAAATGTAATCGTTTCCGATAGAAATGCGTCCATTGTGACGATTTGCAGTTACGTCATTTCGAAAACAAATGTATTAAACGTAAGATTTTCTGCGGTTTTTTCTACACATTACCACTTCTGGCTTTTTCTTGTGTAATGTGGCTGCCAGAGCTCGGTTCGTGCCAAATCTTAAGGTCTAAGGCAAAAGCGGCCAAAAATTGAGTTTTCAAAAACTAAAACTTGATTTGCTGTGCTCCTTACTTGTCGACTGCAACAACTTAGATGCTTAAATTACGTACAGAGTGGTGCACCCGCAAGGCTCATCACGCGGCTTTAACTGCCAGAAGGTAAATGTAAACGTTTCCGATAGAAATGCGTCCATTGTGACGATTTGCAGTTACGTCATTTCGAAAACAAATGTATTAAACGTAAGATTTCCTCGGTTTTTTCTACAGTTTACCACTTCTGGCTTTTTCTTGTGTAATGTGTCTGCCAGATCTCGGTTCGTGCCAAATCTTAAGGTCCTAGGTCAACTAGAAGGCAGCAAAAGCGGCCAAAAATTGAGTTTTCAAAAACTAAAACTTGACTTGCTGTGCTCCTTACTTGTCGACTGCAACAACTTAGATGCTTAAATTACGACTGCTATGATTGTTCTACCATCGTGTGTGATTTTGTTGGATGGGAACCACCACTCCCAGCATTCTGACTATAGGAGTTATAAGGAAAGCCTTCATTCTTTTGCTAGGTGCATCTTTTGATTGATACCATTATCTCTTCTTTTCATCAATTTCTCATGGGAGTAATGTATATGAATTGTGAAATGTGGTTAAGAGTTTGTTCTTAACAGGAGGGTCATGCATATGGGACACCACATCCACCTTACTGAATAACGGATGTTCGGAATGTAATATATCTTCTTCTTTAGGTATCTCCTTCATTTGCTTTATATTTTTTAAAATCTTATTCCAATGGTCACTAAAAATAATCAATGTGCTGTACGAATTGTGGTACATGTTTGATCCCTCTCAGCAGGGAGATTCCGTTTGATGACTGCTATGTTTGTTCTACCATCGAGTGTGATTTTGTTGGATGGGATCCACCACACCCAGCATTCTGACTATTGGAGTTATTAGGAAAGACTTCTTTCTTTTGCTAGGTGCTTCTTTTGAATGATACCGTTATCACTTATATTCATCAATTTCACAGTGGAGTAATGTATTTGAATTGTGAAATGTGGTTAAGTGTTTGTTCTTTACAGCAGGATCATCTTCTTGTATGGCCACAAAGCAGTTTCTGCATTGAATGGGTTTTTGTGCATATGGGACACCACATCCACCTTACTGAATAATGGATGTTAGGAATGTAATATATCTTCTTGTTTAGGTATCTCCTTCATTTGCTTTATATTTTTAAAATTCTTATTCCAATGGTCACTAAAAAAAATCAATGTGATGCACAAATTGTGGTACATGTTTGATCCCTCTCAGCAGGGAGATTCCGTTTGATGACTGCTATGTTTGTTCTACCATCGAGTGTGATTTTGTTGCATGGTAACCACGACTCCCAGCATTCTGACTATTGGAGTTATTAGGAAAGACTTCTTTCTTTTGCCAGATGCTTCTTTTGATTGATACCGTAATCACATATATTCATCAATTTAACAGAGGTGTAATGTATTTGAATCGTGAAATGTGGTTAAATGTTTGTTCCTTACAGCAGGGTCATCTGTTTGTATGGCCATAAAGCAGATTCTCCATTCAATGGTTTTTTTGTGCATATGGGATACCACATACACAATACTGAATAACGGATGTTCAGAATGTGATATATCTACTTGTTTGGGTATCTCCTTCATTTTCTTTATATTTTTTAAAATCTTATTCCAATGGTCACTAAAAATAATCAATGTGCTGTACAAATTGTGGTACATGTTTGATCCCTCTCAGCAGGGAGATTCCGTTTGATGACTGCTATGTTTGTTCTACCATCGAGTGTGATTTTGTTGCATGGGAACCACCACTCCCAGCATTTTGACTATTGGAGTTATTAGGAAAGACTTCTTTCTTTTGCCAGATGCTTCTTTTGATTGATACCGTAATCACATATATTCATCAATTTAACAGAGGTGTAATGTATTTGAATCGTGAAATGTGGTTAATTGTTTGTTCCTTACAGCAGGGTCATCTGTTTGTATGGCCATAAAGCATATTCACCTTACATTGTGCTCACCAGATGGTAGAGTTTTGTCATGACTGGCTCTCCTAAGGCCTTCAGTAGATCTAATGGAATGTTGTCTATTCCCGGGGCCTTGTTTCGACTCAGGTCTTTCAGTGCTCTGTGAAACTCTTCACGCAGTATCTTATCTCCCATTTCGTCATCATCTACATGCTCTTCCATTTACATAATATTGTCCTCAAGTACATCGCCCTAGTATATACCCTCTATATACTCCTTCCGCCTTTCTGCCTTCCCTTCTTTGCTTACAACTGGGTTGCCATATGAGCTCTTGATATTCATACAAGTGGTTCTCTTCTCTCCAAAGGTCTCATTAATTTTCCTGTAGGCAGTATCTATCTTACCCCTAGTGAGACAAGCCTCTACATCTTTACATTTGTCCTCTAGCCATCCCTGCTTAGCCATTTTACACTTCCTGTCGATCTCATTTTTGAGACGTTTGTATTCCTTTTTTCCTGCTTCATTTACTGCATTTTTATATTTTCTCCTTTCATCAATTAAATTCAATATTTCTTCTGTTACCCAAGGATTTCTATTAGCCCTCGTCTTTTGACCTACTTGATCGTCTGCTGCCTTCACTACTTCATCCCTCAGAGCTACCCATTCTTCTTCTACTGTATTTCTTTCCCCCATTCCTGTCAATTGTTCCCTTATGCTCTCCCTGATACTCTCTACAACCTCTGGTTCTTTCAGTTTATCCAGGTCCCATCTCCTTAAATTCCCACCTTTTTGCAGTTTCTTCAGTTTCAATCTGCAGTTCATAACCAATAGATTGTGGTCAGAATCCACATCTTCCCCAGGAAATGTCTTACAATTTAAAACCTGGTTCCTAAATCTCTGTCTTACCATTATATAATCTATCTGATACCTTTTAGTATCTCCAGGATTCTTCCAGGTATACAACCTTCTTTTATGATTCTTGAACCAAGTGTTAGCTATGATTAAGATATGCTCTGTGCAAAATTCTACAAGGCGACTTCCTCTTTCATTCCTTCCCCCCAATCCATATTCACCTACTGTGTTGCCTTCTCTCCCTTTTTCTACTGACGAATTCCAGTCACCCATGACTATTAAATTTTCGTCTCCCTTCACTACCTGAATAATTTCTTTTATCTCGTCATACATTTCTACTATTTCTTCATCATCTGCAGAGCTAGTTGGCATATAAACTTGTACTACTGTAGTAGGCATGGGCTTTGTGTCTATCTTGGCCACAATAATGCGTTCACTATGCTGTCTGTAGTAGCTAACCCGCACTCCTATTTTTTTATTCATTATTAAACCTACTCCTGCATTACCCCTATTTGATTTTGTATTTATAACCCTGTAATCACCTGACCAAACGTCTTGTTCCTCCTGCCACCGAACTGATCTAATTCCCACTATATCTAACTTTAACCTATCCATTTCCCTTTTTAAATTTTCTAACCTACCTGCCCGATTAAGGGATCTGACATTCCACGGTCCGATCCGTAGAACGCCAGTTTTCTTTCTCCTGATAACGACGTCCTCCTGAGTAGTCCCCGCCCATAGATCTGAATGGGGGACTATTTTACCTCCGGAATATCACTTATATTCATCAATTTCACAGTGGAGTAATGTTTGTGTGTTGTGAAATGTAATTAATTGTTTTTCTTTACAGCAGGGTCATCTGGTTGTATGCCCACAAAGCAGATTCTCCATAGAATGGGTTTTTTGTGCATATGGGACTTCACATGTACCTTAGTGAATAACGGATGTTGGGAATGTGATAAATCTTCTTGTTTAGGTATATCCTTCATTTGCTTTATATTTTTAAAAACCTTCATCCAATGGTCACTAAAAATAATCAATGTGCTGTACAGATTGTGGTACATGTTTGATCCCTCACAGCAGGGAGATTCCGTTTGATGACTGCTATGTTTGTTCTACCATCGAGTGTGATTTTGTTGGATGGGAACCACCACTCCCAGCATTCTGACTATTGGAGTTATTAGGAAAGACTTCTTTCTTTTGCTAGGTGCTTCTGTTGAATGATACCGTTATCACTTATATTCATCAATTTCACAGTGGAGTAATGTATTTGAATTGTGAAATGTGGTTAAGTGTTTGTTCTTTACAGCAGGACCATCTTGTTGTATGGCCAAAAAGCAGTTTCTGCATTGAATGGGTTTTTGTGCATATGGGACACCACATCCACCTTACTGAATAGTGGATGTTAGGAATGTAATATATCTTCTTGTTTAGGTACCTCCTTCATTTGCTTTATATTTTTAAAAATCTTATTCCAATGGTCACTAAATATAATCAATGTGCTGCACAAATTGTGGTACATGTTTCTTCCCTCTCAGCATGGAGATTCTCCATTCATGACTGGTATCGTTGTTCTACCATTGAGTGTGATTTTGTTGGATGGGAACCACTACTTCCAGCATTCTGACTATTGGAGGTATAAGGAAAGACTTCTATATTTTGCAAGGTGCGTCTTTTAATTGTTACCGTTATCACTTATATTCATCAATTTCTCAGTGGAGTAATGTATTTGTGTCGTGAAATGTAGTTAATTGTTTTTCTTTACAGCAGGGTCATCTGGTTGTATGGCCACAAAGCAGATTCTCCATTCAATGGTTTTTTTGTGCATATGGGACACCACATACACCATACTGAATAATGAATGTTCAGAATGTGATAAATCTTCTTGTTTAGGTATCTCCTGCATGTGCTTTATATTTTTAAAAATCTTATTCCAATGGTCACTTAATATAATCAATGTGCTGCACAAATTGTGGTACATGTTTCTTCCCTCTCAGCATGGAGATTCTCCATTCATGACTGGTATCGTTGTTCTACCATTGAGTGTGACTTTATTGGATGGGAACCACTACTCCCAGCATTCTGACTACTGGAGTTATTAGGAAAGTCTTCTTTCTTTTGCTAGGTGCTTCTTTTGATTGATACCATTATCACTAATATTCGTCAATTTCTCAGTGGAGTAATGTATTTGAATTGTGAAATGTGGTTAAGTCTTTGTTCTTTACAGCAGGGACAACTGGTTGTATGGCCACAAAGCAGATCCTCCATTGAATGGGCTTTTATGCATATGGGACACCACATCCACCTTACTGAATAACGAATGTTCGGAATGTAATATATCTTATTGTTTAGGTATCTCCTTCATTTGCTTTATATTTCTAGAAATCTCATTCCAATGGTCACTAAAAATAATCAATGTGTTGTACAAATTGTGTTACATGTTTCTTCCCTCTCGGCAGGGAGATTCTCCTTTTATGACTGGTATCGTTGTTCTACCATTGAGTGTGATTTTGTTGGATGGGAACCACCACTCCCAGCATTCAGACTATAGGAGTTATAAGGAAAGCCTTCATTCTTTTGCTAGGTGCATCTTTTGATTGATACCGTTATCACTTCTTTTCATCAATTTCTCATGGGAGTAATGTATATGAATTGTGAAATGTGGTTAAGTGTTTGTTCTTAACAGGAGGGTCATCTGGTTGTATGGCCACAGAGCAGATTCTCCATTGAATGGGTTTTTATGCATATGGGACACCACATCCACTTTACTGAATAACGGATGTTCGGAATGTAATATATCTTCTTGTTTAGGTATCTCCTTCATTTGCTTTATATTTTTAAAAATCTTATTCCAATGGTCACTAAAAATAATCAATGTGCTGTACAAATTGTGGTACATGTTTGATCCCTCTCAGCAGGGAGATTCCGTTTGATGACTGCTATGTTTGTTCTACCATCGAGTGTGATTTTGTTGGATTGGATCCACCACACCCAGCATTCTGACTATTGGAGTTATTAGATAAGACTTCTTTCTTTTGCTAGGTGCTTCTTTTGAATGATACCGTTATCACTTATATTCATCAATTTCACAGTGGAGTAATGTATTTGAATTGTGAAATGTGGTTAAGTGTTTGTTCTTTACAGCAGGATCATCTTGTTTTATGGCCACAAAGCAGATTCTGCATTGAATGGGTTTTTGTGCTTATGGGACACCACATCCACCTTACTGAATAATGGATGTTAGGAATGTAATATATCTTCTTGTTTAGGTATCTCCTTCATTTGCTTTATATTTTTAAAAATCTTATTCCAATGGTCACTAAAAATAATCAATGTGCTGTACAAATTGTGGTACATATTTCATCCCTCTCGGCAGGGAGATTCTCCTTTCATGACTGGTATCATTGTTCTACCATTGAGTGTGATTTTGTTGGATGGGCACCACCGTTTCCAGCATTCTGACTATTGGAGAAATTAGGAAAGCCTTTTTTCTTTTGCTAGGTGCTTCTTTTGATTTATACTGTTATCACTTATATTCATCAATTTCACAGTGGAGTAATGTATTTGAATCGTGAAATGTGGCTAAGTGTTTGTTCTTTACAGCAGGGTCATCTAGTTGTCTGGCCACAAAGCAGTTTCTCCATTGAATGGGTTTTTGAGTATATGGGACACCACATCCACCTTACTGAATGACGGATGTTCGGAATGTAATATATCTTCATGTTTAGGTATCTCCTTCGTTTGCTTTATATGTTTAAAAATCTTGTTCCAATGGTCACTAAAAATAATCAATGTGCTGCACAAATTGTGGTACATGTTTCTTTGCTCTCAGCAGTGAGATTCTCCATTCATGACTGGTATCGTTGTTCTACCATTGAGTGTGATTTTGTTGGATGGGAACCACCACTCGCAGCATTCTGACTTTTGGAGTTATTAGGAAAGACTTCTTTCTTTTGCTAGGTGCTTCCTTTGATTGATGCTGTTATTGCTTATATTCATTAATTTCACAGTTGTGTAATGTATTTGAATCGTGAATTGTTGTTGTGTGTTTGTTCTTTACAGCAGGGTCATCTGGTTGTATGGGCACAAAGCAGATTCTCCGTTCAATGGCTTTTTGGTGCTGTTGGACACCACATACAACTTACTGAATAACGGATGTTTGGAATGCGATAAATCTTCTTGTTTAGGTATCTCCTTCAGTAGCTTTATATTGTACGAAATCTTATTCCGATGGTCACTAAAAATAATCAAAGTGCTGCACAAATTGTGGTACATGTTTGTTCCCACTCAGCAGGGAGATTCCGTTTGATGACTGTGTCACAAACCCGCTCTACTGTGCAGGAAAAGTTATCTCCATAAGTACACCATTATGGTGTGGCTAATGACTGTATAGTACTTTAGTAGAGCTGGCCATGATGTCACCTTTTTTGATGCTGCTTAGTCTGCGTTGTCCATGTGGCTTCTCGTTTTCTAGGCGATGATTCCTTTGCTGCTTTGGGTCCAAGAAAAGGTACGGTTTTTTTTTCATTACTGGACTATCGAAAAATGACACAGTATTCCACGGTTTCTTTGTATCAAAACACATTTATTGCCAAAACTATATACACAACTACACTCAACCGCGGCCAACACTCTAGTGTCGGAAACCCGTTGTAGACCAAAGATCACGGTCATAAGCTACAAAGAACATACAATTCCAATATCGATTATTGTTCGCAACACCCAACTTAGTATTATCTTAAGCAAATGCTTTTTTTAACACGACTTTAGTGTATAATAAAATAGAAATGACGTCTATTTGTCAGTTCCATTACAATAGCCCCCCAAGAATTTTGTAAGTATGAAAATGCAAACAAAATTCTGACACCAGAATAATGGAACTGCCAAGAATATGTTTTGAAATAAATTAAAATTTTTAATAGGACTGTTTCCTTTGAATTTTGCTAACACTGAAATTGTTATACTCAGTAAAGGAAAGCATCCAATTTTTAAACTTAGTGTAAATGAAATACAAAAGAAGATTCACAATTTTCACTTAGAAGGGTCCATAATGTTGTAGCACTTCACATGAAACCATTGAAAGACTGTAACCAACTTTTAACTGCAGGCTTGTTTTATTTTCTTTTGTTGCCCACTTTTCACACTACTCACAGTCCGTCCCACATTGTCCATCTGCACATAGGTGACGTCCGTTAAAAGGTCTGATTCCTGCTTGTCCTGCAGTGCGTCTGTTTCCAAAGCTTAGCTGTTTGTATTGCTTTGTTGACTATAATGCCATGTTATCTAAAAATCACATACAGAGATCACCTTTTGGTTACATAATGTTCATATGTAAGTACATGGTTAGGATACATAGTTAACCTTCTGGTAATGTTTATCTAGTGGGAGAAGATTACAGTATCTGTCTCAGTAATACTACACAGATATGAACTGGTCAAAAAAAAAAAAAAAAAAAAAAAAAAGATTCTTTAAATACTAATAAATTCTATAAACATGTAATACAAATGCATTAACATATTGGATGTAAAATATCTTATCACAGAGACATTACTCCAAGGATAAAAAAATTCAATTATTTTCAAAAGTAAAGTTACAGGCAGTTTGTTACGAGGGTTCATATTCACGGTAAAAGTGCAAAGGTAGAATCATGGATGAAAGTTTTGGAATGGTATGTATTTATCAAAATTAAAAAATATTACTGCCTTTGCATTTGCAGTGGCTGAGAGAGAAATATACAGTAATTCATGTGGTTTACTGAAAATGATTGTCTCCTTGTAGAGTTGGACATTTCAAGCACTTAAGTGTGTAGTAATTAGGACTCTGCCTTTAAGAGTAAAAAATTTTAAGAAACTTAATTGTTGCAAGACAGATTTAGTGCTGATTAGTGGCTTGCATTTTAAATGACGTCTCAACAAGTGTGGTGTGAGAGTTACACAAACTAAAATTACACAAATTATTAAACATCAATCAAATTGCATAAACATACAGAAATATCAAAAACTAACATGGCTAGCATATTACACAGAAAATTCATTGCAAACACTTCATACAGTGAATACATATTAAACAAATAATAAACATTTTCAAGGGCTTTTATGCATATTGGACACCACATCCACCTTACTGAATAACGGATGTTCGGAATGTAATATATCTTATTGTTTAGGTATCTCCTTCATTTGCTTTATATTTCTTGAAATCTTATTCCAATGGTCACTAAATATAATCAATGTGCTGGACAAATTGTAGTACATATTTCTTCTCTCTCGGCATGGAGATATTCCTTTCATGACTGGTATCGTTGTTCTACCATTGAGTGTGATTTTGTTGGATGGGAACCACCACTCCCAGCATTCTGACTATTGGAGTTATTAGGAAAGACTTCTTTCTTTTGCTAGTTGGTTCTTTTGATTGATACCGTTATCACTTATATTCATCAATTTCACAGTGGAGTAATGTATTTGAATCGTGAAATGTTTTTAATTGTTTGTTCCTTACAGCAGGGCCATCTGTTTATATGGCCAAAAAGCAGATTTTCCATTCAATTGTTTTTCGTGCATATGGGACACCACATACACCTTACTGAATAACGGATGTTCAGAATGTCATAAATCTTCTTGTTTTGGTATCTCCTTCATTTGCTTTATATTTTTAAAAATCTTATTCCTATGGTCACTTAAAATAATCAATGTGCTGCACAAATTGTGGTACATGTTTGTTCCCTCTCAGCAGGGAGATTCAGTTTGATGACTGCTATGTTTGTTCTACCATAGAGTGTGATTTTGTTTGATGGGAACCATCACTCCCAGCATTCTGACTATTGGAGTTATTAGGAAAGACTTCTTTATTTTGCAAGGTGCTTCTTTTGATTGATACCGTTATCACTTATATTCATCAATTTCACAGTGGAGTAATGTATTTGTGTCGTGAAATGCAGTTAATTGTTTTTCTTTACAGCAGGGTCATCTGGTTGTATGGCCACAAAGCAGATTCTCCATTCAATGGTTTTTTTTATGCATATGGGACACCACCTACACCATACTGAATAACGAATGTTCAGAATGTGATAAATCTTCTTGTTTAGGTATCTCCCTCATTTGCTTTATATTTTTAAAAATCTTATTCCAATGGTCACTAAATATAATCAATGTGCTGCACAAATTGTGGTACATGTTTGTTCCCTCTCAGCAGGGAGATTCTGTTTGATGACTGCTATGTTTGTTCTACCATCGAGTGTGATTTTGGTCAATGGGAACCACCACTCCCAGCATTCTGACTATTGGAGTTATTAGGAAAGACTTCTTCCTTTTGCTATGTGCTTCTTTTGATTGATACCGTTATCACTAATATCATCAATTTCTCAGTGGAGTAACGTTTTTGAATTGTGAAATGTGGTTAAGTGTTTTTTCTTTACAGCAGGGTCATCTGGTTGTATGGCCACAAAGCAGATCCTCCCCTGAATGGGTTTTTATGCATATGGGACACCACATCCACCTTACTGAATAATGGATGTTCGGAATGTAATATATCTTATTGTTTAGGTATCTCCTTCATTTGCTTTATATTTCTAAAAATCTTATTCCAATGGTCACTAGATATAATCAATGTGCTGCACAAATTGTAGTAGATGTTTCTTCCCTCTCAGCAGGGAGATTCTACATTCATGACTGGTATCGTTGTTCTACCATTGAGTGTGATTTTGTAGGATGGGAACCACCACTCCCAGCATTCTGACTACTTGAGATATTAGGAAAGACTTCTTTCTTTTGCTAGGTGCTTCCTTTGATTGATACTGTTATCACTTGTTTTCATCAATTTCACAGTGGAGTAATGTTTTTGAATCGTGATATGTGGTTAAGTGTTTATTCTGTACAGCAGGGTCATCTAATTTGTATGGCCACAAAGCAGATTCTCCATTGAATGGGTTTTTTGTGCATATGGGCCTTCACATGCACCCTACTGAATAACGGATGTTCGGAATGCGATAAATCTTCTTGTTTAGGTATCTCCTTCAGTTGCTTTATATTATACAAAATCTTATTCCAATATTCACTAAAAATAATCAATGTGCTGCACAAATTGTGGTACATGTTTCTTCTCTCTCGGCAGGGACATATTCCTTTCATGACTGGTATCGTTGTTCTACCATTGAGTGTGATTTTGTTGGATGGGATCCACCACTCGCAGCATTCTGACTATTGGAGTTATTAGGAAAGACTTCTTTCTTTTGCTAGTTGCTTCTTTTGATTGATACCGTTATCACTAATATTCATCAATTTCTCAGTGGAGTAATGTTTTTGAATTGCTAAATGTGATTAAGTGTTTGTTCTTTACAGCAGGGTCATCTGGTTGTATGGCCACAAAGCAGATCCTCCCCTGAATAGGTTTTTATGAATATGGGACACCACATCCACCTTACTGAATAACAGATGTTCGGAATGTAATATATCTTATTGTTTAGGTATCTCCTTCATTTGCTTTATATTTCTAAAAATCTTATTCCAATGGTCACTAAATATAATCAATGTGCTGCACAAATTGTGGTAGATGTTTCTTCCCTCTCAGCAGGGAGATTCTCCATTCATGAGTGGTATAGTTGTTCTACCATTGAGTGTGATTTTGTAGGATGGGAGCCACCACTCCCAGCATTCTGACTACTGGAGTTATTAGGAAAGACTTCTTTCTTTTGCTAGGTGCTTCTTTTGATTGATACCGTTATCACTAATATTCATCAATTTCTCAGTGGAGTAATGTTTTTGAATCGTGATATGTTGTTAAGTGTTTGTTCTGTACAGCAGGGTCATCTAATTTGTATGGCCACAAAGCAGATTTTCCATTTAATGGGTTTTTTGTGCATATGGGCCTTCACGTGCACCCTACTGAATAACGGATGTTCAGAATGTGATATATCTTCTTGTTTAGGTATCTCTTTCATTTGGTTTATATTTTTAAAAATCGTATTCCAATGGTCACTAAAAAAAATCAATGTGCTGCACAAATTGTGGTTCATGTTTGTTCCCTCTCAGCAGGGAGATTCCGTTTGATGACTGCTATGTTTGATCTACCATCGAGTGTGATTTTGTTGGATGGGAACCACCACTCCCAGCAGTCTTACTGTTGGAGTTATTAGGAAAGACATCTTTCTTTTGCTAGATGCTTCTTTTGATTGATCCCGTTATCACTTATATTCATAAATTTCACAGTGGAGTAATGTATTTGAATCGTGAAATGTGGTTAATTGTGTGTTCCTTACAGTGGGGCCATCTGTTTGTGTGGCCAAAAATCAGATTCTCCATTCAATGTTTTTTTTGTGCATATGGGACACCACATACACCATACTGAGTAATGAATGTTCAGAATATGATATATCTTCTTGTTTAGGTATCTCCTTCATTTGGTTTATATTTTCAAAAATCGTATTCCAATGGTCACTAAAAATAATCAATGTGCTGCACAAATTGCGGTACATGTTTGATCCTTATCAGCAGGGAGATTCTGTTTGATGACTGCTATGTTTGTTCTACCATATAGTGTGTCTTTGTTGGATGGGAACCACCACTCCCAGCATTCTTACTATTGGAGTTATTAGGAAAGGCTTCTTTCTTTTTCAAGGTGCTTCTTTTGATTGATACCGTAATCACTTGTTGTTGTTGTTGTGGTCTTCAGTCCTGAGACTGGTTTGATGCAGCTTTCCATGCTACTCTATCCTGTGCAAGCTTCTTCATCTCCCAGTACCTACTGCAACCTACATCCTTCTGAATCTGCTTAGTGTATTCATCTCTTGGTCTCCCTCTACGTTTTTTATCCTCCACGGTGCCCTCAAATGCTAAATTTTTGATCCTTTGATGCCTCAAAATATGTCCTACCAACCGATCCCTTCTTCTAGTCGAGTTGTGCCACAAACTCCTCTTCTCCCCAATCCTATTCAATACCTCCTCATTAGTTACGTGATCTACCCACCTTATCTTCAGCATTCTTCTGTAGCACCACATTTCGAAAGCGTCTATTGTCTTCTTGTCCAAACTAGTTATTGTCCATGTTTCACTTCCATACATGGCTACACTCCATACAAATACTTTGAGAAACGACTTTATGACACTTAAATCTATACTCGATGTTAACAAATTTCTCTTCTTCAGAAACGCTTTCCTTGCCATTGCCTGTCTGCATTTTATATCCTCTCTACTTCGACAAGGATCGGTTATTTTACTCCCTAAATATCAAAACTCCTTTACTACTTTAAGTGTCTCATTTCCTAATCTAATTCCCTCAGCATCACCCGACTTAATTTGACTACATTCCATTATCCTCATTTTGCTTTTGTTGATGTTCATCTTATATCCTCCTTTCAAGACACTGTCCATTCCGTTCAACTGCTCTTCCAAGTCCTTTGCTGTCTCAGACAGAATTACAATGTCATCGGCAAACCTCAAAGTTTTTACTTCTTCTCCATGAATTTTAATACCTACTCCGAATTTTTCTTTTGTTTCCTTTCCTGCTTGCTGTATATACAGGTTGAATTATGTCGGGGAGAGGCTACAACCCTGTCTCACTCCTTTCCCAACCACTGCTTCCCTTTCATGCCCCTCGACTCTTATAACTGCCATCTGGTTTCTGTACAAATTGTAAATAGCCTTTCGCTCCGTGTATTTTACCCCTGCCACCTTCAGAATTTGAAAGAGAGTATTCCAGTTAACATTGTCGAAAGCTTTCTCTAAGTCTACAAATGCTAGAAACGTAGGTTTGCCTTTTCTTAATCTTTCTTCTAAGATAAGTCGTAAGGTCAGTATTGCCTCACGTGTTCCAACATTTCTACGGAATCCAAACTGATCTTCCCCGAGGTCGGCTTCTACCAGGTTTTCCATTCTTCTGTAAAGAATTCGCGTTAGTATTTTGCATCCGTGACTTATCAAACTGATAGTTCGGTAATTTTCACATCTGTCAACACCTGATTTCTTTGGGATTGGAATTATTATATTCTTCTTGAAGTCTGAGGGTAATACGCCTGTCTCATACATCGTGCTCACCAGATGGTAGAGTTTTGTCATGACTGGCTCTCCCGAGGCCATCAGTAGTTCTAATGGAATGTTGTCTATTCCCGGGGCCTTGTTTTGACTCAGGTCTTTCAGTGCTCTGTCAAACTCTTCACGCAGTATCTTATCTCCCATTTCGTCTTCATCTACGTCCTCTTCCATTTCCATAATATTGTCCTCAAGTACATCGCCCTTGTATAAACTCTCTATATACTCCTTCCACCTTTCTGCCTTCCCTTCTTTGCTTAGAACTGGGTTGCCATATGAGCTCTTGATATTCATACAAGTGGTTCTCTTCTCTCCAAAGGTCTCATTAATTTTCCTGTAGGCAGTATCTATCTTACCCCTAGTGAGACAAGCCTCTACATCCTTACATTTGTCCTCTAGCCATCCCTGCTTAGCCATTTTGCACTTCCTGTCGATCTCATTTTTGAGACGTTTGCATTCCTTTTTGCCTGCTTCATTTACTGCATTTTTATATTTTCTCCTTTCATCAATTAAGTTCAATATTTCTTCTGTTACCCAAGGATTTCTATTAGCCCTCGTCTTTTGACCTACTTGATCGACTGCTGCCTTCACTACTTCATCCCTCAGAGCTACCCATTCTTCTTCTACTGTATTTCTTTCCCCCATTCCTGTCAATTGTTCCCTTATGCTCTCCCTGATACTCTCTACAACCTCTGGTTCTTTCAGTTTATCCAGGTCCCATCTCCTTAAATTCCCACCTTTTTGCAGTTTCTTCAGTTTCAATCTGCAGTTCATAACCAATAGATTGTGGTCAGAATCCACATCTTCCCCAGGAAATGTCTTACAATTTAAAACCTGGTTCCTAAATCTCTGTCTTACCATTATATAATCTATCTGATACCTTTTAGTATCTCCAGGATTCTTCCAGGTATACAACCTTCTTTTATGATTCTTGAACCAAGTGTTAGCTATGATTAAGATATGCTCTGTGCAAAATTCTACAAGGCGGCTTCCTCTTTCATTCCTTCCCCCCCCCCCCCCCCCCAATCCATATTCACCTACTATGTTGCCTTCTCTCCCTTTTCCTACTGACGAATTCCAGTCACCCATGACTATTAAATTTTCGTCTCCCTTCACTACCTGAATAATTTCTTTTATCTCGTCATACATTTCTACTATTTCTTCATCATCTGCAGAGCTAGTTGGCATATAAACTTGTACTACTGTAGTAGGCATGGGCTTTGTGTCTATCTTTGCCCCAATAATGCGTTCACTATGCTGTCTGTAGTAGCTAACCCGCACTCCTATTTTTTTATTCATTATTTAACCTACTCCTGCATTACCCCTATTGTGTCTCAAGGCTCAGCTGCAAGCGGCGGCGATCGACGCATCTCTGTGGGTTCCACCCTTGCAATGTTGATGTGGCCCAGCCAGCAGAGGCCAGTGCCATTGGGACTCCTCTTTGTCTGATGTCTCTATGGCATCAGAGCTGGTCACGTGGCCAGCTTCCATCTTGCCCACAGTGCTTTACCGCACATGCTCAAGCTGATTGCCCCCATTGCTGGAAAACGTGCATGCTGTGTGAGAAGGAGGACCACATGTGATATGCTTGTCATACTCGTTCGACTCACCCCTGTCCTTCCCCTAATGGGCCTCAGGATACAGTACATGCTCTGCCATCAGTCGTCCCGCTGGAGGACCCATCAGCACGGAGGCTACTCCTCACGCTCCGCCTTTTTACTGAGGATGTCAGTTTTCAGGTCGGCACTGGGGCCACCATCTCCCGGATAAATATTGCATTGTGTAGTCGCTTGGACTCTCCTGCATTGTTGCCGCCCCCTTGGTGTTTGGTTGCCTGTGGCGATGGTTCCATTCCCCTTTGTGGACAGTCCACCTACGAACATGTTCCCTGGCTCCTTACCCTATTTGTTGTCGACCATCCGTCGGCTTCAAATATTTTTGGACTAGATGCATTTCAACAATCTGGCTTTTCAATTTCCGATGAAGTTATGGTCATTTCCACGGCTGTTCCTTTTCAGGACATGGACGATCTGTGCTCGGCTTTTGCATCATTGTTTGTGACATATCTCGGTTGTGCTTCACGTTTTGAGGCACACGTCACACTTCGGCCGGATGTGCAGCCTTGCCTTTTTCCAGGCCAGACCCATTCTGGTGGCCTCACAGCCAGCAGTCATGCAGGAACTTCATCGGCTCTAGGCTGCTGGCGTCCTCGAGTCTGTGACATACAGTGCTTGGGCGACACCATTGGTGCTTGTACGGAAACCCAATGGGTCCCTTCAGCTGTTTTGGGACTTCAGTGCTACTGTCAATGCTCAGTCCTTAGTAGACACTTACCCCATTTCCCGACAGGAAGACTTTCTCGCCAAACTTGTGGGGACGAGTACTTTTCTAAGATCGACCTGGCTGAGGCATACCACCAGTTACCTTTGGATTCCAATTCCTTGAACATCTTGGTTATCAACACACCTTTTGGCTTATACAAGTACAAGCGCCTTCCATTTGGTGTCTCTTCGGTGCCAGCTATTTTGAAAATGGTTCCTGTAGCAGCTTATGCCGCAGCCTATCCCAGCCTGTGTTAATTATCTAGATGACGTATCAGTCACCGGGCATTCCCACCAGGAACATTTGCACAACCTCAGCACCTTATTTCACGCTCTGCAGTCTGTGGGTTTACGCTGTCACCTGGACAAGTGTTGTTTTTTTTCAACTAGAAGTGGAATACTTAGGCCACTGGCTTAGCAAAGATGGCATTCACCCTTCGGATTGCAATGTCATGGCCATTGAGGCCCTTCCTCATCCCAAGGACTTATCTGAACTCCAGGTGTTTTTGGGAAAGGTTACTTATTGCTTAAAGTTCTTGCCCCAAGCTGCCTCTGTTGCTCAACCCTTCAATCACTTGCATCACAAAGGGGTACCTTTTGATTGGACTCCTGCCTGTGACCAGGCTTTTCTCCATTTAAAGGTGATGCTGAAGTCCGCCCCTTGACTTACTCCCTTCTCTCTGGATCGCACCTTGGTTGTGGTGGCTTATGCGTCGTCCTACGTCATTGAGGCAGTCCTCACACATCGGAATACCAATGGCTCAGAACAGTCCATCACTTATGCATCAAAGACTTTAAGAACAGCACAACAGAACTACTCCCAGATTGAAAAGGAGGCCCTGGCGATAATGTTTGCAGTCCAGATATTTCACATCTATCTCTTTGGGGCAAGACCATTAACTCTTAGTTACCCTTTTCGGACCCCACTCTCACTTTCCAGAGAGGATGGCTCAACGTCTCCACTGCTGGGCATTATTTTTACAGAATTATACTTACACCATTCGCTATAAGCCCACCGCTCACTGTGCTAATGCAGACACTTTGTCACGTCTCCCTTCAGGCTCCAATCCTGCATTTGACCAACAGGAGGTCCTCTGCTTTCACATTGATTCCGCCCACCAGGATTCGCTGTACGGTCTGCCTCTTATGGCTGCTCACATTTCCACGGCTATGCACCGAGACTCTATCTTGCGGCAGGTTCTCTGCTACATGATCCATCTTTGGCCCTCCAATATTACTCGTCGGTTGTGGACTGACTTCATCCCCTGGCACCACCTGTCCCACTGTCTATCCATGGTTGATGGTGTCCTTCTGTTGGTCACGGAGTTGGATGCCCATCGGGTGGTCATCCCTCCAGATTTTCGACATCGTGTGCTCAGTTTGTTACACCCTGGGCACTGTGGTATGTCCCGCATGAAAGTTTTGGCTCGCCAGCATGTGTATTGGCCTGAAATTGATGGCGATATTGAACGCCTGGTTTGCGGGTGCACTGTGTGTGCCTGTCACCAGGCAAGCCCCCCCCTCAGTCATTCGCACCCTAGCCTGTGCCTCGCCGGCCCTGGGATAGCATCCATCTCGGTTTTGTGGGCCCATTTTTGGGGTCCATGTGGTTACTTATCGTTGATGACTACTCCAAATACCCATATGTCATCCGCATGGCAGTCATGACCATAGAGGCCATGCTCACGGCCCTCACCTAGGTTCTCGCCATTGAGGGCCTGCCTCACATGTTGGTCTCCGATAATGGCCCCCAATCCACGACATTCTCCTTCCACGACTTCTGTCAGGTCAACGGTATCAAACATATCCGTAGCCTACCTTTCCACCCTTCCTCCGATGGCGCAGTGGAGAGGTTTGTCTGCACATTTAAACAACAGTTGACAAAGGTAGTGGAAACATCTCTAACCACATCAGCCCTCACCCTGTTCTTGAGCACATATCCCACCACACCAATTGACGGACATAGTCTGACAGAGCTCCTCCATAGGCGACAGCTGCAGACCCTGCTCCATTTGCTGAAGCTGTCAACTTCCCACCCCACTCCTAGCCATCTCAGCGTTACGCCCCCAGCATGGCCTTGTGGGCCCGCATGTAAGGAAGCAAGGTGGACTGTGCTCTTGCCATGGTCGTCACGGCCCATGGTCAGTGTGTGATGTCAGTGCACATGTCGAAAGGATTCTAGCCCGACCATCATAACCAGCTCCATCCATGTACCCCTGTGGGATTACCGCTGCCATCTCCTCCTACACTACCTCCTTCGGGTACAGACATGGTCATCGAGTCGTTGCCACTGCCCTCGGTTGCTACATCCCCGCAAGCCTACCGCCAACCCTCCCCATCCTGAGGTGGATCGGAAGCTCCTTGTAACACCCTGCCCTCTGGCTTGGCCGACATGGACACCTCGGATGTCCCTTCCTCCCCGACAATGGCAGTTACAAGCTTGGGTCTTCTCCCATCTGCCGAACACCGCAGCACAGACTGGGGCATTTTCACCCCAATGCACAAGTTTCAGGGGGGAAGGATTTGGTACCAAGCTCCACGTGTTTCAAATCCACAGGAGACCGCATGGAACTTGATGACCACTAGAGGTCTCTGGAGCAATCACCCCAAATGCTGTGGCTGCGCGTGCTCCTGGCCCTGAGTCTAATGTGGGGGCGCCACTGTGGAGCATGTGGCCCACTGGCCAATAGAAAAATACCCTGTCTCTCACTCAGTGAGGCAGTCTGGTGTTTTCATTGAGTCAGTTGACATCTCGCTTACAGACATCGTGTTTACATTGTGTGTGCTTGCTTCCCGTTTACGAGGGGGCATAGTTTGATTTCGTGAGGTTATCTCTTATGACCTTGTTCCTTAATAATTTGTTGTTGATCTTGGTACCTTGCTTGGTTGTCTGTCATCTCGATTGTCCTTCCATTCCATTCCTGTTTGTTCGCAGCCGCTCCAGTCGATACCACCACATTTTCATTAGCGGTAACCCATGGCATTCCTGTTGCGGTTACAACAGGTGGCAATTTTTATTTTCACATCCACTGGGTGTTTAGTGTAAGGGAACCATCACATCCAGCATACTGACTACTGGAGAGACTGGGAAAATCTTCTTTCTTCTGGTATGTTCTCATTTACTTACATTCTTATCAGTTATATTCATCAAGTTCACAGTAGAATAATTTATTTGTTCTTTGAAATTTTGTAAATATTTTATCCTTTACAGCTGGGTAATGTTGTTGTTTGGCTACAATGTTTATTCTCACTTCAACAGGTTTTCAGTGGAAATGAGACACCACATGTACCATACTTACAGATTTTTTAAAATTGATAAATCGGCTTTGTTTAGGTATGTCCTTACTTTGTATTGTATTTTTGATAGTCATATCCCTATGTACACCAAGAACAATGTATTTGCAATACAAAACATAGTAAATGTTCTTTCCTCACAGCAGGGAGATTCCATTGTATGGGTGCAATGTTTATTTTCCCATCGACTGTGTTTTGGTGAAGGGAACCACCACATCCATCATACTGACTACTGGAGATAACTGGAAAATCTTCTTTCTTCTGGTATGTTCTTCTTTTGCTTGGCATTCTTATCAGTTACATTCTTCCAGCCCACAGTGGAAAAATGTATTTGATTTGTGAAATGTTCAAAATTTTTTACATTACAGCAGGGTGATGTGGTTGTGTGGCTAAGTTGATTATTCTCTCTTGAATGGGTTTTGTGGTGGTAATGACATACCACATTCACCTTACTAACTAACAGATTATCAGAGCTTGATAAACAAGCCTTGATGAATTCTTCTCTGGTTATCAGCCGAGTGGTGGCATCATCTTGTCGCAACGTTTCAATGAGTTTCATACTTCTGGCGAAGTGACGCGATGCTGTGTTCTGCATATCTATATAGCTGCTTGGCTGTCATCCACTACTGCAGGCCGGCCAATCACGTTCTTCCAGCAGGGAGTACCGCGTGGGTATTAGTGGGGGCAGGGGCTGCGGCGCTGCCCAGTATCTACACCAGGTGGCTATCCAATCTGTCTGCGGATGCCACTGCCTTCAGATCAGAGTGTTCCTGATGTATTTTGTCAATTGTGGGATTCCAAGGTGCACTGAGCTGAAAACCGCTACCCCTGTTTACTAAATTGTTGTGCAGACGTATGTCCACTGCCTCTTTGAAGATCGAGCCCCAGAAACTGTTGGTGCTGCACAGCTTCTTCGAAGGTGTGTCCCTTGATAATGCTATGTTTTGCTACCGCAGACTTGTTTGTCTGTCCTAGTCATACATTTCTGATGTATCATTGTATCTACCCGATATATTCCATCCCACATTCGCACTCAATACTGTAAATGCGCAGTGTCTGCAACCCCAGCTGGTCTTTGGTTGAGCCAAGAATATCTTTGACTTTTTTGGTGCATGAAAGACGGTCATTAGTTCGTGCTTCTTTAATATTTTTATGATCTTGGCTGTTGGCAGTCCAGCAAACGGCAGAAACGCCACACGTTTTGCTTCATCTTCTTCTTGTTTCTCCTCCCGCCTCTTGTCTGCATGCAAGGTGTATCTTATTTGTGTCTCAGTGTAGCTCTTAAAGAAGGTTTCTCGCAGATGTGCTAACTCACGCGGCAAACTCTCGCTGTCGCAGATCGACCAGGTTCTTTGTACTAAGGTGTTCATTACTGTGTTACATTTTGCTGGATGGTGGTAACTCCAAGTATTGAGATATAAGTCCATGTGCATCTTCTTCCTGTAGACCGAATGTCCCAATGTACTGTCCGGATTTTTCCTAATCAAAATATCCAAGAAGGGAAGGCAGCCATTCTCTTCTACTTCCATGCTAAATTTGATGCTATCATTTACGTCACTGAGATGGTGTAGGAACTCCTATAGTTTTTTCTTGCAATGGGGCCACACTACAAAAGTGTCATCTACATATCTGTAGAACACCTTTGGTTTATGGCAGCTGGTGTTCAATGCCACATTTTCGAAGTGCTCCATGCACAAGTTGGCATACCTGGGGATAGGGGGGGGGGGAACCCATGGCAACACCATCTGTTTGTTGATAGAATTTCCCACTACATTTGAAGTACATTGTGGTTAACACAAGATAAAAGAGTCTGAGTGTGTCCTCATCGAAGTGATCTTCGAGTAGAGCTAAGGAATCATCCAGAGGCACACGGGTGAAAACAGAAGTGACATCAAAGCCAGCTAGTAGATCCTTCTCATCCAGGCGTAACCCTTGGAGTACCTTAACAAATTCGGTCGAGCTCTTGACATGGGGAGGGCAATGACCCACGAGTGGTTTTAACAGGTGTGCTAGGTGCTTGGCTACACCATACATCAGAGAATTCATGGTGTTCAATATAGGATGTAGTGGGACATTCTCCTTACGGATCTTTCGGAGGGCATACTGTTGTGGTGGAGCCGGTGCCCGAGGGTAAAGCTTCCTGATGGTGTTTCTGTCAAGTCCACAGCTATTGAGAAGATCGATGGTCTTGCCTGTAACAGAAGCAGTTGTGTCTTTCCCCACTTCTTTGTATGCTGGATCTTGTAGTAAGATGTAGATCTTCTACCAGTAATCTTCTGACTTCCGTAGGAATGTCGCATTCCTTTTGTCTGGTGCTAAGACCGCTATACCCTTGTCATCTCGTAGGTTCATCAGTGCTTTGTGCTCTTCTGCTGTAATGTTGTTCTTAGGCATTCTTGCTTTCTCGAGTACCCTGCTGGTCTCCCTCCTCACTTCCTCGGCTGATCTCAGCGGGAGTCCACATGTGGCTTACTCGACATATAGATATACAGAACAAAGCACCCTGACACTTCACCAGAAAATGATGGGTATGAAACTCATTGAAACATTGCGACATGACAACGCCACCACTCGGCTGATAACGCAAGAAGAATGCATCAGTGGAATACGCCAAGAAAGACTGCAATCGCATAAATATGCTTTGTTTAGGAATGTCCTTCCTTTGCATTATAGTTTACATATTCATATCCCAATGTTCACTATGAAGAAAATATTTCTCTCCTTGAAGCAGGGAAATTACATTGTATGTCTGCAATATTTTTTTTCTATCAACTGGGTTTTTGGTGGAAAGGAACCACCAAATCCAGCATAATGCCTATGGGAATGACTAGGAAAATCTTCTTTCTATTGGTATATCTTTATAATGAGACACCACATGTACAATATTAACCAACAGATATTCCGAACTTGTAAATCTTCTTAATTAGGTATGTCCTTCCATTGCTTTATATTGTTATAAGTCGTATCAGTATGTTCACAAAGAAAAATTTATTTGCTTGACATGATGTAGTAAATCTATCTATCCTCACAGAAGCAAGATTACATTGCATGGGTGCAATGTTTATTATACCATAGAATGAGATTTTGGTGAAAGGGAACCACCACATCCAGCATACTGAACACGGGAGATACTGGGAAAGTCTTCTTTTTTTGGTATGTCCTTCTTTTGAATTATAATCATATCAGTTATATTCATCAAGTTCACAGTGGAATATTTTATTTGAATTGTGAAATGTGGGAAGGTTTTGTTCTTTACAGCAGAGTTGTCATGTTGTATGGCAATAGAGTTTATTCACCATTCAATGTGTTTTTGGTTCAAATAAGACATAATGTGCACCTTACCAACTAACAGATTCTAGGATCTTAATAAATACATTTTTAGGTATGTCTTTCATTTACTTTATATGTTTAAAAATCATGTCAGAATGGTCACTAAGAACAGTCAATGTACATTACAAAATGTAGTAAATCTTACTTTCCCCACAACAGGGAGATTCCACTGTACTGGTGCAATGTTTATTTTCCCATCGTCTGGAAATCTGGTGGAAGGGAACCAAAATATGCAGCATACTGACTATGGGAGATACTAGAAAGCCTTCTTTCTTTTGGTATGTCCTTCTATTAAATTTTATTCTTGTCAGATATATTTTTAAAGTTCACAGTTGAATAGTTCATCGAACTGCAAAATGTTGTAATGTTTTATTTCTTTATAGCCGGGTGATGTGCTTGTTTTGCTACAAATATCGTTCTCCATTCAATAATGTTTTATGCAAGTGAGACATGGTGTGCACCTTACCATCTTACAGACCTTCGGATCTTAATAAATATACTTTTTAGGTATGTCATTCATTTACTTTATATATTTATAAATCATATCACAATTGTCGTTAAGGACAATCAATGTATATTACAATATGTAGTAAATCTTTATTTCCTCACAGTAGGGAGATTCCATTCTACGGGTGCAATGTTCATTTTCCCACCGACTTGCAACCTGGTGGAAGGGAAACACCACAACCAGCATAATGGGTGTGGGAGATACTAGCTACCCTTCTTTCTTTTGGTATATCCTTCTTTAAAATTCAATACTTTTCTGATATATCTCTCAAATTCACAGTTTACTAGTTTTTTCGAATTACCAATTGTAGTAAAGTTTTTTTTTTCTTTACAGCAATGTGATGTGGTTGTTTAGTACAATTGAGACATAACATGCTCCTTGCAAAGTTACAGATTTCTGATCTTAATAAATATACTTTTTTAGATGTTCTTAATTTACTTTATATATTTGTTATACATATAAAAGGATCACTAAGAAGGGTTAATGTACGCTACAGTATGTAGTAAATCTTGATTTTATCACAGCAGTGAGCTTCCATTGTACAGGTGCAATGTTTATTTCCCGATCTACTGCGAATCTGGTGGAAGGGAACCACCAGAACCAGCATAATGAGTGTGGGAGATACTAGCTAGCCTTCTTTCTTTTGGTATGTCCTTTTTTTAAATTTTATTCTTATCAGATATATTTCTTAAGTTCACAGTTTACTAGTTTATTGTAATTGAAAAATGTAGTAAGTTTTGTTCTATATAGCAGGTTGATGTTGTTGTGTGGCTACAAAGATTACTCTCCATTCAATGTGTTTTTGGTGAAAGTGAGACACAATGTGCACCTTACCAAATAACAGATCTTCTGATCTTAATAAATATACTTTTTTTAAGTTGTATTGTTGTTGTTCTTGTTGTGGTCTTCAGTCCTGAGACTGGTTTGATACAGCTCACCATGCTACTCTATACTGTGCAAGCTTCTTCATCTCCCAGTACCTACTGCAACCTACATTCTTCTGAATCTGCTTAGTGTATTTATCTCTTGGTCTCCCTCTACGATTTTTACCCTCCACGGTGCCCTCAAATGCTAAATTTGTGATCCCTTGATGCCTCAAAATATGTCCTACCAACCGATCCCTCTATATACTTCCACCTTTCTGATTTCCCTTCTTTGCTTAAGACTGGGTTTCCATCTGAGCTCTTGATATTCATACAAGTGGCTCTCTTTTCTCCAAAGGTCTCTTTCATTTTCCTGTAGCCAGTGTCTATCTTACCCCTAGTGATACAAGCCTCTACATCCTTACATTTGCCCTCTAGCCATCCCTGCTTAGCCATTTTGCACTTCCTGTCGATCTCATTTTTGAGACGTTTCTATTCCTTTTTGCCTGCTTCACTTACTGCATTTTTTTACTTTCTTCTTTCATCAATTAAATTCAGTATCGCTTCTGTTACCCAAGGATTTCTACTAGCCATCATCTATTTACCTACTTGATCCTCTGCTGCTTTCACTACTTCATCCCTCAGAGCTACCCATTCTTCATCTACTGTATTTCTTTCCCCCATTCCTGTCAATTGTTCCCTTATGCTCTCCCTGAAACTGTACAACCTCTGGTTTAGTCAGTTTATCCAGGTCCCATCTCCTTAAATTCCCACCTTTTTGCAGTTTCTTCAGTTTTAATCTACAGTTCATAACTAATAGATTGTGGTCAGAGTCCACATCTGCCCCTGGAAATGTCTTACAATTTAAAACCTGGTTCCTAAATCTCTGCCTTACCATTATATAACCCATCTGAAACCTGTCAGTATCTCCAGGCTTCTTCCATGTATACAACCTTCTTTTATGATTCTTGAACCAAGTGTTAGCTATGATTAAGTTATGCTCTGTGCAAAATTCTACCAGACGGCTTCCTCTTTCATTTCTCACACCCAATCCATATTCACCCACTATGTTTACTTCTCTCCCTTTCCCTACTGTCGAATTCCAGTCATCCATGACTATTAAATTTTCGTCTCTTCACTACGTGAATAATATCTTTTATCTCATTATAGATTTCATCAATTTCTTCATCATCTGCAGAGCTAGTTGGCATATGAACTTGTACTACCGTAGTAGGCATGGGGTTTGTCTCTATCTTGGCCACAATAATGCATTCACTATGCTGTTTGTAGTAGCTTACCCGCACTCCTATTTTTTTTATTCATTATTAAACCTACTCCTGCATTACCACTATTTGATTTTGTATTTACAAACCTGTATTCACCTGACCAAAAGTTGTGTTCCTCCTGCCACCGAACTTCACTGATTCCCACTGTATCTAACTTTAACCTATCCATTTCCCTCTTTAAATTTTCTAACCTATCTGCCTGGTTAAGGGATCTGACATTCCATGTTCCGATCCGTAGAACACCAGTTTTCTTTCTCCTGATAATGACGTCCTCTTGTGTAGTCCCCATTTAGACATCCAAATGGGGGACTATTTTACCTCTGGAATATTTTACCCAGGAGGACGCCATCATCATTTAACCATACAGTACAGCTGCATGCCCTCAGGAAAAATTATGGCTGTAGTTTCCCCTTGCTTTCAGCCGTTTGCAGTACCAGAACAGCAAGGCCGTTTTGGTTAATGTTACAAGGCCAGATCAGTCAATCATCCAGACTGTTGCCCCTGCAACTACTGAAAAGTCTGCTGCCCCTCTTCAGGAACCACACGTATGTCTGGCCTCTCAACATATACCCTTCTGTTGTGGTTGCACCTACACCTATCTGTATCACTGAGGCATGCAGGCCTCCCCACTAACAGCTAGGTCCATGGTTCATAGGGGGGGGGGGGACTAGTATGTCCTTCATTTACTCTATATATTTACAAACCATATCAAAATGATTTACTAGGAACAATCAAAGTACATTTCAATATGTAGTAAAGCTTTATTTCCTTACAGCAGGGAGATTCCATTGTACGGATGCAATGTTTATTCTCCCATCAACTGGGAATCTTAGATTAGATTAGTTTTCTCGATCCATAGATCCATGCTGAGGAGATCCTCATGGATGTGGATCATGTCAAATATTTTTTATATTTTTTTATTTTATTTAAAGCTGAAATAACAATACTAATAGTGTGAGTATATACAAAACATCATTTGTTTCTATTAAAAAATTTGTCAATGGAGTTGAAAGAGTTGGCCACTAGTAAATCTTTCAGGCTCGTTTTAAACTGATCCTTATTTGTAACTAAATTTTTTATTTTTGCTGGCAAATTATTGAACATGAGTGTTCCTGAGTAGTGGACCCCTTTTTGTACTAAAGTAAGTGATTTTAAGACTTTGTGCAGATCATTTTTGTTTTTGGTATTTTATGTATGAACTGAGTTGTTTGTTGGAAAAAAGAGATAAATTATTTAAGACAAATTTCATTAAAGAGTAAATATACAGAGAGGCAGTAGCCTTTGACAAATCACAGAAAATACCTGCAACTCATAATTTGCTATTTAATGAATTAAGTACATTTTCACTGTAGGTGTAAATAGCCTTCTCGATTTCAGAACCCTTCAGAAATCCAAAGTGTGTTCTTGATTATATGTTATTTGTGGTCAGATGGTTGAGAAGCTGCCTATACATTACTTTTTCTAAAATTTTTGAGAATGCTGGCAAAAGTGAAATCAGTCTGTAGTTTGATGGTATCTCTTTATCCCCACTCTTGAATAGAGGCTTAAAATCTACATCTTTTAGCCAATCAGGAAATGTCCCAGTTATAATAGACTGGTTACACAACTAACTTCGAATTGTACTAAACTCACAAGAACATGCCTTAATTAACTTTGTTGATATGAATAGATTATAATTTCCTGTGGGTGCTTGGTAAATAGTCACTATTATATAGGATCTGTTATGGAACTCTACATCTGTTGCACATACTTCTAGATGCTGCTTTAAATAGAATTTATTAATGTCATTATTCTTGAATTTATGGCAGTTTTTAATGAATGTGGCAACTCCTACTCCATCCATATCTACTCTGCAGAAGTAGAAAGCTAGCATAAATCCTGAAATCTGGTGGAAGGTAACCAACACTTGCAGCGTACTGAATATGTGAGATACTAGAAACCCTTCATCCTTTTCGTTTGCCCTTTTTTTTAATTTTATTCTTATCAGATATATTTCTCAAGTTCACAGTTGAATAGTTTATTCGAATTGCAAAACGTAGTAAAGTTTTTTTTCTTTACAGCAGGGTGATGTGGTTGTGTGGCTACAAAGGTTACTCTCCATTCAATGTGTTTTGGTTGCAAATGACCCTCAACGTGCACCTACCAACTAACAGATCTTCGAATTGTAATAAATATACTTTTTGTAAGAATTTCCTTCATTTACTTTATATATTTACATATCATATCAAAATGGTCACAAAGAACAATCAATGTACATTACAATATGTAGTAAATCTTTATTATCTCACAGCAGGGAGATTCCATTGTACGGGTGATATGTTTATTTTTCCATCAACTGGGAATCTGGTGGAAAGGAACCACCACATGCAGCATACGGTCTATGGGAGGTACTAGAAAGCCTTCCTTCTTTTGGTGTGTCCTTATTTTAAATTTTATTCTAATCTGATATATATCTCAAGTTCGCAGTTGAATGATTTATTCGGGTTGCGAAATGTAGTAAAGTTTTTGTTCCTTACAGCAGGTTTTATGTGAGTGAGTTAGTACAAAAATTATTCTCCATTCAATGTGTTTTTTGCGCAAATGTGCCACATAGTTGTAATGTAATGGACTACTGAAACCATCGATACAATCCACTGGCGAGCTACGCGTTGCTGTGAATCGACATGAAAGAACAATTATATATAAAATTACAGTGAACTTTAATTACGTGAACATAGACAGAAATATTATCGCTCTATTATAAAAACTAATAATTTTCAGGACAATAATATTATGTATTGCTGCAGAACTATTTGGGAACTCTATTCAATTTTCGTACTGTTTTCATAAGTGTATAAGTGAGATGTAAAATGTATGCTCAATTCATGTTGGCACACCTGCGTACTATGAAAGGTCGTGGATTGTTGAGGCAGAAACAGTTACGTTATAAACAGTATCAGTCACGTAGCATACTACAAACCCAAGGACCCATTGTAGTAACAATTACATCAAATCCAGAAGTTACCCCTAGACAACGAGTATTCATGGTGAGGTAATTAAATTATTTCATGTTCGTACTGTGAAGTTACCTTCTCTTTGTCAAATATTTCTCTTATGCTCTGTTAATAGAGTGAACAGACTGACGGGGACTTGTGGTCCACTATTGAAACCAGGAAGACCTCACAGGTTTTTAAACACGTGTCATAATTTGATATAAAATAATTGATGATATTTCATATTTGTTCCCCGGACGAGAGAGGTACAATACATATGGGAACACTCTGTCCGGGATTCAAATTGCATTGTTCGAACTGATACTTGTTCTATGTTCACAGATAACAATAGGTACAGTAACAGTAAATCGGCCAATAAAGAGGAAGAGGAAAAGGAATTCAATGAAGAAGGCAAATAACATATCTTAAAGTACGGAAACAATTAAGCAACAACAAAATTAGGCCTACACTTTACGGCGGACGCAAGACCACGCGGGAAACAAGGTAAGTGCATATATTGATTTGTTCATATTGTTAACTGTTTTAGACGTATTTTGTGGGTTAATAAGTTTAAAAATCTCTTGCTTTAAAATGGCGATAACGGAGGATATTACAAACAATCTTGTCGGGGGGGGGGGGGGGGGGGGTTGGCAAATTCGAATGCAAGTGGTGAGCTTAGTACCAGTACAGGAATGGAGAACACATTATCAAAAAATGTCGTTGAAGAATTAGATACATCCACGATGCTGCGATTACTTTTAAAACAAAATTCTGAATTGAAGAACGTAATTGAAAATAAAGTGTCTCGAATTGTTAGAAAATTCAAAATGTGTAGAAGAAAAACTTTTGAAAGAAAATAGCCAAGTGGCTCAGAAATTCTAGAAAGTAAGTGAAGGTATCAGATCTGACATGGAATTAATGAAAATCAATTTAGAAGAACGTGCAAATAAGATTGAGGATAGGGTGTCGACGTAGAAGATACGCTCAATAAAGTCAAACTAACGATCAAACGGGAAGCGGAAGAAACCGCGAAAAATTTCGAAGTATTTGCAAATGAAAGGAAAATTAAATAGGGGGGAAATGATTACCGGAATTGAGTTGCATAAGAAAAATTGCTGTGGCAAACTGTCAATGCTTGAAAACAATGTTGTGGAAAAAGTAAAGACTGTTGGGAATGATGTGGTGTTGTAACGCTGTAATTAAAGACAATGAGCATGAGGTAGTACGATTAAAGCAACAACTGAGATTCGGGACAATTTAGTCATGAAATCGGTGGCGACTTCATTTAACGGATTTTGGCCACGTGTTGTGCGTAATTTTCCAGGGGTCAGAAAATTACACCCGGTTGACTTGATTATGAATTGTAGTGACAATTTTCGTATGGAATGAAAGAATGGAAATTATCGAAGTAATTATAATAGGAACAATCAAAATTATCAGCAAAATCGACATAACTGTCAGGAAAATTCCAATACTCAAGACAAGGGCAAACGGAGACGAAATGAGAACAGGGCAAGAAATAATTATGGGTGAAACGGGAATAGACAATGGGAAAATTCAGAGAGAGGACAAGATGGGATTTTGCAAGGGCGGTTAAACTATGAGCCATCCCGATGAGGGCCTGTCAGTTTAGGACGAACAGATATAACTTCAGAAATCAGGCTATTAGAAACCAAAGTAGGCATATAGATACTAATTACGGAAGAAGACAGGTGATTATACAAGTAGGGCACCGGATGTTGTAAGAGAGCATTTGATAATCAATTTTGGCACCAAATAAGTGATAGGGGGACAAGCAAAGATAATTGTAGACACATTAGTATTAGGAATCGTGGGGATATAACGAAGAATTTGTTTATGGAGAAAGAAAATGGTATCTGATGCGGGGGGCTGTTGCTATGTTAATAATACTAATGATACCTATGATAATTATGGAATTAATGTATTGTGATAAAATTGTAGTAACTTGTGATCTGAATTACGTGGAGGCTTCTGTGACTGAGAATTAGAAAAAAGTGCAGAACAATAGAGTTGTAGAATTGAAGGAAGCAGATTGTGTTGATGATGTGGGAGATAATGTTTGATAATGTTGAAGTGGTTGATGGTAGGGAAGTTGAGTCATGTGTTGAGGTATTGAAGGATTCTGAGGAAAAGGCTGTTGATGGTTAAGAAGTAGGTGCTTCTTTTTATTGAAATTCTTATCAGTTTAATTCATCATATTCACAGTGGAATAATTTATTTAAATTGCAATATATGGTTAAATATTTGTTGTTTAGTGCAGGGTCACCTGGTTGTATGGCCACAAAGCAGATTCTCCATTCAATGGGTTTTTGTGCATATGGGACTTCACATGCACCTTACTGAATAACGGTTGTTCGGAATGTGAAAAATCTTCTTGTTTAGGTATCTCCTTCATTTGCTTTATACATTTAAAAATTTTATTCCAATGGTCACTAAAAATAATCAATGTGCTGCACAAATTGTGGTACATGTTTCTTCCCTCTCAGCAGAAAGATTCCGTTAGATGACTGCTATGTTTGTTCTACCATTGAGTGTCATTATAGTCAATGGGAACCACCACTCCCAGCATTCTGACTATTGGGAGTTACTAGGAAAGACTTCTTTCTTTTGCTAGGTGCTTCTTTTGATTGATACCGTTATCACTTATATTCATCAATTTCACAGTGGAGTAATGTATTTGAATCGTGAAATGTGGATAAGTGTTTGTTCTTTACAGCAGGGTCATCTGGTTGTATGGCCACAAAGCAGATTCTCCATTCAATGGGTTTATTGTGCATATGGGACACCACATTCTCCTTACTGAACAATGGATGTTCGGAATGTAATATATCTTCTTGTTTAGATATCTCCTACATTCGCTTTGTATTTTTAAAAATCTTATTCGAATGGTCACTAAAAATAATCAATGTGCTGCAGAAATTGTGGTACATGTTTCATCCCTCTCGGCAGGGAGATTCTCCTTTCATGACTGGTATCGTTGTTCTACCATTGAGTGTGATTTTGTTGGATGGGCACCACCACTGCCAGCATACTGACTATTGGAGTTATTAGGAAAGACTTCTTTCTTTTGCTAGGTGCTTCTTTTGATTGATACCGTTATCACTTATATTCATCAATTTCACAGTGGAGTAATGTATTTGAATCGTGAATTGTGGTTAATTGTTTGTTCTTTACAGCAGGGTCATCTGGTGGTATGGCCACAAAGCAGATTCTCCATTCAATGGTTTTTTTGTGCATATGGGACACCACATTCTCCTTACTGAATAATGGATGTTCAGAATGTGATAAATATTCTTGTTTAGGTATCTCATTCATTTGCTTTGTATTTTTAAAAATCTTATTCCAATGATCACAAAAAATAATCAATGTGCTGCACAAATTGTGGTACATGTTTGTTCCCTCTCTGCAGGGAGATTCGGTTTGATGACTGCTATGATTGTTCTACCATGTAGTGTGATTTTTTTGGATGGTAACCAACACTCCCAGCATTCTGCATATTGGAGTTATTAGGAAAGCCTTCTTTCTTTTGTTATTGTGCATCCTTTGATTGATACCGTTATCACTTATATTCATCAATTTCACAGTGTAGTAATGTATTTGAATCGTGAAATGTGGATAAGTGTCTGTTCTTTACAGCAGGGTCATCTGGTTGTATGGCCACAAAGCAAATTCTCCATTCAATGGGTTTTTTGTGCATATGGAACACCACATTCTCCTTACTGAATAATGGATGTTCGGAATGTAATATATCTTCTTGTTTAGGTATCTCCTTCATTCGCTTCGTATGTTTAAAAATCTTATTCCAATGGTCACCAAAAATAATCAATGTGCTGCACAAATTGTGGTACATGTTTCATCCCTCTCGGCAGGGAGATTCTCCTTTCATGACTGGTATCATTGTTCTACCATTGAGTGTGATTTTGTTGGATGGGCACCACCGTTTCCAGCATTCCGACTATTGGAGAAATTAGGAAAGCTTTTTTCTTTTGCTAAGTGCTTCTTTTGATTTATACTGTTATCACTTATATTCATCAATTTCACAGTGGAGTAATGTATTTGAATCGTGAAATGTGGTTAAATGTTTGTTCCTTACAGCAGGGACATCTGTTTGTATGGCCAAAAAGCAGATTCTCCATTCAATGGTTTTTTTGTGCATATGGGACACCACATACACCTTACTGAATAACGGATGTTCAGAATGTGATAAATCTTCTTGTTTAGGTATCTCCTTCATTTGCTTTATATTTTTAAAAATCTTATTCCAATGGTCACTAAAAATAATCAAAGTGATGCAGTAATTGTGGTACCTGTTTGTTCTACCATCGAGTGTGATTTTGTTTAATGGGAACCACCACTCCCAGCATTCTGACATATATTCATCAATTTCACAGTGGAGTAATGTATTTGAATCGTGAAATGTGGCTAAGTGTTTGTTCTTTATAGCAGGGTCATCTGGTTGAATGGCCATAAAGCAGATTCTCCATTCAATGGGTTTTTGTGCATATGGGACTTCACATGCATCTTACTGCATAACGGATTGTCGGAATGTGATACATCTTCTTCTTTAGGTATCTCCTTCATTTGTTTTATATTATGCAAATTCTTATTCCAATGGTCACTAAAAATAATCAATGTGCTGCAGAAATTGTGGTACATGTTTCATCCCTCTCGGCAGGGAGATTCTCCTTTCATGACTGGTATCGTTGTTCTACCATTGAGTGTGATTTTGTTGGATGGGCACCACCACTGCCAGCATTCTGACTATTGGAGTTATTAGGAAAGACTTCTTTCTTTTGCTAGGTGCTTCTTTTGATTGATACCATTATCACTTATATTCATCAATTTCACAGTGAAGTAATGTATTTGAATCATGAAATGTAGTTAAATGTTTGTTCCTTACAGCAGGGACATCTGTTTGTATGGCCAAAAAGCAGATTTTCCATTCAATGGTATTTTTGTGCATATGGGACACCACATTCTCCTTACTGAATAATGGATGTTCTGAATGTGATAAATCTTCTTGTTTAGGTATCTCATTCATTTGCTTTGTATTTTAAAAAATCTTATTCCAATGATCACAAAAAATAATCAATGTGCTGCACAAATTGTGGTACATGTTTGTTCCCTCTCTGCAGGGAGATTCGGTTTGATGACTGCTATGATTGTTCTACCATGTAGTGTGATTTTTTTGGATGGTAACCAACACTCCCAGCATTCTGCCTATTGGAGTTATTAGGAAAGCGTTCTTTCTTTTGTTATTGTGCATCCTTTGATTGATACCGTTATCACTTATATTCACCAATTTCACAGTGTTGTAATGTATTTGAATCGTGAAATGTGGATAAGTATTTGTTCTTTACAGCAGGGTCATCTGGTTGTATGGCCACAAAGCAGATTCTCCAATCAATGGGTTTTTTGTGCATATGGGACACCACATTCTCCTTACTGAATAATGGATGTTCGGAATGTAATATATCTTCTTGTTTAGGTATCTCCTTCATTCGCTTTGTATGTTTAAAAATCTTATTCCAATAGTCACCAAAAATAATCAATGTGCTGCACAAATTGTGGTACATGTTTCATCCCTCTCGGCAGGGAGATTCTCCTTTCATGACTGGTATCATTGTTCTACCATTGAGTGTGATTTTGTTGGATGGGCACCACCGTTTCCAGCATTTTGACTATTGGAGAAATTAGGAAAGCCTTTTTTCTTTTGCTAGGTGCTTCTTTTGATTTATACTGTTATCACTTATATTCATCAATTTCACAGTGGAGTAATGTATTTGAATCGTGAAATGTGGTTAAAAGTTTGTTCTTTACAGCAGGGTCATCTAGTTGTCTGGCCACAAAGCAGATTCTCCATTCAATGGTTTTTTTGTGCATATGGGACACCACATACACCTTAGTGAATAACGTATGTTCAGAATGTGATAAATCTTCTTCTTTAGGTATCTCCTTCATTTGCTTTATACATTTAAAAATCTTATTCCAATGGTCACTAAAAATAATCAATGTGCTGCACAAATTGTGGTACATGTTTCTTCCCTCTCAGCAGGGAGATTCCGTTTGATGACTGCTATGTTTGTTCTACCATTGAGTGTGATTTTGTTGGATGGGAACCAACACTCCCAGTATTCTGACTATTGGAGTTATTAGGAAAGACTTCTTTCTTTTGCTAGGTGCCTCTTTTGATTGATACCGTTATCACTTATATTCATCAATTTCACAGTGGAGTCATGTATTTGAATCGTGAAATGTGGGTAAATGTTTGTTCCTTACAGCAGGGTCATCTGTTTGTATGGCCAAGAAGCAGTTTCTCCATTGAATGGGTGTTTGAGCATATGGGACACCACATACACCTTACTGAACAACGGATGTCCGGAATGTAATATATATTCATGTTTAGGTATCTCCTTCGTTTGCTTTAAATGTTTAAAAACCTTGTTCCAATGGTCACTAAAAATAATCAATGTGCTGCACAAATTGTGGTACATGTTTCTTCCGTCTCAGCAGTGAGATTCTCCATTCATGACTGGTATCGTTGTTCTACCATCGAGTGTGATTTTGTTGGACGGGAACCACCACTCCCAGCATTCTGACTATTGGAGTTATTAGGAAAGACTTCTTTCTTTTGCTAGGTGCTTCCTTTGATTGATGCTGTTATCGCTATTATTCATCAATTTCATAGTTGAGTAATGTATTTGAATCGTGAATTGTTGTTAAGTGTTTGTTCTTTACAGCAGGGTCATCTGGTTGTATGGGCACAAAGCAGATTCTCCATTTTGGTGCCGTTGGGACACCACATTCACCTTACTGAATAACTGATGTTCAGAATGTGATAAAACTTCTTTTTTAGGTATCTCCTTCATTTGCTTTATACTTTTAAAAATCTTATTCCGATGGTCACTAAAAATAATCAATGTGCTTCACAAACTGTGGTACATGTTTGATCCCTCTCAGCAGGGAGATTCAGTTTGATGACTGCTATGTTTGTTCTACCATCGAGTGTTATTTTGTTGGATGGGAACCACCACTCCCAGCATTCTGACTATTAGAGTTATTAGGAAAGACTTCTTTCTTTTTCTAGGTGCTTCTTTTGATTGATACTGTTATCACTTATATTCATCAATTTCACAGTGTAGTAATGTATTTGAATCATCAAATTTGGTTAAGTTTTGTTCTTTACAGCAGAGTCATCTGGTTGTATGGCCACAAAGCAGTTTCTCCATTGAATGGGTTTTTGAGCATATGGGACACCACATCCACCTTACTGAATAACGGATGTTCGGAATGTAATATATCTTCATGTTTAGGTATCTCCTTCGTTTGCTTTATATGTTTAAAAATCTTATTCCAATGGTCACTAAAAATAATCAATGTGCTGCACAAATTGTGGTACATGTTTCTTCGCTCTCAGCAGTGAGATTCTCCATTCATGACTGGTATCGTTGTTCTACCATTGAGTGTGATTTTGTTGGATGGGAACCACCACTCGCAGCATTCTGACTTTTGGAGTTATTAGGAAAGACTTCTTTCTTTTGCTAGGTGCTTCCTTTGATTGATGCTGTTATTGCTTATATTCATTAATTTCACAGTTGAGTAATGTATTTGAATCGTGAATTGTTGTTGAGTGTTTGTTCTTTACAGCAGGGTCATCTGGTTGTATGGGCACAAAGCAGATTCTCCATTCAATGGCTTTTTGGTGCTGTTGGACACCACATACACCTTACTGAATAACGGATGTTCGGAATGCGATAAATCTTGTTTAGGTATCTCCTTCAGTAGCTTTATATTGTACGAAATCTTATTCCGATGGTCACTAAAAATAATCAAAGTGCTGCACAAATTGTGGTACATGTTTGTTCCCACTCAGCAGGGAGATTCCGTTTGATGACTGTGTCACAAACCCGCTCTACTGTGCAGGAAAAGTTATCTCCATAAGTACACCATTATGGTGTGGCTATTAACTGTATAGTACTTTAGTAGAGCTGGCCATGATGTCACCTTTTTTGATGCTGCTTAGTCTGCGTTGTCCATGTGGCTTCTCGTTTTCTAGGCGATGATTCCTTTGCTGCTTTGGGTCCAAGAAAAGGTACGGTTTTTTTTTTTCATTACTGGACTATCAAAAAATGACGCAGTATTCCACGGTTTCTTTGTATCAAAACACATTTATTGCCCAAACTATATACACAACTACACTCAACCGCGGCCAACACTCTAGTGTCGGAAACCCGTTGTAGACCAAAGATCACGGTCATAAGCTACAAAGAACATACAATTCCAAAATCGATTATTGATCGCAACACCCAACTTAGTATTATCTTAAGCAAATGCTTTTTTTAACACGACTTTAGTGTATAATAAAATAAAAATGACGTCTATTTGTCAGTTCCATTACAATAGCCCCCCAAGAATTTTGTAAGTATGCTAATGCGAACAAAATTCTGACACCAGAATAATGGAACTGCCAAGAATATGTTTTTAAATAAATTAAAATTTTTAATAGGACTGTTTCCTTTGAATTTTGCTAACACTGAAATTGTTATACTCAGTAAAGGAAAGCATACAATTTTTTAACCTTAGAGTAAATGAAATACAAAAGAAGATTCACAATTTTCACTTAGAAGGGTCCATAATGTTGTAGCACTTCACATGAAACCATTGAAAGACTGTAACCAACTTTTAACTGCAGGCTTGTTTTATTTTCTTTTGTTGCCCACTTTTCACACTACTCACAGTCCGTCCCACATTGTCCATCTGCACATAGGTGACGTCCGTTAAAAGGTCTGATTCCTGCTTGTCCTGCAGTGCGTCTGTTTCCAAAGCTTAGCTGTTTGTATTGCTTTGTTGACTATAATGCCATGTTATCTAAAAATCACATACAGAGATCACCTTTTGGTTACATAATGTTTATATGTAAGTACATGGTTAGGATACATAGTTAACCTTCTGGTAATGTTTATCTAGTGGGAGAAGATTACAGTATCTGTCTGAGTAATACTACACAGATATGAACTGGTCAAAAAAAAAAAAAAGATTCTTTAAATACTAATAAATTCTATAAACATGTAATACAAATGCATTAACATATTGGATGTAAAATATCTTATCACAGAGACATTACTCCAAGGATAAAAAAAATTCAATTGTTTTCAAAAGTAAAGTTACAGGCAGTTTGTTACGAGGGTTCATATTCACGGTAAAAGTGCAAAGGTAGAATCATGGATGAAAGTTTTGGAATGGTATGTATTTATCAAAATTAAAAAATATTACTGCCTTTGCATTTGCAGTGGTTGAGAGAGAAATATACAGTAATTCATGTGGTTTACTGAAAATGATTGTCTCCTTGTAGAGTTGGACATTTCAAGCACTTAAGTGTGTAGTAATTAGGACTCTGCCTTTAAGAGTAAAAAATTTTAAGAAACTTAATTGTTGCAAGACAGATTTAGTGCTGATTAGTGGCTTGCATTTTAAATGACGTCTCAACAAGTGTGGTGTGAGAGTTACACAAACTAAAATTACACAAATTATTAAACATCAATCAAATTGCATAAACATACAGAAATATCAAAAACTAACATGGCTAGCATATTACACAGAAAATTCATTGCAAACACTTCATACAGTGAATACATATTAAACAAATAATAAACATTTTCAAGGGCACAAAACTGTATCAAAATCAGACAATTTTTTACATACAAAATTCCTAGTGAAAACTTTTGTTTGAGTCATCTTTTAACTTTCTCAGACTAGTCTTATCCCTTTTGTTTATACAATTTCAACGAAACAATATTCCTCAGCCCGAGAACTTTCCTGGATTTAGGATACACCAACCGGTATGCATTTGGGTGTGGATGCTCTACAATCTCGAATGGACCCATGTATATATCAAAGAATTTCTTTATTTCAGAAGTTAGAATTTTTGATTTCTCATGTGATTTTACTAAAACATAATCTCCTACTTTAAACTTGGATGCTTTGATCTTACCATCATGTCGTCTTTTTCTAATTTCCCCCTGTTTTATCATTGTTTCTTTGACTATGGCTTCATGTTCATGCATAGTCATCATTGTGCATGGTGGAAATTCTACGAGTTCAGTGATAATGTTGTCTGGTTTTAGATGAAACATAATTTCATAAGGTGAAAATCCTGTGGAAGTGTGCTGCAAGCTGTTCATAACATCTTCAAAGTCTCGTACATGGTCGTAGCATGTAGGATGTTTATGACTGCAATATGTACGACATAAACGACCAATCTCGCGCATATTCCTCTCAGCTGGGTTTGACGATGGATTATATACAGATGTTTGAACATGTTTGATTCCCGATTTATCAACAAAGGCTTTCCAAATGTTTGACAAAAACTGAGAACCGTTATCTGACAAGATTGCTTTTGGTTTCCCAACATTTAAGAAATAGTGTTTTTCAACCTTTGTAACTATCTCTTTACCTGTGGCTTTTCTGACAGGATACAACTTGATTAGTTTAGAAAATACATCCACCATGACAAAAATGTAGCAGTGGCCACTCCTACTCCTTGGAAGTGGCCCATAGAAATCAACAGCGACTAAGTCTAGAGGTTGTGCAGGAATAATGTTATGCATTTCACCTTGACATTTTCTGTTACTTACTTTGACTCGTTGGCACTTATCACAAGTTGACAATTCTTTTCTTACTTTCTTGGCCATATTGTAGAAGTATATGTTTTCTTGTAATTTCTGCATACACTTCTGTATGCCACAATGACCATTGCTCTCATGAGTATATCTAATTAACCTCTCAGCTTCCTCCTCAGGCCAGCATAGTTTCCAATTGTCCAAGTCTTCGTCAGTTCTCCTAAACAGAGTACCTTTAAACACCTTATAGTACTTATCTAATTTTTCATAGTTCTTTTTCCCTAAACAGCTCTTTACTAATTTCCAATTTGCATCACGGTTCTGGTTCCTCCTGTTTTTATCACACAATGATCCAACAACTTTTTCATCTGTGACCCCTTTAATATACCTCATTTTAAACTGTTTTTCTTCATTCTGATCAAAAATTTCTGTTTCCCCTCCTACTGGTAGCCTTGATAGAGCATCCACAACTATGTTGTCAGTGCCTTTAATATACTTAATTTCAAAGCTGAATTGTTGTAAATACAATGCCCATCTTGTAAGCCTATCATGATAGAGCTTGCATTCCTGTATATAGCTTAAGGCTTTATGATCAGAGTACACTATTACCTTATGTCCAAGTAAATAGGTCCTGAATTTTGAAAATGACCACTGTATGGCTAATAGCTCTTTTTCTGTTACTGTATAGTTCTTTTCATGCTTCATTAACATTCTGCTTGCAAATGCAATTGTAGCATGAACTGTCTCCCCATTGACTTCTTTTACTTGAAATAATTCAGCACCTAGCCCATAATCACTGCTGTCAGTATGTAAACAGAAAGGTAAATTGAAATCTGGTCTATGTAAAAGGTTCTGGTTATTCAGTTCCTTTTTTACTATGTCGAAAGCCTCTTGACAATCTTTACTCCATATCCAAACAGTGTCCTTCTTTAACAAGTTACTGAGACAGGGTGTGTTTAAGCTTTGTTTACTTACAAATTTTCTGTAGAAGCCACATAGCCCATAAAATGATTTCAGTTGTTTTCTGTTACGGGGTATAGGAAACTCTGCAATAGCTTTAATTTTGTCTGGATCATCCAAAATTCCTTTTTCTGTTATGACATGTCCCAAAAATTTTAACTCATGTACTGCAAATTTGCACTTTTCTAGTCTTAGTGTCATTCCCACTCTTCTAAGTTTCTCACATGCCTGTCTTAAAAGCCCAAAGCTCATTCCAATCTTGTCCTGTTACTAAAATGTCATCTACATAAATCACTAATTTGGATACAAGTTCCTGCCCAAGAACATGGTCTAAAGCTCTAATGAATTCTGCTACCGATGAGTTCAAGCCAAACGGGACTACACAATACTGATAGCAACGGCCATTGTAAAGAAAAGCAGTGTATTTCCTAGATTTGGGTGCCAGGGGTACTTGGTGAAAGCCTGAGGTTAAGTCTAGACTTGACATTAATTTTATGTCCTTGAACTTGTGCAACAACTCATCAATGTTTTCAGGGTGGTCTGTTTCCCTGTATAAGATCTTGTTTAAAGGCCTGGAGTCAAGAACTATTCTCACTCCCCCATCCCTCTTTGACACAACTACCAGTGGCTTGTTATAAGCACTGATACTCCTTTCAATAATGCCACACACTTCCATCTTATGTAATTCTTTCTCAACTGCTGTACGTTTTGCTACGGGCACACCATATGGTTTTATGAAAAATGGGTCATGTGGTCTTACTAGCAAAGTACATTCGTAACCCCTAACTTTCCCTGGAATATTGCTAAAGACATCACTGTATTCCCATAACAAAGACTCTAGTTCCTGTTTTTGCTCATCATTTAGACTGCTAGCTTCTGAAATCTTAGTGTTTACCAGAGTGTTGAAATCTACTTCACTTAAATCTAGCTCCGTTATGTGTTTGTCAACATATCTTTTCTCCTTTACAAGATTTATAGTGTTAAATTTATCATTACACAAAACTGTATTTGATCTGACAAACTTGGTGGAGATACACCCCCCATTTGGTGTTGTTATGATAAGTTTTTGTCCTCCCCAGTCAAATCTTGCATCTACACTCCGAATCCATGACATCCCGAGAATACAGTCCTCACTGAGGCCTGGTATAATTAGGCATCCATGTGTAAATGTGACTCCCTCAATTGTAAAAGATAACAAAGTTTGTCTTTTCACAGTTTTACTGTTTTCCTGTAGCCCCTCTTATTTTCACCCCAATGACTGGCATTTCAGTGTAATCTTTCTCGCACTTCAGCTTTTTGCTTAGAATTTCAGATATTCCTGACACCTGACTCCCTGTGTCTATAAGGCACTTGCCTTCCCAGGTACCAACTTTTGCTCTAATGAATGGACTACTTATGTCACCACCTTTTTCAGGCTGAACATATTCATACAATAAATCATTTTGAATTTTACTGAAACAATGACGTTCTGACTTACAAGTACCTATATTACTGTCACCTTTATTGTCTATGGTCATTACATTAACACACACATCATTAGCACTGTCACTTGCATTGATAATTTCCTTAATTCAAGTATTTTCACCCATATAACATTGTTCACCACTAAGGTATTTATCCTTCAGTTGTTCAACAATAATATGTTTAGTGTTTTGCCACCAATCAGGATATAAAATTTGATACATATTAAGAATCACTTTTCTAAAATTGCTATCATTTTTAATTGCATCACTATTTAGCCACATATTATAAAGAAATAATTCACCTTTGTTCATTGCAAATGGTAGCCTACTTGCACAGTCAGTTTTACTGTTCAGGGAATCTTTATCAACTGCCCAGGTTCCTTCATAAGATGTTGGATTACAGAGCCTCTTGGTTGTGACACTGGCATTAACACCACTTAAACTGTTAATAACATCCTTGGGTACATCTACAACATGCTTATCAGTATCTCCCACAACACCTAATGCCTCCATTTCCTCTTTCAAGCAAACAAAATATTTTTCACCATCATCATGTATCATTAAATCTTCATTTTCCCAAATACTACAATCATCAACCTCTCTCTCCCGAAAACTTAAAACGTTGCTTTCACACCCAAGTGTTTTTAATTCTTTGCTCGTTAAATCAGTGTCAACAATTTGCTCACTTGGTTCCCTCATCAGTGCATCAATTCCTAAATCATTTAAATCATTAATCTGCAGGTCCTCTGACAAACTACAAGCTTCTGCCCATTCATAAAATTCAACTAAGTCAATTATTTTCTCTGGCTCTTTATTACAACCAATGTGTTCATTCTTGACAGGTACTGTGTTTAGAGGGTAGTACACATTCATAAGATAACTACTCATTACTTGAGACGTATCTCTTGGTGCAACGTAGTCACTGTTATTGGTCCATCTATTATCTATGCTTTTCGCCCCTACCTTGTGGACCGACAATGGAGCTAGTTTTTTACTTCAGGACTTCCCATAGCATTTTGACCCCTGGTGTCACTATGTTCACGCCAATTCCTGTTTTCGGAATCCCTGTAATTACTTCTGTTCCAATTGTTCCCAGATTGTCCTCTTGAATGGAAATTATAGTTTTCCCTTGAATGGAAATTATTATTAATATTGTGACTATTTTGTTCCCTATGATGAAAACTATGGTTGTTGGGCCTACTGTTTTCCCTCCTGTTAAAATTAGTGTTTCCCCAACTATGATCCCCACCTCTTTGTGCGTGATTGAAATAGTGTTTTGGTTTCCCCACTTTGTCTATAATCCTGTCAAGCTTGTCCACATAGTTTAGAAATTGTTCAATGCTGTCATCTGGTCCATACACTAGGTCCCATTGCACATCTGTTGGCAACCTTCTCTTTAAAGCATCTATCTGTGTGAGCTCATTGAAGGGTTTACTCAAATGTACAAGTTTCTTCAATTGATTCTTACAAAACTGTTTCATAGTCCCCTGTGTTTCTCTATAATTTGGCCCATTCAGAAACTCGCTCTTTATCCTGGCTTGTTCAGTTTCAGACCAGAACCGTTTTAAGAACTCAATTTCAAATTCTGCATAAGACATGTCCATAGAAAAATTTTGATTGGCCCATGAAAAAGATTCCCACTCCAAAAATTTTTAACAAACTTAATTTTGAAACTTTCACTCATATTGGGCAAAAAATTGTCTCTACAACTCTGCAGAAAGTCAACAGGATGCAAACTACACTCATTAGAAAAGTTTTTAACTGGAATATTGGATAATAAGGTACATGTCTTCAAAGAAAAATTTTTGTTAGCTACATCATTGCTAAATATTTCAAACTTTTGGTTTAACTCTGATACTGCACTTTTTAATTCTCTAACATCTGTCTTAGTTTCAATCTCGTGGAGTTTTACTGTGTTACTGACTGTTTCCACTCTATCATTCACAACATTTAGTTTCGAGTCTACTCCCCTTTCAAGATCTACTGCCATAGCTTTTACATTTACACAAACTGTATCTATTTGGCTATTAACATTAACAAAACACTTTGCATTTTTCTCTTTGTCTGTGACCAGTTCATTTTTTACAGACTGAATTTTGTTACTCAGACTAGATTTTACTTCTCCCACTTTAGATTCTACTGCCAAAATCTTTGTTTCTGCCTTGCTAAGTTTCTTGTCTATCTTTGATATATCGTTGCGAAGTTTATTACCCCAAAGTAAGACATTATCAAATTTTTTGTTCATAGCTCCCTCTAGACGCAACACTTTCTGGTTTACAACCGGAAAACTGTCCGCGACCGTCTGATTCATGCTTTGCAATTGTTCTTCATTAGCTTGTAAGCGGGCTGCAACAGTCTAATTTAAAGCTAACGATTGTTCCATCATTTGTAACAGTGATTTAATGTCCGACGTCTCACGTTCTGATGAATTAAGACTCTGATCCGCTTCTTTGACTGACTCATCTTCCGTTTTTATCGGCATGTCTCCGCCCCAAAGACTAACTAATTTTCACAATCCTGTTCACATTCAGCACCACTTTCCTCTTTCACAATGGTCATTTTCGTGAAATTTCACACACAAAACAATAAAAGGAATAAACAGCACTAAACAAATGTACTTATCTTTTCAGTTTTGGTCCTCACTCATGTGGTTAGTCCACTTTACTGTTTCGTTTCGTCTCCCTTTACTTCCATGTATACCACTTCTTCGTACCACGTGGTCATTAGATTTCTGCAAAACAGATTTCGTCAATCCAGTACATATAAATGTCTTGATCCTCGACGAGCCCCCAGTTGTCACGAACCCGCTCTACCGTGAGAGAAAAGTTGTCTCCATAAGGACACTGTTACGGTGTGGATAATGGCTGTATAGTACTTTAGTAGAGCTGGCCATGATCTCTCCTTTGTTGATGCTGCTGAGTCTGCATTGTCCATGTGGCTTCTCGTTGTCTAGACGATGATTCCTTTGCTGCTTTGGGTCCAAGTAAAGGTGAGGGTTTTTAAATTATTACTGGACTATCGAAAAATGACGCAGTATTCCACGCTTTCTTTGTATCAAAACACATTTATTGCCAAAACTATATACACAACTACACTCAACCGCGGCCCACACTCTACTGCCGAAAACCCTTTGTAGACCAAACATCACGGTCATAAGCTACAAAGAACATACAATTACAATATCAATTATTGATCGCAACACCTAACTTAGTATTATCTTATGCAAAAGCTTTTTTTAACACGATTTTAGTGTATAATAAAATAAAAATGACGTCTATTTGTCAGTTTCATTACAACTGCTATGTTTCTTCTACCATCGAGTGTGATTTTGTTGGATGGGAACCACCACTCCCAGCATTCTGACTATTGGAGTTATTAGGAAAGACTTCTTTCTTTTGCTAGGTGCTTCTTTTGATTGATACCGTTATCACTTATATTCATCAATTTCACAGTGGAGTAATGTATTTGAATCGTGAAATGTGGTTAAATGTTTGTTCCTTACAGCAGGGTCATCTGTTTGTATGGCCAAAAAGCAGATTCTCCATTCAATGGTTTTTTTGTGCGTATGGGACACCACATGCACCTTACTGAATAACGTATGTTCAGAATGTGATAAATCTTCTTGTTTAGGTATCTCCTTCATTTGATTTATATTTTTAAAAATCTTATTCCAATGGTCACTAAAAATAATCAATGTGCTGCACAAATGCTGTTTGTTCCCTCTGAGCAGGGAGATTCCGTTTGATGACTGCTATGTTTGTTCTACCATCGAGTGTGATTTTGTTGGATGGGAACCACCACTCCCAGAATTCTGACTATTGGAGTTATTAGGAAAGACTTCTTTCTTTTGCTAGGTGCTTCTTTTGATTGATACCGTTATCACTAATATTCATCAATTTCTCAGTGGAGTAATGTATTTGAATCGTAAAATGTGGTTAAATGTTTGTTCCTTACAGCAGGGTCATCTGTTTGCATGGAAAAAAAGCATATTCTCCATTCAAAGGTTTTTTTGTGCATATGGGACACCACATACACCTTACTGAATAACGTATGTTCAGAATGTGATAAATCTTCTTGTTTAGGTATCTCCTTCATTTGATTTATATTTTTAAAAATCTTATTCCAATGGTCACCAAAAATAATCAATGTGCTGCACAAATGCTGTTTGTTCCCTCTCAGCAGGGAGATTCCGTTTGATGACTGCTATGTTTGTTCTACCATCGAGTGTGATTTTGTTGGATGGGAACCACCACTCCCAGAATTCTGACTATTGGAGTTATTAGGAAAGACTTCTTTCTTTTGCTAGGTGCTTCTTTTGATTGATACCGTTATCACTAATATTCATCAATTTCTCAGTGGAGTAATGTATTTGAATCGTGAAATGTGGTTAAATGTTTGTTCCTTACAGCAGGGTCATCTGTTTGTATGGCAAAAAAGCAGATTCTCCATTCAATGGTTTTTTTGTGCATATGGGACACCACATACACCTTACTGAATAATGTATGTTCAGAATGTGATAAAACTTCTTCTTTAGGTATCTCCTTCATTTGATTTATATGTTTAAAAATCTTATTCCAATGGTCACTAAAAATAAACAATGTGCTGCACAAATGCTTTTTGTTCCCTCTCAGCAGGGAGATTCCGTTAGATGACTGCTATGTTTGTTCTACCATCGAGTGTGATTTTGTTGGATGGGAACCACCACTCCCAGAATTCTGACTATTGGAGTTATTAGGAAAGACTTCTTCCTTTTGCTAGGTGCTTCTTTTGATTGATACCGTTATCACTTATATTCATCATTTCACAGTGGACAAATGTATTTGAATCGTGAAATGTGGTTAAATGTTTATTCCTTACAGCAGGGTCATCTGTTTGTATGGCATAAAAGCATATTCTCCATTCAATGGTTTTTTTTGTGCATATGGGACACCACATACACCTTACTGAATAACGTATGTTCAGAATGTGATAAATCTTCTTGTTTAGGTATCTCCTTCATTTGATTTATATTTTTAAAAATCTAATTCCAATGGTCACTAAAAATAATCAATGTGCTGCACAAATGCTGTTTGTTCCCTCTCAGCAGGGAGATTCCGTTTGATGACTGCTATGTTTGTTTTACCATCGAGTGTGATTTTGTTGGATGGGAACCACCACTCCCAGAATTCTGACTATTGGAGTTATTAGGAAAGACTTCTTTCTTTTGCTAGGTGCTTCTTTTGATTGATACCGTTATCACTAATATTCATCAATTTCTCAGTGGAGTAATGTATTTGAATCGTGAAATGTGGTTAAATGTTTGTTCCTTACAGCAGGGTCATCTGTTTGTATGGCAAAAAAGCAGATTTTCCATTCGATGGTTTTTTTGTGCATATGGGACACCACATACACCTTACTGAATAATGTATGTTCAGAATGTGATAAATCTTCTTGTTTAGGCATCTCCTTCATTTGATTTATATTTTTAAAAATCTTATTCCAATGGTCACTAAAAATAATCAATGTGCTGCACAAATGCTGTTTGTTCCCTCTCAGCAGGGAGATTCCGTTTGATGACTGCTATGTTTGTTCTACCATCGAGTGTGATTTTGTTGGATGGGAACCACCACTCCCAGAATTCTGACTATTGGAGTTACACCCCTGGAAATTGAAATAAGAACACCGTGAATTCATTGTCCCAGGAAGGGGAAACTTTATTGACACATTCCTGGGGTCAGATACATCACATGATCACACTGACAGAACCACAGGCACATAGACACAGGCAACAGAGCATGCACAATGTCGGCACTAGTACAGTGTATATCCACCTTTTGCAGCAATGCAGGCTGCTATTCTCCCATGGAGACGATCGTAGAGATGCTGGATGTAGTCCTGTGGAACGGCTTGCCATGCCATTTCCACCTGGCGCCTCAGTTGGACCAGCGTTCGTGCTGGACGTGCAGACCGCGTGAGACGACGCTTCATCCAGTCCCAAACATGCTCAATGGGGGACAGATCCGGAGATCTTGCTGGCCAGGGTAGTTGACTTACACCGTCTAGAGCACGTTGGGTGGCACGGGATACATGCGGACGTGCGTTGTCCTGTTGGAACAGCAAGTTCCCTTTCCGGTCTAGGAATGGTAGAACGATGGGTTCGATGAGAGTTTGGATGTACCGTGCACTATTCAGTGTCCCCTCGACGATCACCAGTGGTGTACGGCCGGTGTAGGAGATCGCTCCCCACACCATGATGCCGGGTGTTGGCCCTGTGTGCCTCTGTCGTATGCAGTCCTGACTGTGGCGCTCACCTGCACGGCGCCAAACATGCATACGACCATCATTGGCACCAAGGCAGAAGCGACTCTCATCGCTGAAGACGACACGTCTCCATTCGTCCCTCCATTCACACCTGTCGCGACACCACTGGAGGCGGGCTGCACGATGTTGGGGTGTGAGCGGAAGACGGCCTAACGGTGTGCGGGACCGTAGCCCAGCTTCATGGAGACGGTTGCGAATGGTCCTCGCCGATACCCCAGGAGCAACAGTGTCCATAATTTGCTGGGAAGTGGCGGTGCGGTCCCCTACGGCACTGCGTAGGATCCTACGGTCTTGGCGTGCATCCGTGCGTCGCTGTGGTCCGGTCCCAGGTCGACGGGCACGTGCACCTTCCGCCGACCACTGGCGACAACATCGATGTACTGTGGAGACCTCACGCCCCACGTGTTGAGCAATTTGGCGCTACGTCCACCCGGCCTCCCGCATGCCCACTATACGCCCTCGCTCAAAGTCCATCAACTGCACATAAGGTTCACGTCCACGCTGTCGCGGCATGCTACCAGTGTTAAAGACTGCGATGGAGCTCCGTATGCCACGGCAAACTGGCTGACACTGACGGCGGCGGTGCACAAATGCTGCGCAGCTAGCGCCATTCGACGGCCAACACCGCAGTTCCTGGTGTGTCCGCTGTACCGTGCGTGTGATCATTGCTTGTACAGCCCACTCGCAATGTCCGGAGCAAGTATGGTGGCTCTGACACACCGGTGTCAATGTGTTCTTTTTTCCATTTCCAGGAGTGTATTAGGAAAGACTTCTCGCTTTTGCTAGGTGCTTCTTTTGATTGATACCGTTATCACTAATATTCATCAATTTCTCAGTGGAGTAATGTATTTGAATCGTGAAATGTGGTTAAATGTTTGTTCCTTACAGCAGGGTCATCTGTTTGTATGGCAAAAAAGCAGATTCTCCATTCAATGGTTTTTTTGTGCACATGGCACACCACATACACCTTACTGAATAACGTATGTTCAGAATGTGATAAATCTTCTTGTTTAGGTATCTCCTTCATTTGATTTATATTTTTAAAAATCTTATTCCAATGGTCACTAAAAATAATCAATGTGCTGCACAAATGCTGTTTGTTCCCTCTCAGCAGGCACATTCCGTTTGATGACTGCTATGTTTGTTCTACCATCGAGTGTGATTTTGTTGGATGGGAACCACCACTCCCAGCATTCTGACTATTGGAGTTATTAGGAAAGACTTCTTTCTTTTGCTAGGTGCTTCTTTTGATTGATACCCTTATAACTTATATTCATCAATTTCACATTGGAGTAATGTATTTGAATCGTGAAATGTGGTTAAGTGTTTGTTCTTTACAGCAGGGTCATCTGGTTGTATGGCCACAAAGCAAATTCTCCATTCAAAGGGTTTTTTGTGCATATGGGACACCACATCCTCCTTACTGAATCATGGATGTTCGGAATGTAATGCATCTCCTTGTTTTGGTATTTCCTACATTCGCTTTGTATTTTTAAAAATCTTATTCCAACAGTCACTAAAAATAATCAATGTGTTGTACAAATTGTGGTACATGTTTCTTCCCTCTCGGCAGGGAGATTCTCCTTTCATGACTGGTATCGTTGTTCTACCATTGAGTGTGATTTTGTTGGATGGGAACCACCACTCCCAGCATTCAGACTATTGGAGTTATAAGGAAAGCCTTCATTCTTTTACTAGGTGCATCTTTTGATTGATACCGTTATCACTTCTTTTCATCAATTTCTCATGGGAGTAATGTATATGAATTGTGAAATGTGGTTAAGTGTTTGTTCTTAACAGGAGGTTCATCTGGTTGTATGGCCACAGAGCAGATTCTCCATTGAATGGGTTTTTATGCATATGGGACACCACATCCACCTTACTGAATAACGGATGTTCGGAATGTAATATATCTTCTTGTTTAGGTATCTCCTTCATTTGCTTTATATTTTTAAAAGTCTTATTCCAATGGTCATTAAAAATAGTCAATGTGTTGTACAAATTGTGGTACATGTTTGATCCCTCTCAGCAGGGAGATTCCGTTTGATGACTGCTATGTTTGTTCTACCATCGAGTGTGATTTTGTTGGATGGGATCCACCACACCCAGCATTCTGACTATTGGAGTTATTAGATAAGACTTCTTTCTTTTGCTAGGTGCTTCTTTTGAATGATACCGTTATCACTTATATTCATCAATTTCACAGTGGAGTAATGTATTTGAATTGTGAAATGTGGTTAAGTGTTTGTTCTTTACAGCAGGATCATCTTGTTGTATGGCCACAAAGCAGTTTCTGCATTGAATGGGTTTTTGTGCATATGGGACACCACATCCACCTTACTGAACAATGGATGTTAGGAATGTAATATATCTTCTTGTTTTGGTATCTCCTTCATTTGCTTTATATTTTTAAAAATCTTATTCCAATGGTCACTAAAAATAATCAATGTGCTGTACAAATTGTGGTACATGTTTGATCCCTCTCAGCAGGGAGATTCCGTTTGATGACTGCTATGTTTGTTCTACCATCGAGTGTGATTTTGTTGCATGGGAACCACCACTCCCAGCATTCTGACTATTGGAGTTATTAGGAAAGACTTCTTTCTTTTGCTAGGTGCTTCTTTTGATTGATACCGTAATCACATATATTCATCAATTTAACAGAGGTGTAATGTATTTGAATCGTGAAATGTGGTTAAATGTTTGTTCCTTACAGCAGGGTCATCTGTTTGTATGGCCATAAAGCAGATTCTAAATTCAATGGTTTTTTTGTGCATATGGGATACCACATACACCATACTGAATAACGGATGTTCAGAATGTGATATATCTACTTGTTTAGGTATCTCCTTCATTTGGTTTATATTTTTAAAAATCTTATACTAATGGTCCCTCCCCCCCCCCCCCCCCATGAATCATGGACCTTGCCGTTGGTGGGGAGGCTTGCGTGCCTCAGCGATACAGATAGCCGTACCGTAGGTACAACCACAACAGAGGGGTATCTGTTGAGAGGCCAGACAAACGTGTGGTTCCTGAAGAGGGGCAGCAGCCTTTTCAGTAGTTGCAGGGGCAACAGTCTGGATGATTGACTGATCTGGCCTTGTAACATTAACCAAAACGGCCTTGCTGTGCTGGTACTGCGAACGGCTGAAAGCAAGGGGAAACTACGGCCGTAATTTTTCCCGAGGGCATGCAGCTTTACTGTATGATTAAATGATGATGGCGTTTTCTTCGGTAAAATATTCCGGAGGTAAAATAGTCCCCCATTCGGATCTCCGGGCGGGGACTACTCAAGAGGATGTCGTTATCAGGAGAAAGAAAACTGGCGTTCTACGGATCGGAGCGTGGAATGTCAGATCCCTTAATCGGGCAGGTAGGTTAGAAAATTTAAAAACGGAAATGGATAGGTTAAAGTTAGATATAGTGGGAATTAGATAAGTTCGGTGGCAGGAGGAACAAGACGTTTGGTCAGGTGATTACAGGGTTATAAATACAAAATCAAATAGGGGTAATGCAGGAGTAGGTTTAATAATGAATAAAAAAATAGGAGTGCGGGTTAGCTACTACAGACAGCATAGTGAACGCATGGGAGAGAGAATGGGGGAGAGAAATACAGTAGAAGAAGAATGGGTAGCTTTGAGGGATGAAGTAGTGAAGGCAGCAGAGGATCAAGTAGGTAAAAAGACGAGGGCTAGTAGAAATCCTTGGGTAACAGAAGAAATATTGAATTTAATTGATGAAAGGAGAAAATATAAAAATGCAGTAAATGAAGCAGGCAAAAAGGAATACAAACGTCTCAAAAATGAGATCGACAGGAAGTGCAGAATGGCTAAGCAGGGATGGCTAGAGGACAAATGTAAGGATGTAGAGGCTTATCTCACTAGGGGTAAGATAGATACTGCCTACAGGAAAATTAGAGAGACCTTTGGAGATAAGACAACCACTTGTATGAACATCAAGAGCTCAGATGGAAACCCAGTTCTAAGCAAAGAAGGGAAAGCAGAAAGGTGGAAGGAGTATATAGAGGGTCTATACAAGGGCGATGTACTTGAGGACAATATTATGGAAATGGAAGAGAATTTAGATGAAGATGAAATGGGAGATACGATACTGCGTGAAGAGTTTGACAGAGCACTGAAAGACCTGAGTCGAAACAAGGCCCCCGGAGTAGACAACATTCCAGTAGAACTACTGACGGCCTTGGGAGAGCCAGTCCTGACAAAACTCTACCATCTGGTGAGCAAGATGTATGAAACAGGCGAAATACCCTCAGACTTCAAGAAGAATATAATGATTCCAATCCCAAAGAAAGCAGGTGTTGACAGATTTGAAAATTACCGAACAATCAGTTTAATAAGCCACAGCTGCAAAATACTAACACGAATTCTTTACAGACGAATGGAAAAACTAGTAGAAGCCGACCTCGGGGAAGATCAGTTTGGATTCCGTAGAAATACTGGAACACGTGAGGCAATACTGACCTTAGACTTATCTTAGAAGAAAGATTAAGGAAAGGCAAACCTACGTTTTTAGCATTTGTAGACTTAGAGAAAGCTTTTGACAATGTTGACTGGAATACTATCTTTCAAATTCTAAAGGTTGCAGGGGTAAAATACAGGGAGCGAAAGGCTATTTACAATTTGTACAGAAACCAGATGGCAGTTATAAGAGTCGAGGGGCATGAGAGGGAAGCAGCGGTTGGGAAGGGAGTGAGACAGGGTTGTAGCCTCTCCCCAATGTTATTCAATCTGTATATTGAGCAAGCAGTAAAGGAAACAAAAGAAAAATTCGGAGTAGGTATTAAAATCCATGGAGAAGAAATAAAAACTTTGAGATTCGCCGATGACATTGTAATTCTGTCAGAGACAGCAAAGGACTTGGAAGAGCAGTTGAACGGAATGGATGGTGTCTTGAAGGGAGGATATAAGATGAACATCAACAAAAGCAAAACAAGGATAATGGAATGTAGTCGAATTAAGTCGGGTGATGCTGAGGGTATTAGATTAGGAAATGAGACACTTAAAGTAGTAAAGGAGTTTTGTTATTTGGGGAGCCAAATAACTGATGATGGTCGAAGTAGAGAGGATATAAAATGTAGACTGGCAATGGCAAGGAAAGCGTTTCTGAAGAAGAGAAATTTGTTAACATCGAGTATAGATTTAAGTATCAGGAAGTCATTTCTGAAAGTATTTGTATGGAGTGTAGCCATGTATGGAAGTGAAACATGGACGGTAAATAGTTTGGGCAAGAAGAGAATAGAAGCTTTTGAAATGTGGTGCTACAGAAGAATGCAGAAGATTAGATGGGTAGATCACATAACTAATGAGGAAGTATTGAATAGGATTGGGGAGAAGAGAAGTTTGTGGCACAACTTGACCAGAAGAAGGGATCGGTTGGTAGGACATGTTCTGAGGCATCAAGGGATCACCAGTTTAGTATTGGAGGGCAGCGTGGAGGGTAAAAATCATAGGGGGAGACCAAGAGATGAATACACTAAGCAGATTCAGAAGGATGTAGGTTGCAGTAGGTACTGGGAGATGAAGAAGCTTGCACAGGATAGAGTAGCATGGAGAGCTGCATCAAACCAGTCTCAGGACTGAAGACAACAACAACAACAATACTAATGGTCACTAAAAGTAATCAATGTGCTGCACAAATTGTGGTCCATGTTTGATCGTTATATGCAGTGAGTTTCCGTTTGATGACTGCTTTGTTTGTTCTACCATTGATTGTGATTTTGTTGGATGGGAACCACCACTCCCAGCATTCTGACTATTGGAGTTATTAGGAAAGACTTCTTTCTTTTGCTAGGTGCTTCTTTTGATTGATACCGTTATCACTTATATTCATCAATTTCACGGTGGAGTAATGTATTTGAATTGTGAAATGTGGTTAAGTGATTTTTCTTTACAACGGCTTCACCAGGTTGTATGGCCACAAAGCAGATTCTCCATTCAATGGGTTTTTTGTGCATATGGGACTTCACATGCACCTTACTGAATAACGGATGTTCGCAATGTGATAAATCTTCTTGATTAGGTATCTCCTTGATTTGTTTTATATTTTTAAAAATCTTATTCCAATGGTCACTAAATATAATCAAAGTGCTGCACAAATTGTGGTACATGTTTGTTCCCTGTCAGCAGGGAGATTCCGTTTGATGACTGCTATGTTTGTTCTACCATCGAGTGTGATTTTGTTGGATGGCAACCACCACTCCCAGCAATCTGACTATTGGAGTTATTAGGAAAGACTTCTTTCTTTTGCTTGGTGCTTCTTTTTATTGATACTGTTATCACTTATATTCATCAATTACTCAGTGGGGTAATGTATTTGAATTGTGAAATGTGGTTAAGTGATTTTTCTTTACAACGGGTTCACCAGGTTGTATGGCCACAAAGCAGATTCTCCATTCAATGGGTTTTTTGTGCATATGGGACTCCACATGCACCTTACTGAATAACGGATGTTCGCAATGTGATAAATCTTCTTGATTAGGTATCTCCTTGATTTGTTTTATATTTTTAAAAATCTTATTCCAATGGTCACTAAAAATAATCAAAGTGCTGCACAAATTGTGGTACATGTTTGTTCCCTGTCAGCAGGGAGATTCGGTTTGACGACTGCTATGATTGTTCTACCATCGAGTGTGATTTTGTTGGATGGGAACCACCACTCCCAGCATTCTGACTATAGGAGTTATTAGGAAAGACTTCTTTCTTTTGATAGGTGCATCTTTTGATTGATACCGTTATCACTTACATTCATCAATTTCACAGTGGAGTAATGCATTTGTGTCGTGAAATGTTGTTAATTGTTTGTTCCTTACAGCAGGATCAGCAGGGTCAGCTGTATGGCCAAGAAACACATTCTCCATTCGTTGGGTTTTTAGTGCATATGGGACACCACATACACCTTTCTGAATAACGGATGTTCAGAATGTGGTAAATCTTCTTGTTTAAGTATCTCCTTCATTTGCTTTATATTTTTAAAAATCTTATTCCAATGGTCACTAAAAATAATCAGTATGCTGCACAAATTGTTGTACATGTTTGTCCACTCTCAGCAGGGAGATTCCGTTTGATGACTGCTATGTTTGTTCTACCATCGAGTGTGATTTTGTTGGATGGGAACCACCACTCCCAGCAATCTGACTATTGGAGTCATTAGGAAAGACTTCTTTCTTTTGCTAGGTGCTTCTTTTTATTGATACTGTTATCACTTATATTCATCAATTTCTCAGTGGGGTAATGTATTTGAATTGTGAAATGTGGTTAAGTGATTGTTCTTTACAACGGGGTCACCAGGTTGTATGGCCACAAAGCAGATTCTCCATTCAATGGGTTTTTTGTGCATATGGGACTTCACATGCACCTTACTGAATAACGGATGTTCGCAATGTGATAAATCTTCTTGATTAGGTATCTCCTTGATTTGTTTTATATTTTTTAAAATCTTATTCCAATGGTCACTAAAAATAATCAAAGTGCTGCACAAATTGTGGTACATGTTTGTTCCCTGTCAGCAGGGAGATTCGGTTTGACGACTGCTATGATTGTTCTACCATCGAGTGTGATTTTGTTGGATGGGAACCACAACTCCCAGCATTCTGACTATTGGAGTTATTAGGAAAGACTTCTTTCTTTTGCTAGGTGCTTCTTTTGATTGATACCGTAATCACTTGTTGTTGTTGTTGTGGTCTTCAGTCCTGAGACTGGTTTGATGCAGCTCACCATGCTACTCTATCCTGTGCAAGCTTCTTCATCTCCCAGTACCTACTGCAACCTACATCCTTCTGAATCTGCTTAGTGTATTCATGTCTTGGTCTCCCTCTACGATTTTTACCCTCCACGGTGCCCTCCAATGCTAAATTTGTGATCCCTTGATGCCTCAAAACATGTCCTACCAACCGATCCCTTCTTCTAGTCAAGTTGTGCCACAAACTCCTCTTCTCCCCAATCCTATTCAATACCTCCTCATTAGTTACGTGATCTACCCACCTTATCTTCAGCATTCTTCTGTAGCACCACATTTCGAAAGCTTCTATTGTCTTCTTGTCCAAACTAGTTATTGCCTATGTTTCACTTCCATACATGGCTACACTCCATACAAATACTTTCAGAAACGACTTCCTGACACTTAAATCTATACTCGATTTTAACAAATTTCTCTTCTTCAGAAACGCTTTCCTTGCCATTGCCAGTCTGCATTTTATATCCTCTCTACTTCGACAATGATCGGTTATTTTACTCCCTAAATAGCAAAACTCCTTTACTACTTTAAGTGTCTCATTTCCTAATCTAATTCCCTCAGCATCACCCGACTTAATTTGACTACATTCCATTATCCTCGTTTTGCTTTTGTTGATGTTCATCTTATATCCTCCTTTCAAGACACTGTCCATTCTGTTCAACTGCTCTTCCAAGTCCTTTGCTGTCTCAGACAGAATTACAATGTCATCGGCAAACCTCAAAGTTTTTACTTCTTCTCCATGAATTTTAATACCTACTCCGAATTTTTCTTTTGTTTCTTTTCGTGCTTGCTGTATATACAGGTTGAATAACATCGGGGAGAGGCTACAACCCTGTCTCACTCCTTTCCCAACCACTGCTTCCCTTTCATGCCCCTCGACCCTTATAACTGCCATCTGGTTTCTGTCCAAATTGTAAATAGCCTTTCGCTCCCTGTATTTTACCCCTGCCACCTTCAGAATTTGAAAGAGAGTATTCCAGTTAACATTGTCGAAAGCTTTCTCTAAGTCTACAAATGCTAGAAACGTAGGTTTGCCCTTTCTTAATCTTTCTTCTAAGATAAGTCGTAAGGTCAGTATTGCCTCACGTGTTCCAACATTTCTACGGAATCCAAACTGATCTTCCCCGAGGTCGGCTTCTACCAGGTTTTCCATTCTTCTGTAAAGAATTCGCGTTAGTATTTTGCGTCCGTGACTTATCAAACTGATAGTTCGGTAATTTTCACATCTGTCAACACCTGATTTCTTTGGGATTGGAATTATTATATTCTTCTTGAAGTCTGAGGGTAATACGCCTGTCTCATACATCGTGCTCACCAGATGGTAGAGTTTTGTCATGACTGGCTCTCCCGAGGCCATCAGTAGTTCTAATGGAATGTTGTCTATTCCCGGGGCCTTGTTTTGACTCAGGTCTTTCAGTGCTCTGTCAAACTCTTCACGCAGTATCTTATCTCCCATTTCGTCTTCATCTACGTCCTCTTCCATTTCCATAATATTGTCCTCAAGTACATCGCCCTTGTATAAACCCTCTATATACTCCTTCCACCTTTCTGCCTTCCCTTCTTTGCTTAGAACTGGGTTGCCATGTGAGCTCTTGATATTCATACAAGTGGTTCTCTTCTCTCCAAAGGTCTCATTAATTTTCCTGTAGGCAGTATCTATCTTACCCCTAGTGAGACAAGCCTCTACATCCTTACATATGTCCTCTAGCCATCCCTGCTTAGCCATTTTGCACTTCCTGTCAATCTCATTTTTGAGACATTTGTATTCCTTTTTGCCTGCTTCATTTACTGCATTTTTGTATTTTCTCCTTTCATCAATTAAATTCAATATTTCTTCTGTTACCCAAGGATTTCTATTAGTCCTCGTCTTTTGACCTACTTGATCGTCTGCTGCCTTCACTACTTCATCCCTCAGAGCTACCCATTCTTCTTCTACTGTATTTCTCTCCCCCATTCCTGTCAATTGTTCCCTTATGCTCTCCCTGATACTCTCTACAACCTCTGGTTCTTTCAGTTTATCCAGGTCCCATCTCCTTAAATTCCCACCTTTTTGCAGTTTCTTCAGTTTCAATCTGCAGTTCATAACCAATAGATTGTGGTCAGAAACCACATCTTCCCCAGGAAATGTCTTACAATTTAAAACCTGGTTCCTAAATCTCTGTCTTACCATTATATAATCTATCTGATACCTTTTAGTATCTCCAGGGTTCTTCCAGGTATACAACCTTCTTTTATGATTCTTGAACCAAGTGTTAGCTATGATTAAGATATGCTCTGTGCAAAATTCTACAAGGCGGCTTCCTCTTTCATTACTTCCCCCCAATCCGTATTCACCTACTATGTTGCCTTCTCTCCCTTTTCCTACTGACGAATTCCAGTCACCCATGACTATTAAATTTTCGTCTCCCTTCACTACCTGAATAATTTCTTTTATCTCGTTATACATTTAATCTATTTCTTCATCATCTGCAGAGCTAGTTGGCATATAAACTTGTACTACTGTAGTAGGCATGGGCTTTGTGTCTATCTTGGCCACAATAATGCGTTCACTATGCTGTCTGTAGTAGCTAACCCGCACTCCTATTTTTTTTATTCATTATTAAACCTACTCCTGCATTACCCCTATTTGATTTTGTATTTATAACCCTGTAATCACCTGACCAAACGTCTTGTTCCTCCTGCCACCGAACTTCACTAATTCCCACTATATCTAACTTTAACCTATCCATTTCCCTTTTTAAATTTTCTAACCTACCTGCCCGATTAAGGGATCTGACATTCCACGGTCCGATCCGTAGAACGCCAGCTTTCTTTCTCCTGATAACGACGTCCTCCTGAGTAGTCCCCGCCCGGAGATCTGAATGGGGGACTATTTTACCTCCGGAATATCACTTATATTCATCAATTTCACAGTGGAGTAATGTATGTGTGTCGTGAAATGTAGTTAATTGTTTTTCTTTACAGCAGGGTCATCTGGTTGTATGCCCACAAAGCAGAGTCTCCATTCAATGGTTTTTTTGTGCATATGGGACACCACATACACCTTACTGAATAACGGATGTTCAGAATGTGATAAATCTTCGTGTTTAGGTATATCCTTCATTTGCTTTATATTTTTAAAAATCTTATTCCAATGCTCACTAAAAATACTAATGTGCTGCACAAATTGTGGTACATGTTTCTTCCCTCTCAGGAGGTAGATTCCGTTTGATGACTGCTATGTTTGTTCTACCTTTGAGTGTGATTTTGTTGGATGGGATCCACCACTCCCAGCATTCTGACTATTGGAGTTATTCGGAAAGACTTCTTTCTTTTGCTAGGTGCTTCTTTTGAATGATACCGTTATCACTTATATTCATCAATTTCACAGTGGAGTAATGTATTTGAATTGTGATATGTGGTTAAGTGTTTGTTCTTTACAGCAGGGTCATATGGTTGTATGGCCACAAAGCAGATTCACCATTGAATGGGTTTTTTGTGCATATGGGAATTCACATGCACCTTACTGAATAACGGATGTTCAGAATGTGATAAATCTCCTTGTTTAGGTATCTCCTTCATTTGCTTTATATTATGCAAAATCTTATTCCAATGGTCACTAATAATAATCAATGTGCTGCAAAAATTGTGGTACATGTTTGTTCCCTCTCAGCAGGGAGATTCCGTTTGATGACTGCTATGTTTGTTCTACCATTGAGTGTGATTTTGTTGGATGGGAACCACCTTTCGCAGCATTCTGACTATTGGAGTTATTAGGAAAGACTTCTTTCTTTTGGTAGGTGCTTCTTTTGATTGATACCGTAATCACTTGTTGTTGTTGTTGTGGTCTTCAGTCCTGAGACTGGTTTGATGCAGCTCACCATGCTACTCTATCCTGTGCAAGCTTCTTCATCTCCCAGTACCTACTGCAACCTACATCCTTCTGAATCTGCTTAGTGTATTCATGTCTTGGTCTCCCTCTACGATTTTTACCCTCCACGGTGCCCTCCAATGCTAAATTTGTGATCCCTTGATACCTCAAAACATGTCCTACCAACCGATCCCTTCTTCTAGTCAAGTTGTGCCACGAACTCCTCTTCTCCCCAATCCTATTCAATACCTCCTCATTAGTTACGTGATCTACCCACCGTATCTTCAGCATTCTTCTGTAGCACCACATTTCGAAAGCTTCTATTGTCTTCTTGTCCAAACTAGTTATTGCCTATGTTTCACTTCCATACATGGCTACACTCCATACAAATACTTTCAGAAACGACTTCCTGACACTTAAATCTATACTTGATTTTAACAAATTTCTCTTCTTCAGAAACGCTTTCCTTGCCATTGCCAGTCTGCATTTATATCCTCTCTACTTCGACAATGATCGGTTATTTTACTCCCTAAATAGCAAAACTCCTTTACTACTTTAAGTGTCTCATTTCCTAATCTAATTCCCTCAGCATCACCCGACTTAATTTGACTACATTCCATTATCCTCGTTTTGCTTTTGTTGATGTTCATCTTATATCCTCCTTTCAAGACACTGTCCATTCTGTTCAACTGCTCTTCCAAGTCCTTTGCTGTCTCAGACAGAATTACAATGTCATCGGCAAACCTCAAAGTTTTTACTTCTTCTCCATGAATTTTAATACCTACTCCGAATTTTTCTTTTGTTTCCTTTCGTGCTTGCTGTATATACAGGTTGAATAACATCGGGGAGAGGCTACAACCCTGTCTCACTCCTTTCCCAACCACTGCTTCCCTTTCATGCCCCTCGACTCTTATAACTGCCATCTGGTTTCTGTCCAAATTGTAAATAGCCTTTCGCTCCCTGTATTTTACCCCTGCCACCTTCAGAATTTGAAAGAGAGTATTCCTGTTAACATTGTCGAAAGCTTTCTCTAAGTCTACAAATGCTAGAAACGTAGGTTTGCCCTTTCTTAATCTTTCTTCTAAGATAAGTCGTAAGGTCAGTATTGCCTCACGTGTTCCAACATTTCTACGGAATCCAAACTGATCTTCCCCGAGGTCGGCTTCTACCAGGTTTTCCATTCTTCTGTAAAGAATTCGCGTTAGTATTTTGCATCCGTGACTTATCAAACTGATAGTTCGGTAATTTTCACATCTGTCAACACCTGATTTCTTTGGGATTGGAATTATTATATTCTTCTTGAAGTCTGAGGCTAATACGCCTGTCTCATACATCGTGCTCACCAGATGGTAGAGTTTTGTCATGACTGGCTCTCCCGAGGCCATCAGTAGTTCTAATGGAATGTTGTCTATTCCCGGGGCCTTGTTTCGACTCAGGTCTTTCAGTGCTCTGTCAAACTCTTCACGCAGTATCTTATCTCCCATTTCGTCTTCATCTACGTCCTCTTCCATTTCCATAATATTGTCCTCAAGTACATCGCCCTTGTATAAACCCTCTATATACTCCTTCCACCTTTCTGCCTTCCCTTCTTTGCTTAGAACTGGGTTGCCATGTGAGCTCTTGATATTCATACAAGTGGTTCTCTTCTCTCCAAAGGTCTCATTAATTTTCCTGTAGGCAGTATCTATCTTAACCCTAGTGAGACAAGCCTCTACATCCTTACATATGTCCTCTAGCCATCCCTGCTTAGCCATTTTGCACTTCCTGTCAATCTCATTTTTGAGACATTTGTATTCCTTTTTGCCTGCTTCATTTACTGCATTTTTATATTTTCTCCTTTCATCAATTAAATTCAATATTTCTTCTGTTACCCAAGGATTTCTATTAGTCCTCGTCTTTTGGCCTACTTGATCGTCTGCTGCCTTCACTACTTCATCCCTCAGAGCTACCCATTCTTCTTCTACTGTATTTCTCTCCCCCATTCCTGTCAATTGTTCCCTTATGCTCTCCCTGATACTCTCTACTACCTCTGGTTCTTTCAGTTTATCCAGGTCCCATCTCCTTAAATTCCCACCTTTTTGCAGTTTCTTCAGTTTCAATCTGCAGTTCATAACCAATAGATTGTGGTCAGAATCCACATCTTCCCCAGGAAATGTCTTACAATTTAAAACCTGGTTCCTAAATCTCTGTCTTACCATTATGTAATCTATCTGATACCTTTTAGTATCTGCAGGATTCTTCCAGGTATACAACCTTCTTTTATGATTCTTGAACCGAGTGTTAGCTATGATTAAGTTATGCTCTGTGCAAAATTCTACAAGGCGGCTTCCTCTTTCATTACTTCCCCCCAATCCGTATTCACCTACTATGTTGCCTTCTCTCCCTTTTCCTACTGACGAATTCCAGTCACCCATGACTATTAAATTTTCGTCTCCCTTCACTACCTGAATAATTTCTTTTATCTCGTCATACATTTAATCTATTTGTTCATCATCTGCAGAGCTAGTTGGCATATAAACTTGTACTACTGTAGTAGGCATGGGCTTTGTGTCTATCTTGGCCACAATAATGCGTTCACTATGCTGTCTGTAGTAGCTAACCCGCACTCCTATTTTTTTTTATTCATTATTAAACCTACTCCTGCATTACCCCTATTTGATTTTGTATTTATAACCCTGTAATCACCTGACCAAACGTCTTGTTCCTCCTGCCACCGAACTTCACTAATTCCCACTATATCTAACTTTAACCTATCCATTTCCCTTTTTAAATTTTCTAACCTACCTGCCCGATTAAGGGATCTGACATTCCACGGTCCGATCCGTAGAACGCCAGTTTTCTTTCTCCTGATAACGACGTCCTCCTGAGTAGTCCCCGCCCGGAGATCTGAATGGGGGACTACTTTACCTCCGGAATATCACTTATATTCTTCAATTTCACAGTGGAGTAATGTATGTGTGTCGTGAAATGTAGTTAATTGTTTTTCTTTACAGCAGGGTCATCTGGTTGTATGCCCACAAAGCAGAGTCTCCATTCAATGTTTTTTTTTGTGCATATGGGACTTCACATGCATCTTAGTGAATAACGGATGTTGGGAATGTGATAAATCTTCTTGTTTAGGTATATCCTTCATTTGCTTTATATCTTTAAAAATCTTATTCCAATGGTCACTAAAAATACTAATGTGCTGCACAAATTGTGGTACATGTTTCTTCCCTCTCAGCAGGTAGATTCCGTTTGATGACTGCTATGTTTGTTCTACCTTTGAGTGTGATTTTGTTGGATGGGATCCACCACTCCCAGCATTCTGACTATTGGAGTTATTCGGAAAGACTTCTTTCTTTTGCTAGGTGCTTCTTTTGAATGATACCGTTATCACTTATATTCATCAATTTCACAGTGGAGTAATGTATTTGAATTGTGATATGTGGTTAAGTGTTTGTTCTTTACAGCAGGGTCATATGGTTGTATGGCCACAAAGCAGATTCACCATTGAATGGGTTTTTTGTGCATATGGGACTTCACATGCACCTTACTGAATAACGGATGTTCAGAATGCGATAAATCTTCTTGTTTTGGTATCTCCTTCATTTGCTTTATATTATGCAAAATCTTATTCCAATGGTCACTAATAATAATCAATGTGCTGCAAAAATTGTGGTACATGTTTGTTCCCTCTCAGCAGGGAGATTCCGTTTGATGACTGCTATGTTTGTTCTACCATTGAGTGTGATTTTGTTGGATGGGAACCACCTTTCGCAGCATTCTGACTATTGGAGTTATTAGGAAAGACTTCTTTCTTTTGGTAGGTGCTTCTTTTGATTGATACCGTAATCACTTGTTGTTGTTGTTGTGGTCTTCAGTCCTGAGACTGGTTTGATGCAGCTCACCATGCTACTCTATCCTGTGCAAGCTTCTTCATCTCCCAGTACCTACTGCAACCTACATCCTTCTGAATCTGCTTAGTGTATTCATGTCTTGGTCTCCCTCTACGATTTTTACCCTCCACGGTGCCCTCCAATGCTAAATTTGTGATCCCTTGATGCCTCAAAACATGTCCTACCAACCGATCCCTTCTTCTAGTCAAGTTGTGCCACAAACTCCTCTTCTCCCCAATCCTATTCAATACCTCCTCATTAGTTACGTGATCTACCCACCTTATCTTCAGCATTCTTCTGTAGCACCACATTTCGAAAGCTTCTATTGTCTTCTTGTCCAAACTAGTTATTGCCTATGTTTCACTTCCATACATGGCTACACTCCATACAAATACTTTCAGAAACGACTTCCTGACACTTAAATCTATACTCGATTTTAACAAATTTCTCTTCTTCAGAAACGCTTTCCTTGCCATTGCCAGTCTGCATTTTATATCCTCTCTACTTCGACAATGATCGGTTATTTTACTCCCTAAATAGCAAAACTCCTTTACTACTTTAAGTGTCTCATTTCCTAATCTAATTCCCTCAGCATCACCCGACTTAATTTGACTACATTCCATTATCCTCGTTTTGCTTTTGTTGATGTTCATCTTATATCCTCCTTTCAAGACACTGTCCATTCTGTTCAACTGCTCTTCCAAGTCCTTTGCTGTCTCAGACAGAATTACAATGTCATCGGCAAACCTCAAAGTTTTTACTTCTTCTCCATGAATTTTAATACCTACTCCGAATTTTTCTTTTGTTTCTTTTCGTGCTTACTGTATATACAGGTTGAATAACATCGGGGAGAGGCTACAACCCTGTCTCACTCCTTTCCCAACCACTGCTTCTTTTTCATGCCCCTCGACCCTTATAACTGCCATCTGGTTTCTGTCCAAATTGTAAATAGCCTTTCGCTCCCTGTATTTTACCCCTGCCACCTTCAGAATTTGAAAGAGAGTATTCCAGTTAACATTGTCGAAAGCTTTCTCTAAGTCTACAAATGCTAGAAACGTAGGTTTGCCTTTTCTTAATCTTTCTTCTAAGATAAGTCGTAAGGTCAGTATTGCCTCACGTGTTCCAACATTTCTACGGAATCCAAACTGATCTTCCCCGAGGTCGGCTTCTACCAGGTTTTCCATTCTTCTATAAAGAATTCGCGTTAGTATTTTGCGTCCGTGACTTATCAAACTGATAGTTCGGTAATTTTCACATCTGTCAACACCTGATTTCTTTGGGATTGGAATTATTATATTCTTCTTGAAGTCTGAGGGTAATACGCCTGTCTCATACATCGTGCTCACCAGATGGTAGAGTTTTGTCATGACTGGCTCTCCCGAGGCCATCAGTAGTTCTAATGGAATGTTGTCTATTCCCGGGGCCTTGTTTTGACTCAGGTCTTTCAGTGCTCTGTCAAACTCTTCACGCAGTATCTTATCTCCCATTTCGTCTTCATCTACGTCCTCTTCCATTTCCATAATATTGTCCTCAAGTACATTGCCCTTGTATAAACCCTCTATATACTCCTTCCACCTTTCTGCCTTCCCTTCTTTGCTTAGAACTGGGTTGCCATGTGAGCTCTTGATATTCATACAAGTGGTTCTCTTCTCTCCAAAGGTCTCATTAATTTTCCTGTAGGCAGTATCTATCTTACCCCTAGTGAGACAAGCCTCTACATCCTTACATTTGTCCTCTAGCCATCCCTGCTTAGCCATTTTGCACTTCCTGTCAATCTCATTTTTGAGACGTTTGTATTCCTTTTTGCCTGCTTCATTTACTGCATTTTTATATTTTCTCCTTTCATCAATTAAATTCAATTTTCCTTCTGTTACCCAAGGATTTCTATTAGCCCTCGTCTTTTGACCTACTTGATCGTCTGCTGCCTTCACTACTTCATCCCTCAGAGCTACCCATTCTTCTTCTACTGTATTTCTTTCCCCCATTCCTGTCAATTGTTCCCTTATGCTCTCCCTGATACTCTCTACTACCTGTGGTTCTTTCAGTTTATCCAGGTCCCATCTCCTTAAATTCCCACCTTTTTGCAGTTTCTTCAGATTCAATCTGCAGTTCATAACCAATAGATTGTGGTCGGATCCACATCTTCCCCAGGAAATGTCTTACAATTTAAAACCTGGTTCCTAAATCTCTGTCTTACCATTATATAATCTATCTGATACCTTTTAGTATCTCCAGGATTCTTCCAGGTATACAACCTTCTTTTATGATTCTTGAACCAAGTGTTAGCTATGATTAAGATATGCTCTGTGCAAAATTCTACAAGGCATCTTCCTCTTTCATTTCTTCCCCCCCCCCCCCCCCCCCCCCAATCCATATTCACCTACTATGTTGCCTTCTCTCCCTTTTCCTACTGACGAATTCCAGTCACCCATGACTATTAAATTTTCGTCTCCCTTCACTACCTGAATAATTTCTTTTATCTCGTCAAAAATTTCATCTATTTCTTCATCATCTGCAGAGCTTGTTGGCATATAAACTTGTACTACTGTAGTAGGCATGGGCTTTGTGTCTATCTTGGCCCCAATAATGCGTTCACTATGCTGTCAGTAGTAGCTAACCCGCACTCCTATTCTTTTATTCATTATTAAACCTACTCCTGCATTACCAATATTTGATTTTGTATTTATAACCCTGTAATCACCTAACCAAACGTCTTGTTCCTCCTGCCACCGAACTTCACTAATTCCCACTATATCTAACTTTAACCTATCCATTTCCCTTTTTAAATTTTCTAACCTACCTGACCGATTAAGGGATCTGACATTCCACGGTCCGATCCGTAGAACGCCAGTTTTCTTTCTCCTGATAACGACGTCCTCCTGAGTAGTCCCCGCCCGGAGATCTGAATGGGGGACTATTTTACCTGCGGAATATCACTTATATTCATCAATTTCACAGTGGAGTAATGTATGTGTGTCGTGAAATGTACTTAATTGTTTTTCTTTACAGCAGGGTCATCTGGTTGTATGCCCACAAAGCAGATTCTCCATTCAATGGGTTTTTTGTGCATATGGGACTTCACATGCACCTTAGTGAATAACGGATGTTGGGAATGTGATAAATCGTCTTGTTTAGGTATCTCCCTCATTTGCTTTATATTTTTAAAAATCTTATTCCAATGGTCACTAAAAATAATAAATGTGCTGCACAAATAGTGGTACATGTTTCTTCCCTCTCAGCAGGGAGATTCCGTTTGATGACTGCTATGTTTGTTCTACCATTGAGTGTGATTTTGTTGCATGGGTTCCACCACTCCCAGCATCTGACTATTGGAGTAATTAGGAAAGACTACTTTCTTTTGCTAAGTGCTTCTTTTGATTGATACTGTTATCAGTAATATTCATCAATTTCTCATGGGAGTAATGTATATGAATTGTGAAATGTGGTTAAGTGTTTGTTCTTAACAGGAGCGACATCTGGTTATATGGCCACAGAGCAGATTCTCCATTGAAAGGGTTTTTATGCATATGGGACACCACATCCACCTTACTAAATAACGGATGTTCGGAATGTAATATATCTTCTTGTTTAGGTATCTCCTTCATTTGCTTTATATTTTTAAAAATCTTATTCCAATGGTCACTAAAAATAATCAATGTGCTGTACAAATTATGGTACATGTTTGATCCCTCTCAGCAGGGAGATTCCGTTTGATGACTGCTATGTTTGTTCTACCATCGAGTGTGATTTTGTTGGATGGGAACCACCACTCCCAGCATTTTGACTATTGTAGTTATTAGGAAAGAATTCTTTCTTTTGCTAGGTGCTTCCTTTGATTGATGCTGTTATCTCTTATATTCATCAATTTCACAGTGGGGTAACGTATTTGAATTGTGAAATGTGGTGAAGTGTTTGTTCTTTACAGCAGGGACATCTGTTTGTATGGCCACAGAGCAGATTCTCCATTGAAAGTGTTTTTATGCATATGGGACACCACATCCACCTTACTAAGTAACGGATGTTCGGAATGTAATATATCTTCTTGTTTAGGTATCTCCTTCATTTGCTTCATATTTTTAAAAATCTTATTCCAATGGTCATAAAAAATAATCAATGTGCTGTACAAATTGTGGTACATGTTTGATCCCTCTCAGCACGGAGATTCCGTCTGATGACTGCTATGTTTGTTCTACCATCGAGTGTGATTTTGTTGGATGGGATCCACCACTCCCAGCATTCTGACTATTGGAGTTATTAGGAAAGACTTCTTTCTTTTGCTAGGTGCTTCTTTTGAATGATACTGTTATCACTTATATTCATCTATCTCACAGTGGAGTAATGTATTGGAATTGTGATACGTGGTTAATTGTTTTTCTTTACAGCAGGGTCATCTGGTTGTATGCCCACAAAGCAGAGTCTCCATTCAATGTTTTTTTTTGTGCATATGGGACTTCACATGTATCTTAGTGAATAACGGATGTTGGGAATGTGATAAATCTTCTTGTTTAGGTATATCCTTCATTTGCTTTATATATCTTTAAAAATCTTATTCCAATGGTCACTAAAAATACTAATGTGCTGCACAAATTGTGGTACATGTTTCTTCCCTCTCAGCAGGTAGATTCCGTTTGATGACTGCTATGTTTGTTCTACCTTTGAGTGTGATTTTGTTGGATGGGATCCACCACTCCCAGCATTCTGACTATTGGAGTTATTCGGAAAGACTTCTTTCTTTTGCTAGGTGCTTCTTTTGAATGATACCGTTATCACTTATATTCATCAATTTCACAGTGGAGTAATGTATTTGAATTGTGATATGTGGTTAAGTGTTTGTTCTTTACAGCAGGGTCATATGGTTGTATGGCCACAAAGCAGATTCACCATTGAATGGGTTTTTTGTGCATATGGGACTTCACATGCACCTTACTGAATAACGGATGTTCAGAATGTGATAAATTTTCTTGTTTAGGTATCTCCTTCATTTGCTTTATATTATGCAAAATCTTATTCCAATGGTCACTAATAATAATCAATGTGCTGCAAAAATTGTGGTACATGTTTGTTCCCTCTCAGCAGGGAGATTCCGTTTGATGACTGCTATGTTTGTTCTACCATTGAGTGTGATTTTGTTGGATGGGAACCACCTTTCGCAGCATTCTGACTATTGGAGTTATTAAGAAAGACTTCTTTCTTTTGGTAGGTGCTTCTTTTGATTGATACCGTAATCACTTGTTGTTGTTGTTGTTGTGGTCTTCAGTCCTGAGACTGGTTTGATGCAGCTCACCATGCTACTCTATCCTGTGCAAGCTTCTTCATCTCCCAGTACCTACTGCAACCTACATCCTTCTGAATCTGCTTAGTGTATTCATGTCTTGGTCTCCCTCTACGATTTTTACCCTCCACGGTGCCCTCCAATGTTAAATTTGTGATCCCTTGATGCCTCAAAACATGTCCTACCAACCGATCCCTTCTTCTAGTCAAGTTGTGCCACAAACTCCTCTTCTCCCCAATCCTATTCAATACCTCCTCATTAGTTACGTGATCTACCCACCTTATCTTCAGCATTCTTCTGTAGCACCACATTTCGAAAGCTTCTATTGTCTTCTTGTCCAAACTAGTTATTGCCTATGTTTCACTTCCCTACATGGCTACACTCCATACAAATACTTTCAGAAACGACTTCCTGACACTTAAATCTATACTCGATTTTAACAAATTTCTCTTCTTCAGAAACGCTTTCCTTGCCATTGCCAGTCTGCATTTTATATCCTCTCTACTTCGACAATGATCGGTTATTTTACTCCCTAAATAGCAAAACTCCTTTACTACTTTAAGTGTCTCATTTCCTAATCTAATTCCCTCAGCATCACCCGACTTAATTTGACTACATTCCATTATCCTCGTTTTGCTTTTGTTGATGTTCATCTTATATCCTCCTTTCAAGACACTGTCCATTCTGTTCAACTGCTCTTCCAAGTCCTTTGCTGTCTCAGACAGAATTACAATGTCATCGGCAAACCTCAAAGTTTTTACTTCTTCTCCATGAATTTTAATACCTACTCCGAATTTTTCTTTTGTTTCTTTTCGTGCTTGCTGTATATACAGGTTGAATAACATCGGGGAGAGGCTACAACCCTGTCTCACTCCTTTCCCAACCACTGCTTCCCTTTCATGCCCCTCGACTCTTATAACTGCCATCTGGTTTCTGTCCAAATTGTAAATAGCCTTTCGCTCCCTGTATTTTACCCCTGCCACCTTCAGAATTTGAAAGAGAGTATTCCAGTTAACATTGTCGAAAGCTTTCTCTAAGTCTACAAATGCTAGAAACGTAGGTTTGCCTTTTCTTAATCTTTCTTCTAAGATAAGTCGTAAGGTCAGTATTGCCTCACGTGTTCCAACATTTCTACGGAATCCAAACTGATCTTCCCCGAGGTCGGCTTCTACCAGGTTTTCCATTCTTCTATAAAGAATTCGCGTTAGTATTTTGCGTCCGTGACTTATCAAACTGATAGTTCGGTAATTTTCACATCTGTCAACACCTGATTTCTTTGGGATTGGAATTATTATATTCTTCTTGAAGTCTGAGGGTAATACACCTGTCTCATACATCGTGCTCACCAGATGGTAGAGTTTTGTCATGACTGGCTCTCCCGAGGCCATCAGTAGTTCTAATGGAATGTTGTCTATTCCCGGGGCCTTGTTTTGACTCAGGTCTTTCAGTGCTCTGTCAAACTCTTCACGCAGATGTGGTGTCCCATATGCATAAAAACCCTTTCAATGGAGAATCTGCTCTGTGGCCATACAACCAGATGTCCCTCCTGTTAAGAACAAACAGTTAACCACATTTCACCCCTATTTGATTTTGTATTTATAACCCTGTAATCACCTGACGAAACGTCTTGTTCCTCCTGCCACCGAACTTCACTAATTCCCACTATATCCAACTTTAACCTATCCATTTCCTTTTTTAAATTTTCTAACCTACCTGCCCGATTAAGGGATCTGACATTACACGGTCCCATCCGTAGAACGCCAGTTTTCTTTCTCCTGATAACGACGTCCTCCTGACTAGTCCCCGCCCGGAGATCTGAATGGGGGACTATTTTACCTCCGGAATATCACTTATATTCATCAATTTCACAGTGGAGTAATGTATTTGAATTTTGAAATGTGGTTAAGTGTTTGTTCTTAACAGGAGGGTCATCTGGTTGTATGGCCACAGAGCAGATTCACCATTGAATGGTTTTTTATGCATATGGGACACCACATCCACCTTACTGAATAACGGATGTTCGGAATGTAATATATTTTCTTGTTTAGTTATCTCCTTCCTTCGCTTTATATTTTTAAAAATCTTATTCCAATGGTCACTAAAAATAATCAATGTGCTGTACAAATTGTGGAACATGTTTGATCCCTCTCAGCAGGGAGATTCCGTTTGATGACTGCTATGTTTGTTCTACCATCGAGTGTGATTTTGTTGGATGGGATCCACCACTCCCAACATTCTGACTATTGGAGTTATTAGGAAAGACTTCTTTCTTTTGCTAGGTGCTTCTTTTGAATGATACCGTTATCACTTATATTCATCAATTTCACAGTGGAGTAATGTATTTGAATTGTGAAATGTAGTTAAGTGTTGGTTCTTTATAGCAGGATCATCTTGTTGTATGGCCACAAAGCAGATTCACCATTGAATGAGTTTTTTGTGCATATGGGAATTCACACGCACCTTACTGAATAACGGATGTTCAGAATGTGATAAATCTTCTTGATTAGGTATCTCCTTAATTTGTTTTATATTTTTAAAAATCTTATTCCAATGGTCACTAAAAATAATCAATGTGCTGCACAAATTGTGGTACATGTTTCTTCCCTCTCGGCAGGGAGATTCTCCTTTCATGACTGGTATCGTTGTTCTACCATTGAGTGTGATTTTGTTGGATGGGAACCAACACTCCCAGCATTCTGACTATTGGAGTTATTAGGAACGACTTCTTTCTTTTGCTAGGTGCTTCCTTTGATTGATGCTGTTATCACTTATATTCATCAATTTCACAGTGGCGTAATGTATTTGAATCGTGAAATGTGGTTAATTGTTTGTTCCATACAGCAGGGTCATCTGTTTGTATGGCCAAAAAGCAGATTCTCCATTCAATGGTTTTTTTGTGCATATGGGACACCACATACACCTTACTCAATAACGGATGTTCAGAATGTGATAAATCTTCGTGTTTAGGTATATCCTTCATTTGCTTTATATTTTTAAAAATCTTATTCCAATGGTCACTAAAAATAATCAATGTGCTGCACAAATTGTGGTACATGTTTCATCCCTCTTGGCAGGGAGATTCTCCTTTCATGACTGGTATCGTTGTTCTACCATTGAGTGTGATTTTGTTGGATGGGAACCACCACTCGCAGCATTCTGACTATTGGAGTTATTAGGAAAGACTTCTTTCTTTTGGTAGGTGCTTCTTTTGATTGATTCCGTTATCACATATATTCATCAATTTCGCAGTGGAGTAATGTATTTGAATCGTGAAATGTGGTTAATTGTTTGTTCCTTACAGCGGGGTCATCTGTTTGTATGGCCAAAAAGCAGATTCTCCATTCAATGTTTTTTTTTGTGCATATGGGACACCACATACACCATACTGAATAATGAATGTTCAGAATGTGATTTATCTTCTTGTTTATGTATCTCCTTCATTTGCTTTATATTTTTGAAAATCTTATTCCAATGGTCACTAAAAATAATCAATGTGCTGCACAAATTGTGGTACATGTTTGTTCCCTCTCAGCAGGGAGATTCCGTTTGATGACTGCTATGTTTGTTCTACCATTGAGTGTGATTTTGTGGATGGGAACCACCACTCCCAGCATTCTGACTATTGGAGTTATTAGGAAAGACTTCTTTCTTTTGGTAGGTGCTTCTTTTGATTGATACCGTAATCACTTGTTGTTGTTGTTGTGGTCTTCAGTCCTGAGACTGGTTTGATGCAGCTCACCATGCTACTCTATCCTGTGCAAGCTTCTTCATCTCCCAGTACCTACTGCAACCTACATCCTTCTGAATCTGCTTAGTGTATTCATCTGTTGGTCTCCCTCTACGATTTTTACCCTCCATGGTGCCCTCCAATGCTAAATTTGTGATCCCTTGATGCCTCAAAACATGTCCTGCCAACCGGTCCCTTCTTCTAGTCAAGTTGTGCCACAAACTCCTCTTCTCCCCATTCCAATTCAATACCTCCTCATTAGTTACGTGATCTACCCACCTTATCTTCTGCATTCTTCTGTAGCACCACATTTTGAAAGCTTCTATTGTCTTCTTGTCCAAACTAGTTATTGTCCATGTTTCACTTCCATACATGGCTACACTCCATACAAATACTTTCAGAAACGACTTCCTGACACTTAAATCTATACTCGATGTTAGCAAATTTCTCTTCTTCAGAAACGCTTTCCTTGCCATTGCCAGTCTGCATTTTATATCCTCTCTACTTCGACAATGATCGGTTATTTTACTCCCTAAATAGCAAAACTCCTTTACTACTTTAAGTGTCTCATTTCCTAATCTAATTCCCTCAGCATCACCCGACTTAATTTGACTACATTCCATTATCCTCGTTTTGCTTTTGTTGATGTTCATCTTATATCCTCCTTTCAAGTCACTGTCCATTCCAATCAACTGCTCTTCCAAGTCCTTTGCTGTCTCAGACAGAATTACAATGTCAACGGCGAACCTCAAAGTTTTTACTTCTTCTCCTTGAATTTTAATACCTATTCCGAATTTTTCTTTTGTTTCCTTTCCTGTTTGCTGTATATACAGGTTGAATAACATCGGGGAGATGCTACAACCCCGTCTCACTCCTTTCCCAACCACTGCTTCCCTTTCATGCCCCTCGACTCTTATAACTGCCATCTGGTTTCTGTACAAATTGTAAATAGCCTTTCGCTCCGTGTATTTTACCCCTGCCACCTTCAGAATTTGAAAGAGAGTAATCCAGTTAACATTGTCGAAAGCTTTCTCTAAGTCTACATATGCTAGAAACGTAGGTTTGCCTTTTCTTAATCTTTCTTCTAAGATAAGTCGTCAGTATTGCCTCACGTGTTCCAACATTTCTACGGAATCCAAACTGATCTTCCCCGAGGTCGGCTTCTACCAGGTTTTCCATTCTTCTGTAAAGAATTCGCGTTAGTATTTTGCATCCGTGACTTATCAAACTGATAGTTCGGTAATTTTCACATCTGTCAACACCTGATTTCTTTGGGATTGGAATTATTATATTCTTCTTGAAGTCTGAGGGTAATACGCCTGTCTCATACATCGTGCTCACCAGATGGTAGAGTTTTGTCATGACTGGCTCTCCCGAGGCCATCAGTAGTTCTAATGGAATGTTGTCTATTCCCGGGGCCTTGTTTCGACTCAGGTCTTTCAGTGCTCTGTCAAACTCTTCACGCAGTATCTTATCTCCCATTTCGTCTTCATCTACGTCCTCTTCCATTTCCATAATATTGTCCTCAAGTACATCGCCCTAGTATAAACCCTCTATATACTCCTTCCGCCTTTCTGCCTTCCCTTCTTTGCTTAGAACTGGGTTGCCATGTGAGCTCTTGATATTCATACAAGTGGTTCTCTTCTCTCCAAAGGTCTCATTAATTTTCCTGTAGGCAGTATCTATCTTACCCCTAGTGAGACAAGCCTCTACATCCTTACATTTGTCCTCTAGCCATCCCTGCTTAGCCATTTTGCACTTCCTGTCGATCTCATTTTTGAGATGTTTGTATTCCTTTTTGCCTGCTTCATTTACTGCATTTTTATATTTTCTCCTTTCATCAATTAAATTCAATATTTCTTCTGTTACCCAAGGATTTCTATTAGCCCTCGTCTTTTGACCTATATCTAATTCCCACTATATCTAACTTTAACCTATCCATTTCCCTTTTTAAATTTTCTATCCTACCTGCCCGATTAAGGGATCTGACATTCCACGCTCCGATCCGTAGAACGCCAGTTTTCTTTCTCCTGATAACGACGTCCTCCTGAGTAGTCCCCGCCCGTAGATCTGAATGTGGGACTATTTTACCTCCGGAATATCACTTATATTCATCAATTTCACAGTGGAGTAATGTATGTGTGTTGTGAAATGTAATTAATTGTTTTTCTTTACAGCAGGGTCATCTGGTTGTATGCCCACAAAGCAGATTCTCCATTGAATGGGTTTTTTGTGCATATGGGACTTCACATGCACCTTAGTGAATAACGGATGTTGGGAATGTGATAAATCTTCCTGTTTAGGTATATCCTTCATTTCCTTTATATGTTTAAAAATCTTCATCCAATGGTCACTAAAAATAATCAATGTGCTGTACAAATTGTGGTACATGTTTGATCCCTCACAGCAGGGAGACTCCGTTTGATGACTGCTATGTTTGTTCTACCATCGAGTGTGATTTTGTTGGATGGGAACCACCACTCCCAGCATTCTGACTATTGGAGTTATTAGGAAAGACTTCTTTCTTTTGCTAGGTGCTTCTTTTGAATGATACCGTTATCACTTATATTCATCAATTTCACAGTGGAGTAATGTATTTGAATTGTGAAATGTGGTTAAGTGTTTGTTCTTTACAGCAGGATCATCTTGTTGTATGGCCAAAAAGCAGTTTCTGCATTGAATGGGTTTTTGTGGGTATGGGACACCACATCCACCTTATTGAATAATGGATGTTAGGAATGTAATATATCTTCTTGTTTAGGTACCTCCTTCATCTGCTTTATATTTTTAAAAATCTTATTCCAATGGTCACTAAATATAATCAATGTGCTGCACAGATTGTGGTACATGTTTCTTCCCTCTCAGCATGGAGATTCTCCATTCATGACTGGTATCGTTGTTCTACCATTGAGTGTGACTTTGTTGGATGGGAACCACTACTCCCAGCATTCTGACTACTGGAGTTATTAGGAAAGATTTCTTTCTTTTGCTAAGTGCTTCTTTTGAATGATACCGTTATCACTTAGATTCAACAATTTCACAGAGGAGTAGTGGATTTGAATTGTGAAATGTGGTTAAGTGTTTGTTCTTTACAGCAGGGTCATCTAATTTGTATGGCCACAAAGCAGATTCTCCATTCAATAGGTTTTTTGTGCATATGGGACTTCACATGCACCTTACTGAATAACGGATGTTCGGAATGTGATAAATCTTATTGATTAGGTATCTCCTTCATTTGCTTTATATTTTTAAAAATCTTATCCTAATGGTCACTAAAAATAATCAAAGTGCAGCACATATTGTGGTACATGTTTGTTCCCTCTCAGCAGGGAGATTCGGTTTTACGACTGCTATGATTGTTCTACCATCGAGTGTGATTTTGTTGGATGGGAACCACCACTCCCAGCATTCTGACTATTGGAGTTATTAGGAAAGACTTCTTTCTTTTGCTAGGTGCTTCCTTTGATTGATGCCGTTATCACTTATATTCATCAATTTCACAGTGGAGTAATGTATTTGTGTCGTGAAATGTGGTTAATTGTTTTTCTTTACAGCAGGGTCATCTGGTTGTATGGCCACATAGCAGATTCTCCATTCAATGGTTTTTTTGTGCATATGGGACACCACATACACCATACTGAATAACGGATGTTCAGAATGTGATAAATCTTCTTGTTTACGTATCTCCTGCATCTGCTTTATATTTTTAAAAATCTTATTCCAATGGTCACTTAATATAATCAATGTGCTGCACAAATTGTGGTACATGTTTGTTACCTCTCAGCAGGGAGATTCCGTTTGATGACTGCTATGTTTGTTCTACCATCGAGTGTGATTTTGGTCAATGGGAACCACCACTCCCAGCATTCTGACTATTGGAGTTATTAGGAAAGACTTCTTTCTTTTGCTAGGTGCTTCTTTTGATTGATACCATTATCACTAATATTCGTCAATTTCTCAGTGGAGTAATGTATTTGAATTGTGAAATGTGGTTAAGTGTTTGTTCTTTACAGCAGGGACAACTGGTTGTATGGCCACAAAGCAGATCCTCCATTGAATGGGCTTTTAAGCATATGGGACACCACATCCACCTTACTGAATAACGGATGTTCGGAATGTAATATATCTTTTTGGTTAGGTATCTCCTTCATTTGCTTTATATTTCTAGAAATCTTATTCCAATGGTCACTAAATATAATCAGTGTGCTGGACAAATTGTGGTACATGTTTCTTCTCTCTCGGCATTAAGATATTCCTTTCATGAGTGGTATCGTTGTTCTACCATTGAGTGTGATTTTGTTGGATGGGAACCACCACTCCCAGCATTCTGACTATTGGAGTTATTAGGAAAGATTTCTTTCTTTTGCTAGTTGGTTCTTTTGATTGATACCGTTATCACTTATATTCATCAATTTCACAGTGGAGTAATGTATTTGAATCGTGTTTTGTGGTTAATTGTTTGTTCCTTACAGCAGGGCCATCTGTTTATATGGCCAAAAAGCAGATTTTCCATTCAATTGTTTTTTTTTGTGCATATGGGACACCACATACACCTTCAGGGTGTATACGGCCTGGGACATCCGGGAATTCCGGGAAAAACCCGGGAATTTTTTCATCCGGGACAAATCCGGGAAAAACCCGGGAATTTTCTAGAATTCCGGGATTTTTCGTTTTTTTAGATTGCAATTATAAGTTTTGTAGGTGTGACGTGTAAGATCTGATACGCTGACAAAGAACTTTAGTCCACTACTGCTAAATAATATTGCAGCAATGAAACACAAATCAGAGAATAACACCAAAATAAAAGTTTAGTTGCGTAGAAAATGGGTATATAGTGTCAAAGGATTTAGGTCGAAGATTATGCATTTCGTCCGTAACAACTAATATGCATTCGATGTGTGTGACGTCACAATTGTTTACATTTCTAACGGATCACCAGAAAATATTACGAATAGTGGCTTGAGATGCGTTACTTTCGAAGTAAATTTCCACGCAAGATGATTTATGTTACGTGTGAGAATGTGCAGTGCATTTCTTAAATCACAGGGCGTTATAAGTCTCATTCAAAATGTAACACTTTGAGGATCAGCCATTTGAAAAATGTCGGGCCCAGAAGATAAGTCATTTATGCCACTATTTAAAATTTTACCGGCACATTTGTATTTGATATGACTTAACGTGTAACACACGCTAAAAAAAGACCGAGCTTCAAGTTAGTTTTCATATTTAATGTTGTACTTTCATAGATAAAAAATTATGCAATCGATGGCAAAAAGTTCCATTGACCTTCAAAAAAATGTGCATAATGTGTTACTGAGCAATGTCACAAGTCCCTTCATGCCAGAACACTTCGACTTTTCTACGCAACTGATAATCATTTTGGCACGATTTTAATTGCCAAATTAGAGCCTGTTAGTAGGCCTACGGACTTCCTATGATTGTAGGACTAATAACAGTGGGTGCCAATAGAGGATGCAATTCTCGCTCGTACATACACATCTGCTTACGAATTAACCGGTGTAGAAACGCACTTTGCTGAATTGAGCGAGCCCGGCCTACCTTCGTAACGTACGCGCCGCGGCCTGTCTTTCTCGTAGGCCTCGTGCTCTGAATAACTGCCGTCATTCGCTAGCGAGGTCACGTGACATGAGTTATGACTGGCTGACAAAAGTGCATCGCTAAACGCAATCTCTATTTTAGCATTTCGGAAGCTACCGTGCTGTAATTTGTGGAATTTGTGTATATACTTTAGCAATATGAAAATAAACTCTGTGCATATTGTCTCACAACAAACAACTTTCCAAACGCATTGTTTTCCTGGATTTCGTTTCCTAAAGTGCTGGCACGTCCTCCGCCGGTATAAGACCTTTAAGATTCAAAGGACTGATAGGTTTTACAGCTCCGAGGGAAAGTATACTGTTACTTAACACGGATGTATTTTCACCCGCTTTATACGTAATTTCATCCGGGAGAAATTGTGTTTTTAACCGGGAAATCCGGGAAAAATCCGGGAATTTTTTTTTCTTGTCCACGTAGACACCCTGACCTTACTGAATAACGGATGTTCAGAATGTCATAAATCTTCTTGTTTTGGTATCTCCTTCATTTGCTTTATATTTTTTAAAATCTTATTCCTATGGTCACTTAAAATAATCAATGTGCTACACAAATTGTGGTACATGTTTGTTCCCTCTCAGCAGGGAGATTCCGTTTGATGACTGTTATGTTTGTTCTACCATCGAGTGTGATTTTGTTTGATGGGAACCATCACTCCCATCATTCTGACTATTGGAGTTATTAGGAAAGACTTCTTTATTTTGCATGGTGCTTCTTTTGATTGATACCGTTATCACTTATATTCATCAATTTCACAGTGGAGTAATGTATTTGTGTCGTGAAATGTAGTTAATTGTTTTTCTTTACAGCAGGGTCATCTGGTTGTATGGCCACAAAGCAGATTCTCCATTCAATGGTTTTTTTATGCATATGGGACACCACCTACACCATACTGAATAACGAATGTTCAGAATGTGATAAATCTTCTTGTTTAGGTATCTCCCTCATTTGCTTTATATTTTTAAAAATCTTATTCCAATGGTCACTAAGTATAATCAGTGTGCTGCACAAATTGTGGTACATGTTTGTTCCCTCTCAGCAGGGAGATTCCGTTTGATGACTGCTATGTTTGTTCTACCATCGAGTGTGATTTTGGTCAATGGGAACCACCACTCCGAGCATTGTGACTGTTGGAGTTATTAGGAAAGACTTCTTTCTTTTGCTACGTGCTTCTTTTGATTGATACCGTTATCACTAATATTCATCAATTTCTCAGTGGAGTAATGTTTTTGAATCGTGATATGTGGTTAAGTGTTTGTTCTGTACAGCAGGGTCATCTAATTTGTATGGCCACAAAGCAGATTTTCCATTTAATGGGTTTTTTGTGCATATGGGCCTTCACATGCACCCTACTGAATAACGGATGTTCAGAATGTGATATATCTTCTTGTTTAGGTATCTCTTTCATTTGGTTCATATTTTTAAAAATCGTATTCCAATGGTCACTAAAAAAAAATCAATGTGCTGCACAAATTGTGGTTCATGTTTGTTCCCTCTCAGCAGGGAGATTCCGTTTGATGACTGCTATGTTTGATCTACCATCGAGTGTGATTTTGTTGGATGGGAACCACCACTCCCAGCAGTCTGACTGTTGGAGTTATTAGGAAAGACATCTTTCTTTTGCTAGATGCTTCTTTTGATTGATCCCGTTATCACTTATATTCATCAATTTCACAGTGGAGTAATGTATTTGAATCGTGAAATGTGGTTAATTGTGTGTTCCTTACAGCGGGGTCATCTGTTTGTATGGCCAAAAAGCAGATTCTCCATTCAATGTTTTTTTTGTGCATATGGGACACCACATACACCATACTGAATAATGAATGTTCAGAATATGATATATCTTCTTGTTTAGGTATCTCCTTCATTTGGTTTATATTTTCAAAAATCGTATTCCAATGGTCACTAAAAATAATCAATGTGCTGCACCAATTGTGGTACATGTTTGATCCTTATCAGCAGGGAGATTCCGTTTGATGACTGCTATGTTTGTTCTACCATATAGTGTGTCTTTGTTGGATGGGAACCACCACTCCCAGCATTCTTACTATTGGAGTTATTAGGAAAGGCTTCTTTCTTTTTCAATGTGCTTCTTTTGATTGATACCGTAATCACTTGTTGTTGTTGTTGTGGTCTTCTGTCCTGAGACTGGTTTGATGCAGCTTTCCATGCTACTCTATCCTGTGCAAGCTTCTTCATCTCCCAGTACCTACTGCAACCTACATCCTTCTGAATCTGCTTAGTGTATTCATCTTTTGGTCTCCCTCTACGTTTTTTACCCTCCACGGTGCCCTCCAATGCTAAATTTGTGATCCCTTGATGCCTCAAAATATGTCCTACCAACCGATCCCTTCTTCTAGTCGAGTTGGGCCACAAACTCCTCTTCTCCCCAATCCTATTCAATACCTCCTCATTAGTTACGTGATCTACCCACCTTATCTTCAGCATTCTTCTGTAGCACCACATTTCGAAAGCTTCTATTGTCTTCTTGTCCAAACTAGTTATTGTCCATGTTTCACTTCCATACATGGCTACACTCCATACAAATACTTTGAGAAACGACTTTATGACACTTGAATCTATACTCGATGTTAACAAATTTCTCTTCTTCAGAAACGGTTTCCTTCCCATTGCCAGTCTGCATTTTATATCCTCTCTACTTCGACAATGATCGGTCATTTTACTCCCTAAATAGCAAAACTCCTTTACTACTTTAAGTGTCTCATTTCCTAATCTAATTCCCTCAGCATCACCCTACTTAATTTGACTACATTCCATTATCCTCGTTTTGCTTTTGTTGATGTTCATCTTATATCCTCCTTTCAAGACACTGTCCATTCCGTTCAACTGCTCTTCCAAGTCCTTTGCTGTCTCAGACAGAATTACAATGTCATCGGCAAAGCTCAAAGTTTTTACTTCTTTTCCATGAATATTAATACCTACTCCTAATTTTTCTTTTGTTTCCTTTCCTGCTTGCTGTATATACAGGTTGAATAATGTCGGGGAGAGGCTACAACCCTGTCTCACTCCTTTCCCAACCACTGCTTCCCTTTCATGCCCCTCGACTCTTATAACTGCCATCTGGTTTCTGTCCAAAGCCTTTCGCTTCCTGTATTTTACCCCTGCCACCTTCAGAATTTGAAAGAGAGTATTCCAGTTAGCATTGTCGAAAGCTTTCTCTAAGTCTACAAATGCTAGAAACGTAGGTTTGCCCTTTCTTAATCTTTCTTCTAAGATAAGTCGTAAGGTCAGTATTGCCTCACGTGTTCCAACATTTCTACGGAATCCAAACTGATCTTCCCCGAGGTCGGCTTCTACCAGGTTTTCCATTCTTCTGTAAAGAATTCGCGTTAGTATTTTGCATCCGTGACTTATCAAACTGATAGTTCTGTAATTTTCACATCTGTCAACACCTGATTTCTTTGGGATTGGAATTATTATATTCTTCTTGAAGTCTGAGGGTAATACGCCGGTCTCATACATCGTGCTCACCAGATGGTAGAGTTTTGTCATGACTGGCTCTCCCGAGGCCATCAGTAGTTCTAATGGAATGTTGTCTATTCCCGGGGCCTTGTTTTGACTCAGGTCTTTCAGTGCTCTGTCAAACTCTTCACGCAGTATCTTATCTCCCATTTCGTCTTCATCTATGTCGTCTTCCATTTCCATAACATTGTCCTCAAGTACATCGCCCTTATATAAACCCTCTATATACTCCTTCCACCTTTCTGCCTTCCCTTCTTTGCTTAGAACTGGGTTGCCATGTGAGCTCTTGATATTCATACAAATGGTTCTCTTCTCTCCAAAGGTCTCATTAATTTTCCTGTAGGCAGTATCTATCTTACCCCTAGTGAGACAAGCATCTACATCCTTACATTTGTCCTCTAGCCATCCCTGCTTAGCCATTTTTCACTTCCTGTCGATCTCATTTTTGAGACGTTTGTATTCCTTTTTGCCTGCTTCATTTACTGCATTTTTATATTTTCTCCTTTCATCAATTAAATTCAATATTTCTTCTGTTACCCAAGGATTTCTATTAGCCCTCGTCTTTTGACCTACTTGATCGTCTGCTGCCTTCACTACTTCATCCCTCAGAGCAACCCATTCTTCTTCTACTGTATTTCTTTCCCCCATTCCTGTCAATTGTTGCCTTATGCTCTCCCTGATACTCTCTCCTACCTCTGGTTCTTTCAGTTTATCCAGGTCCCATCTCCTTAAATTCCCACCTTTTTGCAGTTTCTTCAGTTTCAATCTGCAGTTCATAACCAATAGATTGTGGTCAGAATCCCCATCTTCCTCAGGAAATGTCTTACAATTTAAAACCTGGTTCCTAAATCTCTTTCTTACCATTATATAATCTATCTGATACCTTTTAGTATCTGCAGGATTCTTCCAGGTATACAACCTTCTTTTATGATTCTTGAACCAAGTGTTAGCTATGATTAAGATATGCTCTGTGCAAAATTCTACAAGGCGGCTTCCTCTTTCATTCCTTCCCCCCAATCCATATTCACCTACTGTGTTGCCTTCTCTCCCTTTTTCTACTGACGAATTCCAGTCACCCATGACTATTAAATTTTCGTCTCCCTTCACTACCTGAATAATTTCTTTTATCTCGTCATACATTTCATCTATTTCTTCATCATCTGCAGAGCTAGTTGGCATATAAACTTGTACTACTGTAGTAGGCATGGGCTTTGTGTCAATCTTTGCCCCAATAATGCGTTCACTACGCTGTCTGTAGTAGCTAACCCGCACTCCTATTCTTTTATTCATTATTAAACCTACTCCTGCATTACCCCTATTTGATTTTGTATTTATAACCCTGTAATCACCTGACCAAACGTCTTGTTCCTCCTGCCACCAAACTTCACTAATTCCCACTATATCTAACTTTAACCTATCCATTTCCCTTTTTAAATTTTCTAACCTACCTGCCCGATTAAGGGATCTGACATTCCACGGTCCGATCCGTAGAACACCAGTTTTCTTTCTCCTGATAACGACGTCCTCCTGAGTAGTCCCCGCCCGGAGATCTGAATGGGGGACTATTTTACCTGCGGAATATCACTTATATTCATCAATTTCACAGTGGAGTAATGTATGTGTGTCGTGAAATGTACTTAATTGTTTTTCTTTACAGCAGGGTCATCTGGTTGTATGCCCACAAAGCAGATTCTCCATTCAATGGGTTTTTTGTGCATATGGGACTTCACATGCACCTTAGTGAATAACGGATGTTGGGAATGTGATAAATCGTCTTGTTTAGGTATCTCCCTCATTTGCTTTATATTTTTAAAAATCTTATTCCAATGGTCACTAAAAATAATCAATGTGCTGCACAAATAGTGGTACATGTTTCTTCCCTCTCAGCAGGGAGATTCCGTTTGATGACTGCTATGTTTGTTCTACCATTGAGTGTGATTTTGTTGCATGGGTTCCACCACTCCCAGCATCTGACTATTGGAGTAATTAGGAAAGACTACTTTCTTTTGCTAAGTGCTTCTTTTGATTGATACTGTTATCAGTAATATTCATCAATTTCTCATGGGAGTAATGTATATGAATTGTGAAATGTGGTTAAGTGTTTGTTCTTAACAGGAGGGACATCTGGTTATATGGCCACAGAGCAGATTCTCCATTGAAAGGGTTTTTATGCATATGGGACACCACATCCACCTTACTAAATAACGGATGTTCGGAATGTAATATATCTTCTTGTTTAGGTATCTCCTACATTTGCTTTATATTTTTAAAAATCTTATTCCAATGGTCACTAAAAATAATCAATGTGCTGTACAAATTGTGGTACATGTTTGATCCCTCTCAGCAGGGAGATTCCGTTTGATGACTGCTATGTTTGTTCTACCATCGAGTGTGATTTTGTTGGATGGGATCCACCACTCCCAGCATTCTGACTATTGGAGTTATTAGGAAAGACTTCTTTCTTTTGCTAGGTGCTTCTTTTGAATGATACCGTTATCACTTATATTCATCAATTTCACAGTGGAGTAATGTATTTGAATTGTGATACGTGGTTAAGTGTTTGTTCTTTACAGCAGGGTCATCTGGTTGTATGGCCACAAAGCAGATTCTCCATTCAACGATTTTTTTGTGCATATGGGACTTCACATGCACCTTACTGAATAACGGATGTTCAATATGTGATAAATCTTCTTGTTTAGGTATCTCCTTCATTTGCTTTATATTTTTAAAAATCTTATTCCTATGGTCACTAAAAATAATCAATGTGCTGCACAAATTGTGGTACATGTTTGTTCCTTCTCAGCTGGGAGATTCCGTTTGATGACTGCTATGTTTGTTCTACCATCGAGTGTGATTTTGGTCAATGGGAACCACCACTCCCAGCATTCTGACTATTGGAGTTATTAGGAAAGACTTCTTTCTTTTCCTAGGTGCTTCTCTTGATTGATACCATTATCACTAATATTCATCAATTTCTCAGTGGAGTAATGTATTTGAATTGTGAAATGTGGTTAAGTGTTTGTTCTTTACAGCAGGGACAACTGGTTGTATGGCCACAAAGCAGATCCTCCATAGAATGGGCTTTTATGCATATGGGACACCACATCCACCTTACTGAATAACGGATGTTCGGAATGTAATATATCTTATTGTTTAGGTATCTCCTTCATTTGCTTTATATTTCTAGAAATCTTATTCCAATGGTCACTAAATATAATCAGTGTGCTGCACAAATTGTGGTACATGTTTGTTCCCTCTCAGCAGGGAGATTCCGTTTGATGACTGCTATGTTTGTTCTACCATCGAGTGTGATTTTGTTTGATGGGAACTATCACTCCCAGCATTCTGACTATTGGAGTTATTAGGAAAGACTTATTTATTTTGCAAGGTGCTTCTTTTGATTGATACCGTTATCACTTATATTCATCAATTTCACAGTGGAGTAATGTATTTGTGTCGTGAAATGTAGTTAATTGTTTTTCTTTACAGCAGGGCCATCTGGTTGTATGGCCACAAAGCAGATTCTCCATTCAATTGTTTTTTATGCATATGGGACACCACCTACAACAATACTGAATAACGAATGTTCAGAATGTGGTAAATCTTCTTGTTTAGGTATCTCCCTCATTTGCTTTATATTTTTAAAAATCTTATTCCAATGGTCACTAAATATAATCAGTGTGCTGCACAAATTGTGGTACATGTTTGTTCTTTCTCAGCAGGGAGATTCCGTTTGATGACTGCTATGTTTGTTCTACCATCGAGTGTGATTTTGGTCAAAGGGAACCACCATTCCCAGCATTGTGACTGTTGGAGTTATTAGGAAAGACTTCTTTCTTTTGCTACGTGCTTCTTTTGATTGATACCGTTATCACTAATATTCATCAATTTCTCAGTGGAGTAACGTTTTTGAATTGTTAAATGTGGTTAAGTGTTTGTTCTTTACAGCAGGGTCATCTGGTTGTATGGCCACAAAGCAGATCCTCCCCTGAATGGGTTTTTATGCATATGGGACACCACATCCACCTTACTGAATAATGGATGTTCGGAATGTAATATATCTTATTGTTTAGGTATCTCCTTCATTTGCTTTATATTTCTAAAAATCTTACTCCAATGGTCACTAGATATAATCAATGTGCTGCACAAATTGTAGTAGATGTTTCTTCCCTCTCAGCAGGGAGATTCTCCATTCATGACTGGTATCGTTGTTCTACCATTGAGTGTGATTTTGTAGGATGGGAACCACCACTCCCAGCATTCTGACTACTGGAGATATTAGGAAAGACTTCTTTCTTTTGCTAGGTGTTTCCTTTGATTGATACCGTTATCACTTGTATCCATCAATTTCACAGTGGAGTAATGTTTTTGAATCGTGATATGTGGTTAAGTGTTTGTTCTGTACAGCAGGGTCATCTAATTCGTATGGCCACAAAGCAGATTCTCCATTGAATGGGTTTTTTGTGCATATGGGCCTTCCCATGCACCCTACTTAATAACGGATGTTCAGAATGTGATATATCTTCTTGTTTAGGTATCTCTTTCATTTGGTTTATATTTTTAAAAATCGTATTCCAATTGTCACTAAAAAAAATCAATGTGCTGCACAAATTGTGGTTCATATTTGTTCCCTCTCAGCAGGGAGATTCCGTTTGATGACTGCTATGTTTGATCTACCATCGAGTGTGATTTTGTTGGATGGGAACCACCACTCCCAGCAGTCTGACTGTTGGAGTTATTAGGAAAGACTTCTTTATTTTGCAAGGTGCTTCTTTTGATTGATACCGTTATCACTTATAGTCATCAATTTCACAGTGGAGTAATGTATTTGTGTCGTGAAATGTAGTTAATTGTTTTTCTTTACAGCAGGGTCATCTGGTTGTATGGCCACAAAGCAGATTTTCTATTCAATGGTTTGTTTATGCATATGGGACACCACCTACACCATACTGAATAACGAATGTTCAGAATGTGATAAATCTTCTTGTTTAGGTATCTCCCTCATTTGCTTTATGTTTTTAAAAATCTTATCTTTTGATGACTGCTATGTTTGTTCTACCATCGAGTGTGATTTTGGTCAATGGGAACCACCACTCCCAGCATTCTGACTATTGGAGTTATTAGTAAAGACTTCTTTCTTTTGCTACGTGCTTCTTTTGATTGATACCGTTATCACTAATATTCATCAATTTCTCAGTGTAGTAACATTTTTGAATTGTGAAATGTGGTTAAGTGTTTGTTCTTTACAGCAGGGTCATCTGGTTGTATAGCCACAAAGCAGATCCTCCCCTGAATGGGTTTTTATGCATATGGGACACCACATCCACCTTACTGAATAATGGATGTTCGGAATGTAATATATCTTATAGTTTAGGTATCTCCTTCATTTGCTTTATATTTCTAAAAATCTTATTCCAATGGTCACTAGATATAATCAATGTGCTGCACAAATTGTAGTAGATGTTTCTTCCCTCTCAGCAGGGAGATTCTCCATTCATGACCGGTATCGTTGTTCTACCATTGATTGTGATTTTGTTGGATGGGAACCACCACTCCCAGCATTCTGACTACTGGATATATTAGGAAAGACTTCTTTCTTTTGCTAGGTGCTTCCTTTGATTGATACTGTTATTACTTGTTTTCATCAATTTCACAGTGGAGTAATGTTTTTGAATCGTGATATGTGGTTAAGTGTTTGTTCTGTACAGCAGGGTCATCTAATTTGTATGGCCACAAAGCAGATTCTCCATTGAATGGGTTTTTTGTGCATATGGGCCTTCACATGCACCCTACTGAATAACGGATGTTCGGAATGCGATAAATCTTCTTGTTTAGGTATCTCCTTCAGTTGCTTTATATTATACAAAATCTTATTCCAATATTCACAAAAATAATCAATGTGCAGCACAAATTGTGGTACATGTTTCTTCTCTCTCGGCAGGGACATATTCCTTTCATGACTGGTATCGTTGTTCTACCATTGAGTGTGATTTTGTTGGATGGGAACCACCACTCGCAGCATTCTGACTATTGGAGTTATTAGGAAAGACTTCTTTCTTTTGCTAGTTGCTTCTTTTGATTGATACCGTTATCACTAATATTCATCAATTTCTCAGTGGAGTAATGTTTTTGAATTGCTAAATGTGGTTAAGTGTTTGTTCTTTACAGCAGGGTCATCTGGTTGTATGGCCACAAAGCAGATCCTCCCCCGAATAGGTTTTTCTGCATATGGGACACCACATCCACCTTACTGAATAACGGATGTTCGGAATGTAATATATCTTATTGTTTAGGTATCTCCTTCATTTGCTTTATATTTCTAAAAATCTTAATCCAATGGTCACTAGATATAATCAATGTGCTGCACAAATTGTGGTAGATGTTTCTTCCCTCTTAGCAGGGAGATTTTCCATTCATGACTGGTATAGTTGTTCTACCATTGAGTGTGATTTTGTAGGATGGGAACCACCACTCCCAGCATTCTGACTACTGGAGTTATTAGGAAAGACTTCTTTCTTTTTCAAGGTGCTTCTTTTGATTGATACCGTTATCACTAATATTCATCAATTTCTCAGTGGAGTAATGTTTTTGAATCGTGATATGTGGTTAAGTGTTTGTTCTGTACAGCAGGGTCATCTAATTTGTATGGCCACAAAGCAGATTCTCCATTGAATGGGTTTTTTGTGCATATGGGCCTTCCCATGAACCTACTGAATAACGGAGGTTCAGAATGTGATATATCTTCTTGTTTAGGTATCTTTTTCATTTGGTTTATATTTTTAAAAATCGTATTCCAATTGTCACTAAAAAAAATCAATGTGCTGCACAAATTGTGGTTCATGTTTGTTCCCTCTCAGCAAGGAGATTCCCTTTGATGACTGCTATGTTTGATCTACCATCGAGTGTGATTTTGTTGGATGGGAACCACCACTCCCAGCAGTCTGACTGTTGGAGTTATTAGGAAAGACATCTTTCTTTTGCTAGATGCTTCTTTTGATTGATCCCGTTATCACTTATATTCATCAATTTCACAGTGGAGTAATGTATTTGAATTGTTAAATGTGGTTAATTGTGTGTTCCTTACAGCAGGGTCATCTGTTTGTATGGCCAAAAAGCAGATTCTCCATTGAATGTTTTTTTGTGCATATGGGACACCACATACACCATACTGAATAATGAATGTTCAGAATATGATATATCTTCTTGTTTAGGTATCTCCTTCATTTGGTTTATATTTTTAAAAATCGTATTCCAATGGTCACTAAAAATAATCAATGTGCTGCACAAATTGTGGTACATGTATTATCCTTAGCAGGGAGATTCCGTTTGATGACTGCTATGTTTGTTCTACCATATAGTGTGTCTTTGTTGGATGGGAACCACCACTCCCAGCATTCTTACTATTGGAGTTATTAGGAAAGGCTTCTTTCTTTTTCAAGGTGCTTCTTTTGATTGATACCGTAATCACTTGTTGTTGTTGTTGTTGTGGTCTTCAGTCCTGAGACTGGTTTGATGCAGCTTTCCATGCTACTCTATCCTGTGCAAGATTCTTCATCTCCCAGTACCTACTGCAACCTACATCCTTCTGAATCTGCTTAGTGTATTCATCTCTTGGTCTCCCTCTACGTTTTTTACCCTCCACGGTGCCCTCCAATGCTAAATTTGTGATCCCTTGATGCCTCAAAACATGTCCTACCAACCGATCCCTTCTTCTAGTCGAGTTGTGCCACAAACTCCTCTTCTCCCCAATCCTATTCAATACCTCCTCATTAGTTACGTGATCTACCCACCTTATCTTCAGCATTCTTCTGTAGCACCACATTTTGAAAGCTTCTATTGTCTTCTTGTCCAAACTAGTTATTGTCCATGTTTCACTTCCATACATGGCTACACTCCATACAAATACTTTGAGAAACAACTTTATGACACTTAAATCTATACTCGATGTTAACAAATTTCTCTTCCTCAGAAACGCTTTCCTTGCCATTGCCAGTCTGCATTTTATATCCTCTATTCTTCAACAATGATCGGTTATTTTACTCCCTAAATAGCAAAACTCCTTTACTACTTTAAGTGTCTCATTTCCTAATCTAATTCCCTCAGCATCACCCGACTTAATTTGACTACATTCCATTATCCTCGTTTTGCTTTTGTTGATGTTCATCTTATATCCTCCTTTCAAGACACTGTCCATTCTGTTCAACTGCTCTTCCAAGTCCTTTGCTGTCTCACACAGAATTACAATGTCATCGGCAAACCTCAAAGTTTTTACTTCTTCTCCATGAATTTTAATACCTACTCCGAATTTTTCTTTTTTTTCCTTTCCTGCTTGCTGTATATACAGGTTGAATTATGTCGGGGAGAGGCTACAACCCTGTCTCACTCCTTTCCCAACCACTGCTTCCCTTTCATGCCCCTCGACTCTTATAACTGCCATCTGGTTTCTGTACAAATTGTAAATAGCCTTTCGCTTCGTGTATTTTACCCCTGCCACCTTCAGAATTTGAAAGAGAGTATTCCAGTTAACATTGTCGAAAGCTTTCTCTAAGTCTACAAATGCTAGAAACGTAGGTTTGCCTTTTCTTAATCTTTCTTCTAAGATAAGTCGTAAGGTCAGTATTGCCTCACATGTTCCAACATTTCTACGGAATCCAAACTGATCTTCCCCGAGGTCGGCTTCTACCAGGTTTTCCATTCTTCTGTAAAGAATTCGCGTTAGTATTTTGCATCCGTGACTTATCAAACTGATAGTTCGGTAATTTTCACATCTGTCAACACCTGATTTCTTTGGGATTGGAATTATTATATTCTTCTTGAAGTCTGAGGGTAATACGCCTGTCTCATACATCGTGCTCACCAGATGGTAGAGTTTTGTCATGACTGGCTCTCCAGAGGCCATCAGTAGTTCTAATGGAATGTTGTCTATTCCCGGGGCCTTGTTTTGACTCAGGTCTTTCAGTGCTCTGTCAACTCTTCACGCAGTATCTTATCTCCCATTTCGTCTCCATCCACGTCCTCTTCCATTTCCATAATATTGTCCTCAAGTACATCGCCCTTGTGTAAACCCTCTATATACTCCTTCCACCTTTCTGCCTTCCCTCCTTTGTTAGAACTGGGTTGCCATGTGAGCTCTTGATATTCATACAAGTGGTTCTCTTCTCTCCAAAGGTCTCATTAATTTTCCTGTAGGCAGTATCTATCTTACCCCTAGTGAGACAAGCCTCTACATTCTTACATTTGTTCTCTAGCCATCCCTGCTTAGCCATTTTGCACTTCCTGTCGATCTCATTTTTGAGACGTTTGTATTCCTTTTTGCCTGCTTCATTTACTGCATTTTTATATTTTCTCCTTTCATCAATTAAATTCAATATTTCTTCTGTTACCCAAGGATTTCTATTAGCCCTCGTCTTTTGACCTACTTGATCGACTGCTGCCTTCACTACTTCATCCCTCAGAGCTACCCATTCTTCTTCTACTGTATTTCTTTCCCCTATTCCTGTCAATTGTTGCCTTATGCTCTCCCTGATACTCTCTACAACCTCTGGTTCTTTCAGTTTATCCAGGTCCCATCTCCTTAAAATCCCACCTTTTTGCAGTTTCTTCAGTTTCAATCTGCAGTTCATAACCAATAGATTGTGGTCAGAATCCCCATCTTCCTCAGGAAATGTCTTACAATTTAAAACCTGGTTCCTAAATCTCTGTCTTACCATTATATAATCTATCTGATACCTTTTAGTATCTCCAGGATTCTTCCAGGTATACAACCTTCTTTTATGATTCTTGAACCAAGTGTTAGCTATGATTAAGATATGCTCTGTGCAAAATTCTACAAGGCGGCTTCCTCTTTCATTCCTTCCCCCCAATCCATATTCACCTACTGTGTTGCCTTCTCTCCCTTTTTCTACTGACGAATTCCAGTCACCCATGACTATTAAATTTTCGTCTCCCTTCACTACCTGAATAATTTCTTTTATCTCGTCATACATTTCATCTATTTCTTCATCATCTGCAGAGCTAGTTGGCATATAAACTTGTACTACTGTAGTAGGCATGGGCTTTGTGTCTATATTGGCCCCAATAATGCGTTCACTATGCTGTCTGTAGTAGATGACCCGCACTCCTATTCTTTTATTCATTATTAAACCTACTCCTGCATTACCCCTATTTGATTTTGTATTTATAACCCTGTAATCACCTGACCAAACGTCTTGTTCCTCCTGCCACCAAACTTCACTAATTCCCACTATATCTAACTTTAACCTATCCATTTCCCTTTTTAAATTTTCTAACCTACCTGCCTGATTAAGGGATCTGACATTCCACGGTCCGATCCGTAGAACGCCAGTTTTCTTTCTCCTGATAACGACGTCCTCCTGAGTAGTCCCCGCCCGGAGATCTGAATGGGGGACTATTTTACCTGCGGAATATCACTTATATTCATCAATTTCACAGTGGAGTAATGTATGTGTGTCGTGAAATGTACTTAATTGTTTTTCTTTACAGCAGGGTCATCTGGTTGTATGCCCACAAAGCAGATTCTCCATTCAATGGGTTTTTTGTGCATATGGGACTTCACATGCACCTTAGTGAATAACGGATGTTGGGAATGTGATAAATCTTCTTGTTTAGGTATCTCCCTTATTTGCTTTATATTTTTAAAAATCTTATTCCAATGGTCACTAAAAATAATCAATGTGCTGCACAAATAGTGGTACATGTTTCTTCCCTCTCAGCAGGGAGATTCCGTTTGATGACTGCTATGTTTGTTCTACCATTGAGTGTGATTTTGTTGCATGGGTTCCACCACTCCCAGCATCTGACTATTGGAGTAATTAGGAAAGACTACTTTCTTTTGCTAAGTGCTTCTTTTGATTGATACTGTTATCAGTAATATTCATCAATTTCTCATGGGAGTAATGTATATGAATTGTGAAATGTGGTTAAGTGTTTGTTCTTAACAGGAGGGACATCTGGTTGTATGGCCACAGAGCAGATTCTCCATTGAAAGGGTTTTTATGCATATGGGACACCACATCCACCTTACTAAATAACGGATGTTCGGAATGTAATATATCTTCTTGTTTAGGTATCTCCTTCATTTGCTTTATATTATTAAAAATCTTATTCCAATGGTCACTAAAAATAATCAATGTGCTGTACAAATTGTGGTACATGTTTGATCCCTCTCAGCAGGGAGATTCCGTTTGATGACTGCTATGTTTGTTCTACCATCGAGTGTGATTTTGTTGGATGGGATCCACCACTCCCAGCATTCTGACTATTGGAGTTATTAGGAAAGACTTCTTTCTTTTGGTAGGTGCTTCTTTTGATTGATACCGTTATCACTTACATTCATCAATTTCACAGTACTGAATAACGGATGTTCAGAATGTGATAAATCTTCTGGTTTAGGTATCTCCTTCATTTGCTTTATATTATGCAAAATCTTATTCCAATGGTCACTAATAATAATCAATGTGCTGCAAAAACTGTGGTACATGTTTGTTCCCTCTCAGCAGGGAGATTCCGTTTGATGACTGCTATGTTTGTTCTACCATTGAGTGTGATTTTGTTGGATGGGAACCACCACTCCCAGCATTCTGACTATTGGAGTTATTAGGAAAGACTTCTTTCTTTTGGTAGGTGCTTCTTTTGATTGATACCATTATCACTAATATTCATCAATTTCTCAGTGGAGTAATGTATTTGAATTGTGAAATATGGTTAAGTGTTTGTTCTTTACAGCAGGGACAACTGGTTGTACGGCCACAAAGCAGATCCTCCATTGAATGGGCTTTTGTGCATATGGGACACCACATCCACCTTACTGAATAACGGATGTTCGGAATGTAATATATCTTATTGTTTAGGTATCTGCTTCATTTGCTTTATATTTCTAGAAATCTTATTCCAATGGTCACTAAATATAATCAGTGTGCTGCACAAATTGTGGTACATGTTTGTTCCCTCTCAGCAGGGAGATTCCGTTTGATGACTGCTATGTTTGTTCTACCATCGAGTGTGATTTTGTTTGATGGGAACTATCACTCCCAGCATTCTGACTATTGGAGTTATTAGGAAAGACTTATTTATTTTGCAAGGTGCTTCTTTTGATTGATACCGTTATCACTTATATTCATCAATTTCACAGTGGAGTAATGTATTTGTGTCGTGAAATGTAGTTAATTGTTTTTCTTTACAGCAGGGCCATCTGGTTGTATGGCCACAAAGCAGATTCTCCATTCAATGGTTTTTTATGCATATGGGACACCACCTACACCATACTGAATAACGAATGTTCAGAATGTGGTAAATCTTCTTGTTTAGGTATCTCCCTCATTTGCTTTATATTTTTAAAAATCTTATTCCAATGGTCACTAAAAATAATCAATGTGCTGTACAAATTGTGGTACATGTTTGATCCCTCTCAGCAGGGAGATTCCGTTTGATGACTGCTATGTTTGTTCTACCATCGAGTGTGATTTTGTTGGATGGGATCCACCACTCCCAGCATTCTGACTATTGGAGTTATTAGGAAAGACTTCTTTCTTTTGGTAGGTGCTTCTTTTGATTGATACCGTTATCACTTACATTCATCAATTTCACAGTACTGAATAACGGATGTTCAGAATGTGATAAATCTTCTGGTTTAGGTATCTCCTTCATTTGCTTTATATTATGCAAAATCTTATTCAATGGTCACTAATAATAATCAATGTGCTGCAAAAACTGTGGTACATGTTTGTTGCCTCTCAGCAGGGAGATTCCGTTTGATGACTGCTATGTTTGTTCTACCATTGAGTGTGATTTTGTTGGATGGGAACCACCACTCCCAGCATTCTGACTATTGGAGTTATTAGGAAAGACTTATTTATTTTGCAAGGTGCTTCTTTTGATTGATACCGTTATCACTTATATTCATCAATTTCACAGTGGAGTAATGTATTTGTGTCGTGAAATGTAGTTAATTGTTTTTCTTTACAGCAGGGCCATCTGGTTGTATGGCCACAAAGCAGATTCTCCATTCAATGGTTTTTTATGCATATGGGACACCACCTACACCATACTGAATAACGAATGTTCAGAATGTGGTAAATCTTCTTGTATAGGTATCTCCCTCATTTGCTTTATATTTTTAAAAATCTTATTCCAATGGTCACTAAATATAATCAGTGTGCTGCACAAATTGTGGTACATGTTTGTTCCCTCTCAGCAGGGAGAATCCGTTTGATGACTGCTATGTTTGTTCTACCATCGAGTGTGATTTTGGTCAATGGGAACCACCACTGCCAGCATTGTGACTGTTGGAGTTATTAGGAAACACTTCTTTCTTTTGCTACGTGCTTCTTTTGATTGATACCGTTATCACTAATATTCATCAATTTCTCAGTGGAGTAACGTTTTTGAATTGTTAAATGTGGTTAAGTGTTTGTTCTTTACAGCAGGGTCATCTGGTTGTATGGCCACAAAGCAGATCCTCCCCTGAATGGGTTTTTATGCATATGGGACACCACATCCACCTTACTGAATAATGGATGTTCGGAATGTAGTATATGTTATTGTTTAGGTATCTCCTTCATTTGCTTTATATTTCTAAAAATCTTACTCCAATGGTCACTAGATATAATCAATGTACTGCACAAATTGTAGTAGATGTTTCTTCCCTCTCAGCAGGGAGATTCTCCATTCATGACTGGTATCGTTGTTCTACCATTGAGTGTGATTTTGTAGGATGGGAACCACCACTCCCAGCATTCTGACTACTGGAGATATTAGGAAAAACTTCTTTCTTTTGCTAGGTGTTTCCTTTGATTGATACCGTTATCACTTGTATCCATCAATTTCTCAGTGGAGTAATGTTTTTGAATCGTGATATGTGGTTAAGTGTTTGTTCTGTACAGCAGGGTCATCTAATTTGTATGGCCACAAAGCAGATTCTCCATTGAATGGTTTTTTTGTGCATATGGGCCTTCCCATGCACCCTACTGAATAACGGATGTTCAGAATGTGATATATCTTCTTGTTTAGGTAACTCTTTCATTTGGTTTATATTTTTAAAAATCGTATTCCAATTGTCACTAAAAAAAAACAATGTGCTGCACAAATTGTGGTTCATGTTTGTTCCCTCTCAGCAGGGAGATTCCGTTTGATGACTGCTATGTTTGATCTACCATCGAGTGTGATTTTGTTGGATGGGAACCACCACTCCCAGCAGTCTGACTGTTGGAGTTATTAGGAGAGACATCTTTCTTTTGCTAGATGCTTCTTTTGATTGATCCCGTTATCACTTATATTCATCAATTTCACAGTGGAGTAATGTATTTGAATTGTTAAATGTGGTTAATTGTTTGTTCCTTACAGCAGGGCCATCTGTTTATATGGCCAAAAAGCAGATTTTCCATTCAATTGTTTTTTTGTGCATATGGGACACCACATACACCTTACTGAATAACGGATGTTCAGAATGTCATAAATCTTCTTGTTTTGGTATCTCCTTCATTTGCTTTATATTTTTGAAAATCTTATTCCTATGGTCACTTAAAATAATCAATGTGCTGCACAAATTGTGGTACATGTTTGTTCCCTCTCAGCAGGGAGATTCCGTTTGATGACTGCTATGTTTGTTCTACCATCGAGTGTGATTTTGTTTGATGGGAACCATCACTCCCAGCATTCTGACTATTGGAGTTATTAGGAAAGACTTCTTTATTCTGCAAGGTGCTTCTTTTGATTGATACCGTTATCACTAATATTCGTCAATTTCTTAGTGGAGTAATGTATTTGAATTGTGAAATGTGGTTAAGTGTTTGTTCTTTACAGCAGGGACAACTGGTTGTATGGCCACAAAATCTTATTCCAATATTCACAAAAATAATCAATGTGCTGCACAAATTGTGGTACATGTTTCTTCTCTCTCGGCAGGGACATATTCCTTTCATGACTGGTATCGTTGTTCTACCATTGAGTGTGATTTTGTTGGATGGGAACCACCACTCCCAGCAGTCTGACTATTGGAGTTATTAGGAAAGACTTCTTTCTTTTGCTAGGTGCTTCTTTTGAATGATACCGTTATCACTTATATTCATCAATTTCACAGTGGAGTAATGTATTTGAATTGTTAAATGTGGTTAATTGTGTGTTCCTTACAGCGGGGTCATCTGTTTGTATGGCCAAAAAGCAGATTCTCCATTCAGTGGTTTTTTTTTGTGCATATGGGACACCACATACACCATACTGAATAATGAATGTTCAGAATATGATATATCTTCTTGTTTAGGTATCTCCTTCATTTGGTTTATATTTTTAAAAATCGTATTCCAATGGTCACTAAAAATAATCAATGTGCTGCACAAATTGTGGTACATGTATGATCCTTATCAGCAGGGAGATTCCGTTTGATGACTGCTATGTTTGTTCTACCATATAGTGTGCCTTTGTTGGATGGGAACCACCACTCCCAGCATTCTTACTATTGGAGTTATTAGGAAAGGCTTCTTTCTTTTTCAAGGTGCTTCTTTTGATTGATACTGTAATCACTTGTTGTTGTTGTTGTGGTCTTCAGACCTGAGACTGGTTTGATGCAGCTTTCCATGCTACTCTATCCTGTGCAAGCTTCTTCATCTCCCAGTACCTACTGCAACCTACATCCTTCTGAATCTGCTTAGTGTATTCATCTCTTGGTCTCCCTCTACGTTTTTTACCCTCCACGGTGCCCTCCAATGCTAAATTTGTGATCCCTTGATGCCTCAAAACATGTCCTACCAACCGATCCCTTCTTCTAGTCGAGTTGTGCCACAAACTCCTCTTCTCCCCAATCCTATTCAATACCTCCTCATTAGTTACGTGATCTACCCACCTTATCTTCAGCATTCTTCTGTAGCACCACATTTTGAAAGCTTCTATTGTCTTCTTGTCCAAACTAGTTATTGTCCATGTTTCACTTCCATACATGGCTACACTCCATACAAATACTTTGAGAAACGACTTTATGACACTTAAATCTATACTCGATGTTAACAAATTTCTCTTCCTCAGAAACGCTTTCCTTGCCATTGCCAGTCTGCATTTTATATCCTCTCTTCTTCAACAATGATCGGTTATTTTACTCCCTACATAGCAAAACTCCTTTACTACTTTAAGTGTCTCATTTCCTAATCTAATTCCCTCAGCATCACCCGACTTAATTTGACTACATTCCATTATCCTCGTTTTGCTTTTGTTGATGTTCATCTTATATCCTCCTTTCAAGACATTGTCCATTCCGTTCAACTGCTCTTCCAAGTCCTTTGCTGTTTCAGACAGAATTACAATGTCATCGGCAAACCTCAAAGTTTTTACTTCTTCTCCATGAATTTTAATACCTACTCCGAATTTTTCTTTTTTTTCCTTTCCTGCTTGCTGTATATACAGGTTGAATTATGTCGGGGAGAGGCTACAACCCTGTCTCACTCCTTTCCCAACCACTGCTTCCCTTTCATGCCCCTCGACTCTTATAACTGCCATCTGGTTTCTGTACAAATTGTAAATAGCCTTTCGCTCCGTGTATTTTACCCCTGCCACCTTCAGAATTTGAAAGAGAGTATTCCAGTTAACATTGTCGAAAGCTTTCTCTGAGTCTACAAATGCTAGAAACGTAGGTTTGCCTTTTCTTAATCTTTCTTCTAAGATAAGTCGTAAGGTCAGTATTGCCTCACGTGTTCCAACATTTCTACGGAATCCAAACTGATCTTCCCCGAGGTCGGCTTCTACCAGGTTTTCCATTCTTCTGTAAAGAATTCGCGTTAGTATTTTGCATCCGTGACTTATCAAACTGATAGTTCGGTAATTTTCACATCTGTCAACACCTGATTTCTTTGGGATTGGAATTATTATATTCTTCTTGAAGTCTGAGGGTAATACGCCTGTCTCATACATCGTGCTCACCAGATGGTAGAGTTTTGTCATGACTGGCTCTCCAGAGGCCATCAGTAGTTCTAATGGAATGTTGTCTATTCCCGGGGCCTTGTTTTGACTCAGGTCTTTCAGTGCTCTGTCAACTCTTCACGCAGTATCTTATCTCCCATTTCGTCTTCATCTACGTCCTCTTCCATTTCCATAATATTGTCCTCAAGTACATCGCCCTTGTATAAACCCTCTATATACTCCTTCCACCTTTCTGCCTTCCCTTCTTTGCTTAGAACTGGGTTGCCATGTTAGCTCTTGATATTCATACAAGTGGTTCTCTTCTCTCCAAAGGTCTCATTAATTTTCCTGTAGGCAGTATCTATCTTACCCCTAGCGAGACAAGCCTCTACATCCTTACATTTGTCCTCTAGCCATCCCTGCTTAGCCATTTTGCACTTCCTGTCGATCTCATTTTTGAGACGTTTGTATTCCTTTTTGCCTGCTTCATTTACTGCATTTTTATATTTTCTCCTTTCATCAATTAAATTCAATATTTCTTCTGTTACCCAAGGATTTCTATTAGCCCTCGTCTTTTGACCTACTTGATCGACTGCTGCCTTCACTACTTCATCCCTCAGAGCTACCCTTCTTCTTCTACTGTATTTCTTTCCCCCATTCCTGTCAATTGTTCCCTTATGCTCTCCCTGATACTCTCTACTACCTCTGGTTCTTTCAGTTTATCCAGGTCCCATCTCCTTAAAATCCCACCTTTTTGCAGTTTCTTCAGTTTCAATCTGCAGTTCATAACCAATAGATTGTGGTCAGAATCCACATCTTCCCCAGGAAATGTCTTACTATTTAAAACCTGGTTCCTAAATCTCTGTCTTACCATTATATAATCTATCTGATACCTTTTAGTATCTGCAGGATTCTTCCAGGTATACAACCTTCTTTTATGATTCTTGAACCAAGTGTTAGCTATGATTAAGATATGCTCTGTGCAAAATTCTACAAGGCGGCTTCCTCTTTCATTCCTTCCCCCCCAATCCATATTCACCTACTATGTTGCCTTCTCTCCCTTTTCCTACTGACGAATTCCAGTCACCCATGACTATTAAATTTTCGTCTCCCTTCACTACCTGAATAATTTCTTTTATCTCGTCATACATTTCATCTATTTCTTCATCATCTGCAGAGCTAGTTGGCATATAAACTTGTACTACTGTAGTAGGCATGGGCTTTGTGTCTACCTTGGCCCCAATAATGCGTTCACTATGCTGTCTGTAGTAGCTAACCCGCACTCCTATTCTTTTATTCATTATTAAACCTACTCCTGCATTACCCCTATTTGATTTTGTATTTATAACCCTGTAATCACCTGACCAAACGTCTTGTTCCTCCTGCCACCAAACTTCACTAATTCCCACTATATCTAACTTTAACCTATCCATTTCCCTTTTTAAATTTTCTAACCTACCTACCCGATTAAGGGATCTGACATTCCACGGTCCGATCCGTAGAACGCCAGTTTTCTTTCTCCTGATAACGACGTCCTCCTGAGTACTCCCCGCCCGGAGATCTGAATGGGGGACTATTTTACCTGCGGAATATCACTTATATTCATCAATTTCACAGTGGAGTAATGTATGTGTGTCGTAAAATGTACTTAATTGTTTTTCTTTACGGCAGGGTCATCTGGTTGTATGCCCACGAAGCAGATTCTCCATTCAATGGGTTTTTTGTGCATATGGGACTTCACATGCACCTTAGTGAATAACGGATGTTGGGAATGTGATAAATCTTCTTGTTTAGGTATCTCCCTCATTTGCTTTATATTTTTAAAAATCTTATTCCAATGGTCACTAAAAATAATCAATGTGCTGCACAAATAGTGGTACATGTTTCTTCCCTCTCAGCAGGGAGATTCCGTTTGATGACTGCTATGTTTGTTCTACCATTGAGTGTGATTTTGTTGCATGGGTTCCACCACTCCCAGCATCTGACTATTGGAGTAATTAGGAAAGACTACTTTCTTTTGCTAAGTGCTTCTTTTGATTGATACTGTTATCAGTAATATTCATCAATTTCTCATGGGAGTAATGTATATGAATTGTGAAATGTGGTTAAGTGTTTGTTCTTAACAGGAGGGACATCTGGTTGTATGGCCACAGAGCAGATTCTCCATTGAAAGCGTTTTTATGCATATGGGACACCACATCCACCTTACTAAATAACGGATGTTCGGAATGTAATATATCTTCTTGTTTAGGTATCTCCTTCATTTGCTTTATATTATTAAAAATCTTATTCCAATGGTCACTAAAAATAATCAATGTGCTGTACAAATTGTGGTACATGTTTGATCCCTCTCAGCAGGGAGATTCCGTTTGATGACTGCTATGTTTGTTCTACCATCGAGTGTGATTTTGTTGGATGGGATCCACCACTCCCAGCATTCTGACTATTGGAGTTATTAGGAAAGACTTCTTTCTTTTGGTAGGTGCTTCTTTTGATTGATACCGTTATCACTTACATTCATCAATTTCACAGTACTGAATAACGGATGTTCAGAATGTGATAAATCTTCTGGTTTAGGTATCTCCTTCATTTGCTTTATATTATGCAAAATCTTATTCCAATGGTCACTAATAATAATCAATGTGCTGCAAAAACTGTGGTACATGTTTGTTCCCTCTCAGCAGGGAGATTCCGTTTGATGACTGCTATGTTTGTTCTACCATTGAGTGTGATTTTGTTGGATGGGAACCACCACTCCCAGCATTCTGACTATTGGAGTTACTAGGAAAGACTTCTTTCTTTTGGTAGGTGCTTCTTTTGATTGATACCATTATCACTAATATTCATCAATTTCTCAGTGGAGTAATGTATTTGAATTGTGAAATATGGTTAAGTGTTTGTTCTTTACAGCAGGGACAACTGGTTGTATGGCCACAAAGCAGATCCTCCATTGAATGGGCTTTTGTGCATATGGGACACCACATCCACCTTACTGAATAACGGATGTTCGGAATGTAATATATCTTATTGTTTAGGTATCTGCTTCATTTGCTTTATATTTCTAGAAATCTTATTCCAATGGTCACTAAATATAATCAGTGTGCTGCACAAATTGTGGTACATGTTTGTTCCCTCTCAGCAGGGAGATTCCGTTTGATGACTGCTATGTTTGTTCTACCATCGAGTGTGATTTTGTTTGATGGGAACTATCACTCCCAGCATTCTGACTATTGGAGTTATTAGGAAAGACTTATTTATTTTGCAAGGTGCTTCTTTTGATTGATACCGTTATCACTTATATTCATCAATTTCACAGTGGAGTAATGTATTTGTGTCGTGAAATGTAGTTAATTGTTTTTCTTTACAGCAGGGCCATCTGGTTGTATGGCCACAAAGCAGATTCTCCATTCAATGGTTTTTTATGCATATGGGACACCACCTACACCATACTGAATAACGAATGTTCAGAATGTGGTAAATCTTCTTGTTTAGGTATCTCCCTCATTTGCTTTATATTTTTAAAAATCTTATTCCAATGGTCACTAAATATAATCAGTGTGCTGCACAAATTGTGGTACATGTTTGTTCCCTCTCAGCAGGGAGAATCCGTTTGATGACTGCTATGTTTGTTCTACCATCGAGTGTGATTTTGGTCAATGGGAACCACCACTCCCAGCATTGTGACTGTTGGAGTTATTAGGAAAGACTTCTTTCTTTTGCTACGTGCTTCTTTTGATTGATACCGTTATCACTAATATTCATCAATTTCTCAGTGGAGTAACGTTTTTGAATTGTTAAATGTGGTTAAGTGTTTGTTCTTTACAGCAGGGTCATCTGGTTGTATGGCCACAAAGCAGATCCTCCCCTGAATGGGTTTTTATGCATATGGGACACCACATTCACCTTACTGAATAATGGATGTTCGGAATGTAGTATATGTTATTGTTTAGGTATCTCCTTCATTTGCTTTATATTTCTAAAAATCTTACTCCAATGGTCACTAGATATAATCAATGTGCTGCACAAATTGTAGTAGATGTTTCTTCCCTCTCAGCAGGGAGATTCTCCATTCATGACTGGTATCGTTGTTCTACCATTGAGTGTGATTTTGTAGGATGGGAACCACCACTCCCAGCATTCTGACTACTGGAGATATTAGGAAAAACTTCTTTCTTTTGCTAGGTGTTTCCTTTGATTGATACCGTTATCACTTGTATCCATCAATTTCACAGTGGAGTAATGTTTTTGAATCGTGATATGTGGTTAAGTGTTTGTTCTGTACAGCAGGGTCATCTAATTTGTATGGCCACAAAGCAGATTCTCCATTGAATGGTTTTTTTGTGCATATGGGCCTTCCCATGCACCCTACTGAATAACGGATGTTCAGAATGTGATATATCTTCATGTTTAGGTAAGTCTTTCATTTGGTTTATATTTTTAAAAATCGTATTCCAATTGTCACTAAAAAAAATCAATGTGCTGCACAAATTGTGGTTCATGTTTGTTCCCTCTCAGCAGGGAGATTCCGTTTGATGACTGCTATGTTTGATCTACCATCGAGTGTGATTTTGTTGGATGGGAACCACCACTCCCAGCAGTCTGACTGTTGGAGTTATTAGGAAAGACATCTTTCTTTTGCTAGATGCTTCTTTTGATTGATCCCGTTATCACTTATATTCATCAATTTCACAGTGGAGTAATGTATTTGAATTGTTAAATGTGGTTAATTGTTTGTTCCTTACAGCAGGGCCATCTGTTTATATGGCCAAAAAGCAGATTTTCCATTCAATTGTTTTTTTGTGCATATGGGACACCACATACACCTTACTGAATAACGGATGTTCAGAATGTCATAAATCTTCTTGTTTTGGTATCTCCTTCATTTGCTTTATATTTTTGAAAATCTTATTCCTATGGTCACTTAAAATAATCAATGTGCTGCACAAATTGTGGTACATGTTTGTTCCCTCTCAGCAGGGAGATTCCGTTTGATGACTGCTATGTTTGTTCTACCATCGAGTGTGATTTTGTTTGATGGGAACCATCACTCCCAGCATTCTGACTATTGGAGTTATTAGGAAAGACTTCTTTATTTTGCAAGGTGCTTCTTTTGATTGATACCGTTATCACTAATATTCGTCAATTTCTTAGTGGAGTAATGTATTTGAATTGTGAAATGTGGTTAAGTGTTTGTTCTTTACAGCAGGGACAACTGGTTGTATGGCCACAAAATCTTATTCCAATATTCACAAAAATAATCAATGTGCTGCACAAATTGTGGTACATGTTTCTTCTCTCTCGGCAGGGACATATTCCTTTCATGACTGGTATCGTTGTTCTACCATTGAGTGTGATTTTGTTGGATGGGAACCACCACTCCCAGCAGTCTGACTATTGGAGTTATTAGGAAAGACTTCTTTCTTTTGCTAGGTGCTTCTTTTGAATGATACCGTTATCACTTATATTCATCAATTTCACAGTGGAGTAATGTATTTGAATTGTTAAATGTGGTTAATTGTGTGTTCCTTACAGCGGGGTCATCTGTTTGTATGGCCAAAAAGCAGATTCTCCATTCAGTGGTTTTTTTTGTGCATATGGGACACCACATACACCATACTGAATAATGAATGTTCAGAAAATGATATATCTTCTTGTTTAGGTATCTCCTTCATTTGGTTTATATTTTTAAAAATCGTATTCCAATGGTCACTAAAAATAATCAATGTGCTGCACAAATTGTGGTACATGTATGATCCTTATCAGCAGGGAGATTCCGTTTGATGACTGCTATGTTTGTTCTACCATATAGTGTGTCTTTGTTGGATGGGAACCACCACTCCCAGCATTCTTACTATTGGAGTTATTAGGAAAGGCTTCTTTCTTTTTCAAGGTGCTTCTTTTGATTGATACCGTAATCACTTGTTGTTGTTGTTGTGGTCTACAGACCTGAGACTGGTTTGATGCAGCTTTCCATGCTACTCTATCCTGTGCAAGCTTCTTCATCTCCCAGTACCTACTGCAACCTACATCCTTCTGAATCTGCTTAGTGTATTCATCTCTTGGTCTCCCTCTACGTTTTTTACCCTCCACGGTGCCCTCCAATGCTAAATTTGTGATCCCTTGATGCCTCAAAACATGTCCTACCAACCGATCCCTTCTTCTAGTCGAGTTGTGCCACAAACTCCTCTTCTCCCCAATCCTATTCAATACCTCCTCATTAGTTACGTGATCTACCCACCTTATCTTCAGCATTCTTCTGTAGCACCACATTTTGAAAGCTTCTATTGTCTTCTTGTCCAAACTAGTTATTGTCCATGTTTCACTTCCATACATGGCTACACTCCATACAAATACTTTGAGAAACGACTTTATGACACTTAAATCTATACTCGATGTTAACAAATTTCTCTTCCTCAGAAACGCTTTCCTTGCCATTGCCAGTCTGCATTTTATATCCTCTCTTCTTCAACAATGATCGGTTATTTTACTCCCTACATAGCAAAACTCCTTTACTACTTTAAGTGTCTCATTTCCTAATCTAATTCCCTCAGCATCACCCGACTTAATTTGACTACATTCCATTATCCTCGTTTTGCTTTTGTTGATGTTCATCTTATATCCTCCTTTCAAGACACTGTCCATTCCGTTCAACTGCTCTTCCAAGTCCTTTGCTGTTTCAGACAGAATTACAATGTCATCGGCAAACCTCAAAGTTTTTACTTCTTCTCCATGAATTTTAATACCTACTCCGAATTTTTCTTTTTTTTCCTTTCCTGCTTGCTGTATATACAGGTTGAATTATGTCGGGGAGAGGCTACAACCCTGTCTCACTCCTTTCCCAACCACTGCTTCCCTTTCAAGCCCCTCGACTCTTATAACTGCCATCTGGTTTCTGTACAAATTGTAAATAGCCTTTCGCTCCGTGTATTTTACCCCTGCCACCTTCAGAATTTGAAAGAGAGTATTCCAGTTAACATTGTCGAAAGCTTTCTCTGAGTCTACAAATGCTAGAAACGTAGGTTTGCCTTTTCTTAATCTTTCTTCTAAGATAAGTCGTAAGGTCAGTATTGCCTCACGTGTTCCAACATTTCTACGGAATCCAAACTGATCTTCCCCGAGGTCGGCTTCTACCAGGTTTTCCATTCTTCTGTAAAGAATTCGCGTTAGTATTTTGCATCCGTGACTTATCAAACTGATAGTTCGGTAATTTTCACATCTGTCAACACCTGATTTCTTTGGGATTGGAATTATTATATTCTTCTTGAAGTCTGAGGGTAATACGCCTGTCTCATACATCGTGCTCACCAGATGGTAGAGTTTTGTCATGACTGGCTCTCCAGAGGCCATCAGTAGTTCTAATGGAATGTTGTCTATTCCCGGGGCCTTGTTTTGACTCAGGTCTTTCAGTGCTCTGTCAACTCTTCACGCAGTATCTTATCTCCCATTTCGTCTTCATCTACGTCCTCTTCCATTTCCATAATATTGTCCTCAAGTACATCGCCCTTGTATAAACCCTCTATATACTCCTTCCACCTTTCTGCCTTCCCTTCTTTGCTTAGAACTGGGTTGCCATGTTAGCTCTTGATATTCATACAAGTGGTTCTCTTCTCTCCAAAGGTCTCATTAATTTTCCTGTAGGCAGTATCTATCTTACCCCTAGTGAGACAAGCCTCTACATCCTTACATTTGTCCTCTAGCCATCCCTGCTTAGCCATTTTGCACTTCCTGTCGATCTCATTTTTGAGACGTTTGTATTCCTTTTTGCCTGCTTCATTTACTGCATTTTTATATTTTCTCCTTTCATCAATTAAATTCAATATTTCTTCTGTTACCCAAGGATTTCTATTAGCCCTCGTCTTTTGACCTACTTGATCGACTGCTGCCTTCACTACTTCATCCCTCAGAGCTACCCTTCTTCTTCTACTGTATTTCTTTCCCCCATTCCTGTCAATTGTTCCCTTATGCTCTCCCTGATACTCTCTACTACCTCTGGTTCTTTCAGTTTATCCAGGTCCCATCTCCTTAAAATCCCACCTTTTTGCAGTTTCTTCAGTTTCAATCTGCAGTTCATAACCAATAGATTGTGGTCAGAATCCACATCTTCCCCAGGAAATGTCTTACAATTTAAAACCTGGTTCCTAAATCTCTGTCTTACCATTATATAATCTATCTGATACCTTTTAGTATCTGCAGGATTCTTCCAGGTATACAACCTTCTTTTATGATTCTTGAACCAAGTGTTAGCTATGATTAAGATATGCTCTGTGCAAAATTCTACAAGGCGGCTTCCTCTTTCATTCCTTCCCCCCCAATCCATATTCACCTACTATGTTGCCTTCTCTCCCTTTTCCTACTGACGAATTCCAGTCACCCATGACTATTAAATTTTTGTCTCCCTTCACTACCTGAATAATTTCTTTTATCTCGTCATACATTTCATCTATTTCTTCATCATCTGCAGAGCTAGTTGGCATATAAACTTGTACTACTGTAGTAGGCATGGGCTTTGTGTCTACCTTGGCCCCAATAATGCGTTCACTATGCTGTCTGTAGTAGCTAACCCGCACTCCTATTTTTTTTTATTCATTATTAAACCTACTCCTGCATTACCCCTATTTGGTTTTGTATTTATAACCCTGTAATCACCTGACCAAACGTCTTGTTCCTCCTGCCACCAAACTTCACTAATTCCCACTATATCTAACTTTAACCTATCCATTTCCCTTTTTAAATTTTCTAACCTACCTACCCGATTAAGGGATCTGACATTCCACGGTCCGATCCGTAGAACGCCAGTTTTCTTTCTCCTGATAACGACGTCCTCCTGAGTACTCCCCGCCCGGAGATCTGAATGGGGGACTATTTTACCTGCGGAATATCACTTATATTCATCAATTTCACAGTGGAGTAATGTATGTGTGTCGTGAAATGTACTTAATTGTTTTTCTTTACAGCAGGGTCATCTGGTTGTATGCCCACAAAGCAGATTCTCCATTGAAAGGGTTTTTATGCATAAGGGACACCACATCCACCTTACTAAATAACGGATGTTTGGAATGTAGTTTATCTTCTTGTTTAGCCATCTCCTTCATTTGCTTTATATTTTTAAAAATCTTATTCCAATGGTCACTAAAAATAATCAATGTGCTGTACAAATTGTGGTACATGTTTGATCCCTCTCAGCAGGGAGATTCCGTTTGATGACTGCTATGTTTGTTCTACCATCGAGTGTGATTTTGTTGGACGGGATCCACCACTCCCAGCATTCTGACTATTGGAGTTATTAGGAAAGACTTCTTTCTTTTGCTAGGTGCTTCTTTTGAATGATACCGTTATCACTTATATTCATCAATTTCACAGTGGAGTAATGTATTTGAATTGTGATATGTGGTTAAGTGTTTGTTCTTTACAGCAGGGTCATCTGGTTGTATGGCCACAAAGCAGATTCTCCATTCAACGATTTCTTTGTGCATATCAGACTTCACATGCACCTTACTGAATAACAGATGTTCAAAATGTGATAAATCTTCTTGTTTAGGTATCTCCTTCATTTGCTTTATATTTTTAAAAATCTTATTCCTATGGTCACTAAAAATAATCAATGTGCTGCACAAATTGTGGTACATGTTTGTTCCTTCTCAGCAGGGAGATTCCGTTTGATGACTGCTATGTTTGTTCTACCATCGAGTGTGATTTTGTTGGATGGGAACCACCATTCTCAGCATTCTGACTATTGGAGTTAATTAGGAAAGACTTCTTTCTTTTGCTAGGTGCTTCTTTTGAATGATACCGTTATCACTAATATTTATCAATTTTTCATTGAATTGTGAAATGTGGATAAGTGTTTGTTCTTAACAGGAGGGTCACAATTTCACAGTGGAGTAGTGGATTTGAATTGTGAAATGTGGTTAAGTGTTTGTTCTTTACAGCAGGATCATCTTGTTGTATGGCCACATAGCAGTTTCTGCATTGAATGGGTTTTTGTGCATATGGGACACCACATACACCTTACTGAATAATGGATGTTAGGAATGTAATATATCTTCTTGTTTAAGTATCTCCTTCATTTGCTTTATATTTTTAAAAATCTTATTCCAATGGTCACTAAATATAATCAATGTGCTGCTCAAATTGTGGTTCATGTTTCTACCCTCTCAGCATGGAGATTCTCCATTCATGACTGGTATCTTTGTTCTACCATTGAGTGTGATTTTGTTGGATGGGAACCACTTCTCCCAGCATTCTGACTACTGGAGTTATTAGGAAAGACTTCTTTCTTTTGCTAGGTGCTTCCTTTGATTGATGGTATTATCTCTTATATTCATCAATTTCACAGTGGTGTAATGTATTTGAATCGTAAAATGTGGTTAAGTGTCTGTTCTTTACAGCAGTGTCTTCTGGTGGTATGGCCACAAAGCCGATTCTCCATTCAATGATTTTTTGTGCATGTGGGACACCACATACACCTTACTGAATAACGGATGTTCAGAATGTGATAAATCTTCTTGTTTAGGTATCTCCATCATTTGCTTTATATTTTTAAAAATCTTATTCCAATGGTCACTAAATATAACCAATGTGCTGCACAAATTGTGGTACGTGTTTCTTCCCTCTCAGCATGGAGATTCTCCATTCATGACTAGTATCGTTGTTCTACCATAGAGTGTGAATTTGTTGGATGGGAACCACTACTCCCAGCATTCTGATTACTGGAGTTATTAGGAAAGACTTGTTTCTTTTGCTAGGTGCGTCCTTTGATTGATGCTGTTATCTCTTATATTCATCAATTTCACAGTGGGGTAATGTATTTGAATCGTGAAATGTGTTTAGGTGTTTGTTCTTTACAGCAGGGTCATCTGGTGGAATGGCCACAAAGCAGATTCTCCATTGAATGGGTTTTTGGTGCAGATGGGACTTCTCATGCACCTTACTGAATAACGGATGTTCAGAATGTGATAAATTTTATTGTTTAGGTATCCCCTTAATTGGCTTTATATTTTTAAAAATCTTATTCCAATGGTCACTAAAAATCATCAACGTGCTGCACAAATTGTGGTACATGTTTGATCCCTCTCAGCAGGGGGATTCCGTTTGATGACTGCTGTGTTTGTTCTACCATCGAGTGTGATTTTGTTGAATTAGAACCACCACTCCCATCATCTGTTATTAGGAAAGACTTCTCCCTTTTGCTAGGTGCAGCTTTTGATTACGACTATTATCACTTATATTCATCAATTTCACAGTGGAGTAATGTATTTGAATCGTGATATGTGGTTAAATGTCGGTTCCTCACAGGAGGGTCATCTGTTTGTATGGCCAAAAAGCAGATTCTCCATTCAAAGATTTCTTTGTGCATGTGGGACACCACATACACCTTACTGAATAACGGATGTTCAGAATGTGATAAATTTTATTGTTTAGGTATCTCCTTAATTTGCTTTATATTTTTAAAAATCTTATTCTGATGGTCACTAAAAATAATCAATGTGCTGCACAATTTTTGGTACATGTTTGTTCACTCTCAGGAGGGAGATTTCGTTTGATGACTGCTATGTTTGTTCTCCCATCGAGTGTGATTTTGTTGGATGGGAACCACCACTCCCAGAATTCTGACTACTGGAGATATTAGGAAAGACTTCTTTCTTTTGCTAGGTGCTTCCTTTGATTGATACCGTTATCACTTATATTAATCAATTTCACAGTGGAGTAATGTATATGAATCATGAAATGTGGTTAAGTGTTTGTTCTTTACAGCAGGGTCATCTGGTGGTATGGCCACGAAGCAGATGCTCCATTGAATGGATTTTTGGTGCAGATGGAACTCCACATACACCTTATTTAATAACGGATGTTCAGAATGTGATAAATTTTATTGTTTAGTATCTCCTTCATTTTCTTTATATTTTAAAAAATCTTATTCCTATGGTCACTAGAAATAATCAATGTGCTGCACAAATTGTGGTACATGTTTGTTCCTACTCAGCAGGCAGATTCCGTTTGATGACTGCTATGTTTGTTCTACCAACGAGTGTGATTTTTTTGGATGGGAACCACCACTCCCAGCATTCTGACTGTTGGAGTTATTAGGAAAGACATCTTTCTTTTGCTAGATGCTTCTTTTGATTGATCCTGTTATCACTTATATTCATCAATTTCACAGTGGAGTAATGTATTTGTATTGTGAAATGTGGTTAATTGTTTGTTCCTTACAGCGGGGTCCTCTGTTTGTATGGCCAAAAAGCAGATTCTCCATTCAATGTTTTTTTTGTGCATATGGGACACCACATACACCATACAGAATAATGAATGTTCAGAATGTGATATATCTTCTTGTTTAGGTATCTCCTTCATTTGCTTTATATTATGCAAAATCTTATTCCAATGGTCACTAATAATAATCAATGTGCTGCAAAAATTGTGGTACATGTTTGTTCCCTCTCAGCAGGGAGATTCCAATTGATGACTGCTATGTTTGTTCTACCATTCAGTGTGATTTTGTGGATGGGAACCACCACTCCCAACATTCTGACTATTGGAGTTATTAGGAAAGACTTCTTTCTTTTGGTAGGTGCTTCTTTTGATTGATACCGTTATCACGTATATTCATCAATTTCACAGTGGAGAAATGTATTTGAATCGTGAAATGTGGTTAAGTGTTTGTTCTTTACAGCAGGGTCATCTGTTTGTATGCCCAAAAAGCCGATTCTCCATTCAATGATTTTTTGTGCATGTGGGACACTACATACACCTTACTGAATAACGGATGTTCAGAATATGATAAATCTTCTTGTTTAGGTATCTCCTTCATTTGCTTTATATTATGCAAAATCTTATTCCAATAGTCACTAATAATAATCAATGTGCTGCAAAAATTGTGGTACATGTATGATCCTTATCAGCAGGGAGATTCCATTTGATGATTGCTATGTTTGTTCTACCATTGAGTGTGATTTTGTTGGATGGGAACCACCACTCCCAGCATTCTGACTATTGGAGTTATTAGGAAAGACTTCTTTCTTTTTCAAGGTGCTTCTTTTGATTGATACCGTAATCACTTGTTGTTGTTGTTGTTGTGGTCTTCAGTCCTGAGACTGGTTTGATGCAGCTTTCCATGCTACTCTATCCTGTGCAAGATTCTTCAACTCCCAGTACCTACGGCAACCTACATCCTTCTGAATCTGCTTAGTGCATTCATCTCTTGGTCTCCCTCTACGATTTTTACCCTCCACGGTGCCCTCCAATGCTAAATTTGTGATCACTTGATGCCTCAAAACATGTCCTACCAACCGATCCATTCTTCTAGTCAAGTTGTGCCACAAACTCCTCTTCTCCCCAATCCTATTCAATACCTCCTCATTAGTTACGTGATCTACCCACCTTATCTTCAGCATTCTTCTGTAGCACCACATTTCGGATGCTTCTATTGTCTTCTTGTCCAAACTAGTTATTGCCTATGTTTCACTTCCATACATGGCTACACTCCATACAAATACTGTCAGAAACTACTTCCTTACACTTAAATCTATACTCGATGTTAACAAATTTCTCTTCTTCAGAAACGCTTTCCTGGCCATTGCCAGTCTATGTTTTATATCCTCTCTACTTCGACAATGATCGGTTATTTTACTCCCTAAATAGCAAAACTCCTTTACTACTTTAAGTGTCTCATTTCCTAATCTAATTCCCTCAGCATCACCCGACTTAATTTGACTACATTCCATTATCCACGTTTTGCTTTTGTTGATGTTCATCTTATATCCTCCTATCAAGACACTGTCCATTCTGTTCAACTTCTCTTCCAAGTCCTTTGCTGTCTCAGACAGAATTACAATGTCATCGGCAAACCTCAAAGTTTTTACTTCATCTCCATGAATTTTAATACCTACTCCGAATTTTTCTTTTGTTTCCTTTCGTGCTTGCTGTATATACAGGTTGAATAACATCGGGGAGAGGCTACAACCCTGTCTCACTCCTTTCCCAACCACTGCTTCCCTTTCATGCCCCTCGACTCTTATAACTGCCATCTGGTTTCTGTACAAATTGTAAATAGCCTTTCGCTCCTTGTATTTTACCCCTGCCACCTTCAGAATTTGAAAGAGAGTATTCCAGTTAACATTGTCGAAAGCTTTCTCTAAGTCTACAAATGCTAGAAACGTAGGTTTGCCTTTTCTTAATCTTTCTTCTAAGATAAGTCGTAAGGTCAGTATTGCCTCACGTGTTCCAACATTTCTACGGAATCCAAACTGATCTTCCCCGAGGTCGGCTTCTACCAGGTTTTCCATTCTTCTGTAAAGAATTCGCGTTAGTATTTTGCATCCGTGACTTATCAAACTGATAGTTTGGTAATTTTCACATCTGCCAACACCTGATTTCTTTGGGATTGGAATTATTATATTCTTCTTGAAGTCTGAGGGTAATACGCCTGTCTCATACATTGTGCTCACCAGATGGTAGAGTTTTGTCATGACTGGCTCTCCCGAGGCCATCAGTAGTTCTAATGGAATGTTGTCTATTCCCGGGGCCTTGTTTTGACTCAGGTCTTTCAGTGCTCTGTCAAACTCTTTACGCAGTATCTTATCTCCCATTTCGTCTTCATCTACGTCCTCTTCCATTTCCATAATATTGTCCTCAAGTACATCGCCCTTGTATAAACCCTCTATATACTCCTTCCACCTTTCTGCCTTCCCTTCTTTGCTTAGAACTGGGTTGCCATGTGAGCTCTTGATATTCATACAAGTGGTTCTCTTCTCTCCAAAGGTCTCATTAATTTTCCTGTAGGCAGTATCTATCTTACCCCTAGTGAGACAAGCCTCTACATCCTTACATTTGTTCTCTAGCCATCCCTGCTTAGCCATTTTGCACTTCCTGTCGATGTCATTTTTGAGACGTTTGTATTCCTTTTTGCCTGCTTCATTTACTGCATTTTTATATTTTCTCCTTTCATCAATTAAATTCAATATTTCTTCTGTTACCCAAGGATTTCTATTAGCCCTCGTCTTTTGACCTACTTGATCGACTGCTGCCTTCACTACTTCATCCCTCAGAGCTACCCATTCTTCTTCTACTGTATTTCTTTCCCCTATTCCTGTCAATTGTTGCCTTATGCTCTCCCTGATACTCTCTACAACCTCTGGTTCTTTCAGTTTATCCAGGTCCCATCTCCTTAAATTCCCACCTTTTTGCAGTTTCTTCAGTTTCAATCTGCAGTTCATAACCAATAGATTGTGGTCAGAATCCCCATCTTCCTCAGGAAATGTCTTAAATTTAAAACCTGGTTCCTAAATCTCTGTCTTACCATTATATAATCTATCTGATACCTTTTAGTATCTCTTAGGATTCTTCCAGGTAAACAACCTTCTTTTATGATTCTTGAACCAAGTGTTAGCTATGATTAAGATATGCTCTGTGCAAAATTTTTACAAGGCGGCTTCCTCTTTCATTCCTTCCCCCCAATCCATATTCACCTACTGTGTTGCCTTCTCTCCCTTTTTCTACTGACGAATTCCAGTCACCCATGACTATTAAATTTTCGTCTCCCTTCACTACCTGAATAATTTTTTTTATCTCGTCATACATTTCATCTATTTCTTCATCACCTGCAGAGCTAGTTGGTATATAAACTTGTACTACTGTAGTAGGCATGGGCTTTGTGTCTATCTTGGCCCCAATAATGCGTTCACTATGCTGTCTGTAGTAGCTAACCCGCACTCCTATTCTTTTATTCATTATTAAACCTACTCCTGCATTACCCCTATTTGATTTTGTATTTATAACCCTGTAATCACCTGACCAAACGTCTTGTTCCTCCTGCCACCAAACTTCACTAATTCCCACTATATCTAACTTTAACCTATCCATTTCCCTTTTTAAATTTTCTAACCTACCTGCCTGTTTAAGGGATCTGACATTCCACGGTCCGATCCGTAGAACGCCAGTTTTCTTTCTCCTGATAACGACGTCCTCCTGAGTAGTCCCCGCCCGGAGATCTGAATGGGGGACTATTTTACCTACGGAATATCACTTATATTCATCAATTTCACAGTGGAGTAATGTATGTGTGTCGTGAAATGTACTTAATTGTTTTTCTTTACAGCAGGGTCATCTGGTTGTATGCCCACAAAGCAGATTCTCCATTCAATGGGTTTTTTGTGCATATGGGACTTCACATGCACCTTAGTGAATAACGGATGTTGGGAATGTGATAAATCTTCTTGTTTAGGTATCTCCCTTATTTGCTTTATATTTTTAAAAATCTTATTCCAATGGTCACTAAAAATAATAAATGTGCTGCACAAATAGTGGTACATGTTTCTTCCCTCTCAGCAGGGAGATTCCGTTTGATGACTGCTATGTTTGTTCTACCATTGAGTGTGATTTTGTTGCATGGGCTCCACCACTCCCAGCATCTGACTGTTGGAGTAATTAGGAAAGACTACTTTCTTTTGCTAAGTGCTTCTTTTGATTGATACCGTTATCAGTAATATTCATCAATTTCTCATGGGAGTAATGTATAGGAATTGTGAAATGTGGTTAAGTGTTTGTTCTTAACAGGAGGGACATCTGGTTGTATGGCCACAGAGCAGATTCTCCATTTAAAGGGTTTTTATGCATATGGGACACCACATCCACCTTACTAAATAACGGATGTTCGGAATGTAATATATCTTCTTGTTTAGGTATCTCCTACATTTGCTTTATATTATTAAAAATCTTATTCCAATGGTCACTAAAAATAATCAATGTGCTGTACAATTTGTGGTACATGTTTGTTCCCTCTCAGCAGGGAGATTCTGTTTGATGACTGCTATGTTTGTTCTACCATCGAGTGTGATTTTGTTGGATGGGAACCACCTTTCGCAGCATTCTGACTATTGGAGTTATTAGGAAACACTTCTTTCTTTTGGTAGGTGCTTCTTTTGATTGATACCGTTATCACTTATATTCATCAATTTCACAGTGGAGAAATGTATTTGAATCGTGAAATGTGGTTAAGTGTTTGTTCTTTACAGCAGGGTCATCTGTTTGTATGGCCAAAAAGTCGATTCTCCATTCAATGATTTTTTGTGCATGTGGGACACCACATACACCTTACTGAATAACGGATGTTCAGAATGTGATAAATCTTCTGGTTTAGGTGTCTCCTTCATTTGCTTTATATTATGCAAAATCTTATTCCAATGGTCACTAATATTAATCAATGTGCTGCAAAAATTGTGGTACATGTTTGTTCCCTCTCAGCAGGGAGATTCCAATTGATGACTGCTATGTTTGTTCTACCATTCAGTGTGATTTTGTGGATGGGAACCACCACCCCCAACATTCTGACTATTGGAGTTATTAGGAAAGACTTCTTTCTTTTGGTAGGTGCTTCTTTTGATTGATACCGTTATCACGTATATTCATCAATTTCACAGTGGAGAAATGTATTTGAATCGTGAAATGTGGTTAAGTGTTTGTTCTTTACAGCAGGGTCATCTGTTTGTATGCCCAAAAAGCCGATTCTCCATTCAATGATTTTTTGTGCATGTGGGACACCACATACACCTTACTGAATAACGGATGTTCAGAATGTGATAAATCTTCTTGTTTAGGTATCTCCTTCATTTGCTTTATATAATGCAAAATCTTATTCCAATAGTCACTAATAATAATCAATGTGCTGCAAAAATTGTGGTACATGTATGATCCTTATCAGCAGGGAGATTCCATTTGATGATTGCTATGTTTGTTCTACCATTGAGTGTGATTTTGTTGGATGGGAACCACCACTCCCAGCATTCTGACTATTGGAGTTATTAGGAAAGACTTCTTTCTTTTTCAAGGTGCTTCTTTTGATTGATACCGTTATCACTTGTTGTTGTTGTTGTTGTGGTCTTCAGTCCTGAGACTGGTTTGATGCAGCTTTCCATGCTACTCTATCCTGTGCAAGATTCTTCATCTCCCAGTACCTACTGCAACCTACATCCTTCTGAATCTGCTTAGTGTATTCATCTCTTGGTCTCCCTCTACGATTTTTACCCTCCACGGTGCCCTCCAATGCTAAATTTGTGATCCCTTGATGCCTCAAAACATGTCCTACCAATCGATCCCATCTTCTAGTCAAGTTGTGCCACAAACTCCTCTTCTCCCCAATCCTATTCAATACCTCCTCATTAGTTACGTGATCTACCCACCTTATCTTCAGCATTCTTCTGTAGCACCACATTTCGGATGCTTCTATTGTCTTCTTGTCCAAACTAGTTATTGCCTATGTTTCACTTCCATACATGGCTACACTCCATACAAATACTTTCAGAAACTACTTCCTGACACTTAAATCTATACTCGATGTTCACAAATTTCCCCTCTTCAGAAACGCTTTCCTTGCCATTGCCAGTCTGCGTTTTATATCCTCTCTACTTCGACAATGATCGGTTATTTTACTCCCTAAATAGCAAAACTACTTTACTACTACAAGTGTCTCATTTCCTAATCTAATTCCCTCAGCATCACCCGACTTAATTTGACTACATTCCATTATCCTCGTTTTGCTTTTGTTGATGTTCATCTTATATCCTCCTTTCAAGACACTGTCCATTCCGTTCAACTGCTCTTCCAAGTCCTTTGCTGTCTCAGACAGAATTACAATGTCATCGGCAAACCTCAAAGTTTTTACTTCTTCTCCATGAATTTTAATACCTACTCTGAATTTTTCTTTTGTTTCTTTTCCTGCTTGCTGTATATACAGGTTGAATAACATCGGGGAGTGGCTACAACCCTGTCTCACTCCTTTCCCAACCACTGCTTCCCTTTCATGCCCCTCGACTCTTATAACTGCCATCTGGTTTCTGTACAAATTGTAAATAGCCTTTCGCTCCCTGTATTTTACCCCTGCCACCTTCAGAATTTGAAAGAGAGTATTCCAGTTAACATTGTCGAAAGCTTTCTCTAAGGCTACAAATGCTAGAAACGTAGGTTTGCCTTTTCTTAATCTTTCTTCTAAGATAAGTCGTAAGGTCAGTATTGCCTCACGTGTTCCAACATTTCTACGGAATCCAAACTGATCTTCCCCGAGGTCGGCTTCTACCAGGTTTTCCATTCTTCTGTAAAGAATTCGCGTTAGTATTTTGCATCCGTGACTTATCAAACTGATAGTTCGGTAATATTCACATCTGTCAACACCTGATTTCTTTGGAATTGGAATTATTATATTCTTCTTGAAGTCTGAGGGTAATACGCCTGTCTCATACATCGTGCTCACCAGATGGTAGAGTTTTGTCATGACTGGCTCTCCCGAGGCCATCAGTAGTTCTAATGGAATGTTGTCTATTCCCGGGGCCTTGTTTCGACTCAGGTCTTTCAGTGCTCTGTCAAACTCTTCACGCAGTATCTTATCTCCCATTTCGTCTTCATCTACGTCCTCTTCCATTTCCATAATATTGTCCTCAAGTACATCGCCCTTGTATAAACCCTCTATATACTCCTTCCACCTTTCTGCCTTCCCTTTGCTTAGAACTGGGTTGCCATGTGAGCTCTTGATATTCATACAAGTGGTTCTCTTCTCTCCAAAGGTCTCATTAATTTTCCTGTAGGCAGTATCTATCTTACCCCTAGTGAGACAAGCCTCTACGTCCTTACATTTGTCCTCTAGCCATCCCTGCTTAGCCATTTTGCACTTCCTGTCGATCTCATTTTTGAGACGTTTGTATTCCTTTTTGCCTGCTTCATTTACTGCATTTTTATATTTTCTCCTTTCATCAATTAAATTCAATATTTCTTCTGTTACCCAAGGATTTCTATTAGTCCTCGTCTTTTGACCTACTTGATCGTCTGCTGCCTTCACTACTTCATCCCTCAGAGCTACCCATTCTTCTTCTACTGTACTTCTTTCCCCCATTCCTGTCAATTGTTCCCTTATGCTCTCCCTGATACTCTCTACAACCTCTGTTTCTTTCAGTTTATCCAGGTCCCATCTCCTTAAATTCCCACCTTTTTGCAGTTTCTTCAGTTTCAATCTGCAGTTCATAACCAATAGATTGTGGTCAGAATCCACATCTGCCACAGGAAATGTCTTACAATTTAAAACCTGGTTCCTAAATCTCTGTCTTACTATTATGTAATCTATCTGATACCTTTTAGTATCTCCAGGATTCTTCCAGGTATACAACCTTCTTTTATGATTCTTGAACCAAGTGTTAGCTACGATTAAGTTATGCTCTGTGCAATCTGACCCGCACTCCTATTTTTTTTATTCATTATGAAACCTACTCCTGCATTACCCCTATTTGATTTTGTATTTATAACCCTGTAATCACCTGACCAAACGTCTTGTTCCTCCTGCCACCGAACTTCACTAATTCCCACTATATCCAACTTTAACCTATCCATTTCCTTTTTTAAATTTTCTAACCTACCTGCCCGATTAAGGGATCTGACATTACACGGTCCCATCCGTAGAATGCCAGTTTTCTTTCTCCTGATAACGACGTCCTCCTGAGTAGTCCCCGCCTGGAGATCCGAATGGGGGACTATTTTACCTCCGGAATATTACTTATATTCATCAATTTCACAGTGGAGTAATGTATGTGTGTCGTGAAATGTAGTTAATTGTTTTTCTTTACAGCAGGGTCATCTGGTAGTATGCCCACAAAGCAGATTCTCCATTCAATGGGTTTTTTGTGCATATGGGACTTCACATGCATCGTAGTGAATAACGGATGTTGGGAATGTGATAAATCTTCTTGTTTAGGTATATTCTACATTTGCTTTATATTTTTAAAAAACTTATTCCAATGGTCACTAAAAATAATCAACGTGCTGCAAAAATTGTGGTACATGTATGATCCTTATCAGCAGGGAGATTCCATTTGATGATTGCTATGTTTGTTCTACCATCGAGTGTGATTTTGTTGGATGGGATCCACCACTCCCAGCATTCTGACTCTTGGAGTTATTTGGAAAGACTTCTTTCTTTTGCTAGATGCTTCTTTTGATTGAAACCGTTATCACTTATATTAATCAATTTCACAGAGGATTAATGTATTTGAAACGTGAAATGTGGTTAAATGTTTGTTTCTTACAGCAGGGTCATCTGTTTGTATGGCCAAAAAGCAGATTCTCCATTCAATGGTTTTTTTGTGCATATTAGACACTACATACACCTTACTGAATAACGGATGTTCAGAATGTGTTAAATTTTATTGTTTAGGTATGTCCTTCATTTGCTTTATATTTTTTAAAATCTTAATCTGATGGTCACTAAAAATAATCAATGTGCTGCACAAATTTTGGTACATGTTTGTTCACTCTCAGGAGGGAGATTTCGTTTGATGAATGGTATGTTTGTTCTACCATCGAGTGTGATTTTGTTGGATGGGAACCACCACTCGCAGCATTCTGACTATTGGTGTTATTAGGAAAGTCTTCTTTCTTTTGATAGGTGCTTCTTTTGATTGATACCGTTATCACTTATATTCATCAGTTTCACAGTGGAGTAATGTATTTGAATCATGAAATGTGGTTAAGTGATTGTTCTTTACAGCGAGGTCACCAGGTCGTATGGCCACATAGCAGATTCTCCATTCAATGGGTTTTTTTGCATATGGGACTTCACATGCACCTTACTGAATAACGGATGTTTGGAACGTGATAAATCTTCTTGATTAGGTATCTCTATCATTTGCTTTATATTTTTAAAAATCTTATTCCAATGTTCATTATAAACAATCAATGTGCTGCACAAATTGTGGTACATGTTTGTTCCCTCTCAGCAGGGAGATTCGGTTTTACGACTGCTATGATAGATCTACCATCGAGTGTGATTTTGTTGGATGGGAGCCACCATTCTCAGCATTCTGACTATTGGAGTTAATTAGGAAAGACTTCTTTCTTTTGCTAGATGCTTCTTTTGATTGATACCGTTATCAGTAATACTTATCAATTTTTCATTGGAGTAATGTATTTGAATTGTGAAATGTGGATAAGTGTTTGTTCTTAACAGGAGGGTCATATGGTTATATGGCCACAAAGCAGATTCTCCATTGAATGGGTTTTTATGCATATGGGACAGCACATCCACCTTACTGAATTACGGATGTTCGGAATGTAATATATCTTCTTGTTTAGGTATCTCCTTCATTTGGTTTATATTTTTAAAAATCTTATTCCAATGGTCACTTAAAATAATCAATGTGCTGCACAAATTGTGGTACATGTTTGATCCCTCTCAGCAGGGAGATTCTGTTTGATGTTTACAGCAGGATCATCTTGTTGTATGGCCACATAGCAGTTTCTGCATTGAATGGGGTTATGTGCATATGGGACACCACATACACCTTACTGAATAATGGATGTTAGGAATGTAATATATCTTCTTGTTTAGGTATCTCCTTCATTTGCTTTATATTTTTAAAAATCTTATTCCAATGGTCACTAAATATAATCAATGTGTTGCTCAAATGTTTCTACCCTCTCAGCATGGAGATTCTCCATTCATGACTGGTATCTTTGTTCTACCATTGAGTGTGATTTTGTTGGATGGGAACCACTACTCCCAGCATTCTGACTACTGGAGTTATTAGGAAAGACTTCTTTCTTTTGCTAGGTGCTTCCTTTGATTGATGGTATTATCTCTTATATTCGTCAATTTCACAGTGGGGTAATGTATTTGAATCGTAAAATGTGGTTAAGTGTCTGTTCTTTACAGCAGGGTCATCTGGTGGTATGGCCACAAAGCCGATTCTCCATTCAATGATTTTTTGTGCATGTGGGACACCACATACACCTTACTGAATAACGGATGTTCAGAATGTGATAAATCTTCTTGTTTAGGTATCTCCATCATTTGCTTTATATTTTTAAAAATCTTATTCCAATGGTCACTAAATATAATCAATGTGCTGCACAAATTGTGGTACATGTTTCTTCCCTCTCAGCATGGAGATTCTCCATTCATGACTAGTATCGTTGTTCTACCATAGAGTGTGAATTTGTTGGATGGGAACCACTACTCCCAGCATTCTGATTACTGGAGTTATTAGGAAAGACTTGTTTCTTTTGCTAGGTGCGTCCTTTGATTGATGCTGTTATCTCTTATATTCATCAATTTCACAGTGGGGTAATGTATTTGAATCGTGAAATGTGTTTAGGTGTTTGTTCTTTACAGCAGGGTCATGTGGTGGAATGGCCACAAAGCAGATTCTCCATTGAATGGGTTTTTGGTGCAGATGGGACTTCTCATGCAGCTTACTGAATAACAGATGTTCAGAATGTGATAAATTTTATTGTTTAGGTATCTCCTTCGTTTGCTTCATATTTTTAAAAATCTTATTCTGATGGTCACTAAAAATAATCAATGTGCTGCACAAATTTTGGTACATGTTTGTTCACTCTCAGGAGGGAGATTCCGTTTGATGACTGCTATGTTTGTTCTACCATCGAGTGTGATTTTGTTGGATGGGAACCACCACTCCCAGCATTCTGACTATTGGAGTTATTATGAAATAATTCTTTCTTTTGCTAGATGCTTCTTTTGATAGATACCGTTATCACTTATATTCATCAATTTCACAGAGGATTTATGTATTTGAATCGTGAAATGTGGTTAAATGTATGTTTCTTACAGCAGGGTCATCAGTTTGTATGCCCAAAAAACGCAGATTCTCCATTCAATGGTTTTTTTGTGCATATGGGACACCACATATATCATACTGAATAACGGATGTTCAGAATGTGATATATCTTCTTGTTTAGGTATCTCCTTAATTGGCTTTATATTTTTAAAAATCTTATTCTGATGTTCACTAAAAATAATCAATGTGCTGCACAAATTGTGGTACACGTTTGTTTCCTCTTAGCAGGGGGAATCCGTTTGATGACTGCTATGTTTGTTCTACCATCGAGTGCGATTTTGTTGGATGGGAACAACCACTCTCAGCATTCTGGCTATTGGAGTTATAAGGAAAGACTTCTTTCTTTTGCTAGGTGCTTCCTTTGATTGATGCTGTTATCACTTATATCCATCAATTTCACAGTGGAGTAATGTATTTGAATCGTGAAATATGGTCAAGTGTTTGTTCTTTACAGCAGGGTCATGTGGTGGTATGGCCAGAAAGCAGATTCTCCATTGAATGGGTTTTGGGTGCAGATGGGACACCACATACAACTTACTGAATAACGGATGTTCAGAATGTGATAAATTTTATTGTATATGTATAGCCTTCATTTGCTTTATATTTTTCAAAATCTTATTCCAATGGTCACTAAAAATAATCAATGTGCTGTACAAATTTTGGTACATGTTTGTTCACTCTCAGGAGGGAGATTTCGTTTGATGACTGCTCTGTTTGTTCTACCATCGAGTGTGATTTTGTTGGATGGGAACCTCCACTCTCAGCATTCTGACTATTGGAGTTATAACGAAAGACTTCTTTCTTTTGCTAGGTGCTTCTTTTGATTGGCACCGTTATCACTAATATTCATCAATTTCACAGTGGAGTAATGTATTTGAATTGTGAAATGTGGTTAAGTGTTTGTTCTTTACAGTAGGGTCATCTGGTTGTATGGCCACAAAGCAGATTCCCCATTCAGTGGGTTTTTCGAGCATATGGGACGCCACATCCTCCTTACTGAATAATGGATGTACGGAGTGTAATATATCTTCTTGTTTAGGTATCTCCTTCATTCGCTTTTATTTTTAAAAATCTTATTCCAATGGTCACTAAAAATAATCAATGTGCTGTACAAATTTTGGTACATGTTTGTTCACTCTCAGGAGGGAGATTTCGTTTGATGACTGCTCTGTTTGTTCTACCATCGAGTGTGATGTTGTTGGATGGGAACCACCACTCCCAGCATTCTGACTATTGGAGATATTAGGAAAAACTTCTTTCTTTTGCTAGGTGCTTCCTTTGATTGATACCGTTATCACTTATATTAATCAATTTCACAGTGGAGTAATGTATATGAATCATGAAATGTGGTTAAGTGTTTGTTCTTTACAGCAGGGTCATCTGGTGGTAAGGCCACGAAGCAGATCCTCCATTGAATGGATTTTTGGTGCAGATGGAACTCCACATACACCTTATTTAATAACGGATGTTCAGAATGTGATAAATTTTTTTGTTTAGTATCTCCTTCATTTTCTTTATATTTTAAAAAATCTTATTCCTATGGTCACTAAAAATAATCAATGTGCTGCACAAATTGTGGTACATGTTTGTTCCCTCTCAGCAGGGAGATTCCGTTTGATGACTGCTATGTTTGTTCGACCAACGAGTGTGATTTTGTTGGATGGGAACCACCACTCCCAGCATTCTGACTGTTGGAGTTATTAGGAAAGACATCTTTCTTTTGCTAGATGCTTCTTTTGATTGATACCGTTATCACTTATATTCATCAATTTCACAGTGGAGTAATGTATTTTATTGTGAAATGTGGTTAATTGTTGTTCCTTACAGCGGGGTCCTCATTTTCTGTGGCCAAAAAGCAGATTCTCCATTCAATGTTTTTTTTGTGCATATGGGACACCACATACACCATACTGAATAATGAATGTTCAGAATGTGATATATCTTCTTGTTTAGGTATCTCCTTCATTTGCTTTATATTATGCAAAATCTTATTCCAATGGTCACTAATAATAATCAATGTGCTGCAAAAATTGTGGTACATGTTTGTTCCCTCTCAGCAGGGAGATTCCAATTGATGACTGCTATGTTTGTTCTACCATTCAGTGTGATTTTGTGGATGGGAACCACCACTCCCAACATTCTGACTATTGGAGTTATTAGGAAAGACTTCTTTCTTTTGGTAGGTGCTTCTTTTGATTGATACCGTTATCACGTATATTCATCAATTTCACAGTGGAGAAATGTATTTGAATCGTGAAATGTGGTTAAGTGTTTGTTCTTTACAGCAGGGTCATCTGTTTGTATGCCCAAAAAGCCGATTCTCCATTCAATGATTTTTTGTGCATGTGGGACACCACATACACCTTACTGAATAACGGATGTTCAGAATGTGATAAATCTTCTTGTTTAGGTATCTCCTTCATTTGCTTTGTATAATGCAAAATCTTATTCCAATAGTCACTAATAATAATCAATGTGCTGCAAAAATTGTGGTACATGTATGATCCTTATCAGCAGGGAGATTCCATTTGATGATTGCTATGTTTGTTCTACCATTGAGTGTGATTTTGTTGGATGGGACCCACCACTCCCAGCATTCTGACTATTGGAGTTATTAGGAAAGACTTCTTTCTTTTTCAAGGTGCTTCTTTTGATTGATACCGTAATCACTTGTTGTTGTTGTTGTTGTGGTCTTCAGTCCTGAGACTGGTTTGATGCAGCTTTCCATGCTACTCTATCCTGTGCAAGATTCTTCATCTCCCAGTACCTACTGCAACCTACATCCTTCTGAATCTGCTTAGTGTATTCATCTCTTGGTCTCCCTCTACGATTTTTACCCTCCACGGTGCCCTCCAATGCTAAATTTGTGATCCCTTGATGCCTCAAAATATGTCCTACCAACCGATCCCTTCTTCTAGTCAAGTTGTGCCACAAACTCCTCTTCTCCCCAATCCTATTCAATACCTCCTCATTAGTTACGTGATCTACCCACCTTATCTTCAGCATTCTTCTGTAGCACCACATTTCGGATGCTTCTATTGTCTTCTTGTCCAAACTAGTTATTGCCTATGTTTCACTTCCATACATGGCTACACTCCATACAAATACTTTCAGAAACTACTTCCTGACACTTAAATCTATACTCGATGTTAACAAATTTCTCTTCTTCAGAAACGCTTTCCTTGCCATTGCCAGTCTGCGTTTTATATCCTCTCTACTTTGACAATGATCGGTTATTTTACTCCCTAAATAGCAAAACTCCTTTACTACTTTAAGTGTCTCATTTCCTAATCTAATTCCCTCAGCATCACCCGACTTAATTTGACTACATTCCATTATCCTCGTTTTGCTTTTGTTGATGTTCATCATATATCCTCCTTTCAAGACACTGTCCATTCCGTTCAACTGCTCTTCCAAGTCCTTTGCTGTCTCAGACAGAATTACAATGTCATCGGCAAACCTCAAAGTTTTTACTTCTTCTCCATGAATTTTAATACCTACTCTGAATTTTTCTTTTGTTTCCTTTCCTGCTTGCTGTATATACAGGTTGAATAACATCGGGGAGAGGCTACAACCCTGTCTCACTCCTTTCCCAACCACTGCTTCCCTTTCATGCCCCTCGACTCTTATAACTGCCATCTGGTTTCTGTACAAATTGTAAATAGCCTTTCGCTCCGTGTATTTTACCCCTGCCACCTTCAGAATTTGAAAGAGAGTATTCCAGTTAACATTGTCGAAAGCTTTCTCTAAGGCTACAAATGCTAGAAACGTAGGTTTGCCTTTTCTTAATCTTTCTTCTAAGATAAGTCGTAAGGTCAGTATTGCCTCACGTGTTCCAACATTTCTACGGAATCCAAACTGATCTTCCCCGAGGTCGGCTTCTACCAGGTTTTCCATTCTTCTGTAAAGAATTCGCGTTAGTATTTTGCATCCGTGACTTATCAAACTGATAGTTCGGTAATATTCACATCTGTCAACACCTGATTTCTTTGGGATTGGAATTATTATATTCTTCTTGAAGTCTGAGGGTAATACGCCTGTCTCATACATCGTGCTCACCAGATGGTAGAGTTTTGTCATGACTGGCTCTCCCGAGGCCATCAGTAGTTCTAATGGAATGTTGTCTATTCCCGGGGCCTTGTTTCGACTCAGGTCTTTCAGTGCTCTGTCAAACTCTTCACGCAGTATCTTATCTCCCATTTCGTCTTCATCTACGTCCTCTTCCATTTCCATAATATTGTCCTCAAGTACATCGCCCTTGTATAAACCCTCTATATACTCCTTCCTCCTTTCTGCCTTCCCTTTGCTTAGAACTGGGTTGCCATGTGAGCTCTTGATATTCATACAAGTAGTTCTCTTCTCTCCAAAGGTCTCATTAATTTTCCTGTAGGCAGTATCTATCTTACCCCTAGTGAGACAAGCCTCTACGTCCTTACATTTGTCCTCTAGCCATCCCTGCTTAGCCATTTTGCACTTCCTGTCAATCTCATTTTTGAGACGTTTGTATTCCTTTTTGCCTGCTTCATTTACTGCATTTTTATATTTTCTCCTTTCATCAATTAAATTAAATATTTCTTCTGTTACCCAAGGATTTCTATTAGTCCTCGTCTTTTGACCTACTTGATCGTCTGCTGCCTTCACTACTTCATCCCTCAGAGCTACCCATTCTTCTTCTACTGTACTTCTTTCCCCTATTCCTGTCAATTGTTCCCTTATGCTCTCCCTGATACTCTCTACACCCTCTGGTTCTTTCAGTTTATCCAGGTCCCATCTCCTTAAATTCCCACCTTTTTGCAGTTTCTTCAGTTTCAATCTGCAGTTCATAACCAATAGATTGTGGGCAGAATCCATATCTGCCACAGGAAATGTCTTACAATTTAAAACTTGGTTCCTAAATCTCTGTCTTACTATTATGTAATCTATCTGATACCTTTTAGTATCTCCAGGATTCTTCCAGGTATACAACCTTCTTTTATGATTCTTGAACCAAGTGTTAGCTACGATTAAGTTATGCTCTGTGCAATCTGACCCGCACACCTATTTTTTTTATTCATTATTAAACCTACTCCTGCATTACCCCTATTTGATTTTGTATTTATAACCCTGTAATCACCTGACCAAACGTCTTGTTCCTCCTGCCACCGAACTTCACTAATTCCCACTATATCCAACATTAACCTATCAATTTCCTTTTTTAAATTTTCTAACCTACCTGCCCGATTAAGGAATCTGACATTACACGGTCCCATCCGTAGAATGCCAGTTTTCTTTCTCCTGATAACGACGTCCTCCTGAGTAGTCCCCGCCTGGAGATCCGAATGGGGGACTATTTTACCTCCGGAATATTACGTATATTCATCAATTTCACAGTGGAGTAATGTATGTGTGTCGTGAAATGTAGTTAATTGTTTTTCTTTACAGCAGGGTCATCTGGTAGTATGCCCACAAAGCAGATTCTCCATTCAATGGGTTTTTTGTGCATATGGGATTTCACATGCACCGTAGTGAATAACGGATGTTGGGAATGTGATAAATCTTCTTGTTTAGGTATATTCTACATTTGCTTTATATTTTTAAAAAACTTATTCCAATGGTCACTAAAAATAATCAATGTGCTGTACAAATTGTGGTACATGTTTGATCCCTCTCAGCAGGGAGATTCCGTTTGATGACTGCTATGTTTGCTCTACCATCAAGTGTGATTTTGTTGGATGGGATCCACCACTCCCAGCATTCTGACTATTGGAGTTATTAGGAAAGACTTCTTTCTTTTGCTACATGCTTCTTTTGATTGAAACCGTTATCACTTATATTAATCAATTTCACAGAGGATTAATGTATTTGAAACGTGAAATGTGGTTAAATGTTTGTTTCTTACAGCAGGGTCATCTGTTTGTATGGCCAAAAAGCAGATTCTCCATTCAATGGTTTTTTTGTGCATATGGGACACTACATACACCTTACTGAATAACGGATGTTCAGAATGTGTTAAATTTTATTGTTTAGGTATGTCCTTCATTTGCTTTATATTTTTAAAAATCTTAATCTGATGGTCACTAAAAATAATCAGTGTGCTGCACAAATTTAGGTATATGTTTGTTCACTCTCAGGAGGGAGATTTCGTTTGATGAATGCTATGTTTGTTCTACCATCGAGTGTGATTTTGTTGGATGGGAACCGCCACTCGCAGCATTCTGACTATTGGTGTTATTAGGAAAGTCTTCTTTCTTTTGATAGGTGCTTCTTTTGATTGATACCGTTATCACTTATATTCATCAATTTCACAGTGGAGTAATGTATTTGATTCATGAAATGTGGTTAAGTGATTGTTCTTTACAGCGAGGTCACCAGGTCGTATGGCCACATAGCAGATTCTCCATTCAATGGGTTTTTTGTGCATATGGGACTTCACATGCACCTTACTGAATAACGGATGTTTGGAACGTGATAAATCTTCTTGATTAGGTATCTCTATCATTTGCTTTATATTTTTAAAAATCTTATTCCAATGTTCATTATAAACAATCAATGTGCTGCACAAATTGTGGTACATGTTTGTTCCCTCTCAGCAGGGAGATTCGGTTTTACGACTGCTATGATAGATCTACCATCGAGTGTGATTTTGTTGGATGGGAGCCACCATTCTCAGCATTCTGACTATTGGAGTTAATTAGGAAAGACTTCTTTCTTTTGCTAGATGCTTCTTTTGATTGATACCGTTATCACTAATATTTATCAATTTTTCATTGGAGTAATGTATTTGAATTGTGAAATGTGGATAAGTGTTTGTTCTTAACAGGAGGGTCATATGGTTATATGGCCACAAAGCAGATTCTCCATTGAATGGGTTTTTATGCATATGGGACAGCACATCCACCTTACTGAATTACGGATGTTCGGAATGTAATATATCTTCTTGTTTAGGTATCTCCTTCATTTGGTTTATATTTTTAAAAATCTTATTCCAATGGTCACTTAAAATAATCAATGTACTGCACAAATTGTGGTACATGTTTGATCCCTCTCAGCAGGGAGATTCTGTTTGATGACTGCTATATTTATTCTACCATCGAGTGTGATTTTGGTCAATGGGAACCACCACTCCCAGCATTCTGACTACTGGAGTTATTAGGAAAGACTTCTTTCTTTTGCTAAGTGCTTCTTTTGAATGATACCGTTATCACTTATATTCAACAATTTCACAGTGGAGTAGTGGATTTGAATTGTGAAATGTGGTTAAGTGTTTGTTCTTTACAGCAGGATCATCTTGTTGTATGGCCACATAGCAGTTTCTGAATTGAATGGGGTTATGTGCATATGGGACACCACATACACCTTACTGAATAATGGATGTTAGGAATGTAATATATCTTCTTGTTTAGGTACCTCCTTCATTTGCTTTATATTTTTAAAAATCTTATTCCAATGGTCACTAAATATAATCAATGTGCTGCTCAAATTGTGGTTCATGTTTCTACCCTCTCAGCATGGAGATTCTCCATTCCTGACTGGTATCTTTGTTCTACCATTGAGTGTGATTTTGTTGGATGGGAACCACTACTCCCAGCATTCTGACTACTGGAGTTATTAGGAAAGACTTCTTTCTTTTGCTAGGTGCTTCCTTTGATTGATGGTATTATCTCTTATATTCATCAATTTCACAGTGGGGTAATGTATTTGAATCGTAAAATGTGGTTAAGTGTCTGTTCTTTACAGCAGGGTCATCTGGTGGTATGGCCACAAAGCCGATTCTCCATTCAATGATTTTTTGTGCATGTGGGACACCACATACACCTTACTGAATAACGGATGTTCAGAATGTGATAAATCTTCTTGTTTAGGTATCTCCATCATTTGCTTTATATTTTTAAAAATCTTATTCCAATGGTCACTTAATATAATCAATGTGCTGCACAAATTGTGGTACATGTTTCTTCCCTCTCAGCATGGAGATTCTCCATTCATGACTAGTATCGTTGTTCTACCATAGAGTGTGAATTTGTTGGATGGGAACCACTACTCCCAGCATTCTGATTACTGGAGTTATTAGGAAAGACTTCTTTCTTTTGCTAGGTGCGTCCTTTGATTGATGCTGTTATCTCTTATATTCATCAATTTCACAGTGGGGTAATGTATTTGAATCGTGAAATGTGTTTAGGTGTTTGTTCTTTACAGCAGGGTCATCTGGTGGAATGGCCACAAAGCAGATTCTCCATTGAATGGGTTTTTGGTGCAGATGGGACTTCTCAAGCACCTTACTGAATAATGGATGTTCAGAATGTGATAAATTTTATTGTTTAGGTATCTCCTTCGTTTGCTTCATATTTTTAAAAATCTTATTCTGATGGTCACTAAAAATAATCAATGTGCTGCAAAAATTTTGGTACATGTTTGTTCACTCTCAGGAGGGAGATTCCGTTTGATGACTGCTATGTTTGTTCTACCATCGGGTGTGATTTTGTTGGATGGGAACCACCACTCCCAGCATTCTGACTATTGGCGTTATTAGGGAAGACTTTTTTCTTTTGCTAGGTGCTTCTTTTGATTTTTACCGTTATCACTTATATTCATTCATTTCACAGTGGAGTAATGTAATTGAATCGTGAATTGTGGATAAATCTTTCTTCGTTACAGCAGGGTCATCTGTTTCTATGGCCAAAAAGCAGATTCTCCATTCAATGGTTTTTTTGTGCATATGGGACACCACATACACCTTACTGATTAACGGATATTCAGAATGAGATAAATCTTCTTGTTTAGGTATCTCCTTAATTGGCTTTATATTTTTAAAAATCTTATTCTGATGTTCACTAAAAATAATCAATGTATCAATGTGCTGCACAAATTGTGGTACACGTTTGTTTCCTCTTAGCAGGGGGAATCCTTTTGATGACTGCTATATTTGTTCTACCATCGAGTGCGATTTTGTTGGATGGGAACAACCACTCTCAGCATTCTGACTATTGGAGTTATAAGGAAAGACTTCTTTCTTTTGCTAGGTGCTTCTTTTGATTGACACCGTTATCACTAATATTCATCAATTTCACAGTGGAGTAATGTATTTGAATTGTGAAATGTGGTTAAGTGTTTGTTCTTTACAGTAGGGTCATCTGGTTGTATGGCCACAAAGCAGATTCCCCATTCAGTGGGTTTTTCGAGCATATGGGACACCACATCCTCCTTACTGAATAATGGATGTACGGAGTGTAATATATCTTCTTGTTTAGGTATCTCCTTCATTCACTTTTATTTTTAAATATCTTATTACAATGGTCACTAAAAATAATCAATGTGCTGCACAAATTGTGGTACATGTTTGTTACCTCTAGGCAGGGAGATGCTCCTTTCATGACTGGTATCGTTGTTCTACCATCGAGTGTGATGTTGTTGGATGGGAACCACCACTCCCAGCATTCTGACTATTGGAGATATTAGGAAAAACTTCTTTCTTTTGCTAGGTGGTTATTTTGATTGGTACCGTAATCACTTCTATTCTCTATTTCACAGTGGTATAATGTATTTGAATCGTGAAATGTAGTTAAATGTTTGTTCCTTACAGCAGGGTCATCAGATCGTATGGCCACAACGCAGATTCTTCATTCATTGTTTTTTTGTGCATATGGGACACCACATACACCATACTGAATAACAGATGTTCAGAATGTGATATATCTTCTTGTTTAGGTATCTTCTTCATTTGCTTTATATTTTTAAAAATCTTATTCCAATGGTGACTAAAAATAATCAATGTGCTGCACAAATAGTGGTACATGTTTCTTCCCTCTCAGCAGGGAGATTCCGTTTGATGACTGCTATGTTTGTTCTACCATTGAGTGTGATTTTGTTGCATGGGCTCCACCACTCCCAGCATCTGACTGTTGGAGTAATTAGGGAAGACTACTTTCTTTTGCTAAGTGCTTCTTTTGATTGATACCGTTATCAGTAATATTCATCAATTTCTCATGGGAGTAATGTATAGGAATTGTGAAATGTGGTTAAGTGTTTGTTCTTAACAGGAGGGACATCTGGTTGTATGGCCACAGAGCAGATTCTCCATTGAAAGGGTTTTTATGCATATGGGACACCACATCCACCTTACTAAATAACGGATGTTCGGAATGTAATATATCTTCTTGTTTAGGTATCTCCTTCATTTGCTTTATATTATTATAAATCTTATTCCAATGGTCACTAAAATTAATCAATGTGCTGTACAAATTGTGGTACATGTTTGATCCCTCTCAGCAGGGAGATTCCGTTTGATGACTGCTATGTTTGTTCTACCATCGAGTGTGATTTTGTTGGATGGGATCCACCACTCCCAGCATTCTGACTATTGGAGTTATTAGGAAAGACTTCTTTCTTTTGCTAGGTGCTTCTTTTGAATGATACCGTTATCACTTATATTCATTAATTTCACAGTGGAGTAATGTATTTGAATTGTGATATGTGGTTAAGTGTTTGTTCTTTACAGCAGGGTCATCTGGTTATATGGCCACAAAGCAGATTCTCCATTCAACGATTTTTTTGTGCATATGGGACTTCACATGCACCTTACTGAATAACGGATGTTCAAAATGTGATAAATCTTCTTGTTTACGTATCTCCTTCATTTGCTTGATATTTTTAAAAATCTTATTCCTATGGTCACTAAAAATAATCAATGTGCTGCACAAATTGTGGTACATGTTTGTTCCCTCTCAGCAGGGAGATTCCGTTTGATGACTGCTATGTTTGTTCTACCATCGAGTGTCATTTTGTTGGATGGGAACCACCACTTCCAGCATTCTGACTATTGGAGTTATTAGGAAAGACTTCTTACTTTTGCTAGGTGCTTCTTTTGATTAATAATGTTATCACTTATATTCATCAATTTCACAGTGGAGTAATGTATTTGAATTGTGAAATGTGATTAAGTGTTTGTTCTTTACAGCAGGGTCATCTGGTTGTATGGCCACAAAGCAGATTCTCCATTGAATGGGTTTTTTGTGCATATTGGACTTGACATGCGCCTTACTAAATAACGGATGTTCAGAATGTGATAAATCTTCTTGTTTAGGTATCTCCTTCATTTGCTTTATATTTTTAAAATTCTTATTCCAATGGTCACTAAAAATAATCAATGTGCTGTACAAATTGTGGTGCATGTTTGATCCCTCTCAGCAGGGAGATTCCGTTTGATGACTGCTATGTTTATTCTACCATCGAGTGTGATTTTGTTGGGTGGGAACCACCTTTCGCAGCATTCTGACTATTGGAGTTATTAGGAAAGACTTCTTTCTTTTGGTAGGTGCTTCTTTTGATTGATACCGTTATCACTTATATTCATCAATTTCACAGTGGAGAAATGTATTTGAATCGTGAAATGTGGTTAAGTGTTTGTTCTTTACAGCAGGGTCATCTGTTTGTATGGCCAAAAAGTCGATTCTCCATTCAATGATTTTTTTGTGCATGTGGGACACCACATACACCTTACTGAATAACAGATGTTCAGAATGTGATAAATCTTCTGGTTTAGGTGTCTCCTTCATTTGCTTTATATTATGCAAAATCTTATTCCGATGGTCACTAATATTAATCAATGTGCTGCAAAAACTGTGGTACATGTTTGTTCCCTCTCAGCAGGGAGATTCCGTTTGATGACTGCTATGTTTGTTCTACCATTGAGTGTGATTTTGTTGGATGGGAACCACCACTCCCAGCATTCTGACTATTGGAGTTATTAGGAAAGACTTCTTTCTTTTTCAAGGTGCTTCTTTTGATTGATACCGTAATCACTTGTTGTTGTTGTTGTTGTTGTGGTCTTCAGTCCTGAGACTGGTTTGATGCAGCTTTCCATGCTACTCTATCCTGTGCAAGATTCTTCATCTCCCAGTACCTACTGCAACCTACATCCTTCTGAATCTGCTTAGTGTATTCATCTCTTGGTCTCCCTCTACGATTTTTACCCTCCACGGTGCCCTCCAATGCTAAATTTGTGATCCCTTGATGCCTCAAAACATGTCCTACCAACCGATCCCTTCTTCTAGTCAAGTTGTGCCACAAACTCCTCTTCTCCCCAATCCTATTCAATACCTCCTCATTAGTTACGTGATCTACCCACCTTATCTTCAGCATTCTTCTGTAGCACCACATTTCGGATGCTTCTATTGTCTTCTTGTCCAAACTAGTTATTGCCTATGTTTCACTTCCTTACATGGCTACACTCCATACAAATACTTTCAGAAACTACTTCCTGACACTTAAATCTATACTCGATGTTAACAAATTTCTCTTCTTCAGAAATGCTTTCCTTGCCATTGCCAGTCTGCGTTTTATATCCTCTCTACTTCGACAATGATCGGTTATTTTACTCCCTAAATAGCAAAACTCCTTTACTACTTTAAGTGTCTCATTTCCTAATCTAATTCCCTCAGCATCACCAGACTTAATTTGACTACATTCCATTATTCTCGTTTTGCTTTTGTTGATGTTCATCATATATCCTCCTTTCAATACACTGTCCATTCCGTTCAACTGCTCTTCCAAGTCCTTTGCTGTCTCAGACAGAATTACAATGTCATCGGCAAACCTCAAAGTTTTTACTTCTTCTCCATGAATTTTAATACCTACTCTGAATTTTTCTTTTGTTTCCTTTCCTGCTTGCTGTATATACAGGTTGAATAACATCGGGGAGAGGCTACAACCCTGTCTCACTCCTTTCCCAACCACTGCTTCCCTTTCATGCCCCTCGACTCTTATAACTGCCATCTGGTTCTGTACAAATTGTAAATAGCCTTTCGCTCCGTGTATTTTACCCCTGCCACCTTCAGAATTTGAAAGAGAGTATTCCAGTTAACATTGTCGAAAGCTTTCTCTAAGGCTACAAATGCTAGAAACGTAGGTTTGCCTTTTCTTAATCTTTCTTCTAAGATAAGTCGTAAGGTCAGTATTGCCTCACGTGTTCCAACATTTCTACGGAATCCAAACTGATCTTCCCCGAGGTCGGCTTCTACCAGGTTTTCCATTCTTCTGTAAAGAATTCGCGTTAGTATTTTGCATCCGTGACTTATCAAACTGATAGTTCGGTAATATTCACATCTGTCAACACCTGATTTCTTTGGGATTGGAATTATTATATTCTTCTTGAAGTCTGAGGGTAATACGCCTGTCTCATACATCGTGCTCACCAGATGGTAGAGTTTTGTCATGACTGGCTCTCCCGAGGCCATCAGTGGTTCTAATGGAATGTTGTCTATTCCCGGGGCCTTGTTTCGACTCAGGTCTTTCAGTGCTCTGTCAAACTCTTCACGCAGTATCTTACCTCCCATTTCGTCTTCATCTACGTCCTCTTCCATTTCCATAATATTGTCCTCAAGTACATCGCCCTTGTATAAACCCTCTATATACTCCTTCCACCTTTCTGCCTTCCCTTTGCTTAGAACTGGGTTGCCATGTGAGCTCTTGATATTCATACAAGTGGTTCTCTTCTCTCCAAAGGTCTCATTAATTTTCCTGTAGGCAGTATCTATCTTACCCCTAGTGAGACAAGCCTCTACGTCCTTACATTTGTCCTCTAGCCATCCCTGCTTAGCCATTTTGCACTTCCTGTCAATCTCATTTTTGAGACGTTTGTATTCCTTTTTGCCTGCTTCATTTACTGCATTTTTATATTTTCTCCTTTCATCAATTAAATTCAATATTTCTTCTGTTACCCAAGGATTTCTATTAGTCCTCGTCTTTTGACCTACTTGATCGTCTGCTGCCTTCACTACTTCATCCCTCAGAGCTACCCATTCTTCTTCTACTGTACTTGTTTCCCCCATTCCTGTCAATTGTTCCCTTATGCTCTCCCTGATACTCTCTACAACCTCTGGTTCTTTCAGTTTATCCAGGTCCCATCTCCTTAAATTCCCACCTTTTTGCAGTTTCTTCAGTTTCAATCTGCAGTTCATAACCAATAGATTGTGGGCAGAATCCATATCTGCCACAGGAAATGTCTTACAATTTAAAACCTGGTTCCTAAATCTCTGTCTTACTATTATGTAATCTATCTGATACCTTTTAGTATCTCCAGGATTCTTCCAGGTATACAACCTTCTTTTATGATTCTTGAACCAAGTGTTAGCTACGATTAAGTTATGCTCTGTGCAATCTGACCCGCACACCTATTTTTTTTATTCATTATTAAACCTACTCCTGCATTACCCCTTTTTGATTTTGTATTTATAACCCTGTAATCACCTGACCAAACGTCTTGTTCCTCCTGCCACCGAACTTCACTAATTCCCACTATATCCAACATTAACCTATCCATTTCCTTTTTTAAATTTTCTAACCTACCTGCCCGATTAAGGGATCTGACATTACACGGTCCCATCCGTAGAATGCCAGTTTTCTTTCTCCTGATAACGACGTCCTCCTGAGTAGTCCCCGCCTGGAGATCCGAATGGGGGACTATTTTACCTCCGGAATATTACTTATATTCATCAATTTCACAGTGGAGTAATGTATATGTGTCGTGAAATGTAGTTAATTGTTTTTCTTTACAGCAGGGTCATCTGGTAGTATGCCCACAAAGCAGATTCTCCATTCAATGGGTTTTTTGTGCATATGGGACTTCACATGCACCGTAGTGAATAACGGATGTTGGGAATGTGATAAATCTTCTTGTTTAGGTATATTCTACATTTGCTTTATATTTTTAAAAATCTTATTCCAATGGTCACTAAAAATAATCAATGTGCTGTACAAATTGTGGTACATGTTTGATCCCTCTCAGCAGGGAGATTCCGTTTGATGACTGCTATGTTTGTTCTACCATCGAGTGTGATTTTGTTGGATGGGATCCACCACTCCCAGCATTCTGACTATTGGAGTTATTAGGAAAGACTTCTTTCTTTTGCTAGATGCTTCTTTTGATTGAAACTGTTATCACTTATATTAATCAATTTCACAGAGGATTAATGTATTTGAAACGTGAAATGTGGTTAAATGTTTGTTTCTTACAGCAGGGTCATCTGTTTGTATGGCCAAAAAGCAGATTCTCCATTCAATGGTTTTTTTGTGCATATGGGACACTACATACACCTTACTGAATAACGGATGTTCAGAATGTGTTAAATTTTATTGTTTAGGTATGTCCTTCATTTGCTTTATATTTTTAAAAATCTTGATCTGATGGTCACTAAAAATAATCAATGTGCTGCACAAATTTTGGTATATGTTTGTTCACTCTCAGGAGGGAGATTTCGTTTGATGAATGCTATGTTTGTTCTACCATCGAGTGTGATTTTGTTGGATGGGAACCACCACTCGCAGCATTCTGACTATTGGTGTTATTAGGATAGTTTTCTTTCTTTTGATAGGTGCTTCTTTTGATTGATACCGTTATCACTTATATTCATCAATTTCACAGTGGAGTAATGTATTTGAATCATGAAATGTGGTTAAGTGATTGTTCTTTAGAGCGAGGTCACCAGGTCCTATGGCCACATAGCAGATTCTCCATTCAATGGGTTTTTTGTGCATATGGGACTTCACATGCACCTTACTGAATAACGGATGTTTGGAACGTGATAAATCTTCTTGATTAGGTATCTCTATCATTTGCTTTATATTTTTAAAAATCTTATTCCAATGTTCATTATAAACAATCAATGTGCTGCACAAATTGTGGTACATGTTTGTTCCCTCTCAGCAGGGAGATTCGGTTTTACGACTGCTATGATAAATCTACCATCGAGTGTGATTTTGTTGGATGGGAGCCACCATTCTCAGCATTCTGACTATTGGAGTTAATTAGGAAAGACTTCTTTCTTTTGCTAGATGCTTCTTTTGATTGATACCGTTATCACTAATATTTATCAATTTTTCATTGGAGTAATGTATTTGAATTGTGAAATGTGGATAAGTGTTTGTTCTTAACAGGAGGGTCATATGGTTATATGGCCACAAAGCAGATTCTACATTGAATGGGTTTTTATGCATATGGGACAGCACATCCACCTTACTGAATTACGGATGTTCGGAATGTAATATATCTTCTTGTTTAGGTATCTCCTTCATTTGGTTTATATTTTTAAAAATCTTATTCCAATGGTCACTTAAAATAATCAATGTGCTGCACAAATTGTGGTAGATATTTCTTCCCTCTCAGCATGGAGGATCTCCATTCATGACTAGTATCGTTGTTCTACCATAGAGTGTGAATTTGTTGGATGGGAACCACTACTCCCAGCATTCTGATTACTGGAGTTATTAGGAAAGACTTCTTTCTTTTGCTGGGTGCGTCCTTTGATTGATGCTGTTATCTCTTATATTCATCAATTTCACAGTGGGGTAATGTATTTGAATCGTGAAATGTGTTTAGGTGTTTGTTCTTTACAGCAGGGTCATCTGTTTGTATGGCCAAAAAGCAGATTCTCCATTCAAAGATTTCTTTGTGCATGTGGGACACCACATACACCTTACTGAATAACGTATGTTCAGAATGTGATAAATTTTATTGTTTAGGTATCTCCTTCATTTGCTTTATATTTTTAAAAATCTTATTCTGATGGTCACTAAAAATAGTCAATGTGCTGCACAATTTTTGGTACATGTTTGTTCACTCTCAGGAGGGACATTTCGTTTGATGACTGCTATGTTTGTTCTCCCATCGAGTGTGATTTTGTTGGATGGAAATCACCACTCCCAGCATTCTGGCTATTGGAGTTATTAGGAAAGGCTTCTTTCTTTTGCTAGGTGCTTGTTTTGATTGACAACGTTATCACTTATATTAGTAATTTCACAGTGGAGTAATGTATTTGAATTGTGAAATGTGGTTAAGTGTTTGTTCTTTACAGCAGGGACATCTGGTTGTATGGCCACAAAGCAGATCCTCCATTGAATGGGCTTTTATGCATATGGGACACCACATCCACCTTACTGAATAACGGATGTTCGGAATGTAATATATCTTATTGTTTAGGTATCTCCTTCATTTGCTTTACATTTCTAAAAATCTTATTCCAATGGTCACTAAATATAATCAATGTGCTGCACAAAATGTGGTAGATATTTCTTCCCTCTCAGCAGGGAGATTCTCCATTCATGACTGGTATCGGTGTTCTACCATTGAGTGTGATTTTGTTGGATGGGAACCACCACTCCCAGAATTCTGACTACTGGAGGTGTTAGGAAAGACTTCTTTCTTTTGCTAGGTGCTTCCTTTGATTGATACCGTTATCACTTATATTAATCAATTTCACAGTGGAGTAATGTATATGAATCATGAAATGTGGTTAAGTGTTTGTTCTTTACAGCAGGGTCATCTGGTGGTATGGCCACGAAGCAGATCCTCCATTGAATGGATTTTTGGTGCAGATGGAACTCCACATACACCTTATTTAATAACGGATGTTCAGAATGCGATAAATTTTATTGTTTAGTATCTCCTTCATTTTCTTTATATTTTAAAAAATCTTATTCCTATGGTCACTAAAAATAACCAATGTGCTGCACAAATTGTGGTACATGTTTGTTCCCTCTCAGCAGGGAGATTCCGTTTGATGACTGCTATGTTTGTTCTACCAACGAGTGTGATTTTGTTGGATGGGAACCACCACTCCCAGCATTCTGACTGTTGGAGTTATTAGGAAAGACATCTTTCTTTTGCTAGATGCTTCTTTTGATTGAAACCGTTATCACTTTATTAATCAATTTCACAGAGGATTAATGTATTTGAAACGTGAAATGTGGTTAAATGTTTGTTTCTTACAGCAGGGTCATCTGTTTGTATGGCCAAAAAGCAGATTCTCCATTCAATGGTTTTTTTGTGCATATGGGACACTACATACACCTAACTGAATAACGGATGTTCAGAATGTGTTAAATTTTATTGTTTAGATATGTCCTTCATTTGCTTTATATTTTTAAAAATCTTAATCTGATGGTCACTAAAAATAATCAATGTGCTGCACAAATTTTGGTACATGTTTGTTCACTCTCAGGAGGGAGATTTCGTTTGATGAATGCTATGTTTGTTCTACCATCGAGTGTGATTTTGTTGGATGGGAACCACCACTCGCAGCATTCTGACTATTGGTGTTATTAGGAAAGTCTTCTTTCTTTTGATAGGTGCTTCTTTTGATTGATACCGTTATCACTTATATTCATCAATTTCACAGTGGAGTAATGTATTTGAATAATGAAATGTGGTTAAGTGATTGTTCTTTACAGCGAGGTCACCAGGTCGTATGGCCACATAGCAGATTCTCCATTCAATGGGTTTTTTGTGCATATGGGACTTCACATGCACCTTACTGAATAACGGATGTTTGGAACGTGATAAATCTTCTTGATTAGGTATCTCTATCATTTGCTTTATATTTTTAAAAATCTTATTCCAATGTTCATTATAAACAATCAATGTGCTGCACAAATTGTGGTACATGTTTGTTCCCTCTCAGCAGGGAGATTCGGTTTTACGACTGCTATGATAGATCTACCATCGAGTGTGATTTTGTTGGATGGGAGCCACCATTTTCAGCATTCTGACTATTGGAGTTAATTAGGAAAGACTTCTTTCTTTTGCTATATGCTTTTTTTGATTGATACCGTTATCACTAATATTTATAAATTTTTCATTGGAGTAATGTATTTGAATTGTGAAATTTGGATAAGTGTTTGTTCTTAACACGAGGGTCATATGGTTATATGGCCACAAAGCAGATTCTCCATTGAATGGGTTTTTATGCATATGGGACAGCACATCCACCTTACTGAATTACGGATGTTCGGAATGTAATATATCTTCTTGTTTAGGTATCTCCTTCATTTGGTTTATATTTTTAAAAATCTTATTCCAATGGTCACTTAAAATAATCAATGTGCTGCACAAATTGTGGTACATGTTTGATCCCTCTCAGCAGGGAGATTCTGTTTGATGACTGCTATATTTATTCTACCATCGAGTGTGATTTTGGTCAATGGGAACCACCACTCCCAGCATTCTGACTACTGGAGTTATTAGGAAAGACTTCTTTCTTTTGCTAAGTGCTTCTTTTGAATGATACCGTTATCACTTATATTCAACAATTTCACAGTGGAGTAGTGGATTTGAATTGTGAAATGTGGTTAAGTGTTTGTTCTTTACAGCAGGATCATCTTGTTGTATGGCCACATAGCAGTTTCCGCATTGAATGGGGTTATGTGCATATGGGACACCACATACACCTTACTGAATAATGGATGTTAGGAATGTAATATATCTTCTTGTTTAGGTATCTCCTTCATTTGCTTTATATTTTTAAAAATCTTATTCCAATGGTCACTAAATATAATCAATGTGCTGCTCAAATTGTGGTTCATGTTTCTACCCTCTCAGCATGGAGATTCTCCATTCCTGACTGGTATCTTTGTTCTACCATTGAGTGTGATTTTGTTGGATGGGAACCACTACTCCCAGCATTCTGACTACTGGAGTTATTAGGAAAGACTTCTTTCTTTTGCTAGGTGCTTCCTTTGATTGATGGTATTATCTCTTATATTCATCAATTTCACAGTGGGGTAATGTATTTGAATCGTAAAATGTGGTTAAGTGTCTGTTCTTTACAGCAGGGTCATCTGGTGGTATGGCCACAAAGCCGATTCTCCATTCAATTATTTTTTGTGCATGTGGGACACCACATACACGTTACTGAATAACGGATGTTCAGAATGTGATAAATCTTCTTGTTTAGGTATCTCCATCATTTGCTTTATATTTTTAAAAATCTTATTCCAATGGTCACTAAATATAATTAATGTGCTGCACAAATTGTGGTACATGTTTCTTCCCTCTCAGCATGGAGATTCTCCATTCATGACTAGTATCGTTGTTCTACCATAGAGTGTGAATTTGTTGGATGGGAACCACTACTCCCAGCTTTCTGATTACTGGAGTTATTAGGAAAGACTTCTTTCTTTTGCTAGGTTCGTCCTTTGATTGATGCTGTTATCTCTTATATTCATCAATTTCACAGTGGGGTAATGTATTTGAATCGTGAAATGCGTTAGGTGTTTGTTCTTTACAGCAGGGTCATCTGGTGGAATGGCCACAAAGCAGATTCTCCATTGAATGTGTTTTTGGTGCAGATGGGACTTCTCATGCACCTTACAGAATAATGGATGTTCAGAATGTGATAAATTTTATTGTTTAGGTATCTCCTTCGTTTGCTTCATATTTTTAAAAATCTTATTCTGATGGTCACTAAAAATAATCAATGTGCTGCACAAATTTTGGTACATGTTTGTTCACTCTCAGGAGGGAGATTCCGTTTGATGACTGCTATGTTTGTTCTACCATCGAGTGTGATTTTGTTGGATGGAAACCACCACTCCCAGATTTCTGACTATTGGAGTTATTAGGAAAGACTTCTTTCTTTTGCTAGGTGCTTCTTTTGATTGACAACGTTATCACTTTTATTAGTAATTTCACAGTGGAGTAATGTATTTGAATTGTGAAATGTGGTTAAGTGTTTGTTCTTTACAGCAGGGACATCTGGTGGTATGGCCACAAAGCAGATTCTCCATTGAATGGTTTTTTTGTGCATATGGGACACCACATACATCATACTGAATAACGGATGTTCAGAATGTGATATATCTTCTTGTTTAGGTATGTCCTTCATTTGGTTTATATTTTTTAAAATCTGATTTCAATGGTCACTAAAAATAATCAATGTGCTGCACAAATTGTCTTACACGTTTGTTCCCTCTGAGCAGGGAGATTTTGTTTGGTGACTGCTATCTTGGTTCTACCATCGAGTGTGATTTTGTTGGATGGGAACCACCACCCCCAGCATTCTGACTATAGGCGTTATTAGGAAAGACTTTGTTCTTTTACTAGGTGCTTCTTTTGATTGTTACCGTTATCACTTATATTCATTCATTTCACAGTGGAGTAATGTAATTGAATCGTGAAATGTGGTTAAATGTTTCTTCGTTACAGCAGGGTCATCTGTTTCTATGGCCAAAAAGCAGATTCTCCATTCAATGGTTTTTTTGTGCATATGGGACACCACATACACCTTACTGAATAACGGATATTCAGAATGAGATAAATCTTCTTGTTTAGGTATCTCCTTAATTGGCTTTATATTTTTAAAAATCTTATTCTGATGTTCACTAAAAATAATCAATGTGTTGCACAAATTGTGGTACACGTTTGTTTCCTCTTAGCAGGGGGAATCCGTTTGATGACTGCTATGTTTGTTCTACCATCGAGTGTGATTTTGTTGGATGGGAACATCCACTCTCAGCATTCTGACTATTGGAGTTATAAGGAAAGACTTATTTCTTTTGCTAGGTGCTTCCTTTGATTGATGCTGTTATCACTTACATCCATCAATTTCACAGTGGAGTAATGTATTTGAATCGTGAAATATGGTTAAGTGTTTGTTCTTTACAGCAGGGTCATCTGGTGGTATGGCCACAAAGCAGATTCTCCATTGAATGGGTTTTTGGTGCAGATGGGACACCACATACAAATTACTGAATAACGGATGTTCAGAATGTGATAAATTTTATTGTATAGGTATAGCCTTCATTTGCTTTATATTTTTCAAAATCTTATTCCAATGGTCACTAAAAATAATCAATGTGCTGTACAAATTTTGGTACATGTTTGTTCACTCTCAGGAGGGAGATTTCGTTTGATGACTGCTCTGTTTGTTCTACCATCGAGTGTGATTTTGTTGGATGGGAACCTCCACTCTCAGCATTCTGACTATTGGAGTTATAAGGAAAGACTTATTTCTTTTGCTAGGTGCTTCCTTTGATTGATGCTGTTATCACTTATATCCATCAATTTCACAGTGGAGTAATGTATTTGAATTGTGAAATGTGGTTAAGCGTTTGTTCTTTACAGTAGGGTCATCTGGTTGTATGGCCACAAAGCAGATTCCCCATTCAGTGGGTTTTTCGAGCATATGGGACACCACATCCTCCTTACTGAATAATGGATGTACGGATTGTAATATATCTTCTTGTATAGGTATCTCCTTCATTCGCTTTTATTTTTAAAAATCTTATTCCAATGGTCACTAAAAATAATCAATGTGCTGCACAAATTGTGGTACATGTTTGTTCCCTCTCGGCAGGGAGATTCTCCTTTCATGACTGGTATCGTTGTTCTACCATCGAGTGTGATGTTGTTGGATGGGAACCACCACTCCCAGCATTCTGACTATTGGAGATATTAGGAAAAACTTCATTCTTTTGCTAGGTGCTTATTTTGATTGATACCGTAATCACTTCTATTCATAATTTCACAGTGGTGTAATGTATTTGAATTGTGAAATGTAGTTAAATGTTTGTTCCTTACAGCAGGGTCATCAGGTCGTATGGCCACAACGCAGATTCTTCATTCATTGTTTTTTTGTGCATATGGGACACCACATACACCATACTGAATAACGGATGTTCAGAATGTGATATGTCTTCTTGTTTAGGTATCTTCTTCATTTGCTTTATATTTTTAAAAATCTTATTCCAATGGTCACTAAAAATCATCAACGTGCTGCACAAATTGTGGTACATGTTTGATCCCTCTCAGCAGGGGGATTCCGTTTGATGACTGCTGTGTTTGTTCTACCATCGAGTGTGATTTTGTTGGATGGGAACCACCACTCGCAGCATTCTGACTATTGGTGTTATTAGGAAAGTCTTCTTTCTTTTGATAGGTGCTTCTTTTGATTGATACCGTTATCACTTATATTCATCAATTTCACAGTGGAGTAATGTATTTGAATCATGAAATGTGGTTAACTGATTGTTCTTTACAGCGAGGTCACCAGGTCGTATGGCCACATAGCAGATTCTCCATTCAATGGGTTTTTTGTGCATATGGGACTTCACATGCACCTTACTGAATAACGGATGTTTGGAACGTGATAAATCTTCTTGATTAGGTATCTCTATCATTTGCTTTATATTTTTAAAAATCTTATTCCAATGTTCATTATAAACAATCAATGTGCTGCACAAATTGTGGTACATGTTTGTTCCCTCTCAGCAGGGAGATTCGGTTTTACGACTGCTATGATAGATCTACCATCGAGTGTGATTTTGTTGGATGGGAGCCACCATTCTCAGCATTCTGACTATTGGAGTTAATTAGGAAAGACTTCTTTCTTTTGCTAGATGCTTCTTTTGATTGATACCGTTATCACTAATATTTATCAATTTTTCATTGGAGTAATGTATTTGAATTGTGAAATGTGGATAAGTGTTTGTTCTTAACAGGAGGGTCATATGGTTATATGGCCACAAAGCAGATTCTACATTGAATGGGTTTTTATGCATATGGGACAGCACATCCACCTTACTGAATTACGGATGTTCGGAATGTAATATATCTTCTTGTTTAGGTATCTCCTTCATTTGGTTTATATTTTTAAAAATCTTATTCCAATGGTCACTTAAAATAATCAATGTGCTGCACAAATTGTGGTACATGTTTGTTCCCTCTCGGCAGGGAGATTCTCCTTTCATGACTGGTATCGTTGTTCTACCATCGAGTGTGATGTTGTTGGATGGGAACCACCACTCCCAGCATTCTGACTATTGGAGATATTAGGAAAAACTTCTTTCTTTTGCTAGGTGCTTATTTTGATTGATACCGTAATCGCTTCTATTCATAATTTCACAGTGGTGTAATGTATTTGAATCGTGAAATGTAGTTAAATGTTTGTTCCTTACAGCAGGGTCATCAGATCGTATGGCCACAACGCAGATTCTTCATTCATTGTTTTTTTGTGCATATGGGACACCACATACACCATACTGAATAACGGATGTTCAGAATGTGATATATCTTCTTGTTTAGGTATCTTCTTCATATGCTTTATATTTTTAAAAATCTTATTCCAATGGTCACTAAAAATCATCAACGTGCTGCACAAATTGTGGTACATGTTTGATCCCTCTCAGCAGGGGGATTCCGTTTGATGACTGCTGTGTTTGTTCTACCATCGAGTGTGATTTTGCTGAATTAGAACCACCACTCCCAGCATCTGTTATTAGGAAAGACTTCTCCCTTTTGCTAGGTGCATCTTTTGATTACGACTATTATCACTTATATTCATCAATTTCACAGTGGAGTAATGTATTTGAATCGTGATATGTGGTTAAATGTCTGTTCCTCACAGGAGGGTCATCTGTTTGTATGGCTAAAAAGCAGATTCTCCATTCAAAGATTTCTTTGTGCATGTGGGACACCACATACACCTTACTGAATAACGTATGTTCAGAATGTGATAAATTTTATTGTTTAGGTATCTCCTTCATTTGCTTTATATTTTTAAAAATCTTATTCTGATGGTCACTAAAAATAATCAATGTGCTGCACAATTTTTGGTACATGTTTCTTCACTCTCAGGAGGGACATTTCGTTTGATGACTGCTATGTTTGTTCTCCCATCGAGTGTGATTTTGTTGGATGGAAATCACCACTCCCAGCATTCTGGCTATTGGAGTTATTAGGAAAGGCTTCTTTCTTTTGCTAGGTGCTTGTTTTGATTGACAACGTTATCACTTATATTAGTAATTTCACAGTGGAGTAATGTATTTGAATTGTGAAATGTGGTTAAGTGTTTGTTCTTTACAGCAGGGACATCTGGTTGTATGGCCACAAAGCAGATCCTCCATTGAATGGGCTTTTATGCATATGGGACACCACACCCACCTTACTGAATAACGGATGTTCGGAATGTAATATATCTTATTGTTTAGGTATCTCCTTCATTTGCTTTATATTTCTAAAAATCTTGTTCCAATGGTCACTAAATATAATCAATGTGCTGCACAAAATGTGGTAGATATTTCTTCCCTCTCAGCAGGGAGATTCTCCATTCATGACTGGTATCGGTGTTCTACCATTGAGTGTGATTTTGTTGGATGGGAACCACCACTCCCAGAATTCTGACTACTGGAGATATTAGGAAAGACTTCTTTCTTTTGCTAGGTGCTTCCTTTGATTGATACCGTTATCACTTATATTAATCAATTTCACAGTGGAGTAATGTATATGAATCATGAAATGTGGTTAAGTGTTTGTTCTTTACAGCAGGGTCATCTGGTGGTATGGCCACGAAGCAGATCCTCCATTGAATGGATTTTTGGTGCAGATGGAACTCCACATACACCTTATTTAATAACGGATGTTCAGAATGCGATACATTTTATTGTTTAGTATCTCCTTCATTTTCTTTATATTTTAAAAAATCTTATTCCTATGGTCACTAAAAATAATCAATGTGCTGCACAAATTGTGGTACATGTTTGTTCCCTCTCAGCAGGGAGATTCCGTTTGATGACTGCTATGTTTGTTCTACCAACGAGTGTGATTTTGTTGGATGGGAACCACCACTCCCAGCATTCTGACTGTTGGAGTTATTAGGAAAGACATCTTTCTTTTGCTAGATGCTTCTTTTGATTGATCCTGTTATCACTTATATTCATCAATTTCACAGTGGAGTAATGTATTTGTATTGTGAAATGTGGTTAATTGTTTGTTCCTTACAGCGGGGTCCTTTGTTTCTATTGCCAAAAAGCAGATTCTCCATTCAATGTTTTTTTGTGCATATGGGACACCACATACACCATACTGAATAATGAATGTTCTGAATGTGATATATCTTCTTGTTTAGGTATCTCCTTCATTTGCTTTATATTATGCAAAATCTTATTCCAATGGTCACTAATAATAATCAATGTGCTGCAAAAATTGTGGTACATGTTTGTTCCCTCTCAGCAGGGAGATTCCAATTGATGACTGCTATGTTTGTTCTACCATTCAGTGTGATTTTGTGGATGGGAACCACCACTCCCAACATTCTGACTATTGGAGTTATTAGGAAAGACTTCTTTCTTTTGGTAGGTGCTTCTTTTGATTGATACCGTTATCACGTATATTCATCAATTTCACAGTGGAGTAATGTATTTGAATCGTGAAATGTGGTTAAGTGCTTGTTCTTTACAGCAGGGTCATCTGTTTGTATGCCCAAAAAGCCGATTCTCCATTCACTGATTTTTTGTGCATGTGGGACACCACATACACCTTACTGAATAACGGATGTTCAGAATGTGATAAATCTTCTTGTTTAGGTATCTCCTTCATTTGCTTTATATTATGCAAAATCTTATTCCAATGGTCACTAATAATAATCAATGTGCTGCAAAAATTGTGGTACATGTATGATCCTTATCAGCAGGGAGATTCCGTTTGATGATTGCTATGTTTGTTGTACCATTGAGTGTGATTTTGTTGGATGGGAACCACCACTCCCAGCATTCTGACTATTGGAGTTATTAGGAAAGACTTCTTTCTATTTCAAGGTGCTTCTTTTGATTGATACCGTAATCACTTGTTGTTGTTGTGGTCTTCAGTCCTGAGACTGGTTTGATGCAGCTTTCCATGCTACTCTATCCTGTGCAAGCTTCTTCATCTCCCAGTACCTACTGCAACCTACATCCTTCTGAATCTGCTTAGTGTATTCATCTCTTGGTCTCCCTCTACGTTTTTTACCCTCCACGGTGCCCTCCAATGCTAAATTTGTGATCCCTTGATGCCTCAAAACATGTCCTACCATCGATCCCTTCTTCTAGTCAAGTTGTGCCACAAACTCCTCTTCTCCCCAATCCTATTCAATACCTCCTCATTAGTTACGTGATCTACCCACCTTATCTTCAGCATTCTTCTGTAGCACCACATTTCGAAAGCTTCTATTGTCTTCTTGTCCAAACTAGTTATTGTCCATGTTTCACTTCCATACATGGCTACACTCCATACAAATACTTTCAGAAACGACTTCCTGACACTTAAATCTATACTCGATGTTAACAAATTTCTCTTCTTCAGAAATGCTTTCCTTGCCATTGCCAGTCTGCATTTTATATCCTCTCTACTTCGACAATGATCGGTTATTTTACTCCCTAAATAGCAAAACTCCTTTACTACTTTAAGTGTCTCATTTCCTAATCTAATTCCCTCAGCATCACCCGACTTAATTTGACTACATTCCATTATCCTCGTATTGCTTTTGTTGATGTTCATCTTATATCCTCCTTTCAAGACACTGTCCATTCTGTTCAACTGCTCTTCCAAGTCCTTTGCTGTCTCAGACAGAATTACAATGTCATCGGCAAACCTCAAAGTTTTTACTTCTTCTCCATGAATTTTAATACCTACTCTGAATTTTTCTTTTGTTTCCTTTCCTGTTTGCTGTATATACAGGTTGAATAACATCGGGGAGAGGCTACAACCCTGTCTCACTCCTTTCCCAACCACTGCTTCCCTTTCATGCCCCTCGACTCTTATAACTGCCATCTGGTTTCTGTACAAATTGTAAATAGCCTTTCGCTCCGTGTATTTTACCCCTGCCACCTTCAGAATTTGAAAGAGAGTATTCCAGTGAACATTGTTGAAAGCTTTCTCTAAGGCTACAAATGCTAGAAACGTAGGTTTGCCTTTTCTTAATCTTTCTTCTAAGATAAGTCGTAAGGTCAGTATTGCCTCACGTGTTCCAACATTTCTACCGAATCCAAACTGATCTTCCCCGAGGTCGGCTTCTACCAGGTTTTCCATTCTTCTGTAAAGAATTCGCGTTAGTATTTTGCATCCGTGACTTATCAAACTGATAGTTCGGTAATATTCACATCTGTCAACACAACAACCGAAAGGGGGACTATTTTACCTCCGGAATATTACTTATATTCATCAATTTCACAGTGGAGTAATGTATGTGTGTCGTGAAATGTAGTTAATTGGTTTTCTTTACAGCAGGGTCATCTGTTTGTATGGCCAAAAAGCAGATTCTCCATTCAATGGTTTTTTTGTGCATATGGGACACTACATACACCTAACTGAATAACGGATGTTCAGAATGTGTTAAATTTTATTGTTTAGGTATGTCCTTCATTTGCTTTATATTTTTAAAAATCTTAATCTGATGGTCACTAAAAATAATCAATGTGCTGCACAAATTATTGTACATGTTTGTTCACTCTCAGGAGGGAGATTTCGTTTGATGAATGCTATGTTTGTTCTACCATCGAGTGTGATTTTGTTGGATGGGAACCACCACTCGCAGCATTCTGACTATTGGTGTTATTAGGAAAGTCTTCTTTCTTTTGATAGGTGCTTCTTTTGATTGATACCGTTATCACTTATATTCATCAATTTCACAGTGGAGTAATGTATTTGAATCATGAAATGTGGTTAAGTGATTGTTCTTTACAGCGAGGTCACCAGGTCGTATGGCCACATAGCAGATTCTCCATTCAATGGGTTTTTTGTGCATATGGGACTTCACATGCACCTTACTGAATAACGGATGTTTGGAACGTGATAAATCTTCTTGATTAGGTATCTCTATCATTAGCTTTATATTTTTAAAAATCTTATTCCAATGTTCATTATAAACAATCAATGTGCTGCACAAATTGTGGTACATGTTTGTTCCCTCTCAGCAGGGAGATTCGGTTTTACGACTGCTATGATAGATCTACCATCGAGTGTGATTTTGTTGGATGGGAGCCACCATTCTCAGCATTCTGACTATTGGAGTTAATTAGGAAAGACTTCTTTCTTTTGCTAGATGCTTCCTTTGATTGATACCGTTATCACTAATATTTATCAATTTTTCATTGGAGTAATGTATTTGAATTGTGAAATGTGGATAAGTGTTTGTTCTTAACAGGAGGGTCATATGGTTATATGGCCACAAAGCAGATTCTCCATTGAATGGGTTTTTATGCATATGGGACAGCACATCCACCTTACTGAATTACGGATGTTCGGAATGTAATATATCTTCTTGTTTAGGTATCTCCTTCATTTGGTTTATATTTTTAAAAATCTTATTCCAATGGTCACTTAAAATAATCAATGTGCTGCACTAATTGTTGTACATGTTTGATCCCTCTCAGCAGGGAGATTCTGTTTGATGACTGCTATATTTATTCTACCATCGAGTGTGATTTTGGTCAATGGGAACCACCACTCCCAGCATTCTGACTACTGGAGTTATTAGGAAAGACTTCTTTCTTTTGCTAAGTGCTTCTTTTGAATGATACCGTTATCACTTATATTCAACAATTTCACAGTGGAGTAGTGGATTTGAATTGTGAAATGTGGTTAAGTGTTTGTTCTTTACAGCAGGATCATCTTGTTGTATGGCCACATAGCAGTTTCCGCATTGAATGGGGTTATGTGCATATGGGACACCACATACACCTTACTGAATAATGGATGTTAGGAATGTAATATATCTTCTTGTTTAGGTATCTCCTTCATTTGCTTTATATTTTTAAAAATCTTATTCCAATGGTCACTAAATATAATCAATGTGCTGCTCAAATTGTGGTTCATGTTTCTACCCTCTCAGCATGGAGATTCTCCATTCCTGACTGGTATCTTTGTTCTACCATTGAGTGTGATTTTGTTGGATGGGAACCACTACTCCCAGCATTCTGACTACTGGAGTTATTAGGAAAGACTTCTTTCTTTTGCTAGGTGCTTCCTTTGATTGATGGTATTATCTCTTATATTCATCAATTTCACAGTGGGGTAATGTATTTGAATCGTAAAATGTGGTTAAGTGTCTGTTCTTTACAGCAGGGTCATCTGGTGGTATGGCCACAAAGCCGATTCTCCATTCAATGATTTTTTGTGCATGTGGGACACCACATACACGTTACTGAATAACGGATGTTCAGAATGTGATAAATCTTCTTGTTTAGGTATCTCCATCATTTGCTTTATATTTTTAAAAATCTTATTCCAATGGTCACTAAATATAATTAATGTGCTGCACGAATTGTGGTACATGTTTCTTCCCTCTCAGCATGGAGATTCTCCATTCATGACTAGTATCGTTGTTCTACCATAGAGTGTGAATTTGTTGGATGGGAACCACTACTCCCAGCATTCTGATTACTGGAGTTATTAGGAAAGACTTCTTTCTTTTGCTAGGTGCGTCCTTTGATTGATGCTGTTATCTCTTATATTCATCAATTTCACAGTGGGGTAATGTATTTGAATCGTGAAATGCGTTAGGTGTTTGTTCTTTACAGCAGGGTCATCTGATGGAATGGCCACAAAGCAGATTCTCCATTGAATGTGTTTTTGGTGCAGATGGGACTTCTCATGCACCTTACAGAATAATGGATGTTCAGAATGTGATAAATTTTATAGTTTAGGTATCTCCTTCGTTTGCTTCATATTTTTAAAAATCTTATTCTGATGGTCACTAAAAATAATCAATGTGCTGCACAAATTTTGGTACATGTTTGTTCACTCTCAGGAGGGAGATTCCGTTTGATGACTGCTATGTTTGTTCTACCATCGAGTGTGATTTAGTTGGATGGAAACCACCACTCCCAGATTTCTGACTATTGGAGTTATTAGGAAAGACTTCTTTCTTTTGCTAGGTGCTTCTTTTGATTGACAACGTTATTACTTATATTAGTAATTTCACAGTGGAGTAATGTATTTGAATTGTGAAATGTGGTTAAGTGTTTGTTCTTTACAGCAGGGACATCTGGTGGTATGGCCACAAAGCAGATTCTCCATTGAATGGTTTTTTTGTGCATGTGGGACACCACATACATCATACTGAATAACGGATGTTCAGAATGTGATATATCTTCTTGTTTAGGTATGTCCTTCATTTGGTTTATATTTTTAAAAATCTGATTTCAATGGTCACTAAAAATAATCAATGTGCTGCACAAATTGTCTTACATGTTTGTTCCCTCTGAGCAGGGAGATTTTGTTTGGTGACTGCTATCTTGGTTCTACCATCGAGTGTGATTTTGTTGGATGGGAACCACCACCCCCAGCATTCTGACTATAGGCATTATTAGGAAAGACTTTGTTCTTTTACTAGGTGCTTCTTTTGATTGTTACCGTTATCACTTATATTCATTCATTTCACAGTGGAGTAATGTAATTGAATCGTGAAATGTGGTTAAATGTTTCTTCGTTACAGCAGGGTCATCTGTTTCTATGGCCAAAAAGCAGATTCTCCATTCAATGGTTTTTTTGTGCATATGGGACACCACATACACCTTACTGAATAACGGATATTCAGAATGAGATAAATCTTCTTGTTTAGGTATCTCCATAATTGGCTTTATATTTTTAAAAATCTTATTCTGATGTTCACTAAAAATAATCAATGTGTTGCACAAATTGTGGTACACGTTTGTTTCCTCTTAGCAGGGGGAATCCGTTTGATGACTGCTATGTTTGTTCTACCATCGAGTGTGATTTTGTTGGATGGGAACAACCACCCCCAGCATTCTGACTATTGGAGTTATAAGGAAAGACTTATTTCTTTTGCTAGGTGCTTCCTTTGATTGATGCTGTTATCACTTATATCCATCAATTTCACAGTGGAGTAATGTATTTGAATCGTGAAATATGGTTAAGTGTTTGTTTTTTACAGCAGGGTCATCTGGTGGTATGGCCACAAAGCAGATTCTCCATTGAATGGGTTTTTGGTGCAGATGGGACACCACATACAAATTACTGAATAACGGATGTTCAGAATGTGATAAATTTTATTGTATAGGTATAGCCTTCATTTGCTTTATATTTTTCAAAATCTTATTCCAATGGTCACTAAAAATAATCAATGTGCTGTACAAATTTTGGTACATGTTTGTTCACTCTCAGGAGGGAGATTTCGTTTGATGACTGCTCTGTTTGTTCTACCATCGAGTGTGATTTTGTTGGATGGGAACCTCCACTCTCAGCATTCTGACTATTGGAGTTATAAGGAAAGACTTATTTCTTTTGCTAGGTGCTTCCTTTGATTGATGCTGTTATCACTTATATCCATTAATTTCACAGTGGAGTAATGTATTTGAATTGTGAAATGTGGTTAAGCGTTTGTTCTTTACAGTAGGGTCATCTGGTTGTATGGCCACAAAGCAGATTCCCCATTCAGTGGGTTTTTCGAGCATGTCGGACACCACATCCTCCTTACTGAATAATGGATGTACGGATTGTAATATATCTTCTTGTATAGGTATCTCCTTCAATCGCTTTTATTTTTAAAAATCTTATTCCAATGGTCACTAAAAATAATCAATTTGCTGCACAAATTGTGGTACATGTTTGTTCCCTCTCGGCAGGGAGATTCTCCTTTCATGACTGGTATCGTTGTTCTACCATCGAGTGTGATGTTGTTGGATGGGAACCACCACTCCCAGCATTCTGACTATTGGAGATATTAGGAAAAACTTCATTCTTTTGCTAGGTGCTTATTTTGATTGATACCGTAATCACTTCTATTCATAATTTCACAGTGGTGTAATGTATTTGAATTGTGAAATGTAGTTAAATGTTTGTTCCTTACAGCAGGGTCATCAGGTCGTATGGCCACAACGCAGATTCTTCATTCATTGTTTTTTTGTGCATATGGGACACCACATACACCATACTGAATAACGGATGTTCAGAATGTGATATGCCTTCTTGTTTAGGTATCTTCTTCATTTGCTTTATATTTTTAAAAATCTTATTCCAATGGTCACTAAAAGTCATCAACGTGCTGCACAAATTGTGGTACATGTTTGATCCCTCTCAGCAGGGGGATTCCGTTTGATGACTGCTGTGTTTGTTTTACCATCGAGTGTAATTTTGTTGGATGGGATCCACCACTCCCAGCATTCTGACTATTGGAGTTATTAGGAAAGACTTCTTTCTTTTGCTAGATGCTTCTTTTGATTGAAACCGTTATCACTTATATTCATCAATTTCACAGTGGAGTAATGTATTTGAAACGTGAAATGTGGTTTAATGTTTGTTTCTTACAGCAGGGTCATCTGTTTGTATGGCCAAAAAGCAGATTCTCCATTCAATGGTTTTTTTGTGCATATGGGACACTACATACACCTTACTGAATAACGGATGTTCAGAATGTGTTAAATTTTATTGTTTAGGTATGTCCTTCATTTGCTTTATATTTTTAAAAATCTTAATCTGATGGTCACTAAAAATAATCAATGTGCTGCACAAATTTTGGTATATGTTTGTTCACTCTCAGGACGGAGATTTCGTTTGATGAATGCTATGTTTGTTCTACCATCGAGTGTGATTTTTTTGGATGGGAACCACCACTCGCAGCATTCTGACTATTGGTGTTATTAGGAAAGTCTTCTTTCTTTTGATAGGTGCTTCTTTTGATTGATACCGTTATCACTTATATTCATCAATTTCACAGTGGAGTAATGTATTTGAATCATGAAATGTGGTTAAGTGATTGTTCTTTACAGCGAGGTCACCAGGTCGTATGGCCACATAGCAGATTCTCCATTCAATGGGTTTTTTGTGCATATGGGACTTCACATGCACCTTACTGAATAACGGATGTTTGGAACGTGATAAATCTTCTTGATTAGGTATCTCTATCATTAGCTTTATATTTTTAAAAATCTTATTCCAATGTTCATTATAAACAATCAATGTGCTGCACAAATTGTGGTACATGTTTGTTCCCTCTCAGCAGGGAGATTCGGTTTTACGACTGCTATGATAGATCTACCATCGAGTGTGATTTTGTTGGATGGGAGCCACCATTCTCAGCATTCTGACTATTGGAGTTAATTAGGAAAGACTTCTTTCTTTTGCTAGATGCTTCTTTTGATTGATACCGTTATCACTAATATTTATCAATTTTTCATTGGAGTAATGTATTTGAATTGTGAAATGTGGATAAGTGTTTGTTCTTAACAGGAGGGTCATATGGTTATATGGCCACAAAGCAGATTCTACATTGAATGGGTTTTTATGCATATGGGACAGCACATCCACCTTACTGAATTACGGATGTTCGGAATGTAATATATCTTCTTGTTTAGGTATCTCCTTCATTTGGTTTATATTTTTAAAAATCTTATTCCAATGGTCAATTAAAATAATCAATGTGCTGCACAAATTGTGGTACATGTTTGTTCCCTCTTGGCAGGGAGATTCTCCTTTCATGACTGGTATCGTTGTTCTACCATCGAGTGTGATGTTGTTGGATGGGAACCACCACTCCCAGCATTCTGACTATTGGAGATATTAGGAAAAACTTCTTTCTTTTGCTAGGTGCTTATTTTGATTGATACCGTAATCACTTCTATTCTTAATTTCACAGTGGTGTAATGTATTTGAATCGTGAAATGTAGTTAAATGTTTGTTCCTTACAGCAGGGTCATCAGATCGTATGGCCACAACGCAGATTCTTCATTCATTGTTTTTTTGTGCATATGGGACACCACATACACCATACTGAATAACGGATGTTCAGAATGTGATATATCTTCTTGTTTAGGTATCTTCTTCATTTGCTTTATATTTTTAAAAATCTTATTCCAATGGTCACTAAAAATCATCAACGTGCTGCACAAATTGTGGTACATGTTTGATCCCTCTCAGCAGGGGGATTCCGTTTGATGACTGCTGTGTTTGTTCTACCATCGAGTGTGATTTTGCTGAATTAGAACCACCACTCCCAGCATCTGTTATTAGGAAAGACTTCTCCCTTTTGCTAGGTGCATCTTTTGATTACGACTATTATCACTTATATTCATCAATTTCACAGTGGAGTAATGTATTTGAATCGTGATATGTGGTTAAATGTCTGTTCCTCACAGGAGGGTCATCTGTTTGTATGGCCAAAAAGCAGATTCTCCATTCAAAGATTTCTTTGTGCATGTGGGACACCACATACACCTTACTGAATAACGTATGTTCAGAATGTGATAAATTTTATTGTTTAGGTATCTCCTTCATTTGCTTTATATTTTTAAAAATCTTATTCTGATGGTCACTAAAAATAATCAATGTGCTGCACAATTTTTGGTACATGTTTGTTCACTCTCAGGAGGGACATTTCGTTTGATGACTGCTATGTTTGTTCTCCCATCGAGTGTGATTTTGTTGGATGGAAATCACCACTCCCAGCATTCTGGCTATTGGAGTTATTAGGAAAGGCTTCTTTCTTTTGCTAGGTGCTTGTTTTGATTGACAACGTTATCACTTATATTAGTAATTTCACAGTGGAGTAATGTAATTGAATTGTGAAATGTGGTTAAGTGTTTGTTCTTTACAGCAGGGACATCTGGTTGTATGGCCACAAAGCAGATCCTCCATTGAATGGGCTTTTATGCATATGGGACACCACATCCACCTTACTGAATAACGGATGTTCGGAATGTAATATATCTTATTGTTTAGGTATCTCCTTCATTTGCTTTACATTTCTAAAAATCTTATTCCAATGGTCACTAAATAGAATCAATGTGCTGCACAAAATGTGGTAGATATTTCTTCCCTCTCAGCAGGGAGATTCTCCATTCATGACTGGTATCGGTGTTCTACCATTGAGTGTGATTTTGTTGGATGGGAACCACCACTCCCAGAATTCTGACTACTGGAGATATTAGGAAAGACTTCTTTCTTTTGCTAGGTGCTTCCTTTGATTGATACCGTTATCACTTATATTAATCAATTTCACAGTGGAGTAATGTATATTAATCATGAAATGTGGTTAAGTGTTTGTTCTTTACAGCAGGGTCATCTGGTGGTATGGCCACGAAGCAGATCCTCCATTGAATGGATTTTTGGTGCAGATGGAACTCCACATACACCTTATTTAATAACGGATGTTCAGAATGCGATAAATTTTATTGTTTAGTATCTCCTTCATTTTCTTTATATTTTAAAAAATCTTATTCCTATGGTCACTAAAAATAATCAATGTGCTGCACAAATTGTGGTACATGTTTGTTACCTCTCAGCAGGGAGATTCCGTTTGATGACTGCTATGTTTGTTCTACCAACGAGTGTGATTTTGTTGGATGGGAACCACCACTCCCAGCATTCTGACTGTTAGAGTTATTAGGAAAGACATCTTTCTTTTGCTAGATGCTTCTTTTGATTGAAACCGTTATCACTTTATTAATCAATTTCACAGAGGATTAATGTATTTGAAACGTGAAATGTGGTTAAATGTTTGTTTCTTACAGCAGGGTCATCTGTTTGTATGGCCAAAAAGCAGATTCTCCATTCAATGGTTTTTTTGTGCATATGGGACACTACATACACCTAACTGAATAACGGATGTTCAGAATGTGTTAAATTTTATTGTTTAGGTATGTCCTTCATTTGCTTTATATTTTTAAAAATCTTAATCTGATGGTCACTAAAAATAATCAATGTGCTGCACAAATTTTGGTACATGTTTGTTCACTCTCAGGAGGGAGATTTCGTTTGATGAATGCTATGTTTGTTCTACCATCGAGTGTGATTTTGTTGGATGGGAACCACCACTCGCAGCATTCTGACTATTGGTGTTATTAGGAAAGTCTTCTTTCTTTTGATAGGTGCTTCTTTTGATTGATACCGTTATCACTTATATTCATCAATTTCACAGTGGAGTAATGTATTTGAATCATGAAATGTGGTTAAGTGATTGTTCTTTACAGCGAGGTCACCAGGTCGTATGGCCACATAGCAGATTCTCCATTCAATGGGTTTTTTGTGCATATGGGACTTCACATGCACCTTACTGAATAACGGATGTTTGGAACGTGATAAATCTTCTTGATTGGGTATCTCTATCATTTGCTTTATATTTTTAAAAATCTTATTCCAATGTTCATTATAAACAATCAATGTGCTGCACAAATTGTGGTACATGTTTGTTCCCTCTCAGCAGGGAGATTCGGTTTTACGACTGCTATGATAGATCTACCATCGAGTGTGATTTTGTTGGATGGGAGCCACCATTCTCAGCATTCTGACTATTGGAGTTAATTAGGAAAGACTTCTTTCTTTTGCTATATGCTTTTTTTGATTGATACCGTTATCACTAATATTTATAAATTTTTCATTGGAGTAATGTATTTGAATTGTGAAATGTGGATAAGTGTTTGTTCTTAACAGGAGGGTCATATGGTTATATGGCCACAAAGCAGATTCTCCATTGAATGGGTTTTTATGCATATGGGACAGCACATCCACCTTACTGAATTACGGATGTTCGGAATGTAATATATCTTCTTGTTTAGGTATCTCCTTCATTTGGTTTATATTTTTAAAAATCTTATTCCAATGGTCACTTAAAATAATCAATGTGCTGCACAAATTGTGGTACATGTTTGATCCCTCTCAGCAGGGAGATTCTGTTTGATGACTGCTATATTTATTCTACCATCGAGTGTGATTTTGGTCAATGGGAACCACCACTCCCAGCATTCTGACTACTGGAGTTATTAGGAAAGACTTCTTTCTTTTGCTAAGTGCTTCTTTTGAATGATACCGTTATCACTTATATTCAACAATTTCACAGTGGAGTAGTGGATTTGAATTGTGAAATGTGGTTAAGTGTTTGTTCTTTACAGCAGGATCATCTTGTTGTATGGCCACATAGCAGTTTCCGCATTGAATGGGGTTATGTGCATATGGGACACCACATACACCTTACTGAATAATGGATGTTAGGAATGTAATATATCTTCTTGTTTAGGTATCTCCTTCATTTGCTTTATATTTTTAAAAATCTTATTCCAATGGTCACTAAATATAATCAATGTGCTGCTCAAATTGTGGTTCATGTTTCTACCCTCTCAGCATGGAGATTCTCCATTCCTGACTGGTATCTTTGTTCTACCATTGAGTGTGATTTTGTTGGATGGGAACCACTACTCCCAGCATTCTGACTACTGGAGTTATTAGGAAAGACTTCTTTCTTTTGCTAGGTGCTTCCTTTGATTGATGGTATTATCTCTTATATTCATCAATTTCACAGTGGGGTAATGTATTTGAATCGTAAAATGTGGTTAAGTGTCTGTTCTTTACAGCAGGGTCATCTGGTGGTATGGCCACAAAGCCGATTCTCCATTCAATGATTTTTTGTGCATGTGGGACACCACATACACGTTACTGAATAACGGATGTTCAGAATGTGATAAATCTTCTTGTTTAGGTATCTCCATCATTTGCTTTATATTTTTAAAAATCTTATTCCAATGGTCACTAAATATAATTAATGTGCTGCACAAATTGTGGTACATGTTTCTTCCCTCTCAGCATGGAGATTCTCCATTCATGACTAGTATCGTTGTTCTACCATAGAGTGTGAATTTGTTGGATGGGAACCACTACTCCCAGCATTCTGATTACTGGAGTTATTAGGAAAGACTTCTTTCTTTTGCTAGGTTCGTCCTTTGATTGATGCTGTTATCTCTTATATTCATCAATTTCACAGTGGGGTAATGTATTTGAATCGTGAAATGCGTTAGGTGTTTGTTCTTTACAGCAGGGTCATCTGGTGGAATGGCCACAAAGCAGATTCTCCATTGAATGTGTTTTTGGTGCAGATGGGACTTCTCATGCACCTTACAGAATAATGGATGTTCAGAATGTGATAAATCTTCTTGGTTAGGTATCTCCTTAATTGGCTTTATATTTTTAAAAATCTTATTCTGATGTTCACTAAAAATAATCAATGTGTTGCACAAATTGTGGTACACGTTTGTTTCCTCTTAGCAGGGGGAATCCGTTTGATGACTGCTATGTTTGTTCTACCATCGAGTGTGATTTTGTTGGATGGAAACAACCACTCTCAGCATTCTGACTATTGGAGTTATAAGGAAAGACTTATTTCTTTTGCTAGGTGCTTCCTTTGATTGATGCTGTTATCACTTATATCCATCAATTTCACAGTGGAGTAATGTATTTGAATCGTGAAATATGGTTAAGTGTTTGTTCTTTACAGCAGGGTCATCTGGTGGTATGGCCACAAAGCAGATTCTCCATTGAATGGGTTTTGGTGCAGATGGGACACCACATACAAATTACTGAATAACGGATGTTCAGAATGTGATAAATTTTATTGTATAGGTATAGCCTTCATTTGCTTTATATTTTTCAAAATCTTATTCCAATGGTCACTAAAAATAATCAATGTGCTGTACAAATTTTGGTACATGTTTGTTCACTCTCAGGAGGGAGATTTCGTTTGATGACTGCTCTGTTTGTTCTACCATCGAGTGTGATTTTGTTGGATGGGAACCTCCACTCTCAGCATTCTGACTATTGGAGTTATAAGGAAAGACTTATTTCTTTTGCTAGGTGCTTCCTTTGATTGATGCTGTTATCACTTATATCCATCAATTTCACAGTGGAGTAATGTATTTGAATTGTGAAATGTGGTTAAGCGTTTGTTCTTTACAGTAGGGTCATCTGGTTGTATGGCCACAAAGCAGATTCCCCATTCAGTGGGTTTTTCGAGCATATGGGACACCACATCCTCCTTACTGAATAATGGATGTACGGATTGGAATATATCTTCTTGTATAGGTATCTCCTTCATTCGCTTTTATTTTTAAAAATCTTATTCCAATGGTCACTAAAAATAATCAATGTGCTGCACAAATTGTGGTACATGTTTGTTCCCTCTCGGCAGGGAGATTCTCCTTTCATGACTGGTATCGTTGTTCTACCATCGAGTGTGATGTTGTTGGATGGGAACCACCACTCCCAGCATTCTGACTATTGGAGATATTAGGAAAAACTTCATTCTTTTGCTAGGTGCTTATTTTGATTGATACCGTAATCACTTCTATTCATAATTTCACAGTGGTGTAATGTATTTGAATTGTGAAATGTAGTTAAATGTTTGTTCCTTACAGCAGGGTCATCAGGTCGTATGGCCACAACGCAGATTCTTCATTCATTGTTTTTTTGTGCATATGGGACACCACATACACCATACTGAATAACGGATGTTCAGAATGTGATATGTCTTCTTGTTTAGGTATCTTCTTCATTTGCTTTATATTTTTAAAAATCTTATTCCAATGGTCACTAAAAATCATCAACGTGCTGCACAAATTGTGGTACATGTTTGATCCCTCTCAGCAGGGGGATTCCGTTTGATGACTGCTGTGTTTGTTCTACCATCGAGTGTAATTTTGTTGGATGGGATCCACCACTCCCAGCATTCTGACTATTGGAGTTATTAGGAAAGACTTCTTTCTTTTGCTAGATGCTTCTTTTGATTGAAACCGTTATCACTTATATTAATCAATTTCACAGAGGATTAATGTATTTGAAACGTGAAATGTGGTTTAATGTTTGTTTCTTACAGCAGGGTCATCTGTTTGTATGGCCAAAAAGCAGATTCTCCATTCAATGGTTTTTTTGTGCATATGGGACACTACATACACCTTACTGAATAACGGATGTTCAGAATGTGTTAAATTTTATTGTTTAGGTATGTCCTTCATTTGCTTTATATTTTTAAAAATCTTAATCTGATGGTCACTAAAAATAATCAATGTGCTGCACAAATTTTGGTATATGTTTGTTCACTCTCAGGAGGGAGATTTCGTTTGATGAATGCTATGTTTGTTCTACCATCGAGTGTGATTTTGTTGGATGGGAACCACCACTCGCAGCATTCTGACTATTGGTGTTATTAGGAAAGTCTTCTTTCTTTTGATAGGTGCTTCTTTTGATTGATACCATTATCACTAATATTCATCAATTTCTCAGTGGAGTAATGTATTTGAATTGTGAAATATGGTTAAGTGTTTGTTCTTTACAGCAGGGACAACTGGTTGTATGGCCACAAAGCAGATTCTACATTGAATGGGTTTTTATGCATATGGGACAGCACATCCACCTTACTGAATTACGGATGTTCGGAATGTAATATATCTTCTTGTTTAGGTATCTCCTTCATTTGGTTTATATTTTTAAAAATCTTATTCCAATGGTCAATTAAAATAATCAATGTGCTGCACAAATTGTGGTACATGTTTGTTCCCTCTCGGCCGGGAGATTCTCCTTTCATGACTGGTATCGTTGTTCTACCATCGAGTGTGATGTTGTTGGATGGGAACCACCACTCCAAGCATTCTGACTATTGGAGATATTAGGAAAAACTTATTTCTTTTGCTAGGTGCTTATTTTGATTGATACCGTAATCACTTCTATTCATAATTTCACAGTGGTGTAATGTATTTGAATCGTGAAATGTAGTTAAATGTTTGTTCCTTACAGCAGGGTCATCAGATCGTATGGCCACAACGCAGATTCTTCATTCATTGTTTTTTTGTGCATATGGGACACCACATACACCATACTGAATAACGGATGTTCAGAATGTGATATATCTTCTTGTTTAGGTATCTTCTTCATTTGCTTTATATTTTTAAAAATCTTATTCCAATGGTCACTAAAAATCATCAACGTGCTGCACAAATTGTGGTACATGTTTGATCCCTCTCAGCAGGGGGATTCCGTTTGATGACTGCTGTGTTTGTTCTACCATCGAGTGTGATTTTGCTGAATTAGAACCACCACTCCCAGCATCTGTTATTAGGAAAGACTTCTCCCTTTTGCTAGGTGCATCTTTTGATTACGACTATTATCACTTATATTCATCAATTTCACAGTGGAGTAATGTATTTGAATCGTGATATGTGGTTAAGTGTCTGTTCCTCACAGGAGGGTCATCTGTTTGTATGGCCAAAAAGCAGATTCTCCATTCAAAGATTTCTTTGTGCATGTGGGACACCACATACACCTTACTGAATAACGTATGTTCAGAATGTGATAAATTTTATTGTTTAGGTATCTCCTTCATTTGCTTTATATTTTTAAAAATCTTATTCTGATGGTCACTAAAAATAATCAATGTGCTGCACAATTTTTGGTACATGTTTCTTCACTCTCAGGAGGGACATTTCGTTTGATGACTGCTATGTTTGTTCTCCCATCGAGTGTGATTTTGTTGGATGGAAATCACCACTCCCAGCATTCTGGCTATTGGAGTTATTAGGAAAGGCTTCTTTCTTTTGCTAGGTGCTTGTTTTGATTGACAACGTTATCACTTATATTAGTAATTTCACAGTGGAGTAATGTATTTGAATTGTGAAATGTGGTTAAGTGTTTGTTCTTTACAGCAGGGACATCTGGTTGTATGGCCACAAAGCAGATCCTCCATTGAATGGGCTTTTATGCATATGTGACACCACATCCACCTTACTGAATAACGGATGTTCGGAATGTAATATATCTTATTGTTTAGGTATCTCCTTCATTTGCTTTACATTTCTAAAAATCTTGTTCCAATGGTCACTAAATATAATCAATGTGCTGCACAAAATGTGGTAGATATTTCTTCCCTCTCAGCAGGGAGATTCTCCATTCATGACTGGTATCGGTGTTCTACCATTGAGTGTGATTTTGTTGGATGGGAACCACCACTCCCAGAATTCTGACTACTGGAGATATTAGGAAAGACTTCTTTCTTTTGCTAGGTGCTTCCTTTGATTGATACCGTTATCACTTATATTCATCAATTTCACAGTGGAGTAATGTATATTAATCATGAAATGTGGTTAAGTGTTTGTTCTTTACAGCAGGGTCATCTGGTGGTATGGCCACGAAGCAGATCCTCCATTGAATGGATTTTTGGTGCAGATGGAACTCCACATACACCTTATTTAATAACGGATGTTCAGAATGCGATAAATTTTATTGTTTAGTATCTCCTTCATTTTCTTTATATTTTAAAAAATCTTATTCCTATGGTCACTAAAAATAATCAATGTGCTGCACAAATTGTGGTACATGTTTGTTCCCTCTCAGCAGGGAGATTCCGTTTGATGACTGCTATGTTTGTTCTACCAACGAGTGTGATTTTGTTGGATGGGAACCACCACTCCCAGCATTCTGACTGTTGGAGTTATTAGGAAAGACATCTTTCTTTTGCTAGATGCTTCTTTTGATTGATCCTGTTATCACTTATATTCATCAATTTCACAGTGGAGTAATGTATTTGTATTGTGAAATGTGGTTAATTGTTTGTTCCTTACAGCGGCGTCCTTTGTTTCTATGGCCAAAAAGCAGATTCTCCATTCAATGTTTTTTTGTGCATATGGGACACCACATAAACCATACTGAATAATGAATGTTCAGAATGTGATAAATCTTCTTGTTTAGGTATCTCCTTCATTTGCTTTATATTATGCAAAATCTTATTCCAATGGTCACTAATAATAATCAATGTGCTGCAAAAATTGTGGTACATGTATGATCCTTATCAGCAGGGAGATTCCGTTTGATGATTGCTATGTTTGTTGTACCATTGAGTGTGATTTTGTTGGATGGGAACCACCACTCCCAGCATTCTGACTATTGGAGTTATTAGGAAAGACTTCTTTCTATTTCAAGGTGCTTCTTTTGATTGATACCGTAATCACTTGTTGTTGTTGTTGTGGTCTTCAGTCCTGAGACTGGTTTGATGCAGCTTTCCATGCTACTCTATCCTGTGCAAGCTTCTTCATCTCCCAGTACCTACTGCAACCTACATCCTTCTGAATCTGCTTAGTGTATTCATCTCTTGGTCTCCCTCTACGTTTTTTACCCTCCACGGTGCCCTCCAATGCTAAATTTGTGATCCCTTGATGCCTCAAAACATGTCCTACCAACCGATCCCTTCTTCTAGTCAAGTTGTGCCACAAACTCCTCTTCTCCCCAATCCTATTCAATATCTCCTCATTAGTTACGTGATCTACCCACCTTATCTTCAGCATTCTTCTGTATCACCACATTTCGAAAGCTTCTATTGTCTTCTTGTCCAAACCAGTTATTGTCCATGTTTCACTTCCATACATGGCTACACTCCATACAAATACTTTCAGAAACGACTTCCTGACACTTAAATCTATACTCGATGTTAACAAATTTCTCTTCTTTAGAAATGCTTTCCTTGCCATTGCCAGTCTGCGTTTTATATCCTCTCTACTTCGACAATGATCGGTTATTTTACTCCCTAAATAGCAAAACTCCTTTACTACTTTAAGTGTCTCATTTCCTAATCTAATTCCCTCAGCATCACCCGACTTAATTTGACTACATTCCATTATCCTCGTATTGCTTTTGTTGATGTTCATCTTATATCCTCCTTTCAAGACACTGTCCATTCTGTTCAACTGCTCTTCCAAGTCCTTTGCTGTCTCAGACAGAATTACAATGTCATCGGCAAACCTCAAAGTTTTTACTTCTTCTCCATGAATTTTAATACCTACTCTGAATTTTTCTTTTGTTTCCTTTCCTGTTTGCTGTATATACAGGTTGAATAACATCGGGGAGAGGCTACAACCCTGTCTCACTCCTTTCCCAACCACTGCTTCCCTTTCATGCCCCTCGACTCTTATAACTGCCATCTGGTTTCTGTACAAATTGTAAATAGCCTTTCGCTCCGTGTATTTTACCCCTGCCACCTTCAGAATTTGAAAGAGAGTATTCCAGTTAACATTGTCGAAAGCTTTCTCTAAGGCTACAAATGCTAGAAACGTAGGTTTGCCTTTTCTTAATCTTTCTTCTAAGATAAGTCGTAAGGTCAGTATTGCCTCACGTGTTCCAACATTTCTACGGAATCCAAACTGATCTTCCCCGAGGTCGGCTTCTACCAGGTTTTCCATTCTTCTGTAAAGAATTCGCGTTAGTATTTTGCATCCGTGACTTATCAAACTGATAGTTCGGTAATATTCACATCTGTCAACACAACAACCGAAAGGGTGACTATTTTACCTCCGGAATATTACTTATATTCATCAATTTCACAGTGGAGTAATGTATGTGTGTCGTGAAATGTAGTTAATTGGTTTTCTTTACAGCAGGGTCATCTGGTAGTATGCCCACAAAGCAGATTCTCCATTCAATGGGTTTTTTGTGCATATGGGACTTCACATGCACCGTAGTGAATAACGGATGTTGGGAATGTGATAAATCTTCTTGTTTAGGTATATTCTACATTTGCTTTATATTTTTAAAAATCTTATTCCAATGGTCACTAAAAATAATCAATGTGCTGTACAAATTGTGGTACATGTTTGATCCCTCTCAGCAGGGAGATTCCGTTTGATGACTGCTATGTTTGTTCTACCATCGAGTGTGATTTTGTTGGATGGGAACCACCACTCGCAGCATTCTGACTATTGGTGTTATTAGGAAAGTCTTCTTTCTTTTGATAGGTGCTTCTTTTGATTGATACCGTTATCACTTATATTCATCAATTTCACAGTGGAGTAATGTATTTGAATCATGAAATGTGGTTAAGTGATTGTTCTTTACAGCGAGGTCACCAGGTCGTATGGCCACATAGCAGATTCTCCATTGAATGGGTTTTTTGTGCATATGGGACTTCACATGCACCTTACTGAATAACGGATGTTTGGAACGTGATAAATCTTCTTGATTAGGTATCTCTATCATTTGCTTTATATTTTTAAAAATCTTATTCCAATGTTCATTATAAACAATCAATGTGCTGCACAAATTGTGGTACATGTTTGTTCCCTCTCAGCAGGGAGATTCGGTTTTACGACTGCTATGATAGATCTACCATCGAGTGTGATTTTGTTGGATGGGAGCCACCATTCTCAGCATTCTGACTATTGGAGTTAATTAGGAAAGACTTCTTTCTTTTGCTATATGCTTCTTTTGATTGATACCGTTATCACTAATATTTATCAATTTTTCATTGGAGTAATGTATTTGAATTGTGAAATGTGGATAAGTGTTTGTTCTTAACAGGAGGGTCATATGGTTATATGGCCACAAAGCAGATTCTCCATTGAATGGGTTTTTATGCATATGGGACAGCACATCCACCTTACTGAATTACGGATGTTCGGAATGTAATATATCTTCTTGTTTAGGTATCTCCTTCATTTGGTTTATATTTTTAAAAATCTTATTCCAATGGTCACTTAAAATAATCAATGTGCTGCACAAATTGTGGTACATGTTTGATCCCTCTCAGCAGGGAGATTCTGTTTGATGACTGCTATATTTATTCTACCATCGAGTGTGATTTTGGTCAATGGGAACCACCACTCCCAGCATTCTGACTACTGGAGTTATTAGGAAAGACTTCTTTCTTTTGCTAAGTGCTTCTTTTGAATGATACCGTTATCACTTATATTCAACAATTTCACAGTGGAGTAGTGGATTTGAATTGTGAAATGTGGTTAAGTGTTTGTTCTTTACAGCAGGATCATCTTGTTGTATGGCCACATAGCAGTTTCCGCATTGAATGGGGTTATGTGCATATGGGACACCACTTACACCTTACAGAATAATGGATGTTCAGAATGTGATAAATTTTATTGTTTAGGTATCTCCTTCGTTTGCTTCATATTTTTAAAAATCTTATACTGATGGTCACTAAAAATAATCAATGTGCTGCACAAATTTTGGTACATGTTTGTTCACTCTCAGGAGGGAGATTCCGTTTGATGACTGCTATGTTCTACCATCGAGTGTGATTTTGTTGGATGGAAACCACCACTCCCAGATTTCTGACTATTGGAGTTATTAGGAAAGACTTCTCTCTTTTGCTAGGTGCTTCTTTTGATTGACAACGTTATCACTTATATTAGTAATTTCACAGTGGAGTAATGTATTTGAATTGTGAAATGTGGTTAAGTGTTTGTTCTTTACAGCAGGGACATCTGGTGGTATGGCCACAAAGCAGATTCTCCATTGAATGGTTTTTTTGTGCATATGGGACACCACATACATCATACTGAATAACGGATGTTCAGAATGTGATATATCTTCTTGTTTAGGTATGTCCTTCATTTGGTTTATATTTTTAAAAATCTGATTTCAATGGTCACTAAAAATAGTCAATGTGCTGCACAAATTGTCTTACATGTTTGTTCCCTCTGAGCAGGGAGATTTTGTTTGGTGACTGCTATCTTGGTTCTACCATCGAGTGTGATTTTGTTGGATGGGAACCACCACCCCCAGCATTCTGACTATAGTAGTTATTAGGAAAGACTTTGTTCTTTTACTAGGTGCTTCTTTTGATTGTTACCGTTATCACTTATATTCATTCATTTCACAGTGGAGTAATGTAATTGAATCGTGAAATGTGGTTAAATGTTTCTTCGTTACAGCAGGGTCATCTGTTTCTATGGCCAAAAAGCAGATTCTCCATTCAATGGTTTTTTTGTGCATATGGGACACCACATACACCTTACTGAATAACGGATATTCAGAATGAGATAAATCTTCTTGTTTAGGTATCTCCTTAATTGGCTTTATATTTTTAAAAATCTTATTCTGATGTTCACTAAAAATAATCAATGTGTTGCACAAATTGTGGTACACGTTTGTTTCCTCTTAGCAGGGGGAATCCGTTTGATGACTGCTATGTTTGTTCTACCATCGAGTGTGATTTTGTTGGATGGGAACAACCACTCTCAGCATTCTGACTATTGGAGTTATAAGGAAAGACTTATTTCTTTTGCTAGGTGCTTCCTTTGATTGATGCTGTTATCACTTATATCCATCAATTTCACAGTGGAGTAATGTATTTGAATCGTGAAATATGGTTAAGTGTTTGTTCTTTACAGCAGGGTCATCTGGTGGTATGGCCACAAAGCAGATTCTCCATTGAATGGGTTTTTGGTGCAGATGGGACACCACATACAAATTACTAAATAACGGATGTTCAGAATGTGTTAAATTTTATTGTATAGGTATAGCCTTCATTTGCTTTATATTTTTCAAAATCTTATTCCAATGGTCACTAAAAATAATCAATGTGCTGTACAAATTTTGGTACATGTTTGTTCACTCTCAGGAGGGAGATTTCGTTTGATGACTGCTCTGTTTGTTCTACCATCGAGTGTGATTTTGTTGGATGGGAACCTCCACTCTCAGCATTCTGACTATTGGAGTTATAAGGAAAGACTTATTTCTTTTGCTAGGTGCTTCCTTTGATTGATGCTGTTATCACTTATATCCATCAATTTCACAGTGGAGTAATGTATTTGAATTGTGAAATGTGGTTAAGCGTTTGTTCTTTACAGTAGGGTCATCTGGTTGTATGGCCACAAAGCAGATTCCCCATTCAGTGGGTTTTTCGAGCATATGGGACACCACATCCTCCTTACTGAATAATGGATGTACGGATTGTAAGATATCTTCTTGTATAGGTATCTCCTTCATTCGCTTTTATTTTTAAAAATCTTATTCCAATGGTCACTAAAAATAATCAATGTGCTGCACAAATTGTGGTACATGTTTGTTCCCTCTCGGCAGGGAGATTCTCCTTTCATGACTGGTATCGTTGTTCTACCATCGAGTGTGATGTTGTTGGATGGGAACCACCACTCCCAGCATTCTGACTATTGGAGATATTAGGAAAAACTTCATTCTTTTGCTAGGTGCTTATTTTGATTGATACCGTAATCACTTCTATTCATAATTTCACAGTGGTGTAATGTATTTGAATTGTGAAATGTAGTTAAATGTTTGTTCCTTACAGCAGGGTCATCAGGTCGTATGGCCACAACGCAGATTCTTCATTCATTGTTTTTTTGTGCATATGGGACACCACATACACCATACTGAATAACGGATGTTCAGAATGTCATAAATCTTCTTGTTTTGGTATCTCCTTCATTTGCTTTATATTTTTGAAAATCTTATTCCTATGGTCACTTAAAATAATCAATGTGCTGCACAAATTGTGGTACATGTTTGTTCCCTCTCAGCAGGGAGATTCCGTTTGATGACTGCTATGTTTGTTCTACCATCGAGTGTGATTTTGTTTGATGGGAACCATCACTCCCAGCATTCTGACTATTGGAGTTATTAGGAAAGACTTCTTTATTTTGCAAGGTGCTTCTTTTGATTGATACCGTTATCACTTATATTAGTAATTTCACAGTGGAGTAATGTATTTGAATTGTGAAATGTGGTTAAGTGTTTGTTCTTTACAGCAGGGACATCTGGTTGTATGGCCACAAAGCAGATCCTCCATTGAATGGGCTTTTATGCATATGGGACACCACATCCACCTTACTGAATAACGGATGTTCGGAATGTAATATATCTTATTGTTTAGGTATCTCCTTCATTTGCTTTACATTTCTAAAAATCTTATTCCAATGGTCACTAAATATAATCAATGTGCTGCACAAAATGTGGTAGATATTTCTTCCCTCTATGCAGGGAGATTCTCCATTCATGACTGGTATCGGTGTTCTACCATTGAGTGTGATTTTGTTGGATGGGAACCACCACTCCCAGAATTCTGACTACTGGAGATATTAGGAAAGACTTCTTTCTTTTGCTAGGTGCTTCCTTTGATTGATACCGTTATCACTTATATTAATCAATTTCACAGTGGAGTAATGTATATGAATCATGAAATGTGGTTAAGTGTTTGTTCTTTACAGCAGGGTCATCTGGTGGTATGGCCACGAAGCAGATCCTCCATTGAATGGATTTTTGGTGCAGATGGAACTCCACATACACCTTATTTAATAACGGATGTTCAGAATGCGATAAATTTTATTGTTTAGTATCTCCTTCATTTTCTTTATATTTAAAAAAATCTTATTCCTATGGTCACTAAAAATAATCAATGTGCTGCACAAATTGTGGTACATGTTTGTTCCCTCTCAGCAGGGAGATTCCGTTTGATGACTGCTATGTTTGTTCTACCAACGAGTGTGATTTTGTTGAATGGGAACCACCACTCCCAGCATTCTGACTGTTGGAGTTATTAGGAAAGACATCTTTCTTTTGCTAGATGCTTCTTTTGATTGAAACCGTTATCACTTTATTAATCAATTTCACAGAGGATTAATGTATTTGAAACGTGAAATGTGGTTAAATGTTTGTTTCTTACAGCAGGGTCATCTGTTTGTATGGCCAAAAAGCAGATTCTCCATTCAATGGTTTTTTTGTGCATATGGGACACTACATACACCTAACTGAATAACGGATGTTCAGAATGTGTTAAATTTTATTGTTTAGGTATGTCCTTCATTTGCTTTATATTTTTAAAAATCTTAATCTGATGGTCACTAAAAATAATCAATGTGCTGCACAAATTTTGGTACATGTATGTTCACTCTCAGGAGGGAGATTTCGTTTGATGAATGCTATGTTTGTTCTACCATCGAGTGTGATTTTGTTGGATGGGAACCACCACTCGCAGCATTCTGACTATTGGTGTTATTAGGAAAGTCTTCTTTCTTTTGATAGGTGCTTCTTTTGATTGATACCGTTATCACTTATATTCATCAATTTCACAGTGGAGTAATGTATTTGAATCATGAAATGTGGTTAAGTGATTGTTCTTTACAGCGAGGTCACCAGGTCGTATGGCCACATAGCAGATTCTCCATTCAATGGGTTTTTTGTGCATATGGGACTTCACATGCACCTTACTGAATAACGGATGTTTGGAACGTGATAAATCTTCTTGATTAGGTATCTCTATCATTTGCTTTATATTTTTAAAAATCTTATTCCAATGTTCATTATAAACAATCAATGTGCTGCACAAATTGTGGTACATGTTTGTTCCCTCTCAGCAGGGAGATTCGGTTTTACGACTGCTATGATAGATCTACCATCGAGTGTGATTTTGTTGGATGGGAGCCACCATTCTCAGCATTCTGACTATTGGAGTTAATTAGGAAAGACTTCTTTCTTTTGCTAGATGCTTCTTTTGATTGATACCGTTATCACTAATATTTATCAATTTTTCATTGGAGTAATGTATTTGAATTGTGAAATGTGGATAAGTGTTTGTTCTTAACAGGAGGGTCATATGGTTATATGGCCACAAAGCAGATTCTCCATTGAATGGGTTTTTATGCATATGGGACAGCACATCCACCTTACTGAATTACGGATGTTCGGAATGTAATATATCTTCTTGTTTAGGTATCTCCTTCATTTGGTTTATATTTTTAAAAATCTTATTCCAATGGTCACTTAAAATAATCAATGTGCTGCACAAATTGTGGTACATGTTTGATCCCTCTCAGCAGGGAGATTCTGTTTGATGACTGCTATATTTATTCTACCATCGAGTGTGATTTTGGTCAATGGGAACCACCACTCCCAGCATTCTGACTACTGGAGTTATTAGGAAAGACTTCTTTCTTTTGCTAAGTGCTTCTTTTGAATGATACCGTTATCACTTATATTCAACAATTTCACAGTGGAGTAGTGGATTTGAATTGTGAAATGTGGTTAAGTGTTTGTTCTTTACAGCAGGATCATCTTGTTGTATGGCCACATAGCAGTTTCCGCATTGAATGGGGTTATGTGCATATGGGACACCACATACACCTTACTGAATAATGGATGTTAGGAATGTAATATATCTTCTTGTTTAGGTATCTCCTTCATTTGCTTTATATTTTTAAAAATCTTATTCCAATGGTCACTAAATATAATCAATGTGCTGCTCAAATTGTGGTTCATGTTTCTACCCTCTCAGCATGGAGATTCTCCATTCCTGACTGGTATCTTTGTTCTACCATTGAGTGTGATTTTGTTGGATGGGAACCACTACTCCCAGCATTCTTACTACTGGAGTTATTAGGAAAGACTTCTTTCTTTTGCTAGGTGCTTCCTTTGATTGATGGTATTATCTCTTATATTCATCAATTTCACAGTGGGGTAATGTATTTGAATCGTAAAATGTGGTTAAGTGTCTGTTCTTTACAGCAGGGTCATCTGGTGGTATGGCCACAAAGCCGATTCTCCATTCAATGATTTTTTGTGCATGTGGGACACCACATACACGTTACTGAATAACGGATGTTCAGAATGTGATAAATCTTCTTGTTTAGGTATCTACATCATTTGCTTTATATTTTTAAAAATCTTACTCCAATGGTCACTAAATATAATTAATGTGCTGCACAAATTGTGGTACATGTTTCTTCCCTCTCAGCATGGAGATTCTCCATTCATGACTAGTTTCGTTGTTCTACCATAGAGTGTGAATTTGTTGGATGGGAACCACTACTCCCAGCATTCTGATTCCTGGAGTTATTAGGAAAGACTTCTTTCTTTTGCTAGGTGCGTCCTTTGATTGATGCTGTTATCTCTTATATTCATCAATTTCACAGTGGGGTAATGTATTTGAATCGTGAAATGCGTTAGGTGTTTGTTCTTTACAGCAGGGTCATCTGGTGGAATGGCCACAAAGCAGATTCTCCATTGAATGTGTTTTTGGTGCAGATGGGACTTCTCATGCACCTTACAGAATAATGGATGTTCAGAATGTGATAAATTTTATTGTTTAGGTATCTCCTTCGTTTGCTTCATATTTTTAAAAATCTTATTCTGATGGTCACTAAAAATAATCAATGTGCTGCACAAATTTTGGTACATGTTTGTTCACTCTCAGGAGGGAGATTCCGTTTGATGACTGCTATGTTTGTTCTACCATCGAGTGTGATTTTGTTGGATGGAAACCACCACTCCCAGATTTCTGACTATTGGAGTTATTAGGAAAGACTTCTTTCTTTTGCTAGGTGCTTCTTTTGATTGACAACGTTATCACTTATATTAGTAATTTCACAGTGGAGTAATGTATTTGAATTGTGAAATGTGGTTAAGTGTTTGTTCTTTACAGCAGGGTCATCTGGTGGTATGGCCACAAAGCAGATTCTCCATTGAATGGTTTTTTTGTGCATATGGGACACCACATACATCATACTGAATAACGGATGTTCAGAATGTGATATATCTTCTTGTTTAGGTATGTCCTTCATTTGGTTTATATTTTTAAAAATCTGATTTCAATGGTCACTAAAAATAATCAATGTGCTGCACAAATTGTCTTACATGTTTGTTCCCTCTGAGCAGGGAGATTTTGTTTGGTGACTGCTATCTTGGTTCTACCATCGAGTGTGATTTTGTTGGATGGGAACCACCACCCCCAGCATTCTGACTATAGGCGTTATTAGGAAAGACTTTGTTCTTTTACTAGGTGCTTCTTTTGATTGTTACCGTTATCACTTATATTCATTCATTTCACAGTGGAGTAATGTAATTGAATCGTGAAATGTGGTTAAATTTTTCTTCGTTACAGCAGGGTCATCTGTTTCTATGGCCAAAAAGCAGATTCTCCATTCAATGGTTTTTTTGTGCATATGGGACACCACATACACCTTACTGAATAACGGATATTCAGAATGAGATAAATCTTCTTGTTTAGGTATCTCCTTAATTGGCTTTATATTTTTAAAAATCTTATTCTGATGTTCACTAAAAATAATCAATGTGTTGCACAAATTGTGGTACACGTTTGTTTCCTCTTAGCAGGGGGAATCCGTTTGATGACTGCTATGTTTGTTCTACCATCGAGTGTGATTTTGTTGGATGGGAACAACCACTCTCAGCATTCTGACTATTGGAGTTATAAGGAAAGACTTATTTCTTTTGCTAGGTGCTTCCTTTGATTGATGCTGTTATCACTTATATCCATCAATTTCACAGTGGAGTAATGTATTTGAATCGTGAAATATGGTTAAGTGTTTGTTCTTTACAGCAGGGTCATCTGGTGGTATGGCCACAAAGCAGATTCTCCATTGAATGGGTTTTTGGTGCAGATGGGACACCACATACAAATTACTGAATAACGGATGTTCAGAATGTGATAAATTTTATTGTATAGGTATAGCCTTCATTTGCTTTATATTTTTCAAAATCTTATTCCAATGGTCACTAAAAATAATCAATGTGCTGTACAAATTTTGGTACATGTTTGTTCACTCTCAGGAGGGAGATTTCGTTTGATGACTGCTCTGTTTGTTCTACCATCGAGTGTGATTTTGTTGGATGGGAACCTCCACTCTCAGCATTCTGACTATTGGAGTTATAAGGAAAGACTTATTTCTTTTGCTAGGTGCTTCCTTTGATTGATGCTGTTATCACTTATATCCATCAATTTCACAGTGGAGTAATGTATTTGAATTGTGAAATGTGGTTAAGCGTTTGTTCTTTACAGTAGGGTCATCTGGTTGTATGGCCACAAAGCAGATTCCCCATTCAGTGGGTTTTTCGAGCATATGGGACACCACATCCTCCTTACTGAATAATGGATGTACGGATTGTAATATATCTTCTTGTATAGGTATCTCCTTCATTCGCTTTTATTTTTAAAAATCTTATTCCAATGGTCACTAAAAATAATCAATGTGCTGCACAAATTGTGGTACATGTTTGTTCCCTCTCAGCAGGGGGATTCCGTTTGATGACTGCTGTGTTTGTTCTACCATCGAGTGTAATTTTGTTGGATGGGATCCACCACTCCCAGCATTCTGACTATTGGAGTTATTAGGAAAGACTTCTTTCTTTTGCTAGATGCTTCTTTTGATTGAAACCGTTATCACTTATATTAATCAATTTCACAGAGGATTAATGTATTTGAAACGTGAAATGTGGTTTAATGTTTGTTTCTTACAGCAGGGTCATCTGTTTGTATGGCCAAAAAGCAGATTCTCCATTCAATGGTTTTTTTGTGCATATGGGACACTACATACACCTTACTGAATAACGGATGTTCAGAATGTGTTAAATTTTATTGTTTAGGTATGTCCTTCATTTGCTTTATATTTTTAAAAATCTTAATCTGATGGTCACTAAAAATAATCAATATGCTGCACAAATTTTGGTATATGTTTGTTCACTCTCAGGAGGGAGATTTCGTTTGATGAATGCTATGTTTGTTCTACCATCGAGTGTGATTTTGTTGGATGGGAACCACCACTCGCAGCATTCTGACTATTGGTGTTATTAGGAAAGTCTTCTTTCTTTTGATAGGTGCTTCTTTTGATTGATACCGTTATCACTTATATTCATCAATTTCACAGTGGAGTAATGTATTTGAATCATGAAATGTGGTTAAGTGATTGTTCTTTACAGCGAGGTCACCAGGTCGTATGGCCACATAGCAGATTCTCCATTCAATGGGTTTTTTGTGCATATGGGACTTCACATGCACCTTACTGAATAACGGATGTTTGGAACGTGATAAATCTTCTTGATTAGGTATCTCTATCATTTGCTTTATATTTTTAAAAATCTTATTCCAATGTTCATTATAAACAATCAATGTGCTGCACAAATTGTGGTACATGTTTGTTCCCTCTCAGCAGGGAGATTCGGTTTTACGACTGCTATGATAGATCTACCATCGAGTGTGATTTGGTTGGATGGGAGCCACCATTCTCAGCATTCTGACTATTGGAGTTAATTAGGAAAGACTTCTTTCTTTTGCTAGATGCTTCTTTTGATTGATACCGTTATCACTAATATTTATCAATTTTTCATTGGAGTAATGTATTTGAATTGTGAAATGTGGATAAGTGTTTGTTCTTAACAGGGGGGTCATATGGTTATATGGCCACAAAGCAGATTCTACATTGAATGGGTTTTTATGCATATGGGACAGCACATCCACCTTACTGAATTACGGATGTTCGGAATGTAATATATCTTCTTGTTTAGGTATCTCCTTCATTTGGTTTATATTTTTAAAAATCTTATTCCAATGGTCAATTAAAATAATCAATGTGCTGCACAAATTGTGGTACATGTTTGTTCCCTCTTGGCAGGGAGATTCTCCTTTCATGACTGGTATCGTTGTTCTACCATCGAGTGTGATGTTGTTGGATGGGAACCACCACTCCCAGCATTCTGACTATTGGAGATATTAGGAAAAACTTCTTTCTTTTGCTAGGTGCTTATTTTGATTGATACCGTAATCACTTCTATTCTTAATTTCACAGTGGTGTAATGTATTTGAATCGTGAAATGTAGTTAAATGTTTGTTCCTTACAGCAGGGTCATCAGATCGTATGGCCACAACGCAGATTCTTCATTCATTGTTTTTTTGTGCATATGGGACACCACATACACCATACTGAATAACGGATGTTCAGAATGTGATATATCTTCTTGTTTAGGTATCTTCTTCATTTGCTTTATATTTTTAAAAATCTTATTCCAATGGTCACTAAAAATCATCAACGTGCTGCACAAATTGTGGTACATGTTTGATCCCTCTCAGCAGGGGGATTCCGTTTGATGACTGCTGTGTTTGTTCTACCATCGAGTGTGATTTTGCTGAATTAGAACCACCACTCCCAGCATCTGTTATTAGGAAAGACTTCTCCCTTTTGCTAGGTGCATCTTTTGATTACGACTATTATCACTTATATTCATCAATTTCACAGTGGAGTAATGTATTTGAATCGTGATATGTGGTTAAATGTCTGTTCCTCACAGGAGGGTCATCTGTTTGTATGGCCAAAAAGCAGATTCTCCATTCAAAGATTTCTTTGTGCATGTGGGACACCACATACACCTTACTGAATAACGTATGTTCAGAATGTGATAAATTTTATTGTTTAGGTATCTCCTTCATTTGCTTTATATTTTTAAAAATCTTATTCTGATGGTCACTAAAAATAATCAATGTGCTGCACAATTTTTGGTACATGTTTGTTCACTCTCAGGAGGGACATTTCGTTTGATGACTGCTATGTTTGTTCTCCCATCGAGTGTGATTTTGTTGGATGGAAATCACCACTCCCAGCATTCTGGCTATTGGAGTTATTAGGAAAGGCTTCTTTCTTTTGCTAGGTGCTTGTTTTGATTGACAACGTTATCACTTATATTAGTAATTTCACAGTGGAGTAATGTATTTGAATTGTGAAATGTGGTTAAGTGTTTGTTCTTTACAGCAGGGACATCTGGTTGTATGGCCACAAAGCAGATCCTCCATTGAATGGGCTTTTATGCATATGGGACACCACATCCACCTTACTGAATAACGGATGTTCGGAATGTAATATATCTTATTGTTTAGGTATCTCCTTCATTTGCTTTACATTTCTAAAAATCTTATTCCAATGGTCACTAAATATAATCAATGTGCTGCACAAAATGTGGTAGATATTTCTTCCCTCTCAGCAGGGAGATTCTCCATTCATGACTGGTATCGGTGTTCTACCATTGAGTGTGATTTTGTTGGATGGGAACCACCACTCCCAGAATTCTGACTACTGGAGATATTAGGAAAGACTTCTTTCTTTTGCTAGGTGCTTCCTTTGATTGATACCGTTATCACTTATATTAATCAATTTCACAGTGGAGTAATGTATATGAATCATGAAATGTGGTTAAGTGTTTGTTCTTTACAGCAGGGTCATCTGGTGGTATGGCCACGAAGCAGATCCTCCATTGAATGGATTTTTGGTGCAGATGGAACTCCACATACACCTTATTTAATAACGGATGTTCAGAATGCGATAAATTTTATTGTTTAGTATCTCCTTCATTTTCTTTATATTTAAAAAAATCTTATTCCTATGGTCACTAAAAATAATCAATGTGCTGCACAAATTGTGGTACATGTTTGTTCCCTCTCAGCAGGGAGATTCCGTTTGATGACTGCTATGTTTGTTCTACCAACGAGTGTGATTTTGTTGAATGGGAACCACCACTCCCAGCATTCTGACTGTTGGAGTTATTAGGAAAGACATCTTTCTTTTGCTAGATGCTTCTTTTGATTGAAACCGTTATCACTTTATTAATCAATTTCACAGAGGATTAATGTATTTGAAACGTGAAATGTGGTTAAATGTTTGTTTCTTACAGCAGGGTCATCTGTTTGTATGGCCAAAAAGCAGATTCTCCATTCAATGGTTTTTTTGTGCATATGGGACACTACATACACCTAACTGAATAACGGATGTTCAGAATGTGTTAAATTTTATTGTTTAGGTATGTCCTTCATTTGCTTTATATTTTTAAAAATCTTAATCTGATGGTCACTAAAAATAATCAATGTGCTGCACAAATTTTGGTACATGTATGTTCACTCTCAGGAGGGAGATTTCGTTTGATGAATGCTATGTTTGTTCTACCATCGAGTGTGATTTTGTTGGATGGGAACCACCACTCGCAGCATTCTGACTATTGGTGTTATTAGGAAAGTCTTCTTTCTTTTGATAGGTGCTTCTTTTGATTGATACCGTTATCACTTATATTCATCAATTTCACAGTGGAGTAATGTATTTGAATCATGAAATGTGGTTAAGTGATTGTTCTTTACAGCGAGGTCACCAGGTCGTATGGCCACATAGCAGATTCTCCATTCAATGGGTTTTTTGTGCATATGGGACTTCACATGCACCTTACTGAATAACGGATGTTTGGAACGTGATAAATCTTCTTGATTAGGTATCTCTATCATTTGCTTTATATTTTTAAAAATCTTATTCCAATGTTCATTATAAACAATCAATGTGCTGCACAAATTGTGGTACATGTTTGTTCCCTCTCAGCAGGGAGATTCGGTTTTACGACTGCTATGATAGATCTACCATCGAGTGTGATTTTGTTGGATGGGAGCCACCATTCTCAGCATTCTGACTATTGGAGTTAATTAGGAAAGACTTCTTTCTTTTGCTAGATGCTTCTTTTGATTGATACCGTTATCACTAATATTTATCAATTTTTCATTGGAGTAATGTATTTGAATTGTGAAATGTGGATAAGTGTTTGTTCTTAACAGGAGGGTCATATGGTTATATGGCCACAAAGCAGATTCTCCATTGAATGGGTTTTTATGCATATGGGACAGCACATCCACCTTACTGAATTACGGATGTTCGGAATGTAATATATCTTCTTGTTTAGGTATCTCCTTCATTTGGTTTATATTTTTAAAAATCTTATTCCAATGGTCACTTAAAATAATCAATGTGCTGCACAAATTGTGGTACATGTTTGATCCCTCTCAGCAGGGAGATTCTGTTTGATGACTGCTATATTTATTCTACCATCGAGTGTGATTTTGGTCAATGGGAACCACCACTCCCAGCATTCTGACTACTGGAGTTATTAGGAAAGACTTCTTTCTTTTGCTAAGTGCTTCTTTTGAATGATACCGTTATCACTTATATTCAACAATTTCACAGTGGAGTAGTGGATTTGAATTGTGAAATGTGGTTAAGTGTTTGTTCTTTACAGCAGGATCATCTTGTTGTATGGCCACATAGCAGTTTCCGCATTGAATGGGGTTATGTGCATATGGGACACCACATACACCTTACTGAATAATGGATGTTAGGAATGTAATATATCTTCTTGTTTAGGTATCTCCTTCATTTGCTTTATATTTTTAAAAATCTTATTCCAATGGTCACTAAATATAATCAATGTGCTGCTCAAATTGTGGTTCATGTTTCTACCCTCTCAGCATGGAGATTCTCCATTCCTGACTGGTATCTTTGTTCTACCATTGAGTGTGATTTTGTTGGATGGGAACCACTACTCCCAGCATTCTTACTACTGGAGTTATTAGGAAAGACTTCTTTCTTTTGCTAGGTGCTTCCTTTGATTGATGGTATTATCTCTTATATTCATCAATTTCACAGTGGGGTAATGTATTTGAATCGTAAAATGTGGTTAAGTGTCTGTTCTTTACAGCAGGGTCATCTGGTGGTATGGCCACAAAGCCGATTCTCCATTCAATGATTTTTTGTGCATGTGGGACACCACATACACGTTACTGAATAACGGATGTTCAGAATGTGATAAATCTTCTTGTTTAGGTATCTACATCATTTGCTTTATATTTTTAAAAATCTTACTCCAATGGTCACTAAATATAATTAATGTGCTGCACAAATTGTGGTACATGTTTCTTCCCTCTCAGCATGGAGATTCTCCATTCATGACTAGTTTCGTTGTTCTACCATAGAGTGTGAATTTGTTGGATGGGAACCACTACTCCCAGCATTCTGATTCCTGGAGTTATTAGGAAAGACTTCTTTCTTTTGCTAGGTGCGTCCTTTGATTGATGCTGTTATCTCTTATATTCATCAATTTCACAGTGGGGTAATGTATTTGAATCGTGAAATGCGTTAGGTGTTTGTTCTTTACAGCAGGGTCATCTGGTGGAATGGCCACAAAGCAGATTCTCCATTGAATGTGTTTTTGGTGCAGATGGGACTTCTCATGCACCTTACAGAATAATGGATGTTCAGAATGTGATAAATTTTATTGTTTAGGTATCTCCTTCGTTTGCTTCATATTTTTAAAAATCTTATTCTGATGGTCACTAAAAATAATCAATGTGCTGCACAAATTTTGGTACATGTTTGTTCACTCTCAGGAGGGAGATTCCGTTTGATGACTGCTATGTTTGTTCTACCATCGAGTGTGATTTTGTTGGATGGAAACCACCACTCCCAGATTTCTGACTATTGGAGTTATTAGGAAAGACTTCTTTCTTTTGCTAGGTGCTTCTTTTGATTGACAACGTTATCACTTATATTAGTAATTTCACAGTGGAGTAATGTATTTGAATTGTGAAATGTGGTTAAGTGTTTGTTCTTTACAGCAGGGTCATCTGGTGGTATGGCCACAAAGCAGATTCTCCATTGAATGGTTTTTTTGTGCATATGGGACACCACATACATCATACTGAATAACGGATGTTCAGAATGTGATATATCTTCTTGTTTAGGTATGTCCTTCATTTGGTTTATATTTTTAAAAATCTGATTTCAATGGTCACTAAAAATAATCAATGTGCTGCACAAATTGTCTTACATGTTTGTTCCCTCTGAGCAGGGAGATTTTGTTTGGTGACTGCTATCTTGGTTCTACCATCGAGTGTGATTTTGTTGGATGGGAACCACCACCCCCAGCATTCTGACTATAGGCGTTATTAGGAAAGACTTTGTTCTTTTACTAGGTGCTTCTTTTGATTGTTACCGTTATCACTTATATTCATTCATTTCACAGTGGAGTAATGTAATTGAATCGTGAAATGTGGTTAAATTTTTCTTCGTTACAGCAGGGTCATCTGTTTCTATGGCCAAAAAGCAGATTCTCCATTCAATGGTTTTTTTGTGCATATGGGACACCACATACACCTTACTGAATAACGGATATTCAGAATGAGATAAATCTTCTTGTTTAGGTATCTCCTTAATTGGCTTTATATTTTTAAAAATCTTATTCTGATGTTCACTAAAAATAATCAATGTGTTGCACAAATTGTGGTACACGTTTGTTTCCTCTTAGCAGGGGGAATCCGTTTGATGACTGCTATGTTTGTTCTACCATCGAGTGTGATTTTGTTGGATGGGAACAACCACTCTCAGCATTCTGACTATTGGAGTTATAAGGAAAGACTTATTTCTTTTGCTAGGTGCTTCCTTTGATTGATGCTGTTATCACTTATATCCATCAATTTCACAGTGGAGTAATGTATTTGAATCGTGAAATATGGTTAAGTGTTTGTTCTTTACAGCAGGGTCATCTGGTGGTATGGCCACAAAGCAGATTCTCCATTGAATGGGTTTTTGGTGCAGATGGGACACCACATACAAATTACTGAATAACGGATGTTCAGAATGTGATAAATTTTATTGTATAGGTATAGCCTTCATTTGCTTTATATTTTTCAAAATCTTATTCCAATGGTCACTAAAAATAATCAATGTGCTGTACAAATTTTGGTACATGTTTGTTCACTCTCAGGAGGGAGATTTCGTTTGATGACTGCTCTGTTTGTTCTACCATCGAGTGTGATTTTGTTGGATGGGAACCTCCACTCTCAGCATTCTGACTATTGGAGTTATAAGGAAAGACTTATTTCTTTTGCTAGGTGCTTCCTTTGATTGATGCTGTTATCACTTATATCCATCAATTTCACAGTGGAGTAATGTATTTGAATTGTGAAATGTGGTTAAGCGTTTGTTCTTTACAGTAGGGTCATCTGGTTGTATGGCCACAAAGCAGATTCCCCATTCAGTGGGTTTTTCGAGCATATGGGACACCACATCCTCCTTACTGAATAATGGATGTACGGATTGTAATATATCTTCTTGTATAGGTATCTCCTTCATTCGCTTTTATTTTTAAAAATCTTATTCCAATGGTCACTAAAAATAATCAATGTGCTGCACAAATTGTGGTACATGTTTGTTCCCTCTCAGCAGGGGGATTCCGTTTGATGACTGCTGTGTTTGTTCTACCATCGAGTGTAATTTTGTTGGATGGGATCCACCACTCCCAGCATTCTGACTATTGGAGTTATTAGGAAAGACTTCTTTCTTTTGCTAGATGCTTCTTTTGATTGAAACCGTTATCACTTATATTAATCAATTTCACAGAGGATTAATGTATTTGAAACGTGAAATGTGGTTTAATGTTTGTTTCTTACAGCAGGGTCATCTGTTTGTATGGCCAAAAAGCAGATTCTCCATTCAATGGTTTTTTTGTGCATATGGGACACTACATACACCTTACTGAATAACGGATGTTCAGAATGTGTTAAATTTTATTGTTTAGGTATGTCCTTCATTTGCTTTATATTTTTAAAAATCTTAATCTGATGGTCACTAAAAATAATCAATATGCTGCACAAATTTTGGTATATGTTTGTTCACTCTCAGGAGGGAGATTTCGTTTGATGAATGCTATGTTTGTTCTACCATCGAGTGTGATTTTGTTGGATGGGAACCACCACTCGCAGCATTCTGACTATTGGTGTTATTAGGAAAGTCTTCTTTCTTTTGATAGGTGCTTCTTTTGATTGATACCGTTATCACTTATATTCATCAATTTCACAGTGGAGTAATGTATTTGAATCATGAAATGTGGTTAAGTGATTGTTCTTTACAGCGAGGTCACCAGGTCGTATGGCCACATAGCAGATTCTCCATTCAATGGGTTTTTTGTGCATATGGGACTTCACATGCACCTTACTGAATAACGGATGTTTGGAACGTGATAAATCTTCTTGATTAGGTATCTCTATCATTTGCTTTATATTTTTAAAAATCTTATTCCAATGTTCATTATAAACAATCAATGTGCTGCACAAATTGTGGTACATGTTTGTTCCCTCTCAGCAGGGAGATTCGGTTTTACGACTGCTATGATAGATCTACCATCGAGTGTGATTTTGTTGGATGGGAGCCACCATTCTCAGCATTCTGACTATTGGAGTTAATTAGGAAAGACTTCTTTCTTTTGCTAGATGCTTCTTTTGATTGATACCGTTATCACTAATATTTATCAATTTTTCATTGGAGTAATGTATTTGAATTGTGAAATGTGGATAAGTGTTTGTTCTTAACAGGGGGGTCATATGGTTATATGGCCACAAAGCAGATTCTACATTGAATGGGTTTTTATGCATATGGGACAGCACATCCACCTTACTGAATTACGGATGTTCGGAATGTAATATATCTTCTTGTTTAGGTATCTCCTTCATTTGGTTTATATTTTTAAAAATCTTATTCCAATGGTCAATTAAAATAATCAATGTGCTGCACAAATTGTGGTACATGTTTGTTCCCTCTTGGCAGGGAGATTCTCCTTTCATGACTGGTATCGTTGTTCTACCATCGAGTGTGATGTTGTTGGATGGGAACCACCACTCCCAGCATTCTGACTATTGGAGATATTAGGAAAAACTTCTTTCTTTTGCTAGGTGCTTATTTTGATTGATACCGTAATCACTTCTATTCTTAATTTCACAGTGGTGTAATGTATTTGAATCGTGAAATGTAGTTAAATGTTTGTTCCTTACAGCAGGGTCATCAGATCGTATGGCCACAACGCAGATTCTTCATTCATTGTTTTTTTGTGCATATGGGACACCACATACACCATACTGAATAACGGATGTTCAGAATGTGATATATCTTCTTGTTTAGGTATCTTCTTCATTTGCTTTATATTTTTAAAAATCTTATTCCAATGGTCACTAAAAATCATCAACGTGCTGCACAAATTGTGGTACATGTTTGATCCCTCTCAGCAGGGGGATTCCGTTTGATGACTGCTGTGTTTGTTCTACCATCGAGTGTGATTTTGCTGAATTAGAACCACCACTCCCAGCATCTGTTATTAGGAAAGACTTCTCCCTTTTGCTAGGTGCATCTTTTGATTACGACTATTATCACTTATATTCATCAATTTCACAGTGGAGTAATGTATTTGAATCGTGATATGTGGTTAAATGTCTGTTCCTCACAGGAGGGTCATCTGTTTGTATGGCCAAAAAGCAGATTCTCCATTCAAAGATTTCTTTGTGCATGTGGGACACCACATACACCTTACTGAATAACGTATGTTCAGAATGTGATAAATTTTATTGTTTAGGTATCTCCTTCATTTGCTTTATATTTTTAAAAATCTTATTCTGATGGTCACTAAAAATAATCAATGTGCTGCACAATTTTTGGTACATGTTTGTTCACTCTCAGGAGGGACATTTCGTTTGATGACTGCTATGTTTGTTCTCCCATCGAGTGTGATTTTGTTGGATGGAAATCACCACTCCCAGCATTCTGGCTATTGGAGTTATTAGGAAAGGCTTCTTTCTTTTGCTAGGTGCTTGTTTTGATTGACAACGTTATCACTTATATTAGTAATTTCACAGTGGAGTAATGTATTTGAATTGTGAAATGTGGTTAAGTGTTTGTTCTTTACAGCAGGGACATCTGGTTGTATGGCCACAAAGCAGATCCTCCATTGAATGGGCTTTTATGCATATGGGACACCACATCCACCTTACTGAATAACGGATGTTCGGAATGTAATATATCTTATTGTTTAGGTATCTCCTTCATTTGCTTTACATTTCTAAAAATCTTATTCCAATGGTCACTAAATATAATCAATGTGCTGCACAAAATGTGGTAGATATTTCTTCGCTCTCAGCAGGGAGATTCTCCATTCATGACTGGTATCGGTGTTCTACCATTGAGTGTGATTTTGTTGGATGGGAACCACCACTCCCAGAATTCTGACTACTGGAGATATTAGGAAAGACTTCTTTCTTTTGCTAGGTGCTTCCTTTGATTGATACCGTTATCACTTATATTAATCAATTTCACAGTGGAGTAATGTATATGAATCATGAAATGTGGTTAAGTGTTTGTTCTTTACAGCAGGGTCATCTGGTGGTATGGCCACGAAGCAGATCCTCCATTGAATGGATTTTTGGTGCAGATGGAACTCCACATACACCTTATTTAATAACGGATGTTCAGAATGCGATAAATTTTATTGTTTAGTATCTCCTTCATTTTCTTTATATTTTAAAAAATCTTATTCCTATGGTCACTAAAAATAATCAATGTGCTGCACAAATTGTGGTACATGTTTGTTACCTCTCAGCAGGGAGATTCCGTTTGATGACTGCTATGTTTGTTCTACCAACGAGTGTGATTTTGTTGGATGGGAACCACCACTCCCAGCATTCTGACTGTTAGAGTTATTAGGAAAGACATCTTTCTTTTGCTAGTTGCTTCTTTTGATTGAAACCGTTATTACTTTATTAATCAATTTCACAGAGGATTAATGTATTTGAAACGTGAAATGTGGTTAAATGTTTGTTTCTTACAGCAGGGTCATCTGTTTGTATGGCCAAAAAGCAGATTCTCCATTCAATGGTTTTTTTGTGCATATGGGACACTACATACACCTAACTGAATAACGGATGTTCAGAATGTGTTAAATTTTATTGTTTAGGTATGTCCTTCATTTGCTTTATATTTTTAAAAATCTTAATCTGATGGTCACTAAAAATAATCAATGTGCTGCACAAATTTTGGTACATGTTTGTTCACTCTCAGGAGGGAGATTCCGTTTGATGACTGCTATGTTTGTTCTACCATCGAGTGTGATTTTGTTGGATGGAAACCACCACTCCCAGATTTCTGACTATTGGAGTTATTAGGAAAGACTTCTTTCTTTTGCTAGGTGCTTCTTTTGATTGACAACGTTATCACTTATATTAGTAATTTCACAGTGGAGTAATGTATTTGAATTGTGAAATGTGGTTAAGTGTTTGTTCTTTACAGCAGGGTCATCTGGTGGTATGGCCACAAAGCAGATTCTCCATTGAATGGTTTTTTTGTGCATATGGGACACCACATACATCATACTGAATAACGGATGTTCAGAATGTGATATATCTTCTTGTTTAGGTATGTCCTTCATTTGGTTTATATTTTTAAAAATCTGATTTCAATGGTCACTAAAAATAATCAATGTGCTGCACAAATTGTCTTACATGTTTGTTCCCTCTGAGCAGGGAGATTTTGTTTGGTGACTGCTATCTTGGTTCTACCATCGAGTGTGATTTTGTTGGATGGGAACCACCACCCCCAGCATTCTGACTATAGGCGTTATTAGGAAAGACTTTGTTCTTTTACTAGGTGCTTCTTTTGATTGTTACCGTTATCACTTATATTCATTCATTTCACAGTGGAGTAATGTAATTGAATCGTGAAATGTGGTTAAATGTTTCTTCGTTACAGCAGGGTCATCTGTTTCTATGGCCAAAAAGCAGATTCTCCATTCAATGGTTTTTTTGTGCATATGGGACACCACATACACCTTACTGAATAACGGATATTCAGAATGAGATAAATCTTCTTGTTTAGGTATCTCCTTAATTGGCTTTATATTTTTAAAAATCTTATTCTGATGTTCACTAAAAATAATCAATGTGTTGCACAAATTGTGGTACACGTTTGTTTCCTCTTAGCAGGGGGAATCCGTTTGATGACTGCTATGTTTGTTCTACCATCGAGTGTGATTTTGTTGGATGGGAACAACCACTCTCAGCATTCTGACTATTGGAGTTATAAGGAAAGACTTATTTCTTTTGCTAGGTGCTTCCTTTGATTGATGCTGTTATCACTTATATCCATCAATTTCACAGTGGAGTAATGTATTTGAATCGTGAAATATGGTTAAGTGTTTGTTCTTTACAGCAGGGTCATCTGGTGGTATGGCCACAAAGCAGATTCTCCATTGAATGGGTTTTTGGTGCAGATGGGACACCACATACAAATTACTGAATAACGGATGTTCAGAATGTGATAAATTTTATTGTATAGGTATAGCCTTCATTTGCTTTATATTTTTCAAAATCTTATTCCAATGGTCACTAAAAATAATCAATGTGCTGTACAAATTTTGGTACATGTTTGTTCACTCTCAGGAGGGAGATTTCGTTTGATGACTGCTCTGTTTGTTCTACCATCGAGTGTGATTTTGTTGGATGGGAACCTCCACTCTCAGCATTCTGACTATTGGAGTTATAAGGAAAGACTTATTTCTTTTGCTAGGTGCTTCCTTTGATTGATGCTGTTATCACTTATATCCATCAATTTCACAGTGGAGTAATGTATTTGAATTGTGAAATGTGGTTAAGCGTTTGTTCTTTACAGTAGGGTCATCTGGTTGTATGGCCACAAAGCAGATTCCCCATTCAGTGGGTTTTTCGAGCATATGGGACACCACATCCTCCTTACTGAATAATGGATGTACGGATTGTAATATATCTTCTTGTATAGGTATCTCCTTCATTCGCTTTTATTTTTAAAAATCTTATTCCAATGGTCACTAAAAATAATCAATGTGCTGCACAAATTGTGGTACATGTTTGTTCCCTCTCAGCAGGGGGATTCCGTTTGATGACTGCTGTGTTTGTTCTACCATCGAGTGTAATTTTGTTGGATGGGATCCACCACTCCCAGCATTCTGACTATTGGAGTTATTAGGAAAGACTTCTTTCTTTTGCTAGATGCTTCTTTTGATTGAAACCGTTATCACTTATATTAATCAATTTCACAGAGGATTAATGTATTTGAAACGTGAAATGTGGTTTAATGTTTGTTTCTTACAGCAGGGTCATCTGTTTGTATGGCCAAAAAGCAGATTCTCCATTCAATGGTTTTTTTGTGCATATGGGACACTACATACACCTTACTGAATAACGGATGTTCAGAATGTGTTAAATTTTATTGTTTAGGTATGTCCTTCATTTGCTTTATATTTTTAAAAATCTTAATCTGATGGTCACTAAAAATAATCAATATGCTGCACAAATTTTGGTATATGTTTGTTCACTCTCAGGAGGGAGATTTCGTTTGATGAATGCTATGTTTGTTCTACCATCGAGTGTGATTTTGTTGGATGGGAACCACCACTCGCAGCATTCTGACTATTGGTGTTATTAGGAAAGTCTTCTTTCTTTTGATAGGTGCTTCTTTTGATTGATACCGTTATCACTTATATTCATCAATTTCACAGTGGAGTAATGTATTTGAATCATGAAATGTGGTTAAGTGATTGTTCTTTACAGCGAGGTCACCAGGTCGTATGGCCACATAGCAGATTCTCCATTCAATGGGTTTTTTGTGCATATGGGACTTCACATGCACCTTACTGAATAACGGATGTTTGGAACGTGATAAATCTTCTTGATTAGGTATCTCTATCATTTGCTTTATATTTTTAAAAATCTTATTCCAATGTTCATTATAAACAATCAATGTGCTGCACAAATTGTGGTACATGTTTGTTCCCTCTCAGCAGGGAGATTCGGTTTTACGACTGCTATGATAGATCTACCATCGAGTGTGATTTTGTTGGATGGGAGCCACCATTCTCAGCATTCTGACTATTGGAGTTAATTAGGAAAGACTTCTTTCTTTTGCTAGATGCTTCTTTTGATTGATACCGTTATCACTAATATTTATCAATTTTTCATTGGAGTAATGTATTTGAATTGTGAAATGTGGATAAGTGTTTGTTCTTAACAGGGGGGTCATATGGTTATATGGCCACAAAGCAGATTCTACATTGAATGGGTTTTTATGCATATGGGACAGCACATCCACCTTACTGAATTACGGATGTTCGGAATGTAATATATCTTCTTGTTTAGGTATCTCCTTCATTTGGTTTATATTTTTAAAAATCTTATTCCAATGGTCAATTAAAATAATCAATGTGCTGCACAAATTGTGGTACATGTTTGTTCCCTCTTGGCAGGGAGATTCTCCTTTCATGACTGGTATCGTTGTTCTACCATCGAGTGTGATGTTGTTGGATGGGAACCACCACTCCCAGCAATCTGACTATTGGAGATATTAGGAAAAACTTCTTTCTTTTGCTAGGTGCTTATTTTGATTGATACCGTAATCACTTCTATTCTTAATTTCACAGTGGTGTAATGTATTTGAATCGTGAAATGTAGTTAAATGTTTGTTCCTTACAGCAGGGTCATCAGATCGTATGGCCACAACGCAGATTCTTCATTCATTGTTTTTTTGTGCATATGGGACACCACATACACCATACTGAATAACGGATGTTCAGAATGTGATATATCTTCTTGTTTAGGTATCTTCTTCATTTGCTTTATATTTTTAAAAATCTTATTCCAATGGTCACTAAAAATCATCAACGTGCTGCACAAATTGTGGTACATGTTTGATCCCTCTCAGCAGGGGGATTCCGTTTGATGACTGCTGTGTTTGTTCTACCATCGAGTGTGATTTTGCTGAATTAGAACCACCACTCCCAGCATCTGTTATTAGGAAAGACTTCTCCCTTTTGCTAGGTGCATCTTTTGATTACGACTATTATCACTTATATTCATCAATTTCACAGTGGAGTAATGTATTTGAATCGTGATATGTGGTTAAATGTCTGTTCCTCACAGGAGGGTCATCTGTTTGTATGGCCAAAAAGCAGATTCTCCATTCAAAGATTTCTTTGTGCATGTGGGACACCACATACACCTTACTGAATAACGTATGTTCAGAATGTGATAAATTTTATTGTTTAGGTATCTCCTTCATTTGCTTTATATTTTTAAAAATCTTATTCTGATGGTCACTAAAAATAATCAATGTGCTGCACAATTTTTGGTACATGTTTGTTCACTCTCAGGAGGGACATTTCGTTTGATGACTGCTATGTTTGTTCTCCCATCGAGTGTGATTTTGTTGGATGGAAATCACCACTCCCAGCATTCTGGCTATTGGAGTTATTAGGAAAGGCTTCTTTCTTTTGCTAGGTGCTTGTTTTGATTGACAACGTTATCACTTATATTAGTAATTTCACAGTGGAGTAATGTATTTGAATTGTGAAATGTGGTTAAGTGTTTGTTCTTTACAGCAGGGACATCTGGTTGTATGGCCACAAAGCAGATCCTCCATTGAATGGGCTTTTATGCATATGGGACACCACATCCACCTTACTGAATAACGGATGTTCGGAATGTAATATATCTTATTGTTTAGGTATCTCCTTCATTTGCTTTACATTTCTAAAAATCTTATTCCAATGGTCACTAAATATAATCAATGTGCTGCACAAAATGTGGTAGATATTTCTTCGCTCTCAGCAGGGAGATTCTCCATTCATGACTGGTATCGGTGTTCTACCATTGAGTGTGATTTTGTTGGATGGGAACCACCACTCCCAGAATTCTGACTACTGGAGATATTAGGAAAGACTTCTTTCTTTTGCTAGGTGCTTCCTTTGATTGATACCGTTATCACTTATATTAATCAATTTCACAGTGGAGTAATGTATATGAATCATGAAATGTGGTTAAGTGTTTGTTCTTTACAGCAGGGTCATCTGGTGGTATGGCCACGAAGCAGATCCTCCATTGAATGGATTTTTGGTGCAGATGGAACTCCACATACACCTTATTTAATAACGGATGTTCAGAATGCGATAAATTTTATTGTTTAGTATCTCCTTCATTTTCTTTATATTTTAAAAAATCTTATTCCTATGGTCACTAAAAATAATCAATGTGCTGCACAAATTGTGGTACATGTTTGTTACCTCTCAGCAGGGAGATTCCGTTTGATGACTGCTATGTTTGTTCTACCAACGAGTGTGATTTTGTTGGATGGGAACCACCACTCCCAGCATTCTGACTGTTAGAGTTATTAGGAAAGACATCTTTCTTTTGCTAGTTGCTTCTTTTGATTGAAACCGTTATTACTTTATTAATCAATTTCACAGAGGATTAATGTATTTGAAACGTGAAATGTGGTTAAATGTTTGTTTCTTACAGCAGGGTCATCTGTTTGTATGGCCAAAAAGCAGATTCTCCATTCAATGGTTTTTTTGTGCATATGGGACACTACATACACCTAACTGAATAACGGATGTTCAGAATGTGTTAAATTTTATTGTTTAGGTATGTCCTTCATTTGCTTTATATTTTTAAAAATCTTAATCTGATGGTCACTAAAAATAATCAATGTGCTGCACAAATTTTGGTACATGTTTGTTCACTCTCAGGAGGGAGATTCCGTTTGATGACTGCTATGTTTGTTCTACCATCGAGTGTGATTTTGTTGGATGGAAACCACCACTCCCAGATTTCTGACTATTGGAGTTATTAGGAAAGACTTCTTTCTTTTGCTAGGTGCTTCTTTTGATTGACAACGTTATCACTTATATTAGTAATTTCACAGTGGAGTAATGTATTTGAATTGTGAAATGTGGTTAAGTGTTTGTTCTTTACAGCAGGGTCATCTGGTGGTATGGCCACAAAGCAGATTCTCCATTGAATGGTTTTTTTGTGCATATGGGACACCACATACATCATACTGAATAACGGATGTTCAGAATGTGATATATCTTCTTGTTTAGGTATGTCCTTCATTTGGTTTATATTTTTAAAAATCTGATTTCAATGGTCACTAAAAATAATCAATGTGCTGCACAAATTGTCTTACATGTTTGTTCCCTCTGAGCAGGGAGATTTTGTTTGGTGACTGCTATCTTGGTTCTACCATCGAGTGTGATTTTGTTGGATGGGAACCACCACCCCCAGCATTCTGACTATAGGCGTTATTAGGAAAGACTTTGTTCTTTTACTAGGTGCTTCTTTTGATTGTTACCGTTATCACTTATATTCATTCATTTCACAGTGGAGTAATGTAATTGAATCGTGAAATGTGGTTAAATGTTTCTTCGTTACAGCAGGGTCATCTGTTTCTATGGCCAAAAAGCAGATTCTCCATTCAATGGTTTTTTTGTGCATATGGGACACCACATACACCTTACTGAATAACGGATATTCAGAATGAGATAAATCTTCTTGTTTAGGTATCTCCTTAATTGGCTTTATATTTTTAAAAATCTTATTCTGATGTTCACTAAAAATAATCAATGTGTTGCACAAATTGTGGTACACGTTTGTTTCCTCTTAGCAGGGGGAATCCGTTTGATGACTGCTATGTTTGTTCTACCATCGAGTGTGATTTTGTTGGATGGGAACAACCACTCTCAGCATTCTGACTATTGGAGTTATAAGGAAAGACTTATTTCTTTTGCTAGGTGCTTCCTTTGATTGATGCTGTTATCACTTATATCCATCAATTTCACAGTGGAGTAATGTATTTGAATCGTGAAATATGGTTAAGTGTTTGTTCTTTACAGCAGGGTCATCTGGTGGTATGGCCACAAAGCAGATTCTCCATTGAATGGGTTTTTGGTGCAGATGGGACACCACATACAAATTACTGAATAACGGATGTTCAGAATGTGATAAATTTTATTGTATAGGTATAGCCTTCATTTGCTTTATATTTTTCAAAATCTTATTCCAATGGTCACTAAAAATAATCAATGTGCTTTACAAATTTTGGTACATGTTTGTTCACTCTCAGGAGGGAGATTTCGTTTGATGACTGCTCTGTTTGTTCTACCATCGAGTGTGATTTTGTTGGATGGGAACCTCCACTCTCAGCATTCTGACTATTGGAGTTATAAGGAAAGACTTATTTCTTTTGCTAGGTGCTTCCTTTGATTGATGCTGTTATCACTTATATCCATCAATTTCACAGTGGAGTAATGTATTTGAATTGTGAAATGTGGTTAAGCGTTTGTTCTTTACAGTAGGGTCATCTGGTTGTATGGCCACAAAGCAGATTCCCCATTCAGTGGGTTTTTCGAGCATATGGGACACCACATCCTCCTTACTGAATAATGGATGTACGGATTGTAATATATCTTCTTGTATAGGTATCTCCTTCATTCGCTTTTATTTTTAAAAATCTTATTCCAATGGTCACTAAAAATAATCAATGTGCTGCACAAATTGTGGTACATGTTTGTTCCCTCTCAGCAGGGGGATTCCGTTTGATGACTGCTGTGTTTGTTCTACCATCGAGTGTAATTTTGTTGGATGGGATCCACCACTCCCAGCATTCTGACTATTGGAGTTATTAGGAAAGACTTCTTTCTTTTGCTAGATGCTTCTTTTGATTGAAACCGTTATCACTTATATTAATCAATTTCACAGAGGATTAATGTATTTGAAACGTGAAATGTGGTTTAATGTTTGTTTCTTACAGCAGGGTCATCTGTTTGTATGGCCAAAAAGCAGATTCTCCATTCAATGGTTTTTTTGTGCATATGGGACACTACATACACCTTACTGAATAACGGATGTTCAGAATGTGTTAAATTTTATTGTTTAGGTATGTCCTTCATTTGCTTTATATTTTTAAAAATCTTAATCTGATGGTCACTAAAAATAATCAATATGCTGCACAAATTTTGGTATATGTTTGTTCACTCTCAGGAGGGAGATTTCGTTTGATGAATGCTATGTTTGTTCTACCATCGAGTGTGATTTTGTTGGATGGGAACCACCACTCGCAGCATTCTGACTATTGGTGTTATTAGGAAAGTCTTCTTTCTTTTGATAGGTGCTTCTTTTGATTGATACCGTTATCACTTATATTCATCAATTTCACAGTGGAGTAATGTATTTGAATCATGAAATGTGGTTAAGTGATTGTTCTTTACAGCGAGGTCACCAGGTCGTATGGCCACATAGCAGATTCTCCATTCAATGGGTTTTTTGTGCATATGGGACTTCACATGCACCTTACTGAATAACGGATGTTTGGAACGTGATAAATCTTCTTGATTAGGTATCTCTATCATTTGCTTTATATTTTTAAAAATCTTATTCCAATGTTCATTATAAACAATCAATGTGCTGCACAAATTGTGGTACATGTTTGTTCCCTCTCAGCAGGGAGATTCGGTTTTACGACTGCTATGATAGATCTACCATCGAGTGTGATTTTGTTGGATGGGAGCCACCATTCTCAGCATTCTGACTATTGGAGTTAATTAGGAAAGACTTCTTTCTTTTGCTAGATGCTTCTTTTGATTGATACCGTTATCACTAATATTTATCAATTTTTCATTGGAGTAATGTATTTGAATTGTGAAATGTGGATAAGTGTTTGTTCTTAACAGGGGGGTCATATGGTTATATGGCCACAAAGCAGATTCTACATTGAATGGGTTTTTATGCATATGGGACAGCACATCCACCTTACTGAATTACGGATGTTCGGAATGTAATATATCTTCTTGTTTAGGTATCTCCTTCATTTGGTTTATATTTTTAAAAATCTTATTCCAATGGTCAATTAAAATAATCAATGTGCTGCACAAATTGTGGTACATGTTTGTTCCCTCTTGGCAGGGAGATTCTCCTTTCATGACTGGTATCGTTGTTCTACCATCGAGTGTGATGTTGTTGGATGGGAACCACCACTCCCAGCATTCTGACTATTGGAGATATTAGGAAAAACTTCTTTCTTTTGCTAGGTGCTTATTTTGATTGATACCGTAATCACTTCTATTCTTAATTTCACAGTGGTGTAATGTATTTGAATCGTGAAATGTAGTTAAATGTTTGTTCCTTACAGCAGGGTCATCAGATCGTATGGCCACAACGCAGATTCTTCATTCATTGTTTTTTTGTGCATATGGGACACCACATACACCATACTGAATAACGGATGTTCAGAATGTGATATATCTTCTTGTTTAGGTATCTTCTTCATTTGCTTTATATTTTTAAAAATCTTATTCCAATGGTCACTAAAAATCATCAACGTGCTGCACAAATTGTGGTACATGTTTGATCCCTCTCAGCAGGGGGATTCCGTTTGATGACTGCTGTGTTTGTTCTACCATCGAGTGTGATTTTGCTGAATTAGAACCACCACTCCCAGCATCTGTTATTAGGAAAGACTTCTCCCTTTTGCTAGGTGCATCTTTTGATTACGACTATTATCACTTATATTCATCAATTTCACAGTGGAGTAATGTATTTGAATCGTGATATGTGGTTAAATGTCTGTTCCTCACAGGAGGGTCATCTGTTTGTATGGCCAAAAAGCAGATTCTCCATTCAAAGATTTCTTTGTGCATGTGGGACACCACATACACCTTACTGAATAACGTATGTTCAGAATGTGATAAATTTTATTGTTTAGGTATCTCCTTCATTTGCTTTATATTTTTAAAAATCTTATTCTGATGGTCACTAAAAATAATCAATGTGCTGCACAATTTTTGGTACATGTTTGTTCACTCTCAGGAGGGACATTTCGTTTGATGACTGCTATGTTTGTTCTCCCATCGAGTGTGATTTTGTTGGATGGAAATCACCACTCCCAGCATTCTGGCTATTGGAGTTATTAGGAAAGGCTTCTTTCTTTTGCTAGGTGCTTGTTTTGATTGACAACGTTATCACTTATATTAGTAATTTCACAGTGGAGTAATGTATTTGAATTGTGAAATGTGGTTAAGTGTTTGTTCTTTACAGCAGGGACATCTGGTTGTATGGCCACAAAGCAGATCCTCCATTGAATGGGCTTTTATGCATATGGGACACCACATCCACCTTACTGAATAACGGATGTTCGGAATGTAATATATCTTATTGTTTAGGTATCTCCTTCATTTGCTTTACATTTCTAAAAATCTTATTCCAATGGTCACTAAATATAATCAATGTGCTGCACAAAATGTGGTAGATATTTCTTCGCTCTCAGCAGGGAGATTCTCCATTCATGACTGGTATCGGTGTTCTACCATTGAGTGTGATTTTGTTGGATGGGAACCACCACTCCCAGAATTCTGACTACTGGAGATATTAGGAAAGACTTCTTTCTTTTGCTAGGTGCTTCCTTTGATTGATACCGTTATCACTTATATTAATCAATTTCACAGTGGAGTAATGTATATGAATCATGAAATGTGGTTAAGTGTTTGTTCTTTACAGCAGGGTCATCTGGTGGTATGGCCACGAAGCAGATCCTCCATTGAATGGATTTTTGGTGCAGATGGAACTCCACATACACCTTATTTAATAACGGATGTTCAGAATGCGATAAATTTTATTGTTTAGTATCTCCTTCATTTTCTTTATATTTTAAAAAATCTTATTCCTATGGTCACTAAAAATAATCAATGTGCTGCACAAATTGTGGTACATGTTTGTTACCTCTCAGCAGGGAGATTCCGTTTGATGACTGCTATGTTTGTTCTACCAACGAGTGTGATTTTGTTGGATGGGAACCACCACTCCCAGCATTCTGACTGTTAGAGTTATTAGGAAAGACATCTTTCTTTTGCTAGTTGCTTCTTTTGATTGAAACCGTTATTACTTTATTAATCAATTTCACAGAGGATTAATGTATTTGAAACGTGAAATGTGGTTAAATGTTTGTTTCTTACAGCAGGGTCATCTGTTTGTATGGCCAAAAAGCAGATTCTCCATTCAATGGTTTTTTTGTGCATATGGGACACTACATACACCTAACTGAATAACGGATGTTCAGAATGTGTTAAATTTTATTGTTTAGGTATGTCCTTCATTTGCTTTATATTTTTAAAAATCTTAATCTGATGGTCACTAAAAATATTCAATGTGCTGCACAAATTTTGGTACATGTTTGTTCACTCTCAGGAGGGAGATTCCGTTTGATGACTGCTATGTTTGTTCTACCATCGAGTGTGATTTTGTTGGATGGAAACCACCACTCCCAGATTTCTGACTATTGGAGTTATTAGGAAAGACTTCTTTCTTTTGCTAGGTGCTTCTTTTGATTGACAACGTTATCACTTATATTAGTAATTTCACAGTGGAGTAATGTATTTGAATTGTGAAATGTGGTTAAGTGTTTGTTCTTTACAGCAGGGTCATCTGGTGGTATGGCCACAAAGCAGATTCTCCATTGAATGGTTTTTTTGTGCATATGGGACACCACATACATCATACTGAATAACGGATGTTCAGAATGTGATATATCTTCTTGTTTAGGTATGTCCTTCATTTGGTTTATATTTTTAAAAATCTGATTTCAATGGTCACTAAAAATAATCAATGTGCTGCACAAATTGTCTTACATGTTTGTTCCCTCTGAGCAGGGAGATTTTGTTTGGTGACTGCTATCTTGGTTCTACCATCGAGTGTGATTTTGTTGGATGGGAACCACCACCCCCAGCATTCTGACTATAGGCGTTATTAGGAAAGACTTTGTTCTTTTACTAGGTGCTTCTTTTGATTGTTACCGTTATCACTTATATTCATTCATTTCACAGTGGAGTAATGTAATTGAATCGTGAAATGTGGTTAAATGTTTCTTCGTTACAGCAGGGTCATCTGTTTCTATGGCCAAAAAGCAGATTCTCCATTCAATGGTTTTTTTGTGCATATGGGACACCACATACACCTTACTGAATAACGGATATTCAGAATGAGATAAATCTTCTTGTTTAGGTATCTCCTTAATTGGCTTTATATTTTTAAAAATCTTATTCTGATGTTCACTAAAAATAATCAATGTGTTGCACAAATTGTGGTACACGTTTGTTTCCTCTTAGCAGGGGGAATCCGTTTGATGACTGCTATGTTTGTTCTACCATCGAGTGTGATTTTGTTGGATGGGAACAACCACTCTCAGCATTCTGACTATTGGAGTTATAAGGAAAGACTTATTTCTTTTGCTAGGTGCTTCCTTTGATTGATGCTGTTATCACTTATATCCATCAATTTCACAGTGGAGTAATGTATTTGAATCGTGAAATATGGTTAAGTGTTTGTTCTTTACAGCAGGGTCATCTGGTGGTATGGCCACAAAGCAGATTCTCCATTGAATGGGTTTTTGGTGCAGATGGGACACCACATACAAATTACTGAATAACGGATGTTCAGAATGTGATAAATTTTATTGTATAGGTATAGCCTTCATTTGCTTTATATTTTTCAAAATCTTATTCCAATGGTCACTAAAAATAATCAATGTGCTGTACAAATTTTGGTACATGTTTGTTCACTCTCAGGAGGGAGATTTCGTTTGATGACTGCTCTGTTTGTTCTACCATCGAGTGTGATTTTGTTGGATGGGAACCTCCACTCTCAGCATTCTGACTATTGGAGTTATAAGGAAAGACTTATTTCTTTTGCTAGGTGCTTCCTTTGATTGATGCTGTTATCACTTATATCCATCAATTTCACAGTGGAGTAATGTATTTGAATTGTGAAATGTGGTTAAGCGTTTGTTCTTTACAGTAGGGTCATCTGGTTGTATGGCCACAAAGCAGATTCCCCATTCAGTGGGTTTTTCGAGCATATGGGACACCACATCCTCCTTACTGAATAATGGATGTACGGATTGTAATATATCTTCTTGTATAGGTATCTCCTTCATTCGCTTTTATTTTTAAAAATCTTATTCCAATGGTCACTAAAAATAATCAATGTGCTGCACAAATTGTGGTACATGTTTGTTCCCTCTCAGCAGGGGGATTCCGTTTGATGACTGCTGTGTTTGTTCTACCATCGAGTGTAATTTTGTTGGATGGGATCCACCACTCCCAGCATTCTGACTATTGGAGTTATTAGGAAAGACTTCTTTCTTTTGCTAGATGCTTCTTTTGATTGAAACCGTTATCACTTATATTAATCAATTTCACAGAGGATTAATGTATTTGAAACGTGAAATGTGGTTTAATGTTTGTTTCTTACAGCAGGGTCATCTGTTTGTATGGCCAAAAAGCAGATTCTCCATTCAATGGTTTTTTTGTGCATATGGGACACTACATACACCTTACTGAATAACGGATGTTCAGAATGTGTTAAATTTTATTGTTTAGGTATGTCCTTCATTTGCTTTATATTTTTAAAAATCTTAATCTGATGGTCACTAAAAATAATCAATATGCTGCACAAATTTTGGTATATGTTTGTTCACTCTCAGGAGGGAGATTTCGTTTGATGAATGCTATGTTTGTTCTACCATCGAGTGTGATTTTGTTGGATGGGAACCACCACTCGCAGCATTCTGACTATTGGTGTTATTAGGAAAGTCTTCTTTCTTTTGATAGGTGCTTCTTTTGATTGATACCGTTATCACTTATATTCATCAATTTCACAGTGGAGTAATGTATTTGAATCATGAAATGTGGTTAAGTGATTGTTCTTTACAGCGAGGTCACCAGGTCGTATGGCCACATAGCAGATTCTCCATTCAATGGGTTTTTTGTGCATATGGGACTTCACATGCACCTTACTGAATAGCGGATGTTTGGAACGTGATAAATCTTCTTGATTAGGTATCTCTATCATTTGCTTTATATTTTTAAAAATCTTATTCCAATGTTCATTATAAACAATCAATGTGCTGCACAAATTGTGGTACATGTTTGTTCCCTCTCAGCAGGGAGATTCGGTTTTACGACTGCTATGATAGATCTACCATCGAGTGTGATTTTGTTGGATGGGAGCCACCATTCTCAGCATTCTGACTATTGGAGTTAATTAGGAAAGACTTCTTTCTTTTGCTAGATGCTTCTTTTGATTGATACCGTTATCACTAATATTTATCAATTTTTCATTGGAGTAATGTATTTGAATTGTGAAATGTGGATAAGTGTTTGTTCTTAACAGGGGGGTCATATGGTTATATGGCCACAAAGCAGATTCTACATTGAATGGGTTTTTATGCATATGGGACAGCACATCCACCTTACTGAATTACGGATGTTCGGAATGTAATATATCTTCTTGTTTAGGTATCTCCTTCATTTGGTTTATATTTTTAAAAATCTTATTCCAATGGTCAATTAAAATAATCAATGTGCTGCACAAATTGTGGTACATGTTTGTTCCCTCTTGGCAGGGAGATTCTCCTTTCATGACTGGTATCGTTGTTCTACCATCGAGTGTGATGTTGTTGGATGGGAACCACCACTCCCAGCATTCTGACTATTGGAGATATTAGGAAAAACTTCTTTCTTTTGCTAGGTGCTTATTTTGATTGATACCGTAATCACTTCTATTCTTAATTTCACAGTGGTGTAATGTATTTGAATCGTGAAATGTAGTTAAATGTTTGTTCCTTACAGCAGGGTCATCAGATCGTATGGCCACAACGCAGATTCTTCATTCATTGTTTTTTTGTGCATATGGGACACCACATACACCATACTGAATAACGGATGTTCAGAATGTGATATATCTTCTTGTTTAGGTATCTTCTTCATTTGCTTTATATTTTTAAAAATCTTATTCCAATGGTCACTAAAAATCATCAACGTGCTGCACAAATTGTGGTACATGTTTGATCCCTCTCAGCAGGGGGATTCCGTTTGATGACTGCTGTGTTTGTTCTACCATCGAGTGTGATTTTGCTGAATTAGAACCACCACTCCCAGCATCTGTTATTAGGAAAGACTTCTCCCTTTTGCTAGGTGCATCTTTTGATTACGACTATTATCACTTATATTCATCAATTTCACAGTGGAGTAATGTATTTGAATCGTGATATGTGGTTAAATGTCTGTTCCTCACAGGAGGGTCATCTGTTTGTATGGCCAAAAAGCAGATTCTCCATTCAAAGATTTCTTTGTGCATGTGGGACACCACATACACCTTACTGAATAACGTATGTTCAGAATGTGATAAATTTTATTGTTTAGGTATCTCCTTCATTTGCTTTATATTTTTAAAAATCTTATTCTGATGGTCACTAAAAATAATCAATGTGCTGCACAATTTTTGGTACATGTTTGTTCACTCTCAGGAGGGACATTTCGTTTGATGACTGCTATGTTTGTTCTCCCATCGAGTGTGATTTTGTTGGATGGAAATCACCACTCCCAGCATTCTGGCTATTGGAGTTATTAGGAAAGGCTTCTTTCTTTTGCTAGGTGCTTGTTTTGATTGACAACGTTATCACTTATATTAGTAATTTCACAGTGGAGTAATGTATTTGAATTGTGAAATGTGGTTAAGTGTTTGTTCTTTACAGCAGGGACATCTGGTTGTATGGCCACAAAGCAGATCCTCCATTGAATGGGCTTTTATGCATATGGGACACCACATCCACCTTACTGAATAACGGATGTTCGGAATGTAATATATCTTATTGTTTAGGTATCTCCTTCATTTGCTTTACATTTCTAAAAATCTTATTCCAATGGTCACTAAATATAATCAATGTGCTGCACAAAATGTGGTAGATATTTCTTCGCTCTCAGCAGGGAGATTCTCCATTCATGACTGGTATCGGTGTTCTACCATTGAGTGTGATTTTGTTGGATGGGAACCACCACTCCCAGAATTCTGACTACTGGAGATATTAGGAAAGACTTCTTTCTTTTGCTAGGTGCTTCCTTTGATTGATACCGTTATCACTTATATTAATCAATTTCACAGTGGAGTAATGTATATGAATCATGAAATGTGGTTAAGTGTTTGTTCTTTACAGCAGGGTCATCTGGTGGTATGGCCACGAAGCAGATCCTCCATTGAATGGATTTTTGGTGCAGATGGAACTCCACATACACCTTATTTAATAACGGATGTTCAGAATGCGATAAATTTTATTGTTTAGTATCTCCTTCATTTTCTTTATATTTTAAAAAATCTTATTCCTATGGTCACTAAAAATAATCAATGTGCTGCACAAATTGTGGTACATGTTTGTTACCTCTCAGCAGGGAGATTCCGTTTGATGACTGCTATGTTTGTTCTACCAACGAGTGTGATTTTGTTGGATGGGAACCACCACTCCCAGCATTCTGACTGTTAGAGTTATTAGGAAAGACATCTTTCTTTTGCTAGATGCTTCTTTTGATTGAAACCGTTATTACTTTATTAATCAATTTCACAGAGGATTAATGTATTTGAAACGTGAAATGTGGTTAAATGTTTGTTTCTTACAGCAGGGTCATCTGTTTGTATGGCCAAAAAGCAGATTCTCCATTCAATGGTTTTTTTGTGCATATGGGACACTACATACACCTAACTGAATAACGGATGTTCAGAATGTGTTAAATTTTATTGTTTAGGTATGTCCTTCATTTGCTTTATATTTTTAAAAATCTTAATCTGATGGTCACTAAAAATAATCAATGTGCTGCACAAATTTTGGTACATGTTTGTTCACTCTCAGGAGGGAGATTCCGTTTGATGACTGCTATGTTTGTTCTACCATCGAGTGTGATTTTGTTGGATGGAAACCACCACTCCCAGATTTCTGACTATTGGAGTTATTAGGAAAGACTTCTTTCTTTTGCTAGGTGCTTCTTTTGATTGACAACGTTATCACTTATATTAGTAATTTCACAGTGGAGTAATGTATTTGAATTGTGAAATGTGGTTAAGTGTTTGTTCTTTACAGCAGGGTCATCTGGTGGTATGGCCACAAAGCAGATTCTCCATTGAATGGTTTTTTTGTGCATATGGGACACCACATACATCATACTGAATAACGGATGTTCAGAATGTGATATATCTTCTTGTTTAGGTATGTCCTTCATTTGGTTTATATTTTTAAAAATCTGATTTCAATGGTCACTAAAAATAATCAATGTGCTGCACAAATTGTCTTACATGTTTGTTCCCTCTGAGCAGGGAGATTTTGTTTGGTGACTGCTATCTTGGTTCTACCATCGAGTGTGATTTTGTTGGATGGGAACCACCACCCCCAGCATTCTGACTATAGGCGTTATTAGGAAAGACTTTGTTCTTTTACTAGGTGCTTCTTTTGATTGTTACCGTTATCACTTATATTCATTCATTTCACAGTGGAGTAATGTAATTGAATCGTGAAATGTGGTTAAATGTTTCTTCGTTACAGCAGGGTCATCTGTTTCTATGGCCAAAAAGCAGATTCTCCATTCAATGGTTTTTTTGTGCATATGGGACACCACATACACCTTACTGAATAACGGATATTCAGAATGAGATAAATCTTCTTGTTTAGGTATCTCCTTAATTGGCTTTATATTTTTAAAAATCTTATTCTGATGTTCACTAAAAATAATCAATGTGTTGCACAAATTGTGGTACACGTTTGTTTCCTCTTAGCAGGGGGAATCCGTTTGATGACTGCTATGTTTGTTCTACCATCGAGTGTGATTTTGTTGGATGGGAACAACCACTCTCAGCATTCTGACTATTGGAGTTATAAGGAAAGACTTATTTCTTTTGCTAGGTGCTTCCTTTGATTGATGCTGTTATCACTTATATCCATCAATTTCACAGTGGAGTAATGTATTTGAATCGTGAAATATGGTTAAGTGTTTGTTCTTTACAGCAGGGTCATCTGGTGGTATGGCCACAAAGCAGATTCTCCATTGAATGGGTTTTTGGTGCAAATGGGACACCACATACAAATTACTGAATAACGGATGTTCAGAATGTGATAAATTTTATTGTATAGGTATAGCCTTCATTTGCTTTATATTTTTCAAAATCTTATTCCAATGGTCACTAAAAATAATCAATGTGCTGTACAAATTTTATTACATGTTTGTTCACTCTCAGGAGGGAGATTTCGTTTGATGACTGCTCTGTTTGTTCTACCATCGAGTGTGATTTTGTTGGATGGGAACCTCCACTCTCAGCATTCTGACTATTGGAGTTATAAGGAAAGACTTATTTCTTTTGCTAGGTGCTTCCTTTGATTGATGCTGTTATCACTTATATCCATCAATTTCACAGTGGAGTAATGTATTTGAATTGTGAAATGTGGTTAAGCGTTTGTTCTTTACAGTAGGGTCATCTGGTTGTATGGCCACAAAGCAGATTCCCCATTCAGTGGGTTTTTCGAGCATATGGGACACCACATCCTCCTTACTGAATAATGGATGTACGGATTGTAATATATCTTCTTGTATAGGTATCTCCTTCATTCGCTTTTATTTTTAAAAATCTTATTCCAATGGTCACTAAAAATAATCAATGTGCTGCACAAATTGTGGTACATGTTTGTTCCCTCTCAGCAGGGGGATTCCGTTTGATGACTGCTGTGTTTGTTCTACAATCGAGTGTAATTTTGTTGGATGGGATCCACCACTCCCAGCATTCTGACTATTGGAGTTATTAGGAAAGACTTCTTTCTTTTGCTAGATGCTTCTTTTGATTGAAACCGTTATCACTTATATTAATCAATTTCACAGAGGATTAATGTATTTGAAACGTGAAATGTGGTTTAATGTTTGTTTCTTACAGCAGGGTCATCTGTTTGTATGGCCAAAAAGCAGATTCTCCATTCAATGGTTTTTTTGTGCATATGGGACACTACATACACCTTACTGAATAACGGATGTTCAGAATGTGTTAAATTTTATTGTTTAGGTATGTCCTTCATTTGCTTTATATTTTTAAAAATCTTAATCTTATGGTCACTAAAAATAATCAATGTGCTGCACAAATTTTGGTATATGTTTGTTCACTCTCAGGAGGGAGATTTCGTTTGATGAATGCTATGTTTGTTCTACCATCGAGTGTGATTTTGTTGGATGGGAACCACCACTCGCAGCATTCTGACTATTGGTGTTATTAGGAAAGTCTTCTTTCTTTTGATAGGTGCTTCTTTTGATTGATACCGTTATCACTTATATTCATCAATTTCACAGTGGAGTAATGTATTTGAATCATGAAATGTGGTTAAGTGATTGTTCTTTACAGCGAGGTCACCAGGTCGTATGGCCACATAGCAGATTCTCCATTCAATGGGTTTTTTGTGCATATGGGACTTCACATACACCTTACTGAATAACGGATGTTTGGAACGTGATAAATCTTCTTGATTAGGTATCTCTATCATTTGCTTTATATTTTTAAAAATCTTATTCCAATGTTCATTATAAACAATCAATGTGCTGCACAAATTGTGGTACATGTTTGTTCCCTCTCAGCAGGGAGATTCGGTTTTACGACTGCTATGATAGATCTACCATCGAGTGTGATTTTGTTGGATGGGAGCCACCATTCTCAGCATTCTGACTATTGGAGTTAATTAGGAAAGACTTCTTTCTTTTGCTAGATGCTTCTTTTGATTGATACCGTTATCACTAATATTTATCAATTTTTCATTGGAGTAATGTATTTGAATTGTGAAATGTGGATAAGTGTTTGTTCTTAACAGGAGGGTCATATGGTTATATGGCCACAAAGCAGATTCTACATTGAATGGGTTTTTATGCATATGGGACAGCACATCCACCTTACTGAATTACGGATGTTCGGAATGTAATATATCTTCTTGTTTAGGTATCTCCTTCATTTGGTTTATATTTTTAAAAATCTTATTCCAATGGTCAATTAAAATAATCAATGTGCTGCACAAATTGTGGTACATGTTTGTTCCCTCTTGGCAGGGAGATTCTCCTTTCATGACTGGTATCGTTGTTCTACCATCGAGTGTGATGTTGTTGGATGGGAACCACCACTCCCAGCATTCTGACTATTGGAGATATTAGGAAAAACTTCTTTCTTTTGCTAGGTGCTTATTTTGATTGATACCGTAATCACTTCTATTCTTAATTTCACAGTGGTGTAATGTATTTGAATCGTGAAATGTAGTTAAATGTTTGTTCCTTACAGCAGGGTCATCAGATCGTATGGCCACAACGCAGATTCTTCATTCATTGTTTTTTTGTGCATATGGGACACCACATACACCATACTGAATAACGGATGTTCAGAATGTGATATATCTTCTTGTTTAGGTATCTTCTTCATTTGCTTTATATTTTTAAAAATCTTATTCCAATGGTCACTAAAAATCATCAACGTGCTGCACAAATTGTGGTACATGTTTGATCCCTCTCAGCAGGGGGATTCCGTTTGATGACTGCTGTGTTTGTTCTACCATCGAGTGTGATTTTGCTGAATTAGAACCACCACTCCCAGCATCTGTTATTAGGAAAGACTTCTCCCTTTTGCTAGGTGCATCTTTTGATTACGACTATTATCACTTATATTCATCAATTTCACAGTGGAGTAATGTATTTGAATCGTGATATGTGGTTAAATGTCTGTTCCTCACAGGAGGGTCATCTGTTTGTATGGCCAAAAAGCAGATTCTCCATTCAAAGATTTCTTTGTGCATGTGGGACACCACATACACCTTACTGAATAACGTATGTTCAGAATGTGATAAATTTTATTGTTTAGGTATCTCCTTCATTTGCTTTATATTTTTAAAAATCTTATTCTGATGGTCACTAAAAATAATCAATGTGCTGCACAATTTTTGGTACATGTTTGTTCACTCTCAGGAGGGACATTTCGTTTGATGACTGCTATGTTTGTTCTCCCATCGAGTGTGATTTTGTTGGATGGAAATCACCACTCCCAGCATTCTGGCTATTGGAGTTATTAGGAAAGGCTTCTTTCTTTTGCTAGGTGCTTGTTTTGATTGACAACGTTATCACTTATATTAGTAATTTCACAGTGGAGTAATGTATTTGAATTGTGAAATGTGGTTAAGTGTTTGTTCTTTACAGCAGGGACATCTGGTTGTATGGCCACAAAGCAGATCCTCCATTGAATGGGCTTTTATGCATATGGGACACCACATCCACCTTACTGAATAACGGATGTTCGGAATGTAATATATCTTATTGTTTAGGTATCTCCTTCATTTGCTTTACATTTCTAAAAATCTTATTCCAATGGTCACTAAATATAATCAATGTGCTGCACAAAATGTGGTAGATATTTCTTCGCTCTCAGCAGGGAGATTCTCCATTCATGACTGGTATCGGTGTTCTACCATTGAGTGTGATTTTGTTGGATGGGAACCACCACTCCCAGAATTCTGACTACTGGAGATATTAGGAAAGACTTCTTTCTTTTGCTAGGTGCTTCCTTTGATTGATACCGTTATCACTTATATTAATCAATTTCACAGTGGAGTAATGTATATGAATCATGAAATGTGGTTAAGTGTTTGTTCTTTACAGCAGGGTCATCTGGTGGTATGGCCACGAAGCAGATCCTCCATTGAATGGATTTTTGGTGCAGATGGAACTCCACATACACCTTATTTAATAACGGATGTTCAGAATGCGATAAATTTTATTGTTTAGTATCTCCTTCATTTTCTTTATATTTTAAAAAATCTTATTCCTATGGTCACTAAAAATAATCAATGTGCTGCACAAATTGTGGTACATGTTTGTTACCTCTCAGCAGGGAGATTCCGTTTGATGACTGCTATGTTTGTTCTACCAACGAGTGTGATTTTGTTGGATGGGAACCACCACTCCCAGCATTCTGACTGTTAGAGTTATTAGGAAAGACATCTTTCTTTTGCTAGATGCTTCTTTTGATTGAAACCGTTATTACTTTATTAATCAATTTCACAGAGGATTAATGTATTTGAAACGTGAAATGTGGTTAAATGTTTGTTTCTTACAGCAGGGTCATCTGTTTGTATGGCCAAAAAGCAGATTCTCCATTCAATGGTTTTTTTGTGCATATGGGACACTACATACACCTAACTGAATAACGGATGTTCAGAATGTGTTAAATTTTATTGTTTAGGTATGTCCTTCATTTGCTTTATATTTTTAAAAATCTTAATCTGATGGTCACTAAAAATAATCAATGTGCTGCACAAATTTTGGTACATGTTTGTTCACTCTCAGGAGGGAGATTTCGTTTGATGAATGCTATGTTTGTTCTACCATCGAGTGTGATTTTGTTGGATGGGAACCACCACTCGCAGCATTCTGACTATTGGTGTTATTAGGAAAGTCTTCTTTCTTTTGATAGGTGCTTCTTTTGATTGATACCGTTATCACTTATATTCATCAATTTCACAGTGGAGTAATGTATTTGAATCATGAAATGTGGTTAAGTGATTGTTCTTTACAGCGAGGTCACCAGGTCGTATGGCCACATAGCAGATTCTCCATTCAATGGGTTTTTTGTGCATATGGGACTTCACATGCACCTTACTGAATAACGGATGTTTGGAACGTGATAAATCTTCTTGATTAGGTATCTCTATCATTTGCTTTATATTTTTAAAAATCTTATTCCAATGTTCATTATAAACAATCAATGTGCTGCACAAATTGTGGTACATGTTTGTTCCCTCTCAGCAGGGAGATTCGGTTTTACGACTGCTATGATAGATCTACCATCGAGTGTGATTTTGTTGGATGGGAGCCACCATTCTCAGCATTCTGACTATTGGAGTTAATTAGGAAAGACTTCTTTCTTTTGCTATATGCTTTTTTTGATTGATACCGTTATCACTAATATTTATAAATTTTTCATTGGAGTAATGTATTTGAATTGTGAAATGTGGATAAGTGTTTGTTCTTAACAGGAGGGTCATATGGTTATATGGCCACAACGCAGATTCTCCATTGAATGGGTTTTTATGCATATGGGACAGCACATCCACCTTACTGAATTACGGATGTTCGGAATGTAATATATCTTCTTGTTTAGGTATATCCTTCATTTGGTTTATATTTTTAAAAATCTTATTCCAATGGTCACTTAAAATAATCAATGTGCTGCACAAATTGTGGTACATGTTTGATCCCTCTCAGCAGGGAGATTCTGTTTGATGACTGCTATATTTATTCTACCATCGAGTGTGATTTTGGTCAATGGGAACCACCACTCCCAGCATTCTGACTACTGGAGTTATTAGGAAAGACTTCTTTCTTTTGCTAAGTGCTTCTTTTGAATGATACCGTTATCACTTATATTCATTCATTTCACAGTGGAGTAATGTAATTGAATCGTGAAATGTGGTTAAATGTTTCTTCGTTACAGCAGGGTCATCTGTTTCTATGGCCAAAAAGCAGATTCTCCATTCAATGGTTTTTTTGTGCATATGGGACACCACATACACCTTACTGAATAACGGATATTCAGAATGAGATAAATCTTCTTGTTTAGGTATCTCCTTAATTGGCTTTATATTTTTAAAAATCTTATTCTGATGTTCACTAAAAATAATCAATGTGTTGCACAAATTGTGGTACACGTTTGTTTCCTCTTAGCAGGGGGAATCCGTTTGATGACTGCTATGTTTGTTCTACCATCGAGTGTGATTTTGTTGGATGGAAACAACCACTCTCAGCATTCTGACTATTGGAGTTATAAGGAAAGACTTATTTCTTTTGCTAGGTGCTTCCTTTGATTGATGCTGTTATCACTTATATCCATCAATTTCACAGTGGAGTAATGTATTTGAATCGTGAAATATGGTTAAGTGTTTGTTCTTTACAGCAGGGTCATCTGGTGGTATGGCCACAAAGCAGATTCTCCATTGAATGGGTTTTGGTGCAGATGGGACACCACATACAAATTACTGAATAACGGATGTTCAGAATGTGATAAATTTTATTGTATAGGTATAGCCTTCATTTGCTTTATATTTTTCAAAATCTTATTCCAATGGTCACTAAAAATAATCAATGTGCTGTACAAATTTTGGTACATGTTTGTTCACTCTCAGGAGGGAGATTTCGTTTGATGACTGCTCTGTTTGTTCTACCATCGAGTGTGATTTTGTTGGATGGGAACCTCCACTCTCAGCATTCTGACTATTGGAGTTATAAGGAAAGACTTATTTCTTTTGCTAGGTGCTTCCTTTGATTGATGCTGTTATCACTTATATCCATCAATTTCACAGTGGAGTAATGTATTTGAATTGTGAAATGTGGTTAAGCGTTTGTTCTTTACAGTAGGGTCATCTGGTTGTATGGCCACAAAGCAGATTCCCCATTCAGTGGGTTTTTCGAGCATATGGGACACCACATCCTCCTTACTGAATAATGGATGTACGGATTGTAATATATCTTCTTGTATAGGTATCTCCTTCATTCGCTTTTATTTTTAAAAATCTTATTCCAATGGTCACTAAAAATAATCAATGTGCTGCACAAATTGTGGTACATGTTTGTTCCCTCTCAGCAGGGGGATTCCGTTTGATGACTGCTGTGTTTGTTCTACAATCGAGTGTAATTTTGTTGGATGGGATCCACCACTCCCAGCATTCTGACTATTGGAGTTATTAGGAAAGACTTCTTTCTTTTGCTAGATGCTTCTTTTGATTGAAACCGTTATCACTTATATTAATCAATTTCACAGAGGATTAATGTATTTGAAACGTGAAATGTGGTTTAATGTTTGTTTCTTACAGCAGGGTCATCTGTTTGTATGGCCAAAAAGCAGATTCTCCATTCAATGGTTTTTTTGTGCATATGGGACACTACATACACCTTACTGAATAACGGATGTTCAGAATGTGTTAAATTTTATTGTTTAGGTATGTCCTTCATTTGCTTTATATTTTTAAAAATCTTAATCTTATGGTCACTAAAAATAATCAATGTGCTGCACAAATTTTGGTATATGTTTGTTCACTCTCAGGAGGGAGATTTCGTTTGATGAATGCTATGTTTGTTCTACCATCGAGTGTGATTTTGTTGGATGGGAACCACCACTCGCAGCATTCTGACTATTGGTGTTATTAGGAAAGTCTTCTTTCTTTTGATAGGTGCTTCTTTTGATTGATACCGTTATCACTTATATTCATCAATTTCACAGTGGAGTAATGTATTTGAATCATGAAATGTGGTTAAGTGATTGTTCTTTACAGCGAGGTCACCAGGTCGTATGGCCACATAGCAGATTCTCCATTCAATGGGTTTTTTGTGCATATGGGACTTCACATACACCTTACTGAATAACGGATGTTTGGAACGTGATAAATCTTCTTGATTAGGTATCTCTATCATTTGCTTTATATTTTTAAAAATCTTATTCCAATGTTCATTATAAACAATCAATGTGCTGCACAAATTGTGGTACATGTTTGTTCCCTCTCAGCAGGGAGATTCGGTTTTACGACTGCTATGATAGATCTACCATCGAGTGTGATTTTGTTGGATGGGAGCCACCATTCTCAGCATTCTGACTATTGGAGTTAATTAGGAAAGACTTCTTTCTTTTGCTAGATGCTTCTTTTGATTGATACCGTTATCACTAATATTTATCAATTTTTCATTGGAGTAATGTATTTGAATTGTGAAATGTGGATAAGTGTTTGTTCTTAACAGGAGGGTCATATGGTTATATGGCCACAAAGCAGATTCTACATTGAATGGGTTTTTATGCATATGGGACAGCACATCCACCTTACTGAATTACGGATGTTCGGAATGTAATATATCTTCTTGTTTAGGTATCTCCTTCATTTGGTTTATATTTTTAAAAATCTTATTCCAATGGTCAATTAAAATAATCAATGTGCTGCACAAATTGTGGTACATGTTTGTTCCCTCTTGTTAGGGAGATTCTCCTTTCATGACTGGTATCGTTGTTCTACCATCGAGTGTGATGTTGTTGGATGGGAACCACCACTCCCAGCATTCTGACTATTGGAGATATTAGGAAAAACTTCTTTCTTTTGCTAGGTGCTTATTTTGATTGATACCGTAATCACTTCTATTCTTAATTTCACAGTGGTGTAATGTATTTGAATCGTGAAATGTAGTTAAATGTTTGTTCCTTACAGCAGGGTCATCAGATCGTATGGCCACAACGCAGATTCTTCATTCATTGTTTTTTTGTGCATATGGGACACCACATACACCATACTGAATAACGGATGTTCAGAATGTGATATATCTTCTTGTTTAGGTATCTTCTTCATTTGCTTTATATTTTTAAAAATCTTATTCCAATGGTCACTAAAAATCATCAACGTGCTGCACAAATTGTGGTACATGTTTGATCCCTCTCAGCAGGGGGATTCCGTTTGATGACTGCTGTGTTTGTTCTACCATCGAGTGTGATTTTGCTGAATTAGAACCACCACTCCCAGCATCTGTTATTAGGAAAGACTTCTCCCTTTTGCTAGGTGCATCTTTTGATTACGACTATTATCACTTATATTCATCAATTTCACAGTGGAGTAATGTATTTGAATCGTGATATGTGGTTAAATGTCTGTTCCTCACAGGAGGGTCATCTGTTTGTATGGCCAAAAAGCAGATTCTCCATTCAAAGATTTCTTTGTGCATGTGGGACACCACATACACCTTACTGAATAACGTATGTTCAGAATGTGATAAATTTTATTGTTTAGGTATCTCCTTCATTTGCTTTATATTTTTAAAAATCTTATTCTGATGGTCACTAAAAATAATCAATGTGCTGCACAATTTTTGGTACATGTTTGTTCACTCTCAGGAGGGACATTTCGTTTGATGACTGCTATGTTTGTTCTCCCATCGAGTGTGATTTTGTTGGATGGAAATCACCACTCCCAGCATTCTGGCTATTGGAGTTATTAGGAAAGGCTTCTTTCTTTTGCTAGGTGCTTGTTTTGATTGACAACGTTATCACTTATATTAGTAATTTCACAGTGGAGTAATGTATTTGAATTGTGAAATGTGGTTAAGTGTTTGTTCTTTACAGCAGGGACATCTGGTTGTATGGCCACAAAGCAGATCCTCCATTGAATGGGCTTTTATGCATATGGGACACCACATCCACCTTACTGAATAACGGATGTTCGGAATGTAATATATCTTATTGTTTAGGTATCTCCTTCATTTGCTTTACATTTCTAAAAATCTTATTCCAATGGTCACTAAATATAATCAATGTGCTGCACAAAATGTGGTAGATATTTCTTCGCTCTCAGCAGGGAGATTCTCCATTCATGACTGGTATCGGTGTTCTACCATTGAGTGTGATTTTGTTGGATGGGAACCACCACTCCCAGAATTCTGACTACTGGAGATATTAGGAAAGACTTCTTTCTTTTGCTAGGTGCTTCCTTTGATTGATACCGTTATCACTTATATTAATCAATTTCACAGTGGAGTAATGTATATGAATCATGAAATGTGGTTAAGTGTTTGTTCTTTACAGCAGGGTCATCTGGTGGTATGGCCACGAAGCAGATCCTCCATTGAATGGATTTTTGGTGCAGATGGAACTCCACATACACCTTATTTAATAACGGATGTTCAGAATGCGATAAATTTTATTGTTTAGTATCTCCTTCATTTTCTTTATATTTTAAAAAATCTTATTCCTATGGTCACTAAAAATAATCAATGTGCTGCACAAATTGTGGTACATGTTTGTTACCTCTCAGCAGGGAGATTCCGTTTGATGACTGCTATGTTTGTTCTACCAACGAGTGTGATTTTGTTGGATGGGAACCACCACTCCCAGCATTCTGACTGTTAGAGTTATTAGGAAAGACATCTTTCTTTTGCTAGATGCTTCTTTTGATTGAAACCGTTATTACTTTATTAATCAATTTCACAGAGGATTAATGTATTTGAAACGTGAAATGTGGTTAAATGTTTGTTTCTTACAGCAGGGTCATCTGTTTGTATGGCCAAAAAGCAGATTCTCCATTCAATGGTTTTTTTGTGCATATGGGACACTACATACACCTAACTGAATAACGGATGTTCAGAATGTGTTAAATTTTATTGTTTAGGTATGTCCTTCATTTGCTTTATATTTTTAAAAATCTTAATCTGATGGTCACTAAAAATAATCAATGTGCTGCACAAATTTTGGTACATGTTTGTTCACTCTCAGGAGGGAGATTTCGTTTGATGAATGCTATGTTTGTTCTACCATCGAGTGTGATTTTGTTGGATGGGAACCACCACTCGCAGCATTCTGACTATTGGTGTTATTAGGAAAGTCTTCTTTCTTTTGATAGGTGCTTCTTTTGATTGATACCGTTATCACTTATATTCATCAATTTCACAGTGGAGTAATGTATTTGAATCATGAAATGTGGTTAAGTGATTGTTCTTTACAGCGAGGTCACCAGGTCGTATGGCCACATAGCATATTCTCCATTCAATGGGTTTTTTGTGCATATGGGACTTCACATGCACCTTACTGAATAACGGATGTTTGGAACGTGATAAATCTTCTTGATTAGGTATCTCTATCATTTGCTTTATATTTTTAAAAATCTTATTCCAATGTTCATTATAAACAATCAATGTGCTGCACAAATTGTGGTACATGTTTGTTCCCTCTCAGCAGGGAGATTCGGTTTTACGACTGCTATGATAGATCTACCATCGAGTGTGATTTTGTTGGATGGGAGCCACCATTCTCAGCATTCTGACTATTGGAGTTAATTAGGAAAGACTTCTTTCTTTTGCTATATGCTTTTTTTGATTGATACCGTTATCACTAATATTTATAAATTTTTCATTGGAGTAATGTATTTGAATTGTGAAATGTGGATAAGTGTTTGTTCTTAACAGGAGGGTCATATGGTTATATGGCCACAACGCAGATTCTCCATTGAATGGGTTTTTATGCATATGGGACAGCACATCCACCTTACTGAATTACGGATGTTCGGAATGTAATATATCTTCTTGTTTAGGTATCTCCTTCATTTGGTTTATATTTTTAAAAATCTTATTCCAATGGTCACTTAAAATAATCAATGTGCTGCACAAATTGTGGTACATGTTTGATCCCTCTCAGCAGGGAGATTCTGTTTGATGACTGCTATATTTATTCTACCATCGAGTGTGATTTTGGTCAATGGGAACCACCACTCCCAGCATTCTGACTACTGGAGTTATTAGGAAAGACTTCTTTCTTTTGCTAAGTGCTTCTTTTGAATGATACCGTTATCACTTATATTCATTCATTTCACAGTGGAGTAATGTAATTGAATCGTGAAATGTGGTTAAATGTTTCTTCGTTACAGCAGGGTCATCTGTTTCTATGGCCAAAAAGCAGATTCTCCATTCAATGGTTTTTTTGTGCATATGGGACACCACATACACCTTACTGAATAACGGATATTCAGAATGAGATAAATCTTCTTGTTTAGGTATCTCCTTAATTGGCTTTATATTTTTAAAAATCTTATTCTGATGTTCACTAAAAATAATCAATGTGTTGCACAAATTGTGGTACACGTTTGTTTCCTCTTAGCAGGGGGAATCCGTTTGATGACTGCTATGTTTGTTCTACCATCGAGTGTGATTTTGTTGGATGGAAACAACCACTCTCAGCATTCTGACTATTGGAGTTATAAGGAAAGACTTATTTCTTTTGCTAGGTGCTTCCTTTGATTGATGCTGTTATCACTTATATCCATCAATTTCACAGTGGAGTAATGTATTTGAATCGTGAAATATGGTTAAGTGTTTGTTCTTTACAGCAGGGTCATCTGGTGGTATGGCCACAAAGCAGATTCTCCATTGAATGGGTTTTGGTGCAGATGGGACACCACATACAAATTACTGAATAACGGATGTTCAGAATGTGATAAATTTTATTGTATAGGTATAGCCTTCATTTGCTTTATATTTTTCAAAATCTTATTCCAATGGTCACTAAAAATAATCAATGTGCTGTACAAATTTTGGTACATGTTTGTTCACTCTCAGGAGGGAGATTTCGTTTGATGACTGCTCTGTTTGTTCTACCATCGAGTGTGATTTTGTTGGATGGGAACCTCCACTCTCAGCATTCTGACTATTGGAGTTATAAGGAAAGACTTATTTCTTTTGCTAGGTGCTTCCTTTGATTGATGCTGTTATCACTTATATCCATCAATTTCACAGTGGAGTAATGTATTTGAATTGTGAAATGTGGTTAAGCGTTTGTTCTTTACAGTAGGGTCATCTGGTTGTATGGCCACAAAGCAGATTCCCCATTCAGTGGGTTTTTCGAGCATATGGGACACCACATCCTCCTTACTGAATAATGGATGTACGGATTGTAATATATCTTCTTGTATAGGTATCTCCTTCATTCGCTTTTATTTTTAAAAATCTTATTCCAATGGTCACTAAAAATAATCAATGTGCTGCACAAATTGTGGTACATGTTTGTTCCCTCTCGGCAGGGAGATTCTCCTTTCATGACTGGTATCGTTGTTCTACCATCGAGTGTGATGTTGTTGGATGGGAACCACCACTCCCAGCATTCTGACTATTGGAGATATTAGGAAAAACTTCATTCTTTTCCTAGGTGCTTATTTTGACTGATACCGTAATCACTTCTATTCATAATTTCACAGTGGTGTAATGTATTTGAATTGTGAAATGTAGTTAAATGTTTGTTCCTTACAGCAGGGTCATCAGGTCGTATGGCCACAACGCAGATTCTTCATTCATTGTTTTTTTGTGCATATGGGACACCACATACACCATACTGAATAACGGATGTTCAGAATGTGATATGTCTTCTTGTTTAGGTATCTTCTTCATTTGCTTTATATTTTTAAAAATCTTATTCCAATGGTCACTAAAAATAATCAATGTGCTGCACAATTTTTGGTACATGTTTGATCCCTCTCAGCAGGGGGATTCCGTTTGATGACTGCTGTGTTTGTTCTACCATCGAGTGTGATTTTGCTGAATTAGAACCACCACTCCCAGCATCTGTTATTAGGAAAGACTTCTCCCTTTTGCTAGGTGCATCTTTTGATTACGACTATTATCACTTATATTCATCAATTTCACAGTGGAGTAATGTATTTGAATCGTGATATGTGGTTAAGTGTCTGTTCCTCACAGGAGGGTCATCTGTTTGTATGGCCAAAAAGCAGATTCTCCATTCAAAGATTTCTTTGTGCATGTGGGACACCACATACACCTTACTGAATAACGTATGTTCAGAATGTGATAAATTTTATTGTTTAGGTATCTCCTTCATTTGCTTTATATTTTTAAAAATCTTATTCTGATGGTCACTAAAAATAATCAATGTGCTGCACAATTTTTGGTACATGTTTGTTCACTCTCAGGAGGGACATTTCGTTTGATGACTGCTATGTTTGTTCTCCCATCGAGTGTGATTTTGTTGGATGGAAATCACCACTCCCAGCATTCTGGCTATTGGAGTTATTAGGAAAGGCTTCTTTCTTTTGCTAGGTGCTTGTTTTGATTGACAACGTTATCACTTATATTAGTAATTTCACAGTGGAGTAATGTATTTGAATTGTGAAATGTGGTTAAGTGTTTGTTCTTTACAGCAGGGACATCTGGTTGTATGGCCACAAAGCAGATCCTCCATTGAATGGGCTTTTATGCATATGGGACACCACATCCACCTTACTGAATAACGGATGTTCGGAATGTAATATATCTTATTGTTTAGGTATCTCCTTCATTTGCTTTACATTTCTAAAAATCTTATTCCAATGGTCACTAAATATAATCAATGTGCTGCACAAAATGTGGTAGATATTTCTTCGCTCTCAGCAGGGAGATTCTCCATTCATGACTGGTATCGGTGTTCTACCATTGAGTGTGATTTTGTTGGATGGGAACCACCACTCCCAGAATTCTGACTACTGGAGATATTAGGAAAGACTTCTTTCTTTTGCTAGGTGCTTCCTTTGATTGATACCGTTATCACTTATATTAATCAATTTCACAGTGGAGTAATGTATATTAATCATGAAATGTGGTTAAGTGTTTGTTCTTTACAGCAGGGTCATCTGGTGGTATGGCCACGAAGCAGATCCTCCATTGAATGGATTTTTGGTGCAGATGGAACTCCACATACACCTTATTTAATAACGGATGTTCAGAATGCGATAAATTTTATTGTTTAGTATCTCCTTCATTTTCTTTATATTTTAAAAAATCTTATTCCTATGGTCACTAAAAATAATCAATGTGCTGCACAAATTGTGGTACATGTTTGTTCCCTCTCAGCAGGGAGATTCCGTTTGATGACTGCTATGTTTGTTCTACCAACGAGTGTGATTTTGTTGGATGGGAACCACCACTCCCAGCATTCTGACTGTTGGAGTTATTAGGAAAGACATCTTTCTTTTGCTAGATGCTTCTTTTGATTGATCCTGTTATCACTTATATTCATCAATTTCACAGTGGAGTAATGTATTTGTATTGTGAAATGTGGTTAATTGTTTGTTCCTTACAGCGGGGTCCTTTGTTTCTATGGCCAAAAAGCAGATTCTCCATTCAATGTTTTTTTGTGCATATGGGACACCACATACACCATACTGAATAATGAATGTTCAGAATGTGATATATCTTCTTGTTTAGGTATCTCCTTCATTTGCTTTATATTATGCAAAATCTTATTCCAATGGTCACTAATAATAATCAATGTGCTGCAAAAATTGTGGTACATGTTTGTTCCCTCTCAGCAGGGAGATTCCAATTGATGACTGCTATGTTTGTTCTACCATTCAGTGTGATTTTGTGGATGGGAACCACCACTCCCAACATTCTGACTATTGGAGTTATTAGGAAAGACTTCTTTCTTTTGGTAGGTGCTTCTTTTGATTGATACCGTTATCACGTATATTCATCAATTTCACAGTGGAGTAATGTATTTGAATCGTGAAATGTGGTTAAGTGTTTGTTCTTTACAGCAGGGTCATCTGTTTGTATGCCCAAAAAGCCGATTCTCCATTCAATGATTTTTTGTGCATGTGGGACACCACATACACCTTACTGAATAACGGATGTTCAGAATGTGATAAATCTTCTTGTTTAGGTATCTCCTTCATTTGCTTTATATTATGCAAAATCTTATTCCAATGGTCACTAATAATAATCAATGTGCTGCAAAAATTGTGGTACATGTATGATCCTTATCAGCAGGGAGATTCCGTTTGATGATTGCTATGTTTGTTGTACCATTGAGTGTGATTTTGTTGGATGGGAACCACCACTCCCAGCATTCTGACTATTGGAGTTATTAGGAAAGACTTCTTTCTATTTCAAGGTGCTTCTTTTGATTGATACTGTAATCACTTGTTGTTGTTGTTGTGGTCTTCAGTCCTGAGACTGGTTTGATGCAGCTTTCCATGCTACTCTATCCTGTGCAAGCTTCTTCATCTCCCAGTACCTAGTGCAACCTACATCCTTCTGAATCTGCTTAGTGTATTCATCTCTTGGTCTCCCTCTACGTTTTTTACCCTCCACGGTGCCCTCCAATGCTAAATTTGTGATCCCTTGATGCCTCAAAACATGTCCTACCAACCGATCCCTTCTTCTAGTCAAGTTGTGCCACAAACTCCTCTTCTCCCCAATCCTATTCAATATCTCCTCATTAGTTACGTGATCTACCCACCTTATCTTCAGCATTCTTCTGTATCACCACATTTCGAAAGCTTCTATTGTCTTCTTGTCCAAACTAGTTATTGTCCATGTTTCACTTCCATACATGGCTACACTCCATACAAATACTTTCAGAAACGACTTCCTGACACTTAAATCTATACTCGATGTTAACAAATTTCTCTTCTTCAGAAATGCTTTCCTTGCCATTGTCAGTCTGCGTTTTATATCCTCTCTACTTCGACAATGATCGGTTATTTTACTCCCTAAATAGCAAAACTCCTTTACTACTTTAAGTGTCTCATTTCCTAATCTAGTTCCCTCAGCATCACCCGACTTAATTTGACTACATTCCATTATCCTCGTATTGCTTTTGTTGATGTTCATCTTATATCCTCCTTTCAAGACACTGTCCATTCTGTTCAACTGCTCTTCCAAGTCCTTTGCTGTCTCAGACAGAATTACAATGTCATCGGCAAACCTCAAAGTTTTTACTTCTTCTCCATGAATTTTAATACCTACTCTGAATTTTTCTTTTGTTTCCTTTCCTGTTTGCTGTATATACAGGTTGAATAACATCGGGGAGAGGCTACAACCCTGTCTCACTCCTTTCCCAACCACTGCTTCCCTTTCATGCCCCTCGACTCTTATAACTGCCATCTGGTTTCTGTACAAATTGTAAATAGCCTTTCGCTCCGTGTATTTTACCCCTGCCACCTTCAGAATTTGAAAGAGAGTATTCCAGTTAACATTGTCGAAAGCTTTCTCTAAGGCTACAAATGCTAGAAACGTAGGTTTGCCTTTTCTTAATCTTTCTTCTAAGATAAGTCGTAAGGTCAGTATTGCCTCACGTGTTCCAACATTTCTACGGAATCCAAACTGATCTTCCCCGAGGTCGGCTTCTACCAGGTTTTCCATTCTTCTGTAAAGAATTCGCGTTAGTATTTTGCATCCGTGACTTATCAAACTGATAGTTCGGTAATATTCACATCTGTCAACACAACAACCGAAAGGGGGACTATTTTACCTCCGGAATATTACTTATATTCATCAATTTCACAGTGGAGTAATGTATGTGTGTCGTGAAATGTAGTTAATTGGTTTTCTTTACAGCAGGGTCATCTGGTAGTATGCCCACAAAGCAGATTCTCCATTCAATGGGTTTTTTGTGCATATGGGACTTCACATGCACCGTAGTGAATAACGGATGTTGGGAATGTGATAAATCTTCTTGTTTAGGTATATTCTACATTTGCTTTATATTTTTAAAAATCTTATTCCAATGGTCACTAAAAATAATCAATGTGCTGTACAAATTGTGGTACATGTTTGTTCCCTCTCAGCAGGGAGATTCGGTTTTACGACTGCTATGATAGATCTACCATCGAGTGTGATTTTGTTGGATGGGAGCCACCATTCTCAGCATTCTGACTATTGGAGTTAATTAGGAAAGACTTCTTTCTTTTGCTAGATGCTTCTTTTGATTGATACCGTTATCACTAATATTTATCAATTTTTCATTGGAGTAATGTATTTGAATTGTGAAATGTGGATAAGTGTTTGTTCTTAACAGGAGGGTCATATGGTTATATGGCCACAAAGCAGATTCTCCATTGAATGGGTTTTTATGCATATGGGACAGCACATCCACTTTACTGAATTACGGATGTTCGGAATGTAATATATCTTCTTGTTTAGGTATCTCCTTCATTTGGTTTATATTTTTAAAAATCTTATTCCAATGGTCACTTAAAATAATCAATGTGCTGCACAAATTGTGGTACATGTTTGATCCCTCTCAGCAGGGAGATTCTGTTTGATGACTGCTATATTTATTCTACCATCGAGTGTGATTTTGGTCAATGGGAACCACCACTCCCAGCATTCTGACTACTGGAGTTATTAGGAAAGACTTCTTTCTTTTGCTAAGTGCTTCTTTTGAATGATACCGTTATCACTTATATTCAACAATTTCACAGTGGAGTAGTGGATTTGAATTGTGAAATGTGGTTAAGTGTTTGTTCTTTACAGCAGGATCATCTTGTTGTATGGCCACATAGCAGTTTCCGCATTGAATGGGGTTATGTGCATATGGGACACCACATACACCTTACTGAATAATGGATGTTAGGAATGTAATATATCTTCTTGTTTAGGTATCTCCTTCATTTGCTTTATATTTTTAAAAATCTTATTCCAATGGTCACTAAATATAATCAATGTGCTGCTCAAATTGTGGTTCATGTTTCTACCCTCTCAGCATGGAGATTCTCCATTCCTGACTGGTATCTTTGTTCTACCATTGAGTGTGATTTTGTTGGATGGGAACCACTACTCCCAGCATTCTGACTACTGGAGTTATTAGGAAAGACTTCTTTCTTTTGCTAGGTGCTTCCTTTGATTGATGGTATTATCTCTTATATTCATCAATTTCACAGTGGGGTAATGTATTTGAATCGTAAAATGTGGTTAAGTGTCTGTTCTTTACAGCAGGGTCATCTGGTGGTATGGCCACAAAGCCGATTCTCCATTCAATGATTTTTTGTGCATGTGGGACACCACATACACGTTACTGAATAACGGATGTTCAGAATGTGATAAATCTTCTTGTTTAGGTATCTCCATCATTTGCTTTATATTTTTAAAAATCTTATTCCAATGGTCACTAAATATAAATAATGTGCTGCACAAATTGTGGTACATGTTTCTTCCCTCTCAGCATGGAGATTCTCCATACATGACTAGTATCGTTGTTCTACCATAGAGTGTGAATTTGTTGGATGGGAACCACTACTCCCAGCATTCTGATTACTGGAGTTATTAGGAAAGACTTCTTTCTTTTGCTAGGTGCGTCCTTTGATTGATGCTGTTATCTCTTATATTCATCAATTTCACAGTGGGGTAATGTATTTGAATCGTGAAATGCGTTAGGTGTTTGTTCTTTACAGCAGGGTCATCTGGTGGAATGGCCACAAAGCAGATTCTCCATTGAATGTGTTTTTGGTGCAGATGGGACTTCTCATGCACCTTACAGAATAATGGATGTTCAGAATGTGATAAATTTTATTGTTTAGGTATCTCCTTCGTTTGCTTCATATTTTTAAAAATCTTATTCTGATGGTCACTAAAAATAGTCAATGTGCTGCACAAATTTTGGTACATGTTTGTTCACTCTCAGGAGGGAGATTCCGTTTGATGACTGCTATGTTCTACCATCGAGTGTGATTTTGTTGGATGGAAACCACCACTCCCAGATTTCTGACTATTGGAGTTATTAGGAAAGACTTCTTCCTTTTGCTAGGTGCTTCTTTTGATTGACAACGTTATCACTTATATTAGTAATTTCACAGTGGAGTAATGTATTTGAATTGTGAAATGTGGTTAAGTGTTTGTTCTTTACAGCAGGGACATCTGGTGGTATGGCCACAAAGCAGATTCTCCATTGAATGGTTTTTTTGTGCATATGGGACACCACATACATCATACTGAATAACGGATGTTCAGAATGTGATATATCTTCTTGTTTAGGTATGTCCTTCATTTGGTTTATATTTTTAAAAATCTGATTTCAATGGTCACTAAAAATAATCAATGTGCTGCACAAATTGTCTTACATGTTTGTTCCCTCTGAGCAGGGAGATTTTGTTTGGTGACTGCTATCTTGGTTCTACCATCGAGTGTGATTTTGTTGGATGGGAACCACCACCCCCAGCATTCTGACTATAGGCGTTATTAGGAAAGACTTTGTTCTTTTACTAGGTGCTTCTTTTGATTGTTACCGTTATCACTTATATTCATTCATTTCACAGTGGAGTAATGTAATTGAATCGTGAAATGTGGTTAAATGTTTCTTCGTTACAGCAGGGTCATCTGTTTCTATGGCCAAAAAGCAGATTCTCCATTCAATGGTTTTTTTGTGCATATGGGACACCACATACACCTTACTGAATAACGGATATTCAGAATGAGATAAATCTTCTTGTTTAGGTATCTCCTTAATTGGCTTTATATTTTTAAAAATCTTATTCTGATGTTCACTAAAAATAATCAATGTGTTGCACAAATTGTGGTACACGTTTGTTTCCTCTTAGCAGGGGGAATCCGTTTGATGACTGCTATGTTTGTTCTACCATCGAGTGTGATTTTGTTGGATGGGAACAACCACTCTCAGCATTCTGACTATTGGAGTTATAAGGAAAGACTTATTTCTTTTGCTAGGTGCTTCCTTTGATTGATGCTGTTATCACTTATATCCATCAATTTCACAGTGGAGTAATGTATTTGAATCGTGAAATATGGTTAAGTGTTTGTTCTTTACAGCAGGGTCATCTGGTGGTATGGCCACAAAGCAGATTCTCCATTGAATGGGTTTTTGGTGCAGATGGGACACCACATACAAATTACTGAATAACGGATGTTCAGAATGTGATAAATTTTATTGTATAGGTATAGCCTTCATTTGCTTTATATTTTTCAAAATCTTATTCCAATGGTCACTAAAAATAATCAATGTGCTGTACAAATTTTGGTACATGTTTGTTCACTCTCAGGAGGGAGATTTCGTTTGATTACTGCTCTGTTTGTTCTACCATCGAGTGTGATTTTGTTGGATGGGAACCTCCACTCTCAGCATTCTGACTATTGGAGTTATAAGGAAAGACTTATTTCTTTTGCTAGGTGCTTCCTTTGATTGATGCTGTTATCACTTATATCCATCAATTTCACAGTGGAGTAATGTATTTGAATTGTGAAATGTGGTTAAGCGTTTGTTCTTTACAGTAGGGTCATCTGGTTGTATGGCCACAAAGCAGATTCCCCATTCAGTGGGTTTTTCGAGCATATGGGACACCACATCCTCCTTACTGAATAATGGATGTACGGATTGTAATATATCTTCTTGTATAGGTATCTCCTTCATTCGCTTTTATTTTTAAAAATCTTATTCCAATGGTCACTAAAAATAATCAATGTGCTGCACAAATTGTGGTACATGTTTGTTCCCTCTCGGCAGGGAGATTCTCCTTTCATGACTGGTATCGTTGTTCTACCATCGAGTGTGATGTTGTTGGATGGGAACCACCACTCCCAGCATTCTGACTATTGGAGATATTAGGAAAAACTTCATTCTTTTGCTAGGTGCTTATTTTGATTGATACCGTAATCACTTCTATTCATAATTTCACAGTGGTGTAATGTATTTGAATTGTGAAATGTAGTTAAATGTTTGTTCCTTACAGCAGGGTCATCAGGTCGTATGGCCACAACGCAGATTCTTCATTCATTGTTTTTTTGTGCATATGGGACACCACATACACCATACTGAATAACGGATGTTCAGAATGTGATATGTCTTCTTGTTTAGGTATCTTCTTCATTTGCTTTATATTTTTAAAAATCTTATTCCAATGGTCACTAAAAATCATCAACGTGCTGCACAAATTGTGGTACATGTTTGATCCCTCTCAGCAGGGGGATTCCGTTTGATGACTGCTGTGTTTGTTCTACCATCGAGTGTAATTTTGTTGGATGGGATCCACCACTCCCAGCATTCTGACTATTGGAGTTATTAGGAAAGACTTCTTTCTTTTGCTAGATGCTTCTTTTGATTGAAACCGTTATCACTTATATTAATCAATTTCACAGAGGATTAATGTATTTGAAACGTGAAATGTGGTTTAATGTTTGTTTCTTACAGCAGGGTCATCTGTTTGTATGGCCAAAAAGCAGATTCTCCATTCAATGGTTTTTTTGTGCATATGGGACACTACATACACCTTACTGAATAATGGATGTTCAGAATGTGTTAAATTTTATTGTTTAGGTATGTCCTTCATTTGCTTTATATTTTTAAAAATCTTAATCTGATGGTCACTAAAAATAATCAATGTGCTGCACAAATTTTGGTATATGTTTGTTCACTCTCAGGAGGGAGATTTCGTTTGATGAATGCTATGTTTGTTCTACCATCGAGTGTGATTTTGTTGGATGGGAACCACCACTCGCAGCATTCTGACTATTGGTGTTATTAGGAAAGTCTTCTTTCTTTTGATAGGTGCTTCTTTTGATTGATACCGTTATCACTTATATTCATCAATTTCACAGTGGAGTAATGTATTTGAATCATGAAATGTGGTTAAGTGATTGTTCTTTACAGCGAGGTCACCAGGTCGTATGGCCACATAGCAGATTCTCCATTCAATGGGTTTTTTGTGCATATGGGACTTCACATGCACCTTACTGAATAACGGATGTTTGGAACGTGATAAATCTTCTTGATTAGGTATCTCTATCATTTGCTTTATATTTTTAAAAATCTTATTCCAATGTTCATTATAAACAATCAATGTGCTGCACAAATTGTGGTACATGTTTGTTCCCTGTCAGCAGGGAGATTCGGTTTTACGACTGCTATGATAGATCTACCATCGAGTGTGATTTTGTTGGATGGGAGCCACCATTCTTAGCATTCTGACTATTGGAGTTAATTAGGAAAGACTTCTTTCTTTTGCTAGATGCTTCTTTTGATTGATACCGTTATCACTAATATTTATCAATTTTTCATTGGAGTAATGTATTTGAATTGTGAAATGTGGATAAGTGTTTGTTCTTAACAGGAGGGTCATATGGTTATATGGCCACAAAGCAGATTCTACATTGAAAGGGTTTTTATGCATATGGGACAGCACATCCACCTTACTGAATTACGGATGTTCGGAATGTAATATATCTTCTTGTTTAGGTATCTCCTTCATTTGGTTTATATTTTTAAAAATCTTATTCCAATGGTCAATTAAAATAATCAATGTGCTGCACAAATTGTGGTACATGTTTGTTCCCTCTCGGCAGGGAGATTCTCCTTTCATGACTGGTATCGTTGTTCTACCATCGAGTGTGATGTTGTTGGATGGGAACCACCACTCCCAGCATTCTGACTATTGGAGATATTAGGAAAAACTTCTTTCTTTTGCTAGGTACTTATTTTGATTGATACCGTAATCACTTCTATTCATAATTTCACAGTGGTGTAATGTATTTGAATCGTGAAATGTAGTTAAATGTTTGTTCCTTACAGCAGGGTCATCAGATCGTATGGGCACAACGCAGATTCTTCATTCATTGTTTTTTTGTGCATATGGGACACCACATACACCATACTGAATAACGGATGTTCAGAATGTGATATATCTTCTTGTTTAGGTATCTTCTTCATTTGCTTTATATTTTTAAAAATCTTATTCCAATGGTCACTAAAAATCATCAACGTGCTGCACAAATTGTGGTACATGTTTGATCCCTCTCAACAGGGGGATTCCGTTTGATGACTGCTGTGTTTGTTCTACCATCGAGTGTGATTTTGCTGAATTAGAACCACCACTCCCAGCATCTGTTATTAGGAAAGACTTCTCCCTTTTGCTAGGTGCATCTTTTGATTACGACTATTATCACTTATATTCATCAATTTCACAGTGGAGTAATGTATTTCAATTGTGAAATGTGGTTAAGTGTTTGTTCTTTACAGCAGGGACATCTGGTTGTATGGCCACAAAGCAGATCCTCCATTGAATGGGCATTTATGCATATGGGACACCACATCCACCTTACTGAATAACGGATGTTCGGAATGTAATATATCTTATTGTTTAGGTATCTCCTTCATTTGCTTTACATTTCTAAAACTCTTATTCCAATGGTCACTAAATATAATCAATGTGCTGCACAAAATGTGGTAGATATTTCTTCCCTCTCAGCAGGGAGATTCTCCATTCATGACTGGTATCGGTGTTCTACCATTGAGTGTGATTTTGTTGGATGGGAACCACCACTCCCAGAATTCTGACTACTGGAGATATTAGGAAAGACTTCTTTCTTTTGCTAGGTGCTTCCTTTGATTGATACCGTTATCACTTATATTAATCAATTTCACAGTGGAGTAATGTATATGAATCATGAAATGTGGTTAAGTGTTTGTTCTTTACAGCAGGGTCATCTGGTGGTATGGCCACGAAGCAGATCCTCCATTGAATGGATTTTTGGTGCAGATGGAACTCCACATACACCTTATTTAATAACAGATGTTCAGAATGCGATAAATTTTATTGTTTAGTATCTCCTTCATTTTCTTTATATTTTAAAAAATCTTATTCCTATGGTCACTAAAAATAATCAATGTGCTGCACAAATTGTGGTACATGTTTGTTACCTCTCAGCAGGGAGATTCCGTTTGATGACTGCTATGTTTGTTCTACCAACGAGTGTGATTTTGTTGGATGGGAACCACCACTCCCAGCATTCTGACTGTTGGAGTTATTAGGAAAGACATCTTTCTTTTGCTAGATGCTTCTTTTGATTGATCCTGTTATCACTTATATTCATCAATTTCACAGTGGAGTAATGTATTTGTATTGTGAAATGTGGTTAATTGTTTGTTCCTTACAGCGGGGTCCTTTGTTTCTATGGCCAAAAAGCAGATTCTCCATTCAATGTTTTTTTGTGCATATGGGACACCACATACACCATACTGAATAATGAATGTTCAGAATGTGATATATCTTCTTGTTTAGGTATCTCCTTCATTTGCTTTATATTATGCAAAATCTTATTCCAATGGTCACTAATAATAATCAATGTGCTGCAAAAATTGTGGTACATGTTTGTTCCCTCTCAGCAGGGAGATTCCAATTGATGACTGCAATGTTTGTTCTACCATTCAGTGTGATTTTGTGGATGGGAACCACCACTCCCAACATTCTGACTATTGGAGTTATTAGGAAAGACTTCTTTCTTTTGGTAGGTGCTTCTTTTGATTGATACCGTTATCACGTATATTCATCAATTTCACAGTGGAGTAATGTATTTGAATCGTGAAATGTGGTTAAGTGTTTGTTCTTTACAGCAGGGTCATCTGTTTGTATGCCCATTAAGCTGATTCTCCATTCAATGATTTTTTGTGCATGTGGGACACCACATACACCTTACTGAATAACGGATGTTCAGAATGTGATAAATCTTCTTGTTTAGGTATCTCCTTCATTTGCTTTATATTATGCAAAATCTTATTCCAATGGTCACTAATAATAATCAATGTGCTGCAAAAATTGTGGTACATGTATGATCCTTATCAGCAGGGAGATTCCGTTTGATGATTGCTATGTTTGTTGTACCATTGAGTGTGATTTTGTTGGATGGGAACCACCACTCCCAGCATTCTGACTATTGGAGTTATTAGGAAAGACTTCTTTCTATTTCAAGGTGCTTCTTTTGATTGATACCGTAATCACTTGTTGTTGTTGTTGTGGTCTTCAGTCCTGAGACTGGTTTGATGCAGCTTTCCATGCTACTCTATCCTGTGCAAGCTTCTTCATCTCCCAGTACCTACTGCAACGTACATCCTTCTGAATCTGCTTAGTGTATTCATCTCTTGGTCTCCCTCTACGTTTTTTACCCTCCACGGTGCCCTCCAATGCTAAATTTGTGATCCCTTGATGCCTCAAAACATGTCCTACCAACCGATCCCTTCTTCTAGTCAAGTTGTGCCACAAACTCCTCTTCTCCCCAATCCTATTCAATACCTCCTCATTAGTTACGTGATCTACCCACCTTATCTTCAGCATTCTTCTGTAGCACCACATTTCGAAAGCTTCTATTGTCTTCTTGTCCAAACTAGTTATTGTCCATGTTTCACTTCCATACATGGCTACACTCCATACAAATACTTTCAGAAACGACTTCCTGACACTTAAATCTATACTCGATGTTAACAAATTTCTCTTCTTCAGAAATGCTTTCCTTGCCATTGCCAGTCTGCGTTTTATATCCTCTCTACTTCGACAATGATCGGTTATTTTACTCCCTAAATAGCAAAACTCCTTTACTACTTTAAGTGTCTCATTTCCTAATCTAATTCCCTCAGCATCACCCGACTTAATTTGACTACATTCCATTATCCTCGTATTGCTTTTGTTGATGTTCATCTTATATCCTCCTTTCAAGACACTGTCCATTCTGTTCAACTGCTCTTCCAAGTCCTTTGCTGTCTCAGACAGAATTACAATGTCATCGGCAAACCTCAAAGTTTTTACTTCTTCTCCATGAATTTTAATACCTACTCTGAATTTTTCTTTTGTTTCCTTTCCTGTTTGCTGTATATACAGGTTGAATAACATCGGGGAGAGGCTACAACTCTGTCTCACTCCTTTCCCAACCACTGCTTCCCTTTCATGCCCCTCGACTCTTATAACTGGCATCTGGTTTCTGTACAAATTGTAAATAGCCTTTCGCTCCGTGTATTTTACCCCTGCCACCTTCAGAATTTGAAAGAGAGTATTCCAGTTAACATTGTCGAAAGCTTTCTCTAAGGCTACAAATGCTAGAAACGTAGGTTTGCCTTTTCTTAATCTTTCTTCTAAGATAAGTCGTAAGGTCAGTATTGCCTCACGTGTTCCAATATTTCTACGGAATCCAAACTGATCTTCCCCGAGGTCGGCTTCTACCAGGTTTTCCATTCTTCTGTAAAGAATTCGCGTTAGTATTTTGCATCCGTGACTTATCAAACTGATAGTTCGGTAATATTCACATCTGTCAACACAACAACCGAAAGGGGGACTATTTTACCTCCGGAATATTACTTATATTCATCAATTTCACAGTGGAGTAATGTATGTGTGTCGTGAAATGTAGTTAATTGGTTTTCTTTACAGCAGGGTCATCTGGTAGTATGCCCACAAAGCAGATTCTCCATTCAATGGGTTTTTTGTGCATATGGGACTTCACATGCACCGTAGTGAATAACGGATGTTGGGAATGTGATAAATCTTCTTGTTTAGGTATATTCTACATTTGCTTTATATTTTTAAAAATCTTATTCCAATGGTCACTAAAAATAATCAATGTGCTGTACAAATTGTGGTACATGTTTGATCCCTCTCAGCAGGGAGATTCCGTTTGATGACTGCTATGTTTGTTCTACCATCGAGTGTGATTTTGTTGGATGGGAACCACCACTCGCAGCATTCTGACTATTGGTGTTATTAGGAAAGTCTTCTTTCTTTTGATAGGTGCTTCTTTTGATTGATACCGTTATCACTTATATTCATCAATTTCACAGTGGAGTAATGTATTTGAATCATGAAATGTGGTTAAGTGATTGTTCTTTACAGCGAGGTCACCAGGTCGTATGGCCACATAGCAGATTCTCCATTGAATGGGTTTTTTGTGCATATGGGACTTCACATGCACCTTACTGAATAACGGATGTTTGGAACGTGATAAATCTTCTTGATTAGGTATCTCTATCATTTGCTTTATATTTTTAAAAATCTTATTCCAATGTTCATTATAAACAATCAATGTGCTGCACAAATTGTGGTACATGTTTGTTCCCTCTCAGCAGGGAGATTCTGTTTGATGACTGCTATATTTATTCTACCATCGAGTGTGATTTTGGTCAATGGGAACCACCACTCCCAGCATTCTGACTACTGGAGTTATTAGGAAAGACTTCTTTCTTTTGCTAAGTGCTTCTTTTGAATGATACCGTTATCACTTATATTCAACAATTTCACAGTGGAGTAGTGGATTTGAATTGTGAAATGTGGTTAAGTGTTTGTTCTTTACAGCAGGATCATCTTGTTGTATGGCCACATAGCAGTTTCCGCATTGAATGGGGTTATGTGCATATGGGACACCACATACACCTTACTGAATAATGGATGTTAGGAATGTAATATATCTTCTTGTTTAGGTATCTCCTTCATTTGCTTTATATTTTTAAAAATCTTATTCCAATGGTCACTAAATATAATCAATGTGCTGCTCAAATTGTGGTTCATGTTTCTACCCTCTCAGCATGGAGATTCTCCATTCCTGACTGGTATCTTTGTTCTACCATTGAGTGTGATTTTGTTGGATGGGAACCACTACTCCCAGCATTCTGACTACTGGAGTTATTAGGAAAGACTTCTTTCTTTTGCTAGGTGCTTCCTTTGATTGATGGTATTATCTCTTATATTCATCAATTTCACAGTGGGGTAATGTATTTGAATCGTAAAATGTGGTTAAGTGTCTGTTCTTTACAGCAGGGTCATCTGGTGGTATGGCCACAAAGCCGATTCTCCATTCAATGATTTTTTGTGCATGTGGGACACCACATACACGTTACTGAATAACGGATGTTCAGAATGTGATAAATCTTCTTGTTTAGGTATCTCCATCATTTGCTTTATATTTTTCAAAATCTTATTCCAATGGTCACTAAATATAATTAATGTGCTGCACAAATTGTGGTACATGTTTCTTCCCTCTCAGCATGGAGATTCTCCATACATGACTAGTATCGTTGTTTTACCATAGAGTGTGAATTTGTCAGATGGGAACCACTACTCCCAGCATTCTGATTACTGGAGTTATTAGGAAAGACTTCTTTCTTTTGCTAGGTGCGTCCTTTGATTGATGCTGTTATCTCTTATATTCATCAATTTCACAGTGGGGTAATGTATTTGAATCGTGAAATGCGTTAGGTGTTTGTTCTTTACAGCAGGGTCATCTGGTGGAATAGCCACAAAGCAGATTCTCCATTGAATGTGTTTTTGGTGCAGATGGGACTTCTCATGCACCTTACAGAATAATGGATGTTCAGAATGTGATAAATTTTATTGTTTAGGTATCTCCTTCGTTTGCTTCATATTTTTAAAAATCTTATTCTGATGGTCACTAAAAATAATCAATGTGCTGCACAAATTTTGGTACATGTTTGTTCACTCTCAGGAGGGAGATTCCGTTTGATGACTGCTATGTTCTACCATCGAGTGTGATTTTGTTGGATGGAAACCACCACTCCCAGATTTCTGACTATTGGAGTTATTAGGAAAGACTTCTTTCTTTTGCTAGGTGCTTCTTTTGATTGACAACGTTATCACTTATATTAGTAATTTCACAGTGGAGTAATGTATTTGAATTGTGAAATGTGGTTAAGTGTTTGTTCTTTACAGCAGGGACATCTGGTGGTATGGCCACAAAGCAGATTCTCCATTGAATGGTTTTTTTGTGCATATGGGACACCACATACATCATACTGAATAACGGATGTTCAGAATGTGATATATCTTCTTGTTTAGGTATGTCCTTCATTTGGTTTATATTTTTAAAAATCTGATTTCAATGGTCACTAAAAATAATCAATGTGCTGCACAAATTGTCTTACACGTTTGTTCCCTCTGAGCAGGGAGATTTTGTTTGGTGACTGCTATCTTGGTTCTACCATCGAGTGTGATTTTGTTGGATGGGAACCACCACCCCCAGCATTCTGACTATAGGCGTTATTAGGAAAGACTTTGTTCTTTTACTAGGTGCTTCTTTTGATTGTTACCGTTATCACTTATATTCATTCATTTCACAGTGGAGTAATGTAATTGGATCGTGAAATGTGGTTAAATGTTTCTTCGTTACAGCAGGGTCATCTGTTTCTATGGCCAAAAAGCAGATTCTCCATTCAATGGTTTTTTTGTGCATATGGGACACCACATACACCTTACTGAATAACGGATATTCAGAATGAGATAAATCTTCTTGTTTAGGTATCTCCTTAATTGGCTTTATATTTTTAAAAATCTTATTCTGATGTTCACTAAAAATAATCAATGTGTTGCACAAATTGTGGTACACGTTTGTTTCCTCTTAGCAGGGGGAATCCGTTTGATGACTGCTATGTTTGTTCTACCATCGAGTGTGATTTTGTTGGATGGAAACAACCACTCTCAGCATTCTGACTATTGGAGTTATAAGGAAAGACTTATTTCTTTTGCTAGGTGCTTCCTTTGATTGATGCTGTTATCACTTATATCCATCAATTTCACAGTGGAGTAATGTATTTGAATCGTGAAATATGGTTAAGTGTTTGTTTTTTACAGCAGGGTCATCTGGTGGTATGGCCACAAAGCAGATTCTCCATTGAATGGGTTTTGGTGCAGATGGGACACCACATACAAATTACTGAATATCGGATGTTCAGAATGTGATAAATTTTATTGTATAGGTATAGCCTTCATTTGCTTTATATTTTTCAAAATCTTATTCCAATGGTCACTAAAAATAATCAATGTGCTGTACAAATTTTGGTACATGTTTGTTCACTCTCAGGAGGGAGATTTCGTTTGATGACTGCTCTGTTTGTTCTACCATCGAGTGTGATTTTGTTGGATGGGAACCTCCACTCTCAGCATTCTGACTATTGGAGTTATAAGGAAAGACTTATTTCTTTTGCTAGGTGCTTCCTTTGATTGATGCTGTTATCACTTATATCCATCAATTTCACAGTGGAGTAATGTATTTGAATTGTGAAATGTGGTTAAGCGTTTGTTCTTTACAGTAGGGTCATCTGGTTGTATGGCCACAAAGCAGATTCCCCATTCAGTGGGTTTTTCGAGCATATGGGACACCACATCCTCCTTACTGAATAATGGATGTACGGATTGTAATATATCTTCTTGTATAGGTATCTCCTTCATTCGCTTTTATTTTTAAAAATCTTATTCCAATGGTCACTAAAAATAATCAATGTGCTGCACAAATTGTGGTACATGTTTGTTCCCTCTCGGCAGGGAGATTCTCCTTTCATGACTGGTATCGTTGTTCTACCATCGAGTGTGATGTTGTTGGATGGGAACCACCACTCCCAGCATTCTGACTATTGGAGATATTAGGAAAAACTTCATTCTTTTGCTAGGTGCTTATTTTGATTGATACCGTAATCACTTCTATTCATAATTTCACAGTGGTGTAATGTATTTGAATTGTGAAATGTAGTTAAATGTTTGTTCCTTACAGCAGGGTCATCAGGTCGTATGGCCACAACGCAGATTCTTCATTCATTGTTTTTTTGTGCATATGGGACACCACATCCACCTTACTGAATAACGGATGTTCGGAATGTAATATATCTTATTGTTTAGGTATCTCCTTCATTTGCTTTACATTTCTAAAAATCTTATTCCAATGGTCACTAAATATAATCAATGTGCTGCACAAAATTTGGTAGATATTTCTTCCCTCTCAGCAGGGAGATTCTCCATTCATGACTGGTATCGGTGTTCTACCATTGAGTGTGATTTTGTTGGATGGGAACCACCACTCCCAGAATTCTGACTACTGGAGATATTAGGAAAGACTTCTTTCTTTTGCTAGGTGCTTCCTTTGATTGATACCGTTATCACTTATATTAATCAATTTCACAGTGGAGTAATGTATATGAATCATGAAATGTGGTTAAGTGTTTGTTCTTTACAGCAGGGTCATCTGGTGGTATGGCCACGAAGCAGATCCTCCATTGAATGGATTTTTGGTGCAGATGGAACTCCACATACACCTTATTTAATAACAGATGTTCAGAATGCGATAAATTTTATTGTTTAGTATCTCCTTCATTTTCTTTATATTTTAAAAAATCTTATTCCTATGGTCACTAAAAATAATCAATGTGCTGCACAAATTGTGGTACATGTTTGTTACCTCTCAGCAGGGAGATTCCGTTTGATGACTGCTATGTTTGTTCTACCAACGAGTGTGATTTTGTTGGATGGGAACCACCACTCCCAGCATTCTGACTGTTGGAGTTATTAGGAAAGACATCTTTCTTTTGCTAGATGCTTCTTTTGATTGATCCTGTTATCACTTATATTCATCAATTTCACAGTGGAGTAATGTATTTGTATTGTGAAATGTGGTTAATTGTTTGTTCCTTACAGCGGGGTCCTTTGTTTCTATGGCCAAAAAGCAGATTCTCCATTCAATGTTTTTTTGTGCATATGGGACACCACATACACCATACTGAATAATGAATGTTCAGAATGTGATATATCTTCTTGTTTAGGTATCTCCTTCATTTGCTTTATATTATGCAAAATCTTATTCCAATGGTCACTAATAATAATCAATGTGCTGCAAAAATTGTGGTACATGTTTGTTCCCTCTCAGCAGGGAGATTCCAATTGATGACTGCAATGTTTGTTCTACCATTCAGTGTGATTTTGTGGATGGGAACCACCACTCCCAACATTCTGACTATTGGAGTTATTAGGAAAGACTTCTTTCTTTTGGTAGGTGCTTCTTTTGATTGATACCGTTATCACGTATATTCATCAATTTCACAGTGGAGTAATGTATTTGAATCGTGAAATGTGGTTAAGTGTTTGTTCTTTACAGCAGGGTCATCTGTTTGTATGCCCATTAAGCTGATTCTCCATTCAATGATTTTTTGTGCATGTGGGACACCACATACACCTTACTGAATAACGGATGTTCAGAATGTGATAAATCTTCTTGTTTAGGTATCTCCTTCATTTGCTTTATATTATGCAAAATCTTATTCCAATGGTCACTAATAATAATCAATGTGCTGCAAAAATTGTGGTACATGTATGATCCTTATCAGCAGGGAGATTCCGTTTGATGATTGCTATGTTTGTTGTACCATTGAGTGTGATTTTGTTGGATGGGAACCACCACTCCCAGCATTCTGACTATTGGAGTTATTAGGAAAGACTTCTTTCTATTTCAAGGTGCTTCTTTTGATTGATACCGTAATCACTTGTTGTTGTTGTTGTGGTCTTCAGTCCTGAGACTGGTTTGATGCAGCTTTCCATGCTACTCTATCCTGTGCAAGCTTCTTCATCTCCCAGTACCTACTGCAACGTACATCCTTCTGAATCTGCTTAGTGTATTCATCTCTTGGTCTCCCTCTACGTTTTTTACCCTCCACGGTGCCCTCCAATGCTAAATTTGTGATCCCTTGATGCCTCAAAACATGTCCTACCAACCGATCCCTTCTTCTAGTCAAGTTGTGCCACAAACTCCTCTTCTCCCCAATCCTATTCAATACCTCCTCATTAGTTACGTGATCTACCCACCTTATCTTCAGCATTCTTCTGTAGCACCACATTTCGAAAGCTTCTATTGTCTTCTTGTCCAAACTAGTTATTGTCCATGTTTCACTTCCATACATGGCTACACTCCATACAAATACTTTCAGAAACGACTTCCTGACACTTAAATCTATACTCGATGTTAACAAATTTCTCTTCTTCAGAAATGCTTTCCTTGCCATTGCCAGTCTGCGTTTTATATCCTCTCTACTTCGACAATGATCGGTTATTTTACTCCCTAAATAGCAAAACTCCTTTACTACTTTAAGTGTCTCATTTCCTAATCTAATTCCCTCAGCATCACCCGACTTAATTTGACTACATTCCATTATCCTCGTATTGCTTTTGTTGATGTTCATCTTATATCCTCCTTTCAAGACACTGTCCATTCTGTTCAACTGCTCTTCCAAGTCCTTTGCTGTCTCAGACAGAATTACAATGTCATCGGCAAACCTCAAAGTTTTTACTTCTTCTCCATGAATTTTAATACCTACTCTGAATTTTTCTTTTGTTTCCTTTCCTGTTTGCTGTATATACAGGTTGAATAACATCGGGGAGAGGCTACAACTCTGTCTCACTCCTTTCCCAACCACTGCTTCCCTTTCATGCCCCTCGACTCTTATAACTGGCATCTGGTTTCTGTACAAATTGTAAATAGCCTTTCGCTCCGTGTATTTTACCCCTGCCACCTTCAGAATTTGAAAGAGAGTATTCCAGTTAACATTGTCGAAAGCTTTCTCTAAGGCTACAAATGCTAGAAACGTAGGTTTGCCTTTTCTTAATCTTTCTTCTAAGATAAGTCGTAAGGTCAGTATTGCCTCACGTGTTCCAATATTTCTACGGAATCCAAACTGATCTTCCCCGAGGTCGGCTTCTACCAGGTTTTCCATTCTTCTGTAAAGAATTCGCGTTAGTATTTTGCATCCGTGACTTATCAAACTGATAGTTCGGTAATATTCACATCTGTCAACACAACAACCGAAAGGGGGACTATTTTACCTCCGGAATATTACTTATATTCATCAATTTCACAGTGGAGTAATGTATGTGTGTCGTGAAATGTAGTTAATTGGTTTTCTTTACAGCAGGGTCATCTGGTAGTATGCCCACAAAGCAGATTCTCCATTCAATGGGTTTTTTGTGCATATGGGACTTCACATGCACCGTAGTGAATAACGGATGTTGGGAATGTGATAAATCTTCTTGTTTAGGTATATTCTACATTTGCTTTATATTTTTAAAAATCTTATTCCAATGGTCACTAAAAATAATCAATGTGCTGTACAAATTGTGGTACATGTTTGATCCCTCTCAGCAGGGAGATTCCGTTTGATGACTGCTATGTTTGTTCTACCATCGAGTGTGATTTTGTTGGATGGGAACCACCACTCGCAGCATTCTGACTATTGGTGTTATTAGGAAAGTCTTCTTTCTTTTGATAGGTGCTTCTTTTGATTGATACCGTTATCACTTATATTCATCAATTTCACAGTGGAGTAATGTATTTGAATCATGAAATGTGGTTAAGTGATTGTTCTTTACAGCGAGGTCACCAGGTCGTATGGCCACATAGCAGATTCTCCATTGAATGGGTTTTTTGTGCATATGGGACTTCACATGCACCTTACTGAATAACGGATGTTTGGAACGTGATAAATCTTCTTGATTAGGTATCTCTATCATTTGCTTTATATTTTTAAAAATCTTATTCCAATGTTCATTATAAACAATCAATGTGCTGCACAAATTGTGGTACATGTTTGTTCCCTCTCAGCAGGGAGATTCTGTTTGATGACTGCTATATTTATTCTACCATCGAGTGTGATTTTGGTCAATGGGAACCACCACTCCCAGCATTCTGACTACTGGAGTTATTAGGAAAGACTTCTTTCTTTTGCTAAGTGCTTCTTTTGAATGATACCGTTATCACTTATATTCAACAATTTCACAGTGGAGTAGTGGATTTGAATTGTGAAATGTGGTTAAGTGTTTGTTCTTTACAGCAGGATCATCTTGTTGTATGGCCACATAGCAGTTTCCGCATTGAATGGGGTTATGTGCATATGGGACACCACATACACCTTACTGAATAATGGATGTTAGGAATGTAATATATCTTCTTGTTTAGGTATCTCCTTCATTTGCTTTATATTTTTAAAAATCTTATTCCAATGGTCACTAAATATAATCAATGTGCTGCTCAAATTGTGGTTCATGTTTCTACCCTCTCAGCATGGAGATTCTCCATTCCTGACTGGTATCTTTGTTCTACCATTGAGTGTGATTTTGTTGGATGGGAACCACTACTCCCAGCATTCTGACTACTGGAGTTATTAGGAAAGACTTCTTTCTTTTGCTAGGTGCTTCCTTTGATTGATGGTATTATCTCTTATATTCATCAATTTCACAGTGGGGTAATGTATTTGAATCGTAAAATGTGGTTAAGTGTCTGTTCTTTACAGCAGGGTCATCTGGTGGTATGGCCACAAAGCCGATTCTCCATTCAATGATTTTTTGTGCATGTGGGACACCACATACACGTTACTGAATAACGGATGTTCAGAATGTGATAAATCTTCTTGTTTAGGTATCTCCATCATTTGCTTTATATTTTTCAAAATCTTATTCCAATGGTCACTAAATATAATTAATGTGCTGCACAAATTGTGGTACATGTTTCTTCCCTCTCAGCATGGAGATTCTCCATACATGACTAGTATCGTTGTTTTACCATAGAGTGTGAATTTGTCAGATGGGAACCACTACTCCCAGCATTCTGATTACTGGAGTTATTAGGAAAGACTTCTTTCTTTTGCTAGGTGCGTCCTTTGATTGATGCTGTTATCTCTTATATTCATCAATTTCACAGTGGGGTAATGTATTTGAATCGTGAAATGCGTTAGGTGTTTGTTCTTTACAGCAGGGTCATCTGGTGGAATAGCCACAAAGCAGATTCTCCATTGAATGTGTTTTTGGTGCAGATGGGACTTCTCATGCACCTTACAGAATAATGGATGTTCAGAATGTGATAAATTTTATTGTTTAGGTATCTCCTTCGTTTGCTTCATATTTTTAAAAATCTTATTCTGATGGTCACTAAAAATAATCAATGTGCTGCACAAATTTTGGTACATGTTTGTTCACTCTCAGGAGGGAGATTCCGTTTGATGACTGCTATGTTCTACCATCGAGTGTGATTTTGTTGGATGGAAACCACCACTCCCAGATTTCTGACTATTGGAGTTATTAGGAAAGACTTCTTTCTTTTGCTAGGTGCTTCTTTTGATTGACAACGTTATCACTTATATTAGTAATTTCACAGTGGAGTAATGTATTTGAATTGTGAAATGTGGTTAAGTGTTTGTTCTTTACAGCAGGGACATCTGGTGGTATGGCCACAAAGCAGATTCTCCATTGAATGGTTTTTTTGTGCATATGGGACACCACATACATCATACTGAATAACGGATGTTCAGAATGTGATATATCTTCTTGTTTAGGTATGTCCTTCATTTGGTTTATATTTTTAAAAATCTGATTTCAATGGTCACTAAAAATAATCAATGTGCTGCACAAATTGTCTTACACGTTTGTTCCCTCTGAGCAGGGAGATTTTGTTTGGTGACTGCTATCTTGGTTCTACCATCGAGTGTGATTTTGTTGGATGGGAACCACCACCCCCAGCATTCTGACTATAGGCGTTATTAGGAAAGACTTTGTTCTTTTACTAGGTGCTTCTTTTGATTGTTACCGTTATCACTTATATTCATTCATTTCACAGTGGAGTAATGTAATTGGATCGTGAAATGTGGTTAAATGTTTCTTCGTTACAGCAGGGTCATCTGTTTCTATGGCCAAAAAGCAGATTCTCCATTCAATGGTTTTTTTGTGCATATGGGACACCACATACACCTTACTGAATAACGGATATTCAGAATGAGATAAATCTTCTTGTTTAGGTATCTCCTTAATTGGCTTTATATTTTTAAAAATCTTATTCTGATGTTCACTAAAAATAATCAATGTGTTGCACAAATTGTGGTACACGTTTGTTTCCTCTTAGCAGGGGGAATCCGTTTGATGACTGCTATGTTTGTTCTACCATCGAGTGTGATTTTGTTGGATGGAAACAACCACTCTCAGCATTCTGACTATTGGAGTTATAAGGAAAGACTTATTTCTTTTGCTAGGTGCTTCCTTTGATTGATGCTGTTATCACTTATATCCATCAATTTCACAGTGGAGTAATGTATTTGAATCGTGAAATATGGTTAAGTGTTTGTTTTTTACAGCAGGGTCATCTGGTGGTATGGCCACAAAGCAGATTCTCCATTGAATGGGTTTTGGTGCAGATGGGACACCACATACAAATTACTGAATATCGGATGTTCAGAATGTGATAAATTTTATTGTATAGGTATAGCCTTCATTTGCTTTATATTTTTCAAAATCTTATTCCAATGGTCACTAAAAATAATCAATGTGCTGTACAAATTTTGGTACATGTTTGTTCACTCTCAGGAGGGAGATTTCGTTTGATGACTGCTCTGTTTGTTCTACCATCGAGTGTGATTTTGTTGGATGGGAACCTCCACTCTCAGCATTCTGACTATTGGAGTTATAAGGAAAGACTTATTTCTTTTGCTAGGTGCTTCCTTTGATTGATGCTGTTATCACTTATATCCATCAATTTCACAGTGGAGTAATGTATTTGAATTGTGAAATGTGGTTAAGCGTTTGTTCTTTACAGTAGGGTCATCTGGTTGTATGGCCACAAAGCAGATTCCCCATTCAGTGGGTTTTTCGAGCATATGGGACACCACATCCTCCTTACTGAATAATGGATGTACGGATTGTAATATATCTTCTTGTATAGGTATCTCCTTCATTCGCTTTTATTTTTAAAAATCTTATTCCAATGGTCACTAAAAATAATCAATGTGCTGCACAAATTGTGGTACATGTTTGTTCCCTCTCGGCAGGGAGATTCTCCTTTCATGACTGGTATCGTTGTTCTACCATCGAGTGTGATGTTGTTGGATGGGAACCACCACTCCCAGCATTCTGACTATTGGAGATATTAGGAAAAACTTCATTCTTTTGCTAGGTGCTTATTTTGATTGATACCGTAATCACTTCTATTCATAATTTCACAGTGGTGTAATGTATTTGAATTGTGAAATGTAGTTAAATGTTTGTTCCTTACAGCAGGGTCATCAGGTCGTATGGCCACAACGCAGATTCTTCATTCATTGTTTTTTTGTGCATATGGGACACCACATACACCATACTGAATAACGGATGTTCAGAATGTGATATGTCTTCTTGTTTAGGTATCTTCTTCATTTGCTTTATATTTTTAAAAATCTTATTCCAATGGTCACTAAAAATCATCAACGTGCTGCACAAATTGTGGTACATCTTTGATCCCTCTCAGCAGGGGGATTCCGTTTGATGACTGCTGTGTTTGTTCTACCATCGAGTGTAATTTTGTTGGATGGGATCCACCACTCCCAGCATTCTGACTATTGGAGTTATTAGGAAAGACTTCTTTCTTTTGCTAGATGCTTCTTTTGATTGAAACCGTTATCACTTATATTAATCAATTTCACAGAGGATTAATGTATTTGAAACGTGAAATGTGGTTTAATGTTTGTTTCTTACAGCAGGGTCATCTGTTTGTATGGCCAAAAAGCAGATTCTCCATTCAATGGTTTTTTTGTGCATATGGGACACTACATACACCTTACTGAATAACGGATGTTCAGAATGTGTTAAATTTTATTGTTTAGGTATGTCCTTCATTTGCTTTATATTTTTAAAAATCTTAATCTGATGGTCACTAAAAATAATCAATGTGCTGCACAAATTTTGGTATATGTTTGTTCACTCTCAGGAGGGAGATTTCGTTTGATGAATGCTATGTTTGTTCTACCATCGAGTGTGATTTTGTTGGATGGGAACCACCACTCGCAGCATTCTGACTATTGGTGTTATTAGGAAAGTCTTCTTTCTTTTGATAGGTGCTTCTTTTGATTGATACCATTATCACTAATATTCATCAATTTCTCAGTGGAGTAATGTATTTGAATTGTGAAATATGGTTAAGTGTTTGTTCTTTACAGCAGGGACAACTGGTTGTATGGCCACAAAGCAGATTCTACATTGAATGGGTTTTTATGCATATGGGACAGCACATCCACCTTACTGAATTACGGATGTTCGGAATGTAATATATCTTCTTGTTTAGGTATCTCCTTCATTTGGTTTATATTTTTAAAAATCTTATTCCAATGGTCAATTAAAATAATCAATGTGCTGCACAAATTGTGGTACATGTTTGTTCCCTCTCGGCAGGGAGATTCTCCTTTCATGACTGGTATCGTTGTTCTACCATCGAGTGTGATGTTGTTGGATGGGACCCGCCACTCCCAGCATTCTGACTATTGGAGATATTAGGAAAAACTTCTTTCTTTTGCTAGGTGCTTATTTTGATTGATACCATAATCACTTCTATTCATAATTTCACAGTGGTGTAATGTATTTGAATCGTGAAATGTAGTTAAATGTTTGTTCCTTACAGCAGGGTCATCAGATCGTATGGGCACAACGCAGATTCTTCATTCATTGTTTTTTTGTGCATATGGGACACCACATACACCATACTGAATAACGGATGTTCAGAATGTGATATATCTTCTTGTTTAGGTATCTTCTTCATTTGCTTTATATTTTTAAAAATCTTATTCCAATGGTCACTAAAAATCATCAACGTGCTGCACAAATTGTGGTACATGTTTGATCCCTCTCAGCAGGGGGATTCCGTTTGATGACTGCTGTGTTTGTTCTACCATCGAGTGTGATTTTGCTGAATTAGAACCACCACTCCCAGCATCTGTTATTAGGAAAGACTTCTCCCTTTTGCTAGGTGCATCTTTTGATTACGACTATTATCACTTATATTCATCAATTTCACAGTGGAGTAATGTATTTGAATCGTGATATGTGGTTAAGTGTCTGTTCCTCACAGGAGGGTCATCTGTTTGTATGGCCAAAAGCAGATTCTCCATTCAAAGATTTCTTTGTGCATGTGGGACACCACATACACCTTACTGAATAACGTATGTTCAGAATGTGATAAATTTTATTGTTTAGGTATCTCCTTCATTTGCTTTATATTTTTAAAAATCTTATTCTGATGGTCACTAAAAATAATCAATGTGCTGCACAATTTTTGGTACATGTTTGTTCACTCTCAGGAGGGACATTTCGTTTGATGACTGCTATGTTTGTTCTCCCATCGAGTGTGATTTTGTTGGATGGAAATCACCACTCCCAGCATTCTGGCTATTGGAGTTATTAGGAAAGGCTTCTTTCTTTTGCTAGGTGCTTGTTTTGATTGACAACGTTATCACTTATATTAGTAATTTCACAGTGGAGTAATGTATTTGAATTGTGAAATGTGGTTAAGTGTTTGTTCTTTACAGCAGGGACATCTGGTTGTATGGCCACAAAGCAGATCCTCCATTGAATGGGCTTTTATGCATATGGGACACCACATCCACCTTACTGAATAACGGATGTTCGGAATGTAATATATCTTATTGTTTAGGTATCTCCTTCATTTGCTTTACATTTCTAAAAATCTTATTCCAATGGTCACTAAATATAATCAATGTGCTGCACAAAATGTGGTAGATATTTCTTCGCTCTCAGCAGGGAGATTCTCCATTCATGACTGGTATCGGTGTTCTACCATTGAGTGTGATTTTGTTGGATGGGAACCACCACTCCCAGAATTCTGACTACTGGAGGTATTAGGAAAGACTTCTTTCTTTTGCTAGGTGCTTCCTTTGATTGATACCATTATCACTTATATTAATCAATTTCACAGTGGAGTAATGTATATTAATCATGAAATGTGGTTAAGTGTTTGTTCTTTACAGCAGGGTCATCTGGTGGTATGGCCACGATGCAGATCCTCCATTGAATGGATTTTTGGTGCAGATGGAACTCCACATACACCTTATTTAATAACGGATGTTCAGAATGCGATAAATTTTATTGTTTAGTATCTCCTTCATTTTCTTTATATTTTAAAAAATCTTATTCCTATGGTCACTAAAAATAATCAATGTGCTGCACAAATTGTGGTACATGTTTGTTCCCTCTCAGCAGGGAGATTCCGTTTGATGACTGCTATGTTTGTTCTACCAACGAGTGTGATTTTGTTGGATGGGAACCACCACTCCCAGCATTCTGACTGTTGGAGTTATTAGGAAAGACATCTTTCTTTTGCTAGATGCTTCTTTTGATTGATCCTGTTATCACTTATATTCATCAATTTCACAGTGGAGTAATGTATTTGTATTGTGAAATGTGGTTAATTGTTTGTTCCTTACAGCGGGGTCCTTTGTTTCTATGGCCAAAAAGCAGATTCTCCATTCAATGTTTTTTTGTGCATATGGGACACCACATACACCATACTGAATAATGAATGTTCAGAATGTGATATATCTTCTTGTTTAGGTATCTCCTTCATTTGCTTTATATTATGCAAAATCTTATTCCAATGGTCACTAATAATAATCAATGTGCTGCAAAAATTGTGGTACATGTTTGTTCCCTCTCAGCAGGGAGATTCCAATTGATGACTGCTATGTTTGTTCTACCATTCAGTGTGATTTTGTGGATGGGAACCACCACTCCCAACATTCTGACTATTGGAGTTATTAGGAAAGACTTCTTTCTTTTGGTAGGTGCTTCTTTTGATTGATACCGTTATCACGTATATTCATCAATTTCACAGTGGAGTAATGTATTTGAATCGTGAAATGTGGTTAAGTGTTTGTTCTTTACAGCAGGGTCATCTGTTTGTATGCCCAAAAAGCCGATTCTCCATTCAATGATTTTTTGTGCATGTGGGACACCACATACACCTTACTGAATAACGGATGTTCAGAATGTGATAAATCTTCTTGTTTAGGTATCTCCTTCATTTGCTTTATATTATGCAAAATCTTATTCCAATGGTCACTAATAATAATCAATGTGCTGCAAAAATTGTGGTACATGTATGATCCTTATCAGCAGGGAGATTCCGTTTGATGATTGCTATGTTTGTTGTACCATTGAGTGTGATTTTGTTGGATGGGAACCACCACTCCCAGCATTCTGACTATTGGAGTTATTAGGAAAGACTTCTTTCTATTTCAAGGTGCTTCTTTTGATTGATACTGTAATCACTTGTTGTTGTTGTTGTGGTCTTCAGTCCTGAGACTGGTTTGATGCAGCTTTCCATGCTACTCTATCCTGTGCAAGCTTCTTCATCTCCCAGTACCTACTGCAACCTACATCCTTCTGAATCTGCTTAGTGTATTCATCTCTTGGTCTCCCTCTACGTTTTTTACCCTCCACGGTGCCCTCCAATGCTAAATTTGTGATCCCTTGATGCCTCAAAACATGTCCTACCAACCGATCCCTTCTTCTAGTCAAGTTGTGCCACAAACTCCTCTTCTCCCCATTCCTATTCAATATCTCCTCATTAGTTACGTGATCTACCCACCTTATCTTCAGCATTCTTCTGTATCACCACATTTCGAAAGCTTCTATTGTCTTCTTGTCCAAACTAGTTATTGTCCATGTTTCACTTCCATACATGGCTACACTCCATACAAATACTTTCAGAAACGACTTCCTGACACTTAAATCTATACTCGATGTTAACAAATTTCTCTTCTTCAGAAATGCTTTCTTTGCCATTGCCAGTCTGCGTTTTATATCCTCTCTACTTCGACAATGATCGGTTATTTTACTCCCTAAATAGCAAAACTCCTTTACTACTTTAAGTGTCTCATTTCCTAATCTAATTCCCTCAGCATCACCCGACTTAATTTGACTACATTCCATTATCCTCGTATTGCTTTTGTTGATGTTCATCTTATATCCTCCTTTCAAGACACTGTCCATTCTGTTCAACTGCTCTTCCAAGTCCTTTGCTGTCTCAGACAGAATTACAATGTCATCGGCAAACCTCAAAGTTTTTACTTCTTCTCCATGAATTTTAATACCTACTCTGAATTTTTCTTTTGTTTCCTTTCCTGTTTGCTGTATATACAGGTTGAATAACATCGGGGAGAGGCTACAACCCTGTCTCACTCCTTTCCCAACCACTGCTTCCCTTTCATGCCCCTCGACTCTTATAACTGCCATCTGGTTTCTGTACAAATTGTAAATAGCCTTTCGCTCCGTGTATTTTACCCCTGCCACCTTCAGAATTTGAAAGAGAGTATTCCAGTTAACATTGTCGAAAGCTTTCTCTAAGGCTACAAATGCTAGAAACGTAGGTTTGCCTTTTCTTAATCTTTCTTCTAAGATAAGTCGTAAGGTCAGTATTGCCTCACGTGTTCCAACATTTCTACGGAATCCAAACTGATCTTCCCCGAGGTCGGCTTCTACCAGGTTTTCCATTCTTCTGTAAAGAATTTGCGTTAGTATTTTGCATCCGTGACTTATCAAACTGATAGTTCGGTAATATTCACATCTGTCAACACAACAACCGAAAGGGGGACTATTTTACCTCCGGAATATTACTTATATTCATCAATTTCACAGTGGAGTAATGTATGTGTGTCGTGAAATGTAGTTAATTGGTTTTCTTTACAGCAGGGTCATCTGGTAGTATGCCCACAAAGCAGATTCTCCATTCAATGGGTTTTTTGTGCATATGGGACTTCACATGCACCGTAGTGAATAACGGATGTTGGGAATGTGATAAATCTTCTTGTTTAGGTATATTCTACATTTGCTTTATATTTTTAAAAATCTTATTCCAATGGTCACTAAAAATAATCAATGTGCTGTACAAATTGTGGTACATGTTTGTTCCCTCTCAGCAGGGAGATTCGGTTTTACGACTGCTATGATAGATCTACCATCGAGTGTGATTTTGTTGGATGGGAGCCACCATTCTCAGCATTCTGACTATTGGAGTTAATTAGGAAAGACTTCTTTCTTTTGCTAGATGCTTCTTTTGATTGATACCGTTATCACTAATATTTATCAATTTTTCATTGGAGTAATGTATTTGAATTGTGAAATGTGGATAAGTGTTTGTTCTTAACAGGAGGGTCATATGGTTATATGGCCACAAAGCAGATTCTCCATTGAATGGGTTTTTATGCATATGGGACAGCACATCCACCTTACTGAATTACGGATGTTCGGAATGTAATATATCTTCTTGTTTAGGTATCTCCTTCATTTGGTTTATATTTTTAAAAATCTTATTCCAATGGTCACTTAAAATAATCAATGTGCTGCACAAATTGTGGTACATGTTTGATCCCTCTCAGCAGGGAGATTCTGTTTGATGACTGCTATATTTATTCTACCATCGAGTGTGATTTTGGTCAATGGGAACCACCACTCCCAGCATTCTGACTACTGGAGTTATTAGGAAAGACTTCTTTCTTTTGCTAAGTGCTTCTTTTGAATGATACCGTTATCACTTATATTCAACAATTTCACAGTGGAGTAGTGGATTTGAATTGTGAAATGTGGTTAAGTGTTTGTTCTTTACAGCAGGATCATCTTGTTGTATGGCCACATAGCAGTTTCCGCATTGAATGGGGTTATGTGCATATGGGACACCACATACACCTTACTGAATAATGGATGTTAGGAATGTAATATATCTTCTTGTTTAGGTATCTCCTTCATTTGCTTTATATTTTTAAAAATCTTATTCCAATGGTCACTAAATATAATCAATGTGCTGCTCAAATTGTGGTTCATGTTTCTACCCTCTCAGCATGGAGATTCTCCATTCCTGACTGGTATCTTTGTTCTACCATTGAGTGTGATTTTGTTGGATGGGAACCACTACTCCCAGCATTCTGACTACTGGCGTTATTAGGAAAGACTTCTTTCTTTTGCTAGGTGCTTCCTTTGATTGATGGTATTATCTCTTATATTCATCAATTTCACAGTGGGGTAATGTATTTGAATCGTAAAATGTGGTTAAGTGTCTGTTCTTTACAGCAGGGTCATCTGGTGGTATGGCCACAAAGCCGATTCTCCATTCAATGATTTTTTGTGCATGTGGGACACCACATACACGTTACTGAATAACGGATGTTCAGAATGTGATAAATCTTCTTGTTTAGGTATCTCCATCATTTGCTTTATATTTTTAAAAATCTTATTCCAATGGTCACTAAATATAATTAATGTGCTGCACAAATTGTGGTACATGTTTCTTCCCTCTCAGCATGGAGATTCTCCATACATGACTAGTATCGTTGTTCTACCATAGAGTGTGAATTTGTTGGATGGGAACCACTACTCCCAGCATTCTGATTACTGGAGTTATTAGGAAAGACTTCTTTCTTTTGCTAGGTGCGTCCTTTGATTGATGCTGTTATCTCTTATATTCATCAATTTCACAGTGGGGTAATGTATTTGAATCGTGAAATGCGTTAGGTGTTTGTTCTTTACAGCAGGGTCATCTGGTGGAATGGCCACAAAGCAGATTCTCCATTGAATGTGTTTTTGGTGCAGATGGGACTTCTCATGCACCTTACAGAATAATGGATGTTCAGAATGTGATAAATTTTATTGTTTAGGTATCTCCTTCGTTTGCTTCATATTTTTAAAAATCTTATTCTGATGGTCACTAAAAATAATCAATGTGCTGCACAAATTTTGGTACATGTTTGTTCACTCTCAGGAGGGAGATTCCGTTTGATGACTGCTATGTTCTACCATCGAGTGTGATTTTGTTGGATGGAAACCACCACTCCCAGATTTCTGACTATTGGAGTTATTAGGAAAGACTTCTTTCTTTTGCTAGGTGCTTCTTTTGATTGACAACGTTATCACTTATATTAGTAATTTCACAGTGGAGTAATGTATTTGAATTGTGAAATGTGGTTAAGTGTTTGTTCTTTACAGCAGGGACATCTGGTGGTATGGCCACAAAGCAGATTCTCCATTGAATGGTTTTTTTGTGCATATGGGACACCACATACATCATACTGAATAACGGATGTTCAGAATGTGATATATCTTCTTGTTTAGGTATGTCCTTCATTTGGTTTATATTTTTAAAAATCTGATTTCAATGGTCACTAAAAATAATCAATGTGCTGCACAAATTGTCTTACATGTTTGTTCCCTCTGAGCAGGGAGATTTTGTTTGGTGACTGCTATCTTGGTTCTACCATCGAGTGTGATTTTGTTGGATGGGAACCACCACCCCCAGCATTCTGACTATAGGCGTTATTAGGAAAGACTTTGTTCTTTTACTAGGTGCTTCTTTTGATTGTTACCGTTATCACTTATATTCATTCATTTCACAGTGGAGTAATGTAATTGAATCGTGAAATGTGGTTAAATGTTTCTTCGTTACAGCAGGGTCATCTGTTTCTATGGCCAAAAAGCAGATTCTCCATTCAATGGTTTTTTTGTGCATATGGGACACCACATACACCTTACTGAATAACGGATATTCAGAATGAGATAAATCTTCTTGTTTAGGTATCTCCTTAATTGGCTTTATATTTTTAAAAATCTTATTCTGATGTTCACTAAAAATAATCAATGTGTTGCACAAATTGTGGTACACGTTTGTTTCCTCTTAGCAGGGGGAATCCGTTTGATGACTGCTATGTTTGTTCTACCATCGAGTGTGATTTTGTTGGATGGGAACAACCACTCTCAGCATTCTGACTATTGGAGTTATAAGGAAAGACTTATTTCTTTTGCTAGGTGCTTCCTTTGATTGATGCTGTTATCACTTATATCCATCAATTTCACAGTGGAGTAATGTATTTGAATCGTGAAATATGGTTAAGTGTTTGTTCTTTACAGCAGGGTCATCTGGTGGTATGGCCACAAAGCAGATTCTCCATTGAATGGGTTTTTGGTGCAGATGGGACACCACATACAAATTACTGAATAACGGATGTTCAGAATGTGATAAATTTTATTGTATAGGTATAGCCTTCATTTGCTTTATATTTTTCAAAATCTTATTCCAATGGTCACTAAAAATAATCAATGTGCTGTACAAATTTTGGTACATGTTTGTTCACTCTCAGGAGGGAGATTTCGTTTGATGACTGCTCTGTTTGTTCTACCATCGAGTGTGATTTTGTTGGATGGGAACCTCCACTCTCAGCATTCTGACTATTGGAGTTATAAGGAAAGACTTATTTCTTTTGCTAGGTGCTTCCTTTGATTGATGCTGTTATCACTTATATCCATCAATTTCACAGTGGAGTAATGTATTTGAATTGTGAAATGTGGTTAAGCGTTTGTTCTTTACAGTAGGGTCATCTGGTTGTATGGCCACAAAGCAGATTCCCCATTCAGTGGGTTTTTCGAGCATATGGGACACCACATCCTCCTTACTGAATAATGGATGTACGGATTGTAATATATCTTCTTGTATAGGTATCTCCTTCATTCGCTTTTATTTTTAAAAATCTTATTCCAATGGTCACTAAAAATAATCAATGTGCTGCACAAATTGTGGTACATGTTTGTTCCCTCTCGGCAGGGAGATTCTCCTTTCATGACTGGTATCGTTGTTCTACCATCGAGTGTGATGTTGTTGGATGGGAACCACCACTCCCAGCATTCTGACTATTGGAGATATTAGGAAAAACTTCATTCTTTTGCTAGGTGCTTATTTTGATTGATACCGTAATCACTTCTATTCATAATTTCACAGTGGTGTAATGTATTTGAATTGTGAAATGTAGTTAAATGTTTGTTCCTTACAGCAGGGTCATCAGGTCGTATGGCCACAACGCAGATTCTTCATTCATTGTTTTTTTGTGCATATGGGACACCACATACACCATACTGAATAACGGATGTTCAGAATGTGATATGTCTTCTTGTTTAGGTATCTTCTTCATTTGCTTTATATTTTTAAAAATCTTATTCCAATGGTCACTAAAAATCATCAACGTGCTGCACAAATTGTGGTACATCTTTGATCCCTCTCAGCAGGGGGATTCCGTTTGATGACTGCTGTGTTTGTTCTACCATCGAGTGTAATTTTGTTGGATGGGATCCACCACTCCCAGCATTCTGACTATTGGAGTTATTAGGAAAGACTTCTTTCTTTTGCTAGATGCTTCTTTTGATTGAAACCGTTATCACTTATATTAATCAATTTCACAGAGGATTAATGTATTTGAAACGTGAAATTTGGTTTAATGTTTGTTTCTTACAGCAGGGTCATCTGTTTGTATGGCCAAAAAGCAGATTCTCCATTCAATGGTTTTTTTGTGCATATGGGACACTACATACACCTTACTGAATAACGGATGTTCAGAATGTGTTAAATTTTATTGTTTAGGTATGTCCTTCATTTGCTTTATATTTTTAAAAATCTTAATCTGATGGTCACTAAAAATAATCAATGTGCTGCACAAATTTTGGTATATGTTTGTTCACTCTCAGGAGGGAGATTTCGTTTGATGAATGCTATGTTTGTTCTACCATCGAGTGTGATTTTGTTGGATGGGAACCACCACTCGCAGCATTCTGACTATTGGTGTTATTAGGAAAGTCTTCTTTCTTTTGATAGGTGCTTCTTTTGATTGATACCATTATCACTAATATTCATCAATTTCTCAGTGGAGTAATGTATTTGAATTGTGAAATATGGTTAAGTGTTTGTTCTTTACAGCAGGGACAACTGGTTGTATGGCCACAAAGCAGATTCTACATTGAATGGGTTTTTATGCATATGGGACAGCACATCCACCTTACTGAATTACGGATGTTCGGAATGTAATATATCTTCTTGTTTAGGTATCTCCTTCATTTGGTTTATATTTTTAAAAATCTTATTCCAATGGTCAATTAAAATAATCAATGTGCTGCACAAATTGTGGTACATGTTTGTTCCCTCTCGGCAGGGAGATTCTCCTTTCATGACTGGTATCGTTGTTCTACCATCGAGTGTGATGTTGTTGGATGGGACCCGCCACTCCCAGCATTCTGACTATTGGAGATATTAGGAAAAACTTCTTTCTTTTGCTAGGTGCTTATTTTGATTGATACCATAATCACTTCTATTCATAATTTCACAGTGGTGTAATGTATTTGAATCGTGAAATGTAGTTAAATGTTTGTTCCTTACAGCAGGGTCATCAGATCGTATGGGCACAACGCAGATTCTTCATTCATTGTTTTTTTGTGCATATGGGACACCACATACACCATACTGAATAACGGATGTTCAGAATGTGATATATCTTCTTGTTTAGGTATCTTCTTCATTTGCTTTATATTTTTAAAAATCTTATTCCAATGGTCACTAAAAATCATCAACGTGCTGCACAAATTGTGGTACATGTTTGATCCCTCTCAGCAGGGGGATTCCGTTTGATGACTGCTGTGTTTGTTCTACCATCGAGTGTGATTTTGCTGAATTAGAACCACCACTCCCAGCATCTGTTATTAGGAAAGACTTCTCCCTTTTGCTAGGTGCATCTTTTGATTACGACTATTATCACTTATATTCATCAATTTCACAGTGGAGTAATGTATTTGAATCGTGATATGTGGTTAAGTGTCTGTTCCTCACAGGAGGGTCATCTGTTTGTATGGCCAAAAGCAGATTCTCCATTCAAAGATTTCTTTGTGCATGTGGGACACCACATACACCTTACTGAATAACGTATGTTCAGAATGTGATAAATTTTATTGTTTAGGTATCTCCTTCATTTGCTTTATATTTTTAAAAATCTTATTCTGATGGTCACTAAAAATAATCAATGTGCTGCACAATTTTTGGTACATGTTTGTTCACTCTCAGGAGGGACATTTCGTTTGATGACTGCTATGTTTGTTCTCCCATCGAGTGTGATTTTGTTGGATGGAAATCACCACTCCCAGCATTCTGGCTATTGGAGTTATTAGGAAAGGCTTCTTTCTTTTGCTAGGTGCTTGTTTTGATTGACAACGTTATCACTTATATTAGTAATTTCACAGTGGAGTAATGTATTTGAATTGTGAAATGTGGTTAAGTGTTTGTTCTTTACAGCAGGGACATCTGGTTGTATGGCCACAAAGCAGATCCTCCATTGAATGGGCTTTTATGCATATGGGACACCACATCCACCTTACTGAATAACGGATGTTCGGAATGTAATATATCTTATTGTTTAGGTATCTCCTTCATTTGCTTTACATTTCTAAAAATCTTATTCCAATGGTCACTAAATATAATCAATGTGCTGCACAAAATGTGGTAGATATTTCTTCGCTCTCAGCAGGGAGATTCTCCATTCATGACTGGTATCGGTGTTCTACCATTGAGTGTGATTTTGTTGGATGGGAACCACCACTCCCAGAATTCTGACTACTGGAGGTATTAGGAAAGACTTCTTTCTTTTGCTAGGTGCTTCCTTTGATTGATACCATTATCACTTATATTAATCAATTTCACAGTGGAGTAATGTATATTAATCATGAAATGTGGTTAAGTGTTTGTTCTTTACAGCAGGGTCATCTGGTGGTATGGCCACGATGCAGATCCTCCATTGAATGGATTTTTGGTGCAGATGGAACTCCACATACACCTTATTTAATAACGGATGTTCAGAATGCGATAAATTTTATTGTTTAGTATCTCCTTCATTTTCTTTATATTTTAAAAAATCTTATTCCTATGGTCACTAAAAATAATCAATGTGCTGCACAAATTGTGGTACATGTTTGTTCCCTCTCAGCAGGGAGATTCCGTTTGATGACTGCTATGTTTGTTCTACCAACGAGTGTGATTTTGTTGGATGGGAACCACCACTCCCAGCATTCTGACTGTTGGAGTTATTAGGAAAGACATCTTTCTTTTGCTAGATGCTTCTTTTGATTGATCCTGTTATCACTTATATTCATCAATTTCACAGTGGAGTAATGTATTTGTATTGTGAAATGTGGTTAATTGTTTGTTCCTTACAGCGGGGTCCTTTGTTTCTATGGCCAAAAAGCAGATTCTCCATTCAATGTTTTTTTGTGCATATGGGACACCACATACACCATACTGAATAATGAATGTTCAGAATGTGATATATCTTCTTGTTTAGGTATCTCCTTCATTTGCTTTATATTATGCAAAATCTTATTCCAATGGTCACTAATAATAATCAATGTGCTGCAAAAATTGTGGTACATGTTTGTTCCCTCTCAGCAGGGAGATTCCAATTGATGACTGCTATGTTTGTTCTACCATTCAGTGTGATTTTGTGGATGGGAACCACCACTCCCAACATTCTGACTATTGGAGTTATTAGGAAAGACTTCTTTCTTTTGGTAGGTGCTTCTTTTGATTGATACCGTTATCACGTATATTCATCAATTTTACAGTGGAGTAATGTATTTGAATCGTGAAATGTGGTTAAGTGTTTGTTCTTTACAGCAGGGTCATCTGTTTGTATGCCCAAAAAGCCGATTCTCCATTCAATGATTTTTTGTGCATGTGGGACACCACATACACCTTACTGAATAACGGATGTTCAGAATGTGATAAATCTTCTTGTTTAGGTATCTCCTTCATTTGCTTTATATTATGCAAAATCTTATTCCAATGGTCACTAATAATAATCAATGTGCTGCAAAAATTGTGGTACATGTATGATCCTTATCAGCAGGGAGATTCCGTTTGATGATTGCTATGTTTGTTGTACCATTGAGTGTGATTTTGTTGGATGGGAACCACCACTCCCAGCATTCTGACTATTGGAGTTATTAGGAAAGACTTCTTTCTATTTCAAGGTGCTTCTTTTGATTGATACTGTAATCACTTGTTGTTGTTGTTGTGGTCTTCAGTCCTGAGACTGGTTTGATGCAGCTTTCCATGCTACTCTATCCTGTGCAAGCTTCTTCATCTCCCAGTACCTACTGCAACCTACATCCTTCTGAATCTGCTTAGTGTATTCATCTCTTGGTCTCCCTCTACGTTTTTTACCCTCCACGGTGCCCTCCAATGCTAAATTTGTGATCCCTTGATGCCTCAAAACATGTCCTACCAACCGATCCCTTCTTCTAGTCAAGTTGTGCCACAAACTCCTCTTCTCCCCATTCCTATTCAATATCTCCTCATTAGTTACGTGATCTACCCACCTTATCTTCAGCATTCTTCTGTATCACCACATTTCGAAAGCTTCTATTGTCTTCTTGTCCAAACTAGTTATTGTCCATGTTTCACTTCCATACATGGCTACACTCCATACAAATACTTTCAGAAACGACTTCCTGACACTTAAATCTATACTCGATGTTAACAAATTTCTCTTCTTCAGAAATGCTTTCTTTGCCATTGCCAGTCTGCGTTTTATATCCTCTCTACTTCGACAATGATCGGTTATTTTACTCCCTAAATAGCAAAACTCCTTTACTACTTTAAGTGTCTCATTTCCTAATCTAATTCCCTCAGCATCACCCGACTTAATTTGACTACATTCCATTATCCTCGTATTGCTTTTGTTGATGTTCATCTTATATCCTCCTTTCAAGACACTGTCCATTCTGTTCAACTGCTCTTCCAAGTCCTTTGCTGTCTCAGACAGAATTACAATGTCATCGGCAAACCTCAAAGTTTTTACTTCTTCTCCATGAATTTTAATACCTACTCTGAATTTTTCTTTTGTTTCCTTTCCTGTTTGCTGTATATACAGGTTGAATAACATCGGGGAGAGGCTACAACCCTGTCTCACTCCTTTCCCAACCACTGCTTCCCTTTCATGCCCCTCGACTCTTATAACTGCCATCTGGTTTCTGTACAAATTGTAAATAGCCTTTCGCTCCGTGTATTTTACCCCTGCCACCTTCAGAATTTGAAAGAGAGTATTCCAGTTAACATTGTCGAAAGCTTTCTCTAAGGCTACAAATGCTAGAAACGTAGGTTTGCCTTTTCTTAATCTTTCTTCTAAGATAAGTCGTAAGGTCAGTATTGCCTCACGTGTTCCAACATTTCTACGGAATCCAAACTGATCTTCCCCGAGGTCGGCTTCTACCAGGTTTTCCATTCTTCTGTAAAGAATTCGCGTTAGTATTTTGCATCCGTGACTTATCAAACTGATAGTTCGGTAATATTCACATCTGTCAACACAACAACCGAAAGGGGGACTATTTTACCTCCGGAATATTACTTATATTCATCAATTTCACAGTGGAGTAATGTATGTGTGTCGTGAAATGTAGTTAATTGGTTTTCTTTACTGCAGGGTCATCTGGTAGTATGCCCACAAAGCAGATTCTCCATTCAATGGGTTTTTTGTGCATATGGGACTTCACATGCACCGTAGTGAATAACGGATGTTGGGAATGTGATAAATCTTCTTGTTTAGGTATATTCTACATTTGCTTTATATTTTTAAAAATCTTATTCCAATGGTCACTAAAAATAATCAATGTGCTGTACAAATTGTGGTACATGTTTGTTCCCTCTCAGCAGGGAGATTCGGTTTTACGACTGCTATGATAGATCTACCATCGAGTGTGATTTTGTTGGATGGGAGCCACCATTCTCAGCATTCTGACTATTGGAGTTAATTAGGAAAGACTTCTTTCTTTTGCTAGATGCTTCTTTTGATTGATACCGTTATCACTAATATTTATCAATTTTTCATTGGAGTAATGTATTTGAATTGTGAAATGTGGATAAGTGTTTGTTCTTAACAGGAGGGTCATATGGTTATATGGCCACAAAGCAGATTCTCCATTGAATGGGTTTTTATGCATATGGGACAGCACATCCACCTTACTGAATTACGGATGTTCGGAATGTAATATATCTTCTTGTTTAGGTATCTCCTTCATTTGGTTTATATTTTTAAAAATCTTATTCCAATGGTCACTTAAAATAATCAATGTGCTGCACAAATTGTGGTACATGTTTGATCCCTCTCAGCAGGGAGATTCTGTTTGATGACTGCTATATTTATTCTACCATCGAGTGTGATTTTGGTCAATGGGAACCACCACTCCCAGCATTCTGACTACTGGAGTTATTAGGAAAGACTTCTTTCTTTTGCTAAGTGCTTCTTTTGAATGATACCGTTATCACTTATATTCAACAATTTCACAGTGGAGTAGTGGATTTGAATTGTGAAATGTGGTTAAGTGTTTGTTCTTTACAGCAGGATCATCTTGTTGTATGGCCACATAGCAGTTTCCGCATTGAATGGGGTTATGTGCATATGGGACACCACATACACCTTACTGAATAATGGATGTTAGGAATGTAATATATCTTCTTGTTTAGGTATCTCCTTCATTTGCTTTATATTTTTAAAAATCTTATTCCAATGGTCACTAAATATAATCAATGTGCTGCTCAAATTGTGGTTCATGTTTCTACCCTCTCAGCATGGAGATTCTCCATTCCTGACTGGTATCTTTGTTCTACCATTGAGTGTGATTTTGTTGGATGGGAACCACTACTCCCAGCATTCTGACTACTGGCGTTATTAGGAAAGACTTCTTTCTTTTGCTAGGTGCTTCCTTTGATTGATGGTATTATCTCTTATATTCATCAATTTCACAGTGGGGTAATGTATTTGAATCGTAAAATGTGGTTAAGTGTCTGTTCTTTACAGCAGGGTCATCTGGTGGTATGGCCACAAAGCCGATTCTCCATTCAATGATTTTTTGTGCATGTGGGACACCACATACACGTTACTGAATAACGGATGTTCAGAATGTGATAAATCTTCTTGTTTAGGTATCTCCATCATTTGCTTTATATTTTTAAAAATCTTATTCCAATGGTCACTAAATATAATTAATGTGCTGCACAAATTGTGGTACATGTTTCTTCCCTCTCAGCATGGAGATTCTCCATACATGACTAGTATCGTTGTTCTACCATAGAGTGTGAATTTGTTGGATGGGAACCACTACTCCCAGCATTCTGATTACTGGAGTTATTAGGAAAGACTTCTTTCTTTTGCTAGGTGCGTCCTTTGATTGATGCTGTTATCTCTTATATTCATCAATTTCACAGTGGGGTAATGTATTTGAATCGTGAAATGCGTTAGGTGTTTGTTCTTTACAGCAGGGTCATCTGGTGGAATGGCCACAAAGCAGATTCTCCATTGAATGTGTTTTTGGTGCAGATGGGACTTCTCATGCACCTTACAGAATAATGGATGTTCAGAATGTGATAAATTTTATTGTTTAGGTATCTCCTTCGTTTGCTTCATATTTTTAAAAATCTTATTCTGATGGTCACTAAAAATAATCAATGTGCTGCACAAATTTTGGTACATGTTTGTTCACTCTCAGGAGGGAGATTCCGTTTGATGACTGCTATGTTCTACCATCGAGTGTGATTTTGTTGGATGGAAACCACCACTCCCAGATTTCTGACTATTGGAGTTATTAGGAAAGACTTCTTTCTTTTGCTAGGTGCTTCTTTTGATTGACAACGTTATCACTTATATTAGTAATTTCACAGTGGAGTAATGTATTTGAATTGTGAAATGTGGTTAAGTGTTTGTTCTTTACAGCAGGGACATCTGGTGGTATGGCCACAAAGCAGATTCTCCATTGAATGGTTTTTTTGTGCATATGGGACACCACATACATCATACTGAATAACGGATGTTCAGAATGTGATATATCTTCTTGTTTAGGTATGTCCTTCATTTGGTTTATATTTTTAAAAATCTGATTTCAATGGTCACTAAAAATAATCAATGTGCTGCACAAATTGTCTTACATGTTTGTTCCCTCTGAGCAGGGAGATTTTGTTTGGTGACTGCTATCTTGGTTCTACCATCGAGTGTGATTTTGTTGGATGGGAACCACCACCCCCAGCATTCTGACTATAGGCGTTATTAGGAAAGACTTTGTTCTTTTACTAGGTGCTTCTTTTGATTGTTACCGTTATCACTTATATTCATTCATTTCACAGTGGAGTAATGTAATTGAATCGTGAAATGTGGTTAAATGTTTCTTCGTTACAGCAGGGTCATCTGTTTCTATGGCCAAAAAGCAGATTCTCCATTCAATGGTTTTTTTGTGCATATGGGACACCACATACACCTTACTGAATAACGGATATTCAGAATGAGATAAATCTTCTTGTTTAGGTATCTCCTTAATTGGCTTTATATTTTTAAAAATCTTATTCTGATGTTCACTAAAAATAATCAATGTGTTGCACAAATTGTGGTACACGTTTGTTTCCTCTTAGCAGGGGGAATCCGTTTGATGACTGCTATGTTTGTTCTACCATCGAGTGTGATTTTGTTGGATGGGAACAACCACTCTCAGCATTCTGACTATTGGAGTTATAAGGAAAGACTTATTTCTTTTGCTAGGTGCTTCCTTTGATTGATGCTGTTATCACTTATATCCATCAATTTCACAGTGGAGTAATGTATTTGAATCGTGAAATATGGTTAAGTGTTTGTTCTTTACAGCAGGGTCATCTGGTGGTATGGCCACAAAGCAGATTCTCCATTGAATGGGTTTTTGGTGCAGATGGGACACCACATACAAATTACTGAATAACGGATGTTCAGAATGTGATAAATTTTATTGTATAGGTATAGCCTTCATTTGCTTTATATTTTTCAAAATCTTATTCCAATGGTCACTAAAAATAATCAATGTGCTGTACAAATTTTGGTACATGTTTGTTCACTCTCAGGAGGGAGATTTCGTTTGATGACTGCTCTGTTTGTTCTACCATCGAGTGTGATTTTGTTGGATGGGAACCTCCACTCTCAGCATTCTGACTATTGGAGTTATAAGGAAAGACTTATTTCTTTTGCTAGGTGCTTCCTTTGATTGATGCTGTTATCACTTATATCCATCAATTTCACAGTGGAGTAATGTATTTGAATTGTGAAATGTGGTTAAGCGTTTGTTCTTTACAGTAGGGTCATCTGGTTGTATGGCCACAAAGCAGATTCCCCATTCAGTGGGTTTTTCGAGCATATGGGACACCACATCCTCCTTACTGAATAATGGATGTACGGATTGTAATATATCTTCTTGTATAGGTATCTCCTTCATTCGCTTTTATTTTTAAAAATCTTATTCCAATGGTCACTAAAAATAATCAATGTGCTGCACAAATTGTGGTACATGTTTGTTCCCTCTCGGCAGGGAGATTCTCCTTTCATGACTGGTATCGTTGTTCTACCATCGAGTGTGATGTTGTTGGATGGGAACCACCACTCCCAGCATTCTGACTATTGGAGATATTAGGAAAAACTTCATTCTTTTGCTAGGTGCTTATTTTGATTGATACCGTAATCACTTCTATTCATAATTTCACAGTGGTGTAATGTATTTGAATTGTGAAATGTAGTTAAATGTTTGTTCCTTACAGCAGGGTCATCAGGTCGTATGGCCACAACGCAGATTCTTCATTCATTGTTTTTTTGTGCATATGGGACACCACATACACCATACTGAATAACGGATGTTCAGAATGTGATATGTCTTCTTGTTTAGGTATCTTCTTCATTTGCTTTATATTTTTAAAAATCTTATTCCAATGGTCACTAAAAATCATCAACGTGCTGCACAAATTGTGGTACATGTTTGATCCCTCTCAGCAGGGGGATTCCGTTTGATGACTGCTGTGTTTGTTCTACCATCGAGTGTAATTTTGTTGGATGGGATCCACCACTCCCAGCATTCTGACTATTGGAGTTATTAGGAAAGACTTCTTTCTTTTGCTAGATGCTTCTTTTGATTGAAACCGTTATCACTTATATTAATCAATTTCACAGAGGATTAATGTATTTGAAACGTGAAATGTGGTTTAATGTTTGTTTCTTACAGCAGGGTCATCTGTTTGTATGGCCAAAAAGCAGATTCTCCATTCAATGGTTTTTTTGTGCATATGGGACACTACATACACCTTACTGAATAATGGATGTTCAGAATGTGTTAAATTTTATTGTTTAGGTATGTCCTTCATTTGCTTTATATTTTTAAAAATCTTAATCTGATGGTCACTAAAAATAATCAATGTGCTGCACAAATTTTGGTATATGTTTGTTCACTCTCAGGAGGGAGATTTCGTTTGATGAATGCTATGTTTGTTCTACCATCGAGTGTGATTTTGTTGGATGGGAACCACCACTCGCAGCATTCTGACTATTGGTGTTATTAGGAAAGTCTTCTTTCTTTTGATAGGTGCTTCTTTTGATTGATACCGTTATCACTTATATTCATCAATTTCACAGTGGAGTAATGTATTTGAATCATGAAATGTGGTTAAGTGATTGTTCTTTACAGCGAGGTCACCAGGTCGTATGGCCACATAGCAGATTCTCCATTCAATGGGTTTTTTGTGCATATGGGACTTCACATGCACCTTACTGAATAACGGATGTTTGGAACGTGATAAATCTTCTTGATTAGGTATCTCTATCATTTGCTTTATATTTTTAAAAATCTTATTCTAATGTTCATTATAAACAATCAATGTGCTGCTCAAATTGTGGTACATGTTTGTTCCCTCTCAGCAGGGAGATTCGGTTTTACGACTGCTATGATAGATCTACCATCGAGTGTGATTTTGTTGGATGGGAGCCACCATTCTCAGCATTCTGACTATTGGAGTTAATTAGGAAAGACTTCTTTCTTTTGCTAGATGCTTCTTTTGATTGATACCGTTATCACTAATATTTATCAATTTTTCATTGGAGTAATGTATTTGAATTGTGAAATGTGGATAAGTGTTTGTTCTTAACAGGAGGGTCATATGGTTATATGGCCACAAAGCAGATTCTACATTGAATGGGTTTTTATGCATATGGGACAGCACATCCACCTTACTGAATTACGGATGTTCGGAATGTAATATATCTTCTTGTTTAGGTATCTCCTTCATTTGGTTTATATTTTTAAAAATCTTATTCCAATGGTCAATTAAAATAATCAATGTGCTGCACAAATTGTGGTACATGTTTGTTCCCTCTCGGCAGGGAGATTCTCCTTTCATGACTGGTATCGTTGTTCTACCATCGAGTGTGATGTTGTTGGATGGGAACCACCACTCCCAGCATTCTGACTATTGGAGATATTAGGAAAAACTTCTTTCTTTTGCTAGGTGCTTATTTTGATTGATACCGTAATCACTTCTATTCATAATTTCACAGTGGTGTAATGTATTTGAATCGTGAAATGTAGTTAAATGTTTGTTCCTTACAGCAGGGTCATCAGATCGTATGGCCACAACGCAGATTCTTCATTCATTGTTTTTTTGTGCATATGGGACACCACATACACCATACTGAATAACGGATGTTCAGAATGTGATATATCTTCTTGTTTAGGTATCTTCTTCATTTGCTTTATATTTTTAAAAATCTTATTCCAATGGTCACTAAAAATCATCAACGTGCTGCACAAATTGTGGTACATGTTTGATCCCTCTCAGCAGGGGGATTCCGTTTGATGACTGCTGTGTTTGTTCTACCATCGAGTGTGATTTTGCTGAATTAGAACCACCACTCCCAGCATCTGTTATTAGGAAAGACTTCTCCCTTTTGCTAGGTGCATCTTTTGATTACGACTATTATCACTTATATTCATCAATTTCACAGTGGAGTAATGTATTTCAATTGTGAAATGTGGTTAAGTGTTTGTTCTTTACAGCAGGGACATCTGGTTGTATGGCCACAAAGCAGATCCTCCATTGAATGGGCTTTTATGCATATGGGACACCACATCCACCTTACTGAATAACGGATGTTCGGAATGTAATATATCTTATTGTTTAGGTATCTCCTTCATTTGCTTTACATTTCTAAAACTCTTATTCCAATGGTCACTAAATATAATCAATGTGCTGCACAAAATGTGGTAGATATTTCTTCCCTCTCAGCAGGGAGATTCTCCATTCATGACTGGTATCGGTGTTCTACCATTGAGTGTGATTTTGTTGGATGGGAACCACCACTCCCAGAATTCTGACTACTGGAGATATTAGGAAAGACTTCTTTCTTTTGCTAGGTGCTTCCTTTGATTGATACCGTTATCACTTATATTAATCAATTTCACAGTGGAGTAATGTATATGAATCATGAAATGTGGTTAAGTGTTTGTTCTTTACAGCAGGGTCATCTGGTGGTATGGCCACGAAGCAGATCCTCCATTGAATGGATTTTTGGTGCAGATGGAACTCCACATACACCTTATTTAATAACGGATGTTCAGAATGCGATAAATTTTATTGTTTAGTATCTCCTTTATTTTCTTTATATTTTAAAAAATCTTATTCCTATGGTCACTAAAAATAATCAATGTGCTGCACAAATTGTGGTACATGTTTGTTCCCTCTCAGCAGGGAGATTCCGTTTGATGACTGCTATGTTTGTTCTACCAACGAGTGTGATTTTGTTGGATGGGAACCACCACTCCCAGCATTCTGACTGTTGGAGTTATTAGGAAAGACATCTTTCTTTTGCTAGATGCTTCTTTTGATTGATCCTGTTATCACTTATATTCATCAATTTCACAGTGGAGTAATGTATTTGTATTGTGAAATGTGGTTAATTGTTTGTTCCTTACAGCGGGGTCCTTTGTTTCTATGGCCAAAAAGCAGATTCTCCATTCAATGTTTTTTTGTGCATATGGGACACCACATACACCATACTGAATAATGAATGTTCAGAATGTGATATATCTTCTTGTTTAGGTATCTCCTTCATTTGCTTTATATTATGCAAAATCTTATTCCAATGGTCACTAATAATAATCAATGTGCTGCAAAAATTGTGGTACATGTTTGTTCCCTCTCAGCAGGGAGATTCCAATTGATGACTGCTATGTTTGTTCTACCATTCAGTGTGATTTTGTGGATGGGAACCACCACTCCCAACATTCTGACTATTGGAGTTATTAGGAAAGACTTCTTTCTTTTGGTAGGTGCTTCTTTTGATTGATACCGTTATCACGTATATTCATCAATTTCACAGTGGAGTAATGTATTTGAATCGTGAAATGTGGTTAAGTGTTTGTTTTTTACAGCAGGGTCATCTGTTTGTATGCCCATTAAGCTGATTCTCTATTCAATGATTTTTTGTGCACGTGGGTCACCACATACACCTTACTGAATAACGGATGTTCAGAATGTGATAAATCTTCTTGTTTAGGTATCTCCTTCATTTGCTTTATATTATGCAAAATCTTATTCCAATGGTCACTAATAATAATCAATGTGCTGCAAAAATTGTGGTACATGTATGATCCTTATCAGCAGGGAGATTCCGTTTGATGATTGCTATGTTTGTTGTACCATTGAGTGTGATTTTGTTGGATGGGAACCACCACTCCCAGCATTCTGACTATTGGAGTTATTAGGAAAGACTTCTTTCTATTTCAAGGTGCTTCTTTTGATTGATACCGTAATCACTTGTTGTTGTTGTTGTGGTCTTCAGTCCTGAGACTGGTTTGATGCAGCTTTCCATGCTACTCTATCCTGTGCAAGCTTCTTCATCTCCCAGTACCTACTGCAACCTACATCCTTCTGAATCTGCTTAGTGTATTCATCTCTTGGTCTCCCTCTACGTTTTTTACCCTCCACGGTGCCCTCCAATGCTAAATTTGTGATCCCTTGATGCCTCAAAACATGTCCTACCAACCGATCCCTTCTTCTAGTCAAGTTGTGCCACAAACTCCTCTTCTCCCCAATCCTATTCAATACCTCCTCATTAGTTACGTGATCTACCCACCTTATCTTCAGCATTCTTCTGTAGCACCACATTTCGAAAGCTTCTATTGTCTTCTTGTCCAAACTAGTTATTGTCCATGTTTCACTTCCATACATGGCTACACTCCATACAAATACTTTCAGAAACGACTTCCTGACACTTAAATCTATACTCGATGTTAACAAATTTCTCTTCTTCAGAAATGCTTTCCTTGCCATTGCCAGTCTGCGTTTTATATCCTCTCTACTTCGACAATGATCGGTTATTTTACTCCCTAAATAGCAAAACTCCTTTACTACTTTAAGTGTCTCATTTCCTAATCTAATTCCCTCAGCATCACCCGACTTAATTTGACTACATTCCATTATCCTCGTATTGCTTTTGTTGATGTTCATCTTATATCCTCCTTTCAAGACACTGTCCATTCTGTTCAACTGCTCTTCCAAATCCTTTGCTGTCTCAGACAGAATTACAATGTCATCGGCAAACCTCAAAGTTTTTACTTCTTCTCCATGAATTTTAATACCTACTCTGAATTTTTCTTTTGTTTCCTTTCCTGTTTGCTGTATATACAGGTTGAATAACATCGGGGAGAGGCTACAACCCTGTCTCACTCCTTTCCCAACCACTGCTTCCCTTTCATGCCCCTCGACTCTTATAACTGCCATCTGGTTTCTGTACAAATTGTAAATAGCCTTTCGCTCCGTGTATTTTACCCCTGCCACCTTCAGAATTTGAAAGAGAGTATTCCAGTTAACATTGTCGAAAGCTTTCTCTAAGGCTACAAATGCTAGAAACGTAGGTTTGCCTTTTCTTAATCTTTCTTCTAAGATAAGTCGTAAGGTCAGTATTGCCTCACGTGTTCCAACATTTCTACGGAATCCAAACTGATCTTCCCCGAGGTCGGCTTCTACCAGGTTTTCCATTCTTCTGTAAAGAATTCGCGTTAGTATTTTGCATCCGTGACTTATCAAACTGATAGTTCGGTAATATTCACATCTGTCAACACAACAACCGAAAGGGGGACTATTTTACCTCCGGAATATTACTTATATTCATCAATTTCACAGTGGAGTAATGTATGTGTGTCGTGAAATGTAGTTAATTGGTTTTCTTTACAGCAGGGTCATCTGGTAGTATGCCCACAAAGCAGATTCTCCATTCAATGGGTTTTTTGTGCATATGGGACTTCACATGCACCGTAGTGAATAACGGATGTTGGGAATGTGATAAATCTTCTTGTTTAGGTATATTCTACATTTGCTTTATATTTTTAAAAATCTTATTCCAATGGTCACTAAAAATAATCAATGTGCTGTACAAATTGTGGTACATGTTTGATCCCTCTCAGCAGGGAGATTCCGTTTGATGACTGCTATGTTTGTTCTACCATCGAGTGTGATTTTGTTGGATGGGAACCACCACTCGCAGCATTCTGACTATTGGTGTTATTAGGAAAGTCTTCTTTCTTTTGATAGGTGCTTCTTTTGATTGATACCGTTATCACTTATATTCATCAATTTCACAGTGGAGTAATGTATTTGAATCATGAAATGTGGTTAAGTGATTGTTCTTTACAGCGAGGTCACCAGGTCGTATGGCCACATAGCAGATTCTCCATTGAATGGGTTTTTTGTGCATATGGGACTTCACATGCACCTTACTGAATAACGGATGTTTGGAACGTGATAAATCTTCTTGATTAGGTATCTCTATCATTTGCTTTATATTTTTAAAAATCTTATTCCAATGTTCATTATAAACAATCAATGTGCTGCACAAATTGTGGTACATGTTTGATCCCTCTCAGCAGGGAGATTCTGTTTGATGACTGCTATATTTATTCTACCATCGAGTGTGATTTTGGTCAATGGGAACCACCACTCCCAGCATTCTGACTACTGGAGTTATTAGGAAAGACTTCTTTCTTTTGCTAAGTGCTTCTTTTGAATGATACCGTTATCACTTATATTCAACAATTTCACAGTGGAGTAGTGGATTTGAATTGTGAAATGTGGTTAAGTGTTTGTTCTTTACAGCAGGATCATCTTGTTGTATGGCCACATAGCAGTTTCCGCATTGAATGGGGTTATGTGCATATGGGACACCACATACACCTTACTGAATAATGGATGTTAGGAATGTAATATATCTTCTTGTTTAGGTATCTCCTTCATTTGCTTTATATTTTTAAAAATCTTATTCCAATGGTCACTAAATATAATCAATGTGCTGCTCAAATTGTGGTTCATGTTTCTACCCTCTCAGCATGGAGATTCTCCATTCCTGACTGGTATCTTTGTTCTACCATTGAGTGTGATTTTGTTGGATGGGAACCACTACTCCCAGCATTCTGACTAATGGAGTTATTAGGAAAGACTTCTTTCTTTTGCTAGGTGCTTCCTTTGATTGATGGTATTATCTCTTATATTCATCAATTTCACAGTGGGGTAATGTATTTGAATCGTAAAATGTGGTTAAGTGTCTGTTCTTTACAGCAGGGTCATCTGGTGGTATGGCCACAAAGCCGATTCTCCATTCAATGATTTTTTGTGCATGTGGGACACCACATACACGTTACTGAATAACGGATGTTCAGAATGTGATAAATCTTCTTGTTTAGGTATCTCCATCATTTGCTTTATATTTTTAAAAATCTTATTCCAATGGTCACTAAATATAATTAATGTGCTGCACAAATTGTGGTACATGTTTCTTCCCTCTCAGCATGGAGATTCTCCATACATGACTAGTATCGTTGTTTTACCATAGAGTGTGAATTTGTCAGATGGGAACCACTACTCCCAGCATTCTGATTACTGGAGTTATTAGGAAAGACTTCTTTCTTTTGCTAGGTGCGTCCTTTGATTGATGCTGTTATCTCTTATATTCATCAATTTCACAGTGGGGTAATGTATTTGAATCGTGAAATGCGTTAGGTGTTTGTTCTTTACAGCAGGGTCATCTGGTGGAATGGCCACAAAGCAGATTCTCCATTGAATGTGTTTTTGGTGCAGATGGGACTTCTCATGCACCTTACAGAATAATGGATGTTCAGAATGTGATAAATTTTATTGTTTAGGTATCTCCTTCGTTTGCTTCATATTTTTAAAAATCTTATTCTGATGGTCACTAAAAATAATCAATGTGCTGCACAAATTTTGGTACATGTTTGTTCACTCTCAGGAGGGAGATTCCGTTTGATGACTGCTATGTTCTACCATCGAGTGTGATTTTGTTGGATGGAAACCACCACTCCCAGATTTCTGACTATTGGAGTTATTAGGAAAGACTTCTTTCTTTTGCTAGGTGCTTCTTTTGATTGACAACGTTATCACTTATATTAGTAATTTCACAGTGGAGTAATGTATTTGAATTGTGAAATGTGGTTAAGTGTTTGTTCTTTACAGCAGGGACATCTGGTGGTATGGCCACAAAGCAGATTCTCCATTGAATGGTTTTTTTGTGCATATGGGACACCACATACATCATACTGAATAACGGATGTTCAGAATGTGATATATCTTCTTGTTTAGGTATGTCCTTCATTTGGTTTATATTTTTTAAAATCTGATTTCAATGGTCACTAAAAATAATCAATGTGCTGCACAAATTGTCTTACACGTTTGTTCCCTCTGAGCAGGGAGATTTTGTTTGGTGACTGCTATCTTGGTTCTACCATCGAGTGTGATTTTGTTGGAAGGGAACCACCACCCCCAGCATTCTGACTATAGGCGTTATTAGGAAAGACTTTGTTCTTTTACTAGGTGCTTCTTTTGATTGTTACCGTTATCACTTATATTCATTCATTTCACAGTGGAGTAATGTAATTGAATCGTGAAATGTGGTTAAATGTTTCTTCGTTACAGCAGGGTCATCTGTTTCTATGGCCAAAAAGCAGATTCTCCATTCAATGGTTTTTTTGTGCATATGGGACACCACATACACCTTACTGAATAACGGATATTCAGAATGAGATAAATCTTCTTGTTTAGGTATCTCCTTAATTGGCTTTATATTTTTAAAAATCTTATTCTGATGTTCACTAAAAATAATCAATGTGTTGCACAAATTGTGGTACACGTTTGTTTCCTCTTAGCAGGGGGAATCCGTTTGATGACTGCTATGTTTGTTCTACCATCGAGTGTGATTTTGTTGGATGGGAACAACCACTCTCAGCATTCTGACTATTGGAGTTATAAGGAAAGACTTATTTCTTTTGCTAGGTGCTTCCTTTGATTGATGCTGTTATCACTTATATCCATCAATTTCACAGTGGAGTAATGTATTTGAATCGTGAAATATGGTTAAGTGTTTGTTCTTTACAGCAGGGTCATCTGGTGGTATGGCCACAAAGCAGATTCTCCATTGAATGGGTTTTTGGTGCAGATGGGACACCACATACAAATTACTGAATAACGGATGTTCAGAATGTGATAAATTTTATTGTATAGGTATAGCCTTCATTTGCTTTATATTTTTCAAAATCTTATTCCAATGGTCACTAAAAATAATCAATGTGCTGTACAAATTTTGGTACATGTTTGTTCACTCTCAGGAGGGAGATTTCGTTTGATGACTGCTCTGTTTGTTCTACCATCGAGTGTGATTTTGTTGGATGGGAACCTCCACTCTCAGCATTCTGACTATTGGAGTTATAAGGAAAGACTTATTTCTTTTGCTAGGTGCTTCCTTTGATTGATGCTGTTATCACTTATATCCATCAATTTCACAGTGGAGTAATGTATTTGAATTGTGAAATGTGGTTAAGCGTTTGTTCTTTACAGTAGGGTCATCTGGTTGTATGGCCACAAAGCAGATTCCCCATTCAGTGGGTTTTTCGAGCATATGGGACACCACATCCTCCTTACTGAATAATGGATGTACGGATTGTAATATATCTTCTTGTATAGGTATCTCCTTCATTCGCTTTTATTTTTAAAAATCTTATTCCAATGGTCACTAAAAATAATCAATGTGCTGCACAAATTGTGGTACATGTTTGTTCCCTCTCGGCAGGGAGATTCTCCTTTCATGACTGGTATCGTTGTTCTACCATCGAGTGTGATGTTGTTGGATGGGAACCACCACTCCCAGCATTCTGACTATTGGAGATATTAGGAAAAACTTCATTCTTTTGCTAGGTGCTTATTTTGATTGATACCGTAATCACTTCTATTCATAATTTCACAGTGGTGTAATGTATTTGAATTGTGAAATGTAGTTAAATGTTTGTTCCTTACAGCAGGGTCATCAGGTCGTATGGCCACAACGCAGATTCTTCATTCATTGTTTTTTTGTGCATATGGGACACCACATACACCATACTGAATAACGGATGTTCAGAATGTGATATGTCTTCTTGTTTAGGTATCTTCTTCATTTGCTTTATATTTTTAAAAATCTTATTCCAATGGTCACTAAAAATCATCAACGTGCTGCACAAATTGTGGTACATGTTTGATCCCTCTCAGCAGGGGGATTCCGTTTGATGACTGCTGTGTTTGTTCTACCATCGAGTGTAATTTTGTTGGATGGGATCCACCACTCCCAGCATTCTGACTATTGGAGTTATTAGGAAAGACTTCTTTCTTTTGCTAGATGCTTCTTTTGATTGAAACCGTTATCACTTATATTAATCAATTTCACAGAGGATTAATGTATTTGAAACGTGAAATGTGGTTTAATGTTTGTTTCTTACAGCAGGGTCATCTGTTTGTATGGCCAAAAAGCAGATTCTCCATTCAATGGTTTTTTTGTGCATATGGGACACTACATACACCTTACTGAATAATGGATGTTCAGAATGTGTTAAATTTTATTGTTTAGGTATGTCCTTCATTTGCTTTATATTTTTAAAAATCTTAATCTGATGGTCACTAAAAATAATCAATGTGCTGCACAAATTTTGGTATATGTTTGTTCACTCTCAGGAGGGAGATTTCGTTTGATGAATGCTATGTTTGTTCTACCATCGAGTGTGATTTTGTTGGATGGGAACCACCACTCGCAGCATTCTGACTATTGGTGTTATTAGGAAAGTCTTCTTTCTTTTGACAGGTGCTTCTTTTGATTGATACCGTTATCACTTATATTCATCAATTTCACAGTGGAGTAATGTATTTGAATCATGAAATGTGGTTAAGTGATTGTTCTTTACAGCGAGGTCACCAGGTCGTATGGCCACATAGCAGATTCTCCATTCAATGGGTTTTTTGTGCATATGGGACTTCACATGCACCTTACTGAATAACGGATGTTTGGAACGTGATAAATCTTCTTGATTAGGTATCTCTATCATTTGCTTTATATTTTTAAAAATCTTATTCCAATGTTCATTATAAACAATCAATGTGCTGCACAAATTGTGGTACATGTTTGTTCCCACTCGGCAGGGAGATTCTCCTTTCATGACTGGTATCGTTGTTCTACCATCGAGTGTGATGTTGTTGGATGGGAACCACCACTCCCAGCATTCTGACTATTGGAGATATTAGGAAAAACTTCATTCTTTTGCTAGGTGCTTATTTTGATTGATACCGTAATCACTTCTATTCATAATTTCACAGTGGTGTAATGTATTTGAATTGTGAAATGTAGTTAAATGTTTGTTCCTTACAGCAGGGTCATCAGGTCGTATGGCCACAACGCAGATTCTTCATTCATTGTTTTTTTGTGCATATGGGACACCACATACACCATACTGAATAACGGATGTTCAGAATGTGATATGTCTTCTTGTTTAGGTATCTTCTTCATTTGCTTTATATTTTTAAAAATCTTATTCCAATGGTCACTAAAAATCATCAACGTGCTGCACAAATTGTGGTACATGTTTGATCCCTCTCAGCAGGGGGATTCCGTTTGATGACTGCTGTGTTTGTTCTACCATCGAGTGTAATTTTGTTGGATGGGATCCACCACTCCCAGCATTCTGACTATTGGAGTTATTAGGAAAGACTTCTTTCTTTTGCTAGATGCTTCTTTTGATTGAAACCGTTATCACTTATATTAATCAATTTCACAGAGGATTAATGTATTTGAAACGTGAAATGTGGTTTAATGTTTGTTTCTTACAGCAGGGTCATCTGTTTGTATGGCCAAAAAGCAGATTCTCCATTCAATGGTTTTTTTGTGCATATGGGACACTACATACACCTTACTGAATAATGGATGTTCAGAATGTGTTAAATTTTATTGTTTAGGTATGTCCTTCATTTGCTTTATATTTTTAAAAATCTTAATCTGATGGTCACTAAAAATAATCAATGTGCTGCACAAATTTTGGTATATGTTTGTTCACTCTCAGGAGGGAGATTTCGTTTGATGAATGCTATGTTTGTTCTACCATCGAGTGTGATTTTGTTGGATGGGAACCACCACTCGCAGCATTCTGACTATTGGTGTTATTAGGAAAGTCTTCTTTCTTTTGACAGGTGCTTCTTTTGATTGATACCGTTATCACTTATATTCATCAATTTCACAGTGGAGTAATGTATTTGAATCATGAAATGTGGTTAAGTGATTGTTCTTTACAGCGAGGTCACCAGGTCGTATGGCCACATAGCAGATTCTCCATTCAATGGGTTTTTTGTGCATATGGTACTTCACATGCACCTTACTGAATAACGGATGTTTGGAACGTGATAAATCTTCTTGATTAGGTATCTCTATCATTTGCTTTATATTTTTAAAAATCTTATTCCAATGTTCATTATAAACAATCAATGTGCTGCACAAATTGTGGTACATGTTTGTTCCCTCTCAGCAGGGAGATTCGGTTTTACGACTGCTATGATAGATCTACCATCGAGTGTGATTTTGTTGGATGGGAGCCACCATTCTCAGCATTCTGACTATTGGAGTTAATTAGGAAAGACTTCTTTCTTTTGCTATATGCTTCTTTTGATTGATACCGTTATCACTAATATTTATCAATTTTTCATTGGAGTAATGTATTTGAATTGTGAAATGTGGATAAGTGTTTGTTCTTAACAGGAGGGTCATATGGTTATATGGCCACAAAGCAGATTCTCCATTGAATGGGTTTTTATGCATATGGGACAGCACATCCACCTTACTGAATTACGGATGTTCGGAATGTAATATATCTTCTTGTTTAGGTATCTCCTTCATTTGGTTTATATTTTTAAAAATCTTATTCCAATGGTCAATTAAAATAATCAATGTGCTGCACAAATTGTGGTACATGTTTGTTCCCTCTCGGCAGGGAGATTCTCCTTTCATGACTGGTATCGTTGTTCTACCATCGAGTGTGATGTTGTTGGATGGGAACCACCACTCCCAGCATTCTGACTATTGGAGATATTAGGAAAAACTTCTTTCTTTTGCTAGGTGCTTATTTTGATTGATACCGTAATCACTTCTATTCATAATTTCACAGTGGTGTAATGTATTTGAATCGTGAAATGTAGTTAAATGTCTGTTCCTTACAGCAGGGTCATCAGATCGTATGGCCACAACGCAGATTCTTCATTCATTGTTTTTTTGTGCATATGGGACACCACATACACCATACTGAATAACGGATGTTCAGAATGTGATATATCTTCTTGTTTAGGTATCTTCTTCATTTGCTTTATATTTTTAAAAATCTTATTCCAATGGTCACTAAAAATCATCAACGTGCTGCACAAATTGTGGTACATGTTTGATCCCTCTCAGCAGGGGGATTCCGTTTGATGACTGCTGTGTTTGTTCTACCATCGAGTGTGATTTTGCTGAATTAGAACCACCACTCCCAGCATCTGTTATTAGGAAAGACTTCTCCCTTTTGCTAGGTGCATCTTTTGATTACGACTATTATCACTTATATTCATCAATTTCACAGTGGAGTAATGTATTTGAATCGTGATATGTGGTTAAATGTCTGTTCCTCACAGGAGGGTCATCTGTTTGTATGGCCAAAAAGCAGATTCTCCATTCAAAGATTTCTTTGTGCATGTGGGACACCACATACACCTTACTGAATAACGTATGTTCAGAATGTGATAAATTTTATTGTTTAGGTATCTCCTTCATTTGCTTTATATTTTTAAAAATCTTATTCTGATGGTCACTAAAAATAATCAATGTGCTGCACAATTTTTGGTACATGTTTGTTCACTCTCAGGAGGGACATTTCGTTTGATGACTGCTATGTTTGTTCTCCCATCGAGTGTGATTTTGTTGGATGGAAATCACCACTCCCAGCATTCTGGCTATTGGAGTTATTAGGAAAGGCTTCTTTCTTTTGCTAGGTGCTTGTTTTGATTGACAACGTTATCACTTATATTAGTAATTTCACAGTGGAGTAATGTATTTGAATTGTGAAATGTGGTTAAGTGTTTGTTCTTTACAGCAGGGACATCTGGTTGTATGGCCACAAAGCAGATCCTCCATTGAATGGGCTTTTATGCATATGGGACACCACATCCACCTTACTGAATAACGGATGTTCGGAATGTAATATATCTTACTGTTTAGGTATCTCCTTCATTTGCTTTACATTTCTAAAACTCTTATTCCAATGGTCACTAAATATAATCAATGTGCTGCACAAAATGTGGTAGATATTTCTTCCCTCTCAGCAGGGAGATTCTCCATTCATGACTGGTATCGGTGTTCTACCATTGAGTGTGATTTTGTTGGATGGGAACCACCACTCCCAGAATTCTGACTACTGGAGATATTAGGAAAGACTTCTTTCTTTTGCTAGGTGCTTCCTTTGATTGATACCGTTATCACTTATATTAATCAATTTCACAGTGGAGTAATGTATATGAATCATGAAATGTGGTTAAGTGTTTGTTCTTTACAGCAGGGTCATCTGGTGGTATGGCCACGAAGCAGATCCTCCATTGAATGGATTTTTGGTGCAGATGGAACTCCACATACACCTTATTTAATAACGGATGTTCAGAATGCGATAAATTTTATTGTTTAGTATCTCCTTCATTTTCTTTATATTTTAAAAAATCTTATTCCTATGGTCACTAAAAATAATCAATATGCTGCACAAATTGTGGTACATGTTTGTTCCCTCTCAGCAGGGAGATTCCGTTTGATGACTGCTATGTTTGTTCTACCAACGAGTGTGATTTTGTTGGATGGGAACCACCACTCCCAGCATTCTGACTGTTGGAGTTATTAGGAAAGACATCTTTCTTTTGCTAGATGCTTCTTTTGATTGATCCTGTTATCACTTATATTCATCAATTTCACAGTGGAGTAATGTATTTGAATCGTGAAATGTGGTTAAGTGTTTGTTCTTTACAGCAGGGTCATCTGTTTGTATGCCCAAAAAGCCGATTCTCCATTCAATGATTTTTTGTGCATGTGGGACACCACATACACCTTACTGAATAACGGATGTTCAGAATGTGATAAATCTTCTTGTTTAGGTATCTCCTTCATTTGCTTTATATTATGCAAAATCTTATTCCAATGGTCACTAATAATAATCAATGTGCTGCAAAAATTGTGGTACATGTATGATCCTTATCAGCAGGGAGATTCCGTTTGATGATTGCTATGTTTGTTGTACCATTGAGTGTGATTTTGTTGGATGGGAACCACCACTCCCAGCATTCTGACTATTGGAGTTATTAGGAAAGACTTCTTTCTATTTCAAGGTGCTTCTTTTGATTGATACCGTAATCACTTGTTGTTGTTGTTGTGGTCTTCAGTCCTGAGACTGGTTTGATGCAGCTTTCCATGCTACTCTATCCTGTGCAAGCTTCTTCATCTCCCAGTACCTACTGCAACCTACATCCTTCTGAATCTGCTTAGTGTATTCATCTCTTGGTCTCCCTCTACGTTTTTTACCCTCCACGGTGCCCTCCAATGCTAAATTTGTGATCCCTTGATGCCTCAAAACATGTCCTACCAACCGATCCCTTCTTCTAGTCAAGTTGTGCCACAAACTCCTCTTCTCCCCAATCCTATTCAATACCTCCTCATTAGTTACGTGATCTACCCACCTTATCTTCAGCATTCTTCTGTAGCACCACATTTCGAAAGCTTCTATTGTCTTCTTGTCCAAACTAGTTATTGTCCATGTTTCACTTCCATACATGGCTACACTCCATACAAATACTTTCAGAAACGACTTCCTGACACTTAAATCTATACTCGATGTTAACAAATTTCTCTTCTTCAGAAATGCTTTCCTTGCCATTGCCAGTCTGCGTTTTATATCCTCTCTACTTCGACAATGATCGGTTATTTTACTCCCTAAATAGCAAAACTCCTTTACTACTTTAAGTGTCTCATTTCCTAATCTAATTCCCTCAGCATCACCCGACGTAATTTGACTACATTCCACTATCCTCGTATTGCTTTTGTTGATGTTCATCTTATATCCAACCTTTCAAGACACTGTCCATTCTGTTCAACTGCTCTTCCAAGTCCTTTGCTGTCTCAGACAGAATTACAATGTCATCGGCAAACCTCAAAGTTTTTACTTCTTCTCCATGAATTTTAATACCTACTCTGAATTTTTCTTTTGTTTCCTTTCCTGTTTGCTGTATATACAGGTTGAATAACATCGGGGAGAGGCTACAACCCTGTCTCACTCCTTTCCCAACCACTGCTTCCCTTTCATGCCCCTCGACTCTTATAACTGCCATCTGGTTTCTGTACAAATTGTAAATAGCCTTTCGCTCCGCGTATTTTACCCCTGCCACCTTCAGAATTTGAAAGAGAGTATTCCAGTTAACATTGTCGAAAGCTTTCTCTAAGGCTACAAATGCTAGAAACGTAGGTTTGCCTTTTCTTAATCTTTCTTCTAAGATAAGTCGTAAGGTCAGTATTGCCTCACGTGTTCCAACATTTCTACGGAATCCAAACTGATCTTCCCCGAGGTCGGCTTCTACCAGGTTTTCCATTCTTCTGTAAAGAATTCGCGTTAGTATTTTGCATCCGTGACTTATCAAACTGATAGTTCGGTAATATTCACATCTGTCAACACAACAACCGAAAGGGGGACTATTTTACCTCCGGAATATTACTTATATTCATCAATTTCACAGTGGAGTAATGTATGTGTGTCGTGAAATGTAGTTAATTGGTTTTCTTTACAGCAGGGTCATCTGGTAGTATGCCCACAAAGCAGATTCTCCATTCAATGGGTTTTTTGTGCATATGGGACTTCACATGCACCGTAGTGAATAACGGATGTTGGGAATGTGATAAATCTTCTTGTTTAGGTATATTCTACATTTGCTTTATATTTTTAAAAATCTTATTCCAATGGTCACTAAAAATAATCAATGTGCTGTACAAATTTTGGTACATGTTTGTTCACTCTCAGGAGGGAGATTTCGTTTGATGACTGCTCTGTTTGTTCTACCATCGAGTGTGATTTTGTTGGATGGGAACCTCCACTCTCAGCATTCTGACTATTGGAGTTATAAGGAAAGACTTATTTCTTTTGCTAGGTGCTTCCTTTGATTGATGCTGTTATCACTTATATCCATTAATTTCACAGTGGAGTAATGTATTTGAATCATGAAATGTGGTTAAGTGATTGTTCTTTACAGCGAGGTCACCAGGTCGTATGGCCACATAGCAGATTCTCCATTCAATGGGTTTTTTGTGCATATGGGACTTCACATGCACCTTACTGAATAACGGATGTTTGGAACGTGATAAATCTTCTTGATTAGGTATCTCTATCATTTGCTTTATATTTTTAAAAATCTTATTCCAATGTTCATTATAAACAATCAATGTGCTGCACAAATTGTGGTACATGTTTGTTCCCTCTCAGCAGGGAGATTCGGTTTTACGACTGCTATGATAGATCTACCATCGAGTGTGATTTTGTTGGATGGGAGCCACCATTCTCAGCATTCTGACTATTGGAGTTAATTAGGAAAGACTTCTTTCTTTTGCTAGATGCTTCTTTTGATTGATACCGTTATCACTAATATTTATCAATTTTTCATTGGAGTAATGTATTTGAATTGTGAAATGTGGATAAGTGTTTGTTCTTAACAGGAGGGTCATATGGTTATATGGCCACAAAGCAGATTCTCCATTGAATGGGTTTTTATGCATATGGGACAGCACATCCACCTTACTGAATTACGGATGTTCGGAATGTAATATATCTTCTTGTTTAGGTATCTCCTTCATTTGGTTTATATTTTTAAAAATCTTATTCCAATGGTCACTTAAAATAATCAATGTGCTGCACAAATTGTGGTACATGTTTGTTCCCTCTCGGCAGGGAGATTCTCCTTTCATGACTGGTATCGTTGTTCTACCATCGAGTGTGATGTTGTTGGATGGGAACCACCACTCCCAGCATTCTGACTATTGGAGATATTAGGAAAGACTTCTTTCTTTTGCTAAGTGCTTCTTTTGAATGATACCGTTATCACTTATATTCAACAATTTCACAGTGGAGTAGTGGATTTGAATTGTGAAATGTGGTTAAGTGTTTGTTCTTTACAGCAGGATCATCTTGTTGTATGGCCACATAGCAGTTTCCGCATTGAATGGGGTTATGTGCATATGGGACACCACATACACCTTACTGAATAATGGATGTTAGGAATGTAATATATCTTCTTGTTTAGGTATCTCCTTCATTTGCTTTATATTTTTAAAAATCTTATTCCAATGGTCACTAAATATAATCAATGTGCTGCTCAAATTGTGGTTCATGTTTCTACCCTCTCAGCAGGGAGATTCTGTTTGATGACTGCTATATTTATTCTACCATCGAGTGTGATTTTGGTCAATGGGAACCACCACTCCCAGCATTGTGACTACTGGAGTTATTAGGAAAGACTTCTTTCTTTTGCTAAGTGCTTCTTTTGAATGATACCGTTATCACTTATATTCAACAATTTCACAGTGGAGTAGTGGATTTGAATTGTGAAATGTGGTTAAGTGTTTGTTCTTTACAGCAGGATCATCTTGTTGTATGGCCACATAGCAGTTTCCGCATTGAATGGGGTTATGTGCATATGGGACACCACATACACCTTACTGAATAATGGATGTTAGGAATGTAATATATCTTCTTGTTTAGGTATCTCCTTCATTTGCTTTATATTTTTAAAAATCTTATTCCAATGGTCACTAAATATAATCAATGTGCTGCTCAAATTGTGGTTCATGTTTCTACCCTCTCAGCATGGAGATTCTCCATTCCTGACTGGTATCCTTGTTCTACCATTGAGTGTGATTTTGTTGGATGGGAACCACTACTCCCAGCATTCTGACTACTGGAGTTATTAGGAAAGACTTCTTTCTTTTGCTAGGTGCTTCCTTTGATTGATGGTATTATCTCTTATATTCATCAATTTCACAGTGGGGTAATGTATTTGAATCGTAAAATGTGGTTAAGTGTCTGTTCTTTACAGCAGGGTCATCTGGTGGTATGGCCACAAAGCCGATTCTCCATTCAATGATTTTTTGTGCATGTGGGACACCACATACACCTTACTGAATAATGGATGTTAGGAATGTAATATATCTTCTTGTTTAGGTATCTCATTCATTTGCTTTATATTTTTAAAAATCTTATTCCAATGGTCACTAAATATAATCAATGTGCTGCTCAAATTGTGGTTCATGTTTCTACCCTCTCAGCATGGAGATTCTCCATTCCTGACTGGTATCTTTGTTCTACCATTGAGTGTGATTTTGTTGGATGGGAATCACTACTCCCAGCATTCTGACTACTGGAGTTATTAGGAAAGACTTCTTTCTTTTGCTAGGTGCGTCCTTTGATTGATGCTGTTATCTCTTATATTCATCAATTTCACAGTGGGGTAATGTATTTGAATCGTGAACTGCGTTAGGTGTTTGTTCTTTACAGCAGGGTCATCTGGTGGAATGGCCACAAAGCAGATTCTCCATTGAATGTGTTTTTGGTGCAGATGGGACTTCTCATGCACCTTACAGAATAATGGATGTTCAGAATGTGATAAATTTTATTGTTTAGGTATCTCCTTCGTTTGCTTCATATTTTTAAAAATCTTATTCTGATGGTCACTAAAAATAATCAATGTGCTGCACAAATTTTGGTACATGTTTGTTCACTCTCAGGAGGGAGATTCCGTTTGATGACTGCTATGTTCTACCATCGAGTGTGATTTTGTTGGATGGAAACCACCACTCCCAGATTTCTGACTATTGGAGTTATTAGGAAAGACTCATTTCTTTTGCTAGGTGCTTCTTTTGATTGACAACGTTATCACTTATATTAGTAATTTCACAGTGGAGTAATGTATTTGAATTGTGAAATGTGGTTAAGTGTTTGTTCTTTACAGCAGGGACATCTGGTGGTATGGCCACAAAGCAGATTCTCCATTGAATGGTTTTTTTGTGCATATGGGACACCACATACATCATACTGAATAACGGATGTTCAGAATGTGATATATCTTCTTGTTTAGGTATGTCCTTCATTTGGTTTATATTTTTAAAAATCTGATTTCAATGGTCACTAAAAATAATCAATGTGCTGCACAAATTGTCTTACATGTTTGTTCCCTCTGAGCAGGGAGATTTTGTTTGGTGACTGCTATCTTGGTTCTACCATCGAGTGTGATTTTGTTGGATGGGAACCACCACCCCCAGCATTCTGACTATAGGCGTTATTAGGAAAGACTTTGTTCTTTTACTAGGTGCTTCTTTTGATTGTTACCGTTATCACTTATATTCATTCATTTCACAGTGGAGTAATGTAATTGAATCGTGAAATGTGGTTAAATGTTTCTTCGTTACAGCAGGGTCATCTGTTTCTATGGACAAAAAGCAGATTCTCCATTCAATGGTTTTTTTGTGCATATGGGACACCACATACACCTTACTGAATAACGGATATTCAGAATGAGATAAATCTTCTTGTTTAGGTATCTCCTTAATTGGCTTTATATTTTTAAAAATCTTATTCTGATGTTCACTAAAAATAATCAATGTGTTGCACAAATTGTGGTACACGTTTGTTTCCTCTTAGCAGGGGGAATCCGTTTGATGACTGCTATGTTTGTTCTACCATCGAGTGTGATTTTGTTGGATGGGAACAACCACTCTCAGCATTCTGACTATTGGAGTTATAAAGAAAGACTTATTTCTTTTGCTAGGTGCTTCCTTTGATTGATGCTGTTATCACTTATATCCATCAATTTCACAGTGGAGTAATGTATTTGAATCGTGAAATATGGTTAAGTGTTTGTTCTTTACAGCAGGGTCATCTGGTGGTATGGCCACAAAGCAGATTCTCCATTGAATGGGTTTTTGGTGCAGATGGGACACCACCTACAAATTACTGAATAACGGATGTTCAGAATGTGATAAATTTTATTGTATAGGTATAGCCTTCATTTGCTTTATATTTTTCAAAATCTTATTCCAATGGTCACTAAAAATAATCAATGTGCTGTACAAATTTTGGTACATGTTTGTTCACTCTCAGGAGGGAGATTTCGTTTGATGACTGCTCTGTTTGTTCTACCATCGAGTGTGATTTTGTTGGATGGGAACCTCCACTCTCAGCATTCTGACTATTGGAGTTATAAGGAAAGACTTATTTCTTTTGCTAGGTGCTTCCTTTGATTGATGCTGTTATCACTTATATCCATCAATTTCACAGTGGAGTAATGTATTTGAATTGTGAAATGTGGTTAAGCGTTTGTTCTTTACAGTAGGGTCATCTGGTTGTATGGCCACAAAGCAGATTCCACATTCAGTGGGTTTTTCTAGCATATGGGACACCACATCCTCCTTACTGAATAATGGATGTACGGATTGTAATATATCTTCTTGTATAGGTATCTCCTTCATTCGCTTTTATTTTTAAAAATCTTATTCCAATGGTCACTAAAAATAATCAATGTGCTGCACAAATTGTGGTACATGTTTGTTCCCTCTCGGCAGGGAGATTCTCCTTTCATGACTGGTATCGTTGTTCTACCATCGAGTGTGATGCTGTTGGATGGGAACCACCACTCCCAGCATTCTGACTATTGGAGATATTAGGAAAAACTTCATTCTTTTGCTAGGTGCTTATTTTGATTGATACCGTAATCACTTCTATTCATAATTTCACAGTGGTGTAATGTATTTGAATTGTGAAATGTAGTTAAATGTTTGTTCCTTACAGCAGGGTCATCAGGTCGTATGGCCACAACGCAGATTCTTCATTCATTGTTTTTTTGTGCATATGGGACACCACATACACCATACTGAATAACGGATGTTCAGAATGTGATATGTCTTCTTGTTTAGGTATCTTCTTCATTTGCTTTATATTTTTAAAAATCTTATTCCAATGGTCACTAAAAATCATCAACGTGCTGCACAAATTGTGGTACATGTTTGATCCCTCTCAGCAGGGGGATTCCGTTTGATGACTGCTGTGTTTGTACTACCATCGAGTGTAATTTTGTTGGATGGGATCCACCACTCCCAGCATTCTGACTATTGGAGTTATTAGGAAAGACTTCTTTCTTTTGCTAGATGCTTCTTTTGATTGAAACCGTTATCACTTATATTAATCAATTTCACAGAGGATTAATGTATTTGAAACGTGAAATGTGGTTTAATGTTTGTTTCTTACAGCAGGGTCATCTGTTTGTATGGCCAAAAAGCAGATTCTCCATTCAATGGTTTTTTTGTGCATATGGGACACTACATACACCTTACTGAATAACGGATGTTCACAATGTGTTAAATTTTATTGTTTAGGTATGTCCTTCATTTGCTTTATATTTTTAAAAATCTTAATCTGATGGTCACTAAAAATAATCAATGTGCTGCACAAATTTTGGTATATGTTTGTTCACTCTCAGGAGGGAGATTTCGTTTGATGAATGCTATGTTTGTTCTACCATCGAGTGTGATTTTGTTGGATGGGAACCACCACTCGCAGCATTCTGACTATTGGTGTTATTAGGAAAGTCTTCTTTCTTTTGATAGGTGCTTCTTTTGATTGATACCGTTATCACTTATATTCATCAATTTCACAGTGGAGTAATGTATTTGAATCATGAAATGTGGTTAAGTGATTGTTCTTTACAGCGAGGTCACCAGGTCGTATGGCCACATAGCAGATTCTCCATACAATGGGTTTTTTGTGCATATGGGACTTCACATGCACCTTACTGAATAACGGATGTTTGGAACATGATAAATCTTCTTGATTAGGTATCTCTATCATTTGCTTTATATTTTTAAAAATCTTATTCCAATGTTCATTATAAACAATCAATGTGCTGCACAAATTGTGGTACATGTTTGTTCCCTCTCAGCAGGGAGATTCGGTTTTACGACTGCTATGATAGAACTACCATCGAGTGTGATTTTGTTGGATGGGAGCCACCATTCTCAGCATTCTGACTATTGGAGTTAATTAGGAAAGACTTCTTTCTTTTGCTAGATGCTTCTTTTGATTGATACCGTTATCACTAATATTTATCAATTTTTCATTGGAGTAATGTATTTGAATTGTGAAATGAGGATAAGTGTTTGTTCTTAACAGGAGGGTCATATGGTTATATGGCCACAAAGCAGATTCTACATTGAATGGGTTTTTATGCATATGGGACAGCACATCCACCTTACTGAATTACGGATGTTCGGAATGTAATATATCTTCTTGTTTAGGTATCTCCTTCATTTGGTTTATATTTTTAAAAATCTTATTCCAATGGTCAATTAAAATAATCAATGTGCTGCACAAATTGTGGTACATGTTTGTTCCCTCTCGGCAGGGAGATTCTCCTTTCATGACTGGTATCGTTGTTCTACCATCGAGTGTGATGTTGTTGGATGGGAACCACCACTCCCAGCATTCTGACTATTGGAGATATTAGGAAAAACTTCTTTCTTTTGCTAGGTGCTTATTTTGATTGATACCGTAATCACTTCTATTCATAATTTCACAGTGGTGTAATGTATTTGAATCGTGAAATGTAGTTAAATGTTTGTTCCTTACAGCAGGGTCATCAGATCGTATGGCCACAACGCAGATTCTTCATTCATTGTTTTTTTGTGCATATGGGACACCACATACACCATACTGAATAACGGATGTTCAGAATGTGATATATCTTCTTGTTTAGGTATCTTCTTCATTTGCTTTATATTTTTAAAAATCTTATTCCAATGGTCACTAAAAATCATCAACGTGCTGCACAAATTGTGGTACATGTTTGATCCCTCTCAGCAGGGGGATTCCGTTTGATGACTGCTGTGTTTGTTCTACCATCGAGTGTGATTTTGCTGAATTAGAACCACCACTCCCAGCATCTGTTATTAGGAAAGACTTCTCCCTTTTGCTAGGTGCATCTTTTGATTACGACTATTATCACTTATATTCATCAATTTCACAGTGGAGTAATGTATTTGAATCGTGATATGTGGTTAAATGTCTGTTCCTCACAGGAGGGTCATCTGTTTGTATGGCCAAAAAGCAGATTCTCCATTCAAAGATTTCTTTGTGCATGTGGGACACCACATACACCTTACTGAATAACGTATGTTCAGAATGTGATAAATTTTATTGTTTAGGTATCTCCTTCATTTGCTTTATATTTTTAAAAGTCTTATTCTGATGGTCACTAAAAATAATCAATGTGCTGCACAATTTTTGGTACATGTTTGTTCACTCTCAGGAGGGACATTTCGTTTGATGACTGCTATGTTTGTTCTCCCATCGAGTGTGATTTTGTTGGATGGAAATCACCACTCCCAGCATTCTGGCTATTGGAGTTATTAGGAAAGGCTTCTTTCTTTTGCTAGGTGCTTGTTTTGATTGACAACGTTATCACTTATATTAGTAATTTCACAGTGGAGTAATGTATTTGAATTGTGAAATGTGGTTAAGTGTTTGTTCTTTACAGCAGGGACATCTGGTTGTATGGCCACAAAGCAGATCCTCCATTGAATGGGCTTTTATGCATATGGGACACCACATCCACCTTACTGAATAACGGATGTTCGGAATGTAATATATCTTATTGTTTAGGTATCTCCTTCATTTGCTTTACATTTCTAAAAATCTTATTCCAATGGTCACTAAATATAATCAATGTGCTGCACAAAATTTGGTAGATATTTCTTCCCTCTCAGCAGGGAGATTCTCCATTCATGACTGGTATCGGTGTTCTACCATTGAGTGTGATTTTGTTGGATGGGAACCACCACTCCCAGAATTCTGACTACTGGAGATATTAGGAAAGACTTCTTTCTTTTGCTAGGTGCTTCCTTTGATTGATACCGTTATCACTTATATTAATCAATTTCACAGTGGAGTAATGTATATGAATCATGAAATGTGGTTAAGTGTTTGTTCTTTACAGCAGGGTCATCTGGTGGTATGGCCACGAAGCAGATCCTCCATTGAATGGATTTTTGGTGCAGATGGAACTCCACATACACCTTATTTAATAACGGATGTTCAGAATGCGATAAATTTTATTGTTTAGTATCTCCTTCATTTTCTTTATATTTTAAAAAATCTTATTCCTATGGTCACTAAAAATAATCAATGTGCTGCACAAATTGTGGTACATGTTTGTTCTCTCTCAGCAGGGAGATTCCGTTTGATGACTGCTATGTTTGTTCTACCAACGAGTGTGATTTTGTTGGATGGGAACCACCACTCCCAGCATTGTGACTGTTGGAGTTATTAGGAAAGACATCTTTCTTTTGCTAGATGCTTCTTTTGATTGATCCTGTTATCACTTATATTCATCAATTTCACAGTGGAGTAATGTATTTGTATTGTGAAATGTGGTTAATTGTTTGTTCCTTACAGCGGGGTCCTTTGTTTCTATGGCCAAAAAGCAGATTCTCCATTCAATGTTTTTTTGTGCATATGGGACACCACATACACTATACTGAATAATGAATGTTCAGAATGTGATATATCTTCTTGTTTAGGTATCTCCTTCATTTGCTTTATATTATGCAAAATCTTATTCCAATGGTCACTAATAATAATCAATGTGCTGCAAAAATTGTGGTACATGTTTGTTCCCTCTCAGCAGGGAGATTCCAATTGATGACTGCTATGTTTGTTCTACCATTCAGTGTGATTTTGTGGATGGGAACCACCACTCCCAACATTCTGACTATTGGAGTTATTAGGAAAGACTTCTTTCTTTTGGTAGGTGCTTCTTTTGATTGATACCGTTATCACGTATATTCATCAATTTCACAGTGGAGTAATGTATTTGAATCGTGAAATGTGGTTAAGTGTTTGTTCTTTACAGCAGGGTCATCTGTTTGTATGCCCAAAAAGCCGATTCTCCATTCAATGATTTTTTGTGCATGTGGGACACCACATACACCTTACTGAATAACGGATGTTCAGAATGTGATAAATCTTCTTGCTTAGGTATCTCCTTCATTTGCTTTATATTATGCAAAATCTTATTCCAATGGTCACTAATAATAATCAATGTGCTGCAAAAATTGTGGTACATGTATGATCCTTATCAGCAGGGAGATTCCGTTTGATGATTGCTATGTTTGTTGTACCATTGAGTGTGATTTTGTTGGATGGGAACCACCACTCCCAGCATTCTGACTATTGGAGTTATTAGGAAAGACTTCTTTCTATTTCAAGGTGCTTCTTTTGATTGATACCGTAATCACTTGTTGTTGTTGTTGTGGTCTTCAGTCCTGAGACTGGTTTGATGCAGCTTTCCATGCTACTCTATCCTGTGCAAGCTTCTTCATCTCCCAGTACCTACTGCAACCTACATCCTTCTGAATCTGCTTAGTGTATTCATCTCTTGGTCTCCCTCTACGTTTTTTACCCTCCACGGTGCCCTCCAATGCTAAATTTGTGATCCCTTGATGCCTCAAAACATGTCCTACCAACCGATCCCTTCTTCTAGTCAAGTTGTGCCACAAACTCCTCTTCTCCCCAATCCTATTCAATACCTCCTCATTAGTTACGTGATCTACCCACCTTATCTTCAGCATTCTTCTGTAGCACCACATTTCGAAAGCTTCTATTGTCTTCTTGTCCAAACTAGTTATTGTCCATGTTTCACTTCCATACATGGCTACACTCCATACAAATACTTTCAGAAACGACTTCCTGACACTTAAATCTATACTCGATGTTAACAAATTTCTCTTCTTCAGAAATGCTTTCCTTGCCATTGCCAGTCTGCGTTTTATATCCTCTCTACTTCGACAATGATCGGTTATTTTACTCCCTAAATAGCAAAACTCCTTTACTACTTTAAGTGTCTCATTTCCTAATCTAATTCCCTCAGCATCACCCGACTTAATTTGACTACATTCCATTATCCTCGTATTGCTTTTGTTGATGTTCATCTTATATCCTCCTTTCAAGACACTGTCCATTCTGTTCAACTGCTCTTCCAAGTCCTTTGCTGTCTCAGACAGAATTACAATGTCATCGGCAAACCTCAAAGTTTTTACTTCTTCTCCATGAATTTTAATACCTACTCTGAATTTTTCTTTTGTTTCCTTTCCTGTTTGCTGTATATACAGGTTGAATAACATCGGGGAGAGGCTACAACCCTGTCTCACTCCTTTCCCAACCACTGCTTCCCTTTCATGCCCCTCGACTCTTATAACTGCCATCTGGTTTCTGTACAAATTGTAAATAGCCTTTCGCTCCGTGTATTTTACCCCTGCCACCTTCAGAATTTGAAAGAGAGTATTCCAGTTAACATTGTCGAAAGCTTTCTCTAAGGCTACAAATGCTAGAAACGTAGGTTTGCCTTTTCTTAATCTTTCTTCTAAGATAAGTCGTAAGGTCAGTATTGCCTCACGTGTTCCAACATTTCTACGGAATCCAAACTGATCTTCCCCGAGGTCGGCTTCTACCAGGTTTTCCATTCTTCTGTAAAGAATTCGCGTTAGTATTTTGCATCCGTGACTTATCAAACTGATAGTTCGGTAATATTCACATCTGTCAACACAACAACCGAAAGGGGGACTATTTTACCTCCGGAATATTACTTATATTCATCAATTTCACAGTGGAGTAATGTATGTGTGTCGTGAAATGTAGTTAATTGGTTTTCTTTACAGCAGGGTCTTCTGGTAGTATGCCCACAAAGCAGATTCTCCATTCAATGGGTTTTTTGTGCATATGGGACTTCACATGCACCGTAGTGAATAACGGATGTTGGGAATGTGATAAATCTTCTTGTTTAGGTATATTCTACATTTGCTTTATATTTTTATAAATCTTATTCCAATGGTCACTAAAAATAATCAATGTGCTGTACAAATTGTGGTACATGTTTGATCCCTCTCAGCAGGGAGATTCCGTTTGATGACTGCTATGTTTGTTCTACCATCGAGTGTGATTTTGTTGGATGGGAACCACCACTCGCAGCATTCTGACTATTGGTGTTATTAGGAAAGTCTTCTTTCTTTTGATAGGTGCTTCTTTTGATTGATACCGTTATCACTTATATTCATCAATTTCACAGTGGAGTAATGTATTTGAATCATGAAATGTGGTTAAGTGATTGTTCTTTACAGCGAGGTCACCAGGTCGTATGGCCACATAGCAGATTCTCCATTCAATGGGTTTTTTGTGCATATGGGACTTCACATGCACCTTACTGAATAACGGATGTTTGGAACGTGATAAATCTTCTTGATTAGGTATCTCTATCATTTGCTTTATATTTTTAAAAATCTTATTCCAATGTTCATTATAAACAATCAATGTGCTGCACAAATTGTGGTACATGTTTGTTCCCTCTCAGCAGGGAGATTCGGTTTTACGACTGCTATGATAGATCTACCATCGAGTGTGATTTTGTTGGATGGGAGCCACCATTCTCAGCATTCTGACTATTGGAGTTAATTAGGAAAGACTTCTTTCTTTTGCTAGATGCTTCTTTTGATTGATACCGTTATCACTAATATTTATCAATTTTTCATTGGAGTAATGTATTTGAATTGTGAAATGTGGATAAGTGTTTGTTCTTAACAGGAGGGTCATATGGTTATATGGCCACAAAGCAGATTCTCCATTGAATGGGTTTTTATGCATATGGGACAGCACATCCACCTTACTGAATTACGGATGTTCGGAATGTAATATATCTTCTTGTTTAGGTATCTCCTTCATTTGGTTTATATTTTTAAAAATCTTATTCCAACGGTCACTTAAAATAATCAATGTGCTGCACAAATTGTGGTACATGTTTGTTCCCTCTCGGCAGGGAGATTCTCCTTTCATGACTGGTATCGTTGTTCTACCATCGAGTGTGATGTTGTTGGATGGGAACCACCACTCCCAGCATTCTGACTATTGGAGATATTAGGAAAGACTTCTTTCTTTTGCTAAGTGCTTCTTTTGAATGATACCGTTATCACTTATATTCAACAATTTCACAGTGGAGTAGTGGATTTGAATTGTGAAATGTGGTTAAGTGTTTGTTCTTTACAGCAGGATCATCTTGTTGTATGGCCACATAGCAGTTTCCGCATTGAATGGGGTTATGTGCATATGGGACACCACATACACCTTACTGAATAATGGATGTTAGGAATGTAATATATCTTCTTGTTTAGGTATCTCCTTCATTTGCTTTATATTTTTAAAAATCTTATTCCAATGGTCACTAAATATAATCAATGTGCTGCTCAAATTGTGGTTCATGTTTCTACCCTCTCAGCAGGGAGATTCTGTTTGATGACTGCTATATTTATTCTACCATCGAGTGTGATTTTGGTCAATGGGAACCACCACTCCCAGCATTGTGACTACTGGAGTTATTAGGAAAGACTTCTTTCTTTTGCTAAGTGCTTCTTTTGAATGATACCGTTATCACTTATATTCAACAATTTCACAGTGGAGTAGTGGATTTGAATTGTGAAATGTGGTTAAGTGTTTGTTCTTTACAGCAGGATCATCTTGTTGTATGGCCACATAGCAGTTTCCGCATTGAATGGGGTTATGTGCATATGGGACACCACATACACCTTACTGAATAATGGATGTTAGGAATGTAATATATCTTCTTGTTTAGGTATCTCCTTCATTTGCTTTATATTTTTAAAAATCTTATTCCAATGGTCACTAAATATAATCAATGTGCTGCTCAAATTGTGGTTCATGTTTCTACCCTCTCAGCATGGAGATTCTCCATTCCTGACTGGTATCCTTGTTCTACCATTGAGTGTGATTTTGTTGGATGGGAACCACTACTCCCAGCATTCTGACTACTGGAGTTATTAGGAAAGACTTCTTTCTTTTGCTAGGTGCTTCCTTTGATTGATGGTATTATCTCTTATATTCATCAATTTCACAGTGGGGTAATGTATTTGAATCGTAAAATGTGGTTAAGTGTCTGTTCTTTACAGCAGGGTCATCTGGTGGTATGGCCACAAAGCCGATTCTCCATTCAATGATTTTTTGTGCATGTGGGACACCACATACACCTTACTGAATAATGGATGTTAGGAATGTAATATATCTTCTTGTTTAGGTATCTCATTCATTTGCTTTATATTTTTAAAAATCTTATTCCAATGGTCACTAAATATAATCAATGTGCTGCTCAAATTGTGGTTCATGTTTCTACCCTCTCAGCATGGAGATTCTCCATTCCTGACTGGTATCTTTGTTCTACCATTGAGTGTGATTTTGTTGGATGGGAATCACTACTCCCAGCATTCTGACTACTGGAGTTATTAGGAAAGACTTCTTTCTTTTGCTAGGTGCGTCCTTTGATTGATGCTGTTATCTCTTATATTCATCAATTTCACAGTGGGGTAATGTATTTGAATCGTGAACTGCGTTAGGTGTTTGTTCTTTACAGCAGGGTCATCTGGTGGAATGGCCACAAAGCAGATTCTCCATTGAATGTGTTTTTGGTGCAGATGGGACTTCTCATGCACCTTACAGAATAATGGATGTTCAGAATGTGATAAATTTTATTGTTTAGGTATCTCCTTCGTTTGCTTCATATTTTTAAAAATCTTATTCTGATGGTCACTAAAAATAATCAATGTGCTGCACAAATTTTGGTACATGTTTGTTCACTCTCAGGAGGGAGATTCCGTTTGATGACTGCTATGTTCTACCATCGAGTGTGATTTTGTTGGATGGAAACCACCACTCCCAGATTTCTGACTATTGGAGTTATTAGGAAAGACTCATTTCTTTTGCTAGGTGCTTCTTTTGATTGACAACGTTATCACTTATATTAGTAATTTCACAGTGGAGTAATGTATTTGAATTGTGAAATGTGGTTAAGTGTTTGTTCTTTACAGCAGGGACATCTGGTGGTATGGCCACAAAGCAGATTCTCCATTGAATGGTTTTTTTGTGCATATGGGACACCACATACATCATACTGAATAACGGATGTTCAGAATGTGATATATCTTCTTGTTTAGGTATGTCCTTCATTTGGTTTATATTTTTAAAAATCTGATTTCAATGGTCACTAAAAATAATCAATGTGCTGCACAAATTGTCTTACATGTTTGTTCCCTCTGAGCAGGGAGATTTTGTTTGGTGACTGCTATCTTGGTTCTACCATCGAGTGTGATTTTGTTGGATGGGAACCACCACCCCCAGCATTCTGACTATAGGCGTTATTAGGAAAGACTTTGTTCTTTTACTAGGTGCTTCTTTTGATTGTTACCGTTATCACTTATATTCATTCATTTCACAGTGGAGTAATGTAATTGAATCGTGAAATGTGGTTAAATGTTTCTTCGTTACAGCAGGGTCATCTGTTTCTATGGACAAAAAGCAGATTCTCCATTCAATGGTTTTTTTGTGCATATGGGACACCACATACACCTTACTGAATAACGGATATTCAGAATGAGATAAATCTTCTTGTTTAGGTATCTCCTTAATTGGCTTTATATTTTTAAAAATCTTATTCTGATGTTCACTAAAAATAATCAATGTGTTGCACAAATTGTGGTACACGTTTGTTTCCTCTTAGCAGGGGGAATCCGTTTGATGACTGCTATGTTTGTTCTACCATCGAGTGTGATTTTGTTGGATGGGAACAACCACTCTCAGCATTCTGACTATTGGAGTTATAAGGAAAGACTTATTTCTTTTGCTAGGTGCTTCCTTTGATTGATGCTGTTATCACTTATATCCATCAATTTCACAGTGGAGTAATGTATTTGAATCGTGAAATATGGTTAAGTGTTTGTTCTTTACATCAGGGTCATCTGGTGGTATGGCCACAAAGCAGATTCTCCATTGAATGGGTTTTTGGTGCAGATGGGACACCACATACAAATTACTGAATAACGGATGTTCAGAATGTGATAAATTTTATTGTATAGGTATAGCCTTCATTTGCTTTATATTTTTCAAAATCTTATTCCAATGGTCACTAAAAATAATCAATGTGCTGTACAAATTTTGGTACATGTTTGTTCACTCTCAGGAGGGAGATTTCGTTTGATGACTGCTCTGTTTGTTCTACCATCGAGTGTGATTTTGTTGGATGGGAACCTCCACTCTCAGCATTCTGACTATTGGAGTTATAAGGAAAGACTTATTTCTTTTGCTAGGTGCTTCCTTTGATTGATGCTGTTATCACTTATATCCATCAATTTCACAGTGGAGTAATGTATTTGAATTGTGAAATGTGGTTAAGCGTTTGTTCTTTACAGTAGGGTCATCTGGTTGTATGGCCACAAAGCAGATTCCCCATTCAGTGGGTTTTTCGAGCATATGGGACACCACATCCTCCTTACTGAATAATGGATGTACGGATTGTAATATATCTTCTTGTATAGGTATCTCCTTCATTCGCTTTTATTTTTAAAAATTTTATTCCAATGGTCACTAAAAATAATCAATGTGCTGCACAAATTGTGGTACATGTTTGTTCCCTCTCGGCAGGGAGATTCTCCTTTCATGACTGGTATCGTTGTTCTACCATCGAGTGTGATGTTGTTGGATGGGAACCACCACTCCCAGCATTCTGACTATTGGAGTTATTAGGAAAGACATCTTTCTTTTGCTAGATGCTTCTTTTGATTGAAACCGTTATCACTTATATTAATCAATTTCACAGAGGATTAATGTATTTGAAACGTGAAATGTGGTTTAATGTTTGTTTCTTACAGCAGGGTCATCTGTTTGTATGGCCAAAAAGCAGATTCTCCATTCAATGGTTTTTTTGTGCATATGGGACACTACATACACCTTACTGAATAATGGATGTTCAGAATGTGTTAAATTTTATTGTTTAGGTATGTCCTTCATTTGCTTTATATTTTTAAAAATCTTAATCTGATGGTCACTAAAAATAATCAATGTGCTGCACAAATTTTGGTATATGTTTGTTCACTCTCAGGAGGGAGATTTCGTTTGATGAATGCTATGTTTGTTCTACCATCGAGTGTGATTTTGTTGGATGGGAACCACCACTCGCAGCATTCTGACTATTGGTGTTATTAGGAAAGTCTTCTTTCTTTTGATAGGTGCTTCTTTTGATTGATACCGTTATCACTTATATTCATCAATTTCACAGTGGAGTAATGTATTTGAATCATGAAATGTGGTTAAGTGATTGTTCTTTACAGCGAGGTCACCAGGTCGTATGGCCACATAGCAGATTCTCCATTCAATGGGTTTTTTGTGCATATGGGACTTCACATGCACCTTACTGAATAACGGATGTTTGGAACGTGATAAATCTTCTTGATTAGGTATCTCTATCATTTGCTTTATATTTTTAAAAATCTTATTCCAATGTTCATTATAAACAATCAATGTGCTGCACAAATTGTGGTACATGTTTGTTCCCTCTCAGCAGGGAGATTCGGTTTTACGACTGCTATGATAGATCTACCATCGAGTGTGATTTTGTTGGATGGGAGCCACCATTCTCAGCATTCTGACTATTGGAGTTAATTAGGAAAGACTTCTCTCTTTTGCTAGATGCTTCTTTTGATTGATACCGTTATCACTAATATTTATCAATTTTTCATTGGAGTAATGTATTTGAATTGTGAAATGTGGATAAGTGTTTGTTCTTAACAGGAGGGTCATATGGTTATATGGCCACAAAGCAGATTCTACATTGAATGGGTTTTTATGCATATGGGACAGCACATCCACCTTACTGAATTACGGATGTTCGGAATGTAATATATCTTCTTGTTTAGGTATCTCCTTCATTTGGTTTATATTTTTAAAAATCTTATTCCAATGGTCAATTAAAATAATCAATGTGCTGCACAAATTGTGGTACATGTTTGTTCCCTCTCGGCAGGGAGATTCTCCTTTCATGACTGGTATCGTTGTTCTACCATCGAGTGTGATGTTGTTGGATGGGAACCACCACTCCCAGCATTCTGACTATTGGAGATATTAGGAAAAACTTCTTTCTTTTGCTAGGTGCTTATTTTGATTGATACCGTAATCACTTCTATTCATAATTTCACAGTGGTGTAATGTATTTGAATCGTGAAATGTAGTTAAATGTTTGTTCCTTACAGCAGGGTCATCAGATCGTATGGCCACAACGCAGATTCTTCATTCATTGTTTTTTTGTGCATATGGGACACCACATACACCATACTGAATAACGGATGTTCAGAATGTGATATATCTTCTTGTTTAGGTATCTTCTTCATTTGCTTTATATTTTTAAAAATCTTATTCCAATGGTCACTAAAAATCATCAACGTGCTGCACAAATTGTGGTACATGTTTGATCCCTCTCAGCAGGGGGATTCCATTTGATGACTGCTGTGTTTGTTCTACCATCGAGTGTGATTTTGCTGAATTAGAACCACCACTCCCAGCATCTGTTATTAGGAAAGACTTCTCCCTTTTGCTAGGTGCATCTTTTGATTACGACTATTATCACTTATATTCATCAATTTCACAGTGGAGTAATGTATTTGAATCGTGATATGTGGTTAAATGTCTGTTCCTCACAGGAGGGTCATCTGTTTGTATGGCCAAAAAGCAGATTCTCCATTCAAAGATTTCTTTGTGCATGTGGGACACCACATACACCTTACTGAATAACGGATGTTCAGAATGTGATAAATTTTATTGTTTAGGTATCTCCTTCATTTGCTTTATATTTTTAAAAGTCTTATTCTGATGGTCACTAAAAATAATCAATGTGCTGCACAATTTTTGGTACATGTTTGTTCACTCTCAGGAGGGACATTTCGTTTGATGACTGCTATGTTTGTTCTCCCATCGAGTGTGATTTTGTTGGATGGAAATCACCACTCCCAGCATTCTGGCTATTGGAGTTATTAGGAAAGGCTTCTTTCTTTTGCTAGGTGCTTGTTTTGATTGACAACGTTATCACTTATATTAGTAATTTCACAGTGGAGTAATGTATTTGAATTGTGAAATGTGGTTAAGTGTTTGTTCTTTACAGCAGGGACATCTGGTTGTATGGCCACAAAGCAGATCCTCCATTGAATGGGCTTTTATGCATATGGGACACCACATCCACCTTACTGAATAACGGATGTTCGGAATGTAATATATCTTATTGTTTAGGTATCTCCTTCATTTGCTTTACATTTCTAAAAATCTTATTCCAATGGTCACTAAATATAATCAATGTGCTGCACAAAATTTGGTAGATATTTCTTCCCTCTCAGCAGGGAGATTCTCCATTCATGACTGGTATCGGTGTTCTACCATTGAGTGTGATTTTGTTGGGTGGGAACCACCACTCCCAGAATTCTGACTACTGGAGATATTAGGAAAGACTTCTTTCTTTTGCTAGGTGCTTCCTTTGATTGATACCGTTATCACTTATATTAATCAATTTCACAGTGGAGTAATGTATATGAATCATGAAATGTGGTTAAGTGTTTGTTCTTTACAGCAGGGTCATCTGGTGGTATGGCCACGAAGCAGATCCTCCATTGAATGGATTTTTGGTGCAGATGGAACTCCACATACACCTTATTTAATAACGGATGTTCAGAATGCGATAAATTTTATTGTTTAGTATCTCCTTCATTTTCTTTATATTTTAAAAAATCTTATTCCTATGGTCACTAAAAATAATCAATGTGCTGCACAAATTGTGGTACATGTTTGTTCCCTCTCAGCAGGGAGATTCCGTTTGATGACTGCTATGTTTGTTCTACCAACGAGTGTGATTTTGTTGGATGGGAACCACCACTCCCAGCATTGTGACTGTTGGAGTTATTAGGAAAGACATCTTTCTTTTGCTAGATGCTTCTTTTGATTGATCCTGTTATCACTTATATTCATCAATTTCACAGTGGAGTAATGTATTTGTATTGTGAAATGTGGTTAATTGTTTGTTCCTTACAGCGGGGTCCTTTGTTTCTATGGCCAAAAAGCAGATTCTCCATTCAATGTTTTTTTGTGCATATGGGACACCACATACACCATACTGAATAATGAATGTTCAGAATGTGATATATCTTCTTGTTTAGGTATCTCCTTCATTTGCTTTATATTATGCAAAATCTTATTCCAATGGTCACTAATAATAATCAATGTGCTGCAAAAATTGTGGTACATGTTTGTTCCCTCTCAGCAGGGAGATTCCAATTGATGACTGCTATGTTTGTTCTACCATTCAGTGTGATTTTGTGGATGGGAACCACCACTCCCAACATTCTGACTATTGGAGTTATTAGGAAAGACATCTTTCTTTTGCTAGATGCTTCTTTTGATTGATCCTGTTATCACGTATATTCATCAATTTCACAGTGGAGTAATGTATTTGAATCGTGAAATGTGGTTAAGTGTTTGTTCTTTACAGCAGGGTCATCTGGTGGTATGGCCACGAAGCAGATCCTCCATTGAATGGATTTTTGGTGCAGATGGAACTCCACATACACCTTATTTAATAACGGATGTTCAGAATGCGATAAATTTTATTGTTTAGTATCTCCTTCATTTTCTTTATATTTTAAAAAATCTTATTCCTATGGTCACTAAAAATAATCAATGTGCTGCACAAATTGTGGTACATGTTTGTTCCCTCTCAGCAGGGAGATTCCGTTTGATGACTGCTATGTTTGTTCTACCAACGAGTGTGATTTTGTTAGATGGGAACCACCACTCCCAGCATTCTGACTGTTGGAGTTATTAGGAAAGACATCTTTCTTTTGCTAGATGCTTCTTTTGATTGATCCTGTTATCACTTATATTCATCAATTTCACAGTGGAGTAATGTATTTGTATTGTGAAATGTGGTTAATTGTTTGTTCTTTACAGCAGGGTCATCTGTTTGTATGCCCAAAAAGCCGATTCTCCATTCAATGATTTTTTGTGCATGTGGGACACCACATACACCTTACTGAATAACGGATGTTCAGAATGTGATAAATCTTCTTGTTTAGGTATCTCCTTCATTTGCTTTATATTATGCAAAATCTTATTCCAATGGTCACTAATAATAATCAATGTGCTGCAAAAATTGTGGTACATGTATGATCCTTATCAGCAGGGAGATTCCGTTTGATGATTGCTATGTTTGTTGTACCATTGAGTGTGATTTTGTTGGATGGGAACCACCACTCCCAGCATTCTGACTATTGGAGTTATTAGGAAAGACTTCTTTCTATTTCAAGGTGCTTCTTTTGATTGATACCGTAATCACTTGTTGTTGTTGTTGTGGTCTTCAGTCCTGAGACTGGTTTGATGCAGCTTTCCATGCTACTCTATCCTGTGCAAGCTTCTTCAACTCCCAGTACCTACTGCAACCTACATCCTTCTGAATCTGCTTAGTGTATTCATCTCTTGGTCTCCCTCTACGTTTTTTACCCTCCACGGTGCCCTCCAATGCTAAATTTGTGATCCCTTGATGCCTCAAAACATGTCCTACCAACCGATCCCTTCTTCTAGTCAAGTTGTGCCACAAACTCCTCTTCTCCCCAATCCTATTCAATACCTCCTCATTAGTTACGTGATCTACCCACCTTATCTTCAGCATTCTTCTGTATCACCACATTTCGAAAGCTTCTATTGTCTTCTTGTCCAAACTAGTTATTGTCCATGTTTCACTTCCATACATGGCTACACTCCATACAAATACTTTCAGAAACGACTTCCTGACACTTAAATCTATACTCGATGTTAACAAATTTCTCTTCTTCAGAAATGCTTTCCTTGCCATTGCCAGTCTGCGTTTTATATCCTCTCTACTTCGACAATGATCGGTTATTTTACTCCCTAAATAGCAAAACTCCTTTACTACTTTAAGTGTCTCATTTCCTAATCTAATTCCCTCAGCATCACCCGACTTAATTTGACTACATTCCATTATCCTCGTATTGCTTTTGTTGATGTTCATCTTATATCCTCCTTTCAAGACACTGTCCATTCTGTTCAACTGCTCTTCCAAGTCCTTTGCTGTCTCAGACAGAATTACAATGTCATCGGCAAACCTCAAAGTTTTTACTTCTTCTCCATGAATTTTAATACCTACTCTGAATTTTTCTTTTGTTTCCTTTCCTGTTTGCTGTATATACAGGTTGAATAACATCGGGGAGAGGCTACAACCCTGTCTCACTCCTTTCCCAACCACTGCTTCCCTTTCATGCCCCTCGACTCTTATAACTGCCATCTGGTTTCTGTACAAATTGTAAATAGCCTTTCGCTCCGTGTATTTTACCCCTGCCACCTTCAGAATTTGAAAGAGAGTATTCCAGTTAACATTGTCGAAAGCTTTCTCTAAGGCTACAAATGCTAGAAACGTAGGTTTGCCTTTTCTTAATCTTTCTTCTAAGATAAGTCGTAAGGTCAGTATTGCCTCACGTGTTCCAACATTTCTACGGAATCCAAACTGATCTTCCCCGAGGTCGGCTTCTACCAGGTTTTCCATTCTTCTGTAAAGAATTCGCGTTAGTATTTTGCATCCGTGACTTATCAAACTGATAGTTCGGTAATATTCACATCTGTCAACACAACAACCGAAAGGGGGACTATTTTACCTCCGGAATATTACTTATATTCATCAATTTCACAGTGGAGTAATGTATGTGTGTCGTGAAATGTAGTAAATTGGTTTTCTTTACAGCAGGGTCATCTGGTAGTATGCCCACAAAGCAGATTCTCCATTCAATGGGTTTTTTGTGCATATGGGACTTCACATGCACCGTAGTGAATAACGGATGTTGGGAATGTGATAAATCTTCTTGTTTAGGTATATTCTACATTTGCTTTATATTTTTATAAATCTTATTCCAATGGTCACTAAAAATAATCAATGTGCTGTACAAATTGTGGTACATGTTTGATCCCTCTCAGCAGGGAGATTCCGTTTGATGACTGCTATGTTTGTTCTACCATCGAGTGTGATTTTGTTGGATGGGAACCACCACTCGCAGCATTCTGACTATTGGTGTTATTAGGAAAGTCTTCTTTCTTTTGATAGGTGCTTCTTTTGATTGATACCGTTATCACTTATATTCATCAATTTCACAGTGGAGTAATGTATTTGAATCATGAAATGTGGTTAAGTGATTGTTCTTTACAGCGAGGTCACCAGGTCGTATGGCCACATAGCAGATTCTCCATTGAATGGGTTTTTTGTGCATATGGGACTTCACATGCACCTTACTGAATAACGGATGTTTGGAACGTGATAAATCTTCTTGATTAGGTATCTCTATCATTTGCTTTATATTTTTAAAAATCTTATTCCAATGTTCATTATAAACAATCAATGTGCTGCACAAATTGTGGTACATGTTTGATCCCTCTCAGCAGGGAGATTCGGTTTTACGACTGCTATGATAGATCTACCATCGAGTGTGATTTTGTTGGATGGGAGCCACCATTCTCAGCATTCTGACTATTGGAGTTAATTAGGAAAGACTTCTTTCTTTTGCTAGATGCTTCTTTTGATTGATACCGTTATCACTAATATTTATCAATTTTTCATTGGAGTAATGTATTTGAATTGTGAAATGTGGATAAGTGTTTGTTCTTAACAGGAGGGTCATATGGTTATATGGCCACAAAGCAGATTCTCCATTGAATGGGTTTTTATGCATATGGGACAGCACATCCACCTTACTGAATTACGGATGTTCGGAATGTAATATATCTTCTTGTTTAGGTATCTCCTTCATTTGGTTTATATTTTTAAAAATCTTATTCCAATGGTCACTTAAAATAATCAATGTGCTGCACAAATTGTGGTACATGTTTGATCCCTCTCAGCAGGGAGATTCTGTTTGATGACTGCTATATTTATTCTACCATCGAGTGTGATTTTGGTCAATGGGAACCACCACTCCCAGCATTCTGACTACTGGAGTTATTAGGAAAGACTTCTTTCTTTTGCTAAGTGCTTCTTTTGAATCATACCGTTATCACATATATTCAACAATTTCACAGTGGAGTAGTGGATTTGAATTGTGAAATGTGGTTAAGTGTTTGTTCTTTACAGCAGGATCATCTTGTTGTATGGCCACATAGCAGTTTCCGCATTGAATGGGGTTATGTGCATATGGGACACCACATACACCTTACTGAATAATGGATGTTAGGAATGTAATATATCTTCTTGTTTAGGTATCTCCTTCATTTGCTTTATATTTTTAAAAATCTTATTCCAATGGTCACTAAATATAATCAATGTGCTGCTCAAATTGTGGTTCATGTTTCTACCCTCTCAGCATGGAGATTCTCCATTCCTGACTGGTATCTTTGTTCTACCATTGAGTGTGATTTTGTTGGATGGGAACCACTACTCCCAGCATTCTGACTACTGGAGTTATTAGGAAAGACTTCTTTCTTTTGCTAGGTGCTTCCTTTGATTGATGGTATTATCTCTTATATTCATCAATTTCACAGTGGGGTAATGTATTTGAATCGTAAAATGTGGTTAAGTGTCTGTTCTTTACAGCAGGGTCATCTGGTGGTATGGCCACAAAGCCGAATCTCCATTCAATGATTTTTTGTGCATGTGGGACACCACATACACCTTACTGAATAATGGATGTTAGGAATGTAATATATCTTCTTGTTTAGGTATCTCCTTCATTTGCTTTATATTTTTAAAAATCTTATTCCAATGGTCACTAAATATAATCAATGTGCTGCTCAAATTGTGGTTCATGTTTCTACCCTCTCAGCATGGAGATTCTCCATTCCTGACTGGTATCTTTGTTCTACCATTGAGTGTGATTTTGTTGGATGGGAACCACTACTCCCAGCATTCTGACTACTGGAGTTATTAGGAAAGACTTCTTTCTTTTGCTAGGTGCTTCCTTTGATTGATTGTATTATCTCTTATATTCATCAATTTCACAGTGGGGTAATGTATTTGAATCGTAAAATGTGGTTAAGTGTCTGTTCTTTACAGCAGGGTCATCTGGTGGTATGGCCACAAAGCCGATTCTCCATTCAATGATTTTTTGTGCATGTGGGACACCACATACACCTTACTGAATAATGGATGTTAGGAATGTAATATATCTTCTTGTTTAGGTATCTCCTTCATTTGCTCTATATTTTTAAAAATCTTATTCCAATGGTCACTAAATATAATCAATGTGCTGCTCAAATTGTGGTTCATGTTTCTACCCTCTCAGCATGGAGATTCTCCATTCCTGACTGGTATCTTTGTTCTACCATTGAGTGTGATTTTGTTGGGTGGGAACCACTACTCCCAGCATTCTGACTACTGGAGTTATTAGGAAAGACTTCTTTCTTTTGCTAGGTGCGTCCTTTGATTGATGCTGTTATCTCTTATATTCATCAATTTCACAGTGGGGTAATGTATTTGAATCGTGAAATGCGTTAGGTGTTTGTTCTTTACAGCAGGGTCATCTGGTGGAATGGCCACAAAGCAGATTCTCCATTGAATGTGTTTTTGGTGCAGATGGGACTTCTCATGCACCTTACAGAATAATGGATGTTCAGAATGTGATAAATTTTATTGTTTAGGTATCTTCTTCGTTTGCTTCATATTTTTAAAAATCTTATTCTGATGGTCACTAAAAATAATCAATGTGCTGCACAAATTTTGGTACATGTTTGTTCACTCTCAGGAGGGAGATTCCGTTTGATGACTGCTATGTTCTACCATCGAGTGTGATTTTGTTGGATGGAAACCACCACTCCCAGATTTCTGACTATTGGAGTTATTAGGAAAGACTTCTTTCTTTTGCTAGGTGCTTCTTTTGAATGACAACGTTATCACTTATATTAGTAATTTCACAGTGGAGTAATGTATTTGAATTGTGAAATGTGGTTAAGTGTTTGTTCTTTACAGCAGGGACATCTGGTGGTATGGCCACAAAGCAGATTCTCCATTGAATGGTTTTTTTTGTGCATATGGGACACCACATACATCATACTGAATAACGGATGTTCAGAATGTGATATATCTTCTTGTTTAGGTATGTCCTTCATTTGGTTTATATTTTTAAAAATCTGATTTCAATGGTCACTAAAAATAATCAATGTGCTGCACAAATTGTCTTACATGTTTGTTCCCTCTGAGCAGGGAGATTTTGTTTGGTGACTGCTATCTTGGTTCTACCATCGAGTGTGATTTTGTTGGATGGGAACCACCACCCCCAGCATTCTGACTATAGGCGTTATTAGGAAAGACTTTGTTCTTTTACTAGGTGCTTCTTTTGATTGTTACCGTTATCACTTATATTCATTCATTTCATAGTGGAGTAATGTAATTGAATCGTGAAATGTGGTTAAATGTTTCTTCGTTACAGCAGGGTCATCTGTTTCTATGGCCAAAAAGCAGATTCTCCATTCAATGGTTTTTTTGTGCATATGGGACACCACATACACCTTACTGAATAACGGATATTCAGAATGAGATAAATCTTCTTGTTTAGGTATCTCCTTAATTGGCTTTATATTTTTAAAAATCTTATTCTGATGTTCACTAAAAATAATCAATGTGTTGCACAAATTGTGGTACACGTTTGTTTCCTCTTAGCAGGGGGAATCCGTTTGATGACTGCTATGTTTGTTCTACCATCGAGTGTGATTTTGTTGGATGGGAACAACCACTCTCAGCATTCTGACTATTGGAGTTATAAGGAAAGACTTATTTCTTTTGCTAGGTGCTTCCTTTGATTGATGCTGTTATCACTTATATCCATCAATTTCACAGTGGAGTAATGTATTTGAATCGTGAAATATGGTTAAGTGTTTGTTCTTTACAGCAGGGTCATCTGGTGGTATGGCCACAAAGCAGATTCTCCATTGAATGGGTTTTTGGTGCAGATGGGACACCACATACAAATTACTGAATAACGGATGTTCAGAATGTGATAAATTTTATTGTATAGGTATAGCCTTCATTTGCTTTATATTTTTCAAAATCTTATTCCAAAGGTCACTAAAAATAATCAATGTGCTGTACAAATTTTGGTACATGTTTGTTCACTCTCAGGAGGGAGATTTCGTTTGATGACTGCTCTGTTTGTTCTACCATCGAGTGTGATTTTGTTGGATGGGAACCTCCACTCTCAGCATTCTGACTATTGGAGTTATAAGGAAAGACTTATTTCTTTTGCTACGTGCTTCCTTTGATTGATGCTGTTATCACTTATATCCATCAATTTCACAGTGGAGTAATGTATTTGAATTGTGAAATGTGGTTAAGCGTTTGTTCTTTACAGTAGGGTCATCTGGTTGTATGGCCACAAAGCAGATTCCCCATTCAGTGGGTTTTTCGAGCATATGGGACACCACATCCTCCTTACTGAATAATGGATGTACGGATTGTAATATATCTTCTTGTATAGGTATCTCCTTCATTCGCTTTTATTTTTAAAAATCTTAATCCAATGGTCACTAAAAATAATCAATGTGCTGCACAAATTGTGGTACATGTTTGTTCCCTCTCGGCAGGGAGATTGTCCTTTCATGACTGGTATCGTTGTTCTACCATCGAGTGTGATGTTGTTGGATGGGAACCACCACTCCCAGCATTCTGACTATTGGAGATATTAGGAAAAACTTCATTCTTTTGCTAGGTGCTTATTTTGATTGATACCGTAATCACTTCTATTCATAATTTCACAGTGGTGTAATGTATTTGAATTGTGAAATGTAGTTAAATGTTTGTTCCTTACAGCAGGGTCATCAGGTCGTATGGCCACAACGCAGATTCTTCATTCATTGTTTTTTTGTTCATATGGGACACCACATACACCATACTGAATAACAGATGTTCAGAATGTGATATGTCTTCTTGTTTAGGTATCTTCTTCATTTGCTTTATATTTTTAAAAATCTTATTCCAATGGTCACTAAAAATCATCAACGTGCTGCACAAATTGTGGTACATGTTTGATCCCTCTCAGCAGGGGGATTCCGTTTGATGACTGCTGTGTTTGTTCTACCATCGAGTGTAATTTTGTTGGATGGGATCCACCACTCCCAGCATTCTGACTATTGGAGTTATTAGGAAAGACTTCTTTCTTTTGCTAGATGCTTCTTTTGATTGAAACCGTTATCACTTATATTAATCAATTTCACAGAGGATTAATGTATTTGAAACGTGAAATGTGGTTTAATGTTTGTTTCTTACAGCAGGGTCATCTGTTTGTATGGCCAAAAAGCAGATTCTCCATTCAATGGTTTTTTTGTGCATATGGGACACTACATACACCTTACTGAATAATGGATGTTCAGAATGTGTTAAATTTTATTGTTTAGGTATGTCCTTCATTTGCTTTATATTTTTAAAAATCTTAATCTGATGGTCACTAAAAATAATCAATGTGCTGCACAAATTTTGGTATATGTTTGTTCACTCTCAGGAGGGAGATTTCGTTTGATGAATGCTATGTTTGTTCTACCATCGAGTGTGATTTTGTTGGATGGGAACCACCACTCGCAGCATTCTGACTATTGGTGTTATTAGGAAAGTCTTCTTTCTTTTGATAGGTGCTTCTTTTGATTGATACCGTTATCACTTATATTCATCAATTTCACAGTGGAGTAATGTATTTGAATCATGAAATGTGGTTAAGTGATTGTTCTTTACAGCGAGGTCACCAGGTCGTATGGCCACATAGCAGATTCTCCATTCAATGGGTTTTTTGTGCATATGGGACTTCACATGCACCTTACTGAATAACGGATGTTTGGAACGTGATAAATCTTCTTGATTAGGTATCTCTATCATTTGCTTTATATTTTTAAAAATCTTATTCCAATGTTCATTATAAACAATCAATGTGCTGCACAAATTGTGGTACATGTTTGTTCCCTCTCAGCAGGGAGATTCGGTTTTACGACTGCTATGATAGATCTACCATCGAGTGTGATTTTGTTGGATGGGAGCCACCATTCTCAGCATTCTGACTATTGGAGTTAATTAGGAAAGGCTTCTTTCTTTTGCTAGATGCTTCTTTTGATTGATACCGTTATCACTAATATTTATCAATTTTTCATTGGAGTAATGTATTTGAATTGTGAAATGTGGATAAGTGTTAGTTCTTAACAGGAGGGTCATATGGTTATATGGCCACAAAGCAGATTCTACATTGAATGGGTTTTTATGCATATGGGACAGCACATCCACCTTACTGAATTACGGATGTTCGGAATGTAATATATCTTCTTGTTTAGGTATCTCCTTCATTTGGTTTATATTTTTAAAAATCTTATTCCAATGGTCAATTAAAATAATCAATGTGCTGCACAAATTGTGGTACATGTTTGTTCCCTCTCGGCAGGGAGATTCTCCTTTCATGACTGGTATCGTTGTTCTACCATCGAGTGTGATGTTGTTGGATGGGAACCACCACTCCCAGCATTCTGACTATTGGAGATATTAGGAAAAACTTCTTTCTTTTGCTAGGTGCTTATTTTGATTGATACCGTAATCACTTCTATTCATAATTTCACAGTGGTGTAATGTATTTGAATCGTGAAATGTAGTTAAATGTTTGTTCCTTACAGCAGGGTCATCAGATCGTATGGCCACAACGCAGATTCTTCATTCATTGTTTTTTTGTGCATATGGGACACCACATACACCATACTGAATAACGGATGTTCAGAATGTGATATATCTTCTTGTTTAGGTATCTTCTTCATTTGCTTTATATTTTTAAAAATCTTATTCTGATGGTCACTAAAAATAATCAATGTGCTGCACAATTTTTGGTACATGTTTGTTCACTCTCAGGAGGGACATTTCGTTTGATGACTGCTATGTTTGTTCTCCCATCGAGTGTGATTTTGTTGGATGGAAATCACCACTCCCAGCATTCTGGCTATTGGAGTTATTAGGAAAGGCTTCTTTCTTTTGCTAGGTGCTTGTTTTGATTGACAACGTTATCACTTATATTAGTAATTTCACAGTGGAGTAATGTATTTGAATTGTGAAATGTGGTTAAGTGTTTGTTCTTTACAGCAGGGACATCTGGTTGTATGGCCACAAAGCAGATCCTCCATTGAATGGGCTTTTATGCATATGGGACACCACATCCACCTTACTGAATAACGGATGTTCGGAATGTAATATATCTTATTGTTTAGGTATCTCCTTCATTTGCTTTACATTTCTAAAAATCTTATTCCAATGGTCACTAAATATAATCAATGTGCTGCACAAAATTTGGTAGATATTTCATCCCTCTCAGCAGGGAGATTCTCCATTCATGACTGGTATCGGTGTTCTACCATTGAGTGTGATTTTGTTGGATGGGAACCACCACTCCCAGAATTCTGACTACTGGAGATATTAGGAAAGACTTCTTTCTTTTGCTAGGTGCTTCCTTTGATTGATACCGTTATCACTTATATTAATCAATTTCACAGTGGAGTAATGTATATGAATCATGAAATGTGGTTAAGTGTTTGTTCTTTACAGCAGGGTCATCTGGTGGTATGGCCACGAAGCAGATCCTCCATTGAATGGATTTTTGGTGCAGATGGAACTCCACATACACCTTATTTAATAACGGATGTTCAGAATGCGATAAATTTTATTGTTTAGTATCTCCTTCATTTTCTTTATATTTTAAAAAATCTTATTCCAATGGTCACTAAATATAATCAATGTGCTGCTCAAATTGTGGTTCATGTTTCTACCCTCTCAGCATGGAGATTCTCCATTCCTGACTGGTATCTTTGTTCTACCATTGAGTGTGATTTTGTTGGGTGGGAACCACTACTCCCAGCATTCTGACTACTGGAGTTATTAGGAAAGACTTCTTTCTTTTGCTAGGTGCGTCCTTTGATTGATGCTGTTATCTCTTATATTCATCAATTTCACAGTGGGGTAATGTATTTGAATCGTGAAATGCGTTAGGTGTTTGTTCTTTACAGCAGGGTCATCTGGTGGAATGGCCACAAAGCAGATTCTCCATTGAATGTGTTTTTGGTGCAGATGGGACTTCTCATGCACCTTACAGAATAATGGATGTTCAGAATGTGATAAATTTTATTGTTTAGGTATCTCCTTCGTTTGCTTCATATTTTTAAAAATCTTATTCTGATGGTCACTAAAAATAATCAATGTGCTGCACAAATTTTGGTACATGTTTGTTCACTCTCAGGAGGGAGATTCCGTTTGATGACTGCTATGTTCTACCATCGAGTGTGATTTTGTTGGATGGAAACCACCACTCCCAGATTTCTGACTATTGGAGTTATTAGGAAAGACTTCTTTCTTTTGCTAGGTGCTTCTTTTGAATGACAACGTTATCACTTATATTAGTAATTTCACAGTGGAGTAATGTATTTGAATTGTGAAATGTGGTTAAGTGTTTGTTCTTTACAGCAGGGACATCTGGTGGTATGGCCACAAAGCAGATTCTCCATTGAATGGTTTTTTTTGTGCATATGGGACACCACATACATCATACTGAATAACGGATGTTCAGAATGTGATATATCTTCTTGTTTAGGTATGTCCTTCATTTGGTTTATATTTTTAAAAATCTGATTTCAATGGTCACTAAAAATAATCAATGTGCTGCACAAATTGTCTTACATGTTTGTTCCCTCTGAGCAGGGAGATTTTGTTTGGTGACTGCTATCTTGGTTCTACCATCGAGTGTGATTTTGTTGGATGGGAACCACCACCCCCAGCATTCTGACTATAGGCGTTATTAGGAAAGACTTTGTTCTTTTACTAGGTGCTTCTTTTGATTGTTACCGTTATCACTTATATTCATTCATTTCATAGTGGAGTTATGTAATTGAATCGTGAAATGTGGTTAAATGTTTCTTCGTTACAGCAGGGTCATCTGTTTCTATGGCCAAAAAGCAGATTCTCCATTCAATGGTTTTTTTGTGCATATGGGACACCACATACACCTTACTGAATAACGGATATTCAGAATGAGATAAATCTTCTTGTTTAGGTATCTCCTTAATTGGCTTTATATTTTTAAAAATCTTATTCTGATGTTCACTAAAAATAATCAATGTGTTGCACAAATTGTGGTACACGTTTGTTTCCTCTTAGCAGGGGGAATCCGTTTGATGACTGCTATGTTTGTTCTACCATCGAGTGTGATTTTGTTGGATGGGAACAACCACTCTCAGCATTCTGACTATTGGAGTTATAAGGAAAGACTTATTTCTTTTGCTAGGTGCTTCCTTTGATTGATGCTGTTATCACTTATATCCATCAATTTCACAGTGGAGTAATGTATTTGAATCGTGAAATATGGTTAAGTGTTTGTTCTTTACAGCAGGGTCATCTGGTGGTATGGCCACAAAGCAGATTCTCCATTGAATGGGTTTTTGGTGCAGATGGGACACCACATACAAATTACTGAATAACGGATGTTCAGAATGTGATAAATTTTATTGTATAGGTATAGCCTTCATTTGCTTTATATTTTTCAAAATCTTATTCCAAAGGTCACTAAAAATAATCAATGTGCTGTACAAATTTTGGTACATGTTTGTTCACTCTCAGGAGGGAGATTTCGTTTGATGACAGCTCTGTTTGTTCTACCATCGAGTGTGATTTTGTTGGATGGGAACCTCCACTCTCAGCATTCTGACTATTGGAGTTATAAGGAAAGACTTATTTCTTTTGCTACGTGCTTCCTTTGATTGATGCTGTTATCACTTATATCCATCAATTTCACAGTGGAGTAATGTATTTGAATTGTGAAATGTGGTTAAGCGTTTGTTCTTTACAGTAGGGTCATCTGGTTGTATGGCCACAAAGCAGATTCCCCATTCAGTGGGTTTTTCGAGCATATGGGACACCACATCCTCCTTACTGAATAATGGATGTACGGATTGTAATATATCTTCTTGTATAGGTATCTCCTTCATTCGCTTTTATTTTTAAAAATCTTAATCCAATGGTCACTAAAAATAATCAATGTGCTGCACAAATTGTGGTACATGTTTGTTCCCTCTCGGCAGGGAGATTGTCCTTTCATGACTGGTATCGTTGTTCTACCATCGAGTGTGATGTTGTTGGATGGGAACCACCACTCCCAGCATTCTGACTATTGGAGATATTAGGAAAAACTTCATTCTTTTGCTAGGTGCTTATTTTGATTGATACCGTAATCACTTCTATTCATAATTTCACAGTGGTGTAATGTATTTGAATTGTGAAATGTAGTTAAATGTTTGTTCCTTACAGCAGGGTCATCAGGTCGTATGGCCACAACGCAGATTCTTCATTCATTGTTTTTTTGTTCATATGGGACACCACATACACCATACTGAATAACAGATGTTCAGAATGTGATATGTCTTCTTGTTTAGGTATCTTCTTCATTTGCTTTATATTTTTAAAAATCTTATTCCAATGGTCACTAAAAATCATCAACGTGCTGCACAAATTGTGGTACATGTTTGATCCCTCTCAGCAGGGGGATTCCGTTTGATGACTGCTGTGTTTGTTCTACCATCGAGTGTAATTTTGTTGGATGGGATCCACCACTCCCAGCATTCTGACTATTGGAGTTATTAGGAAAGACTTCTTTCTTTTGCTAGATGCTTCTTTTGATTGAAACCGTTATCACTTATATTAATCAATTTCACAGAGGATTAATGTATTTGAAACGTGAAATGTGGTTTAATGTTTGTTTCTTACAGCAGGGTCATCTGTTTGTATGGCCAAAAAGCAGATTCTCCATTCAATGGTTTTTTTGTGCATATGGGACACTACATACACCTTACTGAATAATGGATGTTCAGAATGTGTTAAATTTTATTGTTTAGGTATGTCCTTCATTTGCTTTATATTTTTAAAAATCTTAATCTGATGGTCACTAAAAATAATCAATGTGCTGCACAAATTTTGGTATATGTTTGTTCACTCTCAGGAGGGAGATTTCGTTTGATGAATGCTATGTTTGTTCTACCATCGAGTGTGATTTTGTTGGATGGGAACCACCACTCGCAGCATTCTGACTATTGGTGTTATTAGGAAAGTCTTCTTTCTTTTGATAGGTGCTTCTTTTGATTGATACCGTTATCACTTATATTCATCAATTTCACAGTGGAGTAATGTATTTGAATCATGAAATGTGGTTAAGTGATTGTTCTTTACAGCGAGGTCACCAGGTCGTATGGCCACATAGCAGATTCTCCATTCAATGGGTTTTTTGTGCATATGGGACTTCACATGCACCTTACTGAATAACGGATGTTTGTAACGTGATAAATCTTCTTGATTAGGTATCTCTATCATTTGCTTTATATTTTTAAAAATCTTATTCCAATGTTCATTATAAACAATCAATGTGCTGCACAAATTGTGGTACATGTTTGTTCCCTCTCAGCAGGGAGATTCAGTTTTACGACTGCTATGATAGATCTACCATCGAGTGTGATTTTGTTGGATGGGAGCCACCATTCTCAGCATTCTGACTATTGGAGTTAATTAGGAAAGGCTTCTTTCTTTTGCTAGATGCTTCTTTTGATTGATACCGTTATCACTAATATTTATCAATTTTTCATTGGAGTAATGTATTTGAATTGTGAAATGTGGATAAGTGTTTGTTCTTAACAGGAGGGTCATATGGTTATATGGCCACAAAGCAGATTCTACATTGAATGGGTTTTTATGCATATGGGACAGCACATCCACCTTACTGAATTACGGATGTTCGGAATGTAATATATCTTCTTGTTTAGGTATCTCCTTCATTTGGTTTATATTTTTAAAAATCTTATTCCAATGGTCAATTAAAATAATCAATGTGCTGCACAAATTGTGGTACATGTTTGTTCCCTCTCGGCAGGGAGATTCTCCTTTCATGACTGGTATCGTTGTTCTACCATCGAGTGTGATGTTGTTGGATGGGAACCACCACTCCCAGCATTCTGACTATTGGAGATATTAGGAAAAACTTCTTTCTTTTGCTAGGTGCTTATTTTGATTGATACCGTAATCACTTCTATTCATAATTTCACAGTGGTGTAATGTATTTGAATCGTGAAATGTAGTTAAATGTTTGTTCCTTACAGCAGGGTCATCAGATCGTATGGCCACAACGCAGATTCTTCATTCATTGTTTTTTTGTGCATATGGGACACCACATACACCATACTGAATAACGGATGTTCAGAATGTGATATATCTTCTTGTTTAGGTATCTTCTTCATTTGCTTTATATTTTTAAAAATCTTATTCTGATGGTCACTAAAAATAATCAATGTGCTGCACAATTTTTGGTACATGTTTGTTCACTCTCAGGAGGGACATTTCGTTTGATGACTGCTATGTTTGTTCTCCCATCGAGTGTGATTTTGTTGGATGGAAATCACCACTCCCAGCATTCTGGCTATTGGAGTTATTAGGAAAGGCTTCTTTCTTTTGCTAGGTGCTTGTTTTGATTGACAACGTTATCACTTATATTAGTAATTTCACAGTGGAGTAATGTATTTGAATTGTGAAATGTGGTTAAGTGTTTGTTCTTTACAGCAGGGACATCTGGTTGTATGGCCACAAAGCAGATCCTCCATTGAATGGGCTTTTATGCATATGGGACACCACATCCACCTTACTGAATAACGGATGTTCGGAATGTAATATATCTTATTGTTTAGGTATCTCCTTCATTTGCTTTACATTTCTAAAAATCTTATTCCAATGGTCACTAAATATAATCAATGTGCTGCACAAAATTTGGTAGATATTTCATCCCTCTCAGCAGGGAGATTCTCCATTCATGACTGGTATCGGTGTTCTACCATTGAGTGTGATTTTGTTGGATGGGAACCACCACTCCCAGAATTCTGACTACTGGAGATATTAGGAAAGACTTCTTTCTTTTGCTAGGTGCTTCCTTTGATTGATACCGTTATCACTTATATTAATCAATTTCACAGTGGAGTAATGTATATGAATCATGAAATGTGGTTAAGTGTTTGTTCTTTACAGCAGGGTCATCTGGTGGTATGGCCACGAAGCAGATCCTCCATTGAATGGATTTTTGGTGCAGATGGAACTCCACATACACCTTATTTAATAACGGATGTTCAGAATGCGATAAATTTTATTGTTTAGTATCTCCTTCATTTTCTTTATATTTTAAAAAATCTTATTCCTATGGTCACTAAAAATAATCAATGTGCTGCACAAATTGTGGTACATGTTTGTTCCCTCTCAGCAGGGAGATTCCGTTTGATGACTGCTATGTTTGTTCTACCAACGAGTGTGATTTTGTTGGATGGGAACCACCACTCCCAGCATTCTGACTGTTGGAGTTATTAGGAAAGACATCTTTCTTTTGCTAGATGCTTCTTTTGATTGATCCTGTTATCACTTATATTCATCAATTTCACAGTGGAGTAATGTATTTGTATTGTGAAATGTGGTTAATTGTTTGTTCCTTACAGCGGGGTCCTTTGTTTCTATGGCCAAAAAGCAGATTCTCCATTCAATGTTTTTTTGTGCATATGGGACACCACATACACCATACTGAATAATGAATGTTCAGAATGTGATATATCTTCTTCTTTAGGTATCTCCTTCATTTGCTTTATATTATGCAAAATCTTATTCCAATGGTCACTAATAATAATCAATGTGCTGCAAAAATTGTGGTACATGTTTGTTCCCTCTCAGCAGGGAGATTCCAATTGATGACTGCTATGTTTGTTCTACCATTCAGTGTGATTTTGTGGATGGGAACCACCACTCCCAACATTCTGACTATTGGAGTTATTAGGAAAGACTTCTTTTTCTTTGGTAGGTGCTTCTTTTGATTGATACCGTTATCACGTATATTCATCAATTTCACAGTGGAGTAATGTATTTGAATCGTGAAATGTGGTTAAGTGTTTGTTCTTTACAGCAGGGTCATCTGTTTGTATGCCCAAAAAGCCGATTCTCCATTCAATGATTTTTTGTGCATGTGGGACACCACATACACCTTACTGAATAACGGATGTTCAGAATGTGATAAATCTTCTTGTTTAGGTATCTCCTTCATTTGCTTTATATTATGCAAAATCTTATTCCAATGGTCACTAATAATAATCAATGTGCTGCAAAAATTGTGGTACATGTATGATCCTTATCAGCAGGGAGATTCCGTTTGATGATTGCTATGTTTGTTGTACCATTGAGTGTGATTTTGTTGGATGGGAACCACCACTCCCAGCATTCTGACTATTGGAGTTATTAGGAAAGACTTCTTTCTATTTCAAGGTGCTTCTTTTGATTGATACCGTAATCACTTGTTGTTGTTGTTGTGGTCTTCAGTCCTGAGACTGGTTTGATGCAGCTTTCCATGCTACTCTATCCTGTGCAAGCTTCTTCATCTCCCAGTACCTACTGCAACCTACATCCTTCTGAATCTGCTTAGTGTATTCATCTCTTGGTCTCCCTCTACGTTTTTTACCCTCCACGGTGCCCTCCAATGCTAAATTTGTGATCCCTTGATGCCTCAAAACATGTCCTACCAACCGATCCCTTCTTCTAGTCAAGTTGTGCCACAAACTCCTCTTCTCCCCAATCCTATTCAATATCTCCTCATTAGTTACGTGATCTACCCACCTTATCTTCAGCATTCTTCTGTATCACCACATTTCGATAGCTTCTATTGTCTTCTTGTCCAAACTAGTTATTGTCCATGTTTCACTTCCATACATGGCTACACTCCATACAAATACTTTCAGAAACGACTTCCTGACACTTAAATCTATACTCAATGTTAACAAATTTCTCTTCTTCAGAAATGCTTTCCTTGCCATTGCCAGTCTGCGTTTTATATCCTCTCTACTTCGACAATGATCGGTTATTTTACTCCCTAAATAGCAAAACTCCTTTACTACTTTAAGTGTCTCATTTCCTAATCTAATTCCCTCAGCATCACCCGACTTAATTTGACTACATTCCATTATCCTCGTATTGCTTTTGTTGATGTTCATCTTATATCCTCCTTTCAAGACACTGTCCATTCTGTTCAACTGCTCTTCCAAGTCCTTTGCTGTCTCAGACAGAATTACAATGTCATCGGCAAACCTCAAAGTTTATACTTCTTCTCCATGAATTTTAATACCTACTCTGAATTTTCCTTTTGTTTCCTTTCCTGTTTGCTGTATATACAGGTTGAATAACATCGGGGAGAGGCTACAACCCTGTCTCACTCCTTTCCCAACCACTGCTTCCCTTTCATGCCCCTCGACTCTTATAACTGCCATCTGGTTTCTGTACAAATTGTAAATAGCCTTTCGCTCCGTGTATTTTACCCCTGCCACCTTCAGAATTTGAAAGAGAGTATTCCAGTTAACATTGTCGAAAGCTTTCTCTAAGGCTACAAATGCTAGAAACGTAGGTTTGCCTTTTCTTAATCTTTCTTCTAAGATAAGTCGTAAGGTCAGTATTGCCTCACGAGTTCCAACATTTCTACGGAATCCAAACTGATCTTCCCCGAGGTCGGCTTCTACCAGGTTTTCCATTCTTCTGTAAAGAATTAGCGTTAGTATTTTGCATCCGTGACTTATCAAACTGATAGTTCGGTAATATTCACATCTGTCAACACAACAACCGAAAGGGGGACTATTTTACCTCCGGAATATTACTTATATTCATCAATTTCACAGTGGAGTAATGTATGTGTGTCGTGAAATGTAGTTAATTGGTTTTCTTTACAGCAGGGTCATCTGGTAGTATGCCCACAAAGCAGATTCTCCATTCAATGGGTTTTTTGTGCATATGGGACTTCACATGCACCGTAGTGAATAACGGATGTTGGGAATGTGATAAATCATCTTGTTTAGGTATATTCTACATTTGCTTTATATTTTTAAAAATCTTATTCCAATGGTCACTAAAAATAATCAATGTGCTGTACAAATTGTGGTACATGTTTGATCCCTCTCAGCAGGGAGATTCCGTTTGATGACTGCTATGTTTGTTCTACCATCGAGTGTGATTTTGTTGGATGGGAACCACCACTCGCAGCATTCTGACTATTGGTGTTATTAGGAAAGTCTTCTTTCTTTTGATAGGTGCTTCTTTTGATTGATACCGTTATCACTTATATTCATCAATTTCACAGTGGAGTAATGTATTTGAATCATGAAATGTGGTTAAGTGATTGTTCTTTACAGCGAGGTCACCAGGTCGTATGGCCACATAGCAGATTCTCCATTGAATGGGTTTTTTGTGCATATGGGACTTCACATGCACCTTACTGAATAACGGATGTTTGGAACGTGATAAATCTTCTTGATTAGGTATCTCTATCAATTGCTTTATATTTTTAAAAATCTTATTCCAATGTTCATTATAAACAATCAATGTGCTGCACAAATTGTGGTACATGTTTGTTCCCTCTCAGCAGGGAGATTCGGTTTTACGACTGCTATGATAGATCTACCATCGAGTGTGATTTTGTTGGATGGGAGCCACCATTCTCAGCATTCTGACTATTGGAGTTAATTAGGAAAGACTTCTTTCTTTTGCTAGATGCTTCTTTTTATTGATACCGTTATCACTAATATTTATCAATTTTTCATTGGAGTAATGTATTTGAATTGTGAAATGTGGATAAGTGTTTGTTCTTAACAGGAGGGTCATATGGTTATATGGCCACAAAGCAGATTCTCCATTGAATGGGTTTTTATGCATATGGGACAGCACATCCACCTTACTGAATTACGGATGTTCGGAATGTAATATATCTTCTTGTTTAGGTATCTCCTTCATTTGGTTTATATTTTTAAAAATCTTATTCCAATGGTCACTTAAAATAATCAATGTGCTGCACAAATTGTGGTACATGTTTGATCCCTCTCAGCAGGGAGATTCTGTTTGATGACTGCTATATTTATTCTACCATCGAGTGTGATTTTGGTCAATGGGAACCACCACTCCCAGCATTCTGACTACTGGAGTTATTAGGAAAGACTTCTTTCTTTTGCTAAGTGCTTCTTTTGAATGATACCGTTATCACTTATATTCAACAATTTCACAGTGGAGTAGTGGATTTGAATTGTGAAATGTGGTTAAGTGTTTGTTCTTTACAGCAGGATCATCTTGTTGTATGGCCACATAGCAGTTTCCGCATTGAATGGGGTTATGTGCATATGGGACACCACATACACCTTACTGAATAATGGATGTTAGGAATGTAATATATCTTCTTGTTTAGGTATCTCCCTCATTTGCTTTATATTTTTAAAAATCTTATTCCAATGGTCACTAAATATAATCAATGTGCTGCTCAAATTGTGGTTCATGTTTCTACCCTCTCAGCATGGAGATTCTCCATTCCTGACTGGTATCTTTGTTCTACCATTGAGTGTGATTTTGTTGGATGGGAACCACTACTCCCAGCATTCTGACTACTGGAGTTATTAGGAAAGACCTCTTTCTTTTGCTAGGTGCTTCCTTTGATTGATGGTATTATCTCTTATATTCATCAATTTCACAGTGGGGTAATGTATTTGAATCGTAAAATGTGGTTAAGTGTCTGTTCTTTACAGCAGGGTCATCTGGGGGTATGGCCACAAAGCCGATTCTCCATTCAATGATTTTTTGTGCATGTGGGACACCACATACACGTTACTGAATAACGGATGTTCAGAATGTGATAAATCTTCTTGTTTAGGTATCTCCATCATTTGCTTTATATTTTTAAAAATCTTATTCCAATGGTCACTAAATATAATTAATGTGCTGCACAAATTGTGGTACATGTTTCTTCCCTCTCAGCATGGAGATTCTCCATACATGACTAGTATCGTTGTTCTACCATAGAGTGTGAATTTGTCGGATGGGAACCATTACTCCCAGCATTCTGATTACTGGAGTTATTAGGAAAGACTTCTTTCTTTTGCTAGGTGCGTCCTTTGATTGATGCTGTTATCTCTTATATTCATCAATTTCACAGTGGGGTAATGTATTTGAATCGTGAAATGCGTTAGGTGTTTGTTCTTTACAGCAGGGTCATCTGGTGGAATGGCCACAAAGCAGATTCTCCATTGAATGTGTTTTTGGTGCAGATGGGACTTCTCATGCACCTTACAGAATAATGGATGTTCAGAATGTGATAAATTTTATTGTTTAGGTATCTCCTTCGTTTGCTTCATATTTTTAAAAATCTTATTCTGATGGTCACTAAAAATAATCAATGTGCTGCACAAATTTTGGTACATGTTTGTTCACTCTCAGGAGGGAGATTCCGTTTGATGACTGCTATGTTCTACCATCGAGTGTGATTTTGTTGGATGGAAACCACCACTCCCAGATTTCTGACTATTGGAGTTATTAGGAAAGACTTCTTTCTTTTGCTAGGTGCTTCTTTTGATTGACAACGTTATCACTTATATTAGTAATTTCACAGTGGAGTAATGTATTTGAATTGTGAAATGTGGTTAAGTGTTTGTTCTTTACAGCAGGGACATCTGGTGGTATGGCCACAAAGCAGATTCTCCATTGAATGGTTTTTTTGTGCATATGGGACACCACATACATCATACTGAATAACGGATGTTCAGAATGTGATATATCTTCTTGTTTAGGTATGTCCTTCATTTGGTTTATATTTTTAAAAATCTGATTTCAATGGTCACTAAAAATAATCAATGTGCTGCACAAATTGTCTTACATGTTTGTTCCCTCTGAGCAGGGAGATTTTGTTTGGTGACTGCTATCTTGGTTCTACCATCGAGTGTGATTTTGTTGGATGGGAACCACCACCCCCAGCATTCTGACTATAGGCGTTATTAGGAAAGACTTTGTTCTTTTACTAGGTGCTTCTTTTGATTGTTACCGTTATCACTTATATTCATTCATTTCACAGTGGAGTAATGTAATTGAATCGTGAAATGTGGTTAAATGTTTCTTCGTTACAGCAGGGTCATCTGTTTCTATGGCCAAAAAGCAGATTCTCCATTCAATGGTTTTTTTGTGCATATGGGACACCACATACACCTTACTGAATAACGGATATTCAGAATGAGATAAATCTTCTTGTTTAGGTATCTCCTTAATTGGCTTTATATTTTTAAAAATCTTATTCTGATGTTCACTAAAAATAATCAATGTGTTGCACAAATTGTGGTACACGTTTGTTTCCTCTTAGCAGGGGGAATCCGTTTGATGACTGCTATGTTTGTTCTACCATCGAGTGTGATTTTGTTGGATGGGAACAACCACTCTCAGCATTCTGACTATTGGAGTTATAAGGAAAGACTTATTTCTTTTGCTAGGTGCTTCCTTTGATTGATGCTGTTATCACTTATATCCATCAATTTCACAGTGGAGTAATGTATTTGAATCGTGAAATATGGTTAAGTGTTTGTTCTTTACAGCAGGGTCATCTGGTGGTATGGCCACAAAGCAGATTCTCCATTGAATGGGTTTTTGGTGCAGATGGGACACCACATACAAATTACTGAATAACGGATGTTCAGAATGTGATAAATTTTATTGTATAGGTATAGCCTTCATTTGCTTTATATTTTTCAAAATCTTATTCCAATGGTCACTAAAAATAATCAACGTGCTGTACAAATTTTGGTACATGTTTGTTCACTCTCAGGAGGGAGATTTCGTTTGATGACTGCTCTGTTTGTTCTACCATCGAGTGTGATTTTGTTGGATGGGAACCTCCACTCTCAGCATTCTGACTATTGGAGTTATAAGGAAAGACTTATTTCTTTTGCTAGGTGCTTCCTTTGATTGATGCTGTTATCACTTATATCCATCAATTTCACAGTGGAGTAATGTATTTGAATTGTGAAATGTGGTTAAGCGTTTGTTCTTTACAGTAGGGTCATCTGGTTGTATGGCCACAAAGCAGATTCCCCATTCAGTGGATTTTTCGAGCATATGGGACACCACATCCTCCTTACTGAATAATGGATGTACGGATTGTAATATATCTTCTTGTATAGGTATCTCCTTCATTCGCTTTTATTTTTAAAAATCTTATTCCAATGGTCACTAAAAATAATCAATGTGCTGCACAAATTGTGGTACATGTTTGTTCCCTCTCGGCAGGGAGATTCTCCTTTCATGACTGGTATCGTTGTTCTACCATCGAGTGTGATGTTGTTGGATGGGAACCACCACTCCCAGCATTCTGACTATTGGAGATATTAGGAAAAACTTCTTTCTTTTGCTAGGTGCTTATTTTGATTGATACCGTAATCACTTCTATTCATAATTTCACAGTGGTGTAATGTATTTGAATCGTGAAATGTAGTTAAATGTTTGTTCCTTACAGCAGGGTCATCAGATCGTATGGCCACAACGCAGATTCTTCATTCATTGTTTTTTTGTGCATATGGGACACCACATACACCATACTGAATAACGGATGTTCAGAATGTGATATATCTTCTTGTTTAGGTATCTTCTTCATTTGCTTTATATTTTTAAAAATCTTATTCCAATGGTCACTAAAAATCATCAACGTGCTGCACAAATTGTGGTACATGTTTGATCCCTCTCAGCAGGGGGATTCCGTTTGATGACTGCTGTGTTTGTTCTACCATCGAGTGTGATTTTGCTGAATTAGAACCACCACTCCCAGCATCTGTTATTAGGAAAGACTTCTCCCTTTTGCTAGGTGCATCTTTTGATTACGACTATTATCACTTATATTCATCAATTTCACAGTGGAGTAATGTATTTGAATCGTGATATGTGGTTAAATGTCTGTTCCTCACAGGAGGGTCATCTGTTTGTATGGCCAAAAAGCAGATTCTCCATTCAAAGATTTCTTTGTGCATGTGGGACACCACATACACCTTACTGAATAACGTATGTTCAGAATGTGATAAATTTTATTGTTTAGGTATCTCCTTCATTTGCTTTATATTTTTAAAAATCTTATTGTGATGGTCACTAAAAATAATCAATGTGCTGCACAATTTTTGGTACATGTTTGTTCACTCTCAGGAGGGACATTTCGTTTGATGACTGCTATGTTTGTTCTCCCATCGAGTGTGATTTTGTTGGATGGAAATCACCACTCCCAGCATTCTGGCTATTGGAGTTATTAGGAAAGGCTTCTTTCTTTTGCTAGGTGCTTGTTTTGATTGACAACGTTATCACTTATATTAGTAATTTCACAGTGGAGTAATGTATTTGAATTGTGAAATGTGGTTAAGTGTTTGTTCTTTACAGCAGGGACATCTGGTTGTATGGCCACAAAGTAGATCCTCCATTGAATTGGCTTTTATGCATATGGGACACCACATCCACCTTACTGAATAACGGATGTTCGGAATGTAATATATCTTATTGTTTAGGTATCTCCTTCATTTGCTTTACATTTCTAAAAATCTTATTCCAATGGTCACTAAATATAATCAATGTGCTGCACAAAATGTGGTAGATATTTCTTCCCTCTCAGCAGGGAGATTCTCCATTCATGACTGGTATCGGTGTTCTACCATTGAGTGTGATTTTGTTGGATGGGAACCACCACTCCCAGAATTCTGACTACTGGAGATATTAGGAAAGACTTCTTTCTTTTGCTAGGTGCTTCCTTTGATTGATACCGTTATCACTTATATTAATCAATTTCACAGTGGAGTAATGTATATGAATCATGAAATGTGGTTAAGTGTTTGTTCTTTACAGCAGGGTCATCTGGTGGTATGGCCACGAAGCAGATCCTCCATTGAATGGATTTTTGGTGCAGATGGAACTCCACATACACCTTATTTAATAACGGATGTTCAGAATGCGATAAATTTTATTGTTTAGTATCTCCTTCATTTTCTTTATATTTTAAAAAATCTTATTCCTATGGTCACTAAAAATAATCAATGTGCTGCACAAATTGTGGTACATGTTTGTTCCCTCTCAGCAGGGAGATTCCGTTTGATGACTGCTATGTTTGTTCTACCAACGAGTGTGATTTTGTTGGATGGGAACCACCACTCCCAGCATTGTGACTGTTGGAGTTATTAGGAAAGACATCTTTCTTTTGCTAGATGCTTCTTTTGATTGATCCTGTTATCACTTATATTCATCAATTTCACAGTGGAGTAATGTATTTGTATTGTGAAATGTGGTTAATTGTTTGTTCCTTACAGCGGGGTCCTTTGTTTCTATGGCCAAAAAGCAGATTCTCCATTCAATGTTTTTTTGTGCATATGGGACACCACATACACCATACTGAATAATGAATGTTCAGAATGTGATATATCTTCTTGTTTAGGTATCTCCTTCATTTGCTTTATATTATGCAAAATCTTATTCCAATGGTCACTAATAATAACCAATGTGCTGCAAAAATTGTGGTACATGTTTGTTCCCTCTCAGCAGGGAGATTCCAATTGATGACTGCTATGTTTGTTCTACCATTCAGTGTGATTTTGTGGATGGGAACCACCACTCCCAACATTCTGACTATTGGAGTTATTAGGAAAGACTTCTTTCTTTTGGTAGGTGCTTCTTTTGATTGATACCGTTATCACGTATATTCATCAATTTCACAGTGGAGTAATGTATTTGAATCGTGAAATGTGGTTAAGTGTTTGTTCTTTACAGCAGGGTCATCTGTTTGTATGCCCAAAAAGCCGATTCTCCATTCAATGATTTTTTGTGCATGTGGGACACCACATACACCTTACTGAATAACGGATGTTCAGAATGTGATAAATCTTCTTGTTTAGGTATCTCCTTCATTTGCTTTATATTATGCAAAATCTTATTCCAATGGTCACTAATAATAATCAATGTGCTGCAAAAATTGTGGTACATGTATGATCCTTATCAGCAGGGAGATTCCGTTTGATGATTGCTATGTTTGTTGTACCATTGAGTGTGATTTTGTTGGATGGGAACCACCACTCCCAGCATTCTGACTATTGGAGTTATTAGGAAAGACTTCTTTCTATTTCAAGGTGCTTCTTTTGATTGATACCGTAATCACTTGTTGTTGTTGTTGTGGTCTTCAGTCCTGAGACTGGTTTGATGCAGCTTTCCATGCTACTCTATCCTGTGCAAGCTTCTTCATCTCCCAGTACCTACTGCAACCTACATCCTTCTGAATCTGCTTAGTGTATTCATCTCTTGGTCTCCCTCTACGTTTTTTACCCTCCACGGTGCCCTCCAATGCTAAATTTGTGATCCCTTGATGCCTCAAAACATGTCCTACCAACCGATCCCTTCTTCTAGTCAAGTTGTGCCACAAACTCCTCTTCTCCCCAATCCTATTCAATATCTCCTCATTAGTTACGTGATCTACCCACCTTATCTTCAGCATTCTTCTGTATCACCACATTTCGAAAGCTTCTATTGTCTTCTTGTCCAAACTAGTTATTGTCCATGTTTCACTTCCATACATGGCTACACTCCATACAAATACTTTCAGAAACGACTTCCTGACACTTAAATCTATACTCGATGTTAACAAATTTCTCTTCTTCAGAAATGCTTTCCTTGCCATTGCCAGTCTGCGTTTTATATCCTCTCTACTTCGACAATGATCGGTTATTTTACTCCCTAAATAGCAAAACTCCTTTACTACTTTAAGTGTCTCATTTCCTAATCTAATTCCCTCAGCATCACCCGACTTAATTTGACTACATTCCATTATCCTCGTATTGCTTTTGTTGATGTTCATCTTATATCCTCCTTTCAAGACACTGTCCATTCTGTTCAACTGCTCTTCCAAGTCCTTTGCTGTCTCAGACAGAATTACAATGTCATCGGCAAACCTCAAAGTTTTTACTTCTTCTCCATGAATTTTAATACCTACTCTGAATTTTTCTTTTGTTTCCTTTCCTGTTTGCTGTATATACAGGTTGAATAACATCGGGGAGAGGCTACAACCCTGTCTCACTCCTTTCCCAACCACTGCTTCCCTTTCATGCCCCTCGACTCTTATAACTGCCATCTGGTTTCTGTACAAATTGTAAATAGCCTTTCGCTCCGTGTATTTTACCCCTGCCACCTTCAGAATTTGAAAGAGAGTATTCCAGTTAACATTGTCGAAAGCTTTCTCTAAGGCTACAAATGCTAGAAACGTAGGTTTGCCTTTTCTTAATCTTTCTTCTAAGATAAGTCGTAAGGTCAGTATTGCCTCACGAGTTCCAACATTTCTACGGAATCCAAACTGATCTTCCCCGAGGTCGGCTTCTACCAGGTTTTCCATTCTTATGTAAAGAATTCGCGTTAGTATTTTGCATCCGTGACTTATCAAACTGATAGTTCGGTAATATTCACATCTGTCAACACAACAACCGAAAGGGGGACTATTTTACCTCCGGAATATTACTTATATTCATCAATTTCACAGTGGAGTAATGTATGTGTGTCGTGAAATGTAGTTAATTGGTTTTCTTTACAGCAGGGTCATCTGGTAGTATGCCCACAAAGCAGATTCTCCATTCAATGGGTTTTTTGTGCATATGGGACTTCACATGCACCGTAGTGAATAACGGATGTTGGGAATGTGATAAATCTTCTTGTTTAGGTATATTCTACATTTGCTTTATATTTTTAAAAATCTTATTCCAATGGTCACTAAAAATAATCAATGTGCTGTACAAATTGTGGTACATGTTTGATCCCTCTCAGCAGGGAGATTCCGTTTGATGACTGCTATGTTTGTTCTACCATCGAGTGTGATTTTGTTGGCTGGGAACCACCACTCGCAGCAGTCTGACTATTGGTGTTATTAGGAAAGTCTTCTTTCTTTTGATAGGTGCTTCTTTTGATTGATACCGTTATCACTTATATTCATCAATTTCACAGTGGAGTAATGTATTTGAATCATGAAATGTGGTTAAGTGATTGTTCTTTACAGCGAGGTCACCAGGTCGTATGGCCACATAGCAGATTCTCCATTGAATGGGTTTTTTGTGCATATGGGACTTCACATGCACCTTACTGAATAACGGATGTTTGGAACGTGATAAATCTTCTTGATTAGGTATCTCTATCATTTGCTTTATATTTTTAAAAATCTTATTCCAATGTTCATTATAAACAATCAATGTGCTGCACAAATTGTGGTACATGTTTGTTCCCTCTCAGCAGGGAGATTCGGTTTTACGACTGCTATGATAGATCTACCATCGAGTGTGATTTTGTTGGATGGGAGCCACCATTCTCAGCATTCTGACTATTGGAGTTAATTAGGAAAGACTTCTTTCTTTTGCTAGATGCTTCTTTTTATTGATACCGTTATCACTAATATTTATCAATTTTTCATTGGAGTAATGTATTTGAATTGTGAAATGTGGATAAGTGTTTGTTCTTAACAGGAGGGTCATATGGTTATATGGCCACAAAGCAGATTCTCCATTGAATGGGTTTTTATGCATACGGGACAGCACATCCACCTTACTGAATTACGGATGTTCGGAATGTAATAAATCTTCTTGTTTAGGTATCTCCTTCATTTGGTTTATATTTTTAAAAATCTTATTCCAATGGTCACTTAAAATAATCAATGTGCTGCGCAAATTGTGGTACATGTTTGATCCCTCTCAGCAGGGAGATTCTGTTTGATGACTGCTACATTAATTCTACCATCGAGTGTGATTTTGGTCAATGGGAACCACCACTCCCAGCATTCTGACTACTGGAGTTATTAGTAAAGACTTCTTTCTTTTGCTAAGTGCTTCTTTTGAATGATACCGTTATCACTTATATTCAACAATTTCACAGTGGAGTAGTGGATTTGAATTGTGAAATGTCTTTAAGTGTTTGTTCTTTACAGCAGGATCATCTTGTTGTATGGCCACATAGCAGTTTCCGCATTGAATGGGGTTATGTGCATATGGGACACCACATACACCTTACTGAATAATGGATGTTAGGAATGTAATATATCTTCTTGTTTAGGTATCTCCTTCATTTGCTTTATATTTTTAAAAATCTTATTCCAATGGTCACTAAATATAATCAATGTGTTGCTCAAATGTTTCTACCCTCTCAGCATGGAGATTCTCCATTCATGACTGGTATCTTTGTTCTACCATTGAGTGTGATTTTGTTGGATGGGAACCACTACTCCCAGCATTCTGACTACTGGAGTTATTAGGAAAGACTTCTTTCTTTTGCTAGGTGCTTCCTTTGATTGATGGTATTATCTCTTATATTCATCAATTTCACAGTGGGGTAATGTATTTGAATCGTAAAATGTGGTTAAGTGTCTGTTCTTTACAGCAGGGTCATCTGGTGGTATGGCCACAAAGCCGATTCTCCATTCAATGATTTTTTGTGCATGTGGGACACCACATACACGTTCCTGAATAACGGATGTTCAGAATGTGATAAATCTTCTTGTTTAGGTATCTCCATCATTTGCTTTATATTTTTAAAAATCTTATTCCAATGGTCACTAAATATAATTAATGTGCTGCACAAATTGTGGTACATGTTTCTTCCCTCTCAGCATGGAGATTCTCCATACATGACTAGTATCGTTGTTCTACCATAGAGTGTGAATTTGTCGGATGGGAACCACTACTCCCAGCATTCTGATTACTGGAGTTATTAGGAAAGACTTCTTTCTTTTGCTAGGTGCGTCCTTTGATTGATGCTGTTATCTCTTATATTCATCAATTTCACAGTGGGGTAATGTATTTGAATCGTGAAATGCGTTAGGTGTTTGTTCTTTACAGCAGGGTCATCTGGTGGAATGGCCACAAAGCAGATTCTCCATTGAATGTGATTTTGGTGCAGATGGGACTTCTCATGCACCTTACAGAATAATGGATGTTCAGAATGTGATAAATTTTATTGTTTAGGTATCTCCTTCGTTTGCTTCATATTTTTAAAAATCTTATTCTGATGGTCACTAAAAATAATCAATGTGCTGCACAAATTTTGGTACATGTTTGTTCACTCTCAGGAGGGAGATTCCGTTTGATGACTGCTATGTTCTACCATCGAGTGTGATTTTGTTGGATGGAAACCACCACTCCCAGATTTCTGACTATTGGAGTTATTAGGAAAGACTTCTTTCTTTTGCTAGGTGCTTCTTTTGATTGACAACGTTATCACTTATATTAGTAATTTCACAGTGGAGTAATGTATTTGAATTGTGAAATGTGGTTAAGTGTTTGTTCTTTACAGCAGGGACATCTGGTGGTATGGCCACAAAGCAGATTCTCCATTGAATGGTTTTTTTGTGCATATGGGACACCACATACATCATACTGAATAACGGATGTTCAGAATGTGATATATCTTCTTGTTTAGGTATGTCCTTCATTTGGTTTATATTTTTAAAAATCTGATTTCAATGGTCACTAAAAATAATCAATGTGCTGCACAAATTGTCTTACATGTTTGTTCCCTCTGAGCAGGGAGATTTTGTTTGGTGACTGCTATCTTGGTTCTACCATCGAGTGTGATTTTGTTGGATGGGAACCACCACCCCCAGCATTCTGACTATAGGCGTTATTAGGAAAGACTTTGTTCTTTTACTAGGTGCTTCTTTTGATTGTTACCGTTATCACTTATATTCATTCATTTCACAGTGGAGTAATGTAATTGAATCGTGAAATGTGGTTAAATGTTTCTTCGTTACAGCAGGGTCATCTGTTTCTATGGCCAAAAAGCAGATTCTCCATTCAATGGTTTTTTTGTGCATATGGGACACCACATACACCTTACTGAATAACGGATATTCAGAATGAGATAAATCTTCTTGTTTAGGTATCTCCTTAATTGGCTTTATATTTTTAAAAATCTTATTCTGATGTTCACTAAAAATAATCAATGTGTTGCACAAATTGTGGTACACGTTTGTTTCCTCTTAGCAGGGGGAATCCGTTTGATGACTGCTATGTTTGTTCTACCATCGAGTGTGATTTTGTTGGATGGGAACAACCACTCTCAGCATTCTGACTATTGGAGTTATAAGGAAAGACTTATTTCTTTTGCTAGGTGCTTCCTTTGATTGATGCTGTTATCACTTATATCCATCAATTTCACAGTGGAGTAATGTATTTGAATCGTGAAATATGGTTAAGTGTTTGTTCTTTACAGCAGGGTCATCTGGTGGTATGGCCACAAAGCAGATTCTCCATTGAATGGGTTTTGGTGCAGATGGGACACCACATACAAATTACTGAATAACGGATGTTCAGAATGTGATAAATTTTATTGTATAGGTATAGCCTTCATTTGCTTTATATTTTTCAAAATCTTATTCCAATGGTCACTAAAAATAATCAATGTGCTGTACAAATTTTGGTACATGTTTGTTCACTCTCAGGAGGGAGATTTCGTTTGATGACTGCTCTGTTTGTTCTACCATCGAGTGTGATTTTGTTGGATGGGAACCTCCACTCTCAGCATTCTGACTATTGGAGTTATAAGGAAAGACTTATTTCTTTTGCTAGGTGCTTCCTTTGATTGATGCTGTTATCACTTATATCCATCAATTTCACAGTGGAGTAATGTATTTGAATTGTGAAATGTGGTTAAGCGTTTGTTCTTTACAGTAGGGTCATCTGGTTGTATGGCCACAAAGCAGATTCCCCATTCAGTGGGTTTTTCGAGCATATGGGACACCACATCCTCCTTACTGAATAATGGATGTACGGATTGTAATATATCTTCTTGTATAGGTATCTCCTTCATTCGCTTTTATTTTTAAAAATCTTATTTCAATGGTCACTAAAAATAATCAATGTGCTGCACAAATTGTGGTACATGTTTGTTCCCTCTCGGCAGGGAGATTCTCCTTTCATGACTGGTATCGTTGTTCTACCATCGAGTGTGATGTTGTTGGATGGGAACCACCACTCCCAGCATTCTGACTATTGGAGATATTAGGAAAAACTTCATTCTTTTGCTAGGTGCTTATTTTGATTGATACCGTAATCACTTCTATTCATAATTTCACAGTGGTGTAATGTATTTGAATTGTGAAATGTAGTTAAATGTTTGTTCCTTACAGCAGGGTCATCAGGTCGTATGGCCACAACGCAGATTCTTCATTCATTGTTTTTTTGTGCATATGGGACACCACATACACCATACTGAATAACGGATGTTCAGAATGTGATATGTCTTCTTGTTTAGGTATCTTCTTCATTTGCTTTATATTTTTAAAAATCTTATTCCAATGGTCACTAAAAATCATCAACGTGCTGCACAAATTGTGGTACATGTTTGATCCCTCTCAGCAGGGGGATTCCGTTTGATGACTGCTGTGTTTGTTCTACCATCGAGTGTAATTTTGTTGGATGGGATCCACCACTCCCAGCATTCTGACTATTGGAGTTACTAGGAAAGACTTCTTTCTTTTGCTAGATGCTTCTTTTGATTGAAACCGTTATCACTTATATTAATCAATTTCACAGAGGATTAATGTATTTGAAACGTGAAATGTGGTTTAATGTTTGTTTCTTACAGCAGGGTCATCTGTTTGTATGGCCAAAAAGCAGATTCTCCATTCAATGGTTTTTTTGTGCATATGGGACACTACATACACTTTACTGAATAATGGATGTTCAGAATGTGTTAAATTTTATTGTTTAGGTATGTCCTTCATTTGCCTTATATTTTTAAAAATCTTAATCTGATGGTCACTAAAAATAATCAATGTGCTGCACAAATTTTGGTATATGTTTGTTCACTCTCAGGAGGGAGATTTCGTTTGATGAATGCTATGTTTGTTCTACCATCGAGTGTGATTTTGTTGGATGGGAACCACCACTCGCAGCATTCTGACTATTGGTGTTATTAGGAAAGTCTTCTTTCTTTTGATAGGTGCTTCTTTTGATTGATACCGTTATCACTTATATTCATCAATTTCACAGTGGAGTAATGTATTTGAATCATGAAATGTGGTTAAGTGATTGTTCTTTACAGCGAGGTCACCAGGTCGTATGGCCACATAGCAGATTCTCCATTCAATGGGTTTTTTGTGCATATGGGACTTCACATGTACCTTACTGAATAACGGATGTTTGGAACGTGATAAATCTTCTTGATTAGGTATCTCTATCATTTGCTTTATATTTTTAAAAATCTTATTCCAATGTTCATTACAAACAATCAATGTGCTGCACAAATTGTGGTACATGTTTGTTCCCTCTCAGCAGGGAGATTCGGTTTTACGACTGCCATGATAGATCTACCATCGAGTGTGATTTTGTTGGATGGGAGCCACCATTCTCAGCATTCTGACTATTGGAGTTAATTAGGAAAGACTTCTTTCTTTTGCTAGATGCTTCTTTTGATTGATACCGTTATCACCAATATTTATCAATTTTTCATTGGAGTAATGTATTTGAATTGTGAAATGTGGATAAGTGTTTGTTCTTAACAGGAGGGTCATATGGTTATATGGCCACAAAGCAGATTCTACATTGAATGGGTTTTTATGCATATGGGACAGCACATCCACCTTACTGAATTACGGATGTTCGGAATGTAATATATCTTCTTGTTTAGGTATCTCCTTCATTTGGTTTATATTTTTAAAAATCTTATTCCAATGGTCAATTAAAATAATCAATGTGCTGCACAAATTGTGGTACATGTTTGTTCCTTCTCGGCAGGGAGATTCTCCTTTCATGACTGGTATTGTTGTTCTACCATCGAGTGTGATGTTGTTGGATGGGAACCACCACTCCCAGCATTCTGACTATTGGAGATATTAGGAAAAACTTCTTTCTTTTGCTAGGTGCTTATTTTGATTGATACCGTAATCACTTCTATTCATAATTTCACAGTGGTGTAATGTATTTGAATCGTGAAATGTAGTTAAATGTTTGTTCTCTACAGCAGGGTCATCAGATCGTATGGCCACAACGCAGATTCTTCATTCATTGTTTTTTTGTGCATATGGGACACCACATACACCATACTGAATAACGGATGTTCAGAATGTGATATATCTTCTTGTTTAGGTATCTTCTTCATTTGCTTTATATTTTTAAAAATCTTATTCCAATGGTCACTAAAAATCATCAACGTGCTGCACAAATTGTGGTACATGTTTGATCCCTCTCAGCAGGGGGATTCCGTTTGATGACTGCTGTGTTTGTTCTACCATCGAGTGTGATTTTGCTGAATTAGAACCACCACTCCCAGCATCTGTTATTAGGAAAGACTTCTCCCTTTTGCTAGGTGCATCTTTTGGTTACGACTATTATCACTTATATTCATCAATTTCACAGTGGAGTAATGTATTTGAATCGTGATATGTGGTTAAATGTCTGTTCCTCACAGGATGGTCATCTGTTTGTATGGCCAAAAAGCAGATTCTCCATTCAAAGATTTCTTTGTGCATGTGGGACACCACATACACCTTACTGAATAACGGATGTTCAGAATGTGATAAATTTTATTGTTTAGGTATCTCCTTCATTTGCTTTATATTTTTAAAAATCTTATTCTGATGGTCACTAAAAATAATCAATGTGCTGCACAATTTTTGGTACATGTTTGTTCACTCTCTGGAGGGACATTACGTTTGATGACTGCTATGTTTGTTCTCCCATCGAGTGTGATTTTGTTGGATGGAAATCACCACTCCCAGCATTCTGGCTATTGGAGTTATTAGGAAAGGCCTCTTTCTTTTGCTAGGTGCTTGTTTTGATTGACAACGTTATCACTTATATTAGTAATTTCACAGTGGAGTAATGTATTTGAATTGTGAAATGTGGTTAAGTGTTTGTTCTTTACAGCAGGGACATCTGGTTGTATGGCCACAAAGCAGATCCTCCATTGAATGGGCTTTTATGCATATGGGACACCACATCCACCCTACTGAATAACGGATGTTCGGAATGTAATATATCTTATTGTTTAGGTATCTCCTTCATTTGCTTTACATTTCTAAAAATCTTATTCCAATGGTCACTAAATATAATCAATGTGCTGCACAAAATGTGGTAGATATTTCTTCCCTCTCAGCAGGGAGATTCTCCATTCATGACTGGTATCGGTGTTCTACCATTGAGTGTGATTTTGTTGGATGGGAACCACCACTCCCAGAATTCTGACTACTGGAGATATTAGGAAAGACTTCTTTCTTTTGCTAGGTGCTTCCTTTGATTGATACCGTTATCACTTATATTAATCAATTTCACAGTGGAGTAATGTATATGAATCATGAAATGTGGTTAAGTGTTTGTTCTTTACAGCAGGGTCATCTGGTGGTATGGCCACGAAGCAGATCCTCCATTGAATGGATTTTTGGTGCAGATGGAACTCCACATACACCTTATTTAATAACGGATGTTCAGAATGCGATAAATTTTATTGTTTAGTATCTCCTTCATTTTCTTTATATTTTAAAAAATCTTATTCCTATGGTCACTAAAAATAATCAATGTGCTGCACAAATTGTGGTACATGTTTGTTCCCTCTCAGCAGGGAGATTCCGTTTGATGACTGCTATGTTTGTTCTACCAACGAGTGTGATTTTGTTGGATGGGAACCACCACTCCCAGCATTCTGACTGTTGGAGTTATTAGGAAAGACATCTTTCTTTTGCTAGATGCTTCTTTTGATTGATCCTGTTATCACTTATATTCATCAATTTCACAGTGGAGTAATGTATTTGTATTGTGAAATGTGGTTAATTGTTTGTTCCTTACAGCGGGGTCCTTTGTTTCTATGGCCAAAAAGCAGATTCTCCATTCAATGTTTTTTTGTGCATATGGGACACCACATACACCATACTGAATAATGAATGTTCAGAATGTGATATATCTTCTTGTTTAGGTATCTCCTTCATTTGCTTTATATTATGCAAAATCTTATTCCAATGGTCACTAATAATAATCAATGTGCTGCAAAAATTGTGGTACATGTTTGTTCCCTCTCAGCAGGGAGATTCCAATTGATGACTGCTATGTTTGTTCTACCATTCAGTGTGATTTTGTGGATGGGAACCACCACTCCCAACATTCTGACTATTGGAGTTATTAGGAAAGACTTCTTTCTTTTGGTAGGTGCTTCTTTTGATTGATACCGTTATCACGTATATTCATCAATTTCACAGTGGAGTAATGTATTTGAATCGTGAAATGTGGTTAAGTGTTTGTTCTTTACAGCAGGGTCATCTGTTTGTATGCCCAAAAAGCCGATTCTCCATTCAATGATTTTTTGTGCATGTGGGACACCACATACACCTTACTGAATAACGGATGTTCAGAATGTGATAAATCTTCTTGTTTAGGTATCTCCTTCATTTGCTTTATATTATGCAAAATCTTGTTCCAATGGTCACTAATAATAATCAATGTGCTGCAAAAATTGTGGTACATGTATGATCCTTATCAGCAGGGAGATTCCGTTTGATGATTGCTATGTTTGTTGTACCATTGAGTGTGATTTTGTTGGATGGGAACCACCACTCCCAGCATTCTGACTATTGGAGTTATTAGGAAAGACTTCTTTCTATTTCAAGGTGCTTCTTTTGATTGATACCGTAATCACTTGTTGTTGTTGTTGTGGTCTTCAGTCCTGAGACTGGTTTGATGCAGCTTTCCATGCTACTCTATCCTGTGCAAGCTTCTTCATCTCCCAGTACCTACTGCAACCTACATCCTTCTGAATCTGCTTAGTGTATTCATCTCTTGGTCTCCCTCTACGTTTTTTACCCTCCACGGTGCCCTCCAGTGCTAAATTTGTGATCCCTTGATGCCTCAAAACATGTCCTACCAACCGATCCCTTCTTCTAGTCAAGTTGTGCCACAAACTCCTCTTCTCCCCAATCCTATTCAATACCTCCTCATTAGTTACGTGATCTACCCACCTTATCTTCAGCATTCTTCTGTAGCACCACATTTCGAAAGCTTCTATTGTCTTCTTGTCCAAACTAGTTATTGTCCATGTTTCACTTCCATACATGGCTACACTCCATACAAATACTTTCAGAAACGACTTCCTGACACTTAAATCTATACTCGATGTTAACAAATTTCTCTTCTTCAGAAATGCTTTCCTTGCCATTGCCAGTCTGCGTTTTATATCCTCTCTACTTCGACAATGATCGGTTATTTTACTACCTGAATAGCAAAACTCCTTTACTACTTTAAGTGTCTCATTTCCTAATCTAATTCCCTCAGCATCACCCGACTTAATTTGACTACATTCCATTATCCTCGTATTGCTTTTGTTGATGTTCATCTTATATCCTCCTTTCAAGACACTGTCCATTCTGTTCAACTGCTCTTCCAAGTCCTTTGCTGTCTCAGACAGAATTACAATGTCATCGGCAAACCTCAAAGTTTTTACTTCTTCTCCATGAATTTTAATACCTACTCTGAATTTTTCTTTTGTTTCCTTTCCTGTTTGCTGTATATACAGGTTGAATAACATCGGGGAGAGGCTACAACCCTGTCTCACTCCTTTCCCAACCACTGCTTCCCTTTCATGCCCCTCGACTCTTATAACTGCCATCTGGTTTCTGTACAAATTGTAAATAGCCTTTCGCTCCGTGTATTTTACCCCTGCCACCTTCAGAATTTGAAAGAGAGTATTCCAGTTAACATTGTCGAAAGCTTTCTCTAAGGCTACAAATGCTAGAAACGTAGGTTTGCCTTTTCTTAATCTTTCTTCTAAGATAAGTCGTAAGGTCAGTATTGCCTCACGTGTTCCAACATTTCTACGGAATCCAAACTGATCTTCCCCGAGGTCGGCTTCTACCAGGTTTTCCATTCTTCTGTAAAGAATTCGCGTTAGTATTTTGCATCCGTGACTTATCAAACTGATAGTTCGGTAATATTCACATCTGTCAACACAACAACCGAAAGGGGGACTATTTTACCTCCGGAATATTACTTATATTCATCAATTGCACAGTGGAGTAATGTATGTGTGTATGAGTGTGATTTTGTGTGGATGGGATCCACCACTCCCAGCATTCTCACTATTGGAGTTATTAGGAAAGACTTCTTTCTTTTGCTAAGTGCTTCTTTTGATTGATACCGTTATCACTAATATTCATCAATTTCTCATGGGAGTAGTGTGTATGAATTGTGAAATGTGATTAAGTCTTTGTTCTTAACAGGAGGGTCATCTGGTTGTATGGCCACAGAGCAGATTCTCCATTGAATGGGTTTTTATGGATATGGGACAGCACATCCACCTTACTGAATGACGGATGTTCGGAATGTAATATATCTTCTTTTTTAGGTAACTCCTTCATTTGCTTTATATTTTTAAAAATCTTATTTCAATGGTCACTAAAAATAACCAATGTGCTGCACAAATTGAGGTACATGTTTGATCCCTCTCAGCAGGGAAATTCCATATGATGACTGCTACGTTTGTTCAACCATCGAGTGCGATTTTGTTGGATGGGAACCACCACTCCCAGCATTCTGACTATTGGTTTTATTAGGAAAGACTTCTTTGTTTTGCTAGGTGCTTCTTTTGAATGATACCGTTATCACTTATATTCAACAATTTCACAGTGGAGTAATATATTTGAATTGTGAAATGTTGTTAAGTGTTTGTTCTTTACAGCAGGATCATCTTGTTGTATGGCCACATAGCAGTTTCTGCATTGAATAGGTTTTTGTGCATATGGGACACCACATCCACCTTACTGAATAATGGATGTTAGGAATGTAATATATCTTCTTGTTTAGGTATCTCCTTCATTTGATTTATATTTTTAAAAATCTTATTCCAATGGTCACTAAATATAATCAAGGTGCTGCACAAATTGTGGTAGATGTTCCTTCCCTCTCAGCATGGAGATTCTCCATTCATGACTGGTATCTTTGTTCTACCATTGAGTGTGATTTTGTTGGATGGGAACCACTACTCCCAGCATTCTGACTACTGGAGTTATTAGGAAAGACTTCTTTCTTTTGCTAGGTGCTTCCTTTGATTGATGCTGTTATTTCTTATATTCATCAATTTCACAGTGGGGTAGTGTATTTGAATCGTAAAATGTGGTTAAGTGTTTGTTCTTTACAGCAGGGTCATCTGGTGGTATGGCCAAAAAGAAGAGTCTCCATTGAATGGGTTTTTGGTGCAGATGGGACACCACATGCACCCTACTGAATAACGGATGTTCAGAATGTGATAAATTTTATTGTTTAGGTATCTCCTTCATGTGCTTTATATTTTTAAAAATCTTATTCTGATTGTCACTAAAAATAATCAATGTGCTGCACAAATTTTGGTACATTTTTGTTCACTCTCAGGAGGGAGATTTCGTTTGTTGACTGCTATGTTTGTTCTTCCATCGAGTGTGATTATGTTGGATGGAAACCAC